>NC_057917.1:21728792-24228792 GCF_018873765.1 Telopea speciosissima
TTTCATGATTTGACATGATCTCTATAGCTCTATTTTGGGTCTTTTGGTGAGATTTGCCCAAGGTTTCGAATTTTGTTGCATAGCCTAGGGCAAAGACTCATGATGCATCAATTGATTTAGGGTTTAAACATCAAGCACACATCGAAACACACACTTACTAGTCAAATTTTTGGTTTCAAGCCTATTTTGCTTCGAAATCAAAGTTTTTTTTTTTTTCCTAATAGGTATCATTATATTTTTGCCCAAACATGAAATATCTTGTAATGTCCACGAATGTGGTGTATTTCTTCTGGATTTATGTTGAATTATTTTATATACTTCATGTGTTGCTTTGTTTTAGGGTTTTTTTATTTATTTATTAGATTTTACTACAATTGGTTTGCTATTTTATTTATAATGAAGAATGCACACAAGGTGTTCATAATTTGGTGTTAATGAGTATTTTTTTTTTCTACTCGAGGTCTACTCACCCACGTGTTCCTTTTCTTTTGTGTAGGTTAGTCATGGAATTTGATGAGCATTTATTTCGTGAGCCAGGGTATGCGGAGTTGTGGGGAGACCTACAACGCGCCTCAGTCATACCCGAGAGGCTGGTCGTTGTAGAGGACTTTCGGTCATTTCGAGTGGCAAAAAGGTTTGCCCATCTCGGATGGTCAAACATTCTTGAACTGGAGGACAACTACTACCCTTTGTCAGTCCGGTATTTTTATGCCAACCTTGAGCTAGAGCTAGAAGGGCAGGGCCAACTCAGGCACAAGACAAGGGAAAAGGGAAGGAACAAGATCAGTCCTAGAATCTATTTTGTTATGCCCATCATTTTATTTAGTGTTAGTTTAGGATGGTAAGGTCGTAAAGGATCGGAAAAGGATTAATGTATTTTCTCTTTATTTCTTTTTAATGTTATCTGAGTTATGTCGGCCTTGGATGGCCTAACTATGTAAGGAAAATTCTACCTAATGAAATTTTTAGTTTCAACTATCAACATGTCTCTACCTTAATTTCCTTAATTGTGTTTGTTAAGATTTTTATGTTTCGAATCCTAACACAGAATGGATCGAGATGGATCAGATCTGGTAGTGTACATGACAGGGCAAAAGTGCTCTGATACCATACTATCGCACCCCCATCCCTCAACCTGGGAAAATGTGACAGGAATACCCTTGTATTCCACATCAAACTATAGGATCGACGCTTTGCTATGTCATGTACATTACCCGGGTTCTTATTTAGAATATAAGAACCAAAATCAGAGTTGTAGCGGAATAAATATATAATAGTCAATCCGAATATAATAGGAATTCTAAATGATAATTTCCTTATATGGATAACAGTTTCACCAATAGTTAAATACCATATATAGCAGTTAATAATATCCAAGGAAGGAAAAGAAATAAAATCCCAAGGTTATTGGTTATAGTAATCCAAAATGTTAGCCAATAAGAAAGAAGTAAAGTCCCAATCAAAGGGCCCCCTAGCATGAACTATGGTGCTTCATAAGCACACTCATCACATAGGTAGTCAGATGTATGCTCCATCTCTGGCTGACCATCCCAAGCCTCATAATCCTCACCACCAAGATAGGCCGGGTCAATCTCCACTGGATCCGCCGTTCCTGCATCCATATCTAAAAACAAAGGTTCCCGAGGGATGAGCTTACATAAGTCCAGCGAGCAATCAAACCAATCACAATCATACCATAATAGGTACACCATCAATGCATGCTAAAGTATGCACATCACATATGATGCATGAATGCTTTTGTTCAATTTTCCCCCTAACAATAAGATTCTAAGTCGGGTCAAGTACTACAATAACACAGGCAGCATCGTGGGCAAATGGTACCATAAACGGATGACAAATAACGGTGCCATAGAAATGGATGGTATTTCAACCCCATGTCGACCCCATGTTACCAAGGAAACCCACGAGACCGGACTCACTCACCGAGTTGTCCGCGAGCCCCCAATACAAATCCCATTTTGGCGTCTATCGAAATACGACGGTGATTTCAAGGTTGGCTACCCTGAAATACAATCAGGACCTATGGGTTTGCCCGAAAACTACACCCTGTCGAAAGGGTCGTAGCACTGAGTGAATTACATCCTAACCAGCAAACAACTATTGAATGCATAAATATATATAATCTCGCATGTGCGAGTGTAGCCTAGAGATCGAGTCCATAGTACCTAAATCGGAGGCCAACTACGCTCTCATCTCTCCAGCTTACACCCACACCAAGTATCAATATGGCGGGTGTGATACGAAAATAATGGTCGGCGGGTCATCACCCAAATCAAATCCATCAATTAATCATTGTAAAGAATTTCATATATAAAATATCCTATACTAACCATATCTCATCCTCATATATAGCATCATGCTTAACTGATCATGTTTCATTACTTTTAATATCCAGTTCTATTAATAGATAAAACAAGGTTGGATCAATCATACATATAACTCATCCAAATCAACATGCACAACTAGCTTGATGCCTAATGAGAAACACGCCATAAAATAGTTTGTGTTCGATCCAGTCATAGTCGAAGTGTAGGTATCTTTCGCTCCTGCACAGTGCATGCTCCTCCCGTATGTGTATATTAGCCTAACATGACAATATACAAGTATACAATAAGTGAGAAGAGGTCTGGTCAGAACTCTGGGGCTCAAACCCCAAAACAACAACATTTTACACTAGGCGGCTCATGCATCAGCTGCCTGCTGCATCGTCCGTCGGAGTCTGAGAATTCAGGATTTGGCATGGATTGCTGCCAAACCTTGGCTAATGGCCAAGCAGCCATCTGGGATCAATGTGGGGGTACTAAGGGTCTCCAAATAAGCTATCCTACCCTTGGTTTTGATCCAATTAGGATCCACCAAGCAAGACTTGACCCAAATACCAAAATCCATGAAAATAGAGTTCCATAATGGGGCTTTCATGGTACTATAGCCATAGGACTGAGAATAGCCCAACCTAAGGTTCCAATTGATGCAGTAGGTATACAATTAGACAGATATATCATCAAGTGTGAAAAGCCCTAAGATTAGATGCAAAATTGAACGGATTCCAATCAAATCTAAGCATGTACTAGCTAGGAAATCACTAAGGTTGGAGGGTTTACCAAGTAGTGAGCTAGAACAGCCAAGTGGGAACCTTCAATGGCTGAAATGGAGGTCCAAATAGTTATTCCCCACAAGCACCAAGAGCCAAGGATGGAGGCAGCCAGTTAGGAGGGCAAGGTGAGCTCCAATGGCTCTTCAATGGAGGTGGAACCTCCCTTCTTCCTTCTAGCACCTTCTCTCTTCCTTTCTTGGTCTCCACATTTTCCCCCCTTCTTGGTGTAGTGAAATGAGAGAAATGAAGAGAGAGTAGGGTTTTGGCTGGGTTTAGCTAAGTGGCTTAGGCCTTGTTTGATTTGGGAATGGTTTTAAGGTCCAAAATGGGTTTGGTACATGGTGTAACCCAAATAGACCATAGGTTCATGGGTTTAGGGTCTAGTTAAGTCATTTAGGTCCCAGATAGCCTAAAATAGACAATGGTTAAGCCCTAAGCTAAGGCATAGTCAAACCAGGCTGGTCTTAGCTTCACAGAGAAGCATTTCGACATCTGGCGGCTCATGCATCATCCGTCAGATATCTTGCTGTAAGAGCTGCCAGCCCCAAATGACAGTTTTGAAGGTCCTACAGGGTTAGGGCCACTTGAATGGGTCCAAACAAGCGAGGTGGGTAATAATAGACATCAATCAAGAGGGTTGGCACACCCAATTTTCCAGGGCCATAATTGGAAATATAATAATGTAAAATGAACATACCTTCATTCCTCCAAGGAGGGTAGTGCAAGGGGAAAGTTGACATGTGTGGAATTGTTGATGAACCTTCCTTGAATCCTATTGAGGAACTTCTCCTCAACAGGTTCGCCATCCGACATATTGAAGAGCCTATAGGTTGGTTTCATGGTGATGTTCGAGAGGTCCCCAACACAATAGAGCTCCGCCCCTACACACGAGTTTAAATTAGTATAGGTTTAGTTATGGATGTAACAAAACAAGTATCTCTTTCACATAGAAAAACTTATGAACAATCCAAGTATTGAAGAGTATAAAAATGAAAAGAACATATAATAGTTCATATAGGATTTATAAGAAAGGAAAATCTAGTAATAAGCCTAAGACCATGGGTAGACCAATATTGAGGGATAATAATGGGTAAAGATCCATATGCATTACAAGTACAAGGTGGACAGCGTAGACAAAGCACATACCCTATGATGATTAAAGAAGAACAAACGTTTACTACATTTAGGAAGGAATGCCTATTTTAATAAATCAATAGTTAATGCTCTAAAAGAGTTATAGAAAAAGAAAAATTCATCGGAGCGAATGGGGACTCATCCCACAATTAATATGAGGAGTTTAATAAAGAAAGAAATATATATAGATTTTAACAAAGCTCAAATGGGGCTGCCAAATAAAGTATAGCAAAATCTTAAACAGAAATTATAAGAAACTAGTCTATTTTCATGGAAAAATGCATTGGAATTAAACCAAAGAAAGTACCACACCATAGATGACTAAATCCTTATGAAAATAACTCAAGAGACCATAGGAGATGTGTAGAAATGAATAAACAACATTTGGAATCATTAGGCTAGGCTTACCTAAAGCCTAGGATCCATTAACATCCCAATCAAATTCAAGGTAACCTAAATTATTAGAAAGAGAACTTCCTAGATAAAAATGGCCACATAAGAAAGTTTATGAACAATCTAAGTATTGAAGTATAAGGATTTTAGGAATTTCATAATGAAACACCTAGGGGTACTAGTTCAAGCATTTTGTCTAACACATTATGAGCATTAGAACAACAATCGATCTTCTAAAGGTTGGATTTTTATTTTTCCTAACTCTACATAATGCAAGTTACTACAAGAGAGTAGCAAATCAAGCAAAAACATGGAGCATTGTTCTAAATCAGTGATTAAACCAAGAAACAAGTAAGACAAGAGAAATAATAGCAAGAGAATAGAAAGTGCAAGAGAAAGTTAGGAAATTGTGAATTAAAAAAAAATTAAAAAAAGGGAAAATAATAGACATGAATACCACATGAGAACATTAATGGGTTAAATATGCATCTTGGTTTATCCCAAATCCTAAAAGGGTATGATAAAAGTTCTTAGAGCTAGGTCAAACACTCTGTCAAATGGTTTGTGGGGATGAGGAATAGATGAGAAATTCTCAAGATGTTAAAACTCTTCCATTAGGTATTGTTGTGAACTAGAAACAACCATTGAAGAGCATAAAACACTTAAGGCAATATAAGATTCTAACTAATGACTAACTAAACCCAAAATTGAGCAAGTGTAAGATAAAAAATTTAAAAAACAAAGGGAGTTGCTGAAAAACAAGAAGAAACTCGAAGTTTGAAGAAAAGAAGGTTGGAAGTAAGTTGAGAATCTTACCAATAGAGAGTTTGATCTTTAAAACTTGAAGTTGGAGCCTTGGTAGTGTTAGAATAACTTAGATTCTAAATCCCCAAGTTTTGAAACCTATTGGAGCTCTTTGGAACTAAAAACAGAGGAAGACAATATAAGAAAATGAGTCCCTGGCTCGATTTTTAAAACCCAGTACAGAGGAGCCGGTCGACCAAGTCACCCGACCCAGAAGTTCTGGGTCCCAAGATCCGAGTGGCCTGGACTAAAAATCTAGTAATTTTTGCTTACAGGCCCTCTTATTGTGGACCCCACACCCTAAACCACTTCCAATAAATCTGTAAACAAATATATATAAAGAGTTATGTGACTTATATGTTATTGTCATATTACATATATAACAAGATAATAATAATATGTAATGATTGGACCAACAAAAAAAATAAATAAATAGTGATATATAATAATTTAAACGGGGTGTGTGGCCCCACAATTCAAAAACATAATAATATATATATATATAAAAGAAGTTAAGTAAACTTACTAATAGAATGTCTCCCATAAGAGTCAGGAGCGACCACGCACCTCATCAATGAATTAATGCCGTAAAGAGAATTGCAAATGAGTTACACCCTAAGACCAATATAAAAATACCATTATGATGATAACGATGTTCATAAACTGAATAACAAGCTCAAATCGAGGATCAGTGATCGTAGGTATCTTTAGATCCAACTGCATCGTAATCGGACCTTGACAGCCAGAAACTTCCATATGGTTGAAAGGAGAATAGGTTGCCTCTAAGACCAACCCACCCATGTCGAGAACTTATTCAATCAATGGCAGGACCAAATCCAGTACTTAAATTAGGGCACGCAGGTGCATTTTTGCTAACTCTGCCCAAAGATCTTTGCACCCATACATTTTTAACTTCTTGATCCAAATTTTTTCATTCGAATGTCTAAAGTATTTATATAAATCTTGTTTCTATGTATACAACAAATGTTTAATCTTCCTATTACATCCAAGTGATCATCAATTCCCAATTCTTTTCAGAAAGCAATCATGGTTCGAACCAGATCCAACAGGAATGTTCCTCATGGAGCATGTCCCCTATTATCCCTCAACCTCAACCTCGCAATGAACCTATTGCTCAGAACATAGAAGATTTTGTCCCTTTTGTGAGTATACCTGAAGTTCCACCTATATATGTAACTGAGGCTCCTTCAACTCATGCACCCGCACCTCCTCTTATTATGATTGCTTGAGAGGTGGCTACTATCATGACTAATATAATGCAATCTATGCAACAGGAACAACTAGCCTTCATGTAAACTATGAGTGCCCAATTCCAAGCGGTAATGCGAGATAAGGAGACAACCGGGACATCTAATCCTACCATGCTTGCAACCCCTGCAGCTCTACTAATGCGTACAGCTCAAGATGATATTGCAATCATAGGAGGCATGATGAAAGATTTCCAATAACAGCAGGGACTGTTCATGAGTAGTACAATTGCTGCAATGCGACAACAGCAATAACAGTTATGATTTGCATGAACGCACAATTATAAGCTGCGCAGTGGGCACAGGCCATACCAGAGACTTCTCTTGTATCAAATACATCACCTATACTCGATAAGACTGTGGAAGACAGACAAGGAAATGATGGCATACCACAATAAGGGTCTAGGAAGAGACATATGATCTTACAGGAGTCTGGGGAAAATAGTAAAACTTTCAGTAATTCATCCCCGATGCACTTTATTAAACCAAATGCAAATCATCCTAGGCAATTGGCTCAGTTCACAGCTGCTCCTCAGTCGTTAGGGTCAAACATTCGTTGTTTCTCCTGCAATCAGAAGGGGCATATGGCCAGGAATTGCCCACACCATAGGGACAAGTACGTGTTGTATGTGCATGTCATCCATCCTAATCAGCCACAACAGGGTGGCAAACTCCATGAGGAATAATGTTCGCCATGATTATAGAGGAGGCAGAGTCATCATCGGGTATCGTGGCAGGTATTTTATCTACACTTATGCCCTGCCCAGACCTTGTAAATTTAATAAAGTATAAATACAACAAAGCACAAAAATATAGGTAAAAGTATAATGATCAGATTTGAAGGAGAATAATTCAACTTGAAAGATCCAAAGAAAATGCAAAGAGACAACTGAGAGAGCATCTAGGTTGGGTTGATGCCTGCAGAATTGAAGAGCGGAGATATTTCCTATACCAAACATATGCGGGTAGGAGTGAAGTATTTTATATTAACTCTCAGCTATACATAAATAAAAAGACACTTGAACAATTTGTACTTTAATCACATGAGGTACATAAACCAATTTTGAAGACAAACCTTCAAACTAATTAATACAATCATTGAAGCTTCCTGGGAGCGGGAAGATTCCATGCGGGAGAGATACCCTCATCTTTTGGGTTTGCCAAGTATGACAATTTTGAGGACAAAATTTTTATAAGGAGGGGGGAATGTGCAAACCTGCCTCTAAATCTAGTCTAATCCAAATGTCGACCAATAGATATAAATCCTCTCCAATTATTAAAGCCAAATTTCTATTTTTCGTAATCCGAACCAAGCGGCCATGTTTATCGGACTACTACTATAGACTGGCCATACTGGCTCATTATCCAGTTTTACCCCGTGGACCCCACAAGTTTTAATTTCATTTAAACCCTGTATCATATATCGACATGATACAAATTATACCCAGGACCTTATGTTTCGATTTCATCATCGGAATCCACTAGGACTAGAATCATTTTCCAAAAGACCTATTCTATTCTAACCCCTAACCAAACATGCCCTAAGGGCTTGGGTATATAAGCAATGCTTAGCCTTGAGAATTCATTTCTCAAAGGCTAAGTGTTAGAAATCGGTTTTGAAGAAGAAGAAGCTTAGGAAGATCCTGCTTGAAGACCTCCTTCCTTGGGTGCATGCTATAATTCTCTTCAAGATATATGTTGATATTTCATTAGATATGCTCCAAGCCTTCTTAATTACTTCAATTCTGTTCTTGGACCTTCTAATCCTCTTGCATGCTGCTATCCAAGAGCTACCATAGCTCTTTCTTCCTTTTCCCTTCAATTTAATCCATTTTCCTAAGCAATCTTATGAATGCATGTGTAAATCTACTTGATTAACATGCATTATGCCTATCTTGTTCTAATGCTACTGTTAGTGAACCTTAGGTAAAGCTCTAACCTATGTCTCATATCTTAAATTCTATTCTTCAAAGCTAATTACCAAGTGTTAGCTTAATTCTTGAATTGACCTTAAGATGGGATTCTTAATCCTTGATAATGCATGCAATTGGGTCAAAAGTAACCCATTGAAGTACTCTTAAACTTCCTTTCTTCAATTTTGACCCTTAAGACTGATTTTGAGGATTAAACCATGAAAATCCCCAAAAAAATCCTATTCTATTTGGGGGGGGGGGGATGACGAAGGGAGGTCATCCGACTCCTAGTGAGCCTGACCATCCGGGTGTCTCTGTAAAACCTTAGAAATTTATTCTAAACCTATGGAAACCTTAACTAACCTATTCTACTACTAAATTTGGGCTCAAATTACCTCTTTGTGAGATCAATCAAGGGCTTGGGTTACCATCAAGCTAGGATTCAAAGGTTACAAGGTGAGTTGGGGTTTGGTTGGTTTCTTGTGTTTCCTATATTTTTGAATGCTATATGTATTTACTCTCCCTGCATGTACAATGAATGACATAAATTCTGGTTTCTATTTAGGGCTTAATAACCTATTGCTAGTTTTAAGTTTTATTCATGTTAATTACATCTTGTTGGTGTTATACATGAAATAGTACTGTTACATTCATATGCTTTAGAATGTTATATTCTTATGGATTGTTTCTGCTAAGAATAGATGGTTATGGATTCTTGTATTGTGAATGATTGTTATGATTGGTTTATGCATTGTTGTATGCTTGTTAAACATTGTGTCCTTGAGTGGATGTGCATATGAAACATGGTGCACTCTTGGATACAATATGTCATCATCTAGAAATGCATGGTTAGGTTAAAAATCCCAAGCTACAACCCTTACTAGCAGGGGTTTAGGTGTTGGGTAATCAAGCACTAGATGGTTAGAGTAAGGGATATACCACAATCAGGTGTGTAGATTATCGGGGTCTATCTAAAGGTTTGGTACCAAGTACCAAGCATGGAGGTGGGCTCCTTACGGTGTTGGTTGAGGGAGTATGGCGGTGATAAAAAGAAGTGACCCAAGCTGCTTCTCGAGTCAGCATTATAGCTTGAACTTAGTGACTTAGTATATTTACTAGGTGGTTAAGTTAAAGATGGGATGTTACATGCATTATGTGAATGATAAGTTTTAATAATGAATTGTTTCATGCATCATTTGAATGCTATGTGTTTCTCCTCTCATTGGGCTCAGTAGAGCTCACACTCGTGGAAAACCCTCTTTAGATGTTTGTGCAGGTGATGGACTATTTGTTTATGAGTACGTGGACGATGGTGGTGATGAGCTCGTAGATCAAGAACCCGAGGAGCATGATGGGTCTTGCATCCGTGACCTGTGTGCCTTTTCGTAAGCAGGCCTAAGTGTTTAGGCCGAATCTTTTGTGTTTATAGTACTTTTATTGTATATAGTCTCTTCAGAATACTTTGGATCTGTGAGTTCAGAATATAAAAACTTAAGACAAAAATCCTATGTATGTATGGTTATCATATAGTCCTTTTAGCGGGCTTCCTTGTATATATCACTTTTACTTGCTTCCGCTATTCGATTATTTATGTTGGTGTGTGCTTGGGTAAGAGTGTTGCATTGTGATCCTGGTAATCTTAAGTGCAAGATAGCCTCTCTTCATGCTACGCCTGGATAGTTCGGGCGGGGTGTGATAGCCCGAACCAAAGTAGTGCACGTCTTTTCCAATGGGGTATAGCGAGTTTCATACTCCAACAATTTCTTGCTTAAGTAGTAAACTGGATGCTCATCTCCACTCTTTTGATCTTATTGTGCCATTATTGATCCCATTGATGTTTCCCCAATAAAAGAGGAAGGTGTTGTCTATTTCAAAACTAGTTTTAGATGGATACAATTTTTTCTTTAATTCTAAATTGATTATTCATTTAAATAATTCTTTTGTGGCATCTGAACATTTATAAAATGGTTTGTATTTTCAAGATAACCCTGTTAAAACAAATACTGTTTCAAATGTTGATCTGAAATGTAAACAAGCTCCAGTAAAGCCAATATATCTGTAGGATCTAAGATTAGGTCGCATTAGCATGGACCGAATCAGTAGGCTAGTAAAGGATGAATCATTAGGAAGTCTAAAGGTCGAACCTTCCCTATCTATGATTCATGTCTTCAGGGCAAGATGAACAAGAAACCCTTTACCAATAACAGGACTAGAGCCACAAATATGTTAGAATTGATACATACTGCTGTGTGTGGACCCATTAATATACAAGCTATATGTGGATTTTAGTATTTTATAACTTTTACTAATGATTACTCTATATATGGATATGTCTACTTAATGCGTATGTAGAAAATATGAAGCCTTCGAAAAGTTTTAGCCGAACTTGAAAGACAATTGGAAAAACGCATTAAGTCCGTGAGATCAGATCGTGGAGCAGAGTATGTATCAAATGAGTTTAGGAAATATCTCACTCCACAAGAGATTGTTAATCAGTTATCGAATCTAGGGATACCACAACAAAATGGTGTCTCAGAGCAATGCAATCGAACTTTATTGGATAAGGTTAGAACAATGCTTACTTATAATGAGCTACCTCTTTCTTTTTGGGGGTTTGCCCTAAAAACGACGATTTATATCTTGAATAGGGTTCCAAAAATATCTACAGCTAAGACACCTTTTGAGTTGTGGAAGGGCGTAAGCCTAGCATACAATATGTTAGGGTATGGGGTTGAATCGCACACAGGTGAACGCAACTGGAAAACAAGCTAAACTATATTGGAGTGTATGGTAGTCTGAGGTAGTGATGGAAGTTCCTCTTGAATACATCATCTTTCCCAAGATAGTAGTTTCCTTTTGAGAGACAGGTTAAGCATAGAGAGTTCTACTATGGAAAGCTTCTGATTCCCGTGGCTGTGTCGGGATTCCTTCCCTTACTAAGGAGCTGAGTTTTTATTATAGTAGATCTCCTTCGCCGCTGTGACATGGCGAGTCTAGTTTCCTATTCCGAGTATGATTTCCTTATTAGGCGCTTGGCTTGTAGAAGGTTTCTACTCTGGGAAGGATGAGCTAGGGATATTGGGATATCCTTCTAATTCCTTATCCTCCTCATGTCCACATGTTGTGTTATCAATGGTGGATGTATTTTACTCGTATCAAACTTCAATCAAGATTTTGCCACACAAAAAAAAGGTAAACCCTTAATATTGTTTGGGGTAATTTGCACATACCACCCCTGAGGTTTAACGAAAGTATAATCTTACCCCTAGTTTTGGATAATTCTATGTACCCCCCTGAGGTTTACAAACGTTAACACATACACCCATTCCGTCAGTTTATGACTGATAGTGTTAAAATCAAGGGGTAAAGTTACAAAAATGCCCTTGCAAGAAAAAAAACCAATAACTCATCTTCCCCAAATCATTTAGGATTTGAAAAAAAAGGGAAGATGAATTGCAGGTATAACCCTAAACTCCCAACCCCAACTAGCTCACCTTTCCCTTCTTAATCCAACTGAATTCCATTGGCTCACTCAATAAATCACCCTCTCACTCTCTCCATTCCAAACAAACAATAATCGAGAAGAAGAAAGAAGAAGAAAGAAGATTCCTGCAATTCTTGGCCTCCCATAGTTCGTTCTTTCTTCTTCTTCTCCTCCTCCTATCGCAGTCCCGTTAAAAAGGAAGAAACAAACCCTGGCTGCTTAGGAAAACCATTCTTCAATCTAGGATGGTTTGGTCGAACATAATGGAAGTTCAGAGGTTTAGGTAGTTGATGGTCCTTTGGTCAAGAATCCAAAGCCCCCGAGTGGCCCTCGTGGGTGGAAACCACACCGCACCCAGGTTTTGTACTCGCTAACTTCTCTTTCCTCTCCTCTTGCCTGAATCATCTCTGTCCCCTAGTTTCTTTCTTTTTCTGATATCATCACCGCCGTATGTAAAACCAAAAAGCCCATTTACTAGCAAAACCTGCGACACTCTCTCTTCTTCCCTTCCTCACTTGCATTCTGAAGAATTTAGATCGAATTCTCGACACTTCAAAGCAAAAATTTTGAAGAAGAAGAAATGGGGTTGGTTCCAAGATTTTGACCCGCCATGACCCAATGTAGGATCAAGCACTTGCATAGAGGTGGGATCACTATGACTCCTCACGATTAGCTCATAATTAAGCTACCCGATTCAAGGGTTCGTAAGGTTATCGCTCAATCGGTGCTTCTGGCTTTGGCCATTATCACTTCTCCTTGGCTTGGATCAATGGTCATTCGGGATTCTTCCTTAACTTACAGTTCTGTAACCTCCGAGGCTCGCATCCATGGTGAATCATTGTTGCCTATGCTCCTTCACAACTTAACCATCGAGGCTCTCTTCAAATTGGGTGACAAAGCCCTCTTTGTGATCCGACACGGCAATGGCGACGAGGTTACAAGTCACGGAGCCCAGATCTTGAAAGCCCACGACATGAATCTCGTCTCTGAATCCGATGCCGAGCGACAGAACTTGATCCTAGATGGCACATTTGATTTTGGCATCGCGTTTGGTTTCATTGCCGGCAAGTTCATCGATCGAATCCTCTTGACTGGCGGAATCGTTGCCATTCAATTGAGCAACAATCCCTCGAACGCCTTCTACAATCCCCAATTTAGTTGGATTAAGAAGGGAAAGGTGAGCTATTTGGGGTTGGGAGTTTGGGGTTATACCTGCAATTCATTTTTCCTTTTTTTCAAACCCTAAACCATTTGGGGGAGATGAGTTGCAGGTTTTTTTTCTTGCAATGGGCATTTTTGTAACTTTACCCCTTGATTTTAACAGTGTTAATCATAAACTGACGGAATAGGTGTATGTGTTAACGTTTGTATACCTCAGGGGGGTACGCAGAATTATCCAAAACTAGATGGTAAAATTATACTTTCATCAACCTCAAGGGTAGTATGTGCAAATTACCCTATTGTTTGGGACTACCTATCCAAATGAAACATTTTACCTCTAAGTCCAAGGGCTGCAAGTCTTCCTTCTTTTTCTTTCTAATACTTTACAGGGGACAATAATTCCTTCCACAAGATAATGTCTTTTATACCCTTTCATCCACCGTGTCTCAAGTCTCCACTGTCAACTATCAATTACTTTCCTATTAATTTCCTTCACCCTTTCTAGTCACCACTTTTTTTTTTTTTATTCCAAATGTTATCCTTCCTCCAACTTTCCTAAGGGCAAAAAGAAAACCTCTCTTCCCCAACCTCGCACTCGCTCTCTGTTCTTTATTGACGCGTTTGTTTTCCTTTATATACTGCGTGAGAGAAGATTGGGAAAGGTTGATACAAAATTAAGCAAGGCTTTGCCCCCAACATTTCTTTTGATCGCCTCTTCAAATTCTCAAACCATTTAAACTGGTAACATATCTTCTTTGATAGATCGTTCTCAATTATTTTTTTTCCAGAAATTTCTTTAGCCCTTCTTTGATTTCAAGTTTTCTCTGTCGTGCCTCGCATGTGATCTAAAGGTACATTTTCTTTATTTTATTTTTTGCAGAGATTACTTTGCAGACTTTAATCAAACAATCCATCCTAAGAACAAGAACAAATATTCTCTGAGAAAGAGAGTATGGCGGAAGAGCACAAACTTAAAGCTCCAGAAGGACACCGTCTCTGCGCCAACAATTGCGAGTTCATCGGCAGCCCAGCGACCTTAAATCTTTGTTCCAAATGCTACGGAGATCTCTGCCTCAAGGAGAAACAGGCCTCCTCCGCCAAGTTCACCGTTGAGAAATCCCTCGCCGCCGCTTCCTCACCCTACTCCTCGTCTTCTTTGCCGTCATCGTCGACAGCTCGTCTTTCCCCTCTCCCTCTAACCTTACCGACGGCGGAAACCGTCGATGACCGACGGGCTCCATTGACCATCTCGTCTGCCACCGCCGTTGCGTCACCATCGGAGTTGCTGCCACCACCGATGGCGGTGTCGCAGCCGAATCGATGCTCGACGTGCCGGAAACGTGTTGGGTTGACTGGGTTCAAGTGCAGGTGTGGGACCATCTTCTGCGGGATGCATCGGTACCCGGAGCAGCATAGTTGCACCTTCGATTTCAAGGGGATGGGGAGGGAGGCCATAGCTAAGGCCAACCCTGTCGTCAAGGCGAAGAAGCTCGAGAAGATCTGACGCTGTTTCTGATATGAACATAATGTGTAAAAACTAATCTAATCTAGTATGTTCTGATAAAATGACCTTTTGATTGTGGTGGTGATGATGGTGAAACGGATCTATTCTCTTATTCAAATGTTAAGCTCAGAGCGATGGAGTTTAAAGATATAAAGAAATTGCCGGTGAAGGTGTCTGCTCGTTTTGGATTCTGCCGGTGAGGACGTGGCATAGTTTCGGAGCGCTTTTTATTTTTATTGAGAAAAAGAAAAAACAAAAAAAAAAAAAGAAAAGGAAAAGAAATAAAAAATGGTGTTCCGTTTGATGATACTGAAATTTCGTTTCGGTTACCTTCTTAAATAACAATCGACTATGGTTATGGCTGATCTATGGCTGATCTTCTAGTTTCTTCTTTGGGTAGAAGAGTGGGACGAAATTTCCTGTTACAAGGTTGGCAGTCAAGAAAATGAATTCTTATTATTTTAGAAAATACAAAAATCTAAAAAAATATTTATGAATCCAAAAGAAAAGTGAATTATTTCCTTCACACGGAGTCAGCCAAATTGACCGCATCTTCAAAAGTGGAGCAAGTCCTTTCTAGAAATATGAAACCACTCCTTTATTATCTGATTTGATAATCATCTTCACATAGCCTTCTGAGATTAACTCACGTAAAGTTGTGTGAATAATTATGGTCTCACGCATTGTTGCATTCATCAAAAGAAGTTGTACTATGAAAGGAAGAACATTTGAACCACGGCTAATAATACCAATTCCATCATTAGCATAATTTAGAATCCGACTTGCATCACAATTCCATTTGATATAACCTAAAGGTGCTGGATCTGGAATAGATTGAACATCATTCTGAACATTTGTCTTATAATTCGTGATGTGCATAAGAATATTCTTGAAAAGTTGCACGAGAGAGACAGATCACCTCCTCAGGACTCCAACAATGTCTTTTTGAAGATGTTGTCATTACTTGCTAACCAAATATACTAGCAAATGAATGTACAAAGAGATTAACCGCCTATCAATAGTCTTCTCATATTAAGAGAAAGACTTCCATCCTAGGTTCCATGATGAGATTGAAGGTTGGTCGCGAGTTGGGCCTTCAAAGCCTAACAAACTCCCAAACCAAATTGCCTATACGAAGGAGCAGTCTAACAAAATGTTATACTTGCACCAAAAAATCTAAGCTAATTTTAAATTTTGATAATAAATGTTGCAGTATCGGCAGCTGTCGATACCGGTGACTTTGGATTGTAGTAGTCAAGGATAAAATTATTGATGAAAAGAACGCTAAAATATATTTACCGAAATAGAATTGTCGGTTACCATCTGTGCACGTGTCGTGGTGTGGAGTCAATCGGGAGGGGAACCTGAATCCCCACTCGGATAATTAGTGGTAAGTGGCTAACCATGAATAATCAACTTCAATCATTCATGGTAACTAATGGCATTTGATGCGTATGATCCATAGCATTAATACCCTTTGAAGGTTTACGAGTGTAGTGGAGAAAGTCCCGGTTCGATCCGAGCAAAAGATAGGTCATTTAAGCTTTAAAACTAAATTAAACGGATGTGTGGTCCCACTTGACCCTAAGTGGAACCTACACCTACATAATGCTAACCTAGTCTAGAGGTATTAAGGTCAACTCATCCTAAATGTTGCTTGTAATGAAGGGGTGATTGATCGAAGTGTTTGCATATACACTACCTAGCCCAAGTGGGACCTACCTACCCCTATTTGACACTAACTAGACTTATGTACACTAGAGTCATTCCACTCTAGGTAGTGTTTGGGCTGTGGGCCTAAATGTATTAAATGACCCAATAGACTAAACTAGACCTTAGGACTCTATGCCTAAACAAACAAGCCCTAACGCATTTGGACCTAACGGCTTGGTAACCAGCCAAATAGACCCTAGGGCCTTAGGTCCTTATAAAACAACATTTCTCTTTCTCTCTTCTCATTTGTAAAATCAGAAAAAGGGGAGTAGAGAGAGAAATCGTGGAGAGTAAGGAGAAGGAAGAAAGAGAAGAAGAAGAAAGGAAGAGAAGAAGAAGCAAGGTCATCTCCCATTGGCTGCTAAGCTTCAAGCAAGGTAAATATCCCATATCTTGTCTATTCTCTATCATTTCCCTTACTTGGTGGCCTAGGGTTTTGGATATTTCTCCTTGGGTTGAGGATTTAAGACCAATGGTGTATGTTATTGGCTACTTCTATGAGAGCCCTATGAGTTCACACACACTCTTGTGCACCTCCCCATTTCCCAAACCTAATATGCTCACCAGCCATTTGTGAAATTGATCCAAACCCAATGCGCTAGACTATAACTGACGGCTCTCTCATACTCTCAACTATTGAGCATGATTTTTTATTATATTAATGATCTTCTTGTTAGAGAATGTTAGATTTAAAATATATTTTATTTTATTTTAAGTTTCAAAATTTTTTGATTGTTTTGTTATGGTGTGGGACCCATGTGAACAAAGAAGTAATTCCAAAGGTTGTAACATTCTATGGGTACCCTAAAGTCTATTCATGGTCACTATCATGAGTGGGAAGGTGGATCAAGGATATTGAATGAGATTGATTTCTCAATTCATGGCCATAGGTGATGTCTCTCCTTTTATGGGTATTAAGGCCTTTATGGTCCTTAGTGGAGAATGACCATTTTATGGGGTTTTAAGGCCTTTATGGTCTTAGTGGAGAATGAATGAATTTTAAGGTCATTCATGACCCTTAGTGGGGAATGACCATGAATTTGGAATTAACCTCTAATTCATGTCCATATTCATGCCCATAAATCTTATTCTTCAATTTGGTCATAAGTGGATGGTTATTCTTGAGAATTCCAAGGGAATGCAAGGATTGGTCTTGGGCCTATATAAACCCAACCAATTGCTTTGTAAGAGACATCTTTGGATACATGTTCATGCCCATACTTAGCAATCACTAGGAGTATTATTCTCTCTCTCTCTCTTTTCTTCTAAGTGTGTTAGAGGGTTGCTTTGTGTTGAAGCTCTTGGCTCCTTCAAGGGACTAGAAGGACTGCTTCATCTTCTAGTTGGAGGTTGTTTTATCTTGGGGTAGTGGTGCAGAACACTCCTTGGCGTAGGAGGCATCAATTACCTTAAAGGCAGCACCACAAGTGTGACCAACCTCAAGCTTGTTCAAGTTATTGCGGGTGTGGTTCTACATCAAATTCAAGCTTTGGTCTTCTCATTTCAGCCAAAGGTCAAGCCTAGTTTCTACCGCTTAATCTATTGTATTGCAATTCGTGTTGTTTCAATTATTTGTAAGGAATTGTAATACAATTACCCAATAAGTTTAAGGTAATTGATATTATAAGATCTCATGGCTGATCTTGGAGCGTAAGCAACAAGGGTGATGCTTGAACAACAACACCGCCGATGGAGCCGCCAATGAAGGAAATCCTTCAAACACAAGTATTGAAGGAGCAATCAACAACCAAGAAGGCGGAGTTCTGTTAGCCGCAATGGTAAAGAGATTCCTCTTTTTCCTACCGTTGACTCAATTCCCACCAATGTTATCCCGTCGGTGACGGAGCTTATCCCGGATTTGGGTAAGATGAGGATTATCTCGAATTTGACAAGATCGACGTTTGGAGGTCAAAACTTCAAACGATGGAGGCAAATGATGTTGTTTGCATTAGCCCAAATTGGGGTGGTATTTGCCTTGACCGAACCCATGCGGAAAAAAATAATGATCCCGAAAAGGAGGGCAAAAGGGTGGCTTGGATTCAAGCGGATTACAGTGCAAGAATCGAATTTTGAATGCATTATCAAATGACCTATACCATGTGTATAGTTCTTTGGAGTATGCATGTTCGATTTGGAATGCGTTGGTAAAAAGTACTCTCTTGAGGATGCTTGGTTCAAGGAAGTACTTGGTGGCTAACTTTCTAAACTTTGCTATGAAAGATAGTGACACCGTCTCAAGCCAAATTGATCAATTTCAAATTTTGGTTGGAAAGCTAGTAAAGGAAAAGATGGTTCTACCGGAAGAATTTGTGACCGGTGCCTTGATTGAAAAGCTTCCATCTTCTTGGGGTGCATTTAAGGCGTCTATGAAACATAAGAAGACGGAGTTGACTCTAGACCAATTGATTGTAAGGATCAAAATTGAGGAGAAGAACCGGCACAAGGACAAGGGTGAAAAAGACCTTGGGGAAAGACGCCTAAAAGCGAACTTGGTAGAGACCAACAAACAAAACAAGAAAAGGAAGAATCGTCAAGACAATGATGAGCCTTCTTTCAAGAAGAAGAAACTTACTTGTTTTGTGTGTGGTAAGCTAGGACACTTCAAAAAGATTGTCGGTTCAGGAAGAAAAATTCTGAAAAGGTGAACCTAGTTGAAGACAACGTCTTTATTGCTATGGTCACGAAGCAAATTTGATTGAAAAATCAAAAGATTGGGTATTGGATACCGGTGCCACAAGACATATTTGTGGTGATCTGAAGATGTTTTCCTCTTATTCCATGAATACAGAGGATGAAAAGGTATTTATGGGGAATTTCCAAAGTGCTCTGTTATGGGAAAAGGAAAAGTGACTTTGAAACTCACTTCAGGGAAGACTATGGTTCTCACCAATGTTCTTCATGTGCCGGATATTAGCGCAATTTAATTTCAGTTCCTTTGCTTAATAAAGTAGGAATGAAATTGGCTTTTGAAAGTGATAAGGCGGTTATCACTAAAAACAATGTTTTTGTGGGGAAGGAATACCTTAGTGAGGGGTTGTTTGTACTAAGTGTTGGAAATATTGTAATTGAGAAAACTAGTACTTCTTCTGCTTACATGATTGTCTCTTCTAACTTTTTTGATTTGTGGCATGGTAGGTTGGGTCATAGTAGTGTGAAATATATCACCAAACTATGCAAGTTAGGCATGATCACCGATAAGGTGGAATCCCCTGTAAACAAGTGCATAACTTGTGTAGAGGCAAAGTTAACCAAAAAACCTCACAAGACTATGGATAGGAAGAGTAATCTAGACTATGGATAGGAAGAGTAATCTCTTGGAATTAATCCATAGTGACTTATGTGACTACAAGTCATATGAGTCTAGGGGAGGAAACAACTATGTCATAACTTTCATAGATGACCACTCTAGATATACCATGGTGTATTTACTCAAATCAAAGGATGAGGCCGGAAAGGCGTTCATATCTTACAAAATGAAAGTTGAAAATCAACTTGGTAAGAAGGTTAAGAGACTTAGAACTGATAGAGGGGCTGAGTACTTTAACCTTGATAAGTTTTGTGAGAAAAATGGAATTATCCATGAAACAACCGCTCCATACCAACCGGAATCAAATGGGGTTGCCGAAAGGAAAAATAGGTCTCTTAAAGAGATGATGAACTCTATGTTATTGAGTTCAGGTGTACCACTTGATATGTGGGGGGAAGCCATGCTATCGGCATGTTATCTATCAAATAGAATCCTACATAGCAAGACTGGTATGGTTCCATTTGAGAAATGGTTTGGTAGGAAACCAAGTCTAAAACATCTACGCATTTGGGGTTGTTTGGCTAAGGTGTTGTTACCGGATTCCAAGAAAAGAAAATTGGGACAAAAACATGTGATTGTGTGTTTTTGGGTTATGCTACAAATAGTACGGCATACCGGTTCATGGTGATCAAAGCTATGGATGATGTTATTGAACCAAATAGCATCATAGAATCAAGAGACGTTGAGTTTTTTGAAAATTTATTTTCCTTTAAGTCCATATTACCTATAAGTAAGGATAGTCAATTGACTAATGGGGAAATGGAGTCAAATGAAAGGGTTACCAATCAATAATTGAGTAATGATGACGAAAGTCGGCCTAGGATGAGCAAACCGACTCAAAGACCCAAATATACAGATGATGAGTGGCTTGTCTATTTAGTAGACAAGGATCCTCTTACATACAAAGAGGCTATTACATCACTGGATGCCGTCTTTTGGAAAGAGGCAATCAAGAGTGAACTAGATTCAATCTTGGCGAATAACACTTGGGAATTGCTGGATTTACCATTTGGCTCCAAAACTTTGGAAACCAAGTGGATATTTCGAAAGAAATTAAAAAGTGATGGGTCACTTGATCGTTTCAAGGCCGACTTGTTGTCAAAGGTTTTAGGCAAAAGCCTAATATTGATTACTTTGACACATTTGCCCGGTGTCTAGAATTGCCACGATAAGGGTTATGTTGGCAATGACGTCAATACATAACCTGGTCATCCATCAAATGGATGTAAAAATGGCATTTCTTAATGGGGACTTAGAGGAGGAAATTTACATAAAGCAACCAGAAGGTTGTGTTGTAATTGGCCAAGAGCGAAAGGTTTGCAAACTTGGAAATCCTTATATGGATTGAAGCAAGCAGAAGCAATGGCATGAAAAATTGGACAAGGTTCTAATTTCAAATGGATTCGTTGTAAATGACGCTGAAAGATGCTTATATAGCAGGTTTCATGGTGGTAGGGTGTATTCATACTACTATATGTAGATGATATGCTCATAATGGGAACAAACTTGGATATGGTTAATCAAGCTAAGAAACTTTTGATGTCTAGTTTCGACACAAAAGACTTAAGAGAGGCTGATATGATCCTTGGGATCAAAATCATCAAGCAAGGAAATCATATTTCATTATCCCAAGCCCGATATGCAGAAAATATACTTAAAAGGTATGGGTACCATGAAGTTTCAGCGGTTAAAACACCTTTTGATATGGGGTGTCACTTGAAAAGGAACCTAGGTGAACCAGTGAATCAAAAAAGATATGCTCAAATTATTGGTTCGGTCACATATCTAATGAATTGTACGCGTCCGGATATTGCCCTTGTGGTAGGAAAGTTGAGTCAACATACTCACAATCCAAGTAAGGAACATTGGAGCGCAGTTGATAGGTTATTAAGGTACCTAAAAGGCACTATAAACTATAGTTTACACTATAGTGGTAAACCAATGATTTTGGAAGGGTATTGTGATGCAAATTGGATTTCGGATACAAACGAGTCCTTAGCTACTAGTGGATATGTGTTTACACTAGCAAGCGGTGCAATCTCATGGAAGTCCACAAAGCAATCTTGTGGGACAGCTCTACCATGGAAGCGAGTTCATAGCCTTGGAAAAGGCAGAACGGAAGCCGAATGGCTTAGAAATTTAATGGCGGGTATTCCATTGTGGCAAAAATCGGCGCCATCGGTATCACTACATTATGATAACCAAGCGGCTATACATCTAGCCAAGAACCGGATATACAATGGTAAGAGGAGGCACATACGCCCGACACAACCTTGTGAGACAAGACATAGATGAAGGAATGATAGCTATCGATTATGTGAAGTCAGAAGTAACCAAGCCGACATGTTCACAAAGCCTATGTCTGTCAAGAACTTGTGTAATGCATCTACAGGAATGGGGTTAATGCCTAATCCATAGGTCATGTGATGGACACCCTACCTATGTGAAGAGGCTAAATGCCCGAATTAGGTTCAAGGGGTACAAACGAAATCACTGGTTGACCGGTTTTGTACTACTACTTGTATAAATATTCATTCCAAGTGTAGATGGTGAAAGTAGTACTACCACAAAGAAAGAGGTTGAGCGATAAAGCTCTTAATTAGTCTAATCCCAGGAAATGTGGGGGTGTGTCGGTTGTGGTGCACACTAGGGACTAACCTAAGTGAATGTAGGGGTGTGGCCGCCACCGATGAGAACTTATAGGCGAGTTCTCTAAAACATTCACGAGTTCAAGATAAGGGATATGGCCGGTTCAAAAGTCCAAAGTGATTTTATGATGGGTAGCACAAGAGTCGACCTATGGGATATGGTTGATGGGACGGTCAGCTACACCATTGAGAAAAGGTTCAAGGAGTCGACTCCACCTCTACTCAGTAGCGCGGTTCATTAGACCTAGTGTAGGTTCAAGTCCGGAAGACACCTACAACGATGTGTCCTATAGTGTCTAATTCAGTCACAAACATGTGTGTCTCGTGTCGTTTTGAAACTTGTGGGGGATTGTTAGATTTAAAATATATTTTATTTTATTTTAAGTTTCAAAATTTTTTGATTGCTTTGTTATGGTGTGGGACCCATGTGATCAAAGAAGTAATTCCAAAGGTTGTAACATTCTATGGGTACCCTAAAGTCTATTCATGGTCACTATCATGAGTGGGAAGGTGGATCAAGGATATTGAATGAGATTGATTTCTCAATTCATGGCCATAGGTGATGTCTCTCCTTTTATGGGTATTAAGGCCTTTATGGTCCTTAGTGGAGAATGACCATTTTATGGGGTTTTAAGGCCTTTATGGTCTTAGTGGAGAATGAATGAATTTTAAGGTCATTCATGACCCTTAGTGGGGAATGACCATGAATTTGGAATTAACCTCCAATTCATGTCCATATTCATGCCCATAAATCTTATTCTTCAATTTGGTCATAAGTGGATGGTTATTCTTGAGAATTCCAAGGGAATGCAAGGATTGGTCTTGGGCCTATATAAACCCAACCAGTTGCTTTGTAAGAGACATCTTTGGATACATGTTCATGCCCATACTTAGCAATCACTAGGAGTATTATTCTCTCTCTCTCTCTTTTCTTCTAAGTGTGTTAGAGGGTTGCCGTGTTGAAGCTCTTGGCTCCTTCAAGGGACTAGAAGGACTGCTTCATCTTCTAGTTGGAGGTTGTTTTATCTTGGGATAGTGGTGCGGAACACTCCTTGGCGTAGGAGGCATCAATTACCTTAAAGGCAGCACCACAAGTGTGACTCAACCTCAAGCTTGTTCAAGTTATTGCGGGTGTGGTTCTACATCAAATTCAAGCTTTGGTCTTCTCATTTCAGCCAAAGGTCAAGCCTAGTTTCTACGCTTAATCTATTGTATTGCAATTCGTGTTGTTTCAATTATTTGTAAGGAATTGTAATACAATTACCCAATAGAGAATACATGTTGTCCACCTCCCCATGGAACTCAATTTATGATTTGGGGGCTAGACCTATGGTTTTCAAATGTGAATCACATGGGAAACAATTCCATATGGATTGGGGTGTGTTCACTCCCTCAAACGTCGTCCAACCTTCCTCCATTGAAAACCAACATCTTCCATGGAGGAAACCATTCAAAAAGGGAGTTTTTGAACCAAAATCCAGTTGGTTTTGCACTTACTTCAAATTGGGGCTAATCATGGGATGGATAACTATCCTATAGATGTAAGAAGACCACCCAAACACCCCTCATAGCTATAATAAGCTTGAAAGAGACCCACGACCCAAGCCCTAGCTGTTTCACAGCTTCTCGGGCTGCACCAGTAGAAATTTCCTGGACATGTTCCTGCCGGAAGAACTTGCTGTTCCTACCAGTGAGCTTCTGTCCTCCACCGGCAGGAGCACCGACATGAACACCCTATACACTGTTCCTGTCGGTCAGACTAACCTCTTCCCACTATTTTGACCATAACTGGATTGATACATATTAAATTGTCACAATTCAAAATGTGTTGTAAACTAAACTTAAAGGGCTACATTTCATATGAAGAGACCTTTGACCCAATCAGAGTGGAAGGCCCTCGAAATTGCGGTCAAAGCTGACTATAATTGAATTTACTCCAGTGACCTTGCCTACTTTAACGATGTTTAGATAGCGGGTTTTGAGGGATTTTAATGAAGGTTGTCTAAAACTATTAACATCTTTTAAAAATATCAAATTAAGAAACTACAACCGTCAGAGAACGGGTACACACGAAAATTGGATTTTGTTTAGAATCCTCAATTCGAAGAACAAGGAGAGGAAATTGGACACTTGACCTTGTTTTGGAATGTTTTGCACTCATACTATGTGAGTGCCATTCATACATGTGCTATGATTCATATGTCAACTATGTGTATTCACTATGATTATTTACTTGAAATTCCGTATCCTATGTGTTGAGATTGTGAATGTGAATGTGGATGGGTGATGAGGCATGCAAACAAGTAGTGAATGGACATGGTTATGTGTTGAGATATGAGAACGAATGGTGATTTTGAGATGTGTGAGATTGATGGGATGTGTTGTAAGTGTGTGCCGGACTTGGGATCGATAAGTAAATTAATCGTATATGCATGTGTAAACTAGAGGGGGCAAGAGGATAGAGAAACCGATGTAGGTACTATGGACTCGACCTCTACCCTACACATATGCGTACCCTAATATGCATTTAGTTGTATGCTGGTTAGGTTGACACTATACCCAGTGCTACGACCCCTACCAACAGAGGTTTATCTGTTGGATAGTCCTCCACGGGGAAACCAACGATTCTGATATAGGTACTGGGAGTGGCAATTCCGATATAGGACTGGAACCGTGGTAGTGGGATTAACTTTGGGGGTTTGCTGGGTAAACCAACGATTCTGATCTAGGTATTGGGTTTGGCAATTTTGATGTAGGACCGGGACTGACAGGCCCCCAACGAACTCGGGTTTGACATTGCCAGGAGGCAATCTGTGTGTGAGTGGTGGAGAGCCGGGGATGCTACCTAGGGTGTTGAAGTAGTACTAGACCCGACTTACGATGTGATGCTAGGTGGAAAATCAATTAATGCATTCATGCATCATGATATTTATCATTCATATATACATGTGTTTGCTTGTGTGGTCTGGTTATTCATTGGGCTTAGTGAAGGTCATTCCTTGAGGAGACCCCCTTTTAGATGATGATTCATGTGTGATGGAGCCAGGTGGCTCAGAGTACGTGAATCCTGAGGATGGTGGTGAGGACTGGCGGACTCCTGAGGTTGAGGAGCACGGGCTTGACCGTTACTGTTAGATTTGTTCCCATGGGGAACAATGATTCTTAGCCAGGTGGCCTTATTTTGATTCTTTAGTATTCTTTTGATTGGCTTTCATGAACGATGTATTATTTAAACTTACTTAATACATAAGTCCTAATTGGAAATGGTTGTAAACCCTTTTCGGATAAACTGAAATAATTATGGTATATGTTACAATGTAGCTTCTGCAACTCTGATATTATAAATATTATTGATCTCTCTTTCGACCTTTTGACTTACCATTGTGATTGAGTTAGCTTTAGATACTGCATCAGTGATCCTAATGGGAAAGTGGAGTATAGGTGTATGCTCCAATCACGCATTCCTGTGGTACAGGGATCGGGGCATGACGCAAAATATGAGAAATCGACTCCTAGAGACCACAACACAGAGAAGCATCATAAACATTTCGTAGTCGCAGAGTCTCTCCTGTTGCAAGATCCCAAAGCATAAGTTCTTTAGAGAAATCATTGGATTTTAGGATGTGTTCGGGATGAGCATATGTTCTAACAGACATCATAAAAAATCGCACGCCAACAGTAACTCCTTGAGGTAGACACTCTTGTAGCATCCTTATCTACTTATTGGTTTGGGATGAGGTGATAAGCACTCTTCACAGTAAATAACCCATTTCTAACAGTGTGCCATTCAAGCTTATCAACCTGTGGAAAGAGGGACAAGTGAATCTTCTTAATATCAATAATATCTAATGATATAAATAGAGTTACAAGCATATCCAAATGTAGTACATGATTCTCCTGGTCAATGAATTGTGACACCTTGGTAATTTGAGACATTTTAGGACATGGAAATGTGATTTTAAAGCACTTAAGAGAAGGAACTTGTAGATCATCCCAAATGTCAATATTCTCACCAGTACCAATCAGCCAACAGAGACCAGATTCAAGGACATTTTTTATTTCAACATTGTTTTGCTATCCCCAACTCAGTTAGTAACCCACCGTAATAATAAGAAAGAAGTACAAGGGTATAGACGCTGAATTTTGTTACCCCCCAACAATGACAACGATCGAACACAGATGACTGGCAATGCCCCCAAAAACCAAACACTACATCAGAAAACATCTCCACTCGCCCCGTAAAGCGTACAACTGTGCGCATGCCCCTAAAGTAGCTTGCGCAACCCCACAAGACAGCGTCATGATCGTGGCCCTACCATGTAGCATCGTGGCCTACGTAGCCCTGCAGTGCGGTGCCGTGTACGTGTGTACTGTGGCCCAGCAGTGTGGCACCGTGGCCTGCACGGCCCTACCGTGTGCTGCCCCACGCGTGCGTAATGCGGCCCTGCCATGAGGAGCCGCCTGGGCACGTGCTGCGGCCTTGCCGCACAGCGCCTGTGCGGCCCTGCCATGTGGCCTTGCAGGCGCCCAGATCCAAATTTTTCCCATTTTTTGCTTTGCTACGGCCCCGTGCCATGCGGCCCCATACATTTTCCGTGGTGGCGCCAAACCAAAAATTTGCCTATAAAAAGGGGGTCACCCCCCTCATTTGCATAATCCAAGTTTTTAGGAGAGGGGGACCCCAAAGCTCCAATTTTCTAGTTTTTTTCCTTATTTCCTTCTTCGGGGCTCTTCCCCAATCCGATTTTGAGCCTTCGAGCCTCGCCCCTCTGTCCGAAGTCCGAACTATCCGAGTCTGGCTTCCTCAACCCTTTCTTGCCCAAATCTGGGAAACCTCCCGTGGCATAGCCACTCTGTTCGGCCTTTGAGTCCCTAGTTTCTAAAACCTTGGAACGCCATTATTTTGTCTGTGATCTTAAGATCCGGCAATCACAAGCCATTACTCTATCCGAAGAAGGGATAAAGCAAGTCTTTTGCCTCCACCTGAGCTGGGGAACACTGTCCGTCTGACATAATTGCATTTATTTAAACCGTATAGGTATACATTTCTTCTGTTAACTTTTAATTTCAATACAATTTAGTCCTTTCAAATATTCTCGTGTAGTGTACATTAGTTAGTGTAACTTAGTTTAATTTATATAAATAGTTTGTGCATAATTATTTATCCATATATGTGGGAATAGGACATTCATAAAGGGAGAATATTCAAAAACAAGCATATCGTAGAAAGACCGGTTTATCTAGGCGAGGTGAGTGCCTAACACCTTCCCAATCTCGTAACCTGGCCACTTATTCCAAATCTCTAACTAGACTAACCGAAGTCTAGTAGCCCTTCTAGGGCTACACCAATGGGTCCTAGACCCTAATCCTAAGTGGCGACTCTATTTCATTATATTGTATGACTCCCATCCCCTGATAAATTGACACCATGCCCCTGAGAGACACATTTCTTCTCTCCCTCTAACCGAGGAGCATACATAAAACCTTCCGTGAGCCTCCAAGCACTGGGGAAAATGATAGATCCTCACTGTGGTGACTCCGCTGGGGACTGATGGTCAAGCTTTCAATACTAGATGTTACCGTTGAACCCAAGAATTTTCTCCCTTTCTGCATTGATTGATTGAAACAGGTTTGGCTAACCCCTAATAGCTACATCATGCATCATGTTCAAAGTGAAATCAAACGACAAGGGTACTCCTTGTTGTGCCTCTACCCCCGGGGAGGTGGGGCACATCATACTAAATACTCTAAGATCGGACGATATCCGCTTCTTACACCACTATCACGCACACACAACACTTCATGGGAACACACAGCCCCGTGGTTAGTCGTTGAACCCCATGTGTAGTTATGGGTAATTCGCAGTCGAAGCCACAACCCTTGATATTTACTGTACGGGTCTAGAATTACCGATGAGGGTATTCGCTATTGTGTCGTGGGGTATTCTTCTACTAAAAAAGGGCACTAGTTTGATTACTTTGAGATCACGTGATCTATTCCCTAGGGATATCAAAAGAACCACGTACCCGTAATTTGCTATCATGAGCGATAGGTATATCGGTCCTATCAAGGGTGACCTTGTTCTGTCCTATTAGCCTACCTATTGCATGCATCATGTAGGATATTAGACCATATACGACTAGGACACGCCACAAACTAAACTCGTAGCTTTTCGAGGCTGAAAGTGGAAATCCTAGCAGTATACTTTCTCTTAATGCAGAATCCCAATCAGGGGAAGAATTCTATTTCTCCCTCAAATGTCCCTCGGTGCATGTTGCATGTCCATTTAGGTCAGTGTATCAAAAAAAATGTAGCCCCGATTGTCCCTCGAAGAAAGATAGACTATCTAAATAATGTGACAATGATAAAATTCTGATGAGAGGTGTCCTGTATTAGGAGAAGGTAAATTGTTGAGAAGTCCTAGATTAGATCTCTTTGTGATGATTCAAATTTGATCTCTGAGAACTATTAAACAATAAAGGATCTATGGCAAGCTTGCATCATATCACAAGATCACAAGGGTTATTCCCGACCAGTCTTGAACGTTGATGCAAACTTTACCATCGACTACCCAAGTAAAATAGAATCGAGTAAAAGCGAATTGTCACTTTGTTTGTATATATATGCCTGTATATATTTGCTTGTAAACACAAAAAAATATAAAATATTAAAACAAGATAAAAAATGAATCACTTGAGTCCTAAATTTGTCCCCTTTTACCTTCACAAGGCACAAATCCACAACAAAGAAAGTCCTCGTTACCCGTGTGGAACCGTTATAGCGGTCGATTGAACCGAGCCATTCTCCACCAGTTCCCACCTTCTAAGCTTGTTGAAAATTCTGGCTCACCTCCCTTGACTTTTAGTCCCCTGACACAAAGTCCAACAAGGTCATCCCCTATTACGAGCACCATGGATCCGCCAGAGGCCAATTCTTCAGAGGAAGTACTGAGTCAGGAAATGGTTAGCATGCAGAGGGCAATGATAGAGATGAAACAGCTAGTCACACAGTTGGTCCAGTCAATGCAAGGTCAATCTCAAGCAGATAATGCACCAACACCCGGAGAGCCAAGGGTGACCCCAAAGATGTCTAGTACACACCCCATGATTATAATAGAAGAAGAGGATATAGCCATTAATGCTCACTAAGACCCACCAGAAACGAAAAGGGAAAAGCAGACGAGGGAGAAAGTTGAGAAGCTCGAAGTAGCAATGAAAGGAAAGGCTGTTGAGAAACCAGAAGAAGACATAGTCTACTTCGCTGGAGAAAGAATACCCGAAGATTTCAAATGTAAGTTCGACAAGTTCAACGGGATAGGAGATCCCCGAGCTCACGTGAAGATTTTTATTATAGTGGCCAAGTCATGGAATGTCATAGAAAATCAAATGGAACAAGCATTCCTTTACTCGTTAGTAGGATCAACTTTGAGGTGGCTAACCCAATTGGACCAAACTCAGACTTAAACTTGGTCGGCTATTGTGAAGGCATCCACCAAATAGTACTCTTACAATACTAAAGTGGACATCACACGGCGAGAGTTGGAAACCCTGAGGCAAGGAGCCAACAAGGGATTTTCTAACTTCATCATGAGGTTCCGTGAAAAGGCATCCAAGATGTGGAACTGCTCGAATGAATCAGAACAGGTTGAAATCATATTAGAAAACCTACATGGAGAATACCATGATCGCCTCTACGGTCAGCAAGTCAAGACCTTCAAAGCACTCATAGCCATTGGGAAATGCATTAAGGATAAACTCTTCAAAGGAAAACAAGCCCAGACTTCAACCAAAGAGGCTTCTGAATCTTATTCTGGCAAGAACAACAAAGGTGGAAGAGGGAAAGGCCCCGAAGTGAATGCAGTTACTACCATTCAGTATACCGAGAAGAAAATTTCACCAACAGTTGCTCCTGCTTTTGTAATCTAGGTTGAGCAGTCAACCCCTCCTAGACAGTTTACCTTTGGCAGTATGACTCCCACTCGCCTTTTCTTCAAACTCAAGAGGGAAGGGTTGTTGGATGTTGTACCACCGCGGCCCATGAATACGGCCAATCCACCTCCAGGATATAAGCCAGAGTGGCACTATTATTACCACAATCAGAAGGGTCATCAGACAGATAGATGCATACACCTCAAGCATGCAATCGAAGACTTGACAGATGTGTGGAAAGTTGAATTGAAGACAGGTCAACAGCCAAATGTGACTACCACCCCTCTGCCAGATCATGGAGTGAACATGTTACAAGAGGATGTTCCCTTTAAGGACTCGACGGTCCTGATTCAACCTGTGAAGAAAGAGTGAAAGCTGATGGACGCGCGAATCTATCGGGCTATCCTAGTAGCCCAAACTGAGGAGAGTAAGAAGAAAAGAAAAGAATTGGAGGCATAAAAATTAGAGCTGAATGAAGGATTCTCCAACTTCGTCAAAAGGTTCCGTAAAGAAACGAAAAGGATACAACCCCCTAACGGAGGAAGAGCAAGTGAAGATAATCCCAGAGAATCCACATGGAGTCTGTCATGAATATCTTTACCCTCAGCGCTGTGAGATACTATAAACATTAACCACCCTGAATGGTTCGCTTGATGAACTCGACTCCCCAAGATCATCCATGGGATCTGTGAATGGTTTGGAAGAAGGGACAATAAGTTTGGACCCAACCACTATAATCCGACCTATGAAAGCACCTTTAAGGGAATTGAGAACAATATGGGGTGACCAAGTCTGCCTCACATGGTAGATGGATCTCCCGACGGAAGCAAGAACCAATATCAGCAACTTCCTGAAGGAAATGTACAAAGTAGAGATTATCGAAAGTTAGTCAACGCCATTTCATGGCCGAAGCATGTACCCTCGGAAAAGGAGAGCAAGAAGAATGATGGTATGTGTTTATTATGCAAGGACAAACTGCAACAAAAAGTTCAGAGGTGGCAGACAACATTGTGATTGAGGAAAAGGCCTAGCCTTGAACCATCGGATGATGCAACTTGAGTTTCTAGAAAATGGACTTGATAGCCTCGGACCCAATTCGCAACTGACGGGTTCATCGACTATAAGATCAGTCATATGGCATACGTGGAGAATTCAGAAGATGAAGAGGATTTCACGGTTCACATTCAACACATTGAGGAGGGGTCATCTGAAGACAGCATGAGAACAATTAAAGAGGTCACACTAAGTTTGATCCAAGCTGTATCTGCACTAGCTATTGGTGAAACTCTATCTGGAGATACTTTCCTTATCCAGATGGGAGGAGAGACCGATGATAGTGAAGAAGAAGACTTAGAGTCACCATCTAAAGATGAGTTCTCTGTTGTTGATGATGAAGCAGACCCAATAGATTTCATTCAGCCTGTCCCCTCAAGAAGACGAAGGAAGAACCGACGACAAAGAAGTAGGGTCTCCAATAAATCGAAGAAGGGTGTGGTGTGTCAAAGGGGAGGACTTTGACAAATGGAATATGAGCATCTTCTACCAAGTGCAAGACATCCCACTTCCCAAACATGGTGTGTGAACACTTGGCATCACAATGCGAGAAGATAGAGTTGCCAATGGAAGAAGTCTTTCTCCAGAGAACATTACATGAGTTAAGGAACATAACTTGGTTAAATCTCACTTTGATGAAAGATTTCTTTGGGAATCCTCCTCAAGATCCCATGTTGTACTCAAACAACTGGCCATATTTTGGGCCCCCAAGATGATGGGAGAAGGGGAAACTTGGATCGATAACGTCAATACCGGAGATCCGTACTTTGATCCAATGGAAGGAATTCACCTTGTTGATAGCAGTGGAGAAGAAGGGGATGATTAAGGTGATGAAGAAGCGTCCATTGGAAATCTGAATGAAGAAGTAATGGATGAAGACACGGGTGATGAATTACCTTGCGATGCATCTAAAATGGAGGTAGAACCTCCCTTCAAAGCAAGAAGAATCCTACAAATGGTGGATAAAATTCATCAAATGCTTTTCGAAGTAGCTCCTATAGATGCAAGGTATTAGAAGGTGTTACAGTGATACCACCCGACAATCGATAAGTGGCCTTTGCTGGAATTATAAAAGAGTTAGAGGACTCAGTCACACTCGTGTTTGCCCTGGAAAAATATTTGTGTGGAAGTCCTCCAGCATCTCTAGACCAAGGGAATGGGGAATACCATGAGTGCATGCAAGCACACAACCAGTGGTTCCACCTCTACAACATCAATATGGAAGAGCCAACGAAAGATCCCACAAAAAACATTCATCCAGTCATATCCAATGATGAAGAAGGCTCATCAGAAGAGGAAGAACATTTTGGATCTTTTTTCGAAGCAATGAGATTCTAAAAATCAGCCAGCGAGATCTTTGAAATGATCCAACAGATTATGCCAGTAGGACCATGAAGGCTAGACCATGACCAGCTCATCAAGCACCTCTATGAAAAGCAAGAAGCCTTGTCCAAAATTCTGTAGAAGGCCTGAAAGACCGTTGCTGCCTTAAAAGAAGAATATTAAGTCACTAGCCCAAGAAGAATGAGTCCCACGGTGGGAACCATTGTGATAACTGAAAGTGACTTGGAAGATGAAGAGTTGTGCCCAATTGAACTCATCATAAAAGAGAAGGAGCCTGAGGTTTTGAAGACCCGAAGTGGAAAGGACTTCAAAGATAAAGGTTTGATTTTAAAGAAGCCCTATGTGCCTACTCCTAATCAAGTCAAGTACGAGCCAAAAAATTAGGTTTTGAGACAGCTGAAAAAAGTACAAGCTAACATCTCTATCTATGGATTATTGATGGCCTCCCCGTTGCATCAAGAAGTAGTTCTAAAAGCACTCAACAAAGTTCAAGTACCCATAGAAATGGGTCTCGAAGAACTCTCACACATTGTAGGGGCCACTTATGCCATGCAGTCTCTTTCCTTCTCGAAAAATGGTCTCCCGCTTGAAGGAAAGGACCATAATCGAGCTCTGCACATTATAATAGAGTACAATGGGAATCGAGTCCCTCAAGTTCTGATTGACAACTGATCGGCTCTCAATGTCATACCTCTCAAGGCTGCAAGTTGTATAGGGTTGGATCTGACCCAAATGAAGCCCTCTCCTTAGACAACCTGAGCATATGATAACACAAGAAGGGAGGTACTGGGCATTCTGACCCCAAAAATCTGAGTTGGACCTGCTCTATTTATTGTGGAACGTCAAGTGATTGACATCCAAGCATCATTCAACATGCTCTTGGAATGGCCTTGGCTTCATTTTGTAGGAGTAATAGCCTCAAGCCTGCATCAGAAAATGAAATTCATTTATGAAGGAAAAATGATCACTATTTTTGGTGACACAGAGATTATCCACACCTTAGCAAGCATCAAAATATGCACAAAAGCCTTGACAGATACCCAGTTGGGAGGGTTTGAGATTGGGGCAATCAGTGTAATGGCCTCAGAAATGAAGGAGATAATTCCATCCAGTTACCCATCCGCATGGAGTGGAACAATTCTAAAGATGATGAACAACATGGGGTATTTTCCAGGACTTGGATTAGGATGGAACCAACGACGGATTCCATGCTTCCCTAACTTTCCTACCTATGGCAACCATCGCAAGTTGGGATACAAAGCACAAGAGAAAGGGAGTTATCCTAACCACATGAGCTGAGAATGCCAGAAGGCTAAGAAACCATCTTCATACTTCAATACTTTGAATGGATATTTTGTCAAAGAAGGTGACAACTTCCCTATGGAAATATTGTGCCTTGATTCGATCACTACAGTGGAAGTCTCCAACCAGGATTTGAAATCTTCTTTTAGGAGGACATCGATTGGATCGCCCTCAAAGTAGAACAGATGAAACTGAAAGCTACTGAAGAAGAACTGAACATCAGAGGACTATTTGAAATAGCTATGATCTCTATAGGGGAGGAAGAAGGGCCAAAACCTTATCTATTAATTCACCCTATCCAAGAGCCAATTGTGAACTGGATTAGTGTTTCTGAAAGGTTTAGTAAGATAGAGTATTAGGGAGAGGTCAGCTCTAAGTTAGTCCTATCTATCAATGAGTTTGTTGTAATCCAGGAGGGTAGTACCTTCCAGTCTATCGAGTCTGCTTGTATTCCTACTCTTATCATGAATGAAATCAACCATTTCGAATATGTCTCCTCTCCATCTGATTCCTCTTTTGATTCTTCTTCCGATGACGAGGATATCCTCGAACATCATCATTTAATATAGAAATTAAAACAAAGAAAAGCCCGACATGTCCGAGAGGACGTATGCCCCATAAATTTGGGAACTGAATAATGCTCACGAATGGTTGAAATTGGTGCCTCGCTCAGCAAAGAGGAAGCTGGTCAAATGATAGCCCTGTTGAAGGAATTTCAAGAAGTATTCGCTTGGTCATACGAAGATATGCCCGACATTGATCCAGAAAGAGTGCAACAACAACTGCCTACTTATCCAGATACACGGCCGGTCGAGCAAAAGCCTAGATGGATGCGACCTTAATGGAGTGAGAAGATAAGGGAAGAGGTCATAAAGCAGTGGAATGAAGGATTTCTACAAGTAACATAGTACCCTCAGTGGTTGTCCAATATTGTCCCCATACCCAAGAAAGACAGGAAGGTGAGAATGTGCGTGGATTTCTGAGACCTCAACAAAGTCAGTCCCAAAGATGACTTTCCCTTGCCGCATATTTATATACTAATCAACAACATGACAAAACACGCCTTGTTATCATTCATGGACGGATTCTCCAGATACAATAAAATCAGCATGTATCCAAAAGACAGAGAAATGACAGCGTTTACCACACTCTGGGGAACTTACTGTTACAAGGTTATGCCATTCGGTTTGAAGAATGCGGGGATAACATATCAAAGGGCAACAACGACCATTCTCCATGACATGATACACAAAGAAGTGGAGGTGTATGTGGATGACATGATTGTCAAGTCGGTCACTCGACAAGGGCATTGTGCGACATTGAGGAAGTTCTTTGAATGAATTAAAGAGTACAAGCTAAGGTTGAACCCTCAAAAGTGCATATTCGAAGCAACAACAGGGAAACTCCTAGGATTTCTCGTTAGCGAGAGAGGAATAGAAGTGGATCCCAACAAGATAAAGGCCATAACAGAAATGGCAGCACCAAAAATAGAAAAAGAAATCTGGGATTTCTTAAGACGAATTTAGTACATAAGTCGGTTCATAGCCCGGCTAACCATCGTATGTGAACCCATCTTCAAGCTCCTAAAGAAAGAAGAACCAAAGCAATGGAATGATAAGTGCCAAGAGGCATTCGTAAGGATAAAAGAATACCTAATGAATCCACCTATCCTTATTTTGCCAGTATTGGGCGAACTACTACTATTGTACTTATCTGTCGACGAAGCATCAATGGGATCCATGATGGCACAACAAGATCAGAAGAGTGGGGAAGAACACGCAGTTTACTACTTAAACAAGAAAGTGTTGGAGTATTTTGTTATACCCCATTGGAAAAGACGTGCACTGCTTTGGTTTGGGCAACTAAGAGACTAAGACAGTACATGATCGCACATCAAATCTGGCTCATCTCAAGGATGGATCCAATTAAGTATCTCTTCGAGAAGCCAGCATTGATAGGAAGGATGGCCAGATGATTGTTGCTATTGACAGAATTTGACATAACATATGTCAACCAGAAATCCATAATAGGGGTGTCAAAAAAACCAGGCCAACTCGAACCCGCCCTGAGCCCAAATAGGGCCGGGCTGGGTTTAGTTTTTACTGGCCCTGGGTTGAGGCCTCGACCCTAGCAGCGCCAGCCCGACCCTATATTATATACTAGATATTTAAAAAATATACAAAGAGAAGTCCTTGGTCCAATGGTTAAAATTCTTCTACCATGACTATTTGGTCGGAAGTTCGAGTCTAGCAACAGACTATTTTTGAAAAATTGTATTTTTTTTTATAGCTTGGGCTTTGTTAAGTGGGTAGACTGAGTGGGCTTTGTTAGTTCCAAGCTCATGGGCAAAGATATTCAAGGCCAACAGGGCCAGGCCGGGCTTGGGAAAACCCTGCCAGGGTTGGGCTAGGTTGAGGGTATGCTTGGCCCTGGCAAGGCCGGGCTGGGCTTGGGTTTAGGTTAAGGCTCCTAGGGTTGGGCTAGGGTTTAGTGCAAGCCCAACCCAGCCTGGCCTATTGACATCCCTAATCTATAAAAGGCTGAGCAATCTAGGACTATCTTGCAGTGTACCCAACCGGGGTAGATTCACAGTCGTTGGAAGACTCATTCACAGATGAGGATTTGGCATATGTGGAGGAAGAAGACTGGTAGCAATTATAATTTGATGGTGCAGCCAATCAGAGGCGATACGGGGCAGGAATATTTGATAACCCCAGATGATCACTATCTACCATCTGCATTCCAGCTAGAATTCCCTTGCACCAACATTGCAGAATATGAAGCATGTGCAATCGGTCTCGAAGCCGCCATGACATTAGAGATCAAGAAGCTGAGAGTCTATGGAGATTGATCGATCATGATTTGTCAAACTCAAGAGAAGTGAAAGATAAAGGATGAAAAGCTGAAGCATTACCAAGAACATTTAGAGAACTTGATCAAGAGCTTTAATGAAATCACCTTCGAATATTTACCGAGGGACAATAACAGATTCACCGACGCCCTAGCTGCTTTGGCTTCAATGGTTGAATGCACTCCAAATACTCAAGTTCGTTCATTTTTGGTAGATAGAAGGCATGGACCGGCATATGAAGAGTCAGTAAATGCTCTGACAACTGATGGGAGGTCATGGTCTGCACCCATCATTGACTTCATCAGAGAAAGGAAATATCCTCCAAATTTCACAACCAGTGAACAGAAGAGGTTGTGGAATCATGCCACGCACTTTGTACTTCAAGGTGACCTGCTATACAAGAGGTCCTACAATGGTATACAACTACTGTGCGTCGACGAGGAACAGGCCTAAGTCATCATGGAAGAAATCCATCAGGGAATTTGCGGGCCACACATGAATGCTAGGATGCTCGCCAAGAAAATCCTCAGAATGGGATATTATTGGACAACCATGGAAGTTGATTGCACGTCATTCATGCAGAGATGTCACAAATGCCAGATATTTACTAATATCATTCACATTCCTCCAATGGAGCTCCATTCATTAAATGCTCCCTGGCCATTTTCAACATGGGGTATTGATATAATTGGGAAAGTCACGCCAAAGGCATCCAATGGACATGAATTCATCCTTGTGGCCATAGACTATTTCACCAAATAGGTGGAGGTATAGTCTTATGCTGCCTCGACAACTACTAAGGTAGCAAAGTTCATCAAAGAGAACATTATATGCAGATATGGAGTGCCACATGCCCTCATATCCAATCAAGGGACACATTTCTGGGGAAAAGAGGACAAGTTCTGCACCAAGTTTGGTATCCAAAGGCATCAGTCTATGACTTTTAGACCACAGACTAATAGGGCTGTGGAAGCAGCCAACAAGAATGTCAAAGTCATACTACAAGAAATGGCTGATAGCCATAAGGATTGGGCAAAAAAGCTCCCGTACGCATTATGGGCCTATCGAACCTCAATTCGAACTTCTACTGGGGCAACCCCTTTTTCCTTGGTTTATGGGATGGAGGTAGTATTACCCATAGAAATCCAAGTACCATCTCTCAAAGTATTGATGGAAAGAAAATTGCCTAAAGGAGAGTAGATGCAAGCAAGACAAGATGAGCTTAACCTACTTGATGAAAAGAGGATGAAAGCTATGGATCACCTCAAGAAATAACAACTCAGGATGGCAAGGGCATTCAATAAAGGAGTTCACCCACACAACATCAAAGAAGGAGATTTGATACTTCGAGAACAAAAAACACCAGTTCATGACCCAAGGGGCAAGTTCAGGCCTAATTGGAGAGGACTGTACTATGTAAAGGAAATCTTGGCTGGGTAAGCAGTTCGTCTCACTGACTTGGATAGAGAGGATCTAAAGGGCCTTGTCAATATGGACCAACTTAAAAGATATTTCGTGTAGCCATTTGGTCTATATGAACTACGTTTGACCTGATTCCTTTTCAAAGGATACGTAGGCAACTTGGCTTGCCCAAGTGCATTCACAACAGCCAGTCCCCACCAGGAACATTCCTCCAATTTTGTCACCCGACATCTCTTTCATTTAAAAACCCTCTCTGCCAGTTCTGCCACTTAGCACTTCCGGCTGTCTTAAAAAAAAAGAATCCACCATTTGGCATTCTTCCATGTGTTTCTAATAGGAGCTGACTAATCCTTGAGTCTAAAAAAAGAAAGAGACCTTTTCTAGTTTATTAAGAAAGTTCTTTGATTGAGTGCAGGTAATATGCGTCATCTATAGAAGGCAACCTCCCTCGATGAGATTTGCGAAATTGGACCCTTAACATGAATTCTGATGATCTAACTCTTCTGGAAGACGTCTGATTTCCAGTCTTAGGAAGGATCATGTGCCTGGAGATTCATCACGACATGCTTCGATAAGCATACCAATGTTGGGATCCAAAATTGCATGTTTTCCAATTTAGAGAAGTAAGGACAACACCCACAATTGAAGAATTTTGAGCTTGCATGTTCTCACCACCACCAGGGAGACTCTTTTGCCCCCTTGCGCAGAAACTATGAAGAAGTTTTACAAGATTTCTTTGGATGGACCAGGAGGGAAGTCAAAGAAATCATGAATTATAGAAAGGTGGATATTCTAAAGGTAGCAGGGATTTTCTCTACGCAAAAAGGAGCCAAAGGAACCCAACAAAAGAACAGAAGGAAGAGCATATCTCTTTTGTTTGATCGGAAGATACTTGTTACGAACTCCAAAAAAGAGTGTTCCACCATACTGGCAGAGACTTCCAAGGGTCTGGATGAAATGAGTGCTTCCCCGAGATATGGAAAAGATTATTGCACAGGATCACCCATGATCTTGCAGATATGATTAATGGAGAGACTACGGTTGGTCAAAGCTATAGCCGATGCCAAATTTCAGCCAAAATATTTCCAAATTCGAAGAGAGACAAAGGATTTCCATGCAATCAAGGACTAGAAGAAGTATTTGGAAGAAAGAACAGACAAGCAGGTTCAATAGAACTACCATTGGGGAGGACATGAAAACCCCAATTGTCGAGACTCCAGGCTATAATGCTATGAGGTTAATGAGTTTGACTCATACTACTTTCTACTTGCCTCATCTAGTGTCAACACAGTACTAGTCACCATAATGGAAGTGAAGATTTAGCCACCAGAAGAATTGACGCCGAAGATTGTGAATCTACTGGATAAACTGTGGTGGAAATATGTAATTGCAGGGTTATATTGTGGTTTAGGTGTCAATTCCCCACCCTTTTTGGTTTTACTTACCCCTCTATCGTTTCCATGCATGTAATGATCAGGGATTCAATGAAAATATCTGGAATTGTGCATTGCAAAGGAAAAAGTAAGTGTCTCAAATAGATCAAAATATTGTTCCCATTCCATAAGCATAATAAAATAACTAAAAAAAGATGGGCATCGTCCAATCATTCCACCAACATTCCCACATTTAAAAACATAAAATCTAAAGAAAACGTATGTAATAAGAAAGGAAGGAGACGAGACTAGTTCTCATCACTAGAGGATAGAGTCTTAGCATCCGGTACCACCTCATCATTATCATCATCAGCATAACCCTCATCATCACCACTCTCATCATCATGCGGCACGAATGGGGTAGGGGTGATTCCCGCAAATGCCAACTGTCTCTTGAGATGTCTATTTTCCTCATCTTGATTACGGTTACAGTTGTCATGGTAATCCCGAGAATCCCTCATATCACCAAGCTGGCCACTCTGGATTGGTTTCATTTTGAGAAGGTAATGTCTCAAGAAAAGAAAAAGAGATATAACGGAAAAGAAAAGAGAGAAAGAACTCACCAATTGTTGGACATAACATGTCTGCTCAGAAAGCACCACATGCATGCTTGCCTGCATCCAGCACATATCAGCATATCGCTTGGTGTTAATCTGTTATGGCAAGAGACTAGAGTCAACATCAAGGACAAAGAATCCAATGAAAAAAGAAGGTGATGTAGCCCATCAAAGGGAAGAGGAAGTCCCAGGTCATAATCAGAAACATTGCAAGCAAGAAGAACAGTTTGAAGACTGGTGTCGGAGAGAGAAAAGGTGGTCCATCCTCGGTAACTTGGGATGAGATCACTCATCCCAACAATGCAAAGACCGGTGCTAGTACTTTGAGAAGGGCGAGAATATGCTCTACAGCTATATGAAGGAGGCATCCCATATGCACCAGGAATCAGAGGATGACCTAGTTGCTACAAAAAGAAGAAAGCAAGGTCGTCGAAGCAAAAAAAAAAAAAAAGAAAAGAACATAAAGTAAGGGTAAAATTCAGAAGAATACCACAGGGCCCTCCCGAGTTAAGCAAACCCTGACCATCTCTCGAAAGAGAAATTCTTGAGAATTCGGGTTAGCAAAAGTTAATCCCAGGGTAGGGATTCTGACCTTCAACTCTCCAATGTCAGGAGATAGAAGAACAGAATGAATATGGGAAGGAGGAGGATGAGGTACCAACTGGGCGGAATGCCACTGAAGAGTGACCCTCTCTCCCAAATAAAGCTCGACCCTGGCCGGTCCTTTAAAAACTATCCGTCTCTAGGTGAGCACAAGGGTACAGTTGTAATCTTCCTGGTCACCCTCATCATCGATCTCCTCATCATCATAGGGATGCCAATAGACCTGGCAGACATGATCAGAAAAGTCAGTCATCATAATCAAAGCAATAACATAAGGAAAGTTTTGACATTACCCAATTGACTATCAAGTCATTGAGCTGAAGGCGCACTTATAGCTCGTCAATGATGGTGCGCCGCCTCTATGCCCCCAGTGTGTTGCTCTAGGGATGTAGGGGATGGTCTCATCAAGAGAAGGGGGAACATGAATCCCCAGAACTTTATAGCACCACACCTGTTAATGAAGGATGACATAAGGAAATGAAAAAAAAAAAAGAAAAATGGAAAAGACAGGGAACTGAAATATACTCAAAGGACATAGGCACAACTAGTGAGACTGGGAGACCCTTGTAAATTCACCTAGAGGGGGGGTGAATAGGTGAAGCTAGTGGAAATAGTGCGGAAATAAAACAATTAATAAAACTTAGTAAGTAAATTGTAAAAGTAACACAATCGTTTATAGTGGTTCGGCCAATTATGCCTACATCCACTACTCTCACCTTAGAGACAATTCCACTAATAAGAATCTTGAGAATGAGCAAGAGAACTCGTACAACTCTTGATTAGGAGCAAGAGGATTCACACCACCAACTACTCTTCATTGACGAGCAAGAGAACTCAACACAATTAACTACTCTTGATTTTGAGCAAGAGGACTCGCAACATATAATAAAGAAAACTTTACTAAGTAAGGATTACCTCAACCTTAGTGAATGTGTAGCTAACTTCCACTTTGAAGCTTCAATGCTAAGTGAATATAATTAGCTAGAGAGGGAAGTGAACTTGAATGCTTTGATGAATGAATACTTCAACACTTTGAATGTGTAAGTTCAAATGCCTTTGCGATGCTTTTGATTAGTCTTAATTGATTGTCATTAGTCCAAATGAGCTTACCTATTTATAGGCAAAGGTGATCAAAGCATCTAAGGTTCATTGCCATTTTAGGATATAATTCTGTCCTAATTCGGTATGCCATTTTCCAATTCAGTATGCCGGATCATGGAATCCATCCGTTGTCAAACGGATAATTCCCAATAGACATATTGCAATTCGGTATGCTGGATCTGATTCAGTATGCCGGATTCTCAATTCGGTATGCCGGATCAGATGTAGCACATTCTGGTTGCTCTCTGTGAGCAAACCTTGAGATTGCAAACAAACAGGTCAAGATGGGTTTGGCATGCCGGATTAGGATTCGGTATGCCGGATCAGCTGATTTTGCTGAAAATATGGCTAAGTCCATGTTTGGACAAGTGTGGGGCCATTAGCTTAGGTTAGGTCCATGTAAAAATACCTCTTAGGGTCACTCTACATGTATGCATGCGTGAGTGTGTGCATTACAAATGGACTTAAACTTTAACTACATCTTAATACAAAAACATTGAACACATGCTTATAAAAACTCTTGTATTTGAGATGCTTGATCATGGTCTTTGAACATAGTCTTTCTCTCAGTCTTTTTCTTCACACCATACTTTGATATTTTGTCTAGGTTCAATAATGTTGTGAAAGCTCCCCCTTACTTGATGCTTATTTCTTGTAAGGTCTCTATACAATAAAACACAAGTTAGTTCAACTAACTTATTTGTTATCATCAAAACCATATAAGGTGATGTGTGGATTTTACCCTAACAATCTCCCCCTTTTTGATGATGACAAATAACTTAGTACCAAATATTAAAATATCAAGATAGTATCAAGAAACACACAATTTGCATTAATGAAAAACTTGCATTGACTAATTGAAATGAAAAGATTTACATAGCATTAGCAAAACATAAATCCAAATTCAAATTCAAAACCTAATTTCACTCCCCCTTTGGCATTATCAAAAAGAGAAAAGGGAGGAAATAACATTAAAGATCACTCTGGATGGACAGTTGAATCTTGAGAGGACATCCCCGGAAATGGAGGGATAGAGGGAATAGCTCCTTGAGGTGCAACACCATGAGAGGCACCGGCTTGAGGAGTAGCTCTCAGTGTGTCAAATGGTAGATGTCCAAGATTGAGAGACAAAGATTGAATTGCTGTAAGTATGCTCGCTTATGTAGAATTAAGGGAATCAAAACTGGTCTTCATCTCTTGGCGGAGAGTGGAAACATCGGCTTGAAGGTGTTGTTGTCCCATTTCAAGTTCCACCAACCGAGTGTTTGCTTCATCCATATATTCATCAATGTTGGAGATCCACTCTTGATACGCATCCGGTATAAAGCGTTGTTGACGTTGTGGATATCTAGGTGGAACATCTTCTTCATCTCCTGATTCGCAATAGGATCCGGAATATTGAGATTGTGAAAGGAAATTCTAGAGATGGACTGTGAAGTTTCGGATGATTCCACTTCACGAGAGAGATCAATGTCAAAGTGATTGAAGATGATAGTGAGAAGACGACCATAAGGAAGATTGGTCTTCTGTGATGGCTTGGCAATCCATGTAATGCATCATGAAGTAAGGAAAACACATTTGATTGCCGGTGAAGACACAACAAGTTAGATATGCTTGTGGAGTCAAGCACTTACTTTGGTCTCCTCCTCTTGGAATAAGATTATGCTGAATAATATAAGATATGACATGAGGAATCATCTTAGGGCGACCAATTAGAACAGAAGTTTCATTTCCTTGATATTCGGTGAGAATGTTGGAATAGATGTCTTTATGATTGACTATTTCGCTGAAATTGGAGTACTTTGGATTCCAATAGATGCAAGGTCCGGTATTAGGAACTTAAAGCAAGGAAGCAAGATCATCAAGTGAAAGTTCAATGGTGACGCCATTGATAAAAGAAGTGAGTTTCAACTCTTCGGCCATCCCACTAAAGCGGAGATTGTTATAAAAATAGCGAACAAGGGTAGGGTAGCAAATCTCCGGAGGGTGAAGAAGAGATTCCCATCCTAGAGCTTGAAATAGATCTTGGAGATGAATACCTTCAAATGAAGCGGTGTCAACGGAATGACCTTCTTCAATTTTCCTTGAAGCGAACAACGGCCAAGTAGCAAGAAACTCTTGAGAAGGAAAGTGTTGAACGGGCTGATTTTCTTAATGAGAGGCTCCTTAAGATCGAGAAGAAGCTCCCCGAATAGGAGTAAATCGTCCTCCCCCTTGCCGTCCACGCTTGGAGGCGGGTTCTTCTCTGATCATAGGTGCTTTTCCTCTTTGACTCATATTGAATAATAGTGAAGAATATGAGAGAGAGAGTGTAAATTTGAGTGTTGGAGTAAATCACACTTGCTTGGGGTTAATAATTGATGAATAGTGAAAGGTAATGCCAAGAGAGGTGAAAAAGTGGGGTATATATAGGCACAAAACAGTCAGCTAACGGCTAGAAAATAGCCACTAGACCTGATTCGGTATGCCAAATCAGGATCTGGTATACCATTTCCTGGCTAACGACTATAAAACAGCTAGAAATTTAAACTGATTTAGTATGCCGAATCCGATAAAATAGAGTAATTACATCTGAAAGTAAAAAAAAACACTGTGAGTGATTCAGTATGCCGAATTTGGAATCGGTATGCTGAATCGGCTGTTTCAGCAACAAAATTCATTTTTCAAGCAAAATGTACTTTCAATTCATGAACAACCAAACTTTAATCAAAAGAATTGCATAACCCTAGGTCTCTTCTAAGAGAGCAGAACCTCTCTTCACTCAAGGGTTTGGTGAAGATATCTGCAAGTTGCTTCTCGGTCTCAATATAATCAAGACGAATTTCACCTCTTTGAGTAGTATCACGTAAGAAGTGATGACGGATATCAATATGTTTAGCTCGAGAGTGTAAAATCAGATTTTTACTGAGATTAATAGCACTGGTGTTATCACATTGGATTGAGGAAGTGTCAAACTTAACTCCATAGTCTTGGAGAGTTTGCCTCATCCATAACACTTGTATACAACATCGTCCAACGGCAATGTATTCAGCTTCGGTGGTAGATAGAGCGACTGAATTTTGCTTCGTACTAAACCACGAAACTAAGCATGATCCAAGAAAGTGATAGGTATCACTTGTACTCTTCCGATCAATATGAAACCCGGCAAAGTCGGCGTCAGAGAAGCTAATAAGGTTAAAGTCATTGTCCATAGGGTACCATAAGCCAATGCTTGGAGTTCCTTTTAAGTACTTAAAGATTCTCTTTACAGTACTCAAATGAGATTGCATAGGTTAGGCTTGAAACCTAGCACAAGCACAGACACTAAGCATAATGTCTGGTCTACTAGCCATTAGGTACAGTAAGCTACCTATCATGCCTCTATACTTAGTTGAGGTCAATGGATTCCATCTTCATCCTTAGGGATTCCATCTTCATCCTTAGACGAGTTCTTAAGATATGTGCTCATTGGTCAAAGTCATACCTTACAAATAAGGATGATTCATTGGTAGAGCCATTGATGTCATCTACATAAATTTGAACTAGAATTAGGTCTTTATTTTTATGTTTCACAAGGAGAGTAGTATCTATCTTACTCATAGTAAAACCATCATCTATCAGGAACTTACTCAACCTGTCATACCATGCTCTTGGAGCTTGTTTCAAGCCATAGAGAGCTTTCTTCAATTTGTAGACATAGTTAGGATGCTTTGGGTCTTTGAATCCAAGTGGTTGAATGACGTGTACTTCTTCATTGATGAAGCCATTTAAAAATGCGTTCTTCTCGTCCATTTGATGTAACCTGAAATTCTTATGACAAGCAAACGCAAGCAAAATTCTAATAGATTCTAGTCTTCCTACATGTACATATGTCTCATTAAAGTCAATACCTTCCTGTTGGTTATAGCCTTGGGCAACCAGTCTAGCCTTGTTTCTAATAATATTACCATCTTCATCAAGTTTATTTCTAAAAACCCATCTAGTTTCAATAATTTTGGTGTTAGATGATCTTGGCATTAAGTCCCAAACTTGATTTCTTTCAAATTGATTGAGCTCTTCTTGCATAGCAATTATCCAATTACTATCCAAAAGTACTTCCTTGATATTCTTAGGTTCGATGGAAGAAATGAAAGCCACATTGGAACAAACATTTTGGATTTTACTCCTAGTTTGTATACCTTTATCAAGGTTTCCAATGACAAGGTCAAGAGGGTGGTCTTTAACAATTCTATTTTCTTTGGGAAGTTGATGTACTTGATCATTAGGTTCATCTAGAGTGACTTTTTCAACTCTCTTCCTAATTTCAAGTACTTCATCCTCATCATCTTCTTCTAGGTCTTTATATTTTTCTTTTGCCATAGATTCATCAAATTTAACATTCATAGATTCTTCCACAACTAGTATTCTTTTATTAAAGATTCCATAAGCTCTACTATTTGTGGAGTAGCCTAGAAAAATACCATCATTGGCCTTTTCCTCAAACTTTTCTAAGTTGTCCTTAGTGTTAAGAATAAAACAAGCACAACCAAACACTTTAAAGTAATCAACTTTAGGAAGCTTATTATGAAAAAGTTCATAGGGGGTCTTTAACAAAATAGGTCTTATCAAAACCCGGTTTAACACATAACATGCTGTGTGAACAGCTTCGGCTAAAAAATACTTAGGCAAGGAGTGCTCATTGAGCATTGTCCTAGCCATTTCTTGGATAGTTCTATTCTTCCTTTCAATCGCACCATTAGATTGTGGTGTTCTAGGAGCCAAAAAGTTATGAGTTATATCTTGTTTTCGACAAAACTCACTAAATTCGTCTATATTGTCAAATTCACCGCCATGATCACTTTTGATAGAGGTAATCATGTAACCCTTCTGATTTTGTACTCTCTTACACAAATTCTTTAAAAGCATCATTTTTATGCTTGAGAAAGAGGGTCCAGGTGAAACGAGAGTAGTCATCTACAATTACAAATGTATACTTCTTACCTCCTAGGCTTGTGGTTTGGATAGGTCTAAACAAATCAAGGTGAAGTAGTTGCAAAGGTCTTAATGTAGCAACAAAATTTATGGCCTTATGAAATACCTTTGTAAGTTTACTTCTTTGACATGCTCCACATGTGTGTTGCTTATCAAAGTTCAACTTAGGTAGGTTTCTCACCAAATTTTTTGAGGATAGGGATCTAATAGTCTTAGAATTAATGTGTCTCAACTTCCTATGCCATAAAATAACATCATCAGATTTAGAAATAAGGCATGCATCAACAGAATTTACACTAAATATGCAAGTGTACACATTATTCTTCTTACAACCTTCAAGAATCACATTATCTTTTGAATCCTTGATCTCACATTTAGAGGCATTAAAATTTACATAGTATCCAATATTGCATAATTAACTTACACTAAGTAAATTGTACTTGAGATTATCAACTAGACTGACGTTAGAAATCACTGTACCTCCAAACTTGATCGATCCATTTTCGATGATTCTACTTTTGCTGTTGTCTCCAAAGGATACCCATCCTCCTTTTTGCTTCTTGAGCTTGGAGAACAACTTTGGGTTGGAAGTCATATGTTTTGAGCAGCCACTGTCAATGTACCATTCCATGTTGCCCTACAAACACAAGAGATACTCAATAAAATTTTGGTCCCCATTGAGAGTTGGGTCCATAATTGTTAGTATCATACATTTCTCTTGGTTTCCAAACCATTTGGTTACCATTTTCCTTTTGGTTCTCATACCAATTTGTGTATGATTGAGGTTTCCAAGGTCTTTGGCTTTGAGGTGCTTTATAGGGTCCTTGGTTCTTAGGTGGTCTTTGTACTTTTGGTGGGGTTCTAGTTGAGCTTTGCCTATTAGGATAACTTCTCCTATTTTGACCATTATAGGGTCTTTTAGGATGAAAGAAAGATTGGTCCATATGACGACATTCCCAAATGGTATGTCCTTTCTTATTGCAATTATTATAAACAACCACTTGAGGAATATTTGAGGTCTTTCTATTGAGGTTGGTGTTCTTGGATTGAGAACTTTTCTTTCTAATGTAGCATTCCTCAATAGAGTGTCCTCTCTTTTTACAATAGTTGCAATACTTATTCTTCTTTACCTTCTTACTTGCTATTTTACTTGAACTTGCCTCTTTGGTTTGATTTGAACTCTTGTCACATCATAGCCTACCCCTTCTTTGTTGAAAGGTGTTTTGGATGTATTTCCAACTAGAATATCAAGTGTTTTCTTACCATTTGTGAATGACTCTAGGGCTTTATACAATTTCTCATTTTCTTCTTCTAAGTTATTCACTTGAGAAGTTAGGAATGTGTTTTGGTCCTTAAGAGTGTTGATCTCATTCAAGAGATTCTTTTTGGTGGTTGCTAGTTCCAAACTATTTTGATAGAGATCTTCAAAAGCCTCTTCTAGTTCTAAAAAATCTTTATCTTTATGAGATGGAGAAGTGGGGGTTACCTCATTTTGAGATTCTCCGTCTTCAATAGCCATGAGTGCAAGATTGGTTTGTTCTTCTTCATCTTGAGATACTTCGTCATCTTCTTCTTCATCGCTTGAATCAAGAGTGTGTTCGGCTTTGTAGGCCTTTTTGTACTTTTTCATTTTGGGACAATCTCCCCTAAAATGTCATGTTTTTCTACACTCATAATAAATGATATCTTTGGGAGAGGAGTCAGTGGCATCTTTTGAAAGATTCTTACATTTCTGATCTTTTGAGAACCTCCTTTTGTTGAATGAGGTCTTGCCTTTATTCTTTAGGAACCTTGAGAACTTTTTGGTAAGATACGACATTTTGTCCTCCGAAAGCTCTTCTTCATTGTCACTTATTTCATAAGATTTGAAAGCCACAACTTTCTTCCTTGGTTCCTTAGGCTCATCTTCCTTGGTGTCTAGTTTAAGTTCCATTTCATAAGTTTGTAGAGATCCCAAAAGTTCATCTAGGCTTAGCTTGTCTATGTCTTTGGACTCTTTGATTGCCGTAGTCTTGGGTCTCCATTCTTTTGAAAGGGATCTCAATATCTTTCAGACATTTTCTCCATTAGAATAGACTTTTCCTAAACCCTTCAGTTTGTTCACAATATTAGTAAAATGAGTAAATAATGCATAGATATCTTCATCATTTTTCATTTTGAACAATTCATACTCGTTTACAAGCATATTGATTTTAGATTATTTGACTTCAGACGTACCTTCATAGGTAACAATTAACTTGTCAAACATTTCCTTAGCGGAGTCACACATGCAAGTTCTATTGTACTCCTTTTCTCCTAGAGCACAGTGAATATAGCTTATAACTACATAGTTGAGTTGCATCTTTCCTTTTTTAGTAGGGGTCCATTCTTCTTTGGGCTTATCTATGGTATTTGATCCATTTTCAATGACTTCCCATGCATCGATATTGTTGGCACAAACGAAGTTCTTGAAACGATTCTTTCAATAGGAAAATCCTTCACCTTCAAAGAAGGGTGGTCGAATAATATTGTATCCTTCAATCTTACGATTGACAGAGGATCCCATGGTCTTTACTCTTAGTTGGATTGAGAACAATCACGGTCTTGAGCTCTCGCTCTGATACCAAATGTAAATTCACCTAGAGGGGGGGATAAATAGGTGAAGCTAGTGAAAATAGTGTGGAAATAAAACAATTAATAAAACTTAGCAAATAAATTGCAAAAGTAACACAATCGTTTATAGTGGTTCGGCCAATTATGCCTACGTTTACTCCTCTCACCTTAGAGAGAATTCCACTAATAAGAATCTTGAGAATGAGCAAGAGAACTCGTACAACTCTTGATTAGGAGCAAGAGGACTCACACCACCAACTACTCTTCATGGACGAGCAAGAGAACTCAACACAGTTAACTACTCTTGATTTCAAGCAAGAGGACTCACAACATATAATAAAGAAAACTTTACTAAGTAAGGATTACCTCAACCTTAGTGAATGTGTAGCTAATTTTCACTTTGAAGCTTCAATGCTAAGTGAATATAATTAGCTAGAGAGGGAAGTGAACTTGAATGCTTTGATGAATGAATGCTTCAACACTTTGAATGTTTAAGTTCGAATGCCTTTGCGATGCTTTTGATTAGTCTTAATTGATTGTTATTAGTCCAAATGAGCTTACCTATTTATAGGCAAAGGTGCTCAAAGCATCTAAGGTTCATTTCCATTTTAGGATATAATTCTGTCCTAATCCGGTATGCCGTTTCCCAATTTGGTATGCCGGATCATGGAATCTATCCATTGTCAAACGGCTAATTCCCCATAGACATATTGCAATTCGGTATGCTGGATCTGATTCAGTATGTCGGATTCTCAATTCGGTATGCCGGATCTGATGTAGCACATTTCGGTTGCTCTTTGTGAGCAAACCCTGAGATTGCAAACAAATAGGTCAAGATGGATTCGGCATGCCGGATTAGGATTTGGTCTGCCGGATCAGCTGATTTTGCTAAAAATATGGCTAAGTCCATGTTAGGACAAGTGTGGGGCCATTAGCTTAGGTTAGGTCCATGTAAAAACACCTCCTAGGGTCACTCTACATGTATGCATGCGTGAGTGTGTGCATTACAAATGGACTTAAACTTTACCTACATCTTAATACAAAAACATTGAACACATGCTTATAAAAACTCTTGTATTTGAGATGCTTGATCATGGTCTTTGAACATAGTCCTTCTCTCAGTCTTTTTATTAACACCATACTTTGATATTTTGTCTAGGTTCAATAATGTTGTGAAAGCTCCCCCTTACTTGATGCTTATTTCTTGTAAGGTCTCTATATAGTAAAACACAAGTTAGTTCAACTAACTTATTTGTTATCATCAAAACCATATAAGGTGATGTGTGGATTTTACCCTAACAACCCCAACAGTAGCCTATCCATCATTCCCAAGAACTGGGCATAAGTAGATCCGCCCTGATCAAAGGTCTTGGCATCATCAAAGTCTATAAAGAAACGAGCAAAGGAAGTGTCTACACGACCACGTCCATCACAAAAAGGACATTGGAGATCCAGTACATGAGAAAGCTCCTAGTAGCCTGATCTAGTAACTCTTTAGAAGAATTATCATCTATCTCCTGGTCATTCCATTTCTTCTTCATGGAGGGTACAAGCATGGCGCACTTAGTCACCTCAAAGCCGAGAAGATCACTAATCTCCCTCAGAGTCCTCATCCGGTTGGATGGAGTCAATACAACGGGCCTCCTAGTGAAGGGAAGGCCAGTAATCATAAAGAAATCTAGAGGAATGATGGTTACCTCCCCTGTAGGCACATGGAAAGTATGGGTCAATGGCCACCAGTGATCAGCTAAGGCTCGAACAACTGGAGTGACTACTTGGACCTTGAGACCAAGCCCAGTGTGATCTACCCTCTCCCTCACAGCAGGATGAAGCTGCCAATACCACGACTGAACATCGTCCGTGTGGTAGTATTTCTTATAACAAGGGGCATAGAGATCCTATCGAATGAATAGCTGAAATGAAAAACTGAACCAAGCATATGCTATGAAAGAGAAAGAAGATAAGAGTCACTTACATCTGTGAGACCCTGACCCCAGATAATGCAGCATTTGTAGCGGGCAGTATCCATCACCGTGGAACCAGTGTGCCATTCCGTACGCATGTCTCCCACTGTCCCTAAGGAAGGGCTCCCAGATCAAGCTTTCTTCACAAACATGATGAAGAAAGAAAGCAAAAAACACAAGAAGAGGGAAATGCAAAAGAAAAAAAAAGAGGGGAAAAAGGAGGAGAGAGGGCAGAGCTCCAAGGAGGGAAATCCAAGAAAAAAGAGAGGAGAGGAAGTGACAAATGAGAGACCCCCTCTCTTTATAGCCAAAGGCTAAGGAGGCGAGCCTGGTAAGCCGTGGCGCTGCGTGCCTGCGGCCCTGTACGGTGGCGTCGTGCATTTCCGTGCAAAAAAAAAATAAATTTTTTTGGGTTGTCCATGCCATGTACCCTAAATTTTTCTTTTGAAAAACACATTGTGTTTTAAAAATTTGGTCTCGATGCCATCTCATCGTTACACTTTTAAAAATTCGGTAGCGATGCCATCTCATCATTACACTTTTCAAAAATTCGGTTGCAATGCTGTCTCATCATTACACTTTTTAAAAATTCGATCGTGATGCCGTCTCATCGTTACACTTTTCAAAAATTCGGTCGTGATGCCGCCTCATCGTTACACTTTCAAAAAATCTGGTCTCAATGCCGTCTCATCGTTACACTTTTTCAAAATTCGGTCGCGATGCCATCTCATCGTTACACTTTTCAAAAATTCGGCTGTGATGCCGTCCCATCATTACACTTTCAAAAAATTTGGTCGCCATGCCGTCTCATCGTTACACTTTCAAAAATCTGGTCGCGATGCCGTCTCACCATTACACTGTTCAAAAATTTTGTCACGATGCCGTCTCATCATTACACCTTTCAAAAATTTGATCGCGATGCCATCTCATCATTACATATTTCAAAAAATTCGGTCACGATGCCATCTTATCGTTACACTTTTCAAAAATTTGGTGGCGACACTGTCTCATCGTTACAGTTTTTAAAAATTCGATCGTGATGCCATCTCATCGTTACACTTTTCGAAAATTTGGTGTGATGCCGTCTCATCGTTTCACTTTTAGAAAATCTGGTAGCAATGCTGTCTCGTCGTTACACCTTTCAAAAATTCAGTCGCGTTGCCATCTCATCGTTACATTTTTTAAAAAATTCGGTCACGATGCCGACTCATTGTTACACTTTTCAAAAATTTGGTTGCGATGCCGTCTCATCGTTACACTTTTCAAAAATTTGGTCGTGATGCCGTCTCATCGTCACACTTTTCAAAAATTCGGTCGCGATACCATCTCATCGTTACACATTCAAAAATTTGGTCGCGATGCCGTCTCATCGTTACACTTTCAGAAAATCTGGTCGCGATGCCATCTCATCGTTACTCTTTCATAAATTCGATCGTAATGCCGTCTCATCGTTATATTTAGTCGTGATGCCGTTTCATTGTTACACTATCATCTTTCAGTGACAATACTATCACATCATTAGAAGTACAGGCGAGCAATGCCCAAAGATTAGGTTCCCACCAAGAAATGTTTTAACGCCAAAAGGAAAATTGGCCGAGCAATGTTTAAAGATCAAAATTCCCGTAGGCAAATGTTTGTACGTCAGGGAGAAACCCAACGGAGTAATGCTGCCCCATCAAGTAAGTACATGCTCAGGTAATGCCATCTGAAACCTTAAAAGGATTTACTAAATGGTTTGGCAAAGAATTGTTTAAAAATCCATCACCCATGAGCAAAGTGACGGCAGTTTTCACTCACCGAATGGTTTTATCATGCTCCTGGTGACAAAATCAAGCGATCTTTTATCTTCATCCTTCGTCTATTGGCACAGGCCTTGGCCAAACAGGGGCAAACTATAGACGTTGAATTTTGTCACCACCCAACGATGACGACGATCGGACGCAGATGACTGGCAATGTCCCCGAAAACCAAATTGTATCAGAAAACATCTCCACTTGTCCCATAAAGCGTACAACCATGCGCATGCCCCCCAGGCAGCCCGCGTAACCCCACAAGGCAGCGTCACGATCATGGCCCTATAAGGCAGTGCTCTGCACTGTACGATCTTGCCACGTGGTGCCGTAGGCCTGCTGTGTGGTGCCGCACATGCACGTTATGGCCCTACCATGCAGCACCATGGCCTGTGTGGCCCTACAGTGCGGCACCATGCGTGCCTGTGCGGCCCTGCCATGTGCCCTATGAGCACCCAGATTTAGATTTTTCCCATTTTTTGCTCTGTCGGGGCCCCGCCATGTGGCCTTGCACATTTTCTGCAGTGTCGCCGAACCCAAAATTTGCCTATAAAAAGGGGGTCACCCCCCTCATTTGCATAATCCAAGTTTGTGGGAGAGGGGGACCCCCAGAGCTCCAATTTTCCAATTTTTTTCTTGCTTCCTTGTTCGGGGCTCTTCCCCAATCCGATTTCGAACCTTCAAGCCTCGCCCCTCTGTCCGAAGTCTGGACTATCCGAGTCTGGCTTCCTCGACCCTTTCTTGCCCAAGGAAACCTCCCGTGGCATAGCCACTCTGTCCGGCCTTTGAGCCCCTATTTTTCAAAACCTTGGAACACTGTTATTCTATCTAAGATCTTGAGATCCAACACTTACAAGCCGTTACTCTGTTCGACGAAGGGACAAAGCCAGTCTTTTGCCTCCACCTAAGCTGGGGGACACTGTCCGTCTTACATAATTGCATTTATTTAAAACATACAGGTATACATTTCTTTTGTTAACTTTTAATTTCAGAAAAATGTAGTCCTTTCAAATATTCTCGTGTAGTGTAAAGTAGTTAGTGTAACATAGTTTAATTTAAATAAATAGTTTGTGCATCATTATTTAGCCATACATATGGGAAATAAGACATTCATCAAGGGAGAATATTCGAAAATAAACATCTAGTAGAAAGACTGGTTTATCCGGGCGAGGTGGGTGCCTAACACCTTCCCACTATCGTAACTTGATCACTTACCCCGAATCTCTGACCAGACCAACCGAAGTCTCATAGCCCTTCTAGGGCTACACCAATGGGTCACAGGTCCTAATCCTAGGGGGCGACTCCATTTCATTTTATTGTATGACCCCATCCCCTGATAAATTGACACCATACCCCTGAGAAGACGCATTCCTTCTCTCCTTCCAACCGAGGAGCACAAATAAAACCCTCTGTGCACCTCCAAGCACCAGGGAAAATGACAGATCCTCACAAAGGGTACTAGATAGCCTTCAAAAAGCAAGGGCCAAAAGAGAATCTGGATCCGAGATGCCAGATCATTCTTGAGAGTAAGGTCTTGTTGTGAAGTAAAGAATCACGGAATCCCAAATCACCATTTTCTTTAGATTGGTACAATCTTTTCCAAGATACCTAATGACTCTTATGATTTATTGTATTTGTAGCAACTTGTCTAACATGCTTATTGTAATATCCTAACACTAGAAAATATTTAATATTGAGTTTTATTTGATGATCAGACATAGACGGGTTTGTTTTGATGGAATCTGGTTTGAGTCAGCTCAACAGAGAAGTTATAATAGCATAGATAAATATAAATTCTCATCATTGAATTGAGTAATTCGTATAGTATGGACCCTACTAGTGTTCCACAGCAAAGAGAAAAGAATGTAAGTTGTACAGTTTAAGGTGAAGTGACAACTTCATATAGGTTTTATAGGGCCATATATTCAGAATTTGGGAAAGACTAAAACATAAAAAATGTAGGTAAATGAATTACCTCAATTTTAAAAAAAGAATCAGGTCAATCAAAGTTACGATGAGAAAGTTATGAGCAATTTAGTAGCTATTGGTCGTTCAGACCTACCAACATAAGTTCCAACAGTTTGATAGTCGAAACCGTTAGAGCTGACGGTCAACCGGATGCTAATGGTCGGACATTTGGTCGACCAACTAGAAATAGTTAGAGTCACTTAAATGGGTGAATGGCCTAATGGTCGACCGACAGATAATGAAGGTTGACCATCCAGATGCAAAACAGCCCATTTAAGTTCGGACTTGGCTAATTTTGGGTCATTTCAAAGTTAGGAAAGAAAGAGAAGAGAGAGGAAAGAAAGGGGAGAAGAAGCAGATGGAAGAAAAGAGGAGCTTAAGGCTTGAGGTTTGAGTTGCAACCAAGGGAGAAACGCATCTAGAGAGTCATGAGGATCAAGAGTTGGAGCTTGGGTTAGGGTTTTGAGCTTGGAAAAGGTAACCATACACCCCTTTTTGATTTATTTGGATGGTTTGAGTATTTAATCCATTGGAAAGTTCTCTAATAACATTGTTACAGTATATCTATTTTGAAAGGCAATGAAATCCCGTAGTGTCTTGAGGAAAAAGAGTAGTAAACCCTATTTTAGGTTTTAGGTTTTCCCATTAGCTATCAATTCGACTTGAGGATCGACCGGTGGTGCCTAGATGCCCAGGTAGGGCTATAGAGACCAGTTTAGTTCAGCATGGGTGGTGGGGGATCATACCCATTATTCCAACAATCTAAAAGAGAAGCCTAATGTTAATGAAATGATATGTAGGATCCATTTTGATCCAAGAGTGACAGAGGAGTACCATATACACTATTTGAGTATCTAATCCATTGGACAGTTCCCTAATAACATTGTTACGATATTTAAGTGATCTATTTTTAAAGGAAATGAAATCCTATAGTGTCTTGAGGAAAAGAGTAGTAAACCCTATTTTAGGTTTTAGGTTTTCGCATTGGCTATCGATTTGACTTAAGGATCGACCGATGGTGCCTAGATGCCCAAGTAGGGCTATAGAGATAAGTTAAGTTCAGTATGGGTGGTAGGGGATCATACCCATTATTCCAATAGTAGAAAAGAGAAGCCTAATGTTAATGAAATGATATGAAGGATCCATTTTGATCCAAGAGTGACAAAGGAGTACCATATACACTATTTGAGGATAGTAGATATAGCACAGTAGTATAGACACAGATAAGTGAGAGGCATTCTATCATATCCTTGCATGTTTTTTCAAAAATATTATCGTTATTATTCCACTGAGATTATAGTATGTTTTTACTAAAAGAAATGCTATTTTATGATTGTACAAAGTAAGATGAGGAATGAGAAGCTAAGTAACAGTACAGAACAGTCAAAAATAGTAGAGGACAGTAGAGAACAGTAAAGCACAGTAAAGAAGAAAATAACTAAAACTGAAGGTTTCATCAATGCTTGTTTCAAGAAAATGGAATGAAAGGTGAACTGGGGTCCCTCAATGTCCATCCCACTAGTATGGGGGCTAATAAGGAATTCCATCAATGTCCCAGTTTATACTAGAATTGAGATAGGCAATGGTCGACTAGAAGTGGAGGTTAGGAAAGAAAAATAAAGTGCAGCAAAGCATAACATCTACCTGTGACTACCAACCCTTTCCAGTAGCGGTATAGGTATTGGATGAGGTACATAGAGATTTGGGCATGATCCTCCTCGGAGTTCTGATGTCCGAAAGCAGGGGCATGATCATGTACCACAAGATATAGGTGTATGTTATGAGATCAGTCCTTGTTGGGGTTATGCTGCCTAGAACCAGGAGCAGTACTGTCTCTTATACATACACAGAGTTGGATCCTAGCTGATCTGTAGAGATAGGTGTATATTCTGAGATTGGTCCTTCTCGGAGTTACGATACTCAAAACAAGGAGTAGTACTGACTCTTATATACACAGAGAGGGATACTCATTGGTCTATAAAATTACAAACTATTTTATCCTCACCATTACATAGCTTAGTGGTAGTTTACAGGAAGAACCAAATAAAGTATGCCACAACAAGAGCATAATAGATAACCAGATAAAGTAAGCCAAGGGAAGAGAATAACAGATAAAGGAAGACTACTATGAGAATAACAGATCAATAGGTATAGTAAACGCAGATGAAGAATAACAGATAAACGGTGTTTTTATTGTTTAAGAGTGTCATGCATAGTTAATGAATGATCAGTTAAAGTATGTCAAATTTATAGATTATAATTGTAGCATGTTCATAGCATGAGTTTTCACAACATAAAATGTTTTTATATTCATGAACATGATATGAACTGAGTTCTTTCTCATTGGCCTACTTAGCTCATCCCATAGTTATGATTGTTTTTATAGAGCATGCACACGTCGAGTGCCAATGCACTGATAGAGTAAGGAGGAATCGAGGGAAGGGTGTAGGCTCCTCTGAGTAGATTATAGAGAGAGACCAAAGATTCAAGATATTTTGATGTTTATACACATTTTGTCGTGAATATAGTAAATATGATAGTATTTTGATGTAAATGCATAGATACGAACTCGGAGATGTAACAGATGATAGATTCTTACATTATGAGATGGCTAATACAAGCATTAATAGATGTTTTAGAAATGCTTAAAGTACGTCCGTTGTGATATTTTGATGTCTCTGATATAATATTATATATGTTTATAGTTTTTGCAAGTAGAGTTTAATGGAAATGAATGTTCAACTGTTATTTAATGGCGGCCCGTGAGGGCCTGCATCCATATCTTTTACTGGATTTGGGGGTGCTACATCATGGTATTAGAGCAATTGTTTGGATAAGGATTGAGAATCAGAGCAATATGTTGAAGTTTAAAATGATAAATTTCAGAGTAAAGTGATCTAGAAGTATCAAAGAAAGGAATATCAAAGATAGAAGTATCAGCGATAGTTTGATCAGAGCAAAGATAAAAGGTCAAAGTCACAGTATCATCAGACAAATCTTGAGGATTTGAGAGTTAATCAGAGAAATTTTATTTTATTTTCTTTAACCCAAATATTATCAAGGAACCGGGGCAGCCCCTAATCTTTAGTTCTTAGTTGAGTAGGATACGATTCTGTCGTTTGATAATGGCTGATTCCTGGTGATTCAGTATATCCCGTGATCTTTAGGACTAGGTGACGTGGCCCCGTGACATGCTCGGGCTGTGGTTGTTGTTCGATATAGGGTTTTATAGGGAGATCCGATCCTTCGAACTAGGCGGACCTTACGCCAGGCCGACCTGTGATTTGAAGCCGACTCTGTGTGAGGGCCGAGTGTGAAGCCTCGGTCTGAGTGTAAGCACTTGGCTCTTTCATCAGTGGTTGCCTTGTCGTCTAAGTGCAGACCACTCACGTCTTTCTTGTTCTTCAATCTTGAGCATGAATCTGAGTGAGAGTACTCGGTCTCGCCTAATCTTGATCCTAGTGGGAGCATTTGGCTCTTCTCAATCATGAGCCGAGTGTGAGCACTCGGTTCCTCGCAATCATGAACCGAGTGTGAGCACTCGGTTCCTCTCCATTATGAACCGAGTGTGAGCACTTGGCTCTTCTCAATCCTGAGCCGAGTGTGAGCACTCGGCTCTACTCTATCCGTAGTCGAGTGTGAGTATTCGACTCTTCTCTATCCTTAGTCAAGTGTGAGCATTCGGCTCTTCTCTATCCTCACACTCGGCTCTTCTCTTGTTCCCCTGTCACATATTGCTGGTTGGGTGTGCCAAACGCCGATTGAGTCATGGCTTGGTCTGAACAGTTATTCTTGTTCTGTCTTTGGGTGGCCACGTGTCATTCTTTTATTGATGTATTATTTCTTGACTCATCAAGACCGTTCTGTGCTGGGAACGGTACACCATCAGACTTTCCATTCTTGTCTTGGCCATGCTAGTGGAGCTTCATGTAGATTTGACCAACCCACATTTGGCCTTGTATTAAAGTCTAGATTTCTTTGGCCATTATTGTCTCCTACCATATTTGCTTGTACTCCGTTCTGGAGTGAATTTGGATAGCCTCCTAATGGAATAGCATTTGCCCCTATAGCAGCTGGGCTGATGGATTAATGGGCAAACAGTACCTGTGTCTTTAGGGAATTGGCCAGATAAGCATTTCCATGCGGCACATTATATGGGACTTGAGATACCATACCTCTAGTCGGCTCCCCATTACCCCCTACTTAACTGGAAGTCCCTATATGGCCTGTTTGGCTAATGAACGAAGCATTGCTTCCATCTATGTGACTAAAGGCCTGAACAGAGGACATTTGGCCTACATTGGGATGGGACATTTGGCTTATTAAATAAGAACATAGCAGTGTTACACTATGGTCTCGAAGGTAAACTATAACTAATCCTAATCCTAGTTACAACAAAGGAATGTAAAAGTAAGAACATAGTAGTTTTGGTATGATTTTACTCATAAGATCCCCTTCTTCCCTATCGAGCTTTCTATTTATACTTGTCTCTCTTGAAATCCAAATTTGAGCGGTTCAACTGTATAGTCCACTCTCCACATTTTCCTATAGAAGTTATAATCGCTGGAGTAATTGATCGATTGCAACCGTTAATACCAAAACGTGACAGAACGTTATAACCGCTTCGGTCTTGTTACAGTAATGCAAACATATCTGTCTTGAACAGGTCAAAGTTGGCTGACCATCCTTGGTCAATCACCTTTGGGCTAGTTCTTTTATGGTCTAATTGCCTCTTAGACCTAGAATTCACTGGCCTATCCATTGACCGAAAATGGAGTGTAAACAATTTTATACTGTCTCATTTAAAAAATATACATATATATATATATAATTATACATGTGAGGAGGCTTAGTATATCCCCTTAGGCTCAATGAGCGTTTATCCATTTATTTTTTTCTCATAAATTTAGGCATGACTATTTCATCCATTTGCTTTCCAAAAGCAAAAGACAAGGAAATAAAAAGAAGGGACATTTCTTACCATATGAGTCTTCATAGCTATCTCATGACTAGGATAATTGATTTTGTATCATAATCATAGAAATAGATTAGAATCTTTTCATCTTTGTTGGGTGATTGATCCTTACATTTTTTATAAAGCTACAGAATTCATGGCTATCACTTCATTGCAAACCAAAAACAAAGAAATAAAAACATGTGAATAATATTTTCATTCTCACTTAGCTTTCGGCCAGATTTGTTTCCATCTCTCTGTTACCAACCAGGCGCAGCCTTCGCCCACAATACAACCCAACATGCTGCGAGATTTTTTTTAATTTTTTTGTTTTGATGGACACGCTGAGACAGTTGACAGCTCACTTAGCCTGTGAATGCTTCTTGCAAAGCGTTTATTTTTGAATATGAAAAACCTGTTGTTCTGAAAACCACATGTCGGCCATGGTTCAGATGGTTAATGTCGCTAATACATAAACAAACAAGACACGCCTCTCTCTCTCTCAATGACTCACCAACTTAAGTGTTCAACGTTGCACCACAAGAAGCCATGAACTGATGGACACATCAGCAGCGTATCTATTATCTATGTCCGCTAAGTTGTGGATTTTTGTCTATTCTATGCACGTTGTTTGCGCAATCTCTTTTGTTCAAGTTTACGGTGGCCGCCGTGCCAGTGGCCCCGCCGCCTCAGTAGACAGTAGTGCCGACTTCTCACGGTGTCTTATGAGAAGACATAAGGAACATCACAAAGTAGAGATCTTTTTCTGTTGTCCGTTCTCTATTCTATTTCTCAGTCACGTTCTTCTCATTCATCAAAGCCAAAAAAACCTGAAAACTTCAGGCGCTCCTTTTCTCATGTCGGCATCTAATTTTTCTACCACTACAAGTGCCGTGTATCACTCTGTGTCTAATTATTTTTCGGTAAGATAATACGCAATTAAGGATTAATGGACCACTTTTGACATTCCACGATGGAGGACTCGTATAAGTAGCAAACGCTAAAATAGAAATAAGAAAAGATAAAATAGAAAGAAAAAAAATCGCATTATTGATTTGATTTTTATGATGTTCCATCCCCTAACGGTTATTATCACGCATTAGCATTTTTTATTTGAATTTTAAATCATTTTTCGTTTTGTTTAATTCATTTTTATTCTTATAAGCAAATGAGTTGAGCGGTTCCAAGAAGACTTACCCAAATTACCTACCAATTTATGCTACCAAGTACCAAGTTTTAGCCGATCAAGGAACCGCCATGAATGGGAAAATAGAAAAATGTTAGATCAATTGATTGATGATCCAAATAGATGTAGTTTGGATCTTACCTGAACATATATGGGAAGACAGCGGAAGAGAGATCAAGAACTAAGTTTTTTATTACAAGCACACGAATATTGGTCTTTTTTCTCTAAATATCTTGAAAGACTTCTCCGAAGAGAACTTCACACCACAAATTCTTGGAAAAAGATGGAATACTACAAAGAACACAAATACTTGGAGAGAGAGAGGAAATTTAGTATCCAGTATTATGGCCGTAGGGTTTGAGGGACTGCATTTATAACCAAAACCCTAAACCTTCCCCCCCCCCTCCCCTTATCAGACTCACACTAGGAATAGACAAGGAGGGGGGAGAGGAAATTTAGTATCCAATACTCGTAATGCGTGTATGACTGATTGTGAATGAATTATACACCTATACATGCATGAAATTGAAGTATTTGCAGGCCCTTTTATGAGATACATGCATGCTCTTACTTTGGCTTGATTCCATTCCTAGGAGTCGACCATGGCCCAAACTAGGAGCCCAAGGGCTGGAGACCCACCTCTTGCAAATCAAGAAGAAACATGGGCACCTCACCCTACTCCTCTCATCGCCTCACTCATACTAACTGCCTAAGATGTGACAAATATTATGGGGAATATGCTGCAAGGGTTTCAACAACAACAGACCCAGTTTTTGGCTCATAGACATGCTCAATTCCATGATGCACAATGGATACAAGTTGTGCCAGAGACTTCTTCAGTACCTGTTGCACCACCTGTACCCGATATACCTCCAGGTCAGTTAGTAGCATCAGCTTGGACACAAGAGTCTAGGAAAAGACCTATGATTTCACAGGAGTCTGGGGGACCTAACAAGACTTTTAGAGGACCCTATCCTAAACCGACTCTAATGCGGTCTAGGAGATAGGATGCGGTTCAGCATACCCGACCATCACAGTTGCATCTCAGCCGCCTAGGCAGAAAATTTATTGCTACACCTACAGTCAGCCGGGGCATAAGTCCAAGGGTTGCCCGTATCATAGGCCCATGTACGTACTGTATCTCCAAGTCATCCGTCCCATGTAGCCACAATGGGACAACAGGACTAAAGGGAGTGTATCCACCATGACTTCAGAGGATGCAAAGTCATCATCGGGCGTAGTGACAGGTACCTTACCTAACTCACTAATACCTAGTATACATTGCTTTCCTTACATTGCTAGCAGGAAATTGAGATAAATCTCATTATGTTAGGTACCTTATGTCTATACCTATCACTTATGGATGCATTGTTGATTTTAGAGTTCGTACTCAATTTAGTCGCCCATCGTCGTTGGTAGAAATTCTTTTTACGTAATTTATCCTCAATAGTTGGATCGGGTTTTCTTTGGAAGGCAATTGTAGTTCTGAGCATTAGCCCTAAGTACCCTTGGGTGTCCCATTCCTTAGATCTCGTTCGACCCTGAGTACCCCTCAGGAGTGCTAGATGGAGATTTCAGTATCGACCTTGAGTGTCCCTCAGGAGAGCGGATCCTTAGATCTTTCCGGGCCCTAAGAACCCCTCAGGAGTGCTAGATGGAGATTTTAGGATCGACCCTGAGTGGCCCTTGGTAAGGCGGATCCTTAGATCTTGCTTGGCCCTAAGTACCCCTCGGGAGAGTCGCTCCAGTTTGAGCATCGGCCCATGTGTCTCTCAGGAGTGCCATTCTTAGAAATTGTTAGTAACACTACTGGAGTGTTGGGATTGACTTGGTGAATGGACCGAGTCCATGGATCTTGTCTAGTAGGAAATCCCAAATTCGTATCTAGATTTTTGGAGAGTTTGTAAAAGGATTTAGGCACATAGTTGACTCTTAGTACAACTATTCACCCACAAACTAATGGATAGTTAGAAAGGACATTTCACACTGGTTGCAAAGGGGTATGAATTATTCCTAGTAGTTTGGAGTGACTGGACATTAATGTTGGTGGAAAGTATTACTCCGGCTGTTAGTATAACCAAGAACAGCCGAGAATAGAAAGAAACTGAAACTAAAAGATTCAACAATATTTTACTCAACAATAGGAATGAGTGGAATAATGGGTCACCGATTGTTCCCTTCATACTGGGGAGTGAGCAAAAGGGGTTCCATCAATATTTTAAATCAACCTAAAGTTGAGTTAGGTATTGGAGAACCGAAAGTGGAAGTCGACAATAGAAAAGCCAAGTAAAACAAAGTGTAGCACAGACCCGTGAATTACCACCCATGACTATAGGAGTATAGGTACTGGGTGAGGTACACAGAGATAGTTGGATCGTTTGATTTGTAGTTATGTATGTTCTGAGTCCGATTTTCCCCAAGGTCCCTATATACATAGAATTTTAGATCAAATTGGACCCGGAGAAAAATTGGGTAAGTTAAGTCCCCAATACAAGCAGATGAGCTATTTCGATTTGAGGCGGAAGGACCTAAAGTTTGAGGTGCATGAAAAGGAGTTCCTGTGGGTTACACCAACCAAGGGAGTAATGCGCCTCAATAAGAAGGGCAAGCTGAGTCCCTGTTACATTGGCCTATATGAAATTCTGGTTAGGATTGGACCAATGGCATACAGATTGTCACTGCCCCCATCATTGGAAGTTGTACATGATGTATTCCATGAGTTAATGCTAAGGAAATACATACCCGATTCGACACATATATTGACTCAGGAGCCACCTAAGCTTGCTGCGGATATGACTTAGGAGGAGTTGCCAATAAAGATCTTGGGCCATAAAGAGCACAACCTTTGAAGCTGTACCATCTCGTTCGTAAAGGTGTGATGGGGTAATCACTCTGATCAAGAAGCATCTTGGGAACGTGAGGACGAGATGCGAGCGAAGTATCCTCACCTATTTGAGGCATCAAGTACGTCATATTTTGTGGATGAAATTCTTGAACGGAGGGGGGAATGTAACATCCACACCCTACCTAGATCTGCCTTGGACCATTGGTGAGTGACCCAAACCCTGTGGTCCAACCAATTGAGGGAAGGCCTTTGTTGGATAACCTAGAGGAGGTGAATAGGTTATCTTAGTGGAATATACTACTTTCTTTTCTTAAATTAATAGGAAATAGAAAATAATGTAAATCAAAGTAAAGAACATAAGAGAATTTATAGTGGTTCGACTCTACCTAGAGTCTACATCTACTCCACTCAACCTTGAAAGAATTCCACTAATCTTTTTCCTTTCAATACAGTAGATGGGGAAAAACATCTTTACAAGTCTTTTTACTAAGATAAGAGAATCCTATAATCTTTTAAGGATAAGAGGATCCTTTACACAACCTAATTATAGTCTAGGCAAGTGTAAACAAAACCTTGCTCATCTAGAGTCTACCCAACTTAAGAGCAAGAACCAAAATAAATAATTTAAAGAGAAAGATATTACCTAGGTAAGGAGTGTGCTAGTTACTCCTTGCATGTGCTGAATGAAATGCAATATGAATGCAAAGATGATTTGATCTTCAAGAACTTCTCTCGTAGGATTTGTACTTCAATGAAGAAAGAGCTTGAGCATAGAAGTCAACTTGAATGATTAATGCAACAATCTTCTTGACTTCAATGATGACAAAAAGAGCATTGAATTGACCTTTCCACTTCACAATAAAGTGTTCTTTTGGACTGTAGTGATGGTGGACAGGTCTAAGACGTCTGATATTTATAGGCATTAATAAATGCTCAAAAGACATGTATCAAAATAGCTCTAATGGCTATAAAACAGCTAGTTTTTTGGTCTACCAATCAACCGCTAGATTTAATTGGTCGACCACTGAATATGACTGTTGGGGTAAAATAGAGCCATTGGGACATTTCTTGTCCTGTCGGCCAATGCAGGTCGACCGACTGATTGATCGATTGATAGGTGTGGGGTGACCGATTTGGCTACTGGTTGAAACCGGTAGACCTACTATTTCAAGCGGTTGAAAATGCCTATTCCTGTAAGTCGACAGGTGGATCGACCGGTTGACAGTTTTGGACAATTTGGTTGTTTGTCTCTGATAGGATCTCATCTAAACTTATGTCAAGGTCTATGAAATAACTTCTAAGGTCTCTAAAGATGTATGCATGAATGATATCTATTTTTTATTAATTCTTCATGCGATACAATATGCATAGTGTGTGTTCTAAGTGTTCATTTGCAGCTTTGTAGTTTTGGCTCTTCACTTGAGTCTTCAAAAGTGATTTTCTTTAATTTATAAACTCCTTTTTCTTTCTGAAGTTATTGTATCCATGCCTTTGACTTGACTTGTTTCTTCTTTCTTCTTGAGCTTTCATCCGTACCTTTGACTTGACTTGTTTCTTCTTTCTTCTTTCTTCTTTGAGCTTTCACAAAGTATTAGTATAATAGATTGTTTGTTGGGAATGAGTTTATTATTATAAAAAATTTATAAAAAGAAATTAAGTAGATCTATATTTTATAACAATCTCCACCTTTTTGATGATGACAAACAAATGATTCTTTCGAGACCATCAAGATATATAAACAACATTCTATTACAAACCATATAATCTTAACACATATTCATGAAAATATATGTTCCAAAGAATCTCAGAGATACTCATTTTTCTCCCACTTTTGTCAGCAACAAAAAGGAAAAAAATAATAACTAGGCTCCACCTTAATCCATGCCATGTCATCATAGGATGACACAAATCATAAAGGAAAAACAAGTACTAAATTAAGATTTAAACCATGTAAACCACAATGCCAAAGGTACATTAAACTAAATTAGTGCAATGTTCAAAGAGTAAATTGCTGAAATGAAAAGTGTCAAAACTGAGAAAGCATAATAAAAGTAAAACTAAGTATCAGCTGTAGGTGGTGAAGTAGTTCCAGTGGGCAACTTGAAGTGTTTTGAGAGGCGGTTAAGCTGAAGAAGGACAGAATCAATTTTCTGTTTCATAGAGTTCAGGCGTCCATCGGTCTTCTCCATATAATGAAGCATCGGTTCTCCTCAGCAGTCCGGGAAGGTCCAGAAGATCCTTCATGTATGTAGTCCTCATCCTCTTCACTCTCAATATCATAGTCTTCTTCTTTAGTGTGAAGGCATTTGCTTGTGTAGCACGCTTCCTTCGAGCTTGAGAAGAGTCAACAGTAGGAGCCACAATAGAAATTCCCATTTTCTTGATGGTGGTGGCATCAATATCATAGGGCTTCTCATCAGGAATCTCATAAAAAACAATCCACTTGGAAATGGTGGAAAATGGTTGTAAGCATTCTACCATAAGGCAAGTTATCCTTGCAAGTCCTTACCGCAACAGCTTCCATGGTCCTCATGACGAGGTAAGGCAAGCTAATCTGATTTCCAGTGAGAAGACACCAAGAGATATAAGCATCAAATGATTTGACTACATCTCGATGACCACCTTTGGTAAGAATGCTGTAAGAGTTAATTTCAGACATAGAACCCTAGGAATATCAAACAGTTTAATGTCCTTGACCTATTGGAATGTGCCTAAATATTGTTTCATAATTATACCATACACCTCTGCTTCATTCATGAATTCATCATGATTTTGCTTGGTGCGGTAGTATTTATGCGCACCAAAATCCTTAATATTTAGAATATCTTTTAAATCATCCATGGTAAAGGAAATGGGAGTATCTTTCACAAGCGAGTTGATTTTGAAGGAGTCACCCCTACCTTCAACCTCAAGATTGCAATGATATATAGTGGAATCCCAACTCAAGAAAGTAAAGTATTCAGTGATGTTACTGGTTTGCAATTTGGAAGTTCTCACATGCCTTTCCTAGATGACCTTTTTCTTCAAGTAGTTAGGCCAACACACCGAAGCTTCAAGAGAACTAAAAGTATTGCTGTTGAAGGCGGTTTTCCCTTTGTTGGCGAGAGTTTTCTTTCTCTTGTGGGAGGCTTCTTCTCTTGGAGCCATCTGAAGAAAGCTAGGGTTGGGAAGATGAAGGATTTCTTAGTATTTTTAGAAACGTAGGAATGAAAGAAAGAACACATAGATGGGGTTTAAAAAGAAAATTTTTGCACACCGGTCGACTAGTATGATGGTTAGGTCGATCGGCAGAGTGAAAACTTGTAATAATTTATTTTATTCAAAGGGATTGGAAATTCCCAATTCTCTCCTTAGATTGCAAAATCGTTCTTCGAGTAAAGGTTTGGTAAGAATGTTAGTCAATTGCTTTTCGATTTTGATGTAGCTGAGTACAACATCACCCTTCTGAATCATATTTCTCAAGAAATAATGTCTAATATCAATATGTTCTGCTCGAGAGTGAAGAATAGGATTTTTTTTCTCAGATTAATAGTGTTGGTATTATCACAGTGTATTTTAGAGGGTGGAAATGTGATCCCATAGTCCATTAGAGTTTGTCTCATCCAAAGGACTTGAACACAACATCTACCAGCCACAATATATTCTACTTCAGTGGTAGAGAGTGACAAGTGAGTTTTGTTTCTTGCTAAACCAAGAAACGAGATGGGATCCTAGAAAATGACACGTACCACTAGTGCTCTTTCGATCAACGTAAACTGACAAAATCTACGTCAGAGAAGCTGATAAGGTCAAATTCGTTGTGCATAGGATATCATAATCCAACATTGATGGTGCCTTTAAGGTATTTGACTATCTGTTTTACAACACTAACATGGGATTGCATGGGATTAGCCTAAAATCTAGCACAAGCACAAACACTAAACATGTTATCAGGTCTGCTTGCAGTTAAATATAGCAAACTTCCAATCATTCCTCAATATTGAGTGGGATCAGTGGATATACCATTTTCATCTTTTGACAATTTTTGGGATGTGCTCATGGATGTGATAGATTATTTTTGAGAATTTATGTCACATTTCTTTAAGAGCTCATTTACATATTGACTCAGAAATATTCCTTTAGGAGTTTGTTTTATTTGAAGTCCTAAAAAGAAATTTAATTCACCCATCAGGCTCATTTCAAACTCATTACTCATGCAATCACTAAATTCAACACATAATAATTCATTTGTAGCACTAAAAAGTATATCATCCACATAAATTTGAACAATAATCAAATCAATATTTTTGTACTTAACAAACAATGTAGTGTCTACTTTTCCCATAGAGAAATCATTTTCAAGTAAAAATTTGCTTAGTCTATCATATACTCTAGGAGCTTGTTTGTGACCGTATAATGTTTTCTTTAGTCTGAAAACATGAGATGGAAATTTTGAGTCTTCAAATCTAGGACGTTGTGCCACATATACGTCTTCCATTATAAATTCATTCAAGAATGTACATTGGACATCCATTTGAAAAAGTTTGAAATTTTATGACAAGAAAAAGCTAATAACATTCTAATGGATTCTAGTCGAGCAATGAAGGCATAGGTTTCATCGGAATCTATTCCCTCTTGCTGATTATATCCTTAGGCAACCAACCTGGCATTATTCCTTACAATTGTTTCATCTTCATCAAGTTTGTTTTTGAATGCCCACTTAGTACCAATAATTGATTTATCCTTGGGCTTTGGTACAAGTTTCCAAACATCATTTCTTTCAAACTGATGTAATTCTTCTTCCATAGCCATAATCCATTCATTATGATTAAGTGCTTCTTTTATATTTTTAGGTTCAATGGTTGACAAAATGGTAACAAAATTGCAAGTATTCTGGATTTTGGTTCTTGTTTGCACACCTGTATCAAGATTTTCAATTATTTGTTCCACGTGGTGGCCTTTTATAGGAATAATCTTCTTAGGTAGTTCTTGGGTATGGTCTTGTGATTCATCTAGATATATATTTTCAGTTCTCTTGTAGTTCTCTATCAACATATCTTTATCTTCATCAACCAGTGGTCTATACTTTTCTTTCGGTGGACAATTATCAAATTTAACATTCATGGATTCTTTCACAACTATGTTTCTTTTATTGAATACCCTATAAACACGGCTATTTGAAGAGTATCCAAGAAATATACCTTCATCTGATTTTTCATCAAAATTTTCATGCTTATCTTTAGTATTTAATATACTGCATTTGCATCTGAAAATTTGAAAATAGTCGACTTTGGGTGTCTTTCCATGATACTATATGGTGTTTTAGAAAGAATTTTTCTAATAGAGACTCTGTTTAACTCATAGGAAGCTGTACTTACTGTTTCAGCCCAAAAGTACTTAAGTAAAGAGTATTCAATTAACATGTTTCTAGAAGTTTCATGGAGAGATCTATTCTTCCTTTCAACAACTCTATTTGATTGAGGAGTACTAGGAGAAGAAAAATTGTGAGTGATTCCTTCATCATCACAGATTGTTCCAAACTAATTTTGATTATCAAATTCTCCTCCATGGTCACTTTGAATATTTGTAATCATACAACCTTTTTAATTTTAAAGTTTCTTACAGAATGATGTAAATTCATCAAAGGCATTATTTTTATATTTTAAAAACAGAGTCCATGTATATCGTGAATAGTCATCAACTATCACGAAGGTATAATATCTTCTTTCTTCTTTGAGCTTTCACAAAGTGTTAGTATAATAGAATATTTGTTGGACATGAGTTTGTTATCATCAAAACTTTATAAAAAGAAATTAGGTAGATTTGTATTTTCCAACATCCTTGACCTACCTTGACAGCCCCTATGTGTCCTAGGGTGGGGATATAACTAAGGGTGAGACCCAAGCCTAAACCGTTGGATATGTTACATATTGATGTGTGTCCATCAAATCCGATTTAATTTGATTAAATTAATTAATTGATTTACTAATATTATGTGCTTGTCATAATTTTTCTTTAGTGCAACAGCCCATTTTATACCTTTTGTTATTCACAACTTTGGACAGAGTTGGGCAATCTGTTCTATGGTTGTCGTATTGTACATTCGTTCAATAGGGATTGGGCAAAAATTCAAATAAGGGCACATCTAGTGTTGAACATTGATCCATTGAGAATCCTGGATTATTCACCGTCGTGTTTTGATCTGCGATAGGAATCTCTGGTAGTTACTTTTTCCATACCTAAGAGACACTTGTTATTTTATTAGTGTTGTGTACGTTCATTTGTGGTGAGCTAATGGTTGATGTCTGCCGAAAGAAATTACGATATATTGGCCGCTCGGTGTATGAAATCCAGATATTAATAGAGGCGATGCTCAATAGGGTTTCCACTACCCATATAGGGAGAATATCCAAAAGAGAGTTGTCGGATTTGATTGTGTCAAATCCAAGGCTTTGGTATTTGCGAAGTGTTTGCACAAGAGAATTTTATTTTATTATTATTAAATTAAATTATTTTAAAAATAGTTTTCAAATGTTTTTCAGCCATTCAAAGTCCTAGACATTCTCGTGATTAATTATAGTAGATTGGAATCGTGACAGTGAATTTTATTTCATGGTTACGGGGGTCTATTATGGATGTTAGTAGTGTGGGGAGAAAGTACAATAAAATATCTACCGATTGGGGATTTTTAGGTTACACCTTTTATAGAGATATTCTTTTATGCAATTAAGGAAAATTTTATTGTAGAGATTTCTTTATGTGCAAATATGGATAACTTAAAAGGCTGCCATTTAGAATCACACCACTTGGGATGATTTGAACCGTTAGATTGTAATCTCCAAAATAAGCATTCTCTTTAAAGGAGAAGGTTTAAGTCAATTTTAAGAACTAATCATTAGTTCTCAATTGCTAATAATTTTAGAGAGTTGAGAGTTGAAAAGAGAAGAGTCTCCTTCTTCAACCTCAAGTTTTAACCATTGGAGAGCAAAGCAAGCTTCGGTGTTCGTGACCTTGTGCTACAATCCTTTGGAGGAACACAACACTTTTATGTTCGAGGTGATCATTTTATCCTCATCAAGGTTAGTATGATGTTCATGTATTCAATGAGATCCTTGTGCTTAAAATTTTTGAAATTGATTTTGAATCAATTTGCTTCCGCCGCCGCTAACAATTGGTATCAGAGCGATGGTTCTTTATTGAATACATTAGATGGTCTTGTTTGTAATCCTATGTTATGGTTTTGGGGTTCTATTTTTTGGTTCCATGTTCTTCTCTATCTTCTTCCTCTTTCTCTAATCTTTTCTCCCATAGGATTTTTCTATTTTGAATAAGAAAAATTAAGCATTCGAACACCAAACATGGGGCATCGTCTTTGCAAAAAAAGAAAGAGAGCGATGCGGCTAGGAGCACAATTGCTTCTGCGACTGTGCGCCTGGTAACGGATGCGTTGGGTGCGAGGAGGAAAGGTAAGGAGGGAGTGGGGGCGGCAGCCTAGCGCTGCACGTCGCTTTTGGGGTAGCCAGCGGCAAAAAGAAAAAAAAAAAAAGTATGGGGGTTGGGATATGATTTTGGTCATTGTCTTCTTCTCCCATATTTTTGTTTTAGTTCTATTAATGGAGGTCTTGTTTGAAGGTCCTTCAATGGAAGTTGGTTGATGATTCTCTAATGGTGTTTCGAACAAATTAGGAAGCATTCTTAGTTTCCTATTTAGATTGAAAGAGATCATTAATAAATCTTTGATTTGAATTCATTTTGGAAAGTGTTTCCTAAACTAACACAAACTCTAAATTTGTTTTGTTTTAAAAGAAAAGTAGAATTGAAATGTGATTCTATAATGCAAGAGTTGTATTGAGTTTCTATTTGTAAGAGGTTTACTTGGAGACAAATTAATCTTAATTGCTAATTTTAATATCTCTCTCTTATCTTCTCCTTTTTATTTTTGAATTAAAATTGAGATGGGACTTACATTAAAATCGAACCGTGGGTAAGACCCATGGATTGAGTCATATGGATCGAACCATGGGTTAGACCCATGGATCAAGTCATGTGGATCGGACCATGGGAAAGGCCCATGGGTCAACCCATATTGTGATCCACATGGGGCGACCAATGTAGTGATCCACATGGGGTGACCCACATGGGTATGGGTCCATAGACCATTCCACATGGGTTTAACCCACATGGATCGACCCAAATTCTTGTAATCCTTTTCTTGCATTTTATTTTTGAAATTTAAGGTCAAAATTGAGATTGATTGATTTTGAATTAATCTAATTTCTTTTTATGATTAATTGCATACATTTGTTTCAAGCTTCAATTAATTAAGAAAATTCAGATTTGCAAATGGAATTAGGTAATTAATAGATGTGGTTTGAAATACCAATTTTACCTTATTGTATAAAGTGCTATGAGATAATGCTTGGGATGCAATAAGATTCTGTTTTTCAAATGTTAAGTGTTTAAACCAAAATAGCCCTTATACCTTGTATAGATTGCTCATCAAAGTGTTGGGTGCTCTTTTGATGTTTGGATTATTTTTTAAATGTTAAATATACTGCCATGGGATGTATTTTGTGCTAACATTTTTTTTGTAGCATGGAATGGTCATGAGATAGTTTTGTGGTGTATATTTTAATTTTATGTCACTTTACTATTCCCCCCCTCATCTTTTCCCATTTAATGGTTGTATTCCCCTTTGAGCAGCCCTAATTTTGGAGGGTTGGTTTCTCAAGATTTTTCACAAGGGTTGTAATTATTAAATTTATTTTTAAGTTCATTAAATGTAACTGGTTGAAGACATAGATGGAGAAAGAGAAACTACATCTTCTTGGAGGATGTCGCATTAAGTGGGAGCTTCTCAAGTTTTAAGGCGTTGAAGATTACTTGGAAAATCCCATGACCATGCCATTTACATTTTTATTAATGTTTGTATGGTTTGATGCATGCTAGTCTATAAGTTAGCTTATTTTATTTTATATGTTTCTAGATGCATATGATGTATGGATATTAGATGTAACATATGCGATACGTATCCATAATAATTTACCTTATTACCCTCGACTTTTAAAGCAAGTATTAATACGAGAATCTTTAAACGGTAAGAATCTCATGGCCTCCTATTACAGTGGGTGTAGGGACTGTTTTGAAAGCACTTTGGAAACTCTGAAAGGCTAACCTTAGTGAGTGATGAATGAGTCACTTACTCCCATCTCCGGTGTGATAAAGAATGAGTCATGATGGGTAAGGTATGCCCCTGAATGTGGGTATTATCTCAAAACCATGATTTATTTTGAGTGATAGGTACATACTTGATTTGAGTGTGCACTGAACTCCGAAAAGCTAAGTTGTCACTCAGGTGGCCAATTTATTGGAAGTCAATACTATACATAGTTTTTGATAGCCAAGGGAGTGCACAGTGAACTTCGAAAGGCTAGGTTGTCTACATTCCAAGTGCTTAGTAGACTCCAATGCACATTATCGACTGAGAGGGATGTTGATTTTGTGAATTACCATTGAAATAGTGTTGCACGTTTTCCTTATTTCTTTCAAAGGTAGCTTTATTAATTAATTGCTTGTACATCGTTTGTAGACTTACTTTCTCAATATGACGAACAACAATGCCCTTACCTCACTACTAAATGACAATAGACTTACCGGATCTAATTACCTAGACTGGAAGCGAAAGCTTATACTTGTTCTGAAAGCGGAGAAAATCCACAATGTACTTACTTCTGATGCACCTCCTTTACCCAAAACCACTGACAGGGATGACTATATTGCCTGGGAGTCCTTTAGATAGAAGGATACTTTAGCCACCAACTACATACTTAGTTCTATTGACAAGAGCATGCAAAGTTCATATAGTGACATGGAGACCACCAAAGAAGTGATGAAACATCTAGAGACAACTTTTGGCATGCAAGATCGTCTTACACGGCAAAGGATACCCTCAATGTTGTTTGCATCAAAGATGACTGATGGCACCACTATCCTAGATCATATGATGAAGCTTAATAAGTACTTCTAGGACCTTGAAGATTTTGGCACTTTTTTCGATCTCGATTTTAAAATTGAGATCATTTTTGCCTCACTATCTGAGGCATATGGGTCATTCATTATGAATTACCATATGAATAAAATGGTGGTTAAGAATGTCTCTGAGCTTACTAACATGCTTGTTGAAGTAGAAAGTACGCTTAAGAAGAGTAAAGTTGTAGCTCTTGTCACTAAGAAAAGTTCTCAGTATTCAAAGAACAAAAAGAAGAAGAGAACTAAGAAAGGGAAGAAAGATAAGTCAACCAAAGTGAAAGAGGGAGGGTTACAGAAGAAGAAGGTAAACGCTGAAAAGGGAAAGTGTTTCTACTGCGGTAAGATGGGATATTAGAAGAGGAACTGCCAAGAGTACCTTACTTCCTTGCAGAAGGGTAAGATAGCGACAAGTATTTTTGATACTTTTGTTACTGAATCACTTTTGTTGGTAGGATCAACTAACATGTGGGTGTGTGGACTCTGGATCCACTGCATACATTTGCAATATGTTGTAGGGGTTTCAGGAGAATAGAAGGACATGAAAGAATGAGATCACCCTCAGAGTAAGAACTGGAGATGAAGTCAACGTAGTAATTATCGTAACATATTTTATTCATTTTAGTAGTACTGGAACTTTAAAATTAAATAATTGTTATTTTTTTTAACCCGAATATTCTTTGGGACCTGGGCCAGACCCCTAAGATTTTTATTAATTGAATTCAAAGACTAATAATTACAAGGGGGGGGGGGGGACATGCCCGCCTAACCCCAAACCCGAAATGTACAGAACCATCGCTCCACTCAGTGCTGCCTCAAAAACCCAACCCGAACATATAATTTAATTACTTCCTTAGCACTGGAATACCCAGTTCATCCTCCTGTGTGATCCATCTTAGCTACAATGGAAGGTTGAAATATCCCAAGAAATCCCTGTTTGTCAACGTGCTCCTACGGAGCTCCTTCTTTTTTAAAAAAGAAGCCACTCTTTACCGGTTTGGCAACCCAAATAGCCTCGATACTTGCTTTTAAAGAGAAAATATCCTAAAATCGGGTCCAATTGGTTGAACTAAAGCTAGAATAGCCAGGGTAGTGAGTGGGAGTAGCAAAGCAAGGTCACAAGCAAAATTTGCAAGCTAGTCTGCCTCCCTGTTCCCTTCTCTATAGGTAAATGTAATAATGGGCCGAACAAAATCCACCAGCAGTAAAGTTTCCTGAAACCAATACCATCTCTTCTAGGATCCACACCTACTCTTAGAAATGCAACGCATAGTGGTCACCGATTCAAAGTTAACATAGGCTCCTAAAAATCCTAGATCTTGGCATAACATAAGGCCATCCCTCAGTGCTCTAATCTCTGCCACTGTGTTGGTGCACTCCTTGTAATACCTGGCAAAGGCAGCCAATACCCAACCCTCTTTATCTCTAATGATGCCCCCATCTCCACCTCCCCTGGGTTCCCCCTACAAGCATTGTCCACATTTAGCTTTCCTAGATTGAAGGGGGGGGGGGGGGGCACCAGTACACTGGTTTAGGCATCTTCTGAGTGAGAGGGTAAGATAAGCCAAAAAATTAGAGAGCGAGAGCTTCCCGCATAGTTGGAGTTTTCCTAACCTTGGGATGCATTTGAACCTCACGAATCCAATCCCTAATAACTTCCGCAATATGGTTTATAGAATGAGCCTTCTCTCTATGCCTTCTAATATTTCTCTCTTTCCATAATTGCCATCTAATAAACGAGTAAAGCAGTCCTGTGATGACCCCACATAGGCTCCTCCTATTTGCGTGACCTTGCCAAAAAAGGATTGTACTTCTCACATCCTATCTGGTAATTATTTCCACCTCTAATAACCGAGAGAAAAACACCCATACCTTAGCCACTGTTCCTCCCCACGCCAAACAATGTGACATTGTTTCATTTTCTGGAGCACCACAGCAATGGCATTTAGAAGCCAAAGGAATTCCAAGTCTTTTGATGGTGTCATCCGTAGCGATCCCCCCACATAAAGTTTGCCAAGTAAAGAAACCGATCTTGGTTGGGGGTGCGCTATTCCAAAGCCATTTAGAAAAATAACATTTCGTCAAAATAGTTCTAACAACATTCCATACCGATTTCAAAGAGAAATTACCGTTCCTTTCTGGCTCCCAATTTGGATTCCATGCCCGATTTAACACAACAAGTCCATTTAAAGAAACGGAAAGGGTAACCTTTGATTGCAATCTATTCTTTAAGCCATACTCGAATAAAAGCTGAATGAATCAAGAAATGAAGGAGTAAGTGTCTTGGATCCAGCGATGAAACCATGACATCTGCCGATAGATGGAAAATGGTTTGGAGAGCCCTCCTAATCTCGAAGATGGAGGGTCTTCCATATGAACACTTCACCACCAGGGCAAACAACTCCTACGATCAAACAATTTCTTCCTAAAAAAAACATCGTCGGGGCGCCCAGATGAGAAGATGGGGTCTTCACTGAAAGCAAGGGGTCTCTACCACTGCCATCCTAATGACCACCACAGCAAAGGATGGAGCTGCCAGCTGTCAGGATCCAGTGGGCGCTCCTCTTGTGGAGGAGGATTGGCCATAACCCTAACATGAGCTAATGCTAATGTACACCTGCAAAGCCCTCCAAAAGCCTTTGCTACTAACGTGCACCAGCCTTACAAGAGATACCCTAGAGTTTATAAAAAATAATTGTTATTATGTGGCAGGATTTGGTAGGAATTTGATTTCTATTTCAAGACTCATAGATGATGGCTATAAAATTTTTTTTGATAATGATATGATCATTAGTTATAGAGGTAAACATGTTGCTTTTGGTTTTAGAATGAATGGCGTTTCCTTTCTTAATTATGTCTTGAATCATTGCAGTAGTTCCAGTATGACTGTTAGTGTTACAAAATGAAAATATTCTCCAGATAATCAAACATACCTATGGCACCTTAGGGTAGGCCACATAGGAATAGGTAGGATAAACAGGTTGTTTAAGAATGGACCTCTCGAAAGTCTTGAAGTGTAACCATACCCTATCTATAAATCATGCTTACAAGGAGAGATGGTTAAGCAACCTTTTCCGAAGAAAGGAGGGAGAGCCACCAGTACGTTAGATTTAATCCACTCAGATGTTTGTGGCCCATTAAATACCACTGCTAGGTAGGGATATTAATGCTTTGTCACTTTTACCGATGATTACTTATGATATGGATACATTTATCTAATGCACTAGACATCGAAAACCTTTGAAAAGTTCAAAGAGTTTCCAAGTCAAGGTTGAAAACCAATTAGATAAACGTGTCAAATGCCTCCGATTTGATCAAGATGGTGAGTATTTATCCAACAAATTCTTGGATCACTTACATGATAGGGGTATCTTATCGCAGCTGACTGCACCAAGCACACCTCAACAAAATGGTATGTCAGAGAGAAGGAATCAAGCTCTATTAGACATGGTTCAATCAATGCTCACATGCTCTCAGCTGCACTTGTCATTTTTGGGTTATGCTTTGGAAACGGCGATATATATTCTCAATAAGGTTCCAAGTAAGTCTATATCCAAGACACCATATGAGTTGTGGATAGGGTGCAAACCTAGTCTACAATATCTTAGGGTATGGGGCTGTGTTAGACATATGAAACGGCAGCATGCAAACAAACTAGAATCAAGTACTGACAGATGCCATTTTCTAGGCTATCCCAAAGATACCGTTGGGTATTATTTCCATAACCCAGTGGAGCAGAGAGTGTTTATTACTAAACACGCAACATTCCTTGAAGGTGCTAAGATCATCCCAAGATCTGAGCTAGTAGTCATCCAAGAGTTGGAAAACCCTAATGCTCAGACAGTCCCAGTCATACCCACCACTGAACCACCACCACCAGTGGTAACTCCTGTAGAACCAAGGTGTAGTGGAAGGACAATTAGAGCTCCTGATCATTTGGTTTACTTTAGCGAGGAATCAAACAAATTGGAAGAGTTCTATATGGTCACCAACTCTTTAGATTTGGATCCTAGCACCTACCAGGAAGCTATAGGGGATGTAGATACAGCTAGATGGATAGATGCTATGAAAAACAAGATGGACTCTATGTATACCAATGGCGTTTGGACTCCAGTGGATCCACCTAAAGGTATTTGACCTATTGGGTGTAAATAGATCTACAAGAAGAAGAAAGGCGCCGATGAAAGCATAGAGAGATTTAAGGCAAGGCTGGTAGCCAAGGACTTTACCCAACGAGAAGGCATAGACTATGAGGAAACATTCTCACCAGTCGCAATGCTAAAGTCCATACGGATTTTATATGCCATAACAGCACAATTGGATTATGAGATCTGGCAGATGGATGTCCAAATGGCTTTCTTGAATAGACATCTTGATGTGGACATTTATATGTCCCAGCCGGAGGGGTTCACTACTTAAAGAGAGGAGAACAAAGTGTGCAAGTTGTTGAAGTCAATCTATGGACTTAAACAAGCATCTAGAAGTTAGAACATCAGATTCAATCAAACAATTAAAGAGTTTGGATTTGATTAGAATCTTGATGAACCCTGTGTTTACAAGAAGTTCAATGGGAGCTCTGTTTGTTTCCTTGTCCTGTATGTAGATGACATACTTCTCATCGGGAATGATGTAGGAATGCTATCTTCTGTAAAGATATAGCTATCTACAAATTTCTCAATGAAAGACTTAGGTGATGCCACGTACATACTAGGCATCAAAGTAGTCAGAGATAGGAAACTCAGAATTTAAGGATTGTCCCAAGCTAATTACATAAATAAAATTTTGGATAAATTTATAATGCAAGATTCTAAGAGAGAAAACGTTCCTTTAAGACATGGCATTACACTTTCTAAGTCGCAATGTCCACAAACTCCTAAGGATATAGAGACTATGAAAGGGATTCCATATGCTTCAATGGTTGGAAGCCTTATGTATGCAATGCTATGTACCAGACCGGATATATGTCATGTAGTTGGTATGGTCAGCCGATATCAATCAAATCCTGGACAGAATCACTGGACTGCTGTTAAGTGCATCATGAAGTACTTGAGAAGAACAAAGGATCATTTTCTTATTTATGGTGTGGATAACTTATCAGTAGTAGGATACACAAATTCAGATTTGGAATGATCTTCATGTTAGGAGGAGGGGCTGTCATATAAAAGAGTGCAAAGTAGAAGTCAACGACTGATTCCACAACTGAGGCTGAATACTTTGTAGCATGTGAAGCAGCCAAGGAGGGGGTGTGGTTGAGAAAATCTCTCACTGACCTGGGGGTTGTACCTGAACTCGTGAAGAACCCTATAAGTCCGTTATGTGATAACAGAGGAGTCATTGCTCAGGCTATGGAACCAAGACCACATCAGAAGAACAAGCATGTGGAGCACAAATATCATCTCATTTGGGAGATCATACAACGAGGCGACGTATCCATTTCCAAAGTTGATTCTGCAGATAACTTGTCTAACCCTTTGACTAAGGGACTTGCACCTGTAGTATTCAATGGACATGTTGAAAACACGGGTATTAGAGTAGTTGGACATTGCATTTGATGTACAAGTGGGAGATTATTGGATATGTCACATATTGATGTGTGTCCATCAAATCCGACTTAATTTTATTAAATTAATTAATTGATTAACTAATATTATGTACTTGTCATAATTGTTCTTTAGTGCAACTGCCCACTTTATACCATTTGTTGTTCACAACTTTGGACAGAGTTGAGCAATCTGTTCTATGGTTGTCGTATTGTACATTCATTCAATAGGGATTGGGCAAAAATGTAAATATGAGCACATCTAGTGTTGAACGTTGATCCATTGAGAATCTTGGATTATTCACTGCCATGTTTTGATCTGCAATAGGAATCTCGGGTAGTTACTTTTTCCATACCTGAGAGATACTTTCTATTTTATTTGTGTTGTATGCATTTGTGGTGAGTCAATGGTTGATGTCTATCGAAAGGACTGACTATATATTAGCTGCTCGGTATATGCAATCCGGATAGTAATAGATGTGATGCTCAATAGGGTTTCCACTACCCATATAGGGAAAACATCCAAAAGAGAGTTGTTGGATTTGATTTTTTTGCTAAATGTTGGCAAAAATTGAATTAAAAAGAAAAAGAGATTACAAGAAATAAAGACCAGGCATACCCAGTCAGATACAAACACAACGAGAGGACACAGTCCTCACACAAGACATCCAAACCAGCTAGCAAAATCCGAATTTCTGCTGCCCTAGAGCATCATCTAACAAAAGGCTATTTAAAGAAAAGGGGAGGACAGCGTCCCAAAAAGTTGTACAAGCACCTTTAGCCGAGTAATTGGCAAGGAAATCTGCCACATGGTTTGCTTCCCAGAAGCAGTGACTTATCTTCCAATCAATAGAATTCAAGAAAGGCCAAATAGATAGCCACAACTGGCGCACCTACCAAGGAATGGATCTCCCTTGAAAGGCCATCCAGATTGCTGCCGAGTCACATTCAATCCACAACCAATTGACGCCCTTCTTCTTGGCTAGTTGGATCCCATGGAGAATGGCCAAGAACTCAGCCAAATAATTTGTAGAAACCCCCAAGAAGATACCAAAAATCCCAATAGGAACAGAATGGTCATCACGCAAAATCCCAATAGGAACAGAATGGTCATCACGCAAAATCCCACCAGCCCCAGCCCTACCTGGATTTCCAAGAGAACACCCATCCGAATTCAGCTTTACCCAGCCTGCTGGAGGTCTACTCCACCACACCTCTTGAATAACTTGCCACGGATGGGGAATAATAGGGATATGGAGGAGATGGGCACACAACAAATCCTGTTGGTTAATCACTGGACGTTTGAAGGAGAAGGCAATCTCCTTGATGGAAGTGATCAAAGCACAGAAGGAAGCTGTCTGCTGTCTCTCTTTAGCCTCGAACAATTTGCTATTACGCTCACCCCAGATTAAAAAAAGGAATAAGAACAGCCCCAACTGACCAAGCATCCGGCATAGGCGGCACCACCTTAATTTTAGAAGACCATCAAGATAACAACTCCTCATAAGATAAGACATCAGGCCAATAAACACCAAAAAATTCAAGAAATACTTCCACAGGCCAAGAGAGTAGTCGCAGCTCAAGAACAGATGAGAAAGGGATTCTGAAGCACAACGACAAAGAATAAACCTGTATGCGAGATGGAAACCTTTCGAGCATAGAGCCTCGTGAGTAGGGATTTTACGAAGAACCAATCTCCAAGCAAAGAGGGAGTGGCGAGGGAGTAAGACTTTATTCCAAATCACCTTATACCAAGGAACGTAGGGGTGTTTACTACGAACACAATCCCACGCAATGTCAAATCCAAGGCCTTGGTATTTGCAAAGTGTTTGCAAAAGAGAATTTTATTTTATTATTATTGAATTAAATTATTTTGCAAATAGTTTTCGAATGGTTTTCGGCCATTCAAAGTTGTAGACACTCTAGTGATTAATTATAGTACACCAGAATCGTGGTGGTGAATTTTATTCTACGGTTGCGGGGGTCTATTACGGATGTTAGTAGTGTGGGGAGAAAGTGTAATAAAACATCTACTGATTGGGGGTTTTCAAGTTACACCTTTTTAGAGATGTCCTTTTATATAATTAAGAAAAACTTTATTATAGAGATTTCTTTATTTATAAATACACCCGGTTCAGTCCGGTTCAACCCGGTTCACCTTTGTATTGAACATTAATACATTTTAGTTTAATATTGTCACATGCGATATAAACTTTTTGAGAATTATGTGTCCGTAAGTTATACTTTAAATGGTAGTCACGACTAGGGTTTGGGCTGGGCACCCTTATCGTATGGTCGTCGCATTGGGTATGCCTAGACATGTGATGTCAGGGTACGAATGCGAGTGCTCACATGTTTGATGTGTGCATTGGAGAAGAATCTACTTTGTCAATTCCCTCATGTATTACTGCCAGATGTAGGAAGGGATAGACATGTGTCATCGACACCCTGTACCTGAGGGAACCCTGTCATTGCAAAGTGTGATCGCATTCTTTGGTTCATCAATGACTGAGACTCAAGCGAGTCAAAGCCGGTGTTCTGGGAATGCGTGAACACTTTGTGAGTGAATGAATTAACCAACATGATCACCACTGCCCGATTGGGGAACACCAAGATAGAAACTGTCTGTGCATGGTCGGATCAGAATCTGGATCCAGTGCCGTTTTGGAAATGGTTTTGCAAAAATCTATTTTACATAAAATGATACATTATTTATAATTATTTGAACAAAGTATTTTATCAAGTTTTGCGGGACCCGATCAGATGCACAGATGCTCTTATATGGACATGTACCATGGATTGGGGTTTGGCAGTACATGTGTACATGCCCTAGATTCCATAATGATGGTGTTGATTAGTGGGGGGGTTGTATATGATAAATTGTTATCATATAGGGAGTTATTTGGAATTTGCTAATTTAATTGCCTCTTTATTTAATTAATGGATTTGGTGCTAATTGTAATTATCCACTAATAATTAAATAAAAAATCTAATTAATACTTTCCCTATTAGATTCTGCTTCTTCACCTGTGTAGCACTTTGAGTTTAAACAGAACTGCCAGACAAAGTGAGAGAGAGAGTCTGGCTCTCAAAGGGATTGAATCTTATGCATTCAGGGTTTTAATTAAACCCTGGCATTATATAAAGGGGACCAAAAACGTAAAGGGGACAGTGCTCCACGTTTTTGCCTGGCCCCCTTCTTCTGCGTTTTGGTCTCTCTCTCCCTCTTTGAGATCTCTTCTTCTTCTTCTAGTTTCTCTCATCTGTGTTTGAGAGTTAGGGTTTGTGAAACCCTAGATCTGTGCTGAAGAATTTGAGAGCATCTGGGATTGGCTTGAAGAACCTTGGTAGCACCATTATAGATTCAGATCTGTTTGTTTGGAGTGCTCATTGGAGGAAGAACCACTGTCTATTGGAGGAGCAACACTTGAGGCTCACCAGGTTAGCAGCTCTTTATTAATTCCTTCAGTTTGTTGATTATTAATATTTATGGGATGCGAAAGAAACTCGAATCGATTTATTTCCGCTACGCATTCGAGTATGGGATGGATCCCTCTTGCCATGTAATGGATTAGAGATTTTGTTTCTCTGTCCCTAATGTGCTCTATAATTGCGTGGGACACATGAGGGAAGGAGAAACCCTAACAGGGTTGCACCAGGGTTCCCATGGGCAACCATGGGAAACCCTAAAAATTAAATGGGGTGTCCATGGGACACCATGGGCTAACCTAGGGTGTGCAATACCCTAATTTTGTAGTATATTGGTTTCCCTAGGGAACCATGGCTTGATCCTTGGACCGTAGTTTGGCCTACAATTATTAGAGAATCAATGGTCAAGTAATCTCTCTTTTAGATTGTTCTTTGGCGGTACTACAAATTTTGTGGCAGAGTTTAGAGGCTTGGTTCACGACCTGGAGCAAGCTAAAGCCCATCTTACAAAGCTATGGATTGAGCATGATTTAGCTGCGGTGGTGATTGTGGTCTCTAAGAATATGGTCCCATGGTTTGTACGGCAAAGGTGGACAGCTCTTCAAAGCTTTCTTGAAGTAACTGATTGGAAAATCACGCACTGCTATAGAGAGGCAAATCCTATGTCTGATTTGCTCGCTAAGTCAGCTGCTAAATTTGAAGTCTCGTCTCATCTTCATTCTTGGCCTATTTCAGTTGAAGAGGACCTTAGATTGGATGCGCGAGGGAGACCTAGATTTCAGTCATTTTAACCTTTATTTTAGTATTTGAGTTCATTGTCTATCCATCTATTGATCCCCTTTTGATGGCAATGTCATCGGTGGGGGGATTGATCTAGTTGGTTTTGTTTTTGTCTCTGGGTTTTCCAACTTGTTTGTATCTATCCTTTTTTCCTTTTATCATATATGACCTTTAAGCAAAAAAAATAAGGGGAATTATTAACGTAACAAGGGTGTATTATTTATCCAAACATAACAAGACGTCAATTACCCTCTTAAAACTACAGTAGAGAGGTATTAGAAATAAATTTATGGGATAGTTAAGTAAAATCACATTCACCTTTTTTTTTTTTCTTTTGATGAAAAAATCACATTCATGGTTAGAAACATAAAACAAATTGAAGAAAATCAAGAACTTTAATGGGATTTCTTAATAAAGGGTTAAATTTTAATTTATCACGACCAATCTTCCCCAAAATCTATCCAACCTCTCTCTCCGTTATCAGGGAATCCTCTACTCACTGTCGATTTCTCTTTCCTCACATCTCTCTCGTTTTTTACCGAAAATCCTCTTCCCCATTTCTCTTCCATTTTCAATGAGGGTTTAGGATGTTGATTAAATCCTGTATCAGAATGCTAAGTTTTGGCTGCATCGTTCTCTTTGGCAGCAAATTTCACTGCCTAATAGTCGGTTTCTTTGCGAAGAAACCCCAAGCTCTAATATGCAGGTGTAGTGAAGCATGAGTTTGCCATTTGGATGTTTTATTTTTTATTTGTTCCACACTCTTAACTATTTGTGTTCTGCAAATTTGCTCTTTTTGGTAGGGTTTTTCTAGACAATGAAGTCTCAGCTGCATTGTTAGGGTTGGTTAGCACAAGGTTGCTTAAGCTAGTATATGCTAGATTGCCCTCACGGCATTAATACAAGTAGGATTATATTAGAACATATAAAGGATATTACATAAATACCCTTACATGCATTTCAGACCACCATATTATAATATCTTTGCCTCTTTGGCCATCATTATGTGATTTATGAATATAAAAATGCAAGACAGTCTCATCGACTAAAATCACCCCTCTTCAGCGTTAAATTTCTACCCTTCGAATGCATTGATTAAGTTCCAGCGAGAGTGAACGTGATAGTAGCACTAGTAGAAGAAGAAGAAGAAGAATATGGCAATTTATGGAGATTTAAGGGTCAACATGACCTTAGATTCTTACCCTACAAGCCCACTTTGGCACTCCGTTGCCCCATCCAGGGTAAGCTTTTCCTCCCATTTAGTTTATGATTCCAAACCCAAAATCGAAACGCATTTCATATTATTCGCCACCAATGACTCAGAGGTTCAAGAAGGGAAAACGTATTCATGGCCTGTGAAAGAAAAATTAAAATTTGCCTTTAGAGGTTCAAGAAGGGAAAACGCATTCATGCCCATATTAGTGCTTCTACTTCTTGGGTAGTCCTTCAATACGGTGCCATGCAAGCCTGTACATTCGAGTATGAGAAACTCCTTGACCTGATCAAGTGCTTCCCAAAATTTTTTTTCTTGAGATTATAATTGTAACTATGTTCTTCAATTGATCCAAATCAGTGCTATACACCTAAGTGTAGAGATTGAAGGAAACCTGAGCTGTTTAATGTCTATTTCCCACACCATTTTTTCTTGTGGTATTAATCTATAATTTGGTCAGCATCCTTTTTTAGTATAATGGTAGTTTGTTGTGGATCTCTACTGTAGTCATGACCTTATATACATAAGAAGCTAAGCACCCAAACTACTACAATCCTCAATCAGCTCTAGTTGTGCTCCACCAACCCCTTACCATTATCCTTGGCACCTTGATCTGATACAAACATTCAACAATAATGAGGTGAGCTAGAATCCCCAAGCAAGACATACAACCATTCTATAAATCATATATATATAGATAGATAGTGTCAGAGATATATTTTTCCATTCATATCATTATAGTCTCAATGAGACAATATATACAAGAGAAAGCAATACAATCAAGAGAACCCTAGACGGTTACAATTACCATACAAGATGAGATGGAGTGGGATTCTATATTTTATGTGATTGGGTTACCAATATTGTATTTGATTGGGTTGCCTTATATAGAGAAGATTGAGTTTCAATAGCAAAACCCAATCAGGATATCATGGAAAGGGTAATACATATCAATACACTCCCTAAAGATGGAAAGTCAGCCTAGTGAACCTTCATCTTGTCACCAAGGAATTGAAAACGAATGGTGGAGAGACCCTTGGTAAGAGCATCGACAATTTGATTAGCTATGGAAATAAACTTAACAGAGAGCTGGCAATTGGCAACACGTTCCCTGACAAAGTGGAAATAAATCTCAATGTGCTTGGTGCATGTGTGGAAAACTGGATTGGTGGACAAATAGGTGGCACCAATGTTGTCGTACCACAGCACTGGAGGACCTTTGAGTGGGAACCCAATTTCCTTGAAGAGGGCCTCTAACCAAATTAACTCAGTAGACGCATCAGCTAGGGCTTTATACTCAGATTCGGTGGAACTACGAGCCACAATCTTTTGCTTCCGAGAGTTCCATGAGATCAAATTAGGACCCAGAAAGATTGCATAGGCACCCGTTGATCAGTGATCAGACCCACTGCCGGGCCAGTCTGCATCAAAGAACGCCTATAAAGAATAAGCGGAGGAGAGTTAAAGAAGTAGACAATGAATCATGGTGCCCTGTAAATAGCAAAGTTTGTGTTTGACCATAGCCCAGTGAGATTCAGTAGGAGCATGCATGAACTGGCAGACCCGATTAACAGAGAACGCAACATTAGGCCGTGTCAGGGTAACATATTGAAGGGCACCAATAATAGACCAATACCTAGCAGGATCATCCATAAGAGCACCCCCTGAATCAGAGGGGGGAGAAGTAGCCATAGGAGTAGAGATAGGCTTACAGTCTCACATACCGGCACGGTTAAGTAGATCCTTAATATAGTGACTTTGGCAGAGAAGAACACCCTTCGAATGAGAGAGAACCTCAATACCCAAGAAAAAATGAAGAGGGCCAAGATCTTTGATGGAAAATTCAGAAGCCAGTTTGGGGATCACTGTAGTAGTTTGGCTTGGGATGTTGCTAGTCACAATGATGTCATCAACATAAATGAAAACATAAATTAGTAAGGAATCCTTGCAAAAAATAAAGAGAGATGGGTCTGTGCGAGAATCCTGAAAACCCAGCTGAAGTAAAAAAAGGGTGAAGCGATGGAACCACACCCGTGGAGCTAGCTTGAGGCCATATAAAGAACAATGCAACCTGTAAACATGATCGGGTTTGGAAGAGTCTTCAAATCCATGGGGCTGAATCATATACACCTCCTTTGAAAGAATGCCATGGAGGAAGGCATTGTGAACATCCATCCAACTATCGAATCGCCCAACCCTGAGAGATAGCAATCGCAAGAATGGAGCGAATAGTTGTGGGCTTGACCATAGGGTTGAAAGCGTCAGTATAATCCAAGCCCTCAAGTTGGTGAAATCCTTTGCCAACCAGGCGAGCTTTGTAGCACTTAAGAGAGCCATCAGCCTTGCGCTTTATCCTGTAAACCCACTTGCACCCAACCAAATTCATGTGAGAAGAACGAGGCACTAAGGACCATGTCCCATTTTAAAGTATGGCATTGAACTTGTTAGACATCGCCGCCCGCCACTTAGGGAATTTGTGAGCCTAAGAGAAGTAGGTGGGCTCAATAGGGGAAGGGGTAGTAGTGGCGGCCAAGGCATGAGAGGTGTGAGGGGGAGGGATGGGGTGGGTGGAGTTGTAGAGATCCACCAAGGAGCGAATGCGGCCAGGGGGAGATGGAGAAAGGGAAGGGGCGTCAGGGGAACCAGCGGGAGATAAATGGGGAGAGGGCTGTGGGATGGACAGTGTGGGTGGGGTAGAGGGTGCAGGAGAGGGGGGAGGGGGGAGTGGTTCATGGACCGGATTGGGCATGGGTAAGGGAACCTGAGTGGGGAGAGTACCCCAGGGTACCGAAGGGGTGGGGATTGGAGGGGTAGGGCGACCAAAAAGAGAGGAGTGAAAGGGAAATACCTTCTCATCAAACCGAACATGGTGAGCTATATACATACGTCGGGTGGAGAGATCAAAACAGTGGTAACCTGTGTGAGAGGGGTTGTAACCAAGGAAGAAACAAGGTTTAGAGCGAAAATCCAATTTATGGGCATTGTAAGGGTGGAGAAGGGGAAAACACAGACAACCAAAAATGCGCAAAAAAGAGTAGTCAGGGTGTTTGTGGGTGATGAGCTGGAAAAGGAAAACACAATGAGAAGCACGAGATGGCATGCGGTTAATGAGATAGACAGCCTTATCAAAGGCAAAATGTCAGTAATGTAGGGGAACCGAGGCATGAGCAAGAAGGGTAAGACCGATTTCAACTATGTAGCGAAGGTGGCGTTCCACAAACTCTTGTTGCTCATGGGTATGAGGATACGATAAATGATGGGAAACACCACATTTTGAAGGAAAAAAAAGTATGGAGAGTGCGATATTCGCCACCCCAGTCAGTCTGGACAGCCTTAATTTTATGAGAAAATTGACGTTCAACAAAAGCTTGAAAAGAAATAAAGGTTTGGAACACATCATATTTTTTAACTAATATTAAAATCAATGGTGGAGAGAGGCTTCCCCGCAGCAACCAATTCATAAGCCAATAGCTTGGCACATTGGAGGTACAGAGCAACAGATTCATTGGGTAGTTGTCGAAGGTTCTGAAGTGTCATATTCAAAGACATCAGGAGAGTCGATGAAGCGGATCCAAAAGCCTCCTGTAGGGCATTCCAAATCTCATTGCTGGTTTCCTTATCGAGAACCAAAGAGAGAACGTCCTCAGATAAAGAAGAGAGGAGAAGACTGATGATGGCCGAGTCTTGCTACTGCTAGGAAGAGCTATCAACAGGAGGAGCAGGACACACGCAAGAGCCATCGACGTAGGAGAAGGGCTTCTGGCCTTTGAGATAGGCCGTGAGTTGCTTGCTCCAGAGGAGAAAATTCGTAGAAGTAAGCTTGAGGGAGACAAAGTGATGGATACCAAGGGGAAGAGGGGCCACGGTAGATGCGTCCGCCATTGCAAGAACAGGAGAGGACGTCTAGGGTTCAAGGGGAACCAGGATAAAAAACGAAAGCATGAGCCTTAGGCTCTCTGATACCATGTCATAGATATATATTTCCCATTCATATCATTATAGGCTCAATGAGACAATATATACAAGAGAGAGCAATACAACCTAGAGAACCCTAGACAGTTACAGTTACCATACAAGATGAGATGGAGTGTGATTCTATATTTTATGTGATTGGGTTACCAATATTGTATGTGATTAGGTTGCCTTGTACAGAGAAGATTGAGTTTCAATGGGAAACCCAATCAGGATAGCGCGGAAAGGGTAATACATATCAATAGATAGATAGATAGATAGATAGATATGTAGCATATGAATCAGGTTCTTGCATTCGATTATAATGTTCATCATTCATAATAGTCCAATCATTTTATATATCATTTTCCTTTACACATGAGTAACATGGTCCTTACCATGATTTAGTCATTACATAAGTTACATATTCATTATCTATCATAGCCTCAATGCCTCACTAAGTTCGGTATACCCATTGCTGGGATAGTTTCTTAGCTGAAGCCTCATTGCCTCACAAAGCAGGTAAAATGTCGGGATAGTATATGCAAAAGCCTGAACGCCTCACAAAGGAAGTGTGTCGGCTCATGTTTTAGTCAAAACCTCAGTGCCTCTCTAAGCCTGGTATACCTCACTAGGTCATGTCTGGGCATTGGTCAGTACATGTCCAGTCGTTTATTCTTTCATTCATGTCATTTTATTGTACATTCATATCATTTTATAACATGTTATAAGCTTATAATATACTTGTGATCTTATGATAACTAAACTTCTAACCAATATAAATCATGACACATGTATATAAACCATCAACGATCATATGTCATGAATACTGCATTCCCAATCACAGTTTATCAGTCAATTCAATCCATCCATTATATATACATAGGTCAATTCTTAACATAATATGCATTGATCAAGTAGTCCGACTAATCTTCAATCAGTGGTAGTCCAATTGATCTCAAGTCCAATCAAAGTTACAATTATAGTTATATAACAGTCAACACCAACAATCTGGATTCTTGCAATTTGGCTCGCCGGATCGCCTACAAACAAAATAGGGTAATGAAAATAGTGAATAAATGGATCAGCCTGATTGGGAACCAGCTCGTCGGATCACCTACAAACAAAATAGGGTAATGAAAATGGTGAATAAATGGATCAGCCAGATTGGGAACCAGCTCTCCGGTTACCTCTTCAGGAGCATTCAGAACAATACGTTGTAGACACTTAACTTTGTCACCTCCTGTAGGCCGTGATGATGAGCACGCTTCAAGGGGTAGAGTTTGAGTATCTGTAGATGTAGAGCAAGTGTCTACCTCCCCGAATTCGTCCACTAATCTTACACCAAAATACCCTCGAGAGGGTTAACCTTGAAAACCCCTCAAATACCCTTCACCGGAGACAGATTATGAGTGTTAGGACATTCCAATCCACCCCTGGAAGGGCTAGACCCAGCCCAGTTCAATTTGGAACTAGCTCGGTCCAACACAAAATTAGCCCAAGCAGCCTAAAGTACATTGTCAACACCTATGAGGCTTAAAATCAAATGGTCTGTTTGGACATCGAGTTGACTTAGAGTCAACATTGTTGAGCCTTTTGATATTGTTGAACAGTGCTTCCTAAATATCGACATATATCATCATTAACCAACAATGGACAGCCCCGAGTAGAAATCGAGGCCTGTTCATCGACAACATGTCGATGCCAATGACCCGCATTTCGATGTTGGTTTTTGTGTAATCTGAGAAACTCAAAACTTGCCATGAATGGATGAGATTTTGATTCCTTTTGCGGTCACACCATATATTGGCAACTTGGATCTGTATTTTGGCTAAGATACCTTAGAATATGCTCCACCAACGATTCAGAACGAACCTTCAGTCCATGGATGAATTTGGGAGTGCACACCCACTACAACATATACCCCTCTTTCACATTGAGTATAATCATTGGCTTCATAGTCTCTTTGTTATAAGCTTAGAATCCTCACTTTGAGTGAATTTTGAGCTCTATGACGAAATGCAGTCCAAGGGAGAACCCGCGCAGCCTATACAAGTGGCAATCACATCTCTGAGACTTCACACCTGAGTCACAAAAGGGAAGCCTCCAACTCCTTGATTTCAAACCTTCCCTCCACTATGTAAAGTTCCTCTTTTCTTCTTCTCTTTGTTTTCTAATTATGTATTTCACTCCTTCTGTTTCGTTTGGCATCTTTATGGGAGGTGTGAGATCCCATATCTTTAGATGGTGATCACACATGGTGCCCCTTGTTGTAGCTATTAGCATGTTCGCTTTTAACGTATGTATTCCTCCCTTAGGATAGATTGCTTTTGCACTTGTTCTCTCCCCCTCTTATTTTAACATTCTTTAGGTATGCTTTGCAGGCTTTGGTGATTGCATATTTTATTTGGATGCCATAATCTTCTTACAATGACTAGTATGTCCATTCATCATCCATTTTTTCCTAGCCTGATAATCATCCATGTATAGTATATTTATATCTTCACGCATCACCAATACAATGAAATGGGTTTTTAGGGACGGAAAAAGTATTTGTAATATTATTGTCATCCCTATTTTGCCACCATAAGCATTCCAAAAGCTAGCGACGATGGAAACCTAACCGCCCAAATAGATATATAAGGGACAGCTAATTTTTGCATCCCTCAATGGAATTCAATAGGAACGTAATATTTCAGTCCTGAATATATTGGTTTTAGAGACAAAAATTACTATCCCTGATTAGTTTCCCTAATGCGAAGGTTTTATTTGATGCTAAAAATATATATAGATACGTCAAATTTCCATCTCTATATTACTATATTGGGACGGTTATTTTTCAACTCTAAAATACATTTGGGGGGCATTTATTTACTAACGTTGTCACACCCTACTCCCAGCACTGGCAGTGTGACTGGAATACCCCTAGTATTCCACACCAATCCCAAGGATCTACACTTTGCAGTGCCATGTTCACTAGTCCCGACATTATAATCATAATCAAAGTCGCAGCGGAAGAAGTTATATACATAAATAATCTAACAGAATTGGAATCTAAGGTAGTGATATCATATACATAAGTGACATCTTATTCCATCATATCAATGTTTATCCACAGATACCATAATCATATAAACATGTAAATGTATATAATTGCCAAAGCTCAAAACCGAAATTAAAGCTATTTACACCAGTTCCCAAATAGTATCCTCAAAACTAAGTAGAAGAGATCATAATTCCACGGGCCTTTAGCCCCACTCTACAGTGCTCTATAAGCATAAGCATCACAAGTACAACGTGCACTATGTTCCTCCTCGCTAGGAACACCCCAAGCCTCGTATCCATCTCCACACTGATAGTCCTGCTCAACCTCAATCACATCTGTTGCAGCTTTATCCATATCTAAGAAGACAAGACACTTGAGCGATGGGCTTCCAACTAAGCCCAGTGAGCGATTAAACCACACATGCAAGCGCAATAACATATATGATGCGCATGATGCATGAATGCATTCGTTGGTTTCCCCATAACAAGAAGTCTAAGTCTGGTTAAGTACTACTGTAACACAAGTAGCATCCCTGGCATTCAATGCCATAAATCGGATGGCAGTCTGACGATGTCAAACCCATGCCATTGTGGAAGCCTACGCTACCGGACTCCTCACTGAGTTGTCCGCAAATCCCTGATACACATTCCATCTTGGTGTTTAGCCCGAAATACCAGTCGGCGCCTGAACTTCATGGTGGGCTACCCTGAAAACATGGTTGGAACCCACGGGTATACCCGACACCTAAACCCTTGTCGATAAGGGTTGTAGTACTGGGTGTGTCATAGCCTAACCAGTATGCAACTAATGCAATTTGGGGGGTACATCGATGTGTAGACTAGAGGTAGAGTCCATAGTACCAACTCACGGTGGCCCGAGTATCCTCTCGCCCCCTCTAGCTTACACATAGGCATACAAAAGTGTGTCGAGTGTGATACCAAAATCACGGTCGGCCGGACATCACCCAATCTAAATCCATGGTACACATATCTCAATCATTTGTTATTAACATATCATTCACATAACCATCTCATGGCAATCACAAGTCCGGTGTCCACTCACGGCACTTGGATCCCATCATTAACATTCATCACATATACACATATTCAATTCAACATCAATTCACATTTGTTAAACATAATCAGCATTCGATACACATTCATCATTCACAATGATTCCATTGTAAATATCCAATCCTAAACGTCTATCATTCAACATGATAACTTTTAACACATCCGTCATAATCCAACACTTAATAAGAATTTGTAGTCGGCATCCCATGCATTGATATTATAACACTACAACACATTACTAAGTAACACAACATATGCATGGATGCCATTTCAACACAAACACAAAAACATTTCAGATATTAATTCCAAGTGTCTAATTCACTCACAATCATTGCAATGTATGTCTTTAGGTTCCGTGCATATGTATGCCCTTGCAACAAGTATAGGTTACCTTAAAATATCACATTAAAGGTGTGCCATAAGTGAGAGAAGGTCTTGGGATCAAATCCCAATTCAAAAAATCTAGTTTATAGCCCATTCTGGCTTCTGCAGATAATGTCTATAGAGGATGATTCCATTATCCGTAGGATCCTTCGCAAGGACAATTTTTACTAATTTTTAGCTCAGCTCGGGTCCAAGCTTGGCCTAACAAGGTTTGCAAGGGATCAGTATGGGGGTATTATTGGCCTCCTAAAGTGATATTTAATATATGGATTCAATCCATATGAGATTTCATAAAATAGATTAGATTCTAACATCAAGGTTTCTCCAATTTGGAGTTCTTCAATGGGGTTTAATGTTGGTTTGGTCATGGGGTTGGGAATCAACCATTTGGGGTTTGCAATTGGTGTTTTTAATAGCCAATAGAAGGTCTAAATATAGTAGGGCAAGAAGCCCTATGATTTGGCTAAGTTTTGAACAGGATTCCAATCAAATCCTAGTGAAATTAACGTAGAAATCATATAGATTATCTGACTTACAATGGGGGTTATCTAGGACAACAAGGGGGGAAGGCTTCTAGGCTAAGATTGGACTGTAATCCTTCCTTCTCACCAGCTCCAACGTCCAAGGATAGGTTTCTAGCTAGCTGAGGTGAGGGATGAAGCTCAAGAGTAGCTCTAATAGTGTTGGGGCTTCTCCTTCTCTTCCTCTTTCTTCTTCCTCCTTCCTTCTATTTCAATTCTCCACATTCTCTCTCCTCCCTCAGGTGTTAGAAATGAGAGAAATGAAGAGGAGGCTAGGGTTTTGTCTAGTTTAGCTAAGGGTTCAAGGTTGAGTTTGGGTGTTGTTCTATGGCTTGAAATGTGTTTAAAACACATTGGATCCTAAATAGGTCTTAGGTTATCCATCTTAGGGTTTAGTTAGGTCCATTAGGTCACAAATAGTCTAGGATAGCTTAGGGTTTAGCCCAAGGCTTGGGCCTAAGTGAGCCATTAATAAAAATCACAAAACTGAGTTGTTTAGCCTCTATGGAAGATCCTCGCAGATGATCTGATGCATCTTTCGTAGGCTGCCCAGCCATCATCCACATGGGGTATTTTGGACAGTTTCAACTCCAAATGGGGTGGGGTCTCCTCGAGGGTATTTATACATGTAAGGGGGATCTTAATAAGCATGAATAGAGTATCAATTACTAGGGAAGATATATGTAATGCTAGTTAGAACATGTACCTTCAATATCTGAAAAGGGAGGTCTCGAGTATCTCCTTCGGCCTTCTTCACATCCAGGGCAAATGCATTAAGGGAGGTCAACAAGTCTATGATTACTAATGAACCTTCTTCGATTCCTATCAAGGAACCTTTCCTCCACTGGTTCACCCATCCCATAAAGAAGGACTTTGTGTGTTGGCTTTACTATGATGGTGTGAGGATCCGTCCCCGATGCGATTGCATGCGAGGAGAGGGTTTATTATTGCTCCTCGGTTGGAGAAAGAAGGAATGTGTCTTCTCGAAGGTCAATTTATCATGGGATGGGGGTTATGCAATTCATGTGAAACTAAGTTGCCACCTAGGATTAGGGCCTAGGACCCATTTGGTGTAGCCCTGTGAAGGGCTACAAGATTTCGTTTGGTCTTATCAGAGATTCGGGGTAAGTGGGAAGGTATTAGGTACCCACCTTACCATGGTAAATCAGTCTTTGAACTAGATGCTGGTTTTTGAGTATTCTCTCTTTATGAATGTCTTATATCCACATGTATGGCTAAATAATGATGCACAAATTATTTAAATAAATTAAACTATATTATACTAGCTACTATGTACATTATACAAGAATGCTTGAAGGACTACATTGTGCCAAAATTAAAGATTAATGATAAAAATGAATACTTGTACACTAAACCAATAAGATTATGGAAAATATAATGCGAAAGGCGTCTCCCGGCTCAGGTGGCGACAAATGATTGATTTTTTCCTCTGTCGGACAGAGTAATGGCTTACAAGTGTTGAATCTTTAAGTTTTGGACAGAATATCGGTGTTGCAAGGTTTAGGGAGCTGAGTACTCGATTCTCGAGCAGAGTGGCTACACCATAAAAGATTTCTAAGACTCGAGCAAAAAAGGGTCAAAGAAATCAGTTCAGATAACCCAAACTTTGAACAAGGGGACAAGGCTCGAAGGCTCAAAAAATGGGTCAGATAATGACCTCGGGACAAGGAAACTAGGAAAAATAAAAAAGTTGGAGCTCTCGGGGGTTCCCCTCTCCCAAAAAGTTAAAATGTGCTAATGAGGGGGTGAGGGGGCTATTTATAAGTAAAAATGGACTCTGCGGCACCACTGTGGGGCTTCCTGGGCATCCGCGGCACCGCTTAGCGAGGTAACATGCGACTACAGCGGCTGGATCTATCTATGATGCCGCATAGCTAGGTCACACCAGTCTGCGATGCCGCATGGGGCGGCTGCACCCATCTACGGTGATGTATGGTGGGGTCGCGCCTATCTACAGTGCCATGGGGGTATGTTGCCATGCTAGACTATCATTTTTGTGCCCGTGATGCTGTTGTGTGTGCAGTGCATGCTGTACAAGGGTTGTGAGGGTGTTGGGAATGTCTTTGGGCTATGCGGTGTTGGAGGATGGGTTCCAGGAGACATTATCAATTATTCGTGTCCGATTGTCATCATTACCGGGGATGGTGACAAAATTCAGCGTCTACAGTTTGCCCCTCTTTGGCCGAGACCTTTGCCAATAGCCAAAGGGTGAAGATAAAAGACCGCTTGATTTTGTCACTAGGAGCAACTATTGCCATCACTTTGCTCATAGGTGACGGAATTCCCTTTTTGGGTTGAGCAGATCTTTCTTCATTTTGCTTAAAGGCGACAGAGTACCCTCGGTAAACCTCCTCGGATTGAGCGACTTTTCCATCACTTTGCTCAAGTACGACATAGTGCCCTCGGTAAACCTCCTCGGGTTGAGCGACTTTTCCATCACTTTGCTCAAAGGCATTGGAGTTCCCTTCTTGGGTTGAGCAACTTTTCTGTCAGTTTTATCAACGATGATGGAGTTTTAAATGATAAAGCCTATTTCGGCAAATCGTTCGGGGAATCTCTTGGAGTTGAGATGGCATTACCTAATTGGGCTTTTACCTTTTGAGGACAAGATGGTATTGCTTGCCTATGACTTTTTCTTTTGAGGATGAGATGGTATCACTCAACCGTGCTTCCGCTCTTTTGATGATGAGATGACATCACTCGACTGTGTTCTTTTGGGGATGAGACGGCATCACTTAACCATGATTCTGTTCTTTTGAGGATGAGGTGGCATCACTTGACCGTGCTTCTGTTCTTCTGAGGATGAGGTGGCATCACCTGACCGTGCTTTTGTTCAACCCATCATGGCTATCTCAGATAATCTTTCGATGTCCAGTTCCTCTTCAACAGCTCTTTGTTTTATCCGAGGGTGAGCCGGTCGGCCTTATCTTAAAAGAAGAGCCTCCATCTTGGCTGAAGACTTCCAATTGAACCAAAACTCAACGTCTCCTTAGAAGGGAAACCCTTTCCTTGATAAAATACCCGTTTAAAGTCTTGAAATATGGAGATGGTTTCTTCATCTTAGAAGTGTTCGCCTCCTAGCATTCTTGACTCATCCCTTTCGGATTACTTCCTTTCTCTAGCGCTTTGTTCCCCGGCTTATGGTAGTTGCCATAAGTTGGAAAGTCAGGGAATTCTAGAATTCTTTGTTGACTCTTTCCTGATCTGAGTCCTGGGAAATACTCCCTATTGTTCATCATCTTCAGGGTTGTCTTGTTCCCAATTGATTGATATTCGGATGGGATTATCTCTTTTGTTCCTGAGGTCACCACACTAATTGCCCCAATCTCAAATTTTGGATGTCTACTGGGGTTTCTCCACCTATTTCAAGGTTTGCCAAGGTGTGAACCATCTCTGGGTCGCCAAAGATAGTGATCATTCTTTCTTCATAGATGAATTTCAGTTTCTAATGCAGGCTTAAGGCTATTGCTCCTTCAGAATGTAACCAAGGTCGTCCCAATGATGCTCGGATGTCAATCACTTGGCAGTCTACTGTGGATTGAGCATGTCCAATTCGGATGATGGTGGTTAAAATCCCCATAACTTCCCTTCTTGTATTGCCATATGCTTGGATGGTCTGAGAAGAGGGTCTTATTTGGGTAAGATCCCTTCCGAACTTACAAGACTTTAATTAACAAATCTTCATGATTCTATTTGTTTTTTCTTTTAAAGCATTTTTACTTCTTTGAAACTCATTTTTTCTTCATCTTCTTGCTTCCTTTTGGAAAACACTTTTTTTTTCTTGGTTCTCCTTGAAAACACTTCTCTTTTTTTCTTGGTTCTTTTTTAACACACATTTTTTCTTCTTTTTCAAAACACTTCTATTCCCCCCTTTTTTTTTATTGGAAACATTTTTTTCTCTTTTTTTATGGTTCATGTTAAAAACTTCTTCTTCTTTTTTATATGGTTCATGTTGAAAACATTTTTTTTTTGTTCTTTTTTAAAGTACTTTTCTTTTTCTTCGTTCCTTCTCTCTTTTTTTTTTGTTAACACATTTTTTTTCTTTTTTTTTTGTGCGGGGCCATGGATTGGCAGGGTACCACGGATATGAGCCCCAGGCTCCACAATGCTGCCGGCATCCAAAATCTATAAAAAAAAATGGGGGGGGGGGGGGGGCTCATTTCTCACTTCTCTTTTTTTTCTTTATGGATTTTCTCTGGAGCTCTACCCTCTTTCCTGCTCTTTTCTCTATTGCATTTTTCCTTTCTTGCATTTTTTTCTTTCTTTTGCACTTTTCACCATGTCTACAAAGAAATGGGCTTGTCCTGGGGAGCCTGCCTTAAGGACCATGGGTGATATGCTGGCAGAGTGGTACACAGGTACCACCGTGAAAGATACGGCTCGCCATAAGTGCTGCACCATCTGGGGTCAGGGTCTTAAGAATGTAAGTGATTTTTGGCTCTCTTTTTTGCATAGTATATTCTGCGTAGTGTTTGATTTCTGCCATCCATTTTGTAGGATTTTTATTGTCCCTGTTACAAGAAGTATTGCCGTATGGATGATGTACGGATCTGGTACTGGTAGCTCCATCCTGTAGTGAGGAAAAGGGTGGATTGGACGGGGCTTGGCCGTACAGCCCAGGTTGTTTCCCTGAAGCTTGATACTCTAGTTGTTCGAGTTCTTGCAAACCGTTGGTGGTCAGCAACGCATACATTTCATCTTCCTACAGGGGAGGTAACCATTACTCCCTTAGACTTTTACATGATTACTGGGCTTCCCTCCTCTAGAGAGCTTGTCTCTTTGACTCCGGCGGACCGGATGAGGTCACTAGAGGATATTAGCAGACTTCTTGGCTTCAAATTAGTGGAGCGTGTCATGCTCGTGTCTGTTTTGAAGAATCAGTGGGATGATAAGGAGATAGATGACGACTCCCTAGGTGAGCTATTAGGCCTGGCTACTAGGAGCTTCCTTCTCTATCTTATCTCCCATGTCCTTTTCTATGATGAGCAAGGTTGTGTAGACACTTCCTTTATCCGTTTCTTTTTGGACTTTGATGAGGCAAGGACCTTTGATAGGGGTGGATCAGCTTACGCTCACTTTCTAGAGATGTTGGATTGTCTACCTCTAGGAGCACCTGGTCTCACCGACTGTGCTTATGTGTTGTGGGTATGCTTCTGCTCTCTTTGCCTTTCTTTCTTTCCCCTCCCCTTTTTGTTTTCGTTTTTTGATATCATTTTCTCATGCCATCTGTCCTTGTCCTTGACAGGTGTGGTGCTATGAGGTTCTGGGGATACATGTTCCTTCTTTTCCTGACGAGGTGGCTCCTTACATTCCAAGAGCCACACGCTGGGGGACAGGGAAAATATCCTGCTATTGATGATCAGCAAGTACGGTTGCAACTTAATGAATTGACAGTCAACAATTTAATGTCAAAACCTTCCTCGGCGGTATTACTTAAGTATGATAATTAATCTTCCTTGGTATTGGTTGCAGGTCTGATGGAGGCCCTATGATGAGGAGGAGATTACTAAGGAGGGTGACTTTGACGAATACTCATATGCTCTTGCGCTCACCAAGAGAAGGATTGCTTTTGATTCCTAACGGAGTTGAGCTTTATTTGGGAGAAAGGGTCACACTTCAATGGTCTCCTGTTGAGCTGGTCCCTTGCCCCCCCCTTTTTGTATGCATACTGCTATTGTGTCACCTGACATTGCTGAGTTGAGGGTCGAGGTCCCTGCTATGGAGCTGACTTTACCTGACCATAACTACCAGGAATTCCTGTACTGGGAGTCTGTGTCCCTCTAACTCGGGCGGATCCTGTGGTATTCCTCTAAACTTCTCATCATTAGATATTCCTTCCATTCATCTCTTTTGACCTTTTTCTTTCATTTTTTTGCATGGTATCGGGTCGCCGCCTGATTCCAGGCGTGTATGTGGCAATCCTTCCTTCTCATTGTGGTGCTAGTTCTCATCCACCTCAGAGTAGGGATCCTTCTTTATGTATGGCTAACATGAGTGACCACATCCCAAGGTACTGAGGATGGACTATGCCTTCGATGACGGATGCTAGTGTCCAAGTTGCTCTTCCTGCTTGTAGTTTTCCTGATCATGACTTAGGGCTCCTACTTCCCTTTGACGGGGTATGTCACCATTCTTCTCCTCTTTATTGAATCTTTTGGCCCTAATTTTGACTTTGAATTTTGTCTTACCAGGTAATGCTGAGCATTATGCTGATATGCGCTGGATGCAGGCGAGCATGGACACGGTACTTTTCGAGCGGACAGATTATATCTGTCAAACAGTGGGTACCTCTTCTTTATTTTCTTTGGGGATTCACTTTCTTGCAATGGATTCACAGCCTTCTCTTGCTAGAGTGCTGAGCTTGTCAATATGAGGGATTCCTGGGATCTCTTTTGGAATCGTAGTCGGGCCTATGCAAGGGAGGTAGTACGCCTTCAGAGGAGGATGGCGTCCGCGGGACTTGACCCTGGTCCGATCATGCTACCGGGTGATGATGATGGAGATGGAGATGGCGATGATGATGATAGTTCTACGATGGCGATGATGATGGCGCTGACGATGGCGATTACGAGCAGGATGATGATGTCTCATCCGAGGGTGATGATTAGACATTTTCCTTTCCCTTTTTTTTTTGGTTTTTTTATGGATGGTTTTATTTTTTTGTTGTTGAATATTTTAGAATGCTTCCTTCTTTCTTTTCATTATGTGATGCAAAAACAATATTATGCAAACATGAACTTATATAGAGGAATCTCGAAAGTCTTCTCTTTATTTTTTTTTAAAAACATTTTATTTGCAAAAACCATTTTATTTTGAAAATTTATGGTCATTCACATTCTGATGCACAACTCCATATAGGCATACTATTCACATCCCTATTAGACATGTGGGCTCAACAAACATTGAGGGGCCAAGATCGAATGGGCAGAACTTTGCCCCAGTGAATCAGAATGGATATGACCAAGATGGGTGGGTAGGTCATTCTTCTCTTCTTCCATGGGTAGCTTTTGTCCTTCTCTTTTGCATGGTCAAGTTGTCCTTCTAGGCCAAGATTCTTCAATGATCGGGAATCGATTACTATGGACAAAATCCATCTTTAATCTTGCATGCTCTCATCTGGTAGACTACCCCCAAAAAAATGAATCTTCTTCTTCATGCCCCCATCATCCTCCTTATCTTGAAAAGATACTACCCTGGAGACAACTTGATTCTTCGCCTTGCCGGTTAAAAGGGAGAGTACACTACTGTTGACATTCTGATCCTCATGACTTTATGAGTCATAAGTTCCCTTGATCTTGGTAGACAGGTTCCTCTTCTTATTTTTGTTTGTTTGTTGTTTTTATTATTGGGTCACATTAAAGATATGAATAAGAGGGCAGAATGGAGATATGGAGAGTAGAAAAGATGGAGAAGTAGGTGGATGAACGGAGAATTGTACATGTGGGAGGACCAAACTTTATTTTTCTTTAATCAAGTTGCTTACGTAGCCTAGCTAGGGATCAGGTCAGACGTAGTTCAGGACAAAGATGTCCCACTGTTAAAGCCTTGATAATTAAGTTCCATTATAGCCAGGTAAGCTCGAAGCTGTTGAGGAGAATCTCATCATTATTTAGCCCGAGAGGACTTTACTAGGTTGTAATGGGACTTAGGACTAGGTTCCAAAGGATGTTAAAGGCTCTAATGTGCCTCTAAGGTCCAACCATGTCATGACACTTCTGCTCTCACAGTTCAATAAGGAATCTGGTAATTGAACTCTTTTTTTTTTTTTTGGGATTTTGAAAATTTTTCTTTCCAAAAGTGAGAAGTTTGGTATTCCCTCTCATGCCTTAATTGAGGGCTATGGTAAATTTACCCTCAAAGATTGATTGACAATTTTTACAATTCCATCCCCAAAGGAAAATTGGCAATTTTGTTTTTGCCCCATGGTCTAATTGCTCCTAATTGTGTGCAAGATCTTGAGCCAATGCATCTTCTCTCTCTCCCTCTCTCATTTTTTTTTTTTTTTAATTCTTATTTCATTTTTTTTGAACTTTCAATCTCATTTCATTTTTTTTTTCTTTTTGAACTCTCATCAAATTTTTTTTTTAACTCTCATTTTTTTTCTGAGATTTGCCCAATCTTGGTTGTGGAAACGGAGCTCTTCTCTTTTTTTTTTTCTTTTTTATCCTTCGGAAATGTATTGCCCTTGTAAAATCTTTTTTCAACACAGAGAGTCCTTTCTGTTGGACTCTAGAAGCTAGTGGGACATTTGATAAGTAGGAGGATCTATGGATAATGGGGTGTAGGTTGGCCAAGATGAGTTTTTTTTTTATTTTTTATTTTTAGAAAAAGGCTAAGGCACAACTTGGGGCTAGCGGAGTTTGCTATTTTTTATCTGGGATAACTGGCGGCCAAAGGGGGCCTCCCTTAACATGCTTTATAAGATGAAATCTTCATCTAAACTTTCGGCTTGTTGGAAGGTGATCAAATGTATGGAAAGCTCAAGATCTTTGACCATTCCGACTTTGACATTGGATTTTTTTTTTTATTTACTGGTAGTCATGAGATCATCACAAACTATTATTTTGATGAAAGTAAAAGAAAGAGATTGGATAGATGAAAAAGAAAGTGTATTCATTGATAGTTAATGAACAATATACTATTGATGAAATTACAGAAGGAAATTTGACTGAATGAAAGATCTAAAGGCATAAGAGATGTGGACCCAATGAATTTTTTAGTGTGATACTATCTACACAAGTGTAAAGTACTGACGATACTTTGTCATCAGACTATGCAATCGGTACCATCAAAAGTGCCCTTCTAGCCGGAGCTAGGAATTGGATCCATTTTAAGTCGGCCAAAAAGATTGATGCTCATCAAGTTAATGATTGTAGTTTAATGCCTTCGGATGACAGTGATATCCCCAATCTGTATCTGTCCGTGTTCCATCGGAGGCATATGGAGAACCTCCTTTAACAACCCTGCCTTCTTGTATCCTTGCAACCTCCGGGGTGACTGTTATTGATGGAGACATTTGACCTGTCATGACCTTTTCTGAAGGAATCATCAAAGTTCAGATCAAGGAGGTGGGATCGATCCCCTCTAAATCTTCTTCTAGAACATTGATCATTTGATCATCAGATTGCTGCCTTGTCTCGATCTTAACTTGCCCCGCATCTATCAAGTCTTGGATTGCATGCTTGAGGTGTATGCACCCGTCAATGTAATGACCATTTTGTTTATGGTAGTGGCAGTATGCAATGGGCTTGTACCCGGTGGGTAAATTAGCCATATCCATATACCGAGGTGGTACCGTGTTCAACAATCCTTTCCTCTTTAATCTAAAGAAAAGATGGGTAGGAGTCATATTGCCAAAAGTGAATTCTCTTTAAGGGAGTTTCCGTCCATCTTGAATCACCAGAGGGAGAGTGACGACCATTTTGTTTGAAATTTTAGTGCATTAGGTAGAACCAATTATGTTCACTTCTTGACCTTTTCTTTCCCTCCTTTAGAGTCTCTGTCTAAGCAAGTCTTAGAAACTTCTCTTACTGCAACTTGGACTGGCCTCCCTTTGAATAGCTCATCTCCAATGTGTTTGCTTGTGGCCGTGGGTGCTTTAAGAATTCTGGGGTGCCGGGGGTAGAAATAATCATGATAATTTCGATATACAATTTCATCACATGGTTAAGAGAGAAGGCCACAAAGATGCAGAGTTGCCTGACAACGAGTTCAGGTTTCAGAACTTTCTCTCCCGTATGATGCTCCTTTTCAGTCACGGGATTCCTCTGGGATGTGTTGGTTATGGTGACTTCCTTCTCTCCCATCATAATCTTGGCGGGTAACCTAAACACTACTGGGGCTACCTTGGGGGTCATAGGCTGAGTGTGCCCCAGCTCTTCGAAAGTATACATTGCATTTCCTTGGGACTGGGTTTGTACTGTCTACAAAATCTGTTTCATCAGCTGCTTCATTTTTGTTATCTCTTTTTGCATGTGGTTCATCTGCCGATTCCATACTTCTTCTGATGTGCCAACATCTGACGGATCCATGGTGCCTACACTGGGTGATGACCTTACTAGACTCTGCCTAAGTGGGGGAATGGATGTACATAAGACCTCTGGGGATCAAGACGGGCCAATTCAGGTTAGCCCATTGTCATGACGGGCCCACACTGGTAACAAGAATTTTTCTTGATGTCAATTGTGCTTTACAAAACTTATTTTAGGACTTGAGAAGATTTTTTATTTTTATTTTTTATTATTATTTTTAATATTTTTGTCATCATTTACACTTGAAGATATATACAAACAAGGTTATTTCGTTCAACAATTCGTCTTTGACCTCTTGATTCCATCTTACTCAGGTAGTCTATGGTGTAATTCACCATCACTCATGATTAATCAATGAAGACCATTAAAATCTTAGAGTTTATGTAATGATACCACAAATCCTTCATTTTTCGAAGGTTTTATAAGGTCAAATTCGAATTGTCACATAGCAACAAATAGAATGGCCTAATTGAGAATTTCTTAGTGGTCTATCCTTTGCTAATATAGAGTGCCTTTCATTATGACATAATCAGAGATCCATCATCAACGTACTATACTAGATAGTGTATCATTCTCCGAGGGACAATCAAGGCAACATTTTTTGATAAGCTAATCCATATAGATACGTCGCTTTTGATGAGGGACTATCGAGGGACAGATAGAGCTTTTTTCCATGGTAGGTAATCCACATTAGGATGGATATACCACTCAGAATCTCGCTTATAGCCCTAAACAGACTATGTTAGTTTGTGGCGTATCCTAGTCGAATATGGTCTAATTTCCTACTTGAGGCATGCAATAGGTAGGCTGATAGAATAGAACTGATATACCTATTGCTCGTGATAGCGAATTGTAGGTACGTGGTTATTTTGATATACCTAGGGAATAGGTCATGTGATCTCAGAGTAATCAACCTAGTGCCCTTTTTGGGTAGCAAAAATACCCCATGGCACACTAGTGAATACCCTCACTGGTGATTCTAGAATCGTATAGTAAATATTAAGGGTTGTGGCTTCGTCGTAAATTACCCATGACTACACATGGGGTCCAAGACTAACCACAGGGCTAAAAGTGTTCCCATACCATGTGTGCATGATAGTGGTGTAGGAAGCGGCCATCATCCGATCTCAAAGTACTTAGAATGATGTGCCCCACCTCCCTGGGGGTAGAGGGACAATAGGGAGTACCCTCGTCGTTTGATTCACTTCGAACAGGATGCATGATATAATTAGTACAACAAAAGGGGTTAGCCAAACATGGTATCAATCAAATAATGCATGAGGCAGAAAAATTCTTACGTTCAACGGTAGCATCTAGTATTGAAAGTTGGACCATCAATGCCCAGCAGAGTCGCCACTATAAGGATCCGTCCACGGCGTAATTACGTACGGGGAGAGGGTTTGTTATTACTCTTCGGTTGGAGAGAGAAGGAAGGCATATTCTTGAAGGTCGATTTATTAGGAGATGGGGGTCATGCATTTCATGTGAAATAGAGTCGCCACCTAGGATTAGGGCCTATGACCTATTTGTTGTAGCCCTATGAAAGGCTACTAGATTCTGTTAGAGAATCGAGGTAAGTAGTCAGAATACGAGAGTGGAAAGGTCTTAGGCACCCACTTTGCTCGGGTAAACCGATCTTTCTACTAGATGCTGGTTTTCGAATATTCTCCCCTATTATCCTATATCCACATGTATAGCTAAATAATGATGCACAAACTGTTTAAATAAATTAAACTATATTATGCTAGCTACTATGTACACTATACAAGAATGCTTGAAGGACTACATTATGCCAAAACTAAAAATTAACGATAGAAATGTATACCTGTACGCGAAACCAATCTGATTATGGAAAATGTAATGTGAAAGGTGTCCCCCAGCTCAGGTGGAGACAAATGACTAACTTTATCCTCTGTCACACAGAGTAACAACTTACGAGTGTTGAATCTTTAGGTTTTGGATAGAATAATGGTGTTGCAAGGTTTAGGGGACATTGTCCAAAATCTCCTCGGGTTTCTCCTCATAAGTCATATCGTCAGTGAGCTTAGGTAGCTCCTGAGATAAGACATGTGCTGGGTCTGGTACATACTGTCACACCTCCAAACCACCCCCAGGAGGAATGAGCAGGTAACCCAGATATCCTACGATAACCGCCAATCCACCAGGATCCAGAAGCAGTACTTACATGTCACAAACCACACCAAAAGAGATATATAGACAAATAAAGTATAACAGAGTGCAACGAAAGACAAAAACTACCCAAAAGATGGGTTATATTATATTACAGTAAAATCCCAAGTACCTATGTTATACTATAAACATATCCATTTATGCTCAAAAGTACAATATCCTGATAATTACATATCCAACAGAAGGAAGCTTATATAATCACAAGGTCTTCACAGGTTCGCACAGTATGGAAGGTCAACATTTCCATCAAGAGCTTCATCGTCCATTTGTATACCAGAACTTGCAAAATCACCTAAAAAGAAAGATTCTATGAGGAATGAGCTAGAACTGAGCCAAATGAGTGAGTAATAAATCATGCATGTAAATGCAACATAATAATCCTATATGCATGAGATCAGACTTTATTATCTAGTCTACCAAACATCACAATCTAAGTCACTAGATAAGTAAGTACTACTACAATTCCCAATACATGTATCTTTGGTGCGGGCTTCTAACCCCTTCCCACGATACATCCATTGAGTTATTGGAGAAGATCAGTCGACTCTGCCATCCCTTCCCAAGGTCAGCCGGACTAGCCCCCTATGTTACCATTGTGCTACCACCAACCTTATTAACTGATGGACCAACAGACATCACTTGTCCTAGTAACCTGATGAGCCAACTAATCAAGCAATGCCCCTCAGGATATTGGTCTCACACATTTGTGGTATCCAACACCTTAATCCCTATTGGTAAGGGTTTTTAGTACGGGTAGTGATAAACCCTAGCCGTATATTTCTATATGACATCGTATGAGTTGAGTGGTGTCATCCGCATCCCATTCTATGGGCCACCACACTCCTCATTTCCAAGCTGACTACGGCATCTAATCTAGAAATTTCAAGTATGAAGTGTACAGTGCTCCCGCACCCATCCTGCGGCACACCATACCCTTCATTTCCAAGCCGAATATGACATCTAGTCTAACGAGTTTAATAATATACCTTTCATCATAACATAGCATCTCAATATTTTCATTCATAGTTCCAAAATTTTAAGACAAGAATTTAAAGTAAATGAAATAACACATTCATTTATAATAAGATAATACACATTAGTATTACACATACATGAATGACATATTCCCACTCACTTTGACTAATTCTTGCTTGTTCGATTGATTATCGATTTTTTATTGCACTTTGAAACTCTTCATCGAGCAAAGAGTTATACCGTAGGTTAGTTGAACTAATGACAAGTGTTAAATAGAGTTTGAGTGAGCTTAGAGTCCCAAGGTATCCTTAGTTTTAGGTTTAAATAAGGTTCTGCCCAAAAACAAGGCAGACAGCAACACTAGTCGATTGGAGTGGTCAATCCAATCGAACTTAGTGAATTGACTAGTCATATTAACTGTAGCAAAAAATAAGGGTTTTGATGGATTTACACATGATTTCACACCATAGGGCTTCAGGTGACAGTTTCAGGGTTCCCACATGTTTTGGTTAGGGTTTCATTCAAGTGCTCTTCAATGGTTGATTGAATTGGTTGATCCAATCAACCTAAGTGGATCAACTTGTTACAAAAAATGACAATAAGGCTGAAAGATCATGAGTTCCTAGTTAATTTACACAAATGGCCCTCTAAAATGATGCCTCAGGCCATAAGGTGGTTTGGGTCCAGATCTGGTCTCATTGTTCTAGCAGTGTTCGACTAAAGTAGTCGATCCAATCGACCTAACACTATACAGCTTGAGGAATTAGATGTGTTATGAGGATTTGGCTTGTTTTTACTCAAAGTGAGCTAGGATTCATGATCAACAAACACATTCACTATCCATTTTGACCTAATTTCATGGTCTTGTGAATAGATCCAACATGCATGATGGATTTGGTTCATGTTCCATCAAAACCATCATGCCTGGCTATGTTTGATTCCTAACATGCACCAACTTTACTTAAAACAGTATGGAATAGATGTAATTATGCCATCATAGTACTAGGATTAGATTAATTTGGCTTAGATTGAACATGCATGCATAGGAATGAGTTCTATCTTAAACCCATGATTTGAATTCGTTAATTACATGTTTAATTAGACATTTTCATGGCTGCAACTTAGCATACATGATAAGTTCAAGTTTTGGAAATTTAAAGGAAGCAATCAAAGAGGGGTTTGCGCTTGCATGCATGGGGGTTTGGGTCCAATCTATGAGATTCATATTTAGGGAGCCTGAGCTGACCTTTTAATTAAGTTAAACATCAATTACATCTAAAATCTAAAATGGTTTCATGTTCTCAAACTTCAAGAGGGTATACATGACAAAATTGGGCTTGCATGTTTATGAATTTGGGTTCCTAAGCTTGAATACATGAAGAATCGAGCATGGGGTTTAAGAGGTTGGCAATCTACTCATGGAATGGTAAGAATCAGAACCAAAAGAGGGTTTCATGTTCTGAAATTTTTAAAAGAAAACAACAACAAGTATATGCGGCTGCATACTTAGTGAATCGTGTTCCTAAGCTCATACACATGATAGATTAGGCATGAGAGGTCAAGGAAGCTGATAATTTGACTTATCATCTAGCAAAACAAGAACCTAGTGAGGTCTATGGGAAGGGAAAAATCATGGGGGCAGGCTTACCTCAAGATGTCTTAGTGTCCAAGTACTCCCAACCCCTTCTTCTCCTTCTTCTCTTCTTCTTCCTTCTTTCTCTTCTTTTTCCTCTCCTTCTCTCTCCTACTATTTCTTATTGGGAAAGAAATGAATCTCAGACTTGAGGTTCTCCTTTTTATACTATGGGCTATAAGTTCCTATTTGGCTAAGTGCTATTTGGGTAAAAAGTTATTATTTTGACAGTTTTGTGTACGGGGGTCGATTTACGTGGGTCCCGTTCAACCCATCGATTGGGGGGTATACTTCTAACATACATTTGGCATATGGGGAGCAATTTCCCCAATGCCGGATACCGGCCCCAAACTTTTGGGATGCAAATTACCCAGTACCTCAGCACTAGTTGATTGGATTGGTTGATCCGTATCGACTAGAGACAGCAATAACAGAATTTCAGAAGGGAAATTTGGGTTCGAAGTGGAATTTTAGCTCACTTGGAGGGAGAATTGGAGAATGGTTTCTTCTAAAAAATGAAGTCCTATGAGTATAGTTTCTAACAAATCAATAATCAAGGCAATATAGGTTCACATGGTTGAGTTATGTCATTTTAACTGAACTGGGGTCAATCTTCCAGAACAGAAGAATTCAATCCATGACATCAACTTGAAATGAAATTCCAGATCACCTGGAGATAGAATTGGATAATGGTTTTTCTAATAAAATTAAGCTCTATACATCTAGTTTCTAACAAAATTTGAATCAAATTAAATGATGTTTGGATGATGAAGTTATACCATTTTAATTAAATAGGGGTCAATCTTCCATAGTAGCAGAATTTGGCTTTCGAGTTGGGATTTAAAATGCATGTATGGAATTGAGTTCTCATCATAACAAGTGAGGGTTTGGATGATCCCATCTCAACCTAGACTAGAAATTAATCATAACCCTGGTCAGATCTCAAATCTAAAATAGACAGAAAGCACTCTGCTGTTTTATGTCAGATCAACCATAGGTCGAGGCCTTCGCGTGACCACTCACCTACATGCTTCTTAGGCCTAACGTATCATGTATTCGGGTAGGGCCTTAGAAATCAAGGGGTGATACCTACCTTAGGTTGTACATTTGGTGGTGAACTGTACAGTTGCAAGGAGTTGGTGTTTACCTTCTTAATGGTATGTAGGATCTTACTGCCGGGCTTACATCATTCATCTCGATCACTGGGCTGATGCACCACAAGGCACCAACAGGTATGGGTTCGGGTTCCGGACCTATATCCAAAAATTCAAATTAGCCTGGATTTTTGGGCATAGGTATAACACATACTTCATCAAAATCGATACATGGAACACGTTATGGACTCCTGCCAATGATGAGGGCAGAGCCAATCTGTAAGCCACCTGGCCGATGCAAGCCAAGATCTCATAAGGTCCAATGAATCTTGGGCACAATTTCCCTTTCTTACCAAACCTCATCACCCCTTTAGTGGGTGATACATGAAGGAAGACTTTATCTACAATAGCGAACTCTAGGTCTTTCCGCCAAACATCGGTGTAGCTCTTCTGCCTCACCTGAGCCTCCTTAATACGGTCTCATATCAAATCTACCTTCTCATAGGTAGCCTGTATCATCTTTGGTCCCAATATACATCGCTCGTCAACCTCATCCCAATACAATGGTGTACGAAATTTCCTACCATACCGAGCTTGAACGATGCCATGCCAATAGATGCCTGGTAGCTGTTATTATAGGCAAAATCGATGAGTGAGATATGCTCATCCCAACTACCCTTTATATCAATAGCACACACCCTAAGCATGTCCTCCAAGGTCTGGATAGCATGCTCTGACTGTCCGTTGGTTTTTGGATGGAAGGTTTATGCTAAAGTTCAGTATAGATCCCATGACCTTCTAAAATCCATCCCAGAATCTTGAAGTAAACCTCAGATCTCGATCTGAAATGATACTGATAGACACTCATGCAGGTGAACAACATTACTAATGTATAGTTTAGCCAACCTATCCATAGTAAAATTCATGCTCATAGGAATAAAGTTTGCTGCCTTGGTCAATTGATCAACTATAACCCAAATGGAATCCATATCCCTAGCTGTACGGGGCAAACTAGTAACAAAATCATAGTAATGTTATCTCACTTCCACTTTAGAATAGTTATCGACCAAAGAAAACCATGCAGTCATTGCCTCTCCACCTTCACCTGCTGACAGGAAAGGCATCTCAAAATATAAGTGGCTACATCCGTTTTCATGCCATTCCACTAGAAATTTCTCTTGAGGCCTTTGTACATCTTGGTACTACCAGGATGTATAGAATATGGTGAACTGTGTGCTTCACTCAACACTTCTTTTCTTAAATGTTCATTGTTGGGCAAACAAACCCTGCCTTTGAACCTAAGCATGCCATCCTCAGATAGGGTGAAATCTGGATCCAGTTGGCCACTTGTCTGAATTCTATCTATCAACTTTTATAACTCTAGATTAGTGGGCTGGGCCTCCCTGATTCTCTCTATCAAAGATGATTGTATGGTAAGGGCTGCCAAGGACATAGTAGCATCCTAGACTAGTAACTCCAAATCTAACCGTCGAGCTTCCTCAATCAATTGCTCGCTCACTGCCAATGCAGCCAAAGACAAGGTCTGAGAGTTCCTGCTAAGGGCATTTGCTACCACATTTGCCTTGCCCGAGTGGTAGTAAATCATACAATCATAATCTTTCATCAGTTCCAACCACTGCCTCTACCTCATGTTCAACTCCTTTTGGCTGAAGAAGTGTTTTAGGCTCTTGTGGTCATTATAGATCTCGCTCTTCTCACCATATAAATAGTGATGCCATATCTTCAGGGCAAAGACTACTGCCGCCAACTCAAGGTCATGAGTGGGGTAGTTCTTCTCCTAATCTTTCAACTTTCTTGAAGTATAGGTCACTACCTTTCCATTTTGCATCAATACACATCCTAGTCCCAATCTTGAGGCATCACTGTAAACAATCATTCCCCTAGTGCCATCTTGTAATTTCAAAACTGGTGTTGTGCTCAGCTTCTGCTTCAACTCTTGGAAGCTATTATCACATTCCTCAGACCAAACAAATTTCACCCCCCTTTTGAGTCAACTTGGTCATAGGGGCTGATATCCATGAGAAGTTTTCAATGAAACACCGATACACCCGGTCAGACACAAAAGCTATAAATTTCTCCCACATTCTTGGGACCTTTCCAATCCATCACTGCCTTTCCCTTTTCTAGGTCAACTTTGATTCTTTCAACTGAAACTACGTGACCTAAGAAAGCAAAAGGTGTGAGCCAAATCTCATACTTGCTAAACTTGGCATACATTTTCTTCTCTCTCAATTTCTATAGTACCAACTTGAGATGCTTAGCATGCTCTTCCTTTGACTTGGAGTAAATCAAAATATCTTCGATGAAGACTATCACAAACTTCTCTAGGATGTCTTGGAAGACTCGATTCATCAACTTCATAAATGTTGCTGGAGCGTTGGTCAACCCAAAAGAAATCACTAAATACTCATAATGACTGGAGCATGATCTGAACATGGTCTTGCTGATGTCACTCTCTATGATCTTCAACTGGTGGCACCCTGACCTCAAATCGATCTTGAAGAAAACTTTGGCCCCTTGAAGTTGATCAAGTAGGCCATCGATCCTTGGAGCGGATATTTATTTTTGATGGTCAACTTGATGAGATCCCTATAATCGATGCACATCTGTATGCTACCATCCTTCTTCTTGACGAAGAGGGCTAGTGCTCCCCAAGGAGACACACTGGACTAATAAATCCCTTCTTTAACAAGTCTTGAAGCTGGACTTGTAGTTCCTTCAACTCGGTCGGTGCCATCCTATAAGGTGCCTTGGATACTGGCGCCGCTCCTAGTAATAGATCAATAACAAACTCGGTCTCACGATCGGGAGGAAACTCCGTCAAATCATCCAGGAAGACATCCAGAAAGTCCTTCACGATCTTTAATTATTTCAAAGGTTTCAGCTTGGCTTTCATATCGGTCACTAGGGCTAGATAACATTTGCACCTCTGATCCATAAGCTTCTTATCTTAGAGAGCCGAGATAATGAGCTTTTTGGATCGCTTCTTCTTATCTCCAGTGAAGGCGAACTCATCCTCACCCCGAGGCTTAAAAATAATCTGTTGTTCCACACATACTAGGTTCGCCTTATAGGCTACCAACTAATCTATGCCCAATATTGCGTCAAAATCTGTCATATCCAATTCAACGAGATGTGCAATCATGTGTTGGCCACATAATTTCACGGGGCACAGTTCATATACCACATCTACCTATCACGTCTCTAGTCGGTGTGCTAATAGCTAAACCCTGGGCTAAACTCTTAGGGGCAATTCCCATCTTCTTGGTGAAGGAGGGAGACACAAAAGAATGTGAGGCACTTGAATCAAAGAGAATATAGGTGGGGATGCATGCAATAGAAATAGTACCTGACACAAGGATTGAGATTAATCATACATGCATGAAATGGTATGATGCACAATCATAACAAATAGGTTTAGGATGGTGGTTACCTGTCAAAACACCCGGTGTCGCCTCAGCTTTAGCATCAGTCACCAGATATACTTGGCTCGGGATCGTATTGCCTTGTGGAGGCAATGGGGATCGACCAGCAAGTCTAGAATAAGTTGCTCGCAAAGCTGCTTGCTAAGTTGCCAACTGTGATGCATCAGGCTTGCGTTAAGGGTAGCCCTTGGAGCTGTATCCATATTGGTTGTAGTAGAAACACCTTACACCAACACTAATAGGTTGAGATGAAGCTGATGACTGTGTAAGTTGAGCAGGTTATGATGCTTCAGTATATCTAAAATATACCGGTGTGGGGTTCGAGTAGGGTACCCGAGGGAACTTGCTTGGTTCCCCATTGATTGGTGCTGCAGCTGGTCTCTTGCCATGTCTCAATTGAGCCAAGTAGGACAATGTATTAGACGAGTATGTCATAGTCTTCATAGATGACATTCTAGTCTACTCCAAGAACGAGGAAGAGCATGCTCGACACTTGAGGTTCGTGCCGCAATGCCTAAGAGAACACCAATTGTTCGCAAAGTTCAGTGAATGTGAATTCTAGCTCCACCAGATAGGATTCCTGGGGCATGTAGTTGCAAAGAAGGGTATTGAAGTTGATCAGGAAAAGGTAAAGGTAGTCTTTGAGTGGGAAACTCTGAAGAATGCCACAGAGATCCGTAGTTTTCTAGGTCTGGCTGGTTATTACCGATAGTTTATAGAACTTTTTTTACGCATATCGGCACCAAGGATCCGATTAACTAGGAAGGGTACAAAGTTTGAATGGTCTGATCCATGCAAGAGAAGTTTCCAAGAATTAAGAAAACTGTTAATAATAACCCCAGTATTAACTATTCCAGATGGCACAAGTGGCATGGTGGTCTATATGGACACATCCCGAACCGGTGTGGGTTGTGTGTTAATGCAAAAGGGCAAAGTGGTTGCCTATACCTCGAGACAATTAAAGGAGCACAAGAAGAACTACCCTCCTCACTACCTGGAATTAGCAATAATAGCTTTTACCTTGAAGATCTGGCGACACTACCTGTATTGGGAGAAGAGTGAAATCTTCAGTAATCATAAAAGCCTAAGTATTTCTTCACACAGAAGGAATTAAATATGAGACAAAGAAGGTGGCTAGAACTAGTAAAAGATTATGACTGCAACATCCAATATCACCTGGGTAAGGCCAACGTAGTTGCAAACGCACTTAGTAGAAAATCTCAAACCCCGTCCCTTGCTTCTTTAGCAGTTAGTGAGCAGTTGGTAGAAGAGGCTAGGAAATTCGAGTTGGAACACATGATAGAAGGGATAGCTATATTATTGGCAGCCACGGATGTTCAACCGTTGAATAGAGAGGAGATCGTAGAGAAGCAACCTAGGAATCCTGAGCTGATGAAAATTATTGAGAATATCAAGCAGGGGAATCAGAAGGATCCAGATTTCTCGTTAGGTGCCGATGGAACGCTCAAGTTTAGAGATAGATTATGCTTACCGGATGATTATGATGTACAAGACCAAATCCTTAGAAAAGCACACAGTTCGGCTTACTCTATACACCTGGGTAGCACGAAGATGTATAAGGATCTGAAGGGATATTATTGGCAGACTGGAATGAAGGAAACTGTAGCCTTGTATGTTTTGGAATGTCTTACCTGCCAACAGCTAAAGGCGAAAAGACATAGACCTCATGGCTTTCGACAACCACTACCTATTCCGGACTAGAAATGGGAAAGGATCACCACAGATTTTGTAACGGGTCTGTCGCTCACAACTAAAGGCATGAACGCAATCAAGGTAATAGTCGATGGACTGACAAAGTCAACTCACTTCATCCCTATTAAAGTAACCTACTCCATGGACAAGCTAGCTCAGCTATACATTGACAATGTAGTCCATCTCCATGGTGTACCGGTCAGTATCGTATCTGACAAAGATCCCAGATTTACATCCAGATTTTGGAGAAGCCTACAACAAGCCATGGGAACCCAATTGAACCTTTGCACGACTTTTCATCCCTAAGCAGATGGACAATCTGAATGAACGATACAGACTCTTGAGGCATGCTTAGAGCCTGTGTAATGGAAATGAAGGCCAATTGGGATTCATACATCCCTTTGATAGAATTTGCTTATAATAACAGTCAACACTCTACCATTGGCGTGGCACTGTACGAAGCCTTGTATGGCAGGAGATGTCGTACACCGCTATACTGGGATGAGGTTAGGGAGCGTCGCTACCTAGGCCCTGAGATAATACAGGCTACCTATGAGAAAGTTGAAGTGATCAAAGAAAAGATCACAACAGCTCAGTCCAGACAAAAGAGCTACGCCAACAATAGAAGAAAGGAAATTGAATTTAAAGTTGGCGAGAAGGTGTTTCTCTGAGTTACTCCAACCAAAGACCTCATGCGTTTTAGCTTGAAGGGAAAATTAAGCCCCAGGTACATTTGATTATATGAGATTTTAATAAGAGTTGGGCCAGTTGTGTACCGGTTGGCCTTGCCCCCATCCGTAGAGGACATCCATAACACATACTACATGTCGATGTTAAAGAAGTGCATAACCAACCCGACACATGTGCTTTATGCTTAACTGGAATGTCTTAAAATTGATATGGCATATGAGGAGCAACCTAAAGAAATTCTGGATCAAAAGGAACATAACCTCCGCAACCATACCATTGTATTTGTCAAGGTATGATGGGAAAACCACCCGCCTAAGGAAGCCTCTTGGGAGCGTAAAGATGTAATGCATGGGAGATATCCCCATCTCTTTGGTACAAGGTACGCCAAACCCGAAGTTATAGCGACCAATACCTTGTGGTGTATGGATTGGGTGATTGAGCACGAGGAAGGAAACCCAATAGTAAAATTTTATATGCCAACGAAGAGGTGGGCACTCGCTCCGTGTAATTGCAAGATTCACAACTAGATGTACAACTTAAGGTAAGGACTCTCCTAATGTTTCTAGATCCCACAAAAATACATATTACATTAACCTAAGAAGTATGTAGGGTGAGTGGTCACGCGAAGGCTTTGGCCTTTAGGATGATCTAACATAAAAACAGCAAGGAAAGACACTCTGGTTGATCTGAATCGACTTGTCCAATCGACCAGAGTTGCTGCATTGAGTAAATTGCATTCCAGAGGTGTGGGCCCAGTGTCTCGCATCGGGGATCCACTCTCCATGTCCCAAATACTTAGTAGAAGTAATCCCCCGACAATGAGACCAAGCAGGGCCTACGTATCATCCCGTGTACTCAAAAACTGGAGAAATAAGGTGTTTTCCTTAAAACTACCCTTGGCCAAACAGGCCGTAAGACCACTTACTATATAAACTACCTAAAGATCTAAGATACATCATTGTTCAAATCGTTAGAGAAGAGGAAGAGAGAAAAGAAGAAAAAAGAAGGAGAGGAAGAGGAGAAGAGGAAGAAGAAAGGCTAGAAACCCTTCTTGGTTTGAATTTCTAAGGTAACACCCTTCAATTCAGTTTCCCCATCCCCTACACTATATCCTAAATTCTAATTATGACCAATTTCATATTCTAATGTATAGAAATCTGATCCATCATGTCTCCATGCTCAATTGCCATGGAATGGGTCCTTAGGAACATAATCCCCTTGAATGCATGCCCAAAGCCCTTTTGATTCCTCCTTTTTATTCTTCCTAAACCTGAAATCATCATGAACACTAATTGCAGCCATGGAAATGACTACCTACCATGCTAGTTAATGAGTTTAGATCATGGTTTTGTAAATAGAACTCAATTCCTATGCATGCATGCTCAATCTAAACCAAATAGCCTAGTTCTAGTACTATGATGACCTAATTCTATGTATTCCCTTTTTGTTTTGGGTAATTAATGCATGTTGGAAGCCAAACTGCAGCCATGCATGAATATCTTGATGGAATATGAACCCAACCCATCATGCATGATGAATTCCATCTCAAGTCTATGGAATTCCATCAATTAGACCCAATTAGAATGTATTCATGCTTGTTGATCATCATCCTAGTCCAATTTGGGAAGAATCCTATAGAAACCCACCTTAAATCATTTGAATTTTCATGTTGTACATGATCTGGCTGATCCACTCTGGTCGATCTGGATGGACCAATCCAATCGACCAGAGTTGGTCCTTGAAACCAAAATTGGATCCAATCATCCTGTGACCTTGGGAAATGTCCTTGAGGGAAATTGGGGAAAAACCACATAAGATCCCCTTGGTTCATCTAGCCTTGTTGAAATCAATTGTGATTGGTTGATCCACTCTGATTGATCTGGATCAACCAGTCCAATCAACCAAAGTTAGACCTTAAAGCCAAATTAGAAATCTATCAGTTGGGGACCCCCATCCTTGTTCCCTGGGACCAATGGAGTAGAACCACATGGAAACCCCCACAAATCCCTCACTTATGCTGCAACTACCATGTCTGGTCGATCCACTTTGGACGATCTAGATAGGCCAGTCCAAACGACTAGAGTTGTTGTCAACCCTATTTTAAGTCTGGACTTGGTTCAAACTTAAAACTAAGGGTACCCTAGGACACTAACCTCACTTAAACCTAATTAACACCTACTAGTGATTTGATTAACTTAGGTCATAATCCCACGTGCGACAAAGTGAATCAAAGCCTATCTGGGACCCGACAAGCTAATAAACATGCAAGCCTTAGCCAAGGTGAGTGGGAATATGTCATTCATGTAGGTGTAATATTATGGATATGATTTTTGTTGTATTTAAATATGTTTCATTATTCCTTTATTCTTGTTGTTGATATGGAGCATGAATGGAAAACGTATGAGATATAGTACTATGCTTGAGATGCATGTTATTAATATTGTTAGTGTAGATGCCGTAGCCGGCTTGTAAATGAGGAGTGTGGTGACCCTTAGTATGGGATGCGGTTGACACCACTCAACTCATACGATGTCATATAGAAATATGTGGTTAGGATTAACACAATACTATGCTACGATATTTACCAACAGGGGTGTAGGTGTTGGATAATCATAGCTCCCTGATGTTTGAGGAGTTGTCTTCTGCCCAGGTTAGGGTAGACTATGATTATCTGGGGTCCGCCAATGGGTGGTGTGCAACGCCATGACCTGCACGGGTCCCAACACAATAATTGAGGTCCCAACCAAAGTGATGAAGCGAAGAAGTGGGGGTTGTTACCCGAGTTGTTGTAGTACCATCAATCTAGTGACTTAGACTATGATGTTAGGTTGTAGATGCATTAGGTTGCATCTGCATTCATGTCTCATTGTTCACTCATTGGGTTCAATGGAGCTCATTCCTATGAAAATTTCTCGTTAAATGATATTGCAGGTGGATGTGTCCATGGTTGGAAGGATTATTTCGAGGCGAAGGCTAATGGTGATCGTGACCATCTTGGTGTGCACTCTGAGGGAGGTGATCCCTCTTATGCGGTTTATCAAAGTGTCTCTTCAGGATGAGCCCTGAGAGATGGACTTTGATTCTTTTTTATGTGTAGAATTTATTTTTGAGTAGATAGGTTCTACTAACCCCCTTTCTTTTGTAAAGCTTATCCCAGGTTCTTTTGTAAGTATAACCCCAATGTAAATATGTAAAGCTTTAACGATGTTATGGGAACTTAGTACAACAAGAACAATTGTGGAAACAAACATGTAAGTATATGTACATATTGATCCTTTGGGGACAACATTTAGCTTTCCGCTGCACTCTATATATTTTTCTTTCATTACCTTTGTGTTTGTGTGGTTTGTGAGGTATATGTACTGCTTCTAGATCCTGGTGGATTAGTGGATGATGTAAGGCATCCGGGTCACTTGCCCAATCCTCCTAGGAGATGGTTTGGGGTGTGACAAATGATCTCAGTAAACTCATGGGTATAAGCACTGAAGGTGTGTTATACCCAATGGATCACTGAGAGGGGGTGAATCAGTGATATCTAAAATCACTCCTCATAATTGACCTCACGTACACACTCATCAGTCAATACCAGAAACCAAATCACAAACCACAACACAAGGCAATACATAGTTTAGCAGTGTACCTACATCGAAGAGGACGGACATCTGATATGCAATCCCCGAGGCTTCTAGTGGAAGCTAAGAAAAGACCAAGAAAAAGCCCGTTAAAATCTTGTCAAGTTGAGGCAAGCATGGAACGAGGCACCCCAAGCAAAAGAGCTCAGGGTGTTTCAAGTCAAAAGACAACTGAGTTGAGACTCAGCAAATGCGTGGAACCAAACACTACAAGAAATTGGGTCTACGACGGCGTTTTTAAACGCCGCTATAGATCCCAAAAACGCCGCTGTATCATTCAACGACATTTCTACTTTGTGCCGTAGAAACGTCGGCGAAGGTACCGCCGTTTTTGTACAACGGCGTTTTTTGAGAGTGACTGTGTAAGTGCCTTTACCGCGGCGTTTTCTAATAAACGTCGTGGAAAATGTCCTACAACGACGTTTTTAAAAGTGCCGAGGTAGGCATTGAATTCCTAATTGTTGCGACGTTTGTAGCAAATGCCGGGGCTTAGTACACTAAAACGACGTTTATAAAAGCGCCGCTGTAGGCAATAATATTGAGGCATTTGTTAATAAACACCGGTAAATGAGGCCTGGCTTTTTGTTTTTGCCGACGTTTTTAAAACGCCGCTATAGGTGCTATTTTTTTTAAAAATTTAAGAATAGCTTCTGTATCTATTCCATTAACCTGTTTCAAATATAATAGATTCATTCTGCCACCTATTTCATATATAATGCATTCATCCATATTAATCTTTTCGACCACTTGTTTCATATAGAACACATAAATCCCACAAAATAATGATTTTACTAATGCCAAGATATATTGAACTATGTAAAATATCCATTAAACATAAAATAAAAATAGAGTCTAAAGTACTAAGGTTCCGAATCTTGCAAAAAGACAAGATCCCTCCTACACAGAATCCATAGTTCTAAGGTTCCAATACTACAAAAAGATAAAAGATCCCCTCCTACACAAAATCCATAGTACTAAGGTCAATCTGCAAAAAGACCACAAAGAGACCCCTTCTATAAAAATTCATAACCCAATTAGCAAGTAAAATAATATTAGTTCATGGATCTCTAAGCCACCAAAGTTATACTCCCAGTGAGGAAACCAAGCCCAAAAGTGAAATTCCAAGACACGAACACCATCTCCATCCTACACAAAACCATCAAATAGCAATATAAACTAATTAGTAAGGTGAAGGTGACAAGAGGTATGCACAAGTACCAATAACAAAGTAAACAAAAATTATAGGGACAGATAAACAATCCAATCAACCATCCTTCACGGCTTGTATAAATAAAACCTCTTCACAGATCTTCACACTCAAGCCCACACTCAAAGCCTTGAATTGTGCAACTTTCCTAGATGTTCTTAACTGGATAATTAAAGCTTGTCTCAAGGAGAAGTAAGCATTAAAAAGTAGCATTACTTCCTCTCTTGAAACCTTGGAATTGCTTACATAGAGACAAGAATCATGCTTCAATCGGAAAATGCTGAGAATACCCAAATGCCTAGCGATTTTAGATTCAATGAAAATCAAGGAAATAAATGCATTTACATACACATGCACACACATGCACACAAATACTGAAATACAGAGAAAGCTGAACCGGAGGTCCAAAAACAAATCTAACACAGATCATACAATTTCAACCATCTTCTATCTTCTCGATCCTCTAATGCTATCAACGATCTGGATTTTACAACACAACAATTACCGAATTCCAACACAGTCTATGGTCTCTTCTTGTGCGGAGCGATATTACTTCCCAAGAATGTCAAAATTGTGTTAACATAGCAAGTAAAGATATCACACAACGTTGTCCCAATCAAGCAGTGCAATAGTATGGTATGATTTATGCATGTTAAGGTACTCCGATCAGTTCATCTTCTCAACTATGCAAGAAAATCCAACTTGGTATTTGTGGAATGTGAATAATGTGTCAAACCAGTTCAATTTAATCGACTTTGGCAAATTTAATGAATGACCTTGTGAACCAAGCTGTCTTTGGTTCTTCCACTCGAATGTTTGCGGTGGGGTGAATTATACAAACGACTTTGAGAAGACTCATGGGTTAATTCGAGTGTACTCCGATATATCTCGAGAATGACGCAATAGATGCTTAGTTGAAGTTGTTGCTCATATCCCAAATTGTTGCAATGCAAAGCAATGTGGGAGAGTTCTCATGCCCAAGCTGAATTTGAGGTTTGAGCTCAATGATCCTTTCTATGAATCAATACCTGCTCCAACACCTCCATCACCTCCTTCAACTCCTCCTCCTCTTTCCTCGCCTCCACCGGCAAACGACAAGAACACGGGGTATGTTATGCTTTTAGGAGCTCTAGTTAATCTGATTGAAGTTTCATTTTATTTTTTACTTCTAATTTTTTTCTATTAGAAGCAAGATTGACCCCCTCCCCTCAAACACACACCATTGAACTTCAAGACTGTCTATTTTTTATATGTAAGAAAAAGAATAACAAATGCAAGTTTGACTATTTCTAAGATATGCTCCAAATTAAAGACCTAATCTATCATCAAATAGAGCTTTCACTACAATACAATTACTTATGGTTGCAGGAATATGAATCTTGAATTGCCATTAGTCTAAGGTTTCTTGGAAGAATTGATCTTTGGATACTATGTTATCAAGGATTTAAATTGTGGAAAGTGTTGAGGTATAACATACAAGAGAAAAATGAATGCAAGGTGAAAACATATTTAGCTCACTATTTAGGCAAATTGGCTTAAGCCGGTGCCGGGGTTTGGGGTTTGTTTTCACATGCGCTTGTTGTTCAAAGTTGGGGTTTGTTAAAGAGTAGGAAGCAGATTAAAGAGTAGGAAGAAGACGTCAAAAGAACCCAAATCAAACTCAAAACTAATCCATGCAACAGTTCAAATGAAACTCAAATCTTGAAATCCGAAAGCATACCTCAGATAGACGGACAAAAAAAGCCAACTAATGCAATGGCCTCAATTATCATTTGTTCAAATGAATGGGTAAGTAAAATCAATATATATAGTACTTGGATAAAAATTAAAATAAAAAACCAACAAAATTTCGTAATTTTATTACTTACATAAGTGAGTTGAACTTTCCGAACTACTTCTACCCCGAAGTATTTGAGATAGATCAGCTACAACACGTTTCAAATCAGCAATTTCTTCCTTCATCATTGCAAATTCTCTTTGTCTTTCTTCTTTCTCCCGTCTCTCCTCAATATTTCTTTGTGTAAGGCCAAGAGTACTCGGCTTTACGCCTAGGCCTGCACCGCGCACTCGGCCTGGAGGATCAACGCCAAATGCTTCCACAAAAAGATCGTTTTGGACAACACTCGCCTCTCTCATTTCGGGGGTAGTTCTTCCAATTTCTCTTCAAACTTATCCTATAAACCAATGTATAACAGGTTAACAACGGACATCTCTTATTTCATCTGTGTGTCCACTTGTGGTACCAACACCAACTCCTTCAAAGGTTTGACCGGGAAATGCATCTTGAAGTATGTCATGCATGTTAACAATATCTTCATCTTCTTCATCAACTGTAACATTTTCTGTCACTGTGGTATTTGAAGATATGTCGTCCCCATGGAAACTCCATATCGTGTAACCAGTCATAATTCCATCAACTATCAAGTGGTCAAACACTTCATCCCATGTTCCCAATCGTTGATTAATGCAATTTACACATGGGCATAAAATCTTCTCTCCTATGGGTACTTTGGAAAAAGCAAAGTTTAGGAAGCCATTTACACCACCTTCATATATATCGCCCGACGGAATCCACGATCCCGTGACTTATGAATCAACTCTTATCCATATGATGGTACCCTAACTTTCTCAATAACCTATAAAAAAGAAGGCCTAAAACCAATCATAAATTGACTATCAACACAAGAAATCAAATCGAAGCGACTTTGGAAACTATCAAAATGTAGAATAACAGAACAACTCGAGGCCTAAAACCTATGATAATTATAAGAATTAGATCTGCATAAAAGATTCCATTCGGCATCACTATTTCATGCTTCTATATGCATAAACACTATTTTTTCTTTTTACATATATGCCCATCAAATGTGCTAGTTGTACTCTTTTCCCTCTCTCTGTCTCTCTGTCTCTCTCTCTCTCTCTCTCATATTCTCCCTAGCTCTCACTTTGTCTCTGTGTGGATATTTCTTTGAAGATTGATCCAATTTGTTTCCCATTTTGTCTCAAGAAGTGGATTAGCACCCTTTAATCAGCACCCTACAAGCGAAAAGGTATGGATCAACACCCCTTTGATACATCTTTTGTCTTAGGTTAATATTATATCTCGGATCTGAAACGAAAACGATAAGTGCTCTTTCGTATGTAGTTTGGTTGCATAAATTGCTTGAATGGGTTTCCTTTTTTTTTTCAATGAACTCATGGTAGAGAGTGGAGATTGTTTCGATGAGATTTTTGGGGAAAATTTGATTGCATAAATTCTCAAGCTAGCGCTTCTTTCTTGTGTTGTGTTCTCTGTTCTTTAATTGAAGGCTGTTTCCCCCATCAAGTTAATCGCTGCCAAACCGCTGCTATTACGCAAGAAGACCTCCATCCGTGCTGCTGAAGTTCAAGCTCGAACTCCGACTTTCGGTCCACTCGAGCCCTGCTATAACCTGGGTTTTTCTGCAAAAATCGATCCTCTATTGGTGTCTCTCCTAAGTTACATTACTGTACAAGATTTTGGGGTTTTATGCCACCCTTTAAGAGGGCTGCTCAAACTCGGTCTTGGCTCCTTTTGCCCACTACTGCTGCTACTTCTATTATTCTCGCGTGGGTATCAAACGTTTTCTCTATTCAGCCCTATTTTTCAGATTTTGGTTGATTACTTCTTCTAATTAAATCTTAGTCTGTTCTTCCTAAGTTTCCTAATAATGTTTAAATGAGTTTAAAAGGGAGGGTTGATCTGTTTAGCCTTTTTCAATATTTTCATATGTAGACTATCATAACCTATAAAGTATCAAGTAAAATTCCCCTTACCCAAAACAAAAAACAAGTAAGCTTCCCATTGATTGTTCACTATGTAAAACATGAAAAAGAAAAAGAAAGAGGAAAGTCGAATGGTGGGTATCAACGACCAACAATGAAACTTTTGCTAAGTTGAACTTAAACAAATGACATTATGAACTAATCAACCAATCAAATTGACATTGGTTTTTGGAAACAAATAGAACATAAGATGAATCTAGCTCTTAGAACTCAATGAAATAAAATACAAGCAAATAGAGACTAATTAATATATGAAGCCACATAATAGGGATAAAATCAAATAGAGAACCAAACTAATTGGACGAGTTATATGAAATCCCTCTATAACCAAAGAAGGGGAATAGTTTCATTCATGATGGTTAATCAATGGGAACCCTTCCTTGCTTGACAAAATGACAGTATATATGAGAGAGTGTTAATTAGTTGTGGATGAAGAAGATGGGATCCTAAACATCCAAATAGATCACAAGGATCGGTGATGTGACTCTTTTACAAGTTGCAATGTAATATAAAGGATTCATAGTGACACTTGGAAAGGGGAAAATCGATCAACTAAAACTCAGATTAAAGAACATCGCAAAATTTATAAACCCAATAGGAGATCAGTGTACACTATTAATTTCAGAACCAACAGAACATACAATAGCATGTAGAATTGTGGTTTTAGGTCTTAAAAGTGTAATCCTACTCAAGTAGGACTCGATCAACTACTCGTAGAAACATTATTTGAAAAGAGAATCGGAAGAGTGCAATATCCATAGAAGGTGTGGAGGTTACCTTTGTTTAACCCGTTAAGTTTTCTTCCAAGCGGTCTCGCTGCGCCTCGCCTACCTTGGATTACCTACTGAATTTTTGAGAAGCGGTAGCTATGCTTCCCTGCCGCGGTGCTGCCTTAGTGCCTCAATTCTTACTTTCCTTCATTGCCGCGGTTTTCAGTTCTTCTTCCTTGCCGCTGCTGCCTGGTGCATCGTCCTTGTCTACCTTGGCTTTAGCATACCTCTCCTTTCCATCCTAAAGCTTCACGTCATGCTCGTTCTAAATGAGGGATGACCCATCACTATCATTGAAGTTTGATCAATACTAGAGTCACCCTCCTCAATATCCTCAACCAGTAACACACTTTGTCTTCCATAAGCACCCACATTTTTTTATTCTAGGGAATTGCCTTAGGATTTCACTTTGTACATGGAAAAGGAATACATGTATGTAGAATATAATATTAGATATACACATTAGCTCATATAAATTTTGAGAGCATCTTCTCTCTTCATATCTCTTATTTGCTTGCTTCTAAAATTTGAAGTGCATACTCTACCTTTCAATAATTTATACTTTGTAATATAACATTAAGAACCATTAACTATCAATCTATCATAACATCGGCATCGATACCCTTCCACTGCTTAGCTATTAGCAGAGAACTCCTTATCACAATCCGATCAGGTTGCATAACACCCACCAATAGGAGCATCCAATGTCAATAAATGTGTTGTAGGACAACACTCTAGGAACAACAAGATGAGTGTATAACATTCTACACCAAACTTAATTGCTACACGAAAAAGATGAGTACTCTGCAAAATATCACTCAATAATAATGAAGTTTAATGTCACATTCCAAGAAGAATGCTAGAAAATATCAAACTAAAACCTTGCCAAATATGTCTTTAATTTTATGGTCTAACTTATCACAAGGAATGTTCGAACATAAATCGTATCGATAAAAATGACCACCCATTATAGGATCGGAAAGCACCGTTTCAATGTGGATCACTGCATTATATGGCATGCTTAATTTTCAAGACAAATAAACTCCTTAACCCCTCTAGTATCTACTCAAGTCTTTCACTTCTTTACCTTTCTTACAAAGCTCTCAACATTGAAAGAACCTAGCCTACAATAATAGGGATTGACCTTTGAGAGTCCATCACTTGTTGGTTGTGGTTTTCTCAACTCATCCAAAATCGTAAAACATTTTTCTTCATTCGAAAGCCATAGAAGAAACATGATATGCTATTTCTCTACCTCAAAACAAAACCACGACATACGGGGAATACTGATATGCTATTTCTCTACCTCAAAAGGAACCACGACATACAAGGAATACGGTGAAAGGGATCGATATACGAATGATAAATATTCCAGGGTTGAAAGCTTTGTGCCAATATTGGCGTTTGTGTTTAAACCTTTTGGGAGGACTAAGGATGTCTGAGTTTCCTTTAGTTGAATTTGATTAGCATGTGAAACATTGCGATATTTGCTTGGGCCTGTTGTGCTCATTGAATGCGGGATAAGAAGAGTTGGTGGCTCAAGATGCCTAAGCATTTGAAGAAGGTTCCTGCATTTGTCTAGCTTAAAGAAGAATCTCTCTTAAAGTATCTAAAAATCTTTCTATTGCGGACATTTTCTAATACATGTCTCCTATTTGATAGGACTTTGCTACTAATAAGGTCGAAAGAAATATTGCAGTATTATTTTGTATATCTTTTTTACTTTGTAGAGTCCTACGGTGTTGCATTTCAAGCAATTCCCACAAAATATTTGCCATTGGAATAAGTGGAGCCTAAGACATGTAACAAATTCTAGAGAAGACACGGACTAAAACGAAATATCTAGGGGTGGAATGCAACATTATTATTATATTCAAAGAGTGGCTAAAAATGAATTCAAGGACATGCATAGTACACTATAATAGAGATTTTGATTTAAACAAATTCCACAACATGGAAAAGATTTCCAAGAATTGACTTATTAACTAATATTTTTATGAACTCCCCAATGTACAAGTTGAATGACCAATTCCAAAACCCAAGCACTGTTCATGGATTATAAAAATTACCCTCCTAGATTAAATCTCAAGGGTTAAACTATTAAGAATAAACTAATATTTTAGCTCTTACAAGAGGTTTTCCAAAGTAAGATGCAGCATCTCACCTTAATGGTTCATCTTCTTCCTTTCTTTTCTCTCTTTCTTCTTTTCCTTTCTTTTCTTTTCTTTCCAATACCAGTGGTTGAGATCCCAAACATGCACACAACCACACTCACAACTTACTAGGACATGGCAACCACACACATACACACAAGAACACACATGCACACACATGCAAACATAAACACAAGTAATAGGATCGCCTCCTCTTCTCCTTATTATTTTCATTCTTTCTCTTCTTTTCTCTTCTTTTCTCTTCTTTTCTCTTCTTTCTTACTTTTCTTTTGGTTAGTAGTCGTGGTGAGGCCACTTGAACCTCAACCAAGCACCCAAACACCACAAACACACACACTCACACACTCATACATACAGCCTAATGGGCAGCCACATAAACACCCAAAGACACACACACTCTCGCAACCACTTGGGCAGCAACACACATGCACTGGACTTACACAACCCACACACGCATATCGGTCTCTCTCTCGTGTGCTGGCCAAGCTCCTCACCCCACGATCTAGGAATTTAACCAGGGCTGATTATAGCCCTTTGATTCAAGCATATTACCATGAGGTTTTATAGTCGAGGTTTCCAAAAGAATACGACAGCTGTGGCAAAGGTAGATGGACCACAAGAAAGGCCATCTTACTTCGGAATGACCAGAATTCGGTCTCGGTTCAATCATTTACAGAGGTTCATTATGGAAATAAAATGGAAAAAAGAAAAGAGAGCATGAATCATATTGCTCATATCAATCAGAAAATATTGGTCAAAATGAACTCGAATTGCATGAGAAATGAAGACTTGAGATTATACATTCAACAAAAGTAACTATGAATCAACAAGTCGAATTCCTTCAACAGAATAGTCATTCGATGGTCTCGCGGCATTTGCCATGCCAGGACCAAATTCAGTTCCATTGTCCACAAAAATTCAATTAGATGAGAAGAAAATGGAGAACTAGGTAAAAACACATGAATCGTCTCCCATAGCTAATACCCTAAACATGAATTTCCAAAATTTTCTCCAATGAATCTCATAATCAAATAGGACGAAGGCCCAAGAATTTAATCAACTAAAATGTAATTTGAGGAAGAATCTTACTTCAGGAATGAAGAAAATCAAGGGAAAATAGGTTGGATGTTCACTAAAAGATAATTCGCGACCAAACACTCGTGAATCTGGAAGCTCCAAGGGCATCCCGCAGTGAATCTCTATTGAATCAACGACTTAAGCATTTCGCAGTCGGTTCCCAGATCTGGTTTGAATCGAGCAAAACCTCGATCATTCCAATCAAAAAACCTTGAAGAAGAAAGCCTCAAACTCCTTTTCTTTCTACTCTCTCACGTTCTCTATCCTTTTCTTTCTCTCTCACTCACGTTCTCTCTCCATTTCCTCTTTCTCTCTTCTTTTCTCTCCCACCTGCTCGATTTACCTTCTTTCCCACTTTATATTTGCCCTAAATCTCACTCCCACCTACTGTATTTGTCGGGAGCAGTGAGAGACGAGATCACACAAGGCAAGGTCGGTCGCCGTAGGCAAAGAGGAGATCGCAGCGAGAGAAGTCTGGAATAGTGAGAGAGTTGTGCTTCTCCGCCGCTTGATAGAGGAAAAAGAGCGCTGCTCGGAGTTTGAAAAGATTTTTAGAAAACTTTGAGAGAGAGATGTAGAGAGCGGGGAAACAAAAAGGTTTTAGAGAAAGAGACGCGAGCGGGGAAGTGAAAACAGTTTTGGGTTTGGAAATCTATTATTTTATACGGCGTTTGTTTAAAAACGCCGTTGTATTACAACATACAACGACATTTCTTTGAAAATGCCGTTAATAAGAATATTAAATCACCCTTAAACGGTGAGCTACGGTGGCACTTGTTAAAGAAAACGCCGCGGAAACTAATTTGTTTAACGGCAATTGTACACAAACGCCGCTATATACTCATATATGACGACGTTTGCATCTGTACGCCGTTAGACCTTTATATATCACGGCATTTTTAAGAAAATGTCGATATATCTTCATATATGACGACATTTGTAAAAAATGCCGCAATAGCTCAACCCAAAGTGCCGCCGTTGCACCAATTTCTTGTAGTGAAAGAAAAGCACTCCTCAAAGGCCTGGCATTTAGGTGAGCTCACTAAATTGAGATGGCTCATAGAACCTCATGTTGTAGCCTGAGCATTTGAGCCCAGCTGCATAGACCTAGGTAGCTGCTAAATTCTCAAGTCATAGACTCAGCATTCAAACTAAGGTAAGTACCCAATGGTCAGACATCATCAACCAAGGTGACATAACCAATGGTCAAGCTGCCAAAGCCAAGTAGGAGAAGAGGGGAGAACTCTATACACCCTTTGGCTCCATTTGGACCCGAAGGAGTAGGGGACATATGATATGCATAAAACCGACCAGCCTATAGGTGGTTCACATGTGGCCAAGCTAGAGCGGCTGGGATATAGCTGCAATCATGATACCTAGTACCTTGACGTCTTCATAGCATAAAGAGAAGACTCTCCATTGCCACCACTATCCATCCTATATATAGGAGGGCACTGTACTAGGTAAAGGGTTCATTTAATCATTATTTACCAATCATTCTCATTCATTCACCATAACTACTCCCTCAGTTCGTAGCTCATACTATTGTTGCTTGGAGTTCTGACTCAAGCATCGGAGAGTCTTCTTTGGAGGCCGCTCCAACCTTCTTTGTTGCTCGGGTCTTTGGTCTTTGGTCTTTGGGTGTGCAGGTCTCCCCCCACCCCCAGTGTGACAGTTCAAATTCTAGCGGCAATAGTCGCATATTAGTTGTTTAGGACCTTGGATAAATTTTAATATATGTTTGATCATTTCAAGCTAATACCTTAAGGTTGGATCTTAGTTGTACTTCAAGTGCTTTTTCCCCTAAATGGTATTGAAAAATTCTTAGTCCAATATAAGAATAAATAAAACCAAGACTTTGATGCAGTAAGAGCTTACTCATCATTTTTCAAACACATATCTTGTTAAGATGATGCTCAAAGTTATAGAAGAATATTCCCACATCAATTATTTAGGACCTTGAATGTATCTTAATATATCCTTGGATCATTTCCACTTAATATTAATACCTCAGGTTTTGGATTAGACCCCAGTTGTATTTCATGGGCTTTACCTCCAAATGGTATTGAAAAGTTCTTATCCCAATATAAGAATAACAGAAAATGCCGGCCATGCGGTCAGACTAACCAACCATACGTTTATCTATCTCTCCACCCTTATAAAATGACATATTTACCCAATTCATCCCACGCTCCCCATTGGTTCTTGCCGCTAGCTTGCGAAAAGTAAATGGAGTGCGCGACCCTCCACCTAAGAATAAATAAAACAAAAAACCTCAAAACAGTAAAAGTCTACTGATCATTTTTTTGAACAAGTGTTGTGTTGAGATGTTGGAAGTTTTTCTTAATATGTATCTTATTAATATGCTGGAACAATTGTTCTGTCTTGAGATGTTGTCACATTTTTGGGACACGTATCTATTGAGATGCTAGGACTTGTATGTCCCACATACATTACTTAAGACCTTTAATGTGTATTTGCCGACTTTTTCATTCATTTATTTATAACTTAGAACTTATTTTAAAAGACAAATAACAAGATCAACATATATAAAAAAAAAAGGATAAATTACACGTCACCCCTGATTTTCAAACGAAACTCAAATCACCTCCTGGTTTTTGAAAATACTCAAATCACCCCCTGTATTAGACCTCAATATTTTAAATTAGTCTCTACCATTAGTTTTATGTTGTTAAGTGATGATGTCAGTCAGTTAAATAAATTTAAATTTCTAAACTACCCTTGACCAATGTTGATTTATGATTTTACCCTTGTAACTAAAAACCCCAAATTCATCCTCTTCCTCACACCTACAACTCAATCTCAAGCAGAAGTTCACCAGAGAGAAGAAAAAGGAGACGAGCTTTAACTTTTGAGATCCAGATGAGGTTCTTGGGGAGGGATGAGGTCCATACCATAATGTTCTTTCTGATTCAGACCTTTCGATGCACTCATGATTTCAATCAATCCCTTGAATCTGAAGCAAAATGCATCGGATTCCGATGAAGCTTTGATCGTGAGTTGGCTTTTCAAATGGAGAAAATCCCCCGGATCCGTTAGAAGGTGGAGGTCTTCAATCTCTGCGAAGAGCTTCCAGATTCGTTCCAGTAACCAGCAATCTTTCACTGCTTTACCAAAAATTTTGGCCATCAAATCTATCAACAATCCATGCGTTGACCGGAGAGAAGAAAAAGGGATTCAAATCTCTGGTTCTTTGTTTCTGGTTTTTAGGGTTTGGGTAGACAACAATGGTGGACCAGAAGAAATGGAGCTGGGAGATACCTGGATTCGAGTCTTTGGTTCTCTGTTTCTAGTTTTTAGGGTCTAGTTGTTCTTGCGAGCTCCTCATCCCTCTTTTTGATTTTTTTTCGTTTTCTTCTTTTGCTCTAGCTGGAGATACTCTCAAAATTTCGCTTGCCTTAACAGTACTGAAGGCATGAGTCATAACGAGGTAAACGAACATGGAAATGGAGGGAAATACTTCCATTAATTCATCTGTGAATTTAATTTAGGGAAATTTACACATACCACCCCTGAGGTTTGACGAAAGGATATTTTCACCCCCCAATTTGGAAAATTCTGCGTACCCCCCTGAGGTTTGCAAATGGTAACAAATAAACCCATTCCGTTAGTTTATGACTAACACTGTTAAAATCAAAAGGTAAAGTGACAAAAATGCCCCTTCAAGGAAAAAAAAAAAAAACCTACAACTCATCTTCCCCAAATCGATTGGGGAAGATGAGTTACAGGTATCCCCATCGATTGCTCCATCCACAGCTTCTAATGGAACACTTCAAGCCTGGCAAGGAGCTTGAAACACTTAAGTTGAAAGGATCTGAATCAGAGCACAAAAATAATGACGAAGTGAAGACTAATGGGGATTTGGATTTGTCGAACCGGTGGAGAACCAGTAGGGAGGTTGAGGCACCAGTTTCTATTTCTGAAAATATTGACGCAGAGGCTCTTCTCCTTCTCGCCACCTCTGAATCGAAATCACCATCTCTTTCTTCAAATTCTTCAATTCCAAGGTGATAATCTACTTCAAATCCTGCACATAAATTCAAATTCCAAATTCACGCTCTGTTCTTCTTTTAAAATGCTTGATCCGTTTAACTATTTTATTTCCTCTCTCATAGCTGCTTCCACTGCTGCTTCCACTATTATCCATCCTTTCACAATTACAGTATTAATGGAAACGATGACCCGTCTCCGAGCGATTCGAAGTCGTGTTCTTCATCTCTCACAAGTGAAGGCTGTTCTAAGGAAACTCGACCATGTCCGCTGAGAGTTCTTGTAGTTGCAGCTCGTTGCAATGAGATGAGGCTCAAGGCCGGTGATCAGGTCTACTCAATTCTTTTCTTCTCTTTTTGTTCCAACTGTTAGGTTCCATTTGATGAGATTTGTCTATAATACTTTGTAGCTCAAGATCTGCTATTGAATTTGAAACCCTAACTCGCAACTCAAATAATTCCAGAAGAGATCTCAGAGAAATGGCAAAGTCGAAGAACCACACTACGCATAACCAGTCAAACAAGGCTCACAAGAATGGAATTAAGAAGCCCAAGAGGCACAGACACACATCCACCAAAGGAATGGATCCCAAGTTCTTGAGGAACCAGAGGTATGCTAGGAAGCACCACAACAAGACCGGTGGATCCGGGACCGAGGAGGAAGAGTAAACAATGGAACACTACAACAAGACCGTTGGATCCGAGACTGAGGAGAAACAAAAGAAAAACCCTTATGGTTTTGAAACCTACAACTCATCTTCCCCAATTCGATTGGGGAAGATGAGTTGCAGGTTTTTTTTTTTCCCTTTGTAAGGGTAATTTTGTCCATTCACCTTTCTTTTTTTTTGTTGTTCTTCTTAGAAGGGCAATTTCATCAATTCAAGACTAATTTTTAACAGTGTTAATCATGAACTGACGGAATGGGCTTATTTGTTACCGTTTGCAAACCTCAGGGGGGTACGTAGAATTTTCCAAAACTGGGGGATGAAAATATCCTTTCGTCAAACATCAATGGTGGTATGTGTAAATTTCCCTTTAATTTATACCCTGCAAATACTTTCCTCATCGAGAAGGCAAAGAGCCCAAGAAAAAAGGGTGGAGGGGGGACAAGAACATAGATGATAAGAATCTTTTTTTTCATTTTCTTCTTTCGTTTCCAATACTTAGGGTTTGATTTCCTTTTCTTGTTTCGTTTCCAATTCTCTTAGTCTTAGGTTTAGTTTTGCAGGAAAGGAGTGGGGTATTTTAGGTTGAAGATGAAGGAAGGGTAGTATTGTAAATTTAATTCTAATATTTTAGTACAAGGGTAAAATAGTCCTTTCACATCAATAACTAACAGCAGATTGACACCATTACTGTAGAGGGGGACATTTGACTATTTTCAAAAACCAGGGGTGATTTGAGTTTCGTTTGAAAACTAGGGGTGACTTGGAACTTACCCCCAAAAAAAAAAAAAAAAAAATAAAGATGAGGACAAGTTCCAACAACACCAAAATGAGTTATATGAATCCATCAATAACTGCATCGAATGGAATTTCCACCGAATGGAATTTTGAATCCAATAAGTGGTGGTGCCTTAAGGCCAAGAATGGTAACCTCACCACAAAATTTGCTGCAAATGAATTAACCTCACCTTCTACTAATGATTCTGCTAATTTTATTGCTTGGTGGAAATTCTTTTGGAAAATTCAGATTCACCCAAAATTTAAGTTCTTCGTCTGGCGTTTGCTAAAAGCAGGAATTCCTACCAAGGCCACTCTATCGAAATGGATCCAGATTGAAGCTTCCTGTGCTCTGTGTGGGAATGGTGTTGAATCTTCATGCACCTTTTCTTATCTTGTGATTGGGTTAAACACATTTGGGCAGCAGGACCATTGGGGTTGAGAACTGATTTCTTGGATTTTGACAATTTGAAACTTTTCTGTTTGTTTTTTTTTATCTTCAGCTGAAATCTGATAAACAAGTAGTTTTATGATTTTTTAGTGTTTTTATTATTACATGTTATTACATTTGGACAGCTAGGAACAAAGTTGTCATTGGCTCGAAGAAACCCGATCCAATGTGGATCATCTTTGATCAAAACTTACTCCCCCCCCCCCTCCTTTTCTTCCCAGGATATAATACAACAACATTCAGTGGTTTCCCTCAACATTTCTTCCTTTAACTTACCTTTGCTCAATTTCCCTGTTTTAATCTGTGCAGGATACCATATATCTAGATTAAGTGTTGCAGGGTGGTCCAATATCTTTTTGACAGATGGCAGAATTAAGTTTTTTGTTGCAGGAAACATCCGAACCACTGAAGATCTAGTTCCAGACCTTTTAGCGATCCGAAAAGGAATCAACCATGCTGCTAGCATTGGGTTGAAGATTAAAGAAATATGATGTGCCAACAAATGGATCATTGATGTTCTTCCATCTCCAACCAAATGCCCATGGCCTTGGATACTTTTCAAAGACCTACCATATATATCGGATCTATCTCAGGATGTATATTATAGGAACCCTGGAGACTCTTTTTGTCTAACTATTACTATGAATATGGCTAAGAATGCCTATCACATGAACTCTGTATTTTTCTAGTTTATTTAATATATTTGTTTTATGTTTTCTCATTAAAAAAAAAAAAAAAATGAGTTATATGATTAAGAGGTTGTCTGGCCAAAGCGACTAACTCCTATTTTAATTGTTGGTGATGTACTTAGAACCCCATAATTTTAATTAAGAAGTAATTGTTTGATTAAAATCTTTATTTTAAGAATACTTAATTCAATGTTTACCAAAAAAAAAAAAAAAAAAAAATACTTAATTCAATCATGTTCCCCCACCAGAGTATGGTGCGTCATTGTTCAAGTTTATTTTATCTTTGTATTCACAGATAAAGAATAAAAATACCAACAATTAGAGCACGTGGGTAAAATGGATAATTAAAAAAGAATGATGACGTCATGGCATCTAATAATCAAATAACTGACTTTTTCTTTTTTGGTAAAGAAATAACTGAGTTTTGTTTTTTCAGAGCACGCGTTATCCGTGTTTTTTCATATTTTCCTTCTTTGCTTATCCTATCTTTTTCCCTTAATTTCTAATGGACTAAACGCCAAAGGAGAGATGTGGGGAGGAGAAAAAACCAAGAAAGGGAAGAAGTGAAATAAAGAACTTCAGGCATGGATAGAAAAGGAAATGGAAAACCTAATTTCTAGAATATAAAGTGACCAGGCTTCCTTCCATCCCCTCATTGCCTCTTTCTCAAACGATCCTCTCCAATTCTTTTCTGATTCTTTCATCCATGGAGTCCGAAGCTTCCATGTGTTTACAACTCCTACAAACGTGCTTCTGCATTATATTTTTCTCCTTTACCTTCTGCTTCTCTCTTGTCTCTCTCTCGTTGTTCCTACTTAGACTGAAGCCTTGGTGTAGCTGCGACGTTTGCCACAGTTATCTAACGTCGAGCTGGTCGATCGAATTCGATAATCTCTGTGACTGGTACACCCACCTACTGAAAAAATCGCCGAGTCAGACGATCCATATCCATGTACTCGCTAACACAATCACGGCAAACCCGGATAACGTGGAGTACATACTTAAAACTAGGTTCGAAAATTACCCGAAAGGGAAACCCTTCTCCACCATTCTCGGTGATCTGTTGGGTCAGGGCATCTTCAATGTCGACGGCGAGCATTGGAAGTTTCAGAGGAAAATGGCGAGTCTTGAACTCGGTAGTCTCTCCATACGATCTTACGCTTCGGAGATAATTTCGAACGAGATCCAACATCGTCTCTTACCACTACTCTCATCGATGGCATCGGGTGAGAAGGATGGACGGTTAGATCTGCAAGACGTGTTTCGCCGATTTGCCTTCGATAGCATTTGTAAATTCTCCTTTGGGTTAGACCCTGGGTGTTTGGAATTATCGTTACCCATGTCGGAGTTCGCTGTGGCCTTCGATTTGGCATCTAAATTGTCGGCGGAGAGAGCGTTGTTGCCGTCACCGTTGATCTGGAAGACGAAGCGGTTGTTGAATTTGGGGACGGAGAAGCAGCTCAAAGAGGCTATTAGATTGGTAAACCTGCTGGCAGAGGAGGTGATTCGGAAAAGGAGGAAGATGGGTTTCGAGAACCACCGTGACCTGCTGTCTCGGTTCATGGGTTCTGTCAACGATGATATATACCTAAGGGACATCGTTATAAGCTTCCTTTTAGCCGGTCGAGACACGGTGGCATCAGCATTGACCAGTTTCTTCTGGTTGCTAGCGAAGCACCCGCAGGTGGAGGAAATGATACTGCACGAGTCGGACCGGATCATGGGGGAGGAGAAGGAGGAAGAACTGGCGAGCTTCGAACAGATAAGGGATATGCATTACCTACAGGCGGCTGTGTACGAGAGCATGAGGCTTTATCCGCCCGTACAGTTCGATTCAAAGTACTCACGGGATGATGACGTCTTACCGGACGGCACGGTGGTGAGGAAGGGGACAAGGGTGACTTACCACCCTTACGCCATGGGGAGGATGGAACAAGTGTGGGGCCCTGACTGTCTTGAATTTATACCGGAGAGGTGGCTCAAGAACGGTGTGTTCTCACCGGAGAGTCCATTCAAGTATCCGGTTTTCCAAGCTGGGCTTAGGGTGTGTTTAGGAAAAGAAATGGCACTGATGGAGGTGAAGAGTGTAGCCCTAGCCCTGGTCCGACGGTTTCAAATCAAAGTGGAAAAGCCGAGTTTGTCCCCAAGGTTCGCTCCGGGACTCACCGCTACGGTGAGCGGAGGGCTACCCGTTCTGGTTCGAGAGAGAGGAGAGTGGACAGGCGCAACTTAGCAGAATCTGCAGAACATATTAACCTGCATTCCCTCCATGTGGAGTGTGGAGTCTGGCGTGTGGGAGAAGTGGAACTCAATTGTGGACTGTAGAGAGGGAGTGGCGTGGATCGCGAAACGGTAACGTGCATGCAAATCGATTGCAGAAGACTATGCAGAGGCGGAGGAGCAGGTGGTGGTGGTACGTGTCTTGTACTGGGCAGCATGCTCGTTTCGTGTCAAATGAAAATAACGTAGAATTTCATGTCGTCGGGGTGTAAATATTTGATGTTATTACTACTTGAATGAAACAAAAAAGGATACTGGCAGTAGAATTATGGAAGGTAAAAACCCTATTTAATTGTGTGGCCCAACAGGAGTTCAAGGATGAAACATAGGAAGAGGTTTTTATCCTCTCAATTACACTGTCCGTGTTTGACGTCAAGTACATCTAATAGAGGGAGGTGGACCCTACGTAGACCCCACCTCGGGCAGGGGGTAGGATAGTCATTTCTGTCTTCTTTGTTAGATGTACTTGACGTCAAGTATGGGCAGTGTAGTGATCTTCTATAGCACTTTTTGTTAGTCAAATAGGGATCTTTATCCTCTCAATTACACTGCCCGTATTTGACGTCAAATACATCTAACAGAGGAGGCAAAAATGACTATCCTACCCCCATGCCCGAACACATTGCCCTAGGTGGGGTCCACCTCCCTCTATTAGATGTACTTGACATCAAGTACGGGCAGTAATTGAGAGGATAAAAATTCGTCAAATAGCAATAAATGGGATCTCCATGGTTTCTTTGGGAAACCAATAAGAAGTATCATCTTGGGTTTATAAGAATTGGAAAGTCTGGGTTGCCCTAGGGTACCCTATTTAAATTTTAGGGTTTTTCATGGTCGTCCATAGGGGCCCCACGGACCCTATTTAAAGCTAGGGTTGCCCATGGGAATCTTGGAGTAACCCAATCCTTTCCTTTTTTCTCCCATAAAATTATGGAATCCCTAAGAGAGAAAAAAATTCATCTCTTTTCCATCCAATGGAAAGATGGATCAATCCCCTATCCGAATGCGCAGTGGAAAGAGATCGATTCGAGTTTTTTTCACATCCCATGAATAATCATATAATTAAAACAAGAGAAATTAACAATAACTTATTAACCTGATGAGCCTCAAGTGTTGCTCTTCCAATAGACAATGGTTCTTCCTCCAACAAGCACACCAGGTAAACAGATTGAACCTCCATTAATGGTGCAGCCAAGGTTCTCCAATTCAAAACTAGATCTTCTTTTCTTCAAATCTTCAAGAGCAATCCTGGGTTTCCAGAACCCTAACTCTCAAAATCGAGAGCAAGAAGAATGAGAGAGAGAGAGAGAGAGAGAGAGAAAATCATGGACGAGGGGGGGAGCACCCAAAATGCACAAGGCTGGAAATGTGGGTCTCCCCTCCACGTTTTTGGATATTGAAATAGACAGGGCTTCTAAAGTCCTGTTTGGAAAAAATTTCAATGAGAGTCTGTTTCTCTCTCCTCTTTGACTTGAACCTGTTTAAACCTGATGGGCTTCTAATTGGTAAAGAAGTAGAATCTAATAGGGAAAAGTTTAATTAATTATTTATTTTATATTTAATGAATAAATAAAAATAGCACATTATCCAATAAATTAAATAAACAATTAATTAATTAGCAAATTCCATTTATACCCTCACATAATAATCAATTATTATATACCAACCTATCAGTAATCAACATCATCATTATGGAATCTAGGGCATGTACACATGTACTGCCAAACCCCATTCCATAGAACATGTCCATACGAGAGAATCTGTGTACGTGTTCGGATCCCGCAAAACATGATTAAATATTTTAAATAAAAACTATATATAATCTATCATTTTATGTAAAATAGGTTTTGCAAAATCTATTTCTAAAATGACATTGGATCCAGATTCTGATCCGACCATCCATAGACAATCTCTATCTTGATGTTCTCCAATCGGGCAGTGGTGACCATGTTGAGTAACTCTCACACTCACGAAATGTTCACACATTCCCAGAACACTGGCTTTGACTCTCTTGAATCTTAGTCATTGATGATCCAAAGAATGCAGTCATATTTCGCAGTGACAAGGTACTCTCAGGTACAGGGTCTCGATGATGCATGTCTATCCTATCCTACATCTGGCAATAATACATGAGGGATTTGACAAAGTAGATTCTTCGCCAATACACATCATAATGTGCACTCGCATTCGTACTCCGACATCAACATGTCTAGGCATACCCAATGTGATGACCATATAATAAGGATGCCCAGCCCATACCCTAGTCGTGACTACCATTTTTAGTAAAACTTATGGACACATAATGCTCAAAAAGTTTATATCGCATGTGATAATATTAAACCAAAATGTATAAAAGGTTCAATAATAGTAAACCAGACCGAACCGAGTTTAATGGACACATAAATCCAACACTTTTAGCAAAAATGCGTTTAAAATTCATTTCAAACTCTGTTTTTGTTTTTTTAACGTTTCAAACACGTTTTTTCAGGAAAAATTTCTGCTGCTACAAGCTAGGTGTAAGTACCGTGGTCCTCGGGACGAGGGTTCCTCAGCCCTTATATATGGTGACATGGGTTTGATATATATATATATATATATATATATATATATATATATATATATGTATATGGATATGGATAATATTGTCAATGTATAATATTGATAAATAGGGGATTGGGATCATGCATTAAACTATGCTAATATAATGTGAAGTCTCCACCTAGGGTTAGGGCCTAGGACCCATTAAGTGTAGCCCTATCTGTTGTGAATGGAATCGGGCTACATGACTCTATATGGTCTGACCAGAGGTTCGGGTAAGGGGTCAGGTTACGAGCGTGGGAAGGTGTTAGGCACCCACCTTGCCCGGCCGAAGCCGGTCTCTCTGTATTAGATGCTACATAAAGACGAATGTTCTCTCTCTTTTATTACGGGGATGAGGGATATTATGAACTACATTCAGATGCTATGAATCAAACTAAAAACATAATAAACTACATTACATATATGAAAAATACGGACTAAAATGATGGAATACGAAAGGACTACATCGTATCAACAGGAATGCAGTTATTATACCTGTATGGTTGTATTCCCCTGGCTCAGGGGAGATAGACGAATGGACTGACACTGATTCCTTTCTGGGCAGAGTAACGACTCTTTCAAGTGATTTGGAGAGAAGTAAACAGACAGAATAATGTCTGTAATAAAAGAATTTTGATTGTTAGCGGCATACTGACGGGATAACAATGCCTAGGAGCAAAAGCGCTCTATACTCAGAGGGATAATCGAAGAATCTATCCGCAACCAAGAAAACTTCACTCACTCACACTCTTATGAGAGAAGGAGGAGAAATGAGGGTGAAAAGGGAGAAAAAGAGGGTAGGAATTACTTGGGGAGGGTCTCTCCACCCAAAAATTCCTTTTCAAAATGTGGGAGAGGACCCTCCTATTTATAGGGAGGGACCCCCTCTCTCTCCTAGCCAGATAAGTCCTCCACAGCGCCGTGGGGGACTTTTCCACGGTGCCGTGGGAGACGTCAGCAAGCTGATGTCACACCCCCTCATGGCACCGTGGAAATTCGGTACACATCCCCACGGTGCCGTGGGAAGGCGCCCACGGCGTCGTGGGATGGAGTCCACGGCGCCGTGGGGACGCAGTGCCATTTTTCCTTGTTTTTGGGCCTAAAATGGGCCATTTTGTGCTCAGCATGGTTCTTCATCTTATGGGTCAGGTATCTTGGGTCAAGAAAGAGGGAGAGTGCGTCATCCATCGTCCATGTCCCATTGTCATCATCGTCAATTAGGGGGTGACAAAAATCAGTGTCTACAGTTTGTCCCTCTTTGGCCGAGGCCTGTGCTAACAGTCGAAGGGTAAAGACAAAAGTCCGACTAGTTTTGTCACCAAAAGCATGTACTGCTGACGTTTTGCTCAAAGGCGACAGAGTTGCTAAAAATAGATGGTTAATCACGATGAAATCTTTCGATAATCCTCAAAAGAAAAACTCCGAAGAAACCAAATCTCTATCTTGTGAGCATTACTCAGTCAAATTTTGAGGGTGATAAGGCACCGTTTGACCAAAGATCTTGATAAGGCACCACTAGGCCCATAAGATTGAATATGAGGGACTCCACTTGGGATAGACTTTTGAGGGTGATAAGGCACCACTCAACCGAAGATCTAGATAAGGCACTACTAGGCCCAAAGATCAAATTTGAGGGTGATAAGGCACCACTCGATCGAAAGTCAAACTTTGATTGAAACATCAAGTTTGGAGGGTGCCTTATGGCACCACTCGATCGAAAGTCAAATTTTGATTGAAACATCAAGTTTGGAGGGTGATAAGGCACCACTAGATCGAAAGTCAAACTTGGATGGTTATAAGGTGCCACTCGACCGAAACCATCAAGTTTGGAGGGTGATAAGGCACCACTTGACCGAAAGTCAAACTTGGATGGTTATAAGGTGCCACTTGTCCGAAACCATCAAGTTTGGAGGGTGATAAGGCACCACTCGACCGAAAGTCAAACTTGGATGGTTATAAGGTGCCACTCGACCGAAACCATCAAGTTTGGAGGGTGATAAGGCACCACTCGACCGAAGCATTCAGTTTTGAGGGATTACACTGGGGATTTTTTTTTTTATATATTATTATTATTATTATTATTATATATATTTTATATATTTTTTTATTTTTTTTTTCTGTTTCTTTTCTTTTTTCCTTTTCTTCTTTATTTTCTTTCTTTTATTTTTTTCTTCTTTATTTTCTTCTTCTTCATTTTTTTTTTCTTTTCCTTCTTTATGTTCTTCTTTTTTCTTTTCTCTTCTTCTTGTTTTTTTTTTATTTATCTTCTTTCTTCTTTATTTCCTTCTTTTCTCCTCTTCTTTTTTTTTTTTTTCTTTTTTGTCCACGGCGCCGTGTGAGGGTCCGCACGCCCCAGCATACACGATTCCTTGCCAGACTTCACGGCTCCGTGGGGAAACCTCCACAGTGCCGTGGGCCGCTGACCCATGGGACCGTGGAGATTTCCACAGCGCCGTGGGCGCGATGGAGAATTCTTATAAATAGAAGGTTCCTCCCTCATTTCTTCACTTTCATTTTTGTTGCGAAGCTCTGCTGTTTTTGATTTTTGACTTCACTCTTTTTTATTCACTCTCATCATGTCTTTCCGCCGACGAGGACGCCAGTCTCACAGGGAGCCACTGCTTGGCACTACTGCTCGCAACGCACGAGCTACATGGTACCCTTCAGGGGCAACTTTAGGTGACACTGCCCGCCATGGTTGCCGCTCCATATGAGGCCAGGTCAGTAGTCTTACTCTTTCCCTTTCAATTTATGCATTTTATTTATATTATTAACTTCATACCTCACTGCATAGATTTGAGGTAACGTCCCTAGATACTGCCCCAAGCACTTAATGACACGCAAATCAAAGCGAGGCCATCAGACACTACCGTAAGTGTCTTTTGGTATGTAAATCTAGGTAATATCTCTAGATACCATCCTAGGCACCTAGTGACACACAAATCAAAGCGAGGCCATCAGACACCATCCTAAGTGTCTTTTGGCACACAAATCTAGGTAACGCCTCTAGATACCATCCTAGGCACCTAGTGACACACAAATCAAAGCGAAGCCATCAGACACCCCCCTAAGTGTCTTTTGGCATGCAAATCTAGGTAATGCCTCTAGATACCATCCTAGGCACCTTAGTGGCACGTAAATTAGAGCGAGGCCATCAGACACTACCCTAAGTGTCTTTTGGCACATAAATCTAGGTAATGCCTCTAGATACCACCCTAGGTACCTAGTGGCACGTAAATCAGAGCGATGCCATCAGACACTACTCTAAGTGTCTTTTGGCATGCAAATCGAGGTAACGCCTCTAGATACCATCCTAGGCACCTAGCGACACACAAATCAAAGCGATGGCATCAAACACTACTCTAAGTGTCTTTTGGCACGTAAATCGAGGTAATGCCTCTAGGTACCATCCTAGGCACCTAGTGACACACAAATCAAAACGATGCCATCAAACACTACCCTAAGTATCTTTTGGCATGCAAATCAAGGTAATGCCCCCTTTTTTGCAGTCTCTCTGTTTTTTTTTACTATTTATTTAATTGTTGTTCCAACTATTTTGGCTAACCATTTACCTTATTTTTCTTTGCAGGGCAGCCCCCTACCTTCGCCTAAGAAGTATTATGGGCTGGAGGCTGTTTCAAAGTGGTACCGCACACTCTGCCAGGTGGTACAGTCACGGGTGTTTTGGATCGGGTTGGGACACATCGCCTCATCCCTAGCCCGCGAGTTGGTTAGCCCGACTGCGAGGGCTTTGATAGAGAGGTGGTGGCCGAGCACCCATACATTTCACCTTCCCTTTGGTGAGGCGACGGTCACCCCCCTAGATTTCTACATGATCACGGGATTACTCTTTGGTGGGTACCCGTGACACTGACTCCGAAGGAGAGGATTATAGCCTCGACGGAGCCATCAGAGTGCGTGGAGTATTACAGGCAGTAGTTGGGGATCGCCGTTATAGGGAGAGAGATCCCCACGTCGGTCCTAAGGGGTACCTGGGACGAGAGGGTCGTTACAGACCAGTCGCCGTCCGACCTTCAGGATCAGCAGGCTCGATGCTTCCTCCTCTTCTTACTGGCAGAGGTGATCTTCAGTGATATGACAGGTGCGGTGACAGCCGATGCCACATATGTTCACTTTTTTGAGCACTTTGACGTGGCCGCGGGCTACGATTGGGGCGGTTTGGCGTACGCCTACTTCCTAGATATGTTGGACTATCTGGTTATGGGGTCGTCGAACTTGATCAGATGCTGCTACGTCCTATGAGTAAGTTTTCCCAACTTTGCCTTTCTCTCTCTTTTTTTCCTATTTCTATCTTATTTTTATTTATTTGAGCTCATTTACGACTATCTATTGTAGACGTGGAGCTATAAGATCCTTCGATTCTGGGTCCCCACCTTCAGACCTGGGGATGATCCCAGGACCACCTTTCCTCGGACTACGCAATGGCATAAGTCCCATTTGCTCAAGAGTGGTCGCGATAAGGACCTTGGGTCCATTCGTGGCCTCTTGAACAAGCTGCAGCCTACTGAGGTAAATCTAAACTGATTGTTTATCTTATTTTCTCTTTTCTCCTTTTTTTTTGCATTAATCTTGACTTTTACTTGACAGGCTTCTCTCCGCCCTTACTTGGGGGAGATGATTTTAGAGCCGGACCTGTTTGCTAGGGCCTTAGCTCTCTCCACCCTCAGGGTCCTCTTTGAGGGCCCATGGGGGTTTGCCTTTTACTGGGGAGAGCGAGTGTCCCTGCAGTGGTCTGAGGCTCGCTTGGTGCCCTACCCTCCTCCTGCTCGAGTCCATCAGCCAGCCTTGATGGATCGGGATGAGATCGAGCATTGGAGAGTTGGTGAGCCCGCGACTGGGCTGGTGCTAGCTGAGACGGACTATACCGACTTCCTTCTCCGAGAGACAGTCTGCGTCCCCCTCACCCGCGAGGGGCCTCAGGTGAGATTTTCTCCATTTTTCCCTCTTTTCCTTAGATTGTTAAACTAGGCTTTATCTTGATTTGTTTCTTTTCTTGACAGTTTCTAGGTCGCCCAAGGATTCCAGGGGTCTATGGTGGTGGGAGCTCTTCTCGTGCCTCCCGAGTAGGGGAGGTGGAGTCAGGTGTTGGGCCTTCTGGAGAGGTTCCAGCCCTGTGGATTGGTAGTCTAGATGACCACATTCCAGGGTATTGTTCATGGTTTATTCGCCACCATGAGCCTGGGATGGTTGAGGTCATCTTACCACCTCCTCGGGCTGCAGACATGGACCCAGGCCTCCCTCTTCCTTATGATGGGGTAAGCACATCCAACTTTCCTAACTTCATCCATTATTTTTCAAATTCTTGACATCTTGGATGATTATCATGTTTAGGTGGATGCGAGCCGATACGCCGACATGAGGCGTATGATAGCGAGTATGGATGAGATGATCATCTCGCGTGTGGACGCGGGCCATAGGATGGTAATGCTTCGTCTCTTTCCACCCCTCTCTTTTTTTATTTCATTTTATTTCCATTTTTTTTATTCATGCTTATCTTTTGATTTTCCTCTCTCTTCTTTGTTTTAGAGGGTTGAGCTTGACCATTGCAGGAGAGAGATTGAGAGGTTGAGGCTTGCAAATGGGCAGCTGTAGCTCAACCTCACACGGGTTGAGGTCGAGAGAGATGCCCCGATGGCATCCTAGAGCGGAGAGGGGGAAGGCTTGGATGTTGATGATTACTCCCCCAAGTCGTGACCCCTCCTCTTCTTTTTGTTGTTTTGTTCTTTCTCTTCATCTCTTTTTTTTTTTGGAAATATTGTTACAACTACGTACATTTACTCTCCTTCCTTTTTCTTTTGTTAATATATTTTTTTGTATGGATACTGGTGCAATTTTTATGTACACTTTTCTTCTCTTTTTTTTGTACACATAAACGAATTGTTTATGAATTCATTGGATATTTTCTTCTTTGGAATGCACACAAGACTCCATCCCTTTCTTTAGAAGCACAAGTTCCATTGATAAATGATTTCATTACATGAGAAAGGACAGAGAATTTGAGAAAGGACAGACGAACAAGTTAAAATAGGAACATCAGATTGATATCACTTATTTACAACATTTTTAGGATAACAGAATCACCACTTCTTGTGTCAACATCTCTGGAGTTCTGAAATTCTCCAACTTAGGCTGTTCCTACCTCGGAGATACTAAGGAAGGGATATAAAAACTGGTGTGAGTTAGACCTATGAATCTCACATAATTGTACCCTGATGTTTTTGGTTTTTCTATCTCGGCCTTCATCCAAGGGCAGTTCCATTGGATTTCTTGGACATCTCTCTCCTCCAAATATTTCTTCCAGTCTTGGACCTTGTGGAATTCTGACTTTTCCCTTTTTATTTGATAATGTATAGGTCGGAGGTGAGGACACGGAATTGGTGTTACCAATTTTAGTTTTTTCCATCAACCACATTTGGAACACCGCCGGAGATCCATGAAGGAAATCTGTTTCGTATTTCTGAGACTGACTCATGGTATCAAACCCTTTAAATGTCTCTGCCAAAATGGTAGGAGCGATGTCGCATCCTTCTTCAATCTGTTTAACCACTTCTGTAATCATTGGAGACATGCCTTTTCCCGAAGATGCTAACAAGTACCTCCCAATCATACAGAATAAGTACGCCCACTTTCTGCGTCGGATCTGTCTTTCTTCTTCGAATCTATTGTTGTTGAAGATCTTCTCAACTTTCAACACATCCACCTGGTTATAATTGAGAACTTGCTTTAAATCCTTCTTATTCATGGCAAAGAAATCTTCCAAATTTTTGAAAAGCTCATAGTTGGGAGGAACAACTTTCCTCGAGGGGGTGACATCATGCAAGCCCAGAATTCTTCAATGGTCGGAGCCAGCCAGACTTTTTTGAAGCAAAATGCATGCAATTGGGGGTTCCAGCACTTCGACACTTCCCTTAGCAAGTCATGATGGAGCTTGAAGCAACCGATTCTTCCCAATACTGTTAGATGGTGATCCTCTAGAAGTGTAGGCTCATCCACATTCATCCAGAGAGTCCACTAGCGCAACTGTTCGTCAAGTCCTTCTTTCTTTGGTCCCCTCATACTACTTGCATCAAGGATTGGGTTAGGATTTTACGGCATAGAATGAATAAATCCTTCGTTAATAACCAGCTCTAGATGACTCTACTCTTAAGCTAGGTCAAGGAATAGAAGGCCAAATGGCGAGATTTACCCATATGTGCAAGGGACGCCGGCTGACGGAATTTATGGGAGGAAACCAACACAATGCCCTCTCTTTTTTTTTTTTTTTATGAGACCGTACCCCGATACATCGAGTTGCCTACGTATCCTTTGAGGGGAATCAGGTCGAAAGTAGTTCAAATTGCTTCACATATCTCAAACAAAATACTTCTTTAGCTGGTCCATATTGACCAATCCCCGAAGATCTTCTCTGTTAAGATCAGAGAGTTGGACCGCCTGTCCTGGCAATATGGTCTTGACTTTGTAGGGTCCACTCCAATTGGGTAGGAACTTTCCTCTTGGGTCGTGGATTGGAACTCGCTGCTCTCTAAGGACCAAATCTCCCTCTTCAATGCTTTGAGTGCGGACACCCTTATTGAATGCCCTGGCCATTCTTTGCTGATATTTCTTAAGATTGTCCATGGCCTTCATCCTTTTCTCATCCAGGAGATTGAGCTCTTCATATCTGGCCCTTACCCATTCCCCTTCTGGCAATTGACTATCGAGTAAGACTCGAAGAGAAGGGATTTGAATTTCTATTGGCAATACAGCTTCCGTCCCGTATACCAGAGAATATGGGGTAGCTCCGATAGAGGTTCGGATAGACGTCCGATATGCCCATAAAGCCAGTGGAAGCTTCTCTGCCCAGTCATTGTGTGTATCTGCCATCTTTTGCAAATGACCTTCATATTTTTGTTGGCTACTTCCATTGCTCCATTAGTCTGTGGCCGGTAAGTAGTAGACTTATGCCTCTTAATGCCAAATTGGTTACAGAGTTCTTCCACTTTTCCCCTGAAATGCAAGCATTAATCTGAAATCAACTGCTGCAGCACACCGTATCTGCAGATGAGATTCTCTTTTATGAATTTTGCCACCGTGACGAAAGTTAAAACTGCATAAGATTGAGCCTCCACCCATTTTGTGAAATAGTCGATAGCGACTAACATGAATTGATGTCCATTTGAAGCTTTTGGAGTTATTTTATCAACTACATCAATTCACCAGGTAGAAAATGGCCAAGGAGCATTTAATGAGTGCAACTCTGTCGAAAGAATATGAATGATGTTGGCAAATATCTGGCATTTATGACATCGCCTCACGAAGGCAGCACACTCAGCTTCCATAGTGACCCAATAGTATCCCATCCTGAGAATTTTCTTGGCCAGCATCCTTGCATTCATGTGTGGTCCACATATTCCTTGATGGATTTCTTCCATAATGATTTGAGCTTGATCCTCGTCTACATATAATAGTTGGATACCATCATAAGACCTCTTATACAACAAGTTTCCTTGGAGTATGAATTGAGTAGCATATTTTCGTAAATGCCTCTTCTCTTTTTTTGAAAACTCTTCAGGGTACCTCCTTTCCTTGATGTAGTCGACCATTGGAGCATACCAAGGCCTTTCATCCTCGGTGAGTGCATTGACTGGCTCTCTATATGTTGGGCGGGTCCTCCTTTTTATTAGGAAAGGTTGGATCTTGTCCCGAGTATCACATTCTACCATGGATGCCAAAGTGGCTAAAGCATCGGCAAACTGGTTGCTATCCCTGGGTAGATACTCAAAAGAAACTTCCTTGAAGCATTGAGTCAGTTGTTCCAGATAAACTTGGTAGGGCTTCAGCTTCTTGTCCTTAGTCTTCCACTTTCCTTGTGTTTGACAGATCACAATGGAGGAATCTCTGTAAACTTTAATTTTGCCAACCCCTATAGACAGAGCCATTTCTAACCCAATAACACAAGCTTCATACTCTGCTATGTTATTGGTACAACTAAATTCTAATCTAAAGGCCATCGGCAAGTAAAAATCCTCTGGGGTTATCAATAATACCCCTGCGCCAAATCCTTTTTGATTGGCAGCTCCATCAAAGTACAATTGCCACTCTCTAGTAGGTTCGGCTTCTATGGAGTGCAAATCTTCATCTAGGAAGAGGTCCTCTGTTGCTCGGGAATCATCCTCTGAGGGAAATGCTGCTAGATGGTCAGAGATTGCCCACCCTTTCACAGACTTTTGACTGACATAACTTATGTCAAATTCTGATAATAACAACAACCACCTAGCCATTCTCCCTATCAATGCTGGTTTCTCGAAGAGGTACTTAATTGGATCCATTCGAGAGATCAACCTGATGGGATGTGACACCATGTAGTGCCTCAGATGCTTAGTTACCCAAACCAGAGATGTGCATGTCTTCTCTACTGGAGCATATCGAGTTTCATACTCGAGGAATTTCCTGCTTACATAGTAGATTGTGTGCTCTTCTCCATCCGCCTTGCCAACTTGGGCCATCATTGATCCGACCGCTGTTTCTCCTACTGACAAATATAGGAGCAAAGGTTCACCGAACACTGGAGGGACAAGTATAGGAGGAGAAAGTAGATACTCTTTGATTTTCATAAAGGCATCTTGGCATTTCTCATTCCATTCTTTCAGCTCTTTCTTCCGTAGGAGTTTGAAGATAGGTTCACAAGTGGATGTCAACCAGGATATGAATCTGCTGATGTACTAGATGTGGCCCAAAAACCCTCGTACCTCTTTTTCTGTCCGTGGTGGTGGCATTTTCGTGATGGCTTTTATTTTGTCAGGGTCCACTTCTATCCCTCTTTCGCTGACAAGAAACCCCAATAATTTCCTGCTTTGGCCCCAAACACACACTTCTGAGGGTTCAGCCTTAGCTTGTATTCTTTGATTCTTTCAAAAAACTTTTTGAGAGCTACAAAATGGCCTTGTCGATCAACAGATTTGACTATCATATCATCGACATATACCTCTACTTCTTTGTGTATCATGTTGTGCAGGATAGCCGTGGCCGCTCTTTGATATGTTGCCCCAGCATTTTTCAACCCAAAGGGCATTACTTTGTAACAAAATGTGCCCCAGGGTATGGTGAAGGCAGTTTTCTCTTTGTCCTTCGGGCACATACTAATTTGGTTATATCCTGAGAAACCATCCATGAAGGATAGTAGAGCATGGCCTGCAGTGTTGTCTACCAAAATGTCAATGTGGGGTAACGAAAAATCATCCTTTGGGCTGACCCTGTTTAGATCACAGAAATCCACACACATTCTGACCTTCCCGTCTTTCTTAGGGACTGGGACAGTATTGGATAACCATTGAGGGTACTGGGTTATTTGGAGAAATCCTGCATTCCATTGTTTGATGACTTCTTCCCTGATCTTCTCACTCCATTTTGGCCGCATCCTTCTTAACTTCTGCTTGACTAGGCGAGCCTCCGGATATGTTGGTAGTTCATGTTACACAATCTTTGGATCGATGCTGGGCATATCCTTGTAGTACCAGGCGAAGACTTTCTCAAATTCCTTGAGGAGAGAGATCATTTGGGATGTTTCATCATTGTTGAGAGAAGCACCAATTTTGATCATTCGAGGGGATTGATCGGTCCCTATATTTACGGGGTGGGTGTCCTCTCGGATGGGTTGAGCTCTTCTTTGCTCCAATTGTTCTAATAGATTACAATGTTCTAGGACATTATCATCATCAGAAGAATAGGAAGAAGAAGAAGAAACATACTCGGAATCAGCAATTTCATTCATGATAAGTGGAAGAGTACAGATAGACCCAATGGACTGGACATTTCCACAGGACTCAGCGATTGACTTGGACAGGATTATGCTAGAGCTGGTTACAACTTCAGACTCATCAATATGGAAATCTTCCATCATTCTTGCCCAATTCACTATGGATCCTTGGAGAGGTTGTATAAGAAGATGTGGTGCTGGTCCTTCTTCCTCTTCTTCAATGATCACCGCCACTTCGAATAGCTTGCCGATCCCTTGATCCCCTGTGACTTCCTTCTTGTTGGCTTGATCCAATTTCATGGCTATCCAGTCCACATCATCTCTGAAGAATATTTCGAGCCCTGGCAGACGTTTGCCCTGCTCTTGATCGAACCATGGTTTTTGATTTCCACAGTAAGGGAAGTCTTCTCCCTCTTTCATGAAGTACCCATTTAGAGTCTTGAAGTATGGCACACCATTTACCGCACTATTCTTCTATCCTGCGGCTTTCTTCCTTGGGTCCTTCAGGTTAAACCCTAATCCACATCGGTTGGCATTGGCTGGTATCTCTGGGAATGCTGGTATCCCCTGTTGGTTCTTTCCCAATCCCAGTCCAAGAAAATATTTCATCTTTTTCATGATCTTTACAGAGGCCTTGCTCCACATTGTCGGGAATTTCCTTAGACTCTGATCTTCTTCACTTGTAGAGGTAGTACAAATGTGGCCGATTTCAAACCCACCCAGCTGCACCTTCTACGAGAATGAACCACCTACTTCAATATTGGCCAAAGTGTGCACCATTTCTAGGTCTCCAAAGATGGTAATCACTTTCTGGTCATATATGAACTTCAGCTTTTGATGAAGACTTGATGCTAGGGCTCCTGTTGAATGCAGCCATGGTCTTCCAAGCAACATATTGAAGGATGCTTGAATGTCGATGACTTGGAAGTCTATGGTAAAGCAGGTTGGTCCAATCTTGACACTGGTGGTAAGAATCCCAATTACCTCCCTCCAGGAATTGTCGTATGCCCTGATGGTCTGACTGGATGACTTCATCTTGTCTAGAGAAAAACCCATGCATCTGGCTGCTTTGAGGGGCATTACATTGAGGGCGGACCCATTGTCTATCAGAACTTGGGGGACCTGATTCTTGTTACATTCCACCGTAATGTAGAGTACCCGGTTGTGATTCTTTCCTCCCGAGGGTAAATCCTCTTATGAGAAAAAGAGTGACTGAATGGCATAAGTGGCCCCCACTATGTGAGATAATTCCTCAGGCCCCATTTCTATGGGCACTTGAACCTTGGTAAGAGCTTTCAAAACAGCTTCTCGGTGGGTTGGTGACGCCATTAATAATCCCCAGATTGAGATGTTAGCTTGGGCCTTCTTCAATTGGTCTAGTACTCAATTTTCTGGCTCAATAACCGCCGTTGATTGGCTAGACCGATATTTTTCCACTGTCAACTCCTTGTTCTTGAAGTTTCACCAGCTCCTGATTTTTGTAACCTCTGACTCTCTTTCTTTGATGACCAACTGGATTGGGCAAAAGTCTCCATCTTCTTCGTCACTATCAATGATGATAAGAGGACCCTTGGGACAAATTCGGGTTTTACCTCCTTCATCAGATAAGGCCACAATAGACTTTCGGGGCTTATTTAGGATTCTTGATAAGGTTTCTTACTTTTCAGCAACTTGCTGGACTATATGAAATTCTTCTGGTATCAATTGGGTAATGGCATGAAAGGCTTCCGAAGCCGCTTGGTACATCTTTCTTGCTTCTGCCAATGACTTGTAGAAGTTGCGATCCTTCCTTTCCCCTTGAGAACCTGAGCTTTTGGAACTCTCTTCAGGGCTTGAGATGACTGGGTGGATGTTCCCTGTTGGGTCATTTACTGCTCCTCCCTCATTGACATGACACATATAGAAATCGTCATGTGCTCTTGCCCACGCACGGTATTCTCTGTTACCCTGATACGGAGACGGGGGAGGAGTCCCACATAGGTCTTGTGCCAAGGCTAAAGTTAGCTTTACAAAGTTTTCCAAATGATGAATTGCTTGAGGGAGTGCCCATTGTTCTTTAACAGGTTTCAGCTGTTGAAGCAATTCTTGGTACTTATCATCCAAAACCACCGTTCTCATGAGCATTTCCTGGATTTTATCCACATCCCGATGGATCTTGTTCATCTGGAATGATAATTCCTATAGTGCAGGTCCGCAAATGTTCTCATACTTCTACAGATGTGTCCTTGGTTGCCAAGGTTCCCCATCCTCTGTTTCTTCTTCCCCTTCGGACCCTTCATCATTGGATTCTTCTGATGTAGATTCTTGCTCACTTTCATCTTCTTCAGATGATTGTTCTTCTTCTAACGGTTCTTCCCCTTCATCATCGATGTCCATAGGAAAAATACCTCTGGTGGGGTCATTCTAAAATTCCCCGAGGTCGATATCATTGATCCATGCATCCCATGTTTCACTTCTTTGGGGTGGATCCGGATAGGAGAATGAATCCGAATACAAGGCCAAGTCTTCTGGAGGAGTTCCGAATAGATCACGAGCCAAAGCATTGACTAACCAAGTCATGTTTTTTAGCTCATGGAGGGTCCTAGTGAGTACATCGCTCTCATTTGGCATCACCAAGCCCTCACAATGTGCTGCGAAGTTACTACACACCATATCTAGGAATAGAGAAGTAGCCTTGTATAGGATCTCTTGAGTATTGGTGGAAACATCGAGTATATCTACGACCTGGTAAAAGGCGCTCATGCTCCAACGCTCAAAATCTTCTCTGGACACCGTCCAATCGCCTCCGGGGACCTCTGGAGATGATATCTCCTCATTATCTCTGCTTTCATCCTCATCTGATGATATGGGTTGAATAAGGCTGGTAGGATCATTATTATCATCGCTTCCAATGTTATTTACCCAATCCATTGCTTCTACTCCTTCATCCTCCATCGTTGGACTTTGCTCGGCATACTCTATCCATCCCTCGTGGATTTCTTAGTCGTCCACCTCATCTGAGTTGTCGTCAGTAACCCCCCTATATGGATAAGAGAGACTTCTTCTGTCAGAGCTTGACCAATAGCTAGTGCTGAGACTGCTTTAAGGAGCTGAGGTGTGACTCTGGTGATTTCATTCCCTTCTTCTTCTTCAGGAACCAGGTGACATATTTCGGATGATGAGAAACCATACTTGCACAATGGTGTCATTGTCTCGAGACCTTCTAATCCATACTCCGAGAAATCCAACTTTTGAAGCCGGTTGATGGATGCTATACCTCTGCCTTGATCACATGGTTGCCCACCTGTTCGGATATTCCGATCACAGTTGGTTCGGGCGCAGTAAATGCAAACCTGCATCCTTTCTGCCCGTGCTTGCCGTGACTGCTCATCTCTTCCGAAATACTACGGGATGGGCTGGATCAATGTAGTAAGATCTTGGAATGGTGTCTCTTCCTACAATATGTTTACTGACCCCGTAGATGACTCTGGGGAATAGGCCCCCTTCACCAGTGGTTGTGAGATTTTCCATGCAGGTATCTGGTATTCTACCCAGGTGGCACCTTCTGACTTTGGATGATAGAAAGGGGAATCAGACCGATCCACTTCCTGAGACACCTCTTGTTGAATCTATGGTTCTTTTTCCTCCTTAAGTTTCTTTGTCAACATTGCTATATAGACGTGTGCCTTCATTAGCTTCCTCTTTCCGACTGGATGAATCAAAGTGGTAGGATCTGCTTGCTTGGCATCCTCTTCAAGCATGTTTACTCCATGGTTAGGCAGAGGATTTGTGGTGACATTTGATGGCTACTTCTTCTAAAGTTTAATTTTGCCCTCGTCAATCAAGTCCTAGATCACATGCTTAAGAGCTAGGCATCTATCCATATGATGGCCTTGTTGGTCATGGTAATGATAGTAGAGATTGGGCTTATACCAGGTAGGTGGATTGTTCACATCCACAGGCCTAGGAGGAACTGAATTGATCATTCCCTGCTTCTTGAGCTTGGTGAATAACAACGAGGGTGTCATTCCTTCAAAGTTAAAATTCCTCCTAGATGTTTCAGATTCAGTTTGGATCACAAGAGAGGTAGATCATGCGGCTACCACCTGGACTTCTGTCGCCTGACTGCTTGTCCCTGCAGTATTTCCTCCTTTGGCTCTTGGGTTTTTCCTTGCCGTATAGCTTCCTGATGCTTTACGGGTCATACCTTGATTTTGCCTTTCTTTAAAGATCTTGTCTTCAATCTTCTTCCCAATCGTCATAAGAGCATCAAATGTCCTGATATGTTGGTAGTATATCTTCTCACAGTACTCCTTGTACAGATTTTCTAACAATATCTATCTCGACCTGCTCCTCCTCAATAGGGTGGTTTCACATTTTTGCAGCCTTCTCCCTGAACCGCATGATGTAGTTTGAGAACTCTTTACTTGGTTCTTGCCTCAAGGTTTTCAATTCTCTTCGAGTAATATCCATCTCGGTGTTGTATGAATATTGCTTAGTGAAGGCTTTAACCACAGAGGCCCATGACTGGGTTTGAGTGTGATCAAGATGGGTTAACCACCTCAAAGCAAATCTGGCCAAAGAATACAAGAACCCCTATCCCATTTGGTTTTCAGAAAGTCCCCATGATCTGGCAATGGTGGCAAAAATCTTGAGATGAACCCTAGGATCTCTCGATCCGTCGAACTTATCCAATTTCCACTTGAAATCTTTGGAGATTTTCCCTTCGAGAAGGAACACCAGGTCTTCTTCATCTTTTTCTTTGACTTTGCCCTTGACAACCACTTCCAACTCAGCTACTTTTTCTCTCATTTTCTTCTCCCTTTCAGTCTCAGGAGGGTCCATAGGGTGGCTATCTTCCCCTTCTTCTACTTATATGATGATTGGAGTCTTGAGGGTTGCGGGGTTAGTTCTCCAGACTTCCTGCTCTGTTAGTCCAGCTATGGATCCACCCTTAGATAGTTCATTAACCGACTGAACTAGTTGTGCCATGAGTTACCGCATTTTGGCCATGTCTACTTGCAGCCTATCCACTCAATCTTCGACGTGACTTTCAGACAAGTGATTCTCCGGAGGATTCATGTTACTCACAAGTGATATCTCAGAAGATGAACTAGAAGAATGAGAAGGAATCAGGGATCTTGAGAAGAATGGTGGGCTAGCTCGAGTCAGCCTTCCACCGCGTCAAATCCAGATGGGCAAGGTCGAAATTGTGCTTCTATGAAAAAGAGAAGAATAGTCTAGTTCAGGTCCTAAGAAGGAATAAATCTTATTCAACAATCCATTTTTTTTTCCTTATTTTAATTCCCCTTTTTTTTTGTTATTATTTTTTGTATTTCATCATTTTTTTTAAAATTTTTATGACATTTTTTTTAAATTTTGTTTGGCTCAAGTAATTGAAACCATCATTAGAGTTCCGGTTGGGCTTCTCTGTATGCGGGCTTCAAATGCCGTCATTGCCCAAGCATGTTTGAACACAACAAAGAAAACAAACAAAAGAAAGATTCTAGTTACCGGGTTATTGACGATTATGTCTGGAGTCAAAATGAGATGCCCTTATTTTGAGGGACATGTAAGGTTCCATCATATGGAAGTGAGCTTCCATTCTTCTTCGAGGGACCATCGCGGGGCTATAGAATTCCTTACCTTCGGTGGCATCTTATATCAAAGCCAGGTTAATCGTCAAATGACCCTAAAACTCGGTCTCTCTCTTACAGCTAACAAAGGTTAGTTTGTGTCGTACCCTAGTCATATATGGTCTTTTTCCTACATAATAAATGTAATGGGTAGGCTTTCATAGGATAGAACAAGGTCGCCCTTGACAGAACCGATATACCTATCGCTTGTGGTCGTTAATTGTAGGCACTTGGTTCTTTTGATATACTTGGAGAATAGGTCACAAAAACTCAGAGTAATCGAGGTTTTTTGAGTGGCAAAGCACTCCACAACACACTAGTGAATACCCTCGTTGGTGATTCTAAACTCGTTGCAGAATTACCCATGACTACTCTGGGGTCCAACGACTAACTACGGGGTAAGAGGGGTTCCCATGCGGTGAATGTGTGCAAGAAATGCTATCATCGATCTCGAGTACTTAGTATACGTGCCTCACCTCCCGGGGTAAAGGCACGACAGGAGACCCGCGTTGATTTCACTTTGAGCACTATGCATGATGCGGTTAGTACACACAGGGTTAGCCGACAAACATATTATGGTATTTATTTTTTTTGTATTTTGTTTTGTACATTTTTTTTTAATTTTATATATATATATATATATATTATTTTTTATTTATTTTTTATTTTCTTTTTACATAAAAGTTTAGAGAGAACATTCTGTCATTTATTGATAGCACCTATTTAGAAAGTTTGACCTCGGGTGGACGTTTGTCCACCTAATCCCCAGTGGAGTCGCCACTGTAAGTATCGTGGTCCTTGGGACGAGGGTTCCTTAGCCCCTATATATGGTGACATGGGTTTGATATATATATATATATATATGTATGTATATGGATATGGATAATATTGTCAATGTATAATATTGATAAATAGGGGATTGGGATCATGCATTAAACTATGCTAATATAATGTGAAGTCGCCACCTAAAGTTAGAGCCTAGGACCCACTAAGTGTAGCCCTATCCGTTGTGAACGGAATCGGGCTACATGACTCCATATGGTCTGACCAGAGGTTCGGGTAAGGGGTTAGGTTACGAGCGTGGGAAGGTGTTAGGCACCCACCTCTCCTGGCCGAAGCCAGTCTCTCTGTATTAGATGCTACATAAAGACAAATGTTCTCTCTCTTTTATTACGGGGATGAGGGATATTATGAACTACATTCAGATGCTATGAATCGAACTAAAAACATAATAAACTACATTACATATATGAAAAATACGGACTAAAATAATGGAATATGAAAGGACTACATCGTATCAACAAGAATGCAGTTATAATACCTGTATGGTTGTATTCCCCTAGCTCAGGGGAGATTGACGAATGGACTGACGCCGATTCCTTTCTGGGCAGAGTAACAGCTCTTTCAAGTAATTTGGAGAGGAGCAAACAGATAGAATAATGTCTGTAATAAAAGGGTTTTGATTGTTAGCCGCATACTGACGGGATAACAATGCCTAGGAGCAAAAGCGCTCTACACTCAGAGGGATATTTGAAGGATCTATCCGCAACCAAGAAAACTTCACTCACTCACACTCTTATGAGAGAAGGAGGAGAAATGAGGGTGAAAAGGGAAAAAAAGAGGGTAGGAATTACTTGGGGAGGGTCTCTCCACCCAAAAATTCCTTTTAAAAATATGGGAGAGGACCCTCCTATTTATAGGGAGGGACCCCCTCTCTCTCCTGGCTAGATAAGTCCTCCATCTCCACGGCGCCGTGGGGGACTTTTTCACTGGGCCATGGGTGACGTCAGCAAGCTGATGTCACACCCCCTCATGGCGCCGTGGAAATCCAGTACACATCCCCACGGTGCCGTGGGAAGGCGCCCACTGCGCCGTGGGAAGGAGTCCACGGCGCCGTGGGGACGTAGTGCCATTTTTCCTTGTTTTTGAGCCTAAAATGGGCCATTTTGTGCTCAGTATGGTTCTTGGTCTTATGGGTCAGGTATCTTGGGTCTAGAAAGAGGGAGAGTGCGTCGTCCATCGTCCATTTCCTGTTGTCATCATCACCAATTAGGGGGTGACAAAAATCAATGTCTACACTAGGCTGGCAGCCAAGGAAATGGAATAATTCACTTTCCTTTTGAGCTCATAAATACCCTCCTAGATTTTAGTATTTTCTAAAATACCCTTTGAGATCTCATTTCCTTGGCGGCCAGCCTTGTAACAGGAACATTCCTCTTACAAGTGTAGCAGCAAAATTTTGTTCGTTTTATCATACATCTCTCATAAGAATCTTTTTATCTTTCGCTTATTAAATGTGTTTGCTTTTGTTTAAAAGTTAAAAAAAACTACAGGTGAATCTTATTTGCATTTCAGGTGTATAGGGTATATATTGATAAGAGAGCATAACTCTTACTTTCAGGTGAGACGTGTCATAATTAATATAAAACCATATCAACTCAATTGCTAATATTAAAATAGTTCCCTATGCGAAAACTACAACCCTCTTCCTTTCATGTTTATCCTTTATTATTTTTTTTTTTTCATAAAACTTATAATGAGTTGTGGAATGTATAGACATTAATGTTGGATTTTATAGTTGTTATGAACATTAGATGTAGATAATCAAGTAAAAATTCATGAATTTATACGAGTATGCTGCCGTATTTTTGAAGTCTACATGTTTAAAACTCATACCGTTTATTTCCGTTTTTTCTCATGCTCTGGTTTTTTTACCTTTTTTATTGTACCATTTAGAATTTTTTGTCGTTTAAAACCCGTACCATCTATTTCCATTTTTTGTTGTTCCTATTTTTGCTAACTATGATCTAGAATGGTTAATTTTGAAATTTTATTATTAAATTCAATTAAAACTGGGGTAGCTGGGTTGGCAAAGTTCACCACCTCATAATTAAGAGGTTATAAGTTCAAATCTCCTTGGGGCCTATCTATCCAAAAAAAAGCAGCTTCGAATGGTATTTATGAGGTTTTCTAGTGTAAGCCTTTGCCTACTTGGATCAAAATAAATATTGATGGTAGCTCTATGGGGAACCCTGGTAGGGCGGGTGTGGGAGGTGTTTTTCGGAATCACCAAGCGCAGGTGGTCTTTTCTTTTAGCAGGTACCTGGGGATCTCTAGCAGTTACGTGGCGGAGTATGAGGCCCTCCTTGAAGGTCTCTCCAGTGCCAGGGAGATGGGGTTTAGAGAACTATTGATTGAATCAGACTCGGCTTCAGTGGTTTTGTCTATACAGTCCTTGAACATCCCTTGGTTTGCTCGGCAGAGATGGATGGTCCTCAAACCTTATTTGGACTCTTGTAGTTGGAAAATAACTCATTGTTTAAGGGAGGCAAATACAATAGCGGACTACTTGGCCAAACAGGCAGCAAAATCAGGTTCTTCAGTGACAAACTGTGTTCTTCCTAGACACATTGAGGAACATTTGGCTCAGGATGCCTTGGGGCGGCCGAGATATCGGTTTTGGTAATTATTTGTAGTTACCCTGTGTTTGGGTTTGCAGTAGTTTCTTGTGGTTGTATTTATTTTTTTCTCTTCTCTTTAATACAATGATCTTTTAGCAAAAAAAAAAAAATTAAAACTGAGTTTTTACACATCCACAAGTCCCTTTACTGATAGGTTTGGATGATGTCCATAAGATATAGAGGAACAGTGAGGTGTATCGATTTCATACTATTAGAACAACTGCCTAGCGCAGTTGGTAGTGGTGTGTAAAAGCCCACCCTACTAGGAGGTCCTAGGTTCGAGCCTTTTAGTTCTCACCTTCCTTCTCTCCCCCCTTAGAATAGGATATCCATTTAACCAAAAAAAAAAGGATTGCATACTGTAGAGAGCGAACGTTTATGACCCTTGATGGGTGTACTTTTCCTACACCCATGATGCAAGAGAAGAAAATTTTCTCCATTCAATTATATGCAAAATTTTTCATTGACCAGTAGAGTGGGAAGAAACTCCCACCCCAATTTCAAGGGTCAAATGATCCTACCGATCCCCATAATTATGGGATTCTCCCTTAAACGTGGGTGTGGGAAAACTCGGTCCCCAATTATATTTTTTCTTATGCCTTTTCTTCGGAGTGTAGGCATTGCCATGCATCTTCTTATAGTCTTAGGTTTTTGAAAACATTTTTTTTTACTTAGCCAGTTTCAATTAAATTAAAACTTAACATGCAGATAGGAGAACCTTTGAATTTACTTATTTGCCACTTTCTCGGTCTCGAGATCGTTATTGGATGCACAAGCATGATAGAGTAACTGAAACTCAAATGGTGTGAAAATGGATTGCACTTCTGCCTTGGTTGCTCCAAGTACTTTCAATGTTCAAATAACAAGGAAGGTGCAAAGGAACACAAAGCAAATAATTGAAGATGATTAGACTTGATTCAGATCGCCCTTTTGAATGATGAAAGTACATTAACAAGATCCCACAAAGGGAAAGAACTAAACTAATCTAGATTACTCCTACTCCTAACAAAGGTAAAAGTGCAGATTGTTAATTTGACGAAAAGTCCTTTCTCTTCCTTTTGATTTTTTATTTAAGCTAGAGCAGTTTCTCTCTTAATCAGTTTCAAAATTGGTTATAACATCCTTACCGATCATAACTGCCTGCTCTAGACATGATCGTCATAATCTAAACAAACAATAACTGCCCTGCCACGTTTGGGATGAACCAAGTAGATTTATTTCTCCCTTTGACCCTAACTTTTGTAGACTGAGGAAAACTAGGGTGTAAACAATGCCCCTCAAAATCTTCATGAATGGGCTCATAAAGTTCATGAGGATTGTCTATAAGTCGGTCACGAATCCAGTAGAAAATATATCGAAAAAGGGGTTTCAGTACCTGTGATGATGTATCTGATGCAAACGCATCACCAGTGCCATGTGCCATCACCTCTTTTGCCATCTACATGCTTTGACAACTTTTCCGCCGCTTCCCTAGGGATAATTATGATCTCTACCATTAAAAAAAGCCTAAATCCTATGTTTTTAACCTTCTTCTTCTTAAACTCTTCATCTTCTTCATCCCCTCTGAGTTAAGTCTCCAAGCATTTAAACCACCGATTTTAGTGAATCAAGCATGAGTCAACCAAATCAAACTCCTAAAGGTTCAGAATCGATAGCAGACCGTATGCAAGAAAGACATGTGATCCTCCCTTCTGCAGCAAACCTAGAGGTACTAGTTCCTCACTACGATCACTTTATAGTAGGCCCTAATTTATAAGATCATTATAAAGCTGATTTTGTCCCAAATTTTCCAATCCATCCTAATGAGTCTTCTTTTCCGGAAAGGAAATCTTTCTTCTATGAAATTCAAATTCAAGGCATTCAAATAATTATGGCCCTCTCGGTATGATGAATGGAATGTCTAGGTTTATAGGGTTTCAGCTGTAAAGGTGAAACTTGGAAAGAGCTTGGTATATATCTATGAAGCCATCTTCATGTCAACTATCTTTTTCCTTGCAACTCTAATCTTCTTCACAGTGTCCTCCACTTCTGGTCTTGAGCAACCAACTCTTTTCTTTTTAGTTGTGGGATGATGAGTCCCACTCTCCTCAACATCTGTATCCTAGGTCTTAAGCTTGAAGGCGAAGAATTCAATGGAGGGTCCCAAGGCTCCAGAGAAGACCAGGGCATAGATTTCTTAAAACGATCAAGTTATACTTCTTACCTAGAGCGTTTTTGAAAAGAGCAAGGTCCGGATACAAAACAAGAGTATGTAGTTTTCCTTTTGTCTTGGATTTGTTGCTGCCACATCTGTACTCAGGAAGATAAAATCACCAAAGCTTATATCAAATTAGCTAACACCGTAGCTGACGGCATTGATTTAGCATCTTTCTTTTTATCTTCCCTATACCGTGGCTGCAATAATTTAGTTCGGTCTGTTTTTCCCATGAGGAGGTCCCTTCTGGGTGCTTCAACTATGGTTAAGTGCATACTTGCTTGAATTCAATCCTCCTCCATATGACAGAGATTACCCAGTTCCTGGTTTAGCTCTAGTCAATCGACCTCTGATTGATTGTTTTCTCTTTTTCTTTCAACTTCCTACAGACCGTTCCAGTAAAACTTTCAACCCTTTTCACTTTTCTAGTAGTATTCTTGTGTGGCTTGCCTCTGCCCTTCACAATCCATTATCCCATTCTAATGTATGGGCTTCCTTTTTGGTCTATCGTGACCTATACTTTGGAGTTTATCTTGAAGAGTCAAAGAACATGTGTGGGATCGAACCCTAAAATCCCCAATTCTGGGCTCGCCAATTCAGCCTTTGCCAAGCAATTCCATATTCGTGTTACTTTTTAGATGATGAAGGTACGATCGAACATCAGGTGTTGAAAGACATGTAAAGCATTTATGACGTAACACTCCTCAACTGGTGAGCACTTTCTAACTTCAATTCACACTATTTTAAGCCTCTTTCTACGGTCACTGAGGAATTTTTGGCTTGGTGGTCAAAGTATTATTTCTCAGTCCGTACCGATCAATCTACAAAATTTGATGATTTTCAGTCTTCTACTTCAGGTCAAGTTCTTGGAACTACTTCTGACAAATTTTCTCAATTTCCACAGAAAATGAAGAAATGACGATCAGCGGCCGATAAAGGTAAAGACATTTTTGTTACACCCATGCCCCAGACAAACTAAATTTGGGACTTGTGTGTAGGTACAACCCCTACAATTGTTAACGCCGATAATTTTGGACAACAATAGTTGATTCCAGCTAATGGTAAGCACACCAACGTCGATATTTGGACCTACAATTTCACATGTTGAGCATCACACTTTATAGTGCTTAATCATTGGTGAAACACCCTTGAAGATGGGTGGAAGAAGCGGGAAAAAACCTAGCTTAACCATGCCAAAATAAGTAGCCGATTGATCAGAGTCGGCCGATCAAGGCCAACCGACAGTGATCAGCTGGCAGGTGTGGACAGCATAACTAAATGGAATTGTGGCTGTGGGACCTAGTGAATTGAGGTTTTGGCCTGTCCATCCGATGACCTCATGTACCTTGGGTAAGGGCCATGATTCCATGCCCAAATTGAAACCAAGGTGGTGGACCCACTTGGGTTTAAATGAAGATTGATACTGTTTTAAATTAGGAAACCCTGTGCCAAATAAGCCTTAAGTGCCTGGGTCTATAAATAGGAGAATGATATCACTTCTCCACTCATTTCATACCAAATTGAGGAAATGAAGCTGGAGAAGGAAGGACTTCAATCTCCAACAACTTATTACAAGTTCTAGAGTTGTGGATGAGCTCCTCACCCCCTTCCCCCACATTTTTACTTGGGAACTAATCTTGGAATCTCTCCTAAATGCTGTAGTTTTGTAGAAATGTATTAATTTCTTTATGTAATCCATACTTTAGGGTTTAATTGTGAAATATATACTCACATTTAACTTATGTAGCTTAGGATTGCTTCTACCCCTAATGTTTTGCTGTTTTCCCAAATTGTAACCCTATTTGATGGCCATAGATCAATGGAATGGTCTTGGATCCTCCAAGAATGGTTCCCCTTGGTTATGGATTAGTTTATTGAGCTATATAGATGGTGAACTGCAAAATCTATCGAGCCCTTAGCCATTGGAGCTGGCAGGACCAACCTAAGGCTGAGATCAACCCATTAGGAGGGTCGATTGGTCACAGCCGACCGACCGACTCGACCCAGGGTGATCAGCCGGCTTCCTTGGGGCCAAAAACCTTGAGGTATGCCTGATCCACCGGCCAGCTTGGGTGGCAGCTGACTAGCACCAACCAGCTAGGCTAGGTTGACCCGATATGGGGCCTTACAAAGGGACTTTTATGGGACTCTTTGAGGAATATTTTGAGGGGTATTTTGGGGATATTAATGTCATATTTTCACACTTGAACATAGGGTAGAAACAAGACACCCGGTGAGGACGAAAGGAGGTGTTTAGGTATTTCTACCAAGGATTTTCACGGAGTCAGCGAACGAGGTGAGTGGGTTTGGTTTGGTTTAATTTATGGAGTATTTTAAAATAGATTCTTATATTGTATGCTGCATGCATATGCATTTATTATTGCGGTGTTGTTATATTATATTTTGTTTCTGAATTTACTTCTCTTGTTGGATATATAAATTATTCATGTGTGATGGAACATGGTGTGGCCGATGGTGGATTCCAATACTAAGGTCGCCATGTTGTGTTGTTATTATTTTAGTCACGTGCATTAGAAATATCTGCAACATTAGGTCTTGGAAATGGGTTTGCGTTGTGGCCGATGGTGGATTCCGGTACCGCATTCTCCATACTTTGTTGTATGACGTATGAATGTTTAAGAAGACGGGTAGGCAATGTGGTTGAGAGTAATTCCGGTACTGTCCTTGCCGGCCTTTAATATTTGCATGTGCATATAACCAATTGCTCATGTTATAAATGTATGTGGCTAGGATGAACAAACCTTGCGCCACAACCCCTTGCCTGTAGGGGATAGGTGTTGGATAACCCATTATGGTAGGCTTGATGAGATCATTCTGAGATACCTTATCCACAGTATGATATGATTATTGCCAGAGGTAGACCGAGCCCGGGTGACGGATGCATGATTTTGGGACCGTTGCGCCAGGTTAGGGTCATCGGGGGGTGACCCATGGCGCATTCGGGGATCAGCAAGCTCCTATATCGTGATCTGATTTGATATCAATGGGTGACCGATGGACGATTCCAGGACCAGGGATACTACCATTTGGGTTGTAGTGGCAATTAACTAGAGACTTAGTTGTATTGTTAGGTTATTAATAAAAGTGGAATCATGCATTTATTTATCTCATGGACTATTTGTGATTGCTTGCATGCCCCCATCCCCTCACTGGGCTTGCTGAAGCTCACATCACGTGTGTGCCTTTTTTTTAGACGATGATGCAGGCGTGATGGACACTTTGAGCATGGATGGTGTTGTCCCAACCATGGAGATGGATGGAGATTGGTGGCCCCAGAGCCCGACGAGCATGATTCAAGATACGTCTGTGCAACTGTGCTTATGGAGCACCGTGATCACGACATGGTGATGTTCCTTATTTTTTCTTGGATATTTAGACTGTTGAATGTGAATATTACTCCATGTAATTAAAGATTTACGTCTTGTTTGGGGAATTGAGATAACACACTTATATTACTTTTATCATCATAGTTAACCCTCTTTAATATGATCTATTATATTTAAATTGCTTCTGCTATTATTTATTAAATGGTTTATAATATGTGGATTTGTGAGTCTAGAGCACTGCAAATGCGGATCCTTATAGGTCTAGTTGGATATTTGTGAATATCCAGTCACATTGTTAGTCTAGCAGAGGGCAGGGTGTGACAATTTCTCCTTACCAGTCAATTATAGAGTATGAAGAAATTTTTAGAACAAAGTATACGCATCGCCTTGACTTCATATCTCAGCTAGAAATGCTAGCTGTAGTTGGAAAGGGCTCCCTATGAACATGGGGCATTTTGAAAAGGAATTTGAGAAGTTTTGAGAGAGACAACCACCTCGGCCAAATGCCCCTTTAGCCATTGCTGAAGTAGTTTGTCATGAAGCTTATGAAAATGCCAAGAATGTATCCCATTCTAGCTTGTATGCATTGGACAACCAATATCGATTTGCAGATCTTGTATCTCTATAGTCAGATATCAACAATACTTAGGTATTCCATGTTAAAATTTAATCAATTTACATCGGTCTAGTTCTTATTCTTCCTTTCTCTCTCTCGGATGCACTGCCAACAAAGAAACCGTTAAACATCTCTCTTACAAACAAGCTACTTTGCAACAGTCCATAGAGATGAGTGAGGAATCTAATTCCCACGTCTCCAAGAGACCAAAGAGATCATGAACCAATCCTACTACTAATCGGCCATGTTCCAAAGGCCAAAGGCACGATAAAGCCAAGGAATCAACCAAAAGTGGTGAGTTTGACTCTTGTGCCACTAAGAGATCAAAGAAGTAATCTATAAGTTCTGCTACTGATCGGCCCCGCTCCAAAGGTATTCGGAGCAAGAAAAATGATGAGGCCAAAAAAGCTGACCTTGCTAGGCTTTCCATTTAAAGTCCATGAAGTCCATTTCTACTCCTGTCGTGATTCATACTATCCTTTTTCCAAACCAATCAAAGTCTGTAACTTTACTGGCCAAAATCCAGTCGTCCATTTAGACTAGTCCTTCAAAGTCTGTTAATTTGTCGACTGTTACCCAAGCATCTCCACAAGTGAGCCCTGTTGTGGCCCAATCCTCCATTGAGCCAATTCCATCCAAGTCTATCAGTCTAACTAATGCAACTCAAAACCCTCAAGAGACTACGATTGAAAAGGCAAGTACATATCTTTAACCCCTTTATTTTGTTAAACAACATTACACTCTAACATTGTTTCTTTGCAGATTGCGAGTGTTGATGAAATGCTTGACGCATTAGAAGGTGTAATTTTTGCTAAAGGTCAGCAAAGATTTAATTATGAAAAAGAAAAAGAGATATCAAGTGTTTACTGTCCAGGCATACCCAGATGAATACAAGAAAACATGAATAGGAAAACATCCCCTACAACAAAGAACCAAGATTTATGTATCCATCACCTCCCAAACAAGGATAAGAAACAAGAATAATTAATAAGAAAATCTGAATCTTGGCTATCCACAGAATCTTCCAATAATGCGTCCTTAACAGATGGGGGAAAATACAAGAAGTAAGGCGATGATTCACCTATTTTTGCCGCTACCTTTGCTAAGAAATCCACCACAAGGTTCCCTTCTCTAAAACAATGGGATATCTTCCAACTTATTTGATCCATAGGATATAAAAGCCAACCAATGTTGTGGAACAAACCATGGAATTGATCAAGATTGTAGAGCACACATGATTGTTGCCGAATCACATTCAACCCACAACTTGGTAATACCCAGGTCTCTAGCACTTTTCAGCCCTTGGATAACAGCCTCCATCTCCGCCACATAATTAGACTTAATACCCAGGAAGATAATAAAAGGCGAAATAGTGCAGCAAGAGTCATCTCTAAGAATACCACCCACTCCTGCTCTACCCGGATTACCAATTGAGCAGGCATCAACATTAAGTTTGGTCCATCCTGTAAAAGGTTTACACCAAAATACTTCCTTAATAACTTGGGATTTTCTAGGAACCATAGGGATTTTTAATCTTCGAGCACAGATCAGATCTTGGGTGTTATGAATCGGAGATTTGAACATATGAGCTAATTCCCTTAGAAGAGAGATCAATACATTAAAGGACTAATGGTGATCAGACGCCCTACCATCAAACTTTCTTTTATTTCTTTCTAACCATATGACATAAGGAATCAAGACTATACCTGACATCCAAGCTTCAGACAGGTGCACCATTTTTGCCTTCCTCTTCAACCATAAAATTAGATCTTCATATGAAGCGATAGAGGGGAAATTAAGACCAAAAAGATCAAGGAAGCGGTTCCACATGCATCTAGAATAGGCACAATCTAGAAAAATATGGCCAATGGATTCTGCATCCTGTAAGCAAAATTCACATAGAGAAGCACAGTGAATTCCCTTCAGCCTCATTGTCTCTTCACAAGCAATTTTACCATAAACTAATCTCCATGCACAGGAGGAATATTAAGGCAACAACACTTTATTCCAGATAACCAAGAACCAAGGCACCTTTGGGTTACTTCTGCGAATCTCTTCCAATGCTGATAGAACTGAAAACTTCCTAGAGGAGGTAAGTTTCCAAAAACTTTGATCTTCCAAGGGGGAATCGAACTGTCCAAGTAGAAGACCTCATTAAGAAATTGAGATGAAACCTAGGGGAAACACCAACTATTATTCACAATGAAATCCACAATCATGTCCTGCTTATCAATAAACAATCCCATATTAAGACCAGAAGTTTTAGCGATTGATTCATTCCCTAGCTATTGATCCTTCCAAAAATTCACAGTCCCGCCATTACCAATGACCCACCTTTCATTATGTTGAACCACCGCCCATACCGTCTTGATCCTTGGTCAAATAGATGAAGACTTATAATATTTCTTTAAGGACTCATCACCATTAACAATTCTAGCCCTGAAGAAGTGACTAACCAGAGAAGAATCATGCTTGATAGACCACGAAAAATTTGCATAGAAATGCCTTATTAATATCACACAGCCTGCGAATACCCAATCCACCCTTTGCCTTTGGTCTACAGACCAAGTCCCACCTCACTACCACAACTTTCCTCACCTCCACATCGCCAGATCAAATGAAATTGTGAATCCATTTTTCCATCAGCTTCACTAACAACAAAGGCCATCAATACATCGAGAAGTTGTGAATTGGCATACTCAACACCATTGATCGCACAAGCTCCACAAGGCTAGCAAATGACAACAACTTCCCTTTCCATCCTGAAAGGCGTTCCTTGAACTTGTCAACAAGAGGCATCATAACATCCCTAGTAATCCTGCCTTTAAAAATTTGAACTCCCAGGTATCTTGTGGGAAATTTACAAATGGGAATATTTAGTAATTATGAAATACGATTGTAGACACCCCCATTTTGTCCCCTTCTTAGTGCACAAGTTCACTTAAAAGTCTCCAGGTTCATTGGCTACCTAACTAAGGTAGCAGGGGCATTTACGTCATCAAAGAAGGTCTATTTTCTTTGAAGGTTCCGCAAGGAATTTATTACGTCCACTGGATAGTAATCGGTACCAGTGTCAATATCAGTCCCTATCAATGCCTATCTGATACCAATCTGAATCAATCTGTATCGGCCTCAATCAATCGCATTTTATAAAATAAAATTTCTTTTGTCCTTACTCGTACTGATCCATTGATATGGAATCGATAAAAATCGGTATCAGTCTCCATCCAATACCGATACGATTCGACCGATCTGACTGATCCAATGTTGATCCCAAGCCATGGTTAGATTTCAACTTTTTATTTTCATTTTGAAAAAGGATAATCAAGCATAACAAGGTGCACGTGGTTTCAACATCCCTCATTTCCGATATTAAAAAAGGAATAATGGAAAATAATAAACAACAGGTGCCTAGCGTAGTTGGTGAGCTATGGTGTTATTAATGCCCATGCTTACTAGGTCTTGAGTTCAAGTCTCTTGCATGTTAGGCAAACTTCGATCTCATTTGATTGAAGCCGCTGTTTTGTGCGAGTCTCTTTGAATTTCTTAATTTGTCTACACGATTTTTACTCAAGAACTGCTATCCTCCGTTCCATGATTCAATCTTGTGTGAATTTTACTGCAATATCAGAAATGATTTTTTGTCAGCTTTACAACACTCTTTTGACAATTTCAGTAGTCATTTTTTCCCTCCCCATGAAGTTTGAGTTATATATCATACATGTTCTCTCTTTTTCTGAGTTATTCGATCTTCCTTGATATGGAACCCATGTCCACAGCCCTACCTTTTCACTGGTTGTTTAGAAGCATGATCCCAGTCCCTTTTCATATCTCTATTAAGTATCAGATTCATAGAGTAGTCTCCGGATCGATCAATCAAATATAAAAGAATTCTAGAATTATCTTTATATTTGGATGCACTTTCTTTTACGTTCAAGAAGCACGATCCCAATCCCCTTTTGGTACCTCCATTAACTACTGATTCATTGAATTATCTTCACTTTGGATTATTCTCAATATGAATGCAACATTTAAAGGTTAAATCCCGATCATCGATCGAGATATAGGTAATGGTAGTTCCATTCGAATTTCAGGGATCCCATTCATAATAATGGTATTCCAATTCGGACGATTCAGACTTCTTGATTTTAATGTCTACGATGTTTTACTTTTACCATAATTGAGGTCATAAGAATTTTGATCATTAGAACTTGATTACTCTATTGCAAATAATCCTTCATAGTATTAATAAGAGGGTTTCAAATATTCCATATGAACCAAATGTGATATCCCTAAACTTCACTTGGACTTTACCACATTCCCGGAATATATAATAATCCTAGAATTGATGATTGAGTTCCACTATGGATCTAATTCCCAATTGAATGATGTGGAATTTTGTTTTGAATTAAAGGCTCCTTTGAAAATAGATATGGATCAAAAAAGGATGAATCTGTGACTATTATATAAATTCATACAACCCTATTCCGATCCCTATTGTCCTGATCCAACCATTTCGGACTCAACTTGGATATTGCACATTCTAGAACCTTCGTTGACCCATTGTTCTTCACCTTAGACCATGAGCCCATGCAAACTTGGTTATCCTCCCATGGCCCCAAATTTATCTCATTCTGATCCGTTACAAATCAAAGAAGCCCTCAACCTAGTTTTTGCTCATTCCATTGTTTGGATCCTAACATAGCTGCTATATTTTTTATTAGAACTTGCTATAGCCCATCATGAAGCATCAAAGTCCCTATAGCCCAAGTCAGGCCCAATCCTTTCACTTCATTTGGGTAAAGATCTAGTCAAGCCCACCTGAGTCCTTTTTGTATAATTCATTTTAGGCCTTTTTTCAAGTTCAGTCAAGGCCTAATCGGGGCCCGTCTGAGTCCATTTTTTTATGTGATTCGTTTTGGATTTTTATTAAAGCAGTTCATTTCATGTAGAGTTGGCCTGTTTATGAGCTAAATTAGTCTAGAATGGAGTCATGGTCTATGTTTGTGTCGTCCTGTATTGGTCTATCCAATATCCGGGCTTCCCTAGGATCGAATATTCCCTAAATTGCATATGCAATTAGGGCATTTTGTTATTTTCATTTTGATATATCTTTTAATAGTCTTTTTCCCTCCTTGAGAACCAAGCGAGTGTGGGGAGCTATAGCCTTGCAAATAAAGGTCATGAGCTCTGACATATAGATTAGCATGTGGGGACCACATTGTGATGTGAACGTGTGGGCTCAGGCACCCAATGCCCTTTGATCAGCTGTCTCGAGATGGCCAAGTGGAACTTTGGCCAGCCCGTCATCCGGCCTCTCATACCATGGTGTATATTCTTAGCCTTAATTAGTAAAATGCATGTTCGATCTGTTCCCTCTTGAATTTGTCTATGTTATCGTATTCATGACTTGTTATTATCATTACCTTCAAACATTAGGATAGAAAGACATAGTAATTTGGCTTAGGATGGCACACTACCACAGCTATATACCTAGCCTAGGAAAAGCACCTTATTTCAAAGAATTTAGTGAGGGTCTAGTAATAATAGGAAGACCGACCTTCAGGTCAGACAGGTTGGGTACGTAACACCTTCCCAATCTGTAACTTCACACCCACCCAAATTTTTTGGGTATAATACCTATCCCTTATCCATTTTTTGTAAGTCATAGTTCTCTCTCTTCTGTTCTTTCTCTTCTGAAAAAATGAGAGTCAGTTTTTTGGGTCCTAGGACCATCACCTAGGTGGTGACTTCCCCTTTTAGCTTGATAGACCCTTTTGCGACATCAGAGCGATCTATCTCATAGGCAATAGTTTTGCACCGCGTATGACCATGCAGTACGATCCCAGTCTATATACATTAGACCTAGGGATGCTTGCTCCCAAATTTCATATTTTGGGGTTGTGTCTCTACAACGATGCTTTCTAGAGGGGCTGATGTTGCCACAAAATAGCTTGCTCTTCTCCATGTTGATTTTTTTACCCGAGAAATTTTGATATTTTTCAAGGAAATCCTTCAGAGCCCTCACATATCTAAAAGAACCATTCAAAAAAATAAATAAATAAAGACATTATCAGCAAATAAGAGATGTCCCAAGGTTGGAACATCTCTAGGACATCGCAAAGTCCTGATTTTTTTCTCTTCTGTCATATTCTTAAGGCCCCTATATAGCACCTCGTCTGCAATGATGAACAACAAGCGAGAGAGTGGATCACTCTGCAACAGTCCTCTCTCAACTCCAAAAAATCCCATTGGTCCCCCATTGACAAGGACAGAGTTTTAGATAGAAAGAAGCAATTGATGCAACCAAGATATCCAACAAGCACTACAGCCAATTTTTTCCACAACTTTGAAGAGAAAATTCCATGATAAAGAATATACATCCAGCTTCAGCCCTATCCCCCACCTCTCATAGATTGATGCATTAAATTTCACAACTCAGAAGCCAAACTAATATTTGAGAAAATTACCTTGGCTTTTTGAAAAGTGCCTTGCTCGTCCAAAATCATATTAGGTAAGAGAGCATTCAATATAATCGCCAAAATCTTCAATAACTTTTTACAGAAGAAATTTCCCATGCATATGGGGAGAAACATGTCCAGTGAAACAACACCCTCCACACTTTGGGATCAGGGTGATAAAACAATTATTGATACCCTTGGGGATGATACCTTCCTTCAAAAAATTCTTCACAACCCTGCAAACATTTGTAAAAATAATACCCCGGCAATGTCTTAAAAAAAGCACTTGGGAAACCATCAACAGAGGGGAATGATTAGAGGTAATTCTTTGAAGAACTCTCTGGCTACACGATTCGAAGTGATCAAGCCAAGCAAAGTTGCCAAAATTGAGATTGGGCATGAAAAGGAAGTGAAATCGGAGTTAAACAAAGCATGATTGGGTGTCTCGGATTTGCACAGAGTTGACATTGAAGTAGGGTCGATTCGACATCGAAGAGGGGGGTAGGTCGACATCGAGCTGCAATCGGTGAACTGTTGTCGACATCGGTGGAGGTATTTTTAGATGTTGGTGTGAATGGTTTGACTGTTTATGGGTAATAGACATTTAATAGTTCTGTTCAGCATCCAATGGAGAGTGGTTGACATCGATGGAAGGAAAGGTTGATGTCGTCTCAGGGGCTTTCAGTGTCGGTCCTGGGTTTGGTGTTGACAGTAGGGTTTTGGGCTATTTGGGCTAGTTCTGTGTTATGACTGGTTGGTTCCAAAGAGAAGTGGGTCGGGGCTAGCCCTTCCAAGGGAGGTTTGGAATGCTGAGGGGCTCTGGTTTTGGCTCAAATAGGTTTATAAGGTTTTCCCTCTAAGGGGTATTGAGAGTAAATGATCTATGTACAAAGTCAAGAAGTGCACTACATCTATAGATACATCGATTCTATGCCTTGGAGGATGCTCATCATCATCACTGGAAGCCTTTAGGAGAAATGAAAAAATGAGGTGTTTACACCGACTGGAAAATCAACCAGAGAATGTCTAAGAGGTGTTCTTCGTAGTCTACATGGCGGCGATCAACCAGCTCTGAATACCGGTTGAACAGAGTTAAAAAAAAATATCTATTTGAAATCATAATAGGTAGTTTTTTTTACTGTTAAAACATAATTTATAAATAATATTGTAATATCTTGAGTTTCAACAAACGACTTTTAGGCATTTAGGTGGAAACTTTGTCGGGCTAAAAATATGAAAAATTCCATTGCTTATATGCTTCAACTTGCAAATCTAATGAGCTATTAAGTAAACAACCTAAGAGGGAAAAGACCTACAACTTGCATATCTAATCAGCCATTGAGCATGAGCCACCAAGCAAAGGAGATCAACATATGTGCTAAAACTTACAAACCTGCCTATGAAGATGTAACTTATTGTAGACACCTCAATTTGTCTTTCCCCCTGGAGGTTTCCTGTAACGATGATTAGTACCCTCCAAGGCCTAGAGTCAGTGTATTTGTGGATGTAGCGTCAGTGTGCACTACCTGAATCCGTATGCTGATCGCCCTTTCCCCTTGCCAGAACCCAAACCAGAGCCTCCAAGCCCTCCAAAAACCCCTAAAAAGGCTAGCCCTGACCCAAACCCCTTGGAACAAGCCTGGCCCAGCCCAAAACCTGGCCTAAACAACCCATTTCATCCCTATCGACACTGGAACCTAGATCGACACTCAAAGGCCCCAAGTCGGCATTGAACCCACCTGCCATCGACATCGAGCCATACCTTTTCACTGTCAGATAGAACATCTCTACTGTCTAACCTTATTCGACATTCAGAATTCAATTTTCAACACCCAAACACCAATCCTCGATGTCGAGTCCTATTCATCGACCACAACTCGATGTCGATTCCAACCCACTTCGATGTCGACTTGGGTAATTTCAATGTCAAATCTCTACAAATTCGAGAAGTCCAAACTTTCAATATTTTGCTCCGATTGCGATTCCTTTCATGACCAAGCTTATTTTTGGCACCTTGGATCCCAATCTTGGCTTCCTTAGGCCCCATGAAACCCCTCCTAAGGCAATAAAAACACTTTCCACCCATCCATTGGTCCTTACCTTGACTTTACACCCACTGTCAATGCAAAGACCCCCATTCGGACGATCCGGATGAACCCAGCTACACCTACATGAATTTTGGAGTGCACACACCCCTCTACATATATAAATACACCCCCTCTCATGTTGAGGAGGGTTAGATGCACCTTCTGTGAGCTTTGCCTGTCCCCCAGTTCAAAGAGAGTGCTCCCTCACACCATCACTTAGCCTACATTCAAGAAGCTTGAGTTCTTAGCTTTTGGCTCCTCACTTAGCCTTAGTCTATTGCCTCTCTCACCTCTTAAACACCACAATCCTACTTCAAACCTCAAGATCAAAACTTGAAGACACCAATTCGGTAATCTCAGCTTGACTACAAAGTGTTTGAGTACAAAGAGACAAGAGAAGCCACCACAAGCTGCAATACTTGTTCAACGTACAAACCTCTTGAGTTACACAAGGGACACCTCCACACCATTGTTTTCATTCAACTAGGTAGGTCCTTCTTCATTCTTAATTTTACTTAATCTACGTTGTTTTCACTTTTATTCCATTTTGTATCTCCGGAGGAAGGTGATCCCATCTCTCTAGATGGTGATCACATTTACTCCTTATTGTTCTTTTGTTTTTGCATTATATTGTATTCCATGCATGCATATCTACATGACCCCATCCCCCGTAGTCTAAGACTCCTTCATGAATACATCTTTATCAATCCTTTCACATGCAATGCACATGCATTTTCATGCTTTACTTTCGATTTCCATCATCCTATCTTACTTTTCTCTTATTCATGTTTAGCGTAGTGTCAATCATGTTTAGGTCCCACAGGATTTGAGCCCTTTATTTTACATTTTTGTATACTAATCCCTGTCTTACAGCCGAACCTCCGGGTATGTATTTCTTCACCTTCCCTGTATTTTACTTTCTTACACCTTTATTTGCATTTTACATTCCCCCAAAGCATGATAAACCATTACCTATGCCTAGCAATAGAAAGACCGGCAAGTTTGGGCGGATTGGGGTGCTTAATATCTTTCCCGGACAGTAACTTAACTCGTACCTAGACCAACGGACCATGTGTCCCTAATGGGTATCGCATGAGAGTCATTACATTTAGATCTTGGGTCCTAGACCCTCCTCTAGGTGGCGACTCCTTATGTACAATTCATTTCACTTCTCTCTCTTTCTCCCCAAAAAGAGGGATGGGATGGAGGGCACATGGAGATTCACCCCGCCATACGGCCCCATTTGCCCTCATAGTGGCGACTCCACTGGGGATTCTTTTACTTGCTTAAAATAGGTCAGACTTTTCATGTGTTAGGCATATATGTTGTACTGATTTAACATGTTGTTCTTTTGTTGTATGCTTTTTGGATGCTAACTTCTATGTTCTAACTTGCATCATATTTGCATACACTATCATACAGTGTTGGTCATCCAACAATGCAAAGTTTAACCCCATTATTTAGACCTCGTAGGGTAACCCTGGGCCCGGTGTGTAGACACGTGGCTTACCTTTTGTGAAACCACAACTCTTAGCACCGTACCATTTGGTATATTAAATAGGCTTGCACCACCGTACTCGTAGGAGTGGTGAGAGATATATAGGAGCACCTTGCTAAGGGAACCATTTTTCGGTCCTATTATCCCTTAACCAACATGCATCATGTAGGGATATGGAGCCCAATGCTTAGCTCACGACACACTAACTATAATATTGCTTGAGAACCAAATCGGCACTTTGTTGACCTTGTTCTTAACCGGCCTGATTAACCCTGATCTCGTCTTGGGCCCGCTTCACCAATTTGCGGCTCTTGATGTGTGGGCCAACCTAGAACTTAATCAACTTAGCGCCCAAACTTACTAACCCTTGTTTGGGAGTGGCGTGCTTGTTATGAACTTGTTTTGCACATCATATTGCATATCATGTTTTCCTTAGGGTAATATACTAGGGGTATGAGGTTCACCATACACCTAGTTTCTTCCCAATCTTCCCTTTTGGTCTAATCGAGACCTTCTTCTACTAGGAACCATTACTTCGGGATGGCAGGATACCGGTTCTACAACTAGTTGAACTAGGATCGGAAGAAGACTTGTTCGTATTTGAAGCCCCCTTGAACCAGAGATGGGTGACGAAGATGTCTGTACTGATATTGAGAAATTGAAGACCTAGATGCAACTTTTAGTGGGCCTAGTAACCAAGTTGTCAACAAATGTCCCATGCCATAAGCCAACTCGGACCAAAGTCGTACACGACTCCACGGAGGGTCTTCGTAAAACCCTAATATGGCCTTAGAAGTTGAGGTCATCACCTCTGGACTGCAACCTACTGTTGACTCAGTTGAAATCCGACTCCTGAAGCAAAAGTTCAAGAACTTAGAACATGCTATGAAGAATGTGAAAGGGGTGGAAGATCAGATTATTGACTCTAAAGGAGTTTGTTTCTTCCCTGAAACACTTTTACCCAAGGGTTTCAAGTGGAAATCCAAAAAATTCGATGGAACCAGTGATCCACGAGCCCACCTTAGGGTATACGTAGGCTAGATAAGAATCCAGAACTTTTTCGAATAACAAATGGGCCAAGCATTCCAAATGTCCCTGACTGGGCCCGCTTTGAGGTAACTCATGTCTTTAGACTCTTCTCAAACCCGTACTTGGGATGACATGGTGAAAGCCTTTAAGAACCAGTACTCGTACAATACTAAGATGGAGTTAACCCGTTGAGATCTGGAAACTACTAAGCAAGAGGCTAACGAAGGGTTCACCCAATACCTGATGAGGTTCAGGTCTAAGGCTGCATTGATGTGGGACTGGCCTATGGAGAAAGAACAAGTCAAGATGATCATCAAGAATCTCTAGATGTCTTACAAGACTCATCTGTTTGCTCAACCCTTTACTACTTTTGAGGCCTTGTTTGAAGCAGGGCAACAAGTTAAAGATTCCTTGAACCCTCCTGACTTGATCCAAGCAAACCCCAAACAAGGCGTGTCATTGAACAACCAACGAACTGGGGCTGATAAAAAGACCTTTCCAAATAAGAATACTGAGGTGAATGTGGTGGCACCAACCATAGAGGCCCCACTTCTAATTCAAAATAATTCCCTAAGGGTAGGGGCAAACCGGCCAAGAAGACAATTCACAGATGTGGGCATGCCTTTAAGGCTGGTCCTAAAAAATTTGATCCAAAAGGGACTCTTCTCCAAGATTCAGCCGGCTAATTTACCAAACCCATTGCCAAAATGGTATAAGCCCAACCTCTTTTGCGAGTATAATCGACTAAATGGGCGTTTGACTGATGAGTGCTACCAACTAAAGCATGCCATCCAAGACCTACTTGATGAAGGGAAGTTTGTGGTCCAATCAAATCAACCTAATGTTCAAAACAACCCCCTTCCGCCACACGATGGGAACTCTAAGTCCATTAACAACCTAGAAGAGGATGATCGGCCCATTAACCTACAAGCCTTGATTATGCCAATCGAGAACCAGTCGGATCCCCCTGTTATAGAATGGACTGAGGAGTTGGTCCAAGCCCTAACCACCCTCATTCTAGTAGAAGCCCTACCGGATGATGTCCTCATGATAAATATAGGGATTGATAGTTATGAAGATTCCCAAGACTTTGACGAAGAGCATCCCCATTAAGAGGAAGAGATTCCTGTCGAATCAATACCCGAGAGGTGCCGAGAGGAAGATGGCCAAGAAGATTATTATATTGATGTGACTACTGATGAGAAATATTATGACCCACCTCGTAGTCCACCTAATAGCCTGATTGAAGATAATCAACCACTTGATCATACCCAAGAAAGGGATGAGCTTACCACAACTGTCCAATAATTAAGACATGCAACTATAGCACTTGGACATGATCATCAAGAACAGGATGAAAGTCTATACAACAGCCTAGAGAAAACTTACCACATTATAAGGGAAGCTGACTCATCTCTCGCTCAGGGCTCATGTTGTAAGAGGGCCTCACCCGTTTGGGCATCATAGTTGTTTGAGTTAAAATAAAACCGCAAGCGTACGGGTCAATCGTAGCTACGGGTCGAACACGAGGAGATATACGCCACTCTATTTAACTAACTTAAAAGTAATGCAAAATGAACCAAATTAAAGTGTTAAATTAAACTAATTAAACTAACGAAAATCAATGCATCCTAACTCATAAGCATCTAACAAAATTAAGGGATTAAATCGGCGTCCTAACACATGAGCATCTAACCTATCAAACTAAAGAAAATTGAAAGGAATAAAAATGCAGCCACACATACTAACCACATAAAAAGAAATAAGGGAATAAAAATGCATCCATAAACCACAACCATACAAAATTAAAATAAAAGAAATAGAGGGGGAAGAAGAAGAAGATAGAGAGAGATAGAGGAGATGGAGAATGAGATTGAGAGTTTAGATAGTAAAACCTGGATGTGCTTGCATGAATGTAAATGAAAAGCTTGAATACTTGCATAAACTTACCATGGCCTCCTCTTCTAAATCTTCAAGTCTTGTCATCAACTTAAGAACTTAGACTAGAAGGCTTAAAACCTAAACTAGAATTAAGAAATTACAACCCAATTGAAGACTTAAATTGAAATTAAAGCATAAACTAAACCTATTATAACCATTAACTAAAAATTATAAAAGCAAACTAGAACTTAGAAAAGCCAAAAATCACAAATTAGAAAGAGAAGAAGAGAAGAAATTTCACTAAGTGAATGAGCAATTTTTTACAAGAGAGGTAGGGGGTATTTATAGGTGGAAGAGAGGAGAAGAGAGAAGATGGAAGTGTAGGAGAGATATTCCCTAAGAAAAGAGAATATTCTCTTCTCTTTCCTCTTTTACAATGCCTTGAATCCTAAGAAAAAAGAAAAAATAGAAAGAAGAAGAAGAGAAGATTGTTTACATAGACCTTCTATTTCTAGAAAAATAAACTTCCAATTCTAACAAGTGCTTCCTTTTCTTTGTAGATATCTTCTCCAAGCAATAAAATCAAAGCATCTTTGATTTTTCAACCTTCCATAGATGAGAAAATATAAATCTATCCCAAGTAGAATTCCAGAAGTGCCCTTGAGAAGTTGGAGGAGAGAGAGAGTAAGGGTGATGACTAGGATTCCTTCAAGAATAAATAAAATACCCATTCTGTCCTTCAGAAAACGTGGAGCTTGGGGTGCTTATATAGGTCTCACCATTGTGTTCCTTGCGAAAAATCACACAAAATAGACCCAAATTTCATCCAATTCGGAGTTGGGGAGCCCAAGATATCTCAAGTTGAAGTTGGACTGTCCAGAGCCTTCCAAATGGAATCTTTCGGGTACAGTAAAGTAACTTATGATAATTGCATTAAGGCCCCTAAAATCCGAACTTCCGCCTCACTTTGTCCCCATCCGACTATCAATAATTATAAATAAACCCCTACAGACCATTTTCACGCGTCGTTACGGAAACGGCCATAACTTCTTCGTTTCAACTCGGAATTAAGTGCCGTTTGAACCATTGTAAAGCTGACTCGATGGGCTTTGCATCCATTTACACTTCTAAAAAACTTAAAAACATCTCCTTAGCATCATCTCCTTCATTTTCACAAGAATTCACCTAAACCCTGAAAAGCACAAGAAAGCACCGAGTAACTCTGTCCAATGTGGTAAAATGTATAATTTATGCCCTAAAATTTCACACATAAATGTGCTCATCAGATTCCCCCACACTTGAATGTTACTTGTCCTCAAGTAAAGCAAAAACAAAAACTAACCTAGAATGCAGAAAATCCTAACTCACTTTCGTAGGAATCACGGTTGCACTTAGCATGTGCAACAAGCCTTTAAACCCCTAGGTTACCCCTAGTGGACGAGTTGTGTCTCGTGGGTGTTTGCAGTGAATATACACCCAAAATTCAATTGTAAATAAATGCTACAAATTTTAATCATGGCATAAGTAGGACAGTGCACATAATCCCAAAAAGTGTTCAACTAATGATCAAGGAGCCAAAGGTTCCCCCAAACTTGAATTTTATCACCCCACATCAATACAAGTAACAAGCATGCATCAAGTTCAAGGGATCTCCTCATATTTTTTGAACACTACTCACCTTCAAGTAAACCCCCCATAGCATCGATGGAACCAAAGACTTAGGCATTGAGTATTGTTGACCATACTTTTTTTTTTTTTCAGGCATTAAGGCAAAAGTTTTTTTTCTTTCTCAACCACAAACTCTATTTCTACTCCACTACATGTTCTCTCGAATGACATGGTGGAGCATACACCGTACACCCAAATACTTGGTAGCTTCGCTTTTGCATATATCCATAAGACATTGAGACATTGATGCAAGAGTTTTTTTTTTTGAGTTTCCTTCCAAGGAATTTCGATCAAGTCACCCCTGCTTCATGAGGCACAGGTCTGTCTAGTCCTAAGGAATTCCACTTTCTTTTCTCGTTCCTTTTTTTTTCTTTTTCTTTTTTTTATTCACTCTCACTTTCATGCCTTGCCTTGCCACAAACAAATTGGTCTCAACTACTAGCCAAAAGATCAAAGGGATCCATAAACACATAGAGGAATCTAACCATCACATGAAGTAGCACTCATATTTTCAAACTCAATCCCCATCACCGGATACAAACCAACTACCATCCTTGAAAAGGGATTTTTTTATTATTTCGCATGCTAGGAGGGCACCTAATTCCCTCTCACTCTCGCTTTGCAAATCGAAGAGACTTATGCACATACCCAAAAACTATCGCCACAATCAAAATTCACAAAATTCAAAATTCACAAAATTCACAATTAAAGTCCAACACACTCCCCCACACTTAATTCATGCAGTGTCCTCAATGCATGCAGAAAAGAAAGAATAAGGACAAGGGAGGGGATACATACCAGGATATCAGGAGTCAAGGTAAAGAGGCTCATGGAGATTCATGACCTCTTCGTCAACTGGAGTAGGCATCTCTATGTACGGCTTCAATCTTTGGCCATTGACCTTGAAAGTAGCTCCTGTACTTGGATTGAGGACTTCAACAGCCCCATGAGGATAAACTTTTTGAACAATATAGGGGCCATCCCATCTAGAACGCAGCTTACCTGGAAAGATATGCAAACGAGAATTGTACAACAAAACATTCTGGCCTACCTCAAAAGATTTTCTCAAAATGTGCCTATCATGGAAAGCCTTGGTTTTTTCCTTGTAAATTCGGGCATTCTCATATGCATCATTCCTAAGCTCTTCCAACTCAGATAGTTGGAGTTTCCTATGGGCACCTGCAGTGCGTAGGTCAAAGTTAAGCTTCTTGATAGCCCAAAAGGCCTTGTGCTCAATATCTACAAGTAAGTGGCATGCCTTTCCATACATCAGACGGTACGGAGATTGACCAAGATCGGTCTTGAAGGCTGTCCTATGGGCCCACAACGCATCTACCAATCTGTTAGACCAATCCTTGCGGTTCGGGTTGATGGTTTTCTTAAGAATTTGCTTGATCTGCCTATTTGAAACCTCAACCTGGCCACTGGTCTGGGGATGGTAGGGTGTGGCCAACTTATGGACGACACCATACTTTTTCATGAGGGCCTCAAAAGGCCGATTACAAAAATGCTTGCCCCGATCACTAATGAGAGCCCGGGGAGTACCAAAACGGGAGAAGATGTTCTCCTTCGAAATTTCACAACCACCTTGTGGTCATTGGTCTTACAAGCAATCGCCTCAATCCATTTGGACACATAGTCCACAAGCAAGTAATATGTACAAGTTACCAAAAGAGTTAGGGAAAGGCCCCATGAAATCAATACCCCATACATCAAACACCTCAACCACCAGAATTGGGTTGAGGGGCATCATATTTCTCTTAGTAAGACGCCCTAAGGATTGGCATGAAGAACATGCCCTGCAATAAGTAAAAACGTCTTTAAATAGACTAGGCCAATAAAATCCACACTGTAAAACTTTGGCCGCAATCTTATTAGGCCCAAAATGACCTCCACAAGCCTGATCATGGCAAAAAGATAAGACAGATTGTTGCTCATGATCAGGGACACATCTCTGGATTACTTGATCCGGACAGGTCTTAAAAAGATAAGGATCATCCCCTTAACTTGTGAAAAGAAACGATTCTTATCTTGGGTGGACCAATGTGCAGGTGTCACACCCGTAACCAGATAATTAACAATGTCAGCAAACCAAGGTTCACTAGACACTGCCATCAGATACTCATCAGGAAAATTCTCGTTGACTGGAGAATCAATAGTCAAGGAATTAGGCAGCTGGGATAGATGGTCTGCAACCAAATTTTCACACCCTTTCTTATCCCTAATTTCAAGATCAAATTCTTGTAACAAAAAGACCCACCTAATGAGCGTTGGCATCTTTCTTCTGCACAAGATAGTTGATAGCTACATGGTTAGTATAAACAATCACATGTGATCCAACCAAGTAGGGCCTAAACTTCTCTAAAGCAAACACAACAGCTAAAAATTCTTTCTCAGTGGTGGTATAATTAAGATGTGCATCATTAAGAGTCTTACTTGCATAATAAATCACATGGGGCAATTTATTGATTCTTTGCCCAAGAACAGCCCCTATAGCAAAATCAGAGGCATCACACATAAGTTCAAATGAAACTGTCCAAATTGGAGCTTGAATAATGGGGGCTGAAGTCAACGCTCTTTTCAATTGCTCAAAACTATCATGACACTCAGAAGAGAAATCAAATGGGCAGTCCTTTGCCAAAAGAGAGGTGAGAGGTCTAGCTATCTGGCTAAAGTCCTTGATGAATCTCCTGTAAAAACCTGCATGGCCAAGAAAAGATCTAATGTTCTTCACACTCTTGGGTGGTTGTAAATTGTCAATAAGGTCCACCTTAGATCTATCAACCTTGATCCCTTCTTTGGACACAATGTGACCAAGAACTATACCTTGCTTTACCATGAAGTGGCACTTCTCCCAATTCAGGACCAAGTTCTTTTCTATGCATCTTTTAAGAACCAAAGAGAGATGATGCAAGCAATTAAAAAAAGTAGAGCCGTGAATAGAAAAATCATCCATAAACACCTCTAGGAAGTGCTCTACCATATCAAAAAAGATACTCATCATGCACCTTTGGAATGTAGCAGGGGCATTGCAAAGCCCAAAAGGCATACGCCGGTAAGCAAAGGTTCCATAAGGGCATGTGAAAGTGGTCTTGTGTTGGTCCTCTAGAGCAATAGGAATTTGGTTATAGCCTGCATAACCATCAAGAAAACAATAATATTCATGGCCAGCTAGTCTCTCTAACATCTGATCAATAAAAGGTAAGGGGAAGTGGTCCTTCCAAGTTGCCGCATTCAATTTCCTATAGTCAATGCACACTCTCCATCCCGTTTGGATACGGGTTGGAATCAACTCATTATTAGCATTCTCAACTACAGTGACTCCTCCTTTCTTAGGCACAACTTGCACAGGACTCACCCATTGGCTATCAGAAATAGGATAAATGATGCCATGATCCAAGCATTTTAGGATCTCTTTCTTGATTGTCTCTTTCATCACAGGATTAGCCCTCCTTTGGGGTTCCCTATAAGGTTTGGAACTCTCCATCAGATGTATATGATGTTGAACAATGGAGGGGCTAATACCTTTGATGTCAGACATGGTCCAACCTATGGCTTCCTTATTGTCCTTTAGAAGCTTAATCAACTCTTCTTCCTGAATAGAAGTCAAATCAGAAGCAATAATCACAGGAAGAGTATGATCATGTCCTAAGAAGACATACTTGAGGTTGGAGGGCAATGCCTTCAACTCTAATGTGGGGGGCTCAATAATAGAGAATTTGAGAATGGAAGTGGATAGGGGTCCAAGGGGCTCCAAAGGTGGTTGAATGCTCCAGACCTCAGATAAGGGAGTATCATCAACACCCTCCAATTCTTGCATACATTCTTGAAATCCTGAATCAAAATCAATCTCAAAGAACGTATCAATATCATCGGGAAATCCTTGAAGCATATGCACCTCTTCATCCATGTCAGGCTGCTTGCCCAACCTAAACACATTGAAGTCAACAGAAGTATTGCCAAAAGATAATTTCATGAGACCATTCCTGGAATTGATTAAAGCATTACTGGTAGCTAGGAATGGTCTACCCAATATGATTGGGATTTGGTCCTTGAAGTTGGCAGTGGGTTGGGTATCTAAAACAATAAAATCTACAGGAAAAATAAATTCCCCAACCTTCAACAGGATATCCTCAATCATTCCCTTAGGAACTTTAACCGACCGATCTGCAAGTTGAAGAGTAATTTTGGTCGGTTTCAGTTCTCCCAATCCCAGTTGTTGGTAGACATGAAAGGGTAAGAGGTTCACACTTGCAACAAGGTCCAATAAGGCATGATCAATAGTAGTATGGCCTATAGTGCAAGAGATGGTGGGGCTTCCTGGATCCTTATGCTTGGCTACTACTGGCTGTTAGATTAGAGAACTAATGTTAGCAGCCAAGAATGCCTTTTTGGGCACATTGGTGGTCCGCTTTTGGGTGCATAAGTCTTTGAGGACTTTAGCATAAGCGGGGATCTGGGCAATAGCATCCAACAAGGGGATATTCACCTGAACCTGTTTGAACACATCCAATATCTTCTCCACAGAAAGAGACTTCTTGCTAACCAACCTATTTGGGAAAGGGGCAGGTGGGGTATAAATTCTTTCAAGGTTGGTCTTTTTAACTTCCTTAACAGAATCCTCTTTGGTTTCCTCAACCAAATCATCCGGTATATCTTTAGGTTCATCGACGAACCTGAAACAAAGAGGGCACTTCAATGGCCTCTTCGAAGGGGAGAGTCAACAGGAGTATGAGATGATAAAGACCGAGGTGCACTAGCCTGTTGATACTCACAGCCACTCCTTAAAGCATAAACAACATTTACCTGTCTGGAGGGCCCTTGGTGCTATTGGCCTTGTGCAACATTGGTTGGAGGAGCTTGGGTACCTTGCTGAATATGAACCTGATGCCTAGGATTTGGCTCAAGCTGGTTAGGTAACTTCCCTGTTTCCCTCTCATTCAGGATTGTGACAAGCTGGGTGAGTTATTTTTCCATGTTATTGTGGCTTGTCATGAGAAGAGCTATCTTGTTGTCCATCTCATTCAGTCTTGTTGCCTCTCCTATATTGGTAAACCTTGGGGATTGCTGATAAGGTGCAAGGAGAGGAGGCCTAGCAGAATTAATAGAAGGTCCTGGATGAGGACGAGGGGGAAAGGGGTTAGGAGACATTCCTTGGCTTTGTGGTGCATAGTTGGTCCTTTGGGCACCAACCTGGCCTTGATGGTTAAAGTTGGATGGGTCTGCTTGGTTCCCTTGATTCCATGAGAAATTGGGGTGATTTCTCCATCCTGGATTGTAAGTATTGCTATATGGGTTATTTTGGTAGAGAGCACTTACATTCTCAGTGCTGGAATTGCCCACCAAGGTGTTGGGGCATTCCTCAGAAAGGTGTCCAGGGGTTTGGCACCAACTACATACCGACACATAGTTGACCGGATTAACTGGTATAGACTCTATAAGAACTATGGACTCCAACCGTTTTATGAGGCTATCAAGTTTAGCCTCCTTGGCTGGCATGCCCTCAATGAGATACCCCTTAGTGGTCCTTTCAGCCTCTTGGGAAGATTCCCATTCCCTAGTCTTATCAGCCAAGTTGGTTAAGAATGTCCATGCATCATTCTCCTCAGAAAAAGAAGTAAAGCCTGCTGGACACATAGACTCTACAAGTTGCTTGGTCTGATAATCAATACCCTCATAAATAATTTGGCATAGCTGCCACAAGTCAAAACCATGGTGAGGGCATTCTAAGAGGAGGTCCTTGAATCTTTCCATGAATTTAGAAAAGGACTCATGTGGTTTTTGCCTGAACTGGAGGATGTCACTTTTAAGCTTATTGGTCTTGTGAAGAGGGAAGAATTTTCTCAAAAAGACAATGGTGAACTCATCCCATGTATTAATGGAGTTTGTTGGCAGTCCATAGAGCCACTTCTTAGCCTGGTCTTTCAGGGCAAAGGGTATAAACCTAAGCCTAACTGTATCATCAGTCAAATTCTGGACCTTAATTAGAACACAGACCTCCTCAAATTCCCTAAGGAAGAGATATGCATCCTCATTAGCCATCCCATGGAAATGGGGTAGCATGCTGATGAAGTTGGTCTTGAGTTCATAGTTATTCCCTATAACAACAGGCAGACTAATGCATGAGGGCTGTGCAGCCCTGGTGGGGTAAAACCTATCCTTAAGAGTCTTGGGTTATTGGTCACCCATGGTCAAAGGTGGTAGAGAAGGTGATCTTCTACTAAGACGATTACTTGAATCACGAGTCCACACCTTAGCCACCTAAATAGATATGAGGTCTCCTTTAGAAAAATTAAAGAAAAATAAAACACTTAAAAAAAAAAAAAACTAGAAACAAGAGGGACCTCAAGGTAGATAGTGCATCTCTATCCCTCAAAAATCGAAACAATGGTTCAAAAGCTGTAAGGATGCCATATAGGTTGACAGCAAGGGAACTCGTATAGTCTTCTATAGCCACCTACGTGCGACTCCAATATGGATTCTGATGTAGAATGGAGGTCTACTATACGTTTATGTTTCCAACACTCTCACTATGTCGCTTTCCTGTTATCAAGAGTGGTCACCTCCAAAGATAAGTCACATGTCAATCCACCCAACCAAGTCAAGATGTAGCATCATAGGTAACTTAATCCTATGAGGGACACCAAAAGATGGAGGGTTAAAGCATATGAAGGACTTTAGATTGGGCGCACACTATTTGAAACAGAAGAGAAACAAGAAGAGATTTTCAAAAACTGATTTTTTTTTTTTTTTTTCAAAAAAAAAGAAGAGCAAATAATAAACTAAAACACTTCGATTTACTTAAAAATCAGATAAATAAAATGGACAATAATCTCCCCGGCAACGGCGCCAAAAACTTGTTTGAGTTAAAATAAAATCGCAAGCGTACGGGTCAATCGTAGCTACGGGTCGAACACGAGGAGATATACGCCACTCTATTTAACTAACTTAAAAGTAATGCAAAATGAACCAAATTAAAGTGTTAAATTAAACTAATTAAACTAACGAAAATCAATGCATCCTAACTCATAAGCATCTAATAAAATTAAGGGATTAAATTGGCGTCCTAACACATGAGCATCTAACCTATCAAACTAAAGCGAATTGAAAGGAATAAAAATGCAGCCACACATACTAACCACATAAAAAGAAATAAGGGAATAAAAATGCATCCATAAACCACAACCATATAAAAATAAAATAAAAGAAATAGAGGGGGAAGAAGAAGATAGAGAGAGATAGAGGAGATGGAGAATGAGATTGAGAGTTTAGATAGTAAAACCTGGATGTTCTTGCATGAATGTAAATGAAAAGCTTGAATACTTGCATAAACTTACCATGGCCTCCTCTTCTAAATCTTCAAGTCTTGTCATCAACTTAAGAACTTAGACTAGAAGGCTTAAAACCTAAACTAGAATTAAGAAATTACAACCCAATTGAAGACTTAAATTGAAATTAAAGCATAAACTAAACCTATTATAACCATTAACTAAAAATTATAAAAGCAAACTAGAACTTAGAAAAGCCAAAAATCACAAATTAGAAGGAGAAGAAGAGAAGAAATTTCACTAAGTGAATGAGCAATTTTTACAAGAGAGGTAGGGGGTATTTATAGGTGGAAGAGAGGAGAAGAGAGAAGATGGAAGTGTAGGAGAAATATTTCCTAAGAAAAGAGAATATTCTCTTCTCTTTCCTCTTTTACAATGCCTTGAATCTAAGAAAAAGAAAAAATAGAAAAAGAAGAAGAGAAGATTGTTTACATAGACCTTCTATTTCTAGAAAAATAAACTTCCAATTCTAACAAGTGCTTCCTTTTCTTTGTAGATATCTTCTCCAAGCAATAAAATCAAAGCATCTTTGATTTTTCAACCTTCCATAGATGAGAAAATATAAATCTATCCCAAGTAGAATTCCAGAAGTGCCCTTGAGAAGTTGGAGGAGAGAGAAAGTAAGGGTGATGACTAGGATCCTTCAAGAATAAATAAAATACCCATTCTGTCCTTCAGAAAACGTGGAGCATGGGGTGCTTATATAGGTCTCACCATTGTGTTCCTTACGAAAAATCACACAAAATAGACCCAAATTTCATCCAATTCGGAGTTGGGGAGCCCAAGATATCTCAAGTTGAAGTTGGACTGTCCAGAGCCTTCCAAATGGAATCTTTCGGGTACAGTAAAGTAACTTATGATAATTGCATTAAGGCTCCTAAAATCCGAACTTCCGCTTCACTTTATCCCCATCCGACTGTCAATAATTATAAATAAACCCCTACAGACCATTTTCAAGCGTCGTTACGGAAACGGCCATAACTTCTTCGTTTCAACTCGGAATTAAGTGCCGTTTGAACCATTGCGAAGCTGACTCGATGGGCTATGCATCCATTTACACTTCTAAAAAGCTTAAAAACATCTCCTTAGCATCATCTCCTTCATTTTCACAAGAATTCACCTAAACCCTAAAAAGCACAAGAAAGCACCGAGTAACTCTGTCCAATGTGGTAAAATGTATAATTTATGCCCTAAAATTTCACACATAAATGTGCTCATCAATAGTCGAAGGGCGTACTAGCATTACGAACGGGTTAAAGACATAAAGTCCTTACCTGGGATAGCCTGGAAACTAAAAAATCTGGCCCAATTCATCCAAGGGCATACTAGAGACATGGCCAACCATCAGCACAACATGCAAACATTTCTTAAAGAGCGTCAAGATCAAGACAGAGATCTGAACCTCATGAGCCGGAACATAATAGCAGCCCAGAAAGGGCAAGTTGAGACTTTACGAAACAAGCTCCAAAGAGGAGATGAGCGATACTGGCGAATGTGGGATAGGCACACAGACCTTTGGAACAGTGTGCGCGATTAAGTCAATGCTGTCCATGAACTAATCCAAGGGTCCAATGCATACATTCGTAGAATCGTGCCTGGAGGACTCAACCTGTGTTCAAGGCAACAAACGAGCCTACCCTTCCCATGCCATGAGGATGAAATCTTTGACCACATCAAGGAATTGGATGAGGAGACTCGAACCATGGAGGCTCTAGTGTGGGCAATGTGTGACAAGCTCCAAGAACTCACTATGGCCACCGATGAACCCGAAATCAACATGATCGTCATAAGTGATGGGGAATCAAATGAGTCAAATCAAGATCTTGATCACTTGTTAGCCTAGTTCGATTCTAAACTCTGCTTTCCGTCTGATGAAGATTGCAACAACGCCAATACAAGAAGTGGGAAGAATTTCAAACCGACCCGACTCAATGCAGACAACCCAGCTGAGTTGGTAAGGAACCAGAACCAGAACCATGCCACCATTGAACCAGAAAATGAGGTTCTAAAATAACTCAAAAAGACTCAAGCCAACATCTCAATCTGGGGTTTGTTGACCGGTTCTCGAACCCATAGAGAGGCAGTCCTAAAAGCTTTAGCTAGTATACATGTGCCAATTAGACAAAACCAGCCTAGCTAACCAACATAGTAAGGGCGCTCTATGCAGTCAAAGCAGTCATGTTCTCAGACAACGATCTTCCTCCTGCAGGACCAAACCATACGAAGGCACTCTATGTCACCATCGATTGCAATGGCAGTTGAATTCCTCAAGTCTTAGTGAACAACGGTTCAGCCCTGATTGTCTGCATGCTATGAACCATTTAATATATAAGGATTGACCCATCAAAGCTACAACCCTCCACATAAAGAGTGAGAGCCTATGACAATACTAGAAGAAATGTCATTGGGATCCTGAACACTGAAATAACCGTGGGCCCAACTGAGTTCCAGGTCGAGTTCCAAGTCATCGATATTACTTCATCTTACAATATGCTCCTTGGGAGGCCATGGCTCCATGTAGCCGGAGCAGTACCATCCTCTCTCCACCAAAAGCTCAAGTTCATAGTCAACGACAAGGTCCTCACCATCATGGCCGAATAAGTATGCTTGCTAATGTAGAGGCTAGCAAGGAATCAGACTCTCAGCTAGTCAATTTTCAGTTTAACACGGTGTGCGCTACATACCCAGCACAACCCTTGAGGGAGAAACTTCCCCTTACCCACCTGAACAGTCACAATGTAGCAGTCCCAAACATGCTCAAGAAAATGGGGTATTTTTAGGGTATGGGCCTTGGAAGGTCTCACAAAGGAATGTCAGAACTTATACTACCCTCTCACAATAAAGAGTACTATGGTCTAGGCTACGCCCTGACCAAAGAGGATCTCTTCAAATGGGACCAGAAAGAGAAACAGACAAGGAGTGAAGCTTACATGAAAAAGCTATACAAAGAGGACCCTAAGAAATACAAGAGGGTACAGAATTCAAAGAGCCCAAAAGCTGAGGTAAAAGTCACTACACCTTACCCGACAACTCTTAATGGATATTTCATTAAAGAAGGGGATACCGAAAAAAAAATTAGGGGATCTCTTGGGAGAATCCAATACGTCAGTCGGTTCATTTCTCGGTTAACCATGGTGTGCGAACCAATCTTCAAACTACTCAAAAAGAATGAGCCAAATGAATGGAATGAACAATGTCAGGCCACATTTAATATAATCAAAGAATATTTGACCAATCCACCGGTATTGGCACCCCCGATATCTGGCAAACCTTTGTTTCTCTATGTGTCTGTAACAGACATGGCCATAGGAGCAATGTTAGCACAACATCAAGAAGATGGCAGGGCAGAACAGGCCATATACTACTTGAGCAAGAAATTTGTGGACTATGAGACTAGATATACACCACTAGAGAAAGTTTGCACGGCTCTAATTTGGGCCACAAGGTGGTTGAGGCACTACATGATAGCACACCAAATGTTTCTGATCTCCAGGATGGATCCAATCAAGTACCTATTCGAGAAACCTGCCTTAACAAGAAGATTGGCACGATGGTTGCTTTTATTATCAGAATTTCATGTCAAACATATGACACAGAAATCAATCAAAGGACAAGCAATCGCTGTCAGTACATCCAATCCTTGAAACTAGACTGATGGAAGATGTATTTCCCCACAAGGACATTGCACAATTAGAACTAGAAGAAGCCGACATGATCTGGCAATTCCTATTTGACGGAGCAGCCAATCATAAGGGTTGCAGAGCTGGCATACTATTAATCACCCTCGATGGAACCCATATGCCCTGGGCATTTAAACTAAACTTCGAGTGCAACAATAACATGACTGAATACGAAGCTTGTGCCATAGGACTTGAGGCCGACTTACCAATAGGACTCAAGAGACTAGAAGTCTATGGGGATTCTTCCTTAGTTATATGCCAAATGTAAGGAAAGTGGAAAACTAGGGATGAAAAGTTAATTCCCTACCAAGAGCATGTTGAAATACTATCAAAGGAATTCAAGGAAATCAATTTCTCTTACCTATCAAGAGATAACAATCGGTTCACTAACGCACTAGCAACTTGGCGTCCATGGTTGAGATGGAATCCAAAACAAAGGTACATCCATTCTCGATCAATCTAAGACATCAATTGGCATATATCAATCACAATCACACTTTGATGGTTGATGGAAGACCATGGTATGCAAACATAGTGGATTTCATCAGGGAAGGACGATACCCTAAGGATACTACAACCAAAGAGAAGCATTTTTTGAGAAGATACGCTACACAATTCATTCTACTAGAAGACATCCTGTACAAGAGATCGTATGACGAAGTACAACTATTATATGTTGATGAAGAACAGTCGAAACTAGTCATGGATCAAATTCACCAAGACATATGTGGGCCTCACTTGAATGCAAGGATGATGGCCAAAAAGATCCTTAGACTAGGGTATTATTGGAACACCATGGAAGTTGACTGTGCGCAATATGTGAAGAAGTGTCACAAATGTCAAATATTCGGCAACCTCATACATACACCACCTTTAAAGTTACACACTCTAAGCTCACCATGGCCATTGCCACTTAGGGCATTGATGTCATCGGCTAAGTGGTCCCTAAGTCTTCTAATGGTTATGAGTACATTGTAGTTGCCATCGACTACTTTACCAAGTGGGTGGAAGTACAGTCTTATGCCAAACTGATGGCAGCCAAGGTGGCTAGATTCATAAGCAACAACATCATATGCCAATATGGAGTCCCTCATGAGCTTATGTCAGATCAAGGATCCCACTTCAGAGGAGAAGTGAGGAAGCTGTGCGATAAGATGAACATTCAAAGGCATACATCATCACCCTACAGAGCTCAAACTAATGACGCAATGGAAACCGCCAACAAGAACATTAAGAGGATAATACAGATGATGGCCGACAAACACAATGATTGGGCCGACAAACTAGCCTACACACTTTGGGCATACAAAACATCCATCTGAACTTTGACTGGGGCAACACCGTACTCACTGGTCTATGGAATGGAAGCAGTCCTTCTAGTCAAATTAGAGATACCCTCTCTTCGGGTTATGATGGATAGTGAAATTCCAGAAGCAGAATGGATCAAAATAAGATTCCAAGAGCTCAACCTCATTGATGAGAAAAGGATGTGTTCCATGGACAACATGAAGAAATACCAACAAAGGATGATGCAAACATTCCACAATAAGGTTGTACCATGCTAACCATCCGTTGGCGATTTGGTGCTTAAGGAACAACGAGCACCCATACATGATCCACGAGGCTAGTTTAGGCCCAATTGGAATGGCCCTTACATGATCAAGGAAATACTATCTAGCCAGGCGGTTCAAGTAGTTGATCTAGATGGGATTAACCTCCCTTACTTGACAAAAATGGATCAGCTCAAGAAGTACTGTCTGAAGTTTCCTAAACAATGGAACTACGTTCGACCTGATCCCTTAAAAACTTAAGGGTACGTAGGCAACTTGGTGAAATAAAATCAGGACTAGTCACATAAAAAAAATCAACCAATCAAATCAAAGTTCAATCACAAATTCAAAATTTTGGTCCATATCAAAGTTTCCAAAAATAATAACAAGAAATTGTTCAAAAAAAAAAGTACTACTCTTGGCAATCAAAATCCTAATAGGTCAAATCTTCCACCTTCTTCTACAACTTCACAATCCTTGCCTTTAAAACAATCGGATCGTCCGTATCTTCACCATCATCTTCTTCCACTTCCCTAGAACGCTTGGAACTTGAAGAGCTTGAAGTTTCCTTCCACTCCCATGTCAACCTCCTCCTTATAGTCTTCTCTTTCTTCTTTCCTTGGGTTTTCACCCATTCATCGTACTCAACAGTCATCCCACTGTCACAAACAGCTCCCACAGTCTTCAGTATTGTCTTGGATTGCCACAAACTCGCAATCCTTGCCACCAACTCCTTGTCCAACTGTTCCTGTGGATAAAAATTGACCAATTCCCCAGGCAAATCCTGAGTCAGTCCATACTGTTGACGCAATCTATTGGGTATAAAGAAGGAAGTATGACCCAACCCCATCAGATGCACACAGTTACACCCTGAAGAGTTCTGCACTAGGGCATCAACAGGCCATCATGAGCACCACCAACGAATGTCATTAGAAGAAATACGGGAAAGAGCATGCTCCTAAGTGTCCCAATGAGGATACTCCATTACTATTGAACAGAGGCGATAGTGCTTAATCTTGAAGTCTCCTCTCAATAGTCTCAAAAATTGTAGCCTCTCACAAAGCTAAATCTGCCATACCAATAGAAGCAAGGGTAGTTCTAAACGCATGGTAAAGATAAGAGAAATTTCAAGGAGAAGAAAATACCTGCAGCAAGTGTGGGCTGCCAACAAAGTCTTCGCTATGAGGAGTGTAACTTCTACTTAAGATGTCCAGCCCCCTCATTGTTTCCGCCAAGACGGTAGGAATAATAGAACCACCTCACTAGATTTTCTTGACAACCTCCATCAGCACATGGGAAGCCCCACGAGCACCAGAACGAAGAAGGAATTGAGCAATCACACAAAATAGGAAGGCTCTCTTCCTACACTCCATGAAACCATGGTTACCCCTACATTGAACCACGAAGAGACGAATGATCATCAAAACGTCAATGCTGTGACCATGCATAAAATGGGGAAGACGTCCCTTTTCCAATCCAAATAAAGACATGATGTCTTTGGAATAATTGTCCTTCAACGGGGGATGTATCATAGCACCATGACAAGGAGAGAGAAAGCATGCACAAAATTCCTCATAAATCAGACATACCTCAGCTGTACCAAAGCAGAACACGTGTACCTCCAGGATCCAATAGCGAGAAGCACCTCGAAGCAAGTCCCATGCAAGCGTCATGTTCTTCATACCCATCAATGGCTGGAGATGCACTCTTCCCAAGGCTTCACGATCATCTCTCAGCATGGAATCCATCCATGAACTCAAGGCCTTGTCCATTGATTAAGGAAGAAAAAAGAAAACAGCAAAATAGGAGAAAGGGAAAGAAGAGATCTTAAGGAAACACCTTAAGAGCAAAGAGAGAAAGAATAAAGAGTTTCTACACTCCATCCACCTTCTTCTGCAACTTCAAGATCCTTGCCTTCAAAATAATCGGATCGTCCGTATCTTCACTATCATCTTCTTCCACTTCCCTGGAATGCTTGGAACTTGAAGAGCTTGAAGCCTCCTTCCACTCCCATGTCAACCTCCTCTTTACAGTCTTCTCTTTCTTCTTTCCTTGGGTTTTCACCCATTCATTGTACTCAACAGTCATCCTACCATCATAAACAGCTCCCACAGTCTTCAGTATCATCTTGGATTGCCACAAACTCACAATCCTTACCACGAACTCCTTGTCCAACTGTTCTGGTGGATAAAAATTGACCAATTCCCCAGGCACATCCTGAGTCAGTCCATACTGTTGATGTAGTCGATTGGGTATATAGCAGGAAGTATGACCCAACCCCATCAGAAGCACATAGGTACACCCTAAAGAGTTCAGTACTAGGGCATCAACAGGCCACCATGAGTACCGCCAATGAATGTCATCAGAAGAAATACGGGAAAGAGCATGCTCCCAAGTGTCCCAATGAGGGTACTCCATTACTATTGAACGGAGGCGATAGTGTTTAATCTTAAAGTCTCCTCTCATTGGTTTCAAAAATTGTAGCCTCTCACAAAGCCAAATCTGCCATACCAATAGAAGCAAGGGTAGTTCTAAATGCATGGCAAAGACAAGAGAAATTACAAGGAGAAGAAAATACCTGTAGCAAGTATGGGCTACCAACAAAGTCTTCACTACGAGGAGTGTAACTCCCACTTAAGATGTCTAGCCCCCTCATTGTTTCCACCAAGACGTTAGGAACAATATCACCACCTCGCTGGATTTGCTTGACAACCTCCATCAGCACAGGGGTAGCCCCACGAGCACTAGAACGAAGAAGGAATTGAGCAATCACACAAAATAGGAAGGCTCTCTTCCTACACTCCATGAAACCATGGTCGCTCCTACGTTGACCTGCGAAGAGATGAATGATTACCAAAACGTCAATGCTGTGACCATGCATAAAATGGGGAAGACGTCCCTTTTCCAATCCAAATAAAGATATGATGTCTTTGGAATAATCGTCCTTCAAGAGGGGACGTATCATAGCACCATGACAAGGAGAGAGAAAACATGCATGAAATTCCTCATACATCGGACATACCTCAACTGTAAAAAGTGGAACACGTGTACCTCCGAGATCCAATAGTGAGAAGCACCTCAAAGCAAGTCCCATTCAAGCGTCATGTTCTTCATACCCATCAAAGGCTGGAGATGCACTCTTCCCAAGGCTTCACGATCATATCTCAACATAGAATTCATCCATGAACTTAAGGCCTTGTCCATTGATTAAGGAAGAACAAAGAAAATAGCAAAATAAGAGAAAGGGAAAGAAGAGATCCCAAGGAAACACCTCAAGAGCAAAGAAAGAAAGAATAAAGAGTTTCTACACTTCCCAAGCATCCTAATATAGCCCCAAGGACGAGCAAGGGCTCAAGAAGAGAAGAGGAATCGAAGAATCATGCAACAAGGCATTTCAAAAAGGAAACAACTCATAATTGGAAGCACGGAGTTGATAGTGAAAGACCCCAATTCGACAGCGAACCATGGCACCATCGACATCGACATCCTATCAAAGAATCCACTTCGATGTCAAACCCAAGTGGCCCACTGTCGAGCAGTGCATCTTTACTGTCTAAGTTAGTTCGACAGTCAGTTAATGGTACTTGACACTAACAATATCCTCTTCGATGTTGAAAGAAGACCCTTTACTATCGATCGACAGCATCTCGATGTCGATACTGTAGATTTTCAGCTTAAGTTGAATTTATACATTTTTGGGCAGTCCGCACCGCATCAGTGGGCTCCTGCCGTCTCAACACAGCATCCTACACCCTAGGGTCACGACGGACTAACCCACATCACATTCACATTCATATATCCTATTTTTACCTATCCAACTACACATTTAATCAAAAATCATAAAATTGGATTAAAGTCATTCAAAAATTATTTATAGGGCTCAAAGGCCCAAAACAGTTCAATCATCCAAGTTAAAAAAAAATCTACTGTGTTGCCTCGTCTCCATTAGACCCTTCTCCATCACCATGTTCTTCATCATCCTCACCATCCTCGTCTCCGTCACTCTCCTCCTGTTCCTCGTTGACCCCGCCACCTTGGCCATCTATGGGATCATCAATCTGGATCATAGGAGACCCTGGCACCGAAACCTCTGCAGCTAGGTAGGCTGAGCAGCAGCTAAGGCCTCGTCCCTTTCCTTTTGGAGCCAGTTGGCAGTCGCCTCGTACCCCAAAATGTCACCCTCCTACATCACATAACAAGCATTAGCATCATCATACATTTTAGTTGTGTACTAACCATGCAAGCAACAACACAATGTAAAAACCAACTTACCAGTTGGAGAATCCATTAGCTCTACAAGGCGGCAAGTTCCTTCAGACCAGCAACCATCCCTAATAGGTCATCATACCTATAGCCGAGAACCTGCACCAAGACTGATAGTCAGCTGTCATAAAAGGAATGAAATGCAAATTCACAGAGAAATCATGACACTTACAAAGTCAAAGCCACATGGAAAGTCGGCAACAGACAAAGATGGTCGAGGGATAGGTACCTCCCTACCCTCGTAAATAAATGACCACCCAAGCACTAGGAAGAAGGCATTCGACACCTTGTGTGAACATGAGGGTGCCAATGATGATCTAGCCCTAGTATCGCGAGGAGGCCTCATAGGAATGCAAGGCCTCTCGATGCCGGGCCATTGCCTAGGCCCGATCCCCCAGGTACTAGGCATACCCAAAAGGCCCAGTAAAGACCATGCGCCGAGGCACAAGTCTCCTAGCAGCCTCCAACTGAGCTTGTACACCCAGCTTGATAGACTTAAAGGGCTGCCACACAACCTGTCAACACAAGCACATTCAAGTCAATATCAAGTCAAACGCAGGGCAAGAAAGAATAGGAAAAATAGAGAAATTTTACCTCCTACGAGGAGAGTCGGTCCAGCATCTCCCTCACCACTGGTACTGGAAGCTTCCTTTCCTTAGGACATGTGTGGTCAGCCAGCCACATCCCTGCTCTAGGAAAGTATGTGTCTTCTAGAGACCTCAACCTAGGGGCACGCACCCCCAGATGTCATAAAACCAGCACTATAGTCAGGATAAAAGCATCAATGCAAGCAACATATCAAATACAGCTACAATTTGAATCAAAATACAAGCAAGAAAAAGACAATTGATTACCTCTGGTACGAACCAAGTGCCTCGGACATACTGGGTATGCTGCATGGCCAAGGAATCCAGCGCCCTTAGCATATGGGCATAGCCTGCTCCAGCCCAGTCGAAGGTCTTCACCTTCGATAAATCCCTGAGGTACCACACCATAGAGATGTGGATCCTCATGCCACTGGTGCTAAACAAGGTGTTCCCCAAGAGATAGAGGATGAAACAACTCGCCTGTTGATCCAGCTTCCTACAGCTGGAGGAGTCAATCACTGTCTTCTTATCCCACTTACGACAAAACCACTGCACTGCCACGTTCAAATCTAGGAAAGAGACCCGAGCTACCTCTTTAGCTCCTCATCATTGTACTCCTAGCTGCCAAGGCTCCCTATCACCGCCTCATCACCAAAAGAGAGGCCTATGTAGAAGAAGTAGTAGAGGGGCATGATCGTCATCTCACCCACAGGCAGATGGAATGTATAAGTAGTGGGCCACCACCTCTCAGCCAAGGCCGGTGCCAGAGACGTATCAAATTACCTGATCTGAAGAAGGGCCACGTCTTCAAAGCTAGCTGCAACAACTTACTGTCGGATAGCACTGCAAAGCTGGCTATACCAGCTCAGGACAGTCGAACACGACCAATATTTGTGATATGTCACTGGGTCCTACACATCAAAGCAATAAAGAGTTCAAAGATCAGGTCAAAATCCTCATGAAGCCAAAACACAATAGGCATCCAACTCAAATCAGTGCAAAGAACCCAGATACCAAGCATCAGTTCCAGAATGGGTCCCCCCATACGTGAACCTAAGCTAGAGTCAAACAGACCAAGCCAAGAATACCACTAATCCCCAGTGGAATCCAATCAAGGATTACTACCAAACACACACAAGATCTATAGTAAATCACTCACAACAGTAGCAAGTCAAAGATCATACAAGCATAGGTTTCCAAAATGGGTAAGCCCATGAATAAACCTAAGCCAAGGTTGCCTTTTCCTAGTTGATCCCAAAGCTCCAAACAAGGACCGGTGCATGATCCGAGCATCAGAACAACCCAACATGGATTTCACAGGCTAAGACAAGCAATTAAACAGGCCCAACAATAGGTCACATGGCAGTCCAAAACAATATCAAAAGCATAAACATCAAGCAATACTCATAACATGAACACCAAGAACACGAACAAAGTCGATTGCTTACCTTAGGTGGCTTCCATGCATTGCTGCAAATATGAGAGGGTGTGTCCCTGAGTAGGCGACCCTCATATTATGGCGCCCTCGAGGTCTCCCCACAGTTACTAAGCACATCCTCATCCAGATCGATCTCCGGGCGGCGAGCAGGATCCTCTCTTTCCTGTATCACAATGCTCGAGTTCCTTCACCTTTTGGGAGGAGGGGTACTACCTAGCAACATAGGCCTCTTATCCCTATCTTGGCCAGACATGGTGAATAAGGTAAAGAAGAAACAAGAAAAATCCAAAAAACTCACAAAATGGGACCCTTTCTTACGAATCCACCCGGATAGAAGAAAAGAGAGGAAGAGACGATCAATCCAAGACTAAGATTGAAGGATTTGATCCACAAACAAGGTCACACGGCCTAAAATGGTGGAAAATCGCGTTGGAAACCCTAAGAATCTGGAGAAGGAAGAGTTTGAAAAGAATTTGGATTGTGACTCTTCGTCTTCATAAATAGATTTTTTTTGCCCAGAATTGACATCGAACCAGGTCACCCTCGACATCGACGCACTGTCGAGTAAAGCATCTCGATGTCGATGCTGGATTTCACTGTCGAAGAAGCCATTATCAATGTCGAATTGTATATTTTGCTGCTAAATTCAAAATTTGACCGGGTGGGTCCACCCCCATGGTGACTTGGCACCCCTAGCATGCTAATGCACCTTACACGTGGGCCATGGCCCGCGCCCACAATCAAGCAAGATTCTAAATCTCTAGTCACGCTCGAACAATCGGCAATTACCAACTTGGGATCTCAATCAGCATATCTCGCACGCCTTGCACCAGCAAAATTATCAGACTGCCCTCACACAACCAAAACTGTACAAGCACCTGTGGCATTTACCAAACTACCCCTACACCACGCCCTTTCAATGGCAAGTTAATCCCCAGGAGTGCCCGTACTATTTGTGATCCTTTACAAAGCATCATGCTCTATCAATGATGAATTGCTCACCGGAGCGCCCAAACTATCGGCAATCACTCACAACCGCACCCCTGCCCTATCAACGAAAATATTTTTCAGTACACACGATGGCGACACTGTTTACAACCCCAACAGAAGCACCCATACTATCGGCCAGTCTCATCACCAAGCCAACGCAACCCAAACTATTGGCAGCCAAAGCACTACTACCGTTCAACCGATGGAGCCAATCGCGCAGGTATGCCTCTATCCCCCACACTCCGGTGACCCTGAACAAGGCACTAGCGAGTTTTCGCTCAATCCGACGAGATAAAGTGTTTGTAAAATCACTTCTTTGACCTGCAACTGTCGCACAGTGTTAGTGAAAGAGGGGCATTTGGGATCTTCCACGTGCGGTTTTCTTGATCAATCTGATCGAAAACCTTAGTAATAGTACATCCGCGAGGTTTAGGATATTGAATGGAGAAATTATAATGTGAGAGAATCCAGTTGTCTCCCCCCCCCCCTATATATTGATTTGCTCTCCATTTTTGACATGCCATAAAAGTCCTGCTTGAAGCACCTTTCGCCCTTCCAATATACTCCGCCAAACCCACGATGGTTGATTGCCTATCCCTGCCTCAAGGAAGTCCTTGGATGGGAAATAAATTGCTTTGAGGAACTTTGCCTATAAGGACTTGGGAAAGGCCCATAACCGCCACACACTTTTGCTAAAAAGGCTGTGATCTGGAGGAGTAGATCTCGGATGCCAATACCTCCCCTTTCCTTTGGTTGAGTTAACCGTGACCATGAAATCTATGTAATCCGTTGTTCCTCTTCTTTTTGACCCCAGAAGAAATTTGACATTGACTTTTGAATCTGTTGTGATGAGAACATGGTAACTTGAAGTGGGAACCGGCATAACTCGACATCGAACTTGCAACGGAGTTGAGCAAAACTTCTCTCCCCCGAAAGACAAGAGATTTTTCTTCCAAACTTTGATACGGTTGCTCACCTTTGCTGTGTGACATCCTGAAAGAGTTGGCTTTTAGATAAACCGATCTCCGTTGGTAGGCCGAGATACCAAGATGGACCCTCACCATACCGAATTTTTAAGATAGGAGAGAACCAACGCTCCAATCGTTGTGGTGTGTTAGGGATGAAGGTTAGGGTCGATTTTTGCAAATTCTCCTCTTGTCCGCTAGCCTTGCAATAGACCTCTATACAATCTTTTAATTTATAAACTTCGTCTAGCTTCACTTGAGAGAACATCAAGTTGTCATTCACGAAAAGGAGGTGAGTAACTGCAGGAGCTCTGTTGCGTTCCTTTACTCCTTGGATGGCTTGATCCACAGCCGCTTTCTGAAGAATATTACTAAGGCCTTGTTGTACACAATAAAAAGAAAGGGGGAGAGTGGGTCCCCCTGTCGAATTCCTCTTAGGGAAAGATGTTGCTTCTCTCCGCTTCATTAATTAAAATAGAGTAAGAAATGTAGGTCATGGTTTCTATAACAAACTGAATCCACCTGGAACTGAAGTCAGTCTTGAGAAGAATGCTTTGACTGAAGGCCCACTCTATTTCAGCATATGCTTTTCACATATCGAGTTTCATCTTCATAAATTTCTTTTTCCCCTCTTCCTTTTTCTGATGTAATTGAAAAACTCTTGGACCATGAAAACGTTATCAAATATCAACTTTTCTGGGACAAAGGCTGCTTGTGAGAGAGCAATAATCTTATGCAAGGAATGCTTCAACCTGTCTGCAATAATTTTTTGTATAACCTTCGATGCAACTCCACAAAGGCTGATTGGCCTCAGTTGGTCCGTAGTTTCAGGGCTGGGAACTTTTGGGACTAGGCACAGCAGCGCTTTGTTTATGTTTGGAGGCATGTGACCAGTAAAGAAAAAGTTAGTAACAAAACTCACTAATTCATGGTTGGTTATATCCCATTTTTTTTCGAATAACATTGTAGGGCCGTCTGGGCCTAGAGATTCGAGAGGCTTCATGGCATTTAAAGCACCCCTAATTTCCTCCACCTTGGGATCATACACATGGCATTTAAAGCACCCCTAATCCTCCACCTCGTTTAGATCATCACCAACCAGTGGGTTTGTTGCCTCCAGTACCTCGTGCAAAGCTTTCTGGTCAATTCATTTAGTGTAAACTTCATTTAAATATTCATGAATCACCTTGAAGACTTCCTTTTCATTCTTCGTCCATTGACCATCAGGATCTTTAATCTTTAAGATCCTATTTCTTTGCCTCCTCTAGATTGTAGTTGCATGAAAATAACCTGTATTTCGGTCACCAAGATTCAGCCAGGAAATCCTAGACTTTTGCATCCACATGGCTTCCTCCCTCGCCAGTTTTTCCTTCGTTGACTTTGTTTTTTTTTTTTTTGATGAAATAGGAAATATATATAGCAGATTAAGGAGATAACATATACATAGACTTCGTAAGACAAGCTGACTTAGCCAGGTTGTTAGCTACCACATGACAAAAAGAGTCACCCGTAGTAGTATAGTGTATATCAGGGTCTAGGTTATGTATATACATAAGATCTTTAAGTAATGACCACGGCCAAGGATTGGAAGATGGAGATGGAAGAAAATCAGTGATCTCTTGATTGGAGCACCATACATCTTTAATCTGCAACCCCAAACTCCTTGAAAGATCAAGACCATTTCTAATACTATTGACCTCTGGATCACATCCACTGCAGTTCTTAATATACCCTACCACAAACAAAGTGAAAACACTACTAAGCAAAAAAATACTCGACCATCTTGCCGAAGTTACTCCTGAGTTTTGGTATCTTGAACAGATTAAGATAGGATAACTAAAATGGGATAACTAAAATGAGAAATGAATAAAGATTTTAAGCCTACCACATCAAAACTATATGGCATTACAGCATGGGATGAAACAAGGGGAGGGGAAATCTTCAGATTGGATAATCACAATTCCGTTTGTTTAAGAACCCAAGTGGGATTAGGCTTTTCTAGCCCCACTACCACCTTGTTTCTAGTAGTCCAAATAAAGTAACACATAACAATAAACACCTTGCAAAATCAACCTAAAGAGTCCTTATCTAGAGAACGATTAAACAAAGTCGCTATGTAGAAGTTTTCCAATGATGAATGCGAAATGCATTCAGTCCTTAGCCCCAATGGCCCAACTGCCCAGATGCGTTTGGTTCAGTCACATGAAAGGAATAAGTGCCAATAGGATTCAGCACCACATCCACAAAGAGCACAGGCTGTATCGACCTGAATCCATTTGGAAATAACCGCCTTAACCGGAAGACCTGCATTTAAAAGTCGCCAGAAAAAGATTTGAAATTTATGGTGGATTTTTAGCTTCCAAAAAAATTTCCACCAAGTGGGTCTAACAGAAGTATTAGAGGAATCATGCGAAAGCAAAGATTTAGTAGCTAGCTTAGTACTAAAAAGGCCATTTTTGGCAAGAGTGCACCACCAGCTATCCTCAACAGAAGATAATCTGATCCTGTAAATATGAGAAGACAAATGCAAAGGAATTGAGCAATCTATACTGTCTGAATTCCATCTAGAATCCACAATATAATCAGCAACCTTTGCATTCCTCCGTCGACTTGTTATAAGATTTTCTCTCTTGAGAGAGGGCGGATGCTGGGAGACTCTGTAAATATTCTAGTTCCATCTTCAAATTTTCTATCTTCACCTGAGTATGGCCAAAAGATTCTCTATCCCCCTTTTTCAAAGTGACTTTGCAATTCTCCATTTTTTCCTGTAGGGGGGATTAGTAGTTTGGCTTGCCGACCTGGACCACACTTTACAAACAGTTGGTTTGCACTGTGGATGTCTTGTCCACATAACTTCAAAGTGAAACAGTCTGGGGCCAGTAGATATCCCACCTTGTGAATCGATCAGAATAGGAGCGTGATCAGAGCCCATGGCTGGAAGGACAACAATTGCAATGCAGTCGAAGAAGGTTCTCCATGCAATGTTGGTCAGGGCTTGGTCCAACTTAAACCAGATATTACTTTGTCCTAGACGTTTGTCGCTCCACTTGAATAGAGGGCCATTAGCTCTCAGGTTTACTAGATTGCATAAATTTAGCATGTTCTGGAATTTCTCCATGTTGCGACCTCCTCACTGATTTCCACCTGATTTTTCCTGGCATGAGAGAATCGAATTGAAATCGCCCATGCACATACATTTTTCAATCCGGCTAGAGCCCAGTCTAACAATTGGCCCAAATTTCTTGCCTTCGAGCTCTGTTAGGTTCCCTATAGACTCCAGTGAGGTGGAAACTTGCTTGTTGTTGTATTTGGACTACTACATCAATGATCCGATCATCAGAGTAATTAACTTGTATATGCACATTCTGATGCCATAGAAAGGTTAGTCCTCCTAAGGAATCAATAGAGTAGCGGTGAAATAGGGTTTGATTTTTTAAAACCCTAGTCGAACCTGAGTCCTCTTAGCTCAACACAAGCCCAACCCGACCCTAGGTCGGGCTGAGATAACTCAGCCCAGGCCCAACCCTACAAAGATATCTCAACCCAGCCTAGCCCAGCTCTGATTGACCCTGATCGGGCCAGGCTAGGCCGGGTTGGCCCTGATTGACCCTAATTTTTGTCAAGGGTTGGGTTGGCCCTTAATTGACCCTGATTTTTGCTAGGGCCTGGTTGGCCTTGTCTTGCCTTGTTTTTTGCCATTTCTGTTGTCCTATGCATTAAAAAACAAGAGACACATGATTGGGTATTGGTTTGTTTCATACTTAATTGACTATTAAACTTTTCTTTGAGTTAAAAAACTTTTAGTCCAATCTTAAAATTGTAAATATCTTCATTCAGTAGATAATTAGACTTTTTTGGTAAACCAATATATAATTAGATAATAAACACAATTTGCAAAAATGTAAACAATAAATTGTAAAGCATAACCTAACACAGGGTGGGGTCGGGAAGGGTAGGGCTTAGCCCTAGGCCTCAACCCTGGTCCAGCCCGGCCTTGACCCAAGGCCTAAAAATTTCAACCCTATCCCGCCCTCAAAGTTGAAAAATCCAGCCCAAGCCCTGTTCGGGCTTAGGGCGAGCTCGGGTCAACAGGGCCAAACTTACACCCCCTACAATAGAGTCAACCGAGAAAAAGTACGGCACCTTCCACTTTCTACTCAGCTTCAATTCTATCTCTTTTGCACTTAGTCTCTATAAGAAAAACATCAGGATTCACCTTGAGGGAGAGTTTGATTAGACAACGTTCAATCAAGGGGCTCCCCGCTCCCCGACAGTTCCAACTTATGAGCTTCATGTGAAAATCAGTGTGGAGGCTGCGACCATTCCAACTTATGAAGTGTTAGGGGGCCTCCAATCACGTATGGTATTATCATAGTTCCCAAAAGAGGGTAGTTTTGACTTTGGGAATATAATGATGACCTAAGAGTTCAGTCATGGGGTCACTTCAAAGTAGCTTTTCCTTCTTATCACTATGTTTTCAAAATATCTCATCTCCACTAATGATGTGACTCTATATTTGGACTTCTATGTCATCATTGACTTCTTATCCTTTTTTTTTTTTTATGAAAAGCATATATATATTAAAAAGTAAACTGGTAGATACAGGGGGGGAGTCCTTGTCCTAGTCAGGTACTTACAAAAGTGAAAAGTAATGTTCTTAAAGTTGTTAGTTTTTTTAGCCAAAATAAAGAAGTTCTGTAACAGGTTCCAGGGTATAGTAAAAGAGTCTATGGAAATAAAAAGCTGGAAAAGATTCTTGTTGCGTAACCAGACATAGCCAATGGGAATCCGCTCCTTTGTAGCTCTTTCCCATCCTTGAAGAAGCCCAAAACGTTCCACCTCCATGGGGTCCTGAACACTTAAGTAACCTGCATCTGTTAAAAAGTTCTGATCATCTATCAAAATGTTAAATTGCCACTTGATTAATTTAGAAGCAGGTTCAAAAATTCCTGCGACAATTAAACCAGGAAGGTCGATGAAATTGTTAGATCCAGAAATATGATGATAGCCAATGGGAATCCGTTCCTTTGTAGCTCTTTCCCATCCTTGAAGAAGCCCAAAATGCTCCACCTCCATGGGGTCCTGAACACTTAAGTAACCTGCATCTGTTAAAAAGTTCTGACCATCTATCAAAATGTTATAATTGCCACTTGATTAATTTAGAAGCAGGTTCAAAAATTCCTGCGACAATTAAACCAGGCAGGTCAATGAGATTGTTAGGTCCAGAAAAATTATGCATAGTAGGAGATCCATAATATGGTGATTCCAACATAGGTGCATTTATTATAGGTGGGGAGAGACACAGAGCATTTGCCCATTTTAAAACACTTTTGATAACTAAGAAGGGGTCAGCTGAGGTGCCACGCATAATTACATTGTTCCTTACAGACCAGATATAATAACAAGTTAAAATGAAAATAGAGAAGAACCTGGAGGTAGATTGTTTATCAAGATCAGGTGAATCAAGTAGAGATGCACATAGGGAGATGAATGATGGGCCAGAGAGGTGCTCAGTTCTTAGTCCAAGAGGACCAGAAGCCCAGATACGCTTAGTCCAATCACATGATAAGAATATATGCCAAAGTGATTCATCACAAGAGCCGCACAATACACATGAAGGGTGGACTGGAAGCCATTTCGAAATAGAGGCCCTGACTAGGAGTCCTGCATGTAAGACACACCAAAAGAAAATTTTAAATCGAGGATGTAAGTTTAGCTTCCAAAAAAATTTCCACCACTTTGACAACAATGGATTTGGTTGACCATGATTTGAAATGTAAGTGGCTGCCATCTTAGTCGAGAATCATCCATTCTTAGTTAATGAACATCTCCAAGTGTCCTCAGTTGCTAAGGCTTGAATCCTAAGAATGTTCATCACTAAAGGAGGACAAAAACAAGCATGTACTTTGAGGCAGTCCCAAGTATTAAATGTTAAAAAATTAGAAACATGAGTATAGTCGGGATTAATACTCAGAGCTTGTGGAGAAAAGTTACCTGTGTCAGATGGAACCCAGGGATCATGCCAACAAGAGGTCGAGAGGCCATTCCCAATTTGTCTATAAACCATATTCTTCAAAAGTTGGTAAAGCCTTAGCTAAACTATTCCAGGCCCATGACCCTTTTTTTAACCAGATTTTAAAGTCAAAGGGTGAGGAATGAGGGAAGTACTTAGCTTTAAGCACTCTTACCCAAATAGAAGAAGGTTCAGAAAGAAGTCTCCACCCCAGTTTCAAGATTAAGGCCTTATCATGAATTAGGGTTTTCTTAATTCGCAGGCCGTCGTGGGGGGGGGGGGTGTGTTGCACACAGAGTCCCAACCAATCAAATGGCATTTTCGTTTGTCAGCAGGGTCATTATTCCAAAATCGAAGATTGATAGAGTCAAGTTCATGCAAGTCTTCTGAGGGAATAGGAAGCTGGACATCAGGTACGAGGGAGTGGATGTAAGGACAGATTGAATCAAAATTCTTCGTCCCACAAAAGAGAGGCAATTAGCCTTCCAAGTGGCGAGCTTAGACCGAACCTTATCCACTGAAAAACCTAGTTCTTTGTGTTTGGATCAGCAGTGAAACAGTTTCGTGCTAAGCTAAACAGAGTTGGATGTCATTTCTTTCATCTGGAGAAGGGAGCAAAAAGGAAACAATTGAAGGTTCAGAGATCTCATCTCGGAAAAACTTTTAATGCTACACTTGGAGCAGGAATGTTCCTGCTACACTTGTAGTAGGACAAGACTGGCAGCCAAGAAAATGGAATAATTCACTTCCTCTTTGGTTTGAGTCTTGAAACAGCCATTTTACCAAAAGTTTCGCTTTTATAGCCTGGGCTTTGTTAAGTAGGCTGTGATTGGGCTTTGTTAGTACCAAAACTCAATGGGCCAAGATATTCAGGGTCAATCAAGGCCGGGCCAAGCTTGGGAAAACCCTGCCAGGGTCGAGTTGGGTTGAGATTATGCTTGGCCCTAGTAGGGCCAGGCTGGGCTTGGGTTTTAGGTTAAGGCTCCTAGGGTTGGGCTAGGGTTTAAGGCAAGCCCAACCCAGCCTGGCCCATTAACACCCCTATTTAGATCTCATCTCGGAAAAAATTTTGTTGCTACACTTGTAACAGGACAAGGTGGGCAGCCAAGTAAATGGAATAATTCACTTCCCCTTTAGGTTCATAAATACCCTCCTAGATTTTAATATTTTCTAAAATACCCTTTAAGATCTTTTTTCCTTGGCTGTTAGTCTTGCAGTAGCAAAATTTCATCGAGATTCTCTCCACGTCCAATAAACTGAACCCAGATCGTCTATGGTGCAGCTGCCCGTCCTGCTTGTGCTGCGCAGACATAGGGCCGTGCGTAAAGACTGCCTTACCCCCACTCAGGCAAGGCACTCGGGCAGGGGTAAGGCGGCCTTTGCGTGGCCCTGGGTCTGCACATCACAGGCAGGACGGGCAGCTGCACCGTAGCCGATCCAAATTGCAATAAACTAGCTAAAAAACAGAAGCAAAATCCAAAAAACATTAAGTATACTTACAAATGAGGTAACCAGCAAGTGAACTTATTTTATTTTTTATTATCCCGTTTTGGGGTCAAAGTCATATAGTTGATAGCATGGAGAAACAATTAAAATCAAATTACATGATGAGACACGGACATAACAAACAGTCAACACACATGATCCATAACCATAAAAGGGTGATGGAACAGAGGACTCTCCGTTTACTTCTTACAAACGATTCCACGGCCAGTCATGCCACTCTTACACTCCATGTCGGCATATTCAGAAGCAGCTCCGGTGATTGGAAGCCCTCCTTGGCGGAAGCGGGCAACAGAGCAGTCAGTAGAGAAGAGATCCGATGAGGAGAACTCACGGACCCCACCCATTACAGGCATTGCCGCCGATATCTTGACCTTGCTGGTGTAATCGTTCCTGTATGTCTGACCCAACACCCCATGCACGGTATCGCTCAATGCGTAGAATTTGAAACCCAACTCTAGATGAGCAAAGCAGTCGTCCTTAGTGATGCCATAGTTGTGAACCCGAGATTCTTCCTCTGTGATGGGAACCACCGTGGCCGTGATCCTGAAGTTACCTTCAACTTCAAAGGTGACGGAGTTGGTGGAGCGTGTTCTTGTGACGGATACAGCTGGGACGGTGGTGGATTGCCAGGATGCACCTTCGGATTGAGGGAGGAAGATTGGCTCCCCATCAAAAGTGAGGGCAAGACGGTCGACAGAGTGGTCCCAGGTGGAGGTCTTGAGAGCACCGAGGTAAAGGCGGTGAGAGTCGAAGAGGACTCCCAAGGACTGGACCCATGTGAAGTCCCTGTGCATGTCTTGGTTACGGCGGCCGATGAAATGGGCGTTAATATGGACATTGGAGTCGGAGATGAGGCAGAAATCGCGGTCCTTCTTGCCGTGGAAGTAGAAAGTTATGCCGTCACCGCCTATAAATCTTGGGTCTTGGCACACTGCCCCCGGCATGTCACACTCTGTTTGTTGTATACAACCATATCATCAGCGCAAGAGTGAAATTATATACTAAGAACCATTTTTTTTTTTTTTTAAAGAAATGAAATTTTCACAAAATGAGGTTATTGGAGAAAAAGGATCTTTATTAAAATCTTAGTTGTAAATGGGCTTAAAATTATGAGAGAAATGAACTTACTGCACATGGGCTTGCAGGATACGCAATCCACCAGACAATCTCCCCCTGGACAATTCGAAGGACAGCTGAACTCCTGACCGTAACAACTCTTGTACTTCTTCACTTTGCACTTTTCCTTTTTCTCTTTCTGGGGAGGAGCAGGAGAAGGAGGTGGTGGAGGATTTCCTCCTTGCTGTGGAGGAGGTGGAGTTTCTCCTTGCTGTGGAGGAGATGGAGGTGGAGTCTCTCCTTGCTGTGGAGGAGGTGGAGTTTCTCCTTGCTGTGGAGGAGGTGGAGTTTCTCCTTGCTGTGGAGGAGGTGGAGTTTCTCCTTGCTGTGGAGGAGATGGCGGTGGAGTCTCTCCTTGCTGTGGAGGAGGTGGAGTTTCTCCTTGCTGTGGAGGAGATGGAGGTGGAGTTTCTCCTTGCTGTGGAGGAGATGGCGGTGGAGTCTCTCCTTGCTGTGGAGGAGGTGGAGTTTCTCCTTGCTGTGGAGGAGGTGGAGGAGGATTCTCTCCTTTCTGTGGAGGAGGTGGAGTTTCTCCTTGCTGTGGAGGAGATGGAGGTGGAGTCTCTCCTTTCTGTGGAGGAGGTGGAGTCCATCCTTGGTGTGGAGGAGGTGGAGGTGGATTCTCTCCTTGCCGCGGAGGAGGTGGAGTTTCTTTTTGCTGTGGAGGAGGTGGAGGTGGATTCTCTCCTTGCCGCGGAGGAGGTGGAGTTTCTTTTTGCTGTGGAGGAGGTGGAGGTGGATTCTCTCCTTGCCGCGGAGGAGGTGGAGGTGGATTCTCTCCTTGCCGCGGAGGAGGTGGAGTTTCTCTTTGCTGTGGAGGAGGTGGAGGTGGATTCTCTCCTTGCCGCGGAGGAGGTGGAGTTTCTTTTTGCTGTGGAGGAGGTGGAGGTGGATTCTCTCCTTGCCGCGGAGGAGGTGGAGTTTCTCTTTGCTGTGGAGGAGGTGGAGGATGGTTTTTTCCTCCTTCAGAATCTCCTCCTTCTGGAGGTGAAGGACTGTTTTCTGGAGGAGAATGATTGCCATCGTTACCTTCTCCTTCCGAAGGAGAAGGATTCTGATCTTTTCCTCCTCCTTCCGAAGGAGAAGAATTGTTATCTCCTTGGTTCTTATTCCCGTCTTGATTCTGGTTCTGATTGCCATCCTGATTCTGATCAGCTGCAACAGCCAATACAAGCATAGCCAGCAGAAGAACACACGAAACTTTGCGCAACACAGCTCTACCCATATTTGTTTTTTCTGTAACTACTACATGTATTGCAGTAGCTTTAAGTTGAATGGGAGGTTGTGAGCCCAGGGCATCCTTTTATACAAGTCTTTGATGACTAATGACTCCCTCGATTGAGTGTAAAAGGTACTATTACTCACGTGGTATATCTACAAAGCCTTCACTCCACCTAGCGTTTCAATTATATTTTCATTATCATATAACTTGTATTTGAAAAAGCTATTAATTATTATATTACCGTAACTGTTGCTTTACTTATGATCCTTAATGGCCTCTTTACGTGCATATGTTAGGAACTTATGCACCGGGAAGATGGTGATCGAATGGTAACTTAAGTAGTTTGGAAGAAAATATGTATATATATACATATATAGAAGCCCGTGCATTCTCTTGTAGTTCTTAGATTTTTAGAGTTTTATTATACCACTTGGTGAATTCTGTTTAGACTAATATGTCAGGTATTTGACAGATACGGCAAAAGCTCTAGAAGAGATGGAACGCGTTAAATCAAATTTTTTAACTTAATTCCTATTAGGTTGGCCCAATCTAACGCTTATACACTAGAATGGATCCCATTAGGCACATAACATGGTACTTGACAAGTAAGTTGGGGGCCTTGAAGTCTATCTATCCACAAATATGGCCTTTGCCTGTTTATCGCATGAAGCATGCCCTAGGTAAATTAGCCTTACTTAGATCTATCATTCAAATTATGGGGACTCCATCCTCCAAATAATCAACATTTGGTTGACGTACTTTTACCCCAAAAAAATATATAGTTTGGTTGACTCACTTATGAAGGTCCAATCCGTAACGTATAGGACTGTTCGATCCCTTTCCACTCCATGTCTTCTTTAAGCTTGTAATTTGGTGTAATACACATTATCAACAATAAATTTATGTTTTACCAAACAAAAAAAACCCTCTAAAATAATCAATTAAATGTTCGATTATCAATTTACTTTGGCAATCACACCACCATGACATAGTCTATTTGAATTTCTCTTCTATATTTGTGAAGAATGATACTCGGTAAAATGATAATGCTTCCAAAAGTTACTCTTCTTGCTATTTGGCGGCCTGTCGGGATCCAGATCTTCTACGGTGCGCTGCCCATAGTGGCCTGAGCAGCGCAGACATATGGGCGTGCACATTGACCGCCTTACCCCTGGCCCGAACGCCTTGCCCGAGTGAGGGTAAGGCGATCATTGCACGTGCCCATGTGTCTGCGCAGCTCAGGTCGCTACGGGCAGCGTACCGTAGAGGATCTGAATTGTTAGAGATAAATCAATCGGTTCAATCTTAATAGTCTAATTGTTTCTCAATTTGACCTTCTGATCTTCTCTAGATTTCCATCAGAAACTCCTATAAATAATATAATAGTCCGATTGGGTCCCAAAACATTGCATGTAGGAACTCTCTTGACCTACAAACAAACGGCATAAGTGACAACAATAGTAATCTAATAAACATAATTCTAGTGAAGCAATGATGATAGACAAGAAAAACTAACTCTATAAAATTAAGCAAAAGTTAATTTAGATAAAGGGAAAAGATCCCTACCCGGTGGTGTTTCCTACACCCTCTCACATGGCACCGTGAGATGATGCCTCTGCCCTCTAGGTAGATACTCAGGCGTGCTCACCCACTGGCCCAAATGCTTGTGTAGAGACCATAAGACCAAGTAGGGATCTCTTGCCCTTTAGATAATTACCATGATAAGCTTCTTAGGATGGTTCACCATTTTAAGTCGAGTGGCATTAATTGGAACCTAGAAGAGTTCAACAATGAAACCTCAAAGAGTTTCACTTTTTTTTTTTAGCTAAAGGATGATTTGAATTAAAAGAATGAAATAAAATACAAAGGAATCCAGGCCAGCCGCCTGAAACTCAAACAAACAAAGCAAAGCAAAAGCAGCCCCTCCCATCTACGGCAAAGCCATCAATGGAAAGGACTACAAGCGATCAACCAAAAATTAGCCAGCTGGGAAGCGAACCCTACAATGAGCATCCATCTGCAACTCAGAAACAATCGAAGACAGGAAATCAATTAAGGTAGAGGAGAGCTCAAACTTCATTGCAGATTTTACCAAGAAATCTGCTATAGATCGTTGGCTTCCCTATAACAGTGCGAGATACACCACTCAATAGAGCGAAGGAAAGGCTATAGCGAAAGGCACTTTTGCCGGACAAACCAAGGCACTAAGCCTTTAGAGAGCAATATGAAAACTGCATTTGAATCGCACTCAATCCAAAGCTTAGTAAAACCCAGCTCTCTAACCCATAGGAAGCCGTCAATCAACGCTAAAAATTCTGCCTCAAAGTTGGATTTAACTCCCTAGAAATATCTGAAGGAGAAATTAATCTGAGCTTGAGAGTCACGAAAAAACATCACTGGCACCAGATTTTCCTGGATTTCCCAAGGAGCAGCCATCCAAATTCAACTTAGTCTAGGAAGGAGGGGGGCCACCAGAAAACCTCCAAGAATTCATGTTTGGTATTTGGAACCACCGGAATCGATAAGAGACAAGAACAAAGAAGATCAGAAACCGAAGAAACTGGGTTCTTAAACTTTGAAGAAATAAGAGACAGATCTCTCAACAACGCTTTACAGATCCAACTCAAATCCCTAAACTTCCTATCATAACACCTAAGGTTCCTTTCCAACCAGATCAGATAAGGAATAACAGTGAATCCAGCAAACCAGACATCCTTGAGGTTAATCACCTGTACATGGCAAACATAATGGGATGAGCTTTAAAAAGCCCCCAGTGAGCAATATAACAAAACCATGCTATAATCATCAGTCAATAGATAAAGTACTACACATCAATTAGAAATCAATCACTTATCGATACATAGCCTTCTTTAATTCCTTTCCTTTATAGTCATAATCATTATCCTTATTAAGTCATATCATTCTTTGACATTCTCTTAATCATTCGATTCATTATGCAATTATACATTCTTTTCTCTTTAGCTAACCTCAACTTCCATAGTAGATATGTACACGTCTCTATGGGTATGAATACCCTCTCTGTGGGTGTAAACACTCTTGCCAAAAACCATACTTGATAAAAACCTCAAGAGTCGAGATCTCTCTATGCAAAAACCATCCTTGCTAAAAACCTCAAGAATCTGGACTTCTCTAAGCCGAATCATGTCTCAGGTTGAAGCTTCAAGGGCCGGACTTCTCTATGTGTATCCACATGGTCATATATTGGCCATTTCTCTTATCATTTATTAGTTCTGTTTATCTATTATCGATCAGTACTTTTAACTGTTCTCTTATCATCACAATTATACATACATTCATATGTCAATAGTCATGCTCTTAATAATATTCTTTACGTTCTCTTTAATGATCAATAAGTAATATGTAAAACATTTCATAGAGTATAATCCGTACAAACTGACATGGACACACATATCCCTATCATAGAGTCAGTTATATTGTAATATGATCAATACTAATTCATAGCACTCATCATTCATACATTACAATCAATATTTAACCATTAATTGAGTTAGATAACTCACCTTAAGACACATGGATCCACTATTAAACGCCAATAAATGAGCACTCTAAGACTTCAAGTCAACCATCACCTATTGCAAAACATCACCCAAAAATGGGTCATAAATAGTAAGGAAACTAATTCCCCAAGTCTCATAAGGGTCAGCCCCTTAAAATGGGCAAAACAATCAAAAACAGGGATACCCAACTAGACTCACCGGTTTCCAAAATTATTTCACCATGGTTTGAGGATTGGTTCAAATCAAGTGATTCAAGGTTGTTTTACAAATGAATCTAGTATCAACCATAAAAGGGTTGTAAAAAGACCACCTCCATCTCAAGAGCAGAGGGATCTTTCTTTTCTTTCGGGGGGGTCCGGTCGCGGTACCCATAGTTAGGTTTTACGCTGTTCTAAACTTAGTGGAACATATTGGATCACACATATTTTGCTCTATTGGCGTAGATCTTGCAAGTTCATGCAAAGATCAATGGTAATTAGGTCATTGAGTTGTGGTCAACACATAGGGTACAAATTGAGGAAATCGGATGGCGGTAAAGGATTCAAGCTTCTCCATATAGAGAACACTTCAATGGTCACTTTGTGGCAATAAATGGTGAAGAATACTCTTACATATGAGGGAACAACCTCGGTGCTCATGAAGAAATCAGAGAAGCCGGAGAAGATGAAGGAAGATGAGTGGCAAGGGTTGACGAATCTAGCGAACAACACGATCCAGTTGTATTTTGTGGATAACACTCTTTATGAGGTTATTAAGTTAGCGGATCCAAAATTCTAGGCAAAATTAGAGAGTAGGTACAATTCCAGGTTGTTGATCGGTTGTTTTTTGAAGAATCAGTTTTATGTCCTTCGATTGTTAAAGAGCACAAAATTTGAGGTACAAGATATTAAGGGAATTGTTAGCTCTACATGTTAAGGTCGAAAAGGAGGATAAGGCACTTCTCTTGTTGGCTTCACTACCTCCTTCAGTTGATCACATTGTGACAGCAATACTTCTGTTTAGTAAAGATACTCTCAAAATTGATGAGGTTATTGTTTATTTACAAAATGAATGAGACACGATGGAAAAATATTGGTGATGGACCATCAAAGGAGGGTAATGCCCTAGTTACAAGTGGTGGTCAGGGAAGAAGCGGATCACATAAGAGACTGGAGGAGTTCGGTAAGTATAAGATCTACTCCAAGTCAAAAAGTTACAAAATAAATTATTATTATTGTGAGGAGGAAGGTCACTCAAAGAGGAATTGTCCAATGCGTAAGTAGTATAAAAAAGAGGAGGAGAAGGAGAATGGAGATAAATCGTCAAATGTTGTTGTTATGGAAGGGTCCTGGAGTGATGGAGATATCTTTCTCACTACTTCACTAGGTACGAAAACTTTAAATTAGATTTGAGATTTCGGTTGTTTATTTCATGTGTTCTGTCAAGGATTACCTTGTCGCATATCATGCATGTGATAATGGTACTATCAAAATGTAATCTGCCTAGTCGCATGAATCTTACGTGCCGACACATGAGCATATTCAGAATTACCACCCTGCCCCCTGAAATCAAAATCCCATCCATGTCGATGCCCTTACGCACATTCTCATTAGCACCGTGTAGGTGTAGGGGCTAAAAATCCAGGCATCGATCTCATGCCACTATATATGTGGGCAAAACCTGACGGTATGGACAATTATAGTAATCTTCTTTTGGTTTCTCATTGTCTTATTTCAAAAAATTACTTGTGGAGAAAAAGGATTTTCAAAATAATTTGAAAACAACTTACTACTATGTTATTGCCCTACACATTTGTTGAGTATACATGTAAAATGACATGATATTATCCTTTTTTTCGCTAAAGATCATTGAATAAAGCTGAAAGGAAAGAAAACACATCAGAAACAAACCAAAACAACACAAGGAAATGGCCAGGAATTAAAAAAAATGGAGCCCTCATTCCTTACCTTCCAAGTTAATTTGCTCAGCATCGCTTTATTCACATCTCTCAGCCGCAGGATGCCTAGACCCCCATCCTCCTTTGGCCTGCACGTCTTATTCCACCCAACCATGATGGCTTTTGTCGCCTCCACATCTCCAGCCAACAAAAAGTTTTTCATCCACCATTCCAGAATGGATAGGAGAGAGGAAGGCCACCAGTACACAGAGAAGCTATGAACAGGCATGCTAGATACCATTGTCTTCACCATCTCCAAGCGCCCAGCCATTGAGAGCAATTTACCCTTCCAACCTACAAGTTTATTTCTGACTTTGTCAAGCACAGGGAGCAGCATCTCTTTTTTAACACGGCCTTTGAAAATCTCCACACCAAGATACCTTGTAGGGAACTTACAAACGAGGATTCCAAGCAGATCCACAATCGCTTGACGTCTCAGGGAAGGAATGGAACCCAGAAACAATTTGCTCTTCTCCAAATTAATTCTTTGACCAGAAAACTCTTGATACCGACTAAGAAAACATTTCAGATTTTTGACATACCTAATGGAAGCATTGTGAAGATGAAAATGTCGTCTGAGAACAAGCAATGACCTAGTGTCGGAACCCCAGGCGGCTCGCGAAGAGGTTGAATTTTGTTTTCAGCCAATAGTCTAGAGAGAGCTCCTCCGCCAAAATAAATCATAGGAGAGATTGGATCCCCCTCTCAGCCCTCGTTCAACCCCAAAGAAGCCCACCAAACCCCCATTAACAAGCACTGAAATTCTGGTGGTGATGAGCAGTTGCCTAAGCCAGTTTGTCCAGCTTTCCGAAAAGCCAAACTTGTGACGAACTTTAAAAATAAAATCCCATGAAATTCTATCATAGGCTTTTTGAATGTCAAGTTTGAGCCCCAAACCACCTCCTCTTGTAGCCTTCGACAACAGATTTGCAAGTTCCGATGCTAGAGAAATGTTTTCTTGGATCACCTTTCCCTTTTGAAAAGCCCCCTGTTCCTCCGAGATCAATCTTGGAAGGACCAACTCCAACCGCCATGCCATAACCTTGGATAATATTTTGTAGTAGAAATTACCCATATAAAGAGGTCTAAACTTCTCCAAAGTCGTCGCTCCTTCCACTTTAGGGATTAAGGTGAGGAAGCAATTATGTATTCCTGAAGGGATCTGGCTAGAAGAGAAAAAAAAATCGCACCACATTGCAGACATCCGACCCAATTAGCTCCCAACTGCATCTATAGAAAGCATCAAGGAAGCCGTCAGTGCCCGGCGCACCATCCGGATCCAAATCCCAAACCGCAGCTCTAATTTCCGAATCACATGGCACTGAGTCTAGCCTGAAGATATCCACTTCATCCAGCACGCAGGGAATACAATCTAGCAACTCCAAGTGTTTAGTCAGCTCCACCGCCTTGTGAAAGCTTTCATAAAACTCCACCACATGAGATTTAATCTGCTTCTGATCAACCAGAATATCCCCATCAGCCCTTTTCAAAGTGCGAATAGAAGAAATGTGTTATACTAAAAGTCTAAAAAGTGAAAATAAAATTACCTTTTTTTACACCAACTTTGATTATAGCAAGATTTTTACTTTATGTTTTGCCTTCAAAAAAGAGTTCCATCCCACAATAGTGGTCATGTCAATTTAAAACTTGTTTACCAAAAAAAAATGTCTAGTTAAAACTCACTTTAAGAACTTCTACTTGTGTTTGGGTCAAAAGCACAGACAAACATGTTTGCTGATATGATCTGCTGCAACAATTACAAATGCCACTAACATTATAATGACCCAAAAGAAAAGGAAGTGCCACCTTACACAGCTTGTTTAGACAAGGAAATCTACTATATTGGAGTATTGGATATATTTAAAGGGAGAAAGAACACCACCCGGTCGCGCCAGACATGTCGCCTCTGTGCCCTGACACAGGGGTGTGCAAAATGACCGCCTCATCCGTGGTCATTTTCCAGGGTTCCAGGAGAATGGTGGTAATTTCGCGCACCCTTGTGTCAAGGCGCAAGGGCTGCGTTCGCTGTGGAACCAGGTGGCATTCTCTTTCCCATATATAAAACACCCTTTGAACGGTTTTTTTGTCTAATTTCTTGGCGGACATCAATTATATGACCCACATCAAGTGGATTTCCTTTAACTTATCTTTTACCATCAAATCAACATATGACCAATGTGAGCCAATCTCACAATTCTAAGTATTAAATATCATTTAGGACCAAATGAATTGGTCACCTGTTAAATTTTGAAGTTATGTCATATGGTCCACCATGTATTAAATCTTTTCCCTAATAACTTGAATCTTGATCAAGATTTTTTTTTTTTAGGTTGAACGAAGCTCATTTATTAGCACGAGGTGAGCGCAAGGTGTCTAACTTACAAATATCAGACAACCAAGGAGTGTACTCAAGACCATTTTTTCCTACTCGCACAGGGCATGGCCTTCCTAGATAAGGAGTCAGCTAACCGTTAATCTCCTTGGAGATATGAAGAAAATTACAGGATATGAAATAAGAGGATAAGTGGATATATCCTAGATAGTACTGGTATCTTCGATAGGACGGGGAAGATCAGTGTTGTTCAACAATTTTTTATAGTTCCAAACCAACTCTACTTCCAGATGTAGAATACCTTCAAAGATCGCTTGATTCACCTTCTCTCACTGTTGTTGCTTTACCTTGGAGAACTAAGGAGAAATTAAAGGGTTCAGATTCAACAGAGATAATAATTCCTTTTGAATTCCAAATGATAAATCCTATTCCTCCCTTCCTTTTTGGTAGTGTGGCATCATAATTAACTTTGAGAAATGCATCTTGGGAGGAGACCATGAGAGGGGACCATCATTAGATCTTGAAGTGTGGATATACCAATCTTCTTACTGAAGTTTAGAAAAAGAGTAGAATTAATCAAAATCATTCTCTACCTTCTGGTCCACTAGAGACCAAGTCTTGCCCCCAAATATTTCCTCATTACGAGCAAGCATATATTCCAATGGATAAAAGAAGAAAGACCCGAGATTTCCTGCTTGGGATGTTTCCTTACTGTTTGATTCGAACCCCAGTTTAAAATAAACTAAGAAAGTCTTGGATTATCATCAAGAGGCATAAAAGATATTCTCAAACCATACCAAAACGCCCTAGAGAAACTGCAATCAAGGAGAATATGGTCCATAGCCTCATTAGAAGAACCACGGCAAGGGAAAATGTGATCAATGTGAAGACATCTATGGTTTAGAGCAATACCTCATAGGCAATCTTTCCATAAAAAAAATTCAGTTTTGGTATTGTTTTGCATCTCCACACTTTCTTCCAAACCTCAATGGGGATTCTACTTGTTACAACCATGCCCAAACCAAGACTAATTTGAAATTTGTGTGTAGGTTCAGCAACTGTGTACACCGAAGACCTATGGTCTATATCAAACAAACCTACACATGTAATCATTGACTGGGCAACGGGAGAACCTATTGAAGATAGGTTTATTGATAAGCATACAGAAAGATTCGTCGATTGCAGAAGTTTTGTTGATTACCCTCTGTGCATGAGTCAATGGTATGAAGAGAGCCGGATTAGATACTCGAATCCACTTCTAGAAGATTGATGATAAGTGACTAACCATGAATCATTTCACTTAACCATGTATGATAGTTAATGGCCATTGATACATATAAATTATGGTATTAATGCTTGTGAGTTCGTATTAATGTATTGAAGAAAGTCCCAGGTCAATCGGAGTTGAAATAATTCACTTGAGTAGCATAGTCAGGATTTGTGTGGTGGATCCCAATGATCAGCCGCACAACCCATATTGGGCTATTAAAGTGGATTAAATGACTATGGGCCCCATCTGGCCTTGAGTAGGACCCACCCCCTTATAACCTCATATAGGGTGAGGGTTACTAGTGGCATTCCAGCTTGGGTGATGCCTTGACAATGGACCCACCTAGCTCAACTAAGGATTTTATGTAGTTTGGGAGTGTAGGATACTCACCTCAGCCAAATAGGCCTTAGTCAAGGCTTGGTTATAAATAGGATTGAGGTCTTCACATCCTCATTTTTGAAACCCAAGCAAGAAAGGAGACAAAATCGGTAGGGAGAAGGGTAGAAGGAGGAGAAAGAAGAGAAGAAGAAGGAAGGAGGCTTACCTAGCCTTGGTTCTTGCACCCCATTGCTGAGTGTACACCTCTCTCTCCCTCTTTTCCTTTCTATTTTAGTTAGGGTTTTGGGAAAACAACCCAAGGGGTCATGTAATGCCAACTTAAAGGGCTTCAAATGGAGCCCTTGCACTCTCTTGCATCCCACTCTTGTCCCATTGGAAGCCCAACAACCCAAGGTTGAGAAGAACCTAACATCTAGGGTGTGTATAGGTTTAACCCTAGTTTAGACCACCCTATATGATAGGGGATGAACCTTAGGATTCTAAGAATTCAATTAGGTGTGGAAAGACCCCCAAACCAACCCCCATAGAGTAAATGAGCTTAGCAAAGCATGAGGCACGAGCCCTAGCTGTCGAACATCATTTTTGGGCTTGTGCGGCTGATGTTGCATTGATCGTACACATCATCCGCGTGAATGGAATCTTCTTGGAGTAGTTTAGCAACTGCTAAGGGCAGGCCTGGAAATATGAAATATGGGTTATGAACCAACCTAATACACACTTAATTTGCATTAGGCTTGGAAACGAGTTTGTGGTGTGGCCGATGGGGATTCTAGTACCACATTCGCCGTACTTATGTTATGTGTGCATCTATGCTAGAGGAGACAGGAGGATGATGTGGCCGATGGGAATTCCGATACCATGATCTCGGCCTCTGACATACATATATGCATGCCACCATTGCTTATATAGATGTATGTTAGTTAGGTTATGATGTGACCCTGTACTACGACCCCTTGTTGATAGGGGGTTAGGTGTCAGACAACCCACAGGGGTAGGCCTGATGAGATTTTTCAAGATATCTTTTCTGCGGTACAATGTGATTGTTGCCGAAAGTGAACCGAGCTCAACTGACCGATGGTAATTTTGGGACCGAATGCTAGGACGGGGTTGTAGGGGCTTGATGGGAGACTTATGGTGCATTCAGGGACCAGCAGGCTCCAGTTTGTAACTCAAGTTTAACATCTCCAAGTGACTGATGGTGATTTCAGGACCGGGGATGCTACCTAAGGTGTTGTAGTAGTACTATACCCTCAGACTTAGTTTTGTTGCTTAGGAGGAATTAATAAAAATGAACTCATTCATGCATTAATGTGTACTATGCATTCATGGAATAATTGTGTATGCTTGCATAATCTAACTGCTCATGCAGGCCGGTGGGCTCAGAGTTCTCTCTTCCTCTTGTCGATAGCAACGATAACTAGTGGACTCCCAAGATGGAGGATAATTGTCCAACTGTATATGCGATGGATGTGCCAATGGGGCACAATGATTCTTGGGCATGATGCCCTTTATTTTTGATACATTGCCGATGTATTTTTGGTACAGTGTCCTTCTGATCGATGTATTCATTCTTGAATGTAATTAATACTTATATTTGTAAGTAAACATTGATTGCACTTGGATAATTTGACACAACACAGTATATGATATAACTCTTAGCTTCCGCACTCTAATTTGATATATATGTTCTATCTTCAATGACTCTTATTGATTTAATGACTGTAAACTGTGAGGACTACACAGCATCTGTGATCTTGGTGGTTGAGTAGGGCGTCGGTGTGCATCGTACTCACACTACTTTAGGTACAGAGAGTCGGGTGTAACACTACTACTTTCACCTTGGTTTGAAGATGATGGGGAATTGTCTTCTGCCTTATCTCTCATGTTACATAAGAAGTGATAGTCAGCATTAGCGGAGAATCTCTGTTTTGGTACCTCCCCCTTGATGATCGGACTAAGGGAAGAGTCCTAGTTTGATTTTCAAAATGGCTGCTATGTCTTCAGGGTGGAATAGATCAATAAGAATAAATGTTCTCCACTTTCTATTTTGCTGATTAATCAATTCTAATACATAAACACCTCTCTGTTGCTTGAAATTGGGATACTTCAGTTTGAAATTTGGCATGGAAGGTAACCACTTATCTTCCCATATCTAGACTTGTTCCCCACTACCTTGATCCAAACCAAACCTGCTTGTATCACCTTTCTACCTTCAATAACACTTCTCCACCCCCAGGATGGATTAGAACCCAATTAAGCTGAGAAGAAATCAAAGTGTGGGTAATAAATTTGCTTCATGAACATCCCCCAATTTGAGTTTGGATCACTCCAAAGTTTCCAGGCAAGATTTCCTAGCAAAGCTTGGTTTTGAATAGTGGGGTCTCGAAGGCCAAGCCCTCCATAGTCTTTAGATCTGCAAAGTCATTTCCACGAGATCTAAGGTATAGATTTTTTTTTGTCTTCCTTTCCTCCCTAGGAGAAATTGCATACTATCTGTCGAAGTTTTGTATGATGAGAGGCCGGAAGTTTGAAGTGGGAGCTTGCAAAAGTATTCATTGAGAGTGCCACCACCTTGAAGAGAACTTCTTTACTCGATTGAAATAAGAGCTGTTGTTTCCAGCATTGCAGTCTGTTATTGGTTTTCTAATTAATATCTTAAAATAAACTCCTCTTTGAATAGCCAAATTCTGTGGGGAGACTAAGGTATTTCTTGGGACCATCTCCATATGGGATTTTGAGAATTCTTGAAAACAACGCTTGAATTGTGGTGTTTGGGCTGAATGTAAGTGAGGATTTTTTTCGGTGGATTTTTTGCCCATTTGTTTGACAATACAGATCCAGACAAGCTTTGAGGTTTTGGACTTCATTTAATTTCACTTCCGAGAAGATGAGGCTGTCATCCATGAGCAAAAGGTGGGAAAAGGGAGCAACTCTATTTCAAACTTTAATGCCTCTAATGTACCCCAAATATTCTACTTGAGTTAGGATGGCACTTAGAGCTTGAGAACAAATAACAAATAAGGCAAGGGAGAGAGGATAACCCTGTCTTATGCCTCTTGTAGGATTTATTGCTCCACGCACAGATCCATTGACAGGAAATTTATAAGAAACTAAGGATATACAGGACATCACAAGGGAAACCCATCTGCTGCTGAACCTAAATCGAAGTAGAACCCCCTCGGTAAACCTCCACTCAAGGCTATCATACGCCTTGCACATGTCCAATTTAAGAGCCATGATTTTCTTCCTTCCATTCTTCTTGTACTTTATATAATTGAACGCTTCAAGAGCCAACAAAATATTGTCTAATATCGCACGGTTTGGAACAAATGCTGATTGAGAAGGACATATGATGGTGTCTAAGTAAGGCTTCAACTGAGATGCAATTATTTTAGTGACAACCTTAACAACAGCATTACACAGGCTTATAGGACGGTATTGTTCCACTTTCTCAGGTTAATTTACCTTAGGAATGAGGCATATGAAAGTTGAATTTGATGTAGGTGACAAAACCCCAGTAGAGAAAGCTTCTTGGACAAATTTACAGAAATCCTCTTGTACCAAGTCCCAAAGTTTCTGAAAGAAAGTGGGGGGAAGATCAATTGGGCATGGCGACTTGAGAGGAGTCATGGAGAATAGAGCAATTCCGGTTTCTTCACAATGTTCGGAACTCTACATAGATCAATGTTGGCTTGATCATCAACTGAGGGAAAAATTTCTTGAAGCACCACATGAAGAGCTTCTTAATTTATCTCCCCAGCTTTGAAAACAGATTGAAATTCGGAGCTAATTTCTTCAACTACTTCGGACTCTGATTGAGACCATTGCCCAGAGTTAAGTTTCTTTCAGATGGAGAATTATGTTTTGGTGGCATTGTTGGAGAGTTGCAGCATGAAAATATTTAGTGTTACAATTGCCACACATCATCCAAAGCTTCCTTGATTTTTGGTGCCAAAGAATTTCTTCTTTTTGGAATTCAGAGCTGGAAGAGACTTTAATTCTGCCTCCTTAACTTGATTAGAGAATGACAGAGGGCAATCTTGAAGATACTCTAACTCCCTTAGCAACAATTCAATCTTGCGGTGAATATTTTCAAATGACTCTTTATTCCACTTAGTAAAAGTCTGGTTGAAATTTGAAGCTTTGTGTTGCATAATTTCACTAGCTCTACCTAAAGCTGGGAATAGACCAAGCATTCATTGCAATGGTTTTTCATCCCGGGTGGGAAAACTAGACTGCCACAAATATGAAAGGGCACTTGCCTAGAGGACACATTCCTTCCTTGTATAAAATTATGGGAAAATGATCAAATCCAACATTTGCTTTGATTGTGACCACTGCATCAGAAAAACTTCGTCTCCATGCCTCATTTTCTAGAACCCAGTCTAGTTTGAATTTTATGTTCACCACGCCTTTCTGATTGTTGTTCCATGTAAAGTTTAGGCCATGAGATTTGATGTCCATTAAGTGCCAGTCATTCAGCATATTCCAAAATCTTTGAATGTCTTGGGCACCAATGGAAAAACCACCTCTTTTCTCTTGCCGTAGAGGGCTCCAAGGCTTGCCTTCCCAAAGTTCCACTTTCTAACTGAGTTGTGGACACGTCAACCAAAGTACTAACCTGGCCCTCCTCCAATACCCTAGTACTAAAAACGTTAAACTCTCCATGTTCCAAAGCCACTAAAGAGTGAAATCTGTTTTCCATTTGGGGGTGAACCCTTGAACAAGCAAGGCTTAAAGGCTGAGTTTCCTCCCCCAAAAGGTCTGACTCTACTGCAATGTCAGGCCTCTTAGCAATGACAGGCCTAGCAGTACTCCCATCCCCATTGTCTCTTTCAACTATCTCAACTATAGCCTCGCCGGAGATAGCAGCGGCCATCGAAGAACCTGACGTTGCACCTGAGGACCTATTACTCGCATGAGACACCTCGAAGTGTTGGCTTCTACGAATCATCCTGGGCATAAACACTTCCTCCATTGTAGACTGAGCTCCTTCCCCTCTCAAAGGATGCTGTTGTTCAATGGGATTTAGAGCACATTGTTTATCAACATGCCCAAAGAGGAGATAAGAAGCACACCTAGGTGGCTTCCAGTCATAAACAATCTATTGAGAAGAGGCTAGACCACCCCTCCCCCTCCTTTTGGATATTAATAGCATGAACCAGTCTTGCTTGGTTGAAACTTCAACACAAAACCGAGCATAAGATAGCCTATCTTTAGATTTCGTCCACTTATCAGAGTAGAGGGGGACACCAATGGTGCTCCCAATAATGCTCAAAGCATTTTCTATCCAAAGATGGAAAGGAGATTTGGTAGGTTCACCCACAGAGGAATAGACTGCAGAGAGATCCTACAGATATTTACATAAGGACTCCAAGGTCGCAGCACAAGAGGCCTATCTACACTGGACGAACCAAAGGCCTCCTTCAATCACCTTCCGCTTATCATCTTCAGTCATGAACCTAAAAATGAACACACCAGACTCCAACATAGAAATATTAACCTCCGCTGAACATATCCATTGACGAAGGGGGTTCTCCTTTACAAGCGAGAAAGGCGGTCTCTTCCCAAAGAAATGACCAACCAAGGTATTAATTACCCTAGAAATTAAGTTCCCCATTTACCACTCAAGTAGGACAAAAGGCCAAGGGCTTGCCATTTCTATAGTCGGGTTCAACAAAGTGACCCTTTAGTCCCACACACTTCTCTAGAGCCTCAGAGAAAAGGGAAGCCCACCTGTTCGTATGGTCTGGTAAAACAAAAGAAGAGCTCTCCTTGGTCGGCAAGGCTGGCGCTACCACCTCTTCTGAAGCCCCCTGACACCAACATTTAGAGTAGAAGCCCCTGGAGAGGCGACAACATAAAAAACTGAGGTAACCGCCTCCTCAGAAGCATCCCTGACTCCATCATTCACTACCTCTGAATCCGTGTTCTGGACGAGATCCCTACGAGGAAGAGGAAGAAACTCTTCACGACTCTCATGGCCTGGAGATGAAGATGGCTTTCCAGACCCTCTCCCACCCCTAGTAGCAGAATCCCCCCCCCCCTACTTCCAAAGCCTCCTTTTTGTCCCAATGGAGGCCTTGGTGGCATCCCCCGGCCCACCATGGCAGCACCAGATCTGTTACCACCCTGCTGCTATGTTATTTCCTAACAGATTCATAGTTGATGAATTTGGGAAGGAATCTACAATTCTTTCAAGAAACTTCGATGTAAATATTAGAACCGTCTCAATAAGATTATTAATATGGCTCACAGCCACTTGCTCAGTTGGTTGGTGGCTTGCCAGTTGAGTACATGCCCCTAGGAGGTCATGGGATAAACTCTCCTGTTGCACAATTGAACCATAAAAAACACCCTCCCTCCCCCTAAACCATCTCGATAAGATTATTAATATGGCCTCACCAAATGTACAAATTATGATCTTGATGGAAATTTTTAGTGAGGTATAACGTGAGCATTTGGTCAGTTAGTCGCTGGCTTGCCAGTTGAGTGCATGCCCCTAAGAGGTCATGGGATCAACTCTCTTGTTTCACATTTGAGCCATAAAAGACACCCTCACTGCCATCCCCATTCTTGTAGTGGTTATAAATCTCTTGTAGTTGAAGTCTCATTGAGCAGAAAACATAGATAAAGTGCTCTTTAGGTCAGGTAAATCTAAGGTCTGGTAGTCTATTTCAATCTTATGGTCCATCATGTGTTTAGACTTCCGTTTCTATTTTTGGCTCACCAACTATATTATTGGAATAGAGCAATCCAAAAAAAACAAAAACACCTTGCCAAAAGAAGTTGATTTTGAGAGGAAGTTGAATCACAGGAGCAGGCTCTATTTCAACTGACAAGGAAAACGGAGAATTAGCTCTACCTAAGGTAGCATTCCAAAATAAACACACCCAACCAATGGATCGGCCATCCAACAAAGCTTCTAATTTTTATTCACAAAGGATCCTCTACTAGTGTACCCTTCAAGGATTCGGGTCCTCTATAGCGCGACAGGGAGTGTAGCGCACCATCCGACGACCCACAGTGCTTGGGCACACAGCCCAACACAACTGCATGCCCAAGCATTGTGAACCATTGGATGTGTGCTACACTCCCTGTCGCACTACAGAGGAGCCCAATGCCCTAGGAATTGTAGGCTTTGATTTCAATGATTTGCGACAGTTGCTGACTTGGTAGTGTTTTCCATCCATCTCAATACAAAGGCTGTGACAGTTTTGCTTCTTATCGTTACCGGTGAACCTTTCTAGAAATAATCAACATGTACAAAAAAAAAATGAGAGATAAGTAGACTAGAAAGAGGAAAAATACACTCAATAACCAAGTTCTCCTGTGAGATTCCCGTCTACTTACATATAACCATGGTCAATAACAATTCATGCAAGGGTTCAATCAAGACAAAAACTTCATTGGCCCTAGTAAGCCCAAAATTTCTAGAAATCATAATAAACCTGGAAAAAAAAAAAGGGTGATCATGCGTCCTGGTTACATAATATTTATTGTGTATTAAAAGGTATCTTCAAATCCTTCCTCCCCACTCACATTTTTTATTCTCCACAAGAATATTGGAATACAATATTGTGAAATTTTGAAACTCTCCACATTTTTTATTCTCCACAAGAATATTGGAATACAATATTGTGAAATTTTGAAACTCTCCACTCCAAGTAGTAGTACATTTCACCTATAAACCATCTTTACTCTAAACCTTTTGATTATATTTGAATTTTAAACTTTTCAAACCCTAAGGAAACTCTCAAAACTACAACCATGTTAGTGTACCCAATAATCAAGGTTAACAAACGTCCAAAAAAGCTTCAACACGAAAATTTGTAAAGGTGTAGCCAACCACAACTGTAAGAACCTTGTGATCTTTAAGAAATTACACTGCAACATGAACCAACACCATGTTTTCTCAGATAACCTGGAATCAATTGGGTTTTGAACATCAAAAAACATGTTTTTGTTAATCGACTCCACCAAAACTTTCTCAAAGTTCAACAATGGTGCCAAAATTGGTAACCTTGGAGGTTCTTTAACTTCTTCAACTCCTTCCTCCTCTTTCTAGCCTCAGCTGCAGCAGCAACATCCACTATTTTCTTGTTTGGATTCATGGTAACTCCCTGCACCTCTTCAGGAAAAGCACTTGCAATATGACTGCCTACGGAAGAAACAACCTCCACCTGGAACATAGAATTTGTTTGGAACTCGTCCTCACACTTCACATTAAAAGTTGGTTTGATTGACCTAAGGGGCACTAGTGTAAGGACCACTTCTTGAGGATGAGGTTCAATACATTGAGCTTCACTGAACCCAATTGATAACATAGAGTAACTAATAGTGGTGTTGGTGTTGGTATTGGTGTCTATAGATATAGTAACATCTGCCTTGAACTCTTTAGGTGAAGATTGGTGATGGTTACCTAAATCAACCATTGCTTTTGAAGAGGACTCCTCATCATATTGGTCATCAACAGAATTCTCATCTTGCGTTTTCTTCAGGCTGAAAGAATCCTGAGGTTGAAAATGGAAATGGTTCCCATGGTAAGGAAGAGGAAAGAACCATGGACATGGTAATATATAAAAGGGGCTTCTTGGCCCATTAAGACTTTTTTGGAGGTTCCCTTGTTCATTTGATGAACCTAGCTCATGGTTACCTGGCATTTGGATGGGGTTTAAAGAATGATTGACTGTAGGCCAAAGAAAGGGCGGAAACAACGGTTTGTTGTTTATAAGCAATGGCAATTCTGTAGAAGACGATGATGAATTTCCGTATATTGACGATTTTTCTTCAGGAGTTATCTTAGCCTCTGCCTTTATTGTCTTGACCATCTGCAACATAATTGGAACCGCTTTAGATAAGGTGAAAATGAGCTTTCAGTGCTTGCAGATAGAAGTCTCACCTGTGCTTTCAATTGTTCATTTTTGTCCTTCAGTGACTGATATTCTTTCATGACCAACTCCTTTTCCTTCTCTCCGTAAATGTGCCATCAAAATGTCAATGGGTTCAGTAAGCGATCACGATGTTAACATAACAAAGGATTTCAAGGAGAATTTCCATACAGATTAAGGAAAAAGTGGGTAGAGGATAGCTCTAAAACCCTGAAGCAAAAAATAAGCCACTTGCATATTTCCTCAAATTCATTATAGTAACTTTTAATAAAGATAAACTATAATTCGTAGAGAATAACATACCTGTTTCATATTCTCATTATCCCATGCTAGGTCTGATGCTTTTTTGGTCAACTCCTCGTAGAAGGCCTGGGCTCAAAGCAAGGAATGACTAACAACAATAGGAATTGGAAGACAGGAACAAACAAAAAATTCATAAAAGAATAATAAACAAACTAAAAAGGAGAGTGAACCATATGTATGCGCTAGGTATCTCACATGACAAACTTCAACAGAAGAATCTACTTCTAACAAACATAAGTACCAACCTATAAGTTTCATTTGGTTTCATTTCTTACTTACATGTTTACTTGAGTTCAAATACCTTCTTTTCTAGTTAACTCAACTAAGCCTTGTCCCAATTGAAAGGTGTCACCCCCCCCCCCCCCCAACAGAAAAAAAAAAAAAAAAAAAAACTCTTCTAAAGGTTTGAATGTAATTCTAGTTCTTTCAGAAATGGTAAGTTCTTTGGCACAAGAAGGGGTTTTTTCCCGGGCCTTGTATATATTACCTATCACACTACGGGAGTTGGCCATACCCGAAGTCGTCACCTTGACCGCAAGGAGGGGGATGCATGGCTAGTGACTAAAGTGACGTCATAACAAGGTAACGATACTGGAAGGTGCGGTTGGATCACCTCCTTTTCAAGGAGAATGATTCTAGAATCTGATTGAATAGAAGATGTGAACGAATGGTTTATGTTATGGAAGAAAAACATGTATAGGTAATATCAGATATTAAATAGTTATATGTGAGCTATTCATATATCTAATTTTCCATCACATTGTAAGTATAGCAATCGCCTGAATGTCGACGCATTCTTGGAACCAATCGTATACTTTATTGGAATAGGTAAACCAAGGAGACTCCCCCACTTGGCTTTAAGTTTATAATGTCAGCTGATGCACCACTCTTGATGTAGTTTGATGTAGATCGAAATATGAAGAAGAAAAAAGATCAAAACACTGTTCACATGAACAGTCTCACTGCCCATATTTGCCTTGTGTGGGGATGCTTTTTAGAAGATCTTGTGGGCCCATCAAGTGGAAAAAGATTCTATCATAATGATGTCATAGTTTAGTTTCTATTTTCAGTTTAGAAATTTATATTTCATTACTAGTTTTTATTTCTTCTTTAAAATAAGTGCTACTATTTTGATGTATGGCAGCTAGTTTTTATAGGAAGTTTCTATTTTGGTTGTAAGCTACTTGGTAGCAAAGACTTTCTATTTTGGGCTCAACCCTTGAGTCTATATAATCTTATCAGAAAAAAAAAATTGGCCCGGATCTCCTGCGGGAATGAATTGCTGAAGATTCAAAACCTTTCTTCTTTTCTTTCTTTATAAAACAAAAAAAAAAAAGATCAAAAACTAATTCCAATGGATTTCAAACTTATTCTTCGGTAAATCAGAAATCCTTTTCTAGAATGCTCACAATCTTTTTTAGATCTTCTAGGGGAAACCCATTGACTCAAAAACGATAATGCCCTTAGAGGCCTCCAACAGATTAAAATCAATGAAATTGCAATTTGCTTGCTTGAGATCTAAGAGAGATCTTTGTTTCAACAGCTGAGATAGCTATGGGTAAGAGGCCCAAGGCTGAGAAAACCCCCCTTCTTCTTCTTCTCTATTTTCTGTTTTATTCTTTACTTTCTACTTTTGTTCTCTCTGCAATTGAGTGATTTTGTGAGGTATCATTGCTACAGTGGATGTGATTCTTAGCTGCTGAATATTTCTTATATATTATGTGGTTTGGAATACAATATCTACCTACGGCACCCTGGTTTTGAACTCTCTGGACAGCCCATCCATTGGTTTGCTACTGAGTTATTAACTCTCCCATATTCTGTCCAAGAATTCTGTTATTTGGTCACTACGATTCTGGTCTACTGTAGGTGTGTTAGTATTGATCCTTTTCAGCCTAGTCCTTCTCCATTATTTGGTATCAGAGCCTATCACCTCTAGGGTTGATGTTAAAGGAAGATGAAGTCAAAAGTTCCTTGCTTTACTGAGCAGAGGGATCTCTAGAGGAATATTTTCACTGGTACAACCCGACAGAGGAGCAAAAGCTTAGGTTAGTTTACCCCTGATTAACTGAACTTCTTCTCCACTATCTTGGCATACAAAACTACCACATCAACCAACTTGAAGTCTCCATTGTCAAGCTGTAGCCAGATCTTTGTGTTCAACCATCTAATATACCTCAACACCCATTAGTGGTATGTCTCTACATCTTGAAGACAACTTGTGGAACTCCATGGTGTAGGTATCCACATCCTTGTTACCTTAGCCTGTGGTATAGCACCTTCTCATAGTTAGGAGGAACAAACTTCTCATTCAGCATATACTTCATGACCTCCCAATTGGTGACAAGTCCAAGTCACCTTATGAACCTTGACGAGGATAGTTGCACTTGACATTTGAAAAGGACTTCTAGGCAAAAATCCTCTCAACATTGGTCAACCAGTGAAGAAAAGCTTTCGGCCCTTTCTTGCAGTCGAACTTAGGAACCTCAGCCTTGACGGCCCAGCATCATCTCGCTTGTCAATTCTCACAAAAGAAAGAATGTCAGAAGTTATGTGAGTTGAAAGAATGTCAGGAGTTATGTGAGTGTATTCCCAGTCAACCGAAGTCTCTGCCATGAACTTGTCAAGTTCCGTTTCAACACCCTGTTGGTTATTTATTCGTTGTACAACTTGTGGAGCTCAGGGTTGGTGATGTGAGAAGGTCCTGTCATGGTTAGAATGGTTCAAGAATTTCAGATCTGAATCCAAATTGATGCAACCTAGCATTATAAAACCCTAATTTAGGTCGTTACGGGCCCACAAGTGAAATCCAATGAACAATGGAAATTCATAATCTTTAGAGAAGTTCAAAACTCTTTTACAGAAGGTAAACATAATCAAGAACCTAAAATCAAATAAATTTAAGAGGAAGGACGAATATGGAATCATAGAATGACAGGTTAAACAGAACAAAAATAAGGAATAAGAGGCTTTGAATAATTTATATCAGTACTAACCTTTCCTGCCAATTAGAATACCAAGTCTTCTTCAACCTCACTACTCCCACAGCCGAACGGTAGTACCATACTTGCGATCGATTGGAAGAACTCTCTCAAAAAACCACCAATCAACCTGAAATTTCAGGTGGTGATTCATAGCTCCCAGCCCTGTTGCACCCAACTAAAGACGACCCAAGAGAACAACTAAGGGAATAATAGGAAAGTACTGAAATCGAATCTGGCCAAAGTCAACAAAACTGGTCTGAACTTGGTTATATAACTCAGTCCATGCAACCGATTGACGCCAAATTTTACAGTGCAATTCGCCCCTAGATGAGGAACCCACATGCAAAGTTTCGGGAAGGAAGAGAGAGAGAGAGAAAGAGATGAGGGGGATCGGCTCAATTCTGTTGGTCTGATAGTATCACCGAGACACAGAGGTGAGCCGGTAAGCACAGGGAAAACCAGGTAATAAAGGAAAGAAGCAAAGAAAAAGAAGGAACAGAATATGAGCAAGGATAAAGGTACAATCACACCTGAGGCAATGAAGATCAGAGAGAGAGAAACAATCAGCCAACCCAATCATGCAGAGCAGCAACTTAACAGGAAACCTACTTCAATATTCAATTCATTCAACTTTAATCTGATCGATTGGTTACATGCTCATCTTTCTGAACAAAGTTGAATTTCAAACTAGGAACCTGAACTGAAACAAACTCTCTCCTACGATAACTAACAAACATATAATAGTAATAGTAGTAGTAATAATAATAGGGCAAGAAATCTCTACTTGGTGGCATGGTCTCTACACAAGCGTCTGGGCGAATGGGTGAGCGCGCCTAGATATCTACCCAGGGGACAGAGGCGTCATCTCACGGTGCCCTGTGAGAGGGAGTAAGAAACACCACCTTTCCATAACAATTATAATGTAATTACAAAAAATAACACTAAACAAAAAACAAAAATTTCTTAAATACCCCTTTTGGACCAAAATCTACGTTTAAATCCGGTTTTCCTTGGTTTGTGCTTTCAAATTGGGTCATTCCGGTCCAACCAAGCACATGCTACTGCATCAACCCTTTAATTCTATTTCATGAAACTACGCAAGAGAATAAGTAGCTGTTATTCCAATCCTTCACAATATGTTTGTCAATTCATATATTCTGAAGATGTCATTCTTCTCTTATTTATTTATGTTGATTTTCACATCATTTACCACATCCACAAGGGAGATTTATGCAGATCAATATTGCATACATTCCACAGTTGTAACTGGATTGATGTGGAGCAAATTGCACAACTCCACCTCCAGTCTGTTAAGAATGCAGATCAGATACATGGTCCATCAAATATGCAATCAAGGACTCAATATCCCTATCTGGTAGTAATCGGATGACCAGATACCATATAGATATATACGTCTAATGATCAATCACCTTGTGTCGCATCATTACTGATATTTTAACCCTATAAAACATTGAAATGCCCTTAAACTCCAACCTAAAATGAATTAATGAGGCTATTGTCTATAATTGATCTTCTACATTATCCATATCTGTCCTATTATTAATCAGATGTGGGATAAATGGTTCAGATTATTTTGCAAATGGAAATTGGCCAATCCATAACAACCTTAAGTGGATTGGATCTGATTATAAATCTGGTCCACTGATTTCCTCAAGAGTAAGAATTTGATGCATAAGAGGGAACATGTTACAGCAATTTAAGGTTAAATGGACTAAGGACATGCAAAAAGTAAGTAGCAGAAGCAGCAGCAGCAGTCAAGGGCCTGAAAGAGCTTTACCCATCTAGAAGGGTCCAGATAACAGTTGCAAATAGGTATCCTTACCAAAACCACAACCCAATCATATCCATGCAGCTATATTAATATCACAGCACTGAGACGTATATTCTACATAATATACTTTATCGGACCATAAGGTATGGGAAAGTGTTACAATAATAAAGATAGACAAAAAAAAGTTGTTTCCAGGATCCATACTGACAAATCTGCATGCCAGTGGTGTCAATTTATGAGTATCAACTCAGAGAAGTATTGTTCTCTTCCCTCCCCCCCCACCCCCCACCCCCAACGCCACCCTCCTTTTTCTTTCTTTTTCTTTGGGATGACCAATATAATAGCAAAGAATATACAAGAGGTCAACAAAGGCTGTAAAAATTCCTATGCAAAAGAACAAGAGAAGAGAGACCTCCTAAAAGAATTCAAATCTAAAAGGATACAGAGTAGTCGGTAGTTAAATGTAACTTCATAAGTGCCAAGAGTGCATCTATCTGTTGGTCCCTGCCATGCTCATACATATATTCTATACATATTAATGCTCATGAAACTGTCACATGGATGACAGTTGTATTGTAATGGAAGATATGGTCTATGGTAACCATGGGGAAGTGTTAAATTGCAGTTGTTATTAGTTGCATGATATTAGAAGGCTTCTAACATCAATTAAACCCATAAGCTCACAGTAATAGAAATGATTTTTATTACATATAATGTCATATATACAAAAAATTCAGAAAATATTATACATGATACCCTAAACAAAGGAAAAGAGAGGATAAAATTGGAGTGGTTTCAAAATATCGGCATTTTCCATCCCAATTTGAAAAGGAACAGCATGATAAATATCTACCAATCAATGGAAAATGCACTGCTTGAAAACCTCATCAGAAAAATAGTTAGCGGACATGCACACACACACGCATGCAGAGAAATTGAATGAACAAAGCAGCTTGATACTATCAAAAATATGAAACAGAGACTTTTAAACAGGACACTTAGTGACTAAATGAAAATATACAAAGATTCTCACCTGCCTGCGGCGAATTGTCTGCCTAGCCGATTCTCTATTTGCTAAAATCCTACGTAGTCTCCGTGCTTCCTTCTCAGCCTGCACCAGGAAAATTTCAGTTGAAAATAATATGACATTAGGAACCTGAGTGCAAGTAGTTGAAAATTTTAGTACCTCACTCAAATTTTGCTTTGACCTGCCACCACCAAATGACACATAACTTGTGGGGCACATAGGATGTTGACTAGCAGATTCAGATTCCTGTTCAACCTTTACTGTTTTGGTTACTACAACTTTACATGCCCTCCTACGCTGGCTCCGATCTATCATTGAACCCTCCTGCTATAAAGAACCCATACTTTAAATCCTGCACAGGATCGTGCAACTTAAGAAGATTGGAATTCTAAATCTATGAATTTGTAGCAGGACTTCTTGACAAACAACATTCAAGAAATTTACAATCGAGGGCTGGCAATGGGGCGGTGAGTTACTAGCACCCACCCCTACTGAGGTAGGAAAGGCCCAATTGTGTTTTAGATGAACATCAGGGTCAGATTTCATTAGGGAGATTTGCAGTGGTTTCAGGATATGACAAATCATGATGCCTATTTTACTCGTTGAAACAAGTAAAATGACTCGGCTAAAACTTGGAAAATAGTTTTATGCTTACTGCCAACTTGACATAACCATATCCAGTATTCAGGCATGGGACTCGTGACACAAAGGTATTAAAATTTTCAAAGGGCAGGAGACGAACATAGCAAGCTGGTACCCAGTACATCAGCTTAGCTAAATCAGTGGAATTAACTTCTACGTCCTTCATATATTCTCATATGGTATTTTGGAGGGGAGCGAAGGGGAAGGGAATTCAGTTCAGAAAAAAAAATCTCTAGTTCTTTTGGTGCAAGAACAGAAGGGGAAAATCAGTAAGGAGACAAGTACTCAAGAACAATTCTCTAGTTCCCAGGGCCTAGCTCTTTTGGTGCTGCTTCATAACCCAATGAATGAAGTTATAAAGTAAGCTCTTTCATTTTCTTCTTATTCCATTTAGCTGCAGGTTCTTGCTCCCTCACCCATTTCCAAAGAAAATCAGAACACCAAGTTTCGAAGGACAATTGGAAACAGATTTTTTCTGGATTTTGATCATTCTTTCAGCTGCTTCACTATTCTTCCCAGAGTTTATTGGAGACCACACAATTTTTGTTCACTCTTATACTCAAATCATTACCAAAATTAGTAGAGATCCCAAGATAATAATGATATATTTTGTGTTTCACTTTTCACTACGGATTGGTGTCAGATTGGCTTCATGTCACTAACTGGTAAGGCATGATTAGTCACTGGAATGACATTGAACCTCAAAAACCAAAAATCACAAAAATGTACACTTTTTTTTTTAAATTAAGTCATGTGAACTCCTCACCCACCCCCATTTCTACTCTTCACATCATGACGAGAACTCAGACCAGACCCATACTTATCCACCGGGGAGGGGGGAGGAGGACCTTCAAACTTGACCACTATCAATCTTCCCAAAATCCAGAATATAGATTCTACAAGTCCAAAACAGTTTCAAAATCAGATCGAAACTAAAGAAGAAAAAGGACAAGTAATTGAAAACATTGAAACAAACCAACCTTGGAAGGATCCGAGGATCTCAGCTTGTTGCTCTGACTTTCTGAGCTCTCCAAGTCCCTCCTCCAGTCCCTCCCTGGAAAACTGTTTTTAGATCTCTTCCACGACCTCTTTCCTTTGTTCCCCCATTTCCCGCAGGAGTCATAGTTAGGGTTTTCGCTCTCCAGCAACGCTAACTGCGCAAAATCCGCCAGAGCTCGAGCCGCATCGAGCTCCATCTTCACCATCCGATCCATTTCGCATTTTGAATAATCACCACAAACCACACCCGCCGATGACGAAGAACACGAACCCGAACATCTCTCTCTGGCGGCGTTGGAGGTTTCCACCGTAGACAAAACCTTAACTACTTCTTCTCTGGTATCTCCTTTCTCAGCAACCATTGACACGGAAAGGGAGATTATAAGATAGAGCTTGAGCTCAAATCATGGACAAATCACACAAAAAGAAGAGGAATTGGAGCTGCTCGCTCGCTCGATCAGACTGGGGAGTAAAGCTAAAGAGGGCGGGAGTCAAGGAAGGAAGAAGCCGGTCATATATCCTTCCGAGAGAGCCATGTGTAACGCCAGGTCATACTTGAGCATCTGGGCTTCTCTCTCGACGCACTAAGATTAGCCACGTTAGGAGTTCGGTCCACGTGGAGGGGCATTGGAGCGATGAGAGAACGACAAGTGTCCTATCGGATAGACTATGCAAGTTATAGTGGTCCGCATGCGGTGGGAAGCGTGAATGTAGGGAGTGGTGCTTGCCTGCTTGGGACAATGGGACGTCCTTGGGTTAAATATGGAAACAACACGTTGCGATCGTCTCGGTCGTACTCGTCAGCAAGGTGGGATCCACTGCTTCACCAACGTGGAAGCAGGAGAGTCAAAAAGAGAAAACAAACAGAGGTCTCAGGGATTGGCTAGTGAGGTCGCAGCCAAGCGGTGATGGATACTTTGGAGCAGTAAAAACTAGGGCGATAAGAAGCACCGGTGATCAGGTGCTTTGCGCGGATTGCGCATTCATGACTACTGTGGATACCTCTTTTGAACTCTTTTGTCGCTTTGGCTTGCCAAGAAGGCGCGGATTGTGCCCTCATGACTGACTGTGGATACCTCTTTTGAACTCTTTTGGCACTTTGACTTGCCAAGAAGGCACGGATATGCCCTCATGATTGACTGTTGATACCTCTATTGAACTCTTTTGGCATTTTGGCTTGCCAAGAAGTCATTGGCGTCAATGAATCGTTGTTGCAAACAACTGTTAGCTCGATTTGTCGGCGGTATGCTAGTTGAATGGATCGACTTCTCCTGGTTGTATTATTGGATAAATATGGCCCCGTTGTTGGTAGTTGTAGATTCTTCCTCTCTCTCTCGTGTTTCCATGTTCTCATTTAATTTATTTTAGTATTTTTTTTTCAAGCTGTCTTTTATATATATATATATATATATATATATATATATATATATATATATATATATATATATATATATATATATATATATATATTTTTTTTTTTTTTTTTTTTATTTTATAAAAAAAATATTAAAATTAGAGTGAGCAAAACATATTTACATCATAGAGAAAGGGGGGGATAACATTCATGTTGGTGATAGAGAAGGTAGCTAGAGAGCGTAGCCTACTAGTCCATATATTATTTTTATATTTAAACTGTACATTTGTAAAGTTTGAGGTTTGTTCAGCTAGATCAAAAAAACTAGGGACGATTTGCCAAGGAATGGTAATGTTCTGCTTGGCAACCAAAAGGTTATGTAGGTTCTTGTTAGTGATCCAAATTTCTTTTAATTGGATTCCATCAATCACAGCGTGTTTCCACCCCTTCAAGATTCCAAATAGCCCAACCTTCAGATCATCAGTTGAAGTAGCAAATCCTGCAGATGTTAAAACACTCTAGCCGTCTAGCAAAATGCAGTAAGCCCATCCTATTAGGCCTACAGTTGGTTCAGAAAGACCTGCACAACATATAACAGGTAAGTTCATATCATGGTTAGAGTTTGTAGATGCATCAAGATCAGTGTGTGTATTCACAATATTTTCAGGCATTTGGTTGTGCACCAGTGGTGGTCTTAAATTAAGATCTTTAATCCATTTGGTAACAAGTTTGAGTACAGGGGTAGGGTCTGCTGATTCCAGCTTGTGGATTACTTTGTTCCTTACAGTCCAAATGAAATAACAAGTAATAATGATAATTGAAAAAAATCAAATAGTTGTTGGTTTGTCCATGGTCTTGGATTGCAAGAGGGAAGCACAAAGCTGTGCCAGACTAGAGCTTCTTAGGCGCTCAGTTCTAAGTCCGAGCGGTCCACAGGCCCAGATACGCTTAGTCCATTCACAAGATAGAAAGAGATGCCAATGGGATTCATCATGAGCACCATTGAAAACACATGTAGGCTCGATCGATGTCCACTTTGAGAGAGTGGCCTTGACAGGTAAACCTGCATTCAAAACACGCCAAAAAAACATTTTAAATTTCGGATGGATATTTAGTTTCTAGAAAAAGCGCCACCACTTGGATACAAGGGGCCTAGTTTGAATAAGTGGATTTAAAAGGTTTGCTGCAAGTCGGATGGAGAAGCTTCCATCTTTAGTAAGAGAGCATCTCCAACTGTCTTTTATATTTGTTTCCTGTTACTAGGGCATTTGGTTAAGGTGAGTTTCTTCTTCTCTCCTTTCTCTTTTCTGTTCTGATTTGTATTTCTTTCATATATCTGTTTGGTTAGATCATAGACTTCTGTAAATGCATTTTGCTGTTATAAGGGGATTTTTCAAAGTGATGTTATGTACTTTAAAAACCATTGTTGGGGAAACACTATTCCAAAATGGCGTGGGAATCATTTGGGTCTAATATTGTTGTAGACTTGTAGGCAGGGTTCAAGAGACCCAAATAAGCCTGTCGGTAATGGCCCACTTATGGGAAACTAAGGCTTTGTTTGGTATGCATTGTTGGAATGCATTCTAGGTCAATTCGCATTCTCGAACAATGAAAACAACTATTTTTATCATCTGAGAATACGAAATTGACTTGGAATGCATACCAAACGCTGCCTAAGGGTCTCTTTGGTATAATTTGTATTTGTATTTATTTGACTGGTTTCTATTTATCAAGATGTTTGATATGATTTCTTAGTCTTATTTTTTATAAATACAAATCAAAATAAGTCATAATCTACAAACAGCTGAGGAGCTATTTGTGATTTGTGAATACAAATCATTTGTCGTATTTATGCGGAGGCCGAAAAACCCTTGCAGAAGAACTCCATCAACATTTTCTCTCCCATCGAAGACATCTACAGAGAAAATCCTCAAGAATTATGTTCAACCTCTTCTCTTCCATTGTAGACATCTGCAGACAAGAAACCATCATGGGAGAACTTCGTTCAACCTCTTCGCTCTCTCATCCAGTATCTGTAGTGAGAAACTCCTGCAACTTGAAATTAGGAGCTACTCCCGTCGAGCGATTCACTTGCTACAGAACCAAATGTAGCCTGGAAATCTATCGCTACTTCCATCAAGCATCCTAACCTGAGAGTAATTGGTCAAATACCTCACCCCTTCTTGTCTGCAATGAAGGTCCATCCCTAAAATCCCTCGCTGAAGTCCCTTTTGTCTGCAACTATCCTAGCACAGAAAGTCACAACTCCCCTTCTCTTCGTCTCTCCCCCTCTTCCTATCTCCTCGTCTATGTTAATCTGTGTAAGGTGTACATCGGTTTTAAAAATCCCCACAGTCGGCAAACAAGAAAAGATATTATTCCTATTTCTTCGTTAATGATTCGGAAAAACTAGAAATTGGTTTCGATCCAACAGGTTGGAAGTGCTCACACTACAGAGCCTACAACGATAATTCTTTGGACAGCGGATTTGAGTTGGGACAAGGATTTCTTTCAAGATTTTGGCCATTTACCTAATATCTGTAAATGCACCCCACTTGCTTGATGAAACTATGCAAAGAACAAATGAACAAAAAATTATAGAATTTATTATGCACATAAGAATACCAAACTTATTTTTAATTAAACCATTTATTGTACAAATAGTAACCAAACGATTATAATTTGTAGACCATAAATTATTGTCACAAATGATTTCTCAAAAATGGGTAATAAATACAAATACAAATCATACCAAAGAGACCCTAAGGCTCTGAATTTAAAAAGACCCTAGACCAGATTAGCCCAACATGATGGTTAAGCTGACTTTATGGGCTAATAGATCATTTGGTTCTATCAAGTAAGATTTTTCTAATCTAAAGATAAGTCTTGTAAACAAATCACCCCACGTTAGGGTGTTACCTGAACAGAGATGGGAACGCAACTGAAGGATCTCGTACGGATTTGGTTTCAAGCTTTTACGAACTCGAACGATCTTCTTTAGTCTCTAGATATCTTGAAAGGTTTCTCCATGGAGAACTCCACACCACAAATCCTTGGTAACAGATGGAATCCCACAGAGAACATGCTAGTAAATTGGAAAACAAGATTGAGAATGAGAGAGATACTCTAATCTCAACAATAGCATAAGGGTTAGGGGTGATTTGATTACGTATCTATATAATCAGTCCCCAACTCCTCACAATGTCCCACAATAAATAGGAAACACAGAGAGGGAAGAGACCCAAAGGGGGAAGGCCACCTCCTTAAGTGTCGAACCTAACTAGTTCAATCGGCTGCCCCATGGGTCGATGCCAAACCTGAACTGGGTATGTACTAAGGTCCGGTTAACAATCTAATAATTAGAGGAATTGATACTAGTCCTAGATTAGGGTATATACTAGAATTAGTAGGGGAAAAGAGTTCTAAGCCCACCACAGAGAATAGAACTGATGCAGACATGTTGTAGTAGATGAGAACACAGCTGAAATACCTATGGACTGATCTGATATTTTAAATCTAGATAGTAGCAAGCTAAGGGCAGGAAAAAAAAGAATACTGGAAGAAACAAAAATATGATAGAATGAAGGGGAGAAGATGAATAACAGAAACCAGTGAAGAATAAGGAGATTTGTAGAAAGAAGAGAAGACATCAAAGTGATACCTTAACCATAGAAAAGTGTTATAATATAGGTGGATTTGAGGAGAGTTTTCTTTGCAAGTGTGAATTGGGCATCCTATTTCACCTTCTATCACAAGATCTGTAACTTTTTACAGAATATAGAAAACGTGGAACTCCCTGAATTTCATCTCTTCTGGATATTATGATTTAATCTTCTGGAGAGTTTCCATCTCTGACAACTTGTGGAAAGAGTCATTGAATATCAACAATGTAAGTTGCATTATTTCTCTAAAACTTCAACTTCCTAACACTGTTAGTCCATCTCACACTTAGCCAATCAATTTTGATAGGCCTTGTTATTATGAATGAATCCACGAATAACACACGTGATGGTCTTCAACAAGCTAGTACTGTGAAGGGGTTGTTCCTTGGAATATATGCTTATTTGCATGATAATATTGGGTCAGAATACATATTGATGTGAATGAATTTTTTTTTTAGTTAGCAACCCAAATAATGGGTTCTTCCTTGGAAGTATTCCATTGGATTATCGCTCAGGTGATGTGAGAAATAACATAGGATCAGATAAGGCATTATTTAAATGGGAAAATTACACTGCCACCCCATGAGGTTTATACTAAATACAGAGCAATCCCCTGTGTTTTAAAATTATACAGCCGCACCCCCTAAGTGGACGGTGTTAAATAATACAATGTAAAACACCAACTTTACCCTCTTCTAAGATCATTAACCAAAAATAATTTAAAGGAAAAAAAGACCCAACAATTAACAAAATGGCGGGTTGAGTCCCATCTTCTTCAATCGACCAAAGCAGAGGGCTTTGACCATTGCTGCCGCCATGGTCGCACCTCATATTTCCAACTCTCAGCCCATGAACACCATCAGATGCCATAAAATCGAAAACCTGATTCATAACCACAAGAGCCCTAGAAATTTTGTTAAATAAAGTATAATACATTTTCGCCTACGTGTTCAACTTCCCTGAAATCCTGAAAAAACAGAGACGACCTCGCTTGAGATCAGCCAGGGTGTTCTCGAATTCTGAACGAAAGAGTGCCTCAATTGAATCAATCACAATCAACTTCATAGGTAATTTTGAAGGTGGGTCTATGAGCAGAACATCAATTCTGTCTAATAGAAGAAGTAATTCTTCAGCAGATTGGACGGCACGAACAAAGATGAAATCACAAGGATCTTGAGGGGGGAATAGGTAGGGTTGAAATCACAATGCAGGTTCGAACCCAAAGGGTTAATTTTAAGGATTTTGATTTATTCACAAGTTGATTTCGGCTGAGCAGGGGGCTTTTCAGAAATGAAAAGTTATCTTTGAGAATATTGGGGTGGCTGTCTGTCAAATGCAGAGGAGGAGGAATGGGCTTGAAACTAGATATCCAAAAAGCGTTTGACACCCTAGAATGGTCCTATGATGTTCTCAGTACTTTTGGATTCTCGCACCTGTGGATTTCTTGGGTACATAAGATTCTTCTTTCTACAAGAATCTCGGTGTCGATCAATGGCGGTCCGGTAGGGTTCTTCGGAGCGGAAAGGGGCTTGCGTCAGGGGGACCCTCTATCCCCTCTCCTTTTTATTTTATCTGAGGAGGTTCTTTGCAGAGGTCTCAGGGACCTTCGTCAAAAGGGCAGGATTGCTATGCTGCCAGGCCCACGACAGGTGTTTACCCCTTCCCACCTTCTATATGTTAATGATTTATTTATTTTTATGAAGGCAGAACTACAGGGAGTTAAGCGGGTGAAGCGCTTCCTTGACAATTATGGATCATACTCAGGCCAAAAATTAACCTTGCAAAGAGCAAAGTTTTCATGGGTAGAATCTCTGCAACCAGACGACATCGCCTGCTTTTGGAGCTGCAAATTCCTGTATGCACATTCCCCACGAGATATTTGGGGATTCAACTCAGTAAAGGCAAGGTGAAACAAGATATGATCTTACCACTTGTAGATCAAATCAAGAAAAGATTGGCTGCTTGGAAGGGTCGCCTCCTCTCCGTGGCAGGGCGAGTGGAGTTAGTCCGATCTGTAATGGGTAGTATCCCGATCCACAACTTCTTTATCTACCTTTGGCCGACTTCATGTGTTGAGCTTATGGAGAGATGGATTCACAACTTCATTGGTGCGGTGTGGCTAATAGCTCTAAAGCCATTACAGTCAAGTGGGACAGTGTGTGCAAGCCAAAAAAAGAAGGAGGTCTTGGGATTCCTCGTCTAAGGGACCTTAATCTGGCGTTGCTATGTAAGCTAGCATGGTCTATCAAAACGGACAACTCAATCTTTGCAGCTTAGCTAAATCAGTGGAATTAACTTCTACGTCCTTTATATATTCTCATATGGTATTTTGGAGGGGACCGAAGGGGAGGGGAATTCAGTTCAGAAAAAAAATTGACTCCCAGAAACACAACAAGCAAGAACAGAAGGGGAAAATCAGTAAGGAAACAAGTACTCAAGAACAATTTTCTAGTTCTCAGGGCCTAGCTCTTTTGGTGCTGCTTCATAACCCAATGAATGAAGTTATAAAGTACGCTCTTTCTTTTTCTTCTTATTCCATTTAGCTGCAGGTTCTTGCTCCCTCACCCATTGCCAAAGAAAATCAGAACACCAAGTTTCGAAGTACTATTGGAAACAGATTTTTTCTGGATTTTGATCTCTCTTTCAGCTGCTTCACTGTTCTTCCCAGAGTTTATTGGAGACCACACAATTTTTGTTCACTCTTATACTCAAATCATGACCAAAATTAGTAGAGATCCCAATATACTAATGATATATATTGTTTCACTTTTCACTACGGATTGGTGTCAGATTGGCTTCATGTCACTAACTGGTAAGGCATGATTAGTCACTGGAATGTCATTGAACCTCAAAAACCAAAAATCAATAAAATGTACACTTTTTTTTTTTAAATTAAGTCATGTGAACTCCTCACCCACCCCCATTTCTACTCTTCACATCATGACGAGATCTCAGACCGGACCCATACTTATCCACCGGGGAGGGGGGCCTTCAAACTTGACCACTATCAGTCTCCCCAAAATCCAGAATATAGATTCTACAAGTCCCAAACAGTTTCAAAATCAGATCGAAAATAAAGAAGAAAAAAGGACAAGTAATTGAAAACATTGAAACAAACCAACCTTGGAAGGATCCAAGGATCTCAGCTTATTGCTCTGACTTTCTGAGCTCTCCAAGTCCCTCCTCCAGTCCCTCCCTGGAAAACTGTTTTTAGATTTCCTTTGTTCCCCCATTTCCTGCAGGAGTCATAGTTAGGGTTTTCGCTCTCCAGCAACGCTAACTGCGCAAAATCCGCCAGAGCTCGAGCCGCATCGAGCTCCATCTTCATCATCCGATCCATTTCGCATTTTGAATAATCACCGCAAACCACACCCGCCGATGACGAAGAACACGAACCCGAACATCTCTCTCTGGCGGCGTTGGAAGTTTCCACCGTAGACAATACCTTAACTACTTCTTCTCTGGTATCTCCTTTGTCAGCAACCATTGACACGGAAAGGAAGATTATAAGATAGAGCTTGAGCTCAAATCATGGACAAATCACACAAAAAGAAGATGAATTGGAGCTGCTCGCTCGCTCGATCAGACTGGGGAGTAAAGCTAAAGAGGGAGGGAGTCAAGGAAGGAAGAAGCCGGTCATATATCCTTCCGAGAGAGCCATGTGTAACGCCAGGTCATACTTGAGCATCTGGGCTTCTCTCTCGACGCACTAAGATTCACCACGTTAGGAGTTCGGTCCGCGTGGAGGGGCATTGGAGCGATGAGAGAACGACAAGTGTCCTATTAGAGAGAATATGCAAGTTATAGTGGTCCGCATGTGGTGGGAAGCGTGAATGTAGGGAGTGGTGCTTGCCTGCTTGGGACAATGGGACGTCCTTGGGTCAAATATGGAAACAACACGTTGCGATCGTCTCAGGCGTGCTCGTCAGCAAGGTGGGATCCACTGCTTCACCAGCGTGGAAGCAGGAGAGTCAAAAAGAGAAAACAAATAGAGATCTCAGGGATTGGCTAGTGAGGTCGGAGCCAGGCGGTGATGGATACTTTGGAGCAGTAAAAACTAGGGCGATAAAAAGCACCGGTGATCAGGTGCTTTGCGCGGATTGCGCCCTCATGACTACTGTGGATTCCTCTTTTGAACTCTTTTGACGCTTTGGCTTACCAAGAAGGCGCGGATTGTGCCCTCATGACTGACTGTGGATACCTCTTTTGAACTCTTTTGGCGCTTTGGCTTGCTAAGAAGGCGCGGATTGTGCCCTCATGACTGACTGTGGATACCTCTTTTGAATTCTTTTGGACTCTTTTGGCACTTTGACTTGCGAAGAAGGCATGGATATGCCCTCATGATTGACTGTTGATACATCTGTTGAACTCTTTTGGCATTTTGGCTTGCCAAGAAGTCATTAGCGTCAATGAATCGTTGTTGCAAACAACTTGATGAACTCAAATTCATTCCAACCAATCAGAGATCGTCACGTGTCCCCGGACCAAGAAAGGAAATCAAAACAGGGCTAGTGAAAGACCAACCGCAGGCATCATCCACCAACACCCTTGGGGGCGTGGACCTCCCCTGGGCGCCAACCCCCTTGGGCGAAGACCCCGGGCATGGCTTCCCCGAACATGTCATCCCCTGGCATGGCTTCCCCGGACACGTCATCCCCGGGGCATAATCTCCCTCCAACACGGCAGTCATCACCGCCATCAATAAGACATGGATCGCATCACCAAGGACTCTAGGCCACCGCCTATCGAGTCACGTAGTCTGAACGGACTCATTTACTAGGAACCTCATCTACCACGTAGATGAGTTCTATCCACCAAGGATGCCAAGTCTAGCAAGGACACTACTTCTTACAGGAAGACAACTATCAGGTCTACCGTGACACCACGTCTCACAGGAAGACAACCTATCAAGGAGGAGCCCTGCTACTCAAGGACTCTATCACCCACGGCAAACACTCTACATCAACTGGGACTCTCCACACCGCCATACACTGCTATAAAAGGCAAGATACACAACCCCATCAAGGGACATCTTAACTCATATTGAATACTACTATTCATCTGTTTGCTCAAAGAGATCTAACTTAGGCATCGGAGAGTCCTAGGCCGGAACCACACCGGTTCTCCTTTGTCACCCAGGGTCTTTTGCAGGTTACGGCACCCGAAAGACCGCTGAACGATTTCTTGACGCAACAGATTGACACCGTCTATCGGAACGACGCTAGCCATAGTATTTACTAGCTTGTTTCCATCACTAATCAACCATGGCACGCAGGAAGACCGCTCCCTCCACCAACAATGCCCCGAGGGAGGGGAATGGATCACCTCCTCCAGAGAGCTCACGTCGCAGAGTCAATAACCAGGACCATGTCTCTCTGGAGAGGGAGATCCCAGACGATGATCAAGTTGCGGTGGTCGAACCCAACAACGAAGTGGTGGTGGTGGAGGTGGTACCTGACCCCAATGTCCCAGCAACTATGGATCAGAGCAATGACCTACAGCGATAGATCCTCGAGGATCAACGACTTTTCTATGACTACCTGAGGCAGCGTGCGACATCACACCGTCGCAGGACAGACCCTCAACGGGAACAGAGCCCCAGGAGGACCCCTCCTAGGGGTGACAGATCAGAGAGGCACACCAGGCAGCAGGGAGAGCCTTCCCAACCTAGGGGGAGATCGGCGGACCTCCCAGCACAGTCGGACCGGGGGAGAACACCGTCACACCGATCCGTGGTACCTAACCCTAAAGACTCCATTCGGAGGTCGGTGTTTGATGGTGGACTAGAAGAAAGTCATGTACCAGAGCGAAGCCAGACTTACCATGAAGGAAGTCCCTCGCGGTCAAGACAAGATTCATCATGACGTGACCCTTCACCATCTCACCAATAGTTGAGACTGGAGGGGACTTCCAGGAGAGGATGCGAACGAGCTCGTAGCGAACGACCGGTCAGACGTGAAGGACAAACATGGGATGAAGAGCTAGACAAGAGACTCCGAGAGTTGGACGAAAAGCTGGAAGGGCTGAAGAAGCAAACTAAGAGTGAGACACACTCAATCCCTGGATAACACCCCTTCTCAGAAAAGATCATGTCAGCCTCACTCCCATCCAGGTTCAGGTTACCTACCTTTGAACTCTACAGTGGTACCACCGACCCTAATGGCCACATCAACTACTTCAATGGCATGATGACACTATATGGTGGATCGGATGTGGTATCCTGTCAAGCATTCCCTGCATCCCTCAAGGGTGCAGCAACTTCATGGTTCTCTCGACTACGATCACGGTCGATTGGATCATTTGCAGAGCTATGCGAACAGTTCGTGACCCACTTCTAGAGCAACGTCAAGCAGAAGAAGGCCACAATCAACCTACTAAACGTGATCCAAAACCCTGGGGAGTCCCTCAGGGAGTATGTTAGCAGGTTCACCAAGAAATCCTTGGAAGTCAGAGACTTGGATGACCAGACCCAGCATGCAGCCCTAATAGGGGGCATCAGAGACATGGAACTAATCAGAGACTTGGCACGTCATGAGACCAAGACCATGAAAGAGCTCCTGGAACGATGTAATGAGTTCGCCAACATGGCCGAGATAGTACAGTTATGGACAAAGGCAATTGAAGGCAAGACCCAAGACAATAAGAGGTCAGCACCAGATGACCGCAAGGAGAATAAAAGATCAAGGACTGAGCGACGACAGGAGAAGGGCGATCGCCCATCGGGAAGAAGTGATCTTCAATCAGAGAGAGGTGAGAGGGTAGGCAGCCCAGAGTTCACACCCCTCAACACCACTAGGTCACAGATCCTCATGCAAATCCAAGACCGTGACCTAGTCAAATGGCCACGACCCATGCTGGCAGGACCCGAGAAGCGTAACCCTAACAAGTACTGCCTCTTCCACAAGGACTATGGGCATGACACAGAGGAATGTTATCAACTCAAGAGAGAGATACAAAACCTTGTGAGAGCAAGGAGTCTGAACAAGTACGTGAAGGGGAGACGTGATGGCCGTTCGGGCCAAGGAGATCGAGGACGTGACCGAGAAAGAGAACCAAGGAAGGAAGAAAGGAGAGCGGACCAAGATAGAGAAAGAGACCGTGCTGACAAGAGAAGAGATGCAGCAGAGCCAAGTGGCACCAAGGGAACCCCCATCCTCACCATACTTGGAGGATCGGGGCAAGAGTCTACCAGAAAGGCCAAAGCCCATGCCAGGTTCGTGGGAGTAGCAGAGAAGCCAAGTAAGATGGCGACGATCGAGATGGTGATCTCCTTCTCGGATGATGACTTAGAAGGTGTGAGCTTTCCACATGAAGACGCCCTGGTAGTACAGTTGGAGATAGCCAACCGACCTGTGCATAGGGTATTGATAGACACAGGGGCATCCGTGGATGTACTCTCACTAGATGCCTACCGTCAGTTCAGATTTGGAGACGATCAACTCAAGCCAGAGCCCACCTACCTCCATGGATTCTTGGGCGCACCGCCTCCATCAGAGGCACTATAGAGCTACCCGTCACCTTCGGAGAACACCCTCGCCAGGTGACCATCATGGTGAACTTCATGGTGGTCAGGTCCGTGGTGTCATTCAATGGCCTCCTAGGGCGACCATCACTGACAGCCCTAGGAGGCATCGTATCTCCAATCCACCTGAAGATGAAGTTCCCCACCGACAATGGTGTGGAAGAAGTTTGATGTGATCAGAAGAAGGCCAGAGAATGCTATGCCACCTTTGTGAAGAAGAACAATGGCAACACACGAGGGATGGCACTATGCATAGAGAACCTGGTCAGTCACCAGAGAGACGAGCTAACAGAGAAGAGAGGAAGACCGGTGGAGGACCTCACCCCCTGGCCACTCAGCAAAGACGACCCTTCCAAGGTCATACATATGGGCTCACTACTGAGCAACAAGTAGAAAGAAGAACTGGGACACCTCTTGCAGACAAACATGGATGTCTTCGCATGGTCGACTGCAGACATGCCAGGCATACCCAGATCCATAGCAGAGCACAGACTACATGTAGACCCAACCAGGAAGCCCGTCCAGCAGAAGAGAAGAAATTTTACCCTCGACTGACAGGCAGCCATCAAAGAAGAGGTCGAGAAATTGAGTCGAGCAGGGTTCATCAGAGAAGAAAAGTTCCCTACCTAGCTCGCAAACATGGTCATGGTACCCAAGCCTAAAGGGAAGTGGAGGATGTGCGTCAACTACACTGACTTGAACAAGGCATGTCCCAAGGATGAGTACCCACTACCCAGGATCGATTTACTAATCAATGCTACTGCAGGACATAAGATGCTAAGTTTCATGGACGCCTACTCCTGCTACAACCAGATCCTCATACATGAGGATGACGAGTCTTACACTGCCTTCCGAACGGCGTTCGGACTAAAGAATGCAGGGGCCACCTACCAGAGGATGGTCAATAAGATGTTCGAGGAACAGATTGGGCGCAATATGGAGGTGTACGTGGATGACATGCTCGTGAAAAGTGTCCAAGCTCATCAACACCTCACCAACCTGGAAGAGGTATTCACCATACTGAGAAGGAACCATATGAAACTCAACCCTGCGAAGTGTGCTTTCGGAGTAACATCCGAAAAATTCCTAGGTTTCAAGGTCTCAGTACGAGGAATAGAAGCCAACCCCTCCAAGATCAAGGCCATCCAGGAGATGGCACCCCTGCGGACAGTCAGGGAAGTACAGAGGTTGAATGGAAGGATCATTGCCCTATCAAGGTTTGTGTCACGGTCCGGAGACAAGAGTTTGCCATTCTTCAAGATGCTGAAGAACCTCCAAAGTCCTAAAGACTTTGCAGGGACAGAGGAGTGCCAGAAGACATTTGAAGAGTTGAAGCTGTACCTAGAGAACCCACCATTGCTCGGGCACCTGGAGCCCAATGAAGAATTGAAAGTCTACCTGGCAGCGACACCCATCGCAGTGAGCGTAGTACTGCTAAAAGAAGAGGGTAAAATGCAAAGGCCCATCTACTATGTAAGCCATGTTCTAATTGATGCAGAGACCAGGTACACAAGAATAGAGAAGGTCGCATATGCACTGGTGATTGCGGCAAGGAAGCTCAGACCATATTTCTAGGCCCATACCATCACGGTCCTCACTAACTTACCATTAAAGAAAGTGTTGTACAAGCCAGACATCTCCGGACTATTGATCGCCTGGGCGATCAAGTTGAGTGAGCATGACATCAAATTCTACCCCAGGACAGCCATCAAAGGCCAAGCTCTAGCGGACTTCGTCGCTGAGTGCACCCTACTAGAGACAGAGACAGAAGAATAGGAATCGGAGGAACAGGATCGAGGGTCGTGGGAGATGTTCGTGGATGGTTCGAGCAATGCCACGGGAAGTGGAGCTAGTTTCATGCTTACCAGCCCTGAAGGATTCCTAATACAGTATGCTCTCCGGTTCACCTTCCCAGCATCTAACAATGAAGCAGAGTACGAAGCACTATTGGCTGGACTCTGGGTGGCAAAAGCCACTCTAGTCACACACCTATCCATCCAGAGTGACTCCCAGCTTGTAGTGAACCAGGTGAACGAAGAATATGAGGCGAAGGATGAGCGCATGGCATCATACCTAGCACGTGCTTGGGAATTGATCGGGCAGTTCGTGAAGTTCAAAATGGTTCAAGTACCCAGGATCGAGAATGTCACTGCAGATGCATTGTCTAGGCTAGCCAACGATGAACTCAAGAACCTAGCCAATGCAGTGTACGTAGAAATGTTGCAGGAACCAACGTATCAAGAGAAGCTGGTCAACGAGATCGAGGAAGGGCCTAGCTGGATGGACCCTATACTCAACTACCTACAGAACGACGTCTTACCAGAAGACAAGGTCGAGGCAAGAAAGATAAGGATGAGAGCTAAGAAGTACACCATCCTGGACAGAGTACTATACAAAAGGGGGGCCACAACACCACTACTTCGGTGCCTAGGACCCGAAGGAGCACAATATGCCTTGGTAGAGGTACATCAAGGCATCTGCGGAAGCCACATGGGAGGATGACATCTAGCCTATAAAATCCTTTGACAAGGACTTTATTGACCAAGAATGCAAGAAGAAGCCATCCAGTATGTCAAAGCCTGCGAGCAATGTCAGTTGTTTGCCCCAGTACCCCATCTACTCGCCACCAAACTAACATTGATCCTCTACCCCATTCCCTTTGCCATGTGGGGGGTGGACATCTTGGGGGACTTCACAGCAGCATCAGGCAATCGCAAGTACTTGGTGGTCACCATAGACTACTTCACCAAATGGGTAGAAGCCAAGCCACTAGCCAAAATCACAGAGAATGAGATGGAGAAGTTCATCCGTGACGACATCATCTACAAGTTTGGGGTACCAAAAATCATAGTCTCAGACAATGGGAAGTTGTTCAACAACCCCAAGTTCAAAACTTTCTATCAGAGTTACTACATTGACTATCGGCCAGTCTCGGTAGCATACCCACAGACCAATGGTCAGGTGGAGGTGACAAACCGCACCCTACTGGATGGAATAAAGAAAAGACTAGAAGGGGCCAAAGGGAAGTGGGTAGAAGAATTACCAAGCATACTGTGGGCAAACCGTACCACAGTAAGGACACCCATAGGAGAAAGCCCATCTCGCCTGGCGTATGGCATAGAAGCACTAGCACCAGTAGAGATCCTAGCAATGTCTCACAGAGTACTACACTTCAATGAAAGAACTTACACAGATGAACTACGAGCGAACCTAGACTTCCTGGATGAGGTGCGTGAGAAAACACTACTGAGGAACGTAGCCTACCAACAGCAAACAACCAAGTACTACAATGCCAGGGTACGTGAACGGTTATTCCATCAGGGGCACCTAGTCCTAAGGAGGGCAAGTGCATCACAACCAAGGAAAGAAGGGAAGCTATCAGCAAATTGGGAAGGACCCTATATAGTTTCCAAGCAGACACGTCCAGGGACCCAAAATTCCAAGGGGCAAGAAGGTAGACCGTACCTGGAACTCACTACACCTGAAGAAGTACTATCAGTAAAAGTAACAAAAGCGGAGTAGCAGCACCACCAACAGTAGCAGTAGATGGCATTATAGTTTCAAGGATAATTTGAAATTTTTTTTGGGAATACTCGGCTTCTTCTACTACTCAACCGAGGCTTTATGCCTAAGGCGTTATGCCACCACCGAGGCTTTATGCCTAAGGCATTATGCCACCACCGAGGCTTTATGCCTAAGGCATTATGCCACCACCGAGGCTTTATGCCTAAGGCGTTATGCCACCACCGAGGCTTTATGCCTAAGGCGTTATGCCACCACCGAGGCTTTATACTTAAGGCGTTATGCCACCACCAAGGCTTTATACCTAAGGCGTTATGCCACTAAGGCTGTAGGCAAACTCATGGAGCATCTGATGGAGGGGCGACATCTGACCCAATAGGGGACATCATATCGGCCTCAGCGGGGCGAACAACACTCTCCTCTGGCAAGACTACACCCTCCTCTGTCACCACAGTACCATCGTCAGGAGAGACACGAGCCACAGTAGTAGTCACAGGTAACAGTGTAGTGACCTCTGAGAACCCCGAGAAGTCATAATCAGGGGTCTTCTCCAGAACGTGAACCGCCAAGTCCGAGGAAGTCAAGATGCTAGGGTCACAAACAGAGATAGAAGCTCTGGAGGCCCTACGACCCCTACTAGGGGCAGAGTCTCCAGAAACCTCCTCCTCCCCATCACTAGCAACAGGGGAAGGCAAAGAAGAAGAAGTATCCGCGGGGGAAGATGACCCCGAAGAAGACTCCTCAACGGATCCAACATGACCATAGTCGGATCAGAGTCGTCAGATGATGACATGGATAAACAATGAAGCAGACTAGCTACTTACTCAGAACAATGGTCTCCCAAAGCCAAGCAACCAACGCAAAGAGAGGGATGCCAACCTGCATCCATCAGTACAGATTCAATAAAAAAAAAAAGAAGAAAAAAAGAAGAGAGTAAGAAGAGGAGAAAGAAAAGAACATACCAGAGAAGGCGGATGTCGATCGAGTAGGGCGTGGATCGAATGGGCATCAATGACCATGGATCGAATGAGCGTCAATGACCGCGGATCAAATGAGCGTCAATGACCACAGACCGAACGATCGTCAATGATTGTGGATCGAACAAGCGTCAATGATCGCAGATCGAAGGAGCGTCAATGACCGCGGACCGAACGAGCCTCAATAACTACGGATCGAATGAGCGTCAATGACCGTGGACCGAACGATGGTCAATGATCGTGGATTGAACGAGCATCAATGACCGTAGATCAAACGATCGTCAATGACCGCGGACCGAATGATCGTCAATAACTGCGGATCCCTGACGCTGATCGAAGCGCGGATCGCCAAGGGTGCTCAACCGACCATGGGCGCGGATTGATGGGTGCTCAACCCCAGGCGTGGATTTAGGGGTGCTAAACCCCAGGTGTGGATTGATGGGTGCCCAATCCCAGGAGCGGAATGATGCCAATCACTCACGGGCGCAGATCGACACCAATCACCTAAGCGCTTGGATCGATTGGGCGCGGACCACCTGGAAGCCGACCCCATGGGCACGAACCGGCTGGGCACGGATCGTTGCTGGAAGCCAACCCCCACGGGCGAAGACCGCGGATCGTAAACTCAAGCGTCGAAACAACAATAAGTGCACGCCGATCGAACAATGGGTGAATGTCACCAAGGCAAGTTATGGCACATGGATGCAAGGGGCATGTAGCACAAAAGGCAAAGCCAAGAGCACCGAGCCAAGCAAATCACTAGAGGCAAAGCAAGTGTCTAAGAGCCAAGTAAGGCAAACCTCATTGTGGCAAAAGATCAAACATTTGGGGGGCACAATCAAGAGACACAAAAGCCAAGACTCAAGTAAGAAATGGAAGAAGAAAAAGCCAAAATGGAGAAAAAGTTAGAAAGAGAGAGAGAGAAGGTGAAAAGGGAAAAGTGAAATGAAGGCAAAAGTATATATATCTACAAAAAGATGAGAAAGGAGGGATTTGAATCCATAACCTCTCCCTCACTAAGCAAATTACAAGTACACCCTCTACAAGAAGATTATTCACAACACACCCCTTAGTTGACACAAGAAGATAAGGAGTACTCTCTTGAGCACGTTGTTCCAAGAGAGTGGGGGGCAAATGATGAACCCAAATTCACTCCAACCAATCAGAGGTCATTACGTGTCCCTGGACCAAGAAAGGAAACCAAAACAGGGCCAGTGAAGGACCAACCGCAGACACCATCCACCAATACCCTTGGGGGCGTGGACCTCCCCTGGGCGCCAACCCCCTTGGGTGAAGACCCCGGGCATGGCTTCCCCGAACACGTCATCCCCGGGCATGGCTTCCTTGGACACGTCATCCCCGGGTCACAATCTCCCTCCAACACGGCAATCATCACCGCCATCGACAAGACACGGATCGTATCACCAAGGACTCTAAGCCACTGCCTATCGAGTCACGTAGTCTGAACGGACTCATTTACTAGAAACCTCATCTACCACGTAGATGAGGTCTATCCACCAAGGATGCCAAGTCTAGCAAGGACACTACTTCTTACAAGAAGACAACTGCCAGGTCTACCTTGACACCACGTCTCACGGGAAGACAACCTATCAAGGAGGAGCCCTGCTACTCAGGGACTCTATCACCCACGGCAAACACTCTACATCAACTGGGACTCTCCACATCGCCATACACTACTATAAAAGGCAAGGTACACAACCCCATCAAGGGACATCTTGACTCATATTGAATACTACTATTCATCTATTTGCTCAGAGAGATCTAACTTAGGCATCGGAGAGTCCTAGGCCAAAACCACATCGGTTCTCCTTTGTCACCCAGGGTCTTTTGCAGGTTACGGCACCCGAAGGACCGCTGAGCGATTTCTTGACGCAACACAACTATTAGCTCAATTCGTCAGCGGTATGCTAGTTGAATGGATCGACTTCTCCTGGTTCTATTATTGGACAAATATGGCTCCTTTGTTGGTAGTTGTAGATTCTTCCACTTCCTCTCTCTCTCTCTCTCTCTCTCTCTCTCTCTCTCTCTCTCTCTCTCTCTCGTGTTTCCCTGTTCTCATTTAATTTATTTTAGTATTTTTTTTCAAGCTGTCTTTTATATATATATATATATTTTTTTTTTTATGGAAAAACTACTATATTAAAATTAGAGTGAGTAAAACATATTTACATCATAGAGAAAGGGGGGGATAACATTCCTGTTGGTGATAGAGAAGGTAGCTAGAGAGCGTAGCCTACTAGTCCATATATTATTTTTATATTTAAACTGTACATTTGTAAAGTTTGAGGTTTGTTCAGCTAGATCAAAAAAACTAGGGACGATTTGCCAAGGAATGGTAATGTTCTGCTTGGCAACCAAAAGGTAATGTAGGTTCTTGTTAGTGATCCAAATTTCTTTTAATTGGATTCCATCAGTCACAGCGTGTTTCCACCCCTACAAGATTCCAAGTAGCTCAGCCTTCAGATCGTCGGTTGAAGCAACAAATCTTGTAGATGTTAAAACACTCTGGCCGTCTAGCAAAATGCAGTAAGCCCATCCTATTAGGCCTACAGTTGGTTCAGAAAGACCTGCACAACATAAAACAGGTAAGTTCATATCATGGTTAGTGTTTGTAGATGCATCAAGATCAGTGTGTGTATTCACAATATTTTCAGGCATTTGGTTGTGCACCAGTGGTGGTCTTAAATTAAGATCTTTAATCCATTTGGTAACAAGTTTGAATACAGGGGTAGGGTCTGTTGATTCCAACTTGTGGATTACTTTGTTCCTTACAGTCCAAATGAAATAACAAGTAATAATGAAAATTGAAAAAAAACAAATAGCTATTGGTTTGTCCATGGTCTTGGATTGGAAGAAGGAAGCACAAAGTTGTGCCAGACTAGTGCTTCTTAGGTGCTCAGTTATGAATCCGAGGGGTTCGCAGGCCCAGATACGCTTAGTCCATTCACAAGATAGAAAGAGATGCCAGTGGGATTCATCATGAGCACCACAAAAAACACATGTAGGCTCGATCGATGTCCACTTTGAGAGAGTGGCCTTGACAGGTAAACCTGCATTCAATACACGCCAAAAAAACATTTTAAATTTCAGATGGATATTTAGTTTCCAGAAAAAGCGCCACCACTTGGATACAAGGAGCCTAGTTTGAATAAGTGGATTTAAAAGGTTTACTGCAAGTCGGATGGAGAAGCTTCCATCTTTAGTAAGAGAGCATCTCCAGCTGTCTTTTATATTTGTTTCCTGTTCCTAGGGCATTTGGTTAAGGTGAGTTTCTTCTTCTCTCCTCTCTCTTTTCTGTTCTGATTTGCATTTCTTTCATATATCTATTTGGTTAGATCATAGACTTCTGTAAATGCATTTTGCTGTTATAAGGGGATTTTTCAAAGTGATGTTATGTACTTTAAAAACCATTGCTGGGGAAACACTATTCCAAAATGGCATGGGAATCATTTGGGTCTAATATTGTTGTAGACTTGTAGGCAGGGTTCAAGAGACCCAAATAAGCCTGTCGGTAATGGCCCACTTATGGGAAACTAAGGCTTTGTTTGGTATGCATTGTTGGAATACATTCTAGGTCAATTCGCATTCTCAAACAATGAAAACTACTATTTTTATCATCTAAGAATACGAAATTGACTTGGAATGCATACCAAACGCTGCCTAAGGGTCTCTTTGGTATAATTTGTATTTTTATTTATTTGACTAGTTTCTATTTATTAAGATGTTTGGTATGATTTCTTAGTCTTATTTTTTATAAATACAAATCAAAATAAATCATAATCTACAAACAGCTGAGGAGCTATTTGTGATTTGTGATTACAAATCATTTGTTGTTATTTATGCGCAGGCCGAAAAACCCTTGCAGAAGAACTCCATCAACATTTTCTCTCCCATCGAAGACATCTACAGAGAAATCGTCAAGAATTATGCTCAACCTCTTCTCTTCCATTGTAGACATCTGCAGACAAGAAACCATCATGGGAGAACTTTGTTCAACCTCTTCGCTCTCTTATCTAGCATCTGTAGTGAGAAACTCCTGCAACTTGAAATTAGGAGCTACTCCCCTCGAGAGATTCACTTGCTAAAGAACCAAATGTAGCCTAGAAATCTCTCGCTACTTCCATCAAGCATCCTAAGCTGAGAGTAATTGGTCAAATACCTCACTCCATCTTGTCTGCAATGGAGGTCCATCCCTAAAATCCCTCGCTGAAGTCCCTTTTGTCTGCAACTATCATATCCTAGCACAGAAAGTCACAACTCCCCTTCTCTTCGTCTCTCCCCCTCTTCCTATCTCCTCGTATATGTTAATCTCTGTAAGGTGTACATCGGTTTTAAAAATCCCCACAGACGGCAAACAAGAAAAGATATTATTCCTATTTCTTCGTTAAGGATTCGGAAAAACTAGAAATTGGTTTTGATCCAACAGGTTGGAAGTGCTCACACTACAGAGCCTACAACGATAATTCTTTGGACAACGGATTTGAGTTGGGATAAGGATTTGTTTCTAGATTTTGGCCATTTACCTAATATCTGTAAATGCACCCCACTTGCTTAATGAAACTATGCAAAGAACAAATGAACAAAAAATTATAGAATTTATCATGCACATAAAAATACCAAACTTATTTTTAATTAAACAATTTATTGTACAAATAGTAACCAAATGATTATAATTTGTAGACCATAAATTATTGTCACAAATGATTTCTCAAAAATGGGTAATAAATACAAATACAAATCATACCAAAGAGACCCTAAGGCTATGAATTTAAAAAGACCCTAGACCAGATTAGCCCAACATGATGGTTGAGTTGACTTTATGGGCTAATAGATCATTTGGCTCTATCAAGTAAGACTTTTCTGATCTAAAGATAAGTCTTGTAAACAAATCACCTCACGTTAGGGTGTTACCTGAACAGAGATGGGAACGCAACAGAAGGATCTCGTACGGATTTGGTTACAAGCTTTTACGAACTGGAACGATCTTCTTCAATCTCTAGATATCTTGAAAGGTTTCTCCATGGAGAACTCAATGTAAGATTTCCATAAGGTGGGCTAACATAGTCCCACTTTGGTTTTTAATAAAATCGGTTTAGTTGTGTTGATGGGAGCCGCTTTAATGGTATGAGTCCAGTTACTATGTGTGGACCTAAAGTGTTGTTTCCTTAATGAGAAGGAAACCCTAGTTTCTATGCAGGGTTGGTCCCTACCCTCACCACTATAATTAGTTGTCATTGGCCCATTAAGTGACCAACTAATGAGAAAATCTAAAGTTGAGTGGAAGAGGGCAGACCAGACCAACACAGTCCGTGTGCGACAGGGATCATCAAGAGTTCGGCTTCCACAACCATGGATCCAGGTATGCCAAGAACACCTCTGGATTTATTTTGTATGCTCATTGATCTCCATGGATGTTCCGCATGAGCTTTTCTATCAATGGTATCAAAGCCTGATCATGATTGATTATTGCGGCTACATTTTTTTTTTATTCTTGGTTGTGTGTGAAAATATCTGATAGATCAAGAAGAAGAAGAAGAAAAAAAAAAAAAAGAAAAATCTTGCCGAAACAATAGCCATAGCCTTTTTTATGGGAAAGCCGCAGGCAAGGTTTTTATTCTGGATTTTCCATGATAATGGGATACTGGGTTTTATTTTCTGGTGTTTGAGGCTAGAATATTGATCGTAGCCGTAGTTCAAAAAAAAAAAAAAAAAATCAGTTTTTCTCGTTTTGGCAATCGAGTTTTCTTTAATGGGTTTTTTAAAGTTTTTTTTTTTCGCCAGTTCGAAGCCGAAGTTGAGGTCTCCAGGAGGAAGGGCTCCTTCGCTAGTGTCATTGGTGGCCACCGGTTGCTGGTCCGGCCACCATTAGAGGCGGCTTTGAAGTTTTTATGGGTTTTGAAACCCTTACTGGACTTTCACCTATTTCACGGTGATCGTTAAGTTTTCTGGCCATCTGAGGCCAGGGTTATCATCGTCGATGTCCAGCGGACGTTCGCCGGTGATTTCCCTGGTCACTGGCAAGTTGATTTGGCCACTGCAACAGGCAGTAGACTGTTAAAAAAAAAAAAAAACCCTGTTTTTCCGTTCGATCTCTCCCACCGTTAGTTTTTTTATCGGCCATTGAGGCCGGGGTTATGGTCGTCGGATTAGAGGGGTCCTTCGCCGGTGTTCTGTGTAGTCGCCAATCTCTGGTTGGCTGCCGGTGGAGGTTGCAATCGTTTTTCCCAAAACGTAAAAGTTTTCTGTTTGTTTTTTATTTCACGGTTTGGGTAAGAAGATGGGGGAATATTCCCCATCTGATTCCCCTATCTAATAAAAAAAAAAAAAAAAAAAGTTCAAAAAGTCAAAAGTTAAATGTAAAATGGGTTCTGCTAACTTGCGCCTGACAGGGTTTGCTAACGTGCACCGGGTCAGGTCGACCTGGCAACCCGACCCAATAACCATGAATTTTGACCCATTGACCCGACCCGACTGGGTGTTGACTGGTCAATGGGTTGGCCATTGACCGGACCGGTTTTGGATTGTTGTTTTAGTCGATTGGGTTGCTTTTGGTTCGCCCGGTTCGGTCTGATTTATAAAAACAGGATCTTAAAAAAAAAAAAAAAAAAAAGAGCAGAAATTAAACCAAAATGGAAGTAGAAACAGTTTGGTTTTGTTTTTGTTTTAGAAACAAAAACAAAAAAATAGGTGAAACAAAAACAAAAAAAACAGGTGAAACAGAAACAGAAAAACGGGTTTTTTTTTGTAAACAGAAACAAACAAAAAAAAGGGTTTTGGTTTACTTTTCTGTTTTAATTCTGATTTTTGTTTATATTCTGTGCTGTTCTGAACTGTCACAATAGAGAACATATAACTTCTAATACTTAGAAAATTTTGATATGTTTTCAATTTTCACATAATGAAATTTTGTGATTGCCATTATGATAGAAAATTATTTACTTATTGAATCTAGTAATAGCATGATGGAACACCTTGTATAGATATTAATTGTTTCATACTCTTGTGTTCTATAATACAGTACGAATCATTGATGGTATACATTGTAATAATAGGACAAAGGTGATGTATATCTTCTGACTCCTTGTTATTGTCACCATGAGACAATGCTTGTACATTGTGGTGTTCCAATAGGAACACGTTTATGTGTTTGATTTGTACCTTGTTATGTTGCAAATTGGCACGATAGGGAAGTAGTATGCATGGTAACACTTAGTTTTATTTCAGTTGTATTTATTACATGCCTAAAGAGGACTTTTGAATGAAAATAAAATGAGCCCATTCGGTGTTTTTTTTTTTTGTTTTTTTTTTTTTGTGGCTTATTATTATTATAAAGTCTATTAAATTTTGAAAATGTGGATATAAACCTGTATTAATTTTCTTTGTTAAAGGCTTATCATCGGTTTCATGCCATATTTATCATATTGTCATTTTGACTGGTCAAACCAGTGGGATGATGGAATTATATACTCTGAGCTGGTTATATGGTTCGACCAGTGAGACAATATAATTATGAACCTTGTTCAATTCAAGCTATGAAATATTCATAGAAATTGTTTTTTGGTTGATTCTATTTACAGAAGTAATTTCTGGTTGAGATAATTCATGGAAAAGTTTCAGAGAAATGTTTTTGGTTCAAAATACCATTTATGCACTTCTATTTCAGGGAACAATTCCATTTTGGAAACAGTTTTGATAAAAGTGATTTTCTAAATTATTTTAAGGCTATTTTTAAGCCATTTTTGGACCGTTCTGATCCTGAATTTAAAGAGTACCTTGAATCGGTGGGAGTATAAAATTTGAGTCAAGGGTAATTTAATGTTCCATACAGTGTTAGGAATGTATTAAAATATACTCTCAATTTTGAGAGACATTAGATTAAACTCCCACATAAGGGTCTGGTTGGTTGCAATATGTATCCCTTTGGCCTTTTAAGGTGTTGATTGGATACATAAAGTAAACTCTTGTGCATATTGGTTGTTTAATAGGTTAATCATTTACGCTTTGTTTTTCCTCATGTTATGTCACATACATGTACGATTCGCAACATCACATTTTGGATTATTCTATGCGTGGATTCAGTGACATTAAGGTTGTGACATCTAAGTAAGTCACAAGGCGGTAAGTAAAACCACACATGTGTTATAATACATAAGGAACTCGTGACATTTTGTATTGTCATGAGGTATTATAATCAGTGATGCACGCTTTTGGTTATTTGTGACATTTAGGAAAACACAATCTTTAATGTCTGGTATTTACAAGTTTGCCATTGAGGGGATATTGTTGCCACATGTTCCGTCATTTTATATCCCATAAAGTTATTAGGCAATCCTATAAATATATGAAGACATTGAAATTTTAATTTGTTGAAATTCCTGTACAAGATGGACATAATGATGCCCGCATATAATTGATGTTTTGGATCATTTAAGTTATAAGCTTGGGCTTATAAAGTTACGGATTAAATACTTCCATCATAGTTTTAATGAAAACTACTTGAAGAGTCTTATAAATGGATTGACCATAAATTGTTTATGAAAGTGAATCAGAAATCATACGGTTTTAAGTTTGTTCTATTGAAATAATTTTAGATTTGACCTTATGATTATTGAGTTTGGCTTCTTTTCTAGAAATCGCTTTTATTGATTGGTTCCATATATCATTTCTGGTCTTGAAAATTATTTATCAATAAACATTTGTGGATTATTTTCGTGCTTGCAGTCATTATTTTAGAACCTCTACGATGTCGTAATTATGAATCTATTGACTTGTTAATCCTATTATTGTGCACTGGTATGTCTGTCATCGTATTCCACTAGATTGGGTCGACTCAATAATCTGGCCTGTCGGCTTATTTTTTGGGCCAGTAGACTCGTTGTCAGTATAGTCTTTTGATTTTGATCGGTTTTGATCTTTTGATTTATGACAGTTTTGAACAAGATTGATTAGTTCAATAGTGAACAAGTTCTAGATCTTATATGAAGTTTTATTATGGTCTCACCATGGGAAGATAGAATTCTATCCTATTATATCCTACTATGAGTGATGGATGCATTACACATTTGTTTATATGCATTACACTGGCCTTTCATATTTTTTTTTAGTCAATTTGATGTATTTTGACTTGCTCATCGGTGTTATACAGTCTGTGACATTCGGTCTCGTCACGAGGGATTGCATGTAGCCTATTCATGATGTTGGCATCCTATGATAATTCTGAACGTCACGAAAAGATTAATTTATGTGACATTTCTGTAAATATATTGGCTATGTGTGTTTTATGATAAAAACAATATTGATGGAAATTATTGAAATAAAATGGGCATTCAGTAGCAATCCAAGTCTTTGGGGTTTATGATTTAAGTGATTACGCTTCCACTTAGTGGACTAGTTACTTGGATTGTGAGATCATCATTGACTATTCGAATGGATTGCAGTCAAGGAAACCATATAGTGAATGATGTGCTCTTGCCACCACAGGTGAGTCATCATTTGGTCGGTTTCGCTTGATAGTGTGAGGGTGACGTTTTGGGCTTCGCTACTTTGGAGGTTCTTGTCTTGCCACCACAGGTGACGGAATCCTTAGAGTGGTGTTGTTGTAAGCATCTCGCCTCACATGTGAGAGATTCCACTGCGTGTTGGGCGATCTTGCCACCACAGGTGTGACCCCGATGACGTCGGATCTTTCCCCAGTTTATGTTTTCCTACAGTTACTGAAAATAAAACTGGGATAAATCTGATTAATAAGCCCTAATTAATCAGTTTTAGTCATATTATTGGGATATTGATATGCCTTCAGTTATTGCATATTGTATGTTTTGGTAAATTTTGTGTGATCATGTTTACCAATTTTAAGTTCCCAATTATCTTCCATCAAAATCTTGAATGGTTCCAATTTAGGGAATGGAACGGATTCTTTAATGTTTTCTGTAACTACAGTGAGGATGGATTTTGCCATTTTAAATTGACAAACCTCCCCCACCTTTGGCTGACAGCTCCATTGAAGATAAAGGTCTTTATGAACAGTGGGAGGAGTCAAATCAATTATGTCTGATAGTCATAATATATATTATGGATATGACCATCAAGGAAAGTATCATTTTGATTGAGAGTGCTAAGGAACAGAAACTCATTACACCTGTAAACAGAAGATTCATTGTTCATGATGAGCTTTAAAGAACACTTACATGGATTTTGTGTTGTTTACACCCAGTTCTTATAATAGTGTGAGTGTGTATGTGAATATATTATAAATTACTAATTATGCCATACAAGTTGGGTTAAATAGAGATAAAATATTTAATACATTTTCTTGCATGGTATATTATTAAGTTATTCTTGTCCTTACTTGACAACATTTATTTGAGGATCAGTGGGAGTTAGCTAATATTTTCTTATATTTTATAGTGATGATATTCTTGCTACAAGTAATAATATTATCATTTTACTTGAGACAAAATAGTAGTAACATTTTTTGATAAGAAAATCTTGGTGAAGCCTCTTATGTTTAGGCATTAAGATTCACCGTAATAGAATTATGTGCATGTTTGGTTTGTCTCTAAAAGACTTTTATGAAAGAAAATAGATTTACCAACACTCAGTGAACTCAGGTCAATAATATTCTTTGTGCATCTAATGTTGGTAGTTTAATAAAATCTCAAGAATACATATGGATTGATATTTGAATGATCTTGGAGTAGCACGTTAGGTAACTGCCAAGATGACCTAAAAGACCATATGTGGATATCTGTTTGTGATGACAGATGATGTTATATGTTAAGAGAGTGTCTCACAAACACTAACTGCTTTTCTCTATGCAAGCAGAGTTGTGTCTTATTGTGATGTCATTGTTTAGACTCTATGACTAAGGAATCTTTTAACTCAGGGAATTTGATATTTATGCTTCCTTGTTAGAGAGAAAGTATGTGAGTTACAAAACTCAATATGGTGCATTACTACAGATAGTATGCTTGTTGATTCTCTCACTAAGGACTTGACTCCAAAAGTTTTTAGGAGTATGTCAGTAATATGAAACTTGTTCGTTCTTTTTGATGCATTTTATTAGTGGGAGTTTTGCTTATGTATACAGTTGCAACTGATTTCAGATTCTTGTCCTTTTGTGACATTTTAGTCTCGAGAATATACATGCATCTTTTATTATGGCCATTTGTTTATGTGTATATACTTGATTAACTGCCTCATAGAGAATTAATTGAGGTCATATGTGGTGTATTTACCTCATTCGGTATACGAGGTTCCAGTCAATATACGCACATCCAGTTATTAAGTAAAGGCATGCAGATTCTATTGTGTACACTTATTTTTTTGCCTCCTTCAGATATTTGAGGCTATGTGGTGTATTTGTCTCCTATGGAATCTGAGGCCTTCAGTAAATACACACACATTTTGTTCACTAGAAGAGCCTCATTCGGTCTCAAGGACGTGAACTAATATGTTGGGACATGCGGACCCAGTCCTAACGAGCTTCCTTATGTAAAGTGTTTGCGTTTGGGCGACGCTTATGGTAAATGAGACCTCCAGTATTTGTCTTATGGGGCTCATTTGGTTACCGAGCCTGGACCAATTTGGAAATTGGCATGTTGATCATTATATCATGTATTTTTCATACCACACTCTCATACTGTACAACCCAAGTCGGTGAGACCGTAAGCACTTTGACGTGTTAGGTCCCATATCTCTTTAGATGTGATGATCTGCACTATTGGGTGTTTGTAGTTTCATTCAGACCAAGGCATCAGGTTTAAGGTGTACTCCAGTCAACACTGTTTTTTGTGACCACAATCAGTTTGTCTAGACCAGAGAGTCATTTTAAAAGGTTTTCAAAACCAAAACTTGTGACATATGCAGCCCAAGTGGGAGATTGTAAGATTTCCATAAGGTGGGCTAGCATAGTCCCACTTTTGTTTTTAATAAAACCGATTTAGTTGTGTTTATGGGAGCTGCCTTAATGGTATGAGTCCAGTTACTATGTGTGGACCTAAAGTGTTGTTTCCTTAATGGGAAGAAAACCCTAGTTTCTATGCAGGGTTGGTCCCTACCCTCACCACTATAAATAGTTGTTATTGGCCCATTAAGTGACCAACTAATGAGAAAATCTAAAGTTGAGTGGAAGAGGGCAGACCAGACCAACACAGTCCATGTGCGACAGGGATCGTCAAGAGTTTGGCTTCCACAACCATGGATCCAGGTACGCCAAGAACACCTCTGGATTTACTTTGTATGCTCATTGATTTCCATGGATGTTCCGCATGAGTTTTTCTATCACTCCACACCACAAATCTTTGGTAACAGATGGAATCCCACAGAGAACATACTAGTAAATTGAAAAATAAGATTGAGAGTGAGAGAGATACTCTAATCTCAACAATAGCATAAGGGTTAGGGGTGATTTGATTACGTATCTATAAAATCAGTCCCCAACTCCTCACAATGTCCCACTATAAATAGGAAACACAGAGACGGAAGAGACCTAAAGGGAGAAGGCCACCTCCTTAAGTGTCCAACCCAACTAGTTCAATCGGCTGCCCCATCGGTCGATGCCAAACCTGAACTGGGTATGTACTAAGGTCCAGTTAACAATCTAATAATCAGAGGAATTAATACTAGTCCCAGATTAGGGTATTTACCAGAATTAGTAGGGGAAAAGAGTTCTAAGCCCACCACAGAGAATAGAACTGATGCAGATATGTTGTAGTAAATGAGAACATAGCTGAAATACCTATGGACTGATCTGATATTTTAAATCTAGCTAGTAGCAAGCTAAGGGCAGGAAAAAAAAGAATACTGGAAGAAACAAAAATATGATAGAATGAAGGGGAGAAGATGAATAACAGAAACCAGTGAAGAATAAGGAGACTTGTAGAAAGAAGAGAAGACATCAAAGTGATACCTTAACCATAGAAAAGTGTTATAATAATTAGGTGGATATGAGGAGAGTTTTCTTTGCAAGTGTGAATTGGGCATCCTATTTCACCTTCTATCACAAGATCTGTAACTTTTTACAGAATATAGAAAATGTGGAACTCCCTGAATTTCATCTCTTCTGGATATTATGATTCCTAGTTAATCTTCTGGAGAGTTCCCATCTCTGACAACTTGTGGAAAGAGTCATTGAATATCAACAATGTAAGTTACATTATTTCTCTAAAGCTTCAATTTCCTAACACTGTTAGTCCATCTCACACTTAGCCAATCAATTTTGATAGGCCTTGCTATTATGAATGAATCCACGAATAACACACGTGATGGTCTTCAACAAGCTAGTACTGTGAAGGGGTTGTTCCTTGGAATATATGCTTATTTGCATGATAATATTGGGTTAGAATACATATTGATTTGCATGAATTTTTTTTTTAGTTAGCAACCCAAATAATGGGTTCTTCCTTGGAAGTATTCCATTGGATTATCACTCAGGTGATGTGAGAAATAACATAGGATCAGATAAGGCATTATTTAAATGGGAAAATTACACTGCCACCCCATGAGGTTTGTACTAAATACAGAGCAATCCCCTATGTTTTTAAATTATATAGCCGCACCCCCTAAGTGGACGGTGTTAAATAATACAGTGTAAAACACCAACTTTACCCTCTTCTAAGATCATTAACCAAAAATAATTTAAAGGACAAAAAGACCCAACAATTAACAAAATGACGGGTTGAGTCCCGTCTTCTTCAATCGACCAAAGCAGAGGGCTTTGACCATTGCTGCCGCCATGGTCGCACCTCATATTTCCAACTCTCAGCCCATGAACACCATCAGATGCCATAAAATCGACAACCTGATTCATAACCACAAGAGCCCTAGAAATTTTGTTAAATAAAGTATAATACATTTTCGCCTATGTGTTCAACTTCCCTGAAATCCTAAAAAAATAGAGACGACCTCGCTTGAGATCAGTCGGGGTGTTCTCGAATTCTGAACGAAAGAGTGCCGCAATTGGATCAATCACAATCAACTTCATAGGTAATTTTGAAGGTGGGTCTGTGAGCAGAACATCAATTCTGTCTAATAGAAGAAGTAATTCTTCAGCAGATTGGACGGCACGAACAAAGATGAAATCACAAGGATCTTGAGGGGGGAATAGGTAGGGTTGAAATCACAATGCAGGTTCGAACCCAAAGGGTTAATTTTAAGGATTTTGATTTATTCACAAGTTGATTTCGGCTGAGCAGGGGGTTTTCAAAAAGGAAAAGTTATCTTTGAGAATATTGGGGTGGCTGTCTATCAAATGCAGAGGAGGAGGAATGGGCTTGAAACTAGATATCCAAAAAGCGTTTGACACCCTAGAATGGTCCTATGATGTTCTCAGCGCTTTTGCATTCTCGTACCTGTGGATTTCTTGGGTGCATAAGATTCTTCTTTCTACAAGAATCTCGGTGTTGATCAATGGCGGTCCGGTAGAGTTCTTTGGAGTGGAAAGGGGCTTGCGTCAGGGGGACCCTCTATCCCCTCTCCTTTTTATTTTATCTGAGGAGGTTCTTTGCAGAGTTCTCAGGGACCTTCGTCAAAAGGGCAGGATTGCTGTGCTGCCAGGCCCACGACAGGTGTTTACCCCTTCCCACCTTCTATATGTTAATGATTTTTTTATTTTTATGAAGGCAGAACTACAGGGAGTTAAGAGGGTGAAGCGCTTCCTTGACAATTATGGATCATACTCAGGCCAAAAATTAACCTTGCAAAGAGCAAAGTTTTCATGGGTAGAATATCTGCAACCAGACGACATCGCCTGCTTTTGGAGCTGTAAATTCCTATATGCACATTCCCCATGAGATATTTGGGGATTCAACTCAGTAAAGGCAAGGTGAAATGGGATATGATCTTACCACTTGTAGATCAAATCAAGAATAGATGGCTGCTTGGAAGGGTCGCCTCCTCTCCGTGGCAGGGCGAGTGGAGTTAGTCCGATTTGTAATGGGTAGTATCCCGATCCACAACTTCTCTATCTACCTTTGGCCGACTTCATGTGTTGAGCTTATGGAGAGATGGATTCGCAACTTCATCTGGTGTGGTGTGGCTAATAGCTCTAAAGCCATTACAGTCAGGTGGGACAGTGTGTGCAAGCCAAAAAAAGAAGGAGGTCTTGGGATTCCTCATCTAAAGGACCTTAATCTGGCATTGCTGTGTAAGCTAGCATGGTCTATCAAAACAGACAACTCAATCTTTGCAGCTTTCATACGGGGGAGACTAGTTAAGGCCGATGGCTCCCTTAAAAAAGCCATAGGAATCTCATCTATCCTTCCTGGACTTCGCAAGGTTTGGGGCTTTGTATGTTTGGCAGAACATTGGGTAGTGGGTAATGGTCATTCAATTAAATTTTGGTATGACAAGTGGATTGGAAACCAAAGTGTGGAAGACCTAATGCAGCCTTATTTGATTCCACGCTCTCTCTCAACGACAGTCTCTAATTTTTTGGTGGAGGGAGCTTGGGACCTTCCGACGACAATAGTTCCAGTCCTTCATAATGTTTTCACTCTCATTCAAATCGTGGATATCCTTCATACCAGCAAATCTGATCACCGTGTTTGGGATCATACTAGGTCTGGCTCATTTCTGCCTGGGAAGCGATTAGAATCAAGGTTGCGCCTACAACATGGGACTGGGCTATTTGGTAAAATAATCTGCAGCCCCGAACCACAGTTTTTGGATGGCATCTGATGCATGGTGCCCTTCCAACTGATGATAAAGTGTGTCGTAGGGCTGTAGCCCTGGTTTCAAGGTGCGAGCTTTGTGGGGTCGATTGTGAATTGGGAACGCATATTTTCCTGAACTGTGACTTCTCGTGCAATATATGGAGGGAAATCCTACATTATTTTAATGAAAGCTGGAGTGAGTTTCCAACAATCCAACTTTTATTTTTGTGGTGGCGAAGAAAACTTCAGCACATACCCCTACCCAAAGTCTGGGGTCCCCTAATTGTTATTATCTATCAACAGATATGGCTGGAATGCAACAGAAGGAGATACGACAATATGAAAAGAACCCATGCCCAGGTGGTGAAAATGTGCTTCAAAGAAGTCTGGGACTGTACCAGAAAGGAAGGTGTAAAGATTAAATCAGTTCATGATTTAATCCTTGCTAGAAAGCTGCGAATTCCCATCTCCAAATCACCTGCAAAATCTATTCTGGAAGTGAAATGGAAGCATCCTCCTTCAGGTTGGTTGAAATTAAACATCGATGGCTCCTCATTGGAAAATCTAGGATCAGCGGGCGCAGGTGGGATATTCAGAAACCACCTTGGCTCTCCAATTCGATGCTTTGCTTCTTTTCAAGGGGTTAGAACTAACTTCATGGCAGAGATGGCGGCGTTCATGGTGGGTATTGAGGAAGCTCGGGAGCTATGCATCTCCAGGCTCTGGATAGAATGTGACTCAGTAGCTACAGTGTCTGCCATCCTATTCGATAAGATCTTGCGGAGTTTCATGCAAAGCTGGTGGTCTATCTCTCCCTTTCTAGATTCTATCCAGTGGAGAATCACACACTGCTATAGGGAAGCTAATGCTGCAGCGGATGCCCTTGCAAACCATGCTGCAAGAAGAAAGGTGTCAAACACTTGGCAACCCCCCCCGGGTTTTATCTCTCACGTTGTAATCTGGGATGCCCTAGGCTGGCCCTATTACAGATTCATATAGAATGCTCCCTTGTGTTGTGGGGTTTTCACCCATTTTTGTTTAAGTCTTAGACTGATATGCAGTCCTTTTTGTAACACATCCATTTTCTTTTTACATATCAATACATTGCTGATCTTTAGCAAAAAAAAAAAAAGAGAAGAGAGAGTAATTAGGCTAACCCAAACCCAACAGCTGCATTGTGAAGTTGTCATCTTCCTTCCCTTGAACTATACGTTGTCGTCTTTCTTCCCATAAAAGATAAGACAATAGTAACCCAAACCCAACAGCTGTTCTCGACTACTAAAGTGTTCATCTGTCACCGATCCCCCAACTCCTCAAATCTAAACAGTCAACACTACCAAAGCCTGAAAGTCCATTAAGGCCACAGTGTAGCGATTAGCCACCAACACCACACTTACGGACTGTTAAAACCATTAAATTATGTAAGGGTATTATGGTAATATCCCTTCATATGTTCTAATATAATCCTACTTGTATTATGGCTCAGGCTATGAGGGGCAATCTAGTAATTAGTCCATCTAACCTAAACCCTAGTTATTCCTATAAATACTAGCTGGAGGCAGTAGCCTGGGTATTCCAAACTAGATACGTAGGGTGTAATGCTTTAAGCAACCAGTGCTTAAACCCTAAACCCTAACAATCTTAAAGCATTAGTTTTATTTATTCTTTCCGGTGTTTGGAATCATGATTCTGGTTTTATGCAATCATCTTTGTGAGGTTCGTTCTTTGTGGTCCGTGGTTCTGCCAATATTTCAAAGGTGATCGTCTTCAAACAAGAGGTCTGCAAAAGTTTTTTTTTTTGGTTAGAGAGCTTTTACTCAAAGCTTGATTTGATTGGTTTTAAACCAAAAGAAAAAGACAAAGTGGACGGTTGCAGCTTTTGTTTATCAAAAGACCTTCTTTTGATTTGATCATATTAAAAAAAAAAAAAAAGAAAAAAAGAAAAGAGAAAATAGAAAGACGTTTGTACGATTACCTTTTTTTTTTTTTTTTTTGACAGAAAGCTCTCCTCCTTTTGGTTGATTTAAAAAAAAAAAAGAAAGCTAAAAGTAACGTTTGATAGAAAGCTCTCTTCTCCTTATGGTTGATTTAAAAAAAAAAAAAAAAGAAGAAGAAGACAAAAAGGGAAAACTTTTTTATTTGATTTGATTGTCAAAGTCTTTTGGTTCGATCACCATCAACGACCAGCTATGTGCGCCAGCCACTAGCGCCAACAGCCAGTGCCTAGTGCCAACGCCGATGCCGCAGCACCGCTGCGATCCTTTTTGATTGCATAGATCAAACTGAAGCCCAATGAATAAGTGATGAAGACTTTTACAAAGACTACCTATTGAATTGCCTGTCAGATAGGCTGACAAAGACCTATAGTAGATATGATGTTGCAAAAGAGATTTGAAAAAACCTAGAAGCCCAATTCAAAAAAGAGGAGGAACTATCAAAGACCCACTTGGTTGATAAGTTCATGGATTTCAATTTTCACGAAGACAAGGAAATAATTCCTCAAGTAACAGACTTTGAGAACTTGAGAACAAAATTGAACCAAGAGAATATCCCTGTTGTTGATGCATTCTTAATGGGTGCAATTATTTTCAAGTTACCCTCTACCTGGCATTCCTTTAAAACTGATTTGTATAGGAAGAAAGCACAAGTGGGGCTGGTTGATCTCAAACGGTTCATTAGAATCGAAGATGAGAACAAAGCCAGGAATAACTTGAAAATGGTGAAACAACAACAGGCATCTGTCAATTTAGTTTCACAATCCAAGAAAAATCCTAGGAAGTCCAAGCCACCTAAGAAAGGACCCCAACAATTGGAGGCAAAAGGCTAACTTTAAAAAGCAGGGAAAGTGCAACAACTGTGGTAAGTGGGGTCACTATGCATCTGAGTGTAGGGGTCCTAAGAAAGGGAACACTGACATACCAAAGAAGGAAGTTCACATGATGGTGGACAAGACTGAGCCTACTAATTTTGCTGCCATGGTTGGCAAGGGTAAGGGGTTGGTCAGTACATCTTCAGATTGGTGATTAGACTCTAGAGCGATCTATCATGTTTGCAATAACAAGAACCTACTAACTGATGTTGTTCAAGTAGCAGAGACTTTCACTGTTGCAAATGAAGATGTCGTGAAAGTGGTTCAACAAGGGACAACGAACTTGGTTCTATCATCAGGTAAAATACTTACTTTGAAAAATGTTAAAGTCTTTCCTGGTTTTGAAAAGAATTTAATTTCAATTAGAATTTTGCTTGATGCTGGCATGTCTATTATTTTTAATAGTGGTAGAGTAACACTGTCTGTTAACTCTTTTTATTTTGGATGTTCTTACAATTTGAATGGTATGTTTACATTGAGTTTAGCTAATGAGACAATAAACCAGGTTAACCATATTTCACTTGATCCCAAAGTACTATACTGTAGGTTAAGACATGTGAACTATAGGAAAATGCTTAAACTAGCTAAAACTCATAATTAACCATTAAACACTTCCATTAGATTTAACAGATGAGAAGTGTGTGCTCAAACCAAAATAACTAGAAAACCTTTCAGACTGGTTTCTAAGAGCACTCAACTTCTTGAACTTATACATTCTGACATTTGTGACTTTAAAAGCTACACAACTAGAGGAGGTCAGAAATATTTGATAATATTTATAGACGATTTTTCTAGATATTAGCATTTATACCTGTTAAAATCTAAAGATGAAGCATTTAAAAATTTAAAATTTTCAAGAATAGGGTAGAAAGTCAGTTGAACTTGAAAATTAAAAGATTTAGAAGTGATAGGGGAGGAGAATACAAATTGACAGAGTTTAAGGAATTCTGTGCCTCAGCGAGCATAATCTTTGAAACTACTGCTCTTTACTCACCTCTATCAAATGGCATAGCTGAAAGAAAGAACAGGACGTTAATAGAGATGTTAAACTCTATGCTATTGATAGCTGGCATGCCCTCTTGCTATTGGGGAGAAGCAGTGTTGAATGCAAATCATATTCTAAATAGACTACTACATTCAAAACTGACTTCTACACCTTATGAACTATGGTATAATCATCCCTGTAGCTATGACACTCTTAAGGTTTGGGATTGTATAGCTTATGTTAGGATGCAAGACCCTAAGAGACCTAAGGTGGAAACTAGAACAAACACTTGTGTGTATCTAGGATGTGCAGAAGATAGTGCTACAGATCGATTTTTGGATGTATCAACCAATGTGATGATAGAATCTAGGGATGATATATTCTTTGAGGATAAATTCCTCAGAGATAAAGGCCTGACCTTGCTGGGTCTGACAGAAATGGTTACAAAATCACCTTTGGAATCTGAACCAATTGTTTCTGCCACTACTCCCATAATGTTTCCTGAATCAGAATCTAGAAGAGTATCTACTAGAGATCGAGTACCCAAGAATTTTGGTGAGAATTTTGTGACTTACCATTTAAAGGCCGATCCATCCACCTATAAGGAAGCGATGAGATCTAGGGACTCATTGCTATGGAAAGAAGCCATTTGATGAAGAAATGAGCTCTTTAATGCAAAATGAGATCTGACACCTTGTTGAGCTGCCTAGAGGGGCTAAGCCAATAGGATGTAAGTGGGTACTGAAGAAGAAACTTAATTTGGATGGGTCTATAGCTAGGTATAAAGTACGGTTAGTAGCTAAGGGCTATACCCAGGCGCGAAAGATAGATTATTTTGACATCTACTCCCCGATCTACCATTTGGCAACGATAAGGATTCTTCTTGCCATAGCATCTAATGACACTATATTGTGCATCAAATGGATGTAAAAATGACTTTCCTAAATGAAGACCTAACAGAAGAAATCTACATGAACCAGCCTGAAGGGTTTGTAATGGAAGGTTCTGAAAAGAAAGTTTGTAAATTAAACAAATCTCTCTATGGTTTTAAACAAGCACCTAAATTGTAGCATGAGAAGTTTGACTAGATAGTATAGTGCCTTGGTTTTCAAATTAACAACTCGAATAAGTGCCTTTATTTTTTGTCTGAGTTAAACAAGGTCACGATTGTTTGTTTGTATGTAGATGACATGTTGATTCTAGGTTCTGATCTCTCTATAGTGAGTGACATTAAAAAAAACCTTATTCAAAGAATTTGACATAAAAGATCTTGATATGGTAGACACCATTCTTGGGATGAGAATAAGCTTCAGTGAGCAAGGGATCACTCTTAGTCAATCTCATTATATTGAGAAGCTACTTTCTAGTTGGGAATACAGTGATTGTAAACTGATTGAGACATCCTATGACTATAATAAACGGTTAAAATCTAACACAGGTGACACCGTGAATCAGTTAGAATATTCTAAACTGATTGGTAGTCTCATGTATGTAATGAATTACATTAAGCTAGACATAGCCTTTATGGTAGGCATGTTGAGTCGCTTCACTAGTAATCCTGGAAAAGAGCATTGGGATGCCCTGACGGGGCTGATGAGATACCTTAAGAGTACTCTAGGTTATGCTCTATGTTATACTAGACATCCTCCAACTTTGGAAGGATATTCTGATGCATCTTGGTGCTCAAATTTGGGAGACAGCAGACCCACCAGTGGTTATGTATTTACACTAGGAAGAGCAACTATAGCATGGAAGTCTAAGAGGCAGACTGGCATTGCTCTGTCATCTATGGAATCAGAACTTTATGCTCTAGCTTCTACAGGAGATAAAGCAGAGTAGATAAAGGATCTGATCATGGATATTCCATTGAGGAGTTTAAAGTTAAACTCTATATCGATATTCTCTGATAATGAAGCAACAAAGACGATAGTGAACAACTCACTCTTTAATGGTAAGAGGAGACACATCAGGCTGAAATAAGTCATGCTGAATTATCGAACAGAATAAGGGATTATCATTTTGATTGATGTGAGATTAAAGGATAATACGACAGATGTCCTTACAAAGGGATTGAACAAAGATCAAACATTCAAAACTACGAGGGAGATGGGGTTAAAAACTATTTAGTCAGGTCTTAACCTAACCCAGTATTATTTTGAATTATTCGAATCTCATCTAGTCATGCTGAATTATCGAACAGAACAAGGGATTATAACTTTGATTGATGTGAGATCAAAGGATAATACGGCAGATGCCCTTACAAAGGGATTGAACAAAGATCGAACATTCAAAACTATGGGAGAGATGGGGTTAAAGATCATTTAGTCAGGTCTTAACCTAACCCAGTATTATTTTGAATTATTCGAATCTCATCTAGCCATGGAAAGCATTCGGGACAGTTTACATATTTTAGCTAACTTAATTAGGTTACTAAGTATGGGGGTTTGTGAAACCATTCCAAACTTGATGGTGTAGCAAATTCTTCATGTGAAGTTTCCTTACTTCGTTATTCCACAAAGGAATATGAAAAATGTCTAATATATTTTAATGTTATTGTACTATTCTCTATGTCATTCCAAATTTGATGACATATCTTTCATAGTATGGTGTACCATTCCAGATTTGATGATACAACATAAATCTATGACTGATATGACGAACATAGTATTCCAAATGGAAACATTGTATGGTCCTTGCGATAGAGACTATATAGGATCGAGTTCTTGTAAAAAAACTTGATGATGATGCTTATTGTTTTTTATTTACCTTTAGCCATAAATGGAATGTACTAAGTTCTTATTGTTGAATTAGATACTATTGTACAAATGATTGAATTCATGTTATCTTAAGAAATTCATATTTGACAAATAACAGAGAATGACAAAGATGGAGGAGAACGGTTGGACCTGGATCTCGATGAGGATGACTTATTTGATGAGTAAAGTCGCATAAATTGCAAGGACTTTTCCTTTTGTCTATTTCTTTTGGTTTAGCCACTTGCATGTGAAACTTCGGATTTGTTGTTGGGTTTAGTTTTGACCTAAAACCCTAGTTTTATTTCTTGAAGTTTACTTACTTGATTTATTGGATTGTTGATATTCAACTTATTCAGTTTATTTTGATTCAATTACTGATTGAACAATGGTTTCTATACCTATGTGGTGGATATATATTGAACATAGGAGGAGATTGTAAGGGTATTATGATAATATCCCTTCATATGTTCTAATATAATCTTACTTGTATTATGGCTCAAGCTGTGAGGGGTAATCTAGTAATTAGCCCATCTAACCTAAACCTTAGTTATTCCTATAAATACTAGTTGGAGGCAGTAGCCTGGGTATTCCAAACTTGATACACATGGTATAATGCTTTAAGCAACCAGTGCTTAAACCCTAAATCCTAACAAATTATTTCCTAATCCCTTTGTATCTGTAAATATCTTAAGAGCATTCCTGAGTTTGGTGATAGAGTTGCAGGGGATGCCACCGGAGAGGACACATTAGATGATCGAACATTCAATAGTCAATTTTTGGGAGAGGAGGTGGAGGGGGTTTTCTGGTTTCATCAGAAGCAGTTATTGGGAGACACACACAGAGAAAGAGAGAGAGAGAGAGAGAGAGAGAGAGAGAGAGAGGGTTTTGGACCCATAGTGGGAACTGGAAAGCAGTGAATCTTTGGATTTGTTAGAATCACCGTACTAATTTGTAGAGGAAGAACAACAACAGCTCAACTGAGGATGAGGATTTGTAGCAATGCTCGAGGATGGATTGAATCAAGTCCTTCTTCCATTATCTTGCGCTCAGATCAATTAAGTCGGCAGCAAAAGTCATCGATGGAGACTCCGGCATCGGGTCAGTGACCATTCCGTTTGGAAGCCCTAGTATCCATCTCTCTCCCCATATTTTCACCTGAGTACCATGGCCAATCTTCCACATCAACCCCATTTTAAGCACTCTCCTACCCTCCATAATGCTCCACCAAGCCCACAAAGGAGAAGAACCCATCCTGGCTTCAAGGAAACCACACTGATGGAATAAATTGACTTCATAAACAACGCCCAATGAGAGTCAGGATCCGACCATAGCCTCTAAGCTACTTTAGCAAGGAGGGCTTAATTGTGAAGTGAAAGGTCCCTAAAACCATGGCCCCCTCTTTCCCTTGAATGGCACAGCTTACTCCAAGCCAACTAGTGTATTTTAGAGCTACCTTCCTTACTTCCCCAATAAAAATCAACCACCTCCCTATTCGTGCATTTATGAACAGAGGAAGGGAGTTTAAATGGGAAGCTGTAAAGTTTGAACTTGGAAAGATCACCGACTTGAGCAGCACCTCTTGGCCAGCATGAGAGAGATAATTCTGAGCCCATCCATGAATCTGCCTGCTAGATCTATCACTGATCTCTTGAAAAAGGTCCACTTTCCTCACCCTGATATTTGTTGGTAACCCAAGATACAATGGACCATCTCCATATTGCATTTTAAGAATTGTTGAGAACCAGCGCTTCAACCTTGGGGGTGTTTGGACTAAAGCACAAGCTGGAATTTTTAAGGTTGATACATTGGCCGCTCACTTTACAGTAGGTGTCGAGGCAATCCCTTAAGTTGTGGATCCCTTTAAGATTAACTTCCGAGAAAAGAAGACAATCATCAGCAAACAACAGATGAGTGAGGGGGTTCGTACGGTTTCAAACCTTCATGCCTCTAATGAATCCAGCTCTTCGAGCTTGGTCCCGTAAATAGCTAAAGGCTTGAGAGCATATAATAAAGAGGGCTGGTGAGAGTGGATCACCTTGTCTTAAGCCCCTTGAGGGTTTCACTGAGCAACACTCCGCTCCATTCACCAAGATAGAGTACTCCACCGAGGTCACACAAGCCATAATCAAAGCCACAAACTTGGTGCTGAAGCCCAATCTGCTCAAAACCTAACCCATAAAGGGCCATTCCATACGATCATAGGCCCTCTTCATATCAATCTTCAAAGCTACCCATTTTTTCTTGCCTTTCTTCTTCCTGTTGATTTAATGGAAGGCCTCATACACCTGAAAGATATTATCAAAAATAAGCCTCCCTGGAATGAAAGCTGATTGAGTAGGGGAAATGACGCTCAGAACTCCTTTGAGGCGGGAGGCGATAATTTTGGTGATCACTTTCATAGCAACTCCACACAAGCTGATTGGACGATAATGGTCCACCTCTTCAGGGTTCCCAGTCTTGGGAATGAGACAAATCAAAGTGTCATTAACACTCAGAGTGAGGTAACCTGTAGAGAAAAAACACGAGACAAAGGCATATAGATCCTGGTGTGACAAATCCCAGAATTTTTTACAAAATAAGGGAGGGAATCCGTCTGCACCTGGAGATTTCAAAGCTCCCATTGAGAATAAAGCTTCTTTCATCTCTTCAACAGTTGGAATTTTACATAGCATATCATTCTCCGTTGTTGCAATACTGGGGGTTATCGCCTGGAGCACAGTGTGTAATGCTTCTGAGTTATATCCCTCGGATCAGTAGATGCTCTTACAGTGAGTTTCAATGGCTGCATAGATCTCCTTCTCCGAAGACATCCAAATACCTGATGGCAACTTTAATTTTAGGATTCTATTGCATTGCTTCCTCATTGTCACCACCGCATGAAAAAAACCTTTGTTCCTGTCTCCTCCCTTAAGCCAATCAATTCTGGACTTTTGTAACTAGAATTCTTCTTCACATTTGAGAGCTTCATCAAGGACTTTGGAAAGAAGGTTCTCTCGGGCTTGGGATGCATATTCCACAGGGAGGTTTTGAAGGTCAGCCAACTGCTGTTGGAGATTACGAATTTGTTGCTGAATGTGTCCAAAAGTCTCAATATTCCACCTTTACAGAGCTTGTTTACAGTCGTGAAGTTTGTGGGGTAGGATATCTTTTGTCTGACCTCTGAAGGGAGCCTTCCAAGAATTCTTGACAACTCGAGCACAATCCGGATGTCGTAGCCACATCCCTTCAAACCGAAAGGGGCGCTTACCTCTACTCGGTTGACAGTCCATGTCAACAACAATGGGGCAATGGTCCAAACCAACAACTGCTCTGGAGAAGATAATTGCTTCATCAAACTCTGTGCACCAAGCCAGATTCGAGAAAGCTCTGTCAAGCTTGATACAAATATTCGCTTTACCCAATCGCTTATTACTCCCAAGTGAAACACGGACCCTGAGCACCCAAGTCCATCAGGCCGCAGTTATTGATCATGTCCCTGAAGCGAGTTATATCCCTGCAGCCCTTTCTATTTCCTCCATATTTTTCTTACCACGAGAGATATAAATTAAAATTACCCATACACATCCAGCTTTCCAATCTACCTCTGCTAAGGGCTACCAACTTATCCCAAGCATCTTGTCTTCTGGATTTCACCGAGTCGCCATACACCCCTATGAAGGAAAAACTCGGTTGGCTTGGTGAGGAAATCCAACAATCCAGCAGGTGTTCATCTGAGAATAGCACCTGAAGCTTCACAAGATCCCGCCATAGAATGGCAATCCCCCCTCCACTACTCACTGGAGGAACCAAGAACAAATGCGACATACGCAGCTGCTTAACCAAACGATCTAGCTTTGAATTCTTGCTTCTAGTTTCCATTAAGAACACCACATCCGGACATTCATGCTTGGAGAGGTTCTTCAAAGCCCAAACTGTTAGGGGCCTCCCCAGTCCCCAACAGTTTCCAGCTAACCATCCTCATCTTTGCCCGTGAAGCCCTTCTACACTGTTGCCTTGCTACTGGTCACTCCTTAATTGTGAGCCTTGATGTCTCTTGGTTTTGCCCTTCATGCTGATAGACTCGCTAGCCAACCTCTGTCTAACAGTTCTAGTTCTTCCTTCTCTCTGGAAATGAATTCCAGTTCTTGGTCCAGAATCCTGACTAGTCATTGCTTGGCTGTTGTCGTTAGAGGAGCTCTGTGGTTCAGGTTAAGGTACCAAGGAAATGGAAAGTGGAAGCGGTGGTGGGTTTAGGGTAACCTGATTGGCAGCTTCTGTATGAGGGGGATGAGTTGGTTGAGTTAGCTGTTCACGATTGGGGTCCCCGGATAAGATGTTAGGTATCTGGTTTGGGTTATGGGTGGGTTGTTGTTGGAGAGTGGGGGGGGGGGGGGTGTTATGGATATTCTATAGGGTTAGAGAAAGGGTTGAGTCATGGGTGCTGTGTGGGGCAAGGAGAGAGGTAAACTTGTATCAATCTAGGACACGGGGGTTAAGAGAGAAGGTTTAGATTGGGCTAATATTAGTGGTCTAGGTTGGGTCCGAAGGACAGAACTAGTTAGTGAAATATTGGCTAGGTGGGGCAAAAGGGAAAAGATGGTCTTGGAAATATGTTGATTTGGGGCATTAAGGTCATTTTTGCAAAGATTTGCTAGGAACGAGGCAATATGATTGAGCGTATCATTAGACTCAGAAAGGTCCGTTACCTCCAGACCATGTCCTGATTTGGAGGTGATGCGATAGAGGGGGCCGATCCTCTTTGGAACTTGTTCTTGTAACGGCTCGTTAGTGGATCAATCACTGTCACTGGGGGAATTTGTACAGGTGTTGGCTAGCATGCCTGGAGGCTCTTTTGTAGCTATGATATGGCACGTGTCAGGGGAACGATAGCGTTGTCGGGCGTGTTGTCTCCTCTTTGTCGGTCTCCTTCTCCGATTTTGGGGTTTGGGATCTGTCGTGACTTCGCTGAGCTTAACTTTCCTTCCTGACATATTACAGCCGTTTTGTGGAAAACTCAGATTGTTCAAACTCCAGGGACAAAGCTTGGTCCAGAAGGCGAGAATTTAGGATAGCTACCCGCATAAAAGGGCCAAAACGCTTGGATGGCTGACCACTTGATGTAGTTCCCATCACCATTGTAACATTTGTATGAGCACCTTCAAACCGCGATGCACATCGACTATCCTAATGACCAATAATACCACATCTATAGCAAAAGTTGGGTAGCCTTTCATAACGAACTGGAATCTCCTTCCTTGTCCCGGATCGTCACCGAATAGGGACATTAGCCTTTAGCGGCTTGGTAATATTAATGGTCACTCTGCAACGAAAGTAAACCACCTTAGTACCAAACTGATTTCGTTGTATAAGCATTACCTTCTTCGGGGTACCCAACATAGCCGCAAGTTGCATTGCAAATTCCAGGGAAAGTAAGTCAGGAGGGGTAAAGTGCAGTTGAACCCAGAACTCGGCTTTACATAAGTTCCAGTTACTGTCATCTCTCCACTTTTCCAAGACCAACAAATTTTCGGCAACAGACCAATGGCTTTCCATGGTTACGTTCAGAAGATCGATCTGATGTTGGAATCTAAATAGAAACACATCAGCATCCATGGGGGAGACCTCTACTGGGAATTTAGTATTCCAGGCTCGCGGCAGTGCCTCTATGACCGGTATGGCTTGCGTGCTATGACTTTGCCCACCAACATGTTTTCCCAGGAGATCTGAGCTTCATCTTCTATATCGTCGTTGTCCACCAGCAGTGATTCCTCATCTAAATCAGGGGGTTCCAGTGCTAAGTTTCGATAGGGTAAAGTAGATGTCATTTCCACCGCTGGCAGAACAAAACCTTCTAAGGGCAAAACGGAAGAAGGCCTAGACCAAGAATAAAGTGCTGTACAAAATGGGGCGAAAGCACTCACAGGGGGAAGGAGACTTTAGGAGATAAAATAAAGGGGCAGATTATGATAGGTAGATAAGGGGAAGGGAAGGGGAGAAGAAGACAGGTGAGCCTGAGGCCAGAGTTGGGGGAAGGGAGACAGTCGCCACCATGACAAGAACCAAAAACAAACAAGAAGGAGAGCAACAAACCCTAAATCGTCAGAAGTAGAAGGAAGCAAAAGAACTCAAGGCAGAGGTGTGCAAAAATGAGAAGTGGTGGTAATAGACAAATCAGAAAGGGGAAAAGGAAATGAAGTAGGAAGGTGTTGCTGAAGTTCATGGCGAGAGGAGGTTGGGGACGGATGGCTAACACTCACAACGGAGGAGGGTTAATTCCACATTGCTTAGAGATAAGGTAAGAGTAGAAGTATATGTATAGCTTAGAATGTTTACAAAAGTACTAAACACATAGGAAGATCAGTTTAACCGGGTGGACCAGAGTGCCTAACACTAATTTTGGACCGCAATCTCATTCAAACTCAATTTCACAATTGTATGGATTTGATTGGAGTTCATTTTTATTTGTAAATCGTAGACCTTAATCTATGTAGCGACTCCATATTTCTTTCTCTCCTAAGAGGAACATAAGATTCTTTTTGAAAGGATGAGATAAAATCCATTGTTCTCACCTATATAGGAGTCTGATCACAGTGTCACATCAACAGTGGTGAAGAAATTCTTCCTTTTTCATGGATGAAGGACAACTTAATCCTTAATTATATGCAGTCATTTGAAGTGATTGTGTTTCTTAATTAGTACGAAAACTAATACACTAACCTGTGCATCTGATAGCTAATTAAGCGGCTAAGATCAAGAAAGATGCATATGACAGGTCTATATTCCAAATTGCTTAAGAATGTTTTGAAATTAGATGCATATAACTTAGAAAAAAAATAGATGTCTTCTGGATTTCTCAATGTAAAAGGAAAAATTCTTCTATTTGACAATTGTTTCCTACTATGTACGTGGTGGAAATTTATTTTTTATGAAAGAAATTATTTGGTCATTAGAAGTATTGTATAGATAATTCATGGCAACATGGATCTTCCCAGAAGCTCTATGTGATTATCTCAATGCGGCGATTAGGAATTTTTGGGAGGCCCTCTTTTTGTTGAGAAGTCAAAGAGGAGAACGTTGCAGTGGAAAGGGTAGAAACATAAATAGAAGGCTCGAAATCGAAATGCCATTCACACTTAAGTTGCATTTGTTTTGTCGTAAAATATTTTATGAAAAAATTATAATTATTTTATATTTTTCTATCATTTGATTTTTTTTGAAGCTGTATATGACTAATAAACATATTTGAACATGATTGAGTGAGAAAAAAATCAACCTTATGAGAGGTCCTCCGTAGGTGCAATACCATCACTATTTTAAGAAAAAAAAAACATCCTGAATTTTGTACTGGACATAATTTTCCAACTTTTTAGATTACGTTTTAGTAAAACATTTTTTTTCATTTTTAATCCTTATATAATTTTTTATTGATTTTCGTTAATCTCGTAAATTATTTTTAGGGAAAAAGAACACTGCCTAGTTAGTTGGGTGGCCCTTGCGCCTAGACACAAGAACGAGTGAATTTACTGCCCCACCCCCATGAAACCAAAAGTCTCATACATTTTGATACCCTTGCGTGCACTCTCATTGGTCCCCGCACTAGTGCAAGGGCCATGCAATTGGGCAGCGATCTCTTATCCATTATTTTAATTCAAAAACAAATGCAACCTTAGATAAGAGTTGTTTTAATTAATTCGATTCTCTACTCAATGTCTATATACTTCATCAGTTCATCTCAACATTGTATCTTCTGAAAAGCTATATGTGATAATCTCAATGCGGTTATTAGAATTGTACGTTATTACTTCTTTGTAAACCAAGTTAGTTTGGGGCATTTTAAAGATTTCTCCATGGTGAATACTCTCTCTAATTTTTTGGTAAGTAGTGAATACTCTCTCTAAACTAAATGTTCTATGGGCAAGTTTATTGAGAGCAAAAAAATTGTTTTTAAATTTGAAGGGTATTTAGACTGCCAGCCTATTCTAAGCCATGTATTAATGTTTGGATTGAGCCATAGATACCACAACTCAAGCTATTCAGACCTTCTATTGAGATTAAGGAATTGAAGATTTAATGGTGGCAAATCTTTTTTATAGTGAATCACACACTTGGAATGAGATTTTGATTTTGGCAACTTTTGACTCCTTGGCGGTAAACGCGATTTTCAGAATACAAATTCCTATGGTAGCCTTAGGTCGTATTTGGTTAAAGGTGTCGGACGAGTAAGATTCTGATTTCAAATCTGCTTCATATGAATTTGTTTCATGTGGATTCGTAGTTGAGAAAAAAAAAAAAATTGTTTGGTTATCCTGAGTCTATCAGTTGGAATCATTCCGATTTGGTGGTTAGGGTTTAATAGGTCTGCAATAGAACAACACACACAAAATAAGTTAACAAATTTCAACATCAAAAGTGAAATTTGGTTAGGATTGACAAATCCAAAGTTAACCTTATATTTTTGGGAAACTGCCTCTCCGATTTTAGATCTCTTGCAGAGGGAGGAAGAAGAAAAAGAAGTAGAAGAAAGTGAATTGCAGACCGAGGAGAAGAGAGAAGGCATAGTTGAAGGGAGAATGGGAGAATGTGAAGAAATTGCAGACCAGGAAATAGAAGAAGAAGAGAGAAGGCACAATTGCTTTGGAATTACTATCAAAATTATCCCCAATGGGTGGGGAAGACGATGAAGTGCAGCTTTGGCTCGACTGGAGGTTAACACTTCAGAGTCTGGCTTTTGAGTGGTTTTTTGGTTTTAACAATTTGCTCTGGAATGGAGAACAAGAATCAAGAGAGCGAGAGAGAGAAACAAAGAAGGTGGACTCACGTGGATTCGTTGCTGAATTTATCCCAAGGGATGAATTCTATTGGATTCTCAAAATAGCCTTAAATATGGACTCCTATGGATCTACGGATTCCAACACGGAGCAGTGTTCCGAGAAACCAAACACGAAAAAAATACAGAATATGGGTTTGACGGGATCTGAGTCGTCTAACTCCTTCAACCAAACACATTCTCAGGTACTTGGGACAAATTGCTTGGACGCATGGTTCAAAACATACCAGTATCGGTTACGACATCTATATCCATCCATATCAATACCAATCTTTACTCAAATTTTTCTTAAAAAATGATTTTTGAATAATTCTGCCTTTACCATGGGGATGGACCATTACATTCTGATATGATATCAGCCAACTACCGGTATCGGCCGACACGATCAATCCAATAACGATATTTGAAACTGTACTTGAATGAGAGAACTTCTAGCTAGGAAAATTTTCACAACCACAGTCCGATTAATGGAGGAAATATAAATAATAAAGAGCAACATTGCGGTCTCACTGTTGTGTTGAATGATGGAGAACTGGAGACAAAAAATTCAAGAAGATGAGAAGGTGAAGGGATGAATTCACTACTCCACTAGTGTTGATGGTAAAGTATCATTTTTTAAATTAAATAGATGTCGGCATGATTTTTTTCCATTTAATTTCTTGTAAAATACCACAAATGATAATGGTGTTTTAGAATAAATATTTTTATAAAATCATTATTTAATCATATTTTTAATTGGTCCTAAACATAATATCTTGTCTGAAATTGAAATATTAATATCTGTATTCACATCCGATTAGTTTTTAAATGGAATGGATAATTAAAAAAAAAAACAAATTTTGAATACAGATTCCCCTAAACAAATACGAACATGAATCGAATATGAATTTTCAACTACCCATTTACATATGTTGGGCAATTAATCCATTCAAGGCATGAAATTTGTAAGGTATCCCGATGTTTTCACATATGGACCGACCGATTCCAGGCCCGACCTAGCCCGACCCTTTATTTGTGTGGTTCTGAATTTGCACTATAGTCTGTAATTACCAACATTAGGTTTCCTCACTTATGGGAAAGTTACCTAGTAAACTGTTCCAAATCCTCCCTGAGCGAGCTTGTTGGCCTTTTCAAGTGTAGAGTACTTAAGATTCAAGCTATTGTCATGAAGTATCTTTGCCATTTTTACCATATCATTTGTACTTGCAAAGCAGAATATGAGAGAAAAAAATATAAGTATTAATATGCTTTTGAGCATGAATTAATGAAAGATTTTTTTTTTCTTGGGGTTGAAGTTTTACTTGTGTAATATTTTCTTCTTCAATGGAGTGATACAAGCATAGTAAAGCATGTAAAATTGAAAATCCTAGTTTTAGGGCTGCACTGTTTAGAGTCCGGTTAAGGCAATTAAACATGACCACAACCTGGTTAAGGCCCGATTAAAGGACCAAAGTATAGCCCGAAACCCGACCGAGGCCGACTGACCCCGGCCAGATTATCTAAACAGGCGGTCATGATGTAGGCTTCAAGCTTGGTTAAGCCTGATTAAGCCCGACCGAGACCGACCAAGCCCGACCGATTGACACCCCTAGCAAGGACCACATTGCCCTTCAAGGTTCTTTTTCCTTTTTTAAGGAAAATTACAATATTACTCCATTTTGGGTTTGCGTTTACTAAATTTACCCACCTAATTTCTTTTATTTTTTTCGAAAAAAATAATAAAGGGAAAAAGGACTCTGTCTGGGAGCGTGACTCCTACATCTCAACACATGATGCGGTGAAATGACCACCCCACCCCTCATAAAAGGTGGAAATTCTGCCCTTCTTGTTACACTCCCGGACAGAAAACTCTTCCCTTCAACTAAATTACATAAAATAAAAGATGGGTCTTACAAAATTACCCCAAATAGTGCCCCACCCTCGCTATCTATCTTTTATAGACATTTTTACCCCTAACTTCCTTCTTCCTTGGATAACCAGCTCTCTTCTCTTCTTCGACCACTTCACAATCTTCCCGAGAATGACATTGTGGATTTAGTTATCCTCTATGGAAGTATGGATACATCATAAATTCGTTTATCATTGAAGTATAAAGTGGTAAGGAAGAAAGGCATGATTGCTTTCATCAGCATTTCAGGACTTTTTCTCTACAATTGGGTTCTGATAAAGCAACCATGGAAGTGAATACTAAAATCTACAAGACAAGATGGAGAGAAATCAAGCAATGTGCATGGGGTGGCTGGGCATGCATGGATTTATTATCTTATGTATGGGTTTCTTGTCTTAGTAGTTTGCTGAAGTAGAGATTTTACCATCTTAGATCAGTCCGAAGTGACCTAAAATTAGGGATGTAAACGGATCGGATTCGTCTCGGATAGTGCTATATTCGCATCCGCATCCGATTAGCTTTCGAACGGATTCGGATAATGCTAAATAGATACGGATCGGATATTTTATCCGTTTACATGTAAATATAGCTTTTCAGATAACCATAGCTTATCCGTATTAGCATCCGTTTAGCTTTCGGACAGATTCGAATAGTGCTAAATGGATATGAACACGGATACGGAAACCGATTTCGGCTATTCATTTACACCCCTACCTAAAATAGTAGAAATAGGTTCTAATGGGTGCAGTACCCAATAAGAAACCATTACCTAACCTTTGCACAGGTCAAAACTGGAATTCCCACTACAAGAAATTGGGCCTACTACGGCGTTTGTAAATGCCGCTATAAGTCCAAAAAATGCCGCCATAGGATATAATGGCGTTTATAATTTGTGCCACTGAAATGTCGACAAAGGTACCGTTGTCGCGGCATTTTTTAATAAATGCCTGGAAAAATGGACTACAACGGCGTTTTTATAAGTGTCGTGATAGGTATTGAATTTCTATTCTTTTGCCGCATTTTTCAATAAACGCCGGAAAAAGTGTATTACAACGGCATTTAAAAAGTGTCGTTATTGCAGCGGTATTTGTAAAAAAACGCCGCTAAATTTATATTTTTTAAAAAAAAATTTATTTATATATTCAATCCATTAACCTGTTTCAAAGATAATAGATTCATCATGTCACCTATTTTTATATCCAAACCAAATTCATATATAAAATAGAGATATATCTCACCAAATACCCTACCCATTTCAGATTCGAAGTGCATCCACAGAGATGGGATGAAATAAGAGATTTAAGTAAATATATCCAAGTCATGTTAAAGTCTGATACATTTAAAAAGCAATGGACTGAAACAGAGATTAAGCGATCAATAGTCCAAATCAAACTCAAATCTGACCCATTTATAAGCAATAGGCAGAAACAAGGACTTGAGCAAGTAATTATCCAAATCAATAGACTGAAACAGCGTGTCCTTTTATTCACAAATTCAAAATTCATCACAGATCATCTAAAAAGAATTCTGAGTTTGAGTTGCTCAGGTCTAATTGATGCCTTAATACACTTGAGGGGATTGTAATCTAATAATTGATGGTATATCTCTAGAACTGTCATGAGATGGTAAGTTACAATGAATGCTCTGGTACAGAAACATGAAGCACATTAGGTAGTATAAGATCCAACACAAATACTTGTTAATGATTAGACAAACAATATCACAAGTATGGATGGTCAACTAAATATAATAATAGGTTAGAAATGAATATGTCTCTTGAAAAGTTGGTCTCCACTATATAAACTAACTTGTTCCTCTTTAACTGTATCAAGTCTAAAAGAATGATAAATGAAACACAATATTAAGCTAAGCATGGCATAACACGGAGAAAATGAATTATGAACTAACAAGAAATAGAGTTTTAATTAGATCCTTATCACCTAGCATCACACTTCTTTATACTAACAATGAAATATTACTCTTATAAAGTACTTAGCCCTTCACTCATAATCAAATGAAAACATGTTTTGCAACCACAGTACAGTTATAATTGCCTCTTCTTACAAAGATGATTACTTTAACCTTAGCATTTCAAGATTCCTAAATCATGTGGATGCACCTGAGGAGCACTGCCAAAAAAATCATCCAGAGTAGATCTGTACAGCAGGGTAAAGTCTACATCATCAGCATTAACTTGAGCCATTTGAAGAGCTCTCTTTGCTGCCTCAACAGCCAAACCCGTCAATCTATCTTTCCTTACCAAGGCACAAATCAAACCAAGAAATTCAATATTTTCATATGCAAACTATCATAACCTATTAAGTATCAAGTAAGCTTTCCCTTACCCAAAAAAAAAAAAAGAAGTAAGCTTCCCAATGATTGTTCACTATGTAAAACATGAAAAAGGAAAAGAAAGAGGGAAGTCTGAATGGTGGGTATCAACAGCCAGCAGCATTCCCATAGTTATTTGAGATCTGAAGATTGTGAGGATGAGGCTACCTGAAAGAACTCATCGATTAAGAATCCCAATGCAAACAGAAATCCATTCATCCATAAATAGTTAGGCCTCTACACTTGACTGACAGTAGCAAAGTGAAAGAAGAGAACAGAAATAAAAATAGTCAAGGAAAGATACATTTTTCAACCATTGCTGAGTTTGTTAATGTAAGAGAGAAACATTCCAAAACAATGATATATCAACTATCTAACTTGTGGTTAGAATAAGAAAGCCAAAAGTTTATATCAAATACATGCTAAAAAGAAAAAGTCTTTTCATTCTAGGTCATAAAGTCATGATAAAAAGCTTAATAACAACCTGAATCTAATTGTACTCATAAATCCATTTGACATTGAACCACAAGGTCATCAAATAACATCTAATAACCAAAAATGATCAACAAATGGGTAATGTATATATGGAATATGAAACTAAAAAAATACTAACGGCTCAAGAGGGTAATGTAAATACCACAGCTACTGGAAGGGCTTGAGAGCTGTTGTGAGCTGTGCAAATAAAGGTCGCAAGATTGGATCCCTGCAAAAAAAACATGATTTGAAAAGCATAATAACTCAAATCAACTAACTCATTCCATTCAAATACAAAAGGAGCACAAAAAAATAAGAAGAAGAAGAAGAAACAAGCACCACAGTATGAAAGTGTCTTCAGAGATATTTCCTCTAATAATATTCCACTCCTAAAATAGCAATAACAGCAGCTAAGATAATTATTCTCTTGCGCTTTTGCTTCTGCTTCCGGTAGGCCTCATCATTCGCGTGAACAATATCCATGTAAATGTATATCTACAATAACACCTTTTTTTAAATTCGGACAAAACTTAACACACCAAAATCCCTAAATAGAAAGGTGTCTATGTTGCATTCCATTTGATGTATATACATATAAGTATACAAGACATAAGTATCTTAAAAAGACAAAAATAAACCACATCAGGTTCAAGAATATCTAGCTCAACCTAGCCTGGACTAAGTTGCACTACTGGATCCAAGATTCCCACAAAAACCAAAACAGAGACATGACATACACAAGACTTACATGTCTACCGATGAACTAAGCCCACACTGAACAGCCAAGCAACTATAACTATTATCCATTCTGTTATGAGTAGCCTTTCAGCGCACAAATAACAACTATTAGTACTTTGTAATGTTGACAACCTTTTATTTTCCACACAAGATGTTCACAATGAAAGATGCAGTACCAAAGACCAAGAGTAGTTGTTTTGATTTTGATTGTAAGTCCATCTCATAATCATGGCTAGATTTCTATCAGTCCTTTTCCGACTCTCTCGATCCCTCTCCCCACTAGCACCACCACCATCACCACCTCTTTCATTGCGGCCACCACCACCACTTCTTTTTTTTTTTTTTGTTAACTATCACCACCATTTTTGTTAATTTGCATTCTATACGGTTCTATTTCAGTAACAAGTATTTTTTTTTCCCCAATTTAACCATATGGATGGTGAATATGATGATGACAACCTCACAAAGAGGGTTTCTCTATTACATACATACATTAATGAAAAAAATAAGGGACAAAGCTCAAGAACCTCAGACAGTACCATTTGGCCAATGCTGCAACTTGAATCAGTACTGGTTTGCCACTTCAAACAATGCAAAGGCTCAAGTAAAGGTAGAAACACTTTAACACAGTGGATATTATTGCGGTGTTGGTAAAAAGTGGGACAGCACATTGGTGCTGACATTGCACCTCTGTTAGTGCCTTGGCATTTCTCAAAATAAAACCTGATACCATGTGAAATTGCACTGATGCCAACCAATGATACCATAGTCCGAATAGTGTTATTGAATAGGTAGGAGAAATTCCCACTTCGCAGAACTATAACTAGAATTAATCAACAGTAAAGCTTAAGTCTTTCTTACAAGGTTATTAATCCCCTCAAAAAGGGGGCTTTCTTGCAAGGTTGGAACTGTAGAAGATAATTCCATGGCATAATTAGTCATATTGCTTCTTAGAATGTCATACTAGAAGGTACTATATGGTGTGAAGTAATTACCATTCCATTTCATCAAATGAAATAAACTTTCGGCATAATTAGTCATATTGCTTCTCAGAATGGCATACTAGAAGGTACTATATGGTATGCAGTAATTACCATTCCATTTCATCAAATGAGATAAACTTTCACTTTAATAGAAGCATTAGAAGTTTGCTAATCATCCTGAGGAGAAGAAGAAGGAAAAATGACAAGTTTCTAGCCTTTAGTTGGTAGTTTTACTACTTTCATGTTTATTTATCCCTGTTGAAGCATGACTAGATTATCAAGAAGCAGTAATTGGAAAAATAAAACCAGATATGCAGCTTTGACCCACAATCCCTGCATTAAATCACAGCCTACTAGGCAAGGCCACGTGTGTAGGACCTCCATAGCCTCTACCTACCTACATTTTCTCCTTCTTTTTGCTTCAATTATTATAATTTTTCAAAAGCAGCAATTCCCAAAATCCCCCTCCAAAATCAGTTGTTTAATCATTCCTTCATCTTAACAGAAGCTACCAAGAAACAGAAACTCAGCAGGAAAACAGGGAAGGAGAGAGACAAGACATCTTAAATATGAGAGGGAGATCAACAAGGGGAAGTAGAATTGAACGGTTTCACCCCCAAATAAATATGGAATGGTTTATAAATGGTAGTGAAATCCTGAGGTTTATAGAAAATAGCTACAGAATTGACCTTGACCTCCTCTTATAACAGTAGGTTCCCACAAGGCAAATACAAGAAGCATGACAGGTGAATCTACCCCATGGGAAGCAATTCAATTTGAACAGAATGACTAATTTACTTTGTCAAGGAGTCTACTAACTCAATTTACAAACAATTTCATTATCAAGGAGTTGAGAGAGAAGAAAGAACATGTTCATTATCAAGGAGCGGACACACAGAGAGAGAGGTCCTCACCTCAGGAACTCTATGGCAATCTGCAGGGGAAGGGAAACAAAAATGAGCTCAGGTACAAAATCTACCGACTACAAAGCAGAATCTTTAAGCAATAGTACATCTTCTCAAACAAAGTTAGCCATTTACAAAAATTTCATCGACATATTCAATGACAAGAAACGTCCCAAGGATCTCCAAAATGACCCACCAAAGAGATTACGCATTTGGAACCAAAATGCTCGAAATCTAAATCAGAAAGGGATACAGAGAAGCGGGAATTAGAGAGGGGGGTTTTAAACCCTAGGTCACTAAACGTAAGAATGCACTATTTCAGAATAATAATAAGAAGAAGAAGAAGAAAGGAGACATTACCTGCGTTGAAGGAGATGCAGACCTCTAAAATGTAGAAAATGAGTTGAAGGAGATTACGCCTTTGAAATCAAGATGCTCGAAAATCTAAATTAGAAAGGGATACAGAGAAGCGGGAATCAGAGAGGGGGTTTTTAAACCCTAGGTCAGTAAGGCTATATGAATGCATTATTTCAGAATAATAAGAAGGAGATGAAGGAGATGCAGACCACTAAAATGTAGAAGATGAGTTGAAGGAGACGTAGATGCGTAGCAGATGGTAACGTTAGGCTTGGAAGACGATGGAGATGCACATCGCTTTTCCCTTCATTCTATTAAAGGTAGCGGGCGGTACAGCTTCTAGCGATAGAAGATGATGGAGATTGGAGCCTTGCTTCTCTTCTTGGGGATGAAACGCCAGTTGCAGGACGAAGATCCTGCAAAAATGAACAGATAGAGAGATAGACAGAGATAGTAGAGAGAGACGGTCATAGAGAGATAGAGAGATTGAGAGTGAGAGGGAGGAGGGAAGTACCTGCAGAAGATCAGTTCTCTCAAATCTTTGAGAGAGAGATGGAAAGAGCGGGGGAAACGAAAAGGTTTTTGAGACAGAGATGGAAAGCGTGGGGAAGTGAAAATGATTTTAGGTTTTTTTTCGTGGAAACCTATTATTTTATATGGCGTTTATTTATAAACGTCATTGTATTGTGACATACAACGGCATTTCTTTCAAAACGCCATTAATAAAAATATTAAATCATTATTAAATAGTAAATTACAATGACGCTTGTTAAAAAAATGCCGCAGAAACTAATTTGTTTCGCGGTGATTGTGATTAAACGCCTTTATATATTTATATATGATGGCTATTATACCCATACACCGTTATACCTTTATATATGACGGCATTTTTAGTAAAATGTCGGTATATTTTCACATATGACGACATTTGTAACATATGCCGCAATAGCTCAATCCAAAGTGCCGCCATTGCACCAATTTCTTGTAGTGTCCATAGGAATCCAACCATGACCTAGGTCAAAACATCAACAAAAGAGGAGAAAAGAGGATAGAGGATAGCAGCCTACCTAGGGTTGAGCTTGGACAGCAAGACTATGTAGGTTCGAGCTTCTTCTTCTCCTTTCTCTCCTCTTTTCTCCTTTTTCTGACTTTTGAATTGTAAGTTAAGCTCTTAAGCTCTAACTTCTATATATAGGCAAGACCAACTAAGGCTTGTTTGCCTGACCATTTGAGTTCAACTAAAACCCATTAAAATCCTAGTTAGGCTACATGGACCCACCAACTTAACCCCATATTAGGTATGTAGGTGTAGTTCAAAATCTTAAGATGGGGGAACACTCGAAGGAAGATCAAATCCTAAGCACGGGTCCCATAATAGCAAATCCCCCTTTTTGGCCTCGGTAATGTGTCATGATGATGACCACCGGATGATGGTGCTCATCCGGACATGACCTATTTGTTGTATTTTGACTGGTTTTGTCCCCAGTTCTTTTATCCTTTGTGAAGAGTCTATACGCAGTAATAAGACACACTTCTCCCATGCATTATAAGGAAAAAGCATTGGTTAAGTTACCTATAACCACACATCCGAAAGCGGATTCAAATTTATATTCTCACAAACATGGAGGATATTTCACCCATCAACCACAATCCAAATATCTTCCCGATACTTCGACAATAAATCTACGTGGATATTTGATATTTGTAGCCCACAAGCTACCAACACTGACAATTGCCAAAGTAGTACCTAAGCATTAAGTTCAAATTAGGATTTATTTGGGCACGGGCATAACACTTGATCAAATTAAGTGTACATCATCCTAGACTTTTCTTAGGTGGTTGTATAAATCCTCTTATCCTTAAAAGAGTTGCACGGATCCTCTTATTCTTAAAAGACTATGGATTCTCTTATCCTTAAAAGAGTGTAAACGATTATCTTGTCTTGTAAAAAGATTGTGTAAAGGTGTTGTTTCCCACCTACTGTATTGAAAGGAAACATTTAGTGGAATTCTCTCAAGTGTTGAGAGGAGTAGATGTAAACTCTTGGAATGGAACCACTATAAATCTTGGGTGCGGTTTATTGTTTTAATTTTTAATTGTGCAATTAATTTTGAGAAAGGGCACAATCCATATATACAACCTATTCATCCCCTCCAGGTTGTTTCAAATTTCTCTCTCTCTCTCTCTCTCTTTCTCTCTCTCTCTCTCTCTCTCTCTGGTAGTTGACTAAGTGGAGATTGGGTTTGTGAAACTCCAAATTGCAAAGAGGAAGTGTGTGCATATCGGAGTTTGACGGATCAAAGAATTGATCACATTAATTTCTACTATTATTCGGGTGTGGAAGAACTATTTTCTGAAGGAAGAACCTTGATTGCGGTTCTAACGAAACCCTATTTTCATCCCGTTTATGCAATAATTTTTTGTTCGATAAATTCGAATGCAAGAGATGCAATATCCGAACCTCTTTTGTTGTGGTATCAGATTTAATCCTACAGGTATTCATGGAAGGGTGATGTTCTTTAGTTTTTGGTTAATATACATGATCCGAAGGATAAATCTAACTAGATAATCCAAGGTTGGAAAACCAACGACGTTGAAGTGGAGATGGTAGTCTATATATATATATATATATATATATATATAGAGAGAGAGAGAGAGAGAGAGTCTTCACATGAGATCAACTAAATTGTCTAACTTCCATGGCGACGTCAAAGATGGCACGGTGAGCGCTCTGGATCTTCGTGTTCTTACACATTTAGAGGAATTTCTTCTCTCTACTCGCCGGATCCTCCACCAACACTACCTTCAATTGGTCCTTCACATCATACATGCCCAAATACTCTCTGTTCTCTCTCTCCTTCCAATTATACAACCACCTCTATTCCTTGTTGCAATCTCTTCTCCACCACTACAAACTTCTTTAGCTCTTTTACTCAAAACACAAAACTATCAAAAAATGCACCCAACAATCACAAAATACCGCCACCATATCTCTCCCTCTCCCTCTCTGAAGGCATTCAGTCTATGGTTAACTGCCAAGTGAACTAATCTGGAGGCCAGAGACAGAGTTGTAGAGTGAGTGCAAGAAAGAGAGAGGGGGTAAAAAGGGGAAAAAGTGTTGGTGGATGTGAGAAGGTTACTATTTTGGGTAGTTTTGTAATACTGAATTTTATTTGGGAGAGGGTTAACTCTATGAGCAAGTACCCCTTAGGCTCAGAGAGAAAAAAATGGTATGTGAGGAGGCGCAGTATACCTTTAGGTTCAAAGTGCCTTTTCCCTCTTTATTTTGATGAATTTGGGCTATAGGTCCTCTCGGGTTGAAAAGTAAGTTTCTCCTTTCAAGTTGTTAATTCTCTTGATAAACTCTCTCTCCACTGGTTTATGCCAATTTTCATTATTACCTGTTACTTTATTTGGGATTAAAGGAACAAGGGTCGACAAAACCTGACCCATCTCTAGTGTTGCGCAAAATCTTGCTTTGGATCTTGGACTTGAATATCCAACCCCCTATATTAGACTATGCTACCCCCCCCCCCCCGGTGATATCCAAGAGCTTGATGATTTTTCCACTTGTAGATCTTTGCTATTTTCCCTGTTCTAAAGTATCCTATCCTTATTTGCGCAAGAGTCTCTATCCAGCCCTAAAAATCTCTACTTGGGCTTCTTGCATTTTGTTAGATGGACATTTCACTTTGGCTGCTGTAGGTTTTTTGGATACAGGATAGCAATTAGACGTTGATGTTCAAGGAATTCTTTGGGAACTCAACCATGTTATGAAGAAGGGCCGGCAGATTAAAGAGGTTTGGAGTGCAAACCCAGGAGCCTACAGATATCATCCCCACCACTTCTCAGCATGCATGACCTTGGCACCTTGTTTCAGTTTTTTTACAATTGAACTCTCTTTTGAACAATATTTAATTTCATTGAGAAATGTTCTCTGCATTGGGGGCGCAGGATGTGCCCAAACACATGGGAGTGGGCGAAATGACTGCCTCATCCCGCCCCATGTGTCTGGGCGCAGCCTGCACCCTCGTGTACTTCCAAATAGAGAACATCACCCCTATTTCATTTTGTATAAAGGAACATGCTTTTATCACCCATGTCCGACATTTAGCTACTAGAGCTATGAATCACTATATGAGTTTTGTTATTACGAGGAATGATGTAAACATTTTTAATATTTTCCATAAAAAAAATTGTTTGGGGAAAAAGAATACTAACTAGTCGTGTGGTGCTTGTGCTCAGACATAGGATCATGTGAATTACGGTCACTCTAATGATAAAAAAAAATCAGGGAAATTACCTAGATCCACTAGATAAGAAAGTTAACACAAGATAAGTAGGTTTAAAATTTGTTTTACATATACTAGTTTCAAATTTGAAAAAAATTACTGAATTCCCAAAGTTGGTTATTGTTCATGGATTCTAAGAAAAAACAAGATTGAATTTCCTAAAATACCCCTACAGTTCATCTTCTCTCTCAAATATTTATTTAATGCTTTAATTTTTATTCACATGTGGGATCCACCACCACCTCCTCCTCCTTCCTGCTACATGTATGTGGCTGAACCTCAGCAAACCACGTTTACCTTTAATTATTTAATGTTAAAAAATAATAAAACAGACACTTAACTGAAACGTAATCTTTTTGCTCAATGTTAATCTAAATCAAGGATTTAAGTCTCGGTATCGGGTATCGTATCGGTCAGGCGATTTTAAGAGACGTATCGTATCGTATCGTATCATATCGTATCGTATCGAAGATACGTATCGATCGGTGCAAAAATGCATGAAAATGATCAAAATACACATGAAAATACACTTTTAGACACAAAAAACAATATAAACAAGCAATTTGTGTCATATATCATGCATATATACTAAGAATTGTGAATAATCAATAACCGGACAAAGCACTTTGAAATTGTTATAAAAGATTAAATGATGAAATTCTTTACATATAGAGTCACTCTATTGCCATGAAGAATGTCGGGGTGGATCAAAGTCATGTCTGTAAGGGTCTTTAACAATAGGAGCGACTAGGATGATGTTGTGTCTTGTCCAAACATAAGCACAATCGAGCCAGTCAAAATACTAATGGTAGTGACTCTCCCACTCATAGTAGAATTGTGTGTACTGCTCTGGAGTGGCTAATGTCACGACAAGACACTAGGTTGTGCTTGTGCTTGATTCTCTCCGTATCCATAACTTCCATACCCTCTGAAGCCCCATGTCCATAGCCGAAGAAGAACCGATGCATAATGCCCATGGCACGATGAAGCACCGCATAATCGGAACTAATGCTAAGTGACTCCATGCCACTCATAAGCACATCACTATCATATGGATTGTGAGAGCGCTTGCAGACTTGCCCTTATGCAGCTTCTGCGAGTAAGTCTTATGGCAGCAGGCTCAGCACCATGATCCATATCTTGGGTAGTATGTGTGTATCCGCCTCACATGTGGTGAACCCCGACACGATGTTGTGAAGCCTCATGGCCACCACCACTACCTCCACCACCACCACTACCTCCGGCACCATGGCCACCACCACCAACACCACCACTACCATCATCATCATCGTCATCATCATCATCATCATCATCATCATCATCGAGCGAGCAGGCAGCAGCGTACAACAAAACCACCACCACCATCACCATCGTCGTCTTCATCCTCATCATCAACATGTTGTTGAGTTCCTCCATACGGATGACCGACCTCGTCCTCCGACTAAACCTTCTTCAGGGCTACTTTCATTTTCTTCAACATTAGGACAAGGATCTTGTGATGGTGGTGTGTTGCATCCTCATCCATCTGTTGAATGATGCTCTCTATCACCTGGATCAGGTTTGGTTATCCGCGATCCTCACTTAATTGATCCATCACCAATACCTTATCGGTATCTTCTATCCATGCTCTAACGGATCTTCATCGTCAAGTAGGTGGTTGATGTCGATTGGGTTGACATCTACATCAACTCCTACTCTTTCCACTCTAAATATTTAAGCTTGACTTCATGTTGTAATGGACATACACTAGCTTCTCCAACTTTGAATAACGAGACGATTCCGGGGTTTGGTGTGTATCAACCCGAATGTACTCCGATTACGTTAGCAACCACTAGAGGATGTCGTCGGGGATAATACTCGAATTGCAATTTGGGTTAAGTGTGGAGCACTAGTACCCCCATAATTGAGCCACCAATCAACGCACAATAATAAATGAAATATTAAAAGACAAAACCTTAAAACAAATTTTAAATGATATAATAAATTAGGTAAACCTAACTTACCTGGGCGTTGTGTGCTCCTAGCATGGATAGCCATTCTATCAGCAAAATCACGAGTGGCCTCCCAAAAATACTTAGCCTAGAGAGGTATTAAAAAAATATATATATTAGTTCCACTTCCACCAATCACTCTATTCTTGGTTTCAATCATTTATACAACTAATTTAGTTCTAACCTCATCCATGGCAAGTGTGGCTGCGCTACATCGGCTCCATTCTTTTCACAACATTCCTTAGGGCACGCAATAGATCCGGTCTACACCCTATATCATTGGAGTATTGGATATCCGGATTCAAATAATATTGCACATGGTTTGTAATGGATGGTTAGAAACCTAGAAATTCTAATAATAAATAAATAAATAGTAACTTACTAACTACTAAGTGTTTAAAATGAAACCAAAATCATATACTTATAAGATTACCCCAATGAACATCTTGAACCAACATATTTTCCCATCGATCGGATATAATCTTCAAATACTTCTTGTTTGATGTTGGATTATTCTCATGTATTTTTCTCTTCACACATCCCATGGCATCTACCATCTTACCCATGGTGCTCTTTATCCCCATCAACCTCTCGAAGCAAACAAAAGAGTGGCATCATAACATTATAAAGTCGGCCCATTGCAGCCCAAAAATTTGAGGAGGTAACAAGATCTTGAACAAATCTCCCAATTTCAGACCTTGCATAATTGCTAGTCAACCACTCGTAGAGGTGAACATCGTAGCAGCCCATGCTTTCGGGAAATGAGGCTATCAATTGCAATGTAATTTGTTGCAAATCTTGTTGTTGCGAGCCTCACTAAATCCCCTTGTGTATAACTCCTCATCAATGCCAAAACCCAACTATGGTTGTAAATAAAGTTGGTGATTTTCCTTGCATTATCAACCAACTTTTGGACCTTGGGCAATTCTCCTATGTCCTTAAACATCAAATCTATGCAATGAGCTGCACATGGTGTCCAAAATAAATGTTGCCTCTTTAACATAAGCAATCGACCAGCTTTCTTGAAATTTCTTGCATTATCGGTTACTACTTGGACAACATTTTCTTCTCCTATGTCCTCCACAACTTCATCCATTAACTTGTACAAGTAGTTGGCATCTTTGATTTCACTAGATGCATTGACCGACTTGTGGAAGATCGTCCTTCCATCACGGTAGATAAGAAAATTGATGATGGATAATCTTGTTGGCCCACTCCATCCATCACACATGATGGTCACTCCATATAGTGGCCACTTCTCCTTGAACCTCTCTACATACTCATGCACCTCTTGGACAATATCATCCAAGTAAGGCCCACAATCTCATGAGGTGTGGGTGACTTAATATTTTTCCCACACCGCTGAATCTCCTTTACCATGGCCTTGAAGTGGGGATCTTTGGCCTTATGTGGTGGAATCATAGAACTGTGGAACCATCTGGAGATTGCTCTGCCTATCCTTTTACTAAGTGTTTTGGGTTGAAAGCTTTCTTCAATCCTCTGTTGGCTAGCATCCCTTGCTCTATAGACATTAGGATCCATGTCTCTGATATCTGGGCTCTTCTTTCTCTTACCCTTACCACTCTTTTTAAACCGGTCAAACATCCCCTTCACTTGGTTACTCTACTAAGGCCAACAGTTGCTTACCCTTACTTAGAGATGGACGACAAGAGGAGCCGCACCAATATCTATAAGGCCCTGGCTGGGTCGAGTTGATTGACTTCTAATCAATTGCTCGGCTCTCCATTGTTGCTCTTTTGCTTCATGTCTTGATTGTTTCATCGCCAATGCCAACTCGGGTCCTCCTCTGCTTCCATATCCGATCCTTCATAATCTTCAAAATCTTCCATCAAATTTTTCACCAATGCATCAACATCATCATGTGCTTGCTTGGATTTTTTGGAATCTCTAAGGTGTTTTTGCATTGCCCTGCTTAATTCTACAGGCCTTGTGTACACTTGGAAACATTTCCATATCCTCTGCTATGTGCTCTTTTTGCCGAGTTACCCCACCTCCAAGATGTTGGGTGTCATGAAGTTGCTTGTGTATGCAATCTATTATTGTTTATTTTGGTACAATAAGACCACCCAATGTCTTGTTGTCGCGGCATCGTCCTAAATACCAAACAAAAGTAGATAACTATATAAGATATATATTAAACAATATTCAAATCCACACATCAATAATTTATTATTTATACAACTATACAAGTATAGACACACATTATGATGCATTTCATCATCTTCTTTTATTTACTACCTAGCAAAGTTGCTATAAACAATATTTAAACATTTTTATATTTTCTACAACTAGTTACACATTATTTAATTTTTTAAATAATTAAAAAAAATGACATAATGTACTACATATATGAATCTAAGTCTTTGATTCTATTTCAGCCAATTATATATTTTATCAAACTATAATGAAAGAGTATAGATGGAAAATCAGATTTTTTACATTTTTTTAAGTATTTTATAAATTCAGAAAATACCCACAAAAAAAAAATACAGATTTTAGGGTAAATGTATAATCTTCTTGGGATGTCATACATCTATACATAATGTACTCCATATCTTATAAACATTACCATTTGTTTTAAAGTTAAGAAGGAAAAAAAAAAAATTTTCATTTTAAAGAAGGAATTTTCGGTTTTGGGTAAAAATGGTCAAAGAAACATGGATTTGAAACCAAATCTTTGTAAATGCATACAAAGAATGCAATTTCTATGTTTGTTTAACATATTCTCTTTGATTCATACCAAAAACATACCAATAATCAAAGATTAAAGCAAAAGATTCAAGTTTTTTCAAAAACTTACCTAACCCTTCAAGAACAGCTTTTGAATTCGAATGTAGGCTGTTAGATCCACCAAATGATGTGATTTCAGCTCCTCTAAGTTCGTTTTTGGCGAAGAATTGAAAGCCGTCAAGAAATCTTACCCAAAAAGCAAGTTTAAATGTGTTTTTGGAAGGGTTTCTCAAAGCTGGGAAGACCTTTTTTCCGCCTGGACTGCTAGAAATCGAGTTTTGGGTGAAAATGATGAAATGGCCATGTGTTTTTAAGTTAACGATACGTGTCGAGGCGTGTCAGTCGTCTTGATATGTATCGGTATGTATCGGTCGATACATATCGATACATATCAACGACTCGATACGTCTCGATCATATCGCTTTTTAAATATAATAAAATAATTTTTTAAAAACTCTCAATGTATCGATACGTATCGATCATATCGTATCAATACATCTCGGTCGATACGTCTCGATACGGTGAAGACATGTACATTTTTTAAAAAGCAGAATCGTCTCGGCTGTATCGTATCGACCGATACAGGAGCGTATCGGCGAGACGATACGATACGGACCGAGACTTAAATCCTTGATCTAAATATTATTCCAACATTACTCTTTTGTTACCCTTTTGTTTGGGATACAATACTAAATTAAAAATAAGAGATTCAATGGGAATCATAACCGAACCCGAACTCGTAGACTACTTATCTTTCATATAGCGCTATTCTTTTTGTTGATCTTTTGGGGCTTTTTGTTCGGCCACTTCTAGGCAGCAGGGGCCAATTGATTGTAAGCGGGCCAAGTGACGTGATTGTACGCGAGCCTGGTACTGGACGAAGCTTACCAACAGGCTGCTGCTTCAGGTGGCATGGTCAACAGAGGAGTCAACCAATGGGTAGAACGGAGCCCGCCTCAATGGGAAGCAAGGAAGTAGGCCTACCCGTTGTCCCTAGGAAATTCATTCAATGGTCTCACCTCTTCTTCTTCTTCGTTTTTAATTTTTTGTCTTCTATTTCTCGGTTTACACACAATAAAACCCATATTATCAAAAAAACAAAATGCATGAAACTTCTTCTTCATTCTTTTTCTGCGTTCTGTCTCCAACCTCCACTAGAAAAACTGTATCACCTATTAAAAAAAAAAAAAGAACTTTAGGTTCCAAGGTATATTGCATTTGCAGTGCTGGAAGGAAGCATATTTAGTGGGAGCTTTTGATAATGCACACCCTTAATGCCAACGGCAAAGGAGGATCTCCCCTTAACTTTCAATTGGACTTGCAAATTTTAAAGAGATGATAATTTTGGGAAAAAAATATAATCATGAAGTTTATGGATTAAGTGGGATCCGATTAAGTGAAGCATTCAATCTTATATTCCAAAAAGTTCAGACAAAAAATTGATCAATACTTGTAATTATTTAATTAAGGTTTGTAAATATTTTAAAATTTTGAATTAGTTATTTCTCAAGTTATTAGCAACAAGCTTCTATGGAGCCTGATATTGTAGACCGAATTATCTATTCCTTGAATATACAGGAATTATTCACAATATTCATAAATTTTATTCACCTTGAAAAAAAAAGGTTTTTTTGAACTTATTACTCTTACCTGTTTCTATACATCAAGAAATTCTTGTCAAAAGAGGCTCTAAGCTCCTTCTATATGTGTTTTGTGTGTGTAAACCGAGAAGTAGAAAAAAAAGAACAAGAGGGGAGAGCGTGGTTCAGGGTTTGATTCCCATTGCATCTCTTATTTTCAATTTACTATTGTATCCCAAACAAAAGGGCAAAGTTGGAATAATATTTAGATTAACGTTAAGCAAACAGATTACGTTTCAGTTAAGTTTCTGTTTTATTATCTTTTAACATTAAATAATAAAATGTAAACGTGGTTTGCTGAGGTTCAGCCACGTACATGTAGCAGGAACAATCCTACTATGGCCATAGCAGCGAAATTTTAGAACCCCACAACTCCTCCTCCGGCCACCTACAACTCCCCCCTACAAACCCACCTCATCCCCTATTTCCTTGCCCTCCCCCATCACCACCGCCCCACCCTTATTAGTGGGATATAACCTGAACAATAGTGGGATATATCTTACACTGCAGAGCTTCTCGCAGCCATTGACATACCAACTGGTAATATGATTGTGCAATGTGGGTTCCTCGTAACATCATCATTATGAGCTTCATAGTGCACTTGGAAGGTCATTGCAGATTCTAGCGAAGAGAGGGTGTCCCAAAAGCCTCCCCATTTGTAAATATCAAAGGTTCCCCTGCACTTGGCAATTTTGGAAGACTGATCCAGTAAGCATGATATGTTTTCTAGAGATTACACACCTAAGGTTATGGGATTTTGAAACACTTTGAGCCAAAGCACCAACCTTTTTGCTTAATTCTTTCTTACCCTTTTTCCTGAAACAAAAATTGATCAATTATAGAATTGAGAAGTTTTAGGGTTTGTAGCCAAAGAGGCAATTAATTAAAGAGAGTAAATAAGATGCATGGAGGAGATTGTGTTGTAGCTAGCAACACCACACACGGGAGAATTGAAAGAAAAGATAGTTGGGATCAGACTGCAAGAACATGATCTTCCTGCATTAACGCGAAGTGATCATTGTCCTGCTGGAAGAAGCTTCAAAACATCCGATGTTGTAGAGCTTCTCTCAGCCATTGACATACCATGCTCTGCAACGCCCCGATATATCCCACTACTTTTTAGGTTATATCCCACTCGGATATATCCCACTAACAGGGAGTGGGGCGGGGATGACGAGGGAGGATAGGAAAGCAAGGGATGGGGAGGGTTGAACGTGATGGAATATCAATATATAGCGGAAATAAAACTAATCATATTAGAAATCAGGATCAATCCATTTGTAGGAGTAGGGATTTCCATTACAAATATCCATCACATGGAAGGGGAGAAATGATTACCTTGAGTGTCACAAACGCAACACCTCCTAGGGACTGTAGCTTTGCTCCAGCATCGCGGCAAAGGTACGCACACACCTTCTGACAACACTTGCCAAAGACTTTAAGTTCAACCCTTGAACTCAAAAGAAAGGAAAAATGAAAAAGAGAATACGTTTCTGTTTTCCAAAACTAAAGCCGAAGCCAAGCCACTATTTTTTTTTTGGACCCTGATCTTCTACGGCGCGCTGCCCATAGCGGCGAGAGCGGCTCACAAATGAGGCGACGTGCAATGACTGCCTTACCCCCCCTCGGGCAAGGTGCTCGGGCAGGGGTAAGGCGGTCATTGCACGTCACCTTATTAGTGCGCAGCTACGGGTAGGCGCGCCATACAAGATCTCGATTGTTTTTTTTAGGGAAATTTTCATCGCCACCCCCTCAAATGGACCAATATATTAATGCCACCCCCCTAAGCACCAATATATCAGTAATGACCCAAAAACTAATAGATATAAAGGGACTTAACTGTGCAAAAGTAAAATGTCTAAACTACCCTTTATGCCCAAACACAAAAAACCCATCCCCAACCTAATCTTACCGTTTAGAGTTCAAAATTGTGAAAGACCTAGGGCAGCCAAGCTCTCCTTGCCTCCATATCAGCTACCAGCACAAACACAGGTTCTTCTTCATCTTCTTTCCACCTCCTCCTCTCCATTACATCTCCCTCTCTTGCTCTTGCTATCTGCTGCTTCTCTTTCTCCTGCTCAGCCCCATGTTCAACCCCTTGTTCAGCCCCTTGCTCAGCCCCTTGCTCAGCCCCTTACTGTATCGAAGAACATCCACCCCCTTGCTCAGCCCCTTGCTCAATCGGAGAACATCCACCCCTACTGAAGCCCTTGCTGTACCTGAGAACACCCCCCCCTTACTGAAGCTATTTTGTACCCTGCCCTGCTATAACACACAGAGCCCTACTGTAACACACACACACCCCACACCATAGACCCACACACACTGCTGTAACACACACACACTTAGAGACACCCCACACACACACTCATAGACCATAGCACAGACACCCCACACCACACACTCCCCACACCCTACTCACAGTCCCACACACACTCCATACACAAACCACACCCACACTCCCCTGCCCTGCTATAACACACACCCACAGACCCACACTCACACCCATACCCGCACTCCCTTGCCCTCCTTGTAACACACACACACCCCCACACCCACAGGCCCTTGCCCATGCTGTAACACACACACACACCCACAGGAGATAAGCACCCCCACACCCACACCCACTCCCCTGCCCATGCTATAACACACACACCCCCACAGGCACACCCACCCCCACTCCCCTGCCCTGCTGTAACACGCACACACACACCTCCTCTGCCCTTCCCTTGTTGTATCACACACACACACACACTCCCCTCCCCTGCCTTGATGTATCACACACTCCCCTCCCCTCCCCTGCCTTGTTGTATCACACATACACACACACACACACACCTCCCCTGCCTTGTTGTATCACACACACACACACACACACACACCTCCCCTGCCTTGCTGTATCACACATACCCACCCCCATACTCACACCCACTCTCCTGCCCTGCTGTAACACACACACACACACACCTCCCCTGCCCTTCCCTTGCTATATCACACACACACACACACTCCCCTCCCCTGCCTTATTGTATCACACACACACACACACACCTCCCCTGCCTTGCTGTATCACACACACACACACTCCCCTCCCCTGCCCATGCTATAACACACACACATCCACCCCCACACCCACACCCACTCCCTTGCCCTGCTGTAACACGCACACACACTCCCACAGACCCTTCCCTTGTTGTATCACACACACACACACACACTCCCCTCCACTGCCTTGCTGTATCACACACATACACACAATCCCCTCCCCTGCCTTACCACACACCCACCCACCCACAGACCCTACCCTATCCTTTGAATATATGTTTAGAGTTTAATATATATTTTGTGTATTTTTGTAGATAATGATGTCGACATCATCTAGTGTTAACAATACAAATTCAAGGGCATTGAAATTTGAAAACTTGAAATGTGATTGTGGATACCGTGCTGCAGTTAGGATTTCAGAGTCTGAGCAAAATCCAAACAGGCTATACTACAACTGTCCCAAAAAAGGGAAAGGAGGGTGTGATTTCTTTGCTTGGTGCTACCCAAAGGAAGACATGGGAAATCTGGCCATGTCTACAATTGTACCAAGAAACATTCACATGCATGATGGAAGCGGAATGCAGCCGAATGGAGTACAACTGAAGGATGAGATGGCTGAAAAAATATTTCTTGTGTGTCTAATTGTATTGATCTTCTGTGTGGTGAACTTTGTATTGCTAGCTTTTAAAGTCTGATGTAACTTTTGTTTGTTTAAAGTATGATGTAACTTTAAAAATTTGGTTATGAGAAGGGTGTTGTCTTGTAAGGCATTTGGTATTAGTAATGAAAAAGTTGGTTTAAAGTCTTTTCCAATCCATTTGGTGATTCCAATATACTAAAGGGACACATATATACAGACTTGTACACAATCAAGTATACTAAGATTGTGTCTAAAAAACACTCCTCACATAATTTGCATTAATACAGACCCAAATGTCTATCAAATCAAACCAACAGCTACACCTATTGACCACTACTACTATCTAAACTACTAGCAATTTGTGCATTCCTTCTTGTCCTATAGGCAGCCATCTTTGATCCCAGTCTCTCTTGTACACATCCACTTGTCTGTATAGATGCACTGGTTGTTGATCTGGTTTGCCTCTGGGAGTTACTAATATCATCATGACTACTGGTTCCAGTTTCTTGTCTCTACACCATAAAAAAAAGCAACATTTTATTCACTAATATATATAATTATGAAATAAAGCTAGTTAGAGAATCAAATAAATTTACCTCACTACCCCCTCTTTTCCTTTTCCCTTTCTCTTTCACTGCACCACCTTTGCAGGTTCTCTTATTGTGATGTAACTGATTGCACTTGCTACATTTTACTGATGATGATCTTCTTCTGAATTCTGAAGGGGCTCCTTTATCAATAGCTCTTCTTCTATTTTTGGTGGGTCTTCCAGGTTTTCTTCTTAAAAGGGGGGGTTGCACCACACCATATATACTACTCTCCTCAGATAATCCTGTTATATCTGGCTGTGCATGGATCATATCTCCATATGCTAACTGATATCTTTGCACAGAGTAGTATGGATCATAGTAGTCATGAATGTTCTATTGCTTAACAGCAATAACATGGGCTGCATGCTTACAAGGCAACCCAGTTGCTTCCCAGACTTTACAAGTACAAATTCTATCATCCAATTTCACCACAACCACTTGATGCCCATCATTGACTTCAAACTCATACAGACCTGCTTCATGTGCAGTGCAACCCCTTGCTGACCTTTCAATAGCAAGCAATCTCTTCTTAATAGTTGGTGTAATTGTACCCATGAAACTGCAACCATTTGCATACCTCTGATGAAACCTTGTCATCAACTGCACCCTAAGTTGGTCAATCAAGTTCACTATTGGCTTGTCTCTATAAGGTGCAATCCACTGGTTGAATGATTCGGTCATGTTGTTAGTCACATGGTCACTCTTCGCACCATGATCAAAGGCATGTCTTGACTAGTTAGCAGGTGGGTTTCTCATCAACCATTCATGAGCTTCTACATTTATATCTTTCTTCTCCCCCATAGTTTTCTGAAAATTAGCAACAGTTGATGCTTTGGTAGCAGTCCAGAAGGTAGTCCTCAACATTGCTCCAGGATAAACACCCCTAAAGTTGGCATATAAATGCCTACAACAATGTCTCTGATTACATCGAGGGAATTGTTGTTGAATTGAATCAATTAGACCCTGTAAATGATTAAGAGGTTATATATGTTAAATTATGCATATAAAAGTAAAAATATATCTATCAACTATTAACTCAAATAATACTTACTAACCTTCTGCTTGTCAGACATAAAGGTCAAGTGGGGTATAAAGTTTGTCTCTGTTTGTAGAGCAATGCTTAAGCAATCCAAGAACCACATCCAACTATCTTTTCTCTCAGCCTCTACTATTCCAAATGCAATTGGAAATAAACCATTATTTCCATCTAATGATATTGCTGCTAAAAACACACCTCCATACTTTCCCTTTAGGTGGCAACCATCTAATCCTATAAATGGCCTACGCCCTTGTACAAGACCTTTTATACATGCTTTAAAACACACAAACACCCTCTTAAACACAGGATTCTGATTCATATCCTGCCTATCCTCCATTTGAATGTTGAGTACTGCTCCAGGGTTATACTCATCAATCAAATTAAGATAAGCTGGCAACTGTGCAAATGATTTAGCATGATTGCCTTCAATCTCTTCTTTGGCAATCATTCTTGCCCTATACAACTGTTGCTTGCTTGGTTGTAGTCCATATTGTACCTTCATCAGTGTTGCCATGCTTTTAATGGGCATATCAGGATCTACCCTGATGTGAGGACCAAGTTTAACTACTATCCATCTTAAGTTAGCTGCTGCCAATTTTGTCCTTCTTCCACTACAAGTATGTTTGTCTGCATATGCTCTGACAATGAAAGTCTTGCCATCATTTGCAAGAGAAGCATGTATCCTCCAAGGGCAACCATCATCTGCACAAACCACAGTTACTCTAGTCCTCTCATTTTTTTGCCTATAAATTTCAAACCCCTCTTGAATTGCATAATTCTTTAAGTGAGTTCTATATTGTTGCACACAATCAAAAGTCATCCCTACACCCAACTCCAATATTTTCCTATCATTCACACCACTTTTTTGGGAGAATTGTGAATGGTACTCCTCAGAATCATAGTCTGAAATACCATCCCTATCTGACTCATCTTCATCTTTATCTTCCTCAGGAATATAATCTGAGTCTGCCCCTGTACCATGCTCACCAACTTTGTCTGTAAACACCTCACCCACTACTTCTTCAGATTCATCTTCACCATCATCTGAAGAATCTGAGCTTCTACCACTTTCTCTATCCAGCTCATCCTCACTAAGTTGCCAATTATCATCATCAGCTGATTCATTCAACTCCACAGGTTCAAACTCATTAGATCCTGCAAGACTGGAAGGTGTGCTACTTGAAATACCAAGACCTGTAGCACCCCCCCCCCTTTTGACAGTCTTCTTTGGCATTCTACTACTACTAGGAGCAGTAGTAATTTGGTGTCTCAGCAATGTAGGTTCACCAACTATATTTCTTTGCCTTCTTGTATTAGTGGTCCTACCAATCACCTCACGTTCAAATCCATTAATCTTATAAGATTGGCTTGTTTGGTCAGTCTCACTCTCTTGCACATTGAAGACATACAGTCTGATGATCTTGTCATTATCATAAATGTTAAACAGTTGCATCAATGATTGATCATTCCACACTTCTACACCCTCATTCCCACCCGGTACTGTAGCTTTGCATTTGAAAGTCAAAGCTCTACCATCTGGTATATGACCTAGGACTGTGCTATAGATGTCATGCACCAAGTCAATATATCCATACCTATCTCTATCGACTAATTTATGTGAAACATTCCCATCATAATAGTAATAAACATTGAATAAATCCATCCTGCAAGCATTAGGCACATCATATGATCAAAACATTCCCATCACAAACAAACAGGTTGTGTGTGTGTGTGCGTGTGTGTGCTAGGTGCTGCTGGGTCAAAAGGGGGTGTGTGTGTATGTGGTAGGTGCGGCAGGGGCATAAGGGTCTGTGTGTGTGTTGTAGGTGCAGCATGTGCAGGTGTGGAGTGTGGGGGTTGTGGGGTATGTGTGTGTGATAGGAACATCACAAGGGCTGGGCTGTGTGGTAGTGCAACAAGGGCAGAAGTTGCTCAGGGTGTGGGGTATGTGCAGCAAGGGTACAGGGGATGGGGTGTGGGGTATGTGCAGCAAGGGCACAAGGGGTGGGGTGTGTGATATGTGCAGCAAAGGCAGAAAAGGCTCGGGGTGTGTGTGTATGGTGGGGGGGGTGTGTGTTTGTTAGGTGCATCAGGGGTAGGCTCGGGTTGGGTGTGTGTGTCTCTGCAGGTCAGTGAGTAGTGTGTGAGTGTGCTCTAGTGTACATCAAAGGGCAACAGAGATCATAAATTTCAAAACTCTATCCCTCTCCCATTATAGATCATGCAATTATAGTCTTCAAAAAATTGAAATTAGGGCAAAAAAAATTCGATTTTGGAGATGCAGGTTTTGGTTTTGAGATAACTTACATTTCAGGGTAGGTGGCAGAGTGCGGTTGATGTTCAGGGTTCTTTGATCGCCAATATGTGTGCAAAGTTGCAGCAGTTGTAGCAGTTGCAGAGAGCCAGAGATGAACCGTAACTTAGAGAGGGTTGTGTGGCCAGTTGCAGAGGAAGAAGATGGGATGTCCAGTTGCAGAGGGTGATGTTGTATCACAGGCTTATTTTCGTTTCACTATGCACGAAGAAGATGGTGGGGGTGCAGGAGTGCAATGGCGGAGATGGACAGTGCTGCAAGGCGGAGGGAGATGGCAGAGACGTTTTGTTCAAAGGAAGAAGATGAAGATGGGTAGAGATGAGAAGCGCAACTCTGTCTTTTTTAAAAAATTACCTTACTCACGTCATTAGTTAACCGTGACCCAAAGGTGTCCGTTAGTTTTTGGGTCATTACTGATATACTAGTGCTTAGGGGGGTGACATCATCATATTGGTCCATTTGAGGGGTTGGCGATGAAAATTTCCCTTTTTTTTACTCGACTGTTTAGAGAGAGTGTCAACTGTCAAGTATATAAAAATCAAAACGTAATGCTTCCTCGTCAAGCACTTTGGTTTTTTTATTTTTTTTTATTTAATAAAACTACTAAAACGACATGTGGGATGAGGTGTCACCACCCTCTCTAATGAATTCGGCTTTAGCTCTTATACGACTTCTTATGTCGGTTTCTAATCTCTTCTCTTCATTATCCTTTTACCCATATATATATATATATATTATAATATATAATATAGGAAAAGGTGTAGATAAAACAAAGATTTCTCAAACCTTTCGTCCTCATCTCCTTTTCCATTATATATAAAATAATATATATAAATAAACAACCATTAGTTAATCCCATTAACCATTCAAATTGAGATTTAATATTAATTAACTATTAAATCTCACTATATAATTAATCCAATAGTTGCACGTACAATCCTTCGCCGTTGGCATTGGAAAAAGGTATGCTCCGAATGGGAAATCTACTATAGATGCCGATCGGCTAATGCCAATAATTTCAAATTAAAAGTATTCATCAATTTCCACATCAGATGTAGATATAACTCTTGTTCTTTCCAAAGTTGTAGTAGTCAAGTATCGACTTGGTCTCTCTACTTAACAATATCACATGACAAACCTTTAGGCATAGAAATAATAACTGTCACGACCCAGGTTTGTCGAAACATCATGGAGAGAATCTGAACTTCCGATTGGGTATCTCAAAATGTTCCAAAACATTTTGAAAAATAAATATTAATATAATATTAATATTTTAGAAAATCTTTATAAACATTTTACAAAATGTAACACCGGATCCGGATTTTTATCCAATCATGTCTAGATACTCTCTCTTGATATTCACCCAAAATGGGAGGGGATTCCTTGTTGAGCATCTCTTTCGTCCACAGATAAACGCCATGAATCCAGTACACCGATATATAATCCGAGGGACATCAACCGTTGGTACACCAAAACCCATAATGTCTGGCTGCAACGATAAGGACTTCTTAGGTCTGGAGACCAATCGAAAAACTACCAATGAGAATCTGGTCCTCAAACAACTGACAATATTCCATTCAAGATTCTCATGTGATCAAAATCAATGTACACACAATATGTACATTCATATTTGTGTCCCTGCATCAACATTCATGAGCACACACAATATGATGACCATATGAACAGAATGCCCAGTTCTGTCCATAGTCATGAAAATATTTAAAGTGAAAACCTATGGACAACCACAGCTCGTTAATTAATGTCATGCAATCATAATCACAAATAAACAATTTATTTATAGATTTATGGACATATTTCCAACAGAACGGGGACGGGAGACTGAGAACGGAAGAGGGAAGACGTGTTCCAGGTGGGGGAGGAGTTGCAGGGTTGCAACAATCAGATGTTGCGGCCACGTGGGGAGAAGAAAGGAGGAGGAGGAGGAGGAGGAGGAGGAGGTGGTGGTGGGTCCCACATAAGTGTGATTAAAAATTAAATAATTAAATAAAGGGAAAAAGATCTCTACTTGGTGGTGTTTCCTACGCCCTTCTCACAGGGCACTGTGAAATGATGCCTTTGCCCCTTAAGTAGATACCTTGGCGTGCTCCCCCATCAGTCCAGACGCTTGTGTAAAGACTATGCGACCAAGTAGAGATCTCTTTTTGACCAAAGTAGAGATCTCTTGCCCCTAAATAAAAATTTGAGAGAAGATGAAGTGTTGGGGTATTTTAGGAAGTTCAATCTTGTATTTTTTTTGAATCCATAAACAATAATTAATTTTTGGGATTAAGTAAAATTTTTTCAAAATTGAAACTAAGTGGATATAAAACAAATTTTAAACCTATTTATTCTTTTTTGGTAATATAAACCTACTTATCTTGTAAATAGTTTTCTTATCTAGTGAATTTGAGTAATTCTCCCTAAAAATTCTAACTCAGATAGATCCCTCTTATCATTGGTCCATGCTGATGTAGACGCGCTACACGACCAGACAACAATTGCTTCTGCGTTTGTTAAACAAAAAGGAAGTATCTTTCAACGCAACTCGGTGCGTCAGCCCACTGCGGCTTATTGCTGGGCTATTTATAATGAAGCTCAAGGAAGGTCCGACTCACGGTATTTGTTCTCATTCGGTATCTTCCACCGGCGATAATGGCTCAGGTATTCCTCCGTCCTTGTCTCCCCTCTTTCTCCCTTTTGCTCTTCTTTGGATTCTGAGTTTCTTGTATTTCTCTGCACCAAAAGAGGAAAATTGAACATTTTTATTTATTTTGCTAACTTTTTCTGATGGATTTCTTTCTGCTTTCTCGATGATATGTTCCAATAATCACTGTTTCTTTCTTTTTAGCTGAAATAAAGGCTTATTTTCACGCAGTTCATCTGTTCACCATCTATCCATAGTTTTAATTCCTGCTCTGCATCATTCTGAACAATAGAATTTTCTGGTTTTGTTTGGTGCCTTGAAGCCCTAAAATCGTTTTCAATGCGTTTCCTGTGGTGGCACAATTATGGGATGTTGACTTTTTTCTATTCTGACTCTGCTTTTTTTACTGTGTATTGGTCCAAATCCAATTCCATTTCTAAACCCTGTTGTATTTTGGCTTAGATTTACTTTCCTATCATTTATTTTAATTAATTTAATTTGATAGGGAATGGGAACGCTTCTTAATTAGAAAACTGGTGTTATTTGTTCCCTTTCCTGTCCTGTTTCAGTAAAAGCGTATGATGAGTTAAGAGCTCCGTAGACTATAGGAGCAGCTTGTTTTTGGAAGCTTATAGATCAAATCTTGGTTTTTATGTTTTTTTTTCTGGTCGAAATTAAATCTGTGAGGTTGATGACTCTATTTTCTGTGTTACCACACCACCCAATTTTCATCAAATTTAGACTTCATAATGAAACTTGTATAGGGATCCTAGGGATAGCTTACACTTTGTAATGGTATCTTAAGTCACTCAAAGGTAGAGACTAGGATTCCAAATAGAAACCAGAATCACAGGGCTATGTTGAACCAAAATAAAAAGATTTTCTATATCTCACAGCAGGTGTACCTAATGATGATAGAACTCAGATTGAGTGCCCAGTTAAGGTGGTGAATAAACCCTCAAAACCTGGTCAAGATCTAACGACTGGATTTGGAATTAGAGACACTGATATGAAAATAGAGAAAGCAGTTGAAATTAGCAATAGATCCCAAAAATTAGAAACTAAACAAATAGAAACTGATGCAGGAGTTAGAAACTAAAACTTGACAGAAAATAGCAACTGATGAAAATAGAAACTAAACTGAACATAGAAACAGATAAAGAAATAGAAAGTCGATCAGTGTATTAGAAACTGGTTAAGAAATAGCAGCTGGAGTCAAAACACTGCGTTAGCACCAGCACAGGGAGTTTAGAACAGAACATCAATGACCTCCTGAAATCGGTAGTTGAGTTGAGAACAGAGCTGACTGATCCTGGGAATTCAGAAAGAACATTACAGTGGTTACACATAGAAGTCAGAGTCAATGGTAATGTGTGATTTGTTACTGTTTGGAAACAGAACAATATCAGTACCTCAACCAACAAGGAAGGAGAATAGAAGAAGAAAAGGATAGAAGGTAAAAGAATAGAAGAGAGGATATGTTATGGTCCCGTTTGGTAACACTTCCGTTCTGGGAGAATGTTCTTTTCACAGAAGTGCTCTTTTTCGATTCTGTGCTGTGAGAATAATCTCATGGAAGAGAAACAGTGTTTGGTAAAACTGTTACATTTCTATTCCACGAATAGAAAAAGAACAGAAACAGTGTTTGGCAGACATTTTACAAAATCACTTCTTTTATACAAAAAATTACATAAATGTCATTATGTTCATTATCCTTAAGAACTCATCTTGTTCTCTTTGAGACCATTTTGCTGTCTCATTCAGCAGGACTCTTGATGAAGATGTCATTTTGCTAACATTGAATAAAATATATTTAATTAGTTCCCTAATTGATTTACAAACAACAACCATCAATACAAATCATATATTTCTAACATGCTATAAACTTCATCAATCATTGAGTTCTAGCCTTCAATTGAAATTGAACAACTTATAATTTTTCTCATGCATTAACATATAAATATCAATATTAGCTATCTCATGGGCAATCAAACAACTTAAATCTTTTATATAGTTCATGAAAACTTTTTAACATCTAAAAGGAGTAAATGGGGCAAAGGGCCACAACTGCATGATAAATTTTTCCTTGGCTAATTTGGATTGTAGCAATGACTGTCAATGAGCAATGCTAGCTTGGCTTGTTTGTAAGCTTGGTTTGCTTGAGATGAGCCCAAGCCTTGGCATAAGCTCAATCAGCTAAAGAAGCCTGACCAAAGATGTAGTTTGTATGTTTGGCTGTATCCATTCTCTCTCTCTCTAGTCTCTATCCCACTTTTCCCTGGTCTTCTCTCCCCCCCCCCCCCCCTCTATTGTGTCCAATTTCCTCTTATAAATGTTAATTATGCCTTCTTCGGTTCTAAATCACACTCAGATCATTTACAAGTATTCTAAAACACAATTGCTCCTTCCCACCCTTGGGTGATGGAGACTTGGGGAGTTGAATTGAAATCTGAAGAGGTGGAGGTGGAGGTGGTGGTGGAGGTTTGGTTGGCTACGGTCAATTCCTAGCGAAGCACCATAGAATTTAAATTATAAGATAATCAAGGATTAAGGGGAGGTCTCTCCCAACGAGGTCAAACCCCCCAAATAATCCCAAACTCTATAACCTCACTAGCCGACAATTTGTTCCACCCTTCACATGCAAACAAAAACTGAAAATCCCCTTCTCTTTCCTCTGGATTTCCGCTCCATTTTCTTCTTTTTTTCCAAACATCTCTCTCTCTCTCTCTTCAACAATGATCAATTCAACGATGATCAATAAGACCCAGAAGATAAAGTTGAGCTGAGATGCAAAACCTTAACTCATCTTTCTTGGGGTTTTGGATTTTCCAGTTTCAAGAGAGTTTTTGTTGGAAATTTCAGGTAGGGGTTTTCAGAGAGAAATAAAGAAATAACGAGGGGAAGGGCTGTTTCTTTTAGGGTATTCATTCTTGGGGTTTTTCTTTTCCATGGAAGAAACCCTAGTTTCTTCTTTTCCGATTGTAACTCCCTGAAATCTCAGGGTCTGTTCACACAGGGAATATCACCTCTTCTTTCGTTTAAGACTCCCTAATGGTAAGGCAATGGGTATGAAGCTCTTCTCTCGTTTAAGAACCCTAATGGCAAGGCAGAGAGTCACCTCCAGGGTTTAGAGGTTCTGATTGAGAGAGAGAGAGAGTCACCTTCGATTGCTATCAAGTCCAGTTGCAAAAAGTCACCTTCGATTGTCGTCAAGTCCAGTTGCAGAAGAGGTCGGGTTAGGGAGAGTCACCTTCGGAGATCGTAAAGTCCAGTAATGGAGGGTTGTGAGGAGCTCGTGGAAGAGAGAATGGCGTGAGAGGAGAGACACCCTTCTCACTCGAGTGTGACTTCTTTATCGGGAGTAGCTTTTCATTTTTCTACCCTTTTGATCTTTAAGTTGTGGCGAAGAATCGAAGAAGCTTCAATTTGGTGTTTCTCAATTCCTGATCTTTTCATGTTTTTTGAACCGGTCCAGTCTTGGAGAACACAAGATTGGACCATGTGTGCCAAACGCAATTCTATTCTATATGCACTCCCGTAGAGCAAAAGAACACCAGAAGCACTCTCCAGGAGTGTTACCAAACAGGACCTATGTCTCTCATCTAACCGTGGAGAAGGAATCCCACCTACTCCAGCCTTGGCATCCCACCAAGGTTTCCCTACTGCATCCCACAGTAGAGCAATTTTTAATCCCACAAAATCATGCCGCATCTCTCACAAAACTCACAAGCTCAAGACTAAATTATTTCTCAAATCAATAGTAGTGGGTATGATCCCCCTACTCTTTATTTGTAACTTCAATGAAATAAGCAAAATAGGAAACCCCCATGTATTGTAGGGAGAATTCCTTACAACTTAAATCTTCTTCAAAGTAGAAGCTATTCTAGAACATTACATGATAGAAACTAGGGGCTGGAATTTAGGACATCTGTCCGGCCTTCTATAATATTACTAAAATAAAGAATACAACTTGCTAAAATAGAAACTAACACTAATCCCTTATAGGACTCAAACCCTTATATTTGGGCTTATAGAATTGGTCCATTACAATAGTAAACCTAAAAATATTATGCCCTGTGGCCTATATAACCCATTTGACACTCAAAACTAAGAATATTAGTCTATTCTTGGTCCAGTGTGATGGTCTTGTTTGTTGGTAGCTGTCTCATTCTTCTGAACTACATCAATTCTCACCATCTTGAAAAAAACTCGTCCACGAGTTTTGTAGTGATGCTGAATTAGGTTTGCATGATCATCCTTCATTAGTAGGTAGAATTCAGCAATCCTCAATATCGTCTCGTCAATGTAGTGGCTCTGCTGCCCTTCCATAGCTTTGATACTAAAATAATGGGATTTGAAGTCACTCAAAGGTAGAGATTAGGATTATAAATAGAAACCAGAATAACAGGACTATGTAGAACCAGAATTAAGAAGTTTTCTATGTCTGACAGCAGGTCGACCTAATGAGGACAGAACTCAGGTCGAGTGTCCCAGTTAAGATAGTGAACAAACCCTCAAAACATGGTCAAGATCCAACAGCTGAATTTGGAGTTGAGACACTGATATAAATATAGAAAGTTTCCAATAAACAGGTTTAGAAAGCAGTGGAAATTAGCAATAGATCTCAAAAAGCAGAACTAAACAAATAGAAACTTCCAAAGTATAGAAACTGATGCAGGAGTTAGAAACTAAAGCTTGACAGAAAATAGCAACTGGTGAAATTAGAAACTAAACTGAAAATCGAAACAGATTACAGAAATAGAAAGTAGATCAGTGTATTAGAAACTGGTTAAGAAATAGCAACTGGAGTCAAAGCACTGCATTACCATCTAAAGCTTGACAGAAAATAGCAACTGATAAAATTATAAACTAAACTGAAAATAAAAACAGATTACAGAAATAGAAAGTAGATCAGTGTATTAGCAACTGGTTAAGAAATAGCAACTGGAATCAAAGCAGTGAGATAGCACCAGCACAGGGAGTTTAGAACAGAACATCAATGACCTCCGGAAATCGATAGTTGAGTTGTGAACAGAGCTGACTGATCCTGGGATTTCAGAAAGAGCATTACACCTAGAAGTCAGATGCAATGGTAAAGTGTGATGTGTAACTGATTGGAAACAGAAACAATATCAGTACCTCAACCAAGAAAAACAGAGAAAGGAAGAAGAAAAGGATAGAAGAATAGAAGAAAGGATATGTTAGACATCTCACCTAACTGTGGAGAAGGAATCCCACCAACTACAGCCTTGGCATCCCACCAAGGTTTCCCTATTGCATCCCCACAGTAGAGCAATTTTGAATCCCATAAAACCATACTCTTCTCTCACAGAACTCACAAGCTCAATGCTAAATTATTTCTCAAAGCAATGGTAGTGGGTATGATCGCCCTTATAACTTCAATGAAATAAACAAAATAAGAAACCCCTATGTATGGCTGGGAGAATCCCTTACAACTTAAAATCTTCTTCAAAATAGAAGCTATTCTAGAACACTACAGAATAGAAACTAGGGGTGGGAATGTAGGATATCTGTCCAGCCTTCTAGAAAAACTACTAAAATAAAGAATACAACTTATCAAAATAGAAACTAACACTAATCCCGTATAGGACACAAATCCCTTGTATTTGGGCTTATGGAATGGGCCCTGTTAAAGTATCGAGTGGTGTGAGAATCTGAATTAGGCTATTCCTAGTCCTAATCGAGATTATCTGTTTTGGGCTTTTGTACTTAGATTAGGATTCTAAGTTTAGTCCTGTTTGTTATTCCTAATTACATTATGATTCCTATTGTAATTGGAGTTTTAAGTATAAATAAAGTTGTGGGACAGGATAATGATCAATTCGATCTAAGCTTTCTCTCCTGGCTCTCTTCTCCATCTCCTCTCTTCACATCTCTCTCGGTTCTGGTATTTTAGGGCTCTGCCCTGCTACATGGTATCAGAGCCCAACCATTAGGTTGTTCTGATCTGCGATTCTGGTTTGAGTGTCCCCTACAGCTCTATTATTCTTTAGAGGGTGCAGCACCCTATGCTGCATATGGTTGAAGATTGAACCCTAGATAAAGTTTTCAATTGAAAACTAGGGTTTTACTGCTACTGGTTAGCTGGAGTGAAGAATCGATTGGAGTTTATTCAAGTAAAAACTGCTGCTGTCCTTCTGATCCAATCAGTGGATATATATCACCCTTTGAAGCAATTTTGTTTCTTCCTGCGATTCCCTAGAGAGGAATTTCTATCAAGCTGTCTTCTCCAATCGATCAATACTGGTTTTCTACTTCAGGTACAGAGTTCGACTCCTCTTTGTTTTGCGATTTGGGTTTCTTGTACTCCTGCTACTGCCGATATCCCTTCTACTGGAATTTCTGGGTTTTGCACCCCTGCTACTGCCGATAACTCTTCTGGAACTGCTGGTTCTTTTAAAACTTCTGGGTTTTTTGTACCCCTGCTACTGCCGATAGCCCTTCTGGAACTTCTGGGTTTTAAAATCCTACTGCAGATTGATCTGGTATTATTTTTTTTTGGATTTTTCAACCCTAACTGGTTGACTTACTGCTGGGTATTTAATTTTTATCTACCCTAATCTGGTCCTATTCAAGTACCAGTTATATCATTATTTCTGCTACTGTTGTTGCCGATTACTCTTCTACTGCTGCTTCTCCAAGGAATTGCTAAGCCTTACTTATGGCTGATCCCAAAACTCAAACGGATACTGTTTAAGTTCAAATTACTACCATTAAGTTATCTGGAGTTTCAAACTATCTGTTATGGTCACAGGCAGTGCTAGCATATATTCATGCAAAAGGAAAAATAAAGTATATTACAGATGATCCACCTATTGTTGATCCAAAGGATCCTACAGTCAAGACTCATGATGAGTGGATGCGTGAGAACTCAGTTGTTAAAATATGGTTATGGAACAGTGTTGAATCTGCAATTGCATCTAATGTGATGTTCCACACTCTTGCTAAGGATGTTTGGAACGATCTACGTGAAAGTTTTTCTCAAGAAAAGAATATCTCCCGTATGTATGATCTTTATGAGAAGCTTTTCACTTTTCAACAGGGAGATAAATCTTTGAATGAATATTTGCAAGTTATATGGGACTGATTGAAGAACTCCAAATACATCAGCCACTCACCTCTAATTTGGATCAGTTAAAAGAACAACAGGCAGAATTTCATGTTGCAAAATTTTTGGCTGGATTGCATCCTGATTATTAGTCTGTCAAACGTCAACTACTCACAGGGGAGAAGGTTCCTTCTCTCAATGAATTTTTTTCTCGCATCTATCGTCTAGCCAATCCATCTAAGTCTAATCCTCTTCCCAAAGAAAATTCAGCCTTTGTTGCTAGTCGCGGACGTGGTCGTGGCCGGGGTACTGGTGGAAGAGGTACAAATTATTCATCTTTTGACAAGTTTTCCTGCCAATGCACTTATTATGGGAAACCAAATCATACTGTGGATACCTGTTGGGCCAAACATGGTAAAGCCTGAATGGGCAAATGAACTCGCCAATGCTGCTATGACTGATACTTCTATTGGGAAACCTACCAGTGATATGACTCAGAGTTCTACGTCGGGTACCTCATCTACTGTGTCCCGTGATGATTACAACCAGTTAGTTAAACGCCTCCAACAACTTGAAGCTAATTTTGCCTCCACCTCTATCACCACCGTAGCATATAAATGTAACTCAGTCTTTTACCCTTCTTCAACCTCCTGGCTTATTGATTCTGGTGCCTCCTATCATATGAATGGTAAGTCACATTTGTTTTCTTCACTAAATCAGACTTCTTCTAATGTTATCCTTGCAGATGAGTCCTCAACTCAAGTAACTGACCATGGAGATATTTCTCCCACATCCTCCACGATCCTCTCTCATGTTCATGTTCCTAAATTACCTCTAAGCCTTTTAGCTGTTAGTCAACTCACTAAATCCCTTAATTGTTCTGTAACATTTTATCGTTCTTATTGTGTTTTTCAGGACCTTCAGACAAGGAAGCCTATTGGTGGCGGGCTTGAGTGCGATGGCTTGTATTACCTGGATGGCACATGACCTTCTACTGCAACTACTTCTACTACTATCCCTTCTCCCATGCTATGGCATTTATGCCTTGGTCACCCATCTCTTCTAAAACTTCAGTTAATGGTTCCTAGTTGCAAGTCTATTTCTCATCTTGAATGTGAAGCCTGTGAACTGGGCAAACATCACCGTGCCTCCTTTCCTGCCCGTACCAAACCTAAAAGTTCCTCTTTATTTTCTTTAGTGCATTTTGACATTTGGGGTCCGTGTCGTGTTCATAATAGATTGGGTTTTTATTTTTATTTTGTTAGTTTTGTGGACGATTATTCTCGTTCCACTTGGGTTTATCTGTTAAAGGACCGGACTCAATTTATTAGTGTATTCAAAAATTTTTATCAGGAAATTAAAATCTAGTTTGCCTTGAATTTATCAAGAGATCCATCTGGTCTAAATTTCTTCCTAAAAATTCACTTTGTATTCAAAAGTTTGGAACCGAGTGGGAGATCCACCACTTCCCAAATATGGGTTTCTATGATGAAATCCAACTCAATTTTTATAGCCTCTTTCTAAAATACTGCATCGATAGACGTTACCACTTCTTGGTAAGTTAAAGGGCCTTATCAACAAAGTAGACTAACATATCATCACCTAGATTAGTGGCTTTCCTTTGTCTCTTACTCGTCCTAAGTTGGACATCATCTTTCAACATATAATCCATTGATGTAGATCCATTTTCCTTGATACATGAACTCTCACCCATAGAGAGGTCTTTCCTCATAGGAAATACATCCTCAATGAATTCAACATCTCTAGATTCAATTATTGTTTTTGCATCAAACAAGTTTTCTACAATCTTCAGAATAAAAAAACTATAAGCAGCACTATGTTGTGCAAATCCTAGAAAAACACAATCACAAGTCGTTGAACCTATTTTTCTTTTCTTTGGTTCAGGTATGCCAACCTTTGCTAGACTTCCCTAAACCTTCAAGTGTTTCAAAGGTGGTTTCCTCCCATGCCACAATTTCAAAAAGTAATGCGTCTAATCTCTTATGTGGTATTGTATTAAGAACATAACTTGTAGACAATAGGCTTCCCCCTCCCCCCCCCCCCCCCCACACAAATTCCATGGTAAACCCGAACTCAATAAAATTGAATTCGTCACCTCTTTAAGGGTCCCATTCTTTCTTTCAACCACTCCATTCAATTCTGGTTCATACGGGGCTGTAACTTCATGTATAATCCCATTCTCTTCATATAATTTTGAGAGACTTTGAGTCCCGTACTTTCTCTCTCTATTAGTCCTTAGTCTCTTAATTTTTCTCCCCAATTGATTTTCTACTTCAGCCTTATAGGATATTAAAATGCATTTTCTGCTTCATCCTTGGTCCGAAGGAGATAAACTTTAGTATACCTAGAATAGTAGAATAGTCATCAATGAAGGTTATAAAATACTTCTTACAACCAAGGTATTAAAACTCGGGTATCGGTACCAACTAGGCCCTTATAAAAAACTGAGTCAAGTTGAGATCTCGCCGAGTTGGTCCATTTTTTTTTCCGACTCAAAGCCTCAACTCGGTGGGTTTTAAACCTAGTTTGAGTATGAAACTTGGTATTCAGCCTATTTTAGGCCATTTAAACACAATGGCACTATCAGATTTTGCAAAAACTAAGTCCAAACATGAGTTTCAATTCGGATCATAGGTTGGTAGGCGATGACGTACTAAAATACCCTACTCTACACATAATTTAGTAATAGAAAGCAAGCAAAACATTCAATTAATAGCTAGACAACTTAAATAAGAATTAGAAATGTTAAAGTGATACATCAAACTGTTTAACAGTGTTACAATTATCATCACATAAAATGACTTTGAATCAAGTATTCAGTCCCTGCGAGTGTGGCATAGTCTTCCCATGACATAGTGTTGTTGTAATGTTGCATATAGTGCTCCACAACAAGCATATGAGAGTTTTGTCGAGTTAGGTAAGTAAATACATAGTAGATGGGTCATTTCCATGGGTCAACCTGAGATCTCGACCTGAGATCCGAGATCTCGCCGAGATATGTCGAGTTCTGTCGAGTTAGGTAAGTAAATACATAGTAGATGGGTCATTTCCATGGGCCATGTGACTTAAAGTCACGAAGGTCACTATGAACTAAGTCCAATAAGTCACTTTGTCTTTCAACCGGTTTATGTGGCTTCTTAGTGAATTTACCCTCTACACATATAGGGCACATGCAGAGGGCGGGCCTTGGTGCAACGGTAAGGTTGCTCTATTGCAACCTGGTGGTTGCGGGTTCGAATAAGGAAACCTCCTCTCTTTTTTACATATAGGACATTTGCTAGGTAAGTTCGAACTTACCTTCTATAAGTTGTAATTTAAATAACCTTTTGATTCACAGTGCACTACGGTGTCCTAATCTATCATGCCATAGATCATAAGACTCAAGCAAATAAGAAGATGGAATTTCATTTATTACATTAGCAACACTTAGTACAATTATCCCATTTGATACATATGCCTTTCCCACAAATACATCTCACTTCAGGATTATAGCCTTATCAGCCTCAAAAATTAGTTTCAATCCTGCCTTATTGAGGAGAGAGACCGACACCGAATTCCAGCGAATTTCAGGAACATATAGCACATCCTTCAACATGAGGACCTTTCCCGATGTAAGCTTTAAAGTAATTTGACCCTTGCCTTTGACCTTTGATGTTTGGGAATTTCCCATATAAACTAGGTCACAAGAATGAACTGTTGAATAGTTGATAAAAGAATTCTGGTTTCCACAGATGTGTTTAGTAGGACCCTCGTCTATGATCCATTTTGGTCTTTCGACCAAATTTGCCTCAGTCACAATGCTGCAAAAATTTTCTCCTCTATGAGATTCACCTTGGGCTTGAAGTTTCCCTTCTTGAGTTTATGACACTCATTCTTGAATTATCCAGGATTGCCACATGCGAAGCAGTTCCCCTTTTTCTTCTTGAACTTCGTCTCCTTAGCATGGAGAAAATTCTTGGATTGCCCACCTTTACCGGAGTCAACAAGGTTGGCCTTGGATTTGAATTCCTTGGCTCTTTCCTCCTTGTCCTTCTGGTTCTTCTCCACAATCTTGACCCAGATGATGATCTGATCAAGTGTCCATTCCTTTTGTTTATGCTTCATACTTAACTTGAAGGTGTTCCAGGACACCGATAACTTCTCAATAAGAGAACCTGCCACAAAGTCATATGGTAAGACCATCCCTTCTTTTGCCAACTTGGCAAGTAGGACTTAAAACATATCGATTTGCATGGAGATATTCATGTTATCTTTCGTCACGAAGTCCAGAAAATAGCAACAATGTACTTCTTACTCCCTATATCTTCTAATGCATACTTCTTCTCTAGTGCATTCCAAATAGTATGTGCATATTCATGTGATGCATAAACACTATACAAATCATTTGGGAGAGATCCTGTTCTTGCATTGGTAATCAGCTTGTACCCAACCCATGCTTCCCTTTTGGCCTTAAGAGTGGGATCGTCACTCTCAGCCGGAGTGGGTTCAGTCAAAGCACAGACAACACCCAATTGACCCAAATTAAACTTCATCATTTTTTCCCATCTCTTGCAGTTAGAACCATTGAAGGGTTCTATCTTATCAAAGTTCGAAACAATTCTCAGATTTTCCTTGGCAGGAACAATAGTAGAATTCAATGAACTCCCAAAAGCCATTACACTAGGGTCTCAAATCAGTTTAGAATGTTAAGAACTGTAGTAAAATAGAACATCTAATATATGATTTGAGAGACTAATATAATGGAACAATAAACATAAGCGATAAGAACTCACTGTTGGTAGTATTCCACTTGTAAAGCACTTCAATTCAAACAAACCTTGGTACTGCAACTTTCTCCAAACGTACGTGAAAGTGATGGTGGGGCTGAGTTGTGCCACCAGTCACTATCTTTAAGATTGTATTCACCCTCAATGGTGCATGAAGGTTCTTGTGATTCAATCCCCAAGATGAAACAGCCCCTTAGGCCCTCCAGTAGTTGTTGCACTCACTTATTGGGCCTTGTCGGGGAACTCTCATGCTATGCTCAATCACCACAGTGAATAGAGGAAGAAAACACTCTGAAACAGTATGTAAAATTCCAAAAGAGTATGGGAGAAGAGAGAGTTTAGAAGAAGGTAGAAACACTTGGAATGATCATAAGTGCCAAAACGTCCTCTATTTATAGAGGACAAAAGCCCTTTAAAAGCACCCGTCTAGGGAGGCCCAACAGTGGTGTCTCCCCAAGAAAAGACACAACAAAAGTCGCCATTACCGGCTGGTCTGGCATTGAGTGGACACTGTCAGACATCTTCAAACCAACATTGGTTGCAGTCAGTCGGTGTTGGCCATACAACCGCCGACGTTGGCCGAATCAGACCATATGTTGGACAGAGAGTGGGGGCCATCGTTTGAGGTTTTGACAAACCCCGACGCTATTTGCTCTCTGTCCACCACTAGATGCACCAATGCCGTCGGCAGAACCTAATGGCCTTCTTCGTTGCAGATATAATAACTTCACTTTTTGAAACCAGGTTTTCTTTTTCTAATATATTTCTTATTCTTATAAAACTTTCTTTTCTTCCATAATTTCCATTTAAAACGTTTCTTACTGACTGTAGTACATTCTTTAAAGAATTTTACAACCAATTTTCTAATTTTCTTTAAGGATTTTATCACAACACCTTTGACCATAGGTCGTGTTGTTAATTTGGTTTTTAACCTATTTTTTGACTTTTACTTCAAGACAACAGTCTGCTATGATTCTTAAGACAATTAATTCTGAGTCATAAAGTATCTTGGTTATTTATTTTTTCTGAAAATTCAGACTAACTTTTCATACGGACTTGGGTAATATTCTTGATTTTTTTTGGTAATAATATTTCTAACCTGAAATTCCTTTTGATTTCAAGTGCAGACAGTTGTCCTCAAAGTTGCTATGACTTGTGAAGGTTGTGTTGGGGCTGTAAAGCGGGTGCTTGGCAAAATGCAAGGTTAGTGTAGCCTTTACTTCTAGCTACCTGTAGTTTAGCCTTTGTTGCATTTTCCTAGACATTATAATGTAGTCCTAGAATAGGAAATAATCCTACTAGGAGCCAGGTAGAATCAAGCTCTGGTTAAGCCTGCTGTTTAGGGCTGATTAGGGGCTGTTTTAGGGCAAAATTAGGGTTTAGGATGGGAATTTGGGAATGGGGTTTATAGGGTTTTAATCTGCTGGTTTAGAGGGTCATTATGGTATAAAAATATCTGGATTTGAATAAGTTTTAATTTCCTGCAGAAATTAGGGTTAGGTTTCGGGTTTTGTAAATAAGGTAAACAACTAAAATTATGGTTTAAAGTAGGATTTAGGGGCAGGGGTTAAGGTCGACTGTTAGAGGGGCTAGGGGAAGATTTGGTTGCAATATGGAAGGTTTCTGATGGCTGAATGTGTCCCAGCAGAAAATTAGGGTTTTTAGGGTCAATGGAGAAGAGGGATCTTAGGGTTTGGATGGACAGAATGGGCAGCAGCTAGGGTCGAGTGGAGATGGTGATGAGGGGAAGTTATGGTCCAAATCTGATCAGATTCCAATGGAGGAGCAGATCTGAATCAGAGTTTAGAGTCTTCTAGGGTTTATGAAAATAGGACAGAAGAGAAAAGAATTGATTGCGGAAGGGAAGAAAGGATAAACAGAAAATAATAAATTCAAACTCACTCTCGAATCCTCTAACAGCAGTTTGAATGGTTGAAGGATGAAGCCACCTTCGAAGAAAGAAGATCCTCCCAGCCATCACGGCGTAAGGAGTCAACCGGATTCCACCAGTCCCTTTCCACCTTGATAGAACCACAAGGATGCACACTCAACGAGCAGGGCAGCAACTATGGCAGCAAACAAAAAGCTTTTCATTAATCAAATTCGTGTTTAAGGCTTTGCCCCTTACAACCTTATATAAAAGACTCAAAAATAGACTTTTACTCTAAAAAAGAAAGGCCTAACCCAATCCCTAACCTATTAGGTAACTTAAACTGACTAGGAAACTAAAATAGACTCAAAATAGAGTCCTAATGACTTAAAAACAACTTAAACTACTTAAAATAAAGAAGATTCCCTACTAGCCAATAGGATATAAGAACCTCTTAGCCAATAGGATCACTTCACTTAAATTAGACCAATTGAACCAATTGGATGCAACCAATTTAAACCGGTTCAATTAAAAACATAAAAATAGACTAAATATTGGGCTAATCCCGTATGCAACCTATGTACCCCTCTTTTAAGCTCATAAAAGTGGTCTATTACATAGAAAACCCGTGGGATCAAAGGTCCAACATACATATAACCCAACCCTAGACTTATTTATAAAGAAATAAGCCCATTTCGGTGACGAATCTGCATCACATTACTTGAATGATATCTTATTTTTTTGACAATCAGAAACTTAATTTAACCACAATATTTGTTGGTTACTGTATACAAATCACGAAAAGCATTTGCCAAAACTCCGAACACTTTTTGAGTTTCTGCACATGGCAATCTATAATCATACTTTGCACCCTCTCAGACAATGTAAGAACCCCTGCCAGAAATGATTGAACTAATGGTTAACAATTGAGTTTTTGGTATATGAGACGGGTGTGTACACAGATATATGTGGAAGTAATGCTTCTATTTGCATATGTGTACATGCACGCCCATGCATGTTCTGATAGTTCTCAATGTGAATGCTGTTACATGCATCGGCTATCATCTTTGGCTCCAAAAGTAAGCTATGCATTTGTCTGGTGATAGATGACCATGTCCGATATGTCAGCTGAGTGGCTGAATACGGTACCCTTTCAATTCATGATTGCAGTGCAGACATGTTAAAATGGTGGGTGAATAAGCCATTTCAACTTGTGCTGATTGTCAGCTTTCCTTATTTCTTATTTATATGAAGTCTTTCTAATTAATCTGCAGCAAACTTAATTAAGACTACACAAACAAAACCTTTGGTAGTCGAACCTAGTTGATCTGGTTTTGATATGGTTTCTTTATGGCCATGATCAGGTGTGGAATCGTTGGACATTGATTTGAAGGAGCAGAAGGTGACCGTGAAAGGCAATGTAGAGCCTGAAGCAGTTCTGCAGACTGTGTCCAAGACAGGAAAGAAGACTTCCTTCTGGGAAGCAGAAGCACAAGGTGAAGATAAACCAAAACCTGCTTCTGCTGAAGCTGTTGCTTGATGTGTATGAGTGGCTATGCACTGTGGTATTAATAGAAGAAAAGCTATGGTTATAGGTTGATTTGGTGGACTTGCTACCTGTACTTAAACTGTTCGAATGGCCAGCCAGTATTTGAGGGTACTTGATTGTTAGCTCTTTGGATAATCTACTCTATTTGCATTAATTGATTTGGTTCCCATAAAATATAATGATATCAAAGGGTAAAACAGTATTGTATTATCTTTCCGATGAGATTATGTGTACGTGTATCATAATTTGACACGTGACCAATCCATATTTTGCCTGTGTATAAGAAAGTTATATTGAATTCTAGTTTCAAAATTTACCCAAAAAAAAAAAAAAAGAATTCCAGTTTCAAATTGACATGTGACTTATCTACATCATTCCCCAGACATATAATAGCTGAAATATCCCTACACCCACGGTGAATGGGATTCCATTCCCCGCGGGCGGGAGAGAACGAGAAAGGGTATCAGGAGGGTATTTTGGAACATACTAAAACCCTAAGAGCGTTTTATGAATCCTAAGATGGTGAGTGAACCGTCTTCCATGGGTGAAGAGAGACTTGGTACTTTATTGAATTTATGTTTTAGGTTCAATTTAGGGTTTTGATCAGTAGTAATTAGTTTGCATGCATTCCTATAAGTTGATGTACCATGAATACATGAGAGTTTTGAGCCCAAAGATGCTTTTGCACCTCGCAACCTATGCGAGTCAAGAACCGAAGACACGAGTAGGACTGTAGGAGACCATGCATCAAGAGAGAAGCCAAAAAAAAAAAAGAAAAAACTTGCCAAAGACCTCTTCAAATCAAAACATGAGTGGAGTTAATTAAAGAGTTAAAAGGCTTACCTAGCTTTCTAGTGATTTGGAAGGCTCAATGACTAATCCCACCCCAAAAACCGTTGATCTTAGGTTAGGATTGGCTATTGGAGATCAATGGTCCAAATTTATGGAAAAAACTCTTGTCCAATGGAAGGGAAACTCTTTTGAAGGCCTCAGCTCTTCCCATCTCCAACTTTGTGGCCAGTCATTTCAAATTGCCTATGTCGATGCACAACCACACTAAGAAAGAGGCAACTCAGTTCTTCGGGGGAGGGAAAGAGGATAGCAAAGTGACCCATTGGGTATCCTAGAAGAGGATGACCCAATCAAAGGAACACGGAGTCCTTGGTTTCAGAGATCCAAGCCTTCATAACAGAGCTCTTCTGGCAAAGGTTGCATGGAGACTTCCCATTGAGCCAAAATCTCCCTGGTATTTCCCTAAGTGTGATTTCTTGGAGGCGAAATTGGGGAGTAATCCCTCCTGGGCATGGAGAAGCATCATAGAGGGTCGAAAGGTCATCCAAGGTATTCTGTGGAAAATTGGAGTAGGGGATCAAATTAACATCTGGACTGACAAATGGATCCCAAGCCTACCGAAGTATATGGTTTATTCGGTTCCCCCTCCGATTTGCCAGTTCACTATTGTATCCCAACTTATTGATCCAGACAGTAGGCAATGGAAACACACTTTGCTCAATGAGCATTTCTCTCCTATAGAGGTCGCAGCAATCCTAAATATTCATATCCAGCTCTTCCCATGGGAGGATACAATCATTTGGGGCCCTGCGAGAAATGGAAGATTCTCGGTGAAAACAGCATACCATTTGCAGTGTAATCTGAGGAACAAAAAGGAAAATGACCAACCATCCTCGTCTTCATCGAGGGTTAGCAGTTGGAGATCTACTCCTCCGTCCACATGGAAGGAAATTTGGAATTGTGCTACCCTTCCAAAGATCATATCGTTCATGTGGAGAGTTTGTGCTGCAGGTATTGCATCAGGAGAGGTCCTTGCTAAGCGTCAAATCTTGATTGACCCAAGCTGCTATAGGTGTGGTGCTGATATTAAGACCTCCCAACATATATTACTTCACTGTGAGTTCGCACACGCGGTTTGGTTTGGCAGCCCCATTACTGCCCTTATTCCCCAAAATCTTGATCTTCATATTGCTAACTGGATAGGAGAATAGCAATTACTATTTAAGAGTGCACTTATTAGTAAATAATTTTGTATTTACTTACAAGTGAGATTTTTAGAAAACTATTTTTGTTTACACACGTTGTGTTTGACTCTTATAAGGAGACCCTAATTGGATCACCCAATAGAAACCTAGCATTTGGCATGGGATCCCTTATCAAATTAGGGTTTCCATTCTATATAGATTCAGAGCATGAATAGGGAGTAGGGCATGCTAGTTGTAGCCTCCTTGTCTCCTACATGTTGCCTTCTTAGTAAGATTAAGGTTCACTGATATTTTGGTTGGTGAGGCTATTGCTGTTCGAAAGACTATGTTGGAGATGATTGCAAATGGCTACGTGAGAGTGATGATAGAGTCTCAATTCGAATCTTGTTAGATACATCACAGATGGTGGAAGGACATCTCCACTGATGATTCGTGTAATTATTGAAGACATCATCCAACTATCTTCCTTCTTTGTATCTTGTAGTTTCACTTATGTTCCACGGGAGATTAACAGCTTGGCTGACTCCTTGGCTAGGAGAGCTTTGTCGCTTACATGCGCGACTAATTGGCCTATATCCACTCCATGGTTGCGAGAGATGTGTTTCTCCTCCTTACCATGAGTTTGCATGTCTTATCTAATAAAGACTTGTTTACCACAAAAAAAAAAAAAAAAAGTAAGATTAAGGTTTTAACTATACCAGTATTTTTTACAACTCCAAGTTAACAACTTTTTGCTTTGCAGGTGCAAGTTAACAGATTTTAAGCCCTAGTTTGTTTTCATGGTTGTTCCTCCCTCGACTAAGGAGGATCAGCCGTCGGATCCTCCCGCCGATGGGGGCAATGGTGCTTCTCCGGTCACTAGCTTGAAATAGTCCTTCGCCACTGTGGTGTCTCAATCGGGAACCATCTAGCCGCCCTTTGTTCCCCTTAGGAACCCCCAAAATCATCTAGGGGTGCTTGCGATTTTCTTTTCCAGTGATGAGATCTCCCTTTCGGTTTTCAATTTTCTTTGATTGCCAAGTGCAGTTATGGGCGACCTTCTCTTTTTATGATGAAGAGTTTTCTGCATAAGAACTTCAATCTTCAAGCGGATGTGGTGGTGTCTAGCCTTGATCAAAGGCATCTCCTCCTTCGATTTTTGGATCGATTCAACTTCATCAAGGTCTGGTTAAAGGAGCAAACGTTTATTTAAGGCTTTTCCTTTAGATTCTTTAAATGGACTCAAGAATTTAAATCAGAAACTAAATCCCTGATTGTACCTGTCTACATCTTGTTTCCTATTGAGAGAAAGAACCAACTATATCATATATCTTTCCTTTCTCAGTTTATCACATGTGATAATAAATCTTCACATGTGATGATAAAATCTTTCCCTGTATTGATACAATTTCTTGTACATGTAACCACAATATTCTCTGTATTTCTTTCCTAGCTTAGATCAACTAGGATCTCACCACTTGTATTGCTTATATATTCTCCATTGAGAGAAATCAAAATCAAGGAAATATATTCAAGCTATTATAGTATTCAAAGCCTCATAAACTCCACCAAGTTCTCCCTTCCTTTTTTCTTTTTTTTTTCCTTTCTATTCCTCTCCATGGGAGACGAATCATCCTCCCCTCTCTCCACCACCACGGTTGAGCCTTCATCATCTCTCACCACCGGTTCTTCTACCTCCTTTCATAATGCCCATCACTATGTTTCAATCAAGCTCACATCCAAGAATTTTCTTTTCTGCCAAACTCAGATTGAGTCCTTTCTGGATAGGCAGAATTTATTTGGTTATCTCGATGGAACCATTCCCTGTCCGAGTGAACCTATTCTTGCTGCTTCTTGGCGTCGCTAGGATTCTCTGATTCGAAGCTTCCTTATTGCCTTCCTCTCTGAGGAGGTGTTTCCACTCATTCTTAGCAAGCGTACTAGTCAAGCAATATGGCGGACCCTTTGTACTGCATTCTCTTCTCCTTCTAAAAGTCATAATATGTCTTTCACCATGGCTTTACAAGAGATTCTACAGAAACCCGATGAACCTGTGTCACAATTTTTGCAGCGTGCAAAGTCCATCGCTGTTGAACTAAATGCTACTGGTCACACTCTCCGCCCCAGCACTTTTAATCTGCATATCTACAAAGGCCTCAAGGCTGAGTTCCAGGCCATGGTCTCCTCTCTATTGACAAGGACTGATCCCATCTCCTATGATGATCTTCATGCGATGTTATTAAGCCATGAGTTTCTTCATGGCACGTCTCTAAATAAACTTACGGTCACTGATGCTACTTCCAATGGATCTTCCCCAACTACAAATACTATTCAACGTTCCTCCTCCCCTGGTCCTCACGGTTCTCCCTCTCTTCATAGGGGTGGTTGTGGTGGTAGGGGGTAGGGGCCGTGGTGGTCACGATCGTGGCTTCCCAAATCAGCAACCTGGCCGTTTCTGGTGTTCTATTTGCCGGCACACAAATCACTCCACGGAACGGTGCTAATATCGTCAACAGCCTGGTTATGCTCCCCCAAATAGTTTTTCTTACCCTTCTCCTAACTCCCTACCGGCTGCTCACTACACCTACCCCACATACCCGTCCTATGCTACCCACCCACCCTCCTACCATCATCCCAATCCTCCCCTTTTGCCTACCCCATCACCATCTCCCTCATTTCCCTGGTACCCTGACACTGGTGCTAGTCATCATGTAACTCTTGACAGTCAGTCCCTATCACACTATGATGAATATAATGCTCAGGATCAATTGCATGTTGGTAATGGTAAGGGCTTACCCATCACTCACATTGGATCTTCTTCTCTTCCTTCTAATTCTTCTCACTTATTTTCTTTACATAATGTCTTACATGTTCCTTCTATGTCTAAATCACTTCTTTCTGTTCAAAAATTTACTCGTGATAATAATATATTCTTTGAGTTTCACCCCTCTCACTTTCTTGTGAAGGATCAAGTCACCAAGTCAACTCTTCTTTCCGGTCCGAGTAAAGGAGGCCTCTACGAGCTTCACCCCCTACGTTCTCCATCTGCCAACCATGTTGTTTGCACCTCTCTTGATATTTGTCATCGTCACCTAGGACACCCACATGAGCAACTTCTCCGCCATATGATAAAAATAAATAATTTACCTTCTCAGTCATCTCGTCTTAGTAGTATTTGTAAAGCTTGTCAATTGGGCAAAGCGAGTCGTTTGTCTTTACCTACAACGTATTATAGGAGTTTATTTCCCTTGGAACTTGTTTTTAGTGATGTTTGGGGTCCCTCCCTTACTGCTTCTGTTGATGAACATCATTTTTATTCGTAAATCTAATGTTTTTGATGTCTTTCTCAAGTTTCAAGCTCTTGTTGAATGTCTGTTTGGTCACAAAATAATATCCATTCAGACTGATTGGGGTGGCGAATACCGCACTTGACCTGCTTATTTTTCAAAACTTGGAATTTCTCATTGTATTCTGCCCTCCACACTCATGAGCAGCAGGGTTCTGTTGAACGTCATCACAGACACATCGTTGAGACAGGACTCTTTCTTTTAGCTCATGGGTCGGTTTCTCACATATATTGGCACTTGACTTTTGAAATGGCTATTTACTTGATTAATCGCATGCCTACTCTGGTCTCTCTTGGGATCTCTCCCTTTCAACTTGTTTTTCATCGTAGTCCGGATTATTCTTTCTTTAAAGTTTTTGGCTACCTCTGTTTTCTGTACTTGCATCCTTTTAATAAGCATAAAATGTATTATCGCTCATCGTCATGTGTGTTCCTAGGCTACAGCCCCTCTCATTTTGGGTATCGCTGTCTCAATCTTACCACTAACCGAATTATCATTGCGCGCCATGTTAGGTTTGATGAGGGGTCCTCTCCCCTTTTTTGTCTCAATTCTAGGACCCCCACCCTCTTCTCCCATTATCTCTTCACCGAGGGCCTCTGCCCCTATTCGGATTCCTTCCCCCCCTCCTCCCATGCCCACGCCATTATCAGCACTGCAGCCCCAGGCACCCTTATCCCCAGTGGGGGTTACCAGCCCTACACCCGTATCCCCTTTGGATGAGCCTTCCTAAGCCGTCCCTAGCCCTACCCCTTCCCTTGACTCCCCACTCCTTAAAACCTGTCCTCTTCATGAGCTTTACCCACCCCTAGCCATTCCCACCCCGGCTGTACCCCAACCACCCAACTTCACACCCGCCATCCCATGCAACTAAGGTCCAGCCCACATGCTTTCAATGCAATTACTCTTCCTACTGAACCGACTTATTTTTTGCAGGAAAATAAGATTCCAGAATGTTGGGTTGCAATAACGGAAGAATTTAATGCCTTACTTCGAAACGGGACTTGCTCTCTTGTTCCAAGGTCACCCCATATGAATATTATTGGCTATAAATGGGTGTACGGTATTAAAAGAAAGGCCGATGGGTCTCTTGAGTGTATAAAGCACGGTTAGTAGCAAAGGGGTTTCACCAACAGCACGGGCTTGATTATGGAGAAACTTTTAGCCCTGTTATTAAGCCCACTACCATTCGCCTGGTTCTTTCAATAGCTGTGTCCCAAGGGTGGTCCATCAGACAGCTTGATGTTAGCAATGCTTTTCTGCATGGTTTATTGACTGAGGAAGTTTACATGACTCAGCGCCCGGGTTTTATTGATGCATCTCATCCCCAGTCTGCTTGCAAATTGCATAAATCACTTTATGGATTGAAACAGGCGCACCATGCCAGGTTTGCCCGCCTGTTTGACTTTCTTTCTCATCTTGGTTTTCATGGCTCCAAGACTGACACTTCACTATTTATTCGACATACGGGCAGTCATGTTTGCTATATTCTTATCTACGTTGATGATATTATAATAACATGCAGTGACACTCACATGGTTACATCTCTCCTCCAACAACTATCTAGGGAATTCTCTATCAAAGATCTTGGTAAGCTCCATTTTTTCTTGGGTATTGAAGTTGTTCCTCATTCCCGTGGGGTAGTCTTGATCCAATCTCGATATATTTCTGATCTCTTAAAGTGCACTGGTATAGTTGATTGCAAGTCGGTCAAGACACCTATGGCCACATCAGTTAAGTCTTCAGATTCAAGGGGTGCTCTCATGTCTGACCCCACTAAATATCAGTCTGTTGTAGGTGCTCTTCAATGTCACCCTCACTCAATCAGATGTTAGCTTTTCAGTCAATCAAGCTTGTCAATTTATGCTTGCTCCCAAGGAGGACCACTGGCAACTTGTCAAACGTATTCTTCGTTATCTCAGTAGTACCCGATCACATGGACTTCTTATTGAGTGCTCTCATGTTCGCTCTCTTTAGACCTTCTCTGACACTGACTGGGCTAGTGACACTGTTGATCGCAAGTCCACAGGGGGATTTGCAATCTTTCTTGGTCCCAATTTAATTTCTTGGACCTCTAGGAAATAAAGAACTGTGGCACGCTTCTCCACCGAGGCCAAGTACAAAGCCCTGGCAGATGCATAGGCCGAGCTAGTCTGGTTGGAGTCCCTTATGCGTGAGCTTGGTTACCCCTTGGCTGGTCCACCGATCTTATGGTGTGACAATATTGGTGCCACCTATCTCTCTTCTAATCCAGTGTTTCATGCGCGTACCAAGCATGTGAAAATAGATTTCCATTTTGTTCGTGATCGTGTGCCCAAATGGCAGTTGCAGGTTCAATTTATCTCTACACATGATCAGCTTGCAGACACTCTTACTAAGCCTCTTACTTCGACGCGTTTTGCATTCCTAAGGGACAAGTTGAAGATTCGGCCTACCGATTCTCCACCTTGAGGGGGTGTATTGAGAGAAAGAACCAACTGTATCATATATCTTTCCTTTCTCAGTTTATCACATGTGATAATAAATCTTCACATGTGATGATAAAATCTTTCCCTATATTGATACAATCTCTTGTACATGTAAATACAATATTCTCTATATTTCTTTCCTAGCTTAGATCAACTAGGATCTCACCACCTGTATTGCTTATATATTCTCCATTGAGAGAAATCAAAATCAAGGAAATATATTCAAGCTATTATTTTCGAACCTCTTAGTCAATCTTTATCAGGATAATTTTTTCTTGTCGATTGCGGGAGTGGTTGGTAAGGTGTTAAGGGTGGATAGTGCCATGGCCTGTTGCACTCGCACGGTGGCTGCAAGAGCCTGTGTTGAGATCGATTTGCGGGATTCCCTGCTGGAGCAAATTTGGGTCGGTTGTGGGCCTTTTGGTTTTTTTCAAAGGGTGGAATATGAGAGGAAGTTGATGTTTTGTGTGGGATGCTCAAAGCTTGGTCATTGCCTTGACCAATGCCGAAAGAATAAGCCTTGCGATGGTGTTAGTCATAACAGCAGGGCGCCGGCGATTGAGGATGCAAATGCACAGGTTGAGGCTACGAATGCGCAGGCTGGGGGGCACATTGGGACTTCTAGGGAGAAGGAAGATGGTGTTAATTCTATGGAGAAGGTTCGAGTGGAGGAAATTATTGGCATGGAGGATTTTCCCATTCCCGAGGAGACCCTCGAAGTGCATGGCATTGTTGACATGGAGAAGATTCAAGAGAGGGGAGGTCCGTCTGTGTCCACTGCTCAGGTTTTTGAAAACCCTGTTCATGGGATTGAGAAGGGTTTGTGCAATTCGATGGAAGATGTGGAATCGATTCCTTCTTCTGATTCTGAGGAGGAAGTTGAGCCTGATTATGAGTCGGGTGATTCATTAGAAGAAGTAGAACTGAACTCAGGCGCTCTCCCGGCCGTGGGGAATTCTATTATTCATGATCAGGCGTTTCTGGGTTGCTCGAGGAGGGCGACGGATAATTCGGGCATTGGCTTTCATGATAAATCTGGGAAGGCTTTTTGGTCCTCGCAGCCCATACTCTCTTCAGCTAGGGACGACATGTCTATTGATCACATGAAATTTCATGTGCAAGACTGGAGGAAAATGGTTGTGGACCTTAAGGAATTCAGTTGTGTGCTTGATAAAAGGATTGAATCAACTTTGCTTCGATTCAAGAATGAAGTTAATCGCAAGGGAAAAGCCATAAGAAATAGGGGAGTGTGGTTTAATGCTTCATAGGCGGAGCATAGCCTTCCTTTGCCGAGGCGATGTACTAGGTCTTTGGGTCCCGCAGGTACCAACAAAACCAGTTCTTAATGAATTTTCTTTTCTAAGAGTTCTCATAGTGTTGCGAATAAGCCTACTTATAGGCGGTTGAAATATTTTGTTCGTGATTTTCTTTGGGATTTAATTATTATTGCTGAGTCTAAAATCCCTTTTTCAATGGCTCCGGCTATCATGAAAAATCTCGATATGTCCCACTGCTCTTCTAATGGTACAGTTAATGGGGATCACATTTGGATTTTTTGGAAAGACAATCTACTAGTTAATATCATGGAAGCTCATACCCAGTTTGTTACAGTGTCTTGTGTGGCCAATGGGTCGTCTTGTAGCTTCTTCATTACTTTTGTGCATGCTTCTTGCGCTGTCCAAGAAAGAAGCCTTCAGGAAAAATTAGTTGGTTTCTCTGAATCAGTCAGTCAGGCTTGGGTGGTTTGTGGTGATTTTAACGCGGTCTTAGATCACTCTAAGAAAATTGGAGAGAGGCTGCCTTGCCCTCACTCCATGGAGGATTTTGGTGATTCTATGAAAAACTTTGGCCTTATTGATGTCAGTTTTGAAGGCAACACATTTACTTGGACCAATGGTCAGTCGGGTCATTGCATGGTAAAAGCCAGATTATACAAGGTCTTGTACAACACATTGTGCTCGTCTCAATTTCAAATAAGCAGAGTCCATCATCTTAGCCGGACTTGTTCTGATCATGCGCCGTTACGGATGGAGGTGGCGCTTTCGAGCATTAAAAGGCCTTCTTCGTTTAAATTCCAACAAATGTGGATTTCTCACCCGGAATTTAATAATTTTGTGAAGGATTGTTGGGTTACTATGTATGAAGGTTCTCCATTATAGATTCTTTTCTTGAAACTAAAGCTTTTGCGGATTAGGCTAAAGGTGTGGAACAAGGAGGTTTTTGTTAACATCCATTACAATGTTAAGAACTGTGAGGATGATGTCTACCGGGATGAAGTAGGTCATGATCTTAACCCCTGTAATGACACTCTCCTTCAATTACAAGACGTCCGTTTTCATCTTCAAAATGTTCTTTTACAAGAAGAAATTTTTTGGTAAGAGAAATCACGGGTTAAGTGGCTTTTGGAAGGTGAAAGAAATATGAAATTCTTCCATGCTATGGTTAATGACAGAAGAAAAGGAAAGAGGGTGGAAAAAATAAAAAATTGTGAAGGTGATTGGGTTATTGGCAGTGAAGGTGTCAATGCAAAGGCTGTGAAATTTTTTGCTGATTTGTTCTCTTCGAATACTTGCTCTTAACATGAGGAACTGCTTGATGTGATTCCTTCGATTATTACCAAGGAGGACAACACTCGTTTGGTCCCCCCCCCGCGTCTTTGAAGGAGGTTGAAGGAGTGGTTTTTTCTCTCTTTAAAGAGAGTGCCCCGGGACCTTATGGGTTTACGGGTTATTTTTTCACTTCTTGTTGGGAGATTGTGCAAGAGGATGTCTGGGCTGCTATGAAAGATTTTTTTAATGAGGGCACTCTTCCAAGGAGCTTTGCAACTTCCCATCTGGTCCTTATTCCAACAAAAGAGAACCCAGAATTGATGTCAGATTTTTAACCAATTAGCCTTTGTAATTTTTTCTATAAAATCATTGCAAAAATTATTTCCTCTAGGCTTGCCTTCGTTCTCCCTTTGTTAATTTCTGAGGAGCAAGGGGCCTTTGTCCAAGGTAGAAGCATTCATGACAATATTACATGGGTTCAAGAAGTGGTTCAATAAATTAATAGAAAAACAAGGGGTTAACGTTTTACTTAAGCTGGATATGGCGAAAGCATGTGACTACATGGAATGGAGTTTTCTGGTAGAAGTTTTAGCCAAATTTAGTTTCAGTAATGATTGGATTAGTCTTATCCAAAAAACCATGGTCAATTGCTGTTTTTCGGTGGTTATGGATGCTGGTCCATCTGGTTATTGTAAGTCTACGAGGGGTCTCCGCCAGGGTGACCCGCTTTCACCGATCCTCTTTATCATAGCGGAGGAGGTCCTGAGTAGGGGATTAAAAAATTTATTTACTAAAGGTCATGCCAAATTTTATCATCTTTCTAGGGGTTGTCCTGGAATATCTCATAGCTTTTTTACTGATGACACAATTATTTTCACAAAGGGCCTCAAACGTCTCTTAAGCTGGTGATGGGTTTTATCTCCAGGTACAAGGAATACTCGAGGTAGCTTGTAAATAGGCAGAGAGTTACTTTTTTAAAAGTTCAAAGACTTCGGATGTCCGTAATAGGTTGATTGGCTCCATTACAGGGTTCACAAGAAAATCTCTCCCCATCACTTACTTGGGCGCTCTTTTATATAATGGCATATTGAAAGATTCTTTTTTTGATGATTTGCCGGCCAAGGTTAAGAAAAAGGAGGCGGGGTGGAAAGGAAGGCTTCTTTCTATTGGGGGAAGGTTTAAACTCATCAACCATGTTCTTGCTTCGATGCTCATACATGTTTTATCCGATTTAAATACTCCTATTTTGGTTACGAAAAGATTTTACTCCATTTGCTCAAACTTTTTATGGGATTTTTTGGATTTTGGTAATCACCATCACTGGGTAAATTGGAGGAAGGTGTGTAGACCGATTCAAGAGGGCAGATTGGAATTAAGAACCCTGGAAGATCTTAGTCTGTCTTTGAGAATCAAGAGGCTTTGGCAAGTTCTCTCTAAAAGTTCACTATGGATTTCTTTTTTTAAGGCAAAATTTTTAAAAGGGAATCACATTATTTTTGCCAACTCCAATAGGGTGGGTTCTATCTCTTGGTGTAAGGTGCTTGAACACAAGGATTTTTTGCTTTCAAACTCAAGGTGGTTGGTGGGACATGCTAAGGTTTTATTCTGGCTTAATAATTGGCTAGGGGTTGGGCCGTTATTAGATTTTGTGGATGGAACCCTCCATGTTCAGTTGAATGCCCGGGTCAAATATGTGCTTTCCAAATATGGGGCGTTGGATCAAGACACCTTGAACCTTATTGGTAACATGGTTATCCGCAATTGTATCAGCAATAGCAATATTTTTTGCTCCTCCAAACTTGATAAGATTGTTTGGACTCCTGCTTCCGATGGTATATTTTCTGTTAGGTCAACTTGGACTGGTGTTCACACCCATTATCCTCTGGTCTCTTATTTCAAGTGGCTTTGGAATGTCTCGATCCCAACAAAAGTTAGTTTCTTTTCCTGGCATATCCGAAACTACTAATCACATATTTATTTGTGGAGGCACGACTACCAATGTGGGAGTTCTTTAGTGGTTTGCTTGACATTGCCCTAATCCCTACCCAGGACATTAAGAGTCGTAACATTTTTTTGGCATACCTGGGTGGCATCTAGTGGAATCTGCGAATTCATTACAGGTATCATCCCCTCTTTAATTATTTGAGAACTTTAGGAGAGAGAGAAACAACTGATGGCACGATGAGGGAAGGACAACCTCTACAATCATTAAGAAGATAATTGCATGGATTCATGAAATTCCTTTTCCTAAGAAGTTTTCGAAAAAAAAAACTTTTTCTCTTTAGGATCGATGATCTTATATTGAAGATTTTCAATTTAAGCCCCCAATAGAAAAGCAGAAACAGCCCGTGCGAATACATTGGTGCCCCCTTTTAAAATGTTGAAGTTAAATGTTGATGGAGCTAGTAGGGGTAACCTAGGAGTGAGTGGTGGTGGAGGTATTGTTTGTAATTGCGAAGGGTTAATGATTGCTTCCTTTTCTAATTTAAACTTGGTCGCTAAAATGAGAGGCCTTCTTGATGGGTTGCGGCTATGCGCTAGCTTGGGTATACACGATTTTTTTATCAGCTCGGATTCGGCTACGATTGTGCATTGTATTCACAAAAGGAGTATAATCTGTGGAGTTGTTGGTTTTGGTTCCAGGAGGTTCTCACTCTTATTGACTTTGTTGGAGCAAGCATTCATTTTTCTTATTGTGAAAGCAATTGTGAAGCGGATTTTTTTGCGAACTTTGCTTGTGACTCTCTAGTCAATTCATCTTTCCACGATGATCAAAGTATCACTTAAGGTATAAGCCGGATTGTTAGGAAAAACAAGGCTGCTTTACAAGTTTTCAGAATGTAATTCTTTTCTTTTGGGCAGCTTTGATTTTTTTTTGGTGTGAGTGAGTGACCGGCTCTTTGGGTTGGGATAAGGAGGGTTATGTCCCCCCTGTAATTTATGCTCTTTTAATTATTAATAAAATTTCAGGGGCCAACCCGGGTCCCAGATAATATTCGGGTTAAAAAAAAAAGAAAAAAAAGTGAGATTAAGGTTTTGAATCGTAGTGTGTGAGGATTAATTAATTTCTCTTCTTGATTTCTTATCCAATCGTTGAACGAGGGAACGAAATTAAGAAATCAACAAACGAAATTACTTGAAAAACAAATTTCCACTTATTCAGACCATGGTTTTTACTCCCATTTCCACTGTTTTCACTTGTTTTTGCTGTTTTGTGATTTCTTCTTCGAATTTTCACCGCATCAACACTGGAATCACTTGGGAAACACATTATTGATATCTTCTCCTACCTAACCCACCAACCATACCCGTACATGCTCCCAGAGCCGTCATATCACAGTGGATCAATAAGAAGTTCTTCACACTTTGGTGGCCATACCCTAGGATATACGTTCAGCATGTCAATGATACTATTTGTATGGCAATTGTGGAGGACTATACTCGTTTCTTCTCCTAGACTATGATGTGGCATTCATATGTCCTACAATTAGAGGACAATGCACATCGGCTCCATCAAAATATTAGTTGGGTCAATCTTGGATGGCACAATAATTATTATTAGTAGACACTTGAGTCACTTGATAACTAGTTGACTTGTATTAGGAGAATATATTGATGTCATTGAAATTATGTACTTAATATTATGACTTATGAGTCATTTATTTTATGTTAGGCAAAGAATTTCCTTGTTTAAATTGCTTATTAATTATTATATCCTCTAGTACTTAAAGTCTAAAACAATGTGCATGTGTAATTAACTAAGTTATACATTAGAATTCGACCGTATAATGCCAATCAAGGGTGTAAATTTGGATTTACACCATTTTGGGTAGCTATAATTTGTAATTTGAACATTCACATGTGTTTATGTAGCCTAAAATAGGGTTTCCATGAAGTTTTAGGCCTAAATTTGGCCTAAAATCTATTGAAATGACCAATCGAAACCTTGCAAAAAAACTATCATATTTCGGTCAAAATATCCAAAATTTTGAGTATTTCGGATATTCGATTAGACCGAAACACCAAAACGAAATGAGATTTAAACCTTGTCTACAACAAGGTGGTGCAAGCATGGTTTCAGGAATTGAAGATCATCCTGGTGAATTGACTGATTTGGAACAAAATAAGTTGTGACCAATCCAACCGATTTCTCTATTCTTCTATTTTTCCGGCCAATTCTAACTGATTCCGGTTGATTCAGATAGTAATCAACCACTAATGTGAGCACACTAATAGACATGTATTCCAAGTGTGGAAGACTGGATATGAACCAAAATCTTTTCAATAACCTGCCTTTCGAGAGCAATGTCATCTGACAATCCAATTTGTATTCAATATCCTCAAACTGATTACATGTGATCATAGGTTTTATATACAAGTAATACGACTCTTTGTAGAGATCTTGTTGAACTCTACTTACTATACAAAACCAATACAATGTGAACCTATATAGAAGCAATCCAGATAGGATCCACCACTTAAGGAAACAGATCCACCACCTATAGAAACTGTGGACAAGCTGGGATAAGCACGGCCAGCTGTAGAGCTGGTTCGGTTGATACATCCCGCAAGCGGAGAATTCGGCTGGTCATATCTTCAGATTTTCATATAAAAATTGGAACATGGATGATGAAAGGCCATTTGTAAAAATGCCGACCATCTGAGCATTAGTTGAAATAAATTGTACAGATAGTTTCGGCTTGGCCACCTTGTCACAGACGAAGTGGAAGTCAATCTCCAAGTGCTTAGTGGACAAATACGTGGCTCCAATGTTGTCACACCATAACACTAGAGGTTTTTGTAAGTGAATGTCAAGCTCTTGAAAGAGGGACAGTAACTAGACTAATTCAGCAGCAGCATCAACCGCAGCCTTATACACGGCCTTCGTAGAAGAATGTGCCACCGTGCGTTTCTTAGGAGCAGACTAGGAGATTAAATTTGTACCAAGAAAAGCAATGTAGTCATCTATAGATTTACGATTAGAGGAGTCACCTGCCAAATCCACATCGGAGAAGCCTTGAAGTTGAAGAAGAGAACTGCGATCAATAAGTAGACCATGAGCGTTGGTCTGTTTGAGATAGCGGATGCTTGACAAGAGCCCAGTTGTCCTCCATCAGGGTGTGCATAAATTGACAAGCTTTATAATTGCATAGGCCACATCCGATCTGGTCCAGGTGATGTACTGTAAAGCACCCACAATGGAACGATAGTGGGTGGCATTCGAAAAAGGCACAGACCCCATGGCCGTCTGCTTAGATGTAGTGGCAATGAAAATCAACACATACTTACAATCGATCATTCCTACTTTATGGAGCAGGTCAGTGATGTGACGATGTTGACAAAGAAGTAAACCCCGATAATAAGGAATCACCTTCACCCCTAAGAAAAAAAAGCAGAGGATCAAGGTCCTTAAGGAAAAATTCCCTGGAGAGGCTTCCTAAAAGAGACTGGTCACCAATATATCATAAACGTACACTAGGACATAGGTGATGATTTGTCCCTGAGTATACATGAATAGAGAGGGGTCGGTCTGAGAAGCAGAAAACCAAACACTACAATAAAAATTGTCATAAACGATGAAACCACGTCTTCGGTGCCTGTTTCAACCTATAAAGTGACCGGTGCAGTTTGCATACATGATCTGGGTGAGACGACTCAATAAAGCTCGGGGATTGAACCATGTAAACCTCCTCATGGAGAATGCCATGGAGGAAGGCATTTTGAACATCCAACTGGTGAATTGCCCGACCACAAGAAATGGCCAAGGAAAGAATAGTGCGAATGGTGGTAGGTTTGACCATAAGACTGAAGGTTTCACTATAATCAATTCCTTCCTGCTGGTGAAACCCTTTGGCCACAAGTCTGGCCTTATAATGCTCAAGTGTGTCATCAGACTTGTGTTTAACTCTGTACACCCATTTACAACCAACCAAATTATAGAGAGGATTCGGCAGGACAAGTGTCCATGTACCATTATGGACTAAGGCGTTGAATTCATCAGCCATGGCAATTCGCCATTCAGGGTGCTTGTTTGATTGAGTGATGTAAGTCGATTCCTGTGGTGTAGAGGGACTGGGGGCAGTAAGGTGAAGTTTAGGGTTTTTGCGTGGCCAAAGGGTCATGGGATGACTTTTTGGTGGAGTCGGGCCAAATGAGGATATGGGGGGGAGATGTGAATCAATGGGTGGGGCAGCAACCTAAGTATAAAGGTCAGCATCTAGACAGAATCAAACATGAGAAGTGTTGTGTGATGGGGAGGTGGAGGGTGGAGACGGTAAGGTAATGGAACTGGAAGGGGGTGATGGTGGTAGAGGGTGTGAAGGCATGAGAGCTGGAAGGGCAGGGGGAGCGTGGAGGGGTGCCAATGTCCATGGTGAGAGGGGGGGGAGGATGGAACAGGACCAAGAATATAGGAGAATCGACTATTAAAGGGAAAATGGGATTTGTTGAAGCGGACGTGACAATCAATATAGTACTAATTGCTGGTCAAGTCTAGATAGCAATATCCCTTGTGGGAGAGATTGTAACCAAGAAATACACAGGGAGAGGAGCTGAATTCCATCTTGTGAATGTGGTAAGGTCTAAAATAAGGAAAACGTAGACAACTGAACGTATGGAGGAAAGAGGAATCGGGAGGACAACTGGTTACCAGTTCAAACAAAACACCTTTGGTTACCATGGAAGGCATGTAATTAATTAGGGACATTGCAGTCTCAAAGGCAAAGTGCCAATACTATTGGGGAATAGAACCCTAGGCAAGAAGGGTGAACCCCATCTCCACAATGTGGCGGTGATGACGTTCAACGGCCCTTTGTTGCTCATGGGTGTGGGGGCAAGAAATACGGCGTTGAATGCTTAATTTTTCAAAAAAAAGCAAGGTAAAGTATGGTATTCACCACCTTGTTTATGCTAGGCACATAAAGAACATTAAAAAGAGAAAAAGAACGATGGGGGTAGGGCAATTTTGAAGAACCAATATTGGTGATGGGAAGTTCCTTACCGTTTTTGACGTGGAGTGGATATGGTCCAGTCTAAATGTCATAAGAAGAGAGTGAATGGAGATCAGGCATTTCATGGTGAGTAAACTCGTGTCAAGGTACCAGGTAGATTGGTGATGGGCTAGTGGTGGCGGGTGAGGGTAAGAGTGATAGACACTTGGTGGGAGGAGGCCAATATGGAGCCTGGGATGGGGATGGAGAAGCGGGGTAGGTATGATAGGAGGACGGGGGCTGGTTAGGGTTACGACAAAAGCAGTTGGAGGTATGGTAGTTTGTTCGGTTGTAGATGGAATACCACAGGCGACCACCATAGCCACAACCAGTGCGACCACGAGAGCTATTACGGTCATTGGTGGGAAGGCGTATGGTGTCAGGAGAGGAACCATAAGAAGACTAGAAACTGGCGATATTGGCGGAAGGGGCGGCCTCACTGGATGAGGCATCAACATTTGCAAGTTTCTGCTGAATTGTGAACGAACTCATGACTCAGAAGGAAGGAGTAAAGCTCATCATATGGAACTGGTACAGAGCGTTCGATAAGCATAGGGATCACCTCTCTAAAATCATAGCAGAGCACACAAAAAATGTAAACATTAAAGTCGGCTGCCGATAAAGGGTTGCCAGTGGCGGCAAGTTCATCAGAGATATTCTTGGCCCGCTGAAGGAAAGCCAAAATACATTCTTCCGACTTGTGCATAAAGTCATGCAAAGCAAGATGCATGGATTGAATGCGCATCATAGAGGTAGATATAAAGGTTGTGAGAAGGGTTTCCCAAATGGCATGACTGCTAGTTTTTCCAATAACTAGATGGAAGACTTCATCAGAGAGTGAGGAAACAAGAAGACTACGGATAAGCACATCCTGTTGGCGCCAAACAGAGGTGGCGACGGAATCCACGGGACATGGAAGAGAGCCATCAACATAGCTAAGAAGTTTTTGGCCCTGAAGAAAGGGTTCGATTTGAGTTTTCTAGAATAAAAAATTACGGGGGGTAAGCTTAATGGAGAGATAGTGATGGATGTTGTGAATGGAGGTTAGGAATGAGGATGGAGGCAGTACTAGTGGTTGCACAAGGGCAGTGTTGGTGGCGGTAAGAGGTGAGGGTGGTGGTGGATTCATGTTATCATTGGTGGATTCAGCGGAGGGATCAGCCATGGATGGATAGGAGTGATGGATGCAGCAACTGTCGGTGAAGGAGGAGTGCCAACAGAGTTGTAAAAGAAGAAAAAGAGATGCTTGGTGGAGCTTATTGATGCTCTGATACTATGACAATCCAAATTGTATTAAATATCGTCAAACTGATTACATGCGATCATAGGATCTTGTCGAGCTCTACTTACTATACAAAACTGATACAATGTGAGCCTATATAGAAGGAATCCTAGATAGGATCCACCACCTAAGGAAATAGATTTGGCACCTACAGAAACCGTGGACAAGCTGGGATAAGCACGACCAGCTATTGAGCTGGTTCGGTCGATATCATGGAACACCATGCTAGTTGAATATTCCCAACATAGATTTGGAAGGGAAGCATTATAGATCTTATATGAACTACAGTGAGTTGGGATCACACCCAATAACAACACATTCCTTGGTGTAGCATATGCTTGTTGACATATAGGTCTCCTAGAGGAGGGTTGCAATCATTCATCTCTATGATTAGAGTATGGCAAACGTAAGGGTTGATCATAGGGGTGTCAATTCCTGGCTCGTTCGGTTAAAGCCCGACCTGATTATTAAATGTGTGGAGTTTATGCCCGACAGGTTTAATAATTGGGTGGTCCTGGTGTGGGGTCCTAGCCCATCGAGCGTCCAACCAGACCGATTGATTCCAAGCCCAACCTAGCCGGCCCGATTATAGCCCACCAAGATTGCTTGAAATTCCTAATTACCCTAAGAAACATTTTCTACTGTGTAACTTGTTTGGATGAGTAGTTGAGGGTAGAACTAGAAAGATGTTTTGGACAGATTAAATTATTTGATTATTATTTTTAAGCTTTAGGTTGATTGCCCCATACGTAAGTTCTATTGTCGAATCATTGCTATGCAGCGAGACAAAAGAAAAAGGCATCATAGGGTGTTATAGTAATTTTACTTTTGATGTCTTTTTGTTTTTTTTTTAACTGGTGCTCTACCATAAGAAACATCTAGGAAGGAAACCTTGATGCTCAAGTTATTCTTGAATAATGGATAATGGATTGATAAAAATGAATAAATAATGAACATCGTTCTATTAGCTCAGTTAAGACCGGTTTAAAGACCGTTTAGAATTAAATAGGCTCATAGCCTAGTTAAGGCTCTATTCTAGTAGCTTGAATCTGGCCTGAGGTGGACTGAGCCCGACTGAACCTGTCCAGGCCCTAGCCTGATTAGCTAAACTGGCGATCACAGTGCAAGGCTTGAGATTGGTGGAACACAGTTAGGCCCGACTAAGACCAACCAAGCCCAACCTGTTGACAACCCTAGTTGATCACTTCGGTTCTATGGTTAGTCTCGCGTGCAAATACGAAGGGCTTATGACTTTATAATGGCCATGACTCTGGAGACTAATAGGGTAATTTTGGTGCCGTCTTGGCAGGTTGCAACACCAACAAGGACTTTTTTTTTTTTTTTTTTGATGAAACAAAGTGTAATCACACAAACCACACACCAATCCCAAAAGGTTAACCGACTTTTGGGACCGTGGAATGACGGATATACACAACACACACCACACACCACACACACACCCGATGTGGGACTAAACACCAACAAGGACTTGGCCCTAAGAAGAACATCAAAGACAAATTTGAGCATTGTTAACCAATCTGCTTCTGCTCACATCATGTTATCAAGTATATTTGAGGCAGTGATGTGGAATGAAACTGCCAATGTGAGAAAAGGGAATGCAGGACAAGGCATGAAGAAACATTCAGGATGTACAGCTAAATTAAATTGAAGAACATCAAAGAAAAATTTGAGCATTGTTAACCAATCTGCTTCTGCTCACATCATGTTATCGGGTATATTTGAGGCGGTGATGTGGAATGAAACTGCCAATGTGAGGAAAGGGAACGCGGGACAAGAGCATGAAGAAAGATTCAAGATGTACAGCTGAATTGAGTTGAAGAACAAGGTATATTCCTCCATTGCAGCTGATAATGCACAAGACATGGAGATAACATGCATGAAGTTGTAACTGATTGGGGAATCAAATGTTGATGCAGGACATGCTCCCAAATCTTTGATCCCATTCTTCATAGTGATTAATAAACGAACACTGGGTAGTGAAAATACTTTGTCACACCATTAATTGCAGGGTTTATTTTCAGCATCATGAAGTGTAAGGAGAAATGAATTAATGGGTAGCAAAAATATTTGATTATACCATTAATTGTAGGACTTTGTTTAAAACATCTGTTTCTTCAACACCATGAAATTGAAATGACCGACCTTTTGGCCAGTCATTCTATGCAATTTAATTTAATAAAATAGCATACAAAAAGAAAAGAGATTGGGAGAGTTAAAGGGAGATAATACATCCCATGGCAGAGCCAGACTCACAAAAGGAAGGAATTTACATGGGGTGAAGGTTGAAAGCATCTCAAGAAGAAAGGAATGCTAAGTTGTAAGAGAACAGAGATAACCTTTCCAAAATAAGAACGAAAAAGAAAGAAGGCGCCAAAAATAAGGAATGTAAGAAAACAGATACTAGTTTGGCTAGGAGGCAGAGGTTCTATCACCATTACAAAAATCAGAAATGGGACAGGATGTATATGAAACAAGACGAGGAGACTGGTTGTAACCTTTTGGAGTGGACGGAAACTTTGGGGAGAGGTTCACAATTTCCAGTGCTTGTACCCTCAATTCCAGAGGATAGTCTGCAATGCACCCAATTCTTGGACCTGCTCCCGTCGACCATTTCAATGAAAGCTGATGCCCCAACTGATATGAACTTGCTGCCTTCTTAGAATTGATCCTTTGCAATATTGCTGTCTTTGGTACATCCGCCGCTCTTGGACTCTGGAGACCACCAGATAAAGTCCTCCTGTAACTACCACTTTTTTCAGTCTCAGCAACTTCTGTTGGTTCAGTTTGAGTAATTTCATCTGGTTTCACGGGTTGATCTTTCTCAACTTCACTGAGATCTTGAAGTTGGAGAGGTTCAGGTAATTTTGGTACCCCAACTGTGCTCCCCTTGCGAGATGATTTACGGTCATCATAATTGTCATAGTCCTCAGCAGCAGAGCGTATCTGCATAACAACAGATATCAACTCAGATTAATAACACAATAGAAATGCAACAGCAGGTGAAAGTTGTTGATGACAAACAAATTCTGCGTATAATGAGAGCAGGATCAGGAATATCTGATAAAAGCAATTAACAGATCAAAGCATCTTGATACAGATAAAAAAGAGGTTCTTCTAATCTAAAGCCTCTCAGAACCACATGATTCTAAAGCTAATCAAGCTATAATAGAATCCTAGGTTGATAATCTGTGAGACTGGCAAAAACTGCTCTAGATAACACACCTCAACTTCATCAAGGTCAACTCCATTATTCTTAAGAAAAGATAAGAAGCTGTCAAGAATATCATCCGTTGGGCGGTAATGTCCGCTATATGCTGAGATAGTCTGCAATGAGGAAACACCAGAGAATCAGATGCAGAAACGGCTATGAATTGTATTAAAAATATAAAATAACACCAGGATGACACCATGTTCCTTAAGAATTAAGGCACCTGCAAGGCTTTGATTCTTCCAGAAGGGATTAATGTGAATGGAACTTGGAAACAGAAGCAGACAGAATCAGGCGTGTCCCCATACATAAGTACAAGTGTATTGTAGAAACGAAAAACAAAAAACGAAAAGCTATAAATGATGCAAAAACAAAACGAAACAAACGGAAAGAGCAATCAAAACAACCACAACACAAGGATATATGTGGTTCAGCAAAAGTTCCTACGTCCATGGTGACATGAGAGCAGTCTTCACTACCAATGGAGAAAAGGGTTACAAGCTCTCTTCCTCAAGCCTCTATGTCTACAAAGAATACACGTTAACTCTAATAACCCCCCCCCCCCTCGCTACCAATTTATAGGAAAACAAAAGAGATACAATTTGCCGAATTACCCCTATGTAAATCATAAGGCTTTTAACAGCCCTTCAGAGGCAACCCACAACCCAAACTATAGGATACAAGACTTCAACCCTCAACATGTTTATATCTGCTCTGTCTTGAGCGAACATATGCATGCACACTTCTGCAGATATGCAAACTATTCCATTACTGAGTAGATGTGGCATTCAGACATGGATTACATACATCTGTCATAAGCCAAGTGTGGATGGATATCTCTGTGGTCCTGCATAACGTGTATCTACCAGACCCTATTTTTTCTAGAAACAAGTGGCCAAATTTGATCATGTACAACTAAAAACTGAGATGAAAGAACAATTTTATAATCATAAACTCCATAACAACTGCACCTTAAGCACTCCATTTTCTGCAACAATTCTTCCAGCTGCTAAAGTAGCCCCTCCTGCTAGGAAGCTTGAATGATGAAAAGAACCCTTCTTTTTCTGTATGGTACAACAGAATATAAGATGTGGAGGCACAGATGATAAGCAGGAGTTATAGAATGGAAAATAAACAAACCAAAAATTCTAGCGTCCATTTCAGCTCTTACCTCACCAGCATAGAATTTCTTAGAAGTACTCATCACAAAAATCCATTTTGCCCCATTCAACCCTTCACTTGTATCAAGAAGCGTTTCAGTTTGTTTGTGTATGATTTTTCCCTCAATTATGATGTACTCATAGTGCTCTCTCTCTTGCTGAAAAGTGAGATTTAAAAAATAAAAAATAAAAAAAAGGGTGGTGGGGTGGGGAGGCAATTAGGTTCCACCTTATTGCTAAAAGTTAAGCATTGAATTAAGCAGTAATGCAATCTATGTTAGTTTCAAATGGGAATCTATAATAAACTTCAAGATAGAAAATCATACAGGTCCAAGATACTTAATGCTTTGCTGTCTAAGCTTTGATCTCGGGCACTTTTTAAGATCAACCTCTTTCCCTTCTCCAATGTCCAACCTGCCCAAAGTGAATACAAGCTTTTTTAGTTTTAAATGCTTTATCTCATATCAAAATGCATGCTGCACTGCATAGGGCAGAATTCATTTTTAGACTGTAAGTAATAGGCCAATAACCAACATATAGTTATGTTTTTTTAATGAGTTGGGCTAAAATCATGACTCTTCAACTCCTACATGCCACAAGTTTCAACCTCTCAGCTCCCACTTAGAACCCTTCTGGACCTTCAAGAGCCAAACTAAAAATGCTCCACTCAGAAAAAGAAAAGAGAACAAGGAAAATCAGATTTCTAGCAGGGCATCGGGAGGTCGGCATGTGTTTAAGGAGATCAAAAGTATTCTTACCTCTTCCTTGCTAAACATAATAATAACAATATACCAACATTAAAAAAAAATGTTACTAACCAGTAGAAGAATGGCTGGCCACCTTGTGAATTACACCATTCTTCATAGTATATGTGCAGATTATGGCCATACCGGTGTCGCGGATCAATCTACACCCGAACGAAAGCAACTCGCTTGTTAAGGTGTGAAGGCAAATTAAATACAGATCATAAGGTTCATTGGACATGAATTTTTTTTAAAATGCAAAGGTGGGGGTTTAAGAGGGGGAAAATTACAGCTTCAATCCAGTGTTGAAAGGCTAATTTCTGAGCATTGGCGTTTTTGGATAAACCCTTCCCAACCTGCCGATGGTTAATTACCTAAACTGATTAGCAAAACAGGAAAAAAAAAGAACGTTTCTTTCGTTTGCATGACTAAAAATAAGTAGAGATAAATGGGAATAAAAAAAAAAAGAAAACCAAACAAATTAGTTATTTTCTATTTTAAAGAGGGAACAAACAGAGAAGCGAATAAGCATACCTTTGAAGCATTCAGGCGGACACGATTCCATCGAGCAGCTGGGGTTTCTGGTTTCAAGAAATTGAAGAAGGAAATCGTACTATGATTCAGACGAGCGAAGTCGATCGCTTGCCACCTTCATTTCAATGATCAAAAGAAAAGAACATCAGGGGCAAACACACACACACAGAATTTTCACTTCCACTTCACTTCTTTCCCTTTTAATCAATATGAGCGATAAGGTGAAAGGGAACCTACCAAAGTTCTTCGGCGACCACGGCAGTATCCGCTAACCTGCGTCGTGTGCGGTAACTCCTGTAGATTTTCTGCAGCTTCACCACTGCCGTCAACTCAGAGCTCCCATTCCCCACACCGTTGACGGTCTCTCGTGAACCTACTGACTTCAACTCTGACTCAGAACAAGCAATGAAGAACGTTTCTGAGCTCTTGCCCATAGGAGAATCCACCATGGCAGTTAAGCCTAGGTCGGGATTCGAAGGAAAATCCCTTTCAGAGCTGTCGCATTCTTGAGAGCAGACCGTCGAAGAGAAAGCAGCAAACGAGGGTTTCAACTGCGAGTTGAAACTCGCAAGAGCTGGGGTTTCGACCTCCATTGGCAAACGAAACGTTCTTTCTCTCTCTCTCTCTCCCCTCTCCCCTCTCCCGCCCTCTTTTTTTCTCTGTTTCTTCCCTTTGGCTTTCATAAGGAAGAACCAGAGGGAACGCGCTCCTCTGCTCTCTGGTAAGTGAATGTCTTTGGCTCTTTGCGTTAAAGCTCTTCAAGTCAGCATCTTTTTATAGCTAAATTTCCTATCATTTAATTTTGGTTGGTCCCCTAAACAATTAATTTTTTTATTTTTATTTTATTTTATTTTATTTTTTTGTATTTGTGGGCATGAGGACTAGGTTTAAAAATCAGGAATCAACGATGGAATCGGTCTACAGCGTATTCTGTTTTATATCCAATCAAAATCATTTGGAATCAGTGAACCCTAGAATCGCTAATTTTGGTTGGCAAAAATGTATAGAAAGAAAAAATATATATAAATAAAGTTTTTTTTTGAATTTGAGGGGAGAGATAATACATAAATCAATCATCATTGTTTTTTAATATATATTTTTTTCTTTTTTATGTATTTCTTGTCAACCAAACATAACATTAATAGAAAATAGAGAGAATCTTGACACGAATATTTAGATACAAAATGACAGAAATTAGAATCGATCTCCGTTGATTCGGATACATATGTACGGATTCCTAATCTGATTTGAAACCAAGGTTTTAAAATCTTAATCGGGAACAAAATCATTAAGAGCCAATTCGATCTAAATCGGTTTGAAAGTCAAATCTAACTAGTTCTAAGTTATTTTGTGGTGAAAATAGAATCAATTTTGGAATCGTGAATGGACCTATGAATCGATTCGATTCAAGATGAATTACGATGGAAATGATCATGAATCAACAGATTCAGATCCGATTCAATCGATCTGATTCCAATTCAGGAAGTAATGAATAGGTTTGATGGAAATCGAGATCCGTATCAGTGCATTCAGATCCAAATGCGACGATTCACCAATTAACCGATTCGATTCTCGATTCTAAAAACCATGTTTAAAACCTGAATGAGGTTGAGGAGTAATTCGAGAGAGGGTCCACGTAAATTGTCTTCTACTGGATCCCCATTTTTCTTTTTTTTTGTTTTGTTTTTGGTAGGGCTGGAGTTGGACTCCCATTTTTCCCCTCTTCGCAAATGGTAGAGGTAGGTACTAGGTACCTGCTTACTTTGTACTATTCTCCTTAATTATTATCTTTAATGGATCGACCGACCAGTTAATGACCAAAACAAAACTCCCAAAGCTTTACCACGATGGTCCGTCCTTTTTCATAACCTCAACAAAGTCACCATCTCATCTAAGAAAAGTACTCTTTCTAATTAGGTTACCTCTTCATCAGCTGGGTATATCATATGTTATTTTTTATTATAAGCTGATATGGCAATGTGATGTGGCCTATATTGCCACATCAACATTAAGATGAAAATACGCAAGTGATTTTTATAATTATCAGATAACTATCTTGATGGAAGGTAATTATCAAGAAAGGTTTTAAATCTTCCCGAATTCTTGGTTTCGATAACAAATTACACACAACTCACCATCAAAAAGTGATTGCACCTAGGGATCATCGTTACTAGAGAAGAAGTTTGCTGGTATCAAAAGGTAATTCAACAGATGTTTTTTTCACCACCTCTTCTTAAAATTAATTAGTCTTTTCTTACATTGACTATCCATTTCATTTCATAAGCCTTCCTTTCGGTCCTCACTTCAAAGAGCTTTGAGTAACTTTTATCAAAATAGATTCAATTCAACTAAGGCTCTCTTTGGTATCATCTGTAGTTTTGTATTTTATCTATTTAACAAAAATAAGAAGAATGGGAAGTGACGGATGGGATAGCAAAAGGAGGAAGAAGAAGAAGTTGGAGGAGGAGGATCGATATTTCTAATTAAACAAGAAAGTGACACTCTTACCCTTCGGTTTTGAGACCTATGAGCACGTGCTCACTAAAGCAACCACAAAAAATCAAAAGTGATTTTTAACGAAAAACGAAAAACGGCTTCCGATCTATTTTTTACTTTTGGGTTTTTTTCAATCTTTTTTAAATAGAAACAGGCTTCATACCAAACACAATCAAAAACATTTTTTAAGATAAAAATAAAAAATAAAAACTATACCAAAAATGCCTTAAACTAAAAAAGATTAATCTTACTGCATCTATAGATAAGACTTCCATTTTTTCCGATGCTCCTTCCCTTAAAAGAGAAGTTCACAGTATCCTTTTCTCCTTTCCTGACCTTAAACCGAAAAACCGAATCAGATCAGAAGGTTGAATTGTCTAGATACAATACCAAAGACTAAAAGACTTGGAATCAAACCATGAGGAGGGTTCTCCGAAATAGAGAAATTACCCAATATAATGTGTATACCATGGTTTGGTTTGATGGTTTTCCCATGCTTCTCTCTTTCCTTGACCTTTCCAAATAGAATATGATTTCAAACATACCGAGTCAGGGCATTAAAATTCTGATTCTAAGTTGGACCAGGTAAACTTGTTGGTACTCGGTATGTCCTCTTTGTCAAGTTGTCACTACTGCCAAAATTATAGGAGACAACTGGGAAGGTACGAGAGCTTACGTACGCAATGCAAAAGTTGCCAATATTTTGAACTTTTTGAGTCAACGGCTCCATATAAAGGATTGGGATCCTTTTAACATGATCTTATCGTGACTTATGAGAGTTAACGAGGGGCAATGACATCTGGGAGAATTGATTTCCATGCTCCCAGGTTTTGGATGAGTGCCACGTGCATCAGACGGAGGGTGTGCCTTCAAAGACAAAGCATGTCCATGGATTTAAAAACAGGACGGGAATTTCAAGATTTTCATCGTGAGCAGTCACGGTCACAGTCATTTTCGTGTTGGGCTTACGTACGTGAGAGTACGGGAATGGCTCATAGTCGTTCAAATGGAATCTAATCCATATGAGTCCTACAAAATGGAATCCATCTGAACGGTTATGAACTGTTCTCTTACGTTCACATACCTGAACGTGATCCTATCTCATCATTTTCATGTCTGCTACCATTTTTTGGTACATTGTGTGTGTTTTTTTAATGATGAATTATTGCTTAGGGGTACAAGATTTGGCCCAACGAATCCGAATCTGCCTTAAACCTAAACAAGGTCAGGGATGGACCTGGAAGGGATTTTCAGGCTTGAGATCGGGCCGAACCAAGATAAGGCTAAGGCTTTGGTCTTGACCTAGTTCAGCACTGCTCTATATAATTTCGTTTTTATCCTTTATTATTATGATTATTATTATTATTATTAATATTGGATGTAATTAGATGTAAGTATTCATGTAATAATTCATCAATTTATATGAGTATATTGTTGTTGTTTTTTATTCCGTTTTTCTCTGAAATCTATCGAGTTTTTACACCGTTTAAAACTTGTACCATTACATTTTCGTTTTTTGGCATTTTTTGTTTTTGCTAATTATAAGTGTAACATCGCCTAAGGATGAAAGGATCCATTACAAGAATAATAGGGGCTGGATCTAAATCTTAATCTAACCACCAAACTTTAAAAAGAAAAAGCGGATACACTAATACATGAGCCTTAGAAACAGCATGTAACTCTGCCCCAAATACAAGAAACAAATCAAAACAAAGTGCAATGGGGATGGGTAGAGAATGAGAGTTGGTAGCAGAGAGTAGGGGTTGATGGAGCGATGGGTGGGATTGGATCCCTCTATTGCGCGAGCTGTCCCAACTGCCCTGCAGTGCAGACACAAGGCCATGCACAATTATCGCCTTATCCCTGTCCGAGCACCTTATCCGGGTGGAGGCGGTCATTGCACGCAACCTGTGTCTACACAGTATAGCACAGTTGGGATAGCGCACAATAAATGATCCAAATCCAGGATAGGGTGGGGCGGGTCGCAAAGAGGTGGGTAAATATGGCAATGGGTGATGGTGTAGGGTAGGGCTGTAAGTTTGGCCCTGTCGGCTCGAACCCGCCTTGGCCCACCCTGAGCCCGAATAGGGCTTGGACTAAGATTTCTGGCCCTGAGGGCGGGTTAGGGCCAGAAATTCCTGTCCCTAAGTCAGGGTCAGGTCGGGTCAGGGTTGAGACCTCAGGCTCAGCCTGACCCTGATTTTGACCCTGAATTTTGGCCATGTAGAAAATTCTTTATTTATTAAAAAATATAGGTTTACTTGGTAGTTTGTGGTGCATAAAAGCCAATTACTACTAGGAGGTTTTGGGTTCAAGCCTCCTCTTTCACATCTTTTCGACACTTATTATTTTAATTTGCTTATTGCAGGGCCAATCAGGGCAGGCTTGGGCTGGGCTTGGCCCGTCAGGGTCAGGGTTAGGGTCAGGGTATTTAGGCCTTAAGTCAGGGTCAGGGCGGGCCTGGGCCCAACTAAGGGGACTCAGGGTTGGGCTAGGGTTTTAAAAAGCCCGGCCCAACCCCCACCCTGTTGCAGCCCTAGTGGAGGGAATGGATTGTAGCAGTTAATGTGTTGAATGGCTCATATGGAGAGATGTGGATCTGATGATTAAAAAGATGCTAGTATATTAAGACTATATTATACAACGGTAGCGTATCTATCCTCCTCTCGAGTCTAACTATCCCAGCTCAACAGCTATGTTCATTTCATTTTTTGAATTGACTGGGCTTGACTTAGGGCATCTTTGGTATAATTTTTATTTTTTATTTTTACCTTTAAAAACGTTTTTGATTGCATTTGGTATCATTTATGGAGCCTGTTTCTATTTAAAAAAGATAGAAAACAATTAAAAATAAAAAATAGATAGAAAGCCGTTTATGATTTTTCGTTGAAAACTGTTTAAGTCTATTTGTGCCTGACACTTTAATGAGCATGTGCTCATATACCCAAAAATTGAAGGTTAAAATATTAAATTGCTTTTGTTTTTAAAAAGGCTGCCTCTGACCCGTTCTCCTCCTTCTTCGACTTCTTCTTTTTCATCGACCAAGAGAGAGAATGGGGAGACCACGATCGCAGCTAATGCCGCACCGCCGGCGCTAGCAGCACCACCACCGGTCGCTGGCTTCCTTCTCCTTCTCCTATTCTTTCTCCATCCTTCTTCTCGTCTCAGGTACACTTTCTGGAAGGAGTCATGTGGGAATCATCATCTCCAAGAGGATTTGAAGTGTTTGCAACCTTCGATTGACATGGGGAAGAATGAGTCTCAGCTCTAGGGAGGAGGGCTCTTGTTCATCTCTGTGAACCAGAGAAGGTTGAGCTCTTGAAGACGGAGCAAAATACCAGGAGAAGAAGGAAGCGAAAGTGATCTGTTTCAAGAGACCAGGGGAAGAAGGGAGAAAAAATGATTTGGAAATAGAAAATTATGCTTAAAATTTAGAGCCAAACCCAGAGGGAAAAGGGGAGTGATGGGGGAGTTTGAATTTGAGGTTCCCACTTCAGGTTCTAGGTACGTCTCTCTCTCTCTCTAATTGATTAATTTCTCTTTCTGGAAGGCAGAAGAGTGAATCAACCAATCACTTTTTCGATTCTTTGTAAATTGTTACTCCTCAGTCTATTTGGGTGAACATCCAAATCCTTGTTCTTTGTAATTTGAATTTTAATAGAAATAAAAGAAAGGGAAATCCTTATCGCGATTCGCGACAAGAACAATTTGATTTTTTTTTTTTCTCTTTCCCAATTTTTGGGGTACAGTTACTCTGGGCAGCATGAAGGGGTACTGTGTATTTAACGAAATCAGACTCCACTCTGTAGACCAAACTATGGTCCAGGAATCAAACCATGGTTCCCTAGGAAAACCAATATACAGAAAAATTAGGGTTTTGCACGCCCTAGGTTATCCCATGGTGTCCCATGGATGCCCCATTAAATTTGGTGCATCCCTATTAGGGTTTCTCCTTCCCTATTGCGTCTCATAAAATTAATTATCACAATAGGAATAGAGAAATTCATCTCTAGTCCATCACATGGCAAGAGGGATCCATCCCATACTCGAATGCGCAGCGGAAATTAATCGATTCGAGTTTCTTTCGTATCCTATAAATATTAATAATCAATAAACTGAAGGAATTAATAAAGAACTGCTAACCTGGTGAGCCTCAAGTGTTGCTCCTCCAATAGACAGTGGTTCTTCCTTCAGTGAGCGCTCCAAGCAAACAGATCTGAACCTCCAATGGTGCTACCAAGGTTCTTCAAGCTAATCCCAGATGCTCTTGAACTCTTCAGCACAAATCTAGGGTTTCTCAAACCCTAACTCTCAAACACAAATGAGAGAAGCAAGAAAAAGAAGAGAGATCACAAGAGGGAGAGAGAGAATCCAAAAATGTAGGAGAGAGAGTGTCTGCTCAAAAAGCGTGGAGCACTTTCCCCCTCCTGCGTTTTCTGGTCCTTTTATAGAGCTAGGATTTTAATTAAACCCTGGATGGATTACTTTAATCCCAGTGAGAGTTTGTCTCTCTCTCTCTCAGTTTGACAGTTCTGTTTAAACTCAAAGTGCTTCTAAAAGGGGAAGAAACAGAATCAAATAGGGAAAGTATTAATTAGCTATTTTATTTAATTATTAATTAAATAAAGAGCCAATTAAATTAGCAAATTCCAAATAACTCCATATATGATAACTATTATCATATACAACCCCCCCACTAATCAACACCATCATTATGGAATCTAGGGCCCGTACACATGTACTGCCAAACCCCAATCCATAGTACAAGTCCATATACGAGAGTCTGTGCATCTGATCGGGTTCCGCAACACTCAATAAAATACTTTGTTCAAATAATTATAAATAATGTATCATTTTATGTAAAATAGATTTTTTTTGCAAAACCATTTCCAAAACGGCACTGGATCTAGATTCTGATCCGACCATTCACAGACAGTCTCTATCTTGGTGTTCCCCAATCGGGCAGTGGTGACCGTGTTGGATAACTCCTTCACTCACAAAGTGTTCATGTATTCCCGAACACCGGCTTTGACTCGTTGGAGTCTCGGTCATTGATGAGCCAAAGAATGCGATCACACTTTGCTGGTGTGGGGTTCCCTCAGTGCAGGTGTCGGTGACACATATCTATCCCTTCCTACATCCGGCGTAATACATGAGGGAATCGACAAAGTAGATTCTTCACCAATGCACACATCAAACATGTGAGCACTCACATTCGTACCCTGACATCACATGTCTAGGCATACCCAATGCGATGACCATATGAGAAGGATGCCCAGCCCAAACCCTAGTCGCGACTACCATTTTAAGTATAACTTACGGACACATAATGCTCAAAAGTTTATATCGCATGTGACAATATTAAACAAGAATGTATAAATGTTCAATACAAAGGTGAACGGGGATGAATGGACGAACCGGTTTGATGGACACACTTGTCCAACAATCTCCCACTTGTACATCGAAGCCAATTCCCCATACATTTTAAACCCATGCCCTCCATGTGTTTCTCAAACACTCCGGTGACAAACCCTTTGTCATGGCATCGACACATTTTCGATTGTGTCCACTTTGGAGATACTCACGTCGCCTGCTGGATAATCTCTCGATGAGGTGATACTTTGTTGCACGTGCTTGTTCTCCGATGAGCCCTAGGCTCCTTAGCTTGTGCAATGGCCCCTCTGTTGTCACATAACAGGGGAATAAGGCCTTCGACAAGATCGGGGACTACTCAAACGTTAGAAACTTCCTAACCCAAACACCTTATTAGCCGCATCATATGATGCAAGGTGTTCATAAAAATTGGGATCGGCTGTAAATTTCTATTTTGTACTCCTCCACACAATGGCACATCCACTCATTAGACTCGTAACGATTCACAATACCTACTACATAGCAAATGTTCAGCCTCGTACACGACAGGACGTACATAAGACTCCTTGTCGAAAAGGGACACTTCCCCGTTTGGAGTTCTCCATGCAAAATCTTGCCAGGACTTTGTCTATATAGGTAGCCTGTCACAAGCCTAGCATCCTTTTCTGGCGATCCCTTACGAGTTTAATCCCTAGGATATAACTAGCTTCACCAAGATCTTTCATCGAAAACATTGTGGATAACCACTGTTTTACTGATGAAAGGAATCCTACATCGTTACCCATCAAGAATATGTCATCTACGTAGAAAATAAGAAAACATACGCCCTCCCCTCGATCTTCTTGTAACGCATGATTCATCCAAGTTTTGATCAAAACCAAATGATTTGATTGATTGATCAAACCGATGTTCAACACGAAGCTTGCTTGATCCATAAATGAACCTCTGTAATTTGCACACCTTTCTTTCTTCCTCTAAGGAAGAGAATCCCTCTGGCTGTTACATGTAGATTTTCTCTTGGAGAAATCCATTTAGAAATACAGTCTACACATCCATCTGCCAGATCTCAAAATCAAAGTGTGCAGTGATTGCCAATAAAATTCTGATGGATTTCATCATCACCATCGGTGAAAAGGTTTCCTCATAGTCTATACCCTCTTTCTGGGTATAGCCCTTTGCCACCAGTCTCGCTTTGAACCTTTCAACTTTTCCATCAGCGCCCTTCTTCCTCTTGAAGATCCATTTACATCCAATTGGCTTGAGGTCAGCCGGTGGATCGACTAGAGTCCAGATCTTGTTGGAGTGCATCGAATTGATCTCAGAGCGCATTGCCTCCAGCCACCTAGTGGTATCAACATCTTTAAGAGCCTCAAAGTATGTCATCGTATCATAATCCGATTCAACCAATACCATGTGGAACTCTTCCACAGTTTCCTCTTCGGTTAGAAGAGTTAGCCTGGTGGGTGGTCTAATAGTCCTCTCACTGCGTCGAGGTTCTTTAGGTGTTGGTATTTTAGTGGGTATGTCAATTGGTCTCACTTTCGGAAGTGACGTTTCTGTGTTATCTGATAATTTTTTAATGACTACAGATTCGGACCTCTTGGTCAACATTTCTTCCTCCAGAAATATGACATGTTTAGTTACAATGACCTTCTGGTCAACTGGGTTATAGAAATAATAGCCTATCGTGCCTTTGAGGTAGCCTATGAAATGGCATCTTGAAGTCCTAGATTCTAACTTGTCTGTCTGTTGCTTTCGCATATGTGCTATGCAACCCCATACCCTAAGGTGTTGAATACTGGGCTTACGCCCTTTCCACAACTCAAAGGGTGTCTTGGCTCTGAGACTTGGATGGAACCCTATTCAAGGTGTAAATTGCCGTTTCTAAAGCATACCCCAGAAAGAGAGAAGCGAGTTCAGCGTAAGTAAGCATCGTCGGACCATATCCAATAGGGTCTTATTGCATCGTTCGGATACACCATTTTATTGTGGTGTGCCTGGATTAGTTAGCTGACTAACTATCCCTTGGGATATGAGATGATCTTTAAATTCATCCGATAGATACTCCCCTCCACGATCTGATCGTAAGGACTTGATGCGTTTATCGAACTGTCTTTCGACCACGGCTTAGAATTCTTTGAATTTATCAAAGGCTTTCGATTTCCTACGCATCAGGTATATGTAACCATATCTAGAGTAATCATCGGTGAATGTGATAAAGTACTCATACCTATATCTCGCTTGTATATTTATGGGTCCACACACGTTAATGTGTATTAACTCTAACAGATCTGTGGCTCTAGTGCCTTTATTGCTAAAGGGTTTCTTGGTCATTTTACCCTGAAGGCATGACTCGCAGGTTGGGAATGGTTCCACTCTCAGACTCTCTAAGGGTCCATCCCTCACCAATCTACTGATTCGATCCACATTAATGTGACCTAATCTTAGATGCCACAGATATGTTGAGTTCACTGGAGCTGCTTTCCGTTTTAAATCAACATTTAAAATAAAATTAGTTCTAATAGGGCAATCTAGAAAATACAAACCACTTTGCATATATCCAGATGCCACAAAAGAATTATTAAAATGAACAATTAACTTAGAATTAAAGGAGAAACTATATCTGTCCAAAATGAGTTTTGAAACCGAAATTATCTTCCTCTTAAAAGAGGGTACATAGTAGCAATCCTTTAAAACTAAACAAACAGAACTAAAATTCAAAATAAAAGTCCCCACAGTTAATGCCATGGTCTCAGCTCCAGTACCCATCCGAAGATGCACCTCTTGTCTCTTTGAACCCCTGCAAATCATTGCAAATGTGAACAGTGGAACCACTATCCACCAACTAAGAATTGATCGGTTCAAAAGACAAATTAGACTCATAAAGAACGTGAACATCACATGTACCTTCTTTAGCAGCCTCAGTTTCATCCGACTTCTTATCTTTCAAAGTTGTCAGGTAAGCACGACAGTTCCTTTTCCAATGACCCTCCTTCTTGCAATAGAAGCACTTACCTTTGCCTTTATTGCCAGACTTCCCACCCTTGGGTTTCAGGTGCTTGCCCTTACTTCCCTTTTTCTTCTTCTTCCCATTTGAAGAAGGCTGCACATCAGTTGCATTGACCTCAGCCTTGTCCTTTTTTAAGGAACCCTCAGCCTCTACCAATGCGTTAGCAAGCTCAGTGAGCTCATTCTCCTTGTCAGACATCTTGTAGGACATCTTAAAGGGCGCGTAGGCAGAAGTGAGTGATGCTAAGATCACATTGGTCTTGTATCACAGGCTGAATTCAGTCCCCATGGATTCTAGTTTTTCAAACTGATTGATCATTTTCATTACATAATCCATCACTGGAGCCCCTTGGGACATCTTGGAGTTATGGATTTGACCCACCACATCAGAATGGGCGTGTGTCAACTGCCTGTTGAATAATTCAGCAAGCTTGTCCATTTTACGTCCAGCTATGCATATATCCTTGACCGAGTCCATAATTGACTTTTTCAATGATTCTAAGATATAAAGTGATGCCTTGGAATCCCTCATGAGGAACTCCTGCATCTCTTCATTTGCCTCAAAATCGTTTGGGTCGGGTTGAGGAGGAACTTGTTCATCAAGAACCGTACGATCCTTCTTGCATGATCAGGAGCAATTTAATGCTCCGGTACCAATCGACATAGTTTGTACCATTAAGTTTGTATTCACTAATGAGTGTTAATAGGTTGGAATTAACGGCAGTCATTGTATAAAGATCTACACATGTATAAGTAAAACATATGCAAATTAACAACCATTGATAAAAACTTGAGCATACACACATCAATGGTCTTTCATGATTTAGGTCTCCCTCATGACCCAAAAGATGAATTGGATACTTACAACCTTTGCATGCATAACTTACCCTGTCGGGAGTCATTATGCATACCGTGGTAGTGTGGACTAAGTAGTCCGCCTCATGGGCTTCCAATATTTTCGGCCACCTGGGTGTCATGCTCATATCCTGTCGGCTGACATACACCCAAGTCATGTATTTAGCTATTGCATTAGTTAGAATTATGGAATCATGAAAGATAGCCCCCTGTCGCAGTGGCCTCTCACTATCCATACCCTAACGTATCTAGATAGAGGTAAATATAGATAACCATGTGACAGTGGTCCTGACAATGTTCTGTCGGCGTATGCAGGACATATCACACAATCTCTACATTTATCTTCAATAGGAGGCCATTGACATGTCTACCAATTGAGACTAGTCCATATCATACATGTATTATTAAAGAGGGATTAAACAACTTTCACATATCATGGATAGATTTAAAAAAATAACATAATTAATCAACATTAATTAAAAGTGATTAAGGGATGGCGGCATTTTTATTAGAAGCAATTAAAGAGCCCTCCCAAAAAAAATAAACTAATAACTTGGGTACATCAATCATGCCATGGATGCCACGCCTCGATCATCTCCTCCGCCCGATCACGTCTTCAAAGTAAGTCTTTGAGCGCCACATGTGGATCACTATCAACATGCCCTGAGAGTCCTAGCTCCTCTAAAATTACAATGGAAACCTAGAAAAAAATTCTATACACTTTCCTTTCTATAATAATAAAGAAATCCCGCATGGAGAAACCAACCCACCATTTTAGCTGCCCATGGGGTGGAGTACATTTGTTTATAAAAAAGATAGGGGGAGAGAGAGAAAGAGAGAGAAGCATCACATCCACCATTAACCCCATGTATCACATACATAGACAATCCATCCATTTTATTAGAATGCCATTCCCATAATCACATTATAACATAATCTCATGCATGGGCATTATTAAAGCAAGTAATAAAAAATAACATGGATTTCCTCAATTATTGAACCACCACATCACATGTGATAACATGTATCCAAATTTAAAAATTAAAATCATATTTTAATTGCAAGTGAGTGGGGGGAGGGATCCCTTCACCCATCTTCTTCCTTTAAAACCAAAAATTCTGTTTTTCCCGTAGGCAGTAGCCACCGACACCATAGGCAGAAGCGACTGGCACCATAGGCAACAACCCATTAAAAAAGAAAATACGCAAATGGGTAGGGAAAAGGGGGAGGGGCATGCGCAGAGGATTGGCAGTGTGCGCTCCCCCCCCCCCCCATATATGATTAAAATTTAAAAAATAATAATCATCCATTTGGATACATGCTTCAATAATTGAAATAAATAAATAATCAAATTCATCATACATGGGTAGGTTGTTACACCAATAACCTTGTAACTACCCATGTGCACATGGGAAGGTTGTTACAACAACCATATTATAACCACCCATGTGCCAATTTGCATCCCACTCATGATAATCATATTAACCATTAATTATTCAATATTCATGGATGGGAAAGGTGGCTTTGATACCACACTGTAGGCCAAACTACGGTCCAGGAAACAAACCATGGTTCCCTAGGGAAACCAATATACAGAAAAATTAGCGTTTTGCACGCCCTGGGTTATCCCATGGTGTCCCATGGGTGCCCCATTAAATTTTAGGGTTTCCCATGGTCACCCATGGGAACCTTGGTGCATCTCTATTAGGATTTTTCTTTCCCTATTGCATCCCATAAAATTAATTATCACAATAGGGACGGAGAAATTCATCTCTAGTCCATCACATGGCAAGAGGGATCCATCCCATACTCGAATGCGCAGCCAAAAGTAATCGATTCGAGTTTCTTTTGCATCCCATAAATATTAATAATCAATAAATCGAAAGAATTAATAAAGAAGCGCTAACCTGGTGAGCCTCAAGTGTTGCTCCTCCAATAGCAGTGGTTCTTCCTCCAGTGAGTACTCCAAGCAAACGATCTGAACCTCCAATGGTGCTACCAAGGTTCTTCAAGCCAATCCCAGATGCTCTCAAACTCTTCAAGCATAGATCTAGGGTTTCTCAAACCCTAACTCTCAAACACAGATGAGAGAAGCAAGAAGAAGAAGAGAGATCACAAGAGGGAGAGAGAGAATCCAAAAACGTAGGAGAGAGAGTGTCTGCTCAAAAAACATAGAGCACTTTCCCCCTCCTGTGTTTTCTGGTCCTTTTATAGATCTAGGGTTTTAATTAAACCCTGGATGGATTACTTTAATCCTAGTGAGAGTTGTCTCTCTCTCTCTCTCAGTTTGGCAGTTCTGTTTAAACTCAAAGTGCTTCTAAAAGGGGAAGAAACAGAATCTAATAGGAAAAGTATTAATTAGCTATTTATTTAATTATTAATGGATAATTACAATTAGCACCAATTCTATTAATTAAATAAAGAGTCAATTAAATTAGCAAATTCTAAATTACTCCCTATATGATAACTATTGTCATATACAACCCCCCCCACTAATCAACACCATCATTATGGAATCTAGGGCACGTACACATGTATTGCCAAACCCCAATCTATAGTACAAGTCCATATACGAGCGTCAGGCATCCGATCGAGTCCGCAAAACTCGATAAAATACTTTGTTCAAATTATTATAAATAATGTATCATTTTATGTAAAATAGATTTTTTTTGCAAAACTATTTCCAAAACGGCACTGGATCTAGATTCTGATCCGACCATGCACAGACAGTCTCTATCTTGGTGTTTTCCAATCGGGCAGTGGTGACCGTGTTGGATAACTCCTTCACTCACAAAGTGTTCACGTATTCCCAGAACACCGGCTTTGACTCGCTGGAGTCTCAGTCATTGATGAACCAAAGAATGCGATCACACTTTACAATGACAGGGTTCCCTCAGGTATCGGGTGCCGGTGACACATGTCTATCCCTTCCTACATTTGGCAGTAATACATGAGGGAATTGACAAAGTAGATTCTTTGCCAATGCACACATCAAACATGTGAGCACTCGCATTCGTACCCTGACATCACATGTCTAGGCATTCCCAATGCGACGACCATATGATAAGGGTGCCTAGTCCAAACCCTAGTCGCGACTACCATTTTAAGTATAACTTACGAACACATAATGCTCAAAAAGCTTATATCACATGTGACAATATTAAACAAGAATGTATAAATGTTCAATACAAAGGTGAACCGGGTTGAACCGGACCGAATTGGGTTTGATGGACACACACTTGGCCAACACACTCTACTTGAGGTTTTTTGATTTGGAGGATAGCAGCGGGAAGAAACCCATGGGCACAAAGCTCACATTTGTTCAGTTGGCTTCCCAGCTGACCTTCCTGAAATACAACCTCTATTCATATCATACGATTTGCAGGTAAAAAATCAATCAAAGCATCTCTACACATATAAGGACTCCTCTCACAAACCTGAGTAGATCCTTTTTCTTTTTTTTTTTTTTGTGGTGCGAATGGGAGCTTCTAGTTGTAACCATGGTGATGCAAGATTATCACCAAAATGGGCGACCTCTCCTATTTGATTAATTTGAGCTTCTTCTCATCCCATTCCGTTTTCCAGGAAGGAAGTTGGTTGAAGAGGGAATATCTTCACACACCATTTCTTCAAAAAACTATTCTACACATGACCATACCAAACTATTTTTCATTTTTGTATTCTATTATGTCTATTGTTTACCAAACGATTTTTAGTTTTTAATCAAAAATGGTTTTTATTAATGATTTTTGTTCAATAGACAAAAATCAAAAATAAAAAGTACACCAAAGATAGCCTTAGACTTAAAAAGTTACGATTGAATTGAATTAAAATGACTTCTACCCCGAGTGTAGATAAAGTTTTCGTACAAGGTCCGACATTGGGATCGCACACCAACCATATGGAATTCAAAGGGCCCACAGAGGGAACAGTCCGACAGTAGATTCCATGTGGGTGACCTGATCCGAGCTCCTTCCCTTACCCCCCACCTCTCAAGTTTTATTTATTTCAAACTTATGGTTACAGCTTACCATAAGCTGTCAATGGATCATATCATATTTACCCAAAAAATTACTGGACTATCCATTTAATTATTTGATCACGTTTTAATGGACTCCATCAATTATTTGATCAGACCAAGACAATTACTGGCGCAGTTGATTGGAACTACCTTAATACATTAGGGAGTGGTACCTACTTCACAATCCATCCTGCAAGCATATTGGAGGCAAAACTATAATTTATTTGTTTTTGCACTTCTCTCTTCATGAGCGTCTGTGTCAGTTATCGCTGCTCTTAAAGGAAGCTACAAAGGGTCCATCTAATCAAAATCCATGGCTGGCTTGTACGTAGCAAGAATTCGATGTCTTCATCTTTAACTTTTGGACCGGAAGGACCACGTGCAGTCCCTTTAATAAAAAATAAATACATTGTTTTTGATAAAACAAAAAAGAAATACATGGGACGTCCCCATTTATTCCAGTATAATAACCAAAATTAAATACCCAACTTCTTAGAAAGAAAATAAAAGGGACAATTTTGTAACTCTAATAGATAAAAAAAAGATTTACAAAACAAGTAGATTTGCAAGAAAAATTAGTGTAAAACAAAATCAAATTTATTTGTTTTATAAATAACTTTCTTATGTAGTAGATCTAGGCAATTTTCTTAGACTAAAAATCATTTTATTTAGGGTAGGTGTTTTGAAGGAGCGCGGCCCTTGCGTGCTCAGAGCCAATGAGAGCATGTGCACTCACACTCACACATAGGCATCAAGGGTTTGGGATTTCCGCCTTCATGGGGTGATATGGTCATTTCTCTGCCCCTCCATGTCAGGCATAGTTTCTTCGTAAAATTTAACATACAATCTATCAAAACCCTTTTACCAAAAATAAAAGGGTTTTTGTCAAATGCCCCCCTCAAAATGCCCATTTGTACAAATGCACCTTTACAACATTACAATTTCCATGTGCCCCCTACTTTCAAAACATTGTAACACTTTAGTCCAGTCCGTTAGTCTGGGATGTTAGACGTTAGTTTCAAGGAATCTAATGACCAAAATGCCCTTGTGACAAAAACCCACCAAAATTGAAGAGTAAAGTGACCAAACTGCCCTCATCTTCCCCAAATCGTTTAGGGTATGAAACTAAAAATCAAACCCTAAACCATTTGGAGAAGATGAAGCCTAAAATTAATGGAGTATTTAAATGCCGGAGATGAGTGTAGATTTCATACATAAACAACTTTTAACTAATCAATTACAGTTCTAATGATCCAATTTAATGAAATCTAAAATCTAATCGAAAGCACTGCACTGGAGATGAGATCACTGCACGAAGGAGAAGGCTTAGTCTCTGGAACCATGGTTGTTAAACATAGCATAATCATCCCCTGCAACCAAAACACAAACAGGGCATGTTCAAGATGATGAACTAATAACGGAATAAGGATTGATTGATGGAAATCAAGTTAAAACATACAAGGAGGCTAGAGAAGGAGCCCAAGGCAATGACTCGAAAGCGAACTAATGAGCCATAAAAATAGCCTCCCATCAGAAGAAGACACGTGTCCGGTTCAGCGCCGAGTAGAAGAGCCCGGTACTAGAAAAGACCAGACCGACCATGCTAGGTTGTTAGAAAACCGACATCTCAGTAGTCGACATTCACGGGGCCGACCTCTCGGGGTCATCCACTGGGCCGACCTCTCAAGGTCGTCCACTGGGCTGACCTCTCGGGGTCATCCACTGGGCCGACCTCTCAGGATCGTCCACTGGGCCGACCTCTCGGGGTCATCCACTGGGCTGACCACACCCAAGTTGGCACCCAGGCCTACCTTGCAACAATCGGCAACTAAGCTGACCACTCTAGCATCGGCCATTGGTCACCAAGTCCTCTAATGGGACGGCAACCATGACTCGCCTAAATCATGGAACCACGTCAGCACATCCCGACGATCACGGGATACGCTGAGTCATCTGGTATCCCATAACGGGATCGTATCACGCTCAAATATGGACTCCTACCAAGTGAAGAGCCCCCATCCGAATATGACTCTACCTAAGAAGACTCCTACCAAAAATAGGACTCTTCCCATACGAGGGCTCTTCTACACCATCCTATCCAAACTCTATAAATACTTAGGTATGGAGCTCAAACTCTCATCTCAATTTTTAGTAAGTTGAAACATTGTTGCTTTGGAGACCTGACTTAGGCATTGGAGAGTCCTTGTTTGGAGTCACACCAGCTCTCTCGTGCTAACTTGGTTTTTGTAGGCTCATCTGTGGGCAGACCGGGTGGCAAAGGTTTTCAGATGCAACAAATTTAGCGCCGTTTATGGGAACGACGTCTACTAAGCATCGTTGTTTCTACCAATTGAAGGAATGAAGACAATGGTGCATACGAGGTTGGGTCAACATGGCACTACTTCTTAGGGAGAGGAAGTGCAGCCGGACGGAGGTGTGAGGAACTCGCCTCCACCCAAGAACTCACATCAAGGAGCGGCAGGAAGACCTCCCCGAGGAGGAGGGAATCGACGCGGGGCGAACGTGACTACTGACCCAGTCTTACTGGCGAACAGAGGCAACAGGGGGTAAAATTTTATACACGGCTCAAGAGGACCAGTCGTGGAATGAGCTGACCATTGTCGGGGTAAACTTGTCGCCGCCACCTCCCATACCAGAGAATCTAGATCAGGATGCGCCGGCGAATAGCCGGCAAGTTATGGACCTTCAGTTGCAGATGCTCCACACCAACGAGATGCCATGCACCCTTGTGGATCAGATAGCTCAGGGAGGGAACTTGGGTCAACCGCCAGTAGCGCCACCGCCACCCCTCGCACCTGTTGGCGAGAGACATTAGCTCATGGGGGACTGAACCCAAAGAGAGCTGAGTTGGGCAGCGCCATCTCGATCCCTTTGTCGAACCTCCCCGCCTCTGCTGAATGGAAACAGGAATCTCGGGGAACAGAAGCGTCGAGCAGTATCTAGAACACGTGAAGAGCTCGGCCATGAAAACTTGGTGGCCAAGAGGTCAGTGTTCTCAGGCCTACTAGGTGAAATTAGACTGCAAAGGGGCCACCGAGGCTGATAAGAAGACCCCAAAGAAGTCACACGCGTCAAGAAGGATCTCGTCGAAGTCCCACGCGATGAGAAGATAAACTACGAAGCCCCTGAAGGATGAGTCACCATGCGAATGGGCGAGGATGAGCTGACCGAACCGATCGTGATGGTCGATCTCAGATGGATGACCATAATGGGCGACCACTGGTTGAAGAGCATAATGGCCAACCACAGTAGGATCGACATGAAGGCCGACCTCAAGCAACTGAAGTAGAGCAGTGGTTGCGAGAGCTCGCTGAACAGGTTGAAGGCCTGAAGAAGCAGTCGGTCGAAGATTCCTACTCAATGATCAAGCAACATCCGCACCCTCTGGAGATCATGAACGCACCACTTCTAACAGGGTTCAAGCCGCCTCCTTTTGACAGGTATGATGGGACTATCGACCCGATGGACCACATCAACTACTTCAATGTGATGATGACCATGTATGGGGGAACGAAGATCGTCTTGTGCCGAGCCTTCCCCTCATCTCTTAAAGGTGCTACTACATCATGGTTCTCATGGTTACCATCGAACTCCATCACCAATTTCTCTTAGCTCTGTCGGGCCTTCGTTACATGCTTCTAGAGTAGCATGAAGCATAAGAAGATGCCAGCTAATCTTTAGAGTGTAAAGCAAAAGCCTGACGAGTCCATTTGAGCCTTTGTCTCGCATTTCAACAAAGAATCCTGGGACATCAAGGATTTAGAAGAGGCTATGGCCCACATGTTGATGGGCAATGGCCTCTCGGACATTGACCTCATCAAGGATCTGGCTTGGAAGTAGACCAAGAATAAGGCCAAGCTCTTAGAGAGGTGCGATGAGTTTGCCAATATGGCAGAAGTGCTACAAGCTTGGGAGGCAAGTGAAGGAAAGAGCGAGAAGAAGAGATCGGCGACAGTTGACCATAAGGAAGATAAACTCTCAAAGGCTGACCGGCGACCTGAGAAGATAGACCTACCCCAAAGCCCTGACTACACGCCCTTAAACACATCCCGGAAGGAAATTCTGATGCAAATCCAGGATGAGGGATACATTCGACGATCGTGACCGATGCAAGTAGGGTCATCTCAGAACCCTAATAAGTACTGCCAATTCCAAAAAGATATCGGTCATGACACCGAGGATTGGTATTAGCTAAAGAGGGAAAATTAAAGAGCTGATAAAGGTGGGACATCTGAAAGGATAAGTGAAAGGAGGCCAGGATAAGCGCGGAAGTCAGCAAAATGATGACCTGGGTTGGAAGAAGAATGAGCCGAGGCGGGATGATAGGAAGGTCGAGCTTGGTGATCATAAGGCTCGACCAGGAAGAAAAAATGACAGCTAGGGACCGAGCGACACTAAAGGGGCACCAATCTACACTATCTTAGGAGGACTAGGGAACGAGTTAATGAGGAAGGCCAAAGCTAATGCACAGTTCATCGCAATTGCGGAAATGCCCAAGAAAATAGCTAGGACAGAGACGGTGATCTCCTTCACCGATGCCGACCTCGAAGGTATAAGCTTACCCCATAATGACGCTTTAGTGGTGCAGGTGGAGATCACAATAAGACCCATTCATCGGGTGTTAATAGATACAGGAGCATCAGTGGATCTGATATCGCTTGACACATACCGATAATTAAGATTCATTGACAATGTACTCAAATCTGAGGGTACCTCCATACACGGATTCTCGGGAGCCTCAGCAACGATTAAGGGCTCAATCGAGCTGATGGTCACAATAGGAGAAGAACCATATCAGGCGAATGTGAAGGTCAAGTTTATGGTGGTGAGGTTGGTTATGGCCTTCAACGTAATACTAGGACGACCGACCCTCACCGCCCTCCGAGCAATCATCTCTCCGACCCACCAAAAGATGAAGTTCCCGATACAGAATGGGATTGGTGAAATCCGATGTGACCAGAAGAGTGTTAGAGAATGTTACGCGACGTTCGTCAAGCAGAACAAAGGCAACATCCAAGGAATGGCCATGTATGTAGAAGATCTCCCCGGAGATCAGAGAGATGAACTAACCGAGCACCAAGGAAGACTAGTGGAAGGCCTCATCCTTCTCTCACTCAGTAAGGATGACCCTACAAAGATAATTCAGATAGGCTCACTATTGACCAAGGAGCGAAAGACAGAGCTTGGAAAATTTTTGAAGGAGAACTCGGACGTATTTGTATGGTCGGCCTCCGACATGCAGGGGATACCGAGGTACATTACGGAGCATCGTCTACACATTGATCCGACCCGTAAGCCTGTCTAGCAGAAGCGGAGAAACTACACCCTTAATAGGCAGTCAGTAATCAAAGAAGAGGTGGAAAAGTTTCGATGGTCAGGATTCATTAGAGAGGAGAAGTTCCCGATTTGGCTAGCTAACGTCGTTATGGTACCTAAGCTAAACAGAAAATGGAGAATGTGCGTCGACTACACCGACCTCAACAAAGCATGCTGCAAGGATGAGTACCCTTTACCTTAGACTGACTTGCTGATCAATGCCACCGCCGGTCACGAAATGCTTAGTTTCATGGATCTGTACTCAGGTTATAACTAGATCCTCATTCATGAAGAGGATGAGTCATACACAGCCTTTCAGACTGACCAGGAGAATTTTCGCTATCGAGTCATGCCTTTTGGATTGAAGAACGGTGGAGCCACATATCAAAGAATGGTCAATCACATGTTCAGGGATCAAATTGGCCGAAATATGAAAGTATACGTGGATGATATGCTGGTGAAAAGTCTCAAGGCCGACCATCATTTGGCCAACCTAGAAGAAGCATTTGGAGTATTGAGAAAAAACCAGATGAAGTTGAACCCCGCCAAGTGTGCTTTTGGGGTGACCTCGGGGAAGTTTCTAGGTTTCTTGGTTTTAGTCCTAGGCATCGAGGCCAATCCGAAAAGGATCCGCGTAATCCAAGAGATGACCCCTCCTAGAACAATTCGGGAGGTACAGAGATTAAATAAGAGGATAGCAGCACTGGCGAGTTTCATGTCTCAAGCCAGAGATAATTGCTTGCCATTCTTCAAAACATTAAAAAACCATCAGAATCCGAAGGATTTTGTGTGGACGGACGAGTATCAGAATGCTTTTGAAGAGCTGAAGAAGTAATTGGAAAATCTGCCCCCCTTTCCTGACCTGAGCCAAATAAAGAACTAACATTATACTTAGCCTCAACGCCGGTGGCGGTCAGCGCCATGCTATTGAAGGAAGAGGCCAAGCAGCAAAGGCCAATATACTATGTCAGCCATGTATTGATTAATGCGGAAACATGATACTCCAAGTTTGAAAAGGTGGCATTTGCCTTAGTAACAATGTCGAGGAAGCTGAGGCCATACTTTCAGGCTCATCCTATCGTAGTACTCACCGATCAGCCCCTTAAGAAAATACTACACAAGTCAGATGTGTCGGGTCGACTGATCACGTGGGCAGTTGAGCTGAGCGAATACAACATTGACTATAGACCTCGTACGACGATAAAAGGATGAGCCTTAGCTGACTTCATTGCTGAGTGCACCATAGCTAGCCCTGAGGACCGAGATGTTGACACATAAAACGTAGAGGCCGAGGCTGAACAAGCATGGATCATGAACGTAGATGGCTCAAGTAATGCGACCGGGAGTGGCGCAGGGCTGATGTTGGTCAACCCAGAAGGATTCCGTATCCTATATGCTTTGAGGTTCAAGTTTCTAGCCTCCAACAATGAGGCCGAGTATGAGGTCCTACTAGTCGGACTCTGAGTTGCCAAGAGCCTAGGCATCACCCTACTGAAGGCATGAAGTGACTCCCAACTTCTGGTCAATCAGATCAATGGTGAGTATGAAGCAAAAGATGTACAGATGATAGCCCATCTTGGCCGAGCCCGAGGTATGATTGGCGAACTCGAGCAATTTGAGAGGACCAAGGTGCCACGAGAGGAAAATGCCTTGGCTGACTCCCTATCAAGACTTGCTGAAGCCGAATTCTTGAGTCTGGCAAGCTCGGTATATATTGGAATTTTGCATGAACCGTCGTTGCAAGAAAAGAAGGTCAACTATATAGAAGAAGAGGGTTCAACATGGATGGACCCAATCACCAATTATTTGGAGAAGGATGAGCTCCCGGAGAGCCGAGAAGAGGCAAGAAAGGTAAAAATCTGGGCAGCCAAATACACTATGGTGGACTGAGTCTTGTATAAGAGGGCAACCTCGACACCGTTACTTAGATGCCTCGGACCAAAAGGATCCGAGTATGCTTTGGCGGAGGTGCACGAAGGAACATGTAGGAGTCATATGGGGGTTAGGCACTTACGTACAAAGTACTTCGACAAGGATTCTATTGGCCAAAAAGGCAGGAAGAGGCCATAAAATATGTGAAGGCTTACGAGAAATGTCAGTTATTCACTCTAGTCTCGCCGGCCCATGATGCAACTGACCCCGATTCTAAGCCCAATACCTTTTGCAATGTGGGCGATGGACATACTCTGAGATTTTATCCCAGCCTCAGGGAATAGGAGATATCTGGTGGTCGTAATTGACTATTTTACTAAGTGGATTGAGGCCGAGCCATTAGCCACCATCACAGAGAAGAGTATGGAGAAGTTCTTCTAAGATAAGGTGCTCTACCAATTTGGCCTTCCAAAGGTGTTGATCACGGACAATGGTAAACAATTCGATAGCCCAAATTTTCTAGAATTTTGCAAGTACTTCTACATAGACTTTTGCCCCGTGGTAGTGGCTCACCCAAAGGCCAACTGACAAGTTGAAGTGTCTAATCAGACTCTACTGGTAGGAATCAAGAAACGGCTAGATGAGGCCAAGGGAAGATGGTTGGAAGAGTTACCGAGCGTACTATAAGCATATAGGACGACTGTAAGAATGCCAACCAGTGAAAGTCCATTTCGATTGGCTTACAAGACTGAAGCACTCACCCCAGTAAAGGTAAAAGCATCTTCTGACTAGACCCTCAGCTTCAGTGAGAAGACATAAGAAGACGGTCTGAGAGCAAACCTAGATTTTCTCGATGAAGTAAGGGGGAATGCGCTACTAAGGAACATGGTGTACCAGTAAAGAACGGCCAAGAATTACAACTCTAAAGTGATGATTATTCTGATAAGGGGACCTCATCCTACAGAAGGCTAGCGCGTCCTAACCAAAGAAGCAAGGAAAGCTTTCGCCGAATTGGGAAGGACCATACAGAGTCTCCAAGTAGATCCACCCAGGGACATACCGCTTGAAGACTTCGGGGGGTAAGAAGGTACCCCAACCATAGAATTCTGAGAACCTAAAAAAGTTTTATCAATAAAAGTTGCAAGCCTACGGCATGGTTTAAGTTCATTTAAGTAAAATTCATTTCGTCAAAGTATGTTTGAAATTTTTCGACATTAATAAAGAGAAGTTCTCACCAAAAGCTCTCAAGTTTACTCTCAGCTATTCATCATTTAATAGTCGTAAGACCAATCCTCATAAATTGGCCGACCCCTAAAACCAACCCCCATAGGTCGGCAAATCGAAAATCGTAAGACCAATCCTCATAGATTGGTCGATCCTTATGACTGACCCTCATAGGTTAGCAAATCAGCAGTTGTAAGACCAATTCTTATAGATTGGCTGACCCCTAAGACCGACCCTAATAGGTCGACAAATTAGAAGTCGTAAGACCAATCCTCATAGATTGGCCAACTCCTAAGACCGACCCTTATAGGTCCGCAAATCAAAAATCATAAGACCAATCCTCATAGAGTGGCCGATCCCTAAGACCGACCCTCATAGTTTAGCAAATCAGAAGTCATAATACCAATCCTCATAGATTAGGGTTGGCCTCTATCAATGTTGAATATTTCCGTAATATCTAAAGGAAGGGTCGGCCTCTATCAATGTTAAAGCTTTCCGTAATATCTAAAGGATGGGTTGGCCTCTATCAATGTTAAAGCTTTCCGTAATATCTAAAGGATGGGTCAGCCTCTATCAATGCAAAGGCTTTCCATAATATCTAAAGGATGTGATAAACCCAAAATCACACCGGCCTATCGGGAGCCTGTACGTGTCCTGGCCTAAGGAGGTGGGCCGTCCCAAGCCCGACTGAGAACCAGCTCAGACATGAACCACAAGCACGATCACAGGCGTGGCCTCCAGGCGCAACCTCACCAGGCACGGCCTATAGGCATGGCCTCACTAGGCGTGACCTCACAGACATGGCCTCATCGAGCACGGCCTCACCAGGGGCGGCCTTACTAGGCGCGACCTCCGGGGGCTACTTCACCAGGCGCGGCCTCACAGGCATGGCCCCACAGGCGAGGCCTCACAGGCCCGACCTCACAGGCACGACCTCATCAAGTGTGGTCTCGTCAGGCGTGGCCCTACGGGCACGAATCTCAGGTACAGAGCGGACCCAGACGTAGACCCTTATATAAAACCAGGCTACTACCATGGCCACCAACAATACATGCACCACCTCAAGGACTCTAAGCCACTACCTACCAGTCATATAATCCCTGACAGAATCAAACACCACGGATCTTATCACCACACACAAGCGTCTATCTACTAAGGACATCAACCCTACTGGGACACTACCTCCCTTAGGGAGACAACCAACCAAGGAAGAGCCCTGCTACCCAAGGACTCTATCAACTACGAGGACTACTCCCCACCAACTGGGACTCTCCACACCACCGCATTCCACTATAAAAGCAGAGGTACTCTACCCCATCAAACCATCTTGAATTCTAACTATTCATCTGTTTGCTCAGAGAGATCTAACTTAGGCATCGGAGAGTCCTAGGCCAGAACCACACCGATTCTCCTTTATTACCCAGGTCCTTTTGTAGGTTACGAGTCTCAAAGGGGTCACTGATCGATTTCTTGATGCAACATATTGGCGCCGTCTGTAGGAACAACACTAGCCATCAAACCTACTAGCTCAATTCCACCATCACTCAATGGCACCACGGGGTAAGAGGACCACTCCCTCCACCAACAATGCTGCGAGGGAGGGGAACGGATCACCTCCTTCAGAGAGCTCGCATTGCAGAGCCAATGACCCTATCTCTACGGAGAGGGAAGTCCTAGAGAACTAACAAGTTGAGGTAGTCGACCTCAACCCTGAAGCAGCCGTGGAGTCAACACTGATCCTAATGCCCCAGCGACTGTGGGCTAGATCAATGGCTTGTAGCGGCAGATCCTCAATGACCAGCGACTCTTTTGAGACTACCTGAGGCAACGCATGACATCCCATCGTCGCAGGGCATTGGACAGAACCTGCTCCTTGATAGGAGCAGAGCCCCAGGAGTTTACCTCCCAGGGCTGAAAGGTCAGAGAGATTCACTAGACGTGTAAGTGCCACTCGCCATTAAGGGGATCCTTCCCAGCATCCTAGGAGAACGGCGGACCTCCCAGTACGGTTAGATCGTGGAAGGACACCATCACACAGGTCCATGGCACCCAGTCCAGGAGGCTCAATTAGGAGGTCGGTGTTCTAAGGTTGACTAGGAGGAAGTCACACACCAGGGCGGAGCAGGACCTACTGAGAAGAAAGCCCCTCACGCTTGCGCCAGGGTTCATCGCAACGTGACCATTCACCATCCCACCAATACTCCAGACAGGAGGGAACTTCAAGGAGAGGTCGAGAGCGAGGTTGCAGTGAACGCCCTGCCAGGCATGAGGGATAGTCATGGGAAGAAGAACTAAACAAGAGACTCCGAGATTTGGACGAGAAGCTGGAAGGGCTGAAGAAGCAGACCAAGGGTAAGACATACTCAAAACCCGGGCAACACCCATTCTCGAAAGAGATCATGGCAGCTACACTTCCTTCCAGGTTCAGGTTACCTACTTTCGAACTCTATAGTGGAACCATGGACCCCAATGATCACATCAACTACTTCAATGAGATGATGACCCTATATGGGGGATCAGACGTGGTCTCCTGTCGAGCGTTACCTGCATCCCTCAAGGATGCAGCTACCTTATGGTTTTCCAGACTACGATCGAGGTTGATAGGTTCATTTACAGAGTTATATGAACAGTTCGTCACCTACTTCCAGAGCAACATCAAGCAGAAGAAGACCACAGTCAATCTACTGAACATGGTACAGAACCCTGGGGAGTCCCTCAGGGAGTACGTCACCAGGTGCACCAAGGAGTCCTTGGAGGTCAAAGACTTAGACAACCAGACCCGGCATGCAACCTTGGCTATGGGCATCAGAGACCTAGACTTGTTCAAGGACTTGGCATGACATGAGACCAGGACCATGAAGGAGCTTCTAGAGCGGTGTAATGAGTTTGCCAATATGGCCGAGGCACTACAGGCTCAGAAGAAGGTGATCAAGGCCAAACCATAGGATAACAATAGATTAGCGTTGGATGACCTTAAAGAGAGCAAGAGATCGAGGATCAAGTGTTGATAGGAGAAGGGCGACTGCCAGTCAGGAAGTACCGACCATCGCCTAGAGAGAAGCGATCGAGCAAGAAGCCCTGAGTTCACACCCCTGAATACCAGTAGGTCTCAGATCCAGGACCGTGACCTACTACACTGGCCATGACCCATGCTAGCAGGACCTGAGAAGTGTAATCCCAACAAGTACTGTCTCTTCCATAAAGACATCGGGCATGACACAGAGGATTGTATTCAACTAAAAAGGGAGATAGAACCGCTTATAAGGGTAGGGAGTTTGAACAAGTATGTGAAAGGAGGACGCGATGGCCGTTCGAGCCAAGGAGGTTGAGGTCATGACCGAGAAAGAGAGGAATCAAGAAGGGAAGAAAGAAGGACATATCGAGATAGGGAAAGAGATTGCCCAGAAGAAGAGATACAGTAGAGCGAAGTGGCACCAAAGGAGTCCCCATCCTCACTATACTAGGAGGACCAGGACAGGAGTCTACCAGGAAGGTCAAAGCCCATGCCAGGTTCATGAGAGTAGCAAAAAAGTTGAGTAAGATAGCCAAGATCGAGACAGTAATCTCCTTCTCGGATGCAGACTTGGAAGGATTGAACCTTCCATATGAGGACGCCCTAGTAGTGCAGGAGGAAGTAGCCAACAGACCAGTACACAGGGTGTTGATAGACACTGGGGAGTCCGTGGACGTGCTCTCATTGGAAGCCTACCGCCAGTTCAGGTTTGATGATAACTAACTCAAACTAGAGCTTACCTACCTCCATGGGTACTCGGGCGCTACGACCTCCATCAGAGGTACCATAGAGTTGCCCGTCACCTTTGGAGCATACCCTCAGCAGATGACAATCATGGTGAACTTCATGGTCGTCAAGTCTGGGATATCCTACAACGGCCTCCTAGGGCGATCATCTCTAATAGCCCTTAGAGGAGTTGTATCACCCATCCATCTGAAGATGAAGTTCCCCACAAAGAATGGGGTGGGCGAAGTTTGAGGAGATCAGAAGAAAGCCAAGGACTGCTATGCCACCTTTGTCAAGAAAAAAAATGGCAACAAGCGTGGAATGGCATTGTGCATAGAGAACCTGGTTAGCGACCAGAGAGATGAACTAACAAAGAGAAGTGGAAGGCCAGTGGGAGACCTCGTCCCATGGCCACCCAGCAAGGACGACCATTCTAAGGTCGTACAGGTTGGCTCACTGTTGAGCAAGGAACAGAAGGACGAGCTTGGGTGTCTCCTCAAAGAAAACATGGATGTCTGTGCATGGTCGACCTCTAACATGCTAGGCATACCCCGGTCCATAGCCCAACACGGGCTACACATAGACTCAGCTAGGAAGCCCAAAATTTTGCCCTTGACCGACAGGCAGCCATCGAGGTTCAAGGTCCGAGGTCCGAGGTCGAAGTTCATGAGGGGTCAAGGTCAAGGTTCAGGTAAGGATGTGTCTGTGGCCAAAGATCAAATCAAGTAAAAAAAAAAAATGGCCACGGTCAAATGCCGTAGGCGACAGGCCATGGGCATGGACGAGGTTCGAGCAAAGATGTGTCTGTGGCCAAAGACCAATTCGAGTCAATACAAAAAAAAAATGCCACGGCCAAGGACCGTAGACGACAGGCCATGGGCATGGACAAGGTTCGAGGTTCTAGGTCGAGGTTCAAGGTTAAGGATCGAGGTTCAAGGTTGGAGTTCGCGAGGCTTCGAGCAAAGATGTGTCTGTGGCCAAAGACCAATTCGAGTCAATACAAAAATAAAATAAATAAAAATAAATAAAAATTTACCACAGCCAAGGACCGTAGGTGACAAGCCATGGGCATGGACAAGGTTCGAGGTTCGAGGTCGAGGTCCGAGGTCGGAGTTCGCGAGGGTTCGAGCAAAGATGTGTATGTGGCCAAAGATCAAATTGAGTAAAAAAAAAGGGCCATGGCTAAGGGCTGTAGGCGACAGGCCATGGGCATGGACGAGGTTCAAGGTTCGAGGTCCGAGGTTAGAGTTTACAAGGGTTCGAGGTCGAGGTTCGAGCAAATATGTGTTTGTGGCCAAAGACCAATTCAAGTCAATATCAACAAAAAAAAACATAACAGGGGGAAGTTGTTACACCCACGCCCGGATTTATTATTTAATAATGTTCTCTCGTATGACATGTAGATTTTGTTATCGTGTATGCTGGCGAGTTATTTTCGCTTGTGGTCAAACCTAGTCACAAGATCGTTGACCACATCACGGGCCTGCCTGTGGAAGAGAGGTTCCTTAACCAGCAGTGGGGAAGATTTGTCGATGGTGATTTCGTCGATCATCCTCCCAGCACGAGTCCATAAAGTGAGGAGTATCGAAAGGCTTATCTGGTGTCCCTGCAGTTAGATACCTCCTTTGGAGATGAGTTTAGTATTGAGATCGGGAAGTTGTTCGGGATCACGAAGGACATGTCATGACGGTCAAGGGGTAAGATTTAATCTTGTAAATGATACTGAGCCTTACTCTAGTTGATCTCAAAGTGTGAGCCAAAGCCCGACCCTTTTCCCTTGTGTTTCTGCCCTTACAGTAGCAACGGACGCACGAGCGGACTCATCAACACTGCATCCATCTATTAGTCCGCCCGTGCTGTCTTGGGGTTTTATGTATTTTCCTTATGTGGGGCCCATACCCCGTACCCCGGGCACTCCAGTTCTGCCTCATGGACGAGGGTGGCCTCATCCTTGTATTTCCTTGGTTGTAAGGTTACCTTTGGGTGGACCCATAGGGTATGTAAACCTTTTAATGAGTTTTGGGTCATTAAGCTCCAGGCCAAATAGACCTTAGGAGGGAGATTAGTTTTAAAACCAAAACTTAACCCTCAAACCTCATTACTTCTCTACCTACCCAAACCGTGGAGCTGAGGGAGCATTGAAGGCTTGGAGAAGAAGTGATTGAGAGGCTGTGGAGGTGGAGGACATCGATTGGTTCATCCTTGAGGTAATGGCCTCACCTACCTCTTCCTCTCTTCCATTTCTGGGTTTGGAGATCCTATGGAGATCGGTTCCGAACTTGGGGGTTCCTCTTGAGAATCCATGGAACCTCATAAATTTATCCCTTTTAAGCCTCAATTCCCCTCTTTTGTGCATTATGGCCTTTGAATGACCTTATGCTGTTCCAACATTCTAAACCTAGCTTAGGTTTGGAAGGAACCCTAGGAATGGATCCAAATCCATTAAACCCAATGTGATTCTTGTTGGACTTCGTGTGTTGGACCTCTAACGAAGGTCTGAGGTCATCTCCCCTACCCCAAGACTCTAATGGATTCATAAATGAAGGGCTGGAAGTGATGCTCTTCGTAGCTGTTCAAAAAAGGAGCAGCGGACGAATGATCGGACTCACTATTGTGTATCCGTTCGTTAGTCCGTTCAAGCCAATTACAACTTTCCTCTTGGGCGGAGTTACGAGTAGACCCACCTAATATGAATCCGCTCGAAACCCAAAATCCTTAAGTTGTTCTCGGGCGTGTCTCAGGGTTGGAACGGATCTACGAGCGGACTCACGTTCCGCATCCGCCCGTGAGTCCGTTCCATACATTTTCTGGGCATGACCTGGGCGGATCCAAGACCGGATTCACCCGTCTGGTTTCGTTCCTTCATCCGTTCCTGCTGTCATAGCCGAAATCACATTCTTTTGTTGGGATTTTTGTGGAGCCCATCTATATACTTCTAATGCCATTCCCATGCTTTCTCAGACCTTGGAATTTGCACAGAAGTATGCGCCTTAGAGCAAACCTTTCCAAACATCTCGATGGATAATCAAACATACGATGAGTGGGCTTTGGGTGATGTTAGGATTGATAAATATATTTATAGGGGTGCATTAGTTAGAAATATATATTGATTTTCGTGTTTATATTCATTCTTGCCATGTTACGTGTTGCATATGAAACCTGTGGATATGATTTGATGAGATGTGAGCATGATGCTTTATATTACGATATTGGGTTACGGTGTCGGTTGCACTGGTACTGGAACCCTGTGATTCTTATATATATGATAATTACTTGTTTGCCATCCTCGTCTGGATGCGCCGTGCAGTGTTGGTACCCGGGTACTAGATGGAATGGGACGTTGATGCACCCATAATACCTCTCGGGACGATAGAAATGCATGTAGTACATCTGTGGCTAGGATTTATTGTACCCTATGCTACGACCCTTACCAACAGGGGTTTAGGTGTTGGATAGCCTGAGCACCTATGGTCTGTGGAGGTGGGAGAGGCCAGGATAGGGGTAGTGAGGGCTATCGGGGTCTGTCACTGGGTGATCATGATGGCTTCCATCGGTGCGGGTCCCTTGTGATAATTGAGGTTTCACTGGGGCGATAGGATAAGTGACCCTCAGTGTCTCCTGAGTTATCATAGTAGCATACGCCATGACTTAGATTGCTTGCTAGGTGGGAAATATGAATTTAACATTTCATGCATCATGGACTATGTGTGATTGTATGTATGTGCACTCCCCTTTCCCCTCACTGGCTCAGTGGAGCTAACCCCCTGTGTACACAACTTTTTAGACTTTGATGCAGGTAGTGGTTACTTGGCTGGTCTGGATGTATAGTCTACAGACTATGATGGTATTGGGACAGAGGAACCTGGTTACGTGTTGGAGGAACAAGGCGACGGTTGCCCCTGCGATGATTGTGCCTATGGGCATTGATACTTTCAGGGATATCTCCCTATCTTTTGATTCTTTTGGGGCATCGAGCTCGTTATGAACTCTTTTTGTAATAACTTATTATAGTTTTGAGTAGTTATGTCATGGTCAGCCAACGCCAGTACTATTATTATGTTATCACCTAGATGGCTGAACATATTATTACTACTTATGTAATTAATGCTTCCGCTTATCATGACTCTGATAGATATTGGGATTGTATTTCCTTTTTACTCAATGTAATTATTGGGTGGGGCCTTGGGTGATTATCATGCGCCAGGACACTGTGTCGTTGATCCTGGTAGGTTTGGGGTAACGTGTGCATCCCAATCACCCTCTTGACTATGCTTGTGGCATAAGCTCGGGATAGGGGCGTGATAGAAGTACAAGCCATCATATTTGACGTGAGTTTGAGGTTTAGAGGTAGAGTTCATGAAGTTTGAGATGGTTCGAATACCAAGGATCGAGTACTAAGGGTCAAGATTGAGGAGGGGCCAAGCTGGATGGACCCTCTACTCAACTACCTATAGAACGAAGTCCTATAAGGGGATAAGGTTAAGGCAAGGAAGATAAGGATGAGAACTGCAAAGTACACGGTCGTGGACAGGGTACTATACAAGAGAGGGGTCACTGCACCACTACTTAGGTGCCTAGGACCCAAGGGAACCAAGTACGCCCTAGCAGAGGTCTATGAGAGGATATTCGGAAGCCACGTGGGAGGGCGACCGCTAGCCTACAAAGTCCTCCGCCAGGGGTTCTACTGGCCACGGAGGCAAGAAGAAACCATACAGTATGCCAAGACTAGTGAGCAATGTCAATTGATTACCCTAGTACCCCATCTACCTGCCACCAAATTATCATCCAAAGTTCAAGGCTTTTGCCAACTCTACAACATTGACTATCGGCCTGTATCGGTAGCCTACCCACAAGCCAATGGTCAGGTGGAGGTGACAAACAGAACACTACTAGAAGGAGTTAAAGACGGTTAGAGCATCACAACCAAGTAAGGAGGGCAAGCTGATGGCCAACTGGGAAGAACCCTACATAATTTCCAAGTAGATATACCCAGGGACTTACCGCTTGAAAATTTTGGGGGGCAAGAAGGTAGACCATGCTTGGAACTCAGAGCATCTGAAGAAATACTACCAGTAGAGTAGTAGTAGTCGACTTTCAGCCAGTATCGCATTACAGTATTCCATTTTCAAGAATGATTTAAAATTTTTTTGGGAGTTTGAAGAAAATAGTTTGTTCTAGGCTAAATCTGTCTACTTTTGCCGTCTACTTCAGCACTTTCAAGCACCAAGGCGCAATGCCACCAAGGACCATAGACCACCAAGGCGCAATGCCACCAAGGTCCATAGACCACCAAGGAACAATGCCACCAAGGTTCGTAGACCACCAAGGTGCAATGCCACCAAGGTCCACAGACCACCAAGGTGTAATGCCACCAAGGTCCGTAGACCACCAAGGCGCAATGCCACCAAGGTTTGAAGACCATCAAGGCGCAATGCCACCAAGGTCCATAGACCACAAAGGCGCAATACCACTAAGGTCTGTAGACCACCGAGGCACGCAATGCCACCAAGTTCGTAGACCACCAAGGCGCAAGGCCACCAAGTTCCGTAGACCACCAAGGTGCAATACCACCAAGGTCTATAGACCACCAAGGCACAATGCCACCAAGGTCCGTAGACCACCAAGGCGCAATGCCACCAAGGTCCATAGACCACGAAGGCGCAATGCCACCAAAGTCCATAGACCACTAAGGTGCAATGCCACCAAGTTCCATAGACCACCAAGGTCCGTAGACCACCAAGGCGCAATGCCACCAAGTTTCGTAGACCACCAAGGTGCAATGCCACCAAGGTCCGTAGACCACCAAGGTGCAATGCCACCAAGGTCCGTAAACCACCAAGGTGCCATGCCACCAAGGTCTGTAGACCACCAAGGTGCAATGCCACCAAGGTTCGTAGACCACCAAGGCACAATGCCACCAAGATCCTTAGACCACCAAGGCGCAAAGCCACTAAGGTCCACAGACTACCAAGGTCCAGAAACCGTCAAGCCACAAGGCCACCAAGGTCCACGGACCACCGAGGCGTAAGGCCACCAAGATCTACAGACCCCCAAGACTCAAAGCCACCAAGGTTCGACAACCACCAAGGCTCAAGGCCACTAAGGTTGAACGACTACCAAGGCTTATCTACCACATACGAAGGACGAGGAACAACAACACCCAGAAGGGAGGCGAGAATTCAATCGTAAATATCAAAAGTAGGAAGTGACAATAATTATAGGCCAAGTGACCAAGTGACTGAGGTCAAACGACCGACAGGCGACTGGCAAATGACCAAGGGGCCATGACCAAAGGGCCATGGTTGACTGCCATGGATGACCAAGCCACGGACAAAAAAAAAAATTCTATGAGACATACTAGAGAGGGTGAACAACACCAACAGACGCCAACGGTCACGGACGAGCACCAAAGGGCGTGGACAGCGGAGCGACGCCAATGGGCACAGACAGTCGAGTGGCACCAATAGGCACAAACATGCCGAGGTACGAGTAAAGAACATGAGATCGAGGCACGAATGACACAGGCACAAGGAGGCAACAAGCTCGTTATCGAGATCGTGGATCAGATCAAGATCAAGAATAAGCAGCACTAAGAAGGCCAAGGGCTAATAGCCAAGAAAGGAAGAGACTATAGGAGAGCAAGGGAGACAAAGCTTCAAAACAAAAATGAAAAAGCTACTCTCTTGAACACTCCGTTCTAAGAGAGTGGGGGGCAAATGATAAACCCAAAATCACACCGGCCTATCGGGAGCCTCCATGTGTCCCGGCCTAAGGAGGTGGGCCGTCCTAGGCCCGACGAAGAACCAGCTCAGGCATGAACCACAAGCACGATCACAGGCGTGGCCTCTAGGCATGACCTCACCCGACACGGCCTCACAGGCGCGGCCTCACCCAGCATGGCCTCACCAGGCACGGCCTCCAGGAGCGACCTCACCAGGCGAGAACTCACAGGCACGGCCTCATCGGGCGCGGCCTAACCAGGCGCTGCCTTATTAGGTGCTGCCTCACAGGTGCGGCCTCCGAGCGTGACCTCACCAGGCGTGGCCTCACTAGGTGCAGCCTCACCAAGCGCGGCCTCACCAGGAGCAGCCTCATCAGGCGCAGCCCTACGGGCACGAACCTCGGGTATAGAGTGGACCCAGACGTAGACCCTAATCTAAAACCAGGCTACTACCATGGCCATCAACAAGACATGCACCACCTCAAGGACTCTAAGCCACCGCCTACCAATCATATAATCCCTGACAGACTCAAACACCACGGATCTTATCACCACACGCAAGCGTCTATCTACTAAGGACATTATCAACCCTACTGGGACACTACCTCCCTTAGGGAGACAACCAACCAAGGAAGAGCCTTGCTACCCAGGGACTCTATCAACTACGAGGACTACTCGCCACCGACTGGGACTCTCCACACCACTGCATTCCACTATAAAAGCAGAGGTACTCTACCCCATCAAACCATCTTGAATTCTAACTATTCATCTATTTGCTTAGAGAGATCTAACTTAGGCATCGGAGAGTCCTAGGCTAGAACCATACCGGTTCTCCTTTGTCACCCAGGTCCTTTTACAAGTTACGACACTCAAACGGGCCGCCAGACGATTTCTTGACGTAATAGGATGGATTGGCCTCTGTCAAGATTAAGGCTTTCCGTAACAACCAAAGGATGGGTCGACATCTGCCGATGTTAAGGTTTTCCAGAATATCCTAAGGCATAAAGCTCGGCTTAACAGGTTGGACCCGTGAAAAACTCATAGGTCGGCCTCACAGGCCAGACACATCGATCTCACAAATTAGTGCATCTAAGGGCCGAACATGATCCCTAAGTGTAAAACTCTAAGGTAAAGAGGTCGGTCAAGTAAAGTCGGGCTTCCCTTAACTCAAAATGGTCAGCAACATAGTTACGTTGTATTCAGAGAAAGAAAAGCCGATGCAAAACACTTAGAGAAATAAAGGAAATTTCATTAATGAAAGGCCGACAGGTCGGCCATAGTACAAAAAGCCCAGAACTTGTGAGGCAATACATAAAAAAAAGAAAAAAGAAAAAGAAAGAAAGCCCGAGCACTGGGGATCGTCCATACTGTAGACACTGAATTTTGTCACCCCCTGGCGATGATGACAACAGGACACGGACAGACATCGGTATCTCTCTCAAGAAGGACTCTTGTCTCTACATATAAACCAAATCACCCTAACATCCCTAAAATGACTTATAAGACCCTTTTATCAAATGCTGAAGGAGGTACTGCTCACCCTCCCCCGACAGGAAATTTCCTGAAGAGTCAGAAGGGAGCCAAAAACCCAAAAAATAAGGAAAAATGGCACTGCGCTCCCACGACGCCATGGACTCTTCCCACGGCGCCGTGGACGCCTTCCCACGGTACCGTGGGCGCATTCCCACGGCACCGTGGGGATGTGTACCGGATTTCCACGGCGCCATGAGGGGGTGTGACATCAACCTGCTGACGTCACCCACGGTGCCGTGGAGGACTTATCTAGCCAGGAGAGAGAGGGGACCCCTCCCTATAAATAGGAGGGTCTCCCCCCCTCATTTCTCAAGCTTTTCTCGGGTAAGGAGACCCTCCAGGGCTTGTTTTGCCCACTTTTCACCCTCTTTTCCTTCGTCTTTCTCTCTTGAGTATGTGAGTGAGTGGAGTTCTTCGACTTGGGTAGATCCTTCGATTACCCATCCAAGCATAGAGCGATTCTGCTCTTGGGTATTGTTATCCCGTCAGTGTACGGATAATGAAAAACCCCCTTCACAACCGTTATTCTGTCTGTATACAGATAACGAAAATCTCTTATACAGTCGTTACTCTGCCCGAAGTCTGAGTGACAAAACTCATCTCATATAGCCTCATTCTGTCCGATAAGAGAGAGACAAGCCGATCGTCCGTCTTCACCTGAGCCATGGGACATCACATATTTTGCCCTCAGTACGCTTTCATTTATTTCTTGCATTTCTAGACAGGTATCCTTCTCTTTCCCCTCTCATTATTTTTGGCATAATGTAGACAATTAAAGTAACTCATTTTAGTGCACATAGTAAATGATTTTTCTTTCTTTATCATGATTAGTGCATCATAATTTAGCCTTACATGTTAGTATATGATATATTATTAAGGGAGAATATTCGAAAACCAGCATCTAGTAGAAAGACCGGTTTATCCGGGCGAGGTGGGTGCCTAACACCTTCCCACCCTCGTAACCTGACTACTTACCCTGAATCTCTGACCAGACTATATGGAATCACGTAGCCCCTTTCCGCTAACCCCGGATGGGGCTACACCCATTGGGTCCTAGGCCCTAACCCTAGGTGGCGACTCCATTTCTTTATAAAGTATGATCCCAATCCCCATGATGATATATCGAAATGATACGCCGTTATTCATCGAAGCCAATCCCTGTCGCCATAAGGCTGAGGAACCCTCGTCCCGAGGACCACGGTACTTACACATACAAAAGCAAAAAGAGAACATGGACCTTCAGTAAATTTGTGCGTCCTTCAAGGGGTCATCAGCTGGAAGGTTAGTCAGCCCAATAGTTAGCCCAATGGTCGGCATAGGGATTTGCTCCACCTCTATGCCGTCCTTGGCGACATCGGTCTCGGCCACAGTTGTGGCATCCTCATCAAACTAGGAGAGGTATAGATTTGGGTGGGACTCTCGAAGTTCGTTGAGGACCTCTGCCCGACTGTCTTTGAAGCCCAAAGCATACGAAGGCTTGCTCATCCAGTGGAGCAGCTCTCTGAAGTCTTCTGACCCCATATACTCTTCCATAGCTGCCTTCCTAGCTTCTTGGAGGTCGGCCTTGGCCTTCTTCTTCAGGTTTAGGAGGTCGGCCTCCAGCTTCGTCTTCTCCTCCTTTACAACCTTCACCTCCGCCCTCGAGGACTACAAGGTGGATTGGGCTTTTTTCTCTTGCTCTCCTCATCTTGGCGCGCTTGGATATCCTTCTTAGCTTCATCCCCAGCCCTCTCGGTCTGGGCTATAAGAGAGTCAACCTCGGAAGCCAGATTCTCAAAGTGAAGGGCCACCTTGGTGGCCTTAGAAAACCCTACAAAGGGGAAAGAGGAGTCAATCGTCAAACCCAAAAAACATGAATAAAAAGTTCTACAGGAAGCAGAACCTACCACCGCCATGTTCTTGAAGATAGTGGCTGATAGCTCAACGTCATACATATCTTGTAAGGCGGCGTGGTTAACTGGCAGCCAACCCACATCCAACCACTCCTTGGATCAGGACACCGAACGGAGAGCTGAATCCCCATGATATAGCCGCCAGATTGGCTTGAGGGATTGGTTGCTAGGTGAGATCTTCCCCAAGGGTGGGTCGGAGGAAGTACCCTCGGCCGTCTCCCTCAACCATAAACCCGAGGTCAGAGGAACACCGGGAGGAATGGGACCCTTAATATTGACGGAGATATGGTTCTTGAGACGCTTCTTGTCCCTTAGATTCGTCTCTTCTAGCTCCCTCTTCTTCTATTTGGAGGCTACTGCTTTGGTGTGCTCGGCATCAATGCCGATGGCGATTCCTTTTTCATTGGTTGGCTCAGCCATTGTCCCCTTGGCCTTGAACTTCTCAGCAACTTTCTTCCTCTTCCACTCTTCCATTAGCTCGGCCTTCATGCGAGCAGTGTTAGGAACTAGAGGATCAGCTGCCACTACACAGGATAAAGAGGAAGTCTGAGAGAAACAAGAAGGAAGTAAAAATTTACGAGAATGAGGAGTCGGCGCTGACCACTTACCAAGGGTCAAATTCCACAGTCAGAGAAACTTCTCCTCTTAGAGTTGTAAAAGGTTAAAGGGCTGACCCTGAAGGATCCAATCAAACGATGCCTGATCATAATCGTTTAAGGTCGGCTTGAGATTGACGTATATCAAATCAATCTCCTTCCACTTGGTCCTGAAAGGATAGTTGGGGATAGAAGCAAAGAAGAACCAAGGCTTCCAATGCTTGTTGAAGCTCGGCACTCGATACAAAAATTTGCAGGCATTCAATACCTTACTCCTCTGGGGTCGGCGGGAGAAATAATACCACCCGCGCTACTTGAATTTCCTCAAGTAGTAGAGTAGGGCGAAGAGAGCAATGGTGGCTGCTCGATCCATCCGATCAAAGAAAATATGAAAGTCGTAGAGGATGAGCCATACATTAGGGGTTAGCTGACCAGGCGACAAGTGCCAATGGTCTTAGATCTTGTCCATTAGGTGCAGGATCGGAAAACGGAACCCATACTTGAAGGCAACTTCGTAGAGAGCCACCTCACCAGGTCAGATGAAGCAAGCCATCTCCCGAGCCCTGGGGGCTCAAAGTTGGATGTCTTCAAGAACCCCGTACCTTGCTCGAAGCTCCACAAGGTCGGCCTCGATCACAGTACTTTCAACAGTCTCGACGCTGGCTTCGGTTGGTCCAGGAGCTTGGGATGACGAACCTGCCAATCCATCTCCCTCCTCATCCGAGGACTCATCTTCCGAAGACGACCCCGAAGACCCCTCTTCTTCAGAGGATGACCCTAAATCCCGTTCACGACCCTCTGAGATAGGTTGAGAGGGATGGTTAGACTCTTGAGGTAGAGGAACCTCGGCTGTATTGATAGGTCGGGAGGTCACCAACTCAGGCTCGTTCGAGCCTAAATCGAGAAGATCTATTATTGGTGACAGCATGTCGAATTATCGAATCAGCTGCACAACATCTCGTAGCTCGACGAGAACCTCCTCTTCTAACCCACTACCAACTGACATAACTAAGGGTTAGAAAACTTACTGGACGTTGAGGCTAAGGGAGAACCAGATCACGGTGAGCTACAGAGAAAAATAGCTCAAACACGTTCCGACGTCGAAAGAACAAGAACTTGTAGATCTGACACCACAAAAGGCCGAGTACTGGAAAGTCTGAGGTCTCTGGGATATCCGAGTGTTCTAGAGTTGGAAGCAGGTGCAAATGAAGAATAGTACTCACCTATTTATAGTGGCTAGGGGGCGACCAAAGTGTCAGAATCCAATGATCGAGGAAAAGCCGAGCAGATCCAACGGTCCAGATCATATGATAATTGGTATGCCCGAGCATAATGATGGCGTTGAGTGACGTGTTATGCAAAGAACGAAGTGCTGCCAGACGTGGCACTGACAACATTTAATGTCTAATCAAATGTCCATACTGTTCTCTGAGCCCGGTATGGTCGGCCTCGGTACAGAACGAGATGGTTGGCACATCTGAAGAAATACTAACCAAGGCCAACTGAGCCTTGATGAGTTAGGGGCAAGTGATGAGCCATAAAAATAGCCTCCCATCATAAGAAGACACATGTTCGGTTCAACACCGAGTAGAAGAGCCCGGTACCAGAAAAGACCAGACCAACCACGCTAGGTTATCATTAAACCGACATCTCCGTAGTCAACATTCACTGGGCCGACCTCTCGGGGTCATCCATTGGACCGACCTCTCGGGGTCATCTAGTGGGCCAATCTCTCTGGGTCGTCCATTGGGCCGACCTCTCGGGTCGTCCACTTGGGCCGACCTCCTGGGGTCATCCACTCGACCGACCATACCCAAGTTGGCACCAGGCCTACCTTGCAACGATCGGCAACTTGGCCGACCACTCTAACATCGGCCATTGGTCATGAGTCCTCTAATGGGACGGCAAAGCGTGAATCGCTTAAATCAGCGGAACTATGTCGACACTAGGGGTGTCAATGGGTCGGGTTGGGCGGGCTGCCTAAACCCCGACCCGACCTAGAGGCCTTAACCCGACCACGACCCGACCACGACCCGTACAGGGTCAAGAAACTCTCAACCACGACCCGACCTTGCCAGGGTCGGGTCACGGGCCGGGCTCGGAGTTGGTCACTGATTTATGGCACCGCTCCACGTGTCTCATTAGAACATGTTTTTGTAACATAGGATCTCAACCTATGGTGACTAATAAATATGTTGAAAAAATGGCGCGTGTATAAACTCTCTCTCTACAATTGTAACGATGTCCCCTTAATAGGCCTGGAAGCTTATAGGGGCTACAACTAAATAACAATCATGTCGGTGACTCTTTTTATGGTCCGATCAAAATAGTAGATGATCTACTCTTTTATGGGTTCCACTTCATGATGATGACAGCTAGTAGTTATCTATGTACAATTCTCTTCTTTTTTTTGTCAGAAAATACTTATATTAATATATAATATATATATATATATATATATATATATATATATATATATATATATATATATATGTAATATTATATACCATAACTATGGGATACGGTCGACTATAACTAAACCCAAACCGCCTCGGGAGTGGCGGTTGCATCCCTATCGACACCGACGATCATGGGATACGAGTCATCGAGTACCATACGGATCATATCACGCTCAAATATGGACTCCTACCAAGTGAAGAGTCCCCATCTCGAATATGACTTTGCCTAAGAAGACTCCTACCAAAAATAGGACTCTTCCCATATAAGGGCTCGTCTCTACCGTCCTATCCAAACTCTATAAATACGTAGGTATGGAGCTCAAACGCTCATCTCACTCTTTACTAAGTTGAAACGCTGATGCTTTGGGGACTTGACTTGCATTGGAGAGTCCTTGGCCGGAGTCACACCGACTCTCTCGTGCTAATTCGGTTTTTGCAAACTCATCCGTGGGTAGACCGGGAGGCAAAGGTTTTCAGACGCAACACGACCCAAGTAAGAATCAGAGAGGAATGCCCCAACAATGGTGATGGCATTGAAGGTAGCAGACCAGAGCAAGAGATTGGTAGTACCAGTGGCGGCTTTCAAGTTATAATCTTTCATTAAGTAGAATATCATATTGGGCATAAGCCCATAGCTTGCAACCTTCTCAAATGATTCGTTCACTACAAAATTGGATTAAGAAAAGAGAATGTGAAGGAATTAATTAATCATGAGATTCTTGAGAGAAAGAAAGAAAAAGGGGTGGGGAATGAGGGAAGTGAGAGAGATGATGGTCTCACATATAATGAAGTGCATGGTTCTGAAGCCACCCTGATGCATTGTAGGAGACAACAGTTGGGTCATCTTGGGAGAGTTATCCGTCCAATCCTCCTCGTCCATCACCTCTCTTTCTAGCTTTCAATAGAGTTATTCGTCAACTCCTCCATTGATTTTAGGGTTCATCTTCCCCAAATGGTTTAGGGTTTAATTTTCAGTTTCAAACCTTAAACGATTTTGGGAATATGAGGGTAATTTGGTCACTTTATTCTTTAATTTTGGTGGATTTTTGTCACAATAGTATTTTGATCATTAGATTCCCTGAAACTAACGTCTAACGTCCCAGACTAACGAACTGGATTAAAGTGTTACAATGTTTTGAAAGTAATGGGGCAAGTGAAAATTGTAAAGTTGTAAGGATGCATTTGTACAAATGGGCATTTTGAAAGTGGCATTTGATAAAAACCCAAAATAAAAAAAGCCTACCAGCCAATACTCTGATAGCCTGATGCACGATTGGCTCGCGGCATTATCTTGCTGGAGATTTGGTCATGAATTCAAGTTAAGTGGTACATACGAGCAAGTAGTTTGTTTTATCAACACTCCCATGCAGCTGCAGTGTAGGATAGACCCCTACACCAATGCAGGTGAGGCAACTAATGTTGCAAGTATAGTGTTTGATGTGAGGAGTAGGTTGTTTCCCTCCGAATGGATCTCCCCCACTCTGGCCCATTCTATTATAGCCTCCATGGTATGGTATTCTTTCGCCTTTTAGTGGTAATTGGAAGTTGCACTTCCTTTCCTTGACAATAAATAAATAAAGGGAAGGAGAATGTCACCCGGTTACATAGCACATGTCGTCTCTACACCTTGACATAGGGGTGTGCGATATGATCATCGTATCCCCTGCAACCCCGAAATTGATTAGGGGTGTGGCGATCATTTTGCATACCACTGTGTCAGGGCATAGAGGCATTGATGCGATCGAATGACGTTCTTTCTCCCATAAATAAATATCAAAATTAGTTTTTGGGATGAACTTAAGAAATTGACTGTCTTCCTTTCTATCAAACTACATTTACAATTGTTTACTTTGTAATCTTTTTTTTAAAAGTTTTGTTTCTCTGCATGATAATTTGCATATAGGCTGATCTTGGTGAATGCCTAAAAGCTTACTTTAACAACAAATCTACAAAATATTGCTCCTAGTTGAACTGCCACGTAGGAGAAAAAGAAAGACCTTGGACAAGTCCTATATGCATGACACATCGAGAAGTCAATTTGTCTACAAATATGTATACTTATTTCATACAAGAAATACAATTAAAATATGTATATTGCATTTAGGAGAAATGGATTTTGTAAGGGATCGCGGCCTCCGCACCCATACATAGAGGAGAAGCAAAATGATCGCCTCATCCCATGAAAGGTGGAAATACCCACCATTTTGATGCTTTTACGTGCATTCCCACTGGTCCCCATATGCACGTAGGGGTCACGCTCCCCATAAAGAATTATTCCCGTTGCATTTAAATAGAAAACACACACTACAGATACCCCCCAAAAAAAAATTTATAAACATAAACATTAATTAGGTCAAAAGTTTCGGTATACGATTAGAGCTCCTCTGCAGTGCGGGGTGCACTGGAAGATATCCAACACCCCCCCTCCCCCAAAAGTTCAATACGTGGCTGAAATGCTGTTTGGATGGGAAGGATGGATGCACACATCTGAGTGTGGTACACATGATGGTGAGAAGGATTTCCATCTCGATGGTGTGCATCTATTCTCGCCATCCGAACAGCACCTCTGCCACGTACCCAACTGTAGAGTTGCACTGGACATCTTCCTACGAAGGCACGAATGATTCGATCTCCGTGTGCGATTGTGCATAAACCTTTCTCCCTATACTTTTTTACCTAGATAATACATTACTTTTTCATTCTACAGATTAAAGTAGGAAAGAGCCAAGTGAGAAAGGAAACAAAAGCGCACGGAACACGAGATTCACAAACCTCATGCGACGACTTTAGGCCAAATAGACAACGGAGACTCAAGAATATCGGTCCTCTCGTTCTAAGTTGTGTTTTGTTTTTTTGTAACACTTCTTCTTCCTCGATCGAGCAACCTGTACTTTTAGTTTGGTGGTTCCCAAAGAGAACCTTCTCCTTCAGTTCATAAATCTACCATTTGATTCTGTAATCGATTTTGGGCTCCACAACTAACATATTACTTACCTTACTAACATATATATAACATGTGTATAAGTAACTGGTCTATATAAGTCTAACATACTTATTAAATTAGGGGAAAAAGATGATAACTAGGTGGTTTATTTGGTTTGAGCCCTTTTAATAAGAAAGGTAGGTTACCGACCCTTTTAATTGAAGATAACTTCCATAAAATTAAAAGCTTTCGCTGAACGATTACCCACTTAAATTAAGAAAGTTAATTGGTGGGTGGTTAGTTGTGTTGGACTTATTGTGTCCATCAAATTCAAATTTAGTATTTATGTTAACTAACTTATATATTAAAAAAAAAAAAAACTAACTTATTTATTATTATTGAATATATGTTTGTCCTTGTGTTTAAACCTCAAACTAGAGGTATCAATCCAGTTCAGACTGGTTTCGATCGGGTTGAATCATTTTCTATGTAAGAATAAATGAATCCGAAACCAAATTAATAAGAGAAGGTTCGGTTTTGGTCCGATAAGAGTTCAGTTTATTTTGGTTTGATATCGGGTTTGGGTTTGGTTACCATATGTTTATATACACGAGAAAATTACTTGGACACCCCTTGTATTATGGTTTAATTATTTATTCTTCCTAACGTTTGAAACAATTACTGGAACACCCTTTGTGGTTTAGCATTTTTTTCAAGTAGCCTTGTCCGATAGTCAATCACCGTCATCATGGGCTAAATATTTTATAAATACCTAAATTACCCTTAAGGTTTAATGAAGTGACATATTTACCCTCTTCTTTTTCTTCTTCCTCCTGCATCGAAAAAAAAAACCTAACACCATGGCTGCTGTTTCAAAGACCATTAGGGCATGCTCGAAGATTAAACTCGAAAGTCCGAATCGAAATCAAAGAGAACAAGAGCATAATCCTAAACGACAACAGATTTACCGGCAGCCCAAGTTTTGTTTGTTCTTAGCTGGAGTGAAGGGAAGGTTTTGATTCTCAAGAAGTTCAAGGACAAGGTTTCCTTTTACCTCGTTACTTGTCACCCTTTTGGTTTGAAGACTCCCTCTTCTCTGCTTTCAGTGTAAAACCCTAATCCTAATGTGATTCTTCACTTAAACAACTACTACTTTTATTCCTTTTCCCTTTACCAATTTTAGTATTGACGACTGTTTCCAACTTTGAACTCATATATGTGAAACCTAATTTTCCTTTTGCTTAAGCTTTCCACACGTTTGATGGGTTTATGTTCGTTTTATGAAAAAGTGATAAAATTTCTGTGTAACATCAAAGATGGCTGATGGGTTTGAATCCTCCTCCCATTTTCTGCAAATTTGAGTTCCAAAATATCAGATTTTGGTAACGGGTTCTACAAATTTAATGTGCCGTTTCACAGGAATTGTGGTTTCAGGAAGCCCATGTTCCCAAAGCCTATTCTTGTCTCTGTAGCTACCAGTCTCGCCATTAATTTTCCTGCAAGGAAGATGTTTGAAAAAAGGAAAATTCCGTCAAAAAGGTGAACGGATTAAAAAATTGATTCTGGAGAGACCAAAACATTCGGTGGGAAATGTACGAGGGCGTGATTTGAATCGGGTAACTGACAACATGAAACAGAGGAACAAATCAAACAGAAATACAGTCTTCCTTGATACCCAGAACAAAAACTGCATCTGGGTATCTTTGTTTGGCTTCTGTCCATGGTTGTTCTTCCATTTGGGTTCGTATTGGGGCTCTTCTGGAGGGAATTGTAACCACTCAATCCATGTTTTAGCTTGTAATCTGCTAGATGTTTGTAGGGTTCTGGGTTGGTATATGTGGGGTTTCTGCCTGACATATTCATACGGATCGAAAGACACCTCGATTTGGCCAGAAGATGATTACGTTTGAGAAAAGGAGATTAAAAAGAAACGATTTTGAAAACGGATTTATGTGTTTCTGGGTGCATAGAATTCTGGGTTCACAGTGAATCGAAAATCAGGAACCGCAGATTTCAGGTCTCAATCTCTCGTAGTATCTTCACGCAGTCATGGCTGCCCTTTCTTTTTTTTTTTTTTTTTTTTTTTTTTTTGGGTTGCAGGAAGAAGAAGAAGAAGAAGGGTAAGGGGGTAAATCTGTCAATTTCACTGTTTTTCTATAGAATATGTGATAAGGGTAAAATGGACTTTTCCATTCAACCTCTAACAGCAAACTAATACCGTCAGGTTTCAGGGGGTGTTAAGTAATTGTTTGAAACGTTAGTGATCGTAAGCAAAATGGCCATAGTACAGGGGGTGTCCAAGTAATTTTCTCTTATATACACATGGGGAGATAAAAATAAGAGCAAATTACTCGGACCTCCCCTCACCTTTCTGACAATTCAGGGAACTTCCATTGCCCTTCTGACAACTACTCAGACCTCCCCTACTTTTCAAACTGGGCTTCACTTAGGCCGAGGGAATTAACGGTGTTAATAATTAACCTGATGTGATTAAAATGCCCTTATTTACAAAAGACAACAACAACACACCGTTTCCCCCCTTCACCTCTCATTTCAACAAATTCCAAGTTGAGGAGAGGGGGCACCCCAAGAGCTCTAGTTTTTCTTTTTTTCTAGTTTCGGAGTCTTTCCTCAGTCCGATTTCGAGCCTTCGAGTCTCACCCTCTGTTCGGAGTCCGGGTCCCCCGGATCCGCCTTCCCTAACCCGTTTTCGCCCAAACCCCCGAAGTCTCCCATGGCCTAGTCACCCTGTTTGACGTCCTAATGCCTAGTTTCTGAAGCTTTCCGACGCTGTTATTCTGTCCAAGGTCCTAGTGCCCGGCACTTGTGAGCCATTACTTTGCCCGACAGTCGAGAGATTACTTTCCAAAGCTTTTCGACGCCGTTACTTTGTCCGAGGTTCTAGTGCCCGACACCTATGAACCGTTACTCTGCCTGACATCCGAGTTATTACTTTCCAAATATTTTCTGACGCCTTTACTCTGTTTGAGGTCCTATTACCCGACATCCGTAAGCCGTTACTCTATCCGACGAAGGGCAAAGTCAGTCTTTTGCCTTCACCTGAGCTGGGGGACGCGATCCATCCCATTTAATTTGGTAATAATGTAGACTTTTAAATTACTATTGTGTAGTGTACAATAGTTAATTTAAATTAGTTTAACTTTAAGCAGTTTGTGCATCATTTTAGCTATACATGTGGGAATATGACATTTATAAAGGAAGAATATTCGAAAATCAGCATCTAGGAGAAAGATCGGTTTACCCGGACGAGGTGGGTGCCTAACACCTTCCCACTCTCGTAACCTGACTACTTACCCCGAATCTCTAACCTGATCCAACGAAGTCCTATAGCCCTTCACAGGGCTACACCAATGGGTCCTAGGCCCTAATCCTAGGTGGCGACTCTATTTCACTTGATTGTATGACCCCCATCCCCTGATAAATCATAACTTTCGAGAAGACGCATTCCTTCTCTCTCCAACCGAGGAGCATAACCCAAACCCTTTGAACCAAGCGTTGGAATGCGCGATTCTGAGAACGGATTCTCACACCTACCTGGAAATGACTAGGCTACCCCCATTCGCTTTCTGTTGGGCTTCTAAGCTCTTGTGGGCTTTTGTGTTTCTTGGGCTTCCTTTCTAGGTTTTTCCCGTTGGGCTTTGGTTTTTACAGGCTTAGCCTCCTCCCTGGTGGACCTTGTAATTCGTTTGTGGCCTTGTGCCCTTGTACGCTCTGTCTCCCCCCCCCCCCCCCCCCTTTTCGTTTTTCTTTTTCTTTTTCTTTTTCTTTGGTAATGAATTAAATTATTTATTCATCCAAAAAAAAGTTAGTGATGTCATTACTTGGAGGACGACCAACTCCATTTTAAACATAATAATGGGGCACATAAAATTTTGCAGGAAAAAAATTCCAATTTGATGATCCAATCTTAAAGGATATATTTTATTAGAACACTCCACCATTTTGAGCCATGTGAAAAGTTGGTTTTGGTTAATTGATAGCTAGATGAGTGTGTACAATTGTTTTTTAGTCTAGCATTAGTGAACTCAGTGAATTATATTTCAAAGCATGGTGGTTTTCTAGAGTACTCCCTAGAAGCCACTATGAAGTTTATACTACAAAAAGGATTGCTCTAAATGGCCTTGACCTATTGAAGGTTGTAGAGCTAACCCTCATTGGAATGGTCTAAGTCTTGATGGGCTTCTCACCCATGGTTTTAAAAATCGGAATTCGCTCAGGTGAGTCAGTTATTTTGAATGGAATTAACCGTCCCATATCTGTTTATTCTGATTCTTAAGAAAACAAATGTACACTGGGTCACATTTCTTATCCATAAACTCCTTTTGGTCACCAAAAGTGCAGAAGGAAAGTGGGGGAAAATAAAAAAAAAATCTACCATCTAAAGAAAATTTATCCCTCTCTTTCTCTTTCGGTCCCTTTTTTTTGGCTTTTTAAAGCGGATTCTGTTAGATTTACCCTAACCCAGTAAACTCATTAATCTAGTTTCTTTAGGGATACTAGAATACAACCCATTAAAACATAAATAGAGAAGAACTTGAAAAATACCTGTTCCTTTCGTTTGTAGGAGATCCAAGTTTTAAGAATAGATCTCCAAAGATCAACCTTCTTCTTCTTTGTGGTTAACACTCACACGCTCTAATATGCCCTAGGATTTCTCCCGTCTTTCCCAACCAATAATTTCTCTTTGTAACTCCGTGAACAAAATAACGAAATTGAATTGGGAGACAGCAGAGACCTAAGGTTACTATAAATAAACCCCAGACCTAATCCATCCCCACAATGGACGGTCTGGATTAAATCCCCTGTAAGTGAATTAATATGGGCCCAATAAATCAAGTCATAATAATTGGACCCAAAACCCAACAATCTTCCACTTAGGCCAAATTATTATAACTATCTCTTTATTGGTATAGGCCGTAATAGATTCTCATATTGTTCCATCACTTATAACATCTTTGATATGACTAATAAGCTGCTCACATCGAATATTAGTAGAAAATATGTCTCAATAAACGACATACCACTATCTGATTATCACGAATGTAACCAACTCATTAATACAAATCACCTTGGGATATAGGCAAGGTAATGAACACAATTTATGATCACATGCAGTGTTCTTTCCTTACAGGTCTATTTCTGATTAGAGATCAGACTATCTTGAAAAACCTCATAGATAGTGAACTTTGATATTAACCATTACTTTGGCAAACCGCCCATAACTTTGGCAAACTGCCCATGATTTTGGTTAATACCAGACTTTGGCATACCGTCCATGGCTAACCGCCATAAACCTTGATATAAATACTGCCTATGAACTTTGGTTGAATACCGCCATAAACCATGACTGTCAGAAAAGAAACAATTCACTCAAACTTAGCAATCATGTAAATAATCAACTGAATAAATAATATAGATGATCAAAATAAAATAGCTCACAATGAGTCATAAATAACACTCAAAATATGGGTATTAAACTCTCACTAACAAAGCATATGGTATAAGACCTCCTACTAAACAAGGATATCAAAAGAGTCAAGAACACCCATACAAGACATATGTCCCCTAGAAACTCCCACAGCAAGAGCCTTGTTAAGCAGATCAGCCACCATCTTTTCCGTTGAGATGTGTTCAATCTCAACCTACTTTCTCTTTGACAAGAAGATACTTGATTTCAATATACTTCGAGCTACTTGACTTCTTCTTGTTCTTGGAGAAGAAAACTGTTTAACAGTTATCACACCACAATCTCATATGCCTGGAGATCGAATAAACAACTTTTAACTCATAGATGAAGTTCCTTAACCATACAGCTTGCTTTGTTGCTTCAAACAACCCAAAAACTCAACTTAGTGGAGGAAGCAATAATGGACTGTTTGACACTCTTCCAAGAAATAGCTCTACCTCCCATAAAAAAGATGTATCCAGAGGCGAGCTACCTATCATCAGTACAACCACTAAAATCAGAGTCGGGATAGCCAACCACCTCAAGCCTGTCACTCCTACTAAAACATAAGCAATGCAACATCACTACTCACCCTTAGAATGTCATCAACCAATAATACCAGAAAAATAAACCTGCTCCCACTGACCTTCAGATAAATACAATTGACTATGACATTCTCAGTAAAGCCAAAAAATGATACAACCTCATCAAATTTCAAATACCAATGCCTAGAAGCATGTTTCAACTCTTAAAGAGATCCAGTCTACACATCATGTGTCCCTTCCCCTCTTCTTCAAAACTTTCTAGCTGTCTCATATATACTTCCTCAGCCAGATCCCCATTCAGAAAAACAATCTCTACATCCATCTGATGTAACTCAACCTAAACCTTCAGGGTTCTATTTATTCTTTCAGTAACTCCGTTCAGCTGTGATGCTATTGACAGGAACATGGAATAAGGTTCAAAGTGTTGACTAGCATCACCACTACTTTCCTAATACTTTCCTCCCTTATCAAATCTGACAGACTTAATCTTTTGGAGTTAAAAACTTCCACTTCAACTTAAAACTTAAAGGCATCCATGGCACTTGACTTGTCACTGAGTAGGAAGACATACCCATAACGTGACCAATCAACTATAAAGATAATAAAAGAGTTGGAATAGGGAAGGGTCCACTTAAAAACTATGTGAATAAAGTCTAAAACTTCAACACAACGGGAAACACCTTTCTTTTTGGAAGTGATCATCTTCCCCTTGATGTAGGCTACACGTGAGCCCAATTCCTCAAGGTCTAGGTTATCCAAAATTCCTCCCTCCACTAGCCTGTCCAATTCTCTGTCTAGCTATGTGACCAAGCCGCATGTGCCACAACACAGAAGGCTTCTCACAAAACTGTTGGCGTTTCACACCAACGTTCATAACCCATGAAGACTTGAGATTGAGTCTATAAACAAAAGGTAACAGAATCATAAACTAAAGTGAAACCACTCTTATTAAAACTATCTAATGGTTCCTTTGGCTTCCACATCCACTTGAGCTTCATTTCCCATGAACACGCTCACCCCACCCTTGCTTGGCACCCTCCTATTTAGAAACCCTGATGCCTTTCTTTTTGTACCATTAGTGCTCAACATTGGTTAGGTCTTTCTGCCCTGAGTTCTCATGTTGCCCCTTTCCAGACTGATAAGACTTCCCCTTAGAGTAGGGAGTGAACTTGCCCTTCCTTGAGAACCTCTTGCTATTCTTGTGAAATCCCTTAGAAGAAGATTCCTTACAGTGGGTTAAATAAACACTTTCAATCTATATTCTGTTCATCCTACTCTCTTTTTGAGTTACTACTGTTATCAGCTCATCTAGGTTCTACTTCTCTTTTAATGCATTATAGATGACTTAGATTGGCTTGTAGACTTCTGGCAGTGAGTTTAAAGGTAGAGTAACAAGGAAGTTATTATCAAACTTAATATCTAGCCATATGATCTTGTTTCCTAGTGAAATCATGCCAGGAATGTGCTCCCTGACGCTACCATTCTCATCAAACTTTGAGGAGTGCTCATGGGCTCCCCTGACTGTGCTAGATTAGAAGAATCTAACTTAGCTCTAATAGCCTCCAGATACTCTAGTGGTATTTCTATACTGTCTTTAATTGTTTCTGACAGTGCACTCTTGATAATTGCCAGTACCTTTCTATTAGAGGTTGCCCAGGAAGTATGCTCTGACTTCTCATCAGAGGTACTATAAGGGGGCAAGTCTACAAGTCTACAAGTTTAGGTTCCCTAAGACAAAGATCTAAGTCCCTGAGACATAAGTATAATTCTATGTCTTTCAACCACTTCTTGAAAATCTCACTAGAAAGCTTAGGGATATCAAAAAAAATACCGGTGCTGGAAAACATTTTGTTTGATGAATTATTTAAATAACCACTAACTCTTATCAAACCTTAAAATCATAATTGAGACATTTAACCAATGCCAAAATCCATGCTAGTTACAACAAAATAAACTAGCCAACAAGCAAGAGTTACAACCATGTCCATATCCCTAACCTATTGGTCTTGAAATGTTATGATCCTTCCAAAACTTTGATGGCATCACCTTTGGATGATCAGTCACCTACTTTACGAAATACTGCGGGATCGCTCTAACCTTCAAAGAGACCACCACCTTTGGGTTACTAGTCAATTCAAGATTAGGATTTTCCCTATTTTGTATCCATTCAATTTATTTTGATGACATCACCTTTGGGTAATCAGCCATCTACTGCGCTAGTACCGCGGGACAACCCTAATATTCGAAGAGACCACCACCTTTGGGTGACTAGTATCCTCTAGATTAAGGTTTTCCCTATTGTGTATGCATTCTATTTACTTTGATGACATCACCTTTGGGTGATCAGTCATCTACTGTGCTGCCCTTACTTTAAACCTTGGATCATATGTGTTACAGCCGAATTAGACCTTATCACTTTGGTGGGTTTAGTCTTATTCTACCATAATCCAATACAACCCTATAAAAATGGGGAATTTACATTCATTATAAAAGAATTTATAATTAGACATGCATACATACAGTTCTGTACTCTAGACTACATGTCATATCAGCCTAGCTACTATTTCATGCTCTTCAGTGTTAAAATTGATCCAAACTAGTAATTAAAGTAGCAGTACAACACTAAAACATCAAAACCGAGGCATGTTCTTAACCAAACATGGCCTTGGTAGAGGGCGCGTGAGGGTGATATCACTCGTGGTCTGTTCATGTCTGGGTGAACCGGACAGGTTGAACCTTGGTCTAGTTTTGGTTCAAATCAAAATTAATTTACAGATTTTTTTTTTGGTAAAATTCACAAAATTGTTACTTTCTTAAAAGTGAGCCAAATTCAAGAACTAGTTTAAACATGGACTGAGTAATTAATGGGTCACAACATGTGTATTTTTCAATCCAAATTGGACTTTAGGGATGGGCTCAAATCAATGGACAATCACTAACAAATGATGCAATAGATTCAATGTTTTAATAAAACATTGGCCCAGGTAAATTATGACCAAAATAAAATGATAAAAATTGTCCAACCCATTATCCATTTAGTGCAAAAGAATCTAAACAAATTAAGTCCCATATTCCATAATCTTGATTCAAACGGTTACTATAGCCGTACATATATACGGTTGTTTCAACCATTTGACACCATTCAAAACCATCAGCATGTTCTCTGTAAGATACCACGCACAATAGCACAACAACAGAGACCATATTTGTTACGGCTTGGCATATTTTGATCCGAATCCTAACCCGAATCCGAATGTAGGTTCGGAACCCGAGGTCATAGCACCGAGTACGTTATAGAGTATTGATTTGATGTTCGAACGGGTAGAAGATAAAGAAGGAATCCTTGTGGTAACCTATCGCTTGTCGGCAAAATGATAGATACCTCCGCCATACGGTTGTGGGATCCACACATAGATGTACAACTTGTGGTAAGGGATCCTAACCTCGTATTAGGTGTTTTTAGTATTATAACTATGTCCGTGTGGGTTCGCTTGCGGAACGCATCGACTTTTGGGTGATTCGACACGAAGAAAACGAAGACAGAAATCTCAGGTTGATGTACTGGTCGATTACTGCATCGACCAGAGAATTCTACCACCATGAATTTTGTCCTTAGAGGCGAGGGACCCAGTTTTTTGAATCGGGGATCTAGTCGCCGCGTCCCGAATAATAGATTGGAATGTTTTCCCCAATATTCTGGGACCCATGGGGCCCACAAAATCCAAATATCTGTGTAAAGATCGGCTTAATGTATAAACAAACAAAACCTCCACTAAATGACAAATCTAACAATTAGGGATGGAGTCGGTTTATGGGAGACATTAGGATATTAAACAAACAAAACTCATCTAAACCCAAATCGACCCTATGAGAGAATAAACAAAAAAAAAAAAAAACAAATTAGAAACCTATCTAAACTAGTCAACCACACTATTCTATTATCTAGCCCATATTCCATACTCTTCTAACCGACTTAAAAACTAAATCCTATCTAAACCCCACCCAACCGACTCATGTTTAAACTAAGTAAAGAAAGTAAAATCTATTTCAATACAAATCCACTCACCTACAGTATTCCAACCGTTTGAACTAAAACAGAGGAGAAGAGAAAGGAAAAGAAGAGAAAAGAAAAGAAGAGAAAGAGAAGAAGAAGAGGAGGAAGAAAGGCCGAAGGAGCTCCCTACCCTGATCGAGCCCTCATCGTTGGGTAAGCTTCCTACCTCCATCACCTCAAACCACTACAGATTGTGTTCTTAAGGTCCAATCCTTTGCTGAAATCAAAGGAGAAATTCTTTAATTTTCATTTTCTACTGATGAATTCCATGATTGGATTCATTCTCTACCCATGTAGGTGCCAAACCCTATGAAATACTTGATTTTCTGACTCATTTTTTTACATATGCTCAACCAGTTTTTGAAATTAAAGTCTGGATATAGTTTCCCTACTGATTTCCATAGCCAATTAATTTAGAAATTTCTGAAATTGATTATGTTCAAATTCTAAAACCCTGTTCTCGCTTGTATTTGGATTGTAGGATGGGTTCACATAATGGTAATGATCATGTGGACAATATTCCCTGATCAATTGAACAAAAATCCGGTGCAGAACCCCATTAAAATTTTATTTTCTATGATTTTTGGGCTGCTGTGCATCTCTGGTCGATGTCCTAGTCAACTGGGTCATCAACCAGAGAATGCTATTTCAATTTTACACCTATTGATAACTCTGATCGATGTCCCAGTTGATTGGACCATCAATCAGAGAATACTGCCTTAGTTTTTACACCTGTTATAATCTCAGGTTGGTGTCCCAGTTGATTGGTTCATCAACCAGAGAATAACTGTTTCAATTTTTAGCTACTGCCATCTCAGGTTGGTGTCCCGGTTGATTGCCTCATCAAGTTGAGATGCTGTTTCACTCGTGAACACGTCCTAGACTTTACCTAACCCTACCACGAGATAACCCTAGGACTCCACACAAGTTTTGACACTTCCTAACACTGTGTGTAATTAAACATTCGTAGGACTTTACCTTTCGCTCGTCAAATCGCATTGACCATCGACACAGAATATAATTCGACATCACCATCGCAATCATAACAAGGCAAGTGGGGGTAGGCTTTGATTTCTTTTAAGAGTGTTTATTTCATTCTTAGATGTATTTGCTAGAAATCATTTGCATATTTAAATTCATGTTTTATTTATGATATTTAATGATTTCATTGTTTATAACTTATGGTTGTGAATGATATGATGTGGAATGGTTGGCAATGTGAATGTTTGTGATAGATTAGATGCCCTAGTCGGCTTGGAAATGAGAGGTATGGTGTGCCGTAGTATGTGATGCGGGAGCACTGTATATCTCGTACTATGCCATTTAGACCGCATATGGCTAGGAATGTCATTCCTTGATGCTACAACCCTTACCAATAGGGGTTCAGGTGTTGGATGATCATAGCTCCTTGTCACTGAGGAGTGTGAAGTACGCCGGGATGGGGTCTTGGCTATGATTATCGGGGTTTACCCATGGGAAGGTATATAATACCAATGACCGCTGTGGGCTCCATACAACAGTTGAGGTTACGTCTCGGGGCGGTTAAGAAGGAACTAAGAACGTTTCCTGAGTTATTGTCATAGCACAGACCCGACTTAGGTATTTGTTTGTTAGGTGGAATTAATATTAAAATTGAACCCATGCACTTAGGATTCATGCTTGTGTGTGTGTGGTCTATCCTTTACTTGCTGGGCTCAGTGGAGCTCACCCCTGTGGAATATTTTCTTTTAAGTTATCCTGCAGATGAATGTGTTGTGGCAGAAAGGATTACTTGGAGAACAGGGACTGATGATATGGCGTTAACCTTTTATTTTCTTTTGTTTAGTACTATCATTTTTTGTGGAAGAGTTTACATAGTATGTGTTTTAGAATAGTTGTGTGTGGGATCAATGGTTGTAAACCTAGAATATCGGGCTGTCGAGGTTTTCAATGTAAATAATATGTATAAAACTTATAGCACTTTACTTTCTCTGCGCTCTAATCAATGTAACACGTGTTATCTTGAAATTGTGTTGTGCTTGTGATGTGTATTTACTGCATCTGAATCATGGTGGTCTCCGAATACATCGGGTATTTGGGTCAGCCATCAAATCCTCTCAGGGGGGTTCGGGGTGTGACAATATTCAATATGTTATCAAAAGATTTGATAAATGACATCCATGTGTCAAAAGTAGTTATAGATTTATAGCCACCCCATCAGAAAGATTAAAATGCCCCCAAAAAATTCAAAAATTGAGGGACATATCCCGTCTCTTTCTCCAAGTAACCAAATCAAGCTTTTGGCCATGGCTGCTGCCATTCCCGTTGCTCATGTGGGTACCGGCTACGGCGGCCCCATGGCCTCCACCGCCAGTTACGATCAGGTTGCCGATAAATTTCGGTGATCGCCCAATATTTTTTTTATGTCTTAAGGTGGGAAAAACACCAGCTAACTTCTCTTCTAAAAAAGCCCGAAAGGGCTGCTGCAATAATACCCACCGCTGCCGCCATGAAGCTAGCGATCAACGCTGCTACTACCGGTCATGATATATACACTCCTACCATGAAGAAGGTGTCCGATGACCCCATAAAAACCCCTTTGGTGGTGACCCTTCTTTGGCCCTACAGATCTTGGTTTAAATCCAGCGATTTGCAGGTTTGAATTTTTTTTTGTGTAATCATTTCTATAGGTTTTTGCTCTATTTTGAAGTGATTCTCTTGAGCTCAGAGTTAAAAGTCTTTCCTAGACCCTTGACCCCTGGCCCCTTTCTAATTCGAATTACTTGAATACCATTGTTGTTTTTTTTTCTCGATGAAATTACTTCTCTAGAAGGATTCTATAATTTTCCATAAAAGACAAACACAAAACTCCTTTTGAAAAAAATTTAACAAATACAATGAAATCATCTCCTTTTAAGGAGACATCTGTTCACAGTGTCAATGAACAATCCATTTTAGGTACGCATCCTTATGAGATTTCCATGGCCACCATGTACACCACTTGGACGGATCGATGCAACGGCTGCCATGTCGGGCAGCAAGCAATAAAAATCGTATTCCAATGATTATTAGAATAGGATAATTTAATCCATGGTCTCGCATGACTGATCCTAACATTTGAAGAACCTGGCTCTGATACCACTGTTAGATTTACCCTAACCCATTAAACTTATTAATCTAATTTCTTCAGGAATGCTAGAATACAATCCATAAAGACCATAAATAGGGAAGAACTTGAAACATACCTGTTCCTTTCGTTTGTAGAAGATCCAAGCTTTAAGAATAGATCTCCAAAGATCAACCTTCTTCTTTGTGGTTAACACTCACAAGCTCTAACACGCCCTAGGATTTCTCTCATCTTTTCCAACCAATAATTTCCCTCCGTAACTCCGTTAGCAAAGTTACGAAATTGAATTAAGAGACGACAGAGACTTAGGGTTACTATAAATAAACCCCAGACCTAATCCATCCCCACAATGGACGGTCTGGATTAAATCTCCTTTAAGTGAATTCATATGGGCCCAATAATCAAGTCATAATAATTGGGCCCAAAACCCAACAGATTCCATTCAATTTTAGGTTGAATCAGATTGGAACCTATGGAGGCCAATCTGACACTGGTTCCAATCTGACACTTGCATGTTAAAGGAGGGAATTAAAATCTTAGGATTGTTTTAAACAGTGTAAAGGCTGCATTTGGTATGTATTATTTGAATGCATTCTAAGATTGCGTTTGGTATGTATTTTGAGAATACATTCTAGGCCAAGAATGTATTCTTAAAGTTCAAAAAATGTTATTTGGTTTCTCAAATACTGGAACGTGTCTAAGAGTGAGGTTCTTTTTAGAATTCACCCCGAACCCCGAACCCCATTCCACATTCTTATTCTCAGTTCTTCTTATTTCACACTATCTAGAGTCTAGATACATTACAATCCTTTCTCTCTCTCTCTCTCTCATCCTCACAATCCCTTTTCGTCTTAGCCATGGAGATTGCGCCATTGCCAACCCATCGATGGAGAAGGGAGCTTCAGTTGCATACTTCGTTAGACATTACCAACTTGAACCACCCCCTCTTAATTCTCATCATCAAAGTAGCTTTTCTCTCTACAGTCATCTCTCTCTCTCTCTCCTCCTCTCTCCCTACTGGCACAAGGTAAGCTCATGTCTTTGTTACATCACTCAACCATTCCACCAATATGCCATCAATTGTATAGCAACTCTACAACATCATTATAGCTTGTGATAGAACTGAGGCAGAATGGTCCTACTAGTGAGAAGACCATTCGATATCATAATGAAACTCAGGGTTTTGATCGTTTCCTGAAACTTCACAAGCACAAAGCCTCCACGAGATCTTAGCCCTTTCATAATGAGTTCCACCCACACATACAACTTTACGTTCCCTTGAATGAAAGCTCCTCCACAACCAATTGAGTTTTTGTCAAAACCCTGATCACAGACTAATATAGGACACTGGAGAAGACAAAAAACCTCAACAATATTATCAGAGCATGTACTAGGGTTTTTCACAGCATACATATATATAGTGTAAAACCCTAGTGCAAAGATATGGGGTAATTACCAATTTACCCTTGGGCTTTCCTAGTGGGAATCAGAATCCTAGTATGGACATGATTCTTTTTCAAACAATCTCCTCTTTCCTAATATGATATTTTATCTCGTGTAAGGATCCATCATGAAAAGAATTAATGATCTAAGCGTTGTACATATGAGTTGGACTTAAAGGAAAGGGGTAGGATCCCATTGGGATTCCACCTAGCATGCTATGCATATTAATGGAACTGTATTCTAAACACAGGATTAACCAACACAAAAGCTGCCAAGTAAATGTAACAATCAATACCAAAAGAAATTAGTAAATACATGCATCAGTCCCCTCATTGAGCAATATTGCATGGTTCATTGTAGGGGATGTGTAAAATACTGTCAAAGCGCTAATGAACCAAAATGTCATGTTAGAGATTCCATAACTTTGATTGGACAAAGGAAAATAGTATAAAAAAGGTTTGAGAAAATAGATAATAGTTTTATATACATAACTATAAAAATATTTCAAACCTCAAAAAATTCCACTGGATCCAGGTTTGCGTCTAATATATTATAGACCATCGCTCTGTTCGATATTCTCCTAAAAGAATGGGCAGTGGATTCTTTGTTGGGCATCTCTTTCGAGTACAACCAAACACTATGAATCTAGTGCATCGATATATAATTAGAGAGACTGTGAATTCACCTAGAGGGGATTGAATAGGTGAATGTAGTGGAATATAACAAATAATGCGGAATTAAAAAGTTATCAATGAAAGACAAGCAAATAACAAAGATAACACAAGAAATTTATAGTGGTTCGGCCAAAACTTGCCTACATTCACTCCTCTCACCTTAGAGAGAATTCCACTAAATAGAATCTTGAGTATGAGCAAGAGAACTCGTACAAATCTTGATTAAGAGCAAGAGAACTCAACCAACCAACTAATCTTGATTTTCGAGTAAGAGGACTCAAACTACTCTTGATTCCGAGCAAGAGGACTCAAATAACCATATAAAATAAAAGGGTACTAAAGATAGAGTTACCTCAACCTTAGTGGTGTTTGCTATCTTTCAACTTTGAAGCTTAATGCTAAGTGTGATGAAGGAGCTAGTGAGGGAATGTACTTGAATGCTTGATGAAGAATGCATACTTTAATGCTTTGAATGATCAAATAGTAATATCTTTTGATGTCTTTGATTAGCTTTGATTAATTATGTTTAACTTAATTAAGCTTACCTATTTATAGGCAAAGGTGCTCAAGGCATCTAAGAATCATTACTAATTTCGGCATCTAAAAATAGATAATAATTTCTCAATTCGGTATGCCAAATCACAAAATATATCCATTGTCCAACGGCTAATTCATAATAGTCATAACACAATTCGGTATGCTAGATCATGATTCGGCATGCTGGATTGTGATTAGATAGGCCGGATCAAGATTTGGCACATTTCGTATGCTCTCTGTGAGCAAACCCTGAGATTGTGTTGAGTAGGCCAAAAGGGATTCGGCATGCCGGATCAACTGTATTTGCTGAAAATGACTAAGTCCTTAGTTGGACAAGTTCGGGCCATTTTCTTTGGTTTTAGTCCATGTGAGAAGTGTCTAAAATAACCTCCTAAGGTCAGACTACATGTATGTATGTGTGAGTGTGTGCATTACATTTGAATATGGACTTTAACTTAAATACAACTTGATATAAATTTAAATAAGTTCTTTGAGGTCTTGTATCCCATGAAATTGTTTGAAGATAAGTTTTGAGTTGTGTTCTTCTCTTCAAATATCTTGAAAGCTTTGACTTGGTGCATCAATCTTTTAAGTGCTCCCCCTTACTTGATGCTCTACTTTTGTGAAGTCTCTCTATACAACTTAACACAAGTTAGTCCAAGAGTTGTTTTATTTGTTATGATCAAAACTTTTATGTCATCATGGTAGATGACTTGGAGTGTATGAGGTCTTTTCCTCAACAGAGACATCAACCTTTGGTACATTAAAACGCACAGTGCGTGACTACATCGATAAGGACCCCTCAGGTCTAGGGACTAATCATTAACTATTTATGAGAAGTTCATTTTTTTTATAAATTGGCAGTATCACCACATGTGAAATTCTCCAGTGATCCAGTTCAATGTACACAATGTATGTACACTCACACTTGTGCCTTGGAATCAACATTCCTAAGAATACTCAATATGACCACCATATAAAATAGGGTATCCAATCTTGTCCCTAGTGGTGAACAATTTTAGGTAAACAAACCTATTGAAAAATTGAGTTCAATATATGATCATGGAATCAAAATAAATTAAACATTTTAATTTAAATAATCAAGTTTGTAAAGCAAAGCCAATCTCCCATAAACCTAATGTTCATATTCTTAACATGTTTCTCAAATACAATTGGTGACAAACCCTCGGTCAATGGATCAGAAATATATCTGCAGATTCAACCTTAGCTATGGTTATATCACTACGCTGTATGAGCTCATGAATCAAGTGACACTTCCGCTCCATATGCTTGTTCCTCTGATGAGTTCTATGTTCCTTTGCTTACGCTATAGTTCCTTTGTTATCACATAACAGTACAATGGGACTGTCTACTAGCTAAGGAACCACCTTTAGGTTGGTCAAGAGTTTCTTGAGCCAAACACCTTCTTTAGCTGCTAGGTATTCAGCTTTAGTTGTGGAGTCGGTTGTTGACTTCTGTTTGGTGCTCCTCCAAATTATGGCTCCACCACCCATTATAAAGACCATTCCTAATGTAGACTTCTTGTCATCTTTGTCAGTCTGGAAGATCTGAGTCTATATAATCCATAACTAATAGCTGATCACAACCATAAACTAGGAAGTAATCCTTGGTCCTCTTTAAATACTTGAGGATCCCTTTAACAGTAGTCCAACACTCTTGCCCTGGATTGGATTGATAACTGCTCACAATCCCTACCCTCACTTAAAAAAATAAAGCATTTTAAAATTAAAAATGCAGTTAAGTTGAATATGTATCCAAATAATGTTCTCATTCTGAGTTAAGAATGCATTCTGCATTCTCAGAATGAGAAAGCATACCAAACATAACCTAAGATATCAAACCAAAGTAATCAAATACAACCTTAATTTCAAACGGAGGAGGGTTCCCTCCGATGCCCATGTACAGTTTTGAGCATCGGAGGGGGTATTATAGGAAGTCCATCATATAGGGGGCATTTAAGACATTTTAAGTGGCGGGGCTACATGTTTTGGGTGGAGAAACCAACACTACCGTGCAATTTGGGGTCAATAATGCATTACAATAAATCATACCAAATGCAGCCTAAAATTACATATATTGTTCATCATTTCAAGTGTTACAATTTTGTGCACAAAAAATAAGAGAGGTGGATAGGCTGTTTGTCACATATCATGGTGACAAGCAGATGTGGTAATTTGTTTTTGAAAAATTACATTCCCTCCCCTGTACTTCGCCCCAATTATAGTTTCCTCCCGACTTTCAATTATTGCGTCTCCCTCCCCTATAGTTTATAATTAATTACAATTATACCCATGTTGCTAGTGTCTATATGTTAAGTCATGACATGGCTGAGTAGTATTTTTTTTAATCTCCAAACTAACCCTGGATCCATGTAACATGACCCTTTTACCCTTTGTATTGAAAACGATGTATCATCACCTTTCCCTTTCTTCTTCCCCCCAACTTCATTTTCCTCCATTGTACCTTTCTATTGTCGGTGATGAAACCCACTCCTATTGCCTGATTAAGCACTACGCCGAGAGAAGGTATTCACCACACCTAATCTATGTTTTCATCCTTTTATCTTTCGAACTTCATCTTCTTCCTCCTACCCTCTACCACAGATAGAGGCTATTCACTGTGCCGAGAGAAAGGAACATCATGGGAAGTTCATTTGAAGACTTACAAGGACATACAACTTCGCCCTACTTCATCTTCTTCCACTGAATTGAGGTATACCATTCTTCTCACTTGCAAAACCGACTCTGTGCATTATTCTAGGGGTTATTTCACTGATTTTGTTGATATAATACCATTGTAAATAGTGAGGAATGAAATGAGTAAAAGAGTAAAGGGAATTAATTGAATATGTCAACGAATTGAGGTATACCATTCTTCTCTCTTGCAAAATCGACTCTGTGGATTATTATTGGGTTTATTTCACTGATTTTGTTGATCTAATACCATTGCAAATAGTTAGTATGCATTACAATCCAAGTGTTATGTGTTCAATTAATCTAGTGTGTTATCGATGTGGTAGTATTCACTCTTACACTATACACATGCACTTTAACTGAATCACAACCAAAGAGCACTTTGATTCACAACCAAGAGAGAATTAAGGGAGTTGAATATGTTAATAATTGTTCCTTATGAAATGTGTTTAGTAATTTCAACTCTTGTTTATCACAGCCAAAGAGCACTTCACCCATTGAGGTTAGCAGACTTGAAAGATTCAACAAGTTGGGACTCATTGCTTGCCAGTCGATGATCTAGTAGGAGGTAGAACTCTTTACTGGTCTCGAAATTTGAGGTGTCAGATATACTTTTATAATTATCACGCCCAGATTCCTATACTATCGGAATCCGTGACCAGAGTGTACAAATACGCTCCACAGTCCCACCTGGATCACTGATGCAGTATTTGAGCTAACTCATCCACACCACATAATAGAGATCAGGAATAAAGTTAAAATATATAACATTAATATTCAAAGTAGCGGAAGCTAAATGTTACCATAATACCATAACCATTGAAGTTTATCCAAATTACTAAACGATTACATCAATTGTTTCAAATCATATTACCTTCCCATCAGGACCTATGTATTAAATAGTATTTAGATAATACATCCCTCATGACGGGATCCAGAATGGTAAAGTATCAAAATATAAATGTATCAAAATGTAAATGTCTCAATGATGGCCCATGACCTAGGCTACTACTCTCCATGGTAGCAAGCCTCATAATAGTAACCTGGTCCATGCTCCCCAACCTCAAGAGTCCGTCAGTCATCGCTACTACCATCAGGTATGACATACTCTGAGCCCTCTGGCTCCACCACACCTGCACCATCGTCTAAAAAGAAGTTTCCATGAGGAGTGAGCCCCACTGCCCAATGAGAAAATTGAATCATGCAAATGGTTACAACATGCATGGATGACAATTAATCATGATGCATGAATGCATTAATTACTCTTCTATCTAACATTACATTCTAAGTCAGGTATAGTGCTATTGCTATACCCTAGGTAGCATCCCTAACCCTCCATCACTCATACCTGGATGGCCTATCCGGCGATGTCAAACCCGAGTTGCATAGGGAGCCTGCCGGTCCCGGTCCTCCTTCGGACTCGCCGGTCCCATTACATCATTCGAAATCGTTAATGGTTTACTCAGCAAACCCCCAAGTTAATCCCACTACCACGGTTCCTATCCTCCTTTGAAATCGCCGCTCCTAGTACCTCTTTTAGAATCGTTGGTTTCTCCGTGGGGGATTATCCAACACCGAAATGGCAAGAGTCCTAGCACGGGGTATGGTACCAACCTAACCAACAACATCTAATGCATAATATGGTATGTACACGCGTAGGCTAGAGGTCGAGTCCATAGTCCTTCCACCGGGCTCGCTATCCTCTCACCCCCTCTAGCATATACACATATTCAAATGTATTTAACTATCGATCCCAAGTTTGGCGCGCACTACGGCACTTGGATCCCCTCATTCTCACATATCACTCAACCATCCACCATTCCTGCATTTCAACATATAATCATACCCAATCTCAACACGCAGCATCATATCTATTCCCAACACACATAACCATATTCATGTCAACACACATAATCATATTTATCCTCATCACACAACTCTATCTCATCATTCAATCACATTCGCATTCTCATTCTGATCAAAACAATAATTTGAAAGTAAAAGTGCACCCTATTATCTACATTCAACATGTAAGGATCTCTACCCAATTGTCTCTAACAAGTAAGCATTATCAACCATACAATCTTGACCATTTAAATAAATAAGTACATGTATGACAATCACAAAGCAAGGTATAAAGCAGTCCAAAATAGGGTTGGGTATCCAATTTCCTCACCTTGTATCTCAAGTCAAATGCCTAACTCTTGGTCCAAAACCCTAGGCATCGACACGTCCTCGTGTATAATAGAGTGCCCTAGTATGGGTTTAATTGTCAATCAACATGCCCAATAGGCCCCCCAAAATAAGGAGAACCGATAAGGGTTCAAAAGGTTAAAATGAAAAAATGGCAGATGCACCTTGCCTAAAACGGCAGATGTAAACTGGCACTGTATCTATCGTTTCTTGGCAAAATAGAAATGGTAGATGGGTTATGCCTAAAACGGCAGATAGGTTCCTGAGCAGCATCTTCCGTTTTGGCCCGATAGCATCTTCTGTTTTTCATATATTGCCCAAATCTTCAATTGGTTTTGTGAGCTTGGGTTCTTAGCTCAAATGGGCAAACCCAAGGGTCTTAGCATGTATCCGTCGATATGAGCATCACCTTAAGCTAGGGTTTTAGGTCTTCCAATAGATTGGGTTCACAAACCCTAGGGTTTGATGGGTTATCCATATACACAAGTAGGGGATTTAGTACATGGAGGTGTACAAGAGAGGTAGATGTGTTCAATCAAGGCCTCCATGGGATGATTAAAACTTAGCCATAAAGAAATGCCGAAAAAAGTCCCAGGAAAGGTCCTTAGTCACTTATTCTTAGCTTAGGGTTTATTTAAATGGTCTTAGGCTAACATGGAAAGAAATATGGGTGTCATCATTGTTCATTTAGTGCAGGAATAGTGGCATGAATGTCCTCCATTGATGGCACTCTCCATTTGATAGGTGGAGCTCCATTAATGGTAGGACAAGGTTCATCTTAGACTTCTTCCATAGATTACTTAGGGAGAGAGAATGCCTATGAAAAAGAAAGCACTTACCAAGGTGAGGCAAGGTGGGCTGAGGTCCTCCTCCAACTCACTTCCTCTTCTTCTTCTCCCTTCTCAAGATCAATTTGTGGGTCTTCTTGGTGAAGTGAATAGTGAATCCCTAGGTTCCTATTTACTTCACTCATTTGTATACTAGGGTGTGTTTGGGTGGGGGTGAGTCCTTAGTTCCAATTTACTAGGCCTTGTTTGGTCTTGGTTTAAGTTATTGGGCCTCCTACCCTTTTAGGTCCACAATCCCACTTCTAATCCTTTAAACATACAAGCCTATAGTATGACTAGGTAATAAATGGGTATCTAAGGCCCATAACAAGCTTAGGTGGTTACACCTAAATACACACTCATTAATCATAATAAAATATGGTCTATGAGAATATTAACCCACCTCACGCATCTGGAGACAATGCCGGGAATAACCCTCTTTCTTCCACGCAGTCTTCACACATGCATACAAGGGGATCATCCTCAAAAGCAGGTCTAGGGTGTCTCCTCCTACTTGCTTCCGCCCACTCGCTAACATGGGGTGGGTAGTCAACAAATCTACCAGAGTCCACAAATCTACCCCATGTTCTATTTATGAACCTCCCCTCAACAACATCTCCCGACGATCGATCGATGATCTTGAATGTTGGCTTGACGGTAGCGGTCCATAGGTCGACGGTGTAGGCAGCCCGCCCAAGCTACAATACATTCATAAAGTTTAAATTAGTATAGGTTTTGAGTGCGGATATAACAATAATAATTTTAGCAAACTTGAAAGGCTTCATGTCATCCAATAATAGTAATAGATGCATCATTTCAGACTTGAAATGCATCATGTCATCTAATACTAGTTGATCTGACACCTTAGTCTTATTCCAATTACTTGGGTTTGGTGTTACATGCATCTATTGTATAAAGTCTAATACAACTATGACCCCATTCCACTAATCGTTTAAATCACCTTCATTTTGTGTCATCCATTTTCCTATTTATTTGTAAATTTGTGTTGTTTCATAATTAAAATTTTCATATCAGTAGTGTATTTTTTTTTCACAGCCCTAGCAATGAATTTGGTATTCAATGTTGAGTATTGCTGGAAAAATAAATGCGCACAAATGATGGTAGACCTAGATAGATATGACTACTTGGACATGGTCTATGATATATACAATACAGTTCTTAGGGGAATTCCTATAGGCCATACTGTTAAATTCAAAGTGAATTGTATACTCTCAAATAGATAAGTGATTGAGTTGAATGATGAGAATACTGTGTACAAGATGTTTACATTGCACGTGGATGCTGATTCAGTTAAAGTGCATGTGTGTAGTCTAGAAGTGAATGATGAAGTGACTGAAAATTATATAGTCAATAACTTCCCCAACTAAAAAATTACCAGAGAAGACAAAAATGAAGAAAATGAGGGTTATTTTGTAATAGATGCAGGTGGTCAAAGAAATTGAACTGTTAGACCTAACAGGGAAAACATTGTCCTAGAAGAGGTGGTGGTAGTTCCAATGCCTATAGTAATGCTATTGATACTGATATTGCTACTGCTAATGTAAGGGAAATGGATACTACAACTTCAGCCTTTGGAAGGCCAACTAGAACTTCAGCTACTACAAGGTCCAGTGGGAAGTCAGTTGGGGAAAGGGCAAACAGTAAATTTGATGTTAATGCTAGTCGAAGTGGGGCTAGTAGTAGATGTGATGCATCTACCGGTGGTAACAATTCTGAGAACACTTCACACATTGCAAAGACTAGCAGCAAGAGCATTACATCACGTAGGGAGACTACTGATGGTACAAGAACCAGGACAGCTTGCAAGAGTCACACTGTATATGAACCTATAGAAATTACATCTAAGGTAGACAGTAGTGGTGAAGAATGGGTGTGCATAAGTGATGATGCAAGAAATGAAATTGAAAGTATTGATAGTGATGGTGTTTCTGATGATGAAGATTATGTACTTGATGCTGAAAGGTAAGGAGGTGGGGATAGGGCAGGGGGTAGTCAGGATGAGTTATTTGATTATGATCCTAATGAGACCTATGGACCCAATCCTCAAGTTAATGGTTTTAATGAAAGAGATAAAATAAGGTTAGAGGTTGGTTTTGTATATGATAATGTGAATCATTTCAAGAGAGTAGTTGGTGAATATGTGATTCAAGAAGGTTTTGAGCTTCTTAAACAAAAAACTAAGAAGACATGAATGATAGCAAGATGTAGAGCTGATGGTTGTACTTAGAGAATTCATGCTTCTCCAAATGATGATAAAAATAACTTATGTCATTAATACTCTTAACCCACAACATACATGTATCAGAACATCAAAGAACATTCATGTTACATACAAATGGATTGTTGAGAAACTCTCTTCTGAGCTCAAAGCTGACCCAAAAATGTCCAGTCAAGTAATGTCAGCCATCTTGCTTAAAAATCATGGTATTGAAGTGCCATACATGAAGTCATATAGAGCACGGAAGATTGCTCAGGAATGGAATGAAGGTAACCATAAAGAATCTTATGCAAGGTTACCTAGTTAAGATAACTTGGTTCTGAGCAGAAATCCTAGTAATATATCCAAGCTCTAATATGAGGAGAGGGAAGATGTGTCAAGTGATCCAATCTTCAAGAGATTATTTGTATGTTTTAAAGCATGTAAGGAAGATTTTCTGAATGGCTGCAGAAAATTTATTGGACTTGATGGATCCCACCTCAAGGGAAAATTTGATGGAGTTTTGTTTGCAACTGCCTCAGTTGATGGGAACAATGAGTTGTTCCAAGTTGTATATGGAGTGGTAGAGATTGAAAATAAAGAGAGTTGGAGATTTTTTTTTTTTTTTAATCTAGTCTATATGATGCTCTTGGATCGGCCAATGATGACATGCCCCTAACTTGTATGTCAGACAAGCAGAAGGTATGTCATGTTCAGTTTGATATAAATAAGACATTTTTTATTCTTTCAAAAGTTTCGGTTTCATAGTATACTTATATTAAATCTATTTTGTTTTGCATTTTGGTGCAAGGGCTGTCAGATATTATTAGCGAGCTATTTGCATATTCTCATATTAAATGTTGCAGTATACATCTATACCAGAATTTCAAAGCAAAGTTTCCTAGAAAATTATTGAGAAATCATTTTTTGGCAGCTTCTGAATCATCTACTTTGATATTTTTTCAAAAGTCAATGGATTTCATTAAATCCATTGACAATGCAGCCTATAACTAGTTGAATAAGAAACCACCCACTTCATAGTCTATGCATGCATTTGATTTTAGATGCAAAAGTGATGTCATTACAAACAATATGACATGAGTCTTTTAACAATTGAGTAGAATCTTTGAGGAGCAAGCCCATCTTGACTTTGATCGACTCCATCAAGTTAAAAGTGATGGAGAGGTTGCATAAAAGGTACAAAAAGGGTTTTACATTTGACGGTACAATTACCCCCAAAGTTAGGAGCAAATTAGATGTGGTTTGACATTAGTCAAGGCCATGCAAGATTTTTGTGGCATTAAGGTGTCAGAAAACATTGTAAGGAAATATGTGGTTAATCTGAAAAACAGAAGTTGTATCTGTAGAATTTGGGAGTGTACTGGACTGCCATGTAAACATGCAGCTACATCAATTTCATACAAGAGAGGTAACCTTGAATATTATTGTGATGCATATTACAGCAAAAGAAATACTTGCTGACATATGAGGATATCATCCACCCCCTCACAGATCTAGAATAGTTGAGTACAGATAGTCTGAATGGTGTTTTTTCAACCTCCATTTTTGAAGAGATTGCCATGTAGACCTCATAAAAACCGAAGGAAGGAACCTGGTGAGGTACCTCCCATAGAGTTTAGGAAGAGACCTAAGAGTGTTAAATGTGGCATTTGCAATGATGTTGGAAATAATAGGAGGAAATGCCAGAGAGCTCCAGTGAAGAAAAAGAGTGCATCATCTAATCATCCAATCAATTGGAAGGTATTACTGTTTACACCTAAAATTATCGATCGACCGATAATGAAAGGCCGATCAACTTTAGGCTACAAGGGATTGGTCAGCAAGGCCAAACCCTCTACAAGGAAGAAACGTGGATATATAACGGTAGTAACCGTGACTTGCCCATGTTTAACACTATCTCCAAACCAGATGCCACCTTGAGGAGGGCGTGGTGTTTAAACCGTCTCACAACCATCAAAGAGAGACATGGTTAGGAACCGCTCAGAGAGTTTCCATCCTCAAAAGTATAAAAGATAGAATTACAGAGGAAGGAGAGATCTTTCGATCAACTAACAAACTTGCAACTTAATTTATCTTTTATTTCTACATTTTCACATTCTTCTTAGTGTAATCTTCTTCTCCCTCCTGATCTTCGCGATCATTCTCTCTCTTTCTCTCCGTTTGTCAAGTTCTTCTTTGATTTTTTGTAATAGTGGTATGTCCTTTGAGTATACCCACATTAAGATCAATAGAAGTTCTCAATTTCTTATTTCATTGTCAATTGTTCTATGACTATCCATGTCTTCACATATTGCAATTTGGTACTTAATTTAAAGTCCTTAGAGCAATCGAGGCAATTAGAGGGTGATCCATATAGCGTGATAGAAGTTATAAGTACAATCTTTTTCATATTGAGTAGTGAAGACTCTGGCAACAGGGTGATCCACATGGCCTGTTTGTTACGGTAGACGATTCTACGATTGACGAATTGTTTAAGTGAACCAGAAAAAGAGCCAAATAATTTTTGGTACGCCTGGTGGGACACTCTCATTGAGACATTATGGAAAAGAAAGGTATCCAACGAGCAAGTAAGAAAGGCGATGGGTTCCATTGCAGGACCCAGACCTTGAGATGGAACTTGAAGCCCAAATTAGAGCATATGCAGAGGTGCGGCCCGAGCAGGTGACCACCGTAATGCATAATGTAATGCAACTCTTAATGCATAGCATGTATCAGTTTACAATGGCCTTATCCACCTAAAATGATGCCCGGAATCGTCAGCTAGAGCAAATGGTCACGGTAATGCGAGCCAAGATTGGGTTACCTTCACCAGTGATTGAGCCCTACAATGAAACGCCAATTGCTAACCCCTGTGCTACACCCAATTTGGGTTAGTCTGTGGTTGAGAGGGGGAAGGAATGCATTTTAGGCATACCAAGTCAAGCTCCGTATGTAAACCATCCAAATTCTCATGTTGGATCTTCTCGGTCAGTAGACCATATGGCAAGCGAGCGAGCTGCAGAGGCATCCGCTATAACAAAAGAATGGGACAGACTCAATCCCAGAATAAGAATAAAAGGAAAGGAATCCTTATAAGTGATGACAGAGCACGTAGAGATGGCTAAGTCAAAACAATGTTCATCAAAGAAGGCTATAACAAAGGAAAACATACCGGGGTTGAAGTGTTGAGCGAGGGGCATTACCCTAACGCAGCCACCCTGGAGGCTGCTATCCACTTGCCTCTGCCCGATGAAGATAAACAATATTTCAAAGAACAAAACTTTTCAGTTAATTTGATTACGACAGATGTGTTGTGGATTCATCAATCGAACTTCCTTAAATGCAAAAGATAATTCGAGGGATAAGCCCTAAGGCAAACTTCAATCAAGACCAAAGACACCGCATTTAAGAAACATGTGATGTAAGGAAAAACTTTTTGCCTAACCGAAAGGTGATGGACTCGGATGGGTTGGGCATAGTTTGGCCGCCAGGTTAATGCGCCCGACCAAACACGCATTCACCTTGTTGCCAACATATGGCAGCAAAGGGAAAGTTTGTGTTGGCCAAGGGGCAAATGTATGACTTTTGTTTTGATTGAAGAGAAAGAAGTAATTAGTATTTTAATATAAATGATTGTTTGGTTTATTCTTTCATTTTAAATTATGTGCTATAAGAGAAGAATGAGATTATAAAAATAGAAGTGATGAGGCATAAAACACCCCACCTACCAGAGGCTGCCACGTGGCCGACCCGACCTCAGTCCGAGAACCGGGTTGGGCCGAGCAGGAGATTGGGCCGACCCCATCTCCGATGAGTCACCTGACAAAGCCAGACTCGAGTGAGCTAGCCAGTCGCTGAAGCCGAGCTCATACAGGTCAGCCATAGACTCCTAGCCGAGCTTGCGGCCGAGACCAAGAACTCGGGCCGACCTCCATTGCCGACCTCCTCTGCCAACCCCCTGGGTCAACCTCCGAGGCCGAGCCCTCCTCCATTGAAGCTGCCATAACACCCCACCGGGGATCTCCGGACCACGTCAGCACATCCCGAGAATCACGGGATAGGGATCGAGCCACGATCCCCGCGCAACACGGAATCGCACTCTACATGGACTCTTACCTTAATAAGAGTCCGACCTAAAATAACTCTCCACTCCGCTCTACGCGAGAGAACCTTCCGAAAGAAGGACTCCTACCATACTAGGACTCTCCCAACCGCCTCATCTCCTCCTCACTCTATAAATACCTGGTATGGAGCATCATTGTTCATCTTGCTTTTGACTACGCAGCTATTGTTGCATTGGAGACCGACTTGAGCATCGGAGAGTCCTAGGCCGGAGCCACACGCCCTCTTGTGCTCATTGCTTAGTTTTTGTAGGCTCATCCGCTGGCGAACCGAGCACCGGAGGTTTTCACACGCAACAGATTTGGCATCATCTGTGGGAACGACATCGGCAAGCATCGTCATTTCTACCAATTCCAAGAGCAATAACAATGGTGCACACGAGGTCAGGGCAGCATGGCTCGACTTCCTGTACGGAGGAGCCACAACCCGTTGGGCAGACGAGGCGATCATCGCCCCCCGAAGCCTCTCGGCAGGGGATAAACAGAAGACCCCCTCGGGCAGGGGGAGCGCAGCCCATCACGGGCACCATTCCCCCACCAGAGAGTGGGAATGGGGGAGGTGTGCTAACCACGGCCACGGCTAGCCGGGCACAGGCCGAGCCAAGCTTGGACGGGATAGGCCTACCAGCACGGCCACCCTTGCCGGAGAGTTTGGACCCCGAAACCCCGATAAATAATCGACAGGTTATGGACTTGCAACTGCAGATGCTCCACACTAACGAGATGCTGCGCACCTTCATGAACCAGATGGCCCGAGGCGGGCTGATGGGCCAACCCCTAGCAGCGCCCCTTCCAGCTCCGGTATGCCCTGAGAGAAACTTGCTGCAAAATGGTGGCCGGCGTAGGACCGAGCCGAGTCGGGCCGCGTCCTCACACCCCGCTCGTCAGAAGACTCCTCCTCCGTGCCCTAGTAGAGGCGCCCGGCGGGATGAACAAGAGTATCGCCAAAGCCCGTGAACAGGGCAGGAAATCGATCCAGCCGGCTCGGTAGCAAGGAGGTCGGTATTTTTTGGACGGCTCGGAGAGGACGAACAGCCGAGGAGAGTCCGAGAACAAAGGAAAGAGCCGGTTGAAAGGTGCGCGCCGAAACAAGGAGAAGGATCTAGTCATACCCCCCGGTGTCAAAGCTCGCCTCCCTGAGAAGAACAACAAGGGAGCCCCCATGGGTCCAACTTCCAGGAGGAAAAAAGAACAAGGAAGGATGGTGAGGACCGAGCTGACCAGAATGGCCGACCACAACGGGACTGACCCTATCGACCCCGGGCCGAGGAGCCAGTTGGCCGAGCACCTGAAACCGAGCTGGAGAGGCGGCTACGAGACTTGGCGGAGCAAGTTGAGGGGTTGAAGAAACAAGCGACCCCGGACGCCTACTCTTTGGTCGGGCGTCACCCATATCCTCCAGAGATCATGACCGTGTCATTACCAAACGGGTTCAAACCTCCCCCGTTCGACCAATATGAAGGGACAACCGACCTGACGGATCACATCAACTACTTTAATGCGAAGATGACCATGTATCGGGGAACCGAGATCATTTCTTACCGAGCCTTCCCTGCATCCCTCAAGGGCACGGGGACCTCATGGTTCTCCTGGTTGCCGCCGAACTCCATAAAAAGCTTTGCTCAACTCTGCCGAGCCTGTGTCACGCGCTTCCAGAGTAGTATGAAACACAAGAAGACGACGGTCAACCTCCTTGGCGTGAAGCAAAGGCCCGATGAGTCGATCCGAGCATTCGTCTCCCGCTTCAACAAGGAATCCTTAGACATCAAGGATTTAGATGAGGCCACGGCCCATACGACTATGAGCAACGGATTGGCCGACATGGACCTTATCAAGGACTTGGCCCGAAAGCCGACAAGAAACCTGGCCAAGCTCTTGGATAGGTGCAACGAGTTCGTAAATATGGCCGAGGTCCTCCAAGCCCGGAAGGGAAACGAAGGCCGAATCGATAAGAAAAGGCTGACAACGGACGACCGTAGGGAAGACAAAAGGCCCGGGATGGATCACCGAGCGGCAGTGTCGGATCGAGCTCGGAGCCCGACTACACTCCACCGAATGCCTCGCGCAAGGAGATCTTGATGCAAATACAGGATGGGGGTACATCCGTCGACCCCGACCGATGCAAGCGGGTCATCTCGGAATCCCAACAAATACCGCTGGCCCACAAGGACACCGGTCACGACACCGAGGATTGCTATCGTTGAAAAGAGAAATCGAAGAGCTGATAAAAGCGGGCCACTTGAAGCGATATGTCAAAGGAGGCCGAGAAGATCGTGGAGGTCGGCGGCCTGAAGACCGAGATCAAAGAAGAGCCGAGCCTAGGGCCGAAAAACAAGCGAGTTGAACGAGAAGATGAAAAAGTCTCGAGCCGAGAAGAAAGAGGACGGATCCGGGCCGAGCGGTGACAAGGAGCTCCCATATACACTATCCCTGAGGGCCCGGTAAGAGACTACTCGAAAGGCTAAGGCAAACGCGCGGTTCATCGGAGTGGCCGAGATGCCCGCCTAAAAACTCAAGCCGGGCGGCGACAATCTCCTTCACCGAAGCCGACCTCGAAGGTATAAGTTTACCTCATGATGATGCTTTAGTGGTGCGGTAGAAATTGCGAATGCACCGCCCACCGTGTATTGGTCGATACCGCGCATCCGTGGACCTTATGTCACTAGAAGCGCACCGATAATTTGGCTTCGCGACGAAGCGCTCAAGCCGAAGGTACCTCACTTCACGGTTCTGAGCCGCCGCACCATCAAAGGCTCGACGACTGGTGGTCACAATTGGGCAAGCTCCATGCCAGCGGCGATTTATCAAGTCAAATTCATGGTGGTATGGTCGGTGGTGGCTTTCAACGCCATACTCGCCGCCCTTCATTGACCGCCCTCCAAGCCATCATCTCCCTACACACTTGAAGATGAAGTTCCCACCGAGAACGGTGTCGGTGAGGTCCAAGGCTACCGTAGGTGCACGGAGTGCTACGCTACTTTCGCCAAGCAAAACAAGGGTAATGTTCGAGGAATGGCAATGTGCGCCGAGCATCTCCCGAAGATCAGCGGGATGAGCTTATCGAGAGGCGAGGACGGCCCGTGGAAGACCCGACCCACTTCATCTCGCGTGAAGATGACCCAAAGAAAGGTGGTCCAGCTCGGATCACTACTAAATGAAAATAAAAGGAATCAGCTGGAGTCTTCTTAAAGGCGAACGCCGATGTCTTTGCCTGGTCGGCCGCGACATGACAGCATACCAGGCATATAGCTGAGCACCGACTCCACGAGATCCGGGTCAAAAACCAATCCGGCTGCAAGAGAAGGAACTACGCACTTGATCGACAAACCGCGATCAAAGAAGAGGTAGAGAAGCTTCGCCGATCGTGGTTCATCTCGAGAAGAAAAATTTCCGACTTGGTTGGCTAACGCCGCCATGGTCCCTAAACCGAACGGGAAGTGGAGAATGTGTGTTGACTACACCGATCTCAACAAGGCTTGTCCAAAAGATGAGTACCCACTACCTCGGATCAACCTCTTGATCGACGCCACGGCAGTCACGAGATGCCTGAGTTTCATGGACGCGTATTCCGCTACAACCAAATCATGATGCATGAGGAGGATGAATCATACATGGCATTCCGAACCGATCAAGAAAATTTCGCTACAAGGTCATGCCGTTCGATTTGAAGAACGCACGAGCAACATACCGCCTCGTGAACTATATATTCTGCTGGCAGATCCGAAGGAACATGGAAGTCTACGTGGATGACATGTTGGTGAAAAGTTTGAAGGCCGAACACCACTTGGCCGACTCGGAAGAAGCCTTTGGCGTATTGAGGAAGAACCAAATGAAGCTGAATCCTCGCCAAGTGTGCATTCGGTGTGACCTCGGAAAGTTCCTGGCTTCATGGTCTCTATCAGGGCATCGAAGCCAATCCGGCAAAAAATCGAGACATTCAAGAGATGAGCCCTCCAAGGACGATCCGAGAAGTACAGAGGCTAAATGGACGTGTGGCGGCGTTGGCACGATTCATGTCGAGATCGGGCGACAAGTGCCTACTGCTTCTTTAAAGCCCTCAAGAATATCCGGAACCCAAAGGACTTTCTCCTGGCCTGACGAATGCCAGGAAGCTTTTGAAGAGCAAGAAATATTTAGAGAACCCGCCTCTTCTCACCGACCGAACCAAAAGAGGAACTTTAAGTTTATTTAGCCGCTACCCCGTAGTGGTCAGCGCGGTGTTGATCAGGGAAGAAAGTCGAACTCAAAGACCCATATACTACATCAGCCACGTTCTTGTCGATGCCGAGACAAGGTACTCTAGGTTCGAGAGGGTAGCGTTTGCTCTTGTTACGACCACAAGGAAACTAAGGCCGACTTCCAAGCTCATCCGATCGCGGTGATCGACCGACCAGCCACTCAAGAAGATATTGCACAAACCCGACGCTTGGGACGATCGACACTGGGCGGTTGAGCTAAGTGAGTATGATATAAGCTATCATCCGAGGACGGCGATAAAAGGACAAGCCCTTGCCAACTTCATCGCCGAACACAGGCCCGACCTTGAGGTCGGGAAGAAAAAGCAGAGAAGAGGTCGGGGATACGATCGACCCGACTTGGACCATGAATGTCGGACGGTTCAAGCAACTCCGGAGGAAGCGAGGCCGGCCTCGACATCGGGTAAGCCCCGAAGGGTTTCGATCCAATATGCCCCGAGGTTCAGTTTCCCGCCTCGAACAACGAGGTGAGTATGAAGCCCTTCTAGCCGGACTTCAGTCAAGCAAAGCAATGGGCATAAAGCGGTGAAGGTGCGAGGAGACTCCCAACTCGTGGTCAACCAGGTCAACGGTGACTATGAGGTGAAAGACGAAAGGATGATAGTGCACTGAGCCGAGCCCGAGATCTGATTTCCAAACTCGAGCACTTTGAGATGACTCGAATACCTGAGAAAAGAGAATGCCGCGGCGACTCCTTGTCCAGGTTGGCCGAGGCCGACCTCCAATATCTGAGCCGGTCAGTATACATAGAAATCTTGGAGAAGCCCTCATTACAAGAAGAAAGTGTAAGGCACATTGAAGAGCAATCTCGACCCCTCTTCTCCGATGCCTTGGTCCAAAGGGGGCCGAGTATGCATTGGCCGAGGTGCATGAGGGAATATGCGGGAGTCACATGGGTGGCTGAGCTATGGCATACAAGATACTTCGACAAGGATTCTATTGGCCAAGAATGCAAGAAGAGGCCATGAGGTATGTGAAGACGTGCGAAGTGTCAACTGCTCGCACCAATCTCAAGCCGACCAGCGACAAAGTTGACCTCAATGCTAAGCCCAATCTCATTCGCTATGTGGGGAATGGACATTCTCGGAGATTTCACCCCGGCATCGGGAAATAGAAAGTACGTGGTAGTGGTGATCGATTACTTCACCAAGTGGGTCGAGGCTGAGCCCTTGCAACCATCACCGAAGAACATGGAGAAATTATTCCGAGATAAGGTCATCTACCGGTTCGGCTGCCACAAAGTACTCATCACGATAATGGCATGCAATTCAACAACCCGGCCTTCCGAGAGTTCTCGCGAACACTTCTACATTGACTTCCGACTCCATCTCGGTAGCTCATCCGCAAGCAAATGGACAAGTAGAAGTGTCCAACCGAACATTACTCGCCAAGCATTAAGAGAAGGTTAGATGAGGCCAAAGGGAGATGGGTGGAAGAACTCCCAAGTGTCCTATGGGCATATCGGACGACAGAAGAACTCCAACCGGGAGAGTCCTTTTCGCCTTGCTTATGGGACCGGCCCTCGCCCGATTGAAGTTATGGCCTCATCGTACCGAGTGCTCAACTTCGATGAGAAGACCTATGAAGATGGGCTGAGGGCTAACCTTGACTTCCTCGATGAAGTTTGAGAAAATGCCCTACTCCGAACGCGCGCATACCAACAAGACGACAAAGTACTATGACTCAAGAGTAAAAGAGCAAGACTTTCGTCAAGGGGACCTTGTTCTCGAAAACTCAGTGCATCCCAAGCTGAGGCAAGAAGGAAAGTTAGCACCAAATTGGGAAGGCCCGACATAGTCTCCAAGCAAATTTGCCCGGCGTATCGCTGCGGCCTGGGCAAGAAGGTACCGAGACCTTGGAACTCGGAAAATTTAAAGAAGTTTTTTCAATAATTGAGCATGCTTGTATTCGGCTTCAGTTCCGACATTTGATTCAATAAAGTCTTTCCCCACCACTTAATGTATTTGCAAGCTCCTAAATTAAAGTCGTAAGACCAGTCCTCGTAGACCTGGCCGACCTCAAAGACCGACCCTCATAGGTCGGCAGCCAAGTCGTAAGACCGGTCCTCATAGACCTGGCCGACCTCAAAGACCGACCCTCATAGGTCGGCAGCCAAGTCGTAAGACCGGTCCTCATAGACATGGCCGACCTCTCAAGAGCAAACATCCCCCTTTGGCCGAGCCTAACAAAGTTCAAAACTAAGCTAAGGCATTAGTCTCGGCCAGGAAGGATGCTTGGCCACGCGTCCGCTTACATGACAGCCAAGTCGTAAGACCGGTCCTCATAGACCTGGTCGACCTCAAAGACCGACCCTCATAGGTCGGCAGCCAAGTCGTAAGACCGGTCCTCATAGACCTGGCCGACCTCGAAGACCGACCCTCATAGGTCGGCAGCCAAGTTGTAAGGCTGGTCCTCATAGACCTGGCCGACCTCAAAGACCGACCCTCATAGGTCGGTAGGCAAGTCGTAAGATCGGTCCTCATAGACCTGGCCGACCTCAAAGATCGACCCTCATAGGTCGACAGTGAAGTCGTAAGATCTGGCCGACCTCTCAATAGCAGACATCCCCTTTTGGCCGAGCCTAACAAAGTTCAAAACTAAGCTAAGGCATTAAGCTCGGCCAGGAAGGATGCTAGGCCACGCGTCCGCTTGTATGATGGCCTGTCCAATCGGACCAAAGGGAACGACGAATTAACCAACCAAGGCGAGGATCACCGTGACCTCGGGCATGGCATGGCCGAGCCGCCGACCACGTGAGGCATGGGTTAAATTGGAGACAAGTTCCTAAGCTCGGCTACCAAAACGACTCAGCAGTTCGGCCACAAACAAAACAGAGTACACAAGAAAAAGAAGGTTAAGAGCACTGAGCTAAAACACTTAGACAAACTCTGGCAAAAAATAAATTTTTTTCATTCATTATAAGCCGACTGATCGGCATGGTTACAAGATGGGCAGTCCGGCCCCCAAAAAAAAATAAAAAATAAAAAAAATTTACATCTCGGTATCCTTGGCGTTGGACTTGGAGGCGACCTCGGAAGTATCCACGACAGTAGGCTCGGCAGGAGGGTCTTGTGGTCCAGCTTCAAGAGGGAAGACGTCGGTCGGAGTAGGTTCTCAAGGGGCGAGCCCGGGTGACCTCGGCTCCCTCCTCGTCTCCCAACTCCCCAAAGAAAGGTAGTCGCATCATCATCAAAATGGGAGAGATTGAGATCGTGGCACGCCGCCTTGATCTCGGCCAAAGCTCACTGCCTCGCTCGAAACCTTCGGGCGTATGGAGGCCTCCCCGATCTCATGGCGTACATCAGCGTACTCCTCCGATTAAAGATAGTCATTGACCGCCTCGTTTTGAGCCGTAGCCGATCTTCCTTGGCCTTCCCTCACCTCGGCAAGCCGAGCCCGCAGAGCCGGACCTTTTTCTCTCGCCTAACCACCTCGGCCTCGAGAGCTCTCCACCTCGGCCTCGGCGACAGTGAGCTTTCTTGGGTCTTCGACGCCTGAACGGCATCCCGGGCATCTCGGTAAGCCTTCCGCACCGGACGCCCAGGGAATGGTTCTCGCTCAAGAGCCGCCAAAGCGGAGCATGGTCTCCACCGCTTGGCGAAGCCCAACAAAAAAGCACGAGAACAAAATCAAGATAGACCACACAGATCATATCTAATCACGAGAGCCGACCAGAAACTTACCATGTTGAAATCCTCGAACAGAGTGGAGAGGAGCTCGGTCGGACAGCGCCGAGCTTCTCCTTGTTCTGCTGGAAGCCGACCTGCATCCAACCATTCTTTGGTGTGTGCGCCGACGCCAAGCCGAGTCCCCTTGGAAGAGGCGCCAGGTCGGCCTCACAGGAACGTTGTTGGCCGAAGCCCTCCCCAAGACGTATCGGGAGATGTTGGTGGGTGAAGCCACGGGCGGAAGACCACCACTCGTCAGATTGACCGAAAGCTTCTGACGCTTGAGGTCTCTCGATGGGCTCCTCTCGCCTTTCTGGCCTTTCCCCTTTCTCGGAGACCCGGCTGGGCCCGTATGCTTCTCGGCCTCAAGGCCGACCATGGCGTCCGATGGTCCCGATATCACGGCCTTGCCCTTGGGGGCCTTGGAGGACTCGCCCCGGGGCTTCTTCTCGGCATTTTTTTCCTTCGGTCCTCAAGGGTCTCGGCCCTTAGCCGAGTTATATCCATGGGGGAAATGTGGTCGACCACTGCAAGAGAAACCGAGAAAATCAAAAAATAAGTCAAAAAAAGAGAAGACTAAGTAAAGGGGTCAGCTCGGACAACGGAGACGGGCTCGGCTAGGGCTCCTACCAGGGGTCATATGCCACCTTTGAAGAAACCCCAAATTTGTGGCTGCCCAGAGCCGCACTCTTCCCCGATCGATGGCAGAAGTAGTACCACCCCTTCTCGGGAGACTTCTTCAAGAAGAAGAGCCGAGAGAAAAGTGCCACGCTCGCACCTCGGCCCATCTCGCGAGAATAAGGCGTAGAAGCCGTACACGGCCAACCAAGAGTTCAGCACCAAATGACCGGAGACAGGTGGAAGTGGTCCAGGATCTGGTCCACCAGGCCGAGAACGGGGAGCCTGAACGCATACTTAAAGGGTGTTTCGTACAAAGCCACCTCGTCGGGCTGATGAAGCGAGGCCATCTCCCAGGGTTAGGAACTCTGAGCTGAATGTCCTTGGGGATGGCATAGGTCATCCTCAGATAGTTGAGGTTGGCCTCCGTGATTGTGCTCGGAACGATGCCGACACTACCTTCCTCGGGCTCAGGGGCATCGGCAGACGAGCTGACTGAGCCAACCCCCACCTCGGATGAATCTCCCTCACTTGATTCCTCATCGGATGAGGACGACCCTGAGTTCTCGGGTCGGTCTGCGGCGATGGGATGGGCCGCGTGGTCAAACTCCAAGAGTAATGGAGGCTCGGCCACCTCGGCGACGAAGCTCCACTACATCGGGCTCATCCGAGGTCGAGCCCAACAGTCTATGGTGGGAGAACGAGCGGGGAGCTCTCGGCTTGGACTCGCGCCCTCGCCACCCTCGGCGAACAGCTCGCCCATGGGACTACTACCAACTGACATACTCGGGCGAAGAAGACTTAGGTTGAAGAAGAGCCGAGCGCGAACGAAGCAAAGGCCGAGCTGATCACGAACAAGTAAACACCGAGCTGAAGAATCCAAGCTTGCCGAGAAGTCAATAACTTAGAGCGGTGAGGAATGAATAGTTGGGAGTCGCCATTTATAATCCTTGGGTTTTCTTGATCCAACGGCCGACGTAGCTCAAAGCATAATTCAACGGCCCGCATCAAAGGACGTTTCGAATTCGCAGCCGCCATAATGACTCTGTTGACGTGGCACCGACACCCAACCGCCGACCGTGCAACGTCAAATCCACGGCAAAAATAAGCTTGGCTCGATGCGATAAATCTTCCGCATAAGCCGACTCGGGAACTTCACTCATCGCTGCCGAGCCGACCCCGATGAGTGGGGGGGCCTGTGATGAGGCATAAAACACCCCACCTACCAGAGGCTACCACGTGGCCGACCCAACCTCAGTCCGAGAACCGGGTTGGGCTGAGCAAGAGATTGGGCCGACCCCATCTTCGATGAGTCACCTGACAAAGCCAGACTCGAGTGAGCTAGCCGGTCGCTGAAGCTAAGCTCATACAGGTCAGCCATAGACTCCTAGCCGAGCTTGCGGTCGAGACCAAGAACTCGGGCTGACCTCCATTGTCGACCTCCTCTGCCGACCCTCTGGGTCAACCTCCAAGGCCGAGCCCTCCTCCACTGAAGCTGCCATAACACCCCATCGGGGATCTCTGGACCACGTCAGCACATCCCGAGAATCATGGGATAGGGATCGAGCCACGATCCCTGTGCAACACGGAATCGCACTCTACATGGACTCTTACCTTAATAAGAGTCCGACCCGAAAATAACTCTCCACTCCGCTCCACGTGAGAGAACCTTCCGAAAGAAGGACTCCTACCATACTAGGACTCTCCCAACCGCCTCATCTCCTCCTCACTCTATAAATACCAGGTATGGAGCACCATTGTTCATCTTGCTTTTGACTACGCAGTTACGCTGTTGCATTGGAGACCTGACTTGAGCATCGGAGAGCCCTAGGCCGGAGCCACACCGGCCCTCTTGTGCTCATTGCTTGGTTTTTGTAGGCTCATCCGTGGGCGAACCGAGCATCGGAGGTTTTCACACGCAACAAGAAGCAACCAAGTGGTAAAGTAAAAGGACGGTCAATAGCGAGACCGTGACAGCTACCTAACAAAAGTCCAAAATAAAATGGTCAACGTCAAGACCACTACAAGTATTTGATGAAGAGCTACCAAAAGAACATATGATCGAATATTTACTTAGGATACAGGGAAAGCCACACTCATCCTAAGGCACTTTCAATCTCGGCTAGCTCGACTTTGGCCCTCCTAATTTTGTTTGCTCAATCAGGAGAAGAAGGAAACATATCGTGTAAGACAACTCCACTTTTATAAGCCTCCTTATAAACCTCCGACATCACAATGGAGTTGGTTGTTTTAGTTGTTTCAATGTCCCTTCTCTTCTCCATCAAGCTATTTATTTCTTCAGCCAAGCATGCCAGTTGAGCGTCATAAGAAATTTCAATCTCACAGCATTCATCAATGACCGATCGGAAATCTCAAGACAAGCAGGAATTCTATCGGTCATCAGTGGGACCATATCTTTCAACCTTTGGAGACAAATTTTGAAGACCAAAGGGACATCGGGACATGCTTCGATAGTTCCAAGTGTTGTTTGTAAGTCAGTCAGTTTTTCTTGCTTTATAAGTTCTTGAGCTGCCATACCTTCGACCGAATGCAAAAAGTCTAATGCTTTCTCTGTAGCGGGAGAACTTAATTTCCGAAATGGTAGAGGGAACTCAGGCAAGGGGACCTTCGTTGTCAAGTCATCCAAGAGGGTCATCATCTCGTTCAGAGTTGGAGCTAACTGAAGAAAAAGGACATCAGCAATGGTCAGATGTCAATTTCAAACCATAATGTGAAAGCAGAAGTGTGGTTGGAGTGTTTACCCTTGAATGTTGGTTGACTTCCTCGTCATCAAAAGAACTATTGCTAGAGACAGGATTCCTTGGTGATAGGCTCACGTTGAGAGGTATAGGGTCTTCATATATCCTCGTTGATAGGCTCACTCTGTTTAAACCCTAAAATTACTGACCAACCGGTAATGAAAGGCCAATCAAATTTAGGCCACAAGGGATCGGTTAGCAAGGCCAAACCCTCTACAAAGAAGAAACGTGGATATATAACGGTTGTACCATAACTTGCCCATATTTAAGACTATCTCCAAACCAGACGTTACCTTCAAGAGGGCGTGGTGTTCAAAGACTCACAGTTGTCAAAGGGAAACACGATTAGGAACCGATCAGAGAGTTTCCATCCTCAAAACTATAAAAGACAAAATTACAGAGAAAGGAGAGATCTAAAGGCCGATCAAATTTAGACCACAAGGGATCTCTCAGTAAGGCCAAACCCCCTACAAAGAAGAAACGTGGATATATAATGGTTATACCATGACTTGCCCATATTTAAGACTATCTCCAAACTAGATGTTACCTTCAGGAGGGTGTGGTGTTCAAACCGTCTCACAATCGTCAAAGGGAAACACAGTCATGAACCACTCAAAGAGTTTCCATCCTCAAAAGTATAAAAGACAGAATTACAAAGAAAGGAGAGATCTCTCGATCAACCAACAAACCTGCAACTTAATTTATCTTTTATTTCTGCATTTTCATATTCTTCATAGTGTAATCTTCTTCTCCTTCCTAATCTTCACGATCATTCTCTCTTTCTCTCCCTCTATCAAGTTCTTCTTTGATTTTTTGTAATAGTGGTATGTCCTTTGAGTATCACATTAAGATCAATATAAGTTCTCAATTTCTTATTTCACTATCAATTGTTTTGTGACTATCCTTATCTTCACATATAGTAATTTGGTCTTTAATTTAAAGTCCTTAGAGCAATCGAGGCAAGAGGGTGATCCATATAGCCTAATAGAAGTCAGAATTACAATCTTCTTCACATTGAGTCTTATAGACTCTAGCACGTCCGCGCTCTCTACTTATACTGTTTGTCACGGTAGACCAATTCTATGGTTGACCGACTGTTTGAGCAAACCAGAAAAAGAGCTAAACAATTTCATTCCAAACATTAGTCAATTCTTAAAATTCAATTCTTCTGTACTCATATTCACTTTAGAATATTCAATTTTTATTCCATGTACAGATACTCATATTCAATTTATTTCATGTTTATGTAGAAGAAGAGAAGAAATGAGGAGCAAGATGATAGTAGCATATCTCAGAGAATAACTAGATCACTCCATTCTTACATACTCATATGTAGTTTAATAGCTCATGCTAAAAATTTCCTAGATAATTAATATTCAATTTGTTTAATGTTATCTAGGAAAAGAAAAGAAATGTGTAACAAGGTGATATCAGCACATCACTGAGAGTAACTAAATCACAAGCTTCTACTACTATAGTTGAGACTGCACAAGACAAGGTCAGAGCCTAATTAGCAGCAAAATGGGAAAAGAGGAAAACAAGCAAACAAAAGTAGCTGAGAAGCTTGGGGTGTATCTATTAATAAAGACAAATTTGATTTGATGAGTTTTGTTTTATGATATGTAAACATATTGATGTGTAGATCAGCTAGCCATTGCTTGGTTCTTCGTGCTAGCGGAAAGACTTGATTCTTGGATGCGCTCCCGCGCAACCTTGGTCTACGATCATCTTACTAATAATTGGGCTCATCCGTTGCTTGGTTGAGTAAGGCCATTGCTTGTTTTCTTCGCTTAGTAAGTTTCTTTGCTTCGCTAGGTTAGGGGTTTTGTACACTGCTTACGTTTTTAGCTTGCTGCTCGCTTCAGACCGATCTGTGCCTCCGGTCATGAACTTCCATTGCCTCCTAGCGAGCAGGGCCGTAGGGAAAACTGAGGTTGCTTTCTCTCAGTCTCAGTTAAAGTATAGTTCGTGCATCGAGTGTTATTCGCATGTGTTGGAGTTGGGCTGTGATGGTGTCTTTCAGTGTGGAGAATCCGAGGCCGAGGGGATCGTTCCTATCTCTCTGCATACTCAAATTGGAAAAGGGGAGCAGAGAGATTTGATTACCAAACCAAATCAACCTTCCACCAGATGGAAAACAAATAGCAATCAGAGAAGGAAGAAAGAGCCATGAACGAAGAAATCATATGCAAACCACTCTACCAATCAATCCAATAGAAAAGCAATTACAACGTCTATGAGAAAGAAGGGGGGGTGGGCTATTCATTACCGAGCTACTCTACGTATTGGTAGGACTATACTATCTTAGAAATCCCCTCTTCATCAGGTCAGGCTGAAAAGGCCTTGTTCTGCCTTCCTTGAAAAATGCTTAGGTTGGATTCTCTTATGCCCTATTTATCCGGTTTGATGCCTTCGTCAGTTCGGATTGCGAAATGGCATTACCTTCTGGTTCTGGAGAAACTGGGTATGTTGCTTTGTGAGAAAGGATGGGAGATGCCCTTTCGTCGGCTAATACTGGTTCGGATATTTACTCTTCGGCGAGAGGCCTAATCGAAGGAAGCATACGACGTACAAAAAGTTCACGCCCTTCTTTATCTCTAAAGATAGGGTGTCCTAACCATCCAACCGCTATTCCACCCCCGTTATCCACTCCACCCACCCACACCGATTAGGTTAAGAGACATTGTTCGTTTAAGGAAATCAGTCTATCGATTAGTGCTTAGAATCAATTTAATGAGCTTGTTCTACTAGACCGAGAATAGAAATTCAGTAGGCAAGGGTAATATGAGCGCCTTTGACTAATCTTAAAAGAAGGGCAAAGATCAAACAAGGCAAGAAGGGAAAAGAAAGAAGAGAAAGAACTGGGAGTTGGCGCCTACATAACTGGTTGCTTGCTTACCAAGCCATCCTGGCAAGCTTCTCCAGTTCTATTATTATTCTTGACTTGACTTATTATTATAAAAACTACTCACTATCCAAATGAAAGACGATCTATTATCTACCCAAGATAGTTGAGTCTGATCATCGATTCCCTCATGGAGCAGGTAATGAGAGTATATGCATTTGATAGGGGAGTATATCCAACCATTGCCTCATGTAAGAGTCTGCTCATGGTTGCCTTTTTTGATGATGCTTGGTGATAGTTCCCCTTATCCTTCCTCTGCGGCCCTCATCCACTAGTGTCTGCTCTTGCCCCATTAGATGGTGCTGGGGGAAGGGGACTTGAATGAATATACAGGCCCGAGCACTCTTATTCTCATTTGTCGATTCTCTATTCACTGGAGGTGGGCACTAGAACTTTGGGGAGGTAGTCTGTATATTGACTCAGGTTGTATATGGGTCTTAAAACAATGTTCTTGTATTTGTAATAGTTTTTTCTTAAATTTGGATGAGATGTGGTGTGAAAACTTTGACAATGGTGGCCTCGATGGTATAGGTTTCAGAGTGTGTGGATGAGTTGTGGATATGAACAATAGCCTTGATTAGTCTTACTTAATGGATGTGATGGAATGTTCTTTGGATGTGTTTCCGTTCATTTATGATAAATTTAATTGTGTTGATATCATTAATCATAGGTTGTAAATGTTATCTTGTTTTAGGGAAAATGTTGCCTGGTTTGAAAACATGACAACTACTTGTAATTTGTGGATTGAATGATCTTTAGGTGCATTTAATTATAATGATATCATTAACCACATGTTGTCCTATTTTAGGGGAAATGTTGTCTGTTTGAAAATAAGACAAATACCCGTAATTTGTGGAAATGCTGTCGTAATTTCCCCTACGCCTGCTATTCACTAACCACCTATTCTAGTGTATTGGTGTTCTCCTTTCAATGCGGTAAAGCTCAATGTGGATGGGGCGTGTAAAGGAAACCCTGGGGTAGGGGGAGGAGGAGGTATTATTAGAGATAATGATGGCGAGTCTTGGTTGCTTTCGCCAACTTCTGTGGTGATTTTACAAACTCTATAGCGGAGTTTAGAGCTATAAGGGATGGTCTCAAACTTTGTGCTGAGATGGGATTCTCAGGCTTCCATGTGAATTTGGACTCTACCACAACTGTGTAATGTATTTCCAATAAAGTGTGCAATATTTGGAAGGGTGGTACTAGTTCCACGAATGTTTGGTCTTAGTTGATGCGCTTCAGCCGATGATTTCTTTTACTTTTAGAGAGGATAACAGGGTGGCGGATTGGTTGGCAAACTATGCATGCGATTCAACATCTAACACTTTATTTTGTCTTGAATTAGATCTTCCTTTGGACCTTAGGCAGATTTCTTGCGATGATGCAGCGGGTCTTCTAGTATTGAGAAAATAGTTAAGTTTTTCTTCGGGGATTTTATGGGGGAGAGGTCCTCATTTGAGTGTTTGAGAGTGGTTATCTATTCGGGTAGGGGTAAAGCGGGAATGTCCCCCCCCCCCCCTTGTATTCTTTCCTATTTGTTGGTATTATTTATTCATAAAATTTAAGGGGCCAGGCCGGGTCCCAGAGAATATTCAGGTAAAATAATAAAATAAAAAAAAATAAATGATATTTACGTACTTTTAATTGTGATGATATCATTGACCATAAGTTGTACATGTTGTCTTGTTTTACGGGAAATGCTGTCGATTTGTAAATAAGACAAATACCAATAATTTGTGGATTGAATGATATTTAGATCCTTTTAACTGTGATGATATCATTGACCATAGGTTGTACAATTCTTATTTTTTGAGGAAATAATTGCAATAGGCTACCTTCGGATCATTTCTAGTCTAGATGACCACATAACACAAACACAATGCATAACAAAAAGAAACTCATTTCATTGCTAATAGTAGTTCACAAATTTTTTTTATAATAAATGCTAAAACAACTATAACAAGAAAAAGAAAATACAACTTAACCAATACATTCCCCCGCCCTAATCTAAGATCTATCTGCTTTAATTAAGTTTCACACTACGCAACTCTTCCATCAGCTATTAGGACTCAGGAGGATTGATGTTTAGTACACTTTGCATCTCTTCCTTAAACTCCCCTAAATCATCAATTCTTGGTTCATTGCTAGGACCACACCAGTAGAAATATTGACAATTATTCTCTTGATTCCTTCGTGGGTAGCAGTACTAAAGTTTGTTCAGATTGTTCTTAGACTCTGATATCTTTGCATCCACTTTAAGACCACATTTACACTTTACCTTAACGTTCTTCAATCCTTGAAGGTTGCTATCATTCACACTAGATGTAGACAATGGATCTGCAAACAAGATACATCATTAGTTGAAAGAAAATAAAAATAGAATCAAAAGTTATACCATCCCAGTGTATATAGTATGTTAATGTTTACAGATTAGTGACACCAAAAGTTATACCATCCCAATGCGAAGAAGAGAGAAAAAAAAATCCACACTGCTGAAGTAAATTCTTGCTTATCTTCTTCTTTCAAACACATCACACATCTTTCCATCACTGAAGTCATTTTTTCCAACTAAGTTGGAAGCATGCTTTGTCATTACAATTCGTCAAACAAATAAAAGAGATTAGATGCAAAGCTTGAAAAGAGGATGGTGGAAGCCATCAAACACAGAGGTGCATCAGGGAATAATACATTCAGATCAATGAAAAACAAAATCATTAGGTTTCCTCAATTCAAAGAGGAGTTGAGAAACATCAAGAATGTGTTTGTGCAGTATGCACAATCTGATTTGTACTTGCTCTATTTATCTTTATTACATTCTTGCTAGATGGTCTCTAAAGAGCTATCCCTGGTCTGCATCGATATTCTTCTATCCATAGATGAAGACTCAAATGGAATTATTGATCACAAGGAACTAAAAAAATGCTTAAGCAAACTACAACTGCAACTGACAGAGAAAGAAATGGAAGAACTATTCTCTCATCACATGTCCACAAAGCTTTCAAGAACAAGGCACCTAGCAAATTCGACTAGCATCAAAGTAACCATAAATAATTGATCCAAAGAGCTTTCAAGAATAGGGTTGTGATGGAATGCAATGTAATTAACCCCAAATTAGAATTTTCAAACATTCAAAGATGAGTTATGCCCTAATATTTCGAACCCTATTCTTTGGATTTAGCCCTAATTTTACTTTGCAACTAATATGGCAAGCATATGAAGGAGATGAGAGGCTGAATTGAAGAAACACTAAAACATTTATCTTCTTCGAGATCAGAAGACCTTCTTTTTCCCTGGTGTTTGCAGGAGACACCTTGGAGCTCACTGGCGGTGAAGAACTGCAGTTCGTTTGCTCAGTTATGGGTGTTTTATGTTGAAGATGAAGAAAAGGGTAGTACTGTAATTTTATTTTATAATGTTTTAGTATAAGGGTAAAATAGTCTTTTTCAAACAATAACTAACAACTTCAGCCAGAGGGTGTGTATAATTGGATTTTTATCTCCTCCGGTTCCCATCCCCCAGTTCCTATCTCAGAGGACATGTTTACTAAAGTAATCGAACGGTCAATTTTGAAATTCAAGGTTAACCAAGGTTAACCCTAAGCAAGTCCAAATTGAGAAGATGGGTTTAGTCTTTCCTGCCCCTTTCTTGCGTTACTCCCCCTCTCACGAATCCTCACTATGACCAGTGTTTCCCTCTCACGAATCCTGATTGTGACCGGCATCGGTGACAAAGGAGACCCTTGCAACGGTGAAATCGAAAACACCCACAGGCGATGGTGACAAAGGAAGAGAGACTTTTGTCGCCTCTCTCACACCTATGTTTCTCTGTTCCAGCCGACGGCGAAAGGAAACACCGTCGTGGCCATGCTTTGAGATCCCCTGCTCTACATCTCAAACACTCTCTTATTCTTACCAACCCTCTTTTGGGTTTACCAAACCCTCTTTTGGATTTACCAAACCCTCTCCCACCCTCTCTCTCTCTTTCTCTTAACAAACTATCTCCCTCACCCAGCTACCGGAGCTTGCTCACACCAACCCCTCACCGGTCCTCTACTCCATCACTGCCCATGGGAGTGTGGTTTGGCGACAGCGATGACAATGGCACTTCGCCTCCCTCTCTCTGTGTTCCAAGTGATATCTACTCAATCACAGAGTTCCTCAACCACGGATATTTTGTAAGGGTATTATGGTAATATCCCTTTATATGTTCTAATATAATCCTACATGTATTAGGGCTCAGGCTGTGAGGGGCAATCTAGTAATTAGTCTATCTGACCTAAACCCTAGTTTCCCTATAAATACTAGCTGGAGGTAGCAGCCTGGGTATTCCAAACTTGATACATAGGGTGTAATGTTTTAAGCAACCTTGTGCTTAAACCCTAAAACCCTAACAATCTTAAAGCATTAGATTATTTTATTTTTCTCTCCTCGATCATACGTCGCGGTTCTGGTTTTGTAATCGGCTTTGGAGAAGAACGATCTTTGGTTTTTCCAATCGTGTGTACCTATTCATGGAATTCAGATTCACAGTTCGGCTTCGACGATAGTCTCCATTCAACATTTTGATCTTTTGTGCGAATCTGGTTTTTTGTGCTCCGAATCAAGGTTTTGATTGTGCGAATCTGGTTTTTTGGCTTCGATGATCGTCTCCATTCACGGTTCAGCTTCGGTTCTAGTTTCTTGTTTTCTAAGCCTTTGCTTAGAAAAATGAGCCTACAGAATGTCATAAAGCTTTGTCATCCCAAAGCTTTTGAAGTGATTGTTTTAAAAAAAAAAAAAAAGAAAAGACAGAAGGGGGAGACGAAAGCTTACTTTGCAGAATTTTGTCTTTTGTCAGATAGCTTTGACAAAAGCTTTGATTGATTTCAAAAAAAAAAATTAAAAAAATAAAAAAAGCCAAAAGAGGAAGCAAACGTACTTGTCAGAAAGCTTTGAAAAAAAAGTTTTGAGAAAAGTTTTTGACAAAAAGGTTTGATTTGATTGATTGCTTGATTAAAAAAACAAAAAAAGGAGAAAGTGGGCAACGACCTTTTGGCAGAAATTCTTTTTCGATTAGACCACTACCCGGGAGCAGCCAGCACCCACGCCAGCAGCCAGCAGTAGCATGCATACCGCTAGTATCGACGCCATTGCAACGTCAGGATCCTTCCTCCACCGCCTAAATCTAGGGTTCTCCATCTCAGGTGTAATTGTTTCTTGAAGCATTTATTTTTATTTAAATTTTTTCTTAGGCATATAAACAAATCACATAATAATGGAGAAAGATGTTGTTCCAATTGAGATGGTAAAATTGAAAAGCTTTAGTGGCTCTGAGTTCAGTTCTTGGAAAAGGAGGACTCAGTTTTAACTGAAGTACCTCAATATTTTCTACACTATGGTAAATGAATTTTTTGATTGCACGGACCTAATTGAAGCCCAATGGATAAGTGATGAGGACTTCTGCAAAGACTACCTTTTGAACTGTCAGTTGGATAAGCTAGCAAAGACCTATAGTAGATATGATACTGCAAAAGAGATTTGGGAAAACCTAGAAGCCCAATTCAAAAAAGAAGAGGAACTATCAAAGACCCACTTGGTTGACAGGTTCATGGATTTCAAGTTTCAAGAAGACAAGGAAATACTTCCTCAAGTAACAACCTTTGTGAACTTGAGAACAAAATTGAACCAAGAGAGTATCCCTGTTGTTTTTGTATTCTTAGTAGGTGCAATTATTTTCAAGTTACCCTGTACCTGACATTCCTTTAAAATGGAGATATATAGGAAGAATGCACAAGTGGGGCTGGATGATCTCAAACGGTTCATTAGAATCGAAGATGAGAACAGAGCCACGAACAACTTGGAGATGGTCAAACAACAATAGGCATCTGCCAATTTAGTTTCATAATCTAAGAAAAATCCTAGGAAGTCCAAGCCACCTAAGAAAGAACCCCAACAGTTGGAGGCCAAAAAGACTAACTTTAAAAAGAAGGGTAAGTGCCACAACTATGGCAAGTGGGATTATTATGCATCTGAGTGTAGGGGTCTTAAGAAAAGGAACATTGACACACCAAAGAAGGAAGTTCACATGATGGTAGACAAGACTGAGCATACTGACTTTGTTGCCATGGTTGGTAAGGGTAAGGGATTAGCCAGTACATCTTCAGATTGGTGGTTAGACTATGGGGCGACTTGTCATATTTGTAATAACAAGAACCTGCTAACTGATGTTGTTCAAGTAGCAGAGACTGTCACTATTGCAAATGGAGACGTCGTGAATGTGGCTCAACAAGGGACAGCGAACTTGGTTTTATCATCAGGTAAAATACTAACTTTGAAAAATGTTAAAGTCTTTCCTGATTTTGAAAAGAACTTAATTTCAATTGAAATTTTGCTTGATGCTAGCATGCCTATTGTTTTTAATAGTAGTAGAGTAACACTGTCTGTTAATTCTTTCTATTTTCGATGTGCTTACTCTTTGAATGGTATGTTTAGGTTGAGTTTAGCTAATGAGACAATAAACCAGGTTAATCATATTTCACTTGATCCCAAAATACTACACTGTAGGTTAGGACATGTGAACTATAGGAAAATGCTCAAACTAGCTAAAATTCATAATTCACCATTAGACACTTCAAGTAGATTTAAAAGATGTGAAGTGTGTGCTTAAACCAAACTAACTAGAAAATCTTTTAGACCGGTTTCTAGGAGCACTCAACTTCTTGAACTTATACATTTTGACATTTATAACTTTAAAAGCTACACAACTAGAGGAGGTCGGAAGTATTTGATAACATTTATAGATGATTTTTCTAGATATTGTCATTTATACTTGTTAAAATCTAAAGACGAAGTACTTGAAATTTTTAAAATTTTCAAGAATTTGGTAGAAAATCAATTGAACTTGAAAATTAAAAGATTTAGAAGTGATAGGGGAGGATAATATAAATTGACAGAGTTCAAAGAATTCTGTGCCTCTGCGGGCATAATCCTTAAAACTGCTACTCCTTACTCACCTTAATCAAATGACATAGCTGAAAGAAAGAACAAGATGTTAAACTCCATGTTATTGATAGCTGACATGCCCTCTTGCTATTGGGGAAAAGTAGTGTTGACTGCAAATCACATTCTAAATAAACTACCACATTCAAAACTGACTTCTACACCTTATGAACTATGGCATAACCATCCCTATAGATATGACATTCTTAAGGTTTGGAGCTGTATAGCTTATGTTAGGATACAAGACCCTAGGAGACCTAAGGCGAAACTAGAACAAATACTTATGTGTATCTGGGTTGTATAGAAGACAATGTTACAGGTTAATTTTTGGATCTATCAACCAATGTGGTGATAGAATCTAGGGATGCTATATTCTTTGAGGATAAATTCCTCAGAGATAAAGGCCTGGCCTTACCTGGTCTGACAGAAATGGTTACAAAATCACTTATGGATTCTGAATCAATTATTTCTGACACTCAATCCACAATGATTGCTGAATCAGAGTCTAGAAGAGTATCTACTACAGACCGAGTACCCAAGAATTTTGGTGAGGATTTTGTGACTTACCATTTAGAGACTGATCCATCCACCTATAAGGAAGTGATGAGATCTAGGGACTCACTACTATGGAAAGAAGCCATTGAAGAAATGAGCTCTTTAATGCAGAATGAGACCTGACACCTTGTTGATCTACCTAGAGGGGCTAAGACAATAGGATGTAAGTGGGTATTGAAGAAGAAACTTAATCCGGACGGGTCTATAGCTAAGTATAAAGTACGGTTAGTAGCTAAGGGCTATACCCAGGTGCATGAGATAGATTATTTTGACGTTAACTCCCCAGTCTGCCATTTGGCAACGATAAGAATTTTTCTTGCCATAGCATCTATTGAGCACTATGTTGTGCATCAAATAGATGTAAAAATAGCTTTCCTTAATGGAGACCTAACAGAAGAAATCTACATGAACCAACCTGAAGGGTTTGCCATGGAAGGTTCTGAAAAGAAAGTTTGTAAATTAAACAAATCTCTCTATAGTCTTAAACAAGTAATTGTGGTATAAAAAGTTTGACAAGACAGTAAAGAGCCTTGATTTTCAGACCAGCAACTAGGATAAGTGCTTTTATTTTTTGTCTGAGTCAAACAAAGTCTTGATTATTTGCTTGTATGTAGACGACATGTTGATTCTAGGTTCTGATCTCTCTGTAGGACATAAAAGAAACATTGTCTAAAGAATTCGACATGAAAGATCTTGATATAGTAGATACCATTCTTGGGATGAGAGTAAGTTTCAATGAGCAAGGGATCACCCTTAGTCAGTCTCATTACATTGAGAAGCTACTTTCTAGTTGGGGATACAGTAATTGTAAATCGATTGAGATGCCTTATAACTATAACAAACGGTTAAAACCTAACACAGGTGACACCGTGAATCAGTTAGAATATTCTAAACTGATTGGTAGTCTCATGTATTCAATGAGTTGCACTAGGCCAGACATAGCCTTTACGGTAGGCATGCTGAGTCGTTTCACTAATAATCCTGGAAAAAAGCATTGAGATGCCCTGACGAGGCTAATGAGATACCTTAAGGGTACTCTAGGTTATGCTCTATGTTATACTGGACATCCTCCAACTTTGGAAGGATATTCTGATGCATCTTGGTGCTCAAATTTGGGAGACAGCAGATCCACTAGTAGTTATGTATTTACCGTAGGAAGAGCAGCTGTAGCATGAAAGTCCAAGAGACAGACTGGTATTGCTCTGTCATCTATGGAGTCGAAACTTTATGCTCTAGCTTTGGCGGGGGGATGAAGTAGAGTGTACAAAGGATTTGATCATGGATATTCCATTGAGGAGTTTAAAGTTAAACTATATATCTATATTCTATGATAATCAAGCGACAAAGACGATTGTGAATAACTCACTCTTTAATTATAAGAGGAGACACATCAGGCTGAAACAGGCCATGCTGAATTATTGAACAAAACAAGGGATTATCACTTTGATAGATGTGAAATCAAAGGATAATATGGCGGATGCCCTTACAAAGGGATTGAACAAAGATTGAACATTCAAAACTACGGGGGAGGTGGGGTTAAAGACCATTTTGTCAGGTCTTAACCTAACACAGTATTATTTTGAATTATTCGAATCTCATCTAGCCTTGGAAAGCATTCGGGACAGTTTACATGTTTCAAATAACTTAGTTAGGTTATCAAGTATGGGGGTTTGTGAAACCATTCAAAATTTGATGGTGTAGAAAATTTTTCATGTGAAGTTTCCTTGCTTCGTTACTCCACAAAGGAATATGGAAAACGTTTGATACATTTCAATGATATTATGCTAGTTTTTATGTTATTCTAAATTTGATGACATGTCTTTCATGGTATGGTGTACCATTTCTGATTTGATGATACAACATAAATCTATGACTGATATAACAAACACAATATTTCAAATGAAAACATGGTATGATCCTTGTGATAGAGACTATATAAGATCGAGTTCTAGTAAGAAAACTTGATGGTGATGCTTATTGATTTTTTATTTATCTTCAGCCATATATGAAATTCATATTTGATGAATTACAGAGAATGGCGAAGATGGAGGAGAAAGGTTGAACCTAGATCTCGATGAAGATGACTTATTTGATGAGTAAAGTCACCTGGATTGCAAGGATTTTTTTTTACTTCTTTTGGATTAGCCACTTGCATGTGGAACTTCAGATTTGTTGTTGGGTTTAGTTTTGACCTAAAACCCTAGTTTATTTCTTGAAGTTTACTTACTTGATTCATTGGATTGTTGATTTTCAACTGATTCAATTTATTTTGATTCAATTACTGATTGAACAATAATTTCTATACATGTGTAGTGGATATATGTAGAACATAGGAGGAGATTATAAGGGTATTATGGTAATATCCCTTTATATGTTCTAATATAATCCTACATGTATTATGGCTCAAACTGTGAGGAGCAATCTAGTAATTAGCCCATCTGACCTAAACCCTAGTTTTCCTATGAATACTAGCTAGAGGCAGCAACCTGGGTATTCCAAACTTGATACACAGGGTGTAATGCTTTAAGCAACCTTATGCTTAAACCCTAAAACCCTAATATATTTCACTTACCAAACCCTCGTTGAAGTGAAACCGACTAACGCAATTGAACCTAATCTCTGTCTTCCTTTGGTTTATTTCCTACCCCCTTTCCCTTTTTTTTCCACTACTTTATTAGATTTAGATCTGCAAGTGTTGTTTGATCTGAACAAGTTTTTTGAATTTTAGATCTGCAAGTGTGTCTTTGTCTGAAAGGTTTGATTGATTTTTCCTCTCAATTTTGTTTTTATTTTCTTTATTATATTTTATTTTTATGAGATTTCATGGTTTGCTGATTTTTATTTACAAGAAAGAAGTATTGATGGTGAAAATTATTTCTGGGGATTGTAGGAATTGTGTATAATCCTTCAAGTGGTGATGGTGGAATTAATGAAAAAGTTTGCAAACACAGAGAGATTGAATTGGAGGCAATGGTGTGCATCTATTGAAATTGTAGCTTTATCATGGCCCATTGATTGGGTTGCCAAGTGCATACCAGTTCATGATAAACCATTCTTCAGCTTTCTCAAATAGGACCTACAATAGCTTCCGACTTTTATAATTGATTTTTATTATTGGACTGGTTCATTTTAGCTTACTTGGGATGCCTTTCTTAGCTTCTAATACTTCTTTCTTGTAGACATTTTTGGCTAAACTACTCCAACCCCAAGAGTTAATTTTAAGTGCAAAAACTATGGTTCTTTTTCTACTTGGAAATGTTAAATGGAGCAATTATCACTGCAAAAACTATTGTTTTTTTTATACTTGGCTATTGTAACAATGAGCCTACTATATATATGTAGTGATAATTTTTTAATGTTTCTTTTGAACTATAACTTTTATTTTCTTATTTCTAGAGTTATCTATTCCTTGACAATTCATAGTAAGTTGATCAATACCTTTTTTTTGGGTACCCCAACAATTCAAAGCAAGAGGAGGATGTTTACCACGTTGGATATGTGTCCATTAAACCCGGTTTATTAATAAAACATTTATTTTATTTCACGCATTGCATGTATTTTATTGGACTTGTAAGTTGTTCCATGGGTTTTCACCCAAAACAGTTCTCGGCTAGGGACAGGACCGGACATCTCGTTCATATGGTCGTCACATTGTATGTTATCAGAAATGAGTTTTTGGTACATAAATGTGGGTACACATACTGTGTTTATATAGAAAAGAATCTGGTAGGAATTTCACATGTGCTACTGCCAGTTGTGTCAGAACGAGATTCGTACCTTTCATTTGACCTTTGACCTGAGAGATCCTATTCATTACAGTGTTGGGTCATTTGTTTTGGTAAGCCAATGGTTGACGTCCTACGGACTATATCGGCGCACTGGACACGTGATCACACATTGTTAATGAAAGAGATGCTCAACATGTAATCCACTACCATTAATTCGGGAATATCAAGAAGAGAGAAAGTCTGTAATGGATCAGACAGAAATCTGGTACTAGTGTCGTTTTTATAAATAGTTTACAAAACTATTTTGTAATATAAAAAATAATTATTTATGAATTTAAATTTATTTGAAATATTTTTTGAACGTCCGATCACAATCACAAAATCTCTGAAATGGACTTGTACAATGAGTTAGGGGTTGACAATATTTAATTACATGCCTTATAGCTCATTACGCGATATTGGATTAGTGGAAGGTCTTATATATAAATTAAAGAGTTTAATTGTGCATGACAATATTTGGAAATATTAAATTGGTTAATTATCTATTTACTTATGGCAATAAATAAGATATAATTACATTATATGGTTGACCATAATTAAAAATATAACAATCCTTTCAAGATTCTACCTCTTCCCATTATGGAAACAAAGATGTTGCACAAAATTAGAAAGTAGAGAGTTTCACCAATTTTGCAACACTTTGGTTTTTTGAAACCACACTTGAAAAAGAAAAAAATTGGCAAGTATGAATTTAGGAAAGTGAAATTGGCCAAGCACGGATCTCTCATGAGATCAAAAATATAAAAGAGGAGAGAGAGAGAGAGCACTCCACGGTTTTGGAGTCTCTCCTCTCTCTCAAGTTTTCTCTTCTTCTCTCCTCTTCTCTTGAGGTGTGAGTGTGTGTGAGAGTTTTATGAAACCCAAGAAATTGGTGAGTGGTGCTCTACTTTGTTTTGTGAACGATTGACGGCGACAAAATATTGATCAAGTCAATCCACCTCTTGCTTCGGTGTGGAAGAACTATTATCTTGAGGAGGAGCTTTGATTGCGGCTCTAAAATAATCGAGTTTTTCCCGTGTTATTTTTGGTTCGTCATGGTTTTCCAAATATGAAAGCAAAAGTGATGTTCTACGATCCGTTTCCGCTGCACCATTAGTTTCAAACCAACACACCAAGCAGTAGCTCAAAACAGAAGAAACTTGGAATACACATGAAACATGGATTTTATTTTTTATTTTTTGGTAAACTATGGCTGGTTGTTGTTATACTATTACAAATAATTTTTTGGAATAGAAAAGAAAAGGTAGCTACATGTACAACCAAATGAGATGATCTATAGGTTTTGAGTTTTGACTAAACAGGAAACAAACAATAGGTCAAGGAAGCAGGTGCTTGAGTTGCATTTTACTCCGATGGGGCTATGGTAGAGATTCTTTTTTTGGCTTTTGACATAAATGCAGCTGATACCTGAGTGGCATTTCACTGCATCTTGTTCCAAAGATGTAGTAGAAGTGGTGGTGTTATGATCATAGATAGATGGGTTATTGTGTTGGGTTAGTCTATTAGGGGTAGATGGGTAATTTATGTCGGTTAGTCTATTAGGGGTAGATGGCTAATTTTATTAGATAGGGCTTCATATAGTGTAAGGGATTGGTTGTAAAGGGCATCAAGAATTAATCCAAATCTCTCTTTTTCGTCTAACTTTCTAGGAGGTTATTGCGCCTTGAAGCAGCCCCTTCTCCCTATTCCCCCCTGCAACCTTTAATCCCCCTTTCTGTAGCGTTAATCATTACATTGGTGCTTTCATTGAGATATGATAATCCATGGCGTCTATATAGTCTGGACCCTCTCTAGTCCAATAGCTGAGACGGTGGCAGCTGAATACGGGCAGAGTTGGTGGTGGCTCCGGTGGTGGCCGAGAGTTCCAATCCTCCCCCTCTCTAAGTCGCGAGCATACGGTAGTGGCTCAATGCCTAGACTGCATCCACTATGATCACTGGGGAAGAAGTTGGGGAAGAGCCAGATTGAAAGTCGTCAAAGGGAACAGGGGAGAGGTGGCCCTTATTCATTTTAAAGTCTGCAACGACCTCTGGTTGATCAACGACGATGAGATTTCTCGTGCTGTCAAGCTCCCTGGTTGCATCATCGAGGGCTTGGTTTCCACGATCGACGATGACATCGTTTCCAGATTCCTACTGATTTGGAATGTGGTCCATGACGGCAGGGATTGTCATCCACTTCAACCAACACAGTGATGGAATTATCGTCTTGCTCCATGGAAAATTCGTCAAACACCGAAGGACCAAAACGGAGCTTCAATGCCCTTGTGAACGTCGACCAAGTACTGAAATGATCTGTGCGGCGCATCGATTGGAACCATTGTAAAGCTTCGCCGTCCATATGATAGGAGGAAATAAGGAGACGTTGATCATCAGTTGCATGATGGTAATCGAAGAATTGTTTGGTAGTGGATATCCGACTGACGGGGTTGATACACCATCAAATCTCGAAAAATCAAGGGGAATAGTTCGAATCAGAATCGTTGAAGGCAGTGGTGGTAAGACAAAGGTGGTTTGGTGGTGGGGAAGGATTTCAGGTCGAGCATCAGCAGAGGGAGTAGGGAACCGTCGAAGAAACTATTCCAGCCGAGCATCCATCACCGTGACAAGGTGAATAGCCTGTTTAAGTTTATCATTCATCGCCGTGAGACGATGAAAAGCTTGGGATGAAGATCATTGCTGGGTAGCCAGTGCCAACCAAAGGAAATCCAGATTCTTGTCCTCGGCCATGGATCATCATCTCTCAATGAAAGCACCAATGTAACGATTAATGCTACAGAAAGGGGGATTAAAGGTTGCAGAAGGGGGAAATAGGGAGAAGGGGCTGCTTCGAGGCACAGTAACCTCCTAGAAAGATAGACGAAGAAGAGAGATTTGGATTAATTCTTGATGCCCTTTACAATCGATCCCTTACAGTATATGAAGCCCTATCTAATAAAATTACCCATCAACCCCTAACAAACTAACCCAACATAAATTATCCATCTACCCCTATCAGATTAACCCAACACAATAACCCATCTACCTATGATCATAACAGGTGGTATCTGTCTATTAGGGATTTTTTGTTATGTCAAATCTCTCCTTTTGGAGGTTGTTTACACCAAGAAGTGAATTGTTTCAAGAGTAACATTTTTTTACCCATTAAATAGGATTAAAGTTTCGATGGAGTTTCTTTCTTTCGACATAAATGGAGTTGATGCATCAACTTCTTCCCTTTCGATTGCATCTGAGCATAAAAACAATGTGAGGATTAAAGTTTCGATGTATGTAAATTTATTCTCTCTAAAGCTTTACCTCCATGAACTGATGGACCCTGTAAATTGAATTGTGGGCATTTGAAATGAAACCTATCAAATACAAGTCCGCGAGATTCAAGTAGTAAATACCACTGACTTTTCTTACCCCTTTGCTTAGCATATAGATATTTAATTACTCTGTAAATGAATAAAGTGTCTTCAGTGAGTCAAGTTAGTGTCGAGACGGCTAGTTTCAAAGATCATATTATTGAAGGTTTCAATATCTCAATGAGCTTTTAGGAAATCTAGTAGATTTGCGCACTTAATTAGGAGAGCAGGATCTCTCTGTTTTCAAAAGGAACATCACTTTTCATTTGGAAACGCAGCTCTAGTAACTTCTTAAGCTGATCCATTAGCTAGAGAAGGGGTTGTCAAGAGAAAGTCATGCACATTGGGGAGCATCCTTTGCCATGATTTGAGATCTATTTCATTTTGAAGACTTGATGGCCACTGGTTTGCAGGTTTTTGCATAACACCTCGCTGATCCTTGTATAGGTTTTTTGGATATTTTCCCAATAAAATTTTGCTATACATTAAAAAAAACAAGGTTACTGTATTTTCATCTTTGACGCAATTTTGAAGTTTTGGGCTTTCATTTTCATCTCACATTGTTTTTTAAATCGATTTTGTAACCAAGTTGTATTACTTGGATTAAATGAAGTTCTATCAATATTTGCAGTTTAATCTTTCACAAACTCAACACAGAGCAGCAAGTAATCAATTCTGTTTTTTTTTTTTTTTTTTAATTAAACAGTTCACAAATGCAAGCTCAAGGATAATGCAGCCTCAATTAATTCAGCTTACCTTATTGTTGGGTAGCATTAACTCAACCTTTGGCGAGCAAAGAATAATCATGATAAGTAAAACTTAAGCGTAAAACATTCCAATGGATATTACCCAATCAATTGACTTTGGGAGGCCAACCAATTCAGAGACGAATCATTAATAAAGCAGTGAAGATTATTAGAGAAAATAAAGTATTCTGCAACCAACAAGGACTGATTTCATCCTACAGAAATCAAGCAGTATCCAAACTCAACAAGGCTCTAGAGTTTAGTAGTTAATCACCAGAAAATTTATTAAAATCTAGTCCAATGTCCAACAGAACCACAGAGCATCAAGTAATTTCAAAAAGGATTCAGATCGTCTACAGCCTTGAGAATAGCGGCCATCGTCCTACCTCGTATGGTGAGCCCACCACATAGATATTTCTGTATCTAACGGCTAGATTCAAACTGGGGTAATTAATGAGGGTTTGAAACCTTAAATCAAAACCAGGCTGCTTAAATCGGGGTTGGTTTTTTTAACAAAAACTCAAAACACGATGGTAGAAACCTAAATCGTAAAGTCTTCTTCTCCATTGAACCTCTGCAATGAAGTCTTCCCCTTCGAACCCCTCTTCTTCCTCTGTTCCGAACCCAAACTCGAAGAGGGCGACTTGCTTGTGTTAACATCGGAGAGGTTACCATGGAGAACAGAGTGGGAAAACAGAGGAGACATACACAACATACTCCACAATCTCAAGCTGAGAATGAAAGAGAGGATCAAAGGAAACGATAGCAAACACAAAAGACCAAAACCCATATTTAATAATGGACAAAAGTTTCCTTCCTTTAATAATAACAAGAAGAAATGGTCAAATGAAAGTTTCACAGAAATCTCCTATCTGCAACTCAAATCTTCACCGCCCTTCTTTGATCTCTTCTGTTGACACAGTCACATAACAAAGCTTCACAGAAATCTCTTCAAGAATTACAGGAAGCTCCTATTGTTACACCCATACCCCAACCATACTAATAGAGAAACACCTTGATAAGTTAGGTGTGTTATTTATATGCCAAAGATACCCAATTATACCCTCTTGTGTGTATTGAACCCCTCAAGAAGGCCCCACCCCATTTGGAGTGGAATTGCCCTAGATTTTGCCTCAGCGGATGATACAGCAGGAATCCAGCGGACGATACATCATACGCTCTATACTTTGTCCGCCGAGTGTAAGTTGCTCAGAAGTCGTGTGCCCTTGTGTTGGGTCATCAAGACTCAAGCTTAGGGCTCCACCTTGGGTTAGCCTGACCTATTAATGACCTATTGTCACCATCTTTGACCTAAGACTAAAACCCTACACCCTATTTGGGACCCCAAGCAACTAAAGCCCATTTTAGGCACTAAAACACCCCAAACCCAAACACACCTTAATCCCCTTAGCTAACATAAACTAAACCCTACCTCTCCTCTCATTTCTCTCATTTCCAAATCCTAAGAAAAAGAGGAAAACGCGGAGAGCTCATCTTGGAGAGGAGAAGTAGGAGAAGTGAAGAAGAAAGAGGAGAAAGGAAGGACCCCAAGACCATTTTGAGTTGCCTTTGAGCTCATCTCACTCTCTCCACTCAGCCTAGCACCAACCTTGGACTTGGAGCTCGTGAGAGAGGTGGATTGAAGCCCAAATCCAGCCTTGGAGCTTGTTCCCTTGCTGTACCAAGCTCACCTCATTGTAAGCGACCTAAATTATGAAGCTCCTAGTCTAATCCCTTGAATTTGAAAGAAATGTCTTCTAATCTCTAGCGTAAGCTTAGGGTTTCTTGTTTGATAGTAGTTACAACTTCTATTATGTTGATTTGATGTCAATTGATGACCTCTATTGGCTAGTTCCCTAATCCATAGCTAAGCCACCATGAAACTGTTGGGGTAAAATCCACACATCACCTTATATGATTTTAATGATAACAAATAAGTTAGTTGAACTAACTTGTGTTTTATTGTATAGAGACCTTACAAGAAACAAGCATCAAGTAAGGGGGAGGTGTGAAGAAAAAGACTGAGAGAAGGACTAGGTTCAAAGACCATGTTCAAGCATCTCAATGAGATACAAGAGTTTTAAAGCATGTGTTCAATGTTTTTGTATTAAGATGTATTTAAGGTTTAAGTCCATTTGTAATGCACACACTCACACATGCATATATGTAGAGTGACCCTAGGAGGTGTTTTTACATCGACCTAACCTAAGCAAATGGCCCCACACTTGTCCAAACATCGACTTAGCCATTTTCAGCAAAATCAGCTGATCCGACATACCGAATCCTAATCCGGCATGCCGAATCCATCTTGACCTGTTTGTTTGCAATCTTAGGGTTTGCTCATAGAGAGCAACTAGAATGTGCTAAATCTGATCCGGTATACCGAATTACAAATCCGGCATACCGAATCATATTTAGCATACCAAATTACAATATGGCTGTTGGGAATTAGCCGTTAGACAACGGATAGATTCCATGATCCGGCATACCGAATTGGAAAACGGCATACCGGATTAGGACAGAATTATATCCTAAAATGGCAATGAACCTTAAATGCTTTGAGCACCTCTGCCTATAAATAGGTAAGCTCATTTGGACTAATAACAATCAATTAAGGCTAATCAAAAGCATCGCAAAGGCATTCGAACTTGAACATTCAAAGTGTTGAAGCATTCATTCATCAAATCATTCAAGTTTACTTCCCTCTCTAGCTAATTATATTCACTTAGCATTGAAGCTTCAAAGTGGAAGTTAGCTATACATTCACTAAGGTTGAGGTAATCCTTACTTAGTAAAGTTTTCTTTGTTATATGTTGTGAGTCCTCTTGCTCGAAATCAAGAGTAGTTAATTATGTTGAGTCCTTTTGCTTGTCAATCAAGAGTAGCTGGTGGTGTGAGTCCTCTTGCTCCTAATCAAGAGTTCTACGAGTTCTCTTGCTCATTCTCAAGATTCTTATTAGTGGAATTCTCTCTAAGGTGAGAGGAGTGGACGTAGGCATAATTGGCCAAACCACTATAAACGATTGTGTTACTATTGCAATTTACTTGCTTAATTTTATTTATTGTTTTATTTCTGCACTATTTCTACTAGCTTCACTTATTCACCCCTCCCCCTTTAGGTGAATTTACATTTGGTATCAGAGCAGGTGGTCGCGAGTTTGAGTCTCCTCGGTGCCATGGGTGCTCTGTTATTGGGTGTGCATTAGTGCCATGGGTGCTCTGTTATTGGGCGTGCATTAGTGCCATGGGTGCTCTGTTATTGGGTGTGCATTTGGGGGGGGATTATTGGGAGTGACCCAAAATGCCCTGCCCAGATCCCGGCTCGGGCAAGGGAGCGATGCACGTTGGCTGGTGTGCAGTAAGGAATTAAAGTTGCACATTCCCTCACAAGACGTCTTTTGGGGGATTGGCAAGCGCTTAATCCTGCAGAAACCCAAAGCTAGAACCTCCCAAATTGGGGATTCTTGTTGAATGGAACCCAAATCCTCATGGGGATCCTAAAAGGATCAAATCCCTAGGATTAGTAGCTCCTATGGAGGCTAAGAACACCCCTCATGGACCTCTGTTTGGCCCCATGGCCAATGACCAAGGACTGGTTCGAGCTCAAGCCAAAACTCACCAATTTTGGTCTGAATGGACGATATATCATCCACTCGGTGAAATAGAGCATCATCCGCACGAATTCACAAGGGATGTTGCCTACACAGTCCGCTGGCCTGCAGACGTTGCACACAGTATGCTCTATCCCATTGTCTGCTCAGGCCAGTGAATGACTGGTTTGGGGGTTTGACTTCAAACTTGATGCCTAGACCTTCTCTCACCTATTGTATGATTGTTTATGAACATGTTAGGGTAACGTACACTTACGACAGAGGGCGTGTACTACACGAAACCCATGATTGTTTATGCTTTGACGATTGTGAGTGGATTGAACATTTGATCTATTTTATGGAATGTTTCTCATTATGCATGTGCATAGGATATGCATAATGATGTGATGTGCTTGTTGTGCATTTTATGCCTTATGATTGATGCGAACATGATGAGATACATTATGATATATGATACTAAGCTGAAATTTTATTTTAAATATTATGCGATTGAGGATATAAAAGATATGGAACATGATTGAGTGTTGGAATCCAAGTGTCATGAGTGTGCGACGGACTTGGGATTGCCATGAGAGTGTTGTGAGGAGAGTGTTATGAATATATAATGATTATGATTTGTGTATGATGGATTGGGTTGGGATGTGACCAATCGATCGATATTTCACCATCACACTCTATATACTACTATTATCTAGCGTACATGTGTAAGCTAGAGGGGGAAAGAGGGTAGCCGGGACACCGTATTTGGCACTACGGACTCGACCTCTAGGTGACACATGTGTGTACCTATTCATCTCAATAGTTGTTTGCTAGTTAGGATATAATTTACCCAGTACTACGACCCTTATCAGCAGGGGTGTAGGTATCGGGCAAACCCATGGGTCCCGATCATGTTTTCGGGTTAGCCCACCGTGAAGTCCAGGCACCGATAGCGATTCGGGCACGTCACTTTTCAAAATTTAGGCACGATGTCGTATCATCATACGTTTTCAAAACTTGGTCACAATACCATCTCATCGTACAATTTCAAAAGATTGGTCATGATGCCATCTCATCGTACATGTTTCAAAATTCGATCACGATGCCGTCTCATCGTACGCTTTCAAAAATTGGTCACGATGCCATCTCATCATACTTTCTTTCAAAATTCGATCACGATGCCGTCTCATCGTACGCTTTCCAAAATTGGTCATGATGCTGTCTCATCATACTTTTCAAAACTTTTTTTGTCATGATGCCATATCATTGTACATTTTTAAAAGATTGGTCACGATGCCATCTCATCATACATTTTCAAAAGATTGGTCACAAGGCCGTCTCATCGTATGCTTTCAAAAATTGGTCACGATGCCGTCTCATCGTACTTTCTTTCAAAAATTGGTCACGATGCCATCTTATCGTACATTTCAAAATTTGGTCACAAAGCCATCTCATCATATAATTCCAAAACTTTTTCAGTCACAATGCCATCTCATCGTACATTTTCAAAAACTCTCGATCACGATGCCGTCTCATCGTACATCTCCAAGAGAAAATTCGGTCATGATGCCTTTCCGATCGAGCGATGCTCAAAACCAAACTCTATTGAGCGTTGCTCAAAACCAAAACTCTATTGAGCGTTGTTCAGCATTGTTCAAACTCAAAACTTTGTTGAGCGTTGATCGAAACTAAAACTTCTTGTCAAGCATTGCTCAAAGTCAGATTCCAATCGAGCGATGCTCAAAATCAAATCCTTACTGAGCGTTGCTCAAACCCAAAACCTTTCTTAGCGTTGCTCAAAATCAAAACTTTGCTGAGCATTGGTCAAAATAAAAAATTCTAGCTGAGCGTTGCTCAAAATCAAATCCTTGCTGAGTGTTGTTCAAAATCAAATTCCGACTGAGCGTTGCTCAAACCCAAAACCCTGTTGAGCGTTGCTCAAAATCAAAACTTTGCTCTAAGCGTTGGTCAAAATAAAAAATTTGTTGAGCGTCGCTCAAAATCTAAATCCTTGCTGAGTGTTGCTCAAAATCAAATTTCGGCTGAGCATTGCTTAAACCCAAAACCCTGCTGAGTATTGCTCAAAATTAGATTCCCGCTGAGCGAAGCTCAAAACCAAATTCCTGTCGAGCATTGCTCAAAGTCGAAGCTCCTACCGAGCATCGCTCATAAATCAGAATCCAATGGAGCGTCGCTCAAAAACCATTACCCCGTTTGATCTGTTGATCACCCGCTGTCACCTGATCCTTGGATCACCCATTGCTATTTGATCTGTTGATCATCCGTTATCATCCGATCCTTGGATCGTCCGTTGCCATTTGATCTATTGATCACCCGTTGTTATCTAATCTTTAGATCGCTCATTGCTATTTGATCTGTTGATCACCCGTTGTCATCCGATCCTTAGATCGCCCATTGCCGTTTGATCTATTGTTCACCCATTGTTACCCAATCCTTGGATCCCCCGTTGCCATTTGATTTGTCGATCACCCGTTGTCATCCAATCCTTGGATCCCCCATTGCCATTTGATCTGCTGACCTCCCGTTGACATCCAGTCCTTTAGATCAGCGGATTAAGTGTCTGCTGCTATCAAATGATTTATCAAAATAGGTTTTATCATTCAAGATAAAGGATTTTCACCGGACGGTTTGCCGAGATAGGTTTTATCGTTCAAAACAAAAAAATTCACCGAAAGGTTTGCCAAGATAGGTTTTATTGTTCAAAATAAAAGATTTTCATCAAATGGTTTACCGAGACGCAGTTTTATTATTCAACTTCACCACCTTTGAGCAAAGTGGTGGAAGTACATGCTCTGGGTGACAAAATCAAATGATCTTTTGTCTTTGCTCTTTGGCTGTTGGCACAGGTCTCGGCCAAAGAGGGGCAAACTGTAGACGCTGAATTAATTTTGTCACCCCCCCAGCGATGATGACAACCGGACGCGAAAGATTGGCAATGCCCTTTAAGCCTTTTTCCTTCAGACTGTGGCACCACGCTGCAGCACCACACCCGATTACGATGCCGCGCGATAACGCCGTGCCCAGCTAGCCCTTGGCCCTACGACGCTGTGCGGTAGTGTCGCGCCCCAAGCCCCGATGCCATGGGGAACCTAAAACGTAATTTTTTTGGTCCGATAGTGCCGTAGATTTCACCGTGGCACCGCCAGACAGGATTTTTCTATAAATACCCCCATCCCTCATTTCAACAAGTTCCAAGTTGAGGAGAGGGGGAACCCCCAAAGCTCTAGTTTTCCTTTTTTCCTCTTTTTCCTAGTTTTGGGGCCCTACCCCAGTTGGATTTCGAGCCTTCGAGCCTCGTCCCTCTGTCTGGAGTCTGGGTCCCCCAGACCCGCCTTCCCTAACCCGTTTCCGCCCAAACCCCCGATGTCTCCCATGGCCTAGTCACCCTGTCCGACGTCCTAATACCTAGTTCCCGAAGCCTTCCGACGTCGTTATCTTGTCTGAGGTCCTAGTACTCGACACCCGTACACCGTTACTCTGCCTGATATCCGAGAAGCCTAGTTTTTTACGCTTTCTGACGCCGTTATTTTATCTGAGGTCCTAATACCCGACACCCTGCGTAGTTACTCTGCCTGATATCTGAGAAGCCTAGTTCCTGAAGCTTTCTGACGCCGTTATTCTGTCCGAGGTCCTAGTAAATGACACCAGTACGCCAATTCACTGCCCAACATCCGGGTGATTACTCTCCAAAGATTTTTTGACACCGTAATTCTGCCCGTTATTTGGGCAATTACTTTCTGGTGTCGTTACTCTGTCCGACGAAGGACAAAGCCAGTCTTTTGCCTCTACCTGAGCTGGGGGACACAATCTGTCCCGTATAATTGCATTAGTTTAAAGCATACAGGTATTTAATCCTTTCATCGTACTTTAATTTTGTAACAATGTAGACTTTTAAATTATGCTTGTGTAGTGTACAATAGTTAATTTAGATTAATTTAATTAAGCAGTTTGCACATCATTTTAGCTATCCATGTGGAAATAGGACATTTGAAAAGGGAGAATATTCGAAAACTAGCATCTAGTAGAATGACCGGTTTACCTGGGCGAGGTGGGTGCCTAACACCTTCCCACTCTCGTAACCTGACCACTTACCCCGAATCTCTGACCAAACCAAACGAAGTCTCGTAGCCCTTCATAGGGCTACACCAATGGGTCCTAGGCCCTAATCTTAGGTGGTAGCTCCATTTCATTTAATTGTACAACCCCAATCCCTTGATAAATCATAACCTTCGAGAAGACACATTCCTTCTCTCTCTCCAATCGAGGAGCATAACCCCCATCGCAAACCATGAGTGCCCCCCCATAAAAGGGAACACGCAGTTTCAGAAATGGATCCTCACAGCGGCCAAGGCCGTCCCAACAACATGTTAAATGATGGTTGGATGTCAATCACTTGACATTCCACAGTGAACAGGACAGGTCCGACTCGGATTTTTGTGGTCAGAATGCCCAGCACCTTCCTTCATGTGTTATCATATGCTCAGATTGTCTGAGCAGAGGGGTTCATTTGGGCCAGATCCAACCCTATACAACTTACAGCCTTAAGAGGTTTGACATTGAGAGCCGACCCATTGTCAATTAGAACTTGAAGGACTTGGTTCCTATTGCACTCTATTGTAATGTGCAGAGCTTGATTATGATCCTTTCCCCCAGGCGAGAGATCATTTTTCGAGAAGGAGAGAGACTGCATGGCATAGGTGGCCCCTATAATGTGTGAGAGTTCTTTCGGACCCATTTCTATTGGTACTTGAACCTTGTTGAGTGCTTTCAGAACTGCTTCTCGATGTAACGGGGAGGCCATCAATAATCCCCATATAGAGATGTTTGCTTGTACTTTTTTCAACTGGCTCAACACCTGATTTTCTGGCTCGTACTTGACTTGATTAGGAGCAGGCACATAGGGCTTTTCCACAATCAATCCTTATCTTTGAAGTTCATTCACTTTGGGTCTTTGAAACCTCAAACTCTTTCCCTTTCACGATGAGTTCGACTGGGCACAACTCTTCATCTTCAATTATCATAAGGATTCCCACCATGGGACTCCTCCTTCTTGGGCTAGTGACTTTGCATTCCGCTTTCAAGGCAGCAATCATCTTTCGGGCCTTCTATAAAATTTTGGAGAAGGCTTCTTGCTTTTCATAGAGGTGCTTGATGAGCTGGTAATAGTCCGGCCTTCGCGGTCCTACTGGTATCATTTGTTGGATTACTTCAAAGATCTCGCTGGCTGATTTTTGGAATCTCATCGCTTCGGATAAAGATCCAAAATATTCTTCCTCTTCTAATGAGCCCTCTTCATCACTGGATATGATCGGGTGAATGTTTTCTGTGGGATCTTTCATTAGCTCTTCCATATTGTTGTTGTAGAGGTGGAACCACTGGTCGTGTGCTTGCATGCACTCATGGTATTCCCCACTCCCTTGGTCTGGAGATGCTGGAGGACTTCCACATAAATCTTTTGCCAGGGTTAACATGAGTGTGACTGAGTCCTCTAACTCTTTCATAATTCTCGGCAAAGGCTACTTATCAACTGTCGGGTGGTATCGTTGCAATGCCTTCTGATATCCTGCATCTGTAGGAGCTACTTCGAACAACATTTGATGAATTTTATCCACCATTCAGAGGATTCTTCTTACTTTGAAGGGAAGAGACCAAGCTCCTGGCCCACAGATTTCCTCATGCTGGTTGATAGGAGGTTCTACCTCCATTTCAGATGCTTCGTCGGGTAATTCATCACACGTGTCTTCATCAATTACTTCTTCATTCAAATCTTCGCTTGATGCTTCTTCATTACTTGAATCATCCCCTTCTTCTCCACTACTATCAACAAGGTGGATTCCTTCTGTTGGGTCAAAGTACGGATCTCTGGTATTGATGTTAACGATCCAAGTTTCCCATTCTTCTGTCATCTTTGGGGGCCTAGAATATGGCCAATTGTCTGAGCACAACATGGTATCTTGAGGAGGATTCCCAAAGAAATCTTTTGTCAAAGTGAGATTTAACCAAGACATGTTCCTTAACTCATGTAATGTTCTCTAAAGAAAGTCTTCTTCCATTGGCAACTCTATCTTCTCGCATTGTGCCACCAAGTGTTCGCACACCATGTTTGGGAAGTGGGAAGTAGCCTTATACAGGATGTCATGAGTTGTGGACATTAGCTCAAGGATGTCTTGCACTTGGTAGAAGATGCTCATATTCCATTTGTTAAAGTCTTCCCCTTTGATGCACCACACCCTTCTTCAATTTACTGGAGGCCCTAATTCTTTGTCACCGCTTCTTCCTTCATCTTCTTGAGAGATAGGCTTATAAAAGTCTGTTGGATCTACTTCATCATCGTCAACTCTGATACTATTTATCTATTGCAAGGTTTCAATGGAGAACTCATCTTTAGATTGTGGCGCAAAGTCTTCTTCTTCACTATCGTCGGTCCCTCCCCCCATCTGGATAAGGAAAGTGTCTCTAGATAGAGTTTCACCAATGGCTAGTGCAGATATAGGTTGGATCAGACTTGGGGTGACCTCTTCAATTGTTCTCATGTTGTCTTCAGACGATCCCTCCTCAATGGGTTGAATGTGACGTGTGAAATCCTCTTCATCTTCCGAATTCTCCATTAATGCCATGTGACTGATCTCATAGTCGGTGAACCCGAATGTTCTTAGTTGTGCATTGGGTCCAAGACTATCAAGTCCATTCTCTAGAAACTCAAGCTTCATCATTCGATGGTCCAAGGCTAGGCCTTTCCCTTGGTTTCAACGTTGATCGTCTTCTCTGAACTTTTCATTGCAATTTATCCTCACTCTCTTTTTTCGAGCATGCATGCCCTGGCCACGAAATGGCATTGGCTGACTTTTGATCATTTTTTCTTTGTACATTTCCTTTAAGAAGTTACTGATATTGGTTCTTGCTTTTGCAGGGAGATCCATCTGCCACTTGAGGCGGACTTTGTCCCTCCATACTGTTCTCAATTCCCTCAAAGGTGCTTTCATGGATTCGAGTGGTTTGATCCAAACCCGTTATCCCTTCTTCTAAAGCATCCACAGATCCCATGGACGATCTTGGGGAGTCAAGTTCATCTTCATCGATCGAACCATTCAAGGTAGCAAATGTTTCCAGTATCTCACGCCACTGAGGCTAAAGATACCCATGATACACTCCATGTAGATTCTCTAAGATTATCTCCAATTGCTCTTCCTCCATTAGAGGGGGGTGCATCCTTTTGGCTTCTTTACGGAACCTCCTGACGAAGTCGAAGAATTCTTCATTCAGCTCTTGCCTTAGTGCCTCCAATTCTTTTCTTTTCTTCTTACTCTCCTCGATTGGGACTGCTAGGATAGCCCTATAGGTTTGAGCGTCCATCAACTTTCGCTCTCGCTTCACAGCTTGAATCAGGATCGTCAGGTTCTTAAAGGGAACATCCTCTTGTAACATGTTCAGTCTATGATCTGGCAGAGGATTGGTAGTCACATTGGGTTGTTGACCTGTCTGCAATTCAATTTTTCCCACATCTATCAGGTCTTGGATTGCATGCTTAAGGTGTATGCATCTGTCAATCTGATGACCCTTCTAATTGTTGTAATAATAATGCCACTCTGACTTATTTCCTAGAGGTAGATTAGCCGTATTCACGAGCCGCAGTGGTACAACATTCAACATCCCTTCCCTCTTGAGTTTGAAGAAAAGGCGAGTGGGTGTCATACTACCAAAGATGAACTATTTGGGAGGGGTTGACTGCTCAGCCTGAATTACTAAAAGGAGGAGCAACTGTTGGTGAAATTTGCTTCTTGGTGTATTGAACGGTAGAAACTGCATTCACTTCGAAACCTTTCCCTCTTCCTCCTCTGTTGTTCTTGCCAGAATAAGATCTGGAAGCCTCTTTAGTTGAAGTCTGGGCATGTTTTCCTTTGAAGAGCTTATCCTCAATGCACTTCCCAATGGCTATGAGTGCTTCGAAGGTCTTAATGTGCTAACAATAGAGGCGATCATGGTATTCTCCATGTAGGTTTTCCAATATGATTTCAACCTATTCTGATTCATTCAAGCGATTCCACATCGTGGATACCTTTTCATGGAACCTCATGATGAAGTTAGAAAATCCCTCATCGGCTCCTTGCCTTAGGGTTTCCAACTCACGCTGGGTGATGTCCACCTCAGTGTTGTAAGAGTACTATTTGGTGAATGCCTTCACAATTGCCAACTAAGTTTGAGTCTGAGTTTGGTCCAATTGGGTTAGCCACCTCGGAGCCGATCCTGCTAATGAGTAAAGGAATGCTTGTCCCATTTGATTTTCTGTGAGATTTCATGACTTGGCTACTGTAATAAAAATCTTCAAGTGAGCTCGGGGATTCCCTGTTCCGTCGAACTCGTTGAGCTTTCATTTGAAATCTTCGGGTATTCTTTCTCCAGTGAAGCAGACCATGTCTTCTTTTGGTTTCTCAACAGCCTTTCCTTTCATTGCCACTTTGAGCTTCTCAACTTTCTCCCTCATCTGTTTCTCCCTCTCCGTTTCTGGTGGGTCTTGATGAGCATTGATGGTTATATCCTCTTCTTCTATTATGATCCTGGGGTACACCCTAGACATCGTTGGGGTCATCCTTGGCTCTCCAGGGGTTGGTGCATTATCTGCTCAAGATTGACCTTGCATTGACTGGACCATATACGTGACTAGCTATTTCATCTCTGTCATTTCCCTCTGCATGCTGACCATTTCCTGATTCAGTGCTTCCTCTGAAGAATTGGCCTCTGGCAGATCCATGGTCCTTGTAACAGGGGGTGACCTAATTGGACTTTGTGTCGGGGGACTATAAGTCAAGGGAGGTGAACTAGAATTGCCTATAAGCTTAGAAGGTGGAAACTGGTAGATAATGACCCGGTTCAAACGACCACCATGACGGTTCCACACAGGTAACGAGGATTTTCTTTATCAAGGAATTGTGCCTTGCAAAGGTAAAAGGGAACAAATTTAGGACTCAAGTGATTCATTTTTTATCTTGTTTTAATGTTTTATATTTTTTTTGTTTACAAACAAATATATACATACATACATATATATATATATATATATATATATATATATATATATATATATACAAACAAAGTGACAAATCGGTTTTATTTTCCTGATTCTATTTTACTCAGGTAGTCGATGGTAAGGTTTGCATCTACGTTTAAAATTGCTCGGGAATAACCCTTGCGATCTTGTGATATGATGCAAGCTTACCATAGATCCTTCATCGTTAATAGTTCTTGGAGATTAAGTTTGAATCATCACAGGGAGATCTAATCGAGGACTTCTCAACGATCAACCTTTTCCTAATACAAATCACCTCTCATCAAAATTCTATCATTGTCGCATTATTTAGACAGTATATCCCTTTCCGAGGGACAATCGGGGCTACATTTTTTTTAATACACTGACCTAAATGGACATGCGACGTGCACTGAGGGACATTCGAGGGACAAATAGAATTCTTCCTATGATTGGTATTTTGTATTAATGAGAATGTATAATGCTGAGATTTCCACTTTTGACCTCAAATAGCTACGAGGTTAGTTTGTGGCGTATCCTAATCGTATATGGTCTAATTTTCTACATGATGCATGTAATAGGTAGGCTGGTAGGACAGAATAAGGTCACCCTTTACAGGACCGATATACCTATCACTAGTAATAGCAAATTACAGGTATGTGGTTCTTTTGATATACCCAGGGAATAGATCACGTGATCTCAGAGTAATCAAACTAGTGCCCTTTTTGAGTAGCAGAGTACCCCACGTCACACTAGCGAATACCCTTATCGGTAATTCTAGACCCGTACAGTAAATATCAAGGGTTATGGCTTCGATCGCGAATTACCCATGACTACACATAGGGTTCAACGACTAACCACGGGGTTGTGTGTTCCCATGAAGTATTGTGTGTGCACGATAGTGGTGCAGGAAGCGGGTATCATCCAATTTCAGAGCACTTAGTATGATGTGCTTCACCTCTCCGGGGGTAGAAGCATAACAGGGAGTACTCTCGTTGTTTGATTTCACTTCAACATGATGCATGATGTAGTTAGTACAATAAAAGGGGTTAGTCAAACATGTTTCAGTCAGTCACTGTAGAAGGGAGAAAATTCTTGCGTTCAACGGTGGCATCTAGTATTGAAAGCTTGACCATCAATTCCCCAACGGAGTCACCACCGTGAGGATCCGTTCTCGCTTCCAGCGCTGGATGGCGCACAGGGGTTTTATGTGTGCTCCTCGGTTTGAGGGAGAAAAGGAAAGGCCCTTCTTGGGGATATGGTGCCAATTTATTAGGGGATTTGTGATGAGTACATTTATGTGTGAAATCTTAGGGCATAAAGCATACATTTTACCACATTGGACAGAGTTACTCGGTGCTTTCTTATGCTTTTCAGGGTTTAGGTGAATTATCGTGAAAATGGAGGAGATGATGCTAAGGAGATGTTTTTAAGCTTTTTCGGGGTGTTAATAGTATGGATACATAGCCCATCGAGTCAGCTTCGCAACGGTTCAAACGACACTTGATTCCGAGTTGAAACGAAGAAGTTATGGCCATTTCCGTAACGACGCGCGAAAATGGTGTATAGGGGTTTATTTATAATTATTGACAGTCGGACGGGGACAAAGTGAAGCGGAAGTTCGGATTCCAGGGGCCTTAACACAATTATCAGAAGTTACTTTATTGTACCCGAAAGATTTCATTTGGAAGGCTCTGGACAATCCAACTTCAACTTGAGATATCTTGGGCTCCCCAACTCCGAATTGGACGAAATTTGAGTCTATTTTGGGTGATTTTTCGCAAGGAACACAATGGTGAGGCCTATATAAGCACCCCATGCTCTACGTTTTCTGAAGGACAGAATGGATATTTTATTTATTCTTGAAGGAATCCTAGTCATCACCCTTACTCTCTCTCTCCTCCAACCTCTCAAGGGCACTTCTGGAATTCTACTTGGGATAGATTTATATTTTCTCATCTATGGAAGATTAAAAAATCAAAGATGCTTTGATTTTATTGCTTGGAGAAGATATCTACAAAGAAAAGGAAGCACTTGTTAGAATTGGAAGTTTATTTTTCTAGAAATAGAAGGTCTATGTAAACAATCTTCTCTTCTTCTTCTTTCTTTTTTTTTTTTTCTTTTTTCTTAGGATTCAAGGCATTGTAAAAGAGGAAAGAGAAGAGAATATTCTCTTTTCTTTGGGAATATTTCTCCTACACTTCCATCTTCTCTCTTCTCCTCTCTTCCACCTATAAATACCCATACCTCTCTTGTAAAAAATGGCTCATTCACTTAGTGAAATTTCTTCTCTTTTTCTCCTTCTAATTTGTGATTTTTGGCTTTTTTAAGTTCTAGTTTGCTTTTATGATTTTTAGTTAATGGTTATAATAGGTTTAGTTTATGCTTTAATTTCAATTTAAGTCTTCAATTGGGTTGTAATTTCTTAATTCTAGTTTAGGTTTTAAGCCTTCTAATCTAAGTTCTTAAGTTGATGACAAGACTTGAAGATTTAGAAGAAGAGGCCATGGTAAGTTTATGCAAGTATTCAAGCTTTTCAATTACATTCATGCAAGCACATCCAGGTTTTACTATCTAAACTCTCAATCTCATTCTCCATCTCCTCTATCTCTCTCTATCTTCTTCTTCTTCCCCCTCTATTTCTTTTATTTTAATTTTATATGATTGTGGTTTATGGATGCATTTTTATTCCCTTATTTCTTTTTATATGGTTAGTATGTGTGGCTGTATTTTTATTCCTTTCAATTCGCTTTAGTTTGATAGGTTAGATGCTCATGTGTTAGGACGCCGATTTAATCCCTTAATTTTGTTAGATGCTTATGAGTTAGGATACATTGATTTTCGTTAGTTTGATTAGTTTAATTTAACACTTTAATTTGGTTCACTTTGCATTACTTTTAAGTTAGTTAAATAGAGTGGCATATATCTCCTCGTGTTCGACCCGTAGCTACGATTGACCTGTACGCTTGTAGTTTTATTTTAACTCAAACAAGTTTTTGGCGCCGTTTCTGAGGAGATTATTGTCCATTTTATTTATCTGATTTTTAAGTAGTTCGAAGTGTTTTAGTTTATTATTTTCTCTTCTTTTTTTTGAAAAAAAAAAAAAATTTAATTTTTGAAAACCTCTTCTTGTTTCTCTTCTGTTTCAAATAGTGTGCGCCCAATCTAAAGTCCTTCATATGCTTCAACCCTCCATCTTTTGGTGTCCCTCACAGGATTAAGTTACCTATGACGCTACATCTTGACTTGGTTGGGTGGATTGACATGTGACTTATCTTTAGAGTCGCACGTAGGTAGCTATAGAAGACTATACGGGTTCCCTTGCTGTCAACCTATATGGCATCCTTACAGCTTTTCAACTATTGTTTCGCTTTTTGAGGGATAGAGATGCACTATCTACCTTGGGCTCCCTCTTGTTTCTAGTTTTTTTTTTTTAAGTGTTTCATTTTTCTTTAATTTTTCTAAAGGAGACCTCATATCTGTTTAGGTGGCTAAGGTGTGGACTCGTGATTCAAGTAATTGTCTTATTAGAAGACCACCTTCTCTACCACCTTTGATCATGGGTGACCAACAACCCAAGACTCTTAAGGATAGGTTTTACCCCACCAGGGCTGCATAACCCTCATGCATTAGTCTGTCTGTTGTTACAGGGAATAACTATGAACTCAAGACCAACTTCATCAGCATGCTACCCCATTTCTATGGGATGGCTAATGAGGATGCATATCTCTTTCTTAGGGAATTTGAGGAGGTCTGTGTTCTAATTAAGGTCCAGAATTTGACTGATGATGTAGTTAGGCTTAGGTTTATATCCTTTGTCCTAAAAAACCAGGCCAAGAAGTGGCTCTATGGACTGCCAACAAACTCCATTAATACATGGGATGAGTTCACCATTGTCTTTTTGAGAAAATTCTTTCCTCTTCACAAGACCAATAAGCTTAAAAGTGACATCCTCCAGTTCAGGCAGAAACCACATGAGTCCTTTTCTAAATTCATGGAAAGATTCAAGGACCTCCTCTTAGAATGCCCTCACCATGGTTTTGACTTGTGGCAACTATGCCAAATTATTTATGAGGGTATTGATTATCAGACCAAGCAACTTGTAGAGTCTATGTGTCCAGCAGGCTTTACTTCTTTTTTTGAGGAGAATGATGCATGGACATTCTCAACCAACTTGGCTGATAAGACTAGGGAATGGGAATCTTCCCAAGAGGCTGAAAGGACCACTAAGGGGTATCTCATTGAGGGTATGCCAGCCAAGGAGGCCAAACTTGACAGCCTCATAAAACGGCTGGAGTCCATAGTTCTTAAAGAATTTATACCAGTTAATTCGGTCAACCAGGTCAACCATGTGTCGGTATGCAGTTGGTGCCAAACCCCTGGACACCTTTCTGAGGAATGCCCCAATACCTTGGTGGGTAATTCCAGCACTGAGAATGTAAGTGCTCTCTACCAAAATAACCCATATAGCAATACTTACAATCCAGGATGGAGAAATCACCCCAATTTCTCATGGAATCAAGGGAACCAAGCAGGCCCATCCAACTTTAACCATCAAGGCCAGGTTGGTGCCCAAAGGCCCAACTATGCACCACAAATCCAAGGAATGTCTCTTAACCCCTTTCCCCCTCATCCTTATCCAGGACCTTCTATTAATTCTTCCAAACCTCCTCTTCTTGCACCTTATCAGCAACCCCCAGGGTTTACCAATACAGGAGAGGCGATAAGACTGAATGAGATGGACAACAAGATAGCTCTTCTCATGACAAGCCACAATAACATGGAAAAACAACACACCCAGCTTGTCACAATCCTGCATGAGAGGGAAATAGGGAAGTTATCTAGCCAGCCTGAGCCAAATCCTAGGCATCAGGTTCATATTCAGCAAGGTACCCAAGCTCCTCCAACCAATGTTGCACAAGACCAACAGCACCAAGGGCCCTCTAGACAGGTAAATGTTGTTTATTCTTTAAGGAGTGGCCGTGAGTATCAACATGCTAGTGCACCTCAGTCTTTACCATCTCATACTCCTGTTGACTCTCCCCCTTCTGAAGAGGCCATTGAAGTGCCTACTGTTCCAAGTTTGTCTGATGAACCTAAAGATATACCAAATGATTTGGTTGAGGAAACCAAAGAGGATTCTATTAAGGAAGTTAAAAAGACCAACCCTGAAAGAATTTATACCCCACCTGCCCCTTTCCCAAATAGGTTGGTTAGCAAGAAATCTCCTTCTGTGGAGAAGATATTGGATGTGTTCAAACAGGTTCAGATGAATATTCCCTTGTTGGATGCTATTGCCCAGATCCCCGCTTATGCTAAAGTCCTCACAGACTTATGCACCCAAAAGCGGACCACCAATGTGTCCAAAAAGGCATTCTTGGCTACTAACATTAGTTCTCTAATCTCACAGCCAGTAGCAGCCAAGTATAAGGATCCTGGAAGCCCCACCATCTCTTGCACTATAGGCCATACCACTATTGATCATGCCTTATTGGACCTTGGTGCAAGTGTGAACCTCTTACCCTTTCATGTCTACCAACAACTGGGATTGGGAAAACTGAAATCGACCAAAATTACTCTTCAACTTGCAGATCGGTCGGTTAAAGTTCCTAAGGGAATGATTGAGGATGTCCTGTTGAAGGTTGGGGAATTTATTTTTCCTGTGGATTTTATTGTTTTAGATACCCAACCCACCGCCAACTTCAAGGACCAAATCCCAATCATATTGGGTAGACCATTCCTAGCTACCAGTAATGCTTTAATCAATTGCAGGAATGGTCTCATGAAATTATCTTTTGGCAATACTTCTGTTGACTTCAATAGGTTTAGGTTGGACAAGCAGCTTGACATGGATGAAGAGGTGCATATGCTTCAAGGATTTTCCGATGATATTGATACGTTCTTTGAGATTGATTTTGATTCAGGATTTCAAGAATGTATGCAGGAATTGGAGGGTGTTGATGATACTCCCTTATCTGAGGTCTGGAGCATCCAACCACCTTTGGAGCCCCTTGGACCCCTATCCACTTCCATTCCCAAATCCTCTATTATTGAGCCCCCCACATTAGAGTTGAAGGCATTGCCCTCCAACCTCAAGTATGCCTTCTTAGGACATGATCATACTCTTCCTGTTATTATTGCTTCTGATTTGACTTCTATTCAAGAAGAAGAGTTGATTAAGCTTCTAAAGGACCATAAGAAAGCCATAGGTTGGACCATGTCTGACATCAAAGGTATTAGCCCCTCCATTGTTCAACATCATATACATCTGATGGAGAGTTCCAAACCTTCTAGGGAACCCCAAAGGAGGGCTAATCCTATGATGAAAGAGCCAATCAAGAAAGAGATCCTAAAATGCTTGGATTATGGCATCATTTATCCTATTTTTGATAGTCAATGGGTGAGTCCTATACAGGTTGTGCCTAAGAAAGGAGGAGTCACTGTAGTTGAGAATGCCAATAATGAGTTGATTCCAACCCGTATCCAAACAGGATGGAGAGTGTGCATTGACTATAGAAAATTGAATGCGGCAACTTAGAAGGACCACTTCCCCTTGCCTTTTATTGATCAGATGTTAGAGAGACTAGCTGGTCATGAATATTATTATTTTCTTGATGGTTATGCAGGCTATAACCAAATTTCTATTGCTCTAGAGGACCAACACAAGACCACTTTCACATGCCCTTATGGAACCTTTGCTTACCGGCGTATGCCTTTTGGGCTTTACAATGCCCCTGCTACATTCCAAAGGTGCATGATGAGTATCTTTTCTGATATGATAGAGCACTTCCTAGAGGTGTTTATGGATGATTTTTCTATTCACGGCTCTATTATTTCTAATTGCTTGCATCATCTCTCTTTGGTTCTTAAAAGATGCATAGAAAAGAACTTGGTCCTGAATTGGGAGAAGTGCTACATCATGGTAAAGCAAGGTATAGTTCTGGGTCACATTGTGTCCAAAGAAGGGATCAAGGTTGATAGATCTGAGGTGGACCTTATTACCAATTTACAACCACCCAAGAGTGTGAAGGACATTAGATCTTTTCTTGGCCATGCAGGCTTTTACAGGAGATTCATCAAGGACTTTAGCCAGATAGCTAGACCTCTCACTTCTCTTTTGGCAAAGGACTGCCCATTTGATTTCTCTTCTGAGTGTCATGATAGTTTTGAACAATTGAAAAGAGCTTTGACCTCAGCCCCCATTATTCAAGCTCCAACTTGGACAGTTTCATTTGAGCTTATGTGCGATGCCTCTGATTTTGCAATAGGGGCTGTTCTTGGGCAAAGAATCAACAAATTGCCCCATGTGATTTATTATGCAAGTAGGACTCTTAATGATGCACAGCTTAATTATACCACCACTGAGAAAGAATTTTTAGTTGTTGTGTTTGCTTTAGAGAAGTTTAGGCCCTACTTGGTTGGATCACATGTAATTGTTTATACTGACCATCCAGCTGTCAAATATCTTGTGCAGAAGAAAGATGCCAAGGCTCGCCTCATTAGGTGGGTTCTTTTGTTACAAGAATTTGATCTTGAAATTAGGGATAAGAAAGGGTGTGAAAATTTGATTGCAGACCATCTATCCCGGTTGCCTAATTCCTTGACTGTTGATTCTCCAGTCAACGAGAATTTCCTGATGAGTATCTGATGGCAGTGTCTAGTGAACCTTGGTTTGCTGACATTGTTAATTATCTGGTTATGGGTGTGACACCTACACATTAGTCCACCCAAGATAAGAATCGTTTTTTTTTCACAAGTTAAGTATTTCTTTTGGGATGATCCTTATCTTTTTAAGACCTGCCAGAATCAAGTAATCCGGAGATGTGTCCCTGATCATGAGCAACAATCTATCTTATCTTTTTGCCATGATCAGGCTTGTGGAGGCCATTTTGGGCCTAATAAGACTACGGCCAAATTTTTACAGTGTGGTTTTTTTTGGCCTAGTCTGTTTAAAGACGCTTTTACTTATTGCAGGGCATGTTCTTCATGCCAATCCTTAGGGCGTCTTACTAAAAGAAATATGATGCCCCTCAACCCAATTCTGGTGGTTAAGGTGTTTGATGTATGGGGTATTGATTTCATGGGGCCTTTCCCTAACTCTTTTGGTAACCTGTATATATTACTTGTTGTGGACTATGTGTCCAAATGGATTGAGGCAGTTGCTTGTAAGACCAATGGCCACAAGGTGGTTGTGAAATTTCTAAAGGAGAACATCTTCTCCCGTTTTGGTACTCCCCAGGCTATCATTAGTGATCGGGGCAAGCATTTTTGTAATCGGTCTTTTGAGGCCCTCATGAAAAAGTATGGTATCGTCCATAAATTGGCCACACCCTACCATCCCCAGACCAGTGGCCAGGTTGAGGTTTCAAATCAGCAGATCAAGCAAATTCTTGAGAAAACCATCAACCCGAACCGTAAGGATTGGTCTAACCGATTGGTAGATGCGTTGTGGGCCCATAGGATAGCCTTCAAGATCGATCTTGGTCAATCTCCATGCCGTCTGGTGTATGGAAAGGCATGTCACTTACCTGTAGAGATTGAGCACAAGGCCTTTTGGGCTATCAAGAAGCTTAATTTTGACCTATGCACTGCAGGTGCCCATAGGAAACTCCAACTATCTGATTTGGAAGGGCTTAGGAATGAGGCATATGAGAATGCCCGGATTTACAAGGAAAAAACCAAGGCTTTCCATGATAGGCACATTTTGAGAAAATCTTTTGAGGTAAGCCAGAATGTTTTGTTGTACAATTCTCGTTTGCGTATCTTTCCAAGTAAGCTGCGTTCTAGATGGGATGGCCCCTATATTGTTTAAAAAGTTTATCCTCATGGGGCTGTTGAAGTCCTCAATCCAAGTACAGGAGCTACTTTCAAGGTCAATGGCCAAAGATTGAAGCCGTACATAGAGATGCCTACTCCAGTTGAAGAAGAGGTCATGGATCTCCATGAGCCTCTTTACCTTGACCCCTGATATCCTGGTATGTATCCCCTCCCTTGTCCTTATTGTTTCTTTTCTGTATGCATTGAGGACACTGCATGAATTAAGTGTGGGATGGTGTATTGGACTTTAATTGTGAATTTTGTGAATTTTGATTGTGGCGATAGCTTTTGGTTATGTGCATAAGTCTCTTTGATTTGCAAAGCGAGAGTGAGGGGGAATTAGGTGCCCTCCTAGCATGCGAAATAATAAAAAAATCCCTTTTCAAGGATGGTAGTTGGTTTGTATCCAGTGATGGGGATTGAGTTTGAAAATATGAGTGGTACTTCATGTGATGGTTAGATTCCTCTATGTGTTTATGGACCCCTTTGATCTTTTGGCTAGTAGTTGAGACCAATTTGTTTGTGGCAAGGCATGAAAGTGAAAGTGAATGAAAAAAAAAAAGCAAAAAGAGAGAAATAGCAAGAAAAGTGGAATTCCTTGGGACTAGACAGGGCACTGTGCCTCATGAAGCAGGTGACTTGATCGAAATTCCTTGGAAGGAAACTCAAAAAAAAAAAAAAAAAAAACTCTTGCATCAATGTCTCAATGTCTTATGGATACATGCAAAAAGCAAAGCTACCAAGTATTTGGGTATCTGGTGTATGCTCCACCATGTCATTCAGAAAACAGTAGTAGAGTAGAAAAAGAGTTTGTTGTTAAGAAAGAAAAAAAAAAAAAGCTTTTGCCTTAATGCCTGAAAAAGAAAGTATAGTAAAAAATACTCAATGCCTAAGTCTTTGGTTCCATCAGTGCTATGAGTGGTTTACTTGAAGGTGAGTAGTGTTTAGAAAATATGAGGAGATCCCTTGACCTTGATGCATGCTTGTTACTTGAATTGATGTGGGGTGATAAAACTCAAGTGTGGGGGAACCTTTGGCTCCTTAATCTTTAGTTGAGTATTTCTTTGAGATTGTGTGCCCTATCTTACTTATGCCATGAGAAAAATTTACATCATTCTTTTTGATTTATTGAATTTTGGGTGTATATTCACTGCAAACACCCACGAGACACAACTCGTCCACTAGGGGTAACCTAGGGGTTGAAAGGTTTGTTGCACATGCTAAGTGCAACCGTGATTCCTACGAAAGTGAGTTATGATTTTTTTTTGCATTCTAGGTTAGTTTATCTTTTGCTTTACTTGAGGACAAGTAACGTTCAAGTGTGGGGGAATCTGATGAGCACATTTATGTGTGAAATCTTAGGGCATAAAGCATACATTTTACCACATTAGACAGAGTTACTCGGTGCTTTCTTATGCTTTTTAGGGTTTAGGTGAAATATTGTGAAAATGGAGGAGATGATGCTAAGGAGATGTTTTTAAGCTTTTTCGAGGTGTTAATAGTATAGATGCATGACCCATCGAGTCAGCTTCGCAACGGTTCAAACGACACTTGATTCCGAGTTGAAACGAAGAAGTTATGGCCGTTTCCGTAACGACGCGCGAAAATGGTGTATAGGGGTTTATTTATCGGATGGGGACAAAGTGAAGCGGAAATTCGGATTCCAGGGGCCTTAACACAATTATTAGAAGTTACTTTATTGTTCCCGAAAGATTTCATTTGGAAGGCTCTGGACAGTCCAACTTCAACTTGAGATATCTTGGGCTCCCCAACTCCGAATTGGACGAAATTTGGGTCTATTTTGGGTGACTTTTCGCAAGGAACACAATGGTGAGGCCTATATAAGCACCCCATGCTCCACGTTTTCTGAAAGACAGCATGGATATTTTATTTATTCTTGAAGGAATCCTAGTCATCACCCTTACTCTCTCTCTCCTCCAACTTCTCAAGGGCACTTCTGGAATTCTACTTGGGATAGATTTATATTTTCTCATCTATGGAAGGTTGAAAAATCAAAGATGCTTTGATTTTATTGCTTGGAGAAGATATCTACAAAGAAAAGGAAGCACTTGTTAGAATTGGAAGTTTATTTTTCTAGAAATAGAAGGTCTATGTAAACAATCTTCTCTTCTTCTTTTTTTTTTTTTTTTTTTTTTCTCTTTTTTCTTAGGATTCAAGGCATTGTAAAAGAGGAAAGAGAAGAGAATATTCTCTTTTCTTAGGGAATATTTCTCCTATACTTCCATCTTCTCTCTTCTCCTCTCTTCCACCTATAAATATCCCCTACCTCTCTTGTAAAAAATGGCTCATTCACTTAGTGAAATTTCTGCTCTTCTTCTCCTTCTAATTTGTGATTTTTGGCTTTTTTAATTTCTAGTGTGCTTTTATGATTTTTAGTTAATGGTTATAATAGGTTTAGTTTATGCTTTAATTTCAATTTAAGTCTTCAATTGGGTTGTAATTTCTTAATTCTAGTTTAGGTTTTAAGCCTTCTAATCTAAGTTCTTAAGTTGATGACAAGACTTGAAGATTTAGAAGAAGAGGCCATGGTAAGTTTATGCAAGTATTCAAGCTTTTCAATTACATTCATGCAAGCACATCCAGGTTTTACTATCTAAACTCTCAATCTCATTCTCCATCTCCTCTATCTCTCTCTATCTTCTTCTTCTTCCCCCTCTATTTCTTTTATTTTAATTTTATATGATTGTGGTTTATGGATGCATTTTTATTCCCTTATTTCTTTTTATATGGTTAGTATGTGTGGCTGTATTTTTATTCCTTTCAATTCGCTTTAGTTTGATAGGTTAGATGCTCATGTGTTAGGACACCGATTTAATCCCTTAATTTTGTTAGATGCTTATGAGTTAGGATGCATTGATTTTCGTTAGTTTAATTAGTTTAATTTAACACTTTAATTTGGTTCACTTTGCATTACTTTTAAGTTAGTTAAATAGAGTGGCATATATCTCCTCGTGTTCGACCCGTAGCTACGATTGACCCGTACGCTTACGGTTTTATTTTAACTCAAACAAGTTGGATCATACAATAAAATGAAATGGAGTCGCCACCTAGGATTAGGGCCTAAGACCCATTGGTGTAGTCCTAGAAGGGCTACGAGACTTCGATTGATCTGTTCTCGCTTTCGACGCTGGATGGCGCACGGGGGTTTTATGTGTGCTCTTCGGTTTGAGGGAGAAAAGGAAAGCCCCTTCTCAGGGGTATGGTGTCAATTTATCAGGGGATTTGGATCATAGAGTAAAATGAAATGGAGTCGCCACCTAGGATTAGGGCCTAAGACCCATTGGTGTAGTCCTAGAAGGGCTACGAGACTTTGATTGATCTGGTCAGAGATTCGGGGTAAGTGGTCAGGTTACGAGAGTGAAAAGGTGTTAGGCGTCCACCTCACCCAAATAAATCGATCTTTCTATTAGATGCTTGTTTTTGAATATTCTTCCTTTTATGTATGTCCTATTCCCACATGTATAGCTAAATAATGATATACAAACTATTTATTTAAATTAAACTATGTTACGCTAACTACTGTACATTACACGAGAATATTTGAAAGGACTACATTGTACTGAAATTAAAAGTTAACGGAAGAAATGTATACTTGTACGCTTCAAATAAATGAAATTATGCAAAATGAACGGCGTCCCCTAGCTCAGGTGGAGGCAAATGACTGACTTTGTCCCTTCATCGGACAAAGTAACGGCTTGCAAGTGTTAGATCTTACGATCTAGGAAAGAATTACGGCATTCCAAAGCTTTGGAAACTAGGGGCTCAAAGGCCAAACAAAGTGGCTATGCCACGGGAGGTTTCCCAGATTTGGACAAGAAAGGGTCAAGGAAGCCGGACTCGTATAGCCTGGACTTTGGACAGAGGGACAAGGCTCGAAGGCTCAAAATCAGATTGGGGAAGAGCCCCAAAACAAGGAAAATAAGGAAAAACTTAAAAATTGGAGCTCTAGGGGTGCCCCCTCTCCCACAAACTTGGATTATGCAAATGAGGGGGGTGACCCCTTTTTATAGGCAAATTTTGGGTTCAGCGGCACTGCGAAAAATATGTGGGGCCGCATGGCGGGGCCGCGACAGAGTAAAAATGGGAAAAATTCAGATTTTGGGTGCCCGCGGGGCTGCACAGGCGGTGCCGTGTGGCGGCGCACGACAGGGCACTGCCTTGCAAGGCTACGACCGTGATGCTGCCTCGTGGCGTTACGTGGGCTATCTGGGGCCGTCTGGGGGGGTTATGCATACGATACACGCCTTACAGGATGAGTGGAGATGTTTTTTGATACAGTGTTTAGTTTTCGAGGACATTGCCAGTCATCTGCGTCCGATTGTCGTCATCACTAGGGGGTGACAAAATTCAGCGTCTACAGTATGTCGATTGGTCTCACTTTTGGAAATGAAGTTTCTGAGTTATCCAATAACTCTTCAATAACTACAAGTTCAGATTTCTTTGTCAACATTTTTTCCTCCAAAAATGTAACATGTTTGCTAACGATGACCTTTCAGTCAACCGGGTCATAGAAATAATAGTCAATCGTGCCTTTAGGATAGCCTATAAAATAGCACCTTGAAGTCTTAGATTCCAATTTGTCTATTTGTTGCTTTCACACGTGTGCTATGAAACCCATATCCTTAGGTATTGTATAATAGGCTTATGCCCTTTCCACAACTCAAAGGTTATCTTAGCTATAGACTTAGTTGGAACTCTATTCAAGATATAGATGGTTGTTTCCAAGGCGAACCCTCAGGAAGAGAGAGGTAGTTCACTATAAGTGAACATCATCCGAACCATATCCAATAGAGTCTGATTGCATCGTTCGGATATACCATTTTGTTGTGATGTTCTTGGATTAATTAATTGATTAACTATCCTTTGTGAAGTGAGATATTCCTTAAATTCATTCAACAGATACTCTCCTCCACGATCTGATCGTAAGGACTTGATGTGTTTATCTAACTGTTTTTTGACCGTGGCTTGGAATTCTTTGAATTTATCAAAGGCCTCCGATTTTCTAAACATCAAGTAGATGTAACCAAATCTAGAGTAACCATCGGTGAATGTTATGAAATACTTAAATCCATACTTTATTTGTATATTTATGGGTCTACACACATCAATATGTATCAACTCTAACAGATTTATGGCTCTAGTACCTTTATTGCTAAAGGGTTTCTTGGTCATCTTCCCCTGAAGGCATGACTCACAGGTAGAAAATGGTTCGACCCTTAGATTCTCTAAGGGCCCATCCTTTGCCATCCTACTGATTCGGTCCATGTTAATATGACCTAACTTTAGATGCCACAGATATGTTGAGTTCATTGGAGCTGCTTTACGTTTCAAATCAATATTCGAAACTACATTCATTCTAACAGGTCCATTTAGGAGATACAAACCACTTTGCAAATATCCAGATGCCACAAAAATATTATTTAAACGAATGACCAATTTAGAATTAAAGGAAAAACTATGCCCAAGAACTACTTTAGAAATAGAGAATATCTTCCTCTTAAAAAGAGCCTACATAATAGCAATCCTTTAAAATGAAATTAACAGAATCAAATTGCAAATAAAATGTTCCTACAACCATCGTCATAGCTTCAGCTCCAGTGCCCATCCGAAGATGCATCTCATTTTTTTTCAGTTTCCTTGTCTCCTTGAACCCCTCTACACATTGCAAATGTGAATAGTAAAACCACTATCCCCCAACCAAGAATTGGTCAGTTCAAAGGACAAATTAGACTCATAAAGAATTTTCACATCACATGTACCTTCTTTAGTAACCTCTGTATAATCTGGCTTTTTATCTTTTATAGTAGCCAGGAATGCATGACAATTTCTTTTCCAATGACCTTCCTTCTTACAATAGAAGCACTTGCCTTTAGCCTTCTCATTGTCAGCATTCCCACCCTTGGGTTTCAGGGCTTTACCCTTATCTCCCTTTTTCTTCTTCTTCCCACTTAAAGAAGGCTTTACATCAGTAGCATGAACCTCAACCTTATCTTTTTTTCAAGGTAGTTTTTGCCTCTACCAGTGCATTAGCAAGCTCTGTGAGCTTCAGTTCCTTATCCGACATCTATAAGACATCCGAAAGGATGCATAGGCAGAAGTGAGTGATGATAAGATCACATCAGTCTTGTACCGCTGGTCAAACTTGGTCCCCATGGATTCCAGTTTTTCAAATAGATTAATCATTTTCATGACATGGTCCATCACTAGAGTCCCTTGGGCCATTTTGTAATTATTGATCTGACTCACTACGTCTTCCTGTTGAACAATTCTATAAGCTTATCCATTTTACCCCCCGCAGTACGTATATCCTTGACTGAGTCAAATAGTGATCTTTTCAATGTTCCCGGAATGTAGAGAGAAGCCTTGGAATCCCTCATAGGGAAACTTGCATCCTCTCTTGTTCCTTAAAATCATCATAGTTGGGGTTCAAGAGGAATTTATTCATCAAGAACGGAGAAGAAACCTTCTGCAGTCAGGAGAAATTTAATGCTCCGGTACCAATCAACGTAATTCATTTCATTTAGTTTGTATTCGCTAACAACAACCATTGAATTAGAATCTACAATAGGTTAGAATTAACAACAACCATTGAATTAGAATCTACACATGTACAAGTAAACCACAAGCATATTAATAACCATCGATAAAAAATTGAACATACAATATCATTGATCTCTCATAATTTAGGTCTCTCCCATGACCCAAAAAATAAATTGAATACTTACAACCCTTGCATAATTTACCCTGTTTGGAATCATTATACACACCATGGTAGTGTGGACTAATCTGTCGCCTCATGGGCTTCCAATATTTTTGGTCACCTGAGTATCATATCTAGATCCATCAGCTGACATACACCCAAGTCATGTATATACCTATTGCATTAGTTAGAATCATGGAATCATGAAAGATGGCTCGCTATCGCAATGCCCTCCCACTATCCATACCCTAACGTATCTAGATAGAGATAAATATAGATGTCCATGTCATAATGAGCCTGGCAATGTCCTGTCGGTGTATGTGGGGTCATATCACACAACCTCTATACTTACCTTCAATAGGAGACCATGGATATGTCTACTAACCTAGACTAATCCATATCATACATATATTGTCATCAAAGAGGGATAATGATAAACTCTCACATCATATCATGGATGGCCACATACTAAGCAATTAATTAGAGCGATTATGGGATGACAACAATTTTAAATAGAAGTGATAATTAAATCCTCCCATAAAAAATTAAAACTAATGACTTTCTATGAATCATGGGTGAATCATCATGCCAGGATGTTCCACATGCCATTCCTCGTCCAACTCCTTCGCTCGATCAGATCTTCAAAGTTGATGATTTGCATCTCCATAATCTTTGAGCACCACATGTGGATCAATATCAACATGTCTTGGGAGTCCTAACTATGTTAAAATTACAATGAAAACCTAGAAAAATTTTCTATAAACTTTCCTTTCCATAATAAAGAAACCCCACATGAAGAAACCAACCCACCATTTGGGCTACCCATGGGGTGGAGTATCTTTGTTTTTAAAAAAAAGAAAGGGGGAGAGAGAGAGAGAGAAAGAGGGAGAGAAGCATCACATCCACCCATAACCCCATAAGAAAACCAACGCATCACATGCATAAACACGTCATCCATTTTATTAAAAAACCAATCCCATAATCACACAGACAATGTAACATCATGTATGGGCCCATAATCACATGGATTATTACAAAATTGAAGCATCACATCTCATGTGACAACATGTACCTAAGCCCTCAATTAAAAATTAATTTAATTCCAAGTGGGTGAAGATAAGAATCTCTTCACCCATATTCTTCCTCCAACCACAAAACAAAATAATAAAAATTAAATTATGTTTTATTTATTTATTTATTTTTTGGAGGGAAAAATTCACTCTCGAAAGTTACTCGGCAGCACACACACACACACACACACACACGCACCACTGTAAGGTACAATTTTTTTTTAATTCTGGAATATTGGGTTTTAAACCCTATGAGTTTCCATAATATCAATCCAATCCCCAAATTTTGAAAAATGATAATGCCCTCCCTTACTTTTTAAAGATTCTATCAACCGTACCCTAACCGTTAAAAAACATCATTAAGTGATGACGTGGCATGTACAAAATTTTAAAAACCCCAAAATATCCTTTCCTCTCTACGTTTCTTCTTCTTCTTCTTCCGCCAATACCACCATCATCGCCACCACTGTCGGAAAAAAATCAGTGGAGCAACTGATTCCAATTTGTGAGCGAGCCAAGTTGGGACTTACCAATTGATTCCAATTTGTGGAGCAGCTGATTCCATATGGGCTCATCTTACTTCCAGAGGAGTTCCAGAGCATCTTCTAACCTCTTTAATTACCTAAAACCAAAGTTTCAATCCTATCAATTATCCTTACAACATATTAAACAATCATGTTGGCCCTTTCTTCTTCTTCTTCTTCTTCTTTGTATCCAACTACCTATGGCTACTGGTCTTCAGAAGAAAAAAAGATGAGTCAAGCCCACCAGAATTCATGGACGAATTGCAATTCTCGAGAAACTGAAGCTTTAGATTCACCACCATCTTTACTATTCCCTTCATTGCAACCCCAACCCTATATGGAGTCTTTTCCTTCCAGTTCCATTACTAATGATCCATCCTTAATCAAGAAACTGAATCATAATGCCAGCGAACGTGATCGCTAGAAGAAATTAAACACTCTTTATGCTTCTCTTAGATCAATACTTCCAGGGGCTGATCAAACAGTACTTTAAAAAAAAAAAAAAAAACTTTTCTTAATCTAATTCCCTTTGGTTATGCTTTAGTTCCCAAAGTTCTAATGGTATATTTTTCAATTGGGTAACATTGCAGAGGAAACTAAGCATTCTGGTGACGATTTCTCGTGTTCTAAAATACATACCTGAGTTGCAAAATCAATTTGAGAAGCTGGTACAGAGGAAGCAAGAAATCCTATCAACTATTCACAAGCAAGGAGATCGAACCCGCATCGATACTAATCAAAGTAATGGGATTGTTCGAAGATCATTACCAAGTGTTTCGGTGAGTCAAATTGAAGAAAGAGAAGTAATGATTCAGATATGTGCAAGTCAGACTTACCACCCCTTATCGCCGCCCACCGTCTTAGTCGCACCCGGCGATGATCCATTGTTATCGCCTTCACCGCGATCTAGCGACCATCGAAACCCTAACGTCTCAGATAATTCATATTTAGAACCTCCATCTTACATAGATCTTCAGGCCATTCAACGACGAGAACGGCGATTCAAACGACCACGAGAGCCCCTTGCAGGACTTGGTTATGTCAGGCAATTTGTTGAGGTTTGCTTCATCGAGTTCTAAGTACTTGAAGATCACGGTTTCGAATCTTGTGAAAGAGAGAGAGAGAGAGAGATGAGTATGATCCTACCAGCCCATCGCAGGAAATGTCTTGGCTCGCTCACAAATTGGAATCAGCTGCTCCACCGATTTTTTTTCCAACAGTGGTGGCGATGATGGTGGTGCTGGCGGAAGAAGAAGAAGAAGAAGAAGAAATGCACAGAGGAAAGGGTAATTTGGGGTTTTTTAAATTTTGTACTTGCCACGTCATCACTTAATGGTATTTTTTAACGGTTAGGGTAACGGTTGATAGAATCTTTAAAAATTAGGGGAGGGCATTATCATTTTTCAAAACTTGAGGATTGGATTGATATTATGGAAACTTAGAGGGGAGGGGGATGATATTTTCCCAATAAAAAAATATTTTATCATCTTACATGGGCAAAGTTGTTACAACAACCATAACTACCCATATGCACATGGCAAGGTTGTTACATGGCTAACTACCTTGTAAGCACCCATGTGCCACATGGGAAGGTTGTTACAACATACTAACAACCTATGTGCAATCATCCATAACTATATTCTACCATGAATATTTAAATAAAAAAGATTGCATCCCATACACAATAATTATATGATATCCAGGGGTGAAAAATGTGGCTCTGATACCACACTGTTAGTCAAATAATAGTCCATGAGATCATCTCCTTGGTTCCCCTAGGAAACCAATAAGAAGCATCACCCAGGGTTTAAAAGAATTGAAAAGTCTAGGTTGCCCTAGGGCACCCTATTGAAATGTTAGGATTTTCCATGGTCGCCCATGGGAACCCTACAGTGACTCTATTAGGATTTGGTATAATAAACATTACCAAATCCTTCTCTTTCTTGTCCCATAAAAATTATGGGATCCATAAGAGAGAGAAAAACTCATCTCTTTTCCATCCCATGGTAAGAGGGATCCATCCCATACCCAAATGTGCAGCAGAAAGAGATCGATACGAATTTCTTTCACATTTCGTGATTATCATGTAATTAAAAAACTAGAGGAATCAATAAGAACTTGCTAACCTGTTGAGCCTCAAGTGTTGCTCCTCCAACAGACAGTGGTTCTTCCTCCAATAAGCACACCAGGTAAACAAACTTGAACCTCCAATGGTGCAGCCAAGGTTCTCCAAGTCTATCCTAGAGTCTCTTCAGATCTTCAAGCACAAATCTGGGTTTCCAAAGCCTTAACTCTCAAAAACTAGAGAGCAAGAAGAAGAAGAGAGAAAAGAGAGAGAGCCAAAACGTGGAGGAGTGGGAGCACCAAAATTTGCCCCAAGCAGAAAACGTGGTGCCCCCCTCCACGTTTTTGGTGTGTTTTTATAGACAAGGTTTATAAAACCCTATTTGGACAAATCTCAGTGAGAGTCTATTTCTCTCTCTCCTCTTTGACTTGGAACTATTTAAACCTGATGGGCTTCTAATTGGTGAAGAAGCAGAATCTTTAGGGAATGGTTAATTAATTATTTATTTTATATTTAATGGATAAATAAAATTAGCATCTTATCTAATAAATTAAATAAAGAATTATTTAATTAGCAAATTCCAATTATACCCTCACATAATAATTAATTATTATGTACCAACCCACCACTAATCAACATCATCATTATGGAATCTAGGGCATGTATACATGTACTGTCAAACCCCATTCCATAGTACATGTCCATACGAGAGCATCTGTGTACCTGATCGGATCCCGCAAAACACGATAAAATATTTTAAATCAAACTACATATAATCTATCATTTTATGTAAAATAGGTTTAACAAAAACCATTTCTAAAACGGCACTGGATCCAGAATCTGATCCAACCATCCACAAACTATCTCTATCTTGATGTTCCCCAATCGGGCAGCGGTGACTGTGTTGAGCAACTCTCTCACTCACAAAATGTTTGCGCATTCCCAGAACACCGGCTTTGACTCTCTTGAATCTTAGCCATTGATGATCCAAAGAATGCATTCACATTTCGCAGTGACGAGGTCCCCTCAGGTATAGGGTCTTGGTGTCACATGTCTATCCCATCTTACATCTGACAGTAATACATGAGAGAATCAACAAACAAGATTCTTTGCCAATGCCCATCATAATGCGCACTCGCATTCGTACCCCGACATCAATATGTCTAGGCATACCCAATGTGATGACCATATGATAAGGGTGCTCAACCCAAACCCTAGTCGTGACTACCATTTTAAGTAAAACTTACAGAGACATAATGCTCAAAAAGTTTATATCCCATGTGATAATATTAAACCAAAATGTATAAACGGTTCAATACAAAATAAACTGGACAGAATCGAGTTTGATGGACACATAAATCCAACAGATATCATTTCAATCAGTTGAATGTAAATTTTTTTCTCCAGAGCTAGAGGAGGTGGTATTTTTAATGAACAAAAGAATTTGATGATGGAAGAAAATAAAACTTACCTCAAATATTGGAGAAAACCAGAGGAGATTTCTTAGTGGGATCTCAGAGCAGAGACACAGAGGTTCGAGAGAGGCACTCTCTTCCTTTGTTATCGTTGCCTCTGGGTGTCTCCGACTTTGCCATCGGAGGGTCTATGAGAGCAGGGCTGGAGGAGATAATAACTTCTTTTGTCGCCGTCGTCGTGAACTGTGAGTATCTCCTTTGTCGCCGATGCCGATCACAGTGAGAATTCATGAGAGGGGGAGTAATGCCAGAAAGGGGGCGGGAAAGATTAAACCCATCTTCTTGGTTTGGGCTTGGTTAGGGTTAAGCTTAAATTGACCGTTCAATTACTTGAGTACACGTGTCGTCCTCTGAGATAAGAAGGAACGAGTCCGGATCAGCTACCCACATGGGGACGGGTGGGGACAAATCTGACCCCCTTTATGGGGGCATGGGTCCCACACCCTAGAGGTGGGTCCCACACGGCCATGGAGGGTTGAGATCTATCCCAACCCGTCCCCATGTGGGTGAACTCGAAAGGAACGGGGGGATGGGAACCCGTGGAAATAAAAATCCTGCATAATTGGTGTCAAGGGACGGAAACTTTAATTTGAGCAAGTACAGAGGAAGGGATATAATTTTCCAAATTTTTTTTTTTTTCTGGGTGTAAGACAAGCGGACGCACGGATTCCCTGGATTCAAGAAAATACGGTGCCTCTCACGCGTATGGCATAATAACTTCCGTCTTTCCTTTAGCGGTTAGGCACTGGAAGCCGAAGCCGGAAGCGTCAAGGCCATCATCCTCGAAGTCGAACCCTTCAAAGGTTCACCATCGTTCCGTTCTCTAGCGCTTTACGATGGCAGCATTTGTGCATCCGTACCATTTCCTATCCACAAACAACATTGGCGGCACCTTCAACTCATCCAACACCAGAAGTAAGAGCCGACCGCAACCGTACAAACTTGGCCCAAAATGGTTCCGATGCGAGAAGAACGACGGAAACAGGCGAGCCACGGTGAGCCGCGGAAACGATTCTTTGGATATCTGCCGAGTTCTCAACGGCATGTGGCAGACCAGCGGCGGTTGGGGCCGAATAGACCGAGACAACGCCGTCGAAGCCATGCTTCGTTATGCCGATGCGGGCCTCACTACCTTCGACATGGCCGATCACTATGAGTTTCTTGCCTCAAATACCCTTTTACCCTAAACCCAATTTGAAAAAAAGGACATGGCCATGGGCTTGCCACTTGTCCGAACCTTATTCCACTGCGTGGCGTTCGGTTGATGGTCAAGCGGGAAGATAAGAAAGTAAGAAATCGCTTAGCTTTGTAAATGAAAATACTACCGTTCTCCTCCTCCCGCGAAAATGGCAGCGTCCCTGTATCATCCCTTGAGCAATCTTAACCTCAAACACATCCAAACAAAATCCAGAAGAGGTTCTCGAACTCGAAAACTCTTTAGGAGTTCGTTATGTTGTAAGAAAGTCAGTGAAGAGCGGCGAATCATGATTAAGAATGGAAACGATTTCTTAGATATATGCCGGGTCGTGAATGGAATGTGGCAGACGAGTGGCGGTTGGGGCAGAATCGATAGAGACAATGCCGTCGATGCTATGCTTCGATATGCTGATGCCGGCCTCACCACTTTTGACATGGCTGATATCTGTCAGACCCTTAAAACTATAATTCAAAATGATTATGAACATATATGATTTAGTGTAGTGGGATATGAGAACAGAGTCTGATAATGCTAGAATTCACCATTCACCATTCACCATTGAGCAAATTTTTCTTAGTTTTGCGTAAGTGCTATGAGTAGAGGTTTATTCATAGAATTATATTTAGAATCCACAATTAATTTTGATTTGCAGATGGCCCTGCAGAAGATCTCTATGGTATTTTCATCAACCGAGTTCGTCGAGAGCGCCCATCAGAGTTATTAGAACAGGTTAGAGGGTGAGTTCCAAATTCCAACCATGTGCTTGTAGATTTCAAGTTTGTAACAATTTTATTGAGGTTCAACCAGGGGGATGAATGACTTGGTATTTGGACCACATTGTTATTCAATCTGCTCTCATTAAAATTATTTTATACAGTTTTGCTAGCTATACAAGGATAATGGGGTTAAATTTTAAATTAGTTTCGAGTTGATTCTGCTTTAACTCCGTTGGGTTATGTGATGCAGTCTTACAAAATGGGTGCCACCTCCAGTTAAGATGACAAGTAGCTTTGTCCGGGATAGCATCGATGTTTCACGGAGAAGAATGGATGTTGATTCCTTGGACATGCTTCAGTTTCACTGGTACACTCTGTTTCTTTTCCCACTTGACAAGGATGCTTATGAAGAACAAGGGAACTTGGGAATAGGGTTAAAAAAACTTTCATCTCTTTAAAAAATTTCTACATTAGACAAGCATCTAATATGCATAGATTGGAGTTTACATTAAGATAAACTCCACTCTGCTCAACCTTTTCCCAAATCAAAGGGATGTCTTACATTAAAGCAAACACGCCATTTTCTAAAATTAGTATGGTTTTCTTATCAATGCTTGGTTTTTTTATTATTGTATCTTATACTTGGAATAGGTGGGATTACTCCAACCCAGCTTATCTTGATGCACTTAAACACCTTACTGATCTGAAAGAAGAAGGTGAGTTTGATTACTATGGATGTTCTACTATTAGGATTCAGACCCACTTTATCTGATTGTATTGGATTGGATTATTTCGACGGAAGATATTCAGGTAAAATCAAGACAGTGGCTTTGACAAACTTTGACACTGAAAGGTTACAAATAATCGTGGAAAATGGGATTCCAGTTGTCAGCAATCAGGTAAACTAGAAATTATCTCCATCATTATCTATTTGTTTTTCTTTATTTTCCTTTTGATCTTGCAGCAATCCTAATATAATGGGTTTGGTGGTTTTATGTAGGTGCAACATTCTATTATTGACATGCGTCCTCAACAGAGAATGTCTGAATTTTGTCAACTCACAGGAGTTAAACTCATAACGTCTCTCTCTCTCTCTCTCTCTCTCTCTCTCTCTCTCTCTCTCTCTCTCTCTCTCTCACACACACACACACACACACACACACACACACATAAACACACACATTAAAAACTAAAGAAAACTATTGTTTCCTTGACTATCACTCTTAGATTACAAGAGGGCTGATTGTTTGACTAGTTAGAGCTGGCCCATCTATCAATTGTCAAGATTGATCATAGGCACACAATACATACTTTCTGTACAGATTGATCGTAAGCATGTTTCTTACATTCTTTCCAAGTCTAACAGACTCAGAAATGCAGGTATGGCACAGTCTTGGGTGGTCTCTTGTCTGAGAAGTTCCTTGATACCAACTTAAGCATTCCTTTTGCTGGGCCTCCATTAAATACTCCCTCACTCCAGAAATACAAAAGGGTATAGAGACCTTGCAAACTTTGCTTCCTTCTTTGAATTCATTAGCAGATATTGTTTGGCATGAGTTGCGTTCTGTTTCTGGTGCACAGAAGAAAATACCGTCCAAGTCGTCACTAGTGTGTCAAGTGTTCAACTGAAACGTTGATATATGTTATCCATGCTTTCAGCCAATTTGAGTTATAATCAGATTGTAATGTCTGATTTCTATCATTTTGTGATAAATGTGGAAGATGGTTGATGCCTGGGGAGGGTGGAGTCTCTTTCAAGTTCTGCTTCAAACACTAAAGAAGGTAGCCTCTAAACATGGGGTCTCAATTCCAACTGTTGCTGTTAGATACATTCTAGATCAGGTAAACTTCTACCATCCACATTTTTAGAATAAATTGCAATTTTCGCTAGGTTGGTTAGCTTATGGAGTGATGATTCATTTGAGGAATTCTTGTTTTGGTTTGACTTCAAATGGCAGCCATCAGTGGCAGGATCAATGATAGGTGTTAGGCTTGGTCTCTCTGAACATATCCAAGATGCAAATACTGTGTTGTCACTTATTCTTGATGAGGATGATGTAAACAGCATCCAAGAAGTATCAAAGAAAGGGAAAGATCTGTTAAGCATAATTGGTGACTGCGGGGATGAATATAGGCGTGCATGAGCACTGTAATTTTGGGCACTTTTTTGTCCCCTATGAAAATGGGATTTTGCATCTCCTATTAAATTGTGTACGCCTCCTGTAAGTACTTGAGAAAACTGTATTCATTTGTAGTCTCTCTTAAAGATGGGCGTCTTTCTAGTATAGGTTGTTAGAATAGCAATATCTAGCTATTGTTTCATCCTCAATTGCACAAATTATCAATCCTGACAAGTTTTTGTAGGATATGCTGCTGTTACCGGCTGTGATTTTTGGTTCAGTCATACTTGCCTTCTTCCTTTATGTGGGCACAATGATATGAAGTGGTTATGGGCTCAAACTTATTTCCAACAGTTTTAATTTTAAATGCTTTATATCCATTTGATAGATTTCCAAGTGCTCCAATGTTGAAGCTCTCTTGTAAGGTGACATCTGTACTGATATTGCACTCTTCTGGTGTCCGTTCCACTCTTTCTGCCAGCAGTTATTGTAGCGCCCCCAAATCAGGTGACACACATGGTACACATGGTCTCTGCTGTGCCGCCGGATGTGCACCGCCGCTCCACCGGTACTGCAGACGATTTTAATGCTTAAAGTATGATTGGTGGTCTTCACGGGCTGCCGTGTGATAACGGCAGATCATCTATAACATACATTTTACTGTGAACAATTAGTATTCATAATCATTATTACTGCAGTAGAAGACTGAAAAACATCATAAAGCATTTACATGTATTGGCTTTAGTGGCTCTAACATCCACAGGATCGATTATCAAATGATTACAATCGAACTCATTGTCAGATTTACATCATAACATTCATGTCTCATACATTATACCAGCTACCATCCACCTCTTGATACATTTATCTATACCAAAAAACTACTTAACATTGTATCTCTGCTCAAATATGTTGAATGGCATCCTCCTCACGTCATTGAGGAGGGCCCACATAAGTCACTCCACTTAGATTCTCTTGCTAAGTAAGGCAGTGAGCCACAATGAGTCGATTATGAAATCGACTTAGTTTTAGGTTTTTCTTTCTTTATATAAAGGAAAGGAATAAGGGAGGTTGTGTTGGTACAAAACTCTATATTGAGGAAAACTCTTCTCGGTTCTGGCTTTTTGTGGAGCAAGGGAATAGAGAAGGAAAAAAAGGTACTCTCTCTTGTGTTATTTGTATTGGGTCTTGCATAATGGTGTTCTCTCTGTCAAGGGAAAGAAGGGAAAGTATTTTGGCTTCTTCGTATTTGTCACGTCACGGTTTTTGAAGTGAGAGTACTGTGTGATCTTGTGAATCCACTTTTGTTTGATGAGTTACTTAGTAATTCAAGAAGGGCTATTATTTTTTATGTTTTGGTAGCCTCTAGTATTGTGTAGAAAGAAGATCTTGTAATATCATTATTTATCACAATTGAAGTTTAACCTAAACAAGTTCCCGTGGTTTTTCCTTTTTACCTTGTAAAGATTTTTCATGTTAAAATTGATGTGTGCTTTTATAATTTGGGTTGATTTGTTTCGGTGTATTAATATTTTACACATATTCGACTGACTTTGTGGATCTCCGTTAACTTGCACACATGTGTTAAAGGGTTATATTTTCCAACAAGTGGTATCAGAAAGAGATTCTCGAATCATGTGCAAAAGATGGAGGAACACACGACACTACAGATGATCAACTTGAATAGAAACAATTGTATGATATGGAAAACAAAGATAGAAGATTTGCTGTATTGCAAGGATTTGTACGCACCCATGAGGGTGATATATCGAAACCTGAAAAAATGATTGATGTTGAATGGAAGACCATGGATCTCAAAGTCGTTGGATTAATCCGTCAATTTTTGGATGATATTATTTTCCATTACGTATCCACAGAGAGACGTCAACACATTCATTGTGGAAGAAATTAGAAAAACTGTACGAAAGGAAGACTGTTGAAAACAAAGCTTTCTTCATTAGAAAGCTTGTGAACCTGAAGTATAGACAAGGAAGCTCAGTTACAGAACATTTGAACGAAGCGTAAAGTATGAATCAGCTCCACTCCATGAAGATGACGCTTGAAGATTAATAACAAACCTTGTTACTTCTCAGTTCATTACCTAATAGTTGGGAGACACTTGCAGTGTCTCTTAGCAATTCTGCACTAGATGGGGTGCTCTTCATGAGTCAAGTAACATGAAGTCTACTGAATAAAAAGACAATAAAGAAATCCTTTAGCTCATCTCAGCAAGAAGCATTTGTCATAGAAAATTGGGGGAGAAGTAAAACAAATCAAGAAATGAGATTATATGTCACTACTTCAAAAAGGAGGGGCATATGAAAAAGGTGTGTAAGAAGCTCAAAATAGATTCAAAGAAAGAGAAAGCGGATGAGGAGAAGACAGATGAAAATGGTTCCGCCACTGCCGTTTACTCAAACAGCGATATTATTTAGGTCCTGTCACACCTCTTCACCGAGATGTTCGTACTAATGACCTCATTGATTTTGTTTTCAAATCCTCTTCTTATGGAACGTAATGATGGGAGAGATGTACAACAAGATAATGGGATCCAAATGGTGGTGATGATGACCATGATGATGCTCTATAGTTGGTATAGGTGATGTGAATAGAGGGAATAGCCCTCTCAAAAGCCACCAGTTGAACCTCAGTTGATGAGATGATCTACCAAGGAGCGACAACCGTCTATGTGAGAACTAAAGTGGTTATGTGAGAACTAAAGTGGTTATGTGACTATGTAATTGTTATTTAAGTTGGGCTGGATTAGGATTCTATAAGTCTAGCCATGTTTTGAGTCTATTTCTTTTGTTATTTCACTTTCCTAGTCAATTTAAATTACCTAATAGGTTAAGGATTGGGTTAGGCTTTTCTAGGAGTCTATTTTCGAGTCTTTTATATAAGGTTGTAAGGGGGGCAAGTATGGAACACAAATTTTGATTAATGAAAAGCTTTTTGCTGCTCTTCTTCTCCATTGATAATTTTTGTCTTGTATTTGATCAAGGCTGGTGGGATTGGTATTTGTGTTAGCGGCGGTAGAAGCGAATCGATTCAAAATCAAGTTCAAAAATTTTAAGCACAAGGATCTCATTGAATACACGAATATCATACTATCCTTGATGGGGATGGAATGGTCACCTAGAATTACACAAGTGGCGTGTTCCTCCTAAGGAATGCAATACAAGGTCACGAACACCGAAGCTTGCTTTGCTCTCCAATGGTCAAAGCTTGAGGTTGAAGAAGAAAATTCTTCTCTTTTCAACTCTTAATTCTTAATTCCCTAAACTTATTAGCAATTGAGAACTAACGATTAGTCCTTAAAATTGACTTAAGTCTTATCTTTTAAAAAGAATGTTTATTTTGGACATTACAATCTAACGGTTTAAATCGTCCCAAGTGGTGTGATCCTAAAGGGTAGGCGTTTAAGTTATCTATATTTGCATATAAGGAAATCTCTACAGTAAAATTTTTCTTAATTACATATTAGGACATCTTTATAAAAGGCGTAACCTAAAAATCTCCAATTGGTAGATGTTTTATTACACTTTCTTCCCACACTACTAACATCCATAATAGACCCTCGCAACCATGGAATAAAATTCACCGCCATAATTCCGGTCTATTATAATTAATCACGAGAGTGTCTAGGATTTTGAATGGCCGAAAAACATTTGAAAATTATTTTTAAAATAATTTAATTTAATAATAATAAAATAAAATTTTCTTTTATAAACGCTTTGCAAATACCAAGGCTTTGGATTTGGCGTAATCAAATTTGACAACTCTCTTTTGGATGTTCTCCCTATACGAGTAGTGGAAGCCCTATTGAGCATTACATCTATTACTATCCGGATTGCATACATCGAGTGGCCAATATATAGTCAGTCCTTTCGGTAGACATCAACCATTGACTCATCACAAATGCACACAACACGAATAAAATAGCAAGTATCTCTTAGATATGAAAAAAATAACTACCAGAAATTCCCGTCGTAGATCAAAACACGACGATGAATAATCCATGAATCTCTGTGGATCAATGTTCAACACTAGATGTGCTCACATTTATATTTTTGCTCAATCCTTATTAAACGAATGTACAATACGGCAACCATAGAACAGATTGTCCAACTTTGTCCAAAGTTGTGAACAACAAACGGTATAAAGTGGGCAGTTGCACTGAATAACAATTATTACAAGCACATAATAAACGTAAATCAATTAATTAATTTAATCAAATTAAATCGGGTTTGATGGACACACATCAATATGTAACATATCCAACAGTTTGATCCAATCGACACATTGCGGTATGAAGCCTGGGTGGATCATTTGAAGGAATCGATGTTTGATCTGATTGACATTGCAGTGGGAAGCCCGAGTGATTTAATTTGTTATTTGTTTTCTCCATTACTGTTACGTTCAAATTCTACATTCAAGTTCTGATTTCAAGAGTGATTCTATAGTTCAAGTCTACAACATCACCCCAAGTCTGATGCAATCTGTTCTTCATCAACAAGTCTAGAATTGAAAATCTGCAACTATTCTTTTGCCTTTCTAGAAGGTCACATGCAAGGTGATTTTCACAAGAATTCTGCCCAGCCATATCTAACAGTCAGAACTGGTAAAATTTTAATCAAATCTTCCTCAAACCCTAAGAGAGGCTCGATCCAAATTTCATTACCATCCACTCAACCGATTGTCTGAAATTACAATTTTACCCCTCTCCTATCTCTACCAGGAAACCTCCATAACTCCAGATTTAACCATCTGATTTAGCTGTATCTTTCAGCATGTATTACCCTCCACCTTACAAACATTCAACCTAAATATTAAGCCCATTCAACCACCTGATTTCCTGTTACTATAAACCCTAGATTCCATCATCTTCCACCTTTCAAAACCCTAAACCTAAGTTGCTTCTCATTCAAGTTTATGCACTTCCATCCTTCAAAACATCTCAAGACCTTCAGTGATAAACTTCTCTATACCTGCCTAGCATAACCAACACCTCAAACCCAAACCCTAACCCTAATTTCACCAAAAACCCTATTTTTGACCTAATCGATTCACATGTTCATAACAGATCCTGGTTTACTGGCTCCTAGTTGGTCCTCTACCAATCTAGGACTACATTACTAAGACATGTACCATCTACGATTGTATTTCGTCAATATGAAAATTAAAAAAAAAAACCAGCAATAAATAGCCTAGCCATTGGTGTCCCTACAACTCCATTTGATTTCATGAAAAAATATGAATCTTTTTCATGAGGAAAAATTCTTGTAAAATATAATTTCCAACAAAAGATTTACAACAAAACAAACAGGGCCTACAGAAAAATATTCTGCATTCTGAACACTACCCATGGACTAATTTCACCAACTTATCCACGGACTAATACAATCAAAATGTCAATACGATAGAAATGCCAAGTGTAAATCTGGGTAAAAAAACAGTAAACATCATTCCATTTATTCCCTTGTCGAAAAAGCGTGACTCTCAGACCTTCAATGCAAATGCTAGACCTTCCTTGGCTAGTTCTTCCAGATTTTCAACTGGAGGTTGGAGCCTTGCAATGTTGGCAATGGCCTTGTTCTCTTCTGGTGTACCAGCCTCCAAGAATGCGCCAACTATCTTCCCATCCTTGATCCAATATGATCCAAATTTAGGATTGGTGGATTCCAGATCATTGTCGCCAAAAAACACAGTATCCCCAACATTGTCTCCGTAGAACTGCCATGATAGATTAAAGGCGCGAGAGTAGAAGTATGGAAGATAGTCATACTCATCAATGGATTTCCCTTCCTCGCTTGCCTTGATAGCCTACATGAGAAATGCAAAATGGTTTATTCTTGATCCAACGATATGTAATTCATATGGATGAATTACTGTTTGGTGATTACCTACTTAATTGAACTCCTAAATTCAGCTGTGCTTGCTCAAATACAAATGATAGCCATCAAGTGGATTCATATAAAGAACACATCACCATAGGAAGAGCATACCTTGACAGCCTGCTCTGCTGATTTTCTGGCATGATCTACATGCTCTACTCTCCTCATATCATTGTAAATTTTCATAGGGAAGGTAGCCACATCACCAACGGCATACACATCAGGGACGCTAGTTTTGAAGAATGCATCAGTCTGCAATCAAACAGAACCTCAGATAAACAGGAATTATTGTAAACACTCCAAAAATATGAAACTAACAACCGATCAACTTTCTTAATCAATCAACTACACACATACTCCCCCCTCTTTCCAATTAAAAAGGAGTAAGAAAAAGGGAAAAAAAGGAAAAGCAAGACAGCTAGATATTCAGACTAGCCATGCTGTGAACTAAAGTTTGCAAATATTGATCTGTGCAATAGCCAATAGGAAATAAGTATGTTCAGGAGATTCTAATGCAGCAGTAATTTATAGCATGGCAGGCAGAGAGAATTGTTTTTTGCTTGACACGAGCCAGAAGTAGGTATACAATTCAGCTGACCTGAACAAGATTATGAAAGACATGGACAAGTGTCCCAGAAAACCAAGGTTCACTATATATCAAATATGGACTTGGCATTCAAAAATTAGGAACCCCATATGTAGCTTTTCTTCTTAAGCAACAGAATGGGTATATGTAGAATAACGAATTCCTTTTCTGAGGATTCTTCTTCATGTTTTCATAAGATAGCTAAATCCCAGAAAAAAAGGGGGTTTAGTTCGATATCGAAACATTACATGTGAAGAACAGAATGTTCCATGATAAGTGTAAATTAAAAAGCATTCTGTATTATAAAATATTGTTTTCTAATGATACAGTTTTGATTGATGAGATTAAAATGGCTGGAATAGGACACAAACTAAACAAAGATTCTTCACAAAGAGTTAGTTTTTCAATTATGTTGGTTCAGTAGTCCATAAGAGAGTCGGAAGTTGCACATGAAAGTCAGGTGGATAAAGAAAATGGGTGCTTTTAGAATGCTGTTTCAATAATACATGGATGAAGGGTGCAATAAAATTTATGGTGCAGGAAAATTCAAGGGTAAGCATGGGGCCTGGTGTGGACTTCAGACATGAATTATCAGGAACTTTCCCTATAAACTGGATGGTCCAGATCTGCCACATCGGGCAGAAAATTCTTTTCAGCAGTTGTTTATAAAGCCCACATAGTATAAGAACCCATTTCACCAATGTTAAATAGAAGAAAATAGTAAGACCTGGACAAACTCATGTCTGAGACCACATGGAAGATATTCCATACAACACGATTAGAATGAAGTGCTGATTTACAGGAATCGGATAACTACACAAACCTTAATTCCACCTTTCTCTTCCTCAACCTGTCCTTTGAACAATTTGGTAAGGGGTCTTCCACCAACACCAACAACAACAATGTCAGCATCCAATACCCTCCCATCCTTCAGTTTTACAGTCTTCACCTGAAAATGAAGCAATTCAACCATATAAAACACTGTAGGGCTATCAATCACATCTATTGTCACATGGCCGATTGAGAACTTACCTCTCCATTTGCATCAGTATCAAACCCAACTGCAACTGTTCCCTTAAGAATTTGGATACCTTTCTTCTTAGCATAATAACCCTCATAGAAAGCAGCTAACTCAGCAGTGAAGAGCCGAGGCACTGCAAGAACATATAACATGGAATAAGTTACCAATCATAAAAGCCCTCTCATGAATCCTGAAAAAAAATAAGAAGTCATTTGCATTCAGCTTCAGGAGGTACACTGCAGATCATTTTCCACAAAAGTAAGAAAATACGAATCTGGCAATAGCTGCAAATCCTCTTTAAAGAGGCTGTCACTTACTGCACCATGGTTCAGGATACACCATAGTAACATCAAGATTGTTCATTTGCATTACAGCACCAAGCTCCAGACCAATATATCCCCCTCCAACAATCACACACTTCCCATTCTTCTTTGTCTTAAATACTTCTACAAGCTTGTCAGCATCCTCAATTTCTCTCAAGTAGAAGATGTTCTTGGCGTCAGCTCCTTGAACACCAAAGTCGGTTAACCTAACGACCTACAAAAAGAAAGCATGAAACAAATAGCACGTAAGCAGAGAGGGAAAGAAACTAAACAGAAAATCAAGCCAAATTTGCTGGTAAGAACTGTTTTTTTTATTAAAAAATAAAGCTTGACAACCAAAATAGGAAAGACAATTACATGTCATCAGATAATTGATACTTACGGAAGACCCAGTTGCAATGATGAGAATGTCATACTTAAAGGTTGCTCCAGCTGCACTAGTAAGAGTCTTGGAAGCTAGATCTGCCTTCACTATTTCAGTGCTTAGGATCACCTCTATGCCTGCCGCCAGTGGTGATAATAGATAAGCATCAATCATGAGAATATACTACCAAAACTCAAATAAAAATTCATAACAGATAATAATATATTATCTTCTAATATCTCCTCAGGTCCTAAACATATTGCATTTGAAAAGAATATGGTAAGAAAGCCAGCATCACCTTTCTCAGTATACCACTGTGGAGGTAGTCTCTCACCCCCACTCCCAACACAGACATGAAATCCTGGGAGTCTTGCAAATCCTGTAAACAATCTATGTAAGATAAAAGTATGGGAGAACTTTGATGTATAATCCAAGGGAAAAAATGCAGAAAAAAATTAGTTGAACATCTCTGAAATGGAACACATATCAACACAAAGGTTTTCAAATATCATGTTTCACAAGCCAATACTGAGAAATGTAAAACTATTGATAGAGTAGAAGAGCTTTTAAATTTTTACCCAAACAAAATAAAATTTTAAAGGGAAAAAGAAACCTATGGCGCCAGTGTGCAGATTTCTGTGCACGCCCTCTCACATCCCGCCCACGACCGCATAGATTCTCTCCTTACTAAAATCCCCTACTGGATGATTCGATCACCCACCACCTCATTGGTACACTCTGGCTTCATAGCGATCCCTCTCCCATTTTTAAAAGGTCAGGAGGATACTAGGAAGTCTTTCATTTAGCTGTTTGAGAATAGACGGAAGAGATGAACCCCAAAACTCTGATCTGACTGACAGCTAAAGGTAGGTAGACCTATATCAAACCAGCACCTTTAGTTTTAAGCCTTTCCACCGGTGCCTCCTTTGTGAAAATTGATCCAAAAAGAACAATTAATAAGTTTCAAATGATTTATCACATCAATAAGGTATAAGGTCCTCTACGTGGTCCACCTAGGAAGGCCTTCCTCCATGATCCACCTACTTTGACACGTAGTAAGGTGATGTGGTAAATGGTAATTCAAAATATTGGAAAGATTGTGTATAATCTGGATGGCCATGTTGAATTTCAAAGTCAAATTCGATCATATACCCCACATGTATCGGCAACTGGCATTTTCCTTCTATTTTTAGTCATCTATTTATTTTCAACCATTTTTCAAAATATTTTCAGTACTTTATTTCACCACATGGCCAATTCCATTTTGGCTGAAACTTAAGATATAGGCAAAATTTGGGCCCCACCTAATCTGCCAAGTAGCAGATAGTATGGCACTTAGGAAGGCTTAAATAGCCCTAGGTGGACCATGCAAGAAACTAGAGCCAGATTACTGATTATGATGATGCCAAATTCCACAGAAAAAACTGACAAATCACTGATGTTGTTCAATTCAATACTTGATATAGAAAAAGGAAATTGTGATGTCTTATATTGTAGGAGTGCAAAAACTAACTACATGAATACATAATATCAACTGTTATTGAAAACTCTTGTCGATTTATGTAAGTTGCTTACCCTCAGGAAAAAGGTATGCCTTGCTAAGTGCTGGACGCTCATAAGGAGCCACCTGAAAAGGGGAAAAAATGTCATGGTGAAAAAAGGAAAAAAAAACAAAACAAAACTTATAGCCCTCAAGAGTGTTCAGCATTCAAGTTTAAATGTAAAACCACAACCACTGCAATTCTATCTACAGAGGATCAACATAAGTAGTGTAAACAGTAGCAAGCAGCATTATAAACACTAATCTTTAGTTATGGAAATTATTACTGTTATTAGCACTTTAGAAAGGTAATAAATCATGTTAGAAATTTGCCACAACATAAGACAGTTGGAACTTATAATGCAAAAATCTTGTCGGGCTGTTTTGATATTAGACCCTAACGAGCACCTTTTTACCCTCTCCATAAATGCAGAGATATTCAAACTGAAACATAAGGACAACAGCAAAGGGCTAACTGGAGAAGCATCCATCAGTTCAAACTTAATCCAATTTATGTTTTAAGAGAAGAGGGAATGCCAAAACAAGCGAACTTGTTTTCCCCTCTCCATGAACTAAGGATTCCTTCCTTTTTCTATTCACCACTAATTAACTAATTACCACCGAACTGGATTTCTGTAATCAGATATCTTCACTAAGGAATAATCAGAATCAGAATGATCCCATCAGAATAATTAGAATCAAAGCTTTTGTGGGGGTTGACCACATACTGCTTCTTTGGAAATAATTGCCAGTTCTCCTGACTTAAGGCCTTGTTTAGCAAACTCCCTTGCAGCATATCCCTGCGAAGGAAATAGAGAAACGAGTCAGGAAATTTTCAAGAAATAAAGACTGTTTTAACACTGGAACCTAGATATTACTTCATTATGCGAACAAATAAATTCGATTATTCCTCACAACATATCACTTATTGTTCTTCTGTATAACTTATAAGCTTTATTCAATAAATAGATCGCAAGATCATTAAACGCGCGCGCGAGAGCGAGAGAGAGAGCGAGAGAGAGAGAGCACATCCAAATCAAAGACGACCTTGTTTACACATGTTAACAAGCCAAATTTACGAACTTCTACTTAAAAATGAAAAAGAAAATCCTAATTACACAAAACGGAGGATCATTCAATAGGTCGTAATAAAACCATGTAAAAATGATTAAAAATAGAACTACTAACATTAAAACAGAAGATTATTAGCGATTCTTTTAACAACTCTCCACGAAATGGAAATTCCAAACAATAAATATGGAAAGTATATAAACAGAACAACGACGAAAAAAAATGCATTTTCCGAACGAGTAAGCAGAGATGAAGTCGGCACTTACAGCTGCAACACCACCACCAACGATCACGTACTTGAAATGCGTCTCCGCCATGGATCGATCACTGTAAATCAGTCGAGATACAGAAGAAAAAGAAGTCTGTTATGAATATGAGCGAAGTGTAGGCTATTTACTTTCTTCTCTTTTTTACGGAAAGTGAGGAAAGATTGGTCCATATTTATGGGGGGAACGGGCGAACGACCAGACAGCACGCTGCACAGCTGTTTGACCGTCGATTTTTAGGGAGGTTGTATTTGACGGCAGTGACAGTACACGTGGCAATAAGAATTGTCCACTGTGCATCTGCCACGATGTTTTTATTTTTATTTTTATTTTTACAATTAATTTTATTATACTTAACGTGTAAAGCACACAATCGACAGAGCCTTCTTTGCTAAGGAGTTAGTTATCCTAAAATGGAATTTCTAACATGAACTATTTTTTCTCTAACTATCATGACCCTAAAATGGTTTTCTCTAACTATAGTGACCCTAAAATGGAATTTCTAACATGAACTTCTCTTGTCACTTTTCCATGAATGTTTTTGCCCTTGGACGATCAGAATAGCTAATTACTATAGTCATCCATCATGTGTGCATACTAATTAAAACATTTGTACCATTTTTATGGTCGACACATGCCTTATTGATTGACATAACACCTTTATTATTAAGATGTCGTGCAAAGATAATACTTGCAATGTACAAATACATGCAGGTGAGTTGGACTCATTGGTGATATCCCAGAAAGTCTTGGGATATAATAGACAAAAGGTTTTATGAATGATCCCAGTTCTCATACAGAGAGAGAATCTTGGGTGATCATCTAATTGTGCAATGTGGACGAGTGATGTTGCAAATTCTAACTATGGGATATAGAGAATAGTATGGATTTGGTCAATTGATAAATCTTGTATTTATATTTAACAATATACGTTCTTATTTATTATCATGCATGTTCTTGGTAGGCTATGCATTTTTATGCATCATCTTGATACTTTTTTATTTTTAAAATGATTGAATTTTCCTAGTTATGGACTCACGATTAATAGGAATCCATTCACCACGGAGTTTTAGATGCACACAAGAGGATATCATGAGGGTAATTTGAAGAACATACTAACCCCTGGGCTTTTTGAAATCCTAAAATAATGTGGTGAACCTTCACCGCATCATTACCAAAAAAAAAAACCCCTCCACCGCGTGAAGGAAGGAAATTTTTCTTCTTCCTAAAAAATAAAGATTTTTTTTTTCAATAGTTAGTGAGTAGGGGAGCTTTGCCCGCTTTGGTAGACAATTCTACAAAATTTCAGTCTCACCACCTACTACATGGAACAAATAAGTGAGACATCTATAGATGCCCAATGGACAGGGCTATAAAACCTAATTCTAATATAATATTTTTTCTGTAAAAGAATATTTATACTTTGTACTTATATAATATATTTTCTGTAACAAATTGTAATATATATATAATACGGGAAAAGTTTATATATATTATATGCCAAGTGTGAATATGGTGGGAGAGTGCATTATTGCCCCTGTTGTACCAATCAGTGAGCCACACGCGTTGGATAGTTTCAAATTTTTTTGTAGTAGAAAGTTCCGATTGTTCTAGAAAGTAGAAACTCTAAAAAGTTGGTAATTAATCTCTATTAATTTCCCCTATAATTTGAGAGAGAGGGTTGCACTTTTTAAGCATGAAATATGCTTTTCTGAGGAATTTAACCATTTAGTTACGTCAAGATTACGTAATGGGTAAGATTACACTGTTAACGATCTTACGTTTTGATATGGATTACACCAAATTATTCTAATCCCACTAATCTTAGGCAGGGTCCACGATGAATAACATAGCTCTCAAAACCAAAAGCAAATCCAAAACCATTCTTTTTAGGAGAGTTCTTTTCAAATGATAGTGGGAATCGGCAGACACTAGACAATTTTTTAATGTTAATTTAATAACAAATGATAATTACTCATTGAGCTAATCATGTATTTGTCCTCCACCCTGTCACTGACATCGGATCAGCATCTTCTGATGATCTGATCCGGTCTGTGGGCCAAATTGGATGAAACTCTTGCCACAACAGTCTTTTGGAAAATGTCTATTTTTTTTTTGGATTTTAATCCTCTTCAAGTCCTAAAAAGTGTGCAATGCGGCAGTGCTAGGTGGAGATGTCAACACCTGGCAGTTTGGACATCCAACAGTTTGAGCTCATTGACTTTTGTTGAGCTCGGACCATTAAATGTCTGAGTTGCCAAGTGTCGATATCTCCACCTAGCACTATTGCACTGCACACTTTTATGGAATTGGAGAGTATTATTTTCCCTTTTTTTTTAGGGGATAGAATACTGCATTTCTTTTTTCATTTATTTTTCGGGGTTATGGCCTTGTCGGGAATGGGGTGTATTTGAAATTGGAGAAAGGATTGTGAAAAGAAAATGCCTTCAAATAAGGTGCTTTGATATTATATCTTTTCAATTGAAAAGAAATTCGGTTCAAATTGAAAAATTTGGGGCTGCATTTGGTATTCATTTTTGAAATGCATTCTAGGTGGATAATGCATTGCAAAAAATCATTTCAAATGTAACATTAATCTTTCACACATGATCTTAAACATTTAGCATACCATTTATTTAATTTATATTTGTTATCTCATCTCTTAATCTCAATATTTTGTGGGTCCTGGCACTCCAACCCTTTAAATCTCATCTCTAAATCTTGTTTAAATAGAATGAAGTATCCAATTATATTTTGATTACGCTTGAAATCTTATAGTGGCTGGGAATTTTGAAATTAAGGTTGTGTTTGATATGATTTCTTAAGAATGTATCCCAAACGCAGTATGAGTAACTCAAATATGAGAGAGAGAGAGAGAGAGAGAGAGAGAGAGAGAGAGAGAGAACAAGAAGAAGAAGAAGAAGTAGTAGTATTTTGTATATTTGAGCGGGAGGCACACTGAGATTATTAGTATTTATATTTGAAAAGTAAGTGTTTTGCATATTTGAACGTGCAGAGGCACCTTGGACAGTACTTGATGATAAAAATGAATTAGTTCGATGAAAGTGCAAAAACAAAAAATGAGGATTGAGTGAGGTGAGTCCTAAGATAAAGGAGAATCTTTTTTTTCTTTTTATTTTATGTTATTTTTTTCGTGAGGACTAAGTAAGGTGAGTCCTATAATAAAGGAAAATCTTTCTTTATTTTTTTTAAGATGAATTAGTTAAACAAAAAAAAAAAATTTTAAGTGAGGATTAAGTAAGGTGAGTCCTATAATAAAGGAAAATTTTTCTTTCTTTCTTTTATATTATTTTATTTTATTTTTTAGATGAAAGTGGTGATACATGACAAAATAAAATCATGAACAATCTTCTATGCATAAATCACACAGGACGTGTTGAGCAAAATATGTGAGAAAGTAGGATCCTAATAAGTATTAAGATTGATAGTGTAAAGTTAACCCCCCAAAAAAGAGTTTGATTTTGTGGATACTAATATGAACTTCTAATGTAATTGCCCTAGTGATGATAGCACTTTATGATATGCAAGGTATTGGTATAGAGTGGGTCCACGTGATAGATAACTCTGCACACATCTCATTAGTACAAATTTTTTGTTTATAATGTGAAAAGAAAGTGAATTAAAAGTTTTTTACAATGAAATTGTCACAAGAGGAAAGTGTATAGAGTAATATACAATTTGCATTTCAGTGGTTTGAATATCTTCCTCTACTCATTTTGTGATAAAAAATTTTCCAATGATTTTGAGTGTGGAATCCAAAAGTTTACTATATATGTCATGGAACCAATCAGACTTTTTATTTTATATATTTTTTTTGGTAAAGAACCAATCAGACTAATGGTGTGTAGCTCATGAATCATTAAATGTCACCATGCAAGTGACATCTATTTTATATGCATGGTGATTAAAATTTATTTATCGAAAATGTTAAGTTCACAAAAACTATGATGTCATATAGGTCCAAACTCATGTCATAAAACATTCTTTATTTTTATGCTTTCCTTCTTAAAGAGATTTCCATTGCTCGATTCCATGTGGCATATTCCTATATTAAGTCATTTTCTTGAGGTTATCAAAATCTTTTATTTGAAAAATCAAATGTCTATTTTCTAAAGCAATTTTATTCTTCACAATGGTTGATGAAGGTTGTAATTTTCACTAAATTTTAAGTTTAAACATAGGTAGATCCATGTTAAAAAAGATCTCGCATCCAATTCATTTGTCAAGCTTAAGCTAAATAGAATATTTAGTAAGAGTCAAGAGGTTGATGAAAATTTTGTTGAATTACAATTAGAGAGTGTCTGATTGCCACCTCTATAGGTGTATTTATAACTTGACACTTTCTTTTTTAGATAGGTACTTATTCTAGGGGGGCAGAGAGGGAAGATGAGAACCAGGAGGCTTGGGTGGGGCTTTTACGCTCCACAGTATTTTACTTTGTTTTCAATCATGATGAAAACCTGACACTTTCTTTTAATTTGTACCTAGTCTTATTCTCAAAAGGTTTTTAAGATAAAGGTATAAAAATGTTTTCAAAAATGAGTTGAAGGTGACTGATCATTATGTTATTATAAAAAAGTATTATTATCATACATATTTTTCGAATATGTATATTAAATGACACTATTATCCTCATTGGAAAAATATTGTATTTCATATCAAAAGAGTTAAAAAGTAATTACAAATTATTTGACATCGTGAGGGTTGCCAATAAGAAAATCCCAATATGTAATAATAGATGACTTTTGCTAGTTTGATTATTGAAGCAAGTGATGCCAAGGGGCCTAAGACCTACTCTGTTTTGGAATTAAGGCAACCTTACATTAATCCTAAGGCTTCTTTCGATTATCCTTTATTTCAAAAGAGTGTTGGTACTTCAGGATTCACTCTCAAGGTGATCCCCTTTGCATTCCATAGGCTATGTTTGATTGCAAGGGAAATTAAAGGGAAGGGAAGTGAAATTTTTTAAACCTAAAAAGGAAATTTTTGTAGTCATTACCCCATATGATTTTATAAGCTACTTAAATTTAAAGATACATTTTACAAGTAATTTTATTTTATTTTTTAAACCAAAGAGAATTAAATGCAAAATAAAATGAAATTTAATTATCAAATATTGAATGATTTGGAGTTAGTGATATAGTCACATGGTGTAATGATTACAAAAGTTTCTGTTTAAGTATGAAAATTTCACATCCCTTCCCCTTTAATTTCCCTTGCAACCAAAGAGAGCCATATTGATCCTTCTAAAAACCTTGATAAAACCGTCCAACTTCGGTTGAATCACTTGATGTTATTGACTATTCCGCATTATATGTATGAGCAATAAGTTCAAGAGATTTGGAAATGAATAAGCTTAAGCAATTTGAAATTTTAGATAAAGGGAGTAATGATATAATATGGTATCACCCTTTGATTGGTGGATATATTAACTAAAAACCTTATTAATATTTCAAAGTTTTGAAATGGAGGATATTTTATAAATTCATGAAGTAATATGATTAGAAAGTAAATACTAGGTGAACCAAATTGCTGATTCATAAAAGATATAAAGAATACTTGAATTAGTATCATGTAAATACAAATGGTCTGGTATTGTACATTGGACTGACGTACTTTTGAATCCCGATGATCGAATTGGCTCAACTTGACTTAGGGTTCTCACGAGTAAGGATATTATGTCCAAAATTTTAAACATTTATTATATTTTAATGGTGAAAGGTTTCATAATGCGACAACTGTGAATCTCAACCCTCCTGAAACCGGAGAAAGAAAAAATTGAGTTCTCAAAAACATCCTCACCTCTTGAGAGAGAGAGCACCTAGATTAGGGTCTAGGCCTACAAAAAACTAAAATTGATTCCATGATGGTTTCAAGATTAGGGTCTAGGGCCTACAAAAAATAAAATTGATTCTATGATGGTTCCAATTGGGACTAGTCAAACCAAATCTTGGGTTCTGATCATGTAATGGTTCAGGGAAGGTTGTTAGGCACCCCAATCCATCCAATCAAACCGATCTTCCTATTTTTTTTGGGTAGAAAATCGATCTTCCTATTACAACAACAATAATAACTCAGCCTAATCCAACCTAAATGGGACCGGCTACATGGATCCTTACTCGTCAATCAATACTATTCGAGTTCATGCTTGATACTAGGCCTAAGCTCTACATGTCTTTCCTCACCACTTCTCCTAGGGTCATTTTAGGCCTACCTTGGCTCTTTTAGACCGATCATCCTATTGTTTGGTCAAAGTTGAATAAATAAATAACATAAAATCAAGATAGAATAAAATATAGAAAAATAAATAAATTAAAAACAGAATTAGGGGTGGACTTAAGGCTGTCAAAACTAAACTGAACCATTTATTGGAATCGAATTGAGCCATTTGCACCAAACTGTGAAATTGTTTAATAAATGATTCAGTTTTGATTTCAAAATTAAAATCATTTAATTAAACAGTTTAAATCGAACTAAACCATTTAAACCAATGATAAACCATTTAAAATCGACTACTATATAGATAGTAAGTTAAGTCATTCATGGTTAAAAAAACAATTATTGTAAGAATAAACAAATCCCACTAAAAAGATAAGACATTCAAAAAATTTTGAATAAAAAAATAAAAGATATAAACAACTATAATCATACAATTATTAAAAGAAAATATATAACAATAACCAATTCAATTCAATGTCAAATTTACATCTATTTCAATAAAAAAAAAAATTAAAAGAGAAAGAAGCCGTTTAAATAAAGAACTAAAAAACTGTTTAAATCCATTAAAAATTAAAATCATTAACATCGAAGCCAAAATATTTAACACCCTTAGTTGGATTACATATTCAATGCAGATGGCTACAAAGAAAAAGGATTGATATACCAAAAAATAAACATAATATACATATACAAATAAATATGCAACATACTTTCAGAACATGGCGTTATAAGGCAAAAATCTTATGCTAATAGATGAATAAGAAAACCAAAACATATGCACCATATTTACAAAACACGTCATTCATATCTATGGCTTGTTTTGCATTATTTCATTCATTTTTCAATCTAGGACAACATTATCCTCATTTAAGTATAATTGTAAATTTGTCCTCTAATATTTGATTTTATATCTTAATTCATGTTAATCTCCAATAGTTGTGTCACCCAAGTTAACCTAGTAGTAATTCATGATCAAAGTTGACTCACCAATCTCACATGAGAGTTCACTTAAAATTAGTCTATTTCTATAATTTTGCTCGATTGGAGACTGAGATATAACCAAGTTCGAGCTCTAAGTCCTTGCTTCCCACTTCAATAATTCTGTTAATATAAAGATTTTTCTTTTTGATACCCCTTAAGGTGTCAAATAATTTGTACTCATACTTTTTTTTCCCCTTTTTGTATAAGATACTTTAAATTTTAATGAGGATCAAACATGTCATTTCACTTGTGTACTCTTAAAATGTGTGAAGACAATGATAGTTTTTGATAATTACATGGTGACAAGTCACTTTCAAAATTATTTTTAGAAACCCTTCAGTATCTCAGATTTAAACAACTTTTAAGACCACGTATGTCTGATGGGGAGGATGGGATGGAAATGTTGTGGGATTGGGTCCCACAATGTAGTGGGTTGGGGAACAGGGTAAGATTTTTACTTTTCCCATGAACAGTAATCAAAATCCTTTGTTTTTTTTATGGGATTTGAAAAGCATAGGGATGATATTTTCAAATACCACATCACTAGCTAGATAAAGCATTTAATGTTGTTTCTTGAGCTTTTGTAAATTCACCACACCCCAAGTTTAACAAACAAGGTTGGGGTGGGATTTTGAAGTGTCAAATTACCCAAATTCTCCCACCCCACCTAAGTTCCCGTCAAACAAACGGGGCCTTAGGAATAAGATAAAGGGCAATCCTACTTCTCTAGCTTGATAATTGGCACCACCCGGTATCCTCCTCTCTATCTTCGAGACCAGATTAGATATGATACAGGTTTTGACAAAATGACCCTAATTTCATCCATTATTTTTATGGCTATTGATCCCCAAGCCCCCTACCTCTTCTTTTCTAGATCAGATTTGGGGTCAGCTTCATGCTATTCCTAGTAAACCCCTTGGTAGTGGGGATGTTGTTCAGTGGGTTCTAGCCTCCTCAAAGAGATTTATCGCTACTTCTACCTAGGATTTAGTGAGGTCCAAGAGCAATTCAGTTCCTTGATGGAAAGTGGTAAGGTTCAATGATCATATTTCTAGGCATAACTTCATCACTTGAAGGGCTCTGACCTATTCCCATCCCACTCAGAAATAGATGTATTCTTAATTGTTGTCTTTGCTGGAATGGCATGGAAGGTATTGAGCCTCTTTTCTTCGGATGCCCTTTCTCCATGCAAGTTTGGAAAATAGTCCTCTAGAAATGTAGTCCTTCTCATAATGCTTCCTCCTTTGAATGTGAATGAAAGCGGATCAAAAGAGAATTTAAAGGTAAATCAGTTCGTAATCTGGTTGTTAAAATAGTTTTATGTGCTTCTATTTATCATATTTGGTGGAAAAAAAATGAGTGCAGATGATCTTCTACATATCGATCCCAACAAGATTTGGAGTTCAATAGATTTAGAGATAAAGAAGACAAATAAATCATCTCCATGCTTTAGACACATAATGTGCAAAAAACCACTATATTATTTCATTTTGGAGTCTTCAGATTAGGCTACATTAAGTAGCTAGTAGGTTTTGTTTTGTTTCTCTTTTGTTCCTTTTGTGGGTGTTTTTGGATAGTTGGGTTAACTACACGTCATCCCCTGATTTTCAAATGAAACTTAGATCACAACTTGGTTTTTGAAAAAAGCTCAAATCACCCCCCAGTTAGACCCCAATATGACCAATTAGTCCCTACCGTTAGTTTTATACTGTTAAGTGATGATGTCAGCCAGTTAAATAAATTTCAATCCCTAAACTATCCTTGACAAATGTTGAAGATGAAGGAAGGGTAGTATTGTAAATTTAATTCTAATGTTTTAGTACAAGGGTAAAATAGCCCTTTCATACCAATAACTAACAACAGACTAACACCGTTACTGTAGAAGGGGTGATTTGAGTTTTTTTTAAAAATCAGGGGGTGATCTGAATTTCGTTTGAAAACCAGGGGGTGACGTGTAATTTATCTTTTTCTTTATGCTTCAATAAATTCTTATTCACCAAAAAAAATTACAAATTCTTAATACATCTATAGAGGTGTCATTCGGACAGTTCCCTATCTAAAACATCTAACCTCATTATTCTCAATTAGTAAGCTTACCATGAGATGTTTTCCTTTCCTATCACCTTTTTAATTTGTCCCTTTAATTGGACCGCCATTATTTTCTCCACAAGTCTCTTAAACCACACTTCCACTTTAGCTCTATTTGTTTCGGTGTAAAATTTTACCTGAAAAATTTTATTTGAAAATTTAACATGTAAAATTTTACATGTTGAAAAGTGTTCCAATGTTTGTTTTTTGATGAAAAAAAACATTGAAAAATTTTTCAACATATAAAATTTATCAAGGAAAATTTTCTAAGTAAAATTTTACGCCGAAACAAACGGAGCTGAATTCCTCACAAATTCCTTCCAACCCTTAACTTTATTTCCTCCCAATCTGTCTCTATCCCCCAGGTCTCTCTCCCTTTATCTATTTCATACCCATCATTTAGTTGTCCCTCCTCTTCCATGCCTTCTAATATTTCTGACCATTCTAAATGGACCACAAGTATGACAATGGAAGGGGCTTTAGAGAAAACTTTTTGATGTTTGAAACCAAATGAACTAACATTATATAATTAATTAAACAATCCTATTTCTTCTTTGTTATTGATTTCAAAATCCATTATGATATTGACAACATGTAATTTTCTTAAAATTATATTCTTTTTCAACAATATAGTCCTATTCTAATCTAATATTTAATTTACACATCAGTTGGCTCTCTCTCTTTTTAAACTTACGTGTGGCACATCAAATGAAAATCATATTACCTACTTTAATACTCTTTTCTCGGAGATTTCATTTTCAATTTGATCATATTGGAAATTGGAAAAACAAGGAACCACATATTCATTACAAAAATATTAAAAATAAAAAAAATAAAATCAGAGAGGGAGAACCTATGGTCTCACATTTTTAGGGAATTGGGAATCTTTAATATAAATCGATCCATAAGGAGGGAGAGAGAGAAAGAGAGAGTGTTTTGTAAAATTATGTCAACTTGCATTGTTTTAGCCTTCAGTTTTTCTTTATATTAAATTAGGTTATCAGCTGAGAGGATAGTTGAACGTAGTCCATGTTGGATTGAAGTATCATATATTGCAAACATATCGGGAATCTTTAATTTAAATTAACCACGAAATTCAACAACTTTAGTTAGAGAGAGAGAGAGAGAGAGAGAGAGAGAGAGAGAGTTGCAAAAGGGAAAGAATAGATAGAGGAAACCAATATTTATATATTTTTTTCAAGGGGAGAAAGAATGCTAATCGGTGCTACGCCTCGGCGTGTATCTGTGCCCAGGCACAGCCGCACGGGAAATGATCGATGCACTCTGTCCTTTCTGCATTTCTAGGGGGTGCATCGGTCATTTAGCACACGACTGTGCCTGGCTGTAGGTACACACGAGGCACAACACCAGTTAGCATTCCTTTTCCTTTTTTTATTTTAGCCTACACCTTTTGTTTTGTTTTTTTTTTTTTTTTTTTGTGGGAATTAGGTTATCTTTTGAGAGATGGTTCTCCATAATCCATGTTGTACTGAAGTTACATAGATTAAATGTGTGAACTACTATAATAGCATAAATATATAGGGAAAAAGAATGTTACATGGTCGCGTGACTCTTGTGCTGAACACGTGAAAGTACCACCTTACCCCTCATAAAATAATTGCATCTGCGTTGATGCCGATGCCCTTGTGTGCGCTGTCATTAGCCCCCACTCTTGCCCAAATTATTAATAGCTACCAGTATATTTTTTTGCAGTTATATCACTATTTGTTTATTCTCTAAGCAAAAGATCTATTCGGGTCATTAATATCATAATATAAAGACATCTTAAAATAAAAGGATACCCAGTGTAATACTCTACTTTTGATTCCTCCATGTGGCACATTAGGTGATCTATCTATGAAGGTTTCCTAAAGTCAATCAACCTCAAAACAAATTTTTTTTTTTTGATTGTCGTGGGGAAGGGTAAAGGCATTTAAATGGTCAATTATGCTTTGTATGGCAATGTTTTTGTTCTAAAAAACTGTTTATGGCTCTTCCAAAATACTGATTTTGAGCCAGAAATAGTTTTTTTTTTTTTTGGAGTATTTCTGTATCAACAAATATTATATGGTTTTTGCATATTAAGAGAAGAATTTCTTCTATTCTGTGTGGTGGTGGTGGAGGTGCTGGTGGCAACGACGGTGGAGGTGGCGGTGGTGGTAGTGATTCTTGAACATCAAGTATGTATTGTGCACATTTTTTGCTTTTAGTTTGTGTTTCTTTTTTTCGGAGCTCCTTTTTGCTGTTTCTCAAAATTGTGCCAAATCCTTTTTTGTTACAAGTTCAATTAAAAAAAAAATGAATCGGACGACACATACTGGTTTTGTTCCAGTTCTGTTCTAAAAAAGTACAAAAATAAGAAAAAAACATTTATTTGAACGTTGCCATATAAACCCTTATTAGCTAGTTTAAAAGTATGAACAAAATTATTATCATTTAGCCTATTAGTGACACTTGTTATGCATGACTCATTACTTGATAAACATAGCTTAGCTTAGCTCCTCTGAGAGAATTACATAACGATCCCATAATTTAATGATGTGGTGTCACTAAATAAAGCTATTAGAGATGTCATACTCAGCTAGAGTTGTTAGAAGAGATGAGGAGACTTGGTCTTGAGGTTACATTTAGTGACACCTATCGACCTTGATCGATAGAGTCATGTCAGACCAGGTTCATGACTCATCATTGATGTGGATCAGAAAGGAAGTTGAAGAGGGAAAGAAGCCAGATTTTGTTGTTATATCGATGGAACCTTGAAGTTCTGGGGTAGGTTGTGTGTACTAGATAATACAGAGCTAAAGCAGATTATTCTGAGAGAATCACACTACTCACCCTATGCAGTGCACCCAAGGGCACCAAGATGTACCACAACCTTAGAGAGGTCTATTGGTGGAACAACATAAAGAAGGAGGTCGCAGAGTATGTACAGAGATGCCTAACCTGCCAGCAGGTAAAGGCAGAGCATCAGAGACCTTCAGGACCCTTTAGGCCACTACCCATTCTAGAGTGGAAGTGGGAGCACATATTGATGGATTTTGTCATAGCATTGCCCAGGACCAGTAGAGGGCATGAGGCAGTATGGGTCATAGTTGACAGGTTGATGAAGTCGTCACATTTTCTACCAATTAGGATGGATTATCTATCAGAAAAATTGGCACAGTTGTATGTGGATGAGATAGTCAGATTGCATGGTGTACTCGTTACTATAATTTTATATAGAGATCCCAGATTCACCTCACGTTTCTGGCAGAGTTTACAAAGGGCGATGTGTACACAACTCAGTTTCAGTACAACCTTTGATCCACAGATAGATGGTCAGACAGAGAGGACCATACAAACTTTAGAGGACATGTTGAGAGCATGTAGCATAGACTTGAAAGGTAGTTGAGATGAACACTTGCCTTTAGTGGAGTTTGCCTACAATAAGAGTTATTAGGCCTCCATTAGCATGGTACCCTATGAGGCACTTTATGGTAGGAAGTGCAAATCCCCAGTGTGTTGGGTTGAGGTAGGCGAGAGGATATTGCTAGCACTAGAGATTTTACAAAGGCCCTGTGCTAAGGTCGAGTTGATCTAGAAGAGGATCAAGACAGCCCAGAACAGACAGAAGAGCTATGTAGATATCAGGAGGAAAGAGTTAGAGTTCACAATTGGTGATATGGTTTTCCTGAGGGTGGCACCTATGAAGGGTGTGATGGGATTTGGGAAGACGAGTGAGCTGAGTCCTCAATATGTGGGACCATTTGAGATTTTAAATAGAGTTGGATAGGTTGCCCATAGAGTTGCCTTACCACTGACATTGTCTAGCGTTCATAACATGTTCCACGTGTCGATGCTCAAGAAGTTCTACCAGACCTGTCTTACATTTTGAGTTATGAGCCACTACAGCTAAGGGAAGACATGTCATATAGTAGATCAAAAGGATCAGATTCTTCGGAGCTGCACCATCTCCTATGTGAAGGTGCTCTAAAGAAACCATTCGGTTGAGGAGGCATTGTGGGAATATGAAGAGAAGATGATGTCCAGGTTCCCACAGTTATTTGATGATCATGTACGTTTAAATTTAAGGGGCAAATTTAAATAAGTGGGGAGGGTGTAATCTCTCGTCCCCAGAAGTATTTAATATTGAGTTTTGTTTCATGATAAGATCTAGATGGGTTCATTTTGACGGAATCCGGTTTGAGTCAGCCCAACAGAGAAGATATGAAAATAAAGCTAAATATGACTTTTCATCATTTATAAGCATTGAGTGGGTTAGGATGACCCTACTTGTAGTGTGGACCCTATCGGTGTTCCACAAGAAAGAGAAGAATAATAATTGTATTGTTATATGTGAAGTGTTGACTTCACATAAGTTTTAGAGGACATTTGAGTCAGAGTTTGGGTAGCCCAAAACATAAAAATGATGTGTAATTGAGTTATCTACTTTATAGAAAATGAATCGGATCAAACAGAATTAGATGAGTAAGTTATGGCATAATCTTCAGATGTAGTACAGTAGCTGGATACAATTGTGAATGTACTTTAGTTAGGTTTGAACCTAATTTCGAGAACCTTACAGTCCATTTGGGTCAAATGTTTCAACTTAGGAAACGTAGCTCTTCGAGTCTTCTTTCCAGCGCAATTAGAATCATGTTGTTCTGAGTTCGAACGAATGAGATATGTTCGTTTGAAGTAGCAAAGGTTGGGCTGTCGAGGGGAAGCGCCTTGGGTTGAAGGAAACTTAACGACTTCAAGAGGGATTTCGGTTAAAAAAGGTAAGCCCTAGGTTTCATTTAAATTCCTTTGTAATGATTTGATCTGTTAGAAAGATTCATGTTAGTGTTGTGATTGTATTAAAACGAATTTCATAGAAAATGGATAAGATGCCACAAAGTTATGAAAGAAAAAGTAGTAAAAACCCTAGTTTACGGTTTAGGTTTTCTCAGTTTTGACTTCTGGTTCGACCTGTGGACCGACCAGTAGTACCTAGACACCCAGGTAGGGCTGTAAAGATAAGTTTAGTTAAGTAAGGTGGTGGGGGACCTTACCCACTCTTCTAAGAGTATAAAAGAAAAGTTTAATGATTATGAAATGTTATGTAGGGGTCCAAATTGATCCGAAAGGCGACAAAAGTTTGTTAGATTTACTATTGAGGACAATAAACACATAGCATAATACAAAAATAGACAAGTGAGGGGAATCCTATCATATCTGTGCAATTTTTTCCTATTATTGTTTATAGTATCGTGCCTTTGAGATTGTTTATGTTTAATATAGAAATAAAATGATGTGTTTTATAAATTGTTAAGAATAGTGAAGGATGATAAGTAAAAAAACAGTATAGCAGAGAAAAGAACTGAAAACTAAAGGTTGCTAATGTTTGTTTCAACAAATGGAATGAGAGGGATATTATAAGATCCCTCAATGTCCACTCCGCAGTAGGGAAGGATATTAGGGGTTTTATCAATGTCCAACTAACCTTGGAATTGAGATAGATACCCCTAACCATGGTCCCGCAATGTAAGAGAAGGTTTATAAGGGTCCCACAGTCCTTAGGGTAGCCATAGGTTGGGTTGAATTACGTCTAGGTGGGTCCCATAGAAAAATACTGTTGTTTAAGCAAATCTGGGCATAAGAGGTAGATAGGCGGCTGATGGGGATCTGCTGCTTATTTAGGCGACTAATGGATCTGCAAGGGTTCACAAGGGCCCCAAGGGCTGCCAGGCTAGGGCCTTTCCCAAAACATGAAATAAGCTCCCGAAATAGGTCAAGGATTTCTACAAATGGTTGGACCAAGGCTTGAATTACATACCAATGGTTAGGGTAGGTCCAAGTAGGGGGAGTGTTACACAAGGTTAGACAATGGGTCCAACTCAAGCGGTGTGAGGTTCTGGGCTTCAATTAAGGTTGTGGTCCTACTCAAAACTTTTAATGGGCTACCAATAGAGGTCTAGGACTTACCCTAAATGGTTGGACCATATGGTTTGGGTCACACACCAATTGTTAAGGGAATGCCTAGGTAAAGTGTGGGTGTTTCAAATAGGCTCGGTTCAACTAGGCCCGGATTTTGGGTACGGGCGTTACAAGTGATGTTTAAAGTATTTTAGTTTCAATATGTGGTGTCTCTGATTTTATCTGGTAGATGTTATGTTTCTGCACATAGAAAGTGACAGAACTGAAAGACTAGTTGTTACTTAATGGCGGCCAGAGGGACTGCACCATATTAATCTGGATTTGAGGGTGTTACATGTCATCTTCTTTGAATTTAATCATATATAACTGAGATGCTTTATGAAACACAGTCAAACAACATAACACAGTTTGCCTAAGTATTAGACTATTAAGTGTCGACCATTCCCTTGTTAGTTCCAACAGAGACTCTCATGGCATCTGGGGTGGTTGACCCAAGGCAGCCACCCAACCCCTGTTAAGTTCATATAGATCAAGTTGAGGTGTGGAGGTTGAAGAAAATTGTCGATGTTGTCTTCTACCTTTAGCATTTGTTCTATTCTTTAAAAGATGCCATTCTAACAGAGGATGGATGTTATAGGGGAGAGTTCACGACAGCATTTTAACTCCTGAAGGAATGGGCTCAACATTTCCATAGCTTTTTTCCTTAAGAGGCTTTGACTTAGGAGCTCCATAGGACCAGAGTCAAATCTTTAATGATAACTGACGAAGGGGCTAAATCAACTGAGGTGGGTTGTGGGATGGCCACAAGAATAATTTTTGACAAAGTGGCTAGAGTTATGGGATCTTGATTCAGAGGTGGGCCAGCATATCCATGGGGGAATTAGAGCCCATCTTTGTTGAAGCGATGTGGGTCGTTGGGCTTGAAATATTCGATCTCCTAGACCCACAAAGTGAGATAGCCATAGTGGATGAATAGTCGAGCATCTTACCCTTCCAAACATAGCCAATCCCCAAATAGGGTCTCAAATCACAAAACCCTAAAATCTTGTGGAAGATGTTGGTGAAGGTTTGAACAGAGGCCTCGAGAAACAACCTCTTTAATACTATAAGATTGAAGGTCATGGACAATTAAAGCACAATAAAAGCAAAATAATGGCAATTTAGCATAGATAAAACTCAATCCAAATAATATCCCACCCAGCTAGATTTATTCTCATTCCAGTTTGTAACAAAAGATCCAAGTGAATGAAACCTAATCGCTAAGGATTTGTTGAAATCCTTCAATGATAATAATAAGCCTCACCGTACAGACTATATCGATCTTACCATATTTCGCTCTGTAGTTTCTCTTATGAAGGGTACATGGGAAGAGCATAGATATGGATCCAAACATCCATCCAGTCAAAGCGAATAAACTTTGGTTGGGTGTCCCTTTCCAACGATTGGAAGGAAATCAAGCACTGCTTTGACTAGTCAAAGATTGTTTGATAGTGCCAGTTGAAGCTCGCACTACTAAGCCATTGGATCAAAAAGAGATTGTTACCAATTTTCCACACTTTAAGCTCTTAATTGAGGTTCCAACTTCCAAGTCATGGACAGTGATTGAAATTAAACAGTAGAGGTAAACCCACGTTTAAACTGGACTAGGTCACAGTTAACTGGACTACCATCAGAAGTATCATCATCAACCTCTTCATCAAAGTCCCACTGTCATGTTATCAGGGTTTTTTACTGAGATGTCAGAGTAGCTTTCATGGATTAATCCTGAAAGCAAGAATTGCACACAAACACTACAGAAAAAGCTCCACAACAAAACTAAAAATAATATAATCGAAAAAACACAAACCAACCTAGATCAGGATTTAAATTGGAACTACAAGAAGAATTTATGAAACATAAAAACAAAAGAGAAAACCATATCCTAGGCTGGTGGCGAGGAAACTTGTCTTGGAGACACCCCGATATGAAGCTTCTCAAAAGGAGCACTTACAAACCAAACCTTACAACAAAAAAGAGACCAAATCCTCTGTTTACTCATTGGAAGATCCTCTCACAGGAGTGAGATCCTCAAATGTGAGGAAGAAATCCTTACAAAAAGAGCTAGAAAACCTAAAGAAAGGGAAAAAAGGAAATCCTTACGGCACAGAGTTCTAGGAAAGTTTTACACACTTTGAATGCTTCTAGAATACACCAAACATTTTCGTCACCTAACGAGGATCAACAAGGAATCCAAAATGTGTTGGTAGATGTAAATATTAGTGGGAAAAATAATAAAATTTCTAACAAAGACAGAAAATTTAAATTTCTCCCACCATCTCACAAAAAATTAACCAATTTACTTCTACAAAAATCAGTCCTCATTTTTAAAAAATGTGTAATTGGAACATAGCTAGCAAGAACAGGAATGGAAAAAATAAAAACAAATGATATAGGTTTTAAATGGTGCAAAACTCTGAACGGTATGGTATAAAAACAAAGAACAAAAAAAAGAAGCATTATACTCATAAAAATTGGGGAATTATTACCTGCATACATGCATTTAATGTTCAATACAACAATAACATCCAATATATACTCCACAACCCATTAGAAGTTTAAAGACAAATCATCCAATATCATCCAACATCAATTCCAAATTCATACACCATAACAAAATAAATAAATAAAATAAATAATAAAACACATCCAAAATCTTGTTGAGCAATGTGGCATGGCTATGGTGTTATTCATTGTTGTCAACACAACTAGCACACTCCCGGAGTAATGCATGTTCAGTTGGAGTTGAGGCTCCTTTCTTTAGAAACCCTTTTCTGCAGATGCTTAGGTTTGTAGGTCAATTTCGAGGTCCATCCATTGAACTTGAGTTGAAGGTGATATCAGACGAAATATAATCCTTCAAATCAACTTTACGTCAAAAATAGAATCGGGTCGATCAGAATTCCGGAGAGAGATACGACTAGTTTAGGAAACCATTGTGTTCAACAAGTCCAAGGTCTTTAAAAACGCCAGAAAAAAAAAATGAAAACATATTTTAAATGTGTTTAAAACGAAGTGCTAACCGTTTGCCAAGTTTTCCTGTGTTGTTGAGAAACAAATGGAAAAACACGTTTTAAATGGTAAAAAATAGGAATGTCATTAAATTCATTTTTACTGACCGAGATTGGGAAAGCCAACTGGAGCTAAATCTCAGGGATGTTCCCGTAGCCTCACCTGCAGAATATCTGGAAACATTAAATATTCAATGTGCTTCAAACAGTAGTATAGTGGGAAAAATAAAGGTTTAATATAAATAATTTTGACAACTAAGTAGTGGGAATGGACACTAGATGGGGAGGGTGAATAGGTGGAAAAAAGTTCGAGTGTGACTCTATTTCTGCAGAGAGGAAATTTGATAGCTGACCTTTTTTTTTCATTCCATGGTCATAGTCATTAATTACATGAACAAGGTCATAGATGTCAAAAACATTAACATCAGATTGTTAGATTTCCAAATCTAACAATCAATTGTGCTTTAAAACAAGGGCATTTAGCCATGTCCAAGCTCAATTTTTATCTGTATTGACAATTGTCCATCCTGGCTTCACATTTTTTACACTTAGCAAAATGACCCACTTGATTTTATGGCATGTGACACGTGATTTAAAATGTTTCACGTAGATGGATAAGTAAGATCCATTTAGACTTGTCATGAGTCAAATTTAGTGGACCAACTCCATCATATAGCCCATTTGTATTGGATTGTTCCTTCACTATTTTTTTTGGGTCGAAGAACAAAAATTTTTATTAAATAAAATCGATACCGAGAAACTCTGGCCGGATGGAAGATTGACAAGGATGGGGGGCAGTTGAGACCTCAAAAAATGAGACAAGGCAAACCTAGAAGCTCCTTTAGCAAGTAGATGAGCTCCCCTAAGAAGGTCTCAGGAAACATACACAAAAGAAACAAAAGAAACAAAAGAAAAACTCTTACAAAGTATAAAAATATCATCAACTACTACTGGTGATCGATGCCCAGTCCAAGGAAGAAGTCAACCCCTGAAGTGCAAGGATAAAAGGAAGGCAATCTGAACAAATCTGCAAATGAGGAAGCTGAAGACTACTAGAAAGAGTGACTACACCATGAACAACCTCAGCCTCTAGAATAGTGGCAGAACTACCGAATGATGCTTTACAACGACCCGCCAAAAAATCCCCTGAACAATCCAATTAAAGAACCCCGCGTCCACCTCTGAAAGAGCTAACGAACTAGGCGCCAACAGTAACAATGCAAAAGCAAGGCGGAGGGGGCCTAAATGGAGGATCAAAACCGGCCAAGTGTGTAGCATTCGGTGATTGAGACATTTGAAGCCTGATTGCACTTTCCACCAAAAGCAAATAAAAAAAAGGCATTAGAGCTCGAAGATCCGGTTGAATAAAACAAAAAACAAATCTATTTCTAGTTTTCAAAATTTACTAACAAAGAGATGTACAATGAAATGTAAAATCCCCCAAGTTTTGGCAATTCTGACCTATCATGGTTAAGAAAGAAATCAAGTCTCTAAAGCTTGATCCACTAAAAAGCTAGGTATCTACTCAAAGAGGAGAAAATTGTCAACTAGTAGATGCAAAAGGGCATTGTACTAAGGAGTGGATTATCATTTCCTTGATATTATTACAAAAGGTGCAGAAAGGGGACTACACCACAGATCTACGAAAGAGAAGATCGTACTGCTAGTGTCACACCCCAAACCACCCCCTGAGAGGATTAAGTAGGTGACCCGAATTGCATAACGGCGATCCGCCAAATCCCACAGATCTAGAAGCAGTTAATACATTTACGGTCCCACATTCGTAATATTACCTCAAGTAAAATCAGAGTGCTGCAGATAATCTACAATTATAATAAAGAAAGAAAAAGCATAGCGATACGGGAAATGATTGTGATATATATATACATATGTAAGTTTGATACATTTCCCAGTACAGCCCACAAACTGAAAAGTGAAGCTGACATATACATAAGCGAAAAGAAAATACATATATATACAGGGCGAGATAACTCAACTCCAAAAAGAAACGAAAAAGCTAAACAAGAACAGGAACAGGGATAAACTCCTATCAAAAGCAAAAATGAGTCCCCAAGATAAAAAGCATCAAGAGCACCCCAAGATCTTCATCAATAATCATTGAGAACACTCGCATCATCAGTATGACCTCCGTCAGGGTCCACACCAATATCATCATAATTACAAGGGCTCTCCTCCTCGTAATGAGCCTCCATGCCACAGCGGCATCCACCTACAGAATCATCTAATAGAAAAACATATATAACAGAGTGTGAGCCCCACTGAGCCCGTGAGTAAAACATATCATCATGCATGCATATGCAACCACAATCCACATGATTCTACATGATATGCAAGTCCAGATTAATTATTAGCCACCTAACAATACAGCTAAGTCAGGTTAGTGCTACTACAATCCCCAATACATGTATCCCTGGTGTGGGCTTGGTTACCTTTTCCCTTAATACACCCATTGAGTTGTCGGAGAGAACCAGCCGGCTCCAGGATCTCCCTACCTAGGTCAGCCCGACCGGCCCTCTAGATTAAACATGTGAGGTAATCGACTTAATATCAATTCACCTTACCGATGCATAAACTTTGTTTGGCATATAGCCATGATTCACCTATCGGTGCTTCCCAAGCATGTAGCTCGAGGCTTCCTGGCATATTTGCGCTGGGGCATCCCAGCTAAGCTGAGGCTTCCCGACGTAAATGCCCGAGGTTTTACGGTAGTCCTCACAGTTATCCAACACCTTAACCCCTGTTGGCAAGGGTGCGTAGCACGGGTGATGAAACTCTAGCCCCATGTCTATATGGCATCGTATGAGTCGCGCGGTGTCAACCTTATCCCATACTACGGGCTACCACCGGCCTCATTTTCAAGCCGACTGCGACATCTAGCCTATCATTCACAATCATCATGATATATTCAAGCAGTATTGATCAACAGGCACACAATGTGTAATATTTGAGAAATTGAATTTAATTAAGTAACAAGCAATATAATTGAGGAATTCAATTGCCGGCATAATAATACTGTTACACATACATACACGATAATATTTCACTCACCTGGGTCTGGTTCTAGGAATTCAGTTGTAGTTTCAGTTTCGGCTGCAATCTGGCAATCTGGCTGTAGGCCTAGAGCGCGGGATCAAACCCTAGATATAAATAAAAAATACGTTACTTAATATTCCAAACTATTTTTAGATGCCCTAGAGTTGATCTAGGCTCACTGGGTTGACTTGGTGCACAGTTGAACATCACTTGGAATTCTTTGGGCCTTGCACTGGGCCCTAGGCCTATGTCCCGGTGCATCATCTAGAGATTGTGGTCTAGGGGCAGAATGGCCATTTTCCATCGTAGTACATGTTTCTAGGTCCAAATAACCACCCAACACTGATTCCAACTTAGCAGTGCTGCAGGACCAACACAGACAGGGTTTCCAAGTCCTGCGGGGCCCACTTGGGTACCCAAGGTATTCATACATGTGGACAGATGTGGGGAGGGGTATTTTGGTCATTTACCACCTCCCTACACTGATTTATGGTCCATGGGTGAAGATCCCCAAGTCAGATCAGCAAAACTTCCAATTTTCATTCATTGGGCGATGTCTCTGGGTGATGTCTGCATCGCCCAGTGCATCGCCCAGAGCCTGTATAGAACGTGAACAAGCTGAGATTCCTAGGTTTTTTACCATGGGCAGTGCTCTTATCATCCCCCCATGCATGTTAGGCCATCATGGAACCCCAGGGGTGTACTTTGCACTGAACCCCATGGATTTTCACTTGGGTCCACCACTTGGCTGCCAGTAGCTGCCCAGACAGCCCAATGAATAGTAACTCAACATAGTCTCAACTGCAAACCAAGGATTTGGCTGCATGCAAGGCTTGATTCACATATAATTCAGTAATCTAAGGCTGTTGTAACCCATGTCTAGGCTGCATGCAGCCAGGGCACACAGATCTGAGCAGACTACCTGTTCTTGGTGTAACAGAGCAGTGCAGCCTGGCATAGCCTGGGTTTCGGTCTCAGGTGATGAACAGCCATGAAAAATACCATAAAATGCTCATATCCTGCATGCATCATGTTTGCATGTTGGATCTGAGATGCTCAATGGCAACCCCCAGCTGTTCTGGGCTGCAAATGGCCAGAAATCTATCTAAACAGCAAAGATGTAAGGAGAGCAGTAGTAAACCAGCAAGGCAGCAGGTAGGGGTATGGCTTTTATACCTGAACTGGTCCAAGGGAACAGCTGGAGCTTGAGTTTGGAGGGGGAAACATCTCTTCCTTCTCCTTCCTTCTTCTTCTCCTTCTCTTTCCCTTCTTCTCCTTCTCTTTTGTCTCTTTTCTTTCTTCTCCTTCTCTCCACGATTTCAACAGTAATCAAGGCTCTAAAATGAGCCTAAGGCCACCTATTTATAGGCCAGCCTCTCACTGATGCCTGTTTGCCTGCCTAGGCCTCTTTTAAAAATGTATTTTTAACCTGATTCTCTGCCATTCTGAGCACTCAGGTAGGGTCCACAGGGGTCCAAGGGTATGAGGTGGTTCCCCAGACTCCCCTCAACCTATGGAGGGTGCCCATGTCCAATACGAGTGGTCCCCACACATTTGATCATTAAAATACTATATTTTTCCACTCTGGGTGATGTTTGCATCTCCCAGAGATTGTAGCAAGGTTGTTTCTCTGTGGGCTTGCACAGGGGTTTGACCCAGGGTCAGGGCCTTGCACCCACATGTCATCCAAGGCCTTTTACACCTATTTTTAGGGGTGGGACCCACATTTATAGAGAGGAGAGAGAGTACCTGGAGTCCATGCAGTACATTATGCTATGGGCAGTGCAACTGCAAGGGTCAGCAATCCATCTTCTGACAGGTATGCAGGAGGACATCCTTGGGGGTAGGGCTGTAAATGGATCAGATTTGGCTCGGATAGTGCTATATCCGCATCCGCATCCGATTAGCTATCGGACGAATTCGGATAGTGCTAAACGGATACGGATCGGATATTTTATCCGTTTACATGTAAATATAGCTTTTTGGATAACTATAGTCTATCCGTATCCGCATCCGTTTAGCTTTTGGACGGATTCGAATAGTGCTAAACAGATACGAACACGGATACGAAAACGGATTTCAGCTATTCATTTACACACCTACTTGGGGGTTCTCCATTAAATTCAATCACTGGGGTGATACTCCACAGTGTGCTTGGATACCATGTCAGGGGTTCCTATCCATCGATCAAAATTCCAGCCAGTCAGGGGCAGGGTTTGACATTTCTCCCCACCTTACAAAAATTTCATCCCCGGAATTTGCTTACCTTGTAGTTCAAAGAGTTGGGGATACTTTTCCTTCATCTCTTCTTCACGCTCCCACGAAGCCTCTTCTATGGGATTGTTTCCCCATCAAACTTTTACAAAAGCGATCGTGCGATTACAGAGGTTATGTTCCTTTCTATCCAATATCTCCGTAGGTTGTTCTTCATAAGTCATATCCACGTCCAACTGCTCAGGTTCAGTTGAGAGTACATGTGTCGGGTTGTTGATGTATTTTCTTAGCATCGACACATGGAAAACATCATGGACGCCTAGCAGTGACGGTGGTAATGCCAGTTGGTATGCTACGGGCCCCACTTTGTTGAGAATCTCATATGGACCAATGAATCTTGGGCTCAGCTTGCCCTTCTTGTTGAAACGTAGCAATCCCTTCGTTAGAGATACCCAGAGGAATACTTTTTCTCCGACATTGAATTCAATGTCCTTCCTTTGATTATCGGCATAACTCTTCTGCCTTGATTTTCTCCCTAATGATATCCACTTTGTCACAGGTTGCTTGTATCATCTCTGGCCCGAGATATTTTCGTTCTCCAACCTCATCCCAATATAACGGGGTCCGGCACTTCCGACCATAGAGAGCTTCAAATGGTACCATGCCAATGGTGGAGTGGTGACTATTGTTGTATGCAAATTCCACCAACGGTATATGGGCATCCCAACAGTTGTTCATTTCTAGGACACAGGCTCTAAGCATGTCTTCTAGAGTCTGGATAGTTCTTTTGGATTGTCCGTCCTTCTGCGGATGGAAGGCTGTGCTAAGATTTAGTTGAGATCCCAGTGCCTTTTGTAAACTTCTCCAAAATCTTGAGGTAAATCGAGGATCTCTGTCAGATACAATAGTGACAGGCATGCCGTGTAAGCGGACTATATTTTCTATAGACAGTTGGGCATGCTTCTCCATTGAGTAACTTATTTTGAGTGGTACGAAATGGGCTGCCCTTGTCAGTCCGTCTACAATCACCCAAATTGCATTCATTCCCTTCCTGGTGTTGGGCAGATTTGTCACAAAATCCATAGTAATCCTTTCCCACTTCCATTCAGGTATAGGGAATAGCTGTAACAATCCATACAGTCGGTGTCTCTCTGCTTTAATTTGTTGGCAGGTGAGGCATTTAGACACGTATATCGCTATGGTTTCTTTCATCCCAATCCACCAATAGTACTTCTTCAGATCCTTGTACATCTTCGTGCTTCCGGGGTGGATTGAATAGGGTGAGTTGTGTGCCTCTTTAAGGATTCGATCTTGGACATCATAATCATCAGGCACGCACAATCTGTCTCGAAACTTCAATGCACCATCTTGGGCCAATAAAAAATCTGGGTCCTTATGGACTCCTTGCTGAACTTCCCAAATTATTTTGGCCAACTCGGGGTCCAATGGTTGCTTTGCAATTACTTCCTCTCGAATCGATGGTTGTAAATCCATAGCTGCTAATTGTATAGCCGTTCCTTCGATCATGAGATCCAAATCAAACTTCTGAGCTTCTTCCAACAACTGTTCGCTTACTACTAAGGAAGCGAGGGATGCAGTCTGAGATTTTCTACTTAATGCATCCGCTACAACGTTGGCTTTGCCAGGGTGGTACTGGATCTCACAGTCATAATCCTTCACCAGTTCTAACCACTGCCTCTGTCTCATATTCAGTTCCTTTTGGGTGAAGAAATACTTCAGACTTTTGTGATCGCTGAAGATTTCACTTTTTTCACCGTATAGGTAATGTCACCATATCTTCAATGCAAAAACTACCGCTGCCAACTCCAAGTCATGAGTGGGGTAGTTCTTTTCGTGTTCCTTCAGTTGTCTTAAGGCATAGGCGACCACTTTACCTTTCTGCATTAAGGCGCCACCCAATCCTGTTCTGGATGTATTAGTGTATACCACCATTCCTCCAGTGCCATCTAGAATGGTCAAAACTAGAGCCGTTACCAACCGGTTCTTTAACTCTTGAAAGCTTTTCTCGCATGGTTCATTCCATTCAAACTTGGTGCCCTTCTTTGTTAGCTTTGTCATGAGTGCCGAAATGCATGAGAAATTTTTAATAAATCGATGGTAATATCTGGCTAGGCCTAAGAAACTTTGGATCTCAGTGGCACTCTTCGGAGTCTCCCACTCGAGAAACTTCGGATCTCAGTGGCACTCTTCGGAGTCTCCCAGTCAAGAACCGCTTTCACCTTTCCTGGTCCACTTTAATGTCGTCCTTGGTAACGATTTGCCCCAGGAATCCAATTTGGTGAAGCCAAAATTCACACTTGCTGAACTTGGCATATAGTTGGTGTTCCCGCAATCGCTGCAACACGAAAGTAAGGTGTCGAGCGTGCTCTTCTTCGTTCTTAGAGTATACCAGAATGTCATCAATAAATACAATGATGAACTTGCCCAACACGTCATGGAATACTCTATTCATCATATCCATGAATGCTGTCGGGGCGTTAGTTAACCCGAACGATAAGACTAGGAACTTATAATGTTCGTATCGAGTTCTAAACGCCGTTTTGTGAATATCACCGGTCTTGATCTTCAATTGATGGTATCCGAACCTAAGATCAATCTTGGAGAAGACTCTTGCTCCTTGTAGTTGGTCAAATAGGTCGTCAATACGCGGCAACGGGTATCGATTCTTGATGGTCAACTTATTCAGCTCACGGTAGACAATACACAGCCGCATGCTACCATCCTTCTTTTTCACGAACAGCACAGGTGCTCCCCAGGGAGATACATTGGGTCGTAGAAAACCTTTCTTCAACAAGTCTTTCAATTGAACCTGCAACTCCTTCAATTTAATAGGTGCCATTCGATATGGTGCCTTGGATACCGGTGCTGCACCAGAAATTAGGTCAATCGCGAACTCTATCTCACGATCAGGCGGTAGCTGGGTTAGATCTTTTGGAAAAACATCAGGAAATTCTCTGATGACGTCAAGTTCCTCCAAGGGCTTTATCTTTGCCTCGGTGTCCATCACAGTGGCAAAAAAGCCTTGACATCCATCATCCAGCAACTTTCACGCCTGGAGGGCGGATAGGGTTATCCTTTTGGGTTTCCGCACTGGTTCACTTTAATAGGTGAAATCGGACCCATCCATTAATTTAAACATTATCTTCTTCTCCGCACACATGACGTTTGCTCCGTAGGCGGATAGCCAATCCATGCCTAATATCACGTCAAAGTCCTTCATATCGAACTTTATTAACCGTGCGGTCAAGTTTCTCCCATAAATTTCTATCCGACAGGGGTCATAGACTTCCTTCAAACTCACGACACTACCCGTCGGTGTGCTGACTACTAAATCATGCCCGATGTCTCTCAGTTGATCCTCCATCCTACTCACAAAGGTGGTAGAAACAAAAAAGTGGGATACGCCCGAGTCGAATAGCACTCGTGCAGGAATGGTTGAGACACTCAGGGTACCTAGGGTTCGTATATAATTTTGGTTACATATATAGACCAGTTATTCCCTACAACTTAGTAGTGTTCAGCAGACTTACTTGTCAATACATCGGGGTTCGCCTCAGCTTCCTCATTTGTTAATGCGAACACCTTCCCTCGCGTCCGATTGTCCCGTGGTTGAAAAGGTCTAGCGGGCTGGTTTGGTGAGTTATTGTTGTACCCACGCAGTCTGCATTCTTTGGCCATGTGCCCTTCCTTGTTGCACACGTAACACTTATAAGGTGGAACAGCTGGTGTTGAGGCTTGGCTCACTTGACTTGTGGCTGGTCGGGCTGGCGAAGCTGCTGTTGTCGCTTGACTTATAGCCGGTTAAGTAGGTCGATTAAAAGTGGGGCGAAAAGGGTTCTGACCCACGTTCGGCCTATGGTACGGAGTCGGATTGGGGTTTGAACTTGTTCCTCGGAAAACCTTGTTTGGCCATCCAAAGGTCTGAAAATTATTCGGCCTTTTGCCCAATCCGGGCGACGTCATAGCCTTCTCTTTTTCTTTCTCTTTAAATCTGTCTTCTATAGTCTTCGCCTTGTCGACCATCTAAGCATAATCCCGGATGTCCATAATTGATAGAACTGACCCGATCTCGGGTTTAGTCCCTTCTCAAACTTCTTCGTCTTGCTAACTTCCCCTTTCAGGTGCTCCAGAGCAAAATGGAACAAATCTTCAAACTATTGTTGATAGTCCAACACTGACTTGTTTCCCTGTACCAGTGCAAAGAACTCAGCTTCTTTCCTATCCCTAAAGCTCTCTGGGAAGTAGTTCTTGAAGAAGACTTCTTTAAATTGCTCCCACGTGGGATTCGGATGAGTGGCTTCAAGATTTGGCTTAGTAGCCTTCCACCAGGCTTCAGCCTCATTCTGTAGCTGATAACCCGCACATATCAGCTTTTGTGCATCCGTACATTCGAGCACATCAAATGCCTTCTCCAAAGAGCTAATCCACCGCTCTGGCTGCATTGCCTCGGAATTCAATCTGGAAAATGCAGGTGGTTGGAGTTTTTTGAATCTCTCCATTACCTTAGCGGTAGAGTTTTCCGCCAAGTGTTGAGGTACAGGTGGTGGGAAAAGTACGGGCCGGTTGGGTGGTGGAGGTGGTGCTGCACGTTCATGCATCGTGGTTGCAAACTACATAGACATCTGACCCCGCAGTTCTTGTTGTTGTTGCATGGTTTGCATCATAGTAGTCATGAAAGCAGTTACCTCATCGGCTACTATTCCCGGCTGAGGTACCGCAGCAGTGGCTTGAGCAGCCGCTGGTGCCCCTGACGAAGCAACCGATGCTTCAGAATTTTGGGCCTCAGTTCCATTTGGCAGTTCAACCTCCGATACAACACAAGGGTGTTTTTCTTTACGACCACCTCGAGAACTTCTTGTGTTGACCATGGTTGCTTTTCTAAAAAGAGCAACACGTTTAATAATCCAACACTCTCTTTATCGAGGCCAACAGAAAATTCCTAGTTACGACATGTACATACCTACTCCATAGTTCCAGTGAATTTATTTTGTCATACCAGCAAGGTGTGTTATTATATACATATTTATATATATATATATATATATATATTTGTTTGTTTATTATGAAGTGTTCATTTTCTTGTGTTCTAATCCTTTAGGTGTTTTATGCGATGTTTCGCTATGCATGACACTAAATAATAAACTTTAAAATTTTAACATAAATCTTTTAATTATGTACCTGAGTCTAACAGGCAAGTCTCTGTAACTGCCAACTAGTGATAATGTTCTGCACATAAAGGTAGGCTATATCACCTCTTACCTTGTCTGCTAGGGACAGATAAATGGCTTGATTCACGGGTTCACTGGCGTTTGCAAGAGCTAAATAAACTACTAATTGGTTCTCGGCATGGGCTTGTACCACACGTATCCTGATCAGTCTTCTCCTCAGTTGCCTAATGTATCGCATGTTGTTGGGGTCTCCAGGCTTAAATGAGGTAGTAAGATCCTGCCATGAAGAGGTTCTAAGTATCAAGTCACTATGGATACTTAATTAAAAGAATTAATTACATGGCTACAGGAATAACTTATGAGCAGGAGAAAAATAATTGGGTTGGCTCGAGGCATCTTAGCATCTATGGGTTCAACTTGACTGGACAACCTATCGGATCCTATTATTGGTTGCCCTATGTTGGGGGGGGGGGGGGTAAGGTGAGATCTATGTTTCCTAAGATATAATAATTACATATTACAACATACCTAGATATCTATGTTCAAGTTTGCATTGCATCACACCACTCGGTTCATACACGCATGGTACTAGGCACATATCATTATATATTTATATACACATTAATTACCTATAGGCATAGGCATATTTATTTATCATTATTTATTTACATACAAAAGAAAAATTCCTAAAATCTCTATGTATCTCATTTTTACTTTAATAACCCACAAGCATTGCTTTATCTCTCCATAGATATGTTATTAGCTAAATATTTAAATTTAAATTTTTATTATTATTTTATTATTTTCTTTATATACATATTTTGTAAAAATTTATGTTTTTGTGTTTATTGAACCATCTCTAGGAAAAACTCATCATTTCATAAGCTTTTATGCAAAACAACATAAATTCTATTCACTGAGCGATGTCTTTGGGCGTTGTATGCATCGTCCAGTGCTATTGCCCAGAGAATCGGGGCCCAGCTATAACAGTTTGAGACCTCTCATTTTCGCCTCATTTCTCCTCTAGAGCTTCCCAAACACCTAGGGCAACGCTCCAAAGTCTTGTGTGACCATTTCCACACCATATCTTTGCATTTCCTCGGGTTCCCCGCGATCCTACGCACTCTTGGGTAAGATTCCTTAACTTTTTCCTAACTTTAGGTCATTTTCCATATCTTTTGCTTTGGCTAGGGTTTTTTTTTTTTTTTACTAACTTTTCTTAACCTAACTATTTTTATTCCTTTCTTTTTGCAGCCAAATGTCTACTAGCCATAGAACGGCGAGGAAATCCGTAGCACGCAAGAGGATACGGTCTGAGAGCGAGCATTCCTCTTCTTCCTCTGTGCCACCTACCTCACCGAGAGAGGATTCATCATCAGAGCAGCAGGAGTTTGATCGGTTCCTATTCTCTAGGTATGAGCACTCTAGGGATTGGGACAAGTTTAGGTCTCTGAAGATTGTGAATGGAAGGATGGTACAGGTGGACGACTTCCATCAGTATAACTTATTTACTAGGTTCAACATTCTAGGTTGGGCCTCTATGTTATCACCCACTTAACCATGTTATCCTAACTTGGTTCGTTATTTTTACTGTAACCTATTGCCATCTGGGGCACAGGAGTTTAGGTTAGAGAGCAGAGTTAAGGGGTGGATATCAAACTGACCACTGCCACCTTGGCAGGGATCCTAGGGTTGCCTAACACAGGTGAGAGGCGCTATTATAAGCCCAGGATTGACATTTCAGATATGTTTTCTTTGGAGACTAGGCGGAAGGTCTTCAAAGCACTGACCGGTTCAGACAGTACTCCTAAATCTGAGGCTTCCTATAAGCCCAGTGCCTGAGTTATTAGTAGATGTGTCTCATATAACATCTACCCAAAGGGCGGGAACAGAGGCAATATTTCTATAATGAGGGCCTACATTACATATTGCCTACTGGGAGCGGGCAAAGGGGGTCCGGTTATAAACCTCCTGTATTTACTACTTCAGGCTATGTTGTATCACGCCCAAAACCCTTATGATGGGAACCTTCCATATGGGAAGTTCCTCACTTTGGTCTTCAAACACTTTGAGGTTCCCTTGGGCGGCGAGTATATAGAGAGAGACAGGTCTAGGCCCATTAACAAGACCTCGATCCTAAAGATGAAGGTGCCAGGGGAGCCAGGGAGTGATCCTGAGGAGGGCGATCAGATGGAGATGTAGGGCGATGAGCAGGGAGAGATACAGGGAGATGAGCAGGGAGAGGAGGGCGACTTTAAGGGGGTTGGTACACAGTTTACTGATTTTCCCCCATATGAGGCGACCGGTGCCACCAGCTCGCAGGTGCCAGAGTCATTTGAGTGGTTGCAGATGATGTCTCAGTTCTAGGGCCTCAGCACCCAGCTCACCGAGTTATCTACGAGGATGGATCGAGGCTTCTCGTCTCTTGAGGGCAGAGTGGGATCAGTGGAGCAACACCTAGACTTTTGGGATACATTCTATCGCATCGACTCACGGCATTCACAGCCTCCACCGAGTGATTTGCCTCTGCCAGAGTAGTACTCCAGCCAGCTTTCACATGTTCTAGCCTGACTTGACTTTATATAGTTCTGACTTTTGTCTTACTTTTTTTTTTTTTTTTTTTTTTTTTTATAGTTTATGTATTTTCTTTTGTTTGTGGTGTATGTACTTTTTTTTTTTGTCAGCTTATGTAAATTGAAAGTAGTACTTTCAATCAAACTTCTTGTAGTGGCTCGGCCACAGTTATCTTCATATTAATGTAATTATGCATCTTGTCTTTTAATTACATCTACCTCCCCTGTAACTTTTACTTAAGACATGTTTTAATATTGGTAGCTTATTATTCCTATTCTACATTCCGTGAATGTAAGAAGAGCCTCATGCTCTGATACCAAGCTCTGTCACACCCCAAACCATCCCCTAGGAGGATTAAGTGGGTGACCCGAATTGCATAACGGCAATCCACCAAATCCCATGGATCTAGGAGCAGTTAATACATTCACGGTCCCACATTCGTAACATTACCTCAAGTAAATCAGAGTGTTGCAGATAATCTACAATTATAATAAAGAAAGAGAAAGCGTAGCGATACGGGAAATGATTGTGATATATATATACATATGTAAGTTTGATACATTCCCCAGTACAACCCATAAACTGAAAAGTGAAGCTGACATATACATAAGCGAAAAAAAAATACATATATATACATGGCAAGATAACTCAACCCCAAAAAAAAACAAAAAAGCTAAACAAGAACAGGAATGGGGGTAAACTTCTATCAAAAGCAAAAAGGAGTCCCCAAGACAAAAAGCATCAAGAACACCCCTCAACGGTCTTCATCAATAACCACTGAGAACGCTCGCAATATTAGTATGACCTACTTCGGGGTCCACACCAATATCATCATAATTACAAGGGCTCTCCTCCTCGTAATGAGCCTCCATGTCACAGCGGCATCCACTTACAGAATCATCTAATAGAAAAACATATATAATAGAGTGTGAGCCCCACTGAGCTCGTGAGTAAAACATATCATCATGCATGCATATGCAACCACAATCCACATGATCCTACATGATATGCAAGTCCAGATTAATTATTAGCCACCTAACAATACAGCTAAGTCAGGTTAGTGCTACTACAATCCCCAATACATGTATCCCTGGTGTGGGCTTGGTTACCCTTTCCCGTGATACACCCATTGAGTTGTCGGAGAGAACCAGTCGGCTCCAGCATCTCCCTACCCAGGTCAGCCCGACCGGCCCTCTAGATCAAACATGTGAGGTAATCGACTTAATATCAATTCACCTTATCGGTGCATAAACTTTTTTTTTGGCATATAGCCATGATTCACCTATCGGTGCTTCCCAAGCATGTAGCTCGAGGCTTCCTGACATATTTACCCTGGGGCATCCCAGCTGAGCTGAGGCTTCCCGGTGTAAACTCTTGAGGTTTTACGATAGTCCTCACAGTTATCCATCACCTTAACCCCTGTTGGCAAGGGTGCGTAGCATGAGTGATGAAACTCTAGCCCCATGTCTATATGGCATCGTATGAGTCCGGTGGTGTCAACCGTATCCCATACTACGGGCTACCACCGGCCTCATTTCCAAGCCGACTATGGCATCTAGTCTATCATTCACAATCATCATGATATATTCAGGCAGTATTGATCAACAGTCACACAATGTGTAATATTTGAGAAATTGAATTTAATTAAGTAACAAGCAATATAATTGAAGAATTCAATTGCCGGCATAATAATACTGTTACACGTACATACATGATAATATTTCACTCACCTGGGTCGGGTTCTAGGAATTCAGTTGTAGTTTCAGTTCCAGCTGCAGTCTGGCTGTAGGCCTCAAGCGCAGGATCAAACCCTAGATATAAATAAAAAATATGTTATTTAATATTCCAAACTATTTTTGGATGCCCTAGGGTTGATCTAGGCTCATTGGGTTGACTTGGTGCATAGTTGAACATCACTTGGAATTCTCTGGGCCTTGCACTGGGCCTTAGGTATTATCCTGGTGCATCATCTAGAGATAGTGGCCTAGGGGCAGAATGGTCATTTTCCACTGTAGTACATGTTTCTAGGTCCAAATAACCACACAACATTGATTCCAACTTAGCAGTGCTACAAGACCAACATAGACAGGGTTTCCAAGTCCTGCGGGGCCCACTTGGGTACCCAAGGTATTCATACATGTGGACAGATGTGGGGAGGGGTATTTTGCTCATTTACCACCTCCCTACATTGATTTATGGTCCATGGGTGAAGATCCCCAAGTCAGATCAGCAAAACTGCCAATTTTCATTCACTGGGCGATGTCTCTGGGTGATGTCTGCATCGCCTAGTGCATCGCCCAGAGCCTGTATAGAATGTGAATAGGCTGAGATTCCTAGGTTTTTGACCATGGGCAGTGCTCTTATCATCCCCCCCATGCATGTTAGGTCATCATGGACCCCCAGGGGTGTACTTTGCACTGAACCCCATGGATTTTAACTTGGGCCCACCACTTGGCTACCAGGAGCTGCCCAGACAGCCCAGTGAATAGTAACTCAACATAGTCTCAGCTGCAAACCAAGGATTTGGCTGCATGCAAGGCTTGATTCACGTATAATTCAGTAATCTAAGGCTGTTGTAACCCATGCCTAAGCTGCATGCAGCCAAGGCACACAGATTTTAGCCCAGACTACTTGTTCTTGGTGTAACAGTGTAGTGCAGCCTGGCACAGCCTAGGTTTCGGTCTCAATAGATGAACAGCCATGAAAAATACTATAAAATGCTCATATCCTGCATGCATTATGTTTGCATGTTGGATCTGAGATGGTCCATGGCAGCCCCCAGCTGTTCTGGGCTGCAAATGGCCAGAAATCTATCTAAACAACAGAGATCTAAGGAGAGCAATAGTAAACCAGCAAGGCAGCAGGTAAGGGTATGGCTTTTATACCTGAACTGGTCCAAGGGAACAGCTGGAGCTCGAGTTTGGAGGGGGAAACAGCTCTTCATTCTCCTTCCTTCCTCTTCTCCTTCTCTTTCTCTTCTTCTCCTTCTCTTTTCTCTCTTTTCCTTCTTCTCCTTCTCTCCACGATTTCAACAGTAACCAAGGCTCTAAAATGAGCCTAAGGCCACCTATTTATAGGCCAGCCTCTCACTAAGGCCTATTTTCCTACCTAGGCCTCTTTTAAAAATGTGTTTTTAACCTGATTCTCTGCCATTCTGAGCACTCAGGTGGGGTCCACAGGGGTCCAAGGGTATGAGGTGGTTCCCCAGACTCCCCTCAACCTACGGAGGGTGCCCATGTCCAATATGGGTGGTCCCCACACATCTGATCATTAAAATACTATATTTTTCCACTCTGGGCAATGTCTCTAGGTGATGTTTGCATCGCCCAGAGATTGCAGCAAGGCTGTTTCTCTGTGGGCTTGCACAGGGGTTTGACCCAGGGTCAGGGCCTTACACCCACATGTCACCCAAGGCCTTTTACACCTATTTTTAGGGGTGGGACCCACATTTATGGAGAGGAGAGAGAGTACCTGGAGTCTATGCAGTACATTATGCTGTGGGCAGTGCAACTGCAAGGGTCAGGAATCCATCTTCTGACAGGTATGTAAGAGGACATCCTTGGGGGTTCTCTATTAAATTCAATCACTGGGGTGATACTCCACAGTGTGCTTGGATGCCATGTCAGAGGTTCCTGTCCTTCAATCAAAATTCCAGCCAGTCAGGGGCAGGGTTTGATAGCTAGGGCATTAGAACATGCACACCAAAGGAATAGCTTGATCTTGGGAAGGAGCTTCAAACTCCATAAACAATTCCAAAAAGGATCACAGGAAGGGGAAAGGCTACTGATATGATTCTGAAAAATAATGTGATAAGCTGATTTGATCAAAAAGTGTCTGTTTTTTGAAAAGGTCCAAAATCAACTATCTTCAACATTCAAAATTGGTAAAGGAAGACGGCTAATAGTCATTCCCTCATTTGCCAAAAATAGGTTAAAAAAATGTGTGAATCCCATTCCATAGAGGGCTGATGGATAAGGCTTGAGACCAAACGATATCTAATATTCGGGTGACAACTAGAGATACGTCCTCTAGGGAGAGAATGTACACATGCATCCTCAAAGGTTATAGTGATTTGACCATTATTGATGCGTCTTCTAAGGCCATGAAAAAGGGAATCCTGACCTCTAAGCAGTTACTGTTTTCTCCTAACATCAAGGAAGAAAGAAGAGGGAAAATATTTCCCTTTCAAGATTCGGACCCAATGGGTCTCACTGTTATGGAATACACTAACCTTGGTGGTGTAAGAGCACTAGTTTAAAGGACCCCAGTTCTCTAAACCCCAACCCACCCAAAGCCTAATGGGCTCAAAGGACATCACACTTTTTCCAAAATACCTCTTTACCGTTTCTATCCTTCTATCAAAATTGTCGGATAAGACTATGTATATTATCAATGATAAAGCTAGGGAGGGAAAACATGGACATATCATAAGTTAGAATACTAATGGCAACAGACTTGATGAGAATTTATTTACCTGCTAATGAAAGAAGTGATTCCTTCCACCCTGAAAGACAAGCTTGAACCCTTTCGATAATACTAGAAAAAAGGTGTTCTTGGAGTGCCCAACAGTTGGAAGGCTTAAATATTTTCCATTGTTCTAAATCACAAGGAAACCAAAAGCTTGAGCTATTACTTCTTTGACTTGAGTAGGAACTCTTAGGCTAAAAAGGATGCTAAAATTTTGGATATTAATAGTTTGATCAGAAACAAGGTAATAATCGGTTAATAATGACAGAAGCGTCTCATTCTCTTCAAGACTTGCTTTTGAGAACAACATCCAATCACCTGCAAAGAGAAGATGGAGTGATACGGGGGCCATCTCTACTTGTCTTAATACTATGAATGCAATTATTTAGACTTAGTTTCCAAAAGATAAGAGGAGAGGGCTGACAAAGAATAAAAGGATAAGGGCTAAGAGGGCACCATTGTCCAAGGCTTCAGAGTTAGGAGACTAACTTGACTAGTCACTAATGATAGAGGTCATCTTTATTTATAAGAGAATTACAACCTAAGGGCAAATTAGTCAACTAGGGAAAATTATAAAATACATCAAATCTTAATGTAAAGAGAAAATATTTTAATCCCACGGTTCTCAACACTCCCCTTCAAGTTGGTGCAAAGATATCAAACATGCCCAATTTGGAGGGACCAGGATCCTCTGCAGTACCGACGGAGCGGCAGTGCACATCCGACGGCACAGCAGAGGCCAAGTGGCACACATGGCACACATGGCCTCTGTTGTGCCGTCGGATGTGCACTGCTGCCCCGCCGGTATTGCAGAGGATTTTAATCCAAGTTGGAGACTAGTGGGTGGAACACCTTACAATTCAAGCCCTTAGTAAAGACATCGACTAATTGATCAACAAAACTTACAAAGGGAATGCAGATGATTCCTTTCTCAAGCTTCTCTTTAATGAAGCGTCTGTCAATCTTAACATGTTTTGTCCGGTCATACTGGACAGGATTGTGAGCAATTCTGATAGAGGCCTTGTTGCCATAATAGAGACATATAGGGTCTTCACAAACAATCTCCAAATTACTCAATAAGCCCTCGAGCTACATGAGTTCGCAAATCCCTTATGCCATGACAGGAAATTCAGCTTCTGCACTAGAACAGGAGACAACGGACTGCTTCTTACTACGCTAAGTGACGAGATTTCCTCCAAGGAAAGAGCAATAGCTAGAAGTTAAACGTCGATCATCAATGGAGCCAACCCAATCAGCATCTGTGAATATTTCTAACTTCAAGTTGCCATTATTAGAGAAAAGAATTCCTTTCGCAGGGGTAGACTTTAAGTGCCTCAGTATACGTTGTGCTGCATCTAGATGAGATGTCCTGGGATCATGCAGAAATCTTTTTTTTAAACCCAAATTATCTGGGACCAGGGCCGGCCCCTAAAATTTTATTAAGTGGAATATAGAAATAAATAACACGTGGGGACGGAGCCCGCCTTACCCTAAGCCCTAGAACAAACCTCTCTCAAACTCAAAAACCTGAGAAATGCCCATACAATTAAGCTAAAAAGGATTTACAATCTAAAAACTGGTAAGCTAGCTTTGTCTTCCCGAACAATACGTCGAAGGTCCGTCGAAAGATCCTAATCTGAGTAAAATAGAGAATTGTTAGCCTCTTCACCTGGCAGATTAGCTATCTAGTCTGCAGCTCTATTACTTTCGCTATACGAAAAAGAAAGATAAGTTCTTAAAGATACGCAAAGCGATAGGACTTCCTAAAACCAATACACAACTCCACGGGTTGCAGGTCTTTAGAGATACGAAGTTCACAATCATAGCTGAATCAGAGTTAATGTAAAAATCCAATAAGCCCAACTCTGCACACAGACTAAGGCCATCCCTAAGTGCTCTTAACTTAGCCACCACATTAGTATACATACCATATTAGTTTGAAAAAGCTACAAGAACACTGCCATCACTATTGGATTTCCCACCAATCCTTGGATTTCCCTTGCAAGCTCCATCAACGTTGAGTTTCATGCAGAATTCTATTGGCAATGCCCACAACATATGCAATATCAGATCTGATATGAGATAGGTAGATCAGTCTGCCCACAAGTCTCCGGTACTGCTCCCTGTCAACCGTTTCATCCATACCACTACATAACTGATGAAGGACCTCAATAGATGAGTCTGCGGGTTTACATCCTAACATGCTAGTTTCTTGTAGAATGTCTAAGACATATTTTCACTGAGAGATAAAAATTCCCTTATCCGACCTTGCAACCTCAATGCCAAGGAAGTATCGAATAGAACCCAAGTACTTAGTTTCAAACTCATGTGCAAGTAGAGACTTCAGGTGAGAGATCTCAGCATTATTATTCCCAATAATGGACAATATCATCAACATACACAATGACGGCTGTGATCTGGGAGCCACTTCTCTTCACAAGCAAGGTGTGATCAGCCTGACTCTATCTATATCCAAATTTATGCATTGCTTTTAGGAACCAGCCAAACCAAGCCCTGAGTCATTGCTTGAAACCATACATGGACTTCTTCAATTTGCAAACACGTCAACAACAGAGGGAAAAGAGAAGCTAGGAGGTGGATCCATATAAACCTCTTCTTCGAGATCCCATTTAGGAATGCATTTTTGACATCCAATTGTTGGAGATCCCAACCCTAATTAGCAGCGCAAGAAAGTAATGCTCTTACCGCATTCTTCTTTGCTACGGGAGCAAAGGTTTCTTGATAGTCAACCCAAAGGTTTGGGTGAAGCCCTTAGCGACCAAACGAGCCTTATATCTTTCAATTGTGCCATCTGCTTTTTGCTTGATTGTAAAAACCCATTTACAGCCAACCAATTTCTTCCTTGCAGGGTGTGGAGCAAGTTCTCAAGTAGTATTTTTATCCAATGCCTACATTTCCTCTTCCATAACAAATTCCACTTTAAATCTTTAATGAGATTTTTCATATTCTGTGGGATAGACACTATAGACAAAGAAGATACAAATGCTTGATAGGAGGGAGATAAGTGTTCATAAGAGACAAAATGAGAGATGGGATGTTGAGTACATGAACGAATGCCTTTCCTGATAGCAATAGGGCGGTCATCATGTAAAGAGTTAGCAGAATCAGGTAAATAATCAGAGATAGAAGGATCATTACCTGACTGTGAGGGTAAATATGGTTGACGCGCCACGATGGGTTGTCTAAGGTACCCTGCTTCTTGGATTTATTCTGAGTATAGATTCTGAGGTCTAAGGGAGCAGAAATATTTCCTATTGTGTTGTTATGTCTATCAACAGCAGATTGCCCCTGACCAGAAGTTTCCCAATGAACCACTAGAAAATTATCATCAATAAAGATGAGGGCAACACCTATCACCTCTTCCTCAAGACTCTCCCCTTGAAGAGGTGTCGTGAAATAGGGTTCAGATTCATTAAAAGTGACATAGAGGCAGCAAGAAGGAGGGTGATAACATTTGTAACCCTTCTGAGTAGTCGAATAACCAAACAAAACACACCAAACGACACAAGGATCCAGTTTGGAATGAGAACGAGAAGAATTGTGTGCAAAGCAAATATACCCAAATATTTTGGGAGGAAGGGAGGAAGTAATGGTAGGGTCCAGAAGAAAAGAAATGGGTGTCTTAAAGTTAAGGACATTTGTGGGAACCCTATTAATGAGATAGGTAGTGGTAAGAACGACATCACCCCAATAGGTTTTTCCCGAGAATTCCAGTTGTGAACATTAGAGCATGGGTCACATCCAGAAGATGATGGTTCTTCCTTTCAAGGATGTCGTATTGCTCTGGGGTTCACACACAGGAAGTTTGGGAGAATATGCCATGGGAGGAGAGGTAGTCTTGAAAAACATGGTCCACATACTCCGTACCATTATCACTATGAAGCACTCTAATAGAAGCATTAAAATTGAGTACAAAACATGGTATTTAAAGATTGAAAACATGAAAAAGCATTAGATTTGTGGTGAAGTAGATAAACCCAGGTTAAACGTGTGCAGTTATCAATAAAAGTCATGAACCAATGACAACTATTACGATCAATGGTCCTAGAGGGACCCCATATATCAGAATGAATAATTGAAAAGGGAACATTGCTATTATTGTCACTAATAGGGTAAGAATTTTGAGTGTGCTTAGCAAATTCACACATAACAATTTAATTGTTTCAAACCACAAATCTGAACTAACTTAGGAAGCATAGAACGTGCCAGCATCCTATAGAAGTCTAATTGTTGCCAGAGTGTAGTGAGGGCAATGTAATAGGCAGTGAGAGACATCTTCTTCTGAGAGGTATTACGAACCTATCGACAATCTCATATATCTGTGCATAGTTGCCTGCATGTGAATAAGTTTGACGGACTGCATCCCATAGATCTCTGGTGAAGTTGAAAAGAACAAAGCTGGGACTAACAGAGGGATCCAAATCTGGGACTATAGAGGTGCATTCAATCGTCAAAAAGAGGATTTGACTGAGTATCGAAGAGCAAAAGAATTTAGGCCAAAATGCAAACGAAAGTAGATCGATTTTTTTCATTCCCGAGGAAGTGCATATCTTACCTGGATCTTCTTCCATAATGGTACAGAACAATAGTATTATTGGAGTAGATACATTAGAATTAATCAAAAAAGACATTACCAAAGCATCATTGGAAGACCATGTAGCAGTTGTAGTTGGATCTTTAGGCTTTGGAGTATCCCCAGTAATTAGTCTAGCATAATTATGTTCGCGAAGGGTAAGAAGATAGGCACGGGACCATGTAAGATAATTCTGGCCATTCAATTTCATGGGGCCAGGTTGGAGTGCATTCGAATGCCCCATTGAGGTACCAGAACATCCAAGAGGAGGCAAAGAGGTGGTACCTGTAGAGGCCATTTGTGTTATCGCCACCCATGGGAACAACCAAGGAGAAGAATCATGCAAAGCAGTGGAGCGGAAGCACCAAGAGAGGGCACAATGACCTTGCGAGTCATAGCGGTAGCACTGGCAGGGAGATGAAGCCGACAGGAGAGGGGCACAACAACCGACATGTTGCATAATAGCACCAGCAAAAAGGAGCCGGTGGAGGGAGGCATGGCACGACGACTGGGTCGAGGCAGCAACCCGGCCAAGAGAGAGGGGTCATGGGAGAGGCACGAAGACTGAGTGTCACGGAGGCACCGACAAAAAGGGTCGACGAGGTGGAGCAGTGACATGGGTCGTGGCTAAGGGCAGCAATCGACGACCAGGGTGGTGAAGGCGCGGTGATCAAGGTGCAAGAGATCGAGGAAATAATGGTGGTGCATGGTACGAGAATAGACTACCATGCTAGACGAAGAGGCTACGGCCTCCAACGAGGAGGCGGAGGCGGTGGTGGAGAAGGACAACGAGGAAGATTTCCTAGGGTTTTGGGCTTTGATACCAAGTTTAGAATCAGAGTTAGGAGAATAACTTGACTTGTCACTAATCACAAAGGTCCTCTTTATTTATAAGAGAATTACAACCTAAGGGCAAATTAGTCAACAAGGAAAAAATCATAAAATACTTAAAACGCTAATGTAAAGAAAAAATATTCCAATCCCACAGTTCTCAACAAGAACTCTTCCAATGACGGATCCATTGCCCTTGATGTGATAGGAAACAATTGAGACGCACTACATGACCCAATTAATCCATTTCCCCTCAAACCCCATCTTAATTAGTAGTGGCTTTAGAAAAGACCAAGATTTGCAAAGATCGAGCTTCACAACCATAAAACCAGATTTAGCCTTAGAAAAACCCATTTGATGGAGGATTTCATAAGCAACAAAAATGTTGCCGGAATTGCTCTTGAGGGTATAAAAACGCTTTGATATGGGCTAATCAAAGAGTTAAGGATTGGTTTAAGGTGGCTGATGAGACACTTCGCGATCTTATAAAAGATTGAACAAAGGCTAATAGGTTGAAATCAGGGTGTTTCCGTTTAGGGATCAAGACAATGGTTGTGCGATCTAGATTCAAAAAACCATTGCACAACAACTACAACGTCTTTCCCTACAATGTGCCAATGGGCCTGGTAGAACTTAGTAGGAAAGCCATCTAATGCAGGGGCTTTATAGGTACCTATTTGGAGGATTACCATTTTGATTTTCTCTTTAGAGAAAGAAAGACAGCGCTATATTTTGGCCATTAGAGACATGAGGTACTACACTCGTTGGTTTTGGATATCATATATCCATACCTTGCGTTTATCATATTCTCTATCTGTTTTATGTATTGTGCTTTTTTTTGTTTGGCATTGGGCGCACATGAATGAATAGCCTTCCTTTCTACCAAAAAAAGAAAAGAGACATGAGGTACTACACAGTTTAAAAATATTTCAATGCCCCCTGGGCTAGACATTGTGTGTGAATCAGACAAAAAACAACAATATGTTGCAAACGCTCAACATCATCACTTATCCAAGCTCCATTACAGTCACGATGCCTAGATATATGATTGTATTGCCTTCTACAGGTCGTGATTGTATGAAAGAACAAAGTATTCCTATCATCAGCCTAGAGCCATTGACCCTAGAATGCTGAGCCCAATATTTCTCTTCTTGAATTAAGAGTTCTTCTAAGCGTTAGCGACACTGATTTTCCTCTACTTGCAAGATGGGACCGGTGGCAGAATTGAGTGCATGAAAGCTCAGGACTTACCTTAGCAATCTTAATATTACTATTTCGAAACTGGTCTTTACTCCAAAGCTTGAGCCTAAACTAGCATTCGAAAAGATTCCTAGCTAAAAGGAAAAATGGTGAGCCTAGACAATGAGAGTTCCATAAACTAGAAATCACATTGGAAGGTCCGGATGTCCTTCCCATTTAGCTTCAAAAGAAAAGGACTTACCTTTTTTCTTTAGAAGTAAAAGATGAACCACAATTGGGGTGTGGTCCGATCCTACCATGGGCTATCGATGGACATCCACACAGGAAGAGCTTCCCCATTACAAAACACCATGTCTATGACTGAAAACCAAATCCGAGCCTGTCCATTTGCTAGACCAAGAGAAAGAGCGAGCTGAAAATACATCTCAATCATACCACAATCATTGATAGCATTTTGGAATTGAGTGTATGGTTTGTGATTACCCAAAAAAAAAAATTTTTAAAAAGTCTTTTTCTTTCCTTCAAAGATTTTGACTAAGTTAGAGTTCTAAACTCGTTCCCTTTTTCAAGTTTTAGAGTTCTAAACTCGTTCCCTTTTTCTTTTCTTTTTTTTTGGGGGGGGGGGGGTGGGGGGGGTGGCGGCGTTGGGGGCGGGGAGGGTTTAAGAATTTCTGAACCCGTTCACAACTCAAACCAAGCTAACATTAGAGGTAAGGGTAAGAGAAAGCTAGCCGGTCATATAACTCCTACACCAGAACAAGGGCCAATGAGAATGCGCATAGAAGAAATGGTTTGGATGAGATTTTTAATTTCACTTAGGGTTGAGCGGTCTTTTCGTGCGCTCCTATGCCTGGGCGTAGGAACCACACTACTGGTTAATGATCTTTTTCCCTAGAGGTAATTAAACCTAAGAGAAAAGTCTATGGGGAAGTATACGACCCACACCCAGATACAGAGGGAGGCAAAATGACTGCCCCACTTCCATGAAAAGCGAAAATCCCAACCCCATGATACCAACGTACGCACTCATTGATCCCCACATGCATAGGGGCCAAGCTCCTGCACAGAAAACGCTACCCCCTCCCCCCCCTCATTTTATTCTAAGTACAGACAAGACCAAGAAGCACCCTTCTTTTCCAACCCAATGAAATCTGTCCCCAGAAATGTCGGCAACCCGAGAGAGACAGATAGCCACGAGACCACCATTTCCAAAGTGTGCCAAAGGAGCTTGCACCCTAACCACCTTACTAGCATCACACTATTAGTCATGAAACCATCGTTTCCAAAGTGTGCCAAAGGAGCTTGCTTGCACCCTAACCACCTTACTTAATATGGGGGAGAAAGTATTTGACAATCTCCAAGAATGTAGTAGTTGCCACTTGCCACTTGCCACTTGCCACTTGCCACTAGCCATGTTCTTTCCAACTAGTCCGATCACATGGGCCCCTCTGTGTGAATCTTGTAGATTAAGATGGGCCAAGATGTTTGGGTTCTTCAATGATCATTACTAAACTGTCTAGGCTAACTACTTAATCATAAATTAGTATTTCAGAAAAGATACTTTAGCGATTCTCATTTTAAATTAGGGTTTAGAAATTTGGCTGCTTGTTGGAAGGGCTTACTTCTTTTTGAAGTTCATATAAAGAATAGGATTAAGCAAGACTAGATATAAAAATTACTGGTGTACTATTTGTGTTTGGTGATTAATTTTTAACCTGTATTTAATAAGGAAGTTGAGTTCTTTGCCTTTGCTGTAATTCCTCTGTTTGCTTGCTTTTACAATCTTATACTGCCACTCCTATTGCAGTATGAATTATTATTAGTTTTTACTTTTTACCATAATTCTGTCAGCTTGAGAAAAAAAACAAAGAAAAAAGTAAATAAAATCTGAATAATTTGAACAAATTATCTGTTGAACTGGATTTCATGAATTTTCTTTCAAGAGGACTAGTGAAGCTACCTAAATGTGCTGCAGTTTTATAGAATTATTTTCTGATTCATAATTCTATTTCTGAAACAAGATTTTCCCCTAGATTCTGATACATAATCAGCTGGATCAAATTATTTGTTTTAGCCTCACTATTTAATAAGCTGTTTTTAACTGTCAGCATCAGAGCTGGATTGATCAGCTCAAGAAACCTTGGTGAAAACTCACCTCAATATCACCCTACGAATCCTTCCCATAGACCATGAGTCAATCTCAAAACCCTTTTATCAATTCTGTAGAAGCCCTAGCAAATAACTCTCTTCAATCCCAAACATCTACCTTCGTTCCAGAACAACGGATAACTCTCTTCAATCCCCTAATCCAAATAGTGGGCCTATTCCTGCTGGGTCAGAGAGCCTTGGAGTTATCCTCTGCATCAGTTACCCAGACCATGAATTGAAGTGGAAATAATGGCGTAGAAAGATTATATGGCCAAGCAAGGTAACTGAAGCCTTGATTATATCTTCCTGGCCATCAAAATATCAGAGCCACATTTTCCAGTGAGTATATTGTGCACTGATTATCTGTTGACCAAAACAGCAGTATAACCTGCAGATGACCATGAATGGTATAATGTAGCACAACTAGCAATTCTCAATTCTGAAATGGTTGCTTCAAATACACAAGTGTTGTGTTATTGTGTTACCATAGTTGTCACATTGTCACGGCGATCCAAGTCGGTGGAGGAGTGTCATGTCGATATATCGACATGTCGCCTGTCATGACGATCATATTGACCATGTTTTATTTTTAATTTTCTCTATTTTTAATGCCATTTAGTATGCTATAATATATAGCCTATAACATAAAAAATTAACACAAAAATGTACTACTAATCTACTATGGTTTAATTCATGAAAGTGTAATATCCATTAGTATATATGAAATCATGGATTATCAAATAATTGATAACAATAGTCTTGCTGATAATAAAGTTGAAAAAACATGAGAGTTGAGATATGATTCATATGACAGTGACTACAAAAGTAACAAAACAAAAAAACAATTACAAGAACGTAATTTATATTAAGTGAATAAAACTAATAAACGACCCATCTAAATTAAAAAAAATAAATTTGCTTATGTGAATATGTGATTGTGTATTAGTCAATAGTGTACTAGTGTTTGATGTTTGATGTTTTTTTACTTTTTTTTATGTCAAGGAAAAAGCATTAAAATAAAAAATGGTTAAAAAAGTTATTGTTAAAAAATTAAGTTTTATAATTTAAAACAACCATGTTGTCGCCTGATATGGCCATATGTCGTGGTATGACATCCATGATGGTGCCATGGCGATGACATGGAGGCCATATCGGTCGATATTTTTACGTCATCCATATCGGGGGTCGATATGCCCACTTCTCCAGAGATATGACGCCATGGCGCCGCCATGGCGTCGATATGACGTCGCCATGACAACTATGACGGCGCCACATGGGTGTTACAAGAAAGAAAAGAGAACGAACTTTTTTTTCCTCCAATATTGCTAATTTTTCAGAAATCAAAACAGTTGGAGAGCCACTGAACTAACAACCATTGAAGGATATAAACAATAATCTGGAAAATAGTATGAGGAAGAATATATATGAAAACAGAAGTACCATTGCAGAACAAACAATGACTGCCAAGAGCATCAACACTACGAACGGTAAGAAATTCCATTCAAAGAACGGATTTCAAGATTTAGGAACAGTCACGTTCAGGATTTTAATATCTTGATATGGCTTATCAGCCTTGTCTGTCTTCACCTTCTCTATAGCCTGTCAAAGAAAACCAGAAGTTAGTAATCAATCTCTCCCTCTATAAAATACACACAAGCAAAGATACTAGTCTATAAATAAACAGAAAACATTAAATGAAAGGGAGGTTTCAACTTGAGTGCATATCAACAGCATGAGGATTTCCCAAATTATTTTAAAAGGTGGTGATACATACACGGGAACACTTGATTTGTAAAAATATGGGGGTTCATTTCCCAAATAGATTGCTAACAGAGTCGGGCCAATACACAGAAGGCACTGAGAAGTGTGAGCTTTACTGTTACTCACAAATCACAATTGGTTATGGCACCGTGGTGGTGGCATAACAAGGTTTTTGTTTTATAAAGAAAAATTCAATGAAACCTTCCTACCTAGAATTTGGATACAAAACTCGACCACACCATAGTTCTAATCTCAGATCGGATCTGTCAAAATAGTTCGGATCAGACTGGCATCGATCGAGACCGATCCCAAATAATGATTGATCCCGCCCGGTATTTGTGGATCGATTAACTCGGTCGGATTGTCTGAATCTTGAGATTAGATTAGTCGGTATCGGTCATTACGATTCTAAAATGATTCGTAATCTTGAGAGACGGGATTGGCCTGGATCGGATCAGTATCGACCATGATTTTCTGATTTACTTTTTACTATTATCATATTTTTTTAATATTTTCTGACCAATACAGTAATATAGGCAGATATGAGAACGATTCAGTAAAGTCAGCTGACACAGTCCACAATTCCACATTAAGCACAGCTATGCTAAATTTTGCAACATGCTTGCTGTGGACAAATCACCATGTCCACTTCCAGAAGAATCAAAAAACAAAGTTGACTTTGGAACCTTCTCACAAGATCCTTATAGTATGAGGCGCTTCCAATAAAAAATGGTATTGCATGATATATGATTCACCAGGTGATTTCTCCAACTTCAACAAATAACAGGAGTCTTTTTCAAAAAGAAAAACCAGTAAGAAGACTTTGCCCTGTGCTGATGCACTTTGGGGTTGCCACCTGGAAGATTCCTGAGTCACTTAGAATTCTTTGCAAGGGTAAGGATCCATGTAGCAGAGCCCATTTAGCTGAGATTCTCCTGACTTGCTGGCTATGCCTCTTTCCTCTTACTTTTGTCTTTCACTTTTCTTTTGTTTTTTCATTGTTCATTTGTCACTTTCCAATATTCACTTCACATCTCATTTCCCATCTCTGCATTCCCCTATTTCGTTTAGACCTCAGTTTTACGTACTTTGTTTGATTGGATCAATGTAGCCGACCCTATTAAGTTGGGATAAGGCTGAGTTTGTTGTTGTATAATTGCCACTAGCATGTCTGTGCATGCACAAATTGCATGCATATGTGATCCTTCATAGAACACTCGACATGGCAACATGTACAAGAAAGGGGCAACATGTATATGAAAACCACAATTACCTGTACGACATCCATTCCCTTCACCACTCTACCGAACACTGTGTGCTTATTATCTAGCCATGGCGTCGCTACAGTTGTAAGAAAGAACTGAGATCCATTAGTGTTTGGCCCAGCATTTGCCATTGACAAAGTAAAAGGTCTGTCATGCCGTAAGCTGCAGAGAGAGAGACAACAGGTACACATATTAAACATGTCCCACTGAACCACAAGATTTAGACAATTACAGCAGCATAGAGAATGACTGAAAGACAAGGAAATACAATTCCATTCTGCAGTACATGGTAATCATCTGAAAGATCACATATAATAACAAGTAACACAATGTTTTTATGCATATGAAGTCCTTTCCGATTTAACATTAGCAAGTTCCTCCCCAAGAAAGGATATGAACTGGAGCCCATTTATTAGGCTCTCTGATTAAGAGAGAAGAAACAGAAAAACTGCAGAAAATTAGGTGAGAAGCCAATGAAAAAGGCTGAAACTCTATAAGAGAAGACTCATTATGCTGTTTTATTTCCAATTTTTCCAGTAGGTGTGAGACTCGGCCTTCACCAAAGCAATAAAGGTGGTGAAATATGACAACTAAGCCAACAAACCATATCACCTCATCAGAAAAGTTGCTCAAAGAGACAAAAAAGCACAATCAAAGTCCTTAACAAGCCTAGTTTAAGTATGAAATACGAAGAAAAACTAGGCAAGCCACACAAGAACCACATCATCGAAAGCTTTCTACGGATGAACGCCTACCATGTTTGAAACTGTGGTTGTCAGAAACAAGCTCTGAAATTGCCCACTATGGTTATCTGAAACAAGCTCTGAAATTACCAGCAGTTACAAGCACTGGGACATGAGAGTACCTACCGATGCAGGGTAACAATCTCTATGAGACAAGCCTAATAGCCACTGATACTCTGACCAAGGAAGACTGCAGGAACCATCCTGAGAAGCACAATGCACAACAGTTTTATCCTATTCCCCTCCCCCCCTCCCCCTAAAGTCCTTTCAATTGGATCCCCTTTCTCTCCTTACCTTTTCTTCCACAGTTCTGTCCAAGCAAAGACTATTTTAGTGCAGTTACAAGGGTAGCAAACCATGTGACTCTGATGAGTAATTATGTCTGTAACAGGGCAGAGCCCTAGAACACCAGAACCAAGAGGATGAAGAGAAGAGATTGAGAAAGACAATGGAGAAGAGGGACAGGGACTGATTAGAGACTGATGATCGAATAATGCAGTCCCCAGTCCCATGACTTATTTATATATATGTCAATGTTACAATCAATGATTCCCATTACAACTAGGAATCATAGAAACAGAAAATAAAAACATAATGTAACTACGACTCAAACTAGGAATCTAATCCAATTACATTAAAACACCAAAATAGGTGTCTCGATTAGAATAAGAATATTCTAATCGAGATACTCATCGCTCGATGTAATTCAGCAATCCCCCTCAAGCTGGAGGGTGCAAATCATCAAGACCCAGCTTGGAACAATTTGTTCGAAAGGCAGGTCCAAACAGCGGCTTGGTAAATATATCACCAAGTTGATTAGCAGTGGAAACGAACGGAGTAAAAACTAGCTTTCTTCATAACAGCATCATGAACAAAATGACAATCAACTTCTATGTGCTTAGTCCTCTCATGAAATACTGGATTGCTAGCAATATAAATAGCAGCCTGATTATCACAAAACATTTTCATAGGTTGAGTGATAGGAAATCTCAACTCCTGAAACAATGACCTAATCCACATTAACTCAGCTGTAGTATGTGTCATTGCCCAACATTTAGCTTCAGCACTAGATCTCGTAACAATAGTTTGTTACTTGCTTTTCTAGGTGACCAAGTTACCAAGTTACCACCCACGAAGGTACAATAACCAGTAGTAGAATGTCTATCATCATCAGCACCAGTCCAATCAATATCAGAAAACCCTACCAAGTTGACATTTCAATTAGGTCGATAAATGAGACCCTTGCCAGGTGCACCTTTTAGGTACCGTAACACACGACAAACAACATCCCAGTGGATCTTCTTTGGTGTTTGCATAAACTGATTAATAACTCCATAGCAAAAGATACATCTGAACGAGTGACAGTAAGATAAATGAGTTTCCCAACCAATCTTATATATCGATGAACATCTGAAAAATCCTCACTCTTAATGGACCCAAGCTTTTGATGGGGATCCATGGGAGTATCAACTAGTTTGGAAGCAAGCATTCCAGTGTCAGTCAGAAGATCAAGGACATATTTCCTTTGAGATAAGTTAACACCTTTCTTGCTTTGCAACACTTTAATACCAAGGATATACTTGAGAACACCCCAGTCTCTCATCTGAAAATGCTGATGAAGATATGATTCAACTTGAGCAATACCAGAAACATCATTACCAGAGATAATAGTATCATCCACATAAACTACCATCACCACCACCTTGGAATTCTGAAGACGAACAAAAACAGAATGATCAAAATAACACTATGAGAATCCAACATAAGTGACAATGGAGTTGAACTTATAAAACCATGCTCTTGAAGATTGTTTCAACCCATAAATTGCCTTACGAAGCTTGCAAACCTTGGTAGAATTTTCATCCTGAGCAACATACTTTGGAGGTTGCTCCATATAAAGCTCCTCTTGAAGATCACTATAAAGAAAAACAATTTTTATATCTATCTGACATAAGGGTCAGTCAAAATTAATAGCCAAAGAAATAAGAATACGAATTGAATTCAGGCGAGCAACAAGCGAGAAAGTCTCGAAGTAATCAACACCATAGATCTGAGTATAGCCTTTAGCAACCAATCGGGCCTTAGGCCGCTCAACAGAACCATCAGGATTATATTTGATAATGCAAACCCATTGACACTTGACAAAATCCCTTTCTAGGAGGTAAAGAAACCAGAGTCCAAGTATGTCGAGATAACAAAGCATCTATTTTTGTGTCCATTGCTGCCTTCCAGCCAGGTTGAGGTAACGCCTCACGGTAAGTCTGAGGAACAAAGTTAGTATATAAAGCAGAAAATAGTGGGATAGAAGATGAGAAATTGAGACATTGTTCAATGGGATAAATATTGAAGGATTGGTGGGATTTTTAAGTACATGTGCAAGTACCTTAACAAACAGCGATTGATAAGTCGACGGAGACCTCAACATCAGAATCAGATGGAAGGGCTGGAGGAACAACGTCTGTGGTAGTGGATGGCAGCTCCGGAGCATGGAGATAAAACAGTGGATCAAGTATAGTGAGAGCTGGCTCAGCAGTACTTGGGGATGGTAAGATAGGTGGTCTACGTCAGTGACAATGATAGACTTGAGTAGGCGGAGCTAATGGGATGGGTATGGTCATAGGTAAAGGTGGACCTAGAAAGTCTTCATTGGTCACAATAGATAGCATATGAGGAGTAAAATAAGGAGCATTTTAAAAAATTGTGACTCATAAACTGTTTATTTGAAACCGGATCTAAACATTTGTATCGTTTCTGGATCTTAGAGTAACCAAGAAAAATACATTTAATAGAACGAGGAGATAATTTATCAACCACAGGGTCAAGAATGTGAATGAAACATACATAGCTAAAAACACGTGGTGAGGAAGCAAACAAAGAACTATCAGGATAAGTAATAGAAAAAGGGATTTTATAGTTTGAAACAGATGATGGCATATGATTAATAGGGTAACAAGCAATGAGGACAACATCACACCAAAACCATTTGGGAACATTCATGTGGACAATAATGGACCAGGCCACTTCCAGTAAGTGCTTATTTTTGCGTTCGGCCACTCCATTTTGTTGTGGAGTATACAAGCAAAACTAGTTTGGTGAATAATACCATGAATGAGACAAAAATCATAAATCTCAGAATGGGTATATTCAAGAGCATTATCAGAACATAAAATTTTAATTGACGTATCAAACTGATTTTTTATTTCCTGTTAAAAATTTTTGAACATAGTAAGAAATTGAGTCTGGTCTTTCAACAGGAACACCCAAGTGGAACGAGAATAATCGTACACAAAACTAACAAATCAAGAAAATCCTAATCTATTACGAATACGACACGGACCCCAAATATCAGAAAGCACTAAAGAAAACAATGAACTTCTAGGTGTAGTACGGGCAGGAAAGGAGGCACAGTGATGTTTGTCTAGTTCACAGGCTTCACATTCAAGACGAGATGTAGACCTGCAACTAGGAACCATTAAATGAAGTTTAGGTAGAGAAGGGTGACCAAGACGTAAATGCCATTGCATGGTAGAGGGTATTGTAGTAGATGTAGCTGTAATAGAAGGTCTTGTGTCGTCCAAGTAATATAGACCATCGCACTTAAGCCCGCCATCAATCGTCTTCCTTATCTGAAGGTTCTAAAAACACAATAAGAAGGATAGAATGTCACAGAACAATTAAAGGATTTCAGAAAGTTGGCTGATAGATAAAAGGTTTAGAGGTAATTAAGGAACATGAAGAACATGAGAGGATCATGGAGGATGCAGGAGAAACATCTCCATGACCAGTTACCTGAGTTGATGATCCATAAGCAAAGATAACATTAGAAGAGGTTTGAACTTGATTCATTCAAGAAAACAAGTTTGACTTACCAGTCATATGACATGAAGCATCAGAATCAATAAGCCAAAAGGTAGAAGAAGGGTAAAAGACTGAGTTACCTTTATATGCTAAGGTGGCGGTAGAGGTAGAGGTAGAGGTAGAATTGGCTTCAAGTTGTTGAAGGCGTTTAACTAGTTGGTTGTAATCATTATGAGACACAATGGATGAGGTACCCGATGTAGAACTCCGAGTCATATCACTAGTAGGTTTCTCAATAGAAGTGTCAGTCATGGTTGTATTGGCGAGTTCATTCGCCCATTCAGGTTTTCCATGTTTAGCCCAATAGGTATCCACAGTATGATTTGGTTTCCAACAATAAGAGCATTGGTGGGAAGACTCGTCAAAATACTAATAACTATTACCTCTTCCACCAAAATACTAATAATTGGTACCTCTTCCACCAATACCACGACCAAGACCCTGGATTGGCCACAACCACATCCACGACCATGACTAGCAACAAAGGCTGAACTGTCTTTGGGAGTATGATCAGACTTAGATGGATTAGCCATATGATTGATGCGAGAGAAAACTTCATTGAGAGAAGGAACCTTCTCCCCTATGAGTAGGACCTTTCACAGACTGATGGTCAGGTTGCAACCCAACAAAAAATTTAGCAACATGAAACTCGGTCTGTTGTTGTTTTAACTGATCCAAATTGGTGGTGAGTGGCTGATGTACCTGGAGTTCTTCAATCATTCCCTTATAACTGGCAAACTATTCATTCAAAGATTTATCTCCTTGTTGGAAAGTGAAAAGCTTCTCATAGAGTTCATACATACGGGAGATAATTCTTTTCTTGAGAAAAACTTTCACACAGGTCATTTCAGACATCCTTAGCAAGTGTGTGAAACGTCACGTTGGATGTAATAGCAGGCTCAACATTGTTCCATAACCATATATTAATGAGAATTCTCACGCATCCACTCATCATGAGCTGTAACTGTGAAAAGATCCTTTGGATTAGCAATAGGGGGATCATCTTTAATGTACTTTATTTTTCCTTTGGCATGAATATATGCTTGCACAGCCTGGGCCCATAACAGATAGTTTGTTAGTAGTGATCCGAACTTGGACATTGTCCCTTGGTGGTTTAGGATCAGCCATAAGGATAATTTAGCAAGCCCAAGTAGTGACAGCAGTATTAAATCAATCGGCTCTGGAATAGAACCTGATTAGGGTTAAGAAAAAACCCAAAAATAGTAGCAGCAGCAATAACCCAGTCGGAAGCAGCAGTAGCAGCAATAATGATAAAACTGGTTCTTGAATAGAACCAGTTTTTCAAGAACCAGTTTAGAGTAAATAAAAATCCAAATATACCAGCAGGGTTAGGGTTTGAAAGCCCAAAAATAGCAGTAACAGAACAATCGGCAGTGGTAGGGTTTGAAAACCCAGAAGTAGCAGCAGGAAACCTATCGGCAGAATTAGGGTTGAAAGACCCAAACCTTAAAAAAAAAAATAATAATAAAATAAAATGTATGAGTCGAGTGCTGTACCTGAAGAAGGAAACCAATTCTCAAAAACTCACAGTAACTTATTGGATCGATTGGAGAAAGTAGCTTGATAATTATCCCTCACTAGGGTATCGTAGGAAGTAAAAGAAAATTGCTTCAAAGAGCAAGGTAGATTGAATCTGCTATCTTCAAAATAATGGTGATCCACTGATTGGACCAGAAATAGAGGTAGAAGTATTCTTTAACTTGAACAGCAGCTTCAACTTGAGATCCTCCAATCGATTATGCACTTCAGGTAAGCAGTAGCAGTAAAACCCTAGTTTTCAATTGAAAACTTCATCTAGGGTTTAATCCTCAGCAATATGCATCATAGGGTGCTGCACCTTTTTAAGAAAAATAAGCTTTAGAAGACTCTCAAACTTGAATCGCATATCAGAAACAACCTAATGGTTGTGCTCTGATACCATGTAACAGGGCAGAGCCCTAGAGCACCAGAACTGAGAGGATGAAGAGAAGAGATGGAGAAGAGGGAAAGGGGCTGATTAGAGACTGATGATCGAATAATATAGTCCCCTGTCACATGACTTTACTTAAGGAAATCTATTGATGGAACAACATAAAGAGGGAGATAGCGGAGTTTGTACAGAAGTGCTTGACGTGTCAGCAAGTGAAAGTTGAGCACCAACGACCTTCTGGTCTTTTAAAACCACTCTCATTGCCTAAATGGAAGTGGGAGTGGATTACTATGGATTTTGTTACAGCTTTACCAAAGACTCCGCAAGGTTATGATGCAGTTGGGTGATTGTAGACAGATTGACAAAAACAACCCATATTCTTCCTATCAGGATTAACTACTCAATGAACAAGCTTGCAGAGCTTTATGTGAATGAAATTGTGAGGTTGCATGGAGTGCCAATTTCTATTGTTTCAGTCACACCCGCAGAATGACTAGACCTGGTGGGGCCCATGACACCGGATCTAACTGGGTTTCGCGCAAGAAAAGCTTAAACAATCTTATTAGAACCATATTATGCATGGATGTTAAACATTCATGAAGTTTAAAACTCCAAAACTAATATAGTAAAACCATTCCTTAAATCCATAACAAGATAATTATCAGAGTCGTAGCGGGGGCATCAAATTAAAAAGCATTAAAACTTACACCCATTCATTGGGTGGTAACACTGTTGACATCTATCCCTATTTAATACAGTTATCCTTAAGAAGTACAATTCTTAAACATCTATAATAAAATGTTTAAACATGTATATCATAGACTTTTGCTAAACTTCCAAGAATAGCAAGGTTCACTTCAATCCGAGTGATCTTGCTCGATCACAATTCCCTTTCCTTTGTCTTTGGCTCATTTCTCTGTAAAAAGATTTATGATAATGGAATGAGCTTGACAGCCCAATAAGCACGATAAACAATCATTCGTAATCAAACATACTCTTTATTTTAATCAAAACTAGGGTAACATGCATCTTTCATTATTTCCACTTTTTTTTCGCACGATCCCCGTTTAACATTCTTAACCTTAATCTCAACTCCTCATTGAAAATGGTTTCCTTTAATGTCGTGCCGTGTCTTGGCTAAAACCTCAATGCTTCTTTAAGCTTTTTGTGTCGGGTCATGTCTTGGCTTTAGCCTCAATGCCTCTCAAAACACCATTAATTGCCATTCCGAGTCATCTGTTTACTTAGGCTACATTTTACATTTTTTCTCAAACATTTGACTTCCATTATGTATATGTGTACCTTTCCCTTAATCACTCTTAGCCCTATCTTAAACATGTGAGTAGTACATAAGAGCATAACATAGTTGCAAGGCATAACATAAGCATAAATATTCAATTCACATGCACAGTTCATAAATCATCATCATGCATCTATCTCAATCATATTCTCGATCGTACATATAATGCTAATTATCATTTTCTTCTATATTTAAATAAAACTTTCACTTCCATTCTAACATACATATCTTCATATACTATGCATACAAAACTTATAAGTTGCATAATAACACTCATTCATTTGTTCATTTGATTATTCAAAAATACATTCATTTTATAACCATAAATTTTATTATGATCGTGTATCGTTACTTACCTTCCAATGCTTCCCAATATTTCCAACTTTCATCCAATCTTCGAGTGGCCCTAATGGTCCTCAAATCAATCCATTTTTATGTCATTTTTGGTGTCCAAGGACTAACCAAAATATACTACAAAGTTGTATAAATATTTTTTGAAAAATCACATTTTCAATTTTTGGGAACATTCTGTCCAGGGGAAAATACAGCATGAAATCCGAAATTGAAGAACCTTCATGAAAACTCATTCCAACATTAGGGATTTCATTCCCAAGTTCCCAAGCATGCTTTCTATCATTAATACCCATCAAATTAAGCTTCCAAATACACTTAGAAAGCTCTAACTTAAGCTAATTTGATCAATCAATAAATCAAAAGGAGATACCTTCTTCTCAAATGGAAAACCGTCAAATTTGCAAGGTTCTTCACTTGATTCCTTTCTCAAAGCATGAGATCCCTTCAATTCAACGTGGATTTAACCTCTTTACAACCTAAGAAAAAGATTTAAACTTTCAATTTCATAGATCCATCATTTAAATACAAAAACTAAAACCAAATCAAGCTTTCTTACCTTCAAATCTCAAGTAAGAAATTAACCCATCAAATCAAAACTCTAATCCTTCAATTTCCCCTTTAATCTTGCTTCAATAACCTTCAATTTTACCAAATTGATCTTCACATCTTCAATCCCAAGCTATTTCTCCTCTCTCTTCTTTTCCCCTTCTTTCCCTGCTTTAAAAATGCTAAGAGAATCTTCAATCTAATGACTTAGCTTCCCATAAGGATTATTTATAGTGCATGGCATTTTGTTAAATAACAAGTCTCCTCTTAGAAATTCCCAAAAAGCCAAACTTAAAGTCTAAGTCCTAATCTTCACATCCAATAATGCTCATAAATAAAAATATCTAGCTAAAATTTTTTACTAGAATACCCTTAGTTCTAATACTAGGTTAAGATTCACTTAAATTAACTCAAACCAAATGAACCAAAATGAACTCAAATTCACAAATGAGTCCAAAATCAAACACATTACATACTAGGCCCATAAATAAAATAAAAACCATGGGCTTTAAAAGAAAACATCATAAGGCCTATACCTAGCCATTAATCAAGAATAAGCCCATGAACCATTTTAACACAAGTAAAATCATAATTACCAGAGAATTCTTACCAAAATCAAGCAATATCATACAATAGAATCGATCTCCTTCCATCCGGTCCAGTCACTCTAAAAAAAATCAATAAACTAATATTAAAAGATAGTACTTGGGTCGAGGTATTACATCCTCCCCTCCTTATAAAAATTTCGACATCGAAATTGACGTATCTTGATCATCAAACAAGTGGAGATACTTTTCCCGCATGTCGGACTCAAGCTCCCAAGATGCTTCTTGACTTGTATGATTTGTCCAAAGGACTTTCACCAATGGAACAGCTCGATTCTGCAAAACTTTATTCTTCTGATCTAGGATCTCCACTGGTTCTTCCACATATGAAAGATCTTCCTATAATTGTAGTGGTTGATAGTTCAAAACATGAGGTGAATCACCAACATACTTCTTCAGCATTGATACGTAGAAAACATTGTGGACATTGGACAACTCCGATGGCAAAGCAAGTCTGTAAGCCACTGGTCCAACTCTGTCAAGAATTTCAAAGGGTTCAACTTTCCTTTCTTCCCAAACCTCATAATTCCTTTCATTGGAGCTACTTTCAAGAATACTTTGTTGCCTTCATCAAATTCTAATGGTTTCCTTCTCAAATTTGCATAGCTCTTCTATCTACTTTGGGTAGTCTTCATTCTTTTCTGTATCAATTCCACCTTTTCACAAGTCTGTAGTACTAAATCTGGCCCCAAAATCTGTCTCTCCTACTTTAGTCCACCAAATAAGTGGTCGACATTTCCTCCCATAAAGTGCTTCATAGGGTGCCATCTCAATAGTGGACTGATAGCTATTGTTGTATGCACATTCGATCAATGCTAAGTGATCACTCCAATTTCCCTTGAAATCAATTATACATGCTCTCAACATATCTTCTAAAATTTGGATGGTCCTTTCTGACTGACCATCAGTTTAAGGATGGAACGCCGTGCTGAAATGCAATCAAGTACCCAAAGCCTTTTGTGAACTCTTTCAAAAGCGAGAAGTAAACCTTGGATCTAGGTTAGAAACTGTAATACCCCAACCCAAGTACTGTCTTTTAATATTAGTTTATTGATTTTTTTTTATAGTAACTGGATTGAATGGAAGGAGATCGATTTTACTGTATGATATTGCTTGATTTTGGTAAGAATTCTCTTATAATTATGATTTTATTTGTGTTAAAATGGTTCATGGGCTTATTCTTGATTAATAGCTAAGGATGGGCCTTATGATGTTTTCTTTTAAAGCCCATGGTTTTTATTTTATTTATGGACCTAGTATGTAATGTGTTTGATTTTGGGCTCATTTGTGAATTTGAGTTCATTTTGGTTCATTTGGTTTGAATTAATTTAATTGAATCTTAACCTAGTATTAGAACTAAGGGTATTCTAGTAAAAGACTTTAACTAGATATTTTTATCTTTGAACACTATTGGATGTTAAGATTAGGGCTTAGCCTTTAGGTTTGGCTTTTTGGGAATTTCTAAGAGGAGACTTGTTATTTACCAAAATACCATGGACTATAAATAATCCTTATGGAAAGCTAAGTCATTAGATTGAAGATTCTCTTAGCATTTCTAAAGAAGGGAAAGAAGGGGAAAAGAAGAGAAAGAGGGCAAATAGCTTGGGATTGAAGATGTGAAGATCAATTTGGTGAAATTGAAGGTTATTGAAGCAAGATTAAAGGGGATATTGAAGGATTAGAGTTTTGATTTGAAGGGTTAATCTCTTACTTGAGATTTGAAGGTAAGAAAGTTTGATTTGGTTTTAGTTTTTGTATTTAAATGATGGATCTATGAAATTGAAAGTTTAAATCTCTTGCTTAGGTTGTAAAGAGATTAAATCCATGTTGAATTGAAAGGATCCCATGATTTGAGAAAGGAATCAAGTGAAGAACCTTGCAAATTTGGGGGTTTTCCATTTGAGAAGAAGGTATCTCCTTTTGATTCATTGATTGATCAAATTAGCTTAAGTTAGAGCTTTTTAAGTGCATTTGGAAGCTTAATTTGATGGATATTAATGATAGAAAGCATGCTTGGGAACTTAGGAATGAAGTCCCCAATGTTGGAATGAGTTTTCATGAAGTTTCTTTAATTTCGGATTTCATGCTGCATTTTCCCCTGGACAGAATGGTCCCAAAAATTGAAAATGTGATTTTTCAAAAAATGTTTATACAGCTTTGTTCTATATTTTGGTCAGTCCTTGAACACCAAAAATGACATAAAAATGGATTGATTTGATGACCCTTTGGGCCACTCAAAGATTGGATCAAAGTTGGAAATATTGGGAAGCGTTGGAAGGTAAGTAACGATACACGGTCATAATAAAATTTAGGGTAAATTACACATCACCCCCTGGTTTTCAATTGAAACTTAGATCACCCCCTGATTTTTGAAAAAACTCAAATCACCATCTGGTTTAGACCCTAATCTAATAAATTAGTCCCTAACGTTAGTTCTATGCTGTTAAAGTGATGATGTCAGCCAGTTAAATAAATTTAAATCACTAAACTACCCTTAACCAGTGTTGATTTACTATTTTACCCTTATAACTAAAAAACCCCAAATTCATCCTCTTCCTCACACCTACAACTCAATCTCAAGCAAAGTTCACCGTTGAGAAGAAAAGGCAGAAGTTTCGTTGAATCTTCATTGTTGCCCCATCTTTCCGACGACTCTCCGATCGCCATTGCCCCACTCTCTTCTCCTTTGCAACCTCTCCCCAGGCCCCACCCTCCTCTATTCTTTCTCCCCATTCTCTCTTCATCTGTGACGATATAAAACCCTAGGTATTCATCCAACAGAGAAACTATTGCAGAAGTAGAGGCCAGATTTCATTCACTTAAGATCGATTCCTTTTCTTTATTTTTCCCATTCGAAGTCGCCACAAGCCTGAATTTCCATTTCATGATAGATTTCTATTTAAGTTTTGCCGTTCTTTTCAAATTCACATGCAAAGCTAGTATCAATTGTTCGTTCTCACTTTCACAAAGATGTAGAAAGGTGGAAAATTTCGACATTATCGCCTGAAAGATTGACACAGTCGCTGGATTCCATTTCGTTAATGGCAGCTACATCCTCAGGCGTTAGCCTTAGTCTCCTGCCATCATCGAAGAGTTACAGCAGAAGAGACTTGTTCACTTAGCCTGAGTTCTCACCGAGCTATACTGGAAATCCTAGAACTCTAAAGACTTGGAAACCACTGAAAGTTTCAAAGATTAATGATGCCTTTCTCACAAGAAATTTGGAGAGATCAGGGAGGGGTTCCCGGTCACTGACCATTCGATGCGATGCTTCTACGAATGAAAGGGTAACCAATATTGCTTTTTCATTAGCTCTTTTGCAACTGTAGTAAGCTCGCGATTTTTTTTTATAGGTGTTTTGTGGTGTTTGAGTTTCATTTTGTTATAATTGGAAAGAATCTGTTCCAACTTCCTAGCAATTTTGCAGTTTGGATTTAAATTTATATCCTGTTTCTGTTTTTGAGTTGGTTTTATTTCTATCGCAACTTCATCAATTGAAGACGAGATTGGTCATTTGTCATGTTTGCATGGCTGTCAATTTATGCAGTTTTATTTATGGGTGTATCCGAAATAGAGCAGTTTCACTACAAACTCATTTTGGGACTCTAATCTGCGGAGGAGTTCTACGAATGAAACTCCGTCTCTCACTCCTCTCAACCAACGCCAGAGGCATGAAGCTCTTCACCCAATCATGGATCCCTCTCCCAACCAACGACATCTTGGGTATAGTCTCCGTCGTCCACGGTTATACCGGCGAGACAAGCTGGTTCGTACAGCTCAACTCCATCCTCCTGGAAGAAGGGAAGAAACGAGATTAAAAAAAAAAAAAGAGATTTGGCTGTACAGGTTTTTCCCTTCAAGCTGGTTTGTTGAATCTTCACCTTTCCCCACGAAGTGCACACAGCGGCGGTGTTGGCGGTGCTGCGACCGGAGTTACAGGAAAGGGGTGGGGTATTTTAGGTTGAAGATGAAGGAAGGGTAGTATTGTAAATTTAATTCTAATGTTTTAGTATAAGAGTAAAATAGTGCTTTCACTCCAATAACTAACAGCAGACTAACACCGTTACTGTAGAGGGGGTGATCTGAGTTTCGATTGAAAATCAGGGGGTGACGTGTAATTTACCCTAAAATTTAAAGTTATAAAATGAATGTATTTTTGAATGAACAAATGAATGAGTGTTATTATGCAACTTATAAGTTTTGTATGCATAGTATATGAAGATATGTATGTTAGAATGGAAGTGAGTTTTATTTAAATATAGAGGAAAATGATAATTAACATTATATGTACGATCGAGAATATGATTGAGATAAATACATGATGATGATTTATGAACTATGCATGTGAATTGAATATTTATGCTTATGTTGTGCCTCGTAACTATGTTATGCTCCTATGTATTACTCACATGTTCAAGATAGGGCTAAGAATGATTAAGGGAAAGGTACATATACATAATGGAAGTCAAATGTTTAAAAAAAAATATAAAATGTAGCCCAAGTAAATGGACGACTCGAAATGGTAATTAATGGTGTTTAGAGAGGCATTGAGGCTAAGGCCAAAACATGACCCGACATAAAAAGCTTAGAGAGGCGTTGAGGCTTTAGCCAAGACACGACCCGACATGAAAGGAAACTATTTCCAATGAGTTGAGATTAAGGTTAAGAATGTTAAACTGGCATCGTGCGAACGATATAAAGAAAAGTGAAAATAATGAAATATGCATGTTACCCTAGTTTTGATTAAAATAAAGAGTATGTTTGATTATGAATGATTGTTTATCTTGCTTACTGGGCTGTCAAGCTCATTCCATTATCATAAATGTTTTTACAGAGAAAGGAGCCAAAGACAAAGAAAAGGGAATTGTGATCGAGCAAGATCACTCGGATTGAAGGGAACCTTGCTATTCTTGGAAGTTTAGCTAAGGTCTATGATATGCATGTTTAAACATTTTATTATAGATGTTTAAGAATTGTACTTCTTAAGGATGACTGTATTAAACAGGGACAGATGCCAATAGTGTTACCACCCAACGAATGGGTGTAAGTTTTAATGGTTTTTAATTTGATGCCCCGCTATGACTGATAATTATCTTGTTATGGATCTAAGGAATGGTAAACTATGTTAGTTTTGGAGTTCTAAACTTCATGAATGTTTAAGATCCATGCATAATATGTTTCTAATAAGACTATTTAAGCTTTACTTGCACGAACCCCAGTTAGATCCGGTGTCATGGGCCCCACCAGGTCTAGTCATTCTGGGGGTGTGACAACTTGGTATCAGAGCCGAGTTTAAGGGTTCTATAGACTTGTAACCTGTTGGCAAAGGACTTTAGAGTTGATTCTCTAAGTTTTGATGTTGAGGATCTTTGATTAGATTCTAAGATGAAATGATTCTTGATGATCAGGTAATGCCTCCAAGAAGGAGAACTAGGGGTCAGGCGCCTGCTACGCCTGTAACAAGGGATGAAATACCTGATCAGGTACCCGCACATGATGCAACACCAGTCATTGGGGCGATTGGTATAGGTACCGGTGGTGGTAGTATCATGCATGTAGAGCCGGCAACCACAAATATCAATGTAATGAAGGATTTTCAGAAGATAAATCCTATTACATTTAAAGGAGTAGGCACAAACCCATCGATTGCTACAACATGGATCCATGAAATGGAAAAGTTATTTGAGTTCATTACGTGCTCGGATTTTAGAAAATGACGATCCATTTAGGTTCAATTTGGGGTATTCAGGTGAATGGCTTTGAATGAATCAGGGTTTATCTATCAGAGTTGGAATTCTTCAGTTTTCTACATTGGGAAGCGATGGAAGAGAAACGGATACCAATGGTGCGAAGAAGGTCAAGTCTCAATGCGATGCCGAAGCTCTGAAGAAGTGTTTGGAGGAGAACAAGGGTGATCACCTGAAATGCCAATCGCAATTGGAAGCTTTCAGGTCCCCATATTCTATCAAGAAACCAAATTTGACCCCTCAACCCTCTCCCAAGCTCAGACGTGGTTCCATGTCCGATTATCTTTGAAGATGATAATCAAACCCCAGATCCATCGCAAGATTCCTTCTCCCAAGCTCTCAAAAGTACCAAGCACTAATTTCAGCTAATCAGTTTCCATAGTCCACAGCCCGAACTCTAAAACAATTTCTCACAGAATGTAAGAACAGGCGACTTAAATCTGGTGCTGCTACGACTGTGAAAAGGTCAGGGAGGCGAAGACCTGCTTCCTTTGACCTGAACAATCGAGCGAGAGATGTCACCAGCTTTTCACTGCGATTGGAGGGCATGAAGAAGAGCATTATTTATTCTCGCAGATCCGGTGCATTCCCCAGCCCAGGAACACCGAATTATCGACACGGAACTATAGTGATGCAGAAAGGATGGAGCTCAGAAAGGGGGTTCCATTTCCAGTGAACGGCAGCCGGAGGTATGCGAGTGCTGCCCTGTTGCCTCTAAACAGTGGAAGGACCTTGCCCTCCGAGTGGGAAGATGCAGAGAAGTGGATATTCAGTCCAGTTTCAGAAGAAGATTAAAATTGTCAATTCCCTTTTATTTTTAACACCGTTAGCAGAAATGGAACGGTTGTAATTGTTGAAAATATAGGGGAGGTGAATGGAATTAGGGAAAAGTTCAGGGGAGGTGTGAGTAATTTACTCCTCTCTTAAAAATCTAAAGGAACAAGTAGATGACAATTGGAAAAAGAGTCCATTATCTAGCCAGAAGTTTGCTGTTTGAATAGATACCTGTACCACTATGTTGAGGACAATGTTCTCCAACACACTGTAAGTAGATTCCATTTTTTAAGAATATTAATATCATAACAGCAGAGTAAAATAGAATATCAATGCCTCTACTTAAACAGAACTAAGGATCCTGTGAACATTAAACAGTATTTAACATTCTTCATCTCATACTATTTACCAGCAACATAAAAGATTATTTTGAATGTAAATAACTTGAAATACAATACCTTTTGTGAAACTCATCCTCAAACTCCCTCCCCCAAATAGACTGCCCACCAGTGCCATCTCCCAAAGGATCTCCTGTCTGTATCATGAAGCCTTTGATGACCCGGTGGAAAATGAGATTATCGTAATAACCATTCCGGCAGTGTGTTGTGAAGTTCTCCACAGTTTTTGGACATTCTTCTGGATATAGTTTCATATGGATGTCACCCAGTGACGTGTGCAAGATCTGGTTAAAATAAGAATATACAGCACAAAAGTAAGTCCATACAATTAAGTCAACAAAAACAGTAAGTAGCAAAGAACCCATGCACTGTTGATTATAGTAAGATTGATTCTACAACCAGCCAGCAAGCAAATAAGTTCATGTCATCATAAATATATAAGTAAATAAATGGTTTGATTATCTGAGAGACAAAGATCCGTACTATTGTTGCAATTATCACTGCTGATGTAATAACAATTGTAATCGGGGAGAACCAGTGAGTTATGTGCATGGAAAACTTTTTCTCTAATGGTGAATTTGAACACTATGTCCTGAAAATTTTACTTAGTTCAAGCCCAGAATGTACAAGCATATAAGAAGCAAAATCTTACCACATTGTCAGGAAGCGATGTCGTGACAGCTTTTCCAATATCTGATGCTGCCAAAAGTTCATCAGGAGGAGGCTTTTCATTGAACACATCTCTTCCTTTGGTTGCATCTTCAGGCTCCTCTGGTTCTCTCCTACTGTTTAAACCAAAACCAAACAATATAAGAATTCTGAAAACCTAAAATTTCTTCCCCACCAATAATCACCCAAGAAGTCCATCATTTCTCAGAGTTTCAAAACTTCAAGTACTTGTTTCAGTACATTCTAGATCGCCCCTACTAACCACCCCCCCCCCCACCAAAAAAAAATCCATGGCATGTCATATTCGGTAAGGTAGGGAATTACCAAAAAAAAATGTCAGAGTATCTAATACTAAATGATCTCTCCTACTCATGCTACATAATTATGCTAAAGGTGAAACACTCGTTTTAGAGCTTGAAGGACACTGGAAAAAAAATGGACGGAATAGTTTTAAGTACCTGAACAAATAGATTCTGTGTTTCTTGAAAGCACAACATAAGAGAGTAGGATCTGATAAGGGCTCTTTGCTCTCATTGACATTTGATGCCGCTGCTGGAATTTTTCTTACTTTTTTACTGCTTCTGTCACCTTGATACAGTGCAATTTTCAAGAATCTATCATTGTTCTCCACCTTTCCAAGAATTCGGGCCACCTTATTTGTGTGCAAATTAATAACCTACTAACATGGATGGAACGAACATCAGTTTTAAGTATTGATGAATAACCAAATGGAGACGGCATAAAATGAAACAACTGCATATTTTCAAAAGGTCATTATTCCAGTTTCAAATCATCTAGGTTAGTTTCAATGCAAATATGAAACCTCCTAAGAAGATACAAAAAATTGTGTGCGTACAGGGAACTGTCAAACTTACTTGCATATATTCATTTAAAAAAATGTTGTGTTTGTCCTCAATGGAAGATGACTACCATCATGACATCTCAATAAAAAATTATGATTTTGATCCAAAAGAGAGTTGGTTTTCTTTTTAGTTTTTTGTTCGCTATTTTCATAAGAAATGCAAAAAGACTCACCATATGAGATGTGTAGATGAAAAAGCAACGTTTTATAGGAGGAAGTTGACAACCTAATGTCATTATCACTTCATTGGGAATAGAAATTGTGGCATTGGAAGTTGTAAAGCTTCTTTGAAATTGAAAAGACATTGACAATGGGAATAATGTCATTAAAATAGTTGAAAAGACTTATTAAATAACAAGACATTGGATTTGAAAACTTCTTTTGAAATTTGGAAAGACTTTTGGTTCCAATATGTAGCTATTATTGTTTGTGGCTTGATGTGAAGCCACATAATTGTTTTTGGCTCATGACAAGCCACCTCCTTTTATTGGCTTAACAAGCCATTCATTGTGAAGCCATATTTTTTTTATATGCAAGATTCTATGGACCTTTCTTGCTGGGCTTTACTTAATCCATTTGGGTAAATTTGTTTTGGCCCAAATTAAATTAAAAAAGAAATTGTTTGTTCCTAATGTACCCATCTCATTTTTTAGTGGGAATATGAGTTATGATAATTCCAGTGCTACATATACCCAATCCTCAAATTTTTAGTGAAAGCATGGGTTTGAGCATTTGGAGTGGATTATTTTTGAATTGTTTTGTTCGTTGTTCCGATGCGCCTAGACTTGATGAAACCCATCGGTTAATCATATGGTTGAGTTGGACTATTGGATAGGCATACGGACCCCTTGTGTCAACGCCCATTGGATAAAACACAATTGATCCTTAGTAGATTAAATTCTTCCCTAAGACTTTGTATTTCATGAGTTCGAATCAAATGTTTTGTTGTATGAGATTCTTCCAGGGCTCTTTTTCTAAGATTTAAGTCTAACCTTATTGAAAGAATTGAAGAAGATGATTGTAAATCTTTTTTAATAAGTTGTAGAAGAAGATTGTAGATGATCACAATATGTTGATGTATATATTTACGCTGCCCTTCCCTAACAGTTCGAGCTTTTAGGTGAAACGGTAGCGAACATGGTATCAAAGCAGGGAGTTCAAGTGTTCAACTCCTGTGAAGTGCATCGGAAGAGTTTTCCCTTGGGAAGTGCATAAGAAAAGTTTAACATTTCTTCTCCCTCAGTGCCACGCGAAGGGAATGCCGCGCGAGCTCCATGTGCAAGGACCATGGGAGTGTTAATGTATACATTGAAGCTGCCCTTTACTACCAATTCAAGCTTTTAGGTGAAATGGTAGAGAACATGGTATCAGAGCAAGGAGATCAATTGTTCGACTCTTGGAAGTGCATCAAAAGAGTTTTCCAGACATTTCTTCTCCCCTCGATGTTGCACGAAGGAAACGTTGCATGAGCTCCATGTGCAAGGACCATGGGATCTTGGCCTACCTGTGAGGGGGAGTTGATGTATACATTTATGCTGCCATTTCCGAACAGTTTGAGCTATTATGTGAAACGGTAGCAAACATGGTATCAGAGCAGGGAGGTCGAGTGTTTAACTCCTGGGAAGTGCATCGAAAGAGTTTTCCAGACATTTCTTCTCCCTCGGTGTTGTGCGAAGGAAATGTCCTATGAGCTCCGCGTGCAAGGACCATGGGATCTTGGCCAACCTGTGAGGAGCGTTGACGTAGATATTTACGCTGCCATTCCCGAACAGTTTGAGCTATTAGGTGAAACGGTAGCAAACATGGTATCAAAGCAGGGAGGTCGAGTGTTCGAATTCTAGGAAGTGCAAAATAGGTAAGGGCCAACATTTCTTCTCCCTCGATGTTGCGCGAAGGAAATGTCCCGTGAGCTCCACGTGCAAGGACCATGGGATCTTGGCCTACACGTGCAAGGGAGTGTTGATGTATAGATTTACGCTGCCCTTCCCTAATAGCTCGAGCTTTTAGGTGAAACGGTAACGAACATAATGCGATGAAGCCACAAAAATTTTCAAGGATCTCACAAGCAATCCGGGTGCTCACCCTAGCTGAACAAGTATACCACAACCCGATATTTCGAGCTTCCAATATCCCTTTGCCTTTGTGACCTTGAGATATTTATATCTCTAGGGTAGAGACAACCAGCCATAAAGTCCAACCCTAAGTGAGATGCTAGCCACCTAATGTCCAAAATCAATAATGCACCTCGGGCTTCCCTTACCAATTACCAAAAAGCCCCAACCAAGAAACAGATAACAAAAATACAGAACTGCCCAATCCATAAAACAAATCAAAATCTGTTTTGCAAAAAGAAAAAATAGATAATATTTTTATATTAATAAATTAAAAAAAAATTCTGCAAAACCCTTTTGACGAAAATCTTTTCAAACTGCCAGTTTGTAGGTACGCGTACACTTTCGTAATTGTCAAGTCATTGGCAATTGAACATTAGTCACTAAGATCAACACTCAACGTACACGAGGTCTTATATGCACTGACCATCAAGAGTGTAGTCCTTATGTCTTCCATGGTCTGAGCAATTTTGACTTGCACCCCTCAAACCTATCATAGACCAATAATGCACACGTAAACACGTGATACATTATGATAGGTGCGGTCAATTCAAGGACCACAAAGTGGCTCATCCAGATAATCATACACAAAACCAATCCACTAATCTATTAGACCATAAACCATACTACAACAACAACAAACTCAGCCTTATCCCAACTTAATGGGGTCAGTTACATGGATCCAAACAAAACAAAGTAATGAAAACTGAGTTCTAACCAAAAAAGGGAAAGAAAAGAGGGATGGGGGAAGAGAAGAGCAATGAAAATGGAAAATGAAAAATGAAAAATGAAAAAAAAAAAAAAAAAAGGGAATAGATAGAAAAATGAAATATGCAATATGAAAGATTAAAGACAATAAGAGGAAAGAGGCACAACCCAACACGTCAAGAGAATCTCAGCTAAACAGGGTATGCTACATGGATCCTTGCCCTCTAATAGGCTTTATCTGAGGTCATACTTGTATTACTTGGTACAAAGCCTAGACTATGCATGTCCTTCCTCACCACTTCCCCTATGGTCATTTTAGGCCTGCCCCTAGCTCTTTTAGCTCTGTCAATCAAAATCATATCACTCCTCCTTACTAGGACGTCTCTGGGCCTCCGTTGAATATGACCATACCACCTTAAACGACTCTCTCGGTGCTTTTCATTGATCGGGGCAACTCCCAAATCTGCTCTAATATGATCATTTGTACTTTATCCTTCCTTGTTTTTCCACACATCCATTTTAACATTTTCATCTCTGATACATATATTTTATCAATATGACACTTCTTAACTGCCCAGCATTCTGCCTCATACATCATAGCCGGTCGTACAACAGCCTTATAGAACTTTCCTTGAGCTTTAAAGGAACACGTCAATCACACAGCAGTCCAAATGCAGCTCTCCACTTCATCCAACCCACTTTAATTCTTTGTGAAACATCATCCTCTATCTCACCTTCTTTACTTATGATCAACCCCAGATATCTAAAATAGTCACTTTGTGATATCTCTCTTTCCTCAATTTGAACCATATCAGTATACACCATAGTGTGACTAAAATTACACATCAAATACTCCGTCTTTGTTCTATTAATCTTAAAGCCTCTCGTTTCCAAGATTGACCTCCAAAGCTCTAACTTAGAGTTAATCCCTTCTCTTATCTCATCCTCCAAAATGATATCTTCAACGAAGAGCATAAACCACGGGACCTCATCTTGAATGTTCTTGATTAGACCATCAATGGTAAGCACACATAGGTAAGGGCTTAAAGTTGATTACTAGTGTAGCCCAATCGTCATTGGGAATTCCTTTCCATAACCTCCCACAGATCTCACACTAGTCACCATGCACTCATACATATCTTTAATTACATTCACTTATTTACTCGAAACTCCTCACATCACTAGAACTTGTCGGATTACATCTCTAGGGACTTAGTCAAAAGCTTTTTCTAGGTCAATAAAGACCATATGGGGGATCCTTCTTGCTATCTTTATATCTTTCCATGAGCCTCCTCAATAAGTAGATAGCTTATGTCGTGGATCTACCTGCCATAAAGCTAAATTAGTTCACCGAGATATGAGTCTCTTCTTAAACGGGCTTCAATAACCTTCTCCCAAAGTTTCATAGTGTGACTCATAAGCTTTATGCTTCTATAGTTATTGCAGCTTTGTATTATATTTGTAGATTGGGACTACAATGCTTTCCTCCATTCATCTGGCATCTTCCTTGTACTCATAATCCTGTTAAACAGATTGGTTAACCAATAAACCCCACAACCTCCAAGGGTCTTCCACACTTCAATTGGAATATCATTTGGGCCTGGAGTCTACCTACTTTCATCTTTCTTAAGGCTTCTTTAACTTCCGCCCATAGTTGTCATGGCGTCGCCATGGCGTCCTGGCGCTAGGGGAAAGGGCATATCGAGGTCCGCCATGATATACGTATAAATATCGAGCGATATGGCTTCCATGGCGTCACCATGGACGCCATACCACGATATATGGGTATGTCGACCGATATTTTAATGTATAAAAGTCAGGTTTATATTTTTTTTTTTTTAAAAACGATTTAATAACTTAGATGCTTTTCGTTAATGTGTATTGGAGGTGTAACTTGAAAAGTTACACCTGCAATACACATTATCATAAAACTTAAAAATATTAAACATAATAACTTATACCCTAATGGGGGAAATAGAAATCGCAAAAGGGAAAATCGAGAGGAGAGGGATCGTGACTCCGGCAACGGTAACTTCCTCACTTCCTGCAACTCTCGAGTCTCGGCAACCTTTGAAGTTCGAACTTCTCCGGCAAACTCCAGGACTCCAACTCTCCAAGTAAGTAAATTTTTATTTTTTTTTTAATTTGGTTCTTCTTCCTCCTCTCAGGCAAACCTCTTATTCTTCTTCTTAACTTCTTCTTCTTTAGTTCTTCTCCTCCCAGCCTCCGGTAGTGATTATAGCCAATAGTATCGTTTTTTATTTTATTTTTTCTCTTGCCTTGCACAGCCACATTTACACACACAGAGACAGGGAGAGAGTCGAGAGACGAGAGGGGGATTTATTTGATTAGTAGTCCTCGACTCCTCTCGGTTTTTTTTTTTTTTTTTTTCTTCTTTGCTTGTCGATCACACAGAGACAGGGACATAGTCGAGAGACGAGAGGGGAGGGATTTATTCCGATCAGTCTTGTAACCATAGTCCTCTCGGTTTTTTTTTCTTTTTTTTCTTCTTCTTGCCTTGCAACTAGCTTTCTTACAGTCGCAGACCTTGGGACTTCTTGCCTCGCAGTTGCAAGCTTCCACATAGACAGAGAATGTATTTTTTTTTTCTTTTTCTTGCCCTGCACAATGCACACATACACACAATGTCACAAACAGAGACAGGGAGAGAGTCGAGAGACAGAAGGGGGGAGGGATTTATTACAGCCGAACTATCTCTATTTTTTGTTTTTTTCCTTCTTCTTGCCTTGCGATTGCGGGGTTGCGATCATAGAGAAGGTGTTTGTTTTTGATTTTTCTTCTTCTTACCTTGCACACGAGCACACGACCACAGGCCCACACATACACGATTACACTTACACACGAAACAGGGAGAGAGTCGAGAGACAAGGGGGGAGGGATTTAATAGTTATTACAGCCAGTAGTCCATCACTATTCACTATTCACTGATTTAATAGTTATTACACTTTCATAAATTAAACCATAGTATATTAGTAGTACACTTTCATGTTGATTTTTTGATGTTATAGGACATATATTATAGCATACTAAATGACATTAAAAATAGAGAAAATAAAAATTAAAACATGGTCGACATGCTCGCCATGGCAACGCCATGGCAGGCGACATGTCGATATATCGACGTGACACCCCTCCACTGACTTGGATCGCCGTGACAACTATGCTTCCGCCACACTAATCTTCCTTACATATCTATGATGTGTGGTGTCTTCCTGAAAAATATACTCATCCAGGTCATTTCTACTCGACCCATCTCCATTTAGTAGGTCAAAAGATATACTCATCCCATCTCTTCATAATGTCCTTATCCCTCACCAACACTCTTCCGTCAGCACTCTTGATGCACCTCAGCTAATCGAAATCTCTACTCTTCCTTTCTCTCGTCTTAGCTATCTTATAAATAGCCTTTTCCCCTTCTTTAGTGTTTAGATTAGTATAAAGATCCTCATATTTCCTCGTCATAGCCAACCCCCAGAATCTTCCTAGCTTCATTTCTGGTATCAATGTATCTCTTTTTATCCTCTGTTTATTTAGTCCTTTGCCATGTCTTAAAACAATCTTTCTTGGTCTTAATGGCTGCTTGGACCTCGTTGTTCCAAGTCTCCCTAGGGCCCTGACGAGTACCCTTTGCTTCCCCTAGTACATCTTTGGCAGCCCTTTTAATACAAGTTGTCATCTCATTCCACATCCTCTCTCAAGTTACACTTTCCTTGTTTGCCCACAATATCAGTAAATGTCCTTAGAGACTCCCCTTTTAATTTCAACCACCTTATTTTAGGATACATAGGTTCTCTCCTATGCTTCTGTGCACTTAGATACAAATCCAGGACCATCAGTCTATGTTGGGTGGTTAAGCTTTCCCCAGGGATAACCTTACAGTCCTTACACACCATTCTGTCTGCCCTTATTGTAAGGAAGAAATCTATTTGCCTGGTATGGTTCCCATTTTTATAGGTAACTAAGTACTTCTCTCTTTTTTCAAAGAAGGTGTTCACAATGGGAAGATCATAAGTTACCATAAAGTCTAGGATTGAGGACCCCTCCTCGTTCCTCTCCTCAACCCCAAAACTGTCATGGATCCCTTCATAACCTCTATGGTCCCTCCCAACATGTCCGTTCAAGTCACCTCCAATAATAATCGATTCATCCTGACCAAAACCCTACATTAAATCATCCATAAGATCCCAAAAAGTCGTTTACTACATTCATCCAATCCTACTTGGGGCGCATACACGCAAACAATATTGACAACCTCTTTCTCCAATACTAGTTTGATGGATATAATCTTGTCTCCCAGTCTTTTGACCTCAACTACACCGTTATTTAGATCTTTGTCCACTATTATGCCCACAACGCTTCTATTACTATGGTCTCCTGAATACAAAAGTGTGTAGTTATCCAACATCTTATCTTTGTTTCCCTTCCATCTTGTCTTTTGGATACAAGCGATATTAATCCTTCATCTCCTCAAGACATCAACCAACTCCAGGCTCTTATACGTTAAGGATCCAATGTTCTAGGAAGCTAGTCTAATCCTACGTTTCTAGGCTGAAAAGTTTCCTCCCATTTGCCCTTGACTACTTGTCACCGCACTCGGGCTTCAGCATGGCACGTCGCTTACAGGGGACGTCCTAGTAAAAAGAGGACGTATAGACATAATAACATGGGGAGAAAAAAAAAAGGAAGTCAAAAACAAGAGGATCCAAGCAAAAGTGTATTGGCAGAATAAACTAAAGTGTCGGTTGCTTACCTGACGCACCACTATAAGAACATAGATAGACAAGAAAAACAAGAAAAGGTATACAAGAAAGGGCAGAACCTAATGCATCGCCAGCTAAAAATAAAAGCAAGTAACAGAGACACTAGCAAACCATACCAAAACGCATACCATAGAGATGCAAAAGTAAAAGAGCCAACATTAAATCAGATCAACAGGAAGAGTTTCTAATCAAAATAGGAAACCAACCAAGTTCTGATATACAGAATGAAACTAGGAGTACAACAAATCAAGAAAAACAAAGAAATAAAGTACAATGAATCTACAATGTAGAACAGGAGAAGATGAAATAACCAATTAAAAAAGATACCACTTATTTTACTAAATAAACAGATACAAATAGTCTTATCAAGTTAAACTAGAGTGTAAGGCAAGAGAAGATGTACTAACCAACTAACAGGTAACACATAAATACATAAACAACGTAGCAACTACATCAATTAAAGAGAGAGAAAGAAAATGTCCCTTACTAAACATAGTACTCTCAGGCACTGGCGAATCAGACCCATTAAGAGATCTCAGATAAAACTCAGAGAGAGCACCTTCCTTGACGCCGGCGGGGTAGGGGTCGGTTTCCCGTCAGAAGATTCAATGGCGGGAAAGGAGAACACCTCCAGCCAGTTAATCAGAGATGGGGTGGGAGAGCACTTCCAGCCAGAGTTGGAAACCACAGGGATTAACCGTTGAGGAGAGCAGAGTCAAGCGGATGAAGGTCGAAGAAGATAAGTATGAACGGTGAATGGTAAATGGGAAGGACATTGAGAGAGAGAGAGTCGGTGGTAGGGACAGGGATATGGAGATAGAGAGAGTTAGTGGTAAGGAAAGGGAGATGGAGAAGGTATGGTAGTCAGATATGGGGGTAAGGAGAAATGGAAGTCAGATATGGGGTGGGGGTGAGGAGAAATGGTAGTCAGATATGGGGCGTAGCAGGATGGCTGCAGCGCAAAGATCAATTTTCCTAGTGCTTCGGCGATGAATAGCGGAGCTGAACAGATCAACTCTCCTGTCAGCGCCAAAGCCTGTAATCATAGCTCCACTCCAAGAGAGATCGAAAACCCTAGACAAAGATCGATTCCCCTCCAGCGCACGGGAAATCTACTACCTCCGGCAAAGATAGACAGACAGTGAGGTGAAATACTATTTCACCTTTGATTTGCAGCCGAATAGGCACTGACAAGGTGTTAGCGGCGATGGTATGCCAAAAGGCGAGACTATGAGAACGCGAGAGAGCGAGAGAGCGAGATAGCCGTTGGAGAGCAGTCAAAGCACCATAAACCATGGCACTATTTAATCAATTTTACAAGCCAAAAAATGAAAAAAAGAGAAATGTCCAATAATGTGCAAAAATAAAACAAAATAAATCTGTATTGGAACACACATTCCAACAGTCTCCCACTTGGCCTTATAACTAATGTATTCATTACATGGTTCTCAAATACACCAAAAGGAAAGCATTTTTTTAAAAGAATTAGCCAAATTTGACTTAGATGGCACTCTCTGAACAACTACTTCTTTCTTCCAAATCATATCACAAATGTAATGATATCGACCCTCTATGTGCTTGACACGAGAGTGGCGTTTTGGATCTCTAGTGATGGCTATTGCTGAATTGTTGTTACACGAAAGTGGAATAGGTTTCTTCATACAATCCACTATCAACAATTCTAACAATAACTTTCGAAGATACACAATTTCTTTAGTAGCCGCAATTTAACGCAATATATTCAGCTTCCTCAACAGATTGAGCAACACATTCTTGTTTCTTGCTCTTCCAAGCAATAGCACCACCATACAAAGTGAACACATAACCAGAGGTAGCTTCCTACTATCAACACATCCTTGATAATCAGAATTAGAATACACAATGATGTTAAGCTGATCAGACTGATAAGTCACTCTAAAGCCTTTTCTGTACTTTAGATACCTCATTATCCATTGCACAGCGATCCAATGCATCCTACCAGGGTTACTCTGGAATCGACTAATCATGCTAACTGCAAAGGCTATGTCCGGGCGTGTACATATCATTGCATACATCAGGCTTCCCATTGCAAATTCATATGGATATAATGATTCATTTAACTTTTCCCTCTTCGACTTAAAACTATCATCATTGGAGAATGATATAAGATAATTATAAGGAATTTTTCCACTCAAACAATCAGTCATGAGAAACCTCCTTAGTAAGGTATCAATATATTCTCCTGAGACAAACTTGATCTTCTTTGCTTGCAATCTCGCTCAATTTTGATACCCAAAATATAGGAAACTTCACTCAAATCTTTATCTCAAATGTATTAAATAATCACTATTTCATTTCCATCAACATGGTTTTTCGTGCAAGTAAAATATCATTAACATACAAATATAAAGAATGGCATCTTCCGACCTTTTTCTTCACATAAATACAAGGTTCAAAAGTATTTTGTGTAAACCCGATGCCCCAATGCCAACATTTGAATCATAAAATTGCAAATTCCATTGTCGTGAAGCTTGTTTTAGCCCATGTATAGATTTCTCTAACTTACTTTGTTTCATCCCCTTTAGAAATAAAACCTTCAGGTTGGTCCATGAAAACATCTTCATCAAGATTACCATTTAAGAATGTAGTCTTTACACCCATCTAATAAAGTTCAAAATCCAAATATACAAAAAAATCCAAAACAGCACTAATAGATTGTATTCTCACAACTAGTGAAAAAGTTTCATCAAAATCAATTCCATATTCTTGAGTATAAACTTTAGCAACAAGTCTTGCTTTGAACTTTTCCACATTCCCATACACATCCATCTTTCTTTTTAAAGATCCTTGGACACGAGCAAGGTTCGAGAACTCGCGAGATCTCGCCGAGATCTCGCCGAGTTTCTCGGTTTTGGGCAAAACCGAGTCGAGTTCCTAGTCGGTACAAAAAACTACAATTTCTCGACCGAGATCTCGCCGAGATCTCGAGATCTCGCCGAGATCTCGGTGATATCTCGAAGGTGAAAATCATGGTTTTTTAGTACAAAAAACCAATATCTCGCAGAGATCTCGGCGAGATCTCGGTTGGGCCCAAAGATGCTAGTTAGTTGTATTTAGCCCAATTTTCACCCAAAAACCATTTCCAACATAAGAGAGAGCAGAAAGAAGTTCTTAGGCTCTAAACCAAGGGGAAAAACCTCTCCTTCAAATTTCTTCTTCTTTCTTTCGATTGTTGGATGGAATGTTGTTTGGAGTTAGATTGAAGTGCCAAAGTGAAGATTCAAATGCCAATTTGGAGCATCATCACCTATTTGCAAGATTTCAAAGGTGTTTTGGAAACAGCAAACACTCACATCCGTCATATGCTCGGAGGAGGACAACAAGAATATGAACACCATGCTTACAAGTTTCGGAAGCATGAGTATAGATACTACTAGTGAGCATCGTCATGGCAATCATCTCAAGCATCATCATGGCTATGACTATGGCCAGCAGAGCACCGGTTCGATTATAGAGCCTATGGTCGGTATGGGCAAATGCATTGAGTATGACGATCAAGCTCTAGGTCAGTGTTGGGCATACATTCCTAGTCCCAAACCAGTCATACATGCCTCAAACTCAATATGACAGAGGAGTGGATCTTACACCTCATACCAACGACCTCCCATGTACCCTAAGATAGGGAGATTGGTATATGTTGATGAAGACTTATATGGAAGCTGTGTCACACTATTTGCAACACTATAGCAATTCCATGACATGGGAATTATATGTGGATCGATATAGGGATGAATTTCTTGTTCAATCTCATTTTATGTAACAAATTAAGTGAACATTGATGTAATGTACATTTTATTTGAATGTTTTGATTGATGTGTGCTAATTAGAATGTTTTGATTGCTAATTTGCTATGTTTTACTAAATTATATATAGATTATGTTGTTTTAGACTTTTAGTACGACTGTCGCCTACCAACCTATGGTCCAAAGTGAAACTCATATTTGGACTTGTTTTTGGCAAATCTGGGCATGCCATTATGTTTAAATGGCCGAAATAGGCTGGATACCAAGTTTGGACCCAAAATATGTGTACAACCCACCGAGTTGGGGTCCGAGTCCAAAAAAAAATTGCACCAACTCGCCGAGATCTCGCGAGATCTCGGCTCGACTCGGTTTCTGGCCTAGCCGAGATGCCACCGAGACCCGAGTTCTCGAACCTTGGACACGAGGCTTTAAGATTAATAGTTTGAAGATGGAGTATATGATGTGTAATTTTAATCGCACTATGATGGATACTGATATTGCGCGAATTGAGGAAAGAGGAATACCACAAACTGACTATTTAGATATCTGGAGTCAATCATAAATAAAGAAGGTGGCATAAAAGATGATGTTTCATAGAGATTTGGGATGGATGAAGTGGAGAGGTGTATTTGGAGTGCTATGTGACCGACGTATTCCTGTAAAGCTTAAAGGAAAGTTCTATAGGACTGTTGTACGACCGACTAATGTATCTTAAGATGTATGTGAAAAAATAAGGAAGGTTAAAGTACGGAATGAACAAATTATAGTTGACTTAGGAGTTGCCCTGATCAATGACAAGCTCCGAGAGAGTCATTTGAGGTGGTATGGTCATATTCAACGAAGACCTAGAGACAACCCAGTAAGGAATAATGATATGATTCTGATTGAAGGAACTAAAAGAGCTAGGGGCAAGCTTAAAATGACCATAGGAGAAGTTGTGAGGAAGGATATTAATTTAGTCCTAGATTGGTAGGAGACCAACTAGGAGCCAGTACACTAGGATCTAATATGAACTAGTAATCCGATTGGGGTAGAATATGATGGAAGATGATGGAATCTAGGGTCTATAATAACAAGAAATCAGGTGGATAAATGGGCTTAATATTTAGGTTGAGTATGGGTAGGGTGGAGGGGAATATATGCTGAAAGTTACAGCTAAATCAGCTGGTTAAATCTTGAGTTATGGAGGTTTCCTAGTAGAGATAAGAGAGAGGGGTAAAAGTGTAACTTCAGACAATTGCCTAGGTAGATTGTAATGAAATTTGGATTGAGTCTCTCTTAGGGTTTGAGGAAGATTTGGTCAAAATTTTATCAAGTTCTAACGGTTAGATTTGGGTAGGCAAAATTCTCGCGAAAATCACCTTGCATGTGACCTTCTAAAAGGGAAGAAGAATAGTTGCACGTTTTAGGCTATGGATAAATTAAAAACAGAAGGGGAAAAACTAGGGTTGGGGCTGTAGAGGATTAGAAGAGAATGAAGGGGATGGGGATCACTTCTAACTTACTGTTGTTGCAGAAACTCCCTGGCAGTAGCTTGTTGGAAGTTGAAACTTGGATAAAAATTGAGTCTTGAACTAGAGCATGAAGGAGATCTTCAAAGAACTTGAAGGAGAGCTTCAAAGAACCACTCGGGCTTCACACCGCAAGGTGTTGATTGGATCAAACACCAATCCCACCAACGAACCACCTATGCTTCTCACCGCAAGGTGTCAATCGGATCAAACGCCGATCCCACCAGCCTTGATCAAACACAAGACAAAAATCTTCAATGGTGAAGAAAAGCAGCAAAAACTTTTCATTAATCAAAATTCGTCTTCAATAGTTGTCCCCCTTACAACCTTGTATAAAAGACTCAAAAATGGACTCTTACACTAAAAAGGAAAGGCCTAAACCAATCCTTAACCTATTAAGTAACTTAAACTGACTAGGAAAGTGAAATAACGAAGGATATAGATTCAAAACATGGTTGGACTTATAGAGTCCTAATCCAGCCCAACTTCAATAACAATTAAATAGTCACATGACCACTAACCAAATAAAAAAAAATCTACTAACTAATCCCTTAAGTAACATTATTACCCATATTTTAGGCCCATAAAAGTGGTATATTACATAGAAAACCCATGGGATCAAAGGCCCAACATGTATATAACCCAACCCTAGACTTATTCCTAATAAAATAAACCCATTTGGGTGATAAATCTGCATCAGACATGTATAGTTTAGATCATATACCAAGTATGACCTCGGATAGAGCCCATTGGAGGGCAAAGATCCATGTAGTAGACCCCATTTAGCTGAGATTCTCTTCACATGCTGGGTTGTGCCTCTTTCCTCTTATTATCTTCCATCTTTCATATTGCATCTTTCATTTTTCTATTTATTTCCATCTTTCATTTGTCATTTTCCATTTTTCATTTCCCATCTCATTCCCTGTCCCTCTTTTCCCATCTCTTTATTCCCTTTTTCGTTTAAACCTCAGTTTTCCCTACTTTGTTTTGTTTAGATCCATGTAACCGACCCCATTAAGTTGGGCTAAGCCTGAGTTTTGTAGGTCTATCAACCAATCTCCATACATCATTCTTATGCATAGAATAAATTTCATCTTTCATTGAAACAATCCATTGTTAAGAATCAACATCTGACATAGTTTGAGAATAGGTAGCAGGGTCCTCGACACTTCATTACTAGTCATCTTTCATATATTTCTCCCAAATAAACATAAACCCCGTTTTTTTTTAAGTAAATAGTTTGGATTCGCTTTCGCTTCTGGGCAAGCGCAATCGTCAAAATAGTTCAAGTAAGTGTTTTCCTTCCGGGCGAAGGGAGAAGGCACTCAGTCTATAGAGAGATCAAATCACTCTTTCTCTTCCGGGTACAGGTAGCTTGCTCCTTGTGCGGGATGAGATTGACCAGATGAGACAGCTGATACCGAACTACCGCTTGCATATTTAGTCCTTTGGAACCTTTAAGTGTCCTTCAGACCTTAAAAAGTTTTTGAGAGAGGGTTGGGGAAAGAGAGTGCTTTAGGGCCTACGTGACGCTTTAGTCCTGTCTTGGTCGATAGGCAAGTCAAGTTGGCCCTTACTAGTAAATGGGGCAGTTCAGTGCAAGTGGCTCGTAGATTAAACCTTCCATCCTCCTTCCATCCTTCCAACTCATCGATCAAAACAGAGAAGTAGTTGAGCAAGCAGCTCTATGGCAGAGTGCTTATGAAAATTTGCTACTTGAGGAATATACCGACGCAAAGAGGAAGGTTGCCGTGACGTCTAATCTGACATGTTTAGAGCTGTTGATATTCTTTCATTTATTCTTTGTTGGCTCAATGGTTTCCTTACACTTCTTGAGGTTTAAAGAAATAATAGTATCTGAAGGCCCCTCACACATAAGGTCCTGGTGACTTTCATCCATTTCCGCTAACCCCTCCAAAACTCTTTTGTCAAAATCATTTGTACTCTCGCTATCAAAACAATCCTCTAAGAATATTACATTCCTACTTTTAATTATCACTTGATTCTCAAGATCATACAACCTGAATCCTTTTGGATGATGAGGATACCCAACCATAACACACCTTCTAGTTTTGAATAGTAATTTATTCCTATCTGAATCAGCAAGCAAAACATGAGCAATACACCCTTACTCTCGAATATGAGCAATACTAGCTTGTTTACCATAAAACATCTCATAAGGGGTTGAGTCTATAGTTTTAATGATAACTATGTTAAGTATATGCATAGTTGTATCTAAAGCCTCACCCCCAAAAGGAAATTGATAAATTTGCTCTAACCATCATTGATCGAACCATATCAAGCAAAGTCTAATTCCATCTTTCTTTAATGTCATTAGCCTCTAGAGTGTAAGGTGGAGTACAAAAATGTTTAATACCATTTTCAAGACAATACATCTCAAGATCATCAGACAAATATTCTCTACCTCAATCTGAATTTAGTGACTTAATCACTTGCCCAGTCGACTTTTCAACTTCAAGTCGAAATGTTTTGAAAAATTCCAGGGCTTCAAATTTATGCCTCATCAGATATACAAAATCAAATCTAGAAAAGTCATCAATGAAAGTAATAAAATAGCAAAAGTCTCCTCTTATAGTTATGTTCATAGGTCCACATTCATCAGTATGTACCTTTTTTAAAACATTATAACGTCTTTTACCTTTTGTGTAAAACTTTTTAGTCATTTTTCCAGAAATACATCTTTCACATGTCGTGAACTTTTACCGAGTTATTCCAGTCAATATGCCAGACTTAATCAATTTATCAATTCTATCTATATTGATGTACCCCAGTCTCAAATGTCAAAGATAAGTAGAATTATCTTTCACAACATATTTACATCACATATAACATAATTACACAATTGCACTTGATACATAATGTTGTTTCTAAAAGCATGCAAAATAATTTTACCATTTCTATTGATTAAAAATCTTCAATTTTCAAGATAAAATTTATATCCAAGTTTTTCCTAAATTAAAACAAATAAAAAATTTCTCTTAAGACTGGGAGTATATAAACAACCAACTAGATCAAAAATTTCTCCATCATTCAACTTCATTCAAAAACTCCAACTCTTTCAATATGCGCTTTAAAATCATTTCCCATGTAGATCTATGAAGCTGATATTATCACTTATTCTCTTGAGTTGGTTAAACCTCTTTAAGGTATCGAAGACAAACAGTTGCACTAGAATCAACCCACCAAACTTAACAATTGTAGTATTAATCTCATCTAGAATCAAAGTGGCAAACATACATTGGGTTTGTTTTCCACCGGACTTTAAGAAAAAGTAGCATTGAGAATGCTTATGTCCAGACTTTCTTACAAAAATAACAAACTATCTGTCTTGATTAAATTCAACTTCCTATTTCACATTGGTTCTTTTCTTCTGTCAATCTTGCCTTCTATTGTTGAACTTTTTCTTCCTCTGATATTTCTTTGCATTAGTGGGTCTATCTGGTTTCTGTTCCATAGCATTAATTGCAAATCCTTCTTTCTCAGCTTAGCATCTTCATGACCAGAGTGACCTTGGATAAGATATCATCCACGGTCCAAACCAAAAACAAAATATATTTGTCTTACTGTTTCATTAGAATCAGGCATAATGGATCTTAATTTTCTCATCAACTGGTCTTCCCTGAAGAGCAAACTTATCAAATATGGCAATCATGTTGTTCACATGCTCTTCAGTATCTCCTCTTTCAGCTAATTTAGTTATAATAAGCTTTTCCCACAAACCTTCCATGTCTTGGCTTGATTTCTTACCAAATTACAGTTCAAGACCAACTAAAATAGCTTTGGCAAAAAGACTATTCACATAACCAACCATGAGAGAGTCTGGCAAGTATCCCAATATCAAATATTTCACCTTATTATCAGCCTCTGTGCATTTCTTATAAGTAGCCTAACAAGTTTGGTAGAATGCACACCAGTCACCAGGTACAGTAGGACAATCCTCTTTAATACAAAGAGAATAATCATGAAACCCAATAAACAAATCAATTCTACGACTCCATTCAGCATAGTTAGTCTAGTAAGGATGCAATTTTTCATAATATTAAACATGTTCAGAGAGCTAGATGAACCGCCCATTTGTCATAAGCATGCAATATGCATAATAGAATTGGAGACTATGGCCCACAGTTTTGCACAAATATTAAACATTGGATATAATGTGGCAAAGTCAATTAGTCCTATGGTTTCTCAAACCCTCCCCGTATCCGATGGACGTAGGGAATTCAACCAATCAAGGACCACAAATCATAAATTAATTATCAATCCAATAATATCTTAAAACCTTCCCGTATCCAATGGGCGTAGGGAAGAATTCAATCAATCAAGGACCACCAATCATAAATTAATTATTAATTTAATAATATCTTAAAACCTTCCCGTATCCGATGGGCATAAGGAAGAATTTAATCTATCAAGGATCAACTGTATCTTATCCGATGAGCATTGATACAAAGAACAATATGTCTATCCATAGTCCTATCTCATCCATGTGATTAATCGATGAATATCATTATCATGTCTAAGCACCAGAATAATGAACAAAGCATCCCAAAAAACATTTCAAATTCCAATGTCCATTTATCCTTTTATTTAATAATTCTTTTTAAGTTCCAACTTCCAACAAGTCTTTTCAATTCTTTTAATGACATTATTCCATTTGTCAATGTCTTTTTAAATTCCAAAGTAACCTTGCAACTTCCAATGTCACAATTGTTGATCCCCATAAAGTAATAATGACATTAGCTTCTCAACTTCCTCCCTCACAATTTTGCCTTTTCATCTACACAACCTATACGATGAGTTTTTTTGCCTTATGAAAATAGCAAACAAAAAACTAAAAAGAAAACCAACAATTTGCCTCTTCAACTTCCTCCCACACAATTTTGCCTTTTAACCTACACAACTCGTACAATGAGTCTTTTTGCCTTATGAAAATAGCAAACAAAAAACTAAAAAGAACACCAACGAAAACCAACTCTCTTTGTATAAAAACCAGAATTTATCTTTTTTAGTGAGATGTCATGATGATAGTCATCTTCCATTGAGGACAAACACAACATTTTAAGTGAATATAGGCAAATACAAAATCAAATCAAAAGAACAATATAATTTCTTTTCTTTAAAAAAAATAATCCATAGAATATGAACACCAAACAAAGGCATCTAGGACATAAGATTTTAGCAAAGCCATCATCTAGGTTAGCTTCAAATGCAAATATGGAACCTCTTAACAAGATACAAAAAATTGTGTGCGTACAAGGAATTGTCAAACTTACTTTTATGCCTAAAAGAGTCGCATATATAATGAAGTTGGAGCTTTCATCAAATATTGCATTTGGTTGTGGCACATTTTCTGTCTTCTCAATTTCCTTCTCAACAGCCATTCTTCGTCCAAAATCAATTGCTTCCAGCCGGTAAAGGGGCGCATCACTTCTCTGGAGATCCTGGGCCACCTATCGACACGAGACAGTGCTTAATTCAAAAGAGCAAGAAAATTATCCCAAAAATAATTAGCATTTGAGAGGAATATATACCTCAAGAGATTCATCATAAACTCGTCTTAGTTTACCAGTTCTAAACCAGAAAATACGTATCCTACGATCAGGTGATGTAATGGCGAATTGCTTACCATCCGGACTCACCTGAAGAACAAAGGATTGGAAAACTCAGCCACAAATTCATGAAGAATATTACCACAAAAAAAAAAGCAAACTGAAATGGGTGATTTAGGCCTTACAAAGGTCAACCAACAGCCGGGCCAAAAGAAATGCAAATAAACCATAACATTAGTTTCTAAATTGAACGTTGTACCTCAATCGCAGAAACTGTAGTTTTGCACTTCACAACTTCAAAAAGATTGGTATCACTTTTCAATCTGAAACTTATCCTGCATGAAACAAAATAATCACCATTTTACACTACATCGTTGATATCAGCAAATAAATAGAAGGAACGGAAGCAGCAATAACTACAGTCAAATAGATTTACTAAACACAACAATAACAATTAAAACTGTTTTTAGAAAGTAGAATTTGCACTCAAAGAACACAGCAATTTTTCTTGGATGCTATGCTTGTCAACTCCATGGACAAGACTTCCAGTAGAGGATTATACTTTATAAAAGGACAAAAATAAACTACCTAAGAAGTGATTCATGGTCTAAATGACCAAGTGACCAAATGATCTGCTGATCTCGTGACCAATGAGTTCTCATTTCCTAATTGACTGCAAAGCATATGCCCATAAACTGGATTTTCTTAGAGGCTGAAGAACTGTTTTTCTTGTGGTGTAATAGAGCGTTCGGATGCAAATGAAGAACTATTGGAAATATTTTTCTTGTTTGCAATTGTTTCAAGTAAATAACAAATGGAAGAAAAATAACAAGAGGAAAAAAGAAATGTTGCACATTGTTATTGGGAGTGTAAATTTATTTCATATTTGAGGTTATGTTTGAATGAGTCTTTCTCCGATGATTAAAAAATAGGTGCAAGTAAAAGCACACACCCATTTTCAGGGAACTGCAGTGTAGCAGGGCACCAGTACTCAATTATTCCTTTGCTATCTGCAGATATCACAGTGTCAAATGTATGATTGTACTTCATAACTGTTACTGGGCCCATGTGTACCTGGATAAAAGACAAACCCAGAAAAGAGATCCATCAAGATATTTTCTTCAAAAGAACAAGTAAAAATTTTAGATGTTACTGTGCCAATAAAGCTGACAAACCTCTCTGGAGATGATGGGTTCATTTGAACCAGCTCTTGCATCATATATTCGTACATATGGAGAGTTACGATCACTAATAGCAATCTTGGCTTTGACATCTCCAGGCCTGTAAACCCATTCAATTGCACCCGGAACAAATGGCAAGCGTATCATCACCATCATGTCATAATTGACAACATCATATATCTTGACGGAACGATCATTTGAAATTGTACAGCAAAGCAACCCATCAACACTAACCTGCATCACTGAACCTAATCATGGTTGACAGCTGCTTGTACAATAAGAATCAATTTGTTTACAAGATAATCAAAAAACAGAAGCATATAACTGGAGGATCCTGGAGCCCCTTCCCTGTCTTTTTATGTTGGTATAGAGATAGCAAGAAGGATCTTCATATGGTCTTCATTGACCTGGAAAAAGCCTATGACCGAGTCCCTAGAGATTTAATCCAGCATACTCTGGTGAAGAGAGGAGTGTCGAGTAGACATGTGCAGGTAATTAAAGATATGTATGAAGGCGTGGTAACTAGTGTAAGATCAATGGGAGGGCAAGGCAAGGAATTCGCAATTACGATTAGGTTACATCAGGGATCCGCCTTAAGCCCGTATCTTTTTGCGCTTATCATGGATGAACTAACCAAGATCATTCAAGACGAGGTCCCGTGGTGTATGCTCTTTGCTGATGGCATCGTGTTAGTAGATGAGACAAAAGAAAGGATTAACGCTAAGTTAGAGCTTTAGAGATCTACCTTGGAAACAAGAGGCCTTAAGATTAGTAGAATGAAGACGGAGTATATGATGTCTAATTTTAGCTACACTACGACAAATACTGATATGGTGCGAATTGAGGAAAGAGAGATACCGCAAAGTGACTATTTTAGATATCTGAGGTCTATCATAAATAAAGAAGGTGACATAGAGGATGATGTTTCTCAGAGAATTAAAGTGGGATGGATGAAGCGGAGCGGTGCATCCGGAGTGTGTGTGACCGGCGTATTCCTTTAAAGCTTAAAGGAAAATTCTATAGGACTGTTGTTCGACCGGCCATGATGTATGGGGCGGAATGTTGGGCAGTCAAGAAGTGTCATATTGATAAGCTTTGTGTAGCAGAGATGAAGATGTTAAGATGGATGTGTGGAAAAACAAGAAAGGATAAAGTACGGAATGAACTTATTAGATCTGACTTGGGAGTAGCCCCGATCAATGACAAACTACGAGAGAGTCGTTTAAGGTGGCATGGTCATATTCAACGGAGGCCTAGTGACGCCCCAGTAAGGAGGAGTGATATGATTCCGATTGAAGGGGCTAAAAGAGCTAAAATGACCATAGGAGAAGTGGTGAGAAAGGGCACGCATAGGCTAGGGCTTGTTCTAAGTATGACCTCGGACAGAACATACTGGAGGTCAAGGATCCATGCCGCAGACCCCATTTAGCTGAGATTCTCCTAACGGGTTGGGCAGTGCCTCTTTCCTCTTACTATCTTTCATTTTTTTTATTTATTTCCCATCTTTCTTTTGTCCTTTTTCCTTTTTCACCCCTCATCTCTTTCTCCATCTCTCCTCTACCATCTTTTCTTTTTTGGTTAAAACTGTGTTTTCCATACTTTGTTTGTTTGGATTCATGTAGCCGACCCCATTAAGTTGAGATAAGGCTGAGTTTGTTTGTTTGTTTGTTTATAGTGTTTGTACTTTGTATCACTGTTTTATTTCAGTAGAAAAATTTCTTGTTGCTTATATAAGACATATAAATAATCAGCTTAAACATATTGAAAAATGAAAACTAAAAATAAACTAGCATGTATGAGCTACTCACAGACACCCCTTCAATGGGACCGAGATGGGATCTGAAGTGCTTTGCAAACTCAATTCCAAGAGGCTTTTTCTTCCAAAATTTCAAATGCCCTGAAAAGCAGAGTATCAATGAAAGAAATCAATGGACTGACAATAAAAAGTAATAAAACTTTTTTACAGTGATCATGCATCAGCTATCCACTAGATCAAGACTTACTAATAACAGGAAGTGATAGTGATAATTACAATATAAATGAATTCAAGGCAGAAAACAGATCTATCTGGGGAAAATAGTAGCCTACATAGCTCAAAAGGCACTAAATTAGACGAAATAACTCAACCACTCCACACGCAAGCTCGTGCTTTCTTTTTTTTTTTTTTTGGAGGGGGGGGGCGGGGGGGGCAAAACCCAAAGCATGTTAGAGATATCCATGTTATGGAGATAAGGTGAGCCCTATGCGCTAGCTGTCCGCCAGGATATGATGTGATCCCCAGGTTCCGAACCCCAAATTTGGGTCGCTGAAGAAGGATCAGTTCTCGAGTTACGCAGGGAAGAGAGAACCGTTGCGTATGACACGTCACAGCACATGAACTGAAAAGAAAATGTTAGAACAGTTCCCAACTGGTCAACTAGGAAGCAATCCCACAATAGGATCAATATAATGAATAAAAGCAATAAATGAGCCCCCAAAAATCCACTTGTAAGTTCCAAACAGTGCACACAGTACATCATATTGCATCCAAACAAGATTTACTTGTGAGAAAAAATATTACCACGAACAAAGATTCAGAGAGAAAGGAATGGCTTGAGCTTGGTTTCAATTTTGAGAGTACAAACTGCCAGGAATTGTGCTCATTTGTATTACATAATGAAGAGTTCCTTGTGCATCACAGGAATTGGAACCCCTATCAATGCGTCAATTCTTACGTCCAATAGGAATCGAGATCTCCAACTCAAGCTATGAATTTTGATTTTTATTGGAATTCGTTAACCAACTCCATTTTGTAAGGGATACGGTTTAGCTGAGTTGTATGTAGGAATTAGTTGCTTTAACAGGTATCTAATCTGCCAGCCTACTAATCATTACTAAATTGTAGCAATATCAATGAAAAAGCGCACAAGTTAATTTCAAGACTTCCAGAAAAGAGAAGTGACAGGAATTTGTAGAGGCCTTAAAATGAGTACAAAAGATCATATCTTACCATCAGCACTTCCTGTTATGAGAAAATCTGCTGCTGATACAGCAACATGTGTGACCACATCACGATGCATGTAACTTTTCTCATACCTATCCAACAATAGCATATAAAATAATCAGCATCAACTTAATTATTTGAAAATTATGTAACAACCTTACTACCATATGTGAAACTGTCTTACTCTGACACTAAGAGAGAACCTTACCCATCAGGTGAAGGAGAATAAATCATAAAATAAGGAGGAAAAATAATTCTCGCATAAGAAGCATGTTCATGTAGGACAAATTTGAAAAGGGGGTGAGTTTTATTAGGGATTTTAAGGACTCTGCCACTAAGCAGAGAACAAGGAAGGTTAGCAAGCCATGTCTGAATCTGGCAATTAAATACCTAGACACTGATAAAGGCTTGCCAACGCACATGCTGGCATTTCTCAGCAAGTAATTCCATGGGCCAACCAAAAAGTAACAAACATAACTAAAGGAGAAAAGAAAAGGCAATTATGTAGTTAAGATGTAAATACAATTTATCCTATAAAAGCCAACATGAAAAAATACAGTAACCTCATTACCAATATAATGTAAAAGTTTCATCAAACACCTATACAGTAACAAACATTAGTAGTCACTACACATCGGTGAAGTATGACCTGAATTATATTTTTTTAACAATTACTTAGCAAAAGCTAAAAGTCATGTGTTTCCAGATGAAAGTTCCAATACTGTAAACGGGGGGGGAGGAGAAACCTTGGGATAGACCAACAGGAGTAACTTCAAAGATAGTGGCCTGCACCCCCACCCCCCACCCCCCACCCCCACCACCCCCAACAAAAAAAAGAAGAAAATGATGCGTGAACAAAATATTTTTATTAGAAGGGAATGAAAAGAGTGATAAAGAGGCCAAAAAGCAGTAAAAATATGAACAACAGACAAAAATTCCTGAGGTTTGGGAAGCCCTCCAACTAAGGATTTTTTTAATCCTATTTATCACCACATGAGATGGAACAACATAGCCACTGAAGACCAAATAATTCATTGCTCTCCAAAGGCTCCAAATAACAGCACCAGGAATTAACAACCATAATCTTTTACCTTTTCTTAAAATGTTGACTGATCCCTCTCTAAAGGATAACAGAAGCGTTGTCTGGAGGGACAACCCCCCCATCCCCAGTAAAGGCAATAATCTCTCTCCAAACTTGAGCTACAGAAGGACAGCTACCTAGGAGATACGATGCAGTTTCAGCACTCACAAGGAAAAAACACACTTGCAAGCCCATGACCTAGTGAAATCAGATGATAAACACTGAGGTTATCGTCTCTAGAAGTGGTCCAAGAGGCGGAGAAAAAGAATCATGGCAGGACATCCTTTGGCCCATATATATAAAACCCGCTGGAGAGTCCCTTAGATTCTGGTTTCTAAACCAAAACAGCCAGCTAAGATATTCACCAAGAATGCACCACTGGGTTCCCGTTTCAATACTCTCTTATCACTCTCTTATCAGCTTCCAAGAAGCTCCAACAGGGCTCTATTTTGGCACACTTCCCAATGATTTTAGTTCCTTGTAATTGTAGAAGCCCAAGTCCTATTGTTGGCTGCCAAACAATATAATCAGCCTCACAAGCATGCTTATCAGATGCATTGGCATGTATATTGGGAAAAATCTCCTTGAGGGATTGTCACCACATCAAAGACCACACCAGAAGGAAATTGAGTTTCCATTGCCCACCTGACCAGTAATACCAGAACAAAAGAGTCTCGATGATTCATAATACCCCTCCAATGATTGTGCCAAAAGAGGAGTTAACCAACTGAGTTTCCAGCTATTCTGCATTCCAAACTTAGTCACAATGACTGACCTCCAAATGCTCCCCAGTTCTTCAGTCAACCACCAGAACCACTTAGAAAGTTGAGCATTGTTCACAGATTTGACTCTTTAAGCCCCAGCCCCTTCATTCTAGGTTTATACACTTCTTTTAACAGAGTCCAGATCACATCACAGAATCAGAGAACTCAGCAATTTTCAAGACATTACCCAATCTTTTTCTTTTCTTTTGATCTCTCACCTTTTTTAGACATCGCCTGGTCTATTTAAGAAAGGTGAATGCAGGAGCAGATGGAGGCTTGTTGCCCCAAGATTTTGAGGATCTCTGACAGAGTATATAGGGCCCCAATCCATGTACACATTTTTTCCTTGGTGACTTCATTTACATCTTCCAGTTAAGTGGCTTCTGCTCTCTCTATAATCCCCTTCTTACCACGTGGCCCCATCTCTCTTTAAATTGGACCCTTTCATGCGCTTTGACAGGTAAGCAATGCATACACGTTACTTTAACATTTTGAAGTTTTGCATCAAGTTTGATCAACATATGTTTTGGCACTATAATATAGAAGAAAAAATGCTTAATAAAGCAAATAAAAAAATTACACGAAACAATAACTTATAAGCAACAATCCTCTCATTCAATCCCTATATGGTAGAATAATTTAAACCATATCATAATTCTCTTGTACACACGAGTGCATGTTCACAGTGTGGGTCATTGGTATTTTGTACATTATCAATATTTTGGGGCTTTGGGAGTCACTGAGACATTTGGGACTTCTATTCTCTCACGTATAAAGAAGCCACATGGAATACTCAGTAGGGTGGTCATTTTATCTGTCCCCATGCATATAAAGTTAGACAAGATAAGGCTTTAATGAAATAGTAGTAATGGAAAATGGTCTAACCTTATAATAAGTTTCATAACCAATCAAAGATAACAAGATATCAGCATCCAAAAGTAATCAGATTGAAGAAAACTTCAGATTTGAATAAGAAATGATGCACAACAGGGAGTATCTTCAACTAACTACAAGATAAATGAAAGATAACTGACCAACTTCAGACTTACTCGATATCGCATGGACAGAATAGAGGACATAAAATAAAATATGAAAGATAGGACTTGAAGAGTCTCACCCAAGCCTAGGCTAGTATCTCACCAACCACCCTAGCATCTCACTGCAGCTCTGTCTCTCACAGAAGAATAGTATAAACCAAGTTTCATTCAAAATACTTATTTGCAGCCCTTTTATAGAGAGATTGGGAGGATTTTAGACCCTCATTGGAACTTTCTCCCAGACTTAATGGCTTGTACATTTACAAGGACTTACATTAGAACTCTTTTCAAGATATTTAATGAACTTTACATTTTCAAGGTCTTTCACAACTAGCAATAGAACTAACCTACCGGCATCCCTAAGAACCTATTGATATCCCCAAGACTGCACAACTAATGGGTTCTTAACACTCTTGCTACTTTCAATTGATGTTCTATAATGCTATATTAGGTAGTTAGTCAGGTAAAGGCTGAGCAAGCTAATTCTACACAGGTACACCAATTTAAATCTGACTCCATCACCATATTGGATATAAACTATAAAACTCAAAGTCTCAATGGATGATCAAAAACATAATTTAGGAGAAAAGCCTCGCGATTTCTTTCTTAATCCATTCACTAACTTGAGCACTTAATTCTATGGCCATCTTACACGTAAATCCTTCCTAAACTGCCTCTACTTGCTTGGGGTGTAAAAGCATCATAATATATTGTTAAAATAATAATGTAATCCACTGGCCAAGCGGCTGGGTAAGTGCATCACCACACCAGCGTAAGTACCAAAATATATCTTTCCAATGTTTTCCTATAGGGGCCAGTGGCAGGAGGTTTATTAACAAGACACATATCAGAGGGAGCAGATGAAGTGAATCTCTCTTTTACGTTGGCCCCTCCAAAAGCATAATAAAAATCTTACTACCAGTTCATCGATTAATTCAATGGCTCAATTTGGTTTTAAGTTTTTGAATGAAAAAACTAAGTTCTAACCAATAATAAATAAGAAGACACGAGCTCCAAGTTTTTCACTGACTTTATCTACACAGTTCCATTGAATCAAGTCTTATTATATTCGAATCTTGATTTTTTTTTATGACGAGCTCGTCAATAGTTTCAGATTCTAACAGCTGAAAGGGCAGAAAAAAACATGTCATGTAGTTAGCTTACTGGCATGAAAAATCTGGCACTACATCAATGAGCGATGCCATGGAACACTATACTTCTATCCATAGCTACCACTGGCTTCAAATCTTATTTTTGTTAACAGTGCTTATTACTTTAAAGAATGAATACTAGAACAGACTAAAACCGAATAACATACATGTTAGCGGACGGAAGCGCATCGAGATATGCCTGCTCGAATTGCAGAGGACGCTTGGGACGAGACTGAGGGGCCGGACCAGGACCGACCATTGGTTCTTCCTCGTTCTCCGCCATGGACGAACTCTCCCTCCCGTTCTGAGGTTCCTCCATTTTAGGGTTGTTTGAACGTCGAGTGACGGTGATGTTCACTAACAGACCAACTCGTCGCCCTAGAGCCTCACCCTCCACTTGGACTGGTTTTTCGGTGAGAAGGGACTGTGTAATGTCTATTAATGTGGGATCTATAACGTTTAAAGTGTAGGAGAAAAGTTCTCAGTGGGGGAGTATACCACCCACCCGTTACACAAAGGTGGGGCGAAATGACCGCCCCACCCCCATGATGCCAACACATGTGCTCTCATTGGTTTGTGCGCACAGGGGCCATGTTCTCCCTTAGAGAACACTGATCTAATGTGTTTTTTTTTTTTTGGTAAAAAGAGAACTATTCATTGATACAAGAGTGCAACATAGATGCTGGTTTACAAAGATCCAACAGTCATGGCGTGGAATTTGGCCAAACAGTTGCACACGTAAGCTACCAGGCTTTCCTACCTAGAGAATCTATTACAAAATTGCAATCTTTACTAATGTGAGAGAATGAACAAGAAAGGAAGTATGAGGCTACGTGTATGATGTCAGAAGTAACAGGCTGAACACTCAATGAAGGGACGGATTGAGGATGCAGCAGGTATTCTACCAGCTCTTTACTATTTTGACTCAATGATGATGTTCTCAAGGCCTTTAGAAATTGCTTCAAGCATTCCATTTTGGACCACGAGAACTTCTCCCATTAAGATTGAAGCAAAGCAGGCAGGCTCTAATTTGGCAAGGATAGGCAAGCCTCTGGAATTTCGAATGATAAGGTCGAGACCACCATTTTCAGTACCTGGAAATGAAGCATCCGAATTCAGCTTACAGAAACCCGTAGGAGGAGCATTCCAAGTATGAGAAGTCGGGGCAGATGATGGCTGCTTCAGAGCTTGGGGAGCCTTTCCTGCTTGAAGAAATTCAAGATGAGCCTGATCAGCAAGGTGAATAACATCCTCAGGTTTCTAGGATTTACTACCGAAGAGGAGCTTGCTCCTAGCTCTCCATAGGAACCAGGCGATAAAACTACAGTATCCGGCCAACTCCTTAGAGATATGCTTCCCCATGGCTAAGAATGAATCCCAACTATGAATCCATTGTTGAAGGTCACCACCAAACCTATAGGATAGCTTGCAACCGAACCAAACCGCTTGAGCGAATGGGCATGAAAGGATAATGTGAGATGGAGTTTCTGAGGGGTTTCCACAGCGCTTGCATTCAAGATTAATTGGGATTCTTCTGGAGGGCTAAGGCAGATCCTGTTGTAAGGCCTTGAGATGCCGCTCTCCACAAGAAGACACAAATTTTAAGGAGAGTCAGGCAATGCCAAATCATTTTCCAAAACTCTTTTGGAGGGGGAGCTAGAGCTTGGAAAGCTGACGTATTGGGGCAATTGGCTACAGCTAGGCGCTCTTGGTTGCAAAGGTGATGGTAAGCTAATTTGACACTGAAACTCCCATTCTTCGAAGGACCTCAGATGATACGATCTTCTCTGGGGAAAAAAGAGAGCGATATGCTACAAATCAATTGGATATCAGAGTGTTGAAAGTGTTGATGGAGCAGGTCCAATTGCCATACTCTATTCTCTTCATCAATGATATCAGATACCCATTGTAGCTAGCAACCTTCAGGCTTTGGGTGTTGCAACCAGAAGTTTGGGGCAGTGGGAAGCCACGGCTCCTCCCAGATGCGAATGGGTGAATGTTGGCAGTTTAAAATGCTGAGCTGCAAAGCTTGTCATTGAGAGGCCCACAGAGTTAATTAAAGTTTCCTTACCAACACGTGAAAGGAATTGGGATGCCCAATTGTAGGTCTTGCTACTGATTTTGTCGTTGGGGGCTTGAAAGACTTCGCACTTGCTAACACCCAGCTCGACTGGAAGCCCCCAATATTTCTACGGACCTTCCCCATATTTCACCTTCAAAACGCGGGAGAAACAACACTTAATGCGGAGTGGACTTATTCAGGTTCACCTCCTGTCCAGTTGCTTTGCAATATAGATTTAGGCATTCCTTAAGGTAGCAGACTTCTTGCAAATGAACCTCGGAGAATAGAATGCAATCGTTGGCGAATAGGAGGTGGGTAATGGGCAAGGTTCTACTCCGGACCTTGATGCCTCTAATAAGTCTTTCACCTTCAGCCTAGGGCAAAATACCAATGAGTGCTTGGGAACAGATAATGAATAGGGCTAGTAAAAGTGGATCGGCTTGTTGGATGCCTCTCATTGGCCTCACCAAAAATCTTTCTCCTCCATTTATAAGAAAAGTATAACAAACAAAGCTAATGCAGCTCATGACCAGGCTAACAAAGCTGTTGTTGAAACCCAAACACATAAGTAATTCCTGGAGAAAAGGCCACTCTACCTGGTCAAAGGCCTGCTTCATGTCAAGCTTAGCTGCAAGGAGGCATTTCTTGCCTTTTGATTTCTTCTTGATAAAATGAAATACTCATGGGCAGAGAAAATGGTATCAGATATTAGTCGATCCTGTATGAATGCTGACTGAGTTGGAGCAATGATTCTTCCAAGAATGGGTTGTAGGCGAGAGACGAGAATCTTGGTGATGATTTTGGTAACCACACCACAAAGATTGAGGCATGTAATGTTCTATTGTCTCCGGTTTTCCTGATTTGAGGATTAGGCAGATCATAGTTTCTGTAGAGTACCTGAAGAAAAAACAGACACTACAAAAGAGTAGAGGTAAAATAGAGGAGGAAAGCCGTCAAAACCTGGGGATCAAGGATGCTCTCTTTGCCATGAACCCAATGTTTAATAAGAATGATTTCCATTAAGTGTGGAAAACGGAGGTAGTGTAATATTGTACACTATGGTATGGACTTGACAGTTTCCTCCACGGTTGCACCTTACCACATAACACAACCCATACGTAGACCACTTGACTGGGACATGGGCTCGCTACTTGGCTCAACCCAATAGGCACAACGGCAAAACAAATAAAGGGAGGGTTTCCCACTACATCAGTGTCCACATGGGCCTCACATGATTGGAATAGGAGAGAGTGTTGTTGGATATGTGTCAATCAAACCTGATTTATTAATGAAATGTTTTTTTTTTTAATGCATGACAGGTATCTTTATTGGGCTCATAAGTCGCTCCATGGATTTTAACCCAAAACGGTTCTCAGCTAGGGATAGGTCCGGACATCCTGTTCGTATGATCGTCACATTGTATATTATCAAAAATGAGTTTTCGATGCATAAATGTGGGTACACATACTATGTGTGTATAGAAAAGAATCTGGTAAGAATCTCGCATGTTCTACTACTAGTTTTTTGAGAACGAGATTCGTACCTATCGGTTGACCTTTGACCTGAGAGATCCTATTCGTTGCAATACTAAGTGACTTGTTTTGGTAAGCCAATGGTTGATGTCTTATGGACTATATATTAGCGCACTGGACACGTGATCACGCATTGTTAATGAAAGAGATGCTCAACATGGAATCCACTGCCGTTAATTCGGGAATATCAAGGAGGAGAAAGTCTATGATGGATCAGACATAAATTTGGTATCAGTGTTGATTTTATAAATTGTTTACAAAACTATTTTGTAATATGAAAAATAATTATTTATGTATTTAAATTTATTTGAAATATTTTTCGAACGTCCGATCACAGTCACAGAATCTCTGAAATGGACTTGTACAATGAGTTGAGGGTTGTCATGTTTTTATTACATGCCCTATAGCTCATTATACGATATTGGATTAGTAGAAGGTCTTATATGCAAATTAAAGAGTTTAATTGCGCATGACAATATTTGGGACTATTAAATTGGTTAATTATCTTTTTGTTTATGACCATAAATAAAATATAATTAGATTATATGGTTGGCCATAATTAAATAGATAACATTCCCTTTTAGATTCTACCTCTTCTCATTACGGAAGCAAAGGTGTTACACAAAATTAGAAAATGGAGAATTTCACCAATTTAGCAACACTTTGGTTTTTGGAAACCACACATGAGAAAGAGAAAAATGGCAAGTATGAATTTAGAAGAGTGTACTTGGCCAAGCAATATAAAAGAGGAGAGGGAGAGAGCACTCCACAGTTTTTGGAGTCCCTCCTCTCTCTCTCTCAAGTTTTTTCTTCTTCTATCCTCTTCTCTTGAGGTGTGTGTGTGTGAGAGAGTTTTGAGAAACCCAAGGAATTGGTGAGTAGTGCTCTACTTTGTTTTACGGACGATTGACGACGACAAAGTGTTGATCAAGTCAATCCACCTCTTGGTTCGATGTGGAAGCACTATTATTTGGACAAGGAGCTTCGATTGCGGCTCTAAGGTGTCCAAAGATTATTTCCTCTTGTGAATTTTTATTTTGTTTTCTTGAATCCGAATGGAAAAGTTTGCCTTCCCGATCCGAATCTGCTGCACCATTGGTTTCAAACCAACAAGTGTGTCAATATGAAGCCTTTTTTTGATGAAAAGAAAAACATCCATTAATAAAGTAAACTATTAATATTTACATCTCCTCAGAGACAGAAACATAACCCCTGAAGCATTACTTTGCTAATCAGCCACTTCAACATCATAGCAACAACATCATCCCTTTAGAGTACTCCAAAAGGAACCAAATCCCAAGGCCATACCCCCCAGATTGGGCTCTAGTAACCATTGTATCAACTCCTGCACATTTGTCAAAATTTCCACAATCAACCATCCTAAAAGAGTAGCCCTCGACAAGCCATTCAAAAGACCCCTCGTGACCACATCCATTTGTTTTCCATCTGACAAAAACTCCAAAGCAATCAGTGAAAGTGACCTTAGTATAAAAAGCCATAATCAAGATTTGTTCAAGATGTGATTAGATACTACTGCACAGATTAAAACATGGAAATTCAAAGTGGGCAGCATAGTGGTTAAAGGGGAAAACAGAGTAGGCTCAGCCAAGACATCGAAAGATTGAGGAACTGAAGAATGATATGGCGACAAACTCTAATTATATATATCCACCTATTAATAAGATTCAGAATCATTCAGGGATTAGACTAATATTTGGCAATCACAATTTTGTTTCGTGAGACCAAATAAAATATCAAGTGATCACTAAGGCTCTGTATGGTAACGCTTCTATTTTTTTTTAGTGTTTTTGGGTCTGGCACACTTTTATGTGTTTCTGTGTTTTTTGAGCATTTCTGGGTCCTGAAATGTTGTATGGTAACCCAGGAAAAAAAAAGTGTTTATGAAGTTTAGAAGAAATAGAAATCTGTATGGGTCGCACTTAAGAGAATCGTTTTCCTCGTTTACCAAAAGTTACATAATTGCCACTTACATCATGGCTTTTATAGTATTGATTTTTTTAAGCAAAATAGAAGGTATTTTACCCCTAGCTTTCTCATTTCACACCTTTCAAGGGAGTGATTTGCTTAGCCAATCAAATCACATATTGGAAAAAGTATAAATCCAATGGCAACAAGGCTTCCCAAAGGGATAGGTGTAGTAAAAATTACAACAATAATGGCTGAGAATCACTCTGTTCCAAGGAGGGAAAAGAAAATGCTTGTAGATGCATAGATAGGGATATGGGAGAAGACATACTAGTTTTTTCACAAATAGAATTCTAATAGAAAATGCACAATCAGAAGAAATTATAGATTGTAGGACTTCACAAATTTAAAGAGAGACACTGAACTCTGATGATAGTTTGTGAAAAGTCATTGATGTACTACATTAGTTTCACTATAGAATGGAGATCAAATAAATTTTCCATGAAGTAATGTTAAGCACTTCTTCATATTCATCACTGAAGAACAAAGAAAGTTAAATACCTCTAAGCTACCACAAGCAGCATAAGCTTCTTTACTAGCACAATCCTTACGATTAATATCAGTGCTAAAACATGAGGATCCATATCTGTTCGAAGGAATTCTTACAAGAAGTACCCAACCATCCATAATAATCCACCAATTCAATTCCAAAGAAACTATTATTTAAAAACCAAAATTTCCGATAACCTAGATTTCCCCCCCTTTTTTTTTTGGGGGGGGGGGGGTTTAGAAGAAAAGGAAAAAAGAGGAGATTCAATCAAGAGTACAAGGAGCTCTAGAAGCTCTGAACCATCCTAGTTTCTTTCGAATACCCAGAAACTGAGAAGTAAACTTGGAGAAAGAAGACCCAGAAGAAGAAGAAGTATTAACCGTTGCAGGAAGGATAAGTTGAACAGTACAGGGTGATACATCCAAGATTCACCGGACCAATCAACGGCCGCCATGTGTCACAGGGCAACCCGCTCCAAAACCAAGGAGAACCAACGGGGGGTCCCACCCGGGTGCGGCCTCACCCAAGTACGGCATGCATCTAGGCGTGGCCACACCCGGGCGCGGCCTGCACCCAGGCGCGGCCTCTCACCCAAGCGGGCCTGTACCCAGGCGCGACATCGTGGACCCGGACGTGATGTACACGGACACCGGGGCCACTCGTCTATGACCCAATCGTGTCACTACAGACTCATGTCACCACCAGGACTCTAGGCCATCGCTTAGAAGTCACGTCACCCAGACGGATTCAAGCACCAATGACGTTATCACCACACGCGGGTATCTATCCGCTAAGGATCTTGATACCACCAGGACACTCCCTCTCGCGGGGAGATGGCCAATCAGGATAGAGCCCTATTATCCAGGGCCTCTATCCACTCAACGGCACACTCGCCATCAAACTGAGACTCTCCACACCGCCATGCACTACTATAAAAGGAAAGGTACACCACCCTTAGAGGGGACATCTAAACTCATATTGAATAATTACTATTCATCTATTTGCTCAGGAGATCTAACTTTGGCATCGGAGAGCCCTAGGCCGGAACCACACTGGTTCTCTCTGTTGACCCCTTGGTCCACTTGCAGGTGACGGCACTCGCAGGACTGCTCGACGATTTCTTGACGCAATAGATTGGCGCCGTCTGTGGGAACGACGCTAGCCATTACAGCTACTAGCTCGCTTCCATATTCATTCAATGGCACGAAGGAAGGCTACCACCACCAGCAACGGAGCAAGGAATGGATCACCACCCCCAAAGTGCTCTCGCCGCAGAGCCAATGACCAGGACCATGTCCCTCTGGAGGAAGAGATCCCCCTTAATGACCAGTTTGTGGTCGATGAGCCCAACAATGGCGAGGCAGATGATGTGGTGGTGGAGGTGATACCTGACCCCAATGCTCCAGCCACTGTGGGTCAGATCAACGACCTGCAACGACAGATCCTTGATGAATAACGACTCTTTGGAGAATACCTGACACAGCGTGCGACGTCTCACCGCCGAAGGACGTCGCCATCAGCAAGGGTGGAATCCGTACCTCGACAAGAACCGAACCCTAGGAGATCATCTCCCAGGGGCGTGGGATCAGAGAGACTTGCGCAACGGGCAACCCCCACTCCACAGCAGGGGGATCCTTCCTAGCGTCCCAGGAGAACAAGAGACCTCTCGCCACGGTCAGAACGTGGGAAGACGCCAACACCCAGGGCGAGGGTGCCTAGCTCATAGAGATCAGTCCGGAGGTCTATGTTCGACGGACGACTTGAAGAAGGTCACATACCACGACGAAGCTGGACCTACAGAGAAGAAAGCCCCTCACCTTAATGACAGGGTTCATCATGGCGTGACCATTCACCATCCCGCCAACACTCAAGGCGGGAGGGGACATCTAGGAGAGAGCGTGAACAAGGTCGTAGCGAACGTCCTGCCAGGCGTGAGGGACAGACACGGGATGAGGAGCTTGATCGAAGACTTTGTGACCTGGATGAGAAGCTAGAAGGGCTGAAGAAGCAGACCAAAGGTGAGACACATTCCATACCTGGACAACACCCATTCTCGACAGAGATCATGTCAGCCACGCTACCTTCCAGGTTTCGACTACCCACCTTTGAACTTTACAGCAGTACCACTGACCCTAATGACCACATCAACTACTTTAATGGCATGATGATGCTGTATGGTAGGTCAGACGTGGTCTCTTGTCTGGCATTCCCTGCATCCCTCAAGGGAGCAACCACATCATGGTTCTCCAAGCTACGATCGAGATCTATATGCTCGTTCATAGAGTTATGCGAACAATTCATCACCCGCTTCCAAAGCAGTGTCAAGCAGAAGAAGACCACCGTCAATCTACTGAACGTGGTACAGAACCCTGGGGAATCTCTCAGGGAGTACGTTAGCAGGTTCACCAAGGAGTCCCTGGAGGTTCGAGACTTGGACGACCAGACACAGCATGCAGCCCTAGCAGGAGGCATCAGGGACTTAGACCTGATCAAGGACCTGGCACGTCATGAGACCAGGACTATGAAAGAGCTCCTAGAGCGGTGCAACGAGTTTTCAAATATGGCCGAGGTACTACAAGCTAGAACAAAAATAATCGAGGCCAAGCCGCAGGACAACAAGAGGTCAGCACCTGATGACTGTAAAGAAGGTATGAGGTCGAGGACAGAGCGTCGAGAAGAGAAGGGCGACCGCCTATCTGGGAGGACAGACCGTCGCCCAGAGAGAAGTGAGAGGGCAAGCACCCGTGAGTTCACACCATTAAACACCACCAGGTCCCAGATACTCATGCAGATCCAAGACCGTGACCTACTCCATTGGCCACGACCCATGCTAGCAGGACCAGAGAAGCGAAACCCTAACAAGTATTGTCTCTTCCACAAAGAGAATGGGCATGACACATAGGAGTGCTATCAATTAAAGAGAGAGATAGAACAACTTGTAAGAGCAGGAAGCTTGAACAAGTATGTGAAGGGGAGACGTGACAACCGCTCAGGCCAAGGAGACAGAGGTCGAGACGAAGATAGAGTGGAACCGAGACGAGAAGAAAGGAGAACAGATCGAGAGAGAGACCGCCCAGAAGAGCCGAGAGATGCAACAGAACCTAGTGGCACCAAGGGACCTCCTATCCTCACCATACTTGGAGGACCGGGGCAAGAGTCCACCAGAAAAGCTAAAGCCCATGTCGGGTTTGTGGGAGTAGCAGAGAAGCCAAGCAAGATAGCCAAGATCGAGGCAGTGATCTCCTTCTCGGATGAAGACCTGGAAGGACTAAACTTCCCACATGAGGATGCCCTGGTAGTATAGGTGGAGGTAGCCAACCGACCTGTACACAGGGTACTGATAGACACAGGGGCGTCTATTGACGTACTCTCCTTGGACGCCTATTGACAGTTTGGGTTCGGGGACGATGAACTCAAACCAGAGCCCACGTACCTCCATGGATTCTCAGGTGCCACCGCCTCCATCAGAGGTACCATAGAACTACCTGTTACCTTCGGGGTATACCCTCGATAAGTGACTATCATGGTGAATTTCATAGTCGTCAAGTCCGTGGTGTCCTTCAACGGCCTCCTAGGGCGACCATCTCTGACAGCCCATAGAGGAGTCATATCACCACTTCACCTGAAGATGAAGTTCCCCACTGAAAATGGGGTAGGCGAAGTCCGAGGAGATCAGAAGAAAGCAAGGGAGTGCTACACCACCTTCATGAAAAAGAACAATGGTAACACCCATGGAATGGCACTTTGCCTAGAGAACATGGTCAGTGACCAAAGAGATGAACTGACAAAGAGAAGAGGAAGACCAGTGGAAGACCTCATCCCATGGCGCCTCAGTCGAGATGATCCCTCCAAGGTCGTACAGGTTGGCTCGCTACTAAGCAAGGAACAGAAAGAAGGGCTTGGACACCTCCTCTAAGCGAACATGGATGTCTTTGCATGGTCGACCTCCGACATGCTGGGAATACCACGTTCCATAGCAGAACACCAACTACATGTCGACTCAACTAGGAAGCCCATTCAACAGAAGCGGCGTAACTTCACCCTCGACCGACAAGCAGCAATCAAGGAAGAGGTCGAGAAGTTAAGCCAGTTAGCGTTCATCAGAAAGGAGAAGTTCTCAACCTGACTTGCAAACATGGTCATGGTACCAAAGCCAAGTGGGAAGTGGAGGATGTGTGTCGACTAAACCGACCTGAATAAGGCATGCCTAAAAGATGAGTACCCACTGCCCAAGATCGACCTACTGATCGGCGCCACCGCCAGCCATGAGATGCTGAGTTTCATGGATGCCTACTCCGGGTGCAACCAGATCCTCATGCATGAGGGTGATGAGTCCTACACCGCATTTCGGATGGACAAAGAGAACTACTGCTACAACGTCATGCCGTTCGGGTTGAAGAATGTAGGGGCCACCTATCAAAGGATGGTCAACAAGATGTTCGAGGAGCAGATCAGGCACAACATGGAGGTATATGTGGATGACATGCTCGTGAAAAGCATCCACGCCAACCAACACCTGATCGACTTAGAGGAAGCATTCACAGTACTGAGGAGGAACCAGATGAAGCTAAACCCTGCAAAGTGCGCCTTCAGTGTAACGTCAGGAAAATTCCTGGGGTTCATGGTCTCAGTACACGGAATAGAAGCCAACCCATCCAAGATCAAGGCCATCCAAGAGATGGTACCTCCTCGGACGGTCAGGGAAGTGCAGAGGTTGAATGGAAGGGTCGCCACCCTTTCCAGGTTCGTGTCACGATCAGGTGATAAGTGCTTACCATTCTTCAAAACATTGAAGAACTTCCGAAGCCCTAAAGATTTCACATGGACAGAAGAGTGCCAGAAGGCGTTCAAAAAATTGAAGGAGTACCTAGAGAGCCCACCACTGCTTGGGTGACCAGAACCTAACGAAGAGTTGTAGCTCTACCTGGCCGCCACCCCTGGCGCGGTCAGCGCAGTACTGCTGAAGGAAGAAGACAAAGTCTAGAGGCCTATCTACTACGTCAGCCATGTTATGATCGATGCAGAGACCAGTTACACTAGGATCGAAAAGGTAGCCTATACATTGGTAATCATAGCTAGGAAGCTACGACCATACTTCCAAGCTCATACCATCACGGTCCTCACAGACCTACCTCTGAAGAAGATACTCCACAAGCCAGACGTCTCTGGATGATTAATAGCATGGGCAGTGGAGTTAAGTGAGCATGACATCAGGTTCCAACCAAGGACAGCCATCAAAGGCCAGGCTCTTGCAGATTTTATTGCAGAGTGTACCCTGTCTGAGATCAAACCAGAGATAGGGGGCCCGAGGAGAAGGATCACGGATCGTGAGACATGTTCGTGGACGAGTCGAGTAACGCGGCAGGAAGCGGCGCTGGCCTCATATTAACCAGCCCCGAAGGATTCCGTATCCAATATGCTCTTCGATTCACCTTCCAAGCATCCAATAATGAAGCAGAATACAAAGCACTACTAGCTGGACTCTAGGTGGCTAGAACCATCCAAGTCACACACCTATCCACCCGGAGCGACTCCTAGCTTGTGGTGAATCAGGTGAATGGAGAGTACGAGGCGAAAGATGATAGGATGGCATCATACCTAGCACGTGCTCAAGCATTGATTGAGGGTTTCATGAAGTTCGAGATGGTTCGAGTTCCCAGGGACGAGAATGCCGCCGCCGATACCCTATCAAGGCTAGCCAATGAGGAACTCCGAAATTTGGCTAGTGCAGTCTATATTGAGATCCTGCATGAGCCAACGTATAAGGAAAAGTAGGTTAACGAAATCGAGGAGGGACCTAGCTGGATAGACCCTCTACTCAACTACCTCCAGAATGACGTCTTACCAGAAGACAAGGCCGAGGTAAGGAAGATCAGGATGAGAGCTGTAAAGTACACCGTCCTAGATGGGGTACTGTACAAGCGAGGGGCAATAGCACCACTACTCCGGTGCCTAGGACCCAAGGGGGCAGAGTACGCCCTAGCAGAAGTCCATGAGGGGATATGTGGAAGCCACATAGGGGGACGAGCCCTAGCCTACAAAATCCTTCGTCAGGGACTATACTGGCCACGAATGCAAGAGGAGGCCATCCAATATGCCAAGAAGTGCGAGCAATATCAGTTGTTCGCCCCAGTACCCCATCTACCCGCCACCAAGCTGACATCAATCCTCAACCACATACCTTTTGCCATGTAGGGACTGGACATCTTAGGCAACTTCACCGCAGCACCGGGAAATAGAAAGTACCTGGTCTTCGCGATTGACTACTTCATCAAGTGGGTCGAAGCTAAACCATTGGCCAAGATAACAGAGATAGAGATGGAGAAGTTCATCCGCGACAACGTCATCTAAAGGTTTGGGGTACCACAGATCCTTATCTCAGACAACGGCAAATAATTTAACAACCCCAAATTCCAGGCATTCTATCACAGCTACAACATCGACTATCGGCCTGTATTGGTAGCATACCCATAGGCCAATGGTCAGGTGGAGGTCACGAACAGAACACTACTGGACGGAGTCAAGAAAAGGCTAGAGGGAGCCAAAGGAAAATGGGTCGAATAGCTACCAAGCGTTCTGTGGGCATACCAAACTACAGTACGGACACCCACATGAGAGAGCCCATTCTGCCTATCATATGGCAGTGAAGCATTGGCGCCAGTAGAGATCTGTGCCATATCCCATAGGGTTCTGCACTTCAACGAACGTACCTATATCGACGGACTACGGGTGAACCTAGACTTTATAGATGAGGTCTGTGAGAGAGCACTACTAAGGAACGTTGTCCACCAACAACGTACTGCCAGGGTCAAGGAAAGGCTATTCCACCAGGGAGATCTAGTCCTACGGAGGGCAAGTGCATCACAGCCATAGAAGGCAGGGAAGCTGTCAGCTAACTAGGAAGGACCCTACATAGTCTCCAAGCAGATACGTCTAGGGATCTACCGCTTGAAGACTCCAGGGGGCAAGAATGTAGACTGTACCTAGAACTCAGAACACCTGAAGAAGTATTACTAGTAGAAGCAAACAGCTCCATCAATAGTAGCGATTAAGTAGTAGCGATCTTGGTAGTGGTAATGACAATAGTAGCAAGCGATGCCGATGAAGCGACATCAACATTTTAAGGGCAATTTGAAAATTTTCATTCAAAATAAAGAGGTGTTTCGGGAATACTTGTCTTCTTCTATCACTTAATCGAATCACTGCCACTACACCAAAGCGTCATGCCACCACTGAGGCTTTATGCCTAAGGCAACATGCCACCACTGAGGCTTTATGCCTAAGGCATCGTCATGCCACCATCGAGGTTTTATGCCTAAGGCGTCATGCCACCATTGAGGCTTTATGCCTAAGGCGTTATGCCACCATTGAGGCTTCATGCCTAAGGCGTTATGCCACCACTGAGGCTTCATGCCTAAGGCGTCATGCCACCACTGAGGCTTCATGCCTAAGGCGTCATGCCACCATCGAGGCTTTATGCCTAAGGCATTATGCCACCACTGAGGCTCTATGCCTAAGGCGTCATGCCACCACCGAGGCTTTATGCCTAAGGCGTCATGCCACCATCGAGGCTTTATGCCTAAGGCGTTATGCCACCACTGAGGCTCTACGCCTAAGGCGTTAAGCCACCAAGGTCCAATGACCACCAAGGCGCAATGCCACTATCAAAATCCCATGACTATCAGGGGTCATAGGGCATCAATGCGCAATCAACCACCAAGAGATAATGCAATCAAAGAAAAGTAACAGCGATCACATAGAGAAGTCATAATAGTTACAACTCAAGTTCAAAAAGGAAAAAGGTCAAGACGTCTACAAGATCGGTACGGCCATAGGGTCAAGGGACCACAGAGGGGTGGGTCACCTCCGACCCAGCAGGAGACATCATGTCCACCTCGAGAAGGCGCATAGCAGCACCCCCCTCAGGCAGGGTAGCCTCTACCTCTGACACTGGAACGCTCTCTACCACCGCTACATCAGGAAGTGCTGCAGCAAACTTAGAGAACCCCAAGACAGAGAAGTCATAATCGGGGGTCACCTCCAGGACACAAGCGGCTAAGTCCTGGACCCCTCCCTCATAGGCAGACTGAAGCTATGCCTGATACAATGCCGAGAACACCGAGGACGCCTGAAACTCAGCCACAGCTCGCTCGCTTGCAGATGCCAGCTCTGCCTCATGACTCCCCCTCAACGAATGAAGCTCCTCCTCTAAGGCAAGAACCCTGGTCGAGATCTTGGCCGCACCAGTAGAGGTCACACAAAGCTCCTCAGACACCTCCTGATGCCCTCTGTGCGTCGGCCTCGGCCCTCTCACGGGCATCGATCTATCCCTGGAGCTCCCTCTCCACATCACGTAGGGTGCGCTGTATCTGCACCTCACGAGAAGCGTGACTCTCCAATCGAAGCACCGCCTCAGTAACATGGTGATGGACCTACAATCAATATGGCAAGCGATAAAATACTCTAAGTATAAGTGGAGCAATGAACATAACGAGACAAAAAAGGGATAACTCACCGAAGCCATATCATGGTAGAGAGTCTAGGCCAGACACGCATCGCTAAGCCTCTGCAAGGCCACCCTCATGGTAGGGAGCCTACCCCTGTCCACCCACTCCCGTGACACGCCAGCTCCAGCCAAGGTCGAGCCCTCTGGCACGCCCAAGGTGATCACCAGGGACTCATCCATTGCGGGAAGATCAGTGGCAGTACCACCAGAGAAACTCACCCCTTTCCCCTTGGAGAGGGGCAATGCAGAAGACCCGGAAGGGGCGACAGATGGAGGCAGAGGCACAGAGCTTGAAACGCCATCATCATCAGGAGAAGTACGGGGAAGGAAGACACGCACACCAGAGCTCATCACATGGGCATGTCCTGGACCACCCTTCCGCTTCGCTCCAATAGCCATAGGCGCAGAAGGACCACCAACATTTGTCACTCCAGCAGATGGACCACCCTGAGAAGCGGCCTTCCTCCGTAGATTGCCACGGAGCAAACTGAAGTCTGGACGCATATCCACTGCATAGGCAGCCCAACCAGTCAGATGACATATATATTCAAATACAAACATGCCAATCAAGTACAAAAGACAGTGCTCTTACCAGGACTCAGCTTCCAGAGGGACAGGAAGGCCTCCGAGTCCAACTCCTGGACGTGGAACAAATCTCGACCCAGGCACAGCTTGAGGGAGTCACCCTCAAAATCACTCAGCTCAAGCCCCTGGTTGACCCTCTTGAGGTCAATGACTTCCCTAACAGTCCATAGTGGGCATCGGGGGACCATGGCAAAAAAGAAGCGATCCCTCCAATACTTCACATTGCTAGTGATCCCCATGAGAAGCTCCACAGAGGCATAGGGCCCCTTGAGCACGCGATGAGCAAAGTGATAACATCCATGATTCCCTTTCTTCAACAGATAAAAGTGGGAGAACAGGGGAACAGTAGCGGCACGCCCCAGGCGGACGAAAAAGACATAGAAACCTAAGATCACCCTCCAAGAATTGGGCAACACCTACCCAGGGGTGAGGTGCCAATGCTCTAACACCAACTCGGCAAAGCGAGGGATAGGAAGGCGAAGGCCCTGGAGAAAAAAGGAACGATAGAGACAGATCTCATTCGTACGATGAGAGAAGGCATACTCGTCGGGTCCAGGAGTATGCAACACGACCTTAGTGGGAATATGGAACTCCTCACTGAGGGAGACCAAGTCAGAAGGTGACAAGATGCTAGCAACATGGCCCAACCTATCAGCAGGACCGGCGACTGAGGACGCCGCCCCAGAGGGCCTACGATCCCTACTAGGACCAGAGACACTAGAAGGTCCCACACCTCCATCAATAGCACTAGGGGAGGGTATAAAGGGTGGAGTACCCACAGAAGAAGGCGATCCTGGGGAACGCTCCTCTGAAGATCCAACCCCGACTAAAGCAGGGCCAAGGTCACCTGAAAACGACATGAACGACAAGAGGAATGGACTACTTACTCAAGAAAGTGATCTCCCAGATGAGAAGTTAGCAAGAAAAATGAAATGAAGGCCACCTGTAAAGTATAAATGGCAGATCCATCACAGACAAGAAGAAGAAAAGTGGAGAAGCATGAGGGTCCATCACACCCCCGCCGTGGCCACCATAGCCGCCGCCTCACACCCGCAGGCGGCGGCCACCCAGGCGTGGCCTCGCGCAGGTGCAGCGACCCAGCTGCCACACGCCCACAGGCATGGCCTCATGCCCCACAAGTGCGGTGACCTAGGCATGGCCTCACACCCCACAGGCGCGGCGACCCAGGCCCGGCTTCACGCCCCACAGGCGCGGCCACACCAGCATGCGCTACCTCACCTAGGCGCAGCCCTGCATAAAAAAAAAAAAAAAAAAAAAAAAGAAAAAAGAAAAAGAAAGAGAAGGGGTCAAAATTACCTTAGGTGGAAGGCAATCGCATGGGGAGGCAGGCACACGACGACGCGGCCACACCAATGGCACAATCAAGTGATAGAGACCACTAGAGGCAAGGCACTCAAACCAAGCACCACTCAAGCCCTCCAAGTAAACAAGGCACCAAGTGAGCACCAAGCAAACACAAGGACCCAAAATCAAGCAAAATGGATACTAGTCTAGGTGACCCAAAAGACAAGCACATGGTGGGCACCAAAAAGAGGACAAAAGACAAAAAGTGGAATGCAAAGGAGAAATTAAAGAAGAGCAAAATGGGAGACAAAAAGTAAGAAAGAGAAATGAGAAGTGAAAGAAGAGAAAGTGAAGGAGAGGAACATATATCTACAAAAAACAAAGGAAGAAAAAGTGTAGGAGGAAAGGTTTGAACCCCCAACCTCTCCTACCTCACTAATAGATTTACAGGCAAGCCCCGTAAAGAAAGTTTATTCACAACGGACCCCTCACTATGTAAAGGCATCTACTCTCTTGGACATCCTATCTCAAGAGAGTGGGGGGCAAATGATACATCCAAGATTCATCGGACCAATCAGCGGCCGCCACGTGTCACAGGGCGACCCGCTCCAGAACCAAGGAGAACCAACCGGGGGTCCTACCCGGGCGTGGCCAACACCCAGGCACGGCCTGCACTAGGCACGACCTCACCCAGGCACGGCCTCACCCAGGCGTGGCTTGCACCAGGCGCGGCCTTAGTTAGTAAAGTCGCGTATCATACGCGTATTATATGCGTTCCCGTATTTTTAAACGTATAATACTCCCGTCCCCGTATTTTCCCGTATTTTTATAAAAAAATGCATTTTTTAAGCAAGCACGTATTATACTCGAATAATACACGTATTATACATTTTTTTTATAAAAAAAAAATTATCCAAAAGATTAGAATTTAGGGAAACGATTTCACTTTCCCTTTCGTCCCTTTCGATTTGCGTTGAACATCCAACCGTTGCAGGCAAAAGTAGCCGCCCTCCATCTCCAATCATCCTTGCCATCTCCGTTCAACAAAGCGGCACTTAAGTCTTGTACTCTCCTCTTGTTTCTCTGGTCTTTCAACTTGCTCATGTCATTTTCAGACAATCTACATTCATTTCTTGTAGATTATTGATATTTTGGTATGTTAAATGATAATCTTAGAGATGTTATATAGCATATTATATTATTGTGTTTATTTTAGTTTATAAAATCATGATATTATTTTGTTTATTAGGTGGTGAATGCATGTTATATAATGAATATATGTCCGTTTTTTTTAAAGTATTATTGCCGTCTATGCCGTATTATATCCGTATTAAACGCGTACCGTATTATTACCGTATGCATTTTATGAAGCCGGATTTTTGAAAAGTATTATTACCGTCTAATCCGTTTAACTGCCGTACGTATCCGTTCCCGTTCAATTGCCGTTCCCGAACTTACTAACTAAGGGCGCGGCCTCACCCAAGCCCGGCCTGCACCTAGGTGCGGCCTCACCCAGGCGCGGCCTGCACCCAGACGCAGCCTGCATCCAGGCGTGGCCTCACCCAGGTGCGGCCACACCCAGGCGCAGCCTACACCCAGGCGCGGCCTGCACCTAGGCCCGACCTCTCACCCAGGCGGGCCTGCACCCAGGCACGGCATCGTGGACGCGGACGTGATGTACACGGACATCGGGGCCACTCATCTATGACCCAATCGTGTCAGTATAGACTCATGTCACCACCAGGACTCTAGGCCACCACTTAGAAGTCACATCACCCAGACAGATTCAAGCACCAATGACGTTATCACCACAAGCGGGTATCTATCCGCCAAGGATCTCGATACCACCAGGACAGTTCCTCCCGCAGGGAGATGGCCAATCAGGATAGAGCCCTGTTACCCAGGGCCTCTATCCACTCAACGGCACACTCGCCATCAAACTGGGACTCTCCACACCGCCATGAACTACTATAAAAGGAAAGGTACACCACCCTTAAAGGGGACATCTAAACTCATATTGAATAATTACTATTCATCTATTTGCTCAGAAGATCTAACTTTGGCATCGAAGAGCCCTAGGCCAGAACCACACTAGTTCTCTCTGTTAACCCCTTGATCCACTTGCAGGTGACGACACTCGCAGGATGCTCAACGATTTCTTGACGCAACACAGGGAATGGACGCCATTAAAGTTTCTAGAAGAAACAGTTCTAAGCCTTTTCTATCCACATAAATAAAATCCTCTCAATCACCAATGCAACCTCTGTGGCTCTAGGGTGGAAATGAGGCATGTTGATGCCACCCACATCAAGGTCTGCTCGCACAAACCCTCATGTTTTTCTGCCTCTCTCGTGAATCCTCTTCGCACTAGAGGTTGAGTCGATGGAGATTTGCAGAGGTGGAGCATGAAGAGAGCACCAGCGGAGAGTTGCAGAGGTTGTAGGCGAAGAGAGCAACTGATTTCTTCTCGGATTTGCAGAGAAGAAGCAAGAAGGTAGTCTTGTGAGTGAAAGAACACTATTTTTCTTCTCGGATTGTGAAGTGTTAGGGTAAAAATCCCCTATTTGTTATGTTTAGTTGACACTTTACCATTTTGCCCTCGTTAACTTAAGTGAAGCTCATGTTTCTCCGAAAATTTGAAGAAGTGCTTCTCTCATGTGAGAAACACCAATTTGGTGTTTTGCAAATGTGTGCTAAAAGTGAGCCAAGTGCACGGTTCGTTTCAAAAAAACAAAAAATCAAACCGGACATTACCATTTAGATTTTAGCGTGTTTTTGTTAAAAAAAAAAACCAAAAAAACACCAGAAACACTAAAAAAGAACGCTACCATACAGAGCCTAAGACACTAAAAAACCATCGAAGATCAGAACGAGATAAAGAACCATAATTAAAGAAAAGCATATATATATAATAAAAGACAAACAGAATTGAGGGGGAACCAATCCTCAAACCCGGGGGTCCCACAATCCATATTCTCTTAGACACCTCACAAGTAAAAAAATAAATGGCAGATCGATTCATGGGGAGCACCGCATAAATCATGAGAAGGGTCAATAGGTAACCATTATGTTGAAGTGTCACGGACAGGAAGCCCATTAGAAAGAAGCCTCCAAAAAGCATTTTGAATTTAGGATGTATGCGAAATTTACATAAAAAAAATCTCCACCACCTAGGGGTAAATTGATCATACACTAATCACCTAGAAGATTTATTTTAAAGAGAATGAAGGGACTTAGTAGCCAACTTGGTAGTAAGCAAATAAATCTTAGAAAGAGCCCACCACTTATGATCCTCAGCTTAGGAAGGGTAAGCTTACGAATTTTAGTAATCCAATGCTAAGGCATATAAGAAGACAATAAATCCAAATTCCAACCTGGCTCTAAGATATAATCATTTACAAGCTGAGGAAGATCCGTGTGAGCATAATTAGATGGGGATACGGAAAAGAGGGGTTGAAGGGAGCCAAGATTCATACCAAAACAGGCATTCCTACCAGATCCAACCTTTATATAAACCATCTTTTGTAAAATAGGAACATTCCCAACGATACTGTTCCATGTCCAAGAGCCTCTTTTAGCCAAAACCCTTAAATTAAAAATAGATTTTTGATAGTAATATATGACTCATAACATTCTCGCCCACATGGCAAAAGGTTCAACTAGAAAACTCCATCCTAATTTTAAGAGGAGTCTTATTATGAGTGGAAGAGTCACGCAAACCCAAATCCCCTTCAAACTTTGGAGAACAGACATTTTGCCAAGAAATGAGATGAAGCTTTTTGCTTCTTCCCTTATCCCCATTCCAAAATTTAGAACAAATAGGATCAAGACTTTGACAAGTTTTAAAAAGGTGCAAAGCAAGACATAAGATAAGCATGGATAGAGGCCAAGATTAATTGAATTAACACTCGACGATTGACAACAGATAACAAATTAGATTTCCAAACTAAGAGTTGACTCTTAACTTTATGAACAATATGATCAAGGCCCTCAACATGAGATCGAGGATGGAAAAGATTGGTTTCCAAATACACCGTATCTAGTGACATTTCTTTAGTCTCTATGAGAGAAGCAAGACAAAAATTTTCATTCTGAGGGACATTTTTACTAAAAATGAAGGTCACTCTTGCCATAATTAATATGTTGTGCCAACAAATCTGGAGAACAAATCTAGAATAGATTTAATGGTCAAAATGTCATCAGTAGTAGCCTGACAAAAAATAAAATTATCATCCGCAAAAGTAAATGAAAAACTTCTAGACCAAATTGAGAAACTTTAACACCACTGAACATGCCCAAATCCCTATAAGCAGATAAAAGACGTGAAAGTGTCTCCTTAGTAGTAATAAAAATATAGGGACTCAAAGGGAAACCTTGACGAATACCTTGTGAGGGCTCAAAATACTCAAAAAAGCTACCATCCAATTGAAGGAATAGTGGGATCATCTTGGATTCACAACTATTGAAAATCATTGGGCTACCACAAGGTCACCCATGGGACCCTAGGGCAATCCCATGGTTGCCCATGGGAACCCTAAATAATAATTGGGTCTCACATGGTTGCCCATAGGAACCTTAGGGAATCCCAATTAGGGTTTGGTATAAAATTTTTACTAGGCCTGTAAACGGATCGGATTCGGCTCGGATACGGATCGGATGTAATCGGATTCGGATATTTCTTGGTCGAATACGGATACCTCTAAACGGATTCGGATGGATTCGGATGCGGATCGAATTCGGATTTTTGACCATCCGTTTACACCTCTGCCTTGTGTAACCTGAACCTTGCTCCTCCTAGTGGATACAATTCACTCTCAATCCATAGTTTTAGATCATGATTCTCTTCTCCTCATATTCTAGAACCTGTTGAATCTTCAAAAACCCTCAAGATCATTATTTACTTAATTTTTTATAATTAAGTATTCGGATTCGGATTTTTATCGGAGTATTCGGATTTTTTCCCGAAGATCTCTAATCGAATACGGATGCCCCTAAACGGATAAGGATGCGGATCGAATTTGGATTTTTGGTTATCCATTTACAACCCTAATTTTTACATCAACCCTCTCTTTTCTTGGCCCATAAAATTATGGGATCTATAAGAATTGAGCAGGTCATCTCCTTTCCATCCCATGGAAAGAAGGATCTATTCCATAACCGAATGTGCAGCAGAAAATAGATCGATTCGTGTTTCTGATGACATTAATAAACTTAATGCAAAAAATAAACATTAAGATCTACAAACCTATAGAGCCTCAACTGTTGCTCCTCCTCTAGATAATAGTTCTTCCCCTAACAAGCCGTTCAACTTGAATCTCCTTGATGTAGTAGAAGATCTTCAAGCCAAACCAGAATTTCTTCTCCAAAAACACTAGATCCAATAAGAAAAAAAAACTAGAGTTTCCAAAACCTTAATAGATCTCACAACTCTAGAGAGCAAGAGAACCAGGGAGAAGAGAGAAGAGAGAAGAGAGAGGAGAGAGAGAGGTAGGGACGATTGTGAGGACAATGACATGGCGGGGGATCGTCATGTGTCCTCTACCTCATCCTTCTTTTAGGGGAAGATGAGAGAGGTGAATTGTATGTAGGAGTCGTCACCTAGAGGAGGGTCTAGGACTAAAAAATTGTACTGTAATGACTCTCATGCTACACCCTTCTGGGGACAAATGGTCCATTGGTCTGAGTACGGGTCAAGTTACGGTCCGGAGAAGGTATTAGGCACCCCAGTCCACCTGGACTTGCCAGTCTTTCTATTGCTAGGCACAATTAGGTAAGGTCATAACATGCATTAGAGAGAATGTAAAGTACAAGAAAGCTATAAGAGAGTAAAATACAAGGGAAGGTAGCGAAACACATATCCGGAGGTTCGGCTGCAAGGCAAGGGTCAGTATACATGAAAATAAAGAAATGACTAAAGACCTATGGGACCTAAGCATGGTTGACTCTAATCTAAACAAGGATAAGAGACGAATATGAGAACGAAGATGATAGTTCAATGTATATGCATGGAGTAGCATGGAAATTGAAAATAAAGCATGAAAGCGTGTGTGCACGGCATGCAAAGAGATTAATATAAATGTATGCATGAGGGAGTCTTAGACTACAAGGGATGGGGATCATGAAAAGATGCATGCATGGAGATAAAATACAACATAACGGGGAGATAAATAATAAAAGAAAAAAGGGTGTGACCACCATCTGACCACCATCTAGAAAGATGGGATCACACTCCTCTAGGTGATGCAAAGCGAATATTAAGTGAAAATAATGTATTAAAGAGAACTTAAAAATGAAGTAGAACCTACATAGTTGAATGCAGATCGAAAAAATAGTGTCGAGGTTTCCCTTTTGTAACTCAAGAGATTTGTACGTTAAGCAAGTATCGCCACTTGTAAGGCTTCTCTTATCTCTTGTACTTGAACACTTCGTTGGCCAAGCACCAAAATCACCGAATTGATGTCCTTAGGCTTTGATCTTGAAGTTTTGATAGGGATTGTGGCCTCAAGAGGTGGGAGAGGCAATAGGTTGAGGCCAAGTGAGGGCCAAAGGCTAAAGACTTGGAGCTCTTGAATAGGGGCTAAGTGTGCACTATGGGCTAAGGGATCACCAAGTAAAGTCCATGTAACCCTCCTCAATGTGAGAGCGGATGTATTTATAGATGTAGAGGGGTGTGTGCACTTCCAAATTCATGGGGATGGTTGGGTTCATCCGGATCATCCAATTGGGGTGTCTTTACATCGACGGTGGGTGTGAAGTCAAGGTAAGGACCAGTAGAATGGGGGCAAGTGTTTAGTTGCTTTAGGAAGTGTTTCTTGGGGCCTAAGGGAGCCAAGATTGAGGTCCAAGGTGCCAAAAATAGGCTTGGTTACGAAAGGAATTGAGATCAGAGTAAAAAAAGGTAAGTTTGGGCTTCTCGAATTTACAAAGATTCGACATTGAAATTGCCTAAGTTGACATCGAAGTGGGGTGAAATCGACATTGAGTGGCTGTTGATGAATAGTACTTGACATCAAAGGTTGGTGTTTGGTTGTAAAAGATTGAATTCTGAGTATCGAAGCAAGTCAGATAGTAGAGATGTTCTGCCCGATAATGAGAGGGCATAGATCGATGTTGATGGTAGGTAGGCTCGATGTCAATAGCAGGTAGGCTCGATATCGACTTGGGGCCTTTGAGTGTCGATATGGGTTCCAGTGTCGACAAGCATAGAATGGGCTATTTAGGCCAGGTTCTAGGCTGGGCTAGGCTGGTTCCAAGGGGTCTGGGTCAGGGCTAGCCTTTTCAGGGATCTTGGAGGACTTGGAGGCTCTGGTTTGGGATCTGGCAAATGGAAGGGACGATCGGTGAATGGATTCGGGTAGTGCACACTGACTCTACATCCACAAATACACCGGCTCTAGGCCTTAGTGGGTACTCGTCATCATTATGAGAAACCTTTGAGGGGAAAGACAAAATGAGGTGTCTACAGAATGCCCCTCTTTGACTGAGACTGTACAACAGTTGAAAGTCAAAGAAGTGATTTTGCGAACACTTCATTTTTGCGGATTGAGTGAAAACTCACCAGTGTCTTGCTCAGGGACACTGTATGTGGGGGATAGCGGCGTACCTGCACAGCTGGCTCCATTGGTTGAATTTGTAGTAATGCTCTGGCGACCAATAGTTTGGGCTGCGCTAACTGGAGTGACGAGACTAGCCGGTAGTGCGGGCACTTCCATTGGGGTTGTAAACAGTATCTGCCATGGTATCAGCGTACTGGGGAATATTGTCGTTGATAGGGCAAGAGTGCACGTGATGATTGCCAATAGTACGGGTGCATGGGGAGTAATTCGCCATTGATAGGGCGAGATGTTTTGAAGGATTGCCAATAGTATGAGCACTCGTGGGGATAAATCCGCTATTGATAAGGTGTGACACATGGGTAGTTTTGTAATTATCGCAGGTGGCTATATAGCTCTGGCCATGGTGAGGGCAAACTATGAATTTTGTCGATGTAAGCACGTGCAGAATACGTTGATTGAGATCCCAAGCTGGTAAATGCCGATTATGCGGGCATGATTGGAGATTGGGAATCTTGCTTGGTTATGAGTATGGGCCACATGTAAGGTGGGCATTAGCATGCTAGGGGTACCAAGTCACCATGAGGGTGGACCCTACATGCCCAAATTTTGAATTTTGGTGGCAAACTACCTAGTTTGATACTGAAAATGTCTTCTTCGACAGTGAGAGCCCTCGTCGACATTGAAGTATTTTATTCGATAGTGGTTCGATATCGAGGGATACCCTGTTCGATGTCGATTCTACGAAAAAACTGCCATTATGAATATGAAGGGTCACCTTCTGATTTCATTTCTCTTCTTTCCATTTTCGAGCTCTTAAGGTTTCCTGGCAAGTTTTTGGGGATTTGAGGCAGTGTGTGACCATTTGTGGGTGAAATCCTTCATTCTTGGGCTTAGATTGATCGTGCTCTTCTCTTCTTCATTCCTATCCGAGTGGATTTGTGAGAGAAGCCAGGGTTTTCTTGGATTTCTTTGTTCTTTCTCGCTTCTACTTTGTTCTTCTTCATCATGTCTGGCAAAGATAGGGGCAAAAGGCCCATGTTGCCCAGTGATACTCCTCCTCCCAAGAGGTAAAGGAGTTCGAGCATTGTGATACGGGAAGGGGATGATCCCACTCGCCGCCCGGAGATTGATCCGGATGAGGATGTTTTGAGCGATTGTGGGGAGACATCGAGGGCTCCATGGTATGAGGGCCACCTCCTCCGTGACAAGCCCATGCATATTTGCAACAACACATGGAAGCAATCGAGAGTAAGCATTTGAACCCTTCATGCTTGGATTTTGGTACTTGCTTGTATCGTGCTTTATGCTTCATTTGTATATTTGCAATATTGGAATGCCATGTCACTTTGCATTGCTTGATGTCGTTAGACCTGTTTGATTGTTTTGTCTAGCATTTGAAACCTCTGTTGGATTGTTCTGATGTCGGAACTGTGTTTAATCCATTATGCCAATTGCGTGCCAATCCTTGTTTTGGGCCTTTGGGATCCACTGGCGAAAGGCGGCCTTAGCTTAGGTTGATCCATGGAGTTATCCAATTTAAAATCTATGCTTATGTGATCTTTGGCTTCTGTTGATTCTGTTTTCCAGGCATGTGTCGATGTAGTTTACCTTATTCGGATTAGTAGTACTCTTGATTGGCTTTTGGAGATTTGTTTTCTCCTGACACAGGTTCGTGTATGGGGCGATCCATTTTGGAACCAGTGTTAATATAGTTCCTAGCCTGGATGTCACTTGGCTTGCTTGCCAGGCCTTTACAATTTTTGAACTTTGTTGATTGACTTGTCAATGTCCATTGGATTAGGCTTTGTAAAACTTGATTTTGAACTCCTATTGCCTGTTGTGCTTGTAATTCCCAATTATACTTGGCTTCATCAAAATTTTCATTAATAGCCAGTATCTGTTTGAGGTACTCTGATTTTTAGGTTATTCTATAGATTGCCACTATGTGGGATGAATTGTCACACCCCACTCCCTACATCTAGGGCCATGTGACTAGAATACCCCTTATTCTAATCCAACAACAAGATCTACACTTTGCAGTGCCAAGAACACTGACCCAACAATATAATCTTAATCAAAGTACTAGCGGAAGCATAATAATATAATATAAATATCAGAGTATGGAAGCTAATAGGATGATATCATATAAGTAGGTTGAATCTTATTCCATCATAACATTGTTTGACAAAAGTACCAAGTATATAAGTATACAAGTCTAAACTAATAAAGAGACTTAAAGAGTAATTAATTATAATCTAACAGTTAAACAAAATGCTCAAATATCCCAAAGGGGCCTCAAGTCACACTACACCGCTCCATAGGCACAAGCCTCGTATGTGCACTCCAGTCGGTGCTCCTCCTCATTGGGAACACCCCAAATAACCAAGTCTGTCAACTCACGGGTAGGGAGGATCCACATCCACCGCTACAGCATCACCTACATCCATATCTTAGAAAAAAGGATCCTCGAGGGATGAGCTTCCACCAAGCCCAGTGACCAATTAGATCATGCAAGCATACACATACAATCATGAATGCACATCTCACAAGGACGCAACCCAAACCTGATAAGCAAATCCCATAACATCCCATACCACCAAGACAATTCGTACATCAGATTTAGTTTACTGTCATGCACATGAATAAATTCCAGTTTTAGTATGCATCCACCTAACAATCAAATGCCTAACTCTATGAGGTAAAGTACTACTGCAACATTCCTTAGGTAGCGTCCCCGGAGAGTCAAACACGGTGACTATCCAACGATAGCAATCCGAGTTGCGTTTGGAAGCCTGCGAGACCGGGTTGTCCGTAAGTCCTCGAGATAACCTTAGCTCTCACCCAAATACCGATGGTCTGTTGAGAATGACACCCCAGTCCATCGGAAGTCACCACTGATTACCCAATACCTTTCCCCCTATTGGTAAGGGGTGTACCACTGAGAAGTATGACCCTAACCATATGCATCTACATGGATAAAGGTGCATGCATACGTATAGGCCATAGGTCGAGGCCATAGGTCGAGTCCATAGTGCCAAAATACTAGTCGGCCCACCTATCCTCTTGACCCCTCTATCTTACACGTATACATACGAGGGTACGATGGACGTGATACCAAAATCACGATCGACTGGTCCCATCACTTATACTCATCACATAAACATCGCATATCCAACACATAAACATCATTCGCATACACATCTCATCGCATAATCGTTATGAAATCACATGTCATATTCATGTCTCAACACATAACCAATATCCACATTCACGATAATAGACCAAGTATAATTGTAAGTCCCTAAACAACTAGCATTGAACATGATAATCTTAAACCTTTGTTACCATGATCCATCATTCGTAATATGCATTGGAATTAGCATAGATCAATATATTATTTATCACAAACATACACGAATGATATTCTACGCAAGTCACACAAAAACACTCCATAAATTAAGTCTAAGTATCTAATCCACTCACAATCGTCGTAATGTATGCCTTCGATTTTCATGCACATGTACGCCCTGGCCACAAGTATATATTACCCTAAAATATAATATTACAGATGTATAATAGGTGAGAGAGTGTTTGGGGATCAAACCCCAAGTCAAACTTCATTTTACAGTAGGGTTTGGTCTTTGTGGACTGTCCTACAGATCATGGACACATGATCCGCAACATGATCCGCACGACACATTTTTGCTGTATTTTGGCTTGACTCGAATCCAACTTTGGCCTAAGGCCATGGGACCTACAGGGGATCATTAGGGAAGTGTTCTTAGTCTCCTAACATGCTACTAAACATGGAGGTTCAATCTAAATAAGATCTCCTAAGGGCAATTGGGTTCTAACATAAAAAAATCCCCAAATTGGAGTTCTACAATGGGGTTTCATGGTGGTTTGCCCATGGGGTTGGTAACCAGTCATGGGAGGTCACTAATTAACATCAATAATACTAAATAGAAGGTTTAAGTATATTAGAAGAAGCAGCCCTATGCTTTGGCTAAAGATTGGATAGGTTCCATCTTCAAGAATCCTCAAATTGGAGGTTCTTCAAGAGGGTTTCATGGCAAATAAGCCATGGGGCTGGGGATGGGTGATTCTAGGTCAATAGTTGATGCCTTTAACATCAAATAGAAGGGATAAAACACTTAGAGCTAGACCCATGGTTTGAGATCTAATTAAGCAATCTCCAAGAGAAATGTAAGAAGAATCAATTGAATTTAAGGGAGGCATGGGCTGCTTACAATGGATACAATGGAGAACGATGGAAGTGGCTGTAGGAGGTGTTCTTGAGCTTGGAGTGGCTCAATCATCTTCTCCTCCATGAGCTCCTTGGTTGAGATGAGCTCCTGTGGTGCTGGAATGAAGGTGGAGCTCAAGGTTGGTTTAGAAACGAAGATGGGACAACAATGGAGTCAATCCACCATCATCATCTTCTTCTTTCTCTCTTCAAGCTCAGCTCTCCACGTTTTCTCTCCTCTCTTAGGTGTTAGAATGAGAGAAATGAGGAGAGGAATAGTATTTTGGCTTAGTTTAGCTAAGTATATAAGGGTGTGTTTGGTTGGGGGTGTCTTAATGTATAAAAATGGGTTTCAAATACATAAGACCCCAAATACGCCTTAGGGTTCCCATATTAGGGTTTGGTTAGGTGATTTAGGTCATAAATGGTCCATAAGTACTTAGGGTTGAGCTCCAAGCTCAGGCATGATGGAACTAAGAGATGAAATCACATTTTGGGCATATTTTTGGTCTCTATGGATCATATGCTACGGACTGAGGACCCATCGTCTGCAGGCAAGCCGGTCATGCATGCAGAAGGTTGCAAGGAATAGAGCGGACTATGCTGCGAACTATGCATCATCCACACTGTATGACCTTTGCCCATTGTTTTGGCCATAACTTAGTCAATACAAAATGAAACGACATGATTTAAAATGCGTTGTAAACTAGATTTAAAGGGCTACATTTTTCATGAAGAAACCTTTGACCAGGTCGAAAGTAAAGGCCATAGAAATTGGGTTTGAAGTTGGCTGTTATGAAATGATAACAAATTAGAATCGAATTGACTCAAGTGATCTCACCTACTTCAAAGATGTTTAGGTAGGGGTTGAGAGGGGTTTTAATGGGGGTTGTCTACAATGATTATCATCTTCAAAACATACTAAATTAGGCAAACACAACCACTTAGATTTTGGGCACGGGCGTAACATGAATCCATCTTAGAACCTTTGCTTATAATTTTTTCTTGCCTCACTGGGATTTTAAAACTAACTTTTGAATTTTATCTTATTTTTGTGTAGGATCCAGTGACCTACCATAAATATGGGTCATGGTTGACTGTCTTGAGCTGGTATAGCCAGCTTTGCATCACTATTCGTCAGTGGGTCACGACGGCCAGCTTCGAGGATCTATCTCTTCTTTAGACCTAGTCTTTCGATACATCTCTGGCTCAGGCCTTGGCTAAGAGGTGGTGGCCTACTAGCCACATGTTCCATCTACCTATGGGTGAGATGGTGATCACGCCACTTTGCTATTTCTTGTATATAGGCCTCTTATTTGGTGGTGAGGCGGTGATGGGGCGCCCTGATGGTTGGGACTATAATGAGGAGTTAAAGAGGCATCTTGGACCCCTTCCCCTAGATTCGAACGTGGTAGTGCAGTGGTTTTATCACGAGTAGGAGGGGAAGAAAGTGACCGACTCCTCCAGCCTTGAGAAGCTGGATCAATAGGCGAGGTGTTTCATCCTCTATCTTTTGGGGAACACTTTATTTAGCACCAGCAACATGAGGATCCACATCTCCATGGTGTGGTACCTCAGAGATCTGTCGAAGGTGAAGACCTTTGACTGGGCTGGAGGCGGGCTATGCCCACATGTTGAGGATGCTGGATTCCTTAGGCTTGCGGCGCACCCAGTATGTCAGCAACACTTGGTTCGTACAAGAGGTAATCCATTTCCCTTTCTTGCATTTGCTCTGTCTTCTATATCTAATTTGATCTAGTGCTTGTACTGATATTCTTTGTTTCGATTGTAGTGTTGGTGTTATGACCATCTGGGGGTATGTGCTCCTAGATTGAGGTCTTGAGATGACACGTACTTTCCTAGGGCTGGGATGTGGTTGGCTGACAATATCGGTCCCAAGGAGAGGACTATTCCGATATCGGTGGTCAAGGAGATGCTAGATTGGCTCTCTCCATAGAAGGTAAGAATTTTCTTTCTTTTCCTATTTTGTTTTCACTTTCTTGCATTAGACTTGATATTAATCCTGATTTGAATGTGTTCATATTGACAGGTGGTGTGGCAGCCCTTTGAGTCTCTCCAGTTGGGTGTGCAGGCTCGTCTAGAGGCTGCTAGGAGACTTGTACCATGATGTATGGCCTTTACTGGGCCTTCTGGGTATGCCTGGTATCTAGGGGACCGGGTTTATAGGCTATGGTTAGGTGTCGTGAGGCCTTATATTCCCATGAGGCCTCCTCGCTTCATGCTTAAACCGGAGAGACTCTCCAAGAAGGAGATGAACTGGTTCATGAAGGGCGTCGATGCACGGTTCTTCATTGAGCCAAACTCGTGGGGACATTACCGCGGTTATAGGGCGAAGGAGTTGATGTATGTTCGACTCACTCCTTTGGGTCTGCAGGTAAGTCTTTAATTCTTTTGCTTCTACTTCTTCCTCCTCCCAATTTGCTATTTGGCTGCTAACTTGTCCTTTTTGTGCATAGGCCTCGACTGGTGTCAAGCCTTATGAGGCTGGGGAAACCATTGATGTTGCTGCTGCCGGTGCCTCAACTCGTGAGGCCACCTCGTTCGAGTCCAATCCTAGGATGGCACCCCTGCTGGTGAGCTTGGGGCTAGATCGTCTTTGGTGCCTTCGTGTTCGCACAAGGTGTCAGATGCTTTTTTCCTGGTGCCGGAATGGTCATTCATCTATCAGGAAGAGAGATACCTATCCCTTGACCTTCTTCATCTATTGCTGGCTTTCCTTATGGCTTTGGCTTCGTAAATATTCCTAATTTACTTATTCTCAGTTCCTTCCTTCTAGGATAAATTACAGATCACCCCTGATTTTCAATCGAAACTCAGATCACCCCTCGATTTTTAAAAAAACTCAAATCACCCCCTGGTTTAGACCCCAAAATAGCAAATTAGTCCCTAATGTTAGTTTTATGCTGTTAAGTGATGGTGTCAGCCAGTTACATAAATTTAAATCACTAAACTACCCTTGACTAATGTAGAGTTACTTTTTTACCCTTGGATCTAAAAAAACCCAACATTTATGATATGTGAGGTCTTACTTTTCTTTTCTTTTGTTTTTTTTTTAAAATTAAAATAAGGAATCGGAGAGGGAATATTCCCTCTCCTTCTTCCCCAAATCGCTAAACTGAGAATGGAGTTTAGGGTTTTAACAACCACCACCGTGGTCTGTGGCAGCGACCATACCAGAGGTCAGCGGCCAAGCTCAGACCTCATAATTTCTAACCTTTTGGATTCTAGGTGAGGCTCTGGCGGGATTCCAAGCTTCAATGGGTTCCTATTCTGGTATTTCCGCCACTCTTCTATCTCTCCCCTGTATCTCTTCCCAAATATGAAATACCCCCCATTCTATCGATGATATCCCTCTTCTCTTCTTCCTCTAAAGTGTAAACCTTCTACTTACTTTAAACCCTTTTCTAGATCTGCTTTGAAACTTCCTCCAATCTACACCGAACATCCAAATCTGCTCCAAACATTCTTCCCATAATAACCATATTCTCTGATCCACTCCCTTATTTCCCAGATTTGATTGGCATCATGAGAGCATCTTCTTCTCGTTTCCCTTCTCGGATGATTTGGTTAGAGTTTTGCTACCGTAATAGTAATTTTTAGGCAAATGAGCTTTATTGCTTAAAGGTTCTATCTAAAAACCCTACCTGGAGTAGTCTTATGGGATGAGAAGAAAGAAAGTAAAACATTTTCTTAACAGGTGGTCCAGAAAGTATAAATTTATTGTTCTCTACAACTACGATCTCCCCAAAGCCTAAATTGCCAGGTAAAAGTGTCAAATAGATCATAATTAAATATGGAAAAATCTATAGTTATAATTTTATAATGCATCTGGTTAGTAATTTTATAAACATTCTTTTTGCTGAAAGATGAGTTCAATAAACTAATAAACAATCTTGAATCTTCCTTCAAGCCCAGCCATGGTTTCGATCTTGGCTGTGGAGGTGGCAACAAGAAGGAGGAGAAGAAGAGCAATAGAACAGAGAGGAAAGGGTGGAGAGAAAGGGGGAGGGGGTAGTGACGATTGCGTGGAGAAGAGGATGGTGTGGGATGGGGCTTCACGACACTAATGGTGGTGGCGGTGGCGGTGGTAGTGGTGGTGGTGGTGGTGGTGGCTAGGGCAATGGTGGTTGTAGTGGTGGTGGTGATTTAGGGTATAATTGGAAATATTAAAATTGGTATCCTAAATATAATTTACAAGCTTTGGGTATCCAAAGTGCATTTCTACAAACATTGGGTACTTCAATTGTCATTATTTATCTTATTTTGGTTGAGGTTAAAATTTTCTTTTCACCTTTTGGTTTGATTTTAAGTTAACACTGTTACTGTAGAGGGGGACAGATGAGTTTTTTCAAAAATCAGGGGGTGATCTGAGTTTCGTTTGAAAACCAGGGGGTGATCTATAATTTACCCTTCCTTTTATAATGGCTGACCATCGGTCTTGGTGTAGGTTCCCGGCTATAGGTACGATGACCTATTGGGGATGGTCATCGGCTTAAAGGAACTTGCTGCTTCACAGAGCGAGCAGATTCTTCAGCTGATAAGTTGCTTGTTTCTTTGTGTTGTTGCCTGCATGGTTAGTATATCACAAAAATGTATGATAATGCTAATGCTTAGTATGTGATGCAGGAGGGTGACATTTTGGGGTACGAGGCGACTGCCAACCGGCTTCAAAAGGAAAGGGATGAGGCCTTGGCTGTTGCCCGGTCTACCCCAGCTGTAGAGGTTTCGATGCCACAATCCCCGATGGTCCAGATTGATGATCCCATCGATGGCCATGACGTGGTGGTCAATAAAGAGCTGGAGGAGAGTGAAGAGGAGAGCGACGAGAACGAGGATAGTGAGGATGATGAAGAGGATGGTGATGGAGAGGTCAAGAGAGGACGAGGATGGTGATAGAAAGGAGTCCAGAGAGGACGAGGATGATGGAGGATAGTAGTTGTCCCCATTCATCATCATTTTTTTTTTCCATTTTTGAAAGTATAAAGGATGAAAAAATGTTTTGTCTGATTTCTTTAATCCAAGTGTATTTGATCCCTATTTTGAATTCTCGATCAAATGTGTGGTTGGATAGGTCCAAACATGATGCATGGATGTAAGTGTGGCATAAGTTGGTCCATTGTGACCCTAGGGTGTAGGATATCATGTTGGGATGGAAGGGACCCACTGCTGTAGTGCAGATTACCCAAAAATGTGTAAATTCAACTTAGGCTGTAAAGTTACAATATTGACATCGAGCTGCTGTCGATCAAAAGTGAATTGACTTCTCTCGACATAGAGGTTAGTAATGTGAATGTCGAATTATAATTTTCGATTATCGAACAAACTTAGACAGTGGAAACGTATTGCCTGATAGTGAGCCATCTGGGATCGACATCTAAGTGGAATCCTCGACAGTGTATCAATGTCGATGGTGCCATGGTTTGTTGTCAATTTCGTGCTTTTAATTCTGAGTTTTTTCCTTTTTGAAATGCCCAGTTGCAAGATTTTTTTATTTTCCTTCCCTTCTTAAGCCTTTGCTCGTCCTTGGATCTTTATTAAGGAGCCTAAGGAGTGTGGAAACTCCTTATTCCTTTCTTCCTTTGCTCTCTTTGGAATTCTCTCATCTTCTTCCTCTTGTCTACTATTTTTCTTTGTTTTCTCTTGTTTCCTCAAACAATGGACAAAGCTTTGAGTTCATGGATGGATTCCATGCTGAGGGATGACTGTGAAGCTTTGGGAAGAGTGCATCTCCAACCATTGGTGGGTATGAAGAACATGGTGCTAGCTTAGGACTTACTTTGAGGTGTTTCTTGCTATTGGGTCCCGAAGGTACACGTATTTCACTTTGGTACAGTTGAGGTATGTCCGATTTATGAAGAATTTATTGCATGTTTTCTTTCACCCCGTCATGGTGCCATGATTCGTCCCCTCTTGAAGGAAGACTATTCTAAGGACATCATGTCCTTTTTTGAATTGGGAAAGGGATGTCTTCCCCACTTTATACATGGTTACCGTATTGATGTCTTGGCGATGATTCACCTTTTTGCGGGTCAACGTAGGGGTGACCATGGTTTCATGGAGTGTAGGAAGAGAGCTTTCTTATTTTGTGTGATTGCCCAATTCTTGCTTCGTTCTGGTGCTCATGGGGCTTCCCTTGTGTTGATGGAGGTCTTCAAACAAATCCAATGAGATGGTGACATTATTCCTACCATTTTGGCAGAGACGATGAGAGGGCTGGATATCCTGAGTGGGAGTCACACCCCTTATAGTGAGGACTTTTCTGGTAGCTCATACTTGCTATAGGTATTCTCCTTTCTTCTCCTTGTGATTTTCTTTTCTTTTTATCTGCCATGCGTTTAGAACTACCCTCACTCTATATGTATGGCAAATTTGGCTTTGTGAAAGGCTACAATTTATGAAGCCGATGAGAGGAGTTTTCAAGATTAAGTACTATTGCCTCTATTCAGTAGTGATGTACTACCATTGGGACACCTGGGAACATGCTCTTTCCCATATTTCTTCTAATGATATCCGTTGGTGGTGTTCTTGGTGGCCTGTTGATGCCCTAGTGTTGAACTCTTATGGGTGTAACTGTGTGCATCTGATTGGGTTAGGCCACACCTCTTTCTACATATGTAATCGTTTGCGTTGACAGTACGGACTGACTCAAGATGTGCCTCGGGATTTGGTAAATTTCTATCCACTAGAATAGCGGGACAAGGATTGCTAGCCTATGGCGATCCAAGACGATATGAAGAATGTGGGGGTTGTTGATATGGCAAGATGACAGTTGAGTATGAAGATTGGGTGAAGACCCAAGGAAAGAAGAAAGAGAAGACTGTAAGGAGAAGGTTAACATGGGAGCAGAAGGAGACTTCAAGCTCTTCAAGTTCCAACCATTCCAAGGAAGTGGAGGAAGACGATGGTGAAGACACAGATGACACGGTGGTTTTGAAGGTTAAGATTGCAAAGTTGCAGATGAAGGTGGAAGATTTGAGTTATTAGGATGTTTTATTGCCAAGAGTAGGTCATTTTTTTTTTTTGGTCCTTTTTTTTGAACAAGTACTTGTTATTTTCCTTTATAGGATAAACTTTGAATTTGTGATTGAACTTTGAACTTGATTGATTGATTTTTTTTTTTCTTTTAAGTGACTCCTAATGTTATTTCACCAAGATGCCTATGTACCCTTAGGTCTCTAAGGGATTATGTCGAACATAGTTCCTTTGTTTAGAAGACTTTAGATATAGTACTTCTTGAGCTGATCCATGCTTGTCAAATAATGGGGCTCGATCCCATTTAGATCCACAACTCAAACTGCCTGACCAAGTAGTATTTCCTTGATCACCGATTCAATTAGGCCTAAATTTTCCTCATGGATCGTGTATGGGTGCTTGTTGTTCTTTGAGTACCAAATCACCAACTGATAGTTGGCGTGGTACAACCTTCTTGTTGAATATTTATATCATTATTTGTTGGTATTTCTTCATGTTGTCGATGGCATGCATCCTTTTCTCATCAATGAGGTTTAGCTCTTGGAATCTAGTCTTGATCCATTCTGCTTCTAGAATTTCACTTTCCATCTTGACCCGAAGGGAGGGTATCTCTAATTCGACTGAAAGGACAACTTCCATTCCATAGACTAATGAGTAGGGTGTTGCCCCGGTCGAAGTTCGGATGGATGTTCTATATGCCCAAAGTGTATAGGGTACCTTATCGGCCCAATCATTGTGTTTACCGGCCCATCTTCTGTATTATCCTTTTGATGTTCTTGTTGGTGGCTTCCACTACACCATTAGTTTGAGGTCTGTAAGGTGGCGATGCATGCCTTAGAATATTTATATTGTCGCACAACTTCTTCACTTCCCCTCTGAAGTGGGATCCTTGATCTGATATGAGCTCGTAGGGGACTCCATATCAGCACATGATGTTAGTACTTATGAACTTAGCCACCTTGGCTGCTGTTAGTTTGGCGTAAGACTGCGCCTCCACCCACTTGGTAAAGTAGTCGATGGCTACTAGAATGTACTCATGACCATTAGAAGAACTAGGGACCACTTGGCTGATGACATCAATGCCCCAATTGGTGAATGGCAAGGGAGAACTCAGAGTATGCAACTTCAAAGGTGGTGTATGTATGACGTTGCTGAATATTTGACACTTGTGGCATTTCTTTACGTATTATGCACAGTTGACTTCCATGGTGTTCCAATCATACCCTAGTCTAAGGATCTTTTTAGCTATCACTTTTGCATTCATGTGAGGCCCACATATGTCTTGGTGAATTCGATCCATGACTAGTTTTGATTGTTCTTCATCAACACATAATAGTTGTACCCCGTCATATGACCTCTTATAAAGAATATCTTCCAATAGGATAAACTCTATAGCGTATCTCCTCAAAAAATGCCTTTCCTTGGTCGTAGCATCCTTAGGGTATCACCCTTCCTTAATGAAATCCACTATGTTTGCATACCATGACCTTCCATCAAACTGTCAGGGTATGGATGTGATTGATATATACTGGTTGATGTCTTAATTTAATCGAGAATGGATGTACCTTTGTCTCAGATTCCATCTCAACCATGGATGGCAGAGATGCTAGTGCATCGGCGAACCGTTTGTTATCTCATGGCAAGTAAGAGAAGGTGATTTCTTTGAATTCCCTAGATAGTATTTCAACGTGCTCTTGATAGGGTATCAACTTCTCATCCTTAGTTTTCCATTCCCTTGCATTTGGCATATGACCAAAGAAGAATTCCCATAGACTTCTAGTCTCTTGAGTCCTATTGATAAGGCGGCCTCAAGTCCTATGGCGTAAGCTTCATATTCAACCATGTTATTGGTGCATTCAAAGTTTAGTTTAAACACCCAGGGCATATGGGTTCCATTAGGAGTGATTAGTAGTATGCCGGCTCCATAACCCTTATGATTGGCTGCTCCATTAAATAGTAATTGCCAAACCGGATTGGCATCTTCTAGTTCCAATTGTGCAATGTCCGCGTCGGGAAAGATGTCTTCCAACGGTCTGGTCAAGGGTTAGATGTGCTGATAGGTGATCAGCGATTGCTCATCCTTTGATTGACTTTTGTGTCACGTGTTTGACATCAAACTTTGATAATAATAACAACCATCTTGCTAGTCTCCCTATTAAGGCGGGTTTCTCGAATAGGTACTTAATTAGGTCCATCCTTAAGATTAGGAATACTTGGTGGGCTGTCATATAATGCCTCAACCGCCTTAGGGCCCAGGTCAGAGCCATGCAGACCTTCTTTAGTTGTGTATATTTAGTCTCATAGTCCACAAATTTCTTGCTTAAGTAGTATATGTCCTGTTCTGTTCTGCCATCTTCTTGATGTTGTGCGAGCATTGCTCCCATGGCAGTGCCTGTCACGAATAAGTATAGCAATTAAGATTTGTCAGGTACAAGGGGTGCCAATACCGGTGGGTTTGTCAAACCCATTGCCCAATAACCCGGTCTAACTTTTGCGGTCCAATTGAACTTCATGTGTAAGAGGGTGAGCGTATTACGCTTATGAGTTATGGGCCATGATACTCAAGCCATCTCACAAGATTGTCGATCGTGATACGAGGAAAGTCATCAGGGATAGGTTCATCGACAGAGAAATGGGGAAATTTGTCTATGATGGTGTATTCTTGGAATTCTCTTATTTCGAGAATCCACAAGGCACACACTGTTATTACCCATGCCCACTTCATGACGAATGGGAGTAAGTCACTATCCGAATAATTCATGCCTATGCATGACCATTAATAAGTATGAGAATTAAGATGGGCTTGGGCTTAGGACCTTAGCCCCTTTCTATTTATAACTAGAACTTGGATTATGGGCCTAGCAAGATGATGAGCCCAATAACTTAAACTAGGACTCAAGGTTAACCTTTAGCCAAATAGCCCTCAACCTTATTGAACCTAAAGACCTAGACCCCATCCAAACAAACCCTAGGGACTAAAGCAACTTAACCTAATACCCTCTCTCTCTCTCTCTCTCTCTCTCTCTCTCTCTCTCTCACTCTCTCTCTCTCATTTGCAACCACAAAGAAGAAAGAGGGGAAAGAGAAATTGTGGGAGCAAGGAGAGGAGAAGAAGGAAGAAGGAAGAGAAAAAGAAGGAAGAAAGGAGGTGGAAGAGTGGAGCTCGGATCTAAGCCCCAAGCTCAGCTCTCCTACTTGGTAATCTTCCCCATCTCTCTCTTTTCTTATTCCCTAAATTATAGAGCTAGGGTTTGGATCGGTTGAGCATACCATTAATGCTCTACCTACCATATGGGAAGACCATTAATGGCTGAACTTTAGTGCTTGGTTATGAAGATACATAACCCTACATTTAACCCCATGTACCCCCTCCTCCATTTTTGTGGCTTATAGTTGAGGTCCTTACCTCCATTCATGGGGTTCACCAACCCCTATGGTATCCCATTAATTCATGGCTTAAATGCTGTCATTAGTAGCTGGATTAGGCCCTTGTGAAACCCAATACCACCACCATGTTCTCATCCTCTCATATTTGAGAGAAGGAAATCATGGAGAAACCCTTAGGCTATGAACCAAAAAGGGGGAGTACTCTAACCCTTTTGATGAGGCAACCCTCATGCCCTAGAAGCCCTAAGGACCCTTAGGTATAACCCCTTTGAAGCCCCAAACCACCATTCTCGAAATGGTGTTGACAATAGGACAGACAGGGACAAGAACAGGGGACAGGGAGAAGCATTCTGTTTGTGAAAACCCAAGCTTAGATCTTCTGAGTTACTGCCAAGGACAGGCAGAAGCATTCTGTCGATGGGAGACTTGCTGTTCATGCCGGTGGCCTTGTGTCAGCCCTATACGACCTCTTTTGGGAGCTCAACTCTTATGACCGTAAAATACTAACCTCACCATACATTGTACACCCTCTTTAGGTTGACTCACCTGGCTCGGGTGCGTACTAGTGCGTGGGATGGAAAACTTGGTATTGAACGCCAATTTGAGGAACTTAATATTGAAAGCTAGTTCAAGAACCAAGGTGAGTAAGTTAAGCAATCGTCTTAATTTATGGATTCTTTGTGTCATGTCTTATGAATGCCATTCATGCATGTTTGATATTTTATATTATTGACGTTAGGGCATAGGATGGTCTACGTATAGAGATGTTGATCGGATTTTTCATTTATGTTGTGCAATATTACTCTTATATATGGCATTGTGGTGCGTGTAAGATTGGATTTGGTTATGGGATCCAGGTGCCGGTTGGGACCTGGGATACCCATACGGTGGATTGAACTTATACAATGTAGAGTTAGGTTTTCGAAACGGGATCCAAGTGCCTGTGGGTGCTGGGCTTGGGATTGCCGTACTTATAATTGCATTAGAGTTATCTACTGCCTTAGGTGGAAATAGGGTGGTGACCGGCCAACCGCCTTCGGTAATCACATCCTGTACCTGTATGTGTATGTACAGGCTAGAGGGGCGAGAGGATAGCCAGCCGATCGTATATCGGTATCTATGGACTCGCCCTCTAGCTTATGCATGTGCATACCTTATGCATATAATAGATGAATGTTGATTAGGATAAATGTATACCCAGTACTATGGCCCTTACCGACAAGGGTTTAGGTGTCGGTTAAATCCTGAGTCTCGACCATTATTCGAGGTACAACTCAGTGGGAAGTTCGGGCGCTGGTCGTCATTCGAGCCGAATGCCAGGACAGGGTTTAACTCTAGGGTTTGCATACATCCCTTGGTGGAGACCGATACGGCAGGCTTCCAGTGCAACTTGGGTTTGTCATCGTCGGTATACCATCCATTTATGGTGCCGATGTCGGGGATGCTACCTAAGGTGTTGCTATAATACTATACCTAACTTAGTTGTGTTGTTAGGCGGATAACAATGAAACTATACATCATCATATATTCATGTAGCATGATTGTAAATTGTAAGTGATGTACGGTCTACCTCGGTGGTATGGGACACCTTGGTATCCATTCATCATGTACGGTTTGCGGTCAACTTCATTTATTATTATTTATGCTTGATTGTGTGGCTTAGCCACTCATTGGGCTCAGTGGAGCTCACTCCTCGAGGAAACATATTTTTAGATGATGCAGGTACATTCGAGTAGATTGGCACAGAGTACGAGGCTCTCGTTGTTGGATATGAAGATTATGGACTCCAGAGATCGTGGAGCATGGACCAGAGTTCTATTGCAAGGTGTGTTCCCCAAGGGAACAGTGATTGTGGCTGTGTTGCCGTCTTTTGATACACTTGGGCACTTTTACTTTTTAGTTCTTAGTGTATTATTTTTCTTTCCTGTCATGAGTGATGTATTCTATAAACCATAATACATAGGTCCTAATGGGAAATATCGTATCGATGATACCAAACACTGTTATTTATATGTTACAATGTAGTTTCTGCCGACTCTGATGGCAACTATGTTAATACTTTCTTTATTGATCTATTAGTTGCCATTGTGATGAGTTAGTCTTTGGTACTGCATCAGTGATTCTGGTGGTTGGGGAGCATATTTTTAGCTCTGGTTGCATTTCCTCATGGTTCAGGAATGGGAGTGTGACAGCTTGGTATCAGAGCATGATGCTCTACCTCAAGACTAACTCGAGGTGCACACGGCCCGATTTACTCTATACTAAGGATTCAATATTAAAGGCTTTCTTTAACACACAAGAGGTAGAAACAAAGTTAGAGAACGTAAATTAAACTGGTGTTCAAAGTTGCTACATAGATATGATAAACCAACATAGGGAGTTCCCTTAGTACATGATTAAACTTAAACATGACAAAAGGGGGATTACATACTGAACCCTTAGGGTTACAAAAAGTCATAAGTTCGGTGTTCCCGTTACAAAAGCCATATAGGCAACAAAATGGGGAACTACTCCTAACATGCCATCACTACTCTACTAGAGGTGGAAGTGTGCCAGGGGAATCAGGGTGCCTTGAACGACGCTCCACACAAACTACCCTATCATGGATAGCCCTGTATAGGCTCTGCAGCTCTCTGATGTCGGTGGTGTTGCTCTGCGCAACCTCAGTTAATGTGGTAAGCTGAGCGGTAATGAATCCCAAACTAGGCTCTGTTGCTCCTGAAGATGAGGCCTCGACATCATGCCTACCGACACGTCGAGAATGCTTGCCACGACACCTAGCTGGGGGAGAAGGCACTCGAGTGTGTTGACTCCCCTAAGGCTGCTCAACATTCCCAACCTATAGTCCTTCCTCCTTATTACCCTCTTCACCCACTCCTCCTCATCACTCACTTCCTCCTCACTCTCATCGTTGCCATAGTTGCTTTCGGCTCATCTAACTGTAAGGTCTGGCTCATCCTTGCTAGCTTCATTTCCCCACATTCACATCTTCCGGATGGAAGTAAGATCAAACCACAAGTCTCCCAGCATAAACTCATCCTCATCGTCGAACTCAATGCCAACATGTAGGAAGACTTGTGTCAATAGCCTTCCATAAGGCAAATCACTCTCTTTGGGTCTGTAGCTTTTGTGGACCATGTTGCACATAATGATGTTGGGGAGGTTGAGTGGTCGCTCCTCATATAGGCATAGAGCGATGTTGGAATGCATTAGAGAAGCTTGGTGGAGGTGACCGGTGATGGGAACTAAATTCTACTGCGTCAGTGGAGCAAATATTCTTGGTGAAGGATGGAACTTGGAAACCAATAAAGCCTTGTATGTACCATCCCTCCTCAAGCTCTTTCAAAGATCGGAGTTCTCTTCTATAGTCATGTACTTGAGTGGGTTGGATTTGGGAGGAACGTACCGGATCTCCCCCTCACTAGGAACACCAACGATGGCTACCAAGTCCGCCGAATTAAAAGAGAAGTCTTGACCCTTGACCCGGCTGGATATCCAAAGTCCCCTTCGACCATGCTCCTCGATAGAGAGGTTTCTATAAAATTGCCTAACCAAGTGTAAGTACACTGCTTCATGAGGACATAGTAAGCTGATCCAACCCTGGGCTGCAAATTTTTGCGCAACCTTTGAAAGAACAAAGCTCATCCTCATCAACTTTCCTCTCATGAAGTATCGGCTTTCTCGCGAAGATGGCCCAACGGGCTACGTGTTCTGCTGTACGGAACATAATATGATTGAAATTTTGGGGCTGCCTACCCCTACCCCTAGCTCTACCCCCACCTTGATCTTCCCCTTGACCTCTGCCTTGGCCTTGGGACTTGTTCCTTACTGCTCTTGGTGGCATGGTGATGACCTGCACAATGTAAAAGAGAAGTATGAAGAACTAGTTAGATCAAATACAAAGAAGCTTAGTTAAACTAAATATTGAGGTGAGGATAGGGAAATTTCAATATAACGTGATAGGTCTAGAACCTTGTTTGCACAAGACACTGGAGTCAAAACATGGTAAGCAATATTATAGCAAACAAGCATTCTCAATAATAATTATAATAATAATAATAAAAAACCCTGAACACATAGGCTTCTAAGTAACTGAATAATGTAGGAAAACCTCATTTGGGGATTGGAACAAACACATCATCTCCACACTTTTAAATGGGTGATGTTTGTATAAGGGACTATAACAATACCATGTACAAGGATCAAACAAGGTAAGTAAATAGGGATATATATATGAATAACCATTTAGAGAGCATATATAGTAAGCATTATAGAAATTTCAATTCTAAGAGCCCTAGGCTTGAAGGAAAATTTGAAAGAATGAGCAATAGGTTGAAATTGCCTATATGTGTAATGTGTGGGTGATGGGTGCAATAAATAAGGCATGTAGGAAGTAGATAAAAACAAGGACCCATACAAGAACTGATGCAATACACGAAAGGAGTACAAGAACCCAATTGGACCTTCCTTCAAACACCTCATGTGCACCATTTCAAGCTAGTGTTTATGAAGTCAAAGGGAAGGGGGGGGGTTTGTACATATATCGTTGGAATGCTAAGTACATGATCTAACAGTGTGAATTAACAAAGATGTATAGACAAGTAACCATTTAGAGGACTTACTCACTAGGTGTAGACACTGAATTTTGTCACCCCCAGGCGATGATGACAACAGGACACAGACATACATCGGTACCTCTTTCAAGAAGGACTCTTGTCCTTACATCTAAGCCAAATCACCATAACATCCTTAAAATGACTTATAAGACCCTTTTACCAAAATGCTGAAGGAGGTACTGCTCACCTTCCCCAACCACGGCGGTCTCGCTAGCTGGTTAGCGGGCTGTGGGGGTCTAGGGGGCAGGCAGCCTGTGAGATAACCTAGAGGGGGGGTGAATAGGTTATCACTAATGAATTTTAACCTTTTTCGATTTATCTTCCAATTAACTGTATAAAACAAAAAGGTAAACAAAAATAATGCGGAAATAGGAAGACACAAGATTTATAGTGGTTCGGCTAAACCAAGCTTACATCCACTCCTCTCAACCTTGAGAGAGTTCCACTAGTAACTTCCTTTTAGTACAGTAGGTGGGAAGAACACCTTTACAATCTTTTTCACAGGATAAGAGGATCCTAACTCTTTTTCACAGGATAAGAGGATCCTACACACTAATCTAAGTACAGTCTAGATTAATGTAAAAATTCTTTCTTAACTCAAAAGAATAAACAATTGAAAGATAAAAGGTAAGGATTACCTAGACAAGGAATGCGATATGTATTCCTTGTGAGTGAAGAATGATGTGTACAAGAATGCTCAACGTAGTGCCTTTAAGATGATAATGCTTGTAGCATAAATGTTGAGAAGGTCTTTGATAAGTTGAAGTTCTCTTTGAATGGACTTGTAAGAGAGGATTAACTTCAACAAAGAGAGCTTGAGAGTGATGCTTGAATATAGCTCCCACTTGATTTGAAACTCACACAAACAAGTTTTTAATTGCTAGTACTTGAGGGGTTTTCAAGTGTTGTATTTAGAGCTAAGAAGATGCTCTATTTATACAAAAAATCTGGGTTAAGTTTGAGTCACAACGGATTAAAAACGGCTAGTTTTTAGTTAAACTGGTCGACCACTTTGTGTGCCAGTTGACCTCTTTAAGAGAGCCGTTGAAAAAATAGCCATTGGAGTCAAAATATGACCAACCGATCGATCACCGGTCTACCGGTTTTGGAACCGGTTGATGTTGGGCGACCGGTTCCCTAACTGGTTCATCCCACTTCAGTCTCTGTGACTGGCGGTCGATCTGTGTAAGGACCAATCGGTCGATCGATTCTGAAACCGATTCACAGACAGGGTATTTTCAATGATTTTTCTCAGTGGGTACTTACACATATTAAATCCTATTAATACTAAGGCCATTATGGTATATAATCTAGCCTCCTAAGGTCTCTAAAATGCATGATGTATGCAATGTAATTTTTCATTAAGGATGTCATACAGTACATTGTGTAAGTGGAGTGTGTCTAATGATTTGAGTCCTTGGTCTTCATATTGACATCTTCAAAAGGATGTTTTTCAATCTTCAAAAGATCATTATTTAGATCTTTCTATTGTCGAAGCTTCTTATGTCTTTACAGCATCCTTGATCATCCAAGTTCTTTGGTTCTGGGCTTTATGACTTCTTGGCTTCATGACTTCATGGCTTCTTGGCTTGATGTCCATTTTCAAACATGTTTGTTTGTTATCATCAAAACCAATGATTGGGGAGGGAAGTGATTACCTAACAATCTCCTCATTTTTGATGATGACAAACCTCATGATATGTAATTTGAAAAATTCAAGACAAGAATACATCATCATAAGCATTAAGTATATTATCATAGGCATTATGTATGTAATATAAGAAAAGAAATAATTAATTGCCATCAGAAATTGCCATAAGAAATCATCCACTTTTCTGAGAAATTAAATCATCACTTTTCTCTCCCCCTTTTGTCAACAACAAAAAGGTAAGGGATGAAAAGAGCAATAAGCTCCCCCTGCAGAAAATATTAGTAGCCAATAATGAGCATCCGCAAGTAAGCTCTCCCCCTTCAAATATGCATGAAAGATAATAAAGCATATGTATTAATTTTAAACCATAAGCATATTAAGTCAAGAGCATAGAAGGTTTAAAGTAAGAGTGCAAGAATGAAAAGCAGTGCATAGTCTAAGCTATTACAACCCAAATGTACCAAAGTTAAGTTGTTTAGAAGTTCAAGGTTTTAAAGACTGAAAATAGAAGATAGACTAAGCATCAGGAGCATCATCAGCATCAGGAGCAGTAAGAATGTTGAAGTGCTGGGTGACGCGAGAAAGTTGAAGAATCATGGAGTTCATCTTGTCGTCCAGGGAGTCAAGGGGTCCAGTAGTGGCCTTCATGGAGTCTAGCATCATCTGGTGATCAGAAGTGGAGGAGGATCCTTCTGGAGGGTTGAAGTCCTCATCATCACTCTCATCATAGTCTTCTTCTTCAGTGTCAAACGCATTTGATTTCCTTTTGCGATTTTCAGTAACAGGAGCAACAGGAGGAACAATGGACAAGTTCATCTTCTTGATGGTTGTAGCATCAATGTCACATGGCTTATCTTCAGGAATTTCATTTGAGCAATCAATTTGAAAATGGTAGAATATTGTAGTAAGAGTCCTACCATATGGAAGACTATCTTGGGAAACTCTCTTGGAAGCAGTTTCCATTACCCTCATCATGAGATAAGGGAGGCTAATTTGGTTTCCAGTAACCAAACACCAGACAAGGTATGCCTCAAAGGGTTTCACTGCATCCCTATGACCTCCTTTGGGTAGAAGATTGTAAGAGTTAATGAGACACATCACTCTAGGGATGTCATGAAGTTGGAAAGAATTGACCTTTTGGGAATTTCCATCATAATTTTGCATAATTTTGCCATAGACTTCAGCCTCATTCATGAAATCATCATAATTCTGTTTGGTCTTGAGATACTTGAACTCACCATAAGCCCTAATATTCAAAATATCTTTCAAATCTTCCATATTAAAAGAGATGGGAGTGCCATTGACTAGAGATTTAATTCTCAAGTCTCCATCTTGGCCTTCAACTTCAAGTTGCAATAAAAATACTTTACCAAAGCAGGATAGCAGAAATTGGTGTGATAAAGTGCAAAATCCCATCCAAAAAAAGTGTAGAATCCAAATACTAGGGCCAAAACAGAGAGGCTTCAAAAAATGAGAAGAGAGACTCATTGTAAGCCCTAGTCTTCCCTTTGTTTGCAGTGGTCTTCCTCTTCTTGCTTAGAGCACCTTCCTTAAGAGCCATTGTTGAAGAAAAAGAGGGTTTTGAGGGAAAGAGATGAGATTGAAATGTAATGGGGCAAGGATTCAAGGGGTTTTATAGAGTTTTTGCCCAAGAAAGTTCGTTCAAGGGTTTTGGAACGAAGAGGCACGAAAAAATAGATGAAGAGAAGTGAAGAAAAGACCTCTCGGTTTCCCTTAAAAACGTGATTTTTAGCGATCCGGTCGACCGGTTGGGGCAGAAATCCTGTAATTTTGAATTTTTGAAACAAAAATTGATTTTTCAGCCCAATAAGAGTATTTCCAAATAGAAATATGCTCTTATTTCAAAAAGGATTGCAGATGCCCTACTCACGTCGAAGCATGCAGAAACGCTTTTCAAATAGGGGTTTCGTGAAAATGTCCGCGACTTATCTAGCAGTGTCAATATGTTCAAGGATAATTTTGCCCTTTTAAGCAGTGTCACGAAGGAAATGGTGACGAATGTCGATGTTCTTGGCTCGGGAATGAAGAATTGAATTTTTGCTGAGATTTATAGCACTTGTGCTATCACACATGATTTTTGAGGTTTCAAAAGAAATACCATAATCAGTGAGAGTTTGGCACAACATCTACCTGCTGCAAAATATTCAGCTTCAGTAGTAGAGAGTGCAACATAATTTTGTTTCTTTACTGAACCAAGAAACAAGACATGATCCAAGAAAGTGGCAAGTTCCATTTGTACTCTTGCGATCGAGATGACAACCAGCAAAATCGGCCTCAGAAAAGCTAAGTAATTCAAAATTATTGTTCATAGGATACCATAATCCTACATCAACAGTGTTTTTTAAATATTTGAAAATTCTTTTAACTGCACTGGCATGCGATTGCATAGGGTTAGCTTGGAATCTAGCACAGGCACAAACACTAAACATAACGTCTGGTCTACTCACAGTCAAGTAGAGCAAACTGCCAATCATACCTCGATATCGAGTGGGATCAAAAGGAGTTCCATTCTCATCTTTTGATAAACTTAGGGAGGTACTCATAAGAGTGCAAGAAGCTTTCTAAGCATTTATATCAAATTTCTTCAATAATTCTTTAATATATTTAGACTGATTAATATAAATTTCATTTTCAGTTTGTTTAATTTGAAGTCCTAAAAAGAAATTCAATTCACCCATTAAACTCATTTCAAATTCATTTTTTATGCAGTTATTAAATTCAATGCATAGAGATTCATCAGTAGCACCAAAAATGATATCATCGACATATATTTGAACAATGATTAAATGTGATCCCTTATGCTTAACAAACAAAGTTGTGTCTACTTTACCAATAATATAATCATACTCAATAAGAAATTTTCTTAATCTATCATACCAGGCTTTAGGTGCTTGTTTAAGTTCATATAAAGCCTTCTTGAGTTTATAAACATGATTAGACAAAGTAGAGTTTTCAAATCCAGGAGGTTGTGAAACAAAAACTTCTTCAGTTATAAAACCATTCAAGAATGCACTTTTTACATCCATTTGATAAAGTTTGAAGTTCTTATGACAAGCAAATGCTAACAACATTCTTATAGCTTCTAATCTAGCTACAGGAGCATAAGTCTCATCAAAGTCAATTCCTTCCTGCTGATTATAGCCTTGAGCAACTAGTCTTGCCTTGTTTCTCACAACAATTCCATTCTCATCAAGTTTATTTCTGAAAACCCATCTTGTTCCAACGATGGATTTATTTTTAGGTCTTGAAACAAGTTCCCAGACATCATTTCTTTTGAATTGATGTAATTTCTCTTGCATAGCCAGAATCCAATCATTATCTAGCAGTGCTTCCTTTATGTTCTTAGGTTCAATCATAGACAAGAAAGCAGCAAAATCACAACTATTTTGGATTTTAGATCTAGTTTGAATACCTTTTTCAATATTCCCAATTATTTGGTCTAAGGGGTGATGCCTTACAGGTCTTATGTCTTTAGGAAGTCTAGTTGACTCTTCTAAAGGGGTATCTTTGATGGAATCATCTAGAAAGATGGTCTCAACTCTCTTTTTGATCTCGGATAATGTATCCTCATCATCATCAACCAATGGTTTATATCTATCTTTGGGAAGTGAAACATCAAATTTGACATTCATGGATTCTTCCACAGTTAAGGTCTTCTTATTAAATACTCTATAGGCTCTACTGTTGTCGGAGTATCTAAGAAAAATACCTGCATCAGATTTTTCTTCAAATTTCCCTTTGGGATCTTTGGTATTCAAGACAAAGCATTTACATTCAAAAATTTAAAAATAGTCAACCTTGGGTTTCTTTTCAAAATACAATTCATACGGAGTTTTAGATAAAATCCTTTGGATTAAAACACGATTGAAAACATAGCAAGCAGGATTCACCGCTTTAGCCCAAAAGTATTTTGGTAGAGAATATTCACTAAGCATAGTCCGGACAGTCTCTTGAAGAGATCTATTTTTCCTTTCAATAACCCTATTAGATTGAGGAGTTCGAGGAGCTGAGAAGTTGTGTGTGATACCTTCACCATCATAGAATTTCTCAAATTGGTTTGAGTTGTCAAACTCACCACCATGATCACTTTTTATCGTAGTGATCAAATAGCCCTTTTGGTTTTGTATTTTCTTGCATAGTATTGCAAATTCATTAAAAGCATCTTGTGTCTAAGAAATAAGGTCCAGGTATATCTAGAATAGTCATCAACAATCACAAATGTATATACTTTACCACTCAAGCTTGGAGTAGGTATAGGACCAAACAAATCTAAATTAAGTAATTCAAGGGGTCTACTTGTAGATACAATATTCTTAGATTTATGAGAAACTCTTGTTTGTTTCCCTTTTTGACATGCATCACAAAAATAATTTTTGTCAAATTTCAGTTTAGGCAAGTTTCTAACAAGATCTTTTGATGCAATGGATTCTATCAACTTCACATTTATATGATCAAGCTTTCTATGCCAAATATTTGATTCTTCATGTGAAATCAAGCATGTAATACTAGGACTAGCTTCATTAATAATACAAGTATATATATTGTTATTTCTAGTTTCTTTCAATATGATTTCATCATTAGCATCCATAACTAAACAATGTGAAACATTAAATCCGGTACTACAAAGTTTACTTACACTAAGTAGATTGTAAGCAAGTTTGTTTACCAAACAAACATTTGAAATAGTAGTACCTCCAATATTTATGTTTTTGATACCAACAATTTTTCCTTTGTCATTATCTCCAAAAGTTACCCATCCACCATCATATTTTCTTTGTTTTGTAAAAAGCTTTTCATTTGATGTCATATGGTTGGAGCATCCATTATCAATGTACCATTCAATTTGATCTTTGTTCTTCAAGCATACCTACAAAATAAGATTAAACATACATTGACCCCCACATTCTTATGGGTCCCTTGTGGTTAGGATCAAGGGTTCCTTTGGGCACCCATACTCTCTTAGTAGAGTCGTTCATGGAATAAAGGTTCCTTGGGGATTGACCATAGCTACTTGAGGATGATCTGGATGGTGTTGTAAATTTTTGAGTTTTTGATTTTTGATATCTAGGATAGATATTCAAGGGAGATGGTGTCCTCTTTTGACTATCAAAAGACTTTTGAGATCTCCTTCTTCTTTGAGGTGTATATGATTCATAATGTCTTGGGTAGTAAGACTTATATGACCTATGGTTTGGGTGAGGTCTATGGTTTCTTTCCATAAGGTAGGGAGTTTGTGGTCTATAATATTACCTTTGTGGCTCTTGAGGAACAAATTCCCTTTGTGACCTATACCTTTTGTGATAGATATATTGGAAGGCATGATTCTTTGGTTTTCCATGATTTTGTTTTCTTCTTGGTTTTCTAGAAGAGGGTACTTGAGAATTTGAAGTTTGATCTTGGCTTGCTTCTTTTGGATGTACCATCTTACTCTTTCCTTTGGCTTATTGTGGGATTCTCCCATCATAGCCTAGACCTTCCTTATCAAGAGGGGTCTTTTGTGGTGTACCAAGAAGAGCATCTAAGGACTTTTGTCCTTTAGTAAAGGTGAGCAAGGCCGACTTCAAATTTTCCTTTTCTTCTTCAAGCTTAGCAATATAATCATGTAGACTATCTACCTTATTGTGAAGATTAATAACTTCTTTTTCTAATGTAGAGTTGGAAGCCTCAAGCTTTTGGCTTGCCTCATAGAGAGCTTCAAAGCCTCTTTCTATATCATCTTCATCTATATCATTTGTATCAATATCATTAATTGAATTGCTATTTGAACTAAAAAAGTCAGAATTTACCTCTAATTCATTTTCTCTTTCATAAGCCATTAGTGCTAGGTTTGTGGTTTCTTCTTCAGATTGATCTTCTTATTGTTCTTCATCCGAATCCCATGATATTTCAGTGACATAGGCTTTCTTCTTGTCTTGACCCTTATGTGACTCAGTTTTGAAGTGACCAGGCTTTCTGCATTCATAACAAACTATATCTTTTCTGTTAGAAAAAGAAGGTTTATCCTTAGAGATGTATTTACCTTTGTTCTCTCTTGATGTCTGTCATTTCTTGAAGAACTTTCTTCCTTTCCATTTGAGGAATTTTTTAAAGTTCTTGGTGATTGGAGACATCTCCTTTTCTGACATACTCAAATTTTCGTCTTCATCGCTTTCATCGTCAGAAGAGTTTGCAACTTTGAGTGCAATAGTTTTTCTCTTTGGTTCTTTCGTCTCTGTCCGTTTGTCATCTTCATTTAACTCAACTTTATGAATTAGTAGAGATCCCATAAGCTCATCCGTACTGACCATGTTTAGATTCTTTGCTTCTTTTATGGTCGTAACTTTTGGTCTCCATTTGAGAGAAAGTGATTTGAGAATCTTTCTCATATTTTTGGACTTGGTGTAGGTCTTCCCTAAGCCCTTCAACTTGTTTATGATGTTAGTAAATCTTAAAAACATATCAGCGATAGTTTCATTTTCTAACATCTTGAACAATTCATATTCAGTCATAAGCTTATCAATTTTTTATTCTTTCACTTGTGTTGTTCCTTCATAAGAAACGACAAGAGTGTCCCAAATTTCTTTGGCAGACTCACACATAACTATTTTATCGAATTCAGATTCGCTTAATGCATATTGTAAAAAGATAATAGCTTTAAAGTTGTGTTGAATTTTCTCCTTTTCTGTTGGAGATAATTCATCAGTGGTTTTGGGCATATTTTTCTCACCAATCTTTTTGGTGAAAGCATATGGTCCATTTTCAATGACATGCCATATATCTAAGTTGTGTGCATATGTGAAGTTTTTAAATCTAATTCTCTAGTATGCAAAATTATCACCATTAAACAGTGGAGGTCTCGAGACATTTAGTCCCTCGAGTGCGTTATGGTGTGCTGCCATAGATCTTTAGTCTCTGTGTATTGAGCTCTCGCTTTGATACCAATTGTGAGATAACCTAGAGGGGGGGTGAATAGGTTATCACTAGTGAATTTTAACCTTTTTTTATTTGTCTTCCAATTAAGTGTATAAAAAAAAAAGGTAAACAAAAATAATGCGAAAATAGGAAGACACAAGATTTATAGTGGTTCGGCTAAACCAAGCGTACATCCACTCCTCTCAACCTTGAGAGAGTTCCAGTAGTAACTTTCTTTCAGTACAGTAGGTGGGAAGAACACCTTTACAATTTTTTTCACAGGATAAGAGAATCCTAACTCTTTTTCACAGGATAAGAGGATCCTAACTCTTTTTCACAAGATAAGAGGATCCTACACACTAATCTAAGTACAGTCTAGATTAATGTAAAAATGCTTTCTTAACTCAAAAGCATAAAAAATTGAAAAATAAAAGTTAAGGATTACCTAGGCAAGGAATGTGACATGTATTCCTTGCGAATGAAGAATGATGTGTATATGAATGTTCAATGTAGTGCCTTCAAGATGATAATACTCGTAGCATAAATGTTGAGAAGGTCTTTGATGAGTTGAAGTTCTCTTTGAATGGACTTGTAAGAGAGGGTTAACTTCAACAAAGAGAGCTTGAGAGTGATGCTTGAATATAGATCCTACTTGATTTGAAACTCACACAAACAAGTTTTTAATTGCCAGTACTTAAGGGATTTTCAAGTGTGTATTTAGAGCTAAGAAGATGCTCGATTTATACAAAAAATCTGGGTTAAGTTTGAGTCACAACGGATTAAAAATGGCTAGTTTTTAGTCAAATCGGTTGACCACTTTGTGTGCCAGTCGACCTCTTTAAGAGAGCCATTGAAAAAGTAGTCGTTGTAGTCAAAATATGACCAACCGATCGACCGGTTGTGGAACCGATTGGTGTTGGGTGACCAGTTCTCCAACAGGTTCATCCTACTTCAGTCTCTGTGACTGGCGGTAGATCTATGTAAGGACCAACTAGTCGATCGGTTCTGAAATCGGTTCACAGACAGGGTATTTTCAATGATTTTTCTCAGTGGGTACTTACACATATTAAACCCTATTAATACTAAGGCCATTATGGTATATAATCTAGCCTCCTAAGGTCTCTAAAATGCATAATGTATGCAATGCAATTTTTCATTAAGGATGTCATACAGTACATTGTGTAAGTGGAGTGTGTCTAATGATTTGAGTCCTTGGTCTTCATATTGACATCTTCAAAAGGATGTTCTTCAATCTTCAAAAGATCCTTGTTTAAATCTTTCTATTGTCGAAGCTTCTTATGTCTTTACATCATCCTTGATCATCCAAGTTCTTTGGTTCTGGGCTTCATGACTTCTTGGCTTCATGACTGTATGGCTTCTTGGTTTGATGTCTATTTTTAAACATGTTCATTTGTTATCATCAAAACCAATGATTGGGGAGGGAAGTGATTACCCAACACAGCCCCCTTGTGGAGGGTGTGGGGGGGGCGGAGCCCCCTGACAGAAAATTTTTTAAAGAGTCAAAAAGGAGAAGAAAACCCAAAAAGACCAAGCCCACAGGCCCAGACAGAACCCCAATACTAGAGGAGCCCATTTAAAGCCCAAAATCAAGGAAAATTGGCACTGTGCCCCCACGACACCATGGATACTCCCACGGCACCGTGGGGACCCACCACGGCACCACTGTACTTTTTCCACGTCACCGTAAAGGGGTGTGACATCAGCCTACTGATGTCATCCATGGCACCGTGGAAAAGTCCCCCACGGCGCTGTGGACATCTCCACAGCGTTGTGGAAGACTTATTTGGCCTAGCTTGTGGGACACTCTCCCCTATAAATAGGAGGGTCCCCCTCCCTTGTTTTTTACAGTTTTTTTGGGCAAAGAGACCCTCCCAGCTCATTTTGTACCCCTTTTCCCCCTAATTCTCTCCCTCTTGAGCGTCTGTTGGAGCAAGACTCCAAAGGCATAGGTAGATCCTTCGATTACCCACTCGAGTAAAGAGTGGTTCTTATCCCGCAATTTCATTATCCCGTCAGTGTACAGATAACAAAAAATCCCCTTCGCAACTGTTATTCTATCTGCATACAGATAACAAGAATCCTTTATATAGCCGTTGCTCTGCCCGAAGTGAGTGACGAAACCCATCTCATATAGTCCTTACTCTGTCCGACAAGAGAGAGGCAAGCCGATCATCCATCTCCACCTGAGCCATGGGACATCGCATATTTCGTATTTGATGCATTTTCATTTATTTCTTGTATTTCTTGACAGGTATCTGTCTCTTTCCTTCTTATTATTTTTGGCGTAATGTAGACAATTAAAGTAATTTGCTTTTGTGTACATAGTAAATGATTTCTTCTTTGTCATGATTAGTGCATCATAACCTAGCCTTGCATGTTAGTATATGATATATTATTAAGGGAGAATATTAAAAAACAAGCATCTAGTAGAAAGACCGGTTTATCCGGGCGAGGTGGGTGCCTAACACCTTCCCACTCTCGTAACCTGACTACTTACCCTGAATCTTTGACCAGATCATATGGAATCACGTAGCCCTTTCCGCTAACCCAGGATGGGGCTACACCCATTGGGCCCTAGGCCCTAATCCTAGGTGGCGACTCCATTTCTTTATGAAGTATGATCCCAATCCCCATGATGATATGTCGGAACGATACACCGTTATTCATCGAAGCCAATCCTTGTCGCCATAAGGCTGAGGAACCCTCGTCCTGAGGACCACGGTACTTACACTGGGCATTATAAAAACTTCAAAATTTTTTTTTTTAAAACCTTAGGATTGAAAATGAACTAGAAGGATTGATGCTTAGACATGTGGTAATACATTAGGAGCATAAGAAATATGAAGGAAGCCAAGGAATTTATACACAAAGTGGGGCAAATATATATAACAAGGGGATAGAGAACCCATTTGATCATTTCTACAAACACCCTATAAGCATAACCTAGATCTAAGTGATTTGGATTCAAAGTGAGGGGGTTCTTGTATAATAACCATCTCAAAATCGAAATACATTATCCTACCCAACTTAATCTATGAAAAATCATACAAAACATCAAACATTGATTAAACATGTCCATCACCCAATAAAAAAACCCCAAATCCCAAGCCCTATAATGGAGGAATCGATGATAGCATAGAAGAAGAGGTGTGTGAATGGAATGTAGAATGTATGCCCTATGTGTAGAATCTAAATGATGGGTGTTTAGCATGTAAACCATATGACCTCAAACCATGAGAGACTAAGAAGAGGTTATGAGAACCGAATACCCAAGAACACCTTCCAACCCTTGAAATAAAAATCAAAATTTGATGGCAAGACTTACTTTGATCGAGCTCGGTTGGGTGAATGAGCCTTGGAGTGGCTTGAACTAGCTAGGAATGCCCTCTGGTCGTGGGTGAGAGCCTCTCCCAAGTAGAGTATTTTTGAAATGAGAAAATAAAAGGCATAGGAGGGTTTTAACTAAAAATCTCTCACTGGCAAGAACAGCCCAAGAGCAACGGCAGGACCATTCTGCTGGTGCCTAAGATGCTCCTTCTGCCGGTGGAATTTCTCGAGAGGGATCGGCACTTGTGATCAGCATGAACCACCTAGTCACCTTCCTGCCGGTCCGACAAGCTGCTTCTGTCGGTCAGAGTATTAAAAAAAAAAAAGAAAAAGAAAATAATAAAAATAAAGTAAAATAGAATATATATATATATGTATATATATAATAGTATATATATATGTATATATAAAGTAAAATATATATATATATATATATGTATATATATATAATAGTAATAATAACATAATATAAAATAAAATAAAAATATACTATATATTTATTTCCCTTAGTTATAACTTTGTGGGACCCACCCGCTTATACCATGACATGTATGCAAGCCCTAGTGTTTTTACTCATGCACAATTTAATGCGAGCAATACGATGGTTTCAATTCATTTCGTGTATTATTCTAATAGTTTCAAAATTATCTATATTTTTTTTTATTCTTAGGGATTCGAGATGGTGCAAACTCGGCAACAACAAGCTGGGGATCCCGCTATGCCAAGTAATGAGATAGTTGCGAACCCCGACCCAATCGATCCACCTCCTCCCCTACCTCAAGCTGCCGCCCAAGCTGTCGGAACTTTAGGCACTTCCATTCCTCCTCCTCCATGGCCAGGGGTGTCAGTTCATGAGGTCACTACACTCGTGGGTGACATTCTTAGAGGCTTTTAGGAAGAACAAAGGCAATATATGGAGACCATGATGATGCAATCAGAGCAGCGTTAAGAGCGCCTCTTAGCCCAAATTAGGACCTATTCCAGGCTGCTACTGCCAGTCAAGCACCTCAAGTCCGAGCTGCTCCTCCATCACTAGCAGTTCATGCAAGGGTCGCTATACCACCTCCCTTGGTATACCACCCACCTCCCCCAGAGCAGCAGGCTCTACTATTTGTGAACCCGATGATTCCAATTGTTAAGAAATTTCAAAAGCTCAAACCTCGCACCTTCGCCGGACTCACCGATGATTTGCTCCTCCCCTCTAAATGGGTCTAACAAATGAAAAAGATTTTTGATTTCCTGGGTTGCACGGACGAACAAAGGATAGCTTGTACTGATTTTCAACTAGAGGGTGATGCCAAGGCTTGGTGGAAAAGTACTCGACCCAATCTCATGGCTCTTCATCCCAACCTCACTTGGGACCAATTCAAGACCGCCTTCTGTGAGAACTACTTCTCCAAGAACTTTTGGGAAAAGAAGAAAGCAGAATTTATGTCGCTAGTTCAGGGGTCGAAGTCGGTACTAGAGTACCAACATAAATATGAGGAATTACACCACTTCGCACCTCCTTATCTTAGAGATGACCAGGGGAAGGAGAGCAGATTTGAGAGAGGGTTGAGAAACACTATTGGGGCCATAGTGTTGACTCATCACCTTCAACAGTACACCAAAGTGGTTCAAATGGCAAAGTCCGTCGAGGATCGACTGAATAAAAATTATCACCCACAGTCCAGTACTGAAAAACGGCCTGCATCTTCATAGAACACTCAGGGGCCAAGCAAGTATCCTCGGCCTTATTATGTCGACCCTGCACCATTTCAGTATAGGAGGCCTGAGGCACCTTAGCCCACCAAGCCTGCACAGTCATCAGCTGCATCCCAACCATCCATATCGGGCACTTTTCCAAATCTTGCTCGGGCAAGAAGCTAGAGTCGTCACATCCTCCATCTCGACCTCCTATGCCCCATCCTATCAGCTGTGCCATTCGGCCATATACAAGAAACACATTGCTCAGGCAGATGTATGTTGTCACCAAGGAAGAGGCAGAGAGCGCACCAGGAGTGGTGGCTAGTATGACAGCTACCTCATTAATAATAGTTTTTACTTGTCCTTTCCTTTATCCATGCATGCATACCACGAGAATAATTTGTATCATGTGTTAGGACCTTAACAATCTCTAATTCACCTGCACATATATTGTTTGACTCAAGGGCATCCCATTCATTCGTGTCCCCTGCTTTTGCAAAGGAGATGCACATTTACCCAGAGAACCTAACTCAGGGGCTAGCAGTTAGTACACCTACAGGCAGTGTTGTGAAATTGGACATGGTTTATGAGCCTTGTACGGTGGAAGTATATGGTCGAAAGATGACAACCCGCCTCATCGAACTCGACATGACCAACTTTGATGTTATTCTTGGAATGGATTGGCTGGCGGGTTACCAATCCAATGTAGTATGTGCCAAGAGGCAGATTGTCTTCAAGCCTAAGGGAGGGAAGAAATTTACTTTTGTGGCAGACCAGAAGAGACATAAGAAGTTGATTATCTTCACTCTCCAAGCACGGAGATTGATGGATTCGGGTTATCTTGCCTTGATTATGGAAACGAAAGCCAAGATTAAACCCTTGACTGATATTGCTATAGTGAAGGAGTATCCGGATGTATTCCCAGAAGACTTAACAGAGTTGCCTCCCGATCAGGAAACAAAGTTTGTGATAGATCTAATCCTAGGGGTAGCACTAGTCTCAAAAGCCCCATATAGAATGGCCCCCTTAGAGTTGAAAGAACTACAAACCCAGTTACAAGATTTGTTGAAGAAGGGTTTTATCCGACCCAATGTATTCCCTTGGGGGGCACCAATCCTCTTTGTTAAGAAGAAGGACGACAGTATGCGAATGCGCATAGATTACCGAGAGCTTAATAAGTTAACCATCAAGAATCGATATCCACTGCCAAGGATAGATGACTTGTTTAACCAGTTGCAAGGTGCAAAGGTCTTTTCCAAGATTGATTTGAGATCTGGTTACCACCAACTCAAGATCAGGGAGAAGGACATAAGTAAGACCGCATTTAGGTCTCGATATGGGCATTATCAGTTCTTGGTGGTGTCGTTTGGTTTAACCAATGCACCAGTTGCATTTATGAAATTGATGAACCGAGTGTTTCAGGACGTATTGGATAAATTTGTCATTGTCTTCATTGATGACATCTTGACTTATTCCAAGAATACAGAAGAATACTCTCAACATCTGAGAATGGTTCTACAAAGATTAAGAGAGAAGAAGCTATACGCCAAATTTAGTAAGTATGAGTTTTGGCTTCCATAGGTAGCATTTCTACGACATATAGTTTTAGAAAAAGGAATTGAAGTGGACCCTGGAAAAGTGAAGGCTGTACTAGAATGGGAAGCACCAAAGAATGTTGGCAAAATTCAAAGTTTCCTAGGGCTAGCAGGGTATTATCGAACTTTCATTGAGAACTTTTCTCACATATCAGCATCAATGACTAAGTTAACCCGAAAAGGGGTGAAGTTTGAATGGTCGGAGGAGTGTGAAAAGAGCTTTCAAGAGCTGAAACATAGGTTGGTCACTGCCCCAGTTTTGACACTCCCATCAGGTACCAGGGGTATGACAGTGTACAGTGATGCCTCTAGATCAGGGCTTGGTTATGTTTTGATGAAGAATGGTAAGGTAGTAGCGTATGCTTCTAGGCAGCTAAAAGACTACGAGAAGAACTACCCTACTCACGATCTTGAGTTGGCGGCGGTAGTTTTTGCACTCAAGATTTGGCGTCATTACCTATAAGGAGAGAAAAGCGAAATCTTCAGCGATCACAAGAGCTTGAAGTACTTCTTCACTCAGAAGGAGTTGAACATGAGGTAGAGGCGATGGTTGGAGCTGATGAAAGACTATGATTGTACCATTCAATACCATCTAGGCAAAGCCAATGTAGTGGCAGACACACTTAGTAGAAAGTCACAAACCTTTTCCTTGGCAGCTTTAATAGTTAATGAGCGGCTTATAGAGGAAGCCAGAAGGATGGAGTTAGAAGTGTTGATTGATGATGCTACTGTATTACTTGTTGCCCTGACGGTACACCCTCATTAGTAGAGAAGATCAAAGCAGCCCAACCTATTGATGAAGAGTTACAAAAATTGATAGATGGTATTTGAGAAGAGAGACAACAAGATCCAGACTTCATAGTGCCTGGGGATGGGGTCCTCCAATTCAGAAGTAGACTATGTGTACCCAACGATGATCAATTAAGGAAAGATATAATGACAGAAGATCATTGTTCATCATACTCAGTACACCCCGGCAGCACCAAGATGTATAAAGACTTAAAGATGCATTATTGATGGATTGGGATAAAGGCTGATGTGGCAACATTTGTATCAAAGTGCCTTATCTATCAGAAGGTTAAGGCGGAGAGACATCGACCCTATGGATTTTTACAATCACTCCCGGTTCCAGAATGGAAGTGGGAGCACATCACCAAGGACTTTGTCACCGGATTGCCCCAAACAAGTAGGAGTGTTGATGCCATATGGGTGATTGTTGATCAACTCGCCAAGACCGCACACTTCATTCCAATTAAGGTAACCTATCCAATGGACAAGCTGGCAAACCTGTACATGGACAATGTTGTTCGCTTGCATGGGGTTCTAGTAAGCATTATTTCCAATCATGATCCCAGGTTTACATCCAGATTTTGGGGTGGTTTCATGAAGGCTATGGGCACACTGCTGAACTTTAGTACGGCCTTTCACGCACAGACCGATGGTCAGTCAAAGAGGACCATATAGACACTAGAAGACATGCTAAGGGCATGTGCCATTGACTTGAAAGGCAGCTGGGACGAGCATATTTCACTCATTGAATTTGCTTACAACAATAGTTACTAGGCCACTATTGGTATGACACCGTTCAAAGCACAGTATGGCAGAAAGTATAGGACACCATTGTACTGGGACGAGGTTGGTGAGTGATGGATATTAGGGCTTGAAGTGATACATGCCACATGTGAAAAGATAGACTTGATTAGAGACCAAATCAAGGCGGCCTAATCAAGGCAGAAAAGCTATGCTGATTTGAAATGAAAGGACCTCGAGTTTACTGTGGGTGACAAAGTGTTTCTTTGAGTGTGGCCAACGAAAGGTGTGTTGCAGTTTGGTAATAAAGGAAAGCTGAGTCCTAGGTACATTAGGCCGTATAAAATCCTGGCTAGGATTGGACCGGTAGCGTACAGACTGGCGTAACCCCTCTCATTAGCTGGTATCCATGATGTATTCCATGTCTCAATCTTAAGGAATTACATTGTCGATCCTAGCCATGTTTTAGCTCAAGAGCCACCTGAGCTTGTGGAAGATATGACTTATGTCGAGGATCCTGTGAAGATCCTTGAGAGGAATGAGCACAATCTCCGCAATTGTGTTGTCTCTTATGTAAAGGTATGAAGGAGAAACCACTCTGATGAAGAGGCATCTTGGGAGCGCGGCTACATGATAGGTATGTCTTAATTTTAAGGATGAAATTCTTATAAGGTATGGGGAATGTTAAACCTGTACCTAATAATGCAATTTAAAACCCGATCTAACTTTCCGGTCCGGTTGAACCTCGTGTGTAGGAGGGGGAGCGTATTATGCTCGTGTGTTGTGGGCCATGATACTCAAACCATCTCACAATATTATCGATCGTGACATGAGGAAAGTCATCGAGGATAGGTTCATCGACAGAGAAAGGGGAAAATTCATCTATGATGGTGTATTCTTAGAATTCTCTCATTTTGAGAATCCATAGAGCCCGCACCGTTATTACCCATGCCCACTTTATGACGAATGGGAGTAAGTCACTATCTGAATAATTCATGCCTATGCATGACCATTAATAAGTATAGGAACTAAGATGGGCTTTGTTACATCCGTACCTGGATTTTCTATTAATTATAATTTCTCTCTCTTATGATGTGTAGATTCTACTGCCATGTATGCTGGTGAGCTATTTTCACTTGTGGTCAAACCTAGCAACAAGATTGTTGACTAGTTCATGGGCCTGCTTGTGGAAGAGAGGTTCCTTAACTGACAGTGGGGGAGATTTATCGATGGTGATTTCGTTGACTGTCCTCCTAGCATGAATCCACGGAGTGAAGAGTACCAGAGGGCGTTCCCTGTGTCCCCACACCTAGACACTTCTTTTGGCGATGAGCTTAGGATCGCGATCGGGAAACTCTTCGGGATCACGAAGGACACATCGTGACGGTCGAGGGTTAAGACACTGCCCTTTTGAATGTTAGTATATCCTCCCCTTGTTGGCCTTGAAGTGTGGGCCAAAGCCCAATCAGTTTCTTTAGGGTTCTGCCCTTTACAGCAGCAATGGACGCACCAACAGACTCACAAGACTGTTTTAGTCCGTTAGTCCACCTGTACTATTTTGGGCTTTTGGGTGTTTTCCTTGTGTGGGACCCACACCCCATGCCCCGAGCATCCTACCTAGGCACCTATACAAGGTGGACCCCACCCTTGGTCTCCTTGGCTTGTGTGTGTGCCATCAAGGTGGACCCACTTGCCCAAGTTGGCATTTAAATGAATTTTAATTCTTAAAGCCCTAAGCCAAACAGGCCCTAAGTGGGAGCAAATTATAAAGGCAAAGCTTAGCCATTAAGGCTTATTTACTTCTCCTACCTACCCAAAATGGTGGAAGCTGAGGAGCATTAAAGGCTTTAGAGAAGAGAAGATTGGAGGGAGTTGTGGAGGTGGAAGCCATCCATTAGTCCATTCTTGAGGTGAATGTTCTCACCTTTCTCCCTCTCTTTTCCATTTTCAAGTTTGGGGAATCCCCTTGGGATCGATCCCCAGCTTAGGGTTTCCTCTTGGGAACCTAATAACCTCTAATAATCCCCAAATTGAGACTCACTGCTCCTTCCTTGCTGCCTTCATGGTTTAATGACCTGAATTGCTGTTCAAAGCATTGAAGACCTAGAATTAAGTTGGGAAAAACCTTGGAGATGGATCTAATCCCTTGAATCCTCTAAGTCCTATGAAGGGCTAGGTGTTTAGGACCCCCAACGAAGGAATGGACTCACCTCCCTAACCTTAGGACCCTTGTGGTTCCATGGATGAAAGGCTAAAGATGGGAATCTTCCCAGATTTCAAAGAAAGAGTCGACGGATCCACGAGAGGATCCACTATCGTGTTTCCGCTCGTTAGTCTGTCTGGTATAATCCAATTGATTGGCCTGGGTAGAGCCATGAGCAGATTCACTTGGTAAATTTTCCCGTAGCTCAGTTTGCTCTAGGGAATGTCTCAGGGTTTGGATGGATGCACGAGCAGATTCACTTGGAAGTTTTTCCTGTGAATCTGTTCCATCTATTTTCAGTGATTGGCTTGGACGGATCCAAGAACGGATTCACCTAGCTGCCTTTGTCCCTGCATCCGCCCTTGTTGTCTTAACCCAAACTTCAAATAAATTGTTTGGACCCCTCATGGGACCCACCTATACAATTCTAACTATGTTCTCATGCATCCTCAGACTTCGTAACTTGTACGTGAGTGCATGCACCAAGGTAAATCTTATCGAACACACCGAACAACAAGTAAGCAAATTGTGAGTGGGTTTTGGGTGATGTTTGGGCTTGATATATATATATATATATATAATATGCATATAGCTATATAGATTACATGATGGTTCTTATGCTTGCATTCATTCTCACTATGTTGCATCTTTGCATATAAAACCATGTTGGATACGAATTGATGAAATGTGAATATGTTTACTTTGCTTTATTGCATCGGGGTTATGGTGCCAGGTATACCAGTGTTGAAACCCTAGAAATGCTTATGATATTTATTGATTGCCATCCTGATCTGTATGTGCCGTGCCGTGCTAGTATCCGAGTACTAGATGGAATAGGACGTTGATGCACCCGAAATACCTCTCGGGACGATAGGACTTACATATAGTATATCTATGGCTAGGACTCTTATTCCCTTATTCTATGACCCTTGCCAACAGGGGTTTGTGTATTGGATAGTCTGAGTACTTGTTGCCTGTGGAGGTGGGAGAGGCCAGGTCAAGGGTAGTGATGGCTATCGGGGTCTGCCACTGGGTGGTCTGATGGTTTCTACCGGCGTAGGCTCTCGTGTGATAACTGTGGTCTCATTGTGATAAGTTGAGTGACCCACAGGGTCTCCTGAGTTATCATAATAGCATATACCATGACTTAGATTGTTTGACAGGTGAAAAATCTATTTAACATTACATGCATCATAGACTATGTGTGATTGTGTGTTTGTGCATTCCCCTTTCCCCTCACTGGATCAGTGGAGCTAATCCCCTGTGTACACAACTTTTTAGATTTTGACGCAGTGGCTATTTGGCTGCCCTAGAAGCTCAGGCGGCAGACTATGACAGTATTGGCACAGAGGAACCTGAGTCTGTGTTAGAAGAACATGAAGACGGCTGCCCCTGTGATGACTGTGCCTACGGGCATTGATGTTGTTGGGGATTGTCCCCACTTTTGATTATTTTGGGGCTTTGTTCCCATTATGAACATTTTATGTAATAACTTATTATTCTTTTGATGTAGTTACATCATGGTCAGTTGGTAGTCAATGTTAAACTACTATTTTATCACCTAGCCAGTTGAACATATAGTAGTTGCTTATATATTGCTTCCACTTGTATTAACTCTGATGTTAAATGGAATATTCCTTCCTTTATTGTAATTATATTGGGTGGGTCCTTGGTTGATGACTGTGGATTGGGACACTGTGTCATTGATCCTGGTAGGAATTGGGGTGACGCGTGTCATCTTAATCACCCTCTTGACTGTGCTTATTCCTAAGTTTGGGATAGGGGCGTGACAAGCTTGGGCTTAGGACCTTAGCCCTTTTCTATTTATAACTAGAACTTGGGTTATGGGCCTAGTAGGATGATGGGCCCAATAACTTAAACTAGGACACAAGGTTAACACTTAGCCAAACAGCCCTCAACCTTATTGAAGCTAAAGACCTAGACTCCCATCCAAACAAACCCTAAGGACTAAAGCAACTTAACCTAATACCCTATCTCTCTCTCTCTCTCTCTCTCTCTCTCTCTCTCTCTCTCTCTCTCTCTCTCTCTCTCATTTGCAACCACAAAGAAGAAAGAGGGGAAAGAGAAACCATGGGAGCAAGGAGAGGAGAAGAAGAAAGAAGAAGAAGGAAGAAGGAAGAGAAGAAGAAGGAAGAAAGGAGGTGGAAGAGTGGAGCTCGGATATAAGCCCCAAGCTCAGCTCTCCTACTTGGTAATCTTCCCCATCTCTATTTCTCTCATTCCCTAAATTATAGAGCTAGGGTTTGGATTGATTGAGCATATCATGAATGCTCCACCTACCATATGGGAAGGCCATTAGTGGCTGACCTTTAATGCTTGGTTATGAAGATACATAACCTTACATTTAACCCCATGTACCCCCTCCTCCATTTTTGTGGCTTATAGTTGAGGTCCTTACCTCCATTCGTGGGGTTCACCAATCCTATGGTATCCCATTAATTCATGGCTTGAACGCTATCATTAGTAGCTGGATTAGGCCCTTGTGAAACCCAATACCACCACCATGTTCTCATCCTCTCATATTTGGGAGGAGGAAATCATGGAGAAACCCTTAGGTTATGAACCAAAAAGGGGGAGTGCTCTAACCCTTTTGATGAGGTAACCCTCAAGCCCTAGAAGACCTAAGGACCCTTAGGTATAACCCCTTTAAAGCCCTAAACCTTGGGATACCAAACCATTCTAGGAATGGTGTTGACAGCAGGACAGGCAAAAACAAGAGCAAGGGACAGGTAGAAGCATTCTGCTTGTGAAAACCCTGGCTTGGTGCCTGTGAGCTACTGCCAAGGACAGGCAGAAGCATTCTGCCGGTGGGAGACTTGCTATTCATGCCGGTGGCCCTGTATTAGCCCTATGTGACCTCCTTTGGGGGCCCACCTCATATGACCCTAAAACACTAACCTCACCATACATTGTACATCCTCTTTAGGTTGACTCAACCGGCTCAGGGGCATACTAGCGTGTGGGATGGAAAACTTGGTATTGAACGCCAATTCGAGGAACTTAATATTGAAAGCTAGTTCAAGAACCAAGGTGAGTGAGTTAAGCAATCGTCTTAATTTATGGATTGTTTGTGTCATGTCTTGTGAATGTCATTCATGCATGTTTGATATATTATATTATTGACATTAGGGCATAGGATGATCTACGTATAGAGATGTTGATAGGATTTTTCATTTATGTTGTGTGATATTACTCTTATATATGGTACTGTGGTGCGTGTGAGATTGGATTTGGTTATGGGATCCGAGTGCCGGTTGGAACTCGGACTCCGTACGGTGAATTGAATTCATGGCATGTAGAGTTAGGTTTTGGAAATGGGATCCAAGTGTCTGTGGGTGTTGGGCTTTGGATTGCCATGCTTATAATTGCATTAGAGTTGTCTACTGCATTAGGTGGAAACGGGATGGTGACCGGCCGACTGTCTTCGGTCATCACATCCCATACCTGTATGTGTATGCATAGGCTAGAGGGGAGAGAGGATAGCCGGCCAATCGTATTTTGGTATCTATGGACTCGACCTCTGCCTTATGCATGTGCGTACCTTACACATACAATAGATGAATGCTGGTTAGGATAAATGTATACCCAGTACTATGACCCTTACCTCCAGGGGTTTAGGTATCGGTCAAATCTTGAGTCCTGACCGTTATTCAAGGTACAACTCATCGGGAAATTCAGGCGCCGACTGTTATTCGGGCCGAATGCCAGGATAGGGTTTGACTCGAGGGTTTTCATACATCTCTTGGTGGAGACTGGTATGGTAGGCTTCCAGAGTAACTCGGATTTTTCATCACCGGTATATCATCCGTTTATGGTACCGATGTCGGGGATGCTACCTAAGGTGTTGTTATTGTACTATACCTGACTTAGTTGTGTTGTTAGGTGGATAACAATGAAACTATACATCATCATACATTCATGTATTATCATAGGCTCTCACTCCTTGTATGGAGAGTTGTAGCTTTGATGGGTCAATACCTATATGCTGGATGGTTTGTAGTGGGCAGACATTCAGGGTTGAGCCGTTATCCACTTAGACTTGAGGGATTCGACATCCGTTGTAATCGATGGTGACATAGAGTGCCTTTGTATGGTTTGGTCCTTCAGGTGGGAGATCCTTGTTTGAGAACATGACTGCCTTGATTGCATAGAGGGCCCCTACTATGTTGGCCAACTAGGTTGGTTTTGTTTCGATTGGCACATACACACTAGCCAATGCTTTTAGGACTGCCTCTCTATGAGTTCGAGAACCAGTTAACAAACCTTAGATTGAGATGTTGGCTTGAGTTTTCTTGAGTTTCTTCAGAACCTCATTTTTTGGTTCAATTATGGCATTGTTTTGGTTTTGTTTCTGATTTCTTGCCAACTCAGCTGGGTTGTCAATATTGAGCTGGGTTGGATTGAAAATTTTCCCACTTCTTGTGTTTGCATTGTTACACTCTTCATCAGACGGGAACCAGAGCTTGGAATTGAATTGGGCTAGAAGGTGGTCATCATCTTGGTTGATCTGACTCATCCAATTCCTCGTCACTTATGATGATCATGTTGACTTCGGGTTCATCGGTGGTCACAGTAAGTTCTTGAAGCTTAACATACATTGCCCACACTAGAGCCTCAATGGTTCGGGTCTCCTCATCCAATTCTTTGAGGTGGTTAAAGATCCCATCCTCATGGCAAGGGAAAGGCAGGCTAGTTTGTCACCTTGAGCTCAAATTGAGTCCTCCAAGCACATTTCTATGAATGTATGCATTGGACCCTTGGATTAGTTCATTGATGGCATTGACTTGATCTCGAACACTGTTCCAAAGGTCTGTGTGCCTATCCCATAGCCACCAATATTTGCTCATTTTCCCTTTAAAGCTTATTTCATAGGGTCTTAAGTTGCTCTTTCTAGGTTGCTATTATGTTCCAACTCATGAGATTTAAATCTCTATCTTGGTTTTGATGCTCTCTGAGAAATGCTTACATGTGTTGCTGTGGGTTGGTCATGTCACTAGTATGTCCTCTAATGAATTGGGCCAAATTTTTTAGTTCTCGTGCTATCCCTGGTAAGGACCTTATGTCTTCAACCCGTTCATACTGCCAGCAAGCTCTTCGACTATGGGGTCCAAATTGGTTGGGCCCTCTTGTGACATAAGTCTAAAGAGAAGCATTAACTTCTTGTATGATTTGATAGGTCTCCTCTGGAGTGTTGTATAGGCTTTCATCTTGTTCTTGATGATCATGCCCAAGTGCTATGATGGCATATCTTAATTGCTGGATGGTTGTGGCAAGTTCATCCCTTTATTGGTTTTGATCAAGTGGCTGGTCATCTCCAAACATGCTATAATCTAGGCTGTTGGGCCAAGCACTGCTTTGTTCATTAATGGTCATGTCAATGAAATGATCGTCATAATCTTCTTCTTCTTATTGTCCATCTGGTATTGACTCGGTGGGAATCTCTTCTTCTTGATTGGGATGCTCTTCACCGAAGTCTTCATCACTATCAACCCCTATGTTTATCATTAGGACATCGTTAGGCAAGGCTTCCACTAGAACGAGGGCAGTTAGGGCTTGGACCAGCTATTCATTCCATTCTGTAACAGGGGAATCTTATTGGTTCTCTAACGGTATGACCAAGGCTTGTAGATTAACAGGCCGATCCTCCTCTTCTAGGTTGTTAATGGACTTAGAATTCCCATCATGTGGCAGAAGGAGATTGGTTTGAATAGTGGGTTGGCTCTACTGGACCGCAAACTTCCCCTTATCAAGTAGATCTTGGGCTGCATGCTTTAGTTGGTAACACTCATTAGTTGAATGCCCATTTTACTGATGGTACTTGCAAAAGAGATTGGGTTTGTACCATTTTGGTTATGGGTTTGGCAAATTAGCAGGCTGGATCATGGTCAGGAGTCCTTTTTGGATTAAATTCTTAAGGACTAAACTCAGAGGCATGCCCACATCTATGAATTGACTTCTTTGCCGCTTCGCCCCTGCTCTTGGGGCATTGTTCTCAATCAAAAGTGGGGCCTCTATGGTTGGTGCCACCACATTTACTTCAGTGTTCTTGTTTGGGAAGGTCTTTTTACCAACCCCGGTTCGCTGGTTGTTCAATGTTATGCCTTGCTTGGGGTTCCCTTGGATCAAGTCAGGAGGGTTCAAGGCATCTTCAACTTGTTGGCCTGCTTCGAATAGGGTCTCAAAAGTGGTTAAGGGTTAAGTGAGCAAGTTGTTCTTGTAAGACATTTGGAGGTTTTTAATGATCATCTTGACCTGTTCAAGATTAAGATAGCTCAGTTCAAGAAAAAGAGCTATACGGATACAAGAAGGAACAACCTTGAATTCCAAGTTGGTAAGAAGGTATTTCTTTGGATTTCACCTAAGGGCTTCAAGCGATTCAGTAAGAAAGGGAAGCTAAGCCCTCGGTATATTGGACCTTATGAGATTCTTACTAGAATTGGACCAGTAGCGTATCGGTTTGCTCTGCCACCATCATTAGAGGGCGTACATAATGTGTTTCACGTATCGATGCTAAAGAAGTACATGTCAAACCCAACAAATGTCCTATCTACTAAACCGGAATAGCTCAAAGTGGATATGCATATGAAGAACAGCTTGAAGAAATCCTGAACCATAAGCATGTTCTCTGCAACCGTACTATTGCATATGTTGAGGTACAGTGGAGAAATCACACACCTGAGGAAGCATCTTGGGAACATGATGAAGAGATGTGTGGAAGATATCCTCGTCTCTTTAGATTACAAGGTACGTCAATTTCAAGGACGAAATTCCTATTAGGGGGGGGGAATGTTATACCAGCAACCAATCCTAACTTAAACCTTGGTTGTAGGTCTTGAACCTGAGGTCACAGGTGCCAGTGCCTTGTGGTGCATTGACCTAGTGATTGAGAGAGATGAAGAAACCTTGGTGGTGAAGTTTTACATGACAACTAGGAGACGAATACCTCCTCCATGCAACTGTACAATCCACCACCAGATGTACAGCCTCGGGTAAGTACCCAACCCCTAGTATGATTAATCCTGCACTTATACTTGATACATTAAACCTAGGAAGCATGTTGGGGAGCTTAATATGCGAAGACATTAACAATCAGGGTGATTCGACACTGATTCAGCAAGGAATCATACTCAGGTCGATGTAGGATCGACCACTCCTATCGACCTGAGTGCTATATTGGACAAATCCTTGTCCCATGAGTATGGGGCCCGGTGTCGTGAGTCGGGGATCTCACCGTCGTATCCCAAATACCTAGTAGAGGTATTTCCTAACAATTTGGTTAAGCGAGACCCGCGTAGCAGTCCGTGTACACAAAAATTGCAAAATAAGCTACTTTAGGCAATCGGACCCCTAGCTAAATAGGCCCTTAGAGTAACCCATATAAAAAAAACAAACTCATTTCTTAGTTCATTTCTTCAGTCACAATCGTTGAGTGAAGAGAAAAGAAAGAAGAAGAGAAGACAAGTCGAGGAGAAGAAGAAGAAAAGGGTGGGCAAGGGACACTGATGAGCACACTTATGTGTTCATCTTAGGGGTCATAAGCATTCAGTTTTGCACACTTGTACAAAGCTACCTTGGGTATTTTCTTGTGTTTTCCGGTTTTAGGTCTAACTATGAGCTTAAAGGCTATTCTGGACTATCAAGTGCCGTATCTTCAAATTGACACGTAAAGTAATCCAGTTTCTTTTCATGGTTACGAAGAGGACGAAATTCTGAGCAAGATGGATGTGTTGCATTAAAAGTACACACCCGTTTTGATGCCCGTACATGCAATTATTCTTTTCGGGCCAGAAAAGAATAATGAGCTAGAAGTGAACCAAGATGAAGCTCGGGTCAGTCTGCGATTTTTCCAAGGCCACATTTAGCATCAAAGAGGATAATTATGATTAAAGGGTTTAGATTGCCTCAGGTACAGGGACCCTTTCGGTGTTTTCCACTTTTAGAGGAGAGAGAGAATTGCCAAGTTAATGACAACTCATACATATGTCGATTTTTCTCTATATAGGAGTTTGGAGTGTCGATTCTCTCTCACACATGGGACCCACACACAAACCACACACATTTTCTACGTTTCCAAGAGAAGGAGAGAGATAGTGGATCGAAATATGTGAGTATCCATACTTGAGAGCATGGTATAAAATCTCGCGAAATTTCGGCGATATATCGCCACATTTCGTATATCTCGACATGTCCGGGATACGAAACACATCCGAAACCAAAAAATACAATATCTCATCGATATATCATGAGATATCGATGAAATATCATGGATCTCACAATATATCGCGATATATTGAAAAAGTGACAAATAGTGTGACACTAGGGGCCATTTTATACCATATTTCATGACTCTTGGTCGATATTTCACCGAGAGCTCGAAACTCTATTTTTCTCTCTTCTTCCTCTTTTTTTGCTCTTCTTCCTCCCTTCCAAGCCTCATCCAAGCATTGTTGAAGCTCCTTGTCGCCGGGAAGATGTTGGAGGGTCATCTAAGCTCATCATCCAAGCCTATTTTCATTATTTAAGGTAAATTCTATTTCTCTAAAGCTATTTTTTTTAAAAATACTTTGTACAAATGTTGTTGGATGTTGATAATATTAATATATGTTAGACACCGGAGGCCGATCTACAGCCTCAAGGTGTCAAAATTTTTTTTCCATATGTATTTTTTTTATTTTTTTTCTGGTTTTAAAAATTCATTTTCCTACAACTAAAATAGGAAATAATTAGGGGTAATATGACTTAGATGGTAATGAATTAAATATATGTTAGACACCGGAGGCCGATCTACGGCTTCACAGTGTCGAATTTATTTTTCTGCTCTTAAATAATTATTTTTATTTTCAAAAATTAAGAAAAATATATTAAAAATTTAAAAAATAAAAATAAATAAGGAAAAATGAGTTTTAAGTTTAAAAAATAATGAAAAAATATGAAAGTTATTTCCATATGTTTTGAGATGCATTACATGTATATTATGTTTACTAATTTTTGGTTTTGTCGTGTTAGGTCAATACTTATATTAACATTATATATAAAAAATTGATTTTAATTATGTGAAAAATATAAGGGTTAGGGAAAAAATATTAAATAACTATATAAGTGTATTAGTAATCTAAAAGTGTCAATTGAAGTGCATCTACATTAAGTTTTTTAATTATTTGTGTTACTTACATTGCAGTAAACAAGTATCATTATGGCGGATCGTGATAGACAACGTGCGAAGGGCAAGCAAAAGGTGGGGGAAAGTAGTCAACAAAGGGGGCGGAGGGAACAAAGAGAATAGAGGGAACAAGAGAGACCAACCAGCCAGCATAGGGGTGACATTGCATGGTTACATGGTACTCCCATTGATGGGGATAAGAGAAAATCTATATGTAACTATTGTCACATGCAATTTATGGGAGGTGGGTCTAGTAGACTTAAACAACATCTGACTGGAGGATCTAAAGATGTTGTAGGTTGTCATATGGTCCCTACTGAAGTAGCCAGGGAGATTGGTGATAGTTTGAGGGGAAGAAAGAAGAGGAAGGCTGACAAACAAAGGATAAGAGAACAACTTGAGGATGCAGTGAGGAGTTCGATGGGAGGAGGAAGACGATACAATGATGATGATGATGACTCCTCCTCCTCCTCCTCCTCCTCTGATGACATTGCAGTACCTGATGACATACAAACAGCAGAGGAGGCTAGGGATTTTGGGCAGACTGTTTCAAGGAGTAGAGTAAGTTTTCAAGATGATCAGCAGAGACAAAGAGTAGGGGGTAGTGGAGGAGCTGACAGTTCTGGAGGTCCTAGAACTTTGAATCCTTTTAAAAGATCACAAAGTGTGTGGGCAGTCCCAACACCTCTACTAGTACTAGTACTAGTACCACCATCAACATCTGATCTTAAATTGCATAAGAAGAAAGGAAGCAGTCAACCCAGAATCAAAGGAGCATGGAAGGGGATGAAGGGATTGGTTAAAGAATCAATAGCTAAGTGGATGCTATACCATACCATCCCAGCAAACACTGCACAATGCCTCTATTATGATACCATGATAGATACCATTACAGAGGCTGGCCCAGGATTCAAGGGCCCCACCCCATATGAGGTAATGAATGTTTATCTACCTCAACAAAAGATTAAGATTGATGAGTACATTAGTGAGATGAGAAATATATGGGAGACATATGGGATGACTATAATGACAGATGGATAGACTGGGCCTACAAGAAAGTCCATCATCAATTTCATGGTTTATTGTGATGGGAGGACAATGTTCCTCAAATCTGTGGATCCATCCAAAGAGATAAAGGATGCAAAATATATTTACAGGTTGTTAAAGGAAGTAGTGGAAAAAGATGTGGGTATTGAGAATGTTGTCCAGATTGTAACGGACAATAGAAGTAACTTCAAGCTGGTCGGTGAGAAGATGATGAACAATAGTAAGTACCGGCTCTTCTGGACTCCTTGTGCAGCCCATTGCATTGACTTAATGCTAAAAGATATGGGAAAGTTAAAGTTGGTGAAGACTGTGGTTGAAAGTGCAAGACAAGTCACCAACTTTGTATACAACCACTCCTATGCACTCAATCTATTGAGGAAAAAATGTGGGGGTGACTTGGTTAGGCCTGGCATCACAAGATTTGCCACCAACTACATTGCCCTCAAAAGCATTGAGACAAAGAAGGCCGGGCTGAGAAGCATGTTTGCTTCTGAGGAGTGGTTTGAATGGAAGGGTTCCAAGACTGCAAATGGGAGGGAAGCACAAGCAACGATGTCATCTGAGGACTTCTAGACCAAACTAAGCAAAGTGGTGAAAGTTTTGGAGCCAGTAGTTAAAGTTCTACATATTGCTGCGCTCTGAAGGGCCCAACCATGCCAGTCCTATATGCTGCAATAGACTTGATGAAAGATAGTGTCTATAGTGTGGCTCCTCGTAGTAGCAAACACTTCTTAGATATCATAAATGCTCGCTGGGAGAATCAACTTATGCATCCACTGCATAAGGCTGGTGAATAAATTTATTTTATGTCTACTAATTCATAGTATTATTATTTACTAATTACCTATGCATTTGACAATACCTCTATTCTATATGTCATATTTCAGCATATTACTTGAACCCTAAGTATCAATATAACAATAGGCTTGGGTTGAAAACTCAACTTATTGATGCTGTGAAACAAGTAGTGAAGAAGTTGGAGCCAGATGGTGCACTACAAGCAATTTGCAACAATGAGGTGAGTTCATTTGGAAACTCAACTTATTGATGCTTTCAAATAAGTAGTGAAGAAGTACTTACTAATTTTCCACATGGGTGTAGATCAAGGTATTTAGGGATGCATTGGGAAGTTTTGGAACTGAGGCTGCGATACAAGGCAGAGCACGTGGTGATGTTGATAATTCTTTTAGGTTTTAAATTACATATGTATTGAAATTTGAAAGTTGAAACAACATTTGACACATGTCTTTTTTGTTGTAAACTTGTAATGCAGCTGAATGGTGGGTGTTGTATGGGGAATCGGCTGAAAACTTAAGAAGAATAGCAATTAAAGTCCTTGCCCAAACATGTTCTGCATCTAATTGTGAGAGGAACTGGAGTACCTTTGCACTCATCCACTCCAAGAGGAGCAACAGATTGGGGTCTCAACATTTATCTGACATGGTGTATGTGCACTACAACTTGAGGCTGAAACTGCAACACATACGCATGGGACATGAGGGACAAAGGGGCACCGTTGATCTAGCTGACATCTTTCAAGTTGACTCAGACGATGAGGACCCTATTGTGGATTGGGTGAGGGATAGAGGTGAGCCAGTGTTGGATGAGGAGGGAGGTAGGCCCGACCCCATGATAGCTTCTGAGATTGGTACTGATGTGGTCGAGTATATGGTTGACGAGGGTCAGATACATGCAAGGGAAGCCTCACCCATACCATTCCAGCCTACTGGTGGCAATGTTGCTGATGATGAAGACTGGTCTAAGTCCTCAAATGATGATGATGGTGATGATGGTGATGCTGGTGGTGGTGATGGTGATGGTGATGCTGGTGGTGGTAATGCTGGTGGTGGTGATGTTGGTGGTGGTGATGCTGGTGAAGAATTTGACGGCATGCGAGAGCGTTATGTGGTAGGCCAGGAGGCCCAGGATACGGCACCTGTAGAGCCACTCCGATTCACTGGAGAGACACAGTTTGATCATGCCACACAAGATACGGACCACGGAGCACGTGCCCCCGCACCCCCACCCTCAAGAGGCCCCCTACATACATACAACAGGAAGCGTAGGGGTCGACAAACACAGTTGCAACCTGATCACATGGACATTGATAACCTATCTAGCTCTATTGGTGGTTTGAGTATGGGTGATAGGGAGGGAGGACCGACTGGACATTGGCGTGCCCCATTTTTTGACGCACATACCACTCCATTGGCATCGGATTATGGTGCATCACAACCTTACGGTGGATATGGATATGGATCATCATCATATGGGCAGTTTAGTGGGGTAGGGGACTATGACTACCAGTCCCAGTCCCAGGGACATACTGGATCATCTTTTGTAGATAACATCTTTGCATACCCTAGCGGACCTAGCTACCAACCTCACCAACCATACATGCAGCCAATGCCATCGCCTCTTGCGCTGGCGCCAACATCATATCACAGTGGATCATCTTCTTCACGGACTGGATCGATTGGTAACCCTAGTTTATATCCTAGGATAGGTTACCTACAGTATGTTGATGATTTCATTTACGTGACACTTATGGATGACTATACTCGTTTCTTCTCCGATTCTATACCGTGGTCCACATATGTCCTTCAAACAGAGAGCAATGGACATCGATTCCAGCGAGGCATGAGTGGGATTGATCCAAGGAGGCACAACAACTACTATTAGCAGTTTAACACTTGTAATTTGTAACTTAAGTTGTGATTTCATTGATCTATGAACTTGTGAGTTATGACTTGCGAGTTGCGAGTCTTGTGACTTACTAACTTTGACACTTAGTGTATTTCCTTTAAGGCTTTAAGCGAGTTATTGAATATTATGGAGTTTATGAGAATCATGGTACTCATCAATGTGTATTGGCTTTAACTTGATATGTGATGAAGTTAAATACTATTATTAAATATTAACTGCCTAATCTATGTGTATTTAACTATTTATACATTAGGGTCGGCGACTGTATGTCAATCAAGGGTGCAAGCCCAAAACACCAATTTGAATTCACATTTTTATAATTTTATGGTTTAAATGTGTTTATTAAGCTTAAATAAGGCTGTCCATGAAGTTTCAGGCCTAGATATGGTCAAATACCCCCCGAGATGGACCCCCGAAATATTGTAAAAAAAAATGCAATATTTCGGTCAGATTTCACGATATTTCGGGTATCTCGGATATCTCGGTAGGCCCGAGATACCGAGATATCGCGAAATATTAAACCTTGCTTGAGAGGACTCTTAGAATATGTGGAGATTTGACTTTCCTATTTATCCTCCACATCACCACAAATATGGACTGATTTTATTTTAGAGGAAAGGATGAGATTGAAATTCCTATTTTATCTCAATCACTCCACATCTTATGGGCAGCCAATCTCCAAGATTTTGGGAACTACAATGGGTGAAGTTACCTTGGGTATTTTCTTGTGTTTTCCGGTTTTAGGTATAACTGTGAGCTTAAAGGCAATTATGGACTATCAAGTATCGTATCTTCAAATTGACACGTAAAGTGATCTAGTTTCTTTTCATGGTTACGAAGAGGACGAAATCCTGAGCAAGATAGATGTGTTGCATTAAAAATACACATCCATTTTGATGTCCGTACATGCAATTTTTTTTTTTCAAACTACAAAAGAATAATGGGCTAAAAGTGAACCAAGATGAAGCCCGGGTCAGTCTGCGATTTTTCCAAGGCTACATTTAGCATCAAAGAGGATAATTATGATTAAGGGTTTAGATTGCCTCAGGTACAGGACCCTTTCGGTGTTTTCCACTTTTAGAGGAGAGAGAGAATTGCCAAATTAATGACAACTCATACATATGTCGATTTTTCTCTATGGAGGAGTTCGGAGCGTCGATTCTCTCTCACACATGGGACCCACACACAAACCACACACGTTTTCTGCGTTTCTAAGAGAAGGAGAGAGATAGTGGATCGAAATATGTGAGTATCCATGCTTGAGAGGACTCTTAGAATAAGTGCAGATTTGACTTTCCTATTTATGCTTTACATCACCACAAATATGGACCCATTCTATTTTAGAGGAAAGGATGAGATTGGATTTCCTATTTTATCTCCATCACTCCACATCTTATGGCAGCCACATCTTATGGCAGCCAATCTCCAAGATTTTGGGAATTACAATGGGTGAAGTTAATCCAACCCATTAACGGCAATGGGTGAAGCTAATCCAACGGTTTGGATTTTGAGATCAGAACAAACATCCCAATTTTCCTTCCTCTCTCTCTCCATCTCTCCTATTTCTCTCCTCTATTTTTCTCCTTTGAGATGAGAACACCAACTTCCCAATTTTTCCTTGTTTTTCATTCCCACTCTCTATCTGATCCGTCTCTCCTATTTTCTCTCCCCTCTATTTATTTCTCGCTCCTAAATTCTCTCATTCTCCACGTTTTCTCTCATCTATTTTCCTTTTTTTTATTATTTTATTTTTCCCAAACCCTTCCACAGTTCCCATCTCTCCTCTAACTCCCCATTCCAATACGTTTTCTCTCCCACAAAAAGACCCATTTTTCCTTAAATCCTCTTTCTCCCTAAAGTCTCTCTCTTCTCCCATGTGTTGCCCACGGCTATCCCAAATCCCCTCTTAATCACTCTACGATCCTATCTCCATCTCTTTCACGGACTCTCCCTCTCCCTCCTACCTCTAATTAAGGGTGTCAAGACAAAATCGAAACCGTTTATCGAAATCGAAATCAAACCGAACTGAACCGTTTAAGCAAGAACCGGTAGCGATTTTAACCGATTAATCCAACTATTTCAGGCCAGTTAATCCAATTACAACCGATTATAACCTGACCGTTTTAAAACTTAACTACTAACTACTAACTCCACTTCTTCAATAAATGTTTTCCTCTAAAAAAAAAAAAAAAAAACTATTAACTAATTAGTAATTATAATCAGTAAATGGAATTATGGAAGGTAAACAGTTTTCAATCAAAAAAAGAAAAAGAAAAAACTGGGTAAACCCTAAAGTCCTAAACGACCTAACTTACCCAACAGCAACAGGTCAACAGTGTTCTTCATCCGTTCCTTGCCCTGCGCCGTTGCCGGTTGTCATCTACACTCTACACTACACTCTTGAGTCTTGACTCTACACTTCTCCAATCTACTACTCCATTGCCGACTTGCCGCGGGGAAGGTATGTCTCTCTTTTTCTAGTTTTCTACTTTTTTAAGGCTATAATTTTCATTCTCAATACTTCTGAAATTCAGATTTGAGAGTCTCTCAACTCCAAACCAGTAAAGCCGTGCTGTTTTACTTCTGTTTTTTTTTTTTTGGTGAATATTCTCCTTGTGTTCATGTGTTTGTGAGATGCAAAAATCACTGGTGCAAGTGTGTAACGCAGTTCTTCTCTCAATCATATTATTTCTTCTTCTTCTTCTAAATATGATATGCAGTGTTTAATTGTATTATTCCAAAATCCAGATCAGGAATGTTATTCATAATCGGCTAGCCCAAACCGTGTAAAACCGCGTAATAACCATTTAATCGAAACCGTTTTAAAACCGTATAACCGAAACCGTTTACTAAATGGTTACGGTTTTGGATATGCGACCGTTTAGTTAAATGGTCAGGTTACGGTTTCTACCCTCAAGCACTCAAAATCGAACCGAACCGAACCGTTTAACCGAAACCGCACCGTTTAACACCCTTACCTCTTATCTCACTTCTCTCTCATTTGTATTTATTTTATTTTATTTTTTATTTTCTCAATCTCCCACAATTTCCACTCTCTAACCGTGCTCTCCCTCCTCTTCTCTCTGCCTTCTCCTTCTCTTATAAATACATAGGGGGTTGGGCTGTTGTAAGTGTTAATAGCTAATGAAAATTCTAGTCTTCTTCTTATTTTTGGCTTCTTGTTTTTTAGTTTATTTTTTTGAATTTTTATTTCAATGGTTATAATCCCTTTTTATGCAAGTTTAATTCAAGGAGTGTTCTTCAATTGTGGTTTTAATTTCTTCAATCTTTAGTTTCTAGTTTTTTTAAGTTTTTTTGTTCTAGGTTTCTCATTCTTGTGAGAGGACTTAGAGATTTGGAAGAGGAAGGCATGCAAGTTAATTCAAGCAAAGTAGGCTTCATCAACAACATCCATCCAATGCTCATTCAATACATTCAATTACAAGTTTGGTAGAAGGGAGTATCGATCCTAATTTTTTTTTTCTTTTATTTTTGTTCTCTCTATTTCTTCCATTCTCTTTATTTTATTCTCACTCTCATCCTCTCTATTTCTTCCATTCTATTGGGATTTATTTTTTGTCTACTCTCACCCTCATGTCTTATGTTAGATTCTTAGTTTGATAATTTTTATTTTATTTTTTAGATTTGGTAGATGCGAATTCAAGTGTGGTAGAGGAAGCTAATCAAGTTCAGTCCGGTTCAAAAAAATATTCGGGTTTTATTTCTTTGATCTCTTGGATTTATTTTCTTTGTTTATGTGTAGATGTGGTGATTTTAATCCGTCAATCTCGTGATCTACGTTAGTTTTTGATAGGTTAGATGATGAATGGTTAGGACGTCAATTCGATAGATGCATGTGTAGGACCGTTAATTTAGTTTAATCATCTTAATCTGGTTCACTTTCGCGTTACTTTAAATGAGTAAGATAGAGTCGCTTACCTCCCAAACCAAGCCTAAATTTCCTACCTCTAATCTTTTCACTAGTATAAGAATCTAGTTATAAATTCTGTTTTGATTTGGGTTTTGGCCATCAATCATCATGCATGGTCAGATTGATACAATAGGAATCCAATTCCATGCATGCATGACCAATCCCAACTTCTAATTTATCAGTTTTTCCCATCTCAACCTGGATTGTGATATCGATGCTCAAGTTGAGCTTGGATTCTCCATTCCTAAACTCAATTAGATAAGGCGCTATTAAAAACCCCCAAAATTCTCCCTTTCTCTTATTGTCATTCTACAAGTCCACCTATCTAGACCTAGAACTAGGTATAAACTCTGTTTTAGGTTAGGAGTTAATCATCAAATCTCATTCATGTTTGATTTGATACAAGTAAAACCCAATCCACCATGCATGCCCCCAATCCCCAATTTCAAATCATCAAATCCCCTCTGCGAGACCTAAATTAGGTTGTAGGCATTTGATTTCAAGTCATAGACATCACCCCTGAGGTAAATTGGACTGAATCCATGCCCAAAAATCCATTTTCCATTTGATTTTTTCGCAACTATTGAGACCGGTCGGTCACTCCAGTTTGTCAAGACCGACCGCACCCATTGACCTGAGAATGCGATCTCAGTCAAAATAACCAAGTTAACTACTGTACTCTCTGGTTGATCACTCAGGGGACGATGTGGATCAACCTGAGACATCGACTTGAGTGCCATCAACCTTGTTTTGGTTTGTATCTTGTTCCAATATTAAATTAATGAAAACCCTAGGGCCCTTCCTTCACTCTAACACAATCTAATACACATGTGTGACTTAATAGATATAGGATAGAACCAATCGATCGGCGAGGCTTATTGACGATTGTCTCAGGAATCGGCTCGAGTATACAACCACATACTTTTCAAGATATGTGGGATAAGCATTGAAATCTTATGGTGTGTTTCTTTTTAATTGCGTTCTTGTATGCTATACATGCATGTGTGATGGGCATTCTCTCACATTATATTGTTTAGAATTAAAAATGATACATTATTTTGTTTTTGCCTCGTTAGATGGAATTGATGAAGGATATTGTTGGGATGTTATTACATGTTGGATTACGTGCTATCACTGTGCTAGACTAGATGTTATAGTCAACTTAGAAATGAGGAGTGTGGTGGCCCGTAGTATGGAATGCGAAGGCACCGCTCATCTCATACTATGCCATATAGATGCATGTGGATAGGGATAACACATAGCCGTATTAGGCGTTGGGTAGCCAAAGCTCCCTACAGTCTGAGGAGTGAGTACTTGCCTAGGGTAGGGTTGCTATAGTTATCGGGGTCTGCCAATGGGTGGTATGCGATGCCATGACCTAAGTGGGCTCCAGGGCAACAATTGAGGTTGCAACAAGGTGATGACCGAAAGAAGCCATGTATGTTTTCCGAATTGTTGCAATAGCATCAACCTAGTGTGTTACACCCGTAACCAAGTCATAACTAACTTAAACCTTTGTGTAGGGGCAGAACTCTATTATGTTGGTGGCCTCTGCAACATTACAGTGAAGCCGACCTTTAAGATCTTCGACATGTCAAGTGGCCTGCCTGTCGATGAGACGTTTCTCGATAGGGATTGTGGAAGGTTCGTTGATGACTCCGCGTACGTCAACCTTCCCTCGGGACCACCCCTCCTGAATGAGGGATGAAGGTACGTACCGTTCTCCTTGTCGAGTCCCAATTATACCCCTCGGGTAAATGGGGTGCCAACCCATAGGTGTGACCCTTAATATCCCCTCAGTGATCGGGACCCACCCTAGAAGCCTAGGCATATTGGGGGCCTGAACTGCCAAGTCTGGGACTGGTGGATCATGCGGCAGGGAACTGGCGGATCATGCATGAGCCGCCAGCCCATGATCCGCCAGTATGCGAGATTGTCTCTGTGAGGCTGTTGGCTGCTTGGTTCACCACTGCCTTAACCCAAGGCTTAGCCAAGGGCTGAGCCTAGGTATTTGGGACCTCAAGGGTCACCATGGGCTACTAATCATGAACCTTGGGACCACTTGTGCTACACCTTAAAGGCAAACCCATTTTTGAGTCTCAAACTCAACCCCAAGCCAAACAAGACTTAGACCACTTATATAAACCAAGCAAACCCTATTCTCCTTCATTTCCGATCATCTCCAGCCTTTGAGAGAGAGCCAAAAACGTGGAGAGCAAGCTTGGGTGAGAGAAGGAGGAAGAAAGGAGGAGAAAGAGATAGAGAGGGAGGCCTCCATCCCTATTGGAGTCATTCTTGAGCTCACCTCCCTTCTCCAACCAGCCCATCACTCACCAATGGAGTAGGAGTCTGTAGAGAGGCTGTTTTGGAGCTCAAGCTCAGCTTAGGGACTTCTCTCCTTGTTGCTCTTGCCTAGAACTCATTGTAAGCCATCTCTTCCACCTTATTTCTATGAAAATCTATGGGGAATCCATGTAGGGGTGCCCAATCCATGCTCCTATCAAGGGGCTTTTAATTTCTAAGGACCTAGCCCACTAATTACTACCTATTTGTGCCAATTAATGCTCAAGGAGGCGCCAATCCTGCAGCTATTAGCCTAGATAGCTTGGAAACCTCCAATGGACACCACATTGCATCATCCGCCAAGGCCGAATGCTCGTTTTGGTTGGTTCTAGCCTTGGGACCTTGTTGGGGCCACCTCTCACATATTACACCTTGTTATTATGGCATGATAGGCTGACGTACGCGTGAGGGAGGGAGGTCCTTATTTCCCCTACGCGTGGTACTCTGTTAGTGGATTGAACACTTGAACTATTTTATGGAGTGTTTTTCATTTGGCATCTAGTTAGTTATGCATGTTGAATTAATTAGGCATCATGAGCATGACTATCTCTCCTGTGTTATGCGTAATGAATGGGGGAGGGTTTATACATGTATGAATAATGATGGACTTTATAAATTAATCATGCTATTATGGGGGGGTGTAGAATATAAGATGCTTTGTTTATAATTCTTTATTATGATGGATTGTGGAATTGATTCGGGTGTAACCGGCCGACCGTTATCTCGGTAACACACCCGTCATATTGTTACTTTGGTGTGGGTGTAAGTCAAAAAATGAGAAGGTAGTGACCTCCGAATTAGGCACTACGGACTCAACTTCTGGATCACACTCGCAATGTGTAGAATTATAATCATTATCATTGCATTCTATAGTTGTCAGTTGGCTAGGAGGGGATGAACCCAGTTCTACGACCCTTCCGACAGGGGTGTAGGTTTCAGGCAAACCCATGGGTCCCGATCATATTTCGGGGTAGCCCACCGTGAAGTCATCTCCGTACTTCAGTGGCGTCAGGACGGGATTTGTATTGGGGGCTCGGGGACAATCTCGGTGAGAGAGTCCGGTCTCACGGGTTTCCTAGGTAACTTGGAGTTGACATGGTCGGAATACCATCCGTTATGATACCGTTATTTATCATCCGTTTATGGCACTGTTATTTGTCATCCGTTTATGGCACCGTTCCGTTATTGTCATCCGTTTATGGCACCGTTATTTGCCATCCGTTTATGGTACCGTTGGCCAATGATGCTCCCTGTGTTACTGTAGTACTTGACCTGACTTAGAGTCTCATTGTTAGGGGAAACGGTATTGGTTAAGGACATTCATGCATCAAGTGTGGTGAGCGTATTTTAGCATGCTTTGATGATGTATCTATTTTATGTACTGTGATTGGTTCGATCGCTCGCTGGGCTTTGTAAGCTCATCCCTCAGGAACCTTTTTTTTAAGATTTGGATACAGGGGTTGCTGATACTGTTGGAGGTGATTCGACGGCGCCCTCGACCAAGGACTACGTGGCTTGGGGCGCTCAGCCGGATGTAGAACCGACATCGGATTATCTTTATGATGATTGCACTCAGGAGGGTTTCTAGTTTGGGCTTGGGTACCGAACTTGGTTCGATTCTTTGGTACTTAAGAACCCGTGGATGATTGTAATAATAATTTGCACCTTTTACCTCCTCCTGTCTTCCGGTATTAGTATTACTTATCTCTTATTCGTACTTTTGTTGTTAAATGACTGAACCCTTTATATTACTTATATGGTATCACTTAGACTTCCTTATTTATGTTGGTCTTTATGTGAAAATCCTTCCGCCAGTCTCTACTCTCTTCTAATTTCCCGAATAAGAAGCCGGGTTAATGTACATGTCACAGCAAGGGGTGTCGATCCTGCCTAATAGCTTGGGATGTGGGGGCTTTCCCATCATATTTCCCATTGTCATGAAATCGGGGTGTGACATAGTGACTTAGGCATTGATGCTCGGTGGATTAAAAGATAGAATCGAATCTCATGCATATAGGATTATATGTATTACATTGCTTGTGTGATTTATTTCATTCATTGGGCTCAGTGGAGCTCACCCCCGTAGAATTCCTCCTTTTAGATTATCTTGTAGGTGGATATAACACTGTTGGGGAGGATTATTTTGAGCCGAGAGATGATGGTGAAAGTGACTATGCTGATCTAGACCCCGAGGGGCATGGTCCGGGTTATGCATGTGATTTTTGTATTTCTTCATGACGTTACTTAATGGATCTGGCAAACTTTATTTTTGAAGCTTAATGCATTCTTTTGGTAGATAGGTTCTACTGTACATAACTTGTAAAGCTTACACGGGTTCTTTTGTGTAACTAAAACCTTGCCGTATCGGATGTAAAGTTTTAACTTTTGTTTAAAGGGATACGTAAATGATGTAACAGAAGTTGGAGACCCAAATTGTAAACTTTGTAAATATAAATCATTTGGGTAATTTAGTATTTTTCGCTGCACTCTATTTACTTCATTATCCCTCTATCATTGATTGTGTGGTTTGTGAGCTGTATTTATTGCTTCTGAGATCCTGGAGGTGGTTGGATACTACAGGTCGGGTCACTTGTCGATCCCTCCCAGGGGTAAGATTGGGGTGTGACACTGTGCCTCATCAAAATCTGTAAAGAAGCGGACGAAGGAGGTGACTGTGAACCCTCGGGAGTCACAGAAGAGTACCTCGGCAATAAGGTAAAGGAGGAAGCTCCTAGCAGCCTGATCCAAAAGCTCTGGAGAGGACTCATTAGTTACGTCCTGACCCTCCCAGTGTCTCCTTAGAGTGGTAAGACGAATGGAGAGCTCCTTCACGTTGAATCCGAGGAGCTTACTGATATCCCCCAGCAACCTCGTACGATCCTCCTCAGACAAAAGAACGGGTATCCTGCCAAAAGGCAGTCCTTTGATCATGTGAAAGTTGAGAGGAGTGATGGTCACCTCCCCTATAGGAAAATGAAAGGTATGTGTCCCTAGCCACCAGCTCTCCGCAAGAGCCTGCACCACCGAAGTATCCAACTTCGGAGGAATCAGCTGGGCAATACGGCCAAGCCCTGTCCGATCAACTCTCTCCCTCACTGCGGGGCAAAGCTACAAGTACCATGCTTGCATGTCATATGTGCGGCAATACTTCTTGTAATAATGACAGTAGAGGTCCTGCAAAATCAAAAGAAATAATTAATCAATCAAAAAACATCACAATGAAGAAGTAGAAGGGAAGGTAGTCTACCTCCTTGAGACCTTGCCCCATACACAGTAGCACTTGTGGCGGGTAGTATCCTTCAGAATGGTACCCGTGTACCACTCTGCTCATACAACACCTGCAATCCCCATGAGAAACTCCCCTCCGCGGCCCCTCTTTCTCGAAGACATGGTCAATTGAGAAGAGAGAGAGAGAGAGAGGAAACAAAAAAACAGAAAAAAAAAAGAGAGAGCAAGCAAGGGAGAGCAAGGAGAGGAAAATGCCAAAATAAGAGCATGGCCCCTCTATTTATAGAGTGACCATGCTCCCCACAGTGCCGCAGTTGAGAATGCGCCACTGTGGGGCTGTAAAAAAAAAAAAAAAAAACAGGTGGACCAAGAAATAAATGAGACAAAAGAAAAAAAAAAAGACAGGGAGAACAATAAACCAAAAAATAAAGGGAAAATATCATCCCCTCACCTCTAAGTATCCATAATATCAAACCGCACCCCAAATTTTGAATAATGATAATGCCCTCCCCAACTTTTGAAAGATTTTGTCAACCATACTCTAAGGGGTTAACGGAGTTAAAACAATAGTTCAAAAGATGATTTTACCCTTCTTCTTCTTATTTTTCTTCCTCCTCCTCCTCCTGCAAACTCACCTACTCCCACCCCTCTACAACCCCATCCACACATGGCGAAGAGTCAGTCATTCAACATTGGTGAAGATCAAGTGGAAAAGGCTCAACCTTCACAGTTGCCGAAGCAGTCTCTCGTTAGTTTAGCTTCAAGGAAAAAGAGATAGGTCATGAAGACGTTCTCCTAATCCCAGATCAATGTTATGGGTCTCATTTCAACATTGAGTCTTGTAGGGAAATCCTACAACTTCACAATCACCGTGAATCAGGTGACTGGTCTCTCATGTGGCTCTTTCTGGGAGTGATTTACTTGCAAATCCGATGCCAATCCCTCTTCCTCAGTCCAAACCGTGAAATCGGATATTGCTAGGGTTTCAACGAATTTTCAGCGAAGTTTCTTTCATCTCTTTGATTCGAATCTATTCTCCTGATTTGAACCACTGGTATGCCCAATCCTCTGATAGCTTTGTTGTCTCTCCTATTTGATCGCCTGCCTCCTTTGTATGTTACCTATTTGTCTTTTCTTCTCCACCTTCCTGCAGCTCTCATTTTGTCCACAAGTTCTTTTTCCTTCCCTCTATACTTTATTGAGTTCTACTTCTGTGGACATTTCTCAAAGTGGAGTTCCTAGTTATATATCAGCTGCTTATTTTGGGTTTTTTTTCTTAGATTGGTCTCTGAAATGCTGCAGACCGCAATTGTTTTATGACCTGTCTCCCCCTCTTTTTTGCTTTCCAGTAGGCGTTTTACGGTCCAAATCTGTTTTGCATTATGAATGTATTACCTTATTTTTAATCTGTTTTGCATTATTCTAGAACAGTTCGTTTCTGCGCCAGTCTTTGGTAGGGATGTGAATTCCCCTTTTCAGTTTTATATTTTTTATTTGTTCCAAAAACTCTTTATATATCTTTGATAATTTTTAATTTCCCCTCCGGTAAAATTTTTGATGGATTTTTGCTGATCAGTTGTATTTCCAGTTCCATTGATCTAATCAAGGAACCTTTGTCCTATATCCAATCGACCGTCGAACTAATGCCTAACATAAAAACTAAATCGATTTCACCATTCCAAAAAATTCCCAAATCTGCAGCTTGCAAATTGATTTTTTTTAGATCATCGGAGAAGGAAGGAGCCCACCCCGGCGACCACATGTGTTAATCCCGGTGCCACTGTACAGGCGGCCTTTGCTGCCACTGGTTGCATGGCCCTTGTAAGAGCTTTACGCTAATGGCAGGCCCAAGTATGTCCTTAATGATAATGGCAACCTTAGCTGCGGATTGATGGTCGCCTTAGCTGCCTTTGTTTTTTTTTTTTTTTAATTTAAAATATATAGGCTCATGGTAATGGCAGCCATGGTTGCAGAGGAGTGGGGGCGGGTGGGGTTGCAGAAGAAAGAAAGAAAGAAGGATATGAGGTTAGAGATGAGGGTATTATTGTCTTTTTCATTTTAGTCTCTTGTCATTAGGGGTAATTGTTACACCCACGCCCAAAATACACTCTAATTTTTCTGGGCCAAATTGAATTTTCATCGTAGGTGTTGCAACACTGCCAACGATCAACACCTGTGACCTTGGGTCGTGGAAGTCAAGGGGATAGCTGGAATAAAAGGGATAGAATATCGGTTTTATGGGCAATGACACCACCCAAGGGTGAACTTTTAACCCTTGATCTTATGTATATGTACCTCCCTCGAAGTCCTCGAAGTGCAGGCCAAGGCTCGATGGCCTTGCCCTAATGTTTTGCATTTTTAGCAAGAATGGACCCACGAACGAACCCATTGCTGATGAGCTCATTCGTAAATCCGTTCATGTTATTAGGTGATTTGTGAAGGAAATTCTTGTGGGACCCACATACCCTGCGTCTCGGACATCATAGTCATGACCCCTTGCATTATGGAACCCCAACCCCATCTTTCCCTCATCTTGTTGGACCTTGTAAGTGGGCCCGCAAGGCCCAAACTCCGTTTTAAATAGATTTTAGGATTTAGGGACCAAGACAAACAGGCCCTAAGGCCCATTTCAAGTTATAAAAAGGGCATGGGCTTCCTCTCTCAACCATTTCATTTCCTCCTCAAAGCAAAAACGTGGAAAGGAGAGGAGAAAAGGAGAAGAAGAAGGAGACGAAGAAGAAAAGACGGGGAAGGGAGAAAAGAGGAAGCCTTACTGTCCTCCCCTCCTATACCTCATCTCCTCCCTCCCCTCTTGCTGTCCGGACAAGGAAAGAGGAAACCATGGAAAGGAAGGGAGGAAGGAGAAGAAGAAAAGGAAGGAAAATAGGAGAAGGAAAGAGTTAAAGAGGGCTCACCTGGCCATTGTTCTTGCTGCCTCCATTGATGGTGAGTCATCTCTCTTTCTCTCTCCATTCCTCCATTTTTAGTTTTGGGGTTTGGATTTTGGGTATAACCTAGGTTGGGTTTGTCTTGGGTTCTTCTTGGAACCCAAGAGATGGTTGTGTTCGTGATTGTAAACCCATTGTGAGGTTAATGCCTCCCCCTTAATGCCCATTGATCTCTCCCTTAACTTCATTTGGATGCTTAGACTTCAAAGACATCAAAACCTAGGTTTAGTTCTTGAAATGGATTAAATCCATTGAATCCCCTTAATCCCTTGGTTTAGGTAGGTTTCCTTGACCCTAAGGTGGCCCTAGAACACTTTCCCCAAGCCCTTGGAGCCATTAATGGCCTTGCAGGGAATTAAGTTGGATGAATTTTGAGCTCAAAACCCGTGTTCTGGGTGCAAATGGACTAAGGATGGACTCACCATCATGCCTTCTTTTGTAAGTCCGTTCCTCTAAGTTTTTGTTTGACTGTGAACGGACTCACGGACGGACTCACCCAACCGAATCCGTTTGTGAATCCGTTCATTACTGACTACTAGACCTCTGCTCATTGTTTTGGCCATAACTTGGTCTATACACATTGTATCAACGCGATTTGAATTGCGTTATGAACTAGACTTAAAGGGATAAAATTATTATGAAGGAACCTTGGACCCAATCAAAGTGGCTCTAAAGTGGGCCCACATATGGCTGATGTGTTTGGACAACAACTTTAGAACTTAGATTGTACCTCGATGGCCCCGCTTGCTTCATGGTTGTTAGGTAGACTTATAAAAGGTTTTAGGGAGGGTTTTATATAGCCTATAATACCCTCCATAGATGCTAATTAGGTGACCTATTGTGGTGCCAAGGCATTCCCTTGATGCCCCATCGACCTTTGCCCTTTGTTTTGGGTTTTGGGAGCTATGGGTTGGGTTTGGTCTTGGGTTCCACTTGGGCCCCAAGGATTGGATGAACACTTCAATGTGGATCCACTCATGGTTCTAATGAACCTAATTAAATACACTTGAGACCCCCCATTAAGCCTCTGTAGTAGCTCAAGTGTGAGCTAATGCCCAATTAATTGAACCTTAAAGACCCCATTCCATTTTGGACTTAGCATCCCAAATCCTAGAATTGAATCCCTAGGGGATCCAATCCATTTGGGTCTTATAGCCCTTAGTTGAATAAGTTGATCGGCCCTAATGGGTTAAATACACTAACTCAATACAACCTTAAGGCCCCTTGTGAATGAATCCTAAATCTAGGGTTCTAACCACCTAAAAACCCTAGAAATTGACATTGGGGATTGAATCCATTGAGACCTTAAACCCATGAATGGGTTATGGCATTGTGGACTTAGAAAACCTTAGGTCATCCTCCCATGGCCTCTATGGCCTTAGGATTCCAAGAATGGAAGTTGGAAAGTGAAAATCATGCAAAATCCGAGCTTAGTCTCGAACGGAACCACGACCGGATCCACCTTCGTGCCTCCGTTCGTGCTCTATTTTGTTGTACTTATTAATAATCTTTGGGGACCCTCTTGGGACCCCTCCTACACTTCCTAACACCTATGTTCACGTATTCCTAGGCAACTAAACTACTATGGGAAGACGTGTAATGCGTCGATCGAGTAACGAACATTATAAACAATACACGAACTACTAAGTGAGTGGGTTTTGGGTGACTGTATGGATTTGCGTACTATTATTTACACATGTATCATCTTACTTGCATTATCATTCAAGCATGATTGCATATTTGCATTTATTATTACTTGATTGATGATGATGATGATGATGCTATGGATTGTATGGGGTTATGGTGCCGAGAAGTACCGGTATCGGAACCCCAAATTTATGTAAATTTCTAATTGCATGTCATTCTTGCCTGTATGCGCCGTGTTGTGTTGGTACCCGGGTGTTATATGGAATGGGATGTTGATACACCCGAATTACCTCTCGACACAGTAGAACTTGTGTAGCATTTCTATGGTTAGGATCAGTTCCCTATGCTATGACCCTTACCAACAGGGGTTTAGGTGTTAGGTAACCAGAGCACTTGCCGCCTGTGGAGAGCTAGAGAGGCCAGGCCAGGGTTAGTAATGGTTATCGGGGTCTGCCTCTGGGTGGTTTGAGGCTACGACCGGTGCAAGCCCCAAGGTAATAACTAAGATTCCCTGTGGCGAGAATGGAAGGACCCACTGTGTTTCCCGAGTTATTATAGTATCATAAACCCTTGACTTAGAATTGTGTGATAGGTGGAAAAATGTTAATAATATCATGCACCATGGACTATTTGTTATTTGTATGTGTTTATGCATCCCCTTTTCCCCCTCACTGGCTCAGTGGAGCTAACCCCTGTGTACACGCCTTATTAGATGTTAACGCAGATGATGAATACTTGGCGGGTCTTGAGGTTTATCCTTCGGACTACGACACTATTTGATCTGAGGACCTGGAGACTGTGACAGAGGAGCATGACAATGTATGTCCTTGAGATGACTGTGCCTACGGGGCACCCTGAGTTGGGACTTGATCCCTTTATTTCTTTTGGGGCCTTGTGCCTTTGTTTTAAACACTTCATTACTTCACTTGTATATTTGAGTAGTCATGTTATGGTTAGTGGGTTAAATGTTAAAATCATTATGTATCACTTAGCCGATTTAAACATATTATAACTGTTATTTAGACGCTTCCGCTATATTTGATTAGTTTGAAAATTAATATTTCTTTGCTTCCGCACTCTGATATTATTGTGATGATTATATTAGTTTTGACTGTGATTCGGGACGCTGCATTTGTGATCCTGGCGGTGATGTGGGATGACACGTGTTGTCCCAGTCATACCCTTTTATTGTATTTTATCCCTTGTCGGGATGGGGGTGTGATAGTGATATTAGAACATCACATTATATGGCATTTTGGGATTTAAATGAATATATTAAGGCTGATGTCAGCACTTAACATCGTTTTTTAACGGAATGGGTACGGTTGATAGAATCTTTCAAAAGTAGGGGAGGGTATTATCATTATACAAAACTTGGGGGTGGGGTATGATATTATGGATACTTAGAGGGGAGAGGGATGATATTTCCCCAAAAATAAAAGATGAAAAATGAAGAAATGTTTTCAAAAAGAAAAAAAAAGACCATGAAGAAACCATAAAAAATTCTTTAAAAAAGAACCATGAAGAAACCATGAAGAAAAAATATTTTCAAAAAAAGAACCATGAAGAACCATCAATTTTTACCAAACATAACTCCATAAATCGATCGATTGGCTGGAGAGGGGTCTTATTGTTCGATGATTACTAGTGGTTAAATGATAGGTTTTTACCGAATTTGGTTCTTACAGTCGGTTTTTACCAAACATAGCTCCATTTTCAACCAATCGATTGGTCGGAAAGGGGTTTTGTCGTTCAATGATTGATAATGGTTAAATGATATGTTTTTACTGAATTTTCAACTGATCGATTTATCGAAAGACAGTTTTATCGTTCAACTCCGTCACCCATGAGAAAAGAGACGGTAGTACATGCTCAACCCATGAAGATTTACCAAACAGTTTACCGGAAGACGGTTTTATCGTTCAACTCCATCACCCATGAGCAAAGTGATGGCAGTACATGCTCGACCCATGAAGATTTACCGAATGGTTTATCGGAAGATGGTTTTATCGTTCAACTCCATCATCTATGAGCAAAGTGACGACAGTACATACTCAACCCATGAAGATTTACCGATCGATTTACCAGAAGATGGTTTTATCGTTCAACTCCGTCGCCCATGAGCAAAGTGATGTCAGTACATGCTCGACCCATGAAGATTTACCGATCGATTTTATCATTCAACCCCATCAGCCATGAGCAAAGTGACGGCAGTATATGCTCCTGGTGACAAAATCAAGTGATCTTTTGTCTTCGCCCTTTGGCTGTTGGCATAGGCTTTGGCCAAAGAGGGGCAAACTATAGACGCTAAATTTTGTCACCACCCTCGGCAATGATGACAATCGGACAAAAATGACTAACGATGTCCCTCGTGGGCATTTTCCCCATTTTTCAAAACCAGAAATGCACCTAACTTGCATGGGGTCCGTACTCGAACCACTGCAATATAGTGAAATGCCGCAGCACTGGGGCCTCTATATATAGGGGTCCCTTCCCTCATTTGCAACAAGCAATTTTGGAGAGGAGACTCCTTAGGAAGAGCACCCCTAGAGCCTGTTTTTCTCCCTTTTTGCCTCCCAAAGCCATGTTTTGCCCATTTTGGGGTTCACCCCACCTCCAGTTCTGAGTCCTTGAGCCTTGTTACCCTGCCCAAGATCTGAATCATCCAAACCCGACTTTCCAAGCTATTTCAACCATATTCCATTAAAGATCTGAGAATTCTTAATGGCATAGTTACTCCATCCGAGGATTGAGCATTTGGCTCCCAAAACCTTGTGACGTTGATACTCTGCCCGAGGTTCCAATATTCAATACTTGTAAGTGGTTATTCTACCCGAAATTCCAAGCCCCAATATTTGTAAGCCGTTATCCTGTCCGACAGAGGATAAGTCAGTCATTTGTTTCCACCTGAGCCGGAGGGACACTTTCCATCTTGCATTTTTCATAATCGCATTGGTTTAGTCGTATTGGATTAGCACACAGGTATACGTTTCTATCGTTAACCTTTGATTTTGGTACAATGTCGATTGTTAAGTGTCCATATGTAGTGTACATAGTGGTTAGCATAATGTAGTTTAGTTTCTTTGAACAGTTTGTGCATCATCATTTAACCATGCATGTTGGTATAGGACATTTATAAAGGGACAATATTCAAAAACAAACATCTAGTAGAAAGACTAGCAACACCTTCCCACCTTCGTAACCTAACCACTTACCCCGAATCTCTGACCAGACCAAACAAAATCATGTAGCCCTTCACAAGGCTACACCAATCGGGTCCTAAGCCCCAACCTAGATGGCGACTCCATATGATTATATGACCCCCATCCCCTGATAATTGACATAAGACCCTTCTTTCCATCGAGGAGCGCGGGTGACCCACATCTGTAGACAACACCCCCCGAGGAAGGGGAGAGGAAAATCTTCTCCCCTCGAATATCGCAGGAACGGATCCTCACAAATAGGTTATGAGCTATAAACAATAATCGTTTGGTTAATACTAGATATAATAGATTATATAAGGAAAAATATGTTTGGTATGCTTAAGTGAAGAGAATATTATGTATTATATAATTTATAATATAAAATATATTTATATAAAACAAAATCATTTCTTTATAGTATATTATAATGTATATAGTAGGATATATTATACCATAAGTTACTATATTATATAGTACTTAATATATGATATATATAATATAATAAATATTATTTATATTATATTATATCATATATGTAATATGATATATTGTATAATATGATATATTATATAGCATGATATATTATATAATATGATATATGTTAAGAGAGAGGGTGGGGGTGGTTTGAGGTATCAGTATTGTATCACCTGTATCGGGCGATACATAACGGTTTTAATAGTTGCCTATCCCAATACCATGATGATACCGTGTCACCAATGGACAGGGGAAATCCTGCTTTTTAAGGGAAATCAGAGGCAAATTTGTCCGATACGGTTGATCCAATATAGTATCATATTGATTTTGTAGGTGATCGATAGCCGATCCAATACCGTACACTAAAACCATGAGAGAGAGAGAGAGAGAGAGAGAGAGAGGCAAAAAAGAGGTTTTGTTCTAATTTTTATTAATTTTATCATTTTACCCGTACTTAAGTGGATAAAAATCCTCTCCAATTCTTTAATCTGGCAATACCTGGCAATGCTACCTTCATTGCACTTAGCACAAACAGATCTAGTGGCTAAGAATGATTTGCACCATTTCATGAAACTCTATCCATTTTTGCAACCGGATCCTTAAAACCCGAGTAGATGGTAAACCCAAAAACGCAGAAAGAACGAAACAAGTGAGTTCGAAGGGATGACCACTGGAGACCAAAGCCCCCTCTCCTCCCCTATTTTCCAGCACCGACACTCCCATGTCCATTGCATTACATGGGAGCAACGTGAGAGCATCAAGTGGGTTCGAAGGGATGACCACTGGAGACCGATCTGGTGAGAAAGAGAAGGACATCGATGATGGAGATGCCTTTCTGTGGGAAAACGATGGTGGAGGTACGATCCCCGGGAATGGGGATAGTGGGCTTTTGGCCACATTTGCAGGGGTAGACAAACCGATGGAAGAACGGCTTGGTGGCAATGGGGTTGGCCTTGCAGGTTAAGGTTCTACAACATTGGAACTCATGAAGGAAAGCTTCCTGCTTTTGGGTTTTTGGTTTTCGTGAGTACAGAGGACCACATTGATCCCAGTTACCTGGAAAGTTCCAAGCAACCCAAGCTTCTTGATGGATTCATAGAGAGCAGAAACCAAGTTTATGGCTTCAGATGACGAGGGAGAGAAATCCAAAGATGATTTGGCACAGTAGATTGAGTTGGAGTTCATCAAAAAGCCTAATAAGGGACTGATAACCTTTGTGGCTATGTTCTCTCTAAACGAGTTGGAATGTGGATTTAAACAGTCGTCGGAAAAGGAAGCGGACATTTTGATTTCTTTCTCCAAACCCCATCTGACGAGAGAATGGTGAATGTTCTGTTGGACATGTGTGTGTCCATCAAACCCGGTTCGGTCCGGTTCGACCCGGTTCACCTTTGTATTGAACATTTATACATTTTAGTTTAATATTGTCACATGCGATATAAACTTTTTGAGCATTATGTGTCCGTAAGTTATACTTAAAATGGTAGTCACGACTAGGGTTTGGGCTGGGCACCCTTATCATATGGTTATCGCATTGGGTATGCCTAGACATGTGATGTCAGGGTACGAATGCGAGTGCTCACATGTTTGATGTGTACATTGGCAAAGAATCTACTTTGTCGATTCCCTCATGTATTATTGCCAGATGTAGGAAGGGATAGACATGTGTCACCGACACCCTGTACCTGAGGGAACCCTGTCACTGCAAAGTATGATCGCATTCTTTGGTTCATCAATGACTGAGACTCAAGCGAGTCAAAGCCGGTGTTCTGGGAATGCGTGAACACTTTGTGAGTGAAGGAGTTATCCAACACGGTCACCGCCCGATTGGGAAACACCAAGATAGAGACTATCGTGCATGGTCGGATCGAACGGATCCGATACCGTTTTGGAAATGGTTTTGCAAAATTTATTTAACATAAAATGATACATTATTTATAGTTATTTCAAATAAAGTGTTTTATCGAGTTTTACGGGACCCGATCGGATGCATAGACGCTTATATGGACATGTACTATGGATTGGGGTTTGGCAGTACATGTGTACAAGCCCTAGATTCCATAATGATGGTGTTGATTAGTGGGGGGTTTGTATATGATAAATTGTTATCATATAGGGTGTTATTTGGAATTTGCTAATTTAATTAGCTCTTTATTTAATTAATGGATTTGGTGCTAATTGTAATTATCCATTAATAATTAAATAAAGAATCTAATTAATACTTTCCCTATTAGATTTTGCTTCTTCACCTGTGTAGTACTTTGAGTTTAAACAGAACTGCCAGACTGAGAGAGAGAGAGTCAGACTCTCACTAGGGCTCTATTAAATCTATCTAGGATTTAATTAAATCTATTATTATAAATAGGAGACCAAAAAACGCAAAAGAAGGAGCTCTCCACGTTTTTGGAGCAGACACTCTCTCTCCTACATTTTTGGTTTCTCTCTCTCCCTCTTGTGATCTCTCTTCTTCTTCTTGCTTCTCTCACCTGTGTTTGAGAGTTGGGGTTTATGAAACCCTAGATATGTGCTGAGGAGTTTGAGGGCATCTGGGATTGGCGTGTAGAACCTTGGTAGCACCATTGGAGGTTCGGATCATTTGCTTGGAGCACTCACTGGAGGAAGAACCACTTGTCTATTGGAGGAGCAACACTTGAGGCTCACCAGGTTAGCAGTTCTTTATTAATTCCTTCTGTTCATTGATTATTAATATTTATGGGATGCGAAAGAAACTCGAATCGATTAATTTCCGCTGCGCATTCGAGTATGGGATGGATCCCTCTTGCCATGTGATGGACTAGAGACGAATTTCTCCATCCCTATTGTGATAATTAATTTTATGGGAAGCAATAGGGAAGGAGAAACCCTAATAGGGATGCACCAGGGTTCCCATGGGAAACCATGGGACACCTTAAAATTAAAATGGAGCACCCATGAGACACCATGGGATAACCCAGGGTGTGCAATACCCTAATTGGTTTATAATTGGTTTCCCTACGGAACCATGGTTTGATCCATGGACCGTTGTTTGACCAACATGTTCTTCAGAGGTGGCAGAACCAAATCCCACTTCTCTTCATGATCTCTACTTTAGAGGACATCATTTCCCACCACAATGGTGGTGATTTTGGTTGAAGAGAAGTAGTTCAGAACATTGGTCCTGAACCAGCTATCTGCTATCAAAACAGTAGAAGAAACCTAATAAAGATCACTTCCCCTCACAGACATAGCAACGGGGACATCAATGTGAGACAAGCTTTGAAGGAGCGTGGGAGTTGGATCGACAATGTTTAACACCTCCATTGATTCTTGACCGGCATCTGTAATAAATACAAAGAAATGAAACAGGGATTTAAGTTAAAAAAAAAAAAGCAATCCATGAGGCACACACACAGAAAGAAGACTTACCGTTAAAACTTAGCAGAAAAAGAAGGAGAACCGTCTTCGACATTTCAGATGGATAGACAAAGAGCTCAGAAAGAGAAGAATGAGAAACTGAAGGAGGGAAGGAGATGAACAAAGAGAGGAAATTTTAGTTTGAAAGCATTCTCTGCGTTTTTTTTTTTTTTCTGTTTTAGGTTTACAATCATAATCGGGTTTCTCAGATCAGGCAAGTAAAACGGGTTGGTAGAGCATGAAATGGTGCAAAGGATTAACAGCCATTAGATTTGTTTGTGCCACGTGTTGTGCAGTGAAGGTAGCATTGCCGGGTATTGCCGGATTAAAGAATTGGTGAAGATTTTTTTCCACTTAGATAGCAATTCTGCACATGTTCATTAATGGTATCCGTATAAACAAATATTAATAGTTTATGGTGATAAATCATAAACAACTCTCACACTGTGTATATGAATTTATGCTTATATTGATTTATTTTAATAAAAAATAGGGATCATAAATCAGACATTTATTTATGTTTATGCATAAGAAAAACATAAATTTAAACTATACCAGAGCCTAAATTAATCAAATCAATCACCAAACCAGCCGGTTTTGATGGTTTTGTACGACCTGTTTTATAGAAATCCATCCGGTCCACTTTGAAGTCTTGGACATTTGGTAGTGTTTGTTATTGGGGGATACAAGCACATACGACTCCTTCGGAGTATATGTTTGTTCCTTATTTTAGGCATAAAAATATCTCAATAACGTCAACATGTGATTGTGACTCTGTGACGCGCAAGGCAAGAACATTAGAACAAAGAATAGTCAATACCTGCTGCCTAAATAAAAGTCTTTCCAAATTAGGAAACTTTCTGCTTTTCCTTTCTATGAATAACGACACCTCTCATCAGAATTTTTTGTTTTTTCCTTCTTCTGTCCGATTTCCGTTTTAGAGAGAGGACACGTAAGTAGTCTTTGAAAGCCACTCCTTTTTCTTTTTGAGTTTTATGGATGGAGGTGGAGCCAACATGTCCTTAAACTGTGGTTCTGCATCCAGGAATGCAGATTGAAGGTACTGTTACATATGATATCGATGATACGTTAGCCACTTCCTCGAGTAATTAATTACTAGAGGGGACGAGAGAGTATTCGATAGAAATTAACAACTACCAGTCGTCCAGTCCAACTAACTTATAACCCATTATTATTAGAAAATTTTTATAAGACTCGAACTCGAGACCTCCTGGTGAGCATGGGCATGAAGCGCACCATGGCTCACTAACTGAGCTAGGCAGTTGTTGGCATTTTTCAACTTAACTTTATTTATTTATGTTAATAGGAACTGGATTGCGGATACGATTTGGGGCGCCCACTCGGGGCAGCTGCCCGCTACCCGCGAGAAGGAGAGAGAGAGAGACACTAATATAAACACCTCCTAAAACCCTAAGGCCGCACAACTTGAGTCTAATTTTCTCCTCTCACTCCTGCTCTCTTTTGTGTTCTTTGTGGAGTTCCATTTTTTTCTAAGGATTTGTGGTGTAAAGTTCTCTGTGGAGAAGCCTTGCGAAGATCGTTCATGTTAGTGGTGTTAGTAATCAAAAGCTTGGTCCTTGATCTCTTTCGTTGCGTTTCCATATCCATTTAGGTATGATCCGAACTGTATCCATGAGACTATTAATTTTCTTTTATTGGTATCAGATTCATTAGTTTTTTGTTTGCTCTCGAGATGGGAAGAGATAATTTTTTTTTTTTGGAATGGAGTTAAATTTTAGGGTTTCCATTAACGGAGATGGAAATGACTTTGGAAAATCATCGTCGTCGCATGGGCGCTGCAAAGGGCAAGCGGCCCATGCCACCTCCCTCTTCCTCTCTCTCTTCCCTCCCCTACCTTTTTCTCTCTTCCCCGCGAAATGCTACTAGCACACAACATCAGCAGCACCAGGCCGCGAGCTTGTGGCCCGCTGCTGCCGCGGCCAGTGGCTGCTGCAACCATATGATGATAAAAAAAAAAAAAGAAAAGAAAATTTTTTAAAATCTTGGATTTGTAAAGTTAACCATGTGCTTCTTGTTTGGGATTTCTTGTATGGTTCCTTGAAACTCTCATTCAAGAATGTAATGACTCTTGTTTGAAGTTTTTTTGACACAATCCCATTAAAGAAGAGAGTTTATTGGGTTTTCTTGTTATGGGTGCATCTCTCTTTTCTTTGGGTTGTTTTCTTTTTGTCGTGTGGTGCACATTAACAAGAATTCTAATCATGGGAAAGAAAATGAGAGAAAGGGATTTACCCTATTGTAGATGTACTAAACAAAACACAACGCGACCGAGTCCCCTTCATGGTGGAAGGGATGCGGGACATGACTGATTGCCTCATGGCATTTGGATGTCGTCCCTTTTCTTTAACGATTCAAATTGAAATGAGAGGGGGTGTTGTGGTTTACTCTTATGAACCGGTGATGTGGGTGCGGGGAAAGCATAATAACAAAAGGGAGTCGCCACCTAGATTATGAAGGGCCCAGAATCCTAAATAGGTAGCCCAAATCCTAGTTAAAGGATAGGGCTACGATTGATTCCATATGATCTGACCAGAGAATGGGTAAGAGGTCAAGTTACAGAGATAAGAAGGTTTTACGCACCCCACTCTGCCCGGAGGAGCCAGTCGTTCGGGTTAGATGTTGGGATTCACAAATTCTCTTTAAATAAGGTCTCATATAACAATATGCAAGGTTGATCTAAAGTCAAAATATTATGATCATACATCATAAGACATTAATCATGTAAACCAGTATAAAATAATGAAAATTATCAAAATACCCCGAGAAGGCATAAAAGCATAAAATGCAAATAAAGTCATGCTTGAACATCACCACTGATCTAAATGTGACTAAATGCATTGATAACATGTATGTGAAATATTCCAAATATCTAAAGTGCAATCTAGCAGGAAATGACAATAAATTACCAAAATGCTAATGGCAGGCAAAAGAGAGGAAAAACCATATTTAAACGTCACTAATGATATTAAACATGACCAGATGTGTTAACAAAACATGTGAGAGGTATTCCAAACACCTAAAGTGCAATCTGACTTAAAATGACAATAATTACCAAAATGCCATTAGCAGGAAAAAAGACAAAAAATGCATATTTAAACATTACCAATGATATTAAACATGATTAGATATGTTAACAAAACTTATAAGAGGTATTCCAAACAGCTGAAATGCAAATCAGCTTAAAATGATAATAATTACCAAAATACCACTAATGGGCAAAATTATGCAAAACCATATTTAAACATCACCAATGATATTAAACGTGACCAGACCTGTCAACAAGACATTAAGTTATTCCAAATATCTAATGTGCAATTTAGCATAAAATGACATTAATTACCAAAATGCAACTAGAGGGCATAAAGGCATAAAAATGCATGGAAATGATACCTTATGTCCCAAAACATGTTTATTAATGTAAAAAAAAATGTGTTAAAATTATCAGGAGTCCTTCCAGGGTCCTAAACAAATTTTGGCTACGAAATGATCAAAATGCTCCCCACGGGCATAATGATAAAAGGGTGTCGAATTGACACTCTAAGGGGTTGTAAAGATCAAAAGTGATATTGATCAACTTAATATGACTAGACATACTGAATAGTAATGCTAGGAAGGGATTTCAGGCTTGTAATTGGAAAATTATCAAAAATGCCCCCAAAGGCCATAAATGCAATAAGTGCGAATAAAACCATATGTAGGTATCACCATTGATTAAAAACATGATTTTGAATGCACTTATATGCATGGAATAATGTTTCGGACCTAATAGGGGGATCAAACGTATTTTTAGAAAAATAGTCGGTACTGTGACGATACAACGATCAATAGGTGTTTTTTTTTTCCTAAAAACATGACGGCATGAGGGCCGAAAAACTGGAATTCTTGAAGGACCAGAATAAAGCAGTAAGATTCTATCAAATGCCAGAGTCATTTATTCTGGAAATCTGAAATTCTGGAATGACTAGTGTAAAGCAGTAAGATTTTGTCAAATGGTAGAGTCATTTATTCTAGAAAGTTGAAATTCTGGAATGACCAATGCAAAGCAATAATATTTTGTCAAATGTCAGAGTCATTTATTCTAGAAAGCTAAAATTCTAGAAAGACCAGTGTAATGCAGTAAGATTCTGTCGAATGCCAAAGTTGTTTATTCTAGAAAGCTGAAATTTTAGAATGACAAGTGTAAAGCAGTAAGATTCCGTCGAATGCCAGAGTCGTTTATTCTAGAAAGCAATAATGATCGATGGGGGTAGAAAACACACGACATTGATCAGATCATTAGTGAATAACGCAAGCACACATCAGTAAAACTCCGGAAAATAATTAATGACTGAGGGTAGGTGTATTCCAAGCATTGTCAATCAGATCGTTAGTAAAAATAACGCACGCACACATCGCTAAAACTCAGGAAAGAAATTAAATTCCTGATGGAAAATATTCTAAAATGATTAAATACACCAATTTAGTGATAGTGGATGACCATTAGGATAATTACCAGAATACCCCTAAAAGGCTGGAATGATATTTTTATGTGATTTTATGATGCACAATAGATGACTTAGAATACCCACAAGTGTATGCCATAACCTGGTCACTTTACCGGTTTACATTATGCCAAATTTGGAATAGAGCAAAAGGTGAAAATACCTGGATGCGACTTTCGTACAGGAATTTTGGCAGTGCTTCCACTCTATATTAAGGTTTATCGATGAAATGCGGGCAGAACCCCAGCTCAGGTGGAGGGTAAAAGACTTCTTCTCTTTTACTAGAAAGGCTATACCTCCGACAAGGTAGGGTTTGGAAACATCCTTATTATCTACAGATTCAGGACATCAAGGGACTTTCCACAGAGTAATAGGGCATTGAGGAGACTAAGCCATGTCGGTAACAGAGGATGAAAACTGATAATTAGAGGTAAAATTCTTACTTACTCAAAGCATCCAAAAATAATAAAAAAAAGAAGAAAAATGAAGAGAACAATCGGATTTTCAAAAATCAGTTTTGAAACCTTCTGACTCTTTCTTTATAACGCCCACCCCCTACTTGGACCTACCCTTTACCTTTGGTAATCAATTCGAGCCTTTGAGCCAACCATTAGGGCAGGTCCTTGACATTTTAGGGCATCCCTTTTTATGTTTTTGGAGGTGTCACAACCTTCTTGGGAACCTAAACCGTCAATGGGCTGAAGCTGGGATCATTGGCAGGCCCTAGGGCCATTCTGAGCACCCTCTAGGACTATCAGCCGCCTGTTTTAGAGGTAGATCCCCATCTACCGCTTATTTCTAGGTCCTTGATAATGTATTAGCTGCCAAATAGGCAGCAGATCAACCATCAGCCGCCTATCTGCCTCTAAAGCTTAGTAACGCTTAAAACAACATTTTCTTGCTGTGGGACCCTCCTAGACCTATTGCAACTTAACCCAAGGCAACCCTAAGGATTGTGGGACCCTCTTAAACCCTATCATACATTGTGGGACCATGGTGAGGGGTATACATGGTCATAATGGGGGATTAATGTGGTTTTAAAGTGGGTTTTCCATAAACCATCCAAATAGGCCCTAATGTAACTTGTCTATTTAAAGAAATGAGCCTCTAAAACCCATTTTTGCTCAGCCCCTTCGCCAAATTCGTGGGAAGAAGCTAAGGAAGGAGAAGAAGGGAGGAAGAGCTTGGGAGCTCAGCTTGATCATCCCCTCTTGACCTAAATCCTCAAGGTTTGCTAGATTCACTCTACTCTTTCAATTCTTCCTTTGATTAGCTCTAGATCTAGGGTTTTAATTGGGGATTAGTTATAGATTAGCATGATCTCTTCCATACTTGATCTATTTAGTAATTTAATTATAGATTTATACTCTTCTTCACTTCCTCTAGCTTTATGTATGCCTTATCATGCATATTAGGATTTTTTATTGAATAGGCATCATGTATCATTGCAGAACATTGTTGTAATTTATTTCAAATACATGTTCAAGGCATATAGAAGGATTTCATTGGTTGTTTACATATTGTTTGATGTTATCATTGATAGTAGAGCATCATGCATGTGGAATGGGATCCGGGAGCTGAGGGTAATGCCGGTCTCGTGATTGCCATGTGGTAAGTAGAATTGTATCTTGCATTAGGCTGGACACGGGTTTGTGACCGAGCCGACCATTATTTAGTATCACATCCGTCATACCCTTGTGTGTGTATGTGTAAGCTAGAGGGGGCGAGAGTATATCCAGGCTGACCATTATTTCAGTACTATGGATTCGACCTCTGGCCTATATGTATGCATGCACCTTCATTCATTTAGATGCATATGGTTAGGATCATACCTACCCAGTGCTACACCCCTTACCAACAGGGGGTAAGGTGTTGGGTAATCGGTGGTGACTTCTGATGGACTGGGGTGCCATTCCCAACAGATAGGTATCTGGCGATCCCTTAGTGGGTACTAGAACCGGGTGAGAGCTAGGGTTATATTGGGGGTTTGTGGACAATCCATGGAGGGGTCCGATACCGCATGCTTCCAACCACAACTCGGGTTTGCTATCACTGGATAATCATCTGTGTTTTGACTTTGAAGGTCGGGGATGCAACCTAGGGTGTTGCAGTAGCACTTCACTCAGACTTAGGCATTTGTTGTTAGGTGGATAATAATTTAAATGAATCCATGCATCATGTGCTAGCATTCATGAATTGTTACGTATGCTTGTTTGGTCTAATTCTCTTGCTGGGCTTAGTGAAGCTCATTCCTCATGGAAACTTTTTTTTTTTGTAAGATTTTGATGCAGGGCATGTTATTGCCGATGGGCATCATGGAATATCGTGGTTATGGTCGAACATGGGGACGATTGATGAGTTCCAGAGTCTGAGGGACATGGAGCTGATTGAGGATGTGACGAGCGTGCCTATGAGGCACTATGATCGAGGATATGATCATCAAGAACTCTTTCTATTTATTTTCAGTTTTGTGATGTTTTGGTGGGCTTGGCCCAGACCTTATTTTCAGTTTTACCTTGAGTGTAATAACTTGAATTTAATAACTACTTATGTCTATTTGAAAACCTTGGATGTTTAAGAATAACTCATACATGGTTATATATATTTTATCACAAATTTAGCTCTCGCGCTCTAATTTATTCCTATATATTCTATTTCTGCTGCTTTGATTATAGATGTGTAGGGTTAGGGACTGTGAGGGCTGACTACTACTTTTGTGATCTTGGGGTTGTTGGGGGTGCATGTGTGCATCCTAGTCACACCACCCTGGTCATAGAAAGTGGGGAATGAAATTCATTTTTTTTCAAAAATCAAACCAGAAGAAACTATTTAAGAGAAACAAAGATTTTTGAAAAACCAACCTTGGACTAAGCACCTAAAAGAAAATCGGATTTTCAAAAACAAAGCCTTTTGGAGTTGAAAACTATTTGCTGCTTAGAAATCCAATCTCAAAACCCTTTTTTAACTTATCTCAAAACTTTTTGATAACCTATCTGATTTGCAAAAATCAAATCTGAAAATCTCAATCTCCATTTGAAAACTTCTAGTGTGAAAAATCTGAATTACGTTGTGTTGCAAAAGCGGGGGGTCTTTATTGATTTTTATTAGGGTAGAATTGTAGGATATTTTATTTTCCTATTTTTTTTTAAAAAATTTTTAAACTTATCCAAGGCTTCCACGGATCCAAGGAACCGCCCTTGGGTTCCATGGATCCGTGGAGCTTTCAAGGATCCTTGGTTGCCCTAGACTGATTCATATGGGCCAAAATGGAATCTTCGACCAGTTTTGGACCCTGCTTCGCGCTTGGGTGTCAGATTTTGACAAAAAATATACCGTTGGATTCATTTTTCTGAGAACCATCCAAAGGAATAATTTTTATTCCAAGATTATGTCCAAAAATATTTTATTTTTGAATAAAATGATTAATCCTAATTTGGTTTCGACAAATTTACTATCAGTGTTTCCAATTACTACTTTTGCACCCTTGGCTATCATTGAGTATTTTTCACTTAAAAACACTTGTCCGAACCCTATCAGGGTAAAAATGGGATAGGTTAGGTAGTCGAGCCCTTCTGGAGAGAGAAACTTTGTCAATTCATGTCCGGTTGTCATCACTGCCGAGGGGTGACAAAATTCAGGGTCTACAGAATGCCCCTCTTTGGCCGAGGCCTATGTGCCGGCCGAAGGGCAATGAAAAAAGCTCACCTGATTTTATCACCCAAGGCAAAGAAAAAAGCTCACCTGATTTTATGGAGGTCTCTAAAATTATAATCAACAGGCCTCATATTTGAATCCCAAGTGATCAAGTGGAGGTTTTGAACAGGGGAATAGATCCCCAAAATTGGAGCTATATTAAATCTCAGGTTACAGAGAACAACATATTAAATCTCAGGTTGCAAAGAACAACATATTGAACAACAAAAAAAATTTTAAGTCAATATAGATGAGATGCTTCCATACATTATTAAGTTCATTTTGGTTAGTTAAGGCTTAATTTATTTTCTTTCTATTCTTTATGTAAAATTATACAGCTAATGTACATATGGTGCACATGTAGTGGCATCTTAGGACTTTCAAAAGAAGAATCGGTGCCCATAAACATCAATCAAATCTCATATAAGAACAAGCAGTGGGTTAATAGGTGCACAGAAGTTTCAATGAGGCAAAGGCAGAGATGACATATTCTAGCAAGGAAATACCCTTCCATTTGATTCAGCAATTTAATTCTTTTCCTAGTTGCTATCTAGCTAGGAGAAAAAAGTATGTATGCCTACTTCATGACAACCATTCTATGAATAAAACAAGGGTGTAACAATGGAACAAACAGGGCAATATTTTCTCACACAATGCTTTGGAAATTAATTTGGTATACTAAGAGCATAGAACATATGGAACATATGGGCATTACAAAGGATTTCTATGTAATAAGAAAAACCCTATTGTTATAAAAGGTTACCTGTGATTGTCTGAGAAGGTGGTTACAGGTTAGGGTTTTGGTTCCTGTGACAAAAAAAAACCCAAATTATAAGCACTATATAATAATATGGAACAAAAATATGGGGAAATTGAACACAAAGGTTCAAGAAGAACCTTCTCCTTACTCTGGTGGCCGAGATGCTTCCCACTTTTTGGTCGAGAAGCTTCTCTGTCAGAGACGAAGGTGTTACACCCATACCCCAACCATACTAATAGAACAACACCTTGATGAGTTATGTGTGATGGTTATATGCCAAAGGTACCCAATTATATCCCTCTTGTGTGTATGGACAACCTCGAGAAGATCCCACCCCATTTGGAGTGGAACTGCCTTGGATTTGCCTTCAGTGGATGATACAACAAAAATCCAGCAGACAATACATTGTACGCTCTATACTTCGTCTGTTGGGCGTAAATTGCCCAAATTTCATGTGACCTTGTGTTGGGTCATCAAGACTAGATCCTAGGGCTCCACCTTGGGTTAGCCTGACCTATTAATGACCAAATGTGACCATCCTTGACCTAAGAATAAAACCCTACATCCTATTCGGGCCCCAAGCATCTAAAACCCATTTTGGGCACTAAAACACCCCAAACCCAAACACACCTTAATTCCCTTAGCTAAGCTGAGCTAAACCCTACCCCTCCTCTCATTTCTCTCATTTCTCTCATTTCCAAACCCTAAGAAAGAGAGGAAAACATGGAGAGCTCAGTTTGGAGAGAAGAAGAAGGAGAAGTGAGGAAGAAGGATGAGAAAGGAAGGATCCCAAGACCATTTTGAGCTGCCATTGAGCTCATCTCACTCCCTCCACTCAACCTAACACCAACCTTGGACTTGGAGCTCGTGGGAGAGGTGGATTGAAGCCCAAATCTAGCCTTGGAGCTTGTTCCCTTGCTGTACCAAGCTCACCTCCTTGTAAGCAAGCTAAACTATGAAGCTTCTAGTCTAATCTCTTAGCATTTGATAGAAATGTCATCTAGTCTCTAGCCTAAGCTTAAGACTTCTTGTTTTACAGTAGTTAGAACTTCTATTATACTGATATAATGTCAATTGATGACCTGTATTGGCTGGTTTCCTAACCCATAGCTAAGCCACCATGAAACTAGGATTAGAAGCTCCTATAGAGGCTAAGAGCACCCCTCATGGACCTCTAATTGGCCCCATGGCCATTGACCAAGGACTGGTTCGAGCTCAAGCCAAAACTCAGCAGTTTTGGTCTAAGTAGACGATACAGTCTATGGACGATACATCGTCCGCTCAGTGAAACAGAACATCGTCCTCTCGAATTCATAAGGGTTGCTACCTGCACATTCCGCTGGCTTGCGAACGATGCACACAGTCTGCTCTATCCCATCGTCCACTTAGGCCAGTGAATGACTGGTTTGGGAGTTTGACTTTGAACTTGATGCCCAGACCTTCTCTCACCTATTGTATGATTGTTTATGAACATGTTCGGGTAACATACTCCTATGGTGGAGGGCGTGGACTACAAAGAATCCGTGATTGCTTACGCTTTGACGATTGTGAGTGGATTGAACATTTGATCTATTTTATAGAATATTGTTTCTCATTAGGCATGGGCTTAGGATCTGCATAATGATGTGATGTGCTTGTTATGCATGTTATGCCCTATGGATTGATGTGTTCATGATGAGATACATTATGATTTATGATACTAAGCTGAGACTTTATTTTAAATGTTATACGAATGATGATATGAAAGATATGGTACATGAATGAGTGTTGGAATCCAAGTGTTGTGAGTGTGCGCCGGACTTGGGATTGCCATATATGAGAGTGTTGTGAGGAGAGCATTATGAATATATAATGATTATGATTTGTGTAAGATGGATCGGGTTGGGTTGTGACCGGCCGACCGGTATTTTGGCATCACACTCAACATACTACTATTATCTAGCATATGTGTGTAAGCTAGAGGGGATGAGAGGGTAGTTGGGCCACCGTGTTTGGCATTACGGACTCGACCTGTAGGATACACATGTACGTACCTATGCATCTCAATAGTTGTTTACTGGTTAGGATATAATTTACCCAGTACTATGACCCTTATCGACAGCGGTTTAGGTGTCGGACAAACTCATGTGTCTCGACCGTGTTTTTGGGGTAGCCCACCGCGAAGCCCAGGCACCGATAGTGATTTGGGCTGGGCACTAGGACGGGGTCTGTATCAGGGGTTAGTGGAAAACCTAGTGGAGAGGTCCGGTCTCACTGGCTTCCATTGTAGTATGGGTTTGACATTATCAGAATGTCATCTGGATTATGGCACTACTTGCCGACGATGCTACCTGTGCTATAGTAGTACTTGACCCGACTTAGAATCTTATTGTTAGAGGGAAAATGAACAAAAGAATTCATGCATCATATGTGATGTGTGATCGTGTCGTTAACCGATCAAAAATAAAATCCTAAATTAATCTAGCAAGTAGCAAGTAAGGGGTCGATCTACGGGGAATTGGAAGAAATATTGCAAAGAATGAATTAAGCTAATTAAAGGTAACTAGAAATTAAACTGAACCTAGAACAACGATAAACAAAGAATAATGTGAATGATAAGATGAGAAGAGCTATCCTCAGGTCGAATTCACTTTGTTAGATTGATTTAATTCACTATCTCGCACTTTATGGTTCATTGCGGCTACAAGCCTAGTGACACCACAAAGTATAAGGTTCCTCCTAGATATAGGGTATCTTGACGAGTACTATCGTCCTTCGCTATGAGGCTTGGCATGCTTAGTTCGTTCAGTTATAACCTATCTTCGGTACAACCACATGGGAAAAGAAAACCACTATTTGAACCAATCAATTGAATCACAGAAACAAAAGATCCTAACTAGATGTCATCATTAAATCAGATCAAAGAATTACAACAGTCTTAACATCAAATAGTCAATGTGCAAAGAAAATAAAATAAATTAACTTCACAGAGTTTCATCTCCCTGAGAATAGGTTGGGAAGTTAGCTACACATGGCGATCAAGGGAGCTCAGCTACAGTCGATCCTCATGGCGGCAAAGGCAGCGATGGTGATTTTGACGTCTCCAAATAGAAACCCCAGTACCCTCTCCACTCTCTTGGCCGCACGAATATGATATATCCTTTCCTCTCTTGCTCTCGGTGGGTGGATGGATCTCCCTTCTGTATTCTGCCCCCTCTTTTAAATGCATCCGTTTATCTTAATGGGAAGAGGTAAGTAGGTTTTTCAAAATTAGAAAAAGAAAAAGATCCAGGGGAATCGGGTTGGAATAGGAGAGTAAAAGAGAGAGAGGTAACGTGTGAGATGGGGATGAGAGAGAGAGGTAACGTGTGAGATGGGGGTGGCTTTTTAAAATCAGAAAAAGATAAAGAAAGAGATAGAATAGGGTTTGGAATGGGAAACTAAAAGAGAGAGAGGTTTACGTATGAGATGGGGATGAGAGATGGAGAGATGGATATTTAATGGGATGGGTTTTAAAATAAGAAAAAGAAAGAGATAATGGAGTTAGAATAATCATGAACTGATGATTAGAAGGAGAGATAAAAAGGATTTTTAAATCTTCCATCTTTCTAAATTGTAATCAAGCCCCTCTTCTATAATGTATTTTCAAGCTGCCCCCTTTAGAATCAAATATCTGTAAACTCCAATATTCCTGTAATAACCAATAATTCAAGTATTTTAGTGCAATAAATCATAATTATTGGACAAGAGCTGCTAAATTAAACAAGAAATGCATATATAAATGCAGCTCAATGACACTCCCCAACTTAAGCTTTTGCTCGTCCTCAAGTGAAAGAGAATAAAGAAAATAACTGACTCGACTTTCTGGTTCATAAACAGTCTATCTACATAAGATGCATTCAAAGAAATAATGACAGTTTACTATTGCACATCAACTCATAGGATGTTCGGTTCATGTGAACACAAGAGCTAAGCAATGAACGGAGACTTCCCCTAAGCCATCAAGCTCTCACTTTCTGCTTTTCAACGCATTGGTTCACCATGAATTGTGACATCTAAACCTTTTACAAACGCACATGCTAGCTCATGTAACACCTCATAATCAATGTAGCTCACTTATTTTTCTCTGAAAATATTTTTCTTTTCTTTCCCTTTTTTTTTTTTTTTAATTGAAAATTACGTGATTCTCAGATCCGTTCAATGTTCTGGCCTTTTAAGCTTTCTAGAAGGCTCATGTAACGAGCTTTAAGCCAACCACTTGCAAGCCAGATGGCTTTAGGAGATTGAGTGTGAAACACTCCTCGGGCTTACTCACTCGAACCAAAAAGGCTATAAGCCCGAACTAGATTCAAGAATACTAGTAATAATAACCTAACTGGTCACTCCAACCGTTTTACACGAGACTCCGGGCTTGTGGCCTAGATGCCCCGGTTACTAAGATGAAGCAACATAACTCAACTCTCATAATTTTTTTATTTTTTATTTTTTATTTTTTGAGAATGCAAACACAATTAAGCAGTGGTCTGCCTAAACATTCAAAATATCACAAACCGGGTAGACCTATGTGTTTACAAGCATTAAGCAAGCTCAAAAATGATAGTCGGAGAAATAAAGGTTCAATACTTAACACTGTGTTGAATTAATTTTCTCACAACCTAGAGTCAAATGCACTGTAAAGTAAAAGTATCATTATAAAAATGAGTGCATGAAAGTTTTCCAAGAATGTAGATGAATCAGAGAGTCATATGCAAAAATTTTTTCCAAAATCCTCCCTCCCCAACTTAAACGGCATTGTCCCCCATGACATACAAAAAATTGAAAATCATAGCAAGGGGAACGCAAAAATAAAGGAAGGAGCAAGACAACCTAAGGTGGGGCTGGCGAGGCAGTGAATCCAAAGATGTGATCACTAAGGATGAAGTGAATCTGCTATAGGAGATGAACACTGCAAAACTACTACTAGAAAACAAAACCAGTAGAAAAAAAAAAATAAATAATAAAGGAAGAAATAACTAGAGTGGGCTGCCTCCCAAGAGCGCTAAGTTTTACGTCTTCAGCCAGACGACAGTAAAGCTCAGGATAGTCCATCAGAAGCATGATCATAATCCACATCCACTAGGTCTAAAGACTTAATTAATTGGCCATCAGCAAGGCCATCAACATAGGGTTTCAGTCTTTGACCGTTAACCTTAAAAGTGTTCCCATTATGTGGATTCCTTATCTCAATAGCACCATGAGGTGCAACAGATAGAGCCACAAAAGGCCCATCCCACCGAGATCTCAATTTCCCTGGGAATAAACACAATTTAGAATTAAAGAGCCAAACACGCTGATTAGGCTCAAAGGACTTCCTAACTATGTGTTTATCATGAAACGCCTTAGTTCAGTCTTTATAGATGCGTGAGCTCTCATAGGCATCATTGCGCAACTCCTCCAATTCAGATAACTGGAGACGGCGAGTGGAACCAGCCTGAGTCATATCAAAATTAAATGTCTTTATGGCCCAATATGCTTGGTGTTCCAACTCAACCGAAAGGTGACAGGCTTTATCGAAAACTAATCGATATGGAGACATACCTATAGGAGTTTTATATGCAGTTCAGTAAGCCCACAAAGCATCACTCAGCCAAGTAGACCAGTCCTTACTATCCGGTCTAACTGTCTTCTCCAATATCTGTTTTATCTCTCGGTTTGATACCTTCACCTGACCAGATGTTTGGGGATGATAAGGGGTGGCTACTTTGTGGGTACTAGAGTACTTCTTCAGTAAAGCCTCTAACCTCCAATGTCTAAAATGATAGCCACCATCACTAATGATGGCCCTGGGAAATCCAAAATGGCTAAAGATGTACTCCTGAATAAAAGACGTAACCACCTTATCGTCATTGGTCTTCATAGCCTTGGCTTCTACCCATTCCGAAACATAATCAACTGCCACAAGAATATACTCATTACCGAATGAGGCAGGAAATGGACCCATAAAATCTATACCCCAAACATAAAAAATCTCAACTACTATGATAGGGCTCAGGGGCATCTCATCACGTCGGGACAGATTACCAACTTGTTGGCATCTCACACACGCCTTACAAAAAGTGTGTGCATCCCGAAATAACGTGGGCCAATAGAAACCAAACTGCAGTACCTTGGAAGCAGTTTTCTTGCCACTATAGTGTCCCCCACAGGCGAGAGTATGGCAAAACGATAATATGCTCTGAAACTCACTCTCAAGGACACAACGACGAATGACCTGGTCCGAACAGTATCAGAACAATTCTGGACCCTCCCAGTAGTAGTATCGCACTGTAGAGAGGAACTTATCTCTAGCTGCTTTATCCCAATCAAGAAGTAATTGTCCAACAATGAGATAGTTCACTATAATTGCGTACCATGGAGTTAGTTTCGACAAAATGGAAAACAACTGCTCATCAGGGAAAGTTTCCCAAACCAACTCTGGTGTGGGAGGGGAATCCAGAAGAATCCAGGATATATGGTCCGCTACAACATTTTTTGACCCCTTTTTATCCCTGATCTCTAGGTCAAACTCTTGAAGGAGGAGAATCCATCGGATGAGCCTCGGCTTAGCATCACGCTTGGATAGGAGATGCTGAAGAGCTAAGTGATCCGAATAGGCAATTACCTTCGAGCCCAAGAGATATGATCTAAACATATCAAGGGTAAAACCTACTGCTAGTAACTCCTTCTCAGTAGTGGTGTAATTCATCTGAGCATCAGAGAGGGTTTTACTAGCATAATAAATCACAACAGGCTTCCCATCAACCCTTTAGCCTAAAACAGCACCAACAGCATAGTCAGACGCATCACACATGATCTCAAAGGGGAGAGACCAATCAGGTGACCTCATAATGGGTGCTTTAGCCAATGAATCACGAAGGGGGTGGAAAGCATGAAGGTATTTATCATCAAAGAAAAAAGGGGCATCCTTTGCAAGTAGACTGCACAAGGGCCTAAAAATCAAGCTAAAGTTTTTGATGAAATGCCTATAGAAGCTGGCATGGTCCAAGAAAGAACGGACCTGCCGAACGAAAGTGGGAGGGGGTAACTTAGTAATTAAATCAACCTTGGCCGGGTCAACCTCAATGCCTCGTATAGAAACAATGTGGCCGAGAACAATACCCTTTTGAACCATGAAATGACTCTTCTCCCAACTAAGAAAGAGGTTTGTCTCCACACACCGTTTAAGAACCTAAGATAACCGGTGGAGACACTCATTGAAAGATGACCCACAGATAGAGAAGTCATCCATGAAAACCTCTAAAGATTGGCCAACCATATCAGAAAAGATGGCCATCATGCACCTTTGAAAGATGGCTAGAGCATTGCACAACCCAAAGGGCATGTGTCTGAATGCAAATGTACCAAAGGGGCAAGTGAAGGTTATTTTCTCTTAATCACTGGGACATATAGGAACTTGGTTGTATCCCGAATAACCGTTAAGAAAATAGAAGTAGCTCTGCCTAGCCAATTTCTCTAAAATCTGATCAATGAAGGGCAGAGGAAAGTGGTCTTTGCTGGTGACCTTGTTCAGCTTTCGATAATCAATACAAACACGCCAACCCGTAGCGGTACAAGTTGGGACAAGGTCACCTTGGTCGTTGGAAACAACCGCGATGCCGGACTTCTTAGGGACAACCTGAGTGGGGCTGACCCATTGACTATCTGAGATGGGGTATATGATGCCAGCATTAAGCCACTTTACTACTTCGTTCTTCACTACTTCCCTCATATTAGGGTTCAGACGACGCTGTGGGTCCCTAAAGGGTTTTGCTCCCTCCTCACAATAGATCATGTGCATACAGACTGAAGGGTCAATACCCTTAAGATTAGCCAAGGACCAACCAATGGCGGCCTTGTACTCAGAAAGAACTTCCAAAAGTTGAGTCTCTTGCCTAGATGAAAGATCGGATGAGATAATAACAGGCAAGGTCTCTCCTTCCCCTAAAAATGCATTCTTAAGGGTGGAAGGGAGAGGTTTAAGCTCCAACTTTGGAGGGGATATTAGAGAAGAAGGTTGGGGAGATGTAGCCAAAGGGGGGAGAGGCTTAAACCTACCTGTCTAAGGTGGCCGTTCTGAAGAGAGTGAGGAATCTAGCAAAGTATTCACCTCTTCAGTGTATGCCTCAGACTCATCTCCAAGCATCACATAGTGCTACAAAGGATCATCAATAAGCATGTGAGAAGTGTGATCAGCCATAACTTCATCTAATAAATCCACTACAAAACACTCTTCCTCTCGAATGGAACCTAAGGATGCATTGAAGATGTTAAGCCTAAGCTTCTTATTCCCAAAAGAGATGTCCATGGCATCCGATCTATAATTTATGCAAGCACTGCAGTAGCTAAGAAGGGGTGCCCTAAAAGGATAGGGGGAAGCTTGGTTGTGGTGGCTGTATCCATATCCAGGACAAGCAAGTCCACAGGAAAGAACAATTCTTCCACCTTCACTAAAACATCCTCTAACAAACAACGAGGTGTCTTGACTGAACGATTAGCCAACTGAAGGATGACCTCAGTGGGTTTCAAATCTCCTAAACCAAATCTGTCATAGACTGAACTAAGCAAAATATTCACACTAGCCCCTAAATCAAGTAGTGCCCTACTTATGGAGAGATCTCCAATGATACAAGAAATAAGAGGCGCACCTGGGTCCTTAAGCTTAGGGGGTAGGTGGCTGGAAATTACAGAACTGACTTGCTCAATCAACTGGACGGTCTTAGCGATTTGAGTTCTCAACTTACGCTTTTGGGTGCAAAGGTCTTTTAAAAATTTAGCGTAAGCTGGAACTTGCTTGATAGCATCCAAAAGGGGTAGATTGATGCAAACTTGTTAGAACAAGTCTATCATCTCTTGCATCTTTACACCCTTTTTATTCAAATAGTCTACGGCTGATGTCTGAAGGGCTTGGGGAAAAGGAACCTTTGGAATGTAAGAGTCAGATGATGGTCCCTCCACAATGGGAATGTGCAGCCCCTTCCTTGGAAACTGATGAGTGATTTCCATAGGTGGTAGTAATGGACTCATGTGTTTCTACACCACCACCAGAATTCTCTAGGGTTAACTCAGCCTCTCCTTGGCTTTGAGACTTAGTAGGCAACGTCTCATTAGCGGCTAAGGGAACATTAGGTTTTTCCACCCTTTTGCCGCTCCTTAGGACTGTGACCGATTGGACCTGTTCTTTCCCTGGACCTATTTGATTGTTTGGGTTACCTATTGGCTGACTTGGCAATTGGCCAACTTCCCTCCTACTTAGAGCATCATCTAGTTGACCCAGTTGGTTCTCTAGCTTATTAATGGACTGAGTATGTGAGTGTAGCAGCTGTTGTTCTGCTCGAGTCCACTTAATGCTTTTAGCACCTTTTCCTCAAAGGATTGATTCTGTTGGGGTTGAGGATGTGGTGGTTGTCCACCCCTATAGGCATTAGATTGAATATTAAATGGTGGCCTATATGGTGGGTTTGGAGGATTATTAGGTACTGAGTTTCTCCATGAAAAGTTAGGGTGGTTTTGCCATCCCATGTTCTAGGTATTGGAAAAAGGATCATTACCCGGTTTAGGGAAACCTTGAGCCACTTGTACCTGTTCCTGAACAAGTTTAGGGTATTGTGCAGCCGAAGGACAGTCCGTCACATAATGACTAGGGCTAGACAGGCATCAGTTTGATTAGGAAAACTCATTGGGAAAGGGGACATAGAATGTTGTCCTACAGACATCAGATAGTCCAATTTCTTGGACAGCATGTCAACCTTAGCAGTCATCTCTATAGTTGGGTTGATCTCATAGAGACCACACTTCTTTGGTTGCCTTGTGTGTGGAATCTCAGTCCGAGAGGCCGAAGCATGATGTTGGGAATTCTCACTAAGGGTTTCAAAAAGATCCTATGCTTCCGTCTCATTCTTGTGCATAAATGTTCCACCATAAGAGGAGTCCACCATCTGCCTATATCGGTCATGGAGTCCATCATAAAAACACTGGGCTAACTTCCATTTTGGGACAACGTGGTGGGGGCACTTCCTAAGTAATTCCTTGAGTCTCTCCCATGCTTCATGAAATTGTTCGCCCTCTAATTGGGAGAAACTAGTAATGGCTCTTCTAAGGCTATTAGTCTGGCCAATGGGGAAGAATTTTTTCAGAAATTCCTACTGCATTCCCGCCCATGTAGAAATCCTAACCAAATCTAGGGAATGAAGCTAGTGTTTGGCTTTGTCCTTTTAGGAAAATGGGAATAGGAGTAACTTTAGGGCATCTTCAGAGAGGTTTTGGATTTTGACTGTAGAGCACACCTCTAAGAACTCATCAAGATGCTTGTAAAGCTCCTCATTAGCAAGTCCATAATAGGATGGTAACATCTGTATGATGCTGGATTTGATCTCATATTGAGCAGCCTGAATGGCAGGCAACTGAATACAAGATGCAGGGGTATAGACAGTTGGAGTGAAGTGCTCACTCAGCGGCCTTCTTGGCTGATTTCCGTCACCCATGTTATTATTATTATCCCTATCCCTAGGTCTAGCCACAGATCGCTCTATTTCTAGGTCAATGGCAGTCAGGTTGGGGTGCAAAGAACGCCGACCATGCATAAAACAGAACACAGGTTGATCGTGCTAATTAAACATAAATTAAAACTAAAAATTAAAACGTGATAACTAAATAAAAAAACTCAATAAAAAAAAATAAAAATCAGAACTAAAAAGTTAAAAAAATTAACTAATTTAAAACTAACGAAAATACTTACCTGGTGTTTACGATTGCGCAATTCCACTTGCTGCCCCTGATGAACGGTTACACATATGATCTTAAGGGGCTGGGGGAAATAAAATTAAACCTAAACACCCAATCTAATGCTGGAATAAAAAAAAAATTATTACATAAAATAACCCTAATACATAAAGTCTAGGAATTAAAAAGTAAACCAAACGAACAGCTTGTCCTTACTCGATCTACTCGGCTTCGTGCACAAACAAAGACAATGTTAGGTATACTAAAATTAACCTAATAAAGAGATTACAAAATAATAAGAAAAATTCTGCAAATATGAAATTAAAGCTAAAACAAAGTATCACCAAACAACTCAATCAATCTTAGCAACCGTGCTTCGGTTACCCAGCAACGGCGCCAAAATTTGATCGTGTCGCTAATCGGTAAAAAATAAAATCCTAAATTAATCTAGCAAGTAGCAAGTAAGGGGTCGATCTACGGGGAACTGGAAGAAATATTGCAAAGAATGAATTAAGCTAATTAAAGGTAACTAGAAATTAAACTGAACCTAGAACAACGATAAATAAAGAATAATGTGAATGATAAGATGAGAAGAGCTATCCTCAAGTCGAATTCACTCTGTTAGATTGATTTAATTCACTATCACACACATTGCGGTTCACTGCGGCTACAAGCCCCGTAACACCACAAAATATAGGGTTCCTCCTAGATATAGGGTATCTTGACAAGTACTATCGTCCTTCGCTACGAGGCTTGGCATGCTTAGTTCATTCAGTTATAACCTATCTTCGATACAACCACATGGGAAAAGAAAATCACTATTTGAACGAATCAATTGAATCACAGAAACAAAAGATCCTAACTAGATGTCATCATTAAACTAGATCAAAGAATTACAGCAGTCTTAACATCAAATAGTCAATGTGCAAAGAAAATAAAATAAATTAACTTCACAGAGTTTCATCTCCCTGAGAATAGGTTGGGAGTTTAGCTACACATGACGATCAAGGGAGCATTGCTACAGTCGATCCTCATGGTGGCAACGACAGCGATGGTGGTCTCGACGTCTCCAAATAGAAACCCTAAGACCCTCTCCACTCTCTTGGCCGCACGAATATGATATATTCTTTCCTCTCTTGCTCTCGGTGGGTGGATGGATCTCCCTTCTGTATTCTGCCCCCTCTTTTAAATGCATCCATTTATCTTAATGGGAAGAGGTGAGTAGGTTTTTCAAAATTAGAAAAAGAAAAAGATCCAGGGGAATCGGGTTGGAATAGGAGAGTAAAAGAGAGAGAGGTAACGTGTGAGATGGGGATGGCTTTTTAAAATTAGAAAAAGATAAAGAAAGAGATAGAATAGGGTTTGGAATAGGAAACTAAAAGAGAGAGAGAGAGGTTTATGTATGAGATGAGGATGAGAGATGCAGAGATGGATAGATAATGGGATGGGTTTTAAAATAAGAAAAAGTAAGAGATAATGGACTTAGAATAATCATGAAGTGATGATTAGAAGGAGAGATAAAAAGGATTTTTAAATCTTCCATCTTTCTAAATTATAATCAAGCCCCTCTTCTATAATGTATTCCCAAGCTGCCCCCTTTAGCATCAAATACCTGTAAACTCCAATATTCCTGTAATAACCAATAATTCAATTATTTTAGTGCAATAAATCATAATTATTGGACAAGAGCTACTAAATTAAACAAGAAATGCATATATAAATGCAGCTCGATCAATGTGCATACTTTAGCATGCCTTACTGATGTACATATTGATGTATGTTTGTGTATGGTTTAATCGCTCACTGGGCTTGTGGAAGCTCATCCCTCGGGAATCCTTGTTTTTATATGCTAATGCAGAATATGTTATGGAGACCGATGAGGAGTCCCGATGGCCATACTTGGCTGGTATTTATATTTGGGGAGATCATGGCTGGACACTTATGCCTGGTCATGACATTGTTGGGAGACCTAATGAGGAGGGACATATCAGACTTGCAAGATGGATGCTCAGGGAGGATAGTGGTGTGGGCTAGAGGCCCAATGATTTGGAATATTGTTTATGTCTTGTTTGGAGAATGCTATGGATGACTGTAATTAAATGATGTTGGATATTTACATTTGGTGTTTTCTTTATATAGTTGACCTTATAGTATTTGGTACTTATAAATGTTTGGATAATTTGAAGCAAATTGTATAGATGAATTATATGATATCATTTAGAAATCCTTAATCATATGATGTTAGTATCCTTTAATTCTTCCGTTGTGACTCTGAATTTATCTCTGATCTTTAATCTTGGAATAGTGAACACAGTACTGCAATGTATAGATCCTATGGTTCGGTGTGGAATAGGAGCGTATTCCCGTTACATAGCCCTAGTTGGGATAGGGGTGTGACAGCATGGTATCAGAGCGATCTTGCTCTTCCCTGTTCACCGTTCTATTCATTTCACCTTAACCTGATCTGTGTTAGGATTTGAAATAATAAAATTCTTTAACAAACAAATGTAAGGATAGGATTGAGACATGATGCTGATTGTAAAATTTAAATTTCTATTAGGTGGAAACCATCCTTACATAGTTATAGCCATCCAAGGCTGACATAACTCAAAAGAAAGGAGAAAATACATTGAGACTCTACCTAACCTATCACTCTAAGAACCTAAAAACCAATTTAACAAAATAAAGAGCATAATAAACTACTCCTGCTGCGGTCCTTTTCCTTTGTCTTTGCTCTGAGCTTGATCTGCCCCTCTAGAACGTCATACTGTCCTGCCTGAATCTCTCCATCATCAAGCAGGACTCGATGTCGGTCAGTCTGTCATTGCTGTCATCAAACCCTGCATTCATCAATGTAATGACATCATTGTATTGATCATTCATTTTCTTTTCTTGGGCAGCGAACCCCTGCACCATAGTCTGCTCCATGGCAGAGAATCTCTGCACCGTATACCCCCAGCTTGGCACACCTGACATATCACCTTCCCGTGTCGGAGGGGGAGGATCCTCACGAACCTGTGAGCTAGATGCCCTAGTAGACCGAGAAGTAGAGGCAGTAGCTCTCCGTTCACAACCCCTTGTGGATGATCGAGTTGCCCTAGCGGTGGGTGTAGCTATTGGCCTATTTCCACATCCTTGACCCTAACTATCATTGCCATTTGACCCACCGTGGTCACTGTCATCATCACCTCACTCTAAAGCTTCTCTAGCCACCTGTGCCCTATCAGGTGGCAACTGCAAACTTCCCTCTTGGCCTGTCATGCCCATTTTTCTTAAGGCTGTCACATTGAAGGGAGTGACCTTCTTACTCCTCCAGTCATTGTCTAATGGCACATGGAAGTGGTGTAAGAGCTTGGTTATCACCTTGGCATAGGGTAAATTCCCCTCGAAGGGGTGATTTCTCCGATACCTGATGGTTCGGATGATGACATTGGGTAGGCATAAAGGGAGTCCTATGTAGAGTCAGAAAGCACAGTCACTTTGCATATTAGACACCTACCAAGAAGGAAAATAGACATTAGAAATAATAACATTTAAGTTGAGATGTAACTTAAATGGATGTGAAGATTTATTGCTACCTGATCCTTATGGCCACCAGATGGGACCACATATAGTTGAGCCAGGCGTGCTAGGATACGCAAGGATGGGTAGTAGTCCTTGATAAGAAGTCTATCATCTATTTTTGTGGGCCGCAAGACTTTGAGCATATCAAGATACTCCTCATCTGAGAGGAAAGCCATGTACTCAGACTTCGGAGGCCCATACATAAGTGATCCCTCCATCGAGACTTCCAAGATCTCTCCCAACCCGGCCGTAGAGAAAGAGATGTCTACCCCATTTACCCGAGTAGAAATCTGGCACCGCGCATTACCATTGTCCACTATCACGAGGTTGGCGTAAAAATAACGCACCAACAATGGATAGAAGTCATCCACGGGATAAAGTATGTTTGACCACCCAATATGGGCAAACCTCTCCTCCACTCGAAAGGATCGAAGGTCCTCTGGGACAGCCCGCCTCTCAGGGATGACTGGGATGTGCTGAAGATCACCGCATAAGTCTTGGTCTATCCGAGGTGAACCAATGAGCATCGAACTCACGAGGAGGGGGCTGTGGTTCCCTTGCACCTCTTCTTGGGGCCATTGATCTACACAAACCAAGAACAAAAAAAAAAAGAGGGAGTAACTAGGATTTTGGAATTTGGAACTCATAAATTCAATAGAAACAAGCCATTCAACAAGCACAATGTATCACGATGCAATTATGCCTAAAAACCAATTATGATACAACGAATCGCTCAATTTGGGGTAAAACCATAAAAGCCCTAAATTACAAATTTGAGAAAAAACCTAGATTTTGGGGAAAAACAAGGAAAAATTAGGATTATTTGAAATCTAGACACATGTTAGCATGTAATCGCTGTGTAGATGCCCTAATCAATAAAAACATTAACCTATATTGCGCAAATAATACAAATTTTTTTATTTGGGCATAAAAGCATCTCAAAAACCTAGTTTTGGTTAGGGAAGAACAGGTAAAACATCAAACATGAATCATAGCTAACCTAGGTTTGCAAGAATTGCATGCATTCATGGATTAATCATGTATAAACATCAATAAAGACAAAAGACCTCAAAGAAATCCAAGGAAAAACACAAAAATCCAACCTAAAATCAATTTTAAGGGGTTGGAATGGCAAAATAGGGATTGGGAGTTGAAGAACACACCTAGAGCAAGGACTTACGACGTGGATGCGATGCCAAGCTTTGGAGCACAAGTCTTTGGCTATTGGAGGTCCTCCTTTGTTGCCCTAGGTACCCTCTTAAAGTTAGAAGGAAGAGAAGTGGGATTTAGAGCCTTGCGGATCGTGTTTTTAAAAACAGAGTTCCGTCCGAGTGGAGGATGCACATCGTCCGCTGGACACGCATCGTCCGTAGGAATTCATAAGAACCCTCTAGCTGAATCGTCCGCTCCCCTGCGGATGAAGCCTATCGTCTGCTCTATCTATCATCTGCTCTATACAATTTTTGCACCCTTTTTGACTTTTTGGTTTGCATGCACTATTCCCTAGGACTTGTGCCACGTGTGTACACCTCTGTACCCTACATTATACGCTCTAATGAAGTTATGTGATTTATTGTTTGATATTTTATTATGGGTCGAATGTTGTGATCTCTCTTCTAGGAAATTGATCATGGTGCGCACGTGACGTGGCTGTGGTCATAGGACACCCCCACTAGACCAATATTCAGCCGGGACCTTCGGTAATGCTGCACCTAGCAACCCAAGGTATACCACAACACATGAGGTTACCCAAATGATGGGAGAAATGATGAGAGAGTTCCGGGTCTAATAGATGGGCTATATGGAATATATGAGGGTCACTTTCCAAAAGCAATAGAGAGAGTTCATGGAACACATGGCAACCCGAAACGAGGCAATGCTAGGGTTAGGGCTACAACCAACATTCCTCCTATACCACCCATAGTCCCTATAGAGGTGGCTCAGCCGGCACCCTCCCCGACGGATGTAGCAAGGACCATGGAGAGGTTTCAAAAGTCGAGACCCATGGAGTTCAATGGTTTGAACAAAGAGCCATTACACCCAGCTATGTGGATAAGGGAAATGGAGAAGACTTTCATGGTGCTTGAGAGTACCGGAGATTGCAAGATACGGTGTGCCGCCTATATGCTAAAGGGCGAGGTTGATGTATGGTGGAGATTAACCCAACCTAACCTTATTGCTGCCCATCCAACCTTACATGGGAGCAATTCAAGGAGGCATTCTTTGAGAATTACTTCCTAGAGAGTTATCGAGAAAGGAAGGCGACGGAGTTCATGGAGGTTACTCAAGGGTCTAAGTCTGTCCTCAAATATCAACATAAATTCAAGGAGTTATTTCATTTTGCACCTGCTCACTTGAAGACAGATATTGAGAAAGGAAAGAGATTTGAGAGAGGGTTGAGGCCAGGTATCAGTTCCATCTTGGTGTTTCATGGACCCCAAACCTACGCCAAGATGGTACAAGTGGCCAAATCAATTGAAGATAGGCAAAGAAACTCTCACTTTGTGCAGTCAAGCTAAGGTAAAAGGCCAGCCACAACCTCACTGATCCGGGAGATAAGTAAGTCTGCTAGGGTGACCTACTCATACCCTGCACCGTCATACTATAAGTGTGCTGAAGCATCACAGCCCGCCCAGCCTGCCTAGTCATCAGCTTTATCACTACCTACTGGGGGCGATGTGCGGTGCTTCAACTGCAACATGTATGGACACATCTCTAAAGGTTGCCCTTGCAAAGCTGAGGCATCTTAGGCAACACCTCAGTCCACGGCATCACAGGAAACATACTCTAGGCCTGGCAGACTACCACCCTTGCCTACACAAGGTAAAAGGATTCTGGGTCAGGCATACGTCATAACTGATGCCGAAGTAGAGGCAACTCCTGAAGTTTTGACAGTTGAAACCCTACCTTTTAATGAAACTATATATATGATTGCGCATCATGTCATCCCATTTCATGCATAATTAATTTTTTTGCATTTGTGTCAGGTACTATTTCTGTAACATCTATTCTAGCTTATGTTCTTTTTGATTCGGGTGCTTCGCACTCCTTTGTGTCTCCCTCTTTCGCCAAGAAGATGGGGATCGTCCCTAAGAGTCTATTTCGGGGTCTAGCCATCAACTCACCAACTGGGGGGATGTAGTCAGTTTGGATGTAGTATATGATACGTGTCCCATAAAAATTTGCGATCGAGATAAGATGGCACAACTTGTTGAGTTAGATATGAGAGATTTTGATGCAATCTTGGGTATAGACTGGTTAGCGGCCTACAAGGCTAATCTTTCTTGTGCGGAGCCGCAAATCGTGTTCAAACCTCGGGGTGAGGAAGAATTTGTCTTTAAGGGAGATAAAAGGAAACGATCCAAGAAGTTGATCATCTCGGCCCTCCAAGCCAAGAAGCTCATGGATCAAGGGTGTGAATGCTATTTAGCCTTGGTGTCTGATACGGTAGCCAAGGTGAAACCCTTGGAAGAGTTGAGAATTGTAAGAGATTTTCCGGATGTCTTTCCCAAAGACTTGACCGAGCTGCCTCATGATCGAGAGACCAAATTTGTTATTGACCTGTTACTTGGAGCGGCACCGGTGTCTAAAGCACCCTACCGGATGGCACCAACGGAGTTGAAAGAACTACAAGTCCAACTCCAGGACTTGTTGAAGAAAGGATTTATTAGACCTAGCGTGTCTCCTTGGGGAGCACCAGTCCTCTTTGTCAAGAAGAAGGATGGTAACATGAGGATGTGTATCGACTACAGGGAACTCAACAAGTTGACTATAAAGAACAACTATCCTCTATCAAGGATTGACGACTTGTTTGATTAGCTGCAGGGAGCTAAGGTGTTTTCCAAGATAGACTTGAGGTCAGGGTACCACCATTTGAAGGTAAAGGAGAGTGACACCAGCAAGACCACATTCCCATCATGTTATGGTCACTACGAGTTTCTAGTGATGTCCTTTGGTTTGACTAATGCTCCAACGGTGTTTATGGAATTGATGAATCGAGTCTTCCAGGACATACTAGACAAGCTTGTGATAGTATTCATTGATGATATTCTGATTTACTCCAAATCAGAGGCGGAGCATACAGTGCACCTCAGGATGGTACTACAAAGGTTGAGGGAGAAGAAATTATATACGAAGTTCAGCAAATGTGAGTTTTGGCTCACACAGGTTGCCTTCTTGGGTCATGTAGTGTCAGCTGAAGGGATCAAGGTTGATGCAGGAAAGGTGAAAGCAATGATGGAATGGGAAGCTCCCAAGAATGCAGGGGAAATTCGAAGCTTCTTGGGATTGGCTGGTTACTGTCAGTGCTTCATAAAAAATTTATCATGTATATCAGCCCCCATGACCAAGTTGACCCGAAAGGGAGTGAAGTTTGTTTGGTCTGAAGAATGTGAGAAGAGCTTCCAAGAACTGAAGTAAAAGTTGAGTACGACCCCAGTTCTAACCTTACCTAATGGTACTAGAGGGATGACAGTATACAGTGATGCCTCAAGATTGGGACTGGGATTCGTTTTGATGTAGAATAGAAAGGTGGTGGCCTCTGCTTCGAGGCAATTGAAGGACTATGAGAAGAACTACCCCACTCATGACCTGGAGTCGGCGGCAGTGGTGTTTGCATTGAAGATTTGGCGTCACTACCTATATGGGGAGAAGAGTGAGATTTATAGTAACCAAAAGAGCCTAAAGTACTTCTTTACATAAAAGGAGTTCAACATGAGGCAGAGGCGCTGGTTGGAATTGATAAAGGACTATGACTGCATGATCCACTACCACCCTAGGAAGGCGAATGTGATAACAAATGCTCTTAGCCGGAAGTCTCAGACTATATCTCTAGCGGCATTGACTTTGTGCGAGCAGTTGATTGAGGAAGCTTGACGATTGGATCTAGAAGTGTTGATTGATGATACTATGTTGTCTCTAGTAGCCCTCACGGTGCAACCGTCCTTGATTTAGACAATCAGGGGGCCCCAGCCCACTGATCCTAAGTTACAAGCGTTGATGGATAGAATTTGGACAAGCGATCAGCCGAATCCGGATTTCACCATATCTGAGGATGGGACGCTGAGATTCCAGAGTAGGATTTGCTTACCTAGTGATGAAGAGTTGAGAAAAGAAGTGTTGAGTATGGCCCGTAGTTCACCATACTCGTTGCAACCTAGTAGCACCAAAATGTACAACGATTTGAAGAGGAATTATTCGTGGAGTGGCATGAAGGCGGATGTGGCCACTCATGTATCAAGGTGTCTTGTTTGTTATCAAGTTAAGGCAGAGAGGCAGCGACCACATGGGTTATTACAGTCCATACCTATCCCAGAGTGGAAGTGGGGCCACATCACCATGGATTTCATCACTGGCTTACCCTGTACAACTAGGGGCATGGATTCCATTTGGGTTGTAGTAGATCGACTAACCAAGGTTGCCCATTTCATCCCCATGAAGTTTACATTCATAATGGACAGGTTAGCCTAGCTCTACATGGATAATGTTGTTCGTCTATATCGAGTGTCGATTAGCATCATTTTAGACCAAGACCCGAGGTTCACATCGAGATTTTGGGAAGGTTTCCAAAAAGCCATGGGCTCCTTGTTGAACTTTAGCACTGCCTTCCACCCACGGAAAATTGAGCGTACTATTCAAACATTGGAGGATATGTTTAGGGCATGTGCTATTGACATGCAAGGAAGTAGGGATGAACATATCTCTTTTATTGAATTTGCCTACAACAATAGTTATCAAGCATCCATTAGCATGGTACCATTTGAGGCTCAATATGGTAGGAGATGCCGAACGCCTCTATATTGGGATGAAGTTGGCGAGCGATAAATAGTGAGGCCCAAATTAATTCAGGCTACATGTGAAAAGGTAGATTTGATACGAGAGCGTATCTCGTATCAAGGCAGCGCAATCAAGGCAGAAGAGCTACGCCGATGCTCAGAGGAAGGATTTAGAGTTTACGATTGGGGACAAGGTTTTCCTTCGTGTATCACCCATAAAAGAGGTGATGAGGTTCGGGAAGAAAGGAAAGTTGAGCCCAAGATTTATTGGACCATTTGAGATCCTGGCATGTATCAGACCGGTGGCTTATAGGTTGGCACTACCTCCAACCTTATCAGGGGTACATAATGTGTTTTATGTATCAGTGTAGAGGAAATATGTTTCCGATCCGACCCATATGCTATCCCAAGAAATGCCAGAGCTCATGGAAGACCTAACCTAGGAAGAGAAGCCAGTTGCAATTTTAGATCATAAGGTACTTCACCTCCGTAACTATCCTATCACTTATGAGAAGGTGAAGTTGAGAAATCACTCAGATAAAGAAGCATCGTGGGAGACGAAGTCTGAAATACAGGCAAAGTTTTTGGAACTCTTCAACCTATCAAGTACATCAATTTTGAGGACGAAATTCTTATAAGGTGGGGTGAATGTTACACCTATACCCCAACCATACTAATAGAACAACACCTTGATGAGTTATGTGTGATGGTTATATGCCAAAGGTACCCAATTATACCCCTCTTGTGTGTATGGACCCCCTCGAGAAGACCCCAACCCATTTGGAGTGGAGCTGCCCAGGATTTGCCCTCAGTAGATGATACAGTAGCTCTATACTTTGTCCATTGGGCGTAAATTGCCTAGATTCGTGTGGCCTTGTGTTGGGTCATCAAGACTCAAGCCTAGGGCTCCACCTTGGGTTAGCTTGACCTATTAATGACCTAATGTGACCATCTTTGACCTAAGACTAAAACCCTACCCCCTATTTGGACCCCAAACATCTAAAACCCATCTTGGGCACTAAACACCCCAAACCAAAATAACTTAATTCCCTTAGCTAAGCTGAGCTAAACCCTACCCCTCCTCTCATTTCTTTCATTTCCAAACCCTAAGAAAGAGAGGAAAATGTGGAGAACTTAGATTGGAGAGAAGAAGGAGGAGAAAGGAAGGATCCCAAGACCATTTTGAGCTGCCCTTGAGCTCATCTCACTCCCTCCACTCAGCCTAACACCAACCTTGGACTTGGAGCTCGTGGGAGAGGTGGATTGAAGCCCAAATCCAGCCTTGGAGCTTGTTCCCTTGCTATACCAAGCTCACCTCATTGTAAGCAAGCTAAACTATGAAGCTCCTAGTTTAATCTCTTAGAATTTGATAGAAATGTCATCTAATCTCTAGCCTAAGCTTAGGGCTTCTTGTTTTACAGTAGTTAGAACTTCTATAATGTTGATATAATGTCAATTGATGACCTGTATTGGCTGGTTTCCTAACCCATAGCTAAGCCACCATGAAACACCAAGCTTGAACCTCCCAAAATTGGGGATTCTTGTTGAATGGAACCCAAACCCTTATGGGGATCCTAAGAGGATCAAAACCCTAGGATTAGTAGCTCCTATGGAGGCTAAGAACACCCCTCATGGACCTCTGATTGGTCCCATGGCCATTGACCAAGGGCTGGTTCGAGCTCAAGCCAAAACTCAGCAGTTTTAGTCTGAGCGAACAATACAATCTACGGACAATACATCATCCGCTCAGTGAAACAAAACACCATCCACTCAAATTCATAAGGGTTGCTGCCTACATAGTCCACTGGCCTACGGACGATACGCATGGTCTGCTCTATCCCATCGTCTCTCAAGCTAGTGAATGACTGATTTGGGAGTTTGACTTCGAACTTGATGACCAAACCTTCTCTCACCTATTGTATGATTGTTTATGAACATGTTAGGGTAATGTACACCTACGATGGAGGGTGTACACTACACGAAACCTGTGATTACTTATGCTTTGACGATTGTGAGTAGATTGAACATTTGATATATTTTATGGAATGTTTCTCATTAGGCATATGCTTAGGATATGCATAATGATGTGATGTGCTTGTTATGCATGTTATGCCTTACGGATTGATGTGTTCATGATGAGATACATTAGGATACATAATACTAAGCTGAGATTTTATTTTAAATGTTATGCGATTGATGATATGAAAGATACGGAACATAAATGAGCGTTGAAATCCAAGTGTCGTTAGTGTGCGCTGGACTTGGGATTGCCATGGGAGTGTTGTGAGGAGAGTGTTATGAATATATAATGATTATGATTTATGTATGATGGATTGGGTTGGGTTGTGATAGGCTGACCGGTATTTTGACATCACACTTGACATACTACTATTATCTAGCATATGTGTGTAAGCTAGAGGTGGCAAGAGGGTAGCCGAGCCACCGTGTTTGCCACTAGGGACTCAACTTCTAGGATACACATGTACGTACCTATGCATCTCAATAGTTGTTTGCTGGTTAGGATATAATTTACCCAATGCCACGACCATTATCGATAGGGGTTTAGGTGTCGGGCAAACCCATGGGTCCCGACCGTATTTTTGGGGTAGCCTACCACGAAGTCCAGACATCGATAGTGGTTCGGGCTGGGTACCAAGACGGAGTTTTTATCGGGGGTTAGCGAACAACCTAGTGGAGAGTTCCGATCTCATTGGCTTCCATTGTAGTATAGGTTTCACATTGTCGGAATGTCATCTGGATTATGACACTGTTTGCCAACGATGCAACCTGTGCTATAGTAGTACTTGACCCGACTTAGAATCTTGTTGTTAGGGGAAAAATGAATAAAAGCATTCATGCATCATATGTGATGTGCATACGTTAGCATGCATTACTGATGTACCTATTGATATATGTTTGTGTATGGTTTAATCGCTCACTAGGCTTGTGGAAGCTCATCCTTCGAGAATCCTTGTTTTTAGATATTGATGCAGGACATGCTATGGAGACCGATGAGGAGTCCCCATGGCCATACTTGGCTAGTATTGATGTTTGGGGAGATCCTGGCTGAAAACTTATGCCTGATCATGACATTGTTGGGAGACTCGATGAGGAGGGACATGATGGTGATCAGACTTGCGAGATGGATGCTCAGGGAGAGTAGTGGTGTGGGCTAGAGGCCCAATGATTTGGAATACTGTTTGTGTCTTGTTTAGAGAATGCTATGGATGACTGTAATTAAGTGATGACGGATATTTACATTTGGTCTTTTCTTTATATAGTTGACCTTATAGTATTTGGTACTTATTAATGTTTGGATAATTTGAAGCAAATTGTATAGATGAATTATATGATATCATTTAGAAATCCTTAATCATATGATATTAGTATCCTTTAATTTCAACCAAAAAAAAAAAAAAAGTATCCTTTAATTCTTCCTTTGTGACTCTGAATTTATCTATGATCTTTATTCTTGGAATGGTGAACACGGTACTGTAATGTATCGATCCTGTGGTTCGGTGTGGAATACAGGGGTATTCTCATCACATAGCCCTAGTTGGGATAGTGGTGTGACAAAAGGTTGAAGAAGAACAAAGGTTGAAGAAATCTTGGAAATTTTGTGGCCGAAAGTACAATCTTCTATGCCATTCGTGTGTATCTCGGCAAGAAATCTTGGAAATCTGTCTTTCTTCTCAGATTGGAGTTGCATGTGAGCTAGGAAGAGAGTGGTGTGAAGAAGGAAGAAGATCCTATACGAATTTGGGGGTTTTAGATTTTAAGGGCAAAACAGTAACTACACAATGGTCAAGGGTAGTTTAGGGTTTTAAAAAAATTAACCAGCAAACTTCATAAGTTAACAGCGTAAAACTAATAGTAGGGACTAATCTATAAAATACGGCTCTGAAGCATGGGGTGTTCTGAGTATTTTCAGATAGGAGGGGGTTATCTGAGATTCGATTTGGTTTCAAGGGGTGTTTCATAATTTACCCTTAAAATTAAGTCATCCATATAGATTTCAATTAAATCCATTCCCATAACTACAACAAAGTGTAATACCATGGTTCTCCATCCACAATACATTTAACAATTTAAATGAATCTCATGAATTGTCTTTAACAATTAAATACTATCCCATTTGGGTGTCACACAACTCTTGTGTGACCCCATCACATCCCATATGAATAAAGTGTCATACAACTCTTGTGTGATCCTATCACATCTCATGTGATGAGATAAGGTATTTGGGATCTACAACGTTGTACAGAACTACAAAAGCACTTAGATTCTCCCATCAAACAATTCGATTATGGGAACCAAAAAAATTCAAATTCTTTTCTTTTTCCCTAACCAAAACACAATATAATTTTTTTTTTTTGTTTCAGGGAAAATTCAAAAAGACAAGCAATAGGGCAAAAACATTAGTGACTGAAAGCCACTAGTGCACCCCACAAGGTGTGCCGATACTGTCGGTTTGGCGGCATGCTCATCCAGTGCTGTCAGCTTGGCAGTATGCTCGGCCAAGGCTTGTAGCACCATCTTTTGCTTGGTTGTGCTCTCCTGATTACTACTAGTTACCAACGATCAGGGTAGATCCCAAAAAAATGTTTAGTATCTATTGGAGAGAAAAATTTAAAAGAAAAAACTCCAATATCAAAACATGGGACCATCTCATAACTCTTATGGGAAAAACATGGAGAACCTATGGTTACACACCATCTCAAATTTGGACAAAAAGGCATTGTTTTAATACCTATTGTTGGAAAAACAGTTGAGTTACCTGAATGCACAACGGAATCGGATCAGGCATGAACCTTGCTTTCAAGTTTGAGATCTCTTCCCATAAAAAATAAATAAACAAGAAATATAGGTTACCTTAGTTCCTCCTTTAGATAATATCTTTCGTACTTGAGCAACGAAGGGGATTGATGATCCCTAACTCTTGATTCTTCAACCCAATGCAAAATCAACACGAACTATTCACCAACGAATTAGGGTTTCACAAATCCAAAACCTCACACCACAAATCTCATAGAGAGAGATAGTTTGGCCAAGGGGGAGAGCGCAAGTTCGGCTATAAAAGCTGCCCCCCCCCCCTTCTGGTGTGTATTTATAATCCTCAACCCATTAGGTTTGAGGTGGATCCCAATTCCTACTTTCCTAAAGTGATTGGGAGACTTATTGGTGAATTAACATGATTTGCAATCCATCTTGCTTCTAAAGAGGGAAGAGGTAGAATCTAAAATGGATTTTGTGATCTCTTTAATTATAGTTGATAATTTTATCAAATAAAATACTATAATTAAAAGATCGTCAACCTATTTTAATTTTCCAATTAAATCTTATGCATAATTAAACTGTTAATTTGCATATAGGACCCTCCACTAAAAAATATCTTATGATGGACTATCAAACATGCAATTAAATACTGCCAAACCAAAATTCACCGTACATGTCTTTAATCAGAGATCTTATGATCATAATCGGACACCAAAAACACGATCAAATATCGTTGAAATAAATAATATACATACATACATACGTACATATATATATATATATATATATATATATATATATATATATATATATATATATATATATGTTCTTAATCAGAGATTATTCTATGATCATAATCAGACCCAAAAATGCCATCAAATATCATTGAAATATCGGCACACCTTGTGGGGTGTGGACATCTTGTCGTTTTATATCATTGAAATATAAAATTAACTTGAAAACAATTTACTAAAACACCAATGGATCCAGATTCCAATCCACTTAATTATAGACTTTCTCTCTACCTGATATTCCCCAACCAAGGGTAGTGGATTCCATGTTGAGCATCTATTTTGTTCATGATGTGCAATCACGAATCCAACACATTGATTTATAGCCCACATGCCATCAACCATTGATGTACTAAAACCTGCAACGTAACACCGTAACGATAAGAATCTCTCAGGTCAAAGGGTCAACTGGTGATGGATACACCTCTCTCCTTAATGTAATAACAAGTAATAACACATGTGAGAATTTGTACTAAATTCTTTTCTATACACATACACGATGTGTAATTACATTTATGCCATGGAATTATCATTTCTAGTGATATACAATGTAATGATCATATGAACATGATGTCCGATCCTATCCCTAGTCGAGATTAGTTTTGGGTGAAAACCCATGGAACAAGCATATAAGTTTGTAAATATAAATCATACAATAATAGAAATTATAATTATTTATTCCAAAAATATTCGGGTTTGATGGTCATACTCCAACAGGTAAGGCCTAAGAAATTCATCTATGGTTAGCTATGGATTTAATAATTTGTATTAGAATAGCCATATTTTATTGATTAAAACATGGATCACTTGTTTTAGAGGGAGACAATAAAAATCAAACCAACAACCTCTCCCTGACTTAGCCCAGCTAGGGGTGAAACAGGGTCGGGTTCTAGCCCAACCCTGAGACCTCTTAGCTCAACCCAAGCCCAACTCAGCCCTAGGTCAGTCTGAGATATCTCAGTCTAGGCCTAACCCTGTCGGGATTAGCCCAGCCCAGCCCGGCCTGATTGACCCTGATTGGCCCTAATTTTTTCAAGGTCCTGGTTGGCCCTGACTTGCCCTGCTTTTTTTATTTTTCCATTTACGTCGTCCTATGCATTAAAAAATTGAGACACATGTGATTGGGTATTTGTTTGTTTCATACTCAATTAACTATTACTTTTCTTTCGGATAAAAAACTTAGCACAACATATAATTGTAAATATTTTCATTTAATAGATAAATTTGCTTTTTTTTTTGGGGTAAACCAATAGATAATTAGATACTAGAAAAAATTACAAAATGTAAACAATAAATTGTAAAGCATAACCTAACACAGGATCAGACCGGACCAGGTTGGGCTTAGCCTGAGGTCTCAACCCTGGCCCAACCCGACCCGGACCCAAGTCCTGAAAATTTCAACCCTAACCCGCTCATAGGATTGAAAAATCCAGCCAAAACCTTGTTCGGGCTCAGGCAGGGCCAAACTTACACCCCTAACTGGCCAGCACTTTATTGTACTAACACCCCTAAGGCCAGCACTTCATTGTACTAAAAGCCACCAGTACCACCACACTAAGACACGTGTCTCTCCTATCGATCATTAACAAGTAAGGGTGTCAATCGGTGCGGTTCTGGTTATTCGGTTCGGTTCGGTTCGGTTTTGCATACGGTCCAGTTTTTTCGATTTCTGTTCGGTTTTCGTTATCCGATTCACAATCGGTTTACATGTGTAGTGGCGGTTTTGGGAAACAATAATGAAGACAACCTCCTTTTTCAAGGCCTTTATATTCCCGTGTTTCCCCATTCTCTTCTGATCTCCCTCACTCATCATATTTCCCATTGCCTATGTGATAAAAAAAATTCCCATCTTCAACGGTCCTTCTCCTTTCCTATTCTTTGTTTTCCATTTTTTTGTTCTTCTCTAATCTCTCATGACAAAAAAATTATTTGTTTCTATTAGAAAGTAGGGTTTTGTTAATCCATTTTAACATCAACCATCATTTTTAATTCATACTTGAACAAATATAATATATAGTTTTTTTTTTTTTTTATGAAAGAAAAACTATATATAAACTAGAAAGAAGAGAACAGGTAGGAGGCATTGTGACTTGCCATGTCCTTACAGAGGTGGAAAGTAATATTCTTAAAGCTGTTTGAATCTTTAGCTAGGGTAAAAAAAAGAGGTAAGAGGTTCCATGGGATAGTATGAGTTAGGGTAGCTAAAAAGAGGAAAAAGCTCCTTGTTGCAGAGCCAAACATGTTGGATGGAAATGCTTTTTCCTTGTGCTCTTTCCCAGCCTTGAAGGAGACTGAAGAGTTCTGCTTCCTTTGGATCCTGCACTTTGATGCTACCTGCATCTGTTACAAAACTTTGTCCATCTATCAAAAGGTTAAAGGTCCACTTGGCTAAATTAAGTTCAGGTTCATAGATGCCTGCGACCATTAAACCAGTCATATGTACCATGGTGTTAGTAAAGATATATGTATGTGATTCACAAAATGGAGTAGGATTAAAATATGGGTTCCTAATAGGAGGGCTGATCTATAGATCAGAAGCCCATTTTAGAACATTTTTAATGACCACAATTGGGTCAGCCTTGGCAACACGCATGATTAGGGGTGTCAATAATGCCCGGCTGGCCCGAACCCGCCTTGAGCCCAGCCCGGACCCGACCCTAATCTACCAGCCCGAAGGTCCGGGATAAGACCTCGGGCTTAGCCCGGCCTGGCCCAGACCCGACCCTGTATTAGTTATAGGTATATAATATTATATATTAATGTATATATTGTAAAGAAAAAGATAAAAAGCCAATAGTAAACCCTAAAAACTAAATCCCTTTTCATTTTCACTTATCCAGATCCGAAAAGCCGCCACTTGACGCTCGTGCCTCCATCTTCCTCCTTCTCTGCTATCAAGTTTCCTTTTCATTTTCACTTTCCCTGAGTTCCCTCAGTCTCCTTCCCTGAGTAATGAGTTTCCTTCACTTTCTTTTAGCTGCTTCGATGAATTGATTCCCTTGACGATCAATCGCTATGGCCTCCAGGTACACACTTATATTCCCTCGAAGATGATAATGATGGTGGTGAACAGGATGTGTACGCACACACACATGGGTGTGGTTGATGATGATGGTGGTGGTGGTGAACAAGATGTGTTCATCTTCCTGTTCTTATGAGGTTTTGAGTTCTCTGCAAGTGCTACTTGACACACTGTTAGGCTTATGACAAGTAAGAATGAAGGTCTAGTTCATTTAATCAGTCAGCTTCACTTCCAAATCTTTGTTGAACTGGCTCGATTAGTGACTTCTGATATTATATTATATGTGGCTGAAGGGATATAGTTGCCAAGTGAATTAGAGACGAGAAAAAGGGCTGCATCTGGTACCTAGGGTCATCTTCTGTTAATATTTGTTTGTAATTTGACCAATTTCCATGGGTCATAGCTATTAGCCCTTTTTCGGTCCTATTGAGATTTTTGGGAATTTCTAGGTTTTTTTGGGCTTGTCTTTTTTACTACAAGAAGATTTGGCCCCAGAAACAGTGTTTTGTTTTGTTTCTTTCTTTCTGTCCTCTCTCTCTCTCTCTCTGTTTTGTTTTTGTTTTTTGTGGTGATTTCAGTGCAAAAACTGTTGATAATCACCATCAAAGATTCAAAGATCGAGACCGGCGCACAGCGCACGGTAAGAGGCTATAAATCAAAGGCAAGAAGAACCCCTAGGGGTTGGAACATCTGGGATGTGAGAAGAATTGAGGTGGAGAGAAAAATCTGGGTTCTTATAGAGTTTGACAATTTCGATTTGGGTTTTTTTTTCTAGGGTTTTAGAGTGAAATTTTCAGAGAGATGAGTGGGAGTTCTTCTATCTGAAATTTGAGAGAGGTTCACTCTATTTTCGCTGGCTATGGCTGATTCTTCTCTATTCCTGCATTATTGGATCTTTGTTCTCAGTTCTGGAGGATTGATTTGAGCTTGCTAAGTTCTTAAATTTTGGGTTATGTTGAGGATTCATCTCTGTGATTGTCTACCAAGAGCTAAGGCTCAATATAATTCCATTGCACAGGAGTTTTTCTTTGAGTTCTAAACTGATGGGCAAGGTAAAACCCTTCAATGTTTCATTTTTTGAAAAAATTTAAAGTCATGGTCAGGGTCAATCAGGGCCAACTCTGGGCCAGGTTAGGGAAAACCCTGGCAGGGTCGGGTCAGGGTTGAGGGTTTCTTGGCCCTGCCAAGGTTGGGTCAGGGTCAGGGTTTAGGTTAAGGCCTCTAGGGTCAGGGTCAGGGTTTAGCCAGGCCAGGCCCAACCCGACCCATTGACACCCATACGCATGATAGCATTGGTTTTTACAAACCAAATGAAATAACAAGTTATAATAATAATAGAAAACATCCAAATGAGAGATTGCTTGTCAACATCCGGAGATACAAGTAGGGAAGCATAGAGGTTGATGAAGGAACAGAAGGATGCTCACTTCTTAGTCCAATCAGACTAGAAGCCCAGAGACGCTTAGACCAATCACATGATAGGAATAAATGTCAAATCGACTCATCACAATTGCCACAGAAAACACATGAAGGGTCGACTGGGGGCCATTTTGAAATAGAATCCCTGACAGGGAGTGCTGCATTCAAGAGACGCCAAAAGAAAATTTTAAATCGATGATGCATGTTAAGTTTCCAAACAAACTTCCACCATTTTGAAATAAGAGGAGTTTGGCAGGCTAGATTGGAAATGTAATTGGCTGCCAATTTTGTTGACAAGCTTCCATTCTTGGATAAAGAGCATCTCCAAGTATCAACAGATGGCAAAATGTTAATCCTAAGAATGTTATTTACAGAATTAGAGTAGAAGCATTCATGTAATTTAACTGGGTCCCAAGCATTGCCAGTTATAAAATCAGCAACAAGAGAATAATTGGAATTTAAATGCAAAGTTTGAGGAGAGATATTACCTAAGTCGGAGGGGATCCAAGGGTCAGACCAACAAAAAGTGGATTTCCTATTGCCAATGGATCTGACAATCATGCTCTTTAAAGTTGGGAGAACCTTTACAATGCCATTTGTTTGCAAGAAATAATAACCGCAAGTGTACGGATCAATCGTAGCTACGGGTCGAACTCAAGGAGATATACGCCACCCTATTTTACTCACTTTAAAGTAATACAAAGTGAACCAAATTAAAGTGTTAAATTAAACTAATTAAACTAACAAATTAACGCGTCCTAACTCACAAGCATCTAATGAATTAAATTGGCATGAATTAAATTGGCGTCCTAATACATATCCATCTAACCTATCAAACTAACATGGATTGGAAGAGATAAATTGCAGCCACACACCACAACCACATAAAAAAAATAAAAGAAGAAGAAGGAGAACGAGATAGAAGAAGAGAGGGAGAATGAGTTTAAGAGTTTAGAGAGTAAAAACCTGAATGTGCTTGAACCGGACTGAAATTGCTTGCATGAATGTAATTGAAGAGCTTGAATACTTGAACAAACCTTGCATGGCTTCCTCTTCTAAATCTCCAAGTCTTGTCGTCAACTTAGGAACTTAAACTAGAAAGCTTGAAACTAAACTAGAATTATTATAACCATATTGAAGACATAAAATTAAAGTATGAATCAAAAGCATTACAACCATGGAATTGAAAGCATGAAATCAAACTAGAACTTAGAAAGCCAAAAACTAGAAGAAGAAAAGAAGAAATTTCACTAATAATTTGAACTAAAATTGACTAAACATTGAATTGAAATTGAACTAGAACTAACTAAAAATTAACTAGTTACAACCCAAAGGGCAAGGGGTATTTATAGGGGGAAGAGGAGAAGAGGTAGGAGAAATATTCCCTAAGAGAAGAATCCCAAGAAAAAAGGAAAAAAAATAGAAAGAGAGAGAGAAAAGAATCCTAGATACATAAACCTTCTATTTATTAAAAAGTAACTTTCTAATTCTAACTTGTGCTTCCTTTTCTTTGTAGGTGTCTTCTCCAAGCAATGAGATCAAGGCATCTATGACTTTTCAACCTTCCATAGATGAGAGAATATTTTCCAAATTAAATCTATCCATAGTCAAATCCCAAAAGTGCCCTTGGAAAGTTGGAGGAAAGAGAGAGCAAGGGTGATGACAATGTCAAATCTGTCCTTTAAAAAACGTAGAGCATGGGATGCTTATATGGGCCTCACTGTTGTATTCCTTACAAAAAATCATCCAAAATAGACCCAAATTTCGTCCAATTTGGAGTTCGGGAGCCCAAGATATCTCAAGTTGAAGTTGGACTGCTCCAGAGCCTTCCAAATAGAATCTTTCGGCTAACAGGAAAGATAACTTCTGATAATTGCGCTAAATCTCCTCGAATCCGAACTTTCGCTTTACTTTGTCTCCGGTCAATTTTTGATAATTACAAACAAACCCTTATCATCAAAATTGAAAATAGTGGCATGCCATTTTCGCGTGTCGTTACGAAAATGGCCGTAACTTCTTCGTTTCAACTCGAAATCAGGTGCTGTTTGAACCGTTGCGAAGCTGAATCGATGGAATATGCATCCATATTATTAACACCTCAAAATTATGCTAAAGGGCCCACTGTAATCACATTCAAATTTGACTAATTGGTGTGATTCTTTTAGTGCTCAATCCAAACTTGATTTTCTCGACTCCTGGGCGCTTCGGGCTACTGCCAAACACCACTAAATAGCTTAAAAATGGATCCTTAGCATCATTTGCTCCATTTTCATAAGATTTCACCTAAAACCTGAAAACACGAACAAAAACCTCGAGTAGTTCCGTTCCAAGTACAAAAATGCATGCTTTATGGCCCTAAGATTTCACACATAAATGTGCTCATCACCATTTCAGGTCCAGGATCCTCTTTTGGCAATTGTTTTAGAATAAAAATAGAAGATCGAGGAAAATATTTGGCTTTGAGCACTCTGGCCCAGGCAGAATGAGGTTCAGAAATGAGCCTCCAGCCGAGCTTCAAAATTAAGGCTTTATTAAGAACTACAGATTTCCGAAGGCCTAACCCTCCATGATTCAAGGGTCTACATATGTTATCCCACGCAATAAGGTGACCTTTTCTTTTAACCAGGTCAATATTCCAGAATCTGAGGTTGATTGAGTCAAGCTCCTAGCATTTCTTATTAGGAAACAGGAAACAAGACATGAGGTAAGAAGGGGTGGAGGCCAGCAAGGACAGATTGAATCATCACCCTTCTTCTCCCAAAGGAGAGGAAATTAGCTTTCTAGGTAACCAGTTTGTCACGCACCCTGTTAACCAAGGGCCTAAGTTCCAAATGTTTTAGACCTGGAGTGGTAAAGGTTAGTTCCAAGGTAAATAGACTTAGAGCCCATTTCTTTCATATGAAGAAGTGAGCATAAATGCAGTCTACAGTCCCGAGAGACACTTTTGCTGAAAGAGATCTCACTTTTATTAAAGTTAACTTCTTATCCTGTGAGGTCGGAGAAGAGTTCAAGAATGGATCTAATGGATAAAAAGTCCTCTTCAGTTGTTCTGCAAAAAGTGGAAGTATCATCCGCAAAGAGGAGGTGGGATATTTCAGGGGCAGATCGGGCAATTTTAATACCCTTAAACATCCCAGCATCTTTGTAAGCATCTAGTAGTCTAGAAAGTACTTCCATGGCAAGCAAAAACAGGTAAGGGCTAAAGGGGCAACCTTGTCTAAGTCCCCTAGAAGGGCTGATAAAGCCAAAGGGACTGCCATTAAATTTGAAGGAGAAAGAAGAAGTTGAAATCAGTTTATGTACTAGAGAGATCCAGTGCTCATTAAAGCCAATAAATCTAAAAAGGTTACCAATCAAGTCCCATTCAACCCTATCATAAGCTTTGGACATGTCAAGTTTAATAGCCATAAACCCCAACTTTCCTTTGGTTTTTTTCTTTTCTTTTGAGGAAGGAAAAGATTTCCTGGGCAATGATAATATTATCTGTTATTTGACGACCAAGAATAAAAGCATATTGGAAAGGAGAGATAAAGGAGGGGAGGAGTGGTTTAAGTCTATAGGCCATAATTTTAGCAAGAATCTTATATGTGACATTACAAAGGCTAATGGGTCTGAAGTCCACCAGGGAAGATGCATTGTCCTTCTTAGGAATCATACAAAAGAGGGTATGATTACAACCAGGGGGGAGGACACCATTTTGAAAAAAATCACCAACAACATCCATGAGGTCTTTCCATATCATGTCCCAAAATTGGTGGTAAAAACAAGCCTGGAAACCATCCGGACCCGGTGCTTTGAAGGCACCAATCGAAAAACAGCTTTTTTTGACTTCAGGAACATCAGATATAACTGAAAGAGAGCTGGCAAAAAATGAGTCTAAAACAGGGGTGAAAAGGCAGTCTACAAACCTGGTATCTAAGGGGTTTGAAGTAAAAAAAAAATAATTTTCAAGGTGATTTGATAAGATATAGGCCATACCTCGAGGATCCTCAACTTTAAGGCCATTTTCATCCAACAGGTAGGGAATAGTTCTTTTTCTGATATGGGTTTTGGAAATGGCATGATAAAATTTGGTGTTTCTATCCCCATCACGTATAAAAGCATGTCTATATTTTTTAAACCAAAACATTTCTCCAGCAGCAGAAATCCATTTAATTCTAGAAGCTATTAGTTGAAGGTCCTTCTGGTTCAGTTGATCTTCATTAGAATCTTCTATTAACCCAAACTGAGTAAAGTATTTTGATTTTAAAGAGTTGACATGTCCAAACACATTCTTGTTCCAAGAAAAGAAGTCAGCTTAGATTGAAGGGTGTCATTAGTCAAAAGGATCCATTTATTAGAGCAGAAAGATAAGAAGTCTAGGTGGTGTGACCAGGCAGCTTGATAGTGAAATAATTTTTTTTAAAATTTTTTCACAAGGTTGGTCTTGAGGTAAATGGGATTGTGGTCAGAGCCCACAGAGGGGAGTTTGGAGATAGAGGAATCAGAGAAATGAATTAGCCAGGAAGGAGAGACAAAAACTCGGTCGAGGCATTCCTTGATTAGATGAGGTGGTTTTTGTTTGTTTGACCATGTGTAACAAGAGCCCGAGGGATAAATGGGTTCAAGGGATTGATCAGAAATGAGCAATAGAAGGTTCAGAGAAGATGGGTGGAGAGAGAAAGGGATGCCACAAAGTTTATCAGAAGGTGAAATTATTTCATTAAAGTCCCCAATCAGCATATAACAAACAGACAGGGAAGAGAGAAAGGTATTTAAATCACTCCAGAAAGGTAAACGGTTTGATGCTTGGGGGGGGGGGGGGCCATAAACAAAGATAACACACCAAGAAAGACCAATATCCGAAGCCACATTGATAGCGATGAAATAGGGGTGAAGACGTATAACCGATGAGTTAAGGTAGTGTGAAGAGAGGACCCAGAGGCCACCCTTCAAGCCCTTGGTTCCATTGCTTCCGATGGAAGCAACCGTCTTATAGTTATGTTGGAGATATTTGAAATGCAACTCTTCATGCTTCCCACACTTGGTTTCGCAAAGAAACACCAGGTCGGGGTTAAGTTTTCATCAAACCAGCACCCTCTGAAGACGGAGGAGAAAGTTCATCAAGCCAATCGCGAAGAAGACAAATCAGGGCCTGAGGATCAGAGGAGAGCAGAGACTGAGACAGAGATTCCTTAATGGTGGAGAAGTCTGACAAGATGGAGTGGTTCCAAGTGGGTAGAGAGACATTTTACTTATTTTATATTTCAAGTATGATGCAATAATTATGTTTATTAGATTAATTACTATGTTATTAATTAATCCTATTGAGGCATGAACTAGTATTTGAGTAAGAGGTACCGGTTTCTATTAGGTTTTTCCGATTTCTTATCCGGTTTAGAACCGCGGTTTTGAGGTGCATATCAAAATAGAACCGGGAAGAGAACCTATAAAATCAAAACCGGATCATTTTTCCTGTGGTGCGGTTCGGCTCGATCGTAAATGGTCAGTTCTAGTTCCGATATTCGGTTACGGGTTCCATTTTGACACCCTTACTAATAAGGAGTGTCATTTTTTTTTGGGTAAATGGCACCCAAGGTACCTAAGGTTTTCACAAATTGTAGTTTAGATACACGTTTAACATATCACGTTTGGGATACCTAAATTGGATTATAAGCAAGGTTCCTAATCTCGGGATCAGTCAAAATAGTCTTGGATCGGCCAAAAATGACTATAATCCAAGTTTTTTCAGATCGGTTGTTGTATCGGTCATAAAAATATTAAAAAAAATAAATAAATAAATAAATAAAAACAAGGCTAAAAAAACGGTAATCATTCCCTAATCCTATTTTTCAGGTTGAGCTTACCTTTTCCACCTCCTCAACCTCACCCACTACCGCTATTATCTAAAAAAACTTCAGATTTTGTGGGATGAATCAATGTTTTCATGGAATGAAATCTTGCCATAATAGATGCCTAGTTCAAACGGTAAGATCCCCCACCCCCCTTCACTCTCGAATTTGAGGCTAAGTCTCTAAATAACATCGTGAAATACTGAAGAACATGAAAATCTGGGTTTTACAACCTTAACTACCTTAAGCAAATCAGTGTTTATATAGAATGAAAATCTAAGCAAAAAAGCTGCTTCATATTAAGTACCAAGGCTTCTAATGCAAGATCTTGGATGGTTAGCAAGGTGACAGAGTTTGCGAGGAAGTTGCTGCCCATTGTGTATTTGGGAGCACTATACCACTTTACTTAGGCAGACTGAAAATTTCTTATCTTAAGGAACTGTTGGCAAAGCTCACTCTCAAAATAACAGGGTGGAAGGGTAAGTTACTCTCAACTGGTGGCCGATTGATTTTGCTTAGACATATGCTATCCTCTTTACCCATTCATATTCTCTTTGTCTTGGATGTCCCTAAAATGGTTTTGCGTAAATTCCATAGCATTTGTTCTAATTTTTTATGGGGATGTTCAGACTATGGAAAATGCCACCATTGGGTAGACTGGAAAAAAAATCTATAGGCCTTTGAAGGAGGGAGGATTGGGCATCAGACGTCTTGAGGATATTAAACTATCTATGAGATTAATGGGATTATGGCGTATTATATTTGAAACCTCTATATGGGGTAAGTTTTTTAAAGCCAAGTTCCTGAAAGGGAACCACCTAACGCTAGCTACTCCTTCGTCTGGGTCAAAATCTTGGAGGAAAGCGTTAGGCCTCAAGGAGATGCTTTTGTCTAACTCCAAATGGTTGATTGGCATGGGCGATGTCTTATTCTGGTTGGATAATTGAACGGATAAGGATCCCCCGATTGATTTTTTTTGATGGAGCGTTGTAGGTTAACTTGAATATCCATGTCAAGGAGATGATTAATTTGGAGGGAGATTGGGACCTTCAGACTTTGCAGCTTATTGACTCAATGGAAATCCAGGAAACAATTATTAACAGTAGCATCAAGCTTCGGGAAGGCCAGATAAGCTCCTTTGGATGCCTGCTCCGGATGGATTACTCTCTTTTAAGTCAGTTTGGAATGAAGTGAGATCTCAAGGCGGCGTGGTTCTGTACTCTCAATGGATTGGAATCGCAGCCTCCCCACCCAAAATTGGTTTTTTCAGCTGGCAAATCCTTAATGGTCAAATCCTAACAGATGATGCGTTGATGAGGATTGGAATTCCTTTGGTTTCCAAATGTTGTTGTTATGGGAATCCCTGGAGGGAAACGACTTATCACTGCTTGCTGGTAGGGGGAACGACTTTCAAGGTATGGGATTTTTTTGGTTACTTAATGGATGCGACCATTATTAATTCTCAAGACATTAGAAGCAGAATACTATTCTGGATTGAGAATGCAAACCACAAGGGGGTGTGCGAATTTATCAAGGGTCTGCTGCCTTCATTTATTCTATGGGAATTATGGTGGGAGAGAAATTTGAGAAGACATGGAGAGGATACTGATATGGCTGCCACCATCATTAAACATATTTTCTGTTGGATCCGAGATTTGTAGTATCCACCTAATGTTTGCAAAAGGCCTGACTTTAAGGAAGATTTGACTTTGTAGATTTTAAAGGTAAATATTCTTTACCCCCCCCCCCCTTTAAAGATGTCCCGTCCTATTTATTGGATTCCCCCTTCCTCAGTGATTAAACTTAATGTTTATGGTGCGAGTAAAGGAAATCCTGGAATTAGTGGTGGTGGAGGAATTATTAGAGACACATATGAGAATTTTATTGCAGCTTTTTCCAACTTTTACAGAGTTTGCACTAATTTGGTGGCTGAGCTGCGTGCGATGGGCTCCGCTTGTGCGATTAGTTGGGGTTCTCTAATTTTGTAGTTAATTCTAATTCTATGCTGATTGTGAATCAAATTAGCAAAAAATGCTACAGCCTGTGGAAATGTTGGGATTGGTTCCAGGAAGTGTCAGATCTTTGTGCCTCTCTCTGTGCTCGAGTTTTTTTTTCTTTCAGGGAAAGCAATAGTGCGGCTGATTGGCAGGCTAATTTGGCCTGCTCAACTAATGGTAATACTTCTTTTCAGTCTATCTCAACCCTTCCCAAAGAACTCAGAGTTATAGTGAGGGAAGATAAGGCATGTTTCCCTGTTTTTCGGTTTTAAGGGTCCTGTGGATCTCGGGTTATTTTTTCAGGAGTGTTGCATTGTGTGATTTTTGTTTTAGGTTTGGGGTAAGGCGGGCTATGTCTCCCCTTGTACTGTTTTTATAATGATTTGTTTTAATAAAATTCTAGGGGCCATCCCGGGTCCTAGGTAATATTCCAAGTTAAAAAAAAAAAAAAACAAAGAATGAAATATTCCCTTAATCAATCCCGTGGTTAAAACGGTAAGATCCCCCCCCCCTTTTTTCTCATGGATTTGAAACCCCACATCCATGAATCACAACTTGAAAGGATCGGGACGAAGAAATAATACGGATTTTAAAACCCAAAAAAGGATAAGTATCGACCGATCCAACTGAGTTGGCTGATCCAGTGAACGATCTAGTACAACTTTGACATATTGGTCTAATCTCGGGATCGGCCTCGACTGATACTGATTTGATCCAGCCGATATTAGCCGATCCAATCCAAGATTACTAGCCATGATTATAAGTAACCGATTTACACAATTTTTTCTATTTTAAATTTTACCTTTGTAAATAACTTATTATTTTTTTAATATAAAAAGCTAATTGGGACCAACATCAACGTTCCCCAACCCCACCCTTAGTTAGTAAAGTCGCGTATCATACGCGTATTATACGCGTTCCCGTATTTTTAAACGTATAATACTCCCATCCCCGTATTTTCCCATATTTTTATAAAAAAACGCGTTTTTTAAGCAAGCACGTATTATACTCGAATAATACACGTATTATACGTTTTTTATAAAAAAAATTATCCAAAAGATTAGAATTTAGGGAAACGATTTCACTTTCCCTTCGTCCCTTTCGATTGCGTTGAACATCCAACCGTAGCGAGCAAAAGTAGCCGCCCTCCATCTCCAATCATCTCGCCATCTCCGTTCAACAAAGCGGCACTTAAGTCTTGTACTCTCCTCTTGTTTCCCTGGTCTTTCAACTTGCTCATGTCATTTTCGGACAATCTACATTCATTTCTTGTAGATTATTGATATTTTGGTATGTTAAATGATAATCTTAGAGATGTTATATAGCATATTATATTATTGTGTTTATTTTAGTTAATAAAATCATGATATTATTTTGTTTATTAGGTGGTGAATGCATGTTATATAATGAATATATGTCCGTTTTTTTAAAGTATTATTGCCGTCTATGCCGTATTATATCCGTATTAAACGCTGCATCGTATTATTACCGTATGCATTTTATGAAGCCGACTTTTTGAAAAGTATTATTACCGTCTAATCCGTTTAACTGCCGTACGTATCCGTTCCCGTTCAATTGCCGTTCCCGAACTTACTAACTAAGACCCCACCCCCACCCCCACCCCCACCCCTGCTACAATCCAATCCCACTCTCTCCTAACTGCAACCCAACCCAACCCACCACCACACCCGAACTATAAAATTCCATTGTAGACTTAGATATAAGAGCGACGATCTGTGTTCTGCCATCAAGGGATTACTTCTGAACCCCCAAAACACCCGAATCTTAATCCCCAAAGGGGCATAAAACTGCGAAGGTCGTCGGCGTGGCTCCTTTAAATTATAGATGTCGTAACGTACATCTCTCTTCAACCAAAAACAGAAAAGTAACGTATATAAAGAGACTTTTTTGTCTCGTAGGCCCTACACTACAACATGCTTTTAATGAATTTCTTGTCATGATTGATAATCTCTCCCTATATAGCAATGTCGGTTATTCAGTTCACGATTTGATATTCTTACTAAAAGCGGAAAAAAAATCATGATTAGTACAATTCGAATATCCCTCTCTCCTTCAATCAAAAAAAAAATTAATTTTCCTCCAACCACGGTGAATGGATCCATTTATCGAGCGATTGGAGAGGGCAAGACTGGGTATCAAGAAGTTATTTTGAAGTATACTAAAACCTTAAGAAGGGTTTGTGAACCTTGAGATACTGGGTAAACCATTTTTTATGGGTGAAGAAAAATTTTATCCAATTTTTTTTAGGCTTTAAATAGAAATACAATGAAATATGTTTCCAACGTTGAGCAAACATATGAAACAAGACTCTCTGGGTACCATGGTTTAAGTTATGGGTATTGTTTTGCAAGTTATTGATTCTGATATTGTATTGATGACCCAGTATGAATAAGAGGTAAAATGAAATATATATATATATATTTAAAAAAAAAATCTAAGGTAAATTTATCCGATACAGCGAATCTATCGATTCATGATTGTTTAAACAATGATTGGTAGTTGACTAATCAAGCATTGGGTAGGTGAAACTGAATTGACGGTTAGACTCATTTGATTCCCATTTTTCATAGATTGACCAGTAGTTGATAAATCATGCATTGGAAATGGTTGCAACAAACCGCCAGTTCTCCGGAGGAAACACAATTCGGAGATGTGGTTGGAACATCTGCACGTTGCATGCGTACTCTTTGAGAGGCAGGCAAATATAATCTAAAAAGGGTTAATATAATCCACAACTTTTTGTACTTCAGCTATAGAGTACAATGATTTTTACTAAAAACAGGAAGGTACACTGATGATTTCATATCGATGGTGATAGGTGACAAGCTATTACTGGAAAAAAAAAAAAAATTTATTGAAAAGCTAACTTTACGCCAAAATAAATGAAGGAAAAATACGAGATTAGGCACTATTAGGTAAGCCATTTACTATTTCAATTAATAAAAAGGAAAATTACACTATCACCCCCTGAGGTTTGTACTAAATACAGTACGACCCCTGTGTTTTCAAAATATACACCCTGACCCCCTGAGTTTAAGGTACTTGTTACATTCAGCACCACTGCGTTAAAGCATTCCCGTTAGTTGCTGACGTGTTGGCCATTGATGTTTTAAAATGAAAAATATAACCTTAATGGGATGTGAGTTTACCATTTTGCCCATAGGGCAGCCCAAACTTCACACCCCCTTCCCCTGCTACTCGAATCCAACGTGGGTTTAGGGTTCATCTGCCTCAGACCATCTTCAAGCCCATCACCGACGACTTGCCTCAGATTCTTGCTGTGGCGATCTGCTGAATTCTTCGTCGGTCTACTACTACTACCAAGTCTACAACTTCCAATACTATAATGGCGGAATCCGAATCCCAAATTATAAGGTGACCAGTCTCAATAAATCTCTTCTTTGTAAATCTCCATGGAATCAAATGCTCATCCATTACAAAACCCAAAAACCAATTCCGTGAAATCATCGAAAGAGAGAGATTTCCTGAATCATCTCGAAGCCTACCTCGCCAAGAGAGATGGCGTCGACAAGCTCCTCAAGATCTTTCGATTCGCATCCAAGATCATCCTCGTTTCCTCGGTGCTCCCCGAAACCCTCCCTCTAAGCCGTCGTCTCAAGAGCTTCGAATCGAGTGTCAGCGTTAGCCGTAAAGCCTTTGGATTAGGTAAATTCGTTCAGGATTTGAACGCTCTGAGGAACTTGAATTTCGATTCTAATGAAGAGTTAATCCTTTCCGTCCTCGCTTACGGGGGTGAGACTCTGTATTACTTCATCGAGCAGTTTGATTGGTTGGCCAAAGTGGATCTGATCGACAGTAAGCACTTGTCAAGGCTATAGAAAATTAGCTCTTGAGCGGAGTTCATCGAGTATTTCGGTAGTATTACTTTGAAAACTAGGGATCTGAAGAAGATTGATGAGGAAGAAGGTCGACTAAAATATAGGATCGAGATTGCGGCATTGAGAGGTGAAGGGTATAGCAAGGAAGCGACAGAGATGCAAAAACTAGAACCTAAGAGATTGATGAAGAAGCTATTGATTGTTCAAGATTTTGCGGATGGATTGATGGCGTTCTCAGATATGCGGCACGGAAAGGGGTTTCTTTTGAGTCCACTTCTGTTAGCTTTTGTAGGGTCTCTTTCAGCTTTCATTAGTACTCACAAGATTGGTTGTCGTGTTAAACTGGTTGGCCATTCGCTGCTTCAGGCACGACTGCACTGGAACTACCTAATTCGTTGTTTTCATTTTTCTTATTTTTGAATCAACATATAATCTCTTAGTGAGAAGGAAGAGGAATTTTCAGAATTTATAGAAGTTAAGCGTTTGAGCTTTGAGATAAAGAGAGGGAGCTCTTCAACTCTTTGCGTAGAAGAAGAAATCGAGAACTGTAAATTGGGTTCTCTTGCCTTTGAGTCTCTTTTTTTCTTATGAATAAAAACCTCAATTGGACACAGGTTTTCTTATTGGTTCACTGAGCTCTTGAATGTGACATATTATTATCTATGGAACGATGGAATTCGATTGAAGCAATTATAAAAAAAAAATTCGATTGAAGCTCTATACTATCGTAGCCAGTATTCCTTTAATACTTCCTCACCTTCTACTCGATCTTCGTTTCTTCCTCTGTGCAAGCCTTCATCCTCTGTGATGCTTTGATTGTAAGGAGTGGGATGAAGGTTGCAGTGGTGGTGGGGCGGTGGTTGAAGAAGAAAGAAGAGGAAGAATAGTGGTGGGTCCCACTTTTTTATGTTAAAAGAATAAAAAATTAGAATAGGGCTATTTTAATTGAAGGGTAAAATTTTCATTTTAATTTTATACTTAACACCGTCCACTTAAAGGTACTGGGTGTATATTTTGAAAACATAGGGGGTCGTATTGTATTTAGTACAAACCTCAGGGAGTGGCAGTGTAATTTTCCCGTAATAAAATTAGGATCGAATTTTTCACTGAGAGGCAGGAGAGGGCTGGAATAAGTATGGGGAGTGTATTTTGGAACACACTAAAAGCTTAGGAGGAGTTTGTGAACCCTAGGAATCTAGGATGGTGGGTGACCATCTTCTATGCGAGGAAAACTTTATCACGCCCCACTTTCCACGACTAGGGTGATGCGACGGGAATGCACACATGCAACCCAATGTCACCAAGATCATAGAAGTAGTAGTCAGCCCTTACAGTCCTTAACCCAACACCAATATAATTGAAGCAACAAAAAATAGAATATATAGGAATAAATCTGAATGCGGAAGCTAAATTGTGATAATATATACATAGCAATGTGTGAGTTATCCTTTAAACATCCAAAGTTTTCAAACAGACATAAGTAGTAATTAAATCCAAGTTATTACATCCAAGATAAAACTGTAAATAAGGTTGGGGCCAAGCCCACCAAAACATCACAAAACTGAAAATAAGGAGAAACAGTTCTTGAGGACCATATCCTCGATCACAGTGCGCTATAGGTATGCTCTTCACATCCTCAATTAGCTCCATGTTCCTCGGACTCTGGAACTCATCAATCGTCTCCATGATCAACCATAACCACGATATCATCGGTGCCCACCGGCAATAACATGCTCTGCATCAAAATCTTAAAAAAAAAAAAGATTCCATGAGGGATGAGTTTTACTAAGCCCTGCAAGAGAATTAGACCACATAAGTATACGCAACAATTCATGAATGCACATCTCACAAGGACGCAACCCAAACTTGATAAACGAATCCCACAACGTCCATACACCCAGGACAATTCGTACATCAGATTCAGTTTACACTCATGCATAGGAATGAATTCATTTTTATTATTATCCACCTAACAACAAATGCCTAAGTCTGGGTGAAGTACTACTGTAACCCATGGGTAGCATCCCCGACATTGGTGCCATAAAACAGATGACAAATCGACGATGACAAACCTGAACTACTATGGAAGCCTGTGGTACTAGACTCCTCCCTAAGATTGTCCGAAAACTCCCTATACAAACCCCATTCTGGCATTTAGTTTGAAATCACGGTTAGCACCTCAACCTCATGACGGGCTACCCCGAAAGATGGTCAGGACCCGTGGGGCTTGCCCGATACTTAAACCCCTGTCGGTAAGGGTCGTAGTACTGTGTTCAAAACATCTTAACCAGCATACAACTACATGCATGATAAGGTACGCACATGCATAAGCCAGAGGTCGAGTCCATAGTGTCAAATCACAATGGCTCCGGTTATCCTCTTGCCCCCTCTAGCTTACACATACACATACAAGAGTACGATGGATGTGATACCGAAGTAATAGTCTGTCGGTCACAAACCCATTTCCAGCCTAATGCAAGATACAATTCTAGTGACCATATGACAATCACGAGACCTACCTCCCACTTCTTCTTCTCCTTCTTTTTTCCCCGGATATGCAAAGTGGGTTAGTGGCTGAAGTTTTGGATGATGAAATAAAAGCGGCTGTCTTTGCCTTTAAAGATAGAAAGGCTCCGGGTCACGATGGTTTCGATGTTAGTTCTTTAAGGCGAGCGAATTGGGAGCTTTTGGGTAGCGAGGTGGTGGATGCTGTGAAGTGGTTCTTCTCTAATTCTTTGCTTCCAAGGTTAGTTAATTCCACTTTTATTTGCCTTATTCCCAAGTCTTCGTAGTCTTTAGACTTTGCTAGCTTCAAACCTATTGCTCTTTGCAATCTGATTTATAAGTTCATATATAAAATTATTGTGAATCGGTTGCGAAAAGTGATTGGTAGTCTTGTCCCTCATCATCAATCGGCCTTCATTCATGGTTAATCCATCCTTGATAACATCCTTGTGTGTCAGATATTGCCCATGGAATCCATCATAAGAACTGCTTCTCCCCTGCAATCTTGAAGATTGACCTTCACAAGGCTTATGATTCGATTAGTAGACCTTTTCTTTATGATGTTATGATCTGGATGGGATTTTCAAGATTATTTGTTGGCTGGGTGCATGCTTGTTTGGAATCATCTATGTTCTCTATTCTTGTTAATGGTAGAGCTGGTTATTTTTCCGGAAAGAATGGTATTAGATAAGGGGATCCCATGTCTCCTCTACTCTTTACCATTGTTAAGTAGGCGTTGTCAGTTCTTTTGGGGAAGTTCGCTTGTGAGGGAAAGATCCTTCTCCTTCCCAAGTGCAAGGCTTTGCTTCTTTCTCACCTTATATTTGCGGACGACTTCAAGATTTTTGGATTTTTGTGAAAGCATAGGTAGCTTCAGTTTCAGAGATTATGCACATCCTTGGTGTTTTTTCAGACTGCTCAGGGCTGAAGTTAAATACAACAAAGTCAGCTATCATTTTAGGGGGGATCACTCTTGAAGTTTGCCAATTGTTAGTTCAATTGACTAGCTTTCGTGAAGCTAATCTTCCTATTAGGTATCTTAGTGTTCCTTTGCTCTCTTCTAAATTAACTTTGTCAGACTGCTCTCCCTTTTTTGAATTAGTGAAGAAAAGATTGGAGGGATGGAAGTGTAGGTTTTTGTCTCATGTTGGGCGATTACTGCTCATTAATTCTGTGCTTCAAGGGGGATTACATTTATTGGTCTGGAATCTTTGGTCTTCTTGGTAAGGTCTTGAGGAAGTTGGAATCTATTTTTTTTAATTTCCTATGGTCTAGGCCTTCGTTGGAGAAAAAAATCCACAACATTGCATGGGAGAAGGTTTGTACTCCAACATCTGAAGGGGGATTGGGCATTCAAAGAATTAAGATTTGAATTTATCAGGGATTATGAAGCAGGTTTGGTGGATTACTTCTAAGAAAGATTATTTATGAGTAAAGTGGGTTTATCATAGATATTTGAAGGCCGAATCTCTTTGGAGTGTCAAAGCCCTTAAAGATTGTTCTTGGGTTTGGAGGAAAATTATGAAACTCAGATTCAGGGCAGAAGGTTTAATTGAACATATCATCGGGAATGGTGAGAAGACTAAATTATGGTTAGATCCTTGGCATCCGCATGGTATTCTAGTGAAGACTTATGGCGACGTTTGTGATGGGATTCGAATATGGAAAGGTTGGAGACTATCCACTCCACTTTGCGTGATGGCGTTTGGGCTTCGGTGCTCTCCCCCACCATTGATTTGGTGCACATTTGGTCTGCTCTCCCTTCCATCAATCGTCTCAATGTGGAGGTTCGGAGTAGAGTCATGTGGAAACCTTCCTCTTCTAGTCAGTTCTCGACAAAATCAGCATGGAATGTTCTTCGACAAAGAAATGCAACTGTTCCTTGGTCTAAAGCTATATGGTTTGTTGGCAATATTCCTAGATAGTCCTTTACTTCTTGGCGATGTATGGTGGATGCTCTTCCAATGGTCGATCAACTTAGAAGAAGAAATATCATCAAACTGTCTACTTGTTGCCTTTGCTCTTCTGGTACTGATGATAGAGATCACCTCTTCTTCTTGTACCCATTTTCCAAGATCGTTTGGCAGGAGATTCGCCATCTTTGCTCCCCTTCTAGATGGAGTATATCATCAGTTTCCTTGGAAGCAGATTGGGTGGCTACTGAGTTCGGTGAGGATCCTATTGATAGAATTTTTTGTCTTGCATTTTGTTCTACTATTTTCCATCTTTGGAATGAAAGGAATGTGTGGATCTTTTGCCAAAGATCGAAGAACATCCCCAAGGTTCTCCTAGATATTCAGCGGGATGTTAAAGAGAGATCCAATGGGCTGGTGCTCAAGGGTAGGAGATCCGGGAGAAATTGTTTCTTGGTTAAAAAATGGGGTATTCTTGTTTCATGGTCAAACCATTGATGAGATCTTTTTGGTTCTTTCCTTCTCGATCCACTATGAGTTTAGCGTTTGTTTATCCTTAAGTGAGTACTTGTCATGTGGGCTTTGTCTCCCTTTCATGGTTCTATTTGTGTTAAAGTTCTTTAGTTGTTTCTTCTCTTGTTTTTTGTATTTTTTGTATAATTTCTCTCTTTTCTTTCAATAAAGCGATATTACCTATCAAAAAATAAAAAAAAGACAAGAAGTTACCACACGTGTGCACGTGAGTGAGTAATTAATTTTACTCTTTTGACCTTGAGGTCGGGGTAAAAACCCAACTGATAGGGGGATTTCAAATGATAATTAAAATTTAATTTATGCAGAGCTTAATTAATTGTCCATATAAGACAACAGTCAGTGAAAATAATTAGCACAACTTCATTTGACATTTCAAACTCTACCCATCTATAAATAGGTTAGGTACCCTTCAATGTCATGGACAAGTTACCAAATGATATACGATGGATAGGCAGTTGGCACTGAGAAAAGGTACTTGGACTAAAGAAGAAGATCATCTTCTACGCCAATGCATTGAGAAGTATGGAGAAGGAAAGTGGCGCCAAATTCCCCTTAGAGCAGGTATTGGGTGCTGTTTCTTCCCTTTTGAGAGAGAAAGAGAGAGACTTATCTGTTGGAAACTTAAGAAAAAAAAAGGCACTAAATTAAGGAAGTCTTTCTTTTCAGGTCTAAGAAGATGCCGAAAGAGCTGCAGGTTGAGATGGTTAAACTATCTCCGCCCCAATATCAAAAGAGGAGAGTTGACACAAGATGAAGTTGACCTCCTCCTCAGGCTTCACAAGCTCTTAGGCAACAGGCAGTGCAACCTCTTATGTTCTGTTTTTAATGCTTCATATACTTTTTTTTTCCTTCTTTCCCGGAGCTAGTTTACTGGTTTTTTTTTTTTTTTTTTTAATGCTTCAAATACTATATCAGTGAATCTTCAATGGTTGAATCAATCTAAATATGCAAATTCACAAGCTACCAAGAAGATTGCTTGTGGAATCAAGTTTGAATCCCAAGTCTAAATCCCGTGTATCATGCACGTCACCGTACTTTGCTAAAACTTTTCTTCTATTTCCTCCCTTATTTTTTTTTGGATGTGATAGTGATAACAATCTCATGTGTCTCTCCACTGGCTCGTGATCATATATTGATCATTAAGAAGCAGTGTCTTTGTCTGCATCAATTTCTGAGGTCAATAATTTGGTTGTTAGGCCTACCGTGATAGATAAGGAAAATTGCAAAGTGTGTCTATTAAAGACTTAAAAGGCTTAGGAATCTCAATCCTGGCCTGCGCAGTGGGCTTTTGGCAGGGTTTTTATCTGCTGCTGTAACTACAGTGCTGCTGTACTCATCGTGTGGCGCTACAGGTGCCTTGTGTGTCATGTGGGGCCACTGTGTACATATGGCACCTGCAGTGCTACACCATAAGTATAGCAGCGCTGCAGTTCTAGTAGCAGATAATGATCCCTTTTGGCGAGCTCTAGCTTGTTAAGACAAACTTGCATCCCTCCTTTGAACCCTGAGTAAGAATTTACCAGCCGTACGTTGAAAAATTATCTGCTTCATTTCCTGCCCAATCTATTTCTCTAAGTTCCTCTAATAGGGAGAGTGGACTCCACCCAGGTAGTGTGTTCGGGCAGGGTGTAGGGTGGTCAGTTCCACCCCCCCCCCCCTACTAGATGTTCGGTCCTTCCTTTTGGGTTATGATGTTTTGTAACTTGGTATATGTAGATGGTCCTTAATCGCTGGTAGGCTTCCGGGAAGGACGGCCAACGATATCAAGAATTACTGGAACACTCATTTCACCGGAAAGACACCTGCTTCGAAACAGGAAGTGATGGAAGCCAGAAGTCCTGTAAGCAAGAAAGTCGAAGTCATAAAGCCTCGGCCATGGACCTTCCCCAAAAGTTCACCTTGGCTGTTGGGAAGAAGATTATCTACTTCAACCTCGCCTGACTTATCTGCTATTAATGCAGGTACTACTAGTAATTCAAGAGAAACATGTCCTATTCTCCTTAGTATTCAAGGGGACACTAGGGTAGAACAGGAAAGCGACTCTTTAGATAAAGAATTGGAGAAAGGCAAGACAGGCTGTATTAGTGAATGTGCAGAAGATCTGATTAGAAGTCTCTGGGTTGAAGATTTGCAGCCAATGATAGAAGTTGGAAACGAAACTTCTTTGGAAGAAGGTAGCATAGGTTGGAATGATGACTTCTTTTCGGATTTCAACTTTTGGGATACACTGTTAGTTGAAGAGGAACTTGTTTAATGATGCCAATTCTGTTTGTATGAATAAAATCTGAGAGAGAGAGAGAGAGAGAGAGAGAGAGAGAGAATATGTTGTTTTCCATTATTTTTCCTGGGTTATGGTAGCGTGAACCCAATAAGCTCTCTCACCACAAGGTTTGTTAGAATTCATTCCAAACGGAGGGAGCTGTGCCATTGTGGTTCACCATTTTTTTTTCAATGCCATATTTAGTCCAGATTTTTTTTCCCCTTTTCTAAAGTCATCAAAATATATATTAATATAGAAGGAATGTACAATATATACATCCAGACATATCTGGATGCCTCCGGAAAAGAAAACAAAACTAATTAATGAGTCTATCCTTCACTTTCGGCATTGCCATTAGTAGAAGGAAAGAACCATCAACAAAGAAAGAACAATTATATGAATCTAAATCTTGACCGATCCTCTGCATCCCACCGGATTTCATTTAATTTTAAAGAAAGGAGAAGCTTTTTTGGATAATGCATCAGCAACGAAGTTTTTTTTTTTTTTTTTTTTTTCTGCTAAAAGGTCACGTATATATATATATATATATATATAGGGAAGCAGTTTTCTGTTCGGGAGTGGCCTACGCCAGCACTCCCATGTGTCTATCTCTCTCCTCCTTAAAACAAGGGGGCAGAGGTGTCTTTTCATATGGGGAGGAAAGAGATAGACTCATGGGAGTGCTGGCGTAGGCCACACTCCCAGACAGAGATCTTTTTCCCATATATACATTAAAAAGAAAATATAATGAGTACAAACAGACAGGAAAAACTAGAAACAAACAACAAAATCAATTGGAACGACCCCACCTACCACAATGCCATCAACAGTAAAGCCAACTAGTGAACAAGAAGACAAGAAAAAAATAAACCCAGAAATTAGCACAACCGAAATCTTGGTCTCCCCTGAGCATCAGTTCTGAGATCCTCTACTACAAGGCCTGGCCAAGAAGCAATGGGAGATGAAATCTCAAGCTTTGCAACCGACTTTGCAAGGTAATCTTCAACTGCGTTGGCCTCCCGAAATCAGTGAGTGATTTTCCACTCGATGTCCCTAAGAAAACCCTGTAAAGCAGTCCATGCATTGCTGCCAAACTAACTAGGGAACCATCTGCTTCAAAACCATAAACACTACTGCTGTCGAGTCGATCCAAACCTTGGAAAGGTGAAGATCTCTAGCATGCTCCAAACCCAAATCAGCACCTAAAACTGTGCCCAAAAAATTGTAGAAACCCCGAGCAAAGCTCTAAAAGAGGAGACCACCTTGGCATTACAACTTCTGATAACCCCTCCTGCGCCCGCCTTCTCAGGATTGCCAAGAGCACATCCGTCAATGTTAATTTTGAACTAACTAGTTTGGGGAGGGCACCAAAAAACTTCTATCAAAGATCTTGTCCTACCTTGGGGAGAAGAGAGGTTCAACCTTCTAGAGCCCAATAAATCTGCCATTGTAGTTACCCGGCCTTTGCAAGCTGGCACCAAATCCCTGAGATCCCTCAACACTAGGGAGAAGAATTGCCTCGAGCTTCTTGATGACCCATTAAACCTTCTTGAATTTGTTTCAAGCCAAATGAAATAGGGAATCAAAATAAAACCTGAGCACCATGCCTCCTGCTGCCCAAGTCGACATCGAAGTGGGGTATAGTCAACATCGAGTGGTTGTCGATGAACAAGACTTGACATCGAGGGTTGATTTTTGAGTGTCGAGTGCCATTAACTGAATGTCGAAATAGGTTAGACAGTAAGAATGTTCTGTTCGACAGTGAGAGGGTATGGCTCGATGTAAGTGGAAGGTGGGTTTAGTGTCATCTCGGGGCCTTTGAGTGTCGATCCAAGTTCAGTGTCGACAGATATGTAATAGGTTGTTTGGGTTAGGGTCTGGGCTAGCCATTTGAGGGGTTCTTGGAGGGCTTGGAGGCTCTGGTTTGGGCTCTGGCAAGGGGAATGGATGATCGGTATACGAATTCGGGCAGTGCATATTGACGCTACATCCACATATACACCGGCTCTAGGCCTTAGGGGTACTCATCATCGTTATGGGAAACCTTCGGGGGAAAAGACAAAATGAGGTGTCTACAGATGGTTCACTTGAACGGTATAAGGCTCGATTGGTTGCAAAGGGCTTTCATCAGCAACCTGGAATAGATTATCTTGAAACATTCAGCTTGGTTGTCAAAACCACCACTATTCGATCCATTTTATCACTTGAAGTGTCCCAAGGTTGGCCGGTTCGACAACTTGATGTGCACAACACCTTTTTACATGGTGTTCTTTCTGAGGATGTATATATGGTGCAACCTCCAGGGTTTGTTGACACCACCCATCCGGGTTATGTTTGTAAGCTTCATTGCTCCTTATATGGGCTGAAACAAGCCCCTCATGCTTGGTTTCACTACCTCTCATAGTACCTTCTTCAACTTGGCTTTCGAGCATCTCAAATGGATCTTTCTTTATTTATTTTTAAAGATGCAAGTCATACCGTTTATGTGCTTATTTATGTGGATGACATCTTGGTCACAAGCAATTTAGTTGATTAGGTCACCTCTCTCCTTAGTCAATTGTCTTCTAAATTTTTGATCAAGGATCTTGGACCACTATCCTTTTTTTTGGGTGTTGAGGCCTCCTACAGCTATAAGGGACTTTTACTCTCTCAATCCTGGTATGTGGCTGATTTATTGAACCGGACTGGTATGATGGATTGCAATCTGTGTTCAACTCCTATGGCTATGTCTTTAACCCCTTCCGATGTAGAGGGTGCACCATATTTTGATGCTATAAAATATCGGTCTATTATGGGTGCTATTCAATATATCACTCTTACACGATTGACGTTGCCTTTGCCATCAATCGTGTATGCCAATAGACGCATTCACCCACGGACCACCATTGGTCTCTAGTCAAACGTATCTTGCGTTACTTGAAGGCAACCTGACATCATGGTCTTTTAATTAGTCGGTCCAAGGATCTCACTCTCCAGGCCTATTTTGATGCAGACTGGGCCGGTAGCAGTAATGATCGCAAATCTACAGGAGCTTATGCTATCTTTCTTGGCCCTAACCTCATTTCTTAGAAGTCCAAGAAGTAACAGACGGTTGCCCAGTCATCTACGAAATCAGAATACAAAGCCTTGGCCGATGCTGCTGCTGAGTTTGTTTGGCTTGAGTCCTTATTCACTGAGTCAGGAGTTGCACTGCTGAGTCCCCCACTTCTATGGTGTGACAACATTGGGGCTACTTATTTATTTGCAAACCTGGTTTTCCATGCCCGTACCAAACTTATAGAAATTGATTTTCACTTTGTTCAGGATCGTGTTGCTAAGCATCAACTGCTGGTTTAGTTATTTTCAACAACCGATCAACTCGTCGATGCTCTCACAAAGCCGTTACCTACAGCGCGCTTCCAATTTTTATGGGACAAACTGAAGATTCGCTGCCTTGATTCTCCATCTTGAGGGGTGTATTGACTTATATAGAGTCCCATGTAAATGGAAACTCTATATACGGTTATGGATTTATTTCCTCTAGGTTTTTCTTTCCTATTTTCTAGGATTTCTTTCCTGTTCATATTGTTATTACATGTACAATATCTATCATGAATCGTCAAGGGTTACTAACCCTTCCTCTTGTATAAATACTTCAAGATTATTAATGAAATAATAACCTAGACTTCTCAAAGAATAATACCAATAGAGCAATGAAGGCTGCATCACGGCCTAATCAACTCCAATCTACCGCAAAGGAGAGAAGTTTGTTTTTCCATATTTGAAACTTCTTTTGAGCCTATCTAGAATGGGAGTACATTGATCTAAAGAAAATCTGAAAGAGATCAAAGGGAGTCTAAGATAAGTGATTTGTGCCACAACTCACATTCCATTATATCTTTCAACGCTTGAGACATCATCAGGCAACCTAGAGATAAAGATCATAGTTTTTTAGGATTGATAAAAAGCCCGACATATCGGAAAGAGTTGTATTGCATCCTTGATAGCCTTACAGGAGATAGTAGAGGCTCTAAAGAATATAAAAATAGCATCAGCGTAAATCAAGTGGGTTAGATTGAATCCTTTACATTTAGGCATGGGATCCAAAAGCTTTTGTTCAAGCTTCCAATAAAGGAAACGGGAGAGATCCTCCATAATGAGAATGAACAAGCGAGTAGAGAGGGGACATCCCTATCTTATACCCATTCTAGGAGAGAAGTATCGAACATGAGATCCATTAACCAGGACTAAGGCATGGAGAGTGGACATGCAAGTAAAGATCCAATGAATGCAACCGGGGGGGGGGGGGGGATTGCATAAGCTTGAGAATCCTCGATCACAATAAATCCCAGCTAACAGAATCAAAAGGCTTCTTAATATCAATTTTCATCATTGCAGAAGGAGGGGAATTCGATCTACTAAAATCCCTAGCAATCTCATGTCAAAGCATAATATTATCAGCAATACTTCTGCCCAGAATAAAAATAGATTAGTTGAGCCTCACTAGATCTCCAATAACAGATTTCAGCCTATTTACAATTAGCTTCGTAATGAATTTGTTGATCAAATTACTCAAAGAAATTGGCCTAAAGTCACTAACCTTTGATGCACAAATATACTTGGGAGAAAGACATATAAAAGATTGATTGTTAAATCCCAATTGATAAAGAAGCTCTAGACAATGCTAATCAAATCAACATGAATAATATTCAAGTAGCTTTATAAAACCCCATACTAAATCCATCAGGGCCAAGGGCTTTCTACACTTTGTAAGAGATAATAGCTAAAAGAATCTCATCTTCCGAAGGTAAGAAAGCAAAGGCATCTCTGAGCTCAGATGGGACCTGGCGAAACTAAATAAGAGATGGTATTTCAGTGACCAAACCAAGAGAAGGAGGCCTGAATTGATTTTGTAAATGAGTTAGCACTTCTTGCTTTGTAGACGGGAGATCCTCCAAATGGCTCCTTCCAAAGAGATGAGCTTAAATATGGAGTTGCAACTATGTCTGGACCTCAACGAATGATGAAAAAAGTAATTGTTGGAATCACCTAAAGTAAGCCAATAAACCCTTGATTTCTACTTAAAAAAACATTCTTCCTGAAGAAGGAGACAACCCAAACAATTTGAGAGAGAGTGGTCCTCAAGGGTTAGAGTAGTGTTACCATGATCAGACGGAAGCTTGCGTCCTATTAAATGGAAACGATACGGGTTAGAGTATTTACGTCGTTGATGTTACCACGAAGCGGATAGGATCTAGTTGTTCCACGAGTCGATCCATACGAACACTAACGTCACACGCCTCCTGACGATCCACATACACTCCATCATAGGAATCTTGATAGTTTTCTCCAATGGAGATTCCACACTCTAAATCCAAGGGAACAAGATGGAATTCCTAATAAGAGATACACACTCATTAACGTAATCAAAGAGGGAGAGAGTCAGAGAGACAAGAGTGAGACTTAGGGAGGAGAGGCTGCTGCTCACGTATATGGCTGCCTCTCTATCTCCATTTTCATATATAGAAGGAGGGACCACCTAGTGGCCCCCAAACCCTAAGGGGCCATGGGCCCCACATCAGCCCCAAATACAAAGTAAATCGCACTGAACTGGACCGAACCGGGTTTGATGGACACATAAATTCAATAATCTCCCACTTGTACATCAAAGCCAACTTCCCATACATTTTAAGCCCACGCCCTCAATGTGTTTTTCAAACACTCCAGGAGACAAACCTTATTTCATGGTATCAGACACGTTTTCAGTAGTGTCCACTTTAGAGATACTCACCTCGACCTGTTGGATAATCTCTCTGATGAGATGATACTTCCATCGCATGTGCTTGTACCTCTGATGAGCCCTAGGCTTCTTAGCTTGTGCAATGGCCCCTCTGTTGTCACATAACAGGGGAATAAGGCCTTTGACAAGATCAAGGACTACTCCAGAAACGTTAGGAGCTTCCTAACCCAAATACCTTATTAGCCGCATCACATAATGCAAGGTGTTCTTAAAAATTGGGATCGGCTGTAGATTTTTGTTTTGCACTCCACCACACAATGACACCTCCACCCATTAGATTGGTAATGACTCACAATACCTATTGCATAGCAAATGTCCAGCCTCGTACACAACATAGCATACATAAGACTCCCTACTGTTGAGGCATAGGGAATCTTCCTCATCTCTTTAATGTCCATCTGAGACTAAGGACATTGAGAATTGGGAAGATTGACTCTATGTTGGAAAGGAACACTTCCCTGTTTGGAGTTCTCCATATTATATCTGGCTAGGACTTTTTCCATATAGGTAGCCTATCACAATCCTAATATCCTTTTCTGGTGATCTCTTACGAGTTTGATCCCAAGGATATAGCTGGCTTCATGAAAGTCTTTCATTAAAAAAGAAGTGGATAACCACTGGTTAACTAATGAGAGAAGCCCTACATTGTTACCAGTGAGCAATATGTCATCTACGTATAAAACTAGAAAACATACTGCGCTCCCACTAATCTTCTTGTAAACACATGACTCATCCATGTTTTGATCAAAACTAAATGATTTGATTGATTAATCAAATATGATTTTCCAGCTTCTAGAAGCCTGCTTCAGTCCATAGATGGACCTCTGCAATTTGCATACTTTTTTTTCTTCCTCCAAGGATGAGAACCCCTCTGGTTGCATGTAAATTTCTTCTTGAAGAAATCCATTCAGGAATGCAATCCGCACATCAATCTGCTAGATCTCATAATCATAGTATATGACGATTGCCAATAAAATCTTAATGGATTTCATCATCGCCACTGGGAAAAAGGTTTTCTCATAATCTATTTCAGAGCCTTTTGCCACCAGTCTCATTTTGAATCGTTCAACCTTTCCATCGGTGCCCTTCTTCCTCTTGTAGATCCATTTACACCCAATAGGCTTAACGCCAAGTGGTGAATCAATTAGAGTCCAGACCTTGTTGGCATGCATCGAATCGATTTCAGAGCGCATTACCTCTAGGCACCTTGTGGTATCAACATCCTTAAGAGCCTCTGAGTATGTTATCATATCATCATCCCATTCAACTAACACCATATAGAACTCTTCCACTGTTTTCTCTTCTTCTGTGAGAAGAGAAGAGTTATCCTGATGGGTGGTCCAATAGCCCTCCCATTATGTTGAGGTTCTTGAGGTGTTAGATTTTTAGTGGGTATTTAATTGGTCTTAGTTCTGGAACTGAAGTTTCTGAGTTATCCAATAACTCTTCAATAACTACATGTTCAGTTTTCTTGGTCAACTTCTCTTCCTACAAAAATGTAACATGTTTGCTAATGATGACCTTTTTGCCAACCGGGTCATAGAAATAGTAACCAATCGTGCCTTTAGGATAGCCTAAGAAATAGAACCTTAAAGTCCTAGATTCCAATTTATCTATCTGTTGCTTTCGCACGGGGGCTATGCAACCCCACACCCTAAGGTGTTGTATACTAGGCTTAAGCCCTTTCCACAAATCAAAGGGTGTCTTAGCTATAGACTTAGTTGGAATCCTATTCAAGATATAGATAGATGTTTCTAAGGCGAACCCCTAGAAAGAAAGAGATAGTTCACTATAAGTGAGCATTGTCCGAACCATATCCAATAGAGTCCGTGTCAAACCTGCCCCAGTCTGACTTAGATTTTTTCTTAAAGAGCAGGGATCAGAAACCACCCATGCCAATGACCTATGGTGTATCACCCCAGTGGTGACAGTCAACAGGGAGCCCCCACTGATGACATCCACCATGCCTATGAGAAGATGGGTTGTAGACCCATGCAGCTACTCAGCCCATTGCCTGATGTACAGCTCCAACTCCAGGTAATCTCTCTCTGATGAGTACATGGGGGCCATGCCCATACAGATGTTCATTTTACCTTGGAAATGGTGTAGGAGAGATACCCTAGTGGAGGCCTCAACCCCTGTGAAAAGCCACAGTAAAAACAGTAAAGATTCATTCTCTGGGCAATGCACTAGGCGATTGACCCAAACGTCCAGAGTGTTTGGAATTGCATTTTTATATTTCAGATGTATAAGGACCTTGGGCATTGCCACCAATCACCCCCAAAACACCTCTTAGGAATTATAGGAACCCTTCCCTATCATCCCAACCATGTGGGCCCCACCTTGGTAGCCAGAATGAGGGAGAATTAGACTAAAAATGTACTTTTGAGCTTGGGACAGCAGGGCCAAACAGGCCTTAGTGCTATGGAACCTATAAATAGGAGGGCCCAACCCTCTTATTTCATTTTACCTTCTGTTTCCAATGTTGGAGAGAAGAGAAGAAGAAAAGAAAGAGAAGGAGAAGGAGAAAAGAGTAGACGAGGAAAGAAGAAGGGATTGTGAGCTTGGAGCTTAGGATCGAATTCTCCACAGCTTAGGTATCTGGGTTTGAACTTAGAACACTCCCCTCAGCCTATTTCACTTCTATATTTTGTGTTTCACCTCTGAAACTTGATCTCTGTGGCCTTGTCTCTGTGTGTTTGCTTAGGATTTACCATGTAGAAGCTTTGTATGGCCGTGGATCATCCATGCATGCTCTATATATTATGTTTTGATCATTATCTAAGCTATTTACACATCTGTTAGTACATTTTGTTATCATTCAGCCATGCTAGATAGGTATTCATACTCTATATGCATGTACATCATGTGTATAGTATGCTTGAGACTTGGATCCTAACATGCATGGTGGTTTTTATATGAATTGACCTTGATTCAGATCTGTTTTAGGATTACATAGGTAACCCATGCTCTATTATGATGTAAATTTTGAATTCCAAGCCTGATCATAGCCATGTATGCTCAATCTTGTCTACTATGGACCAAACCCAACACCTACATGTATAAACCTTGATTAGAACTCCATAACCCCATTACATTTACCCTTCTTATGCATTATAACCCCCCTGAGATCATCCATGGTCGAATTTTGGTCAAACCAGCAGCCAAATTCTGATTTTGAAGCCAAAATTCGGTGTTCTACAAGCACTAGGCGTTCCATTGGGAGTTTGGCCCAAATGCCCAGTCAAACGCCCAGTGTTGCTGTTGGGTCCCTCATCTTTTTCCAGCCTTTTGGACCATCACCAACAGGCCTAGAACAGTATGGAGAACATGTAAATGACTAAAAAACCCTACCCCATTAATCCTTGTTGTCATCCATACCTTGGGTGCACAAGTGGACCCTATAGAGCTAGAAACCCAACACAAACTTAGCCCAACATGAACTAGGAACCTTGGTATTGTTTTATGGGATTGTTAGGACTGTGTTTAGGAAAACTTTATTGTTAAACTCTTAAAAACATGGGCTTTGTATCTCTGGGTGATGTACTGGGAGTTTGACCCAAAGGCCCAGTATAAAGTCCCAGAGAATTATAATTAATGTTTGTCTATTCAAAGTTGGATCTAATCAAACCTAGACCAACCCTAGGACATTAACCTAACTTTTAAACCATGTTTGATGTATTTTAATTGTTCAGTTAACTTAGGTTGTAACTCCGAACTCGAGGTGCAGTGTCAGATGTCGGCTGGGATTGAGCTGACTGAAGAGCAAGCGGGACTAGTACAAGGTGAGTGGAATTACACCATGGGTGTAGGTGTAAAATGAATGACGAGTCATGACAACAACAACAACATTATTTACTGTTTTACTTATTAAATTGCTTTATATTCTTATTGACTCTGATACGTATCTGATGGCTATTGGAATTGAATGTTAATGTTATATTTGTGGAAATGCTAGATTAGATGCCGTTGCTGGCTTGAAAATGTGGCATGTGGTAGCCCGTAGAATGGGATGCGGTTGACACCACCCGGCTCATACTGTGCCATATAGAATGCATTGGGCTAGAGTATCATCACCCGTGCTAGGAACCCTTGCCAACAGGGGTTAAGGTGTTGGATGCCTATGGGAGAACCTATATAAAAAGAAAAAGGAAAAGAATTATGTTACACCGAAAAGGTGATTACTTGGCTGAATGCCAGAGAAAGGAAAAGGTTATACCGAAATGGTGAAGGGTGATCTCACAGAGTAATCCCAGAGGGCTGGTCGGGTTGACCATTGAGAGCATATTGGAGTCGACTGGGCCTCTTCGATAACTCAATGGGTGTATCGCGGGAAAGGGTTAGAAGCCCGCACCAGGGATACATGTATTGGGGATTGTAGTAGCACTTTTACCTACCTTAGTTGTGATGCTAGGTGGCTTAGTAATAAAAAGAACCCCATCTCATGTAGAGCTCATTTGGTTGTGCTTGCATGTGCATGCATGGTTATATTTAATTCACGGGCTCGGTGGAGCTTATACTCTTGTATATTTCTTTTTGTTAGATGATATTGTAGGTAGATGTCATGATGGCGGGGAGGCTCATTTCGAGCAGGAGAGTCATGCTGATTATGACAATGTGGGTTGGACCCGGTCGGAGGTTATTCCTCTGGTGCGGGTGATTGCGGTGACTGTTAAAGATGGCCCTTGAAGGGCGGGCAGCTGATTTCTTCTAACCTAGGGATTCTTTTGATGTAGATTGGAATTTAATGACTTTTTCCCTTTTTGGGTAGCTTTATTTGGGGCATATGTTATCTTGCCCCTTTTTGATTCTTTTGTAAAGCTATTGGTTGGAAGTATTAGGACTGCCAGGTGTGAGATGTGAGAGAACAAGAACCACAACAATGTTGTGTATATTTTATCTTTGATGGTTTAATGTATATATTAGCTTCCGCAGCACTCTGTGTTTCTATCTTTATCCATTGTTATGGGTGTGTGGGTTTGTGAATGATCTTAACAGTTTCTGGATCATTGGGGTTTGGCAGATTGCTACCGTGCAATTTGGGTCACCTACCTAATCCTCCCAGGGAGTGGTTTGGGGTGTTATAGAGCTTGGTACCAGAGCGAGAAGCTCTTTCTACATTCACAAACAACGGACATAAGATAATAAATAACAGAAAGTCAAACAAATAGAAACTTAGCAAACATGAGTTAAATTGAGAGTAACACTCCATAGAGATCAACATAATACTAGCAAGATAAGGTATTCATAAAATTCAAAATTTGGTGTTAGCCATTACATCATGTTCGGTTGGAAGTACTACTTCCAATTACAACTTAGATGGAAAATAAAGGTGGAACTAATAAAAGGGAATACTGGAAGCAAAACAGAAATAAAACCTAAACTCCTAGACTAAATGCCTCAGAACTGACTGAGCTATCCCTGTGCTGTATCATCCTCTGGTGGGGGCTGTGGCTGAGATGAGTTAACCTAGAAGTGAGCATCCCAGAAGTTCAGTTGCTGCTCGATAGCACCCACTCTTCCTCCCAGGTCAGTGAAACCACCCTCCACCTCGATGACACCTGAGTAAGGTGGGTACGAATACCACTAAACTATGCCATCAGCTCTTCCCAACCATAAGACCCTGGTGCGGGAGGTGGCACATATGAAGTTGAAGCCCCTGTGAAGCCCTGTGAGGGAAGATCCTCAGGCTGTATAACTGGATCCACTGGATTGCCATCCTGATCAGTAGCATCTCCAGCCTCATCCTCATCACCACCAACTCTAGCTTCCTCATCCTCCCCCTCTATTTCCTCCTCCACATCATCCTCATCCTCTAAGGCACTCTCAGGCTCACCCAGCATCTTCATCTTCTTGATGGAGGTTTTACTAATGGGTTTTAGATCATCACCTCCCTTATATTCCCCATTTAGGGAAACTCTAAAATGCACAAATACTCGAGTAAGGAATCTCCCGTAGGGCAGATTCCCATCAGTAGGGTTTTGGGCATGGTAAAGCATGACCTATATAAGTAGATAGGGTAGGTTGAGTACAAGACCTCCCTTGCTGCCCTCACCAAATAGTAAGTGATGTATGCCCGTAGCATAGAAATGCTACCCCAATTCCCACCTTTGGAATAAATATTATAAGAGATGCACCTACTCAAAAATCCTAGCTGTAGGCTTGTAACTTCCCTCAGACTTTGGAGTGTTTTCAACCCTTGTGAGAGCCTTGAACACCATCCTCTGTGTGTCCAGAGAAAACTGATCTGAGATGTCTACCCTAGGCTTGTAATAGCACCTGTTATCACTGTTAGGTATCCCCAGAATCTCTGCCAAAATAGCTGGAGTGAACTTCATGTCCACCCCTTTCGCCCTACTCTCAAGTCCAAAGCCTTGTACCCTAGAAGCCGGTACAAGATTGCAATAGAAGTATTGAATCAGATTTGGATAGCAAGGGAGAGTCAGAGACAACATCGGTGCCCAACCTAGGGCATTGAATCTCTCAAAAAGCTTGAACTGGTGGAAGTCTTCCACTTGCACCACCCTTCCATTCACAATGTTCTTAGTAGAGAACCTCTCCCAATCTCGTGCATGCTCATAGCGTGAGAACCAATATTGATCAAACTCATGGTCTTCAGCTGAAGAATCAAACCTAGAAGTAGGGGATGGCACGGCCGATGGTGATGGAGGCGATGGATTAGACTGTGGAGGTTTGTGGATCGCCGCTTTCCTTATCAAACTATACTTCCCACTGGTGGACATTGCTGCAATACAACAAGGAGAAAAAGAAAAAAAGAAAAAAAAAAAAAAAAAGGGAGATTAGGTTTTACAATCTGAAATAAAAAAAAAGGGATATTTACACATAGCACCCCTGAGGTTTGACTAAAGGATATTTTCACCCCCCAGTTTTGGAAAATTCTGCGTACCCCCCTGAGGTTTGCAAATGGTAACAAATAAGCCCATTCCGTCAGTTCATGACTAACACTGTTAAAAATTAGACTTGAACTGACAGAATTGCCCTTACAAGAAAAAAAAAAAAGAAAGAAAGAAAAAACACCTGCAACTCATCTTCCCCAATCGATTTTGGGGAAGATGAGTTGCAGGCTATAGATAGAAGGTCTGTCCATTAGAATAGCAAGCCCAGCTTTATCTTGACAAGGATGCAACTTCAACCAGGGAGTTAGGTTCTTAGTAAAAACAACCTCCCGTGGCAGAGCACCATATCTAAGGGTACTCGAGAATGGTCAAAAGCTCCAATGTGGAGAAGCATAAGTAGTAGATGGTTCCAAGCCCAAAAGCAAATACATCTTCCAGTTTTGAAACTCCATCACTGACCCTCTCTCAAAACCCATCTCTGCTAAAACCGCCATAATCTCCACTAACCCCTATTTCTCCTTTCAACCCTATTATTTTCTCTTTATTTTTTTTATCATTTTCATTCTAAAAACCCTCATCCCACCATCACCGATTCTCCTCTCCATTACTTTTCACTTCTAATCTAACCCACATCCTTGTCTAAACAAAACCCCAATCTGAATTCCAGCCATGACCTCACCCATCCTCAACTAATTTATCATTTCTGATCCCATCATGTCTTTGATTTCCTTTTCCATTTTCCCTCCCAATAACCATCGGATCCCTATTTCTTTTCTTTTATTCCCATTTTTCCAAACCCAACGTAGAATCAGAATCCATTGGCTGCCATCATTTTTTTCAAGCTCTCTGGAATCCATTGTCGGCTGTGGTGTAAAGAAATGTGGAGCAGAAAAAATAGAAGAAGATTAGGAAGAAGAAGAGGAAACCCGGGCGGAGAAGAAGGAGATGGGGAGGAAATTGTACGGACATAGAAGTTAATTGAAGCACATAAGAGACCCGAGAAGGTGTGGGTCAGATTTTTCCAAGTTGAATCGACCTGATCTTAGGGACATCGAAGACAGCCCACAACTCAACTCCGGGAGGTTTTGCATTTGTGCTCGATACAGGATCAAATCCACCCCCATCGTTCGTAGTTCCAACGACCTTGCGTGAATGACAACTCCAGCTCACGAATTCGGAATTTTTTAACCTAATCAAAGCAGCATAAAATCCCAATAGTTATTACTCTTTGAACTTAAAATGCAGTTTTGAAGACGGTAACAATTAACAAACCCTAGATTCTGAACATAAATAAAGCTGATCGTAGAGTTAAAAGCAAAAGCTAGAAACACAGATACAAATGGGTTAAAACCTAAAGCAAATGGAAGACGGAAAGGAAACAGAGTGAATCAGGATCGGTTCCATGGTGTTCCCTACAAGGATACCTGCAACTTATCTTCCCCAAATCGATTGGGGAAGATGAGTTGCAGGTGTTTTTTTTTTTTTTTTTCCTTGTAGGGGCAATACTGTCAGTTCAAGTCTAATTTTTAACAGTGTTAGGCATGAACTGACGGAATGGGCTTATTTGTTACCGTTTGCAAACCTCAGGGGGGTACGCAGAATTTTCCAAAATGGAGGGGTGAAAATATCCTTTCGTCAAACCTCAGGGGTGGTAGGTGTAAATTTCCCTAAAAAAATGAGTGTTCTTAGTTATGAAACTTACAAAAAAACAAAAAAACAAAGGGAGATTAGGTTTTACAATTTGAAAAAAAAGAAAAAAAAAGAGTGTTCTTAGTTATGAAACTTACATCTGATATCATGCATCATATATGTTATCCTTAGTAGTTGCTTTTCCTTGATACAACACTGATGATATTACACCAAAAATGTAGAAATGATAGCTTACATGCTTAAGTTGAACTAGAACTTTCCCCTCGCCAAGAGATGTAGAGATATTAAACACAAAGTTCTTTTCAGCAATCAATCATGGTCAACACAAGATCCAACCGGGGTGGTCATCGTGGAAGAGGCCCTCGAGTCGTTCCGGAAATTGGATTACCGGATGGAGCTGAAGCTCAAAACTTCGAGGTATCAATTACTTTGCAAAGAATATCCTGAGTCATCCCAAATCCTGTGCCAGCAGCTGCCCCAGCTACTGTAGCTGCACCCCCGCCAATATGGCAGCTGGAGAGGTGAATACCATCATGACCACCATGATGCGGACCATGCAGCAACAACAGGAGTTGTTGGGCCAGATGACTACATAGTTCTCAACCATAATACAATAGCGAGCGGTGCCACCACCAGCACCCAATCGGCCCCTACAATTTCCCCCACCTGTGCCTCAACAAGCGGTGGACAACTCCACGGCTAAAGTAGTGGAGAGATTCAAGAAGCTTCAGCCACCGGCTTTCTCTAAAATCGGCTCTGAAGTGATGCAACCGGAGAGGTGGATTAGCGCCTTGGAGAAAGCATTCGACGTGCTTGAATGTACCATCGCTCAGAAATTGATATACGCCAGGTACCAGTTGCAAAATAAGGCAAAAGCATGGTGGAAGGCAATGCGTCCCAATCTGGAAGCAGTTCATCCTAACCCTACTTGGGATCAGTTTAAAGAAGTTTTCTTTAAGAATTATTTCTCCGAGTGTTTCAGAGACAAGAAGGAAGCTCAATTCTCTGTCCTCGTACAAGGATCGAAGACTGTGCTGGATTACTAGTAGCAATTTGAGGATTTGTTCTATTTTGCACCGGAGCATATGAAGGGGGAAGCTACCAAGATGAAGAAGTTTGAGAAAGGACTCAAGCCAGAAATTGGATCCACTCAGTTAGTACTAGACATTCGGGATTACGCATAAATGGTCAATAAAGTAAAGACCTTGGAGGATAGATTAAAGGAGAAGACTACTGCGTCGCCTGGATTGGGCAAAAGACCAAGTAACTATTAGGATTTTGGGTGGCCAAACAAGGCATTTCGAGGGACTAGCTCGAGCCCTAATCCGATATAGTATCGACGGCAAGAAACGAGCCCAACTCCTCAACCTTTTCGTCCTACTTACAATTGGACTGGTCAGTATGCTCAACCTGCTCCTAGCCAAGCAACAACTGCTACCCCGCCACCTCGACCAACGATGAGCCAAGTGAGCCAGGCCTCTCCCCCCCTCTGCATTATCCAACAAATGCTTTGTATGCCACAAAGCTGGGCACCTGGCTAGAGATTGTGCGAGCCACGGATACAACTCTTACCCGCTGATCCAATCCCCCGCTCGACCCTTTCAGCCACAAGACAATCGGACGCGAGGAAAGGTGTTCGCATTAACCAATGAAGAAGCGGAGGCAAACCCAAGAGTAATGATAGGTATGTGCGGATAACACTACCAAATTGTAGGAAACAAATCAATGGGTGCAGGGAATTCAATTGCATCATTATCTTTATACAAACCTTAGGTACTTTTATCATATCATCCGCTCACACACAAGTGTTGTTCGACTTAGGCGCATCCCACTCTTTCATATCTATTACCTTTGCGGATAGGATGACCATCCAGCCAAAGGACATAGGGCACGATTTAGTAGTTAGCACTCCGACTGGAAGTGTCGTGAGTCTAAAAGAAGTTTATGACCCCTATTTAGTGGAAATCTACAGGAAGAACTTGACAGCCCGCCTGATCAAGTTTGATATGAAGGATTTTGATGTAATATTAGGCATGGATTGGCTGTCTACTTATGGGGCAAACATTGTATGTGCAGAGAAGAAGATCTTATTCAAGTTGAATGACGGTTCGGTTTTCACCTACTAAAGTGAACTGACGAGGAAGCCCAAAAGAATAACCTTATCCGCCATCCAAGCACGAAGGTTGTTAGATGAAGGATGTCAGGGCTATTTGGCCACTGTAATGAACACCGAGGCAAAGATTAGGCCATTGGAGGAACTTGATATTGTTAGGGAGTTTCCCGATGTTTTCCCTGAAGATTTGACCCAGCTACTACTTGATCGAGAAACAGAGTTCGCAATCGACTTAGTTCCTAGTGCAACACCTGTATCCAAGGCACCTTACAGAATGGCACCTGTGGAGCTAAAAGAACTGCAAATTCAGTTGCAAGATTTATTGAAAAAGGGACTTGTTCGACCAAGCGTGTCTCCTTGGGGAACACCTGTGTTGTTTGTGAAGAAGCAAGATGGAAGCATGCGAATGTGCATAAACTATTGGGAGCTGAACAAACTCACAATCAAGAACCGATACCCATTACCATGCATCGATGACCTGTTCGATCAATTGCAAGGTGTAAGGGTTTTCTCTAAGATTGATCTTAGGTCTGGGTACCATCAGTTGAAGATCAAGGGTAGCGACATTCATAAGACGGTGTTCAGAACCCGATATGGACACTATGAATTCTTGGTGTTGTCATTCGGATTAACCAACACCCCAGCTGCGTTCATGGACATGATGAACAGGGTATTCCATGATGTATTAGAAAAGTATGTCATCGTATTTATCGATGATATCCTGGTCTACTCCAAAAGTGAAAAGGAATATGCTCAACACCTTAGGTTCGTGTTGCAATGATTAAGGGAGCACCAACTATTCGCCAAATTCAGCATGTGTGAATTCTAGCTCCACCAGATTGGATTCTTGGGACATATCGTCACCAAGGAATGTATCAAAGTAGACCCAGACAAGGTGAAGGCGGTTCTCGAGTGGGAGACTCCAAAGAATGCCACAAAGATCCATAGCTTGTTAGAATTAGCTGGGTATTACCGTCGATTCATTAAAAATTTCTTGCGCATCTCGGCACCCATGGAAAAACTAATGAAGAAGGGTGCGAAGTTTGAATGGACCGATGCCTGCGAGAAAAGTTTCCAAGAACTCAAAAATCGATTGGTGTCAGTACCAGTGCTAATAATTCCAGATGGCACCGGTGGCATGGTTATGTACGCAGATGCGTAACGAACAGGATTGGGCGGTGTACTAATGCAGAGAGGAAAGGTAGTCACCTACGCCTCAAGGAAGTTGAAGGAACACGAGAAGAACTACCACACTCACGACCTAGAGTTGCCTGTGGTGGTTTTTGCTTTAAAAGTTTGGCGGCACTATCTTTATGGTGAAAAGAGAGAAATCTTCAGTGACCACAAGAGCCTGAAGTATTTATTCGCCCAGAAGGAATTACACATGAGACAGAGGCGGTGTTTGGAATTGGTAAAAGACTATGACTGTGATATTCAATCCCACCCTGGAAAGGCCAACGTGGTTGCAGATGCACTAAGCAAAAAATTCCAAACCGCATCCCTCGCTTCCTTGGTCGTTAATGAACAGTTAATAGAAGAAGCTCGAAAGTTTGATTTGGAACTCATGATCGAGAGGACGGCTATACAGCTGGCAACTATGGACATACAGTCGTCAATCCAAGAAGAAATAATTGAGGAGCAGCCCAGAGACCCCGAGCTGGCAAAGATCATATGGGAGATAAAGCAGGGAGTTCATAAAGACCCCAATTTCTCGATAGCCAACGATGGGGCGCTGAGATTCAGGGATTGGCTGTGCATGCCAGATGACCATTATGTACAAGACCGGATTCTCAAGGAAGCGCACAACTTACCCTACTCAATACACCCAGGCAGCACAAAAATGTATAAGGACCTGAAGAGATATTATTTGGTGGATTGGAATGAAATAGACCGTGGCTTAATACGTGTCGGAATGCCTCACCTGTCAGTAGATAAAGGGAGAGAGACACAGGCCTTATGGACTACTACAACCGCTTCCAATTTCAGAGTGGAAGTAGGAAAGGATTACCATGGATTTTGTGACCAATTTACCCAACACAAGAAATGGAATGAATGCAATCTGGGTGATAGTCGATGGACTAACCAAGACAGCTCACTTTGTTCCCATCAAGACAACTTACTCCATGGAAAAGCTAACTCAGCTCTACATTGAAAATGTGGTCCACCTGCATGGCATGCCCGTCAGCATTCGATCGGGACCCCCGATTCACATCAAGATTTTAGAAAAGCTTACAATGAGCCTTAGGTTCCCAAATGAATCTTAGCACAACTTTCCACCCCTAGACAGACGGACAATCCAAAAGGACCATTCAGACTCTGGAAGATATGCTCAGAGCCTGCATATTAAAAATGAGGGACAATTGGGATGCTCACATTCCCTTGGTGGAATTTGCCTACAATAACAGTTACCACTCCACCATTGGCATGGCACCATATGAAGCCCTGTATGACCGAAAATGCCGAACACCATTGTACTGGGATGAAGTCGGGGAATGAAAGTATCTAGGTCCTGAAATGATACAAGCAACTTGAGAAAAAGTAGATGTGATCAGGGAAAAGATCAGAGCGGCTCAATCCAAACAAAAGAGCTACGCCAAAAATAAGAGGAAAGGCATTGAATTTAGAGTTGGTGAGAAGGTGTTTCTCCGAGTTTCTCCAATAAAGGGACTACTGCAATTCAGCATAAAGGGTAAACTGATTTCGAGATACATCGGCCCATATGAAATCCTGAAGAGGATTGGACCAGTAGCGTATCGACTGGCCCTACCGCCATCTTTAGAAGGCGTTCATGATTTATTCCATGTGTCGATGCTAAGGAAATATATCAACAACCCGACACATGTACTCTCGGCCGAACCAGAGCAGCTGCATGCTGATATGACCTATGAGGAACAGTCGACGGAGATACTAGACAGAAAGGAGCATAACCTTCGTAACCGCACGGTCGCATTCGTTAAGGTTTGATGGGGAAACTACCCACTAGAGGAAGCTTCATGGGAGCGGGTGGAGGAAATACGTACTAAATATCCTCAGCTTTTTGAACCACAAGGTATGACAATTTCGAGGATGAAATTTCTGTTAGGTGGGGAGAAATGTCAAAGCTGTCCCAGCCTAACTTAGATTTTTGCTTAAAGGGCAGGGATCAGTAGACACCCACACCAATGACCTGTGGTGTATCACCTCAGTGGTTACAATCAACAGGGAGCCCCCACTGATGACATCCACCATGCTTGTGAGAAGATGGATTTTAGACCCATGCAGCTGCTCAGCCCACTGCCCGATGTATAGCTCCAACTCCAAGTAATCTCTCTCTGATGAGTACATGGGGGCCATGCCCATACAGATTTTCATTTTACCTTGGAAATGGTGTAGGAGAGGTACCCTAGTGGAGGCCTCAACCCCCGTGAAAGGCCATAGCAAAAATAGCAGAGATTTATTCTCTGGACGATGCACTGGTCGATTGACCCAAACGCCTAGAGTGTCTGAAATTGCATTTTTATATTTTAGATGTATAAGGACCTTGGGCATTGCCACCAAACACCCCCAAAACACCTCTTAGGAATTATAGGAACCCCATCATCCCAACCATGTGGGCCCTACCTAGGTAGCCAGAATAAGGGAGAATTAGCCTAAAAATGCATTTTTGAGCTTAAGACAGCAGGGCCAAACAGGCCTTAGTGCTATGGGATCTATAAATAGGAGGGCCCAACCCTCTTATTTCATTTACCTGTTGTTTCCAACGTTGGAGAGAAGAGAAGAAGAAAAGAAAGAGAAGGAGAAGGAGAAAAGAGAAGAAAAAGAGGAAAGAAGAAGGGATTGTGAGCTTGGAGCATAGGATCGAATTCTCCACAGCTTAGGTACCTGGGTTTGAACTTAGAACACTCCCCTCAGCCTATTTTACTTCTGTATTTTGTGTTTCACCTCTGAAACTTGATCTCTGTGGCCTTGTCTCTGTGTGTTTGCTTAGGATTTACCATGTAGAAGCTTTGTATGGCCATGGATCATCCATGCATGCTCTGTATATTATGTTTTGATCATTATCTAAGCTATTTACACATCTATTAGTATATTGTGTTATCATTCAGCCATGCTAGATAGGTATTCATACTCTATATGCATGTACATCATGTGTATAGTATGCTTGAGACTTGGATCCTAACATGCATGGTGGTTTTTATATGAATTGACCTTGATTCAGATCTATTTTAGGTTTACATAGGTAATCCATGCGCTATTATGATGTAAATTTTGAATTCCAAGCCTGATCATAGCCATGTATGCTCAATCTTGTCTACTATGGACCAAACCCAACACCTACATGTATAAACCTTCATTAGAACTCCATAACCCCATTACATTTATCCCATCTAATGCATTACAACCCCCCTGAGATCATCCATGGTCGAATTCTAGCCAAACCAGCAGCCAAATTCTGATTTTGAAGCCAAAATCCCGTGTTCTACAGGCACTGGGTGTTCCACTGGGAGTTTGGCCTAAACGCTCAGTTAAACGCCCAGTGATGCTGTTTGGTCCCTGATCTATTTCCAGCCTTTTGGACCATCACCAACAGGCCTAGAACAGTATGGAGAACATTTAAATGACCTATAAACCCTATCCCATTAATCCTTGCTGTCATCCATACCTTAGGTGCACAAGTCTACCCCACAGAGCCAAGAACCCACACATAGACTTAGCCCAACATGAACTGGGAACCTTGGTACTATTTTATGGGATTGTTAGAACTATGTTTAGGCAAACTTTGTTGTTAAACTCTTAAAAACATGGGCTCTGTATCTCTGGGTGATGCACTGGGAGTTTGACCCAAAGGCCCAGTGCAAAGTCCCAGAGAATTATAATTAATGTTTGTGTATTCAAAGTTGGATCTAATCAAACCTAGACCAACCATAGGACGTTAACCTACTTTTAAACCATGTTTGATGTATTTTAATGGTCCAGTTAACTTAGGTTATAACCCCAAACTCGAGGTGCAATGTCAGATACTAGCTGGGATCGAGTTGACTGAAGAGCAAGCGGGACTAGTACAAGGTGAGTGGAATTACACCATGAGTGTAGGTGTAACATGACTAATGAGTCATGACAACAACAACAACATTATTGACTGTTTTACTTATTAAATTGTTTTATATTCTAATTGACTCTGATATGTATCTAATGGCTATTGGAATTGAATGTTAATGTTATACTTGTGTAAATGCTTGATTAGATGTCGCTGCCGGCTTGGAAATGAGGCTTGTGGTAGTCCGTAGAATGGGATGTGGTTGACACCACCCGAATCATACTATGCCATATAGAATGCATTGGGCTAGAGTATCATCACCCGTGCTACAAACCCTTGCTAATAGGGGTTAAGATATTGGATGTCTATGGGAGAACCTATATCAAAAGAAAAAGGAAAAGAGCAAAAGGAAAAGAATTATGTTACATTGAAAAGGTGATTACTTGGCTGAATGCCAGAGAAAGGAAAAGGTTATACCGAAATGGTACAGGGTGATCTCACAGGCTAATCCTAGAGGGCTGGTTGGGCTGACCATGGAGAGCATGCTGGAGTCGACTGGTCCTCTCCGACAACTCAATGGGTATATCGCGGGAAGGGGTTTAAAGCCCGCACCAGGGATACATGTATTGGGGATTGTAATAGCACTTTTTCTTGCCTTAGTTGTGATGCTAGGTGGCTTAATAATAAAAAGAATCTCATCTCATGTAAGACTCATTTGGTTGTGCTTGCATGTGCATGCATGGTTATATTTCATTCACAGGCTTATATATTTCTTTTTGTTAGATGATATTGCAAGTAGATGTCATGATGGCGGGGAGGCTCATTTCAAGTGGAGTGTTATGCTGATTATGATAGTGTGGGTTTGGACCCTGTCGGAGGTTATTCCTCTGGTGCGGGTGATTACGGTGACTATTGAAGATGACCCTTGAAGGGCAGGCAACTGATTTCTTCTAACCTAGGGATTCTTTTGATGTAGATAGGAATCTACTGACTTTTTCCCTTTTTGTGTAGCTTTATTTGGGGCGTATATTGTCTTTCCCCTTTTTGATTCTTTTGTAAAGCTATTGGTTGGAAGTATTGGGACCGCTAGGTGTGAGATGTGAGAGAACAAGAACTAGAACAATGTTGCATATATTTTGTCTTTGATGGTTTAATGTAAATATTAGCTTCCACAGCACTCTGTGTTTCTATCTTTATCCATTGTTATGGGTGTGTGAGTTTGTGAATGATATTAATAGCTTCTGGATCCTTGGGGTTTGGTGGATTGCTACCGTACAATTCTGGCCACCTACCTAATCCTCCCAAGGGGTAGTTTGGGGTGTGACAGTCTGATTGCGTCTTTCGGATACACCATTTTGTTTTGGTGTACCTGGATTAGTTAATTGATTAACTATCCCCTGTGAAGTGAGGTATTCCCTAAATTCATCCAACAGATACTCTCCTCCACGATCTAATTGTAAGGACTTAATGCGCTTATCAAGTTATCTTTTGACCTCGGCTTGGAATTCTTTGAATTTATCAAATGCCTCCAATTTTCTACGCATCAAGTAGATATAACCATATATAGAGTAATCATCGATGAATGTTATGAAATACTCAAACCCATACCTTGCTTGTATATTTATGGGTCCACACAAGTCAGTATGTATCAACTAACAGATCTATTGCTCTAGTACCTTCATTGTTAAAGGGTTTTTTGGTCATTTTACCCTAAAGGCATGACTCACAGGTAAGGAATGGTTCAACCTTTAGACTCTTTAAAGGCCCATCCCTTACAAATCTACTGATTCAGTCTATGTTAATGTGACTTAATCTTAGATGCCACAAATATGTTGAGTTCACTGAAGTTGCCTTACTATTCAAATCAACATTTGAAACTATATTCGTTCTAACCAGGCAATCTAGGAAATACAATTCACTTTGCAAATATCCAGATGCCACAAAAACGTCATCTAAACGAATGACCAATTTAGAATTAATGGAAAAACTATACCATTCCATAACTAGTTTAGAAACAGAGGGTATCTTTCTCTTAAAAGAGGGTACATAGTAACAATCCTTTAAAACTAAATTAAATGAACTAAAACTTAAAGTAAAAGTTCCTACGACCAATGCCATGGCTTCAGCTCCAGTGCCCACCCGAAGACGCACTTCATTTCTTTCCAGTTTCCTTGTCTCCTTGAACCCCTACAATACATTACAAATGGGAACAGTGGAACCACTATCCACCAACCAAGAATTGATCGGTTCAAAGGACAAATTAGACTCATAAAGAATATTTACATCATATGTACCTTCTATAGCAGCTTCTATATCATCTGGCTTCTTGTCTGTTATAGTTTCCAGGAATGCACAATAATTTCTTTTCCAGTGACCCTCATTTTTGCAATAGAAGCACTTGCTTTTAATCTTCTTATTGTCAGACTTCCTACCCTTGGGTTTCAGGGTTTTACCCTTATTTCCCTTTTTCTTCTTATTCCCATTTGAAGAAGGCTTCACATCAATTGCATTGACCTCAGTCTTATCCTTTTACAAGGTAGTTTCCTCCTCTACTAGTGCATTAGCAAGCTCAGTGAGCTCCAGCTCCTTATCTGACATCTTGTAGGACATCCAGAAAGGAGCAAAGGTAGAAGGCAGTGATGACAATATCATATTAGTCTTATACCGCAAGTCAAACTTGGTCACCATGGATTCTAGTTTTTCAAACAGATTAATCATTTTCATGTCGTGGTCCATCACTGGAGTCCCATGGGCCATTTTGTAATTATGAATCTGACTCACTACGTCGTAATACGCATGTGCCAGCTGTCTGTTGAATAATTCAGCAAGCTTATCCATTTACCTCCTGCAATACGTATATCCTTTACTGAGTCCAATACTTACTTTTCCAATGTTCTAAGAATGTAGAGAGAAGCCTTGGAATCCCTCATAAGGAAATCCTGCATTCTCTCATGTTTGTCAAAATCATCATGGTGGGGTTCAGGAGGAATTTGTGCATCAAGAACGGAGAAGAGACCTTCTGCGGTCAAGAGCAATTTAATGCTCCGGTACCAGTCAACATAATTTATTCCATTTAATTTGTAATCGTTAATGAGTGTTAACAGGTGGGAACTAACGGTAGCCATTAAATTTAGAATCTACACATGTACAAGTAAATCACACACATATTAATAACCATTGATAAAAATTGAACATACATATCAATGGTCTTTCATAATTTAGGTCTCCTTCATGACGCAAAAAGTGAATTGGATACCTATAACCCTTGCATGCATAACTTACCCTGTTGGGAGTCATTATGCACACCTTAGTAGTGTGGACTAATCTATCCGCCTCATGGGCTTCTAATATTTTTGGCCACCTGGGTGTCATGTCCAGATCCTGTCGACTGACATACACCCAAGTCATGTATACACCTATTGCATTAGTTAGAATCATGGAATCATGAAAGATGGTCCACTGTCGCAATGCCCTCTCACTATCCATACCCTAACGTATCTAGATAGAGATAAATATAGATGATCATATGATAATGAGCCTGGCAATGTCCGGTCGGCATATGCGGGGTCATATCACACAACCTCTACACTTACCTTCAATAGGAGGCCATTGATATGTCTACTAATTTAGACTAATCCATATCATACATGTATTGTCATCAAAGAGGGATAAAGATAAACTCTCAGATCATATCATGGATGGCAACATACAAAGCAATTAATCAACATTAATTAAAAGTGATTATGGGATGATAGCATTTTAATATAAGTGATTTAAAATTCCCTCCCATTAAAAATAAAATTCTGATAATCTTCATGTGCACATCATCATGCCAAGGATGTAGCTTGCTTTAACTCGATCATCTCCTCCATTCAATCTTCTTTCAAAGTTGGCAATCATCATCTCTATGAACTTTGAACACATGCGGATCATCATCAACATGCTCTGGGAAATCTAATCTCCTCTAAGAATTACATTTGAAACCTAAGAAAAATATCTATACATTTTCCTTTCAAATATAAAGAAACCTTTCATTAAGAAACCAACCCACCATTTGGGCTGCCCATGGGGTGGTGTACATTTGTTTATAAAAGAGATAGGGGGAGAAAGAGAGAGAGAGAGAGAGAGAGAGAGAGAAGCATCACATCCACCCATTAACCATATGAAATTAATTTATGCCAAAAATAACCATCCACATTATTAGATAGCCAATCCCATAATCACATAGCCAATGCAAATCATGTATGAGCATAACCATGCAAGTAAAGAAACATATATGGATTTCATCAAATATTGAAACACCACATCACATGTGATAACATGCACCCAAACTAATAAAAATTAAAATCCAATTTTAATTCCAAATGGATGGAGAGAAGTATCTCTTCACCCCTCTTCTTACTCCAACCACAAAACTAATGTTTAAAAACAAAATTCTATTTTGTAAAATATATTTTTTTTAAAATACTGGAAGGAAAAATACTGTAGGAAAAACAAATTCTACCGACCGTACACTGGCACAGACCGCGGTCATGGGTTATGGGCAAGGTCCAGGGGAGGAGTGTGCAAGGGTGCTTGGCAGTGTGCGCTCCACCCCCACATCCAAAAATTAATAAAAATCTCATTCCTAATTAGGTACAATTTTTCAATAATTGGAAATAAACATGGTTTATCAAGATTATAACCAACTCACATATATGGGCAAGTTGATAAAAATTTAACATCCTTGTAACTACCCATGTGCAAATGGGAAGGTTGTTACAATAACCAAATAACTACCCTTGTGCATCCTTAACAAATCCAATAAAAACTTAACAACTTGCATCCCATACATAATAAATGCATCTAAATTTAATTATGTGATATCCATGGGTCAGAAAGGTGGCTTTGATACCACACTGTTAGTCAAATAGTAGTCCATGGGATCATCATTGTTCACCTTGGTAAACCAATAAACTTTATACTTTGAGTTCCCAACTCTTAGGATCTCCAAGGTTGCCCTAGGGCACCCTATTTAGTTTGTAGGGATTCCCATGGTCTCCCATCGGAACACTAATAGTATTTGGTATAAAAATTCTTCTCTTTCTTGTCCCATAAATTATGAGATCCTCAAGAGAGAGAAATTCCATCTCTTTTCCATTCCATAGAGAGAGGGATCCATCCCATACCCGAATTCGCAGCAGAAAGAGATCGATTCGGGTTTCTTTCGCATCCCATGAATAATCATATAATTAAAACAAGGGAAATTAACAGAAACTTGCTAATCTGATGAGCCTCAAGTGTTGTTCTGCCAATAGACAGTGGTTCTTCCTCCAACGAGCACACCAGGTAAATAGATCTGAATCTCCAATGGTGCAGTCAAGGTTCTCCAAGTCAAAATCAGATCTTCTTCTTCTTCAAATCTTCAAGAGCAATCCTGGGTTTCCGAAACCCTAACTCTCAAAAGCTAGTGAGCAAAAATAATGAGAGAGAGAAGAGATCAAGAGAGAGAGAGAGAGAGCCAAAAACCTGGAAGAAGGCGGGGGGAGCACCCAAAACGCACAAGGCTAAAAAAAAAGTCTCCCCCTCCATGTTTTTTATTGTTTATTTAATAAGGATTTTTGTTTTTTTTTTGTATTTTATTTAAAACCCTATTTTCAATAAACCCAGTGAGAGTTTGTTTCTCTTTCTCCTCTTTGACTTGAACTTGTTTAAACCTGGTGGGCTCCTAATTGGTGAAGAAGCAAAATCTAATAGGGAATAGTTTAATTAATTATTTATTTTATATTTAATGGATAAATAAAAATAGCACCTTATCTGATAAATTAAATAAACAAATAATTAATTAGTAAATTCCAGTTATACCTTCACATAATACTTAATTATTATATTCCAACCCACCACTAATCAACATCATGATTATTGAATCTAGGGCATGTAAACAGGTACTGTCAAACCCCATTCCATAGAACATGTCCATACGAGAGTGTCTGTGTACATGATCGGATCCCGCAAAACACGATAAAGTATTTTAAATGAAAACTACACATAAACTATCATTTTTTGCAAAAACCATTTCTAAAACGGCACTGGATCCAGATTTTGACCCGACCATTCACAGACAATCTCTATCTTGATGTTCCTCAATCGGGCAGTGGTGACCGTGTTGAGTAACTCTCTCACTCACGAAATGTTTGCGCATTCCCAAAACACCGGTTTTGACTCTCTTGAATCTCAATCATTGATGATCTAAAGAATGTGTTCACATTTCGCAGTGACGAGTTCCCCTCAGGTATAGGGTGTCGGTGACACATGTCTATCCCATCCTACATCTAGTAGTAATACATAAGGGAATCGACAAATAAGATTATTCGCCAATACACATTATGATGTACACTCGCATTCGTACCCTGACATCAACATGTCTAGGCATACCCAATGCGATGACCATATGATAAGGGTGTCAAGCCCAAACCCTAGTCGTGACTACCATTTTAAGTAAAACTTACGGACACATAATGCTCAAAAAGTTTATATCGCATGTGATAATATTAAACAAAAAATGTATAAAGGGTTCAATACAAAGTAAACCGGACTGAACCGGACCAAACTGGGTTTGATGGACACATAATCCAACAGGTAGTAACTCTGATCCATGCGAGTTGTTTTCAGCCTTAAAGAAGATTTCTTTGGTCAGATTTGGTGGTTATTTCTTCGACGAGTCTATCTTGGGCTGTTATTGGTGACTTCAATGCCACATTACAATCACATGAAAAAGGGGGCCAGGTGATTCAATCCGGGTTCGCCAACGAAGTTTCAAGCTATGATTAGTGCTTGTGAGTTGATTTGTATTCCCTAATATTGATCTTGAGTTAGCGGCTGCCAAGGCAGAATTAGATTATGTTCAAGGAAATATTGAGTTGCAGGGGATGAGCAATGAGCTATTTCCCAAGGAGGCAGACGCAAAGACTCTCTATCTAAAGGTTGTGGATCACCATGAAAATATATGGGCAGAAAAGGCCAGAGTGAAATGGTTGAAGTAGGGAGTCTCAAATTCAAAAAATTTCCATCTCTAGATCAAGATTAGGCATGAAAAAAATCTGGTTCGGTCTTTAACTATTGAAGATAGTTCGGTGATTTCAGATCAAAGGCTCTTTCTTGGCTACATATGTGGCAAGTTACTACAAAAATTTTCACAAATCGGTTCATCTATCTGATCACTTGGAGCTGTTGGACGATATCCCAGAGGTAATTAATTATGTAGATTGTCGAGTTAGAGGCTATTCTCTCTTTTGATGAAATTAAAAATGTGGCCCTATCTGTATGGCAAACTTCTTCTATAAAACCCTGTCGAAAGAAATGGCTTCTAGATTATCTAATTTTCTTCCCAGGTTAGTGTCAGAGGAGCAGGGTGCATTCAAGAAGGGGAATATAATCTCAAATAATATTGGTTTGGCCTCAGAGCTATCATTGTTGAAGAGGTCCTTTGAAGGGGTCTTAAGCAGCTGTTGGAGGGTGGAAAGTTGAATTATCTCTCAGGTCCTAGGGGTGCGAGGGTTCCTAGTCATCTTCCCTTTGCCGATGATATCTTTATATTTATGAATGCTTCAGCCTTAGGAATCATCAGTGTTTTTTATTCAAGTATCAAGAATTTTTAGGACAGAGAATTATTCTAGATAAAAGCAAGTTATTTTTTGGAAAAGTGGCCCCTCATAGAAGATTTATCTCAGAGGAGTTAGGCATTCCTGTTTGCTCCCTTTCCCAGTGTTACCTTGGTGTGGAAATTTTCAAAGGAAGGGTAAGCAAAGAGAGAATGAATCCACTAATGGGCACGATTAAATCCAGACTACAGAGGTGGCGTGGAAGGCTACTTTCTATGGTGGGAAGGGTGGAGTTGTTCTGTTCGGTGATTACAAGTATGCCCATTTACAACTTTTTTATTTATTGGTGGTCAGAGTTTTTTTTTTTTTTATTTTTGGTGAATTGGTGGTTAAAGTAGGTAATTAATACTATGGAACAGTAGATGCACAATTTCATATGGACATGAGAGGTGGACACGATAAACAAAATTTTTGTTAAATGGGATGATGTGTGCCGAAAGCGGAAGGAGGTCTTGGAATTCGCCATTTGAGGGAGATGAATAGTGCCTATTTGAGCATGCTAGTTTTGCAGATTAAGAATGGGAAATCAGCTATGACATCTTTTCCAGTGGTGGATCTTGCTCCCATGAACCCCTTTCTTTCCAGGGCTGCATCATGAAAGGTGTTTAGGAGATGGCGAGCTATTAAGAGAAAGGGTGTCTGCTTGCCAATAGATGTGATCTTTGCCGTCTTCATGAAGAGAGCTTTCAACACTTTTTCGTCGAATGTCGCTTCACCTGTCACCTATGGTCCACCTTCTTACAATGTTTTGGGGTGACAGGGCCGGTTAGGGACTTGGCTCCATCTGATGTGCTCCAAAAAGTTGAATATTGCCGTCCCTCACGGTAGGCCAAAATCTCGATCGGGTTGGTTTACATTAAATATTGACAGCTGCTTGCTTGGCAATTTGGGTAAGACAGGTCCAAGGGGAATTATTAGAGACTCCAATGCTCAGGTTATCTCCTCTTTTAGATTGTTATGGTGATTAGGGTCTCTGAGAATACGGTCCCGTGGTTTGTATGGAAAAGGTGGATCGGACAGCTCTTCAAAGCTTCTTGATATCTCTAATTGGAAAATCACTCACTATTATAGAGGCTAATCCGGCAGCTGACTGGGAGACCAAGATTTCGGTCTTTTTTGTCTGCTGATGGTCCCCTACCGGTGGCAATGTCGTAGGTGGGGGCTGATCTAGTGGTTTTATTTTGTCTCTAGATTTCCCAATCTATTTGTATCATTCATTTTTGGTTTGTATGGAAAAGGTGGATCGGACAGCTCTTCAAAGCTTCTTGATATCTCTAATTGAAAAGTCACTCACTGCTATAGAGGCTAATCTGGCAGCTGATTGGGAGACCAAGATTTCGGTCTTTTTTGTCTGCTGATGGTCCCCTGTCGATGGCAATGTCGTAGGTGGGGGCTGATCTAGTGGTTTTGTTTTGGCTCTAGATTTCCCAGTCTATTTGTATCATTCATTTTTGGTTTGTATGGAAAAGGTGGATCGGACAGCACTTCAAAGCTTCTTGATATCTAATCTGGCAGCTGATTGGAAGACCAAGATTTCGGTCTTTTTTGTCTGCTGATGGTCCCCTGCCGATGGCAAAGTCGTAGATGGGGGCTGATCTAGTGGTTTTGTTTTGTCTCTAGATTTCCCAGTCCATTTGTATTATTCTTTTTTCTTTTAATATGTACGACCATTTAGCAAAAATGTTTCAAACACACTTCTGGGTCATACACTTGAAAAGACACTAAAGACAAAAAAAAACAGAACACAACTTAAAAAAAGAAGAAAAAAAAAAAAAAAAACAAAACAGGACATTAATTTTAACAGTTAAATCCAGATCAAGGGCACTGGTATTACATATATAAACAAAACAGGACATTAATTTTAACAGTTTAATCCAGCACAAGGAGCTTTATTACAGGGAGTACTACTGGTATTACTATACTAAGGCTAATAAGTTCAGAGTTTCCTTCAATATGTAGCCTTTCAACACAAGACAAGTCACCTAAATGCCTTTAACATCTCGATCCCAACCATCAGCCACTAAGCTTGTTTCCCTGCCAATGAACCAAAAAAGAGTACATATGAGACTAATCAATATCTTTTTTGAGGTTTATCTATAGTTGAAAGATAATGAGATAAAGAGGGGAAATATTAATGCCCATGATTCGAATAGATCTTAAAGGAGCTTGTTAGAGAAAAAAAGTGGTCACCAGTCCAAAACAACAGTCTTCAAGGTTAAACATAGGAAGTGGGTGTTAGGGTAAGGAAATTCCAAATTCCAAATTTTAATTTATTTTTTTAACTGGGTCAGTCACTAAGCATGTCTTTTTACCATTGTCAAGGATTCAGTTACATCCACTACTAGCAGCAACAACTTTTTCAGGAACTTCCCTGTGAGGTTCTTATTCTGTTGGGATACCATCTTGTATGTGTTGGTCCTAATCTGTCTGAATCTAATGCCTTAATTTAACCATAAATTATCAGTGCCCCAGCTTTACAGAAAATAGACCAAATTTCAGGTTTTACTTTCTCTAAACTCCCACATACCCTGTACACTTTCTTGCAGTAATTATACACATGATACCCATCTTTTGTTTTCCCCAAAAACCATTTCTAAATTCTGCTTGCTTCATAAGTGAGATCCTTAGAAAAAAGATGAAACAGAATTGAGGACTAATTGAATGAAGACTTGTCAATCAGCAGTGGACTGAGTTCAAGTACTACAAATTTTTACTTAGGAATAAGTATTAAGTACTTGCTTGACAGTAGACATAAACAATGATCCGCTAAGGTTTATGTATAGATAAACCTGTGTAGACATAAACATGTATAGAGAGAGGGATCCATCCCATACCCGAATGCAGCAGCAGAAGAGATCGATTCGGGTTTCTTTCGCATCCCATGAATAATCATATAATTAAAACAAGGGAAATTAACGAAACTTGCTAATCTGATGAGCCTCAAGTGTTGTTCCGCTAATAGAAGCCGTGGTTCTTCCTCCAACGAAGCACACCAGGTAAATAGATCCGAATCTCCAATGGTGCAGTCAAGGTTCTCCAAGTCAAAATCAGATCTTCTTCTTCTTCAAATCTTCAAGAGCAATCCTGGGTTTCCGAAACCCTAACTCTCAAAAGCTAGTGAGCAAAAATAATGAGAGAGAGAAGAGATCAAGAGAGAGAGAGAGAGAGCCAAAAACCTGGAAGAAGGCGGGGGGAGCACCCAAAACGCACAAGGCTAAAAAAAAAGTCTCCCCCTCCATGTTTTTTATTGTTTATTTAATAAGGATTTTTGTTTTTTTTTTTTGTATTTTATTTAAAACCCTATTTTCAATAAACCCAGTGAGAGTTTGTTTCTCTTTCTCCTCTTTGACTTGAACTTGTTTAAACCTGGTGGGCTCCTAATTGGTGAAGAAGCAAAATCTAATAGGGAATAGTTTAATTAATTATTTATTTTATATTTAATGGATAAATAAAAATAGCACCTTATCTGATAAATTAAATAAACAAATAATTAATTAGTAAATTCCAGTTATACCTTCACATAATACTTAATTATTATATTCCAACCCACCACTAATCAACATCATGATTATTGAATCTAGGGCATGTAAACAGTCTGTCAAACCCCATTCCATAGAACATGTCCATACGAGAGTGTTCGTGTACATGATCGGATCCCGCAAAACACGATAAAGTATTTTAAATGAAAACTACACATAAACTATCATTTTTGCAAAAACCATTTCTAAAACTAGACCTGGATCCGATTTTGACCCGACCATTCACAGACAATCTCTATCTTGATGTTCCTCAATCGGGCAAGGTGACCGTGTTGAGTAACTCTCTCACTCACGAAATGTTTGCGCATTCCCAAAACACCGGTTTTGACTCTCTTGAATCTCAATCATTGATGATCTAAAGAATGTGTTCACATTTCGCAGTGACGAGTTCCCCTCAGGTATAGGGTGTCGGTGACACATGTCTATCCCATCCTACATCTAGTAGTAATACATAAGGGAATCGACAAATAAGATTATTCGCCAATACACATTATGATGTACACTCGCATTCGTACCCTGACATCAACATGTCTAGGCATACCCAATGCGATGACCATATGATAAAGGGTGTCAAGCCCAAACCCTAGTCGTGACTACCATTTTAAGTAAAACTTACGGACACATAATGCTCAAAAAGTTTATATCGCATGTGATAATATTAAACAAAAATGTATAAAGGGTTCAATACAAAGTAAACCGGACTGAACCGGACCAAACTGGGTTTGATGGACACATAATCCAACAGGTAGTAACTCTGATCCATGCGAGTTGTTTTCAGCCTTAAAGAAGATTTCTTTGGTCAGATTTGGTGGTTATTTCTTCGACGAGTCTATCTTGGGCTGTTATTGGTGACTTCAATGCCACATTACAATCACATGAAAAAGGGGGCCAGGTGATTCAATCCGGGTTCGCCAACGAAGTTTCAAGCTATGATTAGTGCTTGTGAGTTGATTTGTATTCCCTCTCAAGGAAAAAAATTTAGAAATATGTGGGACAGAAAGGTGAGGGGCAATCCTATCTCTTGTTTATCTCAGAAGATGAAGAGATTGAAACCGGTTTTTAGATCTTGGACGAAGCTAGCATTCCCTAATATTGATCTTGAGTTAGCGGCTGCCAAGGCAGAATTAGATTATGTTCAAGGAAATATTGAGTTGCAGGGGATGAGTAATGAGCTATTTCCCAAGGAGGCAGACGCAAAGACTCTCTATCTAAAGGTTGTGGATCACCATGAAAATATATGGGCAGAAAAGGCCAGAGTGAAATGGTTGAAGTAGGGAGTCTCAAATTCAAAAAATTTCCATCTCTAGATCAAGATTAGGCATGAAAAAAATCTGGTTCGGTCTTTATCTATTGAAGATAGTTCGGTGATTTCAGATCAAAGGCTCTTTCTTGGCTACATAAGTGGCAAGTTACTACAAAAATTTTCACAAATCGGTTCATCTATCTGATCACTTGGAGCTGTTGGACGATATCCCAGAGGTAATTAATTATGTAGATTGTCGAGTTAGAGGCTATTCTCTCTTTTGATGAAATTAAAAATGTGGCCCTATCTGTATGGCAAACTTCTTCTATAAAACCCTGTCGAAAGAAATGGCTTCTAGATTATCTAATTTTCTTCCCAGGTTAGTGTCAGAGGAGCAGGGTGCATTCAAGAAGGGGAATATAATCTCAAATAATATTGGTTTGGCCTCAGAGCTATCATTGTTGAAGAGGTCCTTTGCAGGGGTCTTAAGCAGCTGTTGGAGGGTGGAAAGTTGAATTATCTCTCAGGTCCTAGGGGTGCGAGGGTTCCTAGTCATCTTCTCTTTGCCGATGATATCTTTATATTTATGAATGCTTCAGCCTTAGGAATCATCAGTGTTTTTTATTCAAGTATCAAGAATTTTTAGGACAGAGAATTATTCTAGATAAAAGCAAGTTATTTTTTGGAAAAGTGGCCCCTCATAGAAGATTTATCTCAGAAGAGTTAGGCATTCCTGTTTGCTCCCTTTCCCCGTGTTACCTTGGTGTGGAAATTTTCAAAGGAAGGGTAAGCAAAGAGAGAATGAATCCACTAATGGGCACGATTAAATCCAGACTACAGAGGTGGCGTGGAAGGCTACTTTCTATGGTGGGAAGGGTGGAGTTGGTCTGTTCGGTGATTACAAGTATGCCCATTTACAACTTTTCTATTTATTGGTGGTCAGAGTTTTTTTTTTTTTTAATTTTTGGTGAATTGGTGGTTAAAGTAGGTAATTAATACTATGGAACAGTAGATGCACAATTTCATATGGACATGAGAGGTGGACACGATAAACAAAATTTTTGTTAAATGGGATGATGTGTGCCGAAAGCGGAAGGAGGTCTTGGAATTCGCCATTTGAGGGAGATGAATAGTGCCTATTTGAGCATGCTAGTTTTGCAGATTAAGAATGGGAAATCAGCTATGACATCTTTTCCAGTGGTGGATCTTGCTCCCATGAACCCCTTTCTTTCCAGGGCTGCATCATGAAAGGTGTTTAGGAGATGGCGAGCTATTAAGAGAAAGGGTGTCTGCTTGCCAATAGATGTGATCTTTGCCGTCTTCATGAAGAGAGCTTTCAACACTTTTTCGTCGAATGTCGCTTCACCTGTCACCTATGGTCCACCTTCTTACAATGTTTTGGGGTGACAGGGCCGGTTAGGGACTTGGCTCCATCTGATGTGCTCCAAAAAGTTGAATATTGCCGTCCCTCACGGTAGGCCAAAATCTCGATCGGGTTGGTTTACATTAAATATTGACAGCTGCTTGCTTGGCAATTTGGGTAAGACAGGTCCAAGGGGAATTATTAGAGACTCCAATGCTCAGGTTATCTCCTCTTTTAGATTGTTATGGTGATTAGGGTCTCTGAGAATACGGTCCCGTGGTTTGTATGGAAAAGGTGGATCGGACAGCTCTTCAAAGCTTCTTGATATCTCTAATTGGAAAATCACTCACTATTATAGAGGCTAATCCGGCAGCTGACTGGGAGACCAAGATTTCGGTCTTTTTTGTCTGCTGATGGTCCCCTACCGGTGGCAATGTCGTAGGTGGGGGCTGATCTAGTGGTTTTATTTTGTCTCTAGATTTCCCAATCTATTTGTATCATTCATTTTTGGTTTGTATGGAAAAGGTGGATCGGACAGCTCTTCAAAGCTTCTTGATATCTCTAATTGAAAAGTCACTCACTGCTATAGAGGCTAATCTGGCAGCTGATTGGGAGACCAAGATTTCGGTCTTTTTTGTCTGCTGATGGTCCCCTGTCGATGGCAATGTCGTAGGTGGGGGGCTGATCTAGTGGTTTTGTTTTGGCTCTAGATTTCCCAGTCTATTTGTATCATTCATTTTTGGTTTGTATGGAAAAGGTGGATCGGACAGCACTTCAAAGCTTCTTGATATCTAATCTGGCAGCTGATTGGAAGACCAAGATTTCGGTCTTTTTTGTCTGCTGATGGTCCCCTGCCGATGGCAAAGTCGTAGATGGGGGCTGATCTAGTGGTTTTGTTTTGTCTCTAGATTTCCCAGTCCATTTGTATTATTCTTTTTTCTTTTAATATGTACGACCATTTAGCAAAAATGTTTCAAACACACTTCTGGGTCATACACTTGAAAAGACACTAAAGACATAAAAAAACAGAACACAACTTAAAAAAAGAAGAAAAACAAAAAAAAAAAACAAAACAGGACATTAATTTTAACAGTTAAATCCAGATCAAGGGCACTGGTATTACATATATAAACAAAACAGGACATTAATTTTAACAGTTTAATCCAGAACAAGGAGCTTTATTACAGGGAGTACTACTGGTATTACTATACTAAGGCTAATAAGTTCAGAGTTTCCTTCAATATGTAGCCTTTCAACACAAGACAAGTCACCTAAATGCCTTTAACATCTCGATCCCAACCATCAGCCACTAAGCTTGTTTCCCTGCCAATGAACCAAAAAAGAGTACATATGAGACTAATCAATATCTTTTTTGAGGTTTATCTATAGTTGAAAGATAATGAGATAAAGAGGGGAAATATTAATGCCCATGATTCGAATAGATCTTAAAGGAGCTTGTTAGAGAAAAAAAAGTGGTCACCAGTCCAAAACAACAGTCTTCAAGGTTAAACATAGGAAGTGGGTGTTAGGGTAAGGAAATTCCAAATTCCAAATTTTAATTTATTTTTTTAACTGGGTCAGTCACTAAGCATGTCTTTTTACCATTGTCAAGGATTCAGTTACATCCACTACTAGCAGCAACAACTTTTTCAGGAACTTCCCTGTGAGGTTCTTATTCTGTTGGGATACCATCTTGTATGTGTTGGTCCTAATCTGTCTGAATCTAATGCCTTAATTTAACCATAAATTATCAGTGCCCCAGCTTTACAGAAAATAGACCAAATTTCAGGTTTTACTTTCTCTAAACTCCCACATACCCTGTACACTTTCTTGCAGTAATTATACACATGATACCCATCTTTTGTTTTCCCCAAAAACCATTTCTAAATTCTGCTTGCTTCATAAGTGAGATCCTTAGAAAAAAGATGAAACAGAATTGAGGACTAATTGAATGAAGACTTGTCAATCAGCAGTGGACTGAGTTCAAATACTACAAATTTTTACTAAGGAATAAGTATTAAGTACTTGCTTGACAGTAGACATAAACAATGATCCGCTAAGGTTTATGTATAGATAAACCTGTGTAGACATAAACATGTATAGAGAGAGGGATCCATCCCATACCCGAATTCGCAGCAGAAAGAGATCGATTCGGGTTTCTTTCGCATCCCATGAATAATCATATAATTAAAACAAGGGAAATTAACAGAAACTTGCTAATCTGATGAGCCTCAAGTGTTGTTCTGCCAATAGACAGTGGTTCTTCCTCCAACGAGCACACCAGGTAAATAGATCTGAATCTCCAATGGTGCAGTCAAGGTTCTCCAAGTCAAAATCAGATCTTCTTCTTCTTCAAATCTTCAAGAGCAATCCGGTTTCCGAAACCCTAACTCTCAAAAGCTAGTGAGCAAAAATAATGAGAGAGAGAAGAGATCAAGAGAGAGAGAGAGAGCCAAAAACCTGGAAGAAGGCGGGGAGCACCCAAAACGCACAAGGCTAAAAAAAGTCTCCCCCTCCATGTTTTTTATTGTTTATTTAATAAGGATTTTTGTTTTTTTTTTGTATTTTATTTAAAACCCTATTTTCAATAAACCCAGTGAGAGTTTGTTTCTCTTTCTCCTCTTTGACTTGAACTTGTTTAAACCTGGTGGGCTCCTAATTGGTGAAGAAGCAAAATCTAATAGGGAATAGTTTAATTAATTATTTATTTTATATTTAATGGATAAATAAAAATAGCACCTTATCTGATAAATTAAATAAACAAATAATTAATTAGTAAATTCCAGTTATACCTTCACATAATACTTAATTATTATATTCCAACCCACCACTAATCAACATCATGATTATTGAATCTAGGGCATGTAAACAGGTACTGTCAAACCCCATTCCATAGAACATGTCCATACGAGAGTGTCTGTGTACATGATCGGATCCCGCAAAACACGATAAAATATTTTAAATGAAAACTACACATAAACTATCATTTTTTGCAAAAACCATTTCTAAAACGGCACTGGATCCAGATTTTGACCCGACCATTCACAGACAATCTCTATCTTGATGTTCCTCAATCGGGCAGTGGTGACCGTGTTGAGTAACTCTCTCACTCACGAAATGTTTGCGCATTCCCAAAACACCGGTTTTGACTCTCTTGAATCTCAATCATTGATGATCTAAAGAATGTGTTCACATTTCGCAGTGACGAGTTCCCCTCAGGTATAGGGTGTCGGTGACACATGTCTATCCCATCCTACATCTAGTAGTAATACATAAGGGAATCGACAAATAAGATTATTCGCCAATACACATTATGATGTACACTCGCATTCGTACCCTGACATCAACATGTCTAGGCATACCCAATGCGATGACCATATGATAAGGGTGTCAAGCCCAAACCCTAGTCGTGACTACCATTTTAAGTAAAACTTACGGACACATAATGCTCAAAAAGTTTATATCGCATGTGATAATATTAAACAAAAATGTATAAAGGGTTCAATACAAAGTAAACCGGACTGAACCGGACCAAACTGGGTTTGATGGACACATAATCCAACAGGTAGTAACTCTGATCCATGCGAGTTGTTTTCAGCCTTAAAGAAGATTTCTTTGGTCAGATTTGGTGGTTATTTCTTCGACGAGTCTATCTTGGGCTGTTATTGGTGACTTCAATGCCACATTACAATCACATGAAAAAGGGGGCCAGGTGATTCAATCCGGGTTCGCCAACGAAGTTTCAAGCTATGATTAGTGCTTGTGAGTTGATTTGTATTCCCTCTCAAGGAAAAAAATTTAGAAATATGTGGGACAGAAAGGTGAGGGGCAATCCTATCTCTTGTTTATCTCAGAAGATGAAGAGATTGAAACCGGTTTTTAGATCTTGGACGAAGCTAGCATTCCCTAATATTGATCTTGAGTTAGCGGCTGCCAAGGCAGAATTAGATTATGTTCAAGGAAATATTGAGTTGCAGGGGATGAGTAATGAGCTATTTCCCAAGGAGGCAGACGCAAAGACTCTCTATCTAAAGGTTGTGGATCACCATGAAAATATATGGGCAGAAAAGGCCAGAGTGAAATGGTTGAAGTAGGGAGTCTCAAATTCAAAAAATTTCCATCTCTAGATCAAGATTAGGCATGAAAAAAATCTGGTTCGGTCTTTATCTATTGAAGATAGTTCGGTGATTTCAGATCAAAGGCTCTTTCTTGGCTACATATGTGGCAAGTTACTACAAAAATTTTCACAAATCGGTTCATCTATCTGATCACTTGGAGCTGTTGGACGATATCCCAGAGGTAATTAATTATGTCGATTGTCGAGTTAGAGGCTATTCTCTCTTTTGATGAAATTAAAAATGTGGCCCTATCTGTATGGCAAACTTCTTCTATAAAACCCTGTCGAAAGAAATGGCTTCTAGATTATCTAATTTTCTTCCCAGGTTAGTGTCAGAGGAGCAGGGTGCATTCAAGAAGGGGAATATAATCTCAAATAATATTGGTTTGGCCTCAGAGCTATCATTGTTGAAGAGGTCCTTTGCAGGGGTCTTAAGCAGCTGTTGGAGGGTGGAAAGTTGAATTATCTCTCAGGTCCTAGGGGTGCGAGGGTTCCTAGTCATCTTCTCTTTGCCGATGATATCTTTATATTTATGAATGCTTCAGCCTTAGGAATCATCAGTGTTTTTTATTCAAGTATCAAGAATTTTTAGGACAGAGAATTATTCTAGATAAAAGCAAGTTATTTTTTGGAAAAGTGGCCCCTCATAGAAGATTTATCTCAGAGGAGTTAGGCATTCCTGTTTGCTCCCTTTCCCCGTGTTACCTTGGTGTGGAAATTTTCAAAGGAAGGGTAAGCAAAGAGAGAATGAATCCACTAATGGGCACGATTAAATCCAGACTACAGAGGTGGCGTGGAAGGCTACTTTCTATGGTGGGAAGGGTGGAGTTGGTCTGTTCAGTGATTACAAGTATGCCCATTTACAACTTTTCTATTTATTGGTGGTCAGAGTTTTTTTTTTTTTAATTTTTGGTGAATTGGTGGTTAAAGTAGGTAATTAATACTATGGAACAGTAGATGCACAATTTCATATGGACATGAGAGGTGGACACGATAAACAAAATTTTTGTTAAATGGGATGATGTGTGCCGAAAGCGGAAGGAGGTCTTGGAATTCGCCATTTGAGGGAGATGAATAGTGCCTATTTGAGCATGCTAGTTTTGCAGATTAAGAATGGGAAATCAGCTATGACATCTTTTCCAGTGGTGGATCTTGCTCCCATGAACCCCTTTCTTTCCAGGGCTGCATCATGAAAGGTGTTTAGGAGATGGCGAGCTATTAAGAGAAAGGGTGTCTGCTTTCCAATAGATGTGATCTTTGCCGTCTTCATGAAGAGAGCTTTCAACACTTTTTCGTCGAATGTCGCTTCACCTGTCACCTATGGTCCACCTTCTTACAATGTTTTGGGGTGACAGAGCCGGTTAGGGACTTGGCTCCATCTGATGTGCTCCAAAAAGTTGAATATTGCCATCCCTCACGGTAGGCCAAAATCTCGATCGGGTTGGTTTACATTAAATATTGACAGCTGCTTGCTTGGCAATTTGGGTAAGACAGGTCCAAGGGGAATTATTAGAGACTCCAATGCTCAGGTTATCTCCTCTTTTAGATTGTTATGGTGATTAGGGTCTCTGAGAATACGGTCCCGTGGTTTGTATGGAAAAGGTGGATCGGACAGCTCTTCAAAGCTTCTTGATATCTCTAATTGGAAAATCACTCACTATTATAGAGGCTAATCCGGCAGCTGACTGGGAGACCAAGATTTCGGTCTTTTTTGTCTGCTGATGGTCCCCTACCGGTGGCAATGTCGTAGGTGGGGGCTGATCTAGTGGTTTTATTTTGTCTCTAGATTTCCCAATCTATTTGTATCATTCATTTTTGGTTTGTATGGAAAAGGTGGATCGGACAGCTCTTCAAAGCTTCTTGATATCTCTAATTGAAAAGTCACTCACTGCTATAGAGGCTAATCTGGCAGCTGATTGGGAGACCAAGATTTCGGTCTTTTTTGTCTGCTGATGGTCCCCTGTCGATGGCAATGTCGTAGGTGGGGGCTGATCTAGTGGTTTTGTTTTGGCTCTAGATTTCCCAGTCTATTTGTATCATTCATTTTTGGTTTGTATGGAAAAGGTGGATCGGACAGCACTTCAAAGCTTCCTGATATCTAATCTGGCAGCTGATTGGAAGACCAAGATTTCGGTCTTTTTTGTCTGCTGATGGTCCCCTGCCGATGGCAAAGTCGTAGATGGGGGCTGATCTAGTGGTTTTGTTTTGTCTCTAGATTTCCCAGTCCATTTGTATTATTCTTTTTTCTTTTAATATGTACGACCATTTAGCAAAAATGTTTCAAACACACTTCTGGGTCATACACTTGAAAAGACACTAAAGACATAAAAAAACAGAACACAACTTAAAAAAAGAAGAAAAAAAAAAAAAAACAAAACAGGACATTAAATTTCCCAGTCCATTTGTATTATTCTTTTTTCTTTTAATATGTACGACCATTTAGCAAAAATGTTTCAAACACACTTCTGGGTCATACACTTGAAAAGACACTAAAGACATAAAAAAACAGAACACAACTTAAAAAAGAAAAAAAAAAAAAAACAAAACAGGACATTAATTTTAACAGTTAAATCCAGATCAAGGGCACTGGTATTACATATATAAACAAAACAGGACATTAATTTTAACAGTTTAATCCAGAACAAGGAGCTTTATTACAGGGAGTACTACTGGTATTACTATACTAAGGCTAATAAGTTCAGAGTTTCCTTCAATATGTAGCCTTTCAACACAAGACAAGTCACCCAAATGCCTTTAACATCTCGATCCCAACCATCAGCCACTAAGCTTGTTTCCCTGCCAATGAACCAAAAAAGAGTACATATGAGACTAATCAATATCTTTTTTGAGGTTTATCTATAGTTGAAAGATAATGAGATAAAGAGGGGAAATATTAATGCCCATGATTCGAATAGATCTTAAAGGAGCTTGTTAGAGAAAAAAAAGTGGTCACCAGTCCAAAACAACAGTCTTCAAGGTTAAACATAGGAAGTGGGTGTTAGGGTAAGGAAATTCCAAATTCCAAATTTTAATTTATTTTTTTAACTGGGTCAGTCACTAAGCATGTCTTTTTACCATTGTCAAGGATTCAGTTACATCCACTACTAGCAGCAACAACTTTTTCAGGAACTTCCCTGTGAGGTTCTTATTCTGTTGGGATACCATCTTGTATGTGTTGGTCCTAATCTGTCTGAATCTAATGCCTTAATTTAACCATAAATTATCAGTGCCCCAGCTTTACAGAAAATAGACCAAATTTCAGGTTTTACTTTCTCTAAACTCCCACATACCCTGTACACTTTCTTGCAGTAATTATACACATGATACCCATCTTTTGTTTTCCCCAAAAACCATTTCTAAATTCTGCTTGCTTCATAAGTGAGATCCTTAGAAAAAAGATGAAACAGAATTGAGGACTAATTGAATGAAGACTTGTCAATCAGCAGTGGACTGAGTTCAAGTACTACAAATTTTTACTTAGGAATAAGTATTAAGTACTTGCTTGACAGTAGACATAAACAATGATCCGCTAAGGTTTATGTTTTGCTCTACTAGCTGTGAGTCACCTTTTCATAAGCCACGTGAAATTTTAAAAGGAGGGTTGGCTAGGGGTTTAAAAAATACAGGGAAGAGGTGACAGTGAAGAACTGATATGCGTTTAAAAAATACAGGGACGAGGTGACAGTGAAGAACTGATATGCAAGGTGAAACAAGGATGATATCCCATATTTGACACGTTACATGTGAAAAAAAAATACAATTTCAGCATTCATATGTATGCTTTATCTTCACTCTCTATGAGACAAAGAGGCCCCTAAAATAAGGCTATAATTTTTTACTTATTGTAACATTGCTGAGGACTCATGAGTAAGCTTTCCCTCTCTGATTCAAGAAGAGCTGCAGGTCGATGCTCAGCATAGACCAAGATTTTGCTTTTTTTTTGGTTTGTCGTTTGTGGGTAGGTGAATCCTCCCCCAGCTGTTGGCCTAGTACATAGGTGGGGGGTAACCTAAATATGCTTTCATTTTTGTTTTTGTTTCTGGTGTCTCCCTGACACAGCTTGTTACATTCTTTTTCCCCTATTCTTTCTCTTAAGACAAATGATTTTCTAGCAAAAAAAAGAGGACTCATGAGTAAGAAACAAAGTACCAAGTTTGTAAAAGTTTCAAGGATGTTAGTTCATTTGGGTTGGGTTACAAATTATTGTGTGATTAAATTGTATTTCATTCATTAAGTTTGTATTCTGTTACATTGGATTTATAGAAGAGAGAAGAACCCAAATCTGGTTAGGATTCCACATGTGATAATAGAAGAAGTTTCCATAACACATGTGGATTACAAAGGAAATAGATCTTAATTACAATGGAAACAGATTGAGATACATTAGGAAACCCAATATAGCCGTTCCAAGAATGGGAAGGAGAGTGCATTGTTTGACATGCCCGATTAACAGAAAATGCAACATCAAGATGGGTGAGAGTCACATATATGCACCAACAATGGACCGATAGTGACTGGCATCAGAAAAGGCAACACCCCCTTCGGCTGTGGCTTTGATGGTGGTAGCCATTGGGGTCAAGATGGGCTTGCAGTCAGACATGCCTGCACGATGTAATAGATCCGGAATATAACATGTATGTGTGAATAGAAGACCATTGCAGTGTGGGGTTGCCTCAACACCCAAAAAGAAGTTTGAAGGACCAAGATCCTTGATTGAGAACTCAGAAGCCAATCCAGATAGTAAATCTGCAACCTGTGAAGGAGAGTTTCCAGTAACCAATATATCATAAGCAAAAATTAAGGCATACGTAATGGTGCTGCCCTGGCAAAAAATAAACAGGGAGGTGTCAGTCCTAGATACAATGAAGCCATAAGCAAGAAGAAACTTGGTCAATCGATGAAACCAAGCACGAGGAGCCTGTTTGAGCCCCTATAAGGAACGATGAAGGCGACAAACATGATGGATTTTGTGGGATCCTCAAAATCGGGTGGCTGGACCATGTAAACTTTCTCAGACAATTCTCTATGAAGAAAAGTATTCTAGACATCAAGTTGTCGAATAAACCACCCGTTGGATACGGCAAGAGAGATAACCGTGCGAATTGTGGGTTGCTTGACCACTGGACTGAATGTTTCACCGTAATCAACACCCTCCTGTTGGTGAAACCCCTTGGCAACTAACCTTGCCTTGTAGCGCTCAAGTGAGCCATCTGCTTTCCTTTTTACCCTTTACACCCACTTGCAGCCTATTAGATTCATGGACAGTGATTGAGGGATGAGTGTCCACGTACCATTCCAAAGTAGAGCATTGAACTCATCGGCCATTTCTGTTCACCACTCAGGAAATTTGTTCGCCTGTGAAAAGCAAGTAGGTTCAGGTAATGAAGGTAATGATGCAATAAGGGCATGATGGGCTGGATTTTGGGAGGGAAGGCGCATAGGTTTGGTAGTGGCGGTATGGACTATTGTGGGTGGAGTAGGTTAGGTTGATGGGGCTACTGAGGGAAAGGTAGAACCTGTTTGATAAATATCATGGACAAAGTGGGTTCCAGGTGGTGCAGCAGTGGGTGGATTAGGAAACCCGGGTGGAGCCAATGGTGGTGTGGGTGGCGGTGATTGTGGGGAAACCAGTGGAGGCAACGCCAGTAAGGGTGTAGGCGGTGTGATAGGCATTATTGGTGGTGGTATCGGTATAGGTGGCAAGGGTAAAATGCGATTAGGTGCAATGCCCCACGGTGGAGAAGGGGTAGAAGAATGGGGAAGAGAGGAATGAGAATCAGTGAAGGGATAGACATCCTCAAAAAAATGAACATGGCGCGCAAGCTATATGCGACTTGTAGACTGATCAAGACAATGATACGCGAGATGGTTAGGACTGTATCCCAAGAACACACAAGGAGAAGAACGATAATCGAGCTTGTGGGAATTGTACGGGCGAAGGAACGGAAAACAAAGACATCAAAAAATTCGTTAAAAAGAGTAGTCAGGAACTCAATAAAAAAGAAGTTGATAGGGAGAAATACCACTAGAAACACGAGAGGGAAGACGATTAATCAAAAACACAACCATTTTAAAAGCAAAGTTCTAATACAAGCGAGGTACTAAACCATGGGCAAGTAAGGAAAGGTCGGTCTCAACAATATGACGATGGCAATACTCAACCGCACCTTGCTCATGGGTATGGGGAGCAGAGATGCGATGAGAGATGCCAAGTTTCAAAAATAAGGGGGAATGAGAATGAAATTCCCTGCCCCAATCAGTTTGGACTGATTTAATTTTACGCAATAATTACCGTTCCACCAATTTTTGAAAATTTAAAAATAAGGGAAAAACTTCAGATTTGCGTACCATAGGATAAAACCAAATAAACTTTGAATAATCATTCACAAAAATTACAAAATAACGATGACCTGCAGGGGATGGGGTGGGGGAGAGCCCCAAAACATCACCATGAATCAAATCTAAATAAAATAAACTATGAGAGAAAGTTTCTCCTAATGACTAATGACATGACTTGCCCAGTTGACAGGCAGAACACAAAGAGCTAAGTCGTGTAGGCTGACATAGTAAATTATTGTCACGAGCAATACTATGAAGTAGCTGGCCATGAGGATGACCGAGATGACCATGCCATCCATCTAGAGAAGTACGAGCAGTAAGAAACGGAGTAGGAGAAGCACTTGATGACAGGGACATGGTGTAGAGACCACCATCACTCCAACCATACAGGATTGTTGTTTTGGTTCTCCAATCCTTCACAAGAAAACAAGATGGATGAAATTCAAAGAATACATCATTATCCTTAACAAAACAATGAATAGAAAGTAAAGGCTTGGAGATGTCAGGGACATGAAGAACATCAGATAACAGAAAGTTACGATTAGAAGAAGGGAAAGAAAAAGATGTAAACCCAACATTAGAGATCGGATTCCCCTTACCATTGCCAACCTGTAAAGTGTCTGTACCTGTATAAGGATCATAAGAAGATAGAGAATGAATATCAGGGGTTACATGGTAGGTGGCTCCAGTGTCCGGGTACCAAGTAAGGATAGGGTTTGGTGGATATGGTGGGGTAGGTAAGAGAGGCGGATTAGGGTGTGAGAGGTACTGGGTGTAGTGGGCGGTAGGCATAGAGGATGGTTGATAATGATACAAGAGGGAGGATAGTAGGGATTCAGACCAGGGGGTTTGGGTTTGGAATAGCATTGAGCAGTTTCATGGCAGTCACGATTACACCAGTGATACCATTCATAATTTCCAGTGTAACAACCACCACGGCCGAATTGGCCACGTCCACCACGACCAAGGTAAGGAGCACCACCCCCATGGCTAGGGGAAGAGGACCGTGAGTCAGAGGCAGCAAGGCTTTGTTAAACATTGTTTGCTGAAGGAGAAACGGAAGTGGTGCTTGAATCAATTAGAGAAAGCTTGGAGAGCTTAGATCCATGAAGAAATTCATGGATGAGAAGCATGGATAGAAGATCCTCATAAGCAAGAGGGATGGTAAGGGTGAGCAGAGAAGAGATAATACCATGGAAGTCACTCCTAGAGCCCCGATAAATATGTGTATTGAAGGTGCTCGGGCGAAGTGGTTGACCGGCAGCTCTAAGTTCTTCAGAAATAGATTTGGCCCATTGAAGGAATTAGACGATAGATTCATCAGGTTTTTGTTGGAGATCTTGCATAGCCATCATGAGGGACATGAGACGGCTCTCAGAGGGAGAGGAAGATGTTGTATATAAGGTATCCCATATCTCACGGCTAGTGCGGTTGCCAAGGATTAAAGGGAAGACCTCGTTAAAGAGGGAGGCAATCAGGAGACTTCGAGTCATAGTATCTTGTCTACGCTAGGTAAGGGTGGCAATCGAATCTGTAGGGCAAGGAGTAGTATCATCAAGATGACCGAAAAAACCCTGGCCATCGAGAAAGGGTTATAGTTGCGTGCGCCAAAATAGAAAATTCTTTGATGTAAGTTTCACCGAGATATAATGGTGAGCATGATGAAAGGAAGGGGCACCAACCAGTACAGTAGCGGGTAGAAGAGAAGGGCTAGACTCAGCGGTAACATCTTCATCTCCCATGGTAGTAGGGAGAAAGAGACTCAAGTATGGAAAAAAAATGAATGAGAAGAAGGAAGAACGCTCGTTGGAGCTTAGACGACTTTGATTACCATATTGTGTGAGTAAATTGTATTTCATTCATTAAGTTTGTATTCTGTTACATTTGATTTATAGAAGAGAGAAGAACCGGTTAGGATTCCACATGTGATAATAGAAGAAGTTTCCATATCACATGTGGATTACAAAGGAAATAGATCTTAATTACAATGGAAAGAGATTGAGATACATTAGGAAACCCAATATAGTCATTCCAAGAATGGGATGGCTATATTGGTCAATACAAATATTTCATCAAGTCTTGTAAGATAAACTGAATGAAATAGTTGCTAGCCCGATGGTCATGGGGGTAATGCGAGCCTTGTTGTAGTGGCATCCCTCCATCCTTGGAAGACAATAAACAAAGTCCTTGAAGGTGATAATGATGTAGTGGAAAGCATTGCTCCTACATATATTCAAGGAGGGCATATTGTTATCGAGCTTCCAATAGTCTCTACAATTGATGTTGCTACCTATGAAAAGGAAGTTGCAGTTAGAAAGATAGTTGTTGACGGACAAGAAGAGCCTTGAGACTGGATTTGAAGGAGCACTCTTAATAAATGGAATGAATTTTAGGAATTGTACCGTATCTTCATTAGGAGAAAACCTCTCAAATATATAGGCAGCAGACAACCCATGCTGTTAGGATAAGAATTATAAATTAAGGAAAGCTAAATAAAAAGAAAGAGCTTAAAGAGAATCAATTATACAGTTAGAGAGGATGAGGATGAAAAATCCTCATCCACATCTAATACTCCCCCTCAAGTTGGAGAGTGAATGTCGAGAACTCCCAACTTGCCTTTGTGACTTGCGAACAAATCTTTACCAATAGACTTGGTGAAGATATCAGCGATCTGGGCAGCACTTGTAATTGGGCAAGGACCGATGAGACTGTTGCGTACTTGGTCGCAAATGACACGGCAATCGATCTCGATGTGTTTGGTGCATTCATGGAATACTCGGTTTGCAACAATATGCAAAGCAGCCTGGTTATCACAAAATAGAGGAATGGGACGAGGTAGGAGGACACCAAGATCACTGAGCAGAGTAACTAACCACATGAAGTGGCCATGGCCATGGCACGGTACTCAGCTTCACCAACGAGCATTGTTTCTTGGATTCCAGAAAATGGGACTAGAACCAAGGAACACACAATAGCCTGTAGTGGAGCGTCCAGTCATAGGACAACTCGCCCAGTCGGAATCACAATAAACTCGTAAAGATAATGCGCTTTTAGTGGAAAGGAGAATACTCTGCCCAAGAGAGCCATAGAGGTATCGAAGTAGACGAGTAGCAGTATCCATATAAGGCTTATGAGGCTCCTGCATGAATTGACTGAGAATGCTAACAGTGTGCACAATGTCAGGGCGAGTTATAGTGAGATAAATTAGGCAGCCTAATAAACGATGATAAGGTGTAAGATCAGGTAATGGATCACCATCAGAGGTCATGAGTTTGAGGTGTTGCTCCAAGGAAAATGCAATAGTAGTGCCAGTGAGACCGATATCGGTTAAAATGTCCAATGTGTATTTTCATTGATTTATGAAAATACCTTTGCGGGAGCATGCCACTTCAAGACCAAGGAATTATTCAAGAGGACCAAGGTCTTTGATTCAGAAATGTTGTTGTAGAAGTGACTTTAAGCGTGAAATAACCGTTGGATCAAATCCGGAAATCAAAATGTCATCGACGTATACAAGAACAACGGTGGATGAAACAGCTGTAGTATGGTAAAACAAGGAGTAATCCGCTTTTGATTGTGTATAACCAAGATCGACGAGGGCACTGGAAAGCTTGGTAAACCAATTGCAGGACTCTTGCTTAAGCCCATACAAAGACTTATGCAAAAGATAAACCAATTTCTCCCCCTTTCGATGATAACCAGGTGGAAGAGTCATGTACACTTCTTCATCTAACTCGCCATGTAAGAAGGCATTGTTAACATCAAATTGATGCAAGGACCATTCTTTGATAGCCACAACGGCAAGAAGAGCATGCATGGTAGCAAGCTTGGCAACTGGGGTATATGTCTCATGAAAATCAACCCACTTAGTCTGTGTGTAACCCTTGGCGACCAAACGAGCATTGTAATGTTCAATAGTCCCGTCTGAATGCCCCTTGATTTTGTAAACCCATATGCAACCAATCAGTTTCTTGTCTAGTTTCAAAGGAACAAGAGACCAAGTTTTGTTTAGTTCAAGAGCTTCAATTTCACTGTTCATCACCTCCTTTCAATCAGGTACAAGAACCACCTTGGCAAAGCTAGTGGGTTCAGTGATAGCAGTCAGGGCCTTGATATACCTGAAATGGGTTGGAGACAGTCTATGATAGGATAAAAAATAGTTAACAGGGGTAAGAGTACCTGAGCATGAAGGAGAAACCCGAGCATCCGTGGCGTAGCAATGGTAATCTTGGAGATGAGGCAGGGGACGATAAACATGGGAGGGCAGGGAGGTTGTAGAGAGAATATCATTGGGGGGATCGGTGTCTGGTGGAGGTGGTAAGGGTGGTGTAGGTGAAGGTGAGGTGGGAGAATTCTCAACATCCGTAACCGGAATAGGTAAAACTGGCAAGGATGACGAGGGAGATATGGAAGATGATGGTTGTGAAAAAGAAAATGAATGTTCAACAACTGTGACATCGCGGTTGGTGTAGACCTTATGTGTTTGTAAATCATAAATCTTATATCCTTTTTGCGCATTAGGATACCCAATAAAAATACCTGGAGAAGAATGACGGTCAAATTTATGGCGAGTTATCGAATGGTTATGGCCATAACATAGACAACTAGAAGAGTGAAGATGAGCATATGAATGTATTTTGTTAAAAAGAACTTGAAGAGGTGATTTGCCCTGGAGCAATGGGGTGGGTAAACAGTTAATGAGGTAGGCCGCAGTCAAAACGCAATCACCCCAAAATTCATGGGGCAGACTTGCTTGAAAAGAGAGGGCACAAGCCACATTGAGGAGGTGGCAATGTTTGTATTCGACAACACCATTTTGTTGTGGTGTGTTGACACAACTGTGTTGATGAACAATACCATGGGTAGTGAAAAAATCACTAGATGGATGGTTAAAGAACTCATGCCCATTATCAGTGTGAACTTGTTTTATTTGATATCCAAATTGGGTTTTAACTATGGCAAAAAATTCCCGTAAACATCTAGAGTAGTCATCGACAATTGTCAAAAAAAAATTCGCACCGCAGAGGGAAGGTACAAAAAAAGGTCCCCAAACGTATTAACTCAAAGCAAGAAGTAGTAGAAATTGTACTATCTACCTACCAGAACCAATTGTGAAGGTATTGAAATTCCCTTCCCTATTGTTTAATAAATTTGGTTTGCAGTGGGATGTATAGATAATGAGAGAACCGATAAGGTTCCAAACCTATGGGTGATATGGAAACAGTACTTGCAGCATCTAGTTGTCTTGTCTTCTTCATACATGCAGCTGTCTTTTAGTGTGGACTGGTGTGGTACTAGAGTTTGCATATCGGCGATTCACGCTAGTTGCTTTAGAGATGTCCGAAGACAGCTTTGGACGGATTTGGAAGCCTCGCCAGTGGTGGGTGACTTTAACGCTACCCTAGCATCTCATGAAAAGAGCGGTCCAGAAAGATTTAATATGAGTGCTTTTGTAAACTCGTGTGCTCTTTTGGAGGTTCCATCTCAAGGACATAAGTTTAGCTGGACGAACAATAGAAGGAGAGGTCATGTGGCAGCAGTGTTAGATTCCCTTGGTAATGTCAATTGAGATTGTATTTAATTCCATATGGTATAATTAGATTACATTGTCTATATAGAGATAGGATAACCCAATCAGGGTCAGGATTCCACATGTGATAATAGAGATAGTTTCCATATCACATGTGGATTACAAAGGAAGGAGATAATGGATTACAATGGAAAGAGATATATGTACAATAGGAAACCCAATATAGCCGTTCCAAGAATGGGAAGGCTGTATTGGTCAATACTTGGTAACCCAGGTCAGGCAGGTATAGGCGGTGTCGTCCATGACTTTCAAGCAAAGGTGGATGCAAATTATAGCTTTTATGTTGGTATTTGCTCCAATTATGAGGCTGAGTTCCATGTATTGGTGCAAGGAGTATCTAGTTTAGGGGATATTGGGATTCATGCATTATGGATTGAGTGTGACTCTGTTGAAATTACAATAGCTGTTTATGGAGGTAGTATTCCATGGTACATGTTCAAGGAATGGTCCATGCTCCAGCCATAACTTTCTTCCATTTGGTGGAAACTCTCTCACTGTTATAGAGAAGCCAATATTGTCGCTAATTTTTTGGCTAAAGAAGCAGCTAAGACCTTGATGTCTTCCTCTTCTCCATCCTTGCTGTCCTCTATTCGTGATGATCTTTTGATTGATGTCCAATGTAGGCCGAGATATCGGTTCCGGTGACAGCATCTTTGATTTTGTTGGCTTACCTCTACCCCTGCTGATGGTCATGCCGAAGGTGGGAGTTGGGATGTAGGGTGTGTTTCATTTTCTTTTATCGGCTTGCTCTACAAGTCGTTTGTTGTAAGTGTTTTGTTCGTTTTAATAAAATTGATCTTTTAGCAACAAAAAAAAAAAGTTGCTAGTAATAGAGGTAATATCAGGTCCTACCAAGTCAGGCAGTAAAATTGTCAAAGACTGGGATTTGAACCCATGAATTCGAAAAACTGACAGTTTCACTTTATCTTAGGTTGTAGGAAAATCCCATTATCTTCCTCAGTCATGCAGTTCCTAACTTGCTAAAAAAGAAAATCCAGTCAATAATGAAATCAAAGAGAGGCTCTTGAATTCTGAAAATCCTTGATAAACTTGATGGCTAAATGTCCCTCAACTGAGAAAACACTGGAGGCAGGAATTTAGTTATATGTTCTTTTCCAAGATAAAATTTGACAATTTTTTTAGGTGAAAATTATTTATTTTACAATACCTCTTTTGATCCCATTTAATTAGTTCTATAGCTTTCATAACCAAGGAAATTCTAGCAATATTAATACTAGATTTTCTTATTGTGACCCTAGAATGTCTGTGGCTGCTCGAAGGTCTCTAGGATAACCCAAAACTTTCTCCTGTATGTAGAGTAGCTGGTGATGTCATTCTCAATTCTCGGAAAGGACAAATAAGGAAGGAAGAAAAGAAAAGAAAGAAACACCCTTCTAAAATCAGTTTAATGTGGAAACAAATAAATTTAGTAGGTATTTTGAAATTTGGTAAAATTTCAAAATAATGAAGTTTTGAAGATCCATTATGTGAACCCCAGATGGATTTGAGTTTTTTTGGAGTAAAATGGATTTTACTAAGTGATTCTCATTGTACTGAGTGGACACACACACACACACACACACACACAATATTATGAAGGTTCACTTATCACATTGAATCCTAAGCAGAACTGGTTGCTCCTTGTCTGCTCATGTAATTCTGCATGAATAGCAGAAGTCAAGTAACAAACAAAGAAAGAACAATCAACTAATAAAATGGATCCAAACAGAAGTACTGATGTCAAAACACTTCAAATATATGCAATAGCCACTTTATTCTTTTCTATCTAACAGTGGGCAAATCTCAAGTATGAAATTAACCAATATATATAAATTCATATGTAACCACTTTATTCTTTTCTATCTAACAGTGGGCAAATCTCAAGTACGAAATTAACCAATATATATAAATTCATATGTAGCTGCATATCAAACTCACTATATTGTTGGCTTCAAGCTAGTCTTGGTTTTTTTTTCTTGGGAACACATTTGGGTACATCACCTGTTTCGATGTACTTTTCAATTGACTTATAAGATCGGAAAAATGTTTTCTCCAGATAATTCCAGTAGTACTGCATAATTTTTCAGTCAAAAGATTAATAGAAAGGAGAAATAGTAGTAAAAGAGAACAATAATGATATATGTGAACAAATTCAATAATACTTTCAAAATTTTATATAAAGTTTATATAGGACTACAGTTGGTTATCAAAATTATAATGAAGTATACTATTAAGAAATTTGAAGATAAAAAAAAAATTATACCTGAAACAAAAAAGAGGCTAGCTTTCTTTTTTGCATTTGGGAGTTTCTTATTTTAATCAGTCAATTTTTGTGAAATCATCTTAAAAAACCCTGAAAGAAAATCTTATCCAAAAAAAAAAAAAATCTATCAACTATTAGACCCTGCATAGCTAGAAAATAGTAGCCAGTACCCCCTATTCCAGAATATTTGTTATTAGAGCATATAAAATTGCTAAAATACCCCACAGTAATGCCTCTAAACTAAAATATATTGCAATTTTTTGTCAATAATATGCCATAACCACTCAAATGTAGGGATGTAAATGGATAACCGAAATCCTAATCCAAATCCGCATTCGTATCCGTTTAGGGACATCCGTATTCGTTTAGAGATATTCGGAAAATAATCCGAATACTCTGATTAAAATCCGTCCGAAAAAAAAATCCAAATAATTAATAATAAAAAATTAACTAATGATTTTGAGGGTTTTTGACGATTCAACAGGTTCTAGAATATGATGAAAAGAGAATCATGATCTAAGAGATGGATTGAAAGTGAATTGTATCCGCTAGGAGGAAGGTCCGGGTTACACAAGGCAGAGAAGTAAACGGATGGTCAAAAATTTGAATCCGATCTGCATCCGAATCCATTTAGAGGTATCCGTATTCGGCCAGGGAATATCCGGCTCTGATCACATCCGATCTGTATCCGATCTGAATCCGATCCGTTTACATCCTTACTCAAATGTTATAAAGAAAGTACAAAAACTAAACTTTTAATGGTATTTCTAACACTTTGATGGCTACTTATAAAGATACTTTTGTTCTTTTTTACTCCTCACACTGAAATGACTTAAGAAGTTAAATTTAATATTATATCAGTTTACTAGATCCTTAAAGCAACCTTGTTGGAAGATACGGATCGGGAGAGTCAAACACACGAATACAAGAAGAAAGAAATCACAATGGGTTTGACGTGACTCTTCAAGGACACAGGAAAATTGCAACTCTTCAAGGATGCAACATAACTTTTAAAGGTTACGGGGGAGAACACTTCAAGGTTCTAAAATACTCAATGGAGTAATATTTCATTAATCAATTCTTCACCGGCTCAATGAGCATAGCTCTTACATTTATGAGAAACCAAAATAAAACCTAATTCTAATATCTAAGCCTACTAAATCCTACAGCTAATATTAATTGCCAATTACATCATAAAATAGTAAAATAATTAAACACCAAAGTAAATCCTAAACTCTTTGACAATTAATAAATACTAAAATTAACAACATAAATTAAGAAAGGGAGCTATAAAAACTTTCCAGCCTTGGGTGCTCCAAACAAACGATTGTACCAAGCATGCTTTCTCCACAAAATCTTCTAACATCAGTTATACTAGGTGTCCTTCTTTAATGTGCTTCAATGTTGAACTCATTCCTTAAAAATAGGGAAGGAAGAAACTTTCAAACCATGAGCGATGGCCTTGGTGATTTTGTGTAGATTACTACAATTCCTCTCAAAATCGCAACTCCTTGGATTGCTCTCCAAATCCTAAAATATAGGAAAGTATACTTCTTTAGCAATCTCTAGCTTTTCCTCAAAAATAGGAAAATGGTTCTTGTAGCAATCCGCTGAGGGGAAGGAATACTTTCTCATGACTTGGGCTAGAACTCGACCTCACATGGACAAAGGAAGTTACTGATGTGGCAACTCTAAACGGGCCTGCATCATTCCTAAAGTTGGGAGGAAGTGTGATGACTGACGCTAAGGTTTTCGAGACCGAGGTGGCTAGGGTTTTGGCGGCGGACCTAGAAGGAAATCATAATGGAGAAGATGAGGGTGATGATGTTGTTCAGGAAAAGAGGGAGGCTGAGACCCATGAGAAGGTTACAGAGGATCGTGCAATCCTTAATCCGGTTGGAGGAAAAACTTTTGCGGATGCAATAAGGTAGAGCTTTCTACTGAATGTGAAAGCCTACCTGATCCTATCCATGAGGACGGCATCATGAGGGTGAAAATCTTCAATGGTGCATATGAATTGCAAGTTCAAAGGTTCAAGTTTGCCCTAATTGGTCAGTTGGATCTTGACAATATCCGCTATCGGATTTCAAGAGTTTGATTAAGGATTCTTAGCGGCTGAAAGAACATGTTGATGTTATTCCGATTGGGAAGGATTTCTTGATATTTTGATTCTGGTTGGAATCGAATATGGCCATGATTTGGGGGAGGACCCCAATTAGGTTGGGATCGTAGGTGTTGAGATTTCACCGTTGGTGTCGGGATTTTAAAGTGAATGCCAAGCGTGCTTTGAGGAAGTTGGTTTGGGTATGTTTCCCATGTCTTCTAAACAAGTATTGGCATGCTGAGATTATACTCTCATTAGCCAAAGCCTTGGGGAATCTAGTGGCACAAGATCGAAGAACACGGGCAGTGTTGATGGGGCATTATGCTAAGATGTTGATTGACTTGAGATTGCATCCTCCAGACTGCAAGATATCATGATGGAGAGGCAGTAGGTTGGATCAGCAGAAATTTTTTGGTTCAACCAGGATGTTATCTATGAAGATGACCTCAATCATTGTGCATTCTGTAGAAAGGTAGGGCATAATTTCAATTGTTGTATAGAAAGGAAATAGACGGATGCGAAGAAACAGGAGAATGTTGTGTCTCTTGAATTGGGTGAAGGGGGTATGGATGTTTCTCCGATGAGTCCTCACGTTGGTAATGTTGTGTCTCAAAATATTGAAGGGGTGTATCTTCCTGCCGATTGAAGGGTCTGGGGGTGTTGATTCCCAAACTAGAGTAAAGGCTGAAGGAGGTGTGATTGTGGTGCAACAGAATATCCAATCTCTGGCTGGGAAGAATCATGTGAGTGCACCGGTTGGTAGAGAGAAGGCTGGTTAAGAAAGGTAAGGTGGTGGCAGGTGGTTCAGGTGTTGGGCTGTGTCTTCCCCCTAGATTTCAGATTTCCCTCTTTCGGTTTTGGCTTTTTTATCTGAGGATGCGTTGGGTAGGCCTAGATTTGTATTTGACTAGTTTCTAGTTTGTTTTCTTTTGGGGCTTTCGGTTTTTCCTCCCTTGGCCCATTATTTTTGTATTTGTCTAGGTATGCCTGGACATTAAATTCTTGTATTCTATTTTTATATATTAATCTAAATTTGCTGATCCTTAAAAAAAAGAGAAAGGTAAGGCGGTGGCAGGTGGTTCAGGTGTTGGGCTGCCTAGTCATGGTGAGAATCGCAGGGCTAACTTTGTGGTCTAAGAAATATTAGGGCAACTTATGGTGCAAGCCATTTGAGATCGGATGGGAGGCCAAGTAATATAAGGTCAACCTTAGGGGGGAGCAATGCAAGGCTGCATAAAGAAAATGCAAACCCCAGATACTTGGGGGCCAAGGTGTGGAAGGTGGGGGTGCTCGTGGTGGTGCCAATAGATGCTCTGAATGTGGAGCATGATCTGGCATGTCAGATTAATGAAAGGAGGGATAATGTGGTGGGGAGAGGGGGACGAATGGGTCCTTGCATTATTGGAGAAGCCTTGTGGAAGCTACAGATAGGGAGAATCGAGAACACTTGAATTCGTCACAGAGTTAATCAATTGAACAAGCACTAACAGTTGCAGGTGGGATACTCTTCTTGAGACCCAAAGACTAATTTCTTAATTTTATTCAACTTTCACTTCACTTTCTTATGAGCATAGCTCTTACTACATATTTAAAGAAAAGAAAAAACCCTAATCTCAAGCCCTATTGCTATTGATCCTACGGCTGAGATTTTGTATAGACAATAAACTTAATCAAGGTAACCCTTAACTGATGGGATCCTTGACACAATATTATTAAAATGAAAAAGAAACTAACCTAAGCTTACATTGTTAATAAAAAAAAATCTAGAAGCAACCTAAATAAAAGTAATTAGATGCAATCATAAGGACTATCCAAATCGTGGCCAAGATATTGTCCATGTGTGGTTCAATTGCCAATAACCTTTTCTTAATGGAGCAAGGAATAAAGCATGTGCAAATCCCATTTGATAGACTTTCCAAAAAATAAAAGCATGTGCCAGATAATGAAGTGTTGCTCCTCAAGACTTGCTTAACTGACGGTGGGGAAGTTTCCTAGCGTGGCACTGGTGATGTGACATGCACTAAGAGGATGATTGACTCATTGGCACATGAGGAAGTTTCTAGACATGCTTGAACCGAATTTGCTAGACATGCTGAATCGAATTGCTCCCTAAACAGGATTGGTTGGGCTGTGCATGGCCTTGAACTCGAGTTACTGATGTATCCGTTGGATTGGTTAAGGATATAGGCTTGGGCTTGCATTATACCCTCCAGGTTGAAAAAGAGTTTTTCCTCGAACTCTTGCCCGATCAATGATACTCGTCGACCTCCGGGATCAAACAAAAACAAGTTGTGTATGCCAATCATCTTGTCAACTACACAAAGAAGCTTCTCGTGCAACTTGGGTATTGATTTGTTAATGATGTTCATCTTTCTAGTTATGAACAACATTGGCTCATAGTTTTCAATCATAGTTCGAAATATCAGAGATCTACAAGAAGATGGGGGAAATTCTAAAAATTGATCATGAAATGTGTCAACGTTGTCTTCTCAATGTGATGTAGGTTGTGTGCATCGTGCAACAACCTCATTATTCATCGCATTCGCCATCTCACAACCTAAAAATATAAAATCTATTTTCACCATTGTTAACTTGAAAGAGGGATCAAGGATATCTGTCATCACCATTTCCTCCTTCATGTAGGAATCTAAAAACGAATCATTAGCCAAAATAAATAATTCAAGTCCTTTGTTTGTTGCGGTTCCCTCTTCTTTGTTGCACCTGGTCCACTTTAGTTGTGATGTGGTCATGTGCAAAAAATTTCAACAACACCGTTGATGACAAGTACATCTTCTGGAATAAATTTTGGTTCAAGTGTTTCGAAGCTACCTTGTTCATCGCCGTACTCATCTTAGTACTCGTCGAACTTGGGAGGATCTCTCAAATCAACTTGGGTGACGAATCAATCGCTTTTGATGTCAACTTGTGAAGCCGAACTAGTAATTTCTGGTTCATTATTGTTGAAGCTCCCATATTGGTGGAGTCCAATCGGGGGATCTATATCAATGAGTACTCCTTATTTGAAAAGATTTTTGACTTTTTAAAGACAAAGAATAAATAGCAGACATCTCCTCATTCAGACTCGGATGTCGTGAAGCTTTCCTCAAACGTTCATTCTCGAGGTGAAGTTCGGCAATCTCTTGTTGAACGTGTAAAAGTTCATCTCTTGCATTGATATCCTCAACATGGATGGTATGACCTCCTCGTAGCCTTGGTGCCATTTTCGTCTCTCGTTCTTCTACAAGAGCTCTAATACCACTTGGAGCAGCCTGATGGAAGCTACGGATTGGGAGAATTAAGAACACTTGAATTCATCACAGAGTTAATCAATCGAACAAGCACTAACAGTTGTAGGTGGGATACTCTTCTTGAAACCCAAAGACTAATGTCTTAATTTTATTCAACATTCACTTCACTATCTCATGAGCATAGCTCTTATTACATATTTAAAGAAAAGCAAAATTCCTAATCTCAAGCCCTACCGCTATTGATCCTATGATTGATATTTTGTATAGACAATAAACTTAATCAAGGTAACCCTTAACTGATGGGACCTAGACACGATATTATTAAAATAAAAGGAAACTCACCTAAGCTTACATTGTTAGTAAAAATTAAATCTAGAAGCATCCTAAATAAAAGCAATTAGATGCAATCACAAGGACTGCCAAAATCGTGGCCAAGATATTGTCCATGTGTGGCTGCCTTGTGGTTTCAATTGCCAATAACCTTTCCTTAATGGAGCAAGGAATAAAGCCTGTGCAAATCCCATTTGATAGACTTTCCAAAAAATTAAAGCATGTGCCAAATAATGAAGTGTTGCTCCTCAAGACTTGCGTAATTGATGTTGGGGAAGTTTCCTAGCATCGAATTGATGATGTGGCATGCACTAAGAAATAGACCCATTGGCACATGAGGAAGTTTCTAGACATGCTTGAACCGAATTTGCTAGACATTCAAAATCGAATTGCTCCCTAAACAGGATTGGTTGGGCTATGCATGGCCTTGAACTCGAGGTACTAATGTAGCCGTTGGATTGGTTTAGGATTTACGTTTGGGCCTGCATCAGTTATTCAAGAAGGTGTGGTGGTGGTTAGTTACCCTGAAGTTGATGTTGTTGATACAGCAGCAAAAGGGGCTGAGAAGGAAAGTGTGGTGAAACCAACGAAATAGAAAAAGAAGAGACAACAAAAAGGGGATCAGGCTACTCGAAAGAGGCCTGAATGGTTGGCGTCTCTCCATCACTGATTCCATAAAGATATTCTTCTTGAACATCAGAGGTGTGAAGAAGGCTGTCGCAAAGACGATCTTAACAAATCTTCTCAAGGAGAACTCTCCAAATGTTTTATGCATTATAGAATCGAAGATTAGGGTAAGAGATTTTCCAAGCCTTTTTTTTTTTTTAATAAGTTTGTGTTCTCTTTTGATTTTATTCATAAAAATAGGATTGATAAATTCCCAAATCGATGGGTGGTTTGGAAGTTGGGGTTTGGACGGCCTTCTATTATCTCCTAGTCTGACCAGCGTATTACAATAAGTAATAATTAGTTGCAATCTCGTGTTTTTTACTACTTTTGTTCAATCAAGCTGTATGAGAGCTGTGAGAAGGGAGTTGTGGTTAGTTATGGGTGTATTAAATATTTCATTAGCTCCATGAATAGTGGTTGGAGACTTCAATACCCACCCTAGCTTCTCATGAAAAAAGACTAGGGGCTTTGCCATTTGGTGCTATGATTGACTTGTTCTTTGTTGGCGATTTCTTCTCTATCTCAAAAACTAAAGAGGTTAAAGCAAGTGTTGTGGACTTGGGCCCGTATGGTGTTCCCTAATATTGATGTGGCATTAAAGGAGGCAAAAGTGGAGATTGATGACATTCAAGAGACTCTAGAGACTGTGGGGGTGAATGATGTTTTGTTTGGGCTAGAGGTGTTGGACAAGTGTGTGTCCATCAAACCCGGTTCGGTCCGGTTCAACCCGGTTCACCTTTGTATTGAACATTTATACATTTTAGTTTAATATTGTCACATGCGATATAAACTTTTTGAGCATTATGTGTCCGTAAGTTATACTTAAAATGGTACTCACGACTAGGGTTTGGGCTGGGCACCCTTATCAAATGGTCGTCGCATTGGGTATGCCTAGACATGTGATGTCAGGGTACGAATGCGAGTGCTCACATGTTTGACGTGTCCATTGGCGAAGAATCTACTTTGTCGGTTCCCTCATGTATTACTGCCAGATGTAGGAAGGGATAGACATGTGTCACCGACACCCTGTACCTGAGGGAACCCTGTCACTGCAAAGTGTGATCGCATTCTTTGGTTCATCAATGACTGAGACTCAAGCGAGTCAAAGCTGGTGTTCTGGGAATGGGTGAACACTTTGTGAGTGAAGGAGTTATCCAACACGGTCACCACTGCCCGATTGGGGAACACCAAGATAGAGATGCTCATGCGTGCATGGTCGGATCGAATCGGATCCGATCCGTTTTGAAAATGGTTTTGCAAAATTTATTTTACATAAAATGATACATTATTTATAGTTATTTCAAATAAAGTGTTTTATCGAGTTTTGCGGACCCGATCGGATGCACAGACGCTCTTATATGGACATGTACTATGGATTGGGGTTTGGCAGTACATGTGTGCATGCCCTAGATTCCATAATGATGGTGTTGATTAGTGGGGGGGGTTGTATATGATAAATTGTTATCATATAGGGAGTTATTTGGAATTTACTAATTTAATTGGCTCTTTATTTAATTAATGGATTTGGTGCTAATTGTAATTATCCATTAATAATTAAATAAAGAATCTAATTAATACTTTCCCTATTAGATTCTGCTTCTTCACCTGTGTAGCACTTTGAGTTTAAACAGAACTGCCAGACTGAGAGAGAGAGAGTCAGACTCTCACTAGGGCTCTATTAAATCTATCAAGGATTTAATTAAACCCTATTATTATAAATAGGGGACCATAAAACGTAAATGATGGCAGCTCTCCATGTTTTTGGAGCAGACACTCTCTCTCCTACGTTTTTGGTTTCTCTCTCTCCCTCTTGTGATCTCTCTTCTTCTTCTTGCTTCTCGCACCTGTGTTTGAGAGTTAGGGTTTGTGAAACCCTAGATCTGTGCTGAGGAGTTTGAGGGCATCTGGGATTGGTGTGTAGAACCCTGGTAACATCATTGGAGGTTCAGATCTGTTTGCTTGGAGCGCTCATTGGAGGAAGAACCACTGTCTATTGGAGGAGCAACACTTGAGGCTCACCAGGTTAGCAGTTCTTTATTAATTCCTTCTGTTCATTGATTACTAATATTCATGGGATGTGAAAGAAACTCGAATTGATTTATTTCCGCTGCGTATTCGAGTATGGGATGATCCCTCTTGCCATGTGATGACTAGAGATGTATTTTCTCTGTCCCTAATGTGTTCTATAATTGCGTGGGACACATGAGGGAAGGAGAAACCCTATTAGGGATGCACCAGGGTTCCCATGGGAGACCATGGAAAACCCTAAAATTAAAATGGGGCACCCATGGGACACCATGGGATAACCCAGGGCGTGCAATACCCTGATTTTCAGTTAATTGGTTTTCCTAGGGAACCATGTTTTTATCCCTGGACCGTTGTTTGACCAACAGTGTGGTATCAGAGCCACCTTTTCCACCCATGAATATTAGGTAATTAATGGTTAATATGATTATCATGAGTGGGATGCAAGTTGGCACATGGGTGGTTAGGATATGGTTGTTGTAACAACCTTCACATGTGCACATGGGTAGTTATAAGGTTGTTAGTGTGACAACCTACCCATGTGATGATGGATTTGGTTTGTTTTGTTTATTCCAATTATTGAAGCATATATCCAATTAGGTTGTGATTACTAATTTTTTATTTTAAAATTTTTTAATCATGTTCTATATGTGGGGGGGAGTGCACACTGCCAAGCCTCTGCGCACGCCCTTCCCCATGAACGCACCCTTGTGCGCATCCCCTTGCGGGCTGCTGCCTGCGGGCAGCAAGCTTGCGGGCTGCGGGCCTGCAGGCTGCTGTCCGTGGGCCTTGTGCCTATGGGCTGCGCAGGGAGTGCCTGCAGCCTGCGCAAGTGGGTTGCATGCACCCCCTAGTTTTCCCTCCAGTTTAACAATAAAAAATAAAAATAAAACAGATTTTTCAAAACAGAATGTTATTATTTTGTTTTATTTTTGGAGGATGATGATGGGTGAAAAGATTCCCTCTTTACCCATTTGCAATTAAAATGCGATTTTAATTTTATGGGCTTGGATACATGTTATCACATGCGATGTGGTGGTTCAATAATTGAAGGAATCCATATTTAAATTTTTGGTTCACTTGCTTTAATGCCCATGCATGAAATTATATTATGATGTGATTATGGGAATGGCATTCTAATAAATGGATGGATTGTTTATGTATGTGATACATGGGGTTATGGGTGGATGTGATGCTTCTCTCTCTTTCTCTCTCTTCCCCTTTCTTTTTTATAAACAAATGTACTCCACCCCATGGGCAGCCTAAATGGTGGGTTGGTTTCTCCATGCAGGGTTTCTTTATTATTATGGAAAGGAAAGTGTATAGAATTTTTCTAGGTTTCCATTGTAATTTTAGAGGAGTTAGGACTCCCAGGGCATGTAGATGGTGATCCACATGTGGCGCTCAAAGCTTATGGAGATGCAAGTCACCTACTTTGAAGACGTGATCGGGCGAAGGAGATGATCGAGGCGTGGCATCCATGGCATGATAAATGCATCCAAAGTTATTAGTTTTATTTTTATTGGGAGGGTTCTTTAATTGCTTCTGATAAAAATGCCGCCATCCCATAATCACTTTTAATTAATGTTGATGAATTATGTTGTTTAAATCTATCCATGTATGTGAGAGTTAATTAATCCCTCTTTATTCACAATACATGTATGATATGGACTAGTCTTAATCGGTAGACATGTCCATGGCCTCCAATTGAAGATAAATGTAGAAAGTGTGTGACATGACCCCGCATAAGCCGACATGACATTGCCAGGACCTCTGTCACACATTTATCTATATTTATCTCTATCTAGATACGTTAGGGTATGGATAGTGAGAGGGTACTGCGACAGTGGGCCATCTTTCATGATTCCATGATTCTAACTAATGCAATAGGTAAGTACATGACTTGGGTGTATGTCAGCCAACAGGATCTTGACATGACACCCAGGTGGCAAAAAAATATTAGAAGCCCATGAGGCGGACAGCTTAGTCCACACTACCATGGTGTGTATAATGACTCCCGACAGGGTAAGTTATGCATGCAAGGGTTGTAGGTATCCAATTCATCTTTTGGGTTATGAGGGAAACCCAAATCATGAAAGACCATTGATGTGTGTGTGCTCAATTTATTATTTTCAATGGTCATTAATTAGCATGTGGTTATTTACTTATGCATGTGTAGATTAATATATGATGGTAGCCGTTAATTCCAACCTGTTAACACTCATTAGCGAATACAAACTTAATTGTACAAACTATGTCGATTGGTACTAGAGCATTAAGTTGCTCTTGACTGCTGAAGGACTGTATACAGTTCTAGATGAACAAGTTCCTCCTCAACCCGACCTGAACAATTTTGAGGCAAATGAAGAGATGCAAGAGTTCCTCATGAGGGATTCCAAGGCATCACTCTATATCCTAGGATCGTTGGAAAAGTCAGTTGTAGACTCAGTCAAGGATATACGCACTGCTGGGGGTAAAATGGATAAGCTTGCTATATTGTTCAACAGACAGTTGACACACGCACATTCTGATGCGGTGAGTCAAATCCATAACTCCAAGATGTCCCAGGGGACTCCAGTGATGGATCATGTAATGAAAATGATCAATTTGTTTGAAAAACTGGAATCCATAGGGACTGATTTCAGCCTGCGATACAACAGTGATGTGATCTTAGCGTCACTCACTTCTGCCTACGCACCTTTTAGGATGTCCTACAAGATGTTCGAGAAGGAGATGGAGCTCACCGAGCTTGCTAATGCACTGGTAGAGACTGAAGCGTCATTGAAAAAGGACAAGGCTGAGGTCAATGCAACTGAGGCAAAGCCTTCTTCAAATGGGAAGCAGAAGAAAAAGGGAAGTAAGGGCAAGACCCTGAAAGCCAAGGGTGGGAAGTCTGGCAATAAAGGCATAGGCAAGTGCTTCTATTGCAAGAAGGAGGGTCACTGGAAAAGAAACTGTCGTGCTTACCTGGCAACTTTGAAAGACAAGAAGCCGGATGAAACAGAGGCTGCTAAAGAAGGTACATGTGATGTTCACGTTCTTTATGAGTCTAATTTGTCTTTTGAACCGACCAATTCTTGGTTGGTGGATAGTGGATCCACTGTTCACATTTAGAATGATTTGCAGGGGTTCAAGGAGACAAGGAACCTGGAAAGAAATGAAGTGCGTCTTTGGATGGGCACTGGAGCTGAGACCATGGCGTTGGCTGTGGGAAATTTTATTTTAAATTTTAGTTCTGCTAGTTTAGTTTTAAAGGATTGCTATTATGTACCCTCTTTCAAGAGGAAAATAATTTCAGTTTCAAAACTTGTTTTGGACGGATATAGTTTTTCCTTTAATTCTAAATTGATTATTTGTTTTAACAATTCCTTTGTGGCATCCAGATATATGCAAAGTGGTTTGTATTTTCTAGATTGCCCTATTAGAGCGAATGTTGTTTCAAATGTTGATTTGAAACGGAAAGGAGCTCCAGTGAACTCAACATATCTGTGGCATCTAAGATTGGGTCACATAAATGTGGACCGAATCAGTAGATTGGTGAGGGATGGGCCCTTAGAGAGTCTGAGGGTGGAACCATTCCCCACCTGTGAGTCATGCCTTCAGGGCAAAATGACCAAGAAACCCTTTTGCAATAAAGGTGCTAGAGCCACAGATCTGTTGGAGTTGATACACACTGACGTGTGTGGACCCATAAACATACAAGCAAGATATGGGTATGAGTACTTTATCACATTCATCGATGATTACTCTAGATATGGTTACATATACTTGATGCATAGAAAATCGAAAGCCTTTGATAAATTCAAAGAATTCCAAGTCGAGGTCGAAAGATAGCTCGATAAACGCATCAAATCCTTATGATCAGATCGTGGAAGGGAGTATCTATCAGATGAGTTTAAAGAACATCTCATATCCCAAGGGATAGTTAGTCAGCTAACTAATCCAGGCACACCACAACAAAATGGTGTATCCGAACGACGCAATCGGACCCTAGTGGATATGGTCAGGACGATGCTCACTTAATGGATTTGGTGCTAATTGTAATTATCCATTAATAATTAAATAAAGAATCTAATTAATACTTTCCCTATTAGATTCTGCTTCTTCACCTGTGTAGCACTTTGAGTTTAAACAGAACTGCCAGACTGAGAGAGAGAGAGTCAGACTCTCACTAGGGCTCTATTAAATCTATCTAGGATTTAATTAAACCCTATTATTATAAATAGGGGACCATAAAACGTAAAAGATGGCAGCTCTCCACGTTTTTGGAGCAGACACTCTCTCTCTTGCATTTTTGATTTCTCTCTCTCCCTCTTGTGATCTCTCTTTTTCTTCTTGCTTCTCTTACCTGTGTTTGAGAGTTAGGGTTTGTGAAACCCTAGATCTGTGCTGGGGAGTTTGAGGGCATCTGGGATTGGCGTGTAGAACCTTTGTAGCATCATTGGAGGTTCAGATCTGTTTGCTTGGAGCACTCATTGGAGGAAGAACCACTGTCTATTGGAGGAGCAACACTTGAGGCTCACCAGGTTAGCAGTTCTTTATTAATTCCTTTTGTTCATTGATTATTAATATTCATGGGATGCGAAAGAAACTCGAATCGATTTATTTCCGCTACGTATTCGAGTATGGGATGATCCCTCTTGCCATGTGATGACTAGAGATGTATTTTCTCTGTTCCTAATGTGTTCTATAATGGTGTGGGACACATGAGGGAAGGAGAAACCCTATGAACGATGCACCAGGGTTCCCATGGGAGACCATGGGAAACCCTAAAATTAAAATGGGGAACCCATGGGACACCATGGGATAACCCAGGGCGTGCAATACCCTAATTTTTAGTTAATTGGTTTCCCTAGGGAACCATGTTTTTATCCCTGGACTGTTGTTTGACCAACAAGAGGTTGATACAAAAACAATATACATTAAAGTAATGCAAGCTCAAGAAAGTTATGGCGTGAAAAATCAAGAATCAAATTGTTGAAAGGAGGAGATAGGAATTCAAGATTCTTTCACCTATCCACAATGGTACACAGGTCTAAAAATCAGATTTGTTATCTGATTAGGGAGGATGGGTCTAAGGTGGAGGTCTATCAAAAAATTACTGAGTATGTTGTGGATTTCTATGGATCTTTTCAAAAGGAGGTAGTGTTGGAGGATCATAATGAGTTGTTGGATTGTACACCAACTATCTTGGAGGTAGCGGATGTGGTGACTTTAGAACGTATCCCTAATAATGATGAGATTAAATAGGCTGTGTGGAATTTGGATCCTAAACAGTGTTCCAGGGCCAGATGGTTTTTTCAGGATTCTTCTTCAGACAATGTTGGGAGGTTGTGGGAGTGGATGTATATGGTAAAGAGTTTCTATAGTTTCGGGATAATGCCAGGGGGTACACAATTTCTTTTTAGCTCTTAATTCTAAAGTGGATGGGGCTGCTATTTTGGGTAAATGCAGGCCTATGTGTATGGTGAATTTTTGTGCTAAAGTGATAACGAAGATTAGTGTCTTCTAGGCTGAATCCTTATCTCCCTAAGATTATTTTTGAGGAGTAGGGGGCATTCCAAAAAATTGTAGTTCACTTTTTTTTCCAATATAAGCATGGCCTTGGCATTGGGAAATTTGATGTTTCAGTCAGCTCGGGGGGGGGGGGCGGGGAGGTATTGGTTTGAAGTTAGATGTGTAGATGTGTAGAAGGCTTATGACACCTTGTCATAGAAGTTTTTATTTGATGTGCTAAGAAAGTTTGTTTTTGGTGAAAAGTGGATAAGTTGGTTGCATCAGATATTTATCTCAACCAAGAGTTTTGTTTTGATGAATGGTGGTAAAGTGATCTTGCCTTTTCTTGAGTCTTGCAATTGGAAACTTTCTCATTGCTACAGAGAAGCAAATCAATAGCAGATTATTTGGCAAAGCTTGTGGTGAAATCGGGTGCTTCCTCCTCTAACCTTGTCTTCCCTAGATTTATCAAAGATCAGCTGGCTGATGATGCCTTGGGGTTGCCAAGATATAGATTTTGGTAGCCCTTGGGATTGTTGTGTTGGGTGTTGTCTAGTTTGTGGGTTATCGGTTGTGCTTTGTTTCTTTTGTTTGTTCTCTTTTCATTTCTTTGATTAATTCAAGGATCTTTTAGCACAAAAAAAAAAGAGGGGGCCGAGAAAAGGAAATCTTCTATTACCGCTTCTATTCATTTTAGCGAAGTGTTAAGTCATGGAAAATATTCTATTATCCTTAGATTGATTCTCCACAATATGGAGTATATAAAAGATTCCAAGAGATGCCCTAATCGGTGAGCATTGGAAGATTACAAAGAGATTACAATGGAATTTGGAATCCTTGGTAAAATAGAAACAGATATCACATGTGTTTCCTAAAATGAGAGGATACCGATCTTGAGTGTCCATAACGAGCTAGACTCTCAAGATCGGTTGATACACCCCCTCAAGTGGAAGGTCATTGAGAGTAGAGCTTCAACTTGTCCCGTAAAAATTCAAATTGCACATTAGAGAGTGCCTTGGTCATGATGTCCGCAACCTGGTCATTGGTAGAAATAAACTGAACTGAAAGTTGCCTCTTGGCCACTCTTTCACAAATAAAATGGAAGTCAATTTCAATGTGCTTGGTGCAGGCATGTAACACCGGATTAGAAGATAATTAAGTGGCACCAATATTGTCATACCACAGGATTGGGGGAGCCTTGATCGGAAATCCAATTTCATTGAATAGTGATTCAAGCCAAATTAGTTCAGCCGCTGCATCGGCTAGAACTTTGTATTCCAATTCTATAGAAGATCGAGCCACTATATTTTGTTTGTTGGAGCCCCAAGAGACTAAGTTTAGGCCAAGAAATATTGCAAAATCCTCGGTTGATTTACGATATGCACCATCACCTGCCCAATCCGCATATGAAAAGGTTTGGAGACGAAAATTAGTACTACGATGGAACAAGAGATCATGATCCTAGTGTGCTTCAGATAGCGCAAGATACGCTTGACCATTCCCCAGTGTGCTTCGGTCTGGGCGTGCATGAATTGACATACATGGTTAAAAAAGAGACATTTGATCGAGTCAGGGTCACATACTGTAATGCCCCAATAATTGAGCGATATAATGTAGCTGATGAACCCCAAACAAAGCTAACCAACTGGAGACAGCCACATGGCGGGACCAGGCAAGGCAGGGTGAACACCCCCCATTTGGGCGAACCCCCCTTGGGTGAGCTCCCCCACTTGGGCGAACTCCCCCTTGGGCGAGCTCCCCCATTTGGGGGAACTCCCCTTAGGTGAGCTACCCCATTTGGGGGAACTCCCCCTGAGCAACCTCCCCTTGGGCGAACCCCCCTCTTTTGGCGCGGACCCTATGCACATGGACAGACACGACGGACTCTAGGCCCCGCCTCCAATTGCAAGACGTACACTATCTCTAGGACTCTAGGCCACCGCCTATCAGTCAACGTACCCACAATGGACTCAAACACCCAGAATCTATCTACACTCTACCCACCAAGGATACCAAGTCTATCAAGGACACCATGTCTCGTGGGAAGACAACCAATCAAGGATGAGCCCTAATGCCCAAGAACTCTATCCACCACGAAAGCCACAGTACATCAACTGGGACTCTCCACACCGCCACGCACTACTATAAAATGCAAGGTACACAGCCCCATCTGGGGACAACTAAACTAATCTTGAATTCTACTATTCACTCATTTGTTTGCTCAGAGAGATATAACTTAGGCATCGGAGAGTCCTAGGCCGGAACCACACCGGTTCTCCTTTGTCATCCAGGGTCTTTTGCAGGTTATGGCACTCGAAGGACCGCTGAGCGATTCTCGACGCAACAATAGCATCAGAGAATAAAGCACCCCCTGAATCAGACGGTTTGCTAGTAGTTGCCATGGGCGTAAGGATGCCTTTACAATTAGGCATACCAGAATGATCTAGCAAATCACTAATGTACCGGGACTGAGAGAGAAATAACCTTGTAGAGTATGGTGTAGCCTCAATCCCTAGGAAAAAATGTAATGCACCCAGATCCTTGATGGAGAACTCGGTTGCAAGGGACGATAGCCAACGAGTGATCTGAGTTGAGGAGCTGTAAGTAATCAAAATATCATCAACATAAATGAGGACATACATTAAGTTGCCGCCATGATTGTAAATAAGAAGGGAGGGATCGGTCTTGGAAGCTTGAAACCCAAACTGGAGAAGGAACTGGGTGAATCGCTAGAACCAGGCACGAGGAGCTTGCTTGAGGCCATATAGAGACCTGTGTAGATGACAAACATGGTGGGGGTGAGTGGGATCAGTGAACCCAGGGGGTTGGATCATATATACTTCCTCAGTCAAATGCATGTGTAAAAAGGCATTATGAACATCCAGTGGGCGAATCGGCCAGTTGTAAGAAACAACAAGAGAAATAATAGTGTGGATCATGGTGGGTTTAATCATGGGGCTAAAGGTGTCAGTGTAGTCAATCCCATGCTGTTGGTGAAAACCCTTGGCCACCAAACAAGCCTTGTAGCGCTCAAGAGTTCCATTGGCCTTGCGCTTAACTCTATAAACCCACTTGCAGCACACCAAATTCATATCAGGGCAGGATGGTACTAAGGACCACGTACCATTACAAATCAAGGCATTGAATTATTCAGTCATAGCGGTTTTCCATTTAGGGATTTTATTGGGCTAAGAAAAGCAAGTTGGTTCAGGAGAAAATGTAGATTGGGAGGTGGTATTTAGGGCTTGAGGTGGATAGGGCCTGGTGCGAAGCTGCATAGGATGCACACAGTTGATTGGTGGAGGTAATGGTGGTGGGACTAGAATGGATGAGGACCCGACAGAAGGTGATGTTGAGATGATTGGAGAACCAGCAAGCAAACCATATAACTCCTGAAGAGGTCGAGTGCGATGACGAGGCGAGGGAGGAAACTGAGTTTGGGAGAGGGTGGGTGGCGTAGCCACAGGAGATGGGGGAAGTACTGGTGGCATAGGGGATGCCACACTGCTGGCTTGAGACTGAGGAGTGGGGGAGTCGGGTGGCAAGGGGAGAGGAGCAATGGCATTGGGAGGAATAGCCACAGGGGGACGTCCAATGGGAGCTACAGCCCAAGGAGAAGTGGGAGATGAATGAAATAATGGTGGAGATCCAAGTAGGGATGGGAGGGCAAAGGAAGAAGTGGTCTCATCGAATCGAACACGGCGTGCAATATAGTAATGGCCAGTTGCTTGGTCAAGGCAGCAGTAACCATGGTGATTGGGATTGTACCCAAAAAACACACAGGGAACGGATCGAAAATCCATTTTGTGAAAGAGTAGATGGAACGGTGAAATGCGAAGAAAAGTGTAGTCCGGACTTTTGTAAAAGACTAGATGGAACGGTGAAACATTATGGGAGATGTTGGAGGGCATACAGTTGATAAGGTAAATGATAGTTTCAAAAACGAAGTGCTAGTATTGCCTAGGGAACGATGCATGGGCAAGGAGAGACAAGCCAGTCTCAACAATACGACGATGATGCCTTTCGACAGAGCCTTGTTGCTCATGAGTGTGGGGACACGAGACTCGATGGGAAATCCCAAGAGAGGCAAAATAACTGGGGAGAGAATGATACTCACTACCCCATCGGTTTGAATGGACTTAATCGAGCGGGAGAATGACGCTCAACCAGTAATTTAAATTGAAAAAAACTACCAAACACATTAGATTTATTTTTCAGCAAATAAAACCAAATATATTTTGAGTAATCATCCACGAATATAACAAAATACCGATGTCCATCAATTGAAGGTTCAGGGGAAGGACCCCATACATCACTAAACACTAAATCAAGGGGAAAATAACTATGAGAACTAGATTCATTTAAATGAAGACGACTGGCCTTGCCTAACTAACAGGTAGGGTAGAGATTACGAAGATGAGAAGAGCTGCAAGGTAATTTATTTGCATGCAACATTGTGCGAAGAAGGCGTTCATGGGGATGACCCAAATGGGAATGCTGCCCATCCAAGCTGGTCCATTTGGCAATACTAGTACTAGCAGAAGGGGATGAAGAAGCGGTTGGGAGGGTGTACAAGCCATCTTTACTCGGTCCGGCAAGTAAGGTCACCTTGGTTACCTGATCATTGGCACAAAAATAGGAGAGGCGAAATCCAAAAAACACACCATTATCATGTGCAAAGCTTTGAACAGACAGAAGTGGTTTGGTAATAGAGGGAACATGAAGAATATTAGATAATTTAAAAGAAAGGGAAGAAGAAGAAAGACTTCCATTACCAACATGAGAAATTGGGAGACCCTTAAGTAGAGATTGTCAAAATCAGAATAGTTGTCGAAAGAGGACATAGACTGTAAGTCAGGGGTTACATGATGGGTTGCGCCAGTGTCAGGGTACCAGGTTAAAGTAGTAGATGGGGGATGAGAAGGGTAAGGGAGAAGGGGGGTTGTGCATGATTGGCCTAGGGAGGGTACGGTGGAGGTGGATAGTGAGGTTGATAAGAAAATTGGGTGGGATATGGGTTGGGTGGGTGATAAAAACAAGTTTGGGCCAGATGATTTGTTCGATGGCATACAGTGCAAAATAATCGACCACCGTGAGGAGAACCCCGACCACCCGTCCGCGGTCAAATCTGCCACAACCCCCACGACCACGAGAAGAACCCCAACTTGATGAGGAGGAGCCAGAGTCAGTAGAGGAGGGGGAGGGGGACTGTTGAACGGTATTGGCAGAAGGTGCTGTTGCAGGTGCTGGAGCTTCTATGAGAGAGAGCTTGCGAAAGCAGCGCATACTTTCATGGCTTAAGAGAAGCCCATGAGGTTCAGTATAAGTGGGAGATTGAGGCCGATTCAGAATGCCAGAGATGACTTCTTGAAGGTCATCACGAAGGGCACGAAGAACATGAATAGTAAACTCAATGGGCTTCAATGCATTACCAGAGGCAGCCAAGTCATCTGAGATGGACTTGGCACGCTGAAGAAGAAGAGGTACACCCTCGTCTGGTTTTTGCCGCAAATTTGTAAATCCAGATGAAGGGACATGAGCCTGGTTGTTGATGCAGAACCAAAGGTCTCATGCAATGTAGTCCAGCATTCATGGTTGGTTGCTTTATCCAATAGAAGATGGACGAGATTTTCTGATAGGGATGCCACAAGGAGACTTACAAGCTGGGATTCTTGCTAGATCCAGGCAGCAGCGTCAACAGGATCGGTATGGCAAGGATTAGCACCATCAAGAAAATTGAATAGGCCTTGGCCTTTGACGAAGGGCACAACTTGCTTGCGCCATACAAGAAAATTGGTTGGGGTCAATTTGATGGATAAAAAATGGTTTGCAAATGGGAATGTGAGTGGTGAAGTGGTGGAAGAAGAAGAGGAGATAAGAGAAGCAGCGGTAGACGATTGAGATGAGGGTTCGGTTGCCATTGGGGAGAGCACTGACTAGGGGAGAGAGGAGGGCACCACCATAGGAGAGAATCACCACGCTCGTTGGAGCCAAAGAAACTGCTCGGTGGAGCAGAAAAAGAATGCTTTGTGATACCATGTTAAGTCATGGAAAATATTCTATTATCCTTGGATTGATTCTCCATAATATGGAGTATATAAAAGATTACAAGAGATGCCCTACTCGGTGAGCATTGGAAGATTACAAAGAGATTACAATGGAATTTGGAATCCTTGATAAAATAGAAAGTGATATCACATGTGATTGGAGAAATCCATATCACATGTGTTTCCTAAAATGAGAGGATACCGATCTTGAATGTCCATAACAAGCTGGACTCTCAAGATCAGTTGATACGAAGGAAGTGTTATTGAGGGCCATTAAGATGTTGTTGGAAGAAAATAGAATCAAACTTTGGTTAGTCTGAGGGGTTTGGCAACCCCAGATGACCTATTATTTGCTGATGGCATTTTTGTGTTTATGAATGATTCTAATAGGTATGTTCGTAACTAGAAGCATTTCTTAACTAAGTACCAACAGTACTCTAGACAGCAAAATAACTTGGAAATAAGCAAACTGTTCGGCGGGAAAATTACTACAGTTAGGAAGATGAAGTCTTATTATGAGAAATATCGTTATGACTGTAGGTTGTATGAGGTTGTCTTCTACTCAGGTTGAAGATGAAGTCTGTTGGAAATTGCATCCATCTATTAGATTTATTGTTAAATCAGCCTGGGATGGAATCAGAGTATGGATTCCCAAAGTCCCATGGTTTTCTATTATTTGGGAAAAATATCTTTTGCCTTGACAGGCTTTGTTTGCATGGAGATTAATTCATGGGAAGGTTGTTGTGAGAAAATATTTTTCATTTATTTCTGGAATGTAATTATTCTAGGGGGATATGGAAGATGTATTTGGATTGTGTTGGGTTTACATGGCCGTTTCTAGGGTCGTATGGTGAGCTTATATGATTCAAATAAATAAAATTAATAGAGATAGAATGCAAAACTAAATCTAGCAAATCTTATCGGCTTCACAATTAAGAAAAGTAAAAAAAAAAAACAACACTTAACGTTTTTTTTTTAATTTGAATCCCTAGAACCTTCTTTAAAAATTTCTTCTAATTGAGATTTTTTAGAATTCTACTTTTTAACCAGGGAACTCTAAGACCTTGAAATTCCTGGACTCTTTACTTCATATCTTTTAGTTTGTGATGAGATACACAAGTAAAGAGGAAATGCAATGTGATAATGTCTAGCTAGTTCTGTTATTTAGTAAAGATTTGTAAACTATTAAACAAGAATCCAAAAAATGGTTCTATAGCGATTTTCTTGTACATTTTTTGGGTATATGATACAAAAGCAAAAATACATTTTTTTACTTCCTCAAAGCAATCATTACCATCCTTCTAATCAGAACTTTATCCAATACATGAAAATTAAAAAGAGAAAAAAAAAAAAAAAAAAGCCTCCTATACGAGTTAACTCTCCATCGAGACAAATGTAGGGTGATCAATTCACGAGAAAAATCATAGTAAATTCTCATGCTCCCTACTTGTGAATTACACTACTAATTAGAACCAAATGGTTGTTTTTTTGCCAAAGTATCTTATATCAAAGTATTCAGTTATTGTTGTCGAAGCTGATGGTGTTAGCTACTTTAGTATAGCTTGCATGGGGTAATAATATTGAAATATTTTTCTTTCTGTTGGCGACTTCCTAATTCATTACTCCAGTGATTGATTCTCATTAATGTTCAACCCGAGTTTTTCTTTAACACAGCTTAGGATTCCGTTTGTTAAAAGTCCCAAAAGATTGTTTTGGGTGAATTTAAGGACTTAGGTGGGTATGCTGGATGTTAAACATGTATTTGTAATTCATCTTTTACTTTAGTAATATACTTTGCTGACTTCTAGCAAAATTCAAGGATTTAGGTGTTGCTGCCTACTTCTTGGGGTTAAAGATGGACTCTCTACATCGTGTAGGGGCCTCTTTTTATTAGGGGTTTAGGTTTTGATACCATTCTCCTAGGATTGTCAATTTTTTTTTATTTTATCAATAAAATTTCCAAGGGTTATCTAATTTTGAAAAAAAAAAAGTTGTAATTTGTTTATTTAGATGAAATATCCAGAGATTATCTGTTCATTATTAATTAATATGAGTTGATATTAGATATATTCTCAGAATATGTAATTTTTAAATTAAAAAAAAATCGTGTCCACCTAGACTTAAGCTTCCAAATATTCGTTATATCCATATAAAAAAATAACCCCCCAAAAGTTTAGCAAATAAGAACTAATAATGAAGGCCTATTCATATCTGACATTTTTTGCTAAACGTCAAGAAATGGTTTTGGAGTATCAGTAAGAAAATGTACACAACAAGTTCTACTTGAACAAGAATGTCTATGCTCCCAGTGAGAGAAGTGAGAGAATTAGCTCTGATTGCTTTTATAGTAAAAGTGACATATATACCTACATGATTAATAGTTCATTTACATTATAGAAAAAGAAACCAAATATTAACCACGTATTACTTCTTCCGTCATAATCTCGACATTTGCGGCCCCCAGATTATAACTTATTATAGATTAAATCTATCATAACGGAGAAATAATGATTTAACAATTTCACAATGTTCATTTACATATTGAACAATGAAAAATAACACTAATTTTTTAGTGTAACTATGGTTTCTCTATTTTATTTTGTTTTGAATCTATATAACCGACCCCATTAAGTTGGGATAAGGCCGAGTTTGTTGTTGTTTTTGTTGTGCTAGATATATTCTAACTAAAATCAGGTTTGTGTTTGATGTCGAACGATAATAATTCTACCATTAATGCGAAAGACAAATGATCGATAAAATGAGACCATTCACACTAAACCTTGTTATGGATGTTTAGTAATAATCCACTATATCATTAACTATAAATAAAAACTGTAACAAATCTAGGGATACTTAACATAAGATTACAAATCAAGAGTCACTTAAAACAGTCTCAATGTAACCCCTACTATAATTCTTGAAACATGAAAACAAATATATACCAGTTCAACTCCATAGAAGGGGAAGGTAAGACTTTACCTTGTCTTCTCTTCCTGCATATATTCCTTTCTCTCTCTGTCTTGGACAAAAACACCAAAGTGATGGTCTCTCTTCGATAAGTGCCATAATTTGTTGTCGTGGTCGTCGTGGTCGTGGTGGAGGAGGAAGAGTAGCGTAAGCAATCCCATCCACATTTACATAGAAACAAGGATAATAAGGAAGTGGTGGATCAATATAAACGACTTCCTTTGAAGCATAAGGAACAATCATATTATTATTATCGGCATCTTTTTTTCGAAACTGAATTTCATAGTTGTCTTCCATGAAATCTAAACTGTAATCTGACTGTGTCTCTGAGTCACTCTGCAATTCATGATTGTTTCGTAACTTACGTCCGATTTTCAACATTTTGCGTATCAAAGCTTAAACCCTGCAATCATACAAACTTTGTAAGAGAGAGAGAGAGAGACAGAGAGAGAGAGAAAACAAGACAAGAGAGATGGAAATCGGGATGGAGATGGTACCTCTTCAGACTTCAGATACAGCAAGACACAAGTGACACAAACACACCACAGATATACAGAGAGAGAGAGGAGAGAGAGAGAGAGAGAGAGGTGGGAAAATCCGTCAAAACAATACTATGACCAATGGGAGGATGAAATTTCAATCCCCTGACATTGGAAATGATACAAGTTCACGTCGGGAGCAAGGGATTGGATAATCTTTTTCAAAAGGGTGCGACCCTTCTAGTTTTACCATCTTGTTCGTTTGACATTTTCCCTTTCAGACATTGAAAGGATGAAATTTTCATTCCCCCATCAAGGACGCTAGCTCACACCACCTTTGTATCTATGGTTGGTCAACGGTGGCCCCACAAGCACAATAAAGGGTCTTCAATGCAATTTATTGTTATCCTATTTTTGGACCAGGAATTTGCTGTCCATGATTCTGTGATTTGAGGATTTTTATCCTCTAAAGTGTGGTACACCACATTTGAAAATTCAACCGTTAAGACATAGACAGTGATGTCTTTTTATCTTCCTAAGTGTTGGGTGTAAAGTTGGATTCTCAAATGAGGTGCACTGGATAGTGCACCGCACTTGAGAGGATAAAAATCCGTGATTTGATATGAAAGAATCTGATACTTCCTCGTGTTAAGAGACTCCATAGGGATTTTCTCACCTCAATGTCTTTCCTTATGTAGGCCAAAATCGATTGTTATCTTTAACCGTCGGATTAAACTTTGGATGGTTGGTAATCCAAGATGAATTGGAGACCGTGATAAAAGAAGAAGGAAAGCAATTACATCATCCAACATTGAATCAAGCAAAAATAACCGTTAGATGCTCCCATTGTTGTCCAAAATCTCATTCTTGTACATGTACTTGTGTGGTAAGATATTGTTGTGGTGAATACTGCCAATGGACATAGGCCGTCAAATGCGCCAATCAGCACACCAAAGAGAAATACACAAGAGGATGTCCAAAGCTAGATCTAGGTTTGTCCTCGGATTCCTAAATCAGTTTTTCAGGGCAATCAATCAAGAGAGTGAGAACAAAAGTCAGTTCAAGGAAATTAGAACAAAATCAAGGTTCTTCGACTGTAATCGAATTAAGTCCAGAACTTGTTCTAGAATGGAGAGTTGAGTTCTCTCCTTTTCTCTGCTTTTTCTTGTGTATGTATCAAAGGTTTTCATCTAACCTTTATAGGCAATCAGGAGGATGCAACTTGATCTGACATGATGTGGTTGCCCGTCACTTACGATCCAAGGAAAATCAGCTTATGTGAGCAAGAATTAAGTGCATTGTGGGTCTCTTTTGGAATATATGAACATGCCTGCATTAAATGTCGCTGCTTTATATCACGACCCGATATGTTGATATACGGGACATTGATGACCCTTATCCGTTCCCCGTTAACGGAGAGTGATTAACGCCTACGTCGTCCTGATATCTATGTCAGATACAGGCTTTATGCTGTCCTGATATCCATGTTAGATATAGGCTTTATGCCATCCTGATATCTATGTTAGACATAGGCTTTATACTCTTCCGGCTGATATGCCACATAATGTTGGTTCCAAAGACTACCAAGGACCGATCTCAAATCTCGCCATGTGTTGATCATCCATAGCTTGATCTTTTAGTGATACATCATTTGCCCCCTCGCTTGCTGGACTCTGATAAAGCTTGGGGGAGCAAAAAATTTTGCTTTTGACGTTAAGTCCAAACCGCTCGGGGAGATGAGTAGAGAAAACTCCATTCACTAATCATTTTTCCCGATTTTACCATCACAATTTGTAGTTTAATCTCACACTGGTGAGAAGTGGCATAAACTGATCAGAATTGACCATCGAGGATAGTGGGTTCAAAACCAAAAGGTCCTGTTAATTGCTTTGTATCCCTAGGCGACAATGACACATATCCTCTAGATGTCGCTGCATGCCGCTCAAGGTTGCTTTTGGTTCTCTGACAATTATTCTCCTCGTCGATGCGAAAAGTTTCCTTTTTTGAAAAAGCGTCTTTCCATAATTGAAGATCTCTCAGATTGCCACTTGTTCTGCTATCATCAAGGAAGAAGGGACCCTCTTGGATAGTCGTTTTGGTTCTTTTATTCTGTGTAATCTAAATCGTCAATTGGTTTTTCAAATAGATCAAATTCCTACCTCTTCTCGTTTCCATAAACTGTTAACTTGTTGGTGTCTTCCTGTGTTTTCTCCAACCATTCTGCTATCTTCAAATTCTCTTTTCTTCAAGTTCGCTCTATCAGTAAGTTTCTAGTCCTCTTATTCCTTGATTATCATGACTCATCGTAGTGCTTTTGGTCCTACGAGACCAATGGAGAGGGTACAGCCTTCACCAACACAAAATGTAACACAAGCGGTTAATACTATGACCATCAAAGATTTAGAGTGTTTTACGGGCAGAGTTTTGGATTCCTGCAAACATAAAGGTTAGGATACCCCTTGAAAAGGAGAGAGCATGTTCTCGACCAACAGGGGAGGTTTGCTTGTATGAGGCTACCTTCCGAGCTGGTCTCCAACTTCATTTCCATCCTTTATTTGCGATGTATTGGAATGGTACCAACTGTACCTTGCCCAGTTCATCCCAAATTCTTGGATCATCATAATAGGCTTTATCCTCATCTGTGAGGGTCTAAATATCTCTCCTTCAACAAAACTCTTTGCATACTACCATCTAATTACAGCCAAAGAGGATTGGTATTACCTTAGTCATCGGTAAGAGTTGATACCAGAATTGTTATCAAAACTTCCTTCTTCCAAAAAGGGTTGGAAGAATAGGTACTTCTTTCATGCGACTTCCTACTTCGAAGGACATTCGATTCCCCATGGGGTGGAAACAAATGCCTAAGGAAAAGTACAATTAACTTCGTAGGGAGGTGCCCATGCTTGAACCTCAACTAGTTGTTGACCTATTTACCCTCAGGAGCGAGGCTCAACCCATTGATAAGCGTACTTTATTGGCCTATTAGGTCTCGATGAGTCTAGAAGGGAAAATTATCCTCTCAGGTTCTCTGCCAGGTACAGTTCCCTAGTGCCTCTAATAAGAGAGGGGTGGAACCCACCTGGGTAGTGTGTTCGGGTAGGGGTAAGGTGGTCATTTTTGCCCCCTATGAGAGGAACTGGACGAAATGTACCGGGCAGGGAACCTGAGAGGATAAAGATCCCTTAAGAGAGCGTCTACCAAGAAGGCCAAGGGTGCATCAAGAACCAATGAGAAGTCAAACTTGCAAGCCTCCCAGCCTAGAGGAGTCTTAATTTCCGATCATCCCAAGAAGAAGAGGGCTTCTTCCGATTATGAGGGGCCTAAATCACATAAAAGGGCTAAGTTGGCTTCACGTGATGTTGCCCCTAGAGGGAGGGGACTACTGAAGTAGTCGGGGAAGAGGGGGAGGTTGCTAGATCCCCTGATAAGGGCAAGGATTGCCCAAGATGTGGGAAGTAGTCGGGCCATTGGCACCCTCCATGTTGTTGAGCTTCAATGGATACCGCACCCTCTTGCCCAATACTAGGTGGTCTCATAGAGAGATCTGGCCTGATGATCGATGCTTGAAGGGCATGGATCTCAGGCTACAAGGGTCCCAATGCGATAAGAGATCAAGAACAATACCAAGGAGAACCGAAAGATTCAGATGATGAATTTGTCACAACGTAGGATGAAGGAACTTTATCTCAGACGCAGTCCTTTTTATGAGGGTCAGGGGTTCGTTTCTTTAATGAGGGAGGAGGTCCTGTTCAACCCTTCTGGAATTTTAATGAGAATAATACCATCTTGTCAAATCCTAGGGTTAGCAACAAATTCATCCGACAATCGCGGTTGCCTATTGACAAGGACGTTTTTTCTACACTTGAGCAAGAGAAGCTCATTGAAGGAGGTTTTGACTACATATGCAGAGTGAGGCTCTTAGGAACAATTCTGATTCCATACCATAAATTGTTCTTTTTAGAATTTTGATGTCTCACTTTCTTTTCCATCTTGCAGGGTCACCTAGGTATGGTTGAAATCCTTCAGCATTTTGATTCGTCTTTCAAGGAGGCAGAATGATTTATGAGGAGTGTAGACAAGAAGCCATACTGATATTGTCCAAAATGACTTTCCCCTTTTGAAATGCACCTTGTTCTTCAAACACCAGCCCAGGCAATTTAACCGCCAGTCTCATCGCCATCACTTTAGAAATTGTCTTACAGAGAAAATTACCCATACCAATAGGCCGGAATTTATCCAATGATTGAACCCCTTCAATTTTTGGAATCAAGGTAATAAAACAATAACTCTCTGAGGAAGCTTCCCAGAAGAGAAAAAAAAATTCACTGTTGCACAAAAATCACCAGGCACCACCTTCCAACATCTTCTAAAAAAAAGCACCTAAAAAACCATCCGGACCTGGATAGCTATCCGGATCAAGGTCCAACACAGCAATTCTAATTTCCTCCGAAGAGGGGATCATCTTTAAACACATATTATCCACCTCATTAATTTCACCACAAATAAAATCTAGAAGGTCGTCATGAGAAGGCAGGGGAACTTTTTTATGAAAGGATTCATAATAATTAGCAATATTAGCCTGGTTAGAGATTACCTCAGCATTCTCCTTTTTGAGAGACCGAATAGTGCTTTTTCCACTACAAATACAAATTTGGTTCGAAAGGTAGAAAAAATTAGAATTCCTGTCGCCTTCTTTAAGCCATCTGATACACAATTTTTCCGCCCATAATTTCTCATGCAACTCTGCTGCCTTAGGCAGCGCTGTCTTAGCATCAACCTCTTGGTTAAATAGAATATCGAACATGCCATTCGCATCTATACTTGTCTGTACCTCCTTCCACTTAGCCACCGCATCATCAAGAGCAAAATTCATATTGGGAAAAGCAGATCTAGCCTAGTGATGAGCACATTTATGTGTGAAATCTTAGGGCATAAAGCATACGTTTTATCACATTGGACAGAGTTACTTTGGTGCTTTCTTGTGCTTTTCAGGTTTTGGGCTATTTTGGGCTACTCTGGACTATTGGGAGCTGCATGTCCCAAGTTACACGTAAAGTTGCCATTTTTCTTTCCATGGCTGTAAAGACGACTAAATTTGGAGCAAGATGGGCATGACGGAACGGAAGTATGCATTCTTTTAGGCCACCATGCAATCGATTATTCTTTTCAGGCCAGGAAAGGATAATGGGTCAGAAAGGAGCTGTAGTGCAAGCCCATAGTCATTTTGCCACTGCCCAAAGACATTTTTGACATTAAAGAAGGTACTTCTAAGTAATGGTGGAGATCTACTGCAAGTACAGGATTGTTTTGGTAATTTTTCATTCTTGAAGAGAGAGAAGGACTGCTACCCACATGGGGGGACCCACACTATCACAGGGTTCCATGGTTTTTGAAGGCCCATAGCTGTCCACGATTTTTAGAGGGTGTACACACCCTCCATAATTTTTCTAGAGGACTTAAGGGGTATTTGATTAATTGATTGAGTGGAATCCTAGTCATCACCCGTATGTACTGGGATTGTACTGGGATAGATTTCAAATACCCCTAGTCATCACACATCCTCCAGCTTTTCAAGGGCACTTTTGGAATTGTACTGGGATAGATTTCTTTTGAAAATATTCTTTCATCCATGGAAGGTTGAAAAGTCAAAGATGCCTTGATCTCATTGCTTGGAGAAGATATCTACAAAGAAAAAGGAAGCACAAGTTAGAACTAGAAAGTTACTTTTGTAAAAATAGAAGGTTTATGTAGCTAGGATTCTCTTCTCTCCCTCTTTCTATTTTTTATCTTTTTTCTTGGGAGTCAAGCATTGTAAAGGAGGAAGGAGAAGGGAATATTCCCTATTTTTGGATTCTCTTCTCCTTCTCTCTCTCCCCTCCACGATTTTTAGAAGGAGAGAGCCCCCAAAATCGTGGAGGCCTCTCTACCTCTTCCTTTTTCTCCCTTCTTCTCTCCTTCCCCATATAAATACCCCTTGCCCTTTGGGTTGTAACTAGTTAGTTCTAGTTCAGTTTTTAAGTTAGTTTTAGTTTAGTTTTAATTCAGTTTTTAGTTCAATTAATTTGTGAAATTTCTTCTTCTCTTCTTCTAGTTTTTGGTCTTCTAAGCTTTAGTTTGATTTTATGATTTTAATTTTATGGTTGTAATGCTTTTGATTTATGCTTTAATTTTATGTCTTCAATATGGTTGTAATAATTCTAGTTTAGTTTTAAGCTTTCTAGTCTAAGTTCCTAAGTTGATGACAAGACTTGAAGATTTAGAAGAGGAAGCCATGCAAGGTTTGTTCAAGTATTCAAGCTCTTCAACTACATTCATGCAAGCAATTTCAGTCCGATTAAAGCACATCCAGGTTTTTACTCTCTAAACTCTTAAACCCATTCTCCCTCTCTTCTATATCATTCTCCTTCTTCTTCTTTTGTTTTTTTTTATGTGGTTGTGGTGTGTGGCTGCAATTTATCCCTTCCAATCCGCGTTAGTTTGATAGGTTAGATGGATATGTGTTAGGACGCCAATTTAATTCATGCCAATTTAATTCGTTAGATGCTTGTGAGTTAGGATGCGTTAATTTATTAGTTTAATTAGTTTAATTTAACACTTTAATTTGGTTCACTTTGCATTACTTTAAAGTGAGTAAAATATGAAGGCGTATATCTGCTTGGTTGTGGTGTGTGGTTGCAATTTATCCCTTCCAATCCGCGTTAGTTTGATAGGTTAGATGGATATGTGTTAGGACGCCAATTTAATTCCAATTTAATTCGTTAGATGCTTGTGAGTTAGGACGCGTCAATTTGTTAGTTTAATTAGTTTAATTTAACACTTTAATTTAGTTCACTTTGCATTACTTTAAAGTGAGTAAAATAGGGTGGTGTATATCTCCTTGAGTTCGACCCGGAGCTACGATTGATCCGTACACTTGCGGTTATTATTTCTTGCAAACACCTAGAACCAAAGAACCTATTTCAGACCTTTGAGATTTTTACAAAATTCAAGAATGGGGTTACCAACAATCTCTCCTTGCCAATAATCAACCACCACCCTTAAGAAATCTTCATGCTCCAAGTAGAACTTGTGAAAACGAAATAGACAGTTAGCGGGCCGAGTAACACACTCAAAAAAAATCAATATAGGCGAGTGATCCAAAGCAATATGGGGCAGCACTCTCTGAGCACAGTCTTGAAACAATGATAACCAGTTTTGAGAGTAAAACCCTCTATCCAAGACTGGTACATTACCCATCCTATTATTTGACCAAGTAAAAAATTTCCCTGAGACGGGGCTTTGATCAACGACCAAGAATCAACCATGGCCTGAAAATCCACTGTCGAGCTGAGGTTGAAACAATCCGGGCCTCTTTTTTCACTGGACAACGGAGTTGCATTAAAATCCCCCACCAAGCACTAAGGACACGGGTTCAAGGCAATGTTCACAAGGTCTAACCAAAGATCCCTCCTCTTGGCACGAAAATAATTTGCATGGACAAAAGAGATAAGAACTCTTTGGCCCAACCAATCCACCTCAATAATAAGTTGCTGATCAGACAAAGAGAAACTAGAGGGCCTATTCATGTTAGCTTTCCACATTACCCACAAATTTGGGCACCCTTCCCTCTGGGAGTTGGCAATGACATCAGCCGCAAAGCCAAGTTTATTGAAAAACAAAGAATGAAATTTACCCACTTCGACCATTGGCTGCGCCATGCAGATCACATAAGGAGAATGATCCTTCAACAGATTACATGAGGCCCTTCTACCAGCAGCCTTCTTCACCCCTCTGATACTCCAGAAGAGAACCTTCATCAACACTTGGAAGAAGAAGCCTTGTCAGTCCTTTTAGACAGACCGTTATTCTTAGCTTTCTTAGACAAGGCCTCTCCACTATCTATCACAAAAGGGATACCCTTGGCTGTGGCATCAACCGCTTGAAATTCATAATATGAGCTCCGAGTTCTAACCGTTCGTGATGATTCCACAACCGAAGACAAACCACCATGCGAGGCAAAGCCTCTACCTCCACCACCACGGCAAGAAGCTTCCTTAGGTCTTCCCCCACCCTGATCACTGTCAATAGCGCCCACACCATGCAGACCTTGAGAAGTAGGAATCACGTCATTCACTCCAGGGATCAACGAATCCTCCATAATATGGTCGCACACCTGGTCTGTGCCTACTACAGAACCAGCCTCACAGTCAGAAATGTCCTCCTCTCCACTCAAAACTGGGTCCAAACCTGACCCAACTTCAGCTAAGTTGCAAGCCGGGTTGGATGCAGCCAAGACACACAGATCCACAATCAGATTTATATTTCCAAGCACTGAAGAATCAAAATTTGGGGTTTGAAAGGCATGAGATCGTGGATGGTCCATGAAAGCCACGTGATTGGGACCAACATGGGAAGGTCCCAAAATAGGAGCGGTCTCCTGAGAGGGAATCAAAGTTGTATTTTCTCCAGAATTAGAAGGAGAAACCGCCTGATTATTCTCCACTATAGCACGATTCTAGGGATGTACATCACCCAAAATGGAAACACATCATGTGGGGATCCTCCACCAAGAGCAGCCTGAACTGGCAGAGCACCACCAAGATTTGATTGAGCACCACCACGGACACCACCGCCATAAAGTTCACCGCCACCCCCTGTTGCCTGAGCAGGCTGAGAGCCATCACCGAGAGCAGCCTGATCACCTCTACGAGCAACAGCATTTTGAGTAACCAACACACCACCATAAGAACTTCCACCACTTGAACTGCCCCCGCGAGGAGCAACTTCAAACCGAGCCAAATCCGGCCTTGGTCTCACATCCTCCTCACCCTGTGATGCTCTGGGGTGCCCCTGGTTAAGACCCCGACGGGCAGCCTTGGATTCATCTTCTTGCTTCAACCTACAACCAGAACTAACATGGCCCACCTTCTTGCAATAGCCACACCCATCAAGCTCGTCTTCATAAACAGCAAACTGCTTGAAGAAAAATTGTTCCTTAGACCCAGGTTACTTGCGCTCAACTAAGAATTCGTAAATTCTGGAAAAAGGAGAGTCCTCCACCTCCACCAAAACCCAAGCAAAATGACCCATAACCTTTTTGCGGGTACGCCTGTCTAGAGCCACAGGCCACCTAATCATCTTTGCCACTGAGAGGAGGATATTTTCATGCCAATACTCGAAGGGGAGATCCGGAAACCTTACCCATTCGAGCTTCATGTCAACGTGTTAGTCATGGACACAGAAATTCAGCTTCCAGCGTTGAAACCGAATATGCTTCCTGCCAAACCTCACAGGAGACCTTCTCCACATCTAGGACCTGTCACTTTCCAACGAGAATTGAAAGACCACATACCCCTTGCCCAAAGCCGTCATAGTCATCCCCCCCTTCAGGGACCAATGCTTCCTCGTAACTGCACGGAGAGCATCCAAAGATCCAAGATGAAAGTTAATCTAACCGATCAGAGCAAATTGAAACATCGCTAGACTTTGCTCGTACTCTGCTTGAGGAATGACGATCCTCATAATGTTTCCAGCCTGAATAGGAGATGGCAATGCATCGATATTCACCTTGCTAGGGCCTCCTACCGCCGCAACATAAGAAGGTTTGGCAATCCCAATAGCTCCTGCCCCTCCCTTCCCATCCTAGGTTCTTGCATCCGAATCTCGACCCAAACTACCTTGAGCCTCTTCCCCAGAAACTGATTCATCATCACCAATAACCACTCCTCTCCACATCCTCTCACTCTCTCCCTAAAATAGAGAGTGAGAGAAGTGTCAAGCTCAAGATTGCCATTGTTGAGTTTGGGGATTTCGGTCAGTTCTTAGCCAAAACTCTAATCCTCCAAGGCCACACTGTCTTGGCCTACTCCCGATCCAACAACCACACTGCTATTTGTTGGACAAGTGTGTGTCCATCAAACCCGTTTCGATCCGGTTCAACCCGGTTCACCTTTGTATTGAACATTTATACATTTTAGTTTAATATTGTCACATGCGATATAAATTTTTTGAGCATTATGTGTCCGTAAGTTATACTTAAAATGGTAGTCACGACTAGGGTTTGGGCTGGGCACCCTTATCATATGGTCGTCGCATTGGGTATGCCTAGACATGTGATGTCGGGTATGAATGCGAGTGCTCACATGTTTGATGTGTGCATTGGCGAAGAATCTACTTTGTCGATTCCCTCATGTATTCTGCGGATGTAGGAAGGGATAGACATATGTCACCGACACCTGCACTGAGGGAACCTTGTCACGCAAAGTGTGATCGCATTCTTTGGTTCATCAATGGCGAGACTCAAGCGAGTCAAAGCCGGTGTTCGGGAATGCGTGAACACTTTGTGAGTGAAGGAGTTATCCAACACGGTCACCACGCCCGATTGGGAACACCAAGATAGAGACTCATCTGTGCATGGTCGGATCGAATTTGGATCCGATCCGTTTTGGAAATGGTTTTGCAAAATTTATTTTACATAAAATGATACATTATTTATAGTTATTTCAAATAAAGTGTTTTATCGAGTTTTGCGGGACCCGATCGGATGCACAGACGCTCTTATATGGACATGTACTATGGATTGGGGTTTGGCAGTACATGTGTACATGCCCTAGATTCCATAATGATGGTGTTGATTAGTGGGGGGGTTGTATATGATAAATTGTTATCATATAGGGAGTTATTTGGAATTTGCTAATTTAATTGGCTCTTCATTTAATTAATGGATTTGGTGCTAATTGTAATTATCCATTAATAATTAAATAAAGAATCTAATTAATACTTTCCCTATTAGATTCTGTTTCTTCACCTGTGTAGCACTTTGAGTTTAAACAGAACTGCCAGACTGAGAGAGAGAGAGTCAGACTCTCACTAGGGCTCTATTAAATCTATCTAGGATTTAATTAAACCCTATTATTATAAATAGGGGACCAAAAATACGCAGAAGAGCAGCTCTCCATGTTTTTGGAGCAGACACTCTCTCTCCTACGTTTTTGGTTTCTCTCTCTCCCTCTTGTGATCTCTCTTCTTCTTCTTGCTTCTCTCACTGTGTTTGAGAGTTAGGGTTTGTGAAACCCTAGATCGTGTCTTGAGGAGTTTGAGGGCATCCGGGATTGGCGTGTAGAACCTTGGTAGCACCATTGGAGGTTCGGTCTGTTTGCTTGGAGCGCTCATTGGAGGAAGAACCACTATCTATTGGAGGAGCAACACTTGAGGCTCACCAGGTTAGCAGTTCTTTATTAATTCCTTCTGTTCATTGATTATTAATATTTATGGGATGCGAAAGAAACTCGAATCGATTATTTTTCGCTGCGCATTCGAGTATGGGATGGATCCCTTTTGTCATGTGATGGACTAGAAACGAGTTTTCTGTCCCTATTGTGATAATTAATTTTATGGAATGCAATAGGGAAGGAGAAACCCTAATAGGGATGCACCAGGGTTCCCATGGGCGACCATGGGAAACCCTAAAATTAAAATGGGGCACCCATGGGACACCATGGGCTAACCCAGGGCGTGCAAAACCCTAAAGATAAATATCTTGGTCTCCCTAGGGAACCATGGTTTGATCCCTGGACCGTTGTTTGGCCAACAGTGTGGTATCAGAGCCACCTTTCCCACCCATGAATATGAGATAATTAATGGTTAATATGATTATTATGAGTGGGATGCAAGTTGGCACATGGGTGGTTAGGATATGGTTGTTGTAACAACCTTCCCATGTGCACATGGGTAGTTACAAGGTTGTTGGTGTAACAACCTACCCATGTGATGATGGATTTGGTTTGTTTTGTTTATTCCAATTATTGAAGCATTTATCCAATCAGGTTGTGATTACTAATTTTTATTTTAAAATTTTTTAATCATGTTCTATATGTGGGGGGGGGGGGGGGAGCGCACGCTGCCAAGCCTCTGTGCACGCCCTTCCCCATGAACCTACCCTTGTGCGCATCCCCTTGTGGCTGCTGCCTGGGCAGCAAGCTTGCGGGCTGCGGGCCTGCAGGCTGCTGTCCGTGGGCTTTAGCCTACGGGCAGCAGGCCTGCGGCCTGCAGCCCAAGGCTGCTGTCCGTGGGCCCTGTGCCTATGGGTTGCGCAGGGAGTGCCTGCAGCCTGCGCAAGTGGGCTGCATGCACCCCCCTTGTTTTCTCTCCAGTTTAACACAAAAAAAAAAAAAAAAAAAAAAAAAAAAAACAGATTTTTCAAAACAGAATTTTATTATTTTGTTTTGTTTTTGGAGGATGATGATGGGTGAAGAGATTCCCTCTTTACCCACTTGCAATTAAAATACGATTTTAATTTTATGGGCTTGGATACATGATATCACATGCGATGTGGTGGTTCAATAATTGAAGGAATCCATGTTTTAATTTTTGGTTCACTTGCTTTAATGCCCATGCATGAAATTATATTATGATGTGATTATGGGAATGGCATTCTAATAAATGGATGGATTGTTTATGTATGTGATACATGGGGTTATGGGTGGATGTGATGCTTCTCTCTCTTTCTCTCTCTCCCCCTTTCTTTTTTATAAACAAATGTACTCCACCCCATGGGCAACCCAAATGGTGGGTTGGTTTCTCCATGCGGGGTTTCTTTATTATTATGGAAAGGAAAGTGTATAGAATTTTTCTAGGTTTCCATTGTAATTTTAGAGGAGTTAGGATTCCCAGGGCATGTAGATGGTGATCCACATGTGGTGCTCAAAGCTTATGGAGATGCAAATCACCTACTTTGAAGACGTGATCGGGCGGAGGAGATGATCGAGGCGTGGCATCCATGGCATGATAAATGCACCCAAAGTTATTAGTTTTATTTTTATTGGGAGGGTTCTTTAATTGCTTCTGATAAAAATGCCGCCATCCCATAATCACTTTTAATTAATGTTGATTAATTATGTTGTTTAAATCTATCCATGTATGTGAGAGTTAATTAATCCCTCTTTATTCACAATACATGTATGATATGGACTAGTCTTAATCGGTAGACATGTCCATGGCCTCCTATTGAAGATAAATGTAGAAAATGTGTGACATGACCCCGCATAAGCCGACAGGACATTGCCAGGACCTCTGTCACGCATTTATCTATATTTACCTCCATCTAGATACGTTAGGGTATGGATAATGAGAGGGCACTGCGACAGTGGGCCATCTTTCATGATTCCATGATTCTAACTAATGCGATAGGTAAGTACATGACTTGGGTGTATGTCAGCCGACAGGATCTGGACATGACACCCAGGTGGCCGAAAATATTGGAAGCCCATGAGGCGGACAGCTTAGTCCACACTACCATGGTGTGTATAATGATTCTCGACAGGGTAAGTTATGCATGCAAGGGTTGTAGGTATCCAATTCATCTTTTGGGTTATGAGGGAAACCCAAATCATGAAAGACCATTGATGTGTGTGTGCTCAATTTATTATTTTCAATGGTCATTAATTAGCATGTGGTTATTTACTTGTGCATATGTAGATTAATATACGATGGCTGCCGTTAATTCCAACCTGTTAACACTCATTAGCGAATACAAACTTAATGGTACAAACTATGTTGATTGGTACCGAGCATTAAGTTGCTCTGATCTCTTGAAGGATCAGACTACAGTTTTAGATGAACAAGTTCCTCCTCAACCCGACCGAACGATTTTGAGGCAAATGAAGAGATGCAAGGATTCCTCATGAGGGATTCCAAGGCATCACTCTATATCCTAGGATCGTTGGAAAAATCAGTTGTAGACTCAGTCAATGATATACGCACTGCTGGGAGTAAAATGGATAAGCTTGCTGAATTGTTCAACAGGCAGTTGACACACGCACATTCTGATGCGGTGAGTCAAATCCATAACTCCAAGATGTCTTAGGGGACTCTAGTGATGGATCATGTAATGAAAATGATCAATCTGTTTGAAAAATTGGAATCCATGGGGACTGATTTCAGCCTGCGATACAAGACTGATGTGATCTTAGCATCACTCACTTCTGCCTACGCACCTTTTAGGATGTCCTACAAGATATCCGAGAAGGAGATGGAGCTCACCGAGCTTGCTAATGCACTGCTAGAGGCTGAAGCGTCCTTGAAAAAGGACAAGGCTGAGGTCAATGCAACTGAGGCAAAGCCTTCTTCAAATGGGAAGAAGAAGAAAAAGGGAAGTAAGGGCAAGACCCTGAAAGCCAAGGGTGGGAAGTCTGGCAATAAAGGCAAAGGCAAGTGCTTCTATTGCAAGAAGGAGGGTCACTGGAAAAGAAACTGTCGTGCTTACCTGGCAACTTTGAAAGACAAGAAGCCGGATGAAACAAAGACTGCTAAAGAAGGTACATGTGATGTTCACGTTCTTTATGAGTCTAATTTGTCTTTTGAACTGACCAATTCTTGGTTGGTGGATAGTGGATCCACTGTTCACATTTGCAACGATTTGCAGGGGTTCAAGGAGACAAGGAACCTGGAAAGAAATGAAGTGCGTCTTCGGATGGGCACTGGAGCTGAGACCATGGCATTGGCTGTGGGAACTTTTATTTTAAATTTTAGTTCTGCTAGTTTAGTTTTAAAGGATTGCTATTATGTACCCTCTTTCAAGAGGAAGATAATTTCAGTTTCAAAACTTGTTTTGGACGGATATAGTTTTTCCTTTAATTGTAAATTGATTATTCATTTTAATAATTCCTTTGTGGCATCCGGATATATGCAAAGTGGTTTGTATTTTCTAGATTGCCCTATTAGAACGAATGTTGTTTCAAATGTTGATTTGAAACGGAAAGCAGCTCCAGTGAACTCAACATATCTGTGGCATTTAAGATTGGGTCACATTAATGTGGACCGAATTAGTAGATTCGTGAGGGATGGCCCCTTAGAGAGTCTGAGGGTGGAACCATTCCCCACATGTGAGTCATGCCTTCAGGGCAAAATGACCAAGAAATCCTTTAGCAATAAAGGTGCTAGCGCCACAGATCTGTGGGAGTTGATACACACTGACGTGTGGAGACCCATAAACATACAAGCAAGATATGGGTATGAGTACTTTATCACGTTCATCGATGATTACTCTAGATATGGTTACATATACTTGATGCGTAGGAAAACGGAAGCCTTTGATAAATTCAAAGAATTCCAAGCCGAGGTCGAAAGACAGCTCGAGAAACGCATCAAGTCCTTACGATCAGATCCTGGAGGGGAGTATCTATCGGATGAGTTTAAAGAACATCTCATATCCCAAGGGATAGTTAGTCAACTAACTAATCCAGGCACACCACAACAAAATGGTGTATCCGAACGACGCAATCGGACCCTATTGGATATGGTCAGGACGATGCTCACTTATAGTGAGCTGCCTCTTTCTTTCTGGGGGTACGCTTTAGAGAAGGCGATATATATCTTGAATAGGGTTCCATCTAAGTCTGTAGCCAAGACACCCTTTGAGTTGTGGAAAGAGCGAAAGCACAGTATTCAACACCTTAGGGTATGGGGTTGCATAGCACATGTGCGAAAGCAACAGACAGACAAGTTAGAATCCAGGACTTCGAGATGCTATTTCTTAGGCTACCCCAAAGGCACGATAGGCTATTATTTCTATGACCCAGTTGACCAAAAGGTCATTGTAAGTAAACATGTCACATTTTTTGAGGAAGAAATGATGACCCAGAGGTCCGAACCAGTAGTCATAAAAGAGCTATCAGATGGCTCAGAAATGTCACTTCCAGAAGTGAGACCAACTAACATACCCGCTGAAATACCAACACCTGAGGAACCTCGACGCAGTGGGAGGACTGTTAGACCACCCACCAGGCTAACTCTTCTAACCGAAGAGGAAACAGTGGAAGAGTTCCACATGGTATCGATTGAATCGGATGATGATCCGATGACATACTCTGAGGCTCTAAAGGATGTTGATGCCACTAGGTGGCTGGAAGCAATGCGCTCTGAAATTGATTCGATGCATTCCAACAAGGTCTGGACTCTAGTCGATCCACCACTTGGCGTCAAGCCGATTGGATGTAAATGGATCTTCAAGAGGAAGAAGGGCGCAGATGGAAAGGTCGAGAGATTCAAAGCGAGACTGGTGGCAAAGGGTATAGACTATGAGGAAACCTTTTCACCAGTAGCGATGATGAAATCCATCAGGATTTTATTGGCTATCACAGCTCACTTTGATTATGAGATCTGGCAGATGGATGTGCAGACTGCATTTCTAAATGGATTCCTTCAAGAGGAAATCTACATGGAATAGCCAGAGGGGTTCTCTTCCTTGGAGGAAGAAAGAAAGGTGTGCAAATTGCAGAGGTCCATTTATGGGCTGAAGCAGGCTTCCAGGAGCTCGAACATCAGGTTTGATCAATCAATCAAATCATTTGGTTTTGATCAAAACATGGATGAACCATGCGTTTATAAGAAGATCAGTGGGAGGGCAGTATGTTTTCTTGTTTTATACGTAGATGACATATTGCTGATTGGTAACGATGTAGGATTCCTTTCATCAGTAAAACAGTGGTTATCCACAACGTTTTCGATGAAAGACCTTGGTGAAGCTAGCTATATCCTTGGGATCAAACTCGTAAGAGATCGCCAAAAAAGGATGCTAGGCTTGTCACAGGCTACCTATATAGACAAAGTCCTGGCCAGATTTAGTATGGAGAACTCCAAGAAGGGAAGTGTTCCCTTCAGACATGGAGTCAGTCTTTCCAGATCACGATGTCCCCAGTCTCAGACGGACATTGAAGAGATGAAGAGGATTCCCTATGCCTCAGCAGTAGGAAGTCTAATGTACGCTATATTGCGCACAAGGCCGGACGTCTGCTATGCAGTAGGTATTGTGAGTCATTACGAGTTTAATGAGTGGAGGTGCCATTGTATAGAGGAGTACAAAATAGAAATCTATAGCGGATCCCTATTTTTTATGAACACCTTACATCATGTGATGCGGCTAATAAGGTGTTTGGGTTAGGAAGTTCCTAACATTTCTGGAGTAGTCCCTGATCTTGTCAAGGGCCCTATTCCCCTGTTATGTGACAACAGAGGGGCCATTGCACAAGCTAAGGAGCCTAGGGCTCATCAGAGGAACAAGCACGTGCAGCTGAAGTATCACCTCATCAGAGAGATTATCCAGCAGAGTGACGTATCTCCAAAGTGGACACAACTGAAAATGTGTCTGATGCCATGACAAAGGGTTTGTCACCAGGAGTGTTTGAGAAACACATGGAGGGCATGGGTTTAAAATGTATGGGGAATTGGCTTTGATGTACAAGTGGGAGATTGTTGGACAAGTGTGTGTCCATCAAACCCGGTTCGATCCGGTTCAACCCGGTTCACCTTTGTATTGAACATTTATACATTTTAGTTTAATATTGTCACATGCTATATAAACTTTTTGAGCATTATGTGTCCGTAAGTTATACTTAAAATGGTAGTCACGACTAGGGTTTGGGCTGGGCACCCTTATCATATGGTCGTCGCATTGGGTATGCCTAGACATGTGATGTCAGGGTACGAATGTGAGTGCTCACATGTTTGATGTGTGCATTGGCGAAGAATCTACTTTGTCGATTCCCTCATTATTCCGGATGTAGGAAGGGATAGACATGTGTCACCACACCCTGCACTGAGGGAACCCGTCACCGCAAAGTGTGATCGCATTCTTTGGTTCATCAATGATTGAGACTCAAGCGAGTCAAAGCCGATGTTCTGGGAATGCGTAAACACTTTGTGAGTGAAGGAGTTATCCAACACGGTCACCACTGCCCGATTGGGGAACACCAAGATAGAGACTGTCTGTGCATGGTCGGATCAAAATCTGGATCCAGTACCATTTTGGAAATGGTTTTGCAAAATTTATTTTACATAAATGATACATTATTTATAGTTATTTCAAATAAAGTGTTTTATCGAGTTTTGCGGGACCCGATCGGATGCACAGACGCTCTTATATGGACATGTACTATGGATTGGGGTTTGGCAGTACATGTGCACATGCCCTAGATTCCATAATGATGGTGTTGATTAGTGGGGGGGTTGTATATGATAAATTGTTATCATATAGGGAGTTATTTGGAATTTGCTAATTTAATTGGCTCTTCATTTAATTAATGGATTTGGTGCTAATTGTAATTATCCATTAATAATTAAATAAAGAATCTAATTAATACTTTCCCTATTAGATTCTGTTTCTTCACCTGTAGCACTTTGAGTTTAAACAGAATCGCCAGATCGAGAGAGAGAGAGTCGACTCTCACTAGGGCTCTATTAAATCTATCTAGGATTTAATTAAACCCTATTATTATAAATAGGGGACCAAAAATACGCAGAAGAGCAGCTCTCCATGTTTTTGGAGCAGACACTCTCTCTCCTGCATTTTTGGTTTCTCTCTCTCCCTCTTGTGATCTCTCTTCTTCTTCTTGCTTCTCTCACCTGTGTTTGAGAGTTAGGGTTTGTGAAACCCTAGATCTGTGCTGAGGAGTTTGAGGGCATCTGGGATTGGCGTGTAGAACCTTGGTAGCACCATTGGAGGTTCAGATCTATTTGCTTGGAGCGCTCATTGGAGGAAGAACCACTATCTATTGGAGGAGCAACACTTGAGGCTCACCAGGTTAGCAGTTCTTTATTAATTCCTTCTGTTCATTGATTATTAATATTTATGGGATGCGAAAGAAATTCGAATCGATTATTTTCCGCTGCGCATTCGAGTATGGGATGGATCCCTTTTGTCATGTGATGGACTAGAGACGAGTTTTCTGTCCCTATTGTGATAATTAATTTTATGGAATGCAATAGGGAAGGAGAAACCCTAATAGAGATGCACCAGGGTTCCCATGGGCGACCATGGAAAACCCTAAAATTAAAATGGGGCACCCATGGGACACCATGGGCTAACCAAGGGAGTGCAAAACCCTAAAGATAAATATCTTGGTCTCCCTAGGGAACCATGGTTTGATCCCTGGACCGTTGTTTGGCCAACACTATTGCCTCCAATTTAGGGTTTCCTTCTACTTTGATACCCATGACCTCTGTGAAGAGCACCCTAAAATCGTCCTACTCTGCACTTCCATAATCTCTGAAGCTGTTTTCTCAATTCAGGTCTTTGAATCCTCTCTTCTTCTTTGGCAATCTGACGGTTCAGGAATTGGATGTCTTCTCTACTTGGTGAGTAACCTTGCTTCTCAGACTCGTTATAGATAGAATAGTTGTTTGTTTGTTTGTTTGTTTGTTTGCTGGATTTAATTAATTGGGCTGCCAAGTAGTCAGGTTTTTTTTCTTCCACTAAATAGCCATATATATTAAAATGAGAAAAAGAGTACAATCAAAACTGGAAAAAACCAGAAACACGAAATAAGAACTACCAAATGATAACCCCACCTACGACATTGCCATCAGCAGAGGATCAAAAGCTAGCTAATAACAGAACACAAAAAGCCAAACTAATGCCACCGAAATCTTGATCTTCCCTGAGCATCAAATCTGAGATCCTCATCAACCGACGACGGCCAAGAATCAAGTAGTCAGGTAATTAAAAAGAAACCTTGAATTAAGGCTGTTGATATGGCAAAGAGATGTGCCTTGGTGGTTTGCTCACAAGTTGGATTTGGTTTTTTATCAGATGGGTTCTGGTGAAACTAGCTTTGAAGAAATCACAAGTATCTTCGAAAGAGATAAAGAGCAAGTGTTGTCTTCCAAATGCAGACACATATAATGAATTAACGTATGCTTTTGTGATTCTGAAAATTTGGATTCAGCTCTTGATTTGTTTCATGATATGCAAATAGATGGGATCAAATCAGCATTAATTTTCTTTGTTGCTAAATTTTCAATTTAGTTCAAGAACATGCACCTGAACAAAGTGCAAGCACTATTCGCTGTTGCCGAATTTTTAGCCAGCAAAACCAACAACCACTTGGAGCGCTCTCTCATTATCTCTTTCTTTTCAATCATTTTTGCAAGAATGAGGCATAGTTCAGTCTTGTTTCGATTGGCTATGTTGGGTAGCCCACAAGGACATCCGTCACCTTTTCTTTGAATGTCCATTCTCTTTTGTTATCTCAAAAGACGTAATTGGGAAGCATTCCTTATCTTTGCGAAAGATTCTTTCATATGAAAGGGAATGGCAGTGAACCAAAAATAATCTTTATAGGAAATCCTACTGTAACAAGATGGGAAACCTTGCATTCAGTGCAGTGATTTATCATATATGAAGGGAACGCAACCTTAAGAAAATGGATTTCCAAATCCAGGACATTTTCCAAGATTAGGGATATCATCTACTACGAAGTCACAACTATGATCAGTCATTCTTTCGGCCCCTGGGTTGAATCCCTAAGGAACCACCAAATTGCTACTTCTTGCAACCTCCCTACCCCCTCCTACAAGGTAGTGTGATGGTTTTTATTTTTTCCTATTTTTTTTTTCCATTTGGGGGCTGTTATTCTAGCAAGCTTTTTTTTTTTTTTTTTTATCCCGAATCTTCTCTGGGACCCGGGCCAACCCCTAGCATTTTATTCAAACAATCCAAATAAAAGAATTACGAGGGGGGGACTTTCCCGCCTTATCCCAAACTGAAGCAGTGGCACCACTCTCACTCTAAAAAACAGACCTAAATCTCCCAACCCACCCCGGATCAACAAAATTACATCCTTAAGACAGGTAACCCAATAGCATCTTCCTGGGTGATCCTCAGCAGCTCAATCGAAAGATTGTGTTCTCCTTGGAACTCAGTTTCAGATTCCGCTCAGATTCTGCTCTGTTCCCTTCTCTGTACGTAAAGCTAATCCTTGGTCTGAGAGACCTAACCAACTCAATCGTTTCCTGGAACCAATACCACCCTCTCCAAGAACCACATTCCCCGTTGGAAATACACTGAATTGTCGCCATGGAATCCGAGTTGACATCAATGGACGCCAGACCCAGGTTAACACAAAGTCTTAAACCGTCACCCAACGCCCTTAGTTCTGCAATCAAGTTGGTGGATTCCCCATAAAATTTAGAAAAAGCAGCAATAACTTCCCCTTCAGTGTTTCTAATGATACCCCTCCACCCCCTCTGTCGGGGTTCCCTTTGCAAGCACCATCAGCGTTTTTTTACTCCAAACACCGGCGGACACCAGTACATTGGTCTGGGTGGTCTTGTGATGGACAGGTGGTCCGCTAAACCAAAATCAAGGATGCAAGATTCCTTGAAATTTGGGGATCTGAACGAGCCATACATAGGAACCTCCCACACCCAATTTCTAATTGTTTGCACGATCGCACCAGCTGATCGAGCTCTCTCTCCGTGTCGCCTATTATTACGTTCCTTCCACAATTCCCAAACAATAAAGGCAGGTAAATAACCGGTAATTACCCCACACTTGGCTTTCCTATTCACCTATCCCTACCAGAATAGCATTTTAGCTCTAACATACTGGTAGTGCATATTCTCCACTTCCATCAGCCGCGAGTAAAAGGGCTAGACCTTCGAGGCTGTCCCCCCCCCAAACCAGGCAATGGGAAGACGATTTGCTTGCCGGATTGTCACAACACCTACATTTTGAAACTAGCGGGATACCCATCTTCATAATGGCTTCATCTGCTGCAATACTTCCACACAGAATCTGCCAAGAAAAGAAGCTCACCTTTGTCGGTATCGTTCGATTACACACCCACTTAGCAAAGGGCTTTGATGAGCACATTTATGTGTGAAATTTTAGGGCATAAAACATACATTTTACCACATTGGACAGAGTTACTCGGTGTTTTCTTGTGCTTTTCAGGTTTTAGGTAAATTCTTGTGAAAATGGAGGAGATGATGCTAAGGAAATGTTTTTAAGCTATTTAGAGGTGTTAATGGCTCGAATGCATAGCCCATCAAGTCAGCTTCGCAACGGTTCAAGCGGCACTTGATTCCGAGTTGAAACGAAGAAGTTACGCCGTTTTCGTAACGAAGCGCGAAAATGGTCTACAGGGGTTTATTTATAATTATTGACAGTCAGCCGGGGACAAAGTAAAGCAGAAGCTCGGATTCCAGGGGCCTCAACGCAATAACTAGATGTTATATTTTCTGTACCCGAAAGATTCCATTTGGAGGGCTCTGGAGAGTCCAACTTCAACTTGAGATATCTTGGGCTCCCGAACTCCAAATTGGCCGAAATTTGGGTCTATTTTGGGTGATTTTTTGCAAGGAACACAATGGTGAGGCATATATAAGTACCCCATGCTCCATATTTTCTGAAGGATAGAATGGGTATTTTATTTATTCTTGAAGGAATCCTAGTCATCACCCTTTCTCTCTCCTCCAACTTCTCAAGGGCACTTCTAAAATTCTACTTGGGATAGATTTTTATTTTCTCATCTATGGAAGGTTGAAAAATCAAAGCATCTTTGATTTTATTGCTTGGAGAAGATATCTACAAAGAAAAGGAAGCACTTGTTAGAATTGGAAGTTTACTTCTCTAGAAATAGAAGGTCTATGTAAATAATCTTCTTTTCTTCTTCTTTCTATTTTTTTCTTTTTTCTTAAGATTCAAGGCATTGTAAAGAGGAAGGAGAAGAGAATATTCTCTTTTCTTAGGGAATATTTCTCCTACACTTCCCTCTTCTCTCTTCTCCTCTCTTCCCCCTATAAATACCCCTTGCCCTTTGGGTTGTAAGAAGTTAGTTTTTTAGTTCAGTTTTTAGTTAGTTTCTAGTTCAATTTTAATTCAGTTTTTAGTGTAATTTTTAGTTCATTCATTTAGTAAAATTTCTTTTCTTCTTCTCCTTCTAAGTTGTGATTTTTGGGTTTTATAAGTTCTAGTTTGCTTTTTTATTTTCATTTAATGGTTGTAATAGGTTTAGTTTATGCTTTAATTTGAATTTAAGTCTTCAATTGGGTTGTAATTTCTTAATTCTAGTTTAGGTTTTAAGCCTTCTAGTCTAAGTTCTTAAGTGGATGACAAGACTTGAAGATTTAGAAGAGGAGGCCAAGGTAAGTTTATGAAGTATTCAAGCTTTTCAGTTACATTCATGCAAGCACATCCAGGTTTTACTATCTAAACTCTCAATCTCATTCTCCCTCTCCTCTATCTCTCTCTATCTTCTTCTTCTTCTCCCTCTATTTCTTTTATTTTTTTTATATGGTTGTGGTATGTGGATGCACTTTTATTCCCTTATTTCTTTTTATGTGATTATGAAGTGTGGCTGCGTTTTTGTTATTCCTTCCAATTTACGTTAGTTTGATAGGTTAGATGCTCATGTGTTAGGATGCCAACTTTATCCCTTAATTTTGTTAGATTCTTTCGAGTTAGGATGCATTAATTTTCATTAGTTTCATTAGTTTAATTTGATTCACTCTGCATTACTTTTAAGTTAGTTAAATAGAGTGGCGTATACCTCCTCGTGTTCGACCCGTAGCTACGATTGACCCGTACACTTGCGATATAATTTTTAAACTCAAACAGGCTTTTCAATCTAGGCCGTTCTCACAATATTCCAAAGGGATTTAGATGAGAATAGGCCATTCCTAGACGACATCCATATTTTGCAGTCCTCTTTGTTAGAGATTGTGAATTTTCCGATTCTAATATCTTCTTTGACCAAGCTTGAATCGATCTGAAGAAGAAACTCCTGACTCCACTCTCCCACTGGACTTGGCACCGAGTTCACTAAGGTTGAAAGATCCAAATGGGTAGCCCCATCCACTCGATCAAGCAGCGGATCCCAACCCGACCAATCGTCGAGCCAAAGGTTCATTCCCCCTTCCCAATAAGTTGACGAGAGTAGTGATGAGCACATTTATGTGTGAAATCTTAGGGCATAAAACATACATTTTACCACATTGGACAGAGTTACTCGGTGCTTTCTTGTGCTTTTCAGGGTTTAGGTGAATTATTGTGAAAATGGAGGAGATGATGCTAAGGAGATGTTTTTAAGCTTTTTTGAGGTGTTAATAGTATGGATGCATAGCCCATTGAGTCAGCTTCGCAATGGTTCAAACGACACTTAATTCCAAGTTGAAACGAAGAAGTTATGGCCGTTTCCGTAATGACGCGCGAAAATGGTGTACATGGGTTTATTTATAATTATTGACAGTCGGACGGGGACAAAGTGAAGCGGAAGTTTGGATTCTAGGGGCCTTAACACAATTATCAGAAGTTACTTTACTGTATCCGAAAGATTCTATTTGGAAGGCTCTGGACAGTCCAACTTCAACTTGAGATATCTTGGGCTCCCCAACTCCGAATTGGACGAAATTTGGGTCTATTTTGGGTGAATTTTTGCAAGGAACACAATGGTGAGGCCTATATAAGCACCCCATTCTCCACGTTTTCTGAAGGACAGAATGGATATTTTATTTATTCTTGAAGGAATCCTAGTCATCACCCTTGCTCTCTCTCTCCTCCAACTTCTCAAGGGCATTTCTGGAATTCTACTTGGGATAGATTTATATTTTCTCATCTATGGAAGGTTGAAAAATCAAAGATGCTTTGATTTTATTGCTTGGAGAAGATATCTACAAAGAAAAGGAAGCATTTGTTAGAATTAGAAGTTTATTTTTCTAGAAATAGAAGGTCTATGTAAACAATCTTCTCTTCTTCTTCTTTCTTTTCTTTTTTTCTTTTTTCTTAGGATTCAAGGCAATGTAAAAAAGGAAAGAGAAGAGAATATTCTCTTTTCTTAGGGAATATTTCTCCTACACTTCCATCTTCTCTCTTCTCCTCTCTTCCACCTATAAATACCCCCTACCTCTCTTGTAAAAATTACTCATTCACTTAGTGAAATTTCTTCTCTTCTTCTCCTTCTAATTTATGATTTTTGGCTTTTCTAAGTTCTAGTTTGCTTTTATGATTTTTAGTTAATGGTTATAATAGGTTTAGTTTATGCTTTAATTTCAATTTAAGTCTTCAATTGGGTTGTAATTTCTTAATTCTAGTTTAGGTTTTAAGCCTTCTAGTCTAAGTTCTTAAGTTGATGACAAGACTTGAAGATTTAGAAGAGGAGACCGTGGTAAGTTTATGCAAGTATTCAAGCTTTTCAATTATATTCATGCAAGCACATCCAGGTTTTACTATCTAAACTCTCAATCTCATTCTCCATCTCCTCTATCTCTCTCTATCTTCTTCTTCTTCCCCCTCTATTTCTTTTATTTTAATTTTATATGGTTGTGGTTTATGGATGCATTTTTATTCCCTTATTTCTTTTTATATGGTTAGTATGTGTGGCTGTATTTTTATTCCTTTCAATTCGCTTTAGTTTGATAGGTTAGATGTTCATGTGTCAGGACACCGATTTAATCCCTTAATTTTGTTAGATGCTTATGAGTTAGGATGCATTGATTTTCGTTAGTTTAATTAGTTTAATTTAACACTTTAATTTGGTTCACTTTGCATTACTTTTAAGTTAGTTAAATAGAGTGGCGTATATCTCCTCGTGTTCGACCCGTAGCTACGATTGACCCGTACGTTTACGGTTTTATTTTAACTCAAACAAGTTTTTGGCGCCGTTGCCGGGGAGATTATTGTCCATTTTATTTATCTGATTTTTAAGTAGTTCGAAGTGTTTTAGTTTTTTATTTTCTCTTCTTTTTTTTGAAAAAAAAAAAAATCAGTTTTTGAAAACCTCTTCTTGTTTCTCTTCTGTTTCAAATAGTGTGCGCCCAATCTAAAGTCCTTCATATGCTTCATATGCTTCAACCCTCCATCTTTTGGTGTCCCTCATAGGATTAAGTTATCTATGATGCTACATCTTGACTTGGTTGGGTGGATTGACATGTGACTTATCTTTGGAGGTGGCCACTCTTGATAGCAGGAAAGCGACATAGTGAGAGTGTTGGAAACATAAACGTATAGTAGACCTCCATTCTACATCAGAATCCATATTGGAGTCGCACGTAGGTGGCTATAGAAGACTATACGGGTTCCCATGCTGTCAACCTATATGGCATCCTTACAGCTTTTGAACCATTGTTTTAATTTTTGAGGGATAGAGATGCACTATCTACCTTGGGGCTCCCTCTTATTTCTAGTTTTTTTTTTTAAGTGTTTTATTTTTCTTTTTCTAAAGGAGACCTCATATCTATTTAGGTGGCTAAGGTGTGGACTCGTGATTCAAGTAATCGTTTTATTAGAAGACCACCTTCTTTACCACCTTTGACCATGGGTGACCAACAACCCAAGACTCTTAAGGATAGGTTTTACCCCACCAGGGCTGCACAGCCCTCATGCATTAGTTTGCCTATTGTTATAGGGAATAACTATGAACTCAAGACCAACTTCATCAGCATGCTACCCCATTTCCATGGGATGGCTAATGAGGATGCATATCTCTTCCTTAGGGAATTTGAGGAGGTCTGTGTTTTAATTAAGGTCCAGAATTTGACTGATGATGCAGTTAGGCTTAGGTTTATACCCTTTGCCCTGAAAGACCAGGCCAAGAAGTGGCTCTATGGACTGCCAACAAATCCATTAATACATGGGATGAGTTCACCATTGTCTTTTTGAGAAAATTCTTCCCTCTTCACAAGACCAATAAGCTTAAAAGTGACATCCTCCAGTTCAGGCAGAAACCATATGAGTCCTTTTTTAAATTCATGGAAAGATTCAAGGACCTCCTCTTAGAATGCCCTCATCATGGTTTTGACTTGTAGCAACTATGCCAAATTATTTATGAGGGTATTGATTATCAGACCAAGCAACTTGTAGAGTCTATGTATCCAGCAGGCTTTACTTCTTTTTCTGAGGAGAATGATGCATGGACATTCTTAACCAACTTGGCTGATAAGACTAGGGAATGGGAATCTTCCCAATAGGCTGAAAGGACCACTAAGGGGTATCTCATTGAGCGTATGCCAGCCAAGGAGGCCAAACTTGACAGCCTCATAAAATGGTTGGAGTCCATAGTTCTTAAAGAATCTATACCAGTTAATTCGGTCAACCAGGTCAACCATATGTCGGTATGCAGTTGGTGCCAAATCCGTGGACACCTTTCTGAGGAATGCCCCAACACCTTGGTGGGAAATTCCAACACTGAGAATGTAAGTGCTCTCTACCAAAATAACCCATATAGCAATACTTACAATCTAGGATGGAAAAATCACCCCAATTTCTCATGGAATCAAGGGAACCAAACAGGCCCATCCAACTTTAACCATCAAGGCCAGGTTGGTGCCCAAAGGACCAATGATGCACCACAAAGCCAAGGAATGTCTCCTAATCCCTTTCCCCCTCGTCCTCATCCAGGACCTTCTATTAATTCTGCTAGGCCTCCTCTCCTTGCACCTTATCAGCAACCCCCAGGGTTTACCAATACAGGAGAGGCAACAAGACTGAATGAGATGGACAACAAGATAGCTCTTCTCATGACAAGCCACAATAACATGGAAAAACAACTCACCCAGCTTGTCACAATCCTGCATGAGAGGGAAACAAGGAAGTTACCTAGCCACTGAGCCAAATCCTAGGCATCGTTCATATTCAAGAAGGTACCCAAGCTCCTCCAACCAATGTTGCACAAGGCCAACAAAGACCAAGGGCCCTCCAGCAGGTAAATATTGTTTATGCTTTAAGGAGTAGCCGTGAGTATCAACAGCTAGTGCACCTCGATCTTTATCATCTCATACTCCTGTTGACTCTCCCCCTTCTGAAGAGGCCATTGAAGTGCCTACTGTTCTAGGTTCATCTGATGAACCTAAAAATATACCAGATGATTTGGTTGAGGAAACCAAAGAGGATTCTGTTGAGGAAGTTAAAAAGATCAATCCTGAAAGAATTTATACCCCACCTGCCCCTTTCCCAAATAGGTTGGTTAGCAAGAAGTCTCCTTCTGCGGAGAAGATATTGGATGTGTTCAAACAGGTTCAGGTGAATATCCCCTTGTTGGATGCTATTGCCCAGATTCCCGTTTATGCTAAAGTCCTCAAAGACTTATACATCCAAAAGCGGACCACCAATGTGCCCAAAAAGGCATTCTTGGCTACTAACATTAGTTCTCTAATCTCACAGCCAGTAGCAGCCAAGCATAAGGATCCTGGAAGCCCCACCATCTCTTGCACTATAGGCTATACCACTATTGATCATACCTTATTGGACCTTGGTGCAAGTGTGAACCTCTTATCCTTTCATGTCTACCAACAACTGGGATTGGGAGAACTGAAACAGACCAAAATTACTCTTCAACTTACAGATCGGTCGGTTAAAGTTCCTAAGGGAATGATTGAGGATGTCCTATTGAAGGTTGGGGAATTTATTTTTCCTGTGGATTTTATTGTTTTAGATACCCAACCCACTGCCAACTTCAAGGACCAAATCCCAATCATATTGGGTAGACCATTCCTAGCTACCAGTATTACTTTAATCAATTACAGGAATTATCTCATGAAATTATCTTTTGACAATACTTCTGTTGACTTCAATGTGTTTAGGTTGGGCAAGCAGCCTGACATGGATGAAGAGGTGCATATGCTTCAAGGATTTCCCGATGATATTGATACGTTCTTTGAGATTGATTTTGATTCGGGATTTCAAGAATGTATGCAAGAATTAGAGGGTATTGATGATACTCCCTTATCTGAGGTCTGGAGCATCCAACCACCTTTGGAGCCCCTTGGACCCCTATCCACTTTCATTCCCAAATCCTCTATTATTGAGCCTCCCACATTAGAGTTGAAGGCATGCCCTCCAACCTCAAGTATGCCTTATTGACATGATCAAACTCTTCCTATTATTATTGCTTCTGATTTGACTTTTATTCAAGAAGAAGAGTTGATTAAGCTTCTAAAGGACCATAAGGAAGCCATAGGTTGGACTATGTCTGACATCAAAGGTATTAGCCCCTCCATTGTCCAACATCATATACATCTGATGGAGAGTTCCAAACCTTCTAGGGAACCCCAAAGGAGGGCTAATCCTGTGATGAAAGAGGCAATCAAGAAAGAGATCCTAAAATGCTTGGATCATGGCATCATTTATCCTATTTCTGATAGCCAATGGGTGAGTCCTGTGCAGGTTGTGCCTAAGAAAGGATGAGTCACTGTAGTTGAGAATGCCAATAATGAGTTGATTCAAACCCGTATCTAAACGGGATGGAGAGTGTGCATTGACTATAGAAAATTGAATGCGGCAACTTGGAAGGACCACTTCCCCTTGCTTTTTATTGATCAGATGTTAGAGAGACTAGCTGGCCATGAATATTATTGTTTTCTTGATGGTTATGCAGGCTATAACCAAATTCCTATTGCTCTAGAGGACCAACACAAAACCACTTTCACATGCCCTTATGGAACCTTTGCTTACCGGCGTATGCCTTTTGGGCTTTGTAATGCCCCTGCTACATTCCAAAGGTGCATGATGAGTATCTTTTCTGATATGGTAGAGCACTTCCTAGAGGTATTTATGGATGATTTTTCTATTCACGGCTCTACCTTTTCTCATTGCTTGCATCATCTCTCTTTGGTTCTTAAAAGATGCATAGAAAAGAACTTGGTCCTAAAATGGGAGAAGTGTCACTTCATGGTAAAGCAAGGCATAGTTCTTGGTCACATTGTGTCCAAAGAAGGGATAAAGGTTGATAGATCTAAGGTGGACCTTATAGCCAATTTACCACCACCCAAGAGTGTGAAGGACATTAGATCTTTTCTTGGCCATGCAGATTTTTATAGAAGATTCATCAAGGATTTTAGCTAGATAGCTAGACCTCTCACCTTTCTTTTGGCAAAGGACTGCCCATTTGATTTCTCTTCTGAGTGTCATGATAGTTTTGAGCAATTGAAAAGAGCGTTGACTTCAGCCCCCATTATTCAAGCTCCAATTTGGACAGTTTCATTTGAGCTTATGTGTGATGCCTCTGATTTTGCTATAGGGGTTGTTCTTGGGCAAAGAATCAACAAATTGCCCCATGTGATTTATTATGCAAGTAGGACTCTTAATGATGCACAGCTTAATTATACCACTACTGAGAAAGAATTTTTAGCTGTTGTGTTTGCTTCAGAGAAGTTTAGGCCCTACTTGGTTGGATCACATGTGATTGTTTATACTGACCATGCAGCTATCAAATATCTTGTGCAGAAGAAAGATGCCAAGGCTCGCCTCATTAGGTGGGTCCTTTTGCTGCAAGAATTTGATCTTGAAATTAGGGATAAGAAAGGATGTGAAAATTTGGTTGCAGACCATCTATCCCAACTGCCTAATTCCTTGATGTTGATTCTCCGACCAACGAGAATTTTCCTAATGAGTATCCGATGGCGGTGTCTAGTGAACCTTGGTTTGTCGACATTGTTAATTATCTGTTACTGGTGTGACACCGCACATTGGTCCACCCAAGATAAGAATCGTTTCTTTTCACAAGTTAAGTATTTCTTTTGGGATGATCCTTATCTTTTTAAGACTTGTCCGGATCAGGTAATCCGGAGATGTGTCCCTGATCATGAGCAACAATCTGTCTTATCTTTTTGCCATGATCAGGCTTGTGGAGGCCATTTTGGGCCTAATAAAATTACGGCCAAAGTTTTATAGTGTGGATTTTATTGGCCTAGTCTGTTTAAAGACGCTTTTACTTATTGCAAGGCATGTTCTTCATGCCAATCCTTAGGACGTCTTACTAGGAGAAATATGATGCCCCTCAATCCAATTCTGGTGGTTGAAGTGTTTGATGTATGGGGTATTGATTTCATGGGGCCTTTCCCTAACTCTTTTGGTAACCTGTACATATTACTTGCTGTGGACTATGTGTCCAAATGGATTGAGGCAGTTGCTTGTAAGACCAATGACCACAAGGTGGTTGTGAAATTTCTGAAGGAGAACATCTTCTCCCATTTTGGTACTCCTCGGGCTATCATTAGTGATCGGGGCAAGCATTTTTGTAATCGACCTTTTGAGGCCCTCATGAGAAAGTATGGTGTCGTCCATAAGTTGGCCACACCCTACCATCCCCAGACCAGTGGCCAGGTTGAGGTTTCAAATAGGCAGATCAAGCAAATTCTTGAGAAAACCATCAACCCAAACCGCAAGGATTGGTCTAACCGGTTGGTAGATGTGTTGTGGGCCCATAGGACAGCCTTCAAGACCGATCTTGGTCAATCTCCGTACCGTCTAGTGTATGGAAAAACATGTCACTTACTTATAGAGATTGAGCACAAGGCCTTTTGGGCTATCAAGAAGCTTAACTTTGACCTACCCACTGGAGGTACCCATAGGAAACTCCAACTATCTGAGTTGGAAGAGCTTAGGAATGAGGCATATGAGAATGCCCAGATTTACAAGAAAAAAACCAAGGCTTTCCATGATAGGCACATTTTGAGAAAATCTTTTGAGGTAGGCCAAAAAATTTTGTTGTACAATTCTCGTTTGCATATCTTTCCAGGTAAGCTGCGCTCTAGATGGGATGACCCCTATATTGTTCAAAAAGCTTATCCTCATGGGGCTGTTGAAGTCCTCAATCCAAGTACAGGAGCTACTTTCAAGGTCAATGGCCAAAGATTGAAGCCGTACATAGAGATGCCTACTCCAGTTGAAGAAGAGGTCATGGATCTCCATGAGCCTCTTTACCTTCACCCCTAATATCCTGGTATGTATCCCCTCCCTTGTCCTTGTTCTTTCCTTTCTGCATGCATTGAGGACACTGCATGAATTAAGTGTGGGGGGGTGTGTTGGACTTTAATTGTGAATTTTGATTGTGGCGATAGTTTTTTGTTATATGCATAAGTCTCTTCGATTTGCAAAGCGAGAGTGAGAGGGAATTAGGTGCCCTCCTAGCATGCGAAATAATAAAAAAATCCTTTTTCGAGGATGGTAGTTGGTTTGTATCCGGTGATGGGGATTGAGTTTGAAAATATGAGTGCTACTTCATGTGATGGTTAGATTCCTCTATGTGTTTATGGACCCCTTTGATCTTTTGGCTAGTAGTTGAGACCAATTTGTTTGTGGCAAGGCATGAAAGTGAAAGTGAATGAAAAAAAAAAAAGAGAGAGAGAAACAGAAAGAAAAGTGGAATTCCTTGGGACTAGACAGGGCATTGTGCCTCATGAAGCAGGGTGACTTGATCGAAATTCCTTGGAAGGAAACTCAAAAAAAAAAAATTCTTGCATCAATGTCTCAATGTCTTATGGATACATGCAAAAAGCAAAGCTACCAAGTATTTGGGTGTCTGGTGTATGCTCCACCATGTCATTCAGAGAACAGTAGTAGAGTAGAAAAAGAGTTTGTTGTTGAGAAAAAAAAAAAGCTTTTGCCTTAATGCCTGAAAAAGAAAGTATGGTAAAAAATACTCAATGCCTAAGTCTTTGGTTCCATCAGTACTATGAGTGGTTTACTTGAAGGTGAGTAGTGTTTAGAAAATATGAGGAGATCCCTTGACCTTGAGGCATGCTTGTTACTTGAATTGATGTGGGGTGATAAAATTCAAGTGTGGGGGAACCTTTGGCTCCTTAATCTTTAGTTGAGTATTTTTTTTGAGATTGTATGCCCTATCTAACTTATGCCATGAGAAAAATTTACATCATTCTTTTTGATTTATTGAATTTTGGGTGTATGTTCACTGTAAACACCCACGAGACACAACTCGTCCACTAGGGGTAACCTAGGGGTTGAAAGGCTTGTTGCACATGCTAAGTACAACCGTGATTCCTACGAAAGTGAGTTAAGATTTTTTTTGCATTCTAGGTTAGTTTATCTTTTGCTTTACTTGAGGACAAGTAACGTTCAAGTGTGGGGGAATCTAATGAGCACATTTATGTGTGAAATCTTAGGGCATAAAACATACATTTTACCACATTGGACAGAGTTACTCGGTGCTTTCTTGTGCTTTTTAGGGTTTAGGTGAATTATTGTGAAAATGAGGAGATAATGCTAAGGAGATTTTTTAAAGCTCTTTTGAGGTGTTAATAGTATGGATGTATAGCCCATCGAGTCAGCTTCGCAACAGTTCAAACGACACTTGATTCCAAGTTGAAACGAAGAAGTTATGGCCGTTTCCGTAACGACGTGCGAAAATGGTGTATAGGGGTTTATTTATAATTATTGACAATCGGACGGGGACAAAGTGAAGCGGAAGTTCGGGTTCCAGGGGTCTTAACACAATTATCAGAAGTTACTTTACTGTATCCGAAAGATTCTATTTGGAAGGCTCTGGACAGTCCAACTTCAACTTGAGATATCTTGGGCTCCCCAACTCCGAATTGGACGAAATTTGGGTCTATTTTGGGTGATTTTTCGCAAGGAACACAATGGTGAGGCCTATATAAGCACCCCATGCTCCACGTTTTCTGAAGGACAGAATGGGTATTTTATTTATTCTTGAAGGAATCCTAATCATCACCCTTGCTCTCTCTCTCCTCCAACTTCTCAAGGGCACTTCTGGAATTCTACTTGGGATAGATTTATATTTTCTCATCTATGGAAGGTTGAAAAATCAAAGATGCTTTGATTTATTGCTTGGAGAAGATATCTACAAAGAAAAGGAAGCACTTGTTAGAATTGGAAGTTTATTTTTCTAGAAATAGAAGGTCTATGTAAACAATCTTCTCTTCTTCTTCTTTCTTTTTTTTTTTTTCCTTTTTTCTTAGGATTCAAGGCATTGTAAAAGAGGAAAGAGAAGAGAATATTCTCTTTTCTTATGGAATATTTCTCCTACACTTCCATCTTCTCTCTTCTCGTCTCTTCCACCTATAAATACCCCCTACCTCTCTTGTAAAAATTGCTCATTAACTTAGTGAAATTTTTTCTCTTCTTCTCCTTCTAATTTGTGATTTTTGGCTTTTCTAAGTTCTAGTTTGCTTTTATGATTTTTAGTTAATGGTTATAATAGGTTTAGTTTATGCTTTAATTTCAATTTAAGTCTTCAATTGGGTTGTAATTTCTTAATTCTAGTTTAGGTTTTAAGCCTTCTGATCTAAGTTCTTAAGTTGATGACAAGACTTGAAGATTTAGAAGAGGAGGCTATGGTAAATTTATGCAAGTATTAAAGCTTTTCAATTACATTCATGCAAGCACATCCAGGTTTTACTATCTAAACTCTCAATCTCATTCTCCATCTCCTCTATCTCTCTCTATCTTCTTTTTCTTCCCCCTCTATTTCTTTTATTTTATTTTTATATGGTTGTGGTTTATGGATGCATTTTTATTCTCTTATTTCTTTTTATATGGTTAGTATGTGTGGCTGTATTTTTATTCCTTTCAATTCGCTTTAGTTTGATAGGTTAGATGCTCATGTGTTAGGGCGCCGATTTAATCCCTTAATTTTGTTAGATGCTTATGAGTTAGGATGCATTGATTTTCGTTAGTTTAATTAGTTTAATTTAACACTTTAATTTGGTTCACTTTGCATTACTTTTAAGTTAGTTAAATAGAGTGGCGTATATCTCCTCGTGTTCGACCCGTAGCTACGATTGACCCATACGCTTGCGGTTTTATTTTAATTCAAACAAGTGGGATAAAAGAGTATCTTTACAAAGCAATGCCCGGTGCCAAGAAATAGAGCCCACCAATCTCGGTTTTGCTAAGATTATATTCTCATTTTTTAAAAATTTCGCTCTAAAGAAAGTGCACCATAATGAGTCTGTTGATAAAACCCGCCAAAGCCCCTTCAACCGTAGCGCCAAGCTTATGTCCTCCAACCTTCTAAGGCCTAAGCCTCCTTCTTGCACAGGTCTACAAACCTTTTCCCACTCTACCAGTGGCATCGTTGTCCCCATTCAGATTCTCCCCATAGGAAATTTGAGCAAAGACTTTCAAACCTTTTAATCACTGTTTTAGGGATGTCCAGCGTGGAGATGAGGTGAATTGGCATAGATGCTAACACATGCTTGAGAAGCGTAACTCTGCCACCCGAGCTCAACAGCTTCCCCTTCCAACCGACAATTTTCTTTCACACTTTAGCCAAAAAATCTTCAGAGAAATTTACCCGCAACCGTCCTACGAAGAGAGGAGTACCTAGGTAGGTAATTGGAAGGCCTTTCCTGGAGAAACTTGTTACCTGCTCAATCATTCTACTTTTGCTATTGGCAGCTTTCTCTCCCACAACAAAACAACTCTTTGATTTATTCACTAACTGCCCTGAAGCTTCCTCATATCTAACAATGAAACCCATTATCTGCTTTAAGGAATTTTTTAGGCCCTTAGAAAATATAATGGTGCTGTCAGCGAAGAGATTATGAGATATTCCTGGACACCCTCTTGAAAGTTGATAAAACTTAGCTCTGCCTTCTACAAACAAGGAGCGAAGACCCCTGCTCAAAACCTCCTCAGCTAAGATAAAGAGAGATGGAGAAAGAGGGTCCCCCTGCCGCACTCCCCTTGAGGACTTAAAGAAACTAGTAGGTTCACCATTCATAACCACTGAGAACTAGCAATTCTCAACCGTTTTCCTAATCAACCTGATCCATTCATCAGAAAAATCAAATTTCTCCAAAACCTTATACAAAAAATCCCATTCGAGGCGATCGTATGTTTTAGCCATGTCCAGCTTGAGCACCACATTACCACCACAGGTCTCCTTATTGATCTCCTGAACCACCTCTTGAACCAAAGCAACACTGTCATGAATGCACCGACCCTGAATAAAGGCACATTGCTCCTCGAAAATAATAGTAGGGAGAATGGAGGAAATTCTAGCAGCTATAATCTTAGCAATAATTTAATAAGAGAAATTGCATAAGTTTATAGGGCGGAAATTAGCAATTACCTCCGGATTATCCTTCTTAGGAATAAGCACCAAATTTGCCGAAGTGTAGCTTCTCGGTAAGAACCCACCTGTGAAAAAATACTCCACCACAGCCCACACACCCTTGCTGATAATGTCCCAGCATGTCGTAAAAAAATATCCAGAGAAGCCGTCAAGGCCCGGGGCACCGTCCATGGATAAATGAAAAACCGCTTGTTTAACCTTCGCCATAGATGGGATCATCACTAGTGCAGCATTATCTGCCTCCGTTACTAGACTAGGAATAAACTGCAGTAAGTCTGCATCCTGCTGACAATTTTGAGAAGAGAACACTTCAGAGAAGTAGCGAACAACTTCAGCTGCCACTCCTGCAGCCCCATTAATCAGGAGCCGTCCTCGCCTTTGATTTTCTCCACCCCTTGATTTCTCCATCTAATGTTGACCATGGTGTGAAAGAATTTAGTGTTTCTTTCCCCTTCCTTCAGCCAGCAAACCCAAGATTTTTGTCTCCAGAACATTTCCTTCTGTAGCAACACACTCTGGAGTGCATGCCGAGCCTCTGTCAACTCCCTTTCAGCAATCTCATTAGGAGCTTGAACCACTGCAATCTCTGCGCGACACACCCTATGCTCAGCTTCTCTGGCATTCTGATGGATGTTCCCAAACACTGATTTATTCCAAGATCGCAGACAAGCACGCAGTGCTTTGAGCTTGTAGTGCAAAACCTGAAGGGGGGACCCAAAAAATGGCGATTCCCAACAACTTCTAACACACTCCAAAGAGTTTAGGCGTGAAGTCCACATTTGTTGGAATTTAAAGGTGGACACTCTGTTCACCATGTGCATAGAAAGTTCCAGAAAAATAGGAGCATGGTCCTAGCAGACCCGGTTGAGGTGGGACACTTTATTAACTGCAAATGTATTCACCCACGCCTCATTAAAAAGGAAGCGATCCAAGCGAGCCAAGATCCTACCTGTGCCTTCCTGATTGTTAGTCCAGGTGAAACCACCATCGACAAGACCAGCACTATCAATGAACCTACCAAAATCATCCATCGAGTTAGGGCAAAGAGTTCTCCCCCCAGTCTTCTCCCTCGGGTTCTCGATCACATTAAAATCGCCACCCACCAACCAGGGGCAACCCTGCTGGTTGTTGATCTCTAACAACTCGTCCCAGAGGAGACGACGTTCCCCCACAGAGCACAGCGCATGTACAAAGGACATAAGCATTGTGGGCATGTTCGCCACTTCGCACCTCACCGTGATACTTTGCATATGACTCTTGATCAGCGTTACCTGTATCCCCTCCTTCGGGAAAAGCCACAATCTGTCTCTGTTAACCACGCCTGTAGATAGAACAAAATCCATACCCAACTTCCTCCTTAGCCGGTCAGCCTTAGCAAACTGAATCTTGGGCTCAGCAATAGCCACCATCTCCACTTTAGAAGATAAAATAATCGATCTTAAACTCCTTACAGAAAGCTTGTTACCCTAACCTCGAATATTCCAAAACAGAATATTCATAAACGCACCTGTGAAGCAGGGAGAGAAGGTCTCATGGACCTCGGGATTCGACGTGTAACCGGGGTTGGGACATACTCCATGTCCACATCCTCAACCACCAACTGAGAGCCATGCATGTTCGCCTGATGCCAAGATAACCTTTTCTCCTCCACCCTGGCAAGGAAAGACTGAAAACCCTTCTCAAGGCTACTGCTCGCCATGCGCAGCTCTTCAAGGGCGGCTACCCACGGTAGCACCCCCTTTTGTTTGAGCAAAACCAAATCATCCACCATGATGAAAGCCGCTGCCCCCCTGTACCTTTAATCAACGAGCCAGCCTCAGTAAGCGCAAGCTCCTCTGTTACCAACACTTCCTCTGCGCCATGCAAGCTCTCCGTAGTTGGGTCTGTGCCCTCAGATAAAGAAAGTGCATCTCTGTTGTTCCCATCCGGGGCATCCAGGGTCCTACCTGTGGGCCTCCATTGCCAAGTGGCCCTGCCCTCCTCCTGTTGAGTGAATTCCCTTCGTGATGATTCTCCTTGTTCCAAAACTTGCTTGGAACTTTCACCATGATTTTCCATGCAAAGACCTTCCGCAACCAAGACTTCGTCCCTCTGCAACTCCGTACCCTGTGTGGAAACAGCAGTAGGCGCCCCATCATCAACTGCCACGCCTTCCATCGTACCGGTCGTAGGTCCCTGGGCCTGCAACGCAACCCCCACGTCCCTTGTATTATTATTATCTACCACCTTCTTCCTGTAGATGTCCCTCGAGTGCCCTAGTTTTGAACAACCAATACAGTAGGCCTGGAGACGTTTGTAAATTACATTTTGAAAGAAACTGAGATTGCCACAGCCTATCCAAATCCTATTTGGTAGAGTAGAGCGAACCACGCAGGCCCTTGCAGCCACGGTACGGGAACAAGCCGTAGTTGCCCCATCCACTTTCAGAACCTTCCCCACTGCACCCGCAACAGAGCGAAAATAATTCCCTTGAAGACTTGGAAAGGAGACCCAGACCGGAACAATTGGAGACTCCATGCCAGATTTGAAGAACCTTGTCCACTTGAAGAACCAGAAGGGGAAGCCCTTAATGGCCACCTGCTCCTTCGACCAAACCCTAATGTAATCCGACTGATTTAAAAACCGAAGCAACAGATGACTGGAATCCAACGATGAGACTAAAACATCTTCCGACAGATGAAAGGTTGATTGTAGGGCACGCTTGACGTCAAATATTGAAGGTCTGCCGTAGGAACACTTGGCCACCAGAGCCAGTGGCAGCGAATTCTCAGATCTAGAAATCTCCTCAGAGAAGAAAATAGCCGGTGCTCCCAAGTGAGTCGAGGGAGCTTTCAAGGGGACGAATGGTGGTACAGCCGTGGTCGAAGAGGCCACCACCGACGTGAAAGAGAGAGCAGTCGCCGGCCAGATAGCCGGCGGCTGATCCTCCCGCGTGGGAGGATCGGCCATGAAACCTCACAAAAATTCGGTGCTAACGTGCACCTGTAGAGCCCTGCCAAAACCTAAAGTGCTAACGTGTACCTGTCCTTCACATCCAAAACTGATGGCATTTTAATTCTTGCAGGCTTATTGAATATACATTTATTATTAATAATAAAATAAAAAATAAATAAAAAAAATAAAAAACAACTCTAGCGATAGAAGAAAAAATATATTTTCATGATGGGTTCAACTAGGATAGGGAAGTCCAAACTTGCAATATTTCGTGCAACTAACTTCCATGCGGAGGAAATTAACTATGATAAAATTCAAGTCTACAAGGGTTTGAACATTATAATAAACAAAATTAAATAATCAAGGAGACACGCTAACTGTGTTCCACAAAACCTATGGGGAATCTTAGATTCAATGGAAGTCATGGTCACAGAGATGTGAAGATCCTTTCAATCGATAATAGGTTCCATCATGGTGATGCAGTGAGATCTCACAACATTTTGGGCTGTATCTTGGCTAGTTGATCGATATGTAGATCACAGTGATTGACTATGTTGCTACCAGAGCCTCTCTGGATTTCTTCATCCATGTATTTGTACCATAGGGCTGACTACTCCATAACCTCCGGTAATAACTCAGAACCCAAAGTATCAATCCGTTTCAAAGTTAGAGGTAAGCGTGTTCGAGTAACAACCATGAATGGAGGCTCTAATCAAAACCATCCTTGAGAAGAGATCTCAAGAGTGGCCAGAGCAAATATTCTACCATGACTTCCCTTTCCTACTTAACCCTCGAATCAATGAGTACTTCATCCATGATATGCTTACACAGATAAGAATGCCTACAAACACCATTGAGGATCTGAAACAACAGATATCCTCCTATGCTCATGGAGTACCAAAGCACCAGTTTTGAAGTGGAAGTCCCTCATCAGATCACTAGAAGAAGAAATTGGGAGTCCTTTCCCAATTGGAGTATAAAAGTATTAAAGAAAAGTTAATAAAAATTACAAATGTTACCAGAAAGTATGGAAAAATAAAAAATGAGAGAGAAATTTGTTAAGAAGGTAAGTCTAACGAAATACTCACTCTAAAATTTGGTAAATCGTTGATCCAATGTAACTTGCCTCTATCAACTTTACATGCTTTTGAAACTCTATCTGCTGGTAAGGTAGCATTGGTTGTCTTGATGTTCATTTTGAGTTTTTTAACTGAACCAAGAATAAAAAAAACAACTTTAGTAATATTCCTAATTCTTCAAGTAAATACATCTCTTTTGTAGACAAACCAAAGGTAAACACACGCACACAAGAGAGAGAGAGAGAGAGGTACCATCTCCTACATATGCTGCATTTGCAAGCTACCTAAACATTTCAAACTTAGATTTCACAAAGTATATGGGTGAACTTGAGTAGAAAAAACAATAGGTTTGTTGATGGTGACAACAGTCCTTTAAGGAAGCATGGGGACTGAAGGTGGTTTAGGCTACTAAACCTTATGAGTAAGCCATCTCGCATGAGTACCCTTTATATAGAAGGAGTAGAAAGTGGTTACAAGACCATATTGTATCAAAATCTTTTGAAATCTTACCTGACCGTTTTTTCGGAAAGTATGATTTATGTTTGTCTATACTTAAGATCTGAGGAAATATTTTTTTGGTTCTTACAGATTTTGGAAAAATATTATTTTCATTCGTTGGCTTTAAGAACTGAGGAACGTTGTTCTTCAATGATAAACCCCCCTTATCTTTTTTGGTAAAATTATTATATTCGTCGACATTAAATCCAAGGAAAGTGGTAAACGATTAACCAATGTGCTAGTTTCCTCAATCCATATGTTCTAAAAATCTATTGAAATCTTACCTACCCATTTTTGGTAAAATATGATTACTTTCTGTTATTAAGATCTAAGGAACAATCTTTTGGAAAATTACTTGGTAGTTTTTGTGAAAAAATAGTTTTATTCATTCAATTTCAGATCCGAGGAATGTTGTTCTTCAACGCCCACAATATTCCATAAAGCTACCGATCCCACCTTACCTTTCTGTGAGGACTATGGATGAACACAGGATCACCACGTGCCCTCCACCTCGCATAGGAGATGTGAATGAGGTGAATCAAAGCATAGAGAGTACGTGTTAGGCATCATAGTTAAAGAATGGGTATAAGTTTGGGTCAAGCACGGCATATTCCACCTCGCTAACAGGTTCTGTTCTAAATCAGAATTATTTCAAATTTACCCTCGTAAGCCACGCATCACCACCACCACCTCCACCATCCATCGTGATTGTTCCTCTACAGCTACCCATTTGCAATTGCCTCCTCAGAGTAGGGTCAAGGACTCATACATAATATAAAACGACTCCATGGTCTAGGGAAGGTGTTAGGCACTGTAGTCCACTCAATAAAAATTGTTCTCCATATTATTTGGCTAAATAAAGTATAATACATGCATATATATATAAGTTTTGGATATGAAAACTATTGTGTGTTGTGTGTTTGAGTGTATTAACATGTGTACTAATGTGCTACTTAATGATACCCAAGCCTCTGAAAAGGTACAGTTGAAGGACAATACATGTTGATTGAATGAAGAACTACTGAGGATGGTCTTCCACAAGAAGAAGGGCCTTCCATCTACTTTTTCCTTCTTCTCCTAAAAGTTATGAATTTTTTAAATATGACCTTCCCTATACTCCCTTAGTACCCTCCCAGCCTCTACACTCCCCTCCCTTGTCCTCCCTCACCCTACCCACACCACCCCTGTCACACCCTCCGTCCTCCCCCACCCTCCCCCAGTATTGCACTCTCCGTTTCTTGCCCCAATCCCTCTGCAACTCCACCATTGCTACCCCACCCCCCACATCCGCCACTCCCCTTACCTTGGCCCCCACCTAAAGATGTAAACGGATTAGATCCAGATATTCCATGACCGAATATGAATATCCCTAAACAGATACGGATGCAAATCAAATTCGGATTTTTGACTATCCTTTTACATCCTTGATTTGTGTAACCCTTAGCTTCTCCCCCCCCCCCCCCAACAAATATTATTCACTCTCAATCCATGTCTCTTAGTTATTTTAGTCTCATGGTTATCATTTTCTCATTCCTTAGAACTTGTTGAAGCTTAAAAAAACCTCAAAATCATTAGTTATTTCTTTTTATTAGTTGGATATCTATTCGGAGCAGATAAATTTTTTCCAGATTATTCGAATATTTGTCCGGATATCCTTAAACGGATATGGATACCCCCAACTGAACATGGATGTGAATTAAATTCGAATTTTCGAATATCTGTTTACATCCCTACCCCTACCCCCAACTGCAACTCCTTGAAACAATGCCTCAACCCTTCTGCAACTCCCCCGCCCTACCCCACCACCACCACCTCCATCAACTCCTCTAGTGCCACCCCCACAACTACAACCATCATCATGGTCATCTCCTAAGCAGGTTGTTTAAAATTGAGACAAACCAACATTTAGTGGCATTATTTCGTGAGTGGGCAAATTTAAAATTTTTAGTGGTAGTTTTCTTTATCGCTGGTAAATGTTTGATTTTTATATCTTCTTTTTGTGTTTTTAAATAATAACCATTGGTTATTAGTGGTGAAAATAAAATAAAAGAATTTCCGATGTGCATACGCTTTAGGGGCAATTATTGTTGCTGCCGCAAAAGGTTATGTACTTCCATTTTTTTTTAATTAAAAACAACACATAGGGTAACAAATGGTTTGCTGGAAGGTACGAGATGTTATCAAATCTCAATTTGAAAGAATTGTTGGATTCTATATATTGAAGGCTATTTTGTTGGAACCCGGATCCTCTCTAATGCGCCACTGTACCCAGCATGCATCACACGATTGGGCGGGTGGCACACACCCCAAAGACAACACCTAGGCATCCGATGTGCACTCAAGAGGATCTAAATGTAACTTTGTTCCTTTAAATACATATCCTAATAGAATGTTCAAAAGTTTGTGTGTTAATTCAAAATGGGAGTGGAATCATGATCTGAATTTTTTCCTTTCTCTCCTCTGACTTGGTTGTGCTGTTGTTAAAATACTAATAAGCAACAATTCTCATCGTGATTTCTGGATATGTTCCCGGAAAATTATCACCTCCAGTTTGCTGACCGGCCCAGTTCCCCAGTTCCTCTAATAGGGGGATGGTGGATCCCACCCGGGCAGGGTGTTTGGGCATGGGTAGAGAGGTCATTTCAGCCCCCCTTTGTTAAAGGAACTGGGGAACTGGGCCGATCAGCAAACTGGAGGTGATAAAGATCCATATGTTCCCTACCAAAGTCAGATTCTTTCTCTACTAAAGTTGTTGTTGCCTTTTTTGGGGGAAATTTACATCTACCACCCTTGTAGTTTGAATCTATTATGTCCACCACCCCTGAAATTTCAAAAATTAATTACGTACACCTGAGAACTAACTCTGTAAATTTTGAAAGGAAATGATAATTTTGCCCTTGTCTTCTTCTTCTTCTCACCACCACAGTAACCACCAACTCCCCTGCGACCACCACCCCCACCTCAACCTCCACCATTTTTCGCTCTTGAGAGAGATGAGGAGTCAACGATCGGCCAGTGCTACAGCATGCAATCCGGCAAGTCAGGTAATGTCCTACTGCTCCATGCTCTCTCTCTCTCTCTCTTTCTCTCTCATTCTTTCCATCTGCAACTTCGCTTTCGGTCCCTCTATCCATCTAAACCTACCCGGTGGTTGTAGGTTCGAGTATAGCATACCCACCACCTGAATTTAGCTATGGGTATCTATTGCAAGGCACCTCAGTTTACCACCCTCCATCGTGTCCATCACAAGGAGTGTATCAATATCCGCTGTTGGTGGCGGGGAAGTGGGTATCCACCACATGAGTTTGACCACCAGCCATCGCCTCCACCTTCGTATGGCTATCAACGGGCACTGGGTTCTGGCTACTCGTTGATGCAACAGCAGCTGTCGAAAAATAAGCTTAGTATGGGATTGGGAGTTGGGTTGCTTGAAGGAGTGCTTGGTGGCTTTTGAGAGGGGATATGGTGTTTGGCGCCGCTCCCCATGATGAAAAGTTTTACGAGTTGCAGGTTGACAGCAGAGTGGCAGAGCTAGAGAAAGATGAGAGAAGAATGATAGAATACACAATGAGTCAAAATGGCATTCACAAGAATAAACAACTCAAGCTCAGGGCTCACATTGAACCACCGCTCACGCTAACAGCCGAGACCACACGCTGTGTATCCAAGAAGTTATTTATTTTCCCACTATCAACCGAATATCTGGTCTCCCTTTCCAATATGGAAACTAGATATTCGGACCCACTCTACCTGTGGTTTTCTTGTAGAATCCTACCATAACTCAAAGTTTCTATTTGTATAGGTTACCTTAACGTGGGAATAGAATCCCAATTCTATATCACATGAGATCTTTGTAATCCATATTATATATATAATATATATATATATATATATATATATATACACAATAGCCTAACCATTCACGATTAAGGCATTCAGTGCAGTCTCTTTATTCAATATGGTATATGTTACACCATAATTTCCACTTTAAATCATGACCATACACGTGGAGTCGCCAGGAGATAAGACTTGGAGAGCACGCCTACGAAGTCCCATGCGCATAACAGTTACATAACTATGGCAGTTAGAGACCCCCTGGTGGAAAACTCCCATGTGGACCGAGAATCCCGGAGATAAAGAGGAGACCACATCAAGGACGGAGGTACTAGAAAAACCGTGCTACGAAGGAAGGCTATGGCCAACAAAGAATGGATTACGGCAGGTCCCCCCCCCCCCCTTTCATCTATACCGGAGATAAAGAGGAGACCACATCAAGGACGGAGGTACTAGAAAAACCGTGCTACGAAGGAAGGCTATGGCCAACAAAGAATGGATTACGGCAGGTCCCCCCCCCCCCCCCCTTTCATCTATATAAATACAGGGCAAGCCCCACATAAGGAGGCAGATTGTATTAACATTCAGTAAAAGGAATAGGGTATTTGCTTGATCTTTTTCTCTTGGTCTTCGTTCTCTCATTCCCAGTTTCTTTCAATTTCCCTAACTAGATAAGGAACTCTGTTTGTAACAAGGATTCTCTCCGGTAGAAATTCTTATACAACATTTGGCGCTGTCTATGGGAACCAGGAACGAAAACTTGCGAAGATTCCACCATGACCAACACAAGGAGTCAGGCAAGGATCACCCGATCCACCGCTGTCGTTGCTGCTGCTGCTATTCCTCCTCCGGGACCTTCAGTCGCTGGTCTGGGAGGAGCCCCACCAGCGATTCCCCAACAAGAAGCGCAAGATCATATCCCAGAAGATCTGCAGCCGTCGCATTCGGCTGAATCACAGCCGAAACTTCCAGGAGATCCACCGCGTTATGTGACGGTGGAGCAGTTCAACGCAATGCAGACTCGCTGGGATGATAAGATTGAGCAAATGTTGGAAATGCAACGCGGTCTTCTGCAGGGGATTCCTGTACCCCCACCTCCATTATCGAACAGAGAAAGATCTCGTTCACCCGAGTACAGTGAGAACCACAGCAATGCAAATAATACTCGATGAAGGAACAAGGAGGTCCCAAGAACCGTCAAGAATCAAGATTCACATATGACAAAGTTTGAACAAGCTCTGAATGACAAGGTCTTGGAACTCCAAGATCAGCTACAAGAAGTCATAAAGGGAAAGAACCAGGCCTCAATCCACAATTTCCACTTTACAATAGATCTCGCATTCACAGATGAGGTGTGGTTTGAACCTCTCCCAAAAGGGTTCAAGATGCCCGCCGTAGAACAATACGCCGGAACCACCAACCAGGAGGATCATCTGGAAACTTTCAAATCTCTCCTATTCTTCCAAGGCGCTTCAGACGCTATAATGTGCAGAGCCTTCCCCTCCACCCTGAAGGGGGCGGCGCGTCAATGGTTTTCTCGTCTTCCGCCATGATCTCTCTCTAATTTATAGCCCTGGGCCGGGCCTTCTTGGCTCACTTCGTGAGCAGTAGGGTATACAAGAAGACAGCCGTCAATCTTTTGGCTATAAAGTAGCAGCCAGAAGATTCCATCAGAAGTTGTCTTACAAGATTTAATAAAGAAGCCCTGCAGGTGCAAAACTTGGATCCAATGGTGAAGTTTCAAGCTCTGCGAAGTGGAATCCGAGATATCGAGTTGAAAAAGTCATTAATCATGGACGAACCTGGAGATATGTATGAACTATTCTCGAGGTGTGAAAAGTATATCAACCTAGCTGAAGTCCTTGCGGCAAAAAGAGAAGATAAAACCGAGAAGAAAGCTCAGGGGAAGAAGGAAGAAATCCCTCGAGAGGCCGGTGCAAAGCGCAACCGAGATGATGAGGATGGAAAGAAAAGGAAAGATGATAGAAAAACCTGGGTTCCTAGGGCTGTAGAGGGAGAATCCGAGCCAAACTATACCGCCCTAACACAAACCCGAGCCCATATATTGAACGAAATCAAAGACCAGGTGACACTACGGTGGCCAGCCAAGATGGTCAAACCAGCACATGAGCGTAACAAAAATAAGTACTGGCATTTTCACCAAGACCATGGCCATGATACCGAGGAGTGTAAACAGTTAAAAGACGAGATAGAGGCGCTTATCCAGAGAGGACGTCTTGGCCGATTCGTCAAGAAGGAGGCGAGCGACTGAAGGACGGATTATCGAGCTCGAGAACCCGAGGGAAGGCGAAGGTCACCCCCCAAGGCTGATAAAGAAGAACTCCCCCGAGGTAAAAATCACAATGAGAATATGCCACTGAGGGAGATCACAACCATATTTGGTGGACCTGGCATGGGGGGAGAAACCTCAAACTCCCAAAAGAAATATGCACGGAATGTACTCTAAGATGAGACTATGGTCAAGAAGAGGAGAACCAGCTATCCAATAACCTTCTCTGACGAAGACCTGGCAGATATACAGATGCCCCATGACGATGCCCTGGTGATCAAGACGGTAATTGCCAACTGCACCGTAGGGAGGATCTTGGTGGACAATGGGAGCTCAGTTGACATCCTATATTATGACGCATTTGAAAAGATGCTCTTAAAATCCGAGATGCTGAAAAGAGTGGAATCCCATCTGTACGGATTCAATAGAGCCCCGGTTCGGGTCGAAGGATCGATTGAGCTGCTGGTCACAGTGGGGACAGAACCCAAACTCTCTACCATGATGATAAACTTTTTGATGGTAAAGGTAAATTCCGCACATAATGGGATATTGGGGCGCCCTGGTCTCAATGCACTATAGCCAGTGGTTTCCACTCCCCATTTAGTCATGAAGTTCCCAACCGATCATGGGGTTGGGGAATGCCGAGGAAGTCAAGTAATGGCCCACCGTTCCTATGAAGGATATTTGAGGGCCAGGTGGAAGGAGCCGTAAACCAATCTAATCCATCTAGATGATAATCGAGATGTCAAAGAGCAAGAGAAGAGTGAACCTGCCGAGGATCTGGTTCCTGTGGAAATAGTAGAAGGGGATGCCACGCGCATTGTCCAAATAGGCGCAAGCCTAGCCGAAGAAAGAAAAACTGAGCTCATAAACTTCTTGAGAGCTAATGTAGATGTATTCGCCTGGTCGGCTGCCGATATGTCGGGGATAGATAGAAAGATAGCTGAACACAAGCTTAGCGTCTATCCCAATGCCAAACCAGTGTTCCAGAAGAGGAGAACCTTTACACCAGAATGGCAAGAGAAAGTAATTGAAGAAGTAACCAAGCTACTTGATGCCAGCTTTATCGAGGAAGCCATCTACCTAGAATGGCTCTCTAATACTGTAATGGTCCCTAAGTCCAATGGCAAATGGCGAATGTGTATTAATTTTACCCATTTGAATAAAGCCTGTCCTAAAGACTACTACCCTTTGCCTCGCATTGATTTATTGATAGATGCCACAGTAGGCCATAAAATGCTCTCTTTTATGGATGTCTATTCAGGGTATAATCAGATCAGGATGTATGAGCCCAATATATTGGAAACTTCATTCGTCGCAAGCAGAGATACATATTGTTACATCCGCATGCCCTTTGGACTGAAGAATGCTGGAGCATCCTACCAATGCTTGGTGAATTACCTTTTCCAGCACCAAATTGGCTGAAATGTGGAAGTTTATGTAGATGATATGCTTGTGAAAAGCCTAAAAGCACGAGATCACATTACAGATCTAAGTGAGGCGTTCCAAGTCCTAAGAGAAAGCAAGATGAGGTTAAATCTAGCCAAGTGCACTTTTGGAGTCACATCTGGGAAGTTCCTCAGTTTCATGGTCTCAAGAAGAGGAATCAAAGCAAATCCGACCAAGATTAAGGCTATATTGGAGATGCATCCACCAAGAAGAGTCAAAGAATTACAAGAACTTATAGGAAGAATTGCGGGGCTCGGGAGATTTATCTCAACCTCTGGGAACCGATGTCTACCCTTCTTTAAGACTCTCAAGTATCGAGCAAAAGAGCGGGGAGCTAAAGGGCTCAAGCTTATCTTCGAGTGGACCGAAGAATGCCAGACAGCCTTTACTGAACTAAAAAGGTATTTAGCACAACCACCTTTTTTAGCCAAGCCTGAACCAAGGGATATACTGCCGCTATATCTGGCTATCTCTGCTGTTGCAATTAGCGCCGTACTGGTCAAAGAAGACGGGCGAACTCAGAAATCGATATATTATGTCAGCAAAGTCCTCCTAGATGCTGAAACCAGATATAGCAGTGTGGAGAAATATGCCTATGCATTGGTTATGGTGGCTAGAAAATGAAGGCCCTATTTTCAAGCTTATACCATTGAAGTGCTCACCAATTAACCTTTGAAGAAGATATTGGCTAAACCAGACCACTCAGGAAGATTGGTAGCATGGTGCGTGGAGTTGGGGGAATTCGACATCCATTATAAGCCCCAAACTGAGATAAAAGCTCAGGCCTTGGCGGATTTTGTGGTAGAATGTACACTTTTAGATGCAGAAATACCTTCCACCGCGGAGCCTGAGGAGACAGCAGAAGAATGGACGTTGTATGTGGATGGTTCATCCAGTGCACAAGGATGTGGGGCAGGTTTGATATTAACCAGCCCTGGAGGATTTACTGTGCAATATGCACTAAGGTTTGAATTCCAGGCCACTAATAATGGGGCAGAATACGAAGCTCTGATTGCAGGATTGAAGCTGGCACAAAGTCTAATGGTAAAGCGTATCACCGTATATAGTGATTCACAGTTGATAATTAACTAGGTTATAGGAGAATATGATGCCAAAGAATCTCAGATGGCCCAATACCTGAGCAGAGTCCAGAATTTGATCACAAATTTTGACCGTTTTGAGATACTTCAGGTACCTCGGGCGCTGAATGCATCTGCAAATGCCCTGTCCAAACTTGCCACCTCAAATTTTCAAGAGTTGGGCAGAACAGTATACTTAGACGTACTCACCTCCCCGAGCATAGCACAATCCGAAGAAGTATTGCCGGTGGAGACAGAACCTTGTTGGATGGATCTATTAATCAACTATCTCCAGGAGGGCATATTACCAAACGATAAAGAAGAAGCAAAGAAAATCAGGATGAGAGCCACTTGATACACAATGATAGAAGGGACACTATATAAAAAGGCATTTGCAATTCCTTATCTAAAATGCCTATGACCATCTGAAGCAGAATATGTACTTCGGGAGATACACACAGGCATTTGTGGACAACACTTAGGGGGCATAGCACTAGCCCACAAAGTCATTAGACAGAGATACTTTTGGCCATATCTCCGCAAAGAAGCATTGATTTTTGTCCGCAAATGCCTGAAATGTCAGAAGTTTGCACCTATCACCCGTCAGCCTGCAACTGAACTCACTTCCATTTCTAGTCCCTTACCCTTTGTCCAATGGGGAATGGACATTTTGGGACCTTTTCCCAAAGCATCTGGAGGCAAGCAATTTGCGGTAGTAGTTGTTGACTATTTCACCAAATGGGTAGAAGCAGAAGCGCATTGGCAACCATTACTGCAGCAAAAGTCTGGAAATTCTTCCTACATTCAGTTATATACAGATATGGAATCCCGAGAACCCTTATCACTGACAATGGGAAGCAGTTTGAATAGAAATTTAAGGAATTCAGTGACCAATATGAAATTTAGTTAAGAAAGACCTCAGTAGCCCATCCCCAATCCAATGGGCTAGCAAAAGCAACGAAAAAAATTCTACTAGACGAAATTAAGAAAAAACTTGAAATAGCCAAAGGATTGTGGGTGGAAGAATTACCTAATATTCTATGGGCGTATCAGACAACTACGAGGTTAGCAACTGGAGAAACACCCTTCATGCTGGCATATGGAACTGAGGCAATACTCCCAGTGGAAATAGGAGAAACCTCGTTGAGGGTACAACTCTACAATCCCAAGGTTAATGATGAGGAGTTAAGAGTAAATTTAGATTTGTTGGAAGAAATCAGAGAAGCAGCTCGGGTAAGAAATGCGGTACACTAGCAGCGCACAACACACTACTATAATGCAAAGCTAAAAACCAAAAGGTTCCATCAAGGAGAACTAGTTCTACTTAAGATAGAAGCCTCAGACCCGAGATCCATGGGGAAGTTATCACCCAATTGGGAAGGACCATATAGGGTCTCCAAGCGAGTAGCCCCAGGAGCATATCATTTGGAGACCCTGGAGGGGGCACCCATACCACGATCTTGGAATGCAGAGAACTTGCGAAAATTCTACCAATAATGAGGTTTAGTTCCCAGTTGTTTGAATTCTAGTAATACTTTGATTTTGAAAGTTCCAAAATTAAATTCCAGCGCTATTAGTTGTTGGGACTCCAAATACATTTTTTGTGAAAAATCAATGATTAGTCAATAAAGTTGAAGACAAACATCAGAATTCTCTATGGATATTATTGCTTTTATTAACAATGTGCCAGCAATTAAGATAATGGTGATTTGCACCATAAGGGGGGTTTCCCCAAAGAAGATGATGGTCATCCGACCATAATGGTGATTTGCACCATAAGGGGCGTTTCCCCAAAAAAGATGATGGTCATCCGACCATAATGGTGATTTGCACCATAGGGGTGTTTTTTCAAAGAAGATGATGGACATCCGACCATAATGGTGATTCGCACCATAAGGGGCATTTTTCCAAAGAAGATGATGGTCATTCGACCATAATGGTGATTTGCACCATAAGGGGCGTTTCCCTAAAGAAGATGATGGTCATCCAACCATAATGGTGATTTCCACCATAGGGGCGTTTCCCCAAAAAAGATAATGGTCATCCAACCATAATGGTGATTTGCACCATAAGGGGCGTTTCTCCAAAGAAGATGATGGTCATCCGACCATAATGGTGATTTGCACCATAGGGGCATTTCCCCAAAGAAGATGATGGTCATCCGACCATAATGGTGATTTGCACCATAAGGGGCGTTTCCCCAAAGAAGATGATGGTCATCCGACCATAATGGTGAATTGCATCATAAGAGGCGTTTTCACAAAGAAGATGATGGTCATCCAACCATAATGGTGATTTGCACCATAGGGGTGTTTCCCCAAAGAAGATGATGGTCATCCGACCATAATGGTGATTTGCACCATAGGGGCATTTCCCCAAAGAAGATGATGGTTAGCCGACCATAATGGTGATTTGCACCACTAGGGGCGTTTCCCCAAAGAAGATAATGGTCATCCGACCATAATGGTGATTCACACCATAGGGGCGTTTCCCCAAAGAAGATGATGGTCATCCGACCATAATGGTGATTTGCACCATAGGGGCGTCTCCCCCAAAGAAGACGATGGCCAACAGACCGAGATAGAGAATGACAGTATAAGGGCATTTTTTCCAAAACAAGGATGATGATTATCTGCAACGTTACAAGGAGGATTCTATAAATAAAAGGAAGCAACCACGAGATTACAGGAGAAAATATTCTACAGGAATATAAGACTGCGCACACAGAAAGACGAAAATATATCAAGAAGATTGCTTGGGTAACAATATTCTTTTATTAAGTATTCAGTACACTGATACAAGTATACAAGTGCAAGCTTACAAAACAATTTCATTTCTCAAATACAAGTACTACAAAGAAGTCGTGCTTGGCTCCAAAAGCCACTTCACCAAAAGGAGAAAACCTGGCAAACCAATTGCACAACCACACCACCAGGAGAAAACTGGCTTTGGGTTCCCAAACAGAAGAAGGCTGATGAAAACCAAAAGCCAAGGATGGGGAAGTATGATACGGGAGTAGCATTGACACAATGATCGATACCAAGCTCGATCATGATGAAGTAAAACCACCTACTCCACAACGACTCTGAGAATCAACAGTTGACTACTTTGTCAAATGGGATTCACCTTCAGTACGCTAAAGCACCAAGATAGCCCTGTTTCTACTCCTCTCAAGGCATCAGAGATGAGGAGCCCAAAAAATCCTGGGAGAAACATTGGCTTTGGGTTCTCCAGCGCACCGACAGATCCACACCACTGCCTGCCAAATACGTTAACTGTGAAGATCGGCGGCAAGCAGTCTCCTGAAGATTCTCCAACTCTCTGATGCAACCTTCCTTCTCCAAAGAGTTGGCAAAGGGTAGGTCCCCCAGAGAGGTACCATCACAGCCTGACAACTCAAAGGACACTGCATGTCGATTGAGGATCGAAGCTGTGACAAAAAATGTCAATTGAAGATTGAAGCTGAAGGTGATTCTTCTAAGCAGAGAGATCTTCAAAAACAAACAACCCCTGCATCTTAGAAAGCAATGGCAACTAAAGCACCATAGGAGATAAAGAGTTTCTGTGGAACAACCAAGGAGAAAAAATGCAGAAAAACCCATTTCTCTTTGAGGAGCAAAACTATGAAAAGCGCAAGCCCTATTTATTGGGCAAGACGACGGTTCAAAAGAGAAACAGAATATTACAGAAATAACAGTCCCACTTACTGAGAAGTTACGCCTGAGGCCACGTGTTTCAACCCCAATGGACCAATAGTCTCTCAGAAACTGTAAGTGAAACAGTTACTTAGACGACGAATCGATTTTCTCACCGGTCACATTAATGCAAAAGTATATGAAAAGCCAGTCAAATAGAGATATAATAAATGTTGGCGTGGTAAATATACAAAAAATCTCTGAAAAAGGGATTCGCATCGTGATAAAGAAATACATCATGGAAAAAGACAAATGCCAACAGAAGTCAGGAGAAAAGAAGGATTTGACAATTCAATAAGTAGAAAAATGACATAAATCCAACCAGTCCAGAGCACAAAGAAACAAAGTATATACATCCGAGCCACAACAACTACAATTTCAGACATTTAAGCTCCAGACAAGGTGGAATTGGGGGCAGATGCCCTGGGACATTCTGTGGAGGAGGGAGAAAAGGTATGGACAATGACAAGGGGTCAAGTACAACCTCCTGCACGGGTACCCGAGGATCGAAACCCAATCTTATTTTTCTCCAACTAAACTGGGGGGCAACTTCTCTCACCCGATCATATAGGCGTTGAGCACCTTCCAAAGCTTTATCTTTGCAGAAACGTTTAAACACAGGTGATTGGATCACATGATTAATCGTGAGGTTGGCTGTAGCATATCTCTCCGCCCAAAGATAATCATTAACATTATCCACTATGTCTCGGGCGAATTCCAACCTAGCCAACAAATCCTTTTCCCGACGTTCTAGGATCTTATAATCTTCCAATTCCTCTTGTAACTATGAATTTTACCTCCATAGAATGTCGTTAGCTCTATCGAATGCCGCTATCCGAGATTGTAACTCCCTCTCCCGCTTAGAAGCTTCTCGGGTATCCACATTGACCAAAGAAAGATGTTCCTAGGCAAAAAGTAGTAGGAGGTCATGATCGGGTATGCAAATAAATGAAAATCCGAGATAGCAGAGAGAACCCATAGTAAATTCTCCATTAAACAAATGCGTACGAGGTTACAACAAAAAAAAAAAACATAAGGTAAAAATAGCAACAAAAGATCCAAAACACCAAAACATTTGGCAGAATAAAAGAAATTAGGCTGTAGAGGTATCTACAGCATCTCCAGGGCTTGTAAGGGCAGTCGAGGTGGTTGATGGAGCAGGAGGAGGATTCTCTTCTCCCAACTCCCGTCCTTGTTTAGTATAAAAATCCACATTCTGTGTTTCATTCTCTTTGGAGGCACTCTTGGGGGCATAAGAAGGCACAACTTGCTTGGGTTCAGTGATAGCAGCTCCATTGGGATTGACCCCAGAACTAGGATCACCAGCTTCTACAGAAGACACATAAGGAAAAACAAATGAAGAAGGACGGGGGATATCCATGTTTCCAACCGAGGAAGCAGGCTTATAAGCACCCGATTCTAATCGCTCTAGCATGTGCTCCACATCGGGTATTCCCTCAAGGCTGAAATCTGGATATTTCTTCTTTATCTGAGCCCAGATAGAGTAAGCCATTTTTAACATGATCTTAGACGCTGTGACCTTGTGATGGGTCTTGCAAAGCTCAAATTCCAGATAATCATTGATGGCCTTACTCCCCGCTTCCTGAACTTGAATTTTCAGGCTAGCAACCTCGGCCTGCGCCTCACCAAGCAACTGTTTCTGCTCACTCAACTCCTTTTTGATTTTCTTACAAGAAGATTTAGAAGATCGAACCTCTTCCTTAGCTTTCTCCAGATTCTCCTGAGCCTCCAACAGCGCCTTCTCAGTAGACTCTTTGTTGACCTTCAGTTTGGTCAATTCGTTATTCAAACAAGGAGACTCTTCCTTATAATACTTCACAATCTTTCTCAGTCCCTCGTCTCCTCCTCAGATTTTTTGTATACCTCTGTAACCTTCCTTCTTCGCTCCACTAACTCAGAAGCAAAGGCCAAAATCCAAAATAAATGACATCTATGTTTGTGTGCGAAGAAGAATAAGTGAAGATACCAACTGAGGAAAGAATATTACCTCATAACCCTGAGCAAGAGCAGACTTTTTCAAAAGATCATCGGGCATCTCAGAAAGCCAAACCTGATCTGCTGGAGCGACACAGTTCAAGGCTGTATTCTTGACCAAAGCAATATTACCAATTACCCTTTGATCATTTGTAATGGACCACTGGGGAATGAACACGCCAAGGTCAGCCTTGCCCTTCCCCTTATCCTTTTTTGTATTGCTGGGGGGCGGAAGATCTTTTGGGACCATCGAGGATCCCCCCTCCTGAGAAATTAGGATCGGATAAGGAGTTCTCTCTCTACCCGAGGATGCTTCAACAATATTTAAGCTTCAGGGAGGCGCGGGAGGAGGCTTAAATGATCCCTTCTTAGAGGAATCCTTGCTCAGCTCAGTCGAAGGTGCCTTTCGCTTCTTGCCTTTACCGGAGGGGGCTACAACCGTATCCCCAGTAATTTGAAGGTCCTCCTCCTCTATGAATGATGTAAGACTCCCCAAATTGAATTCCACTACAATCAACAAAAGAAATATATGAGACAACGGAAATTTTTCTGCATTGGGGAGTAGCTCTTGAGATGCTCACCCTGTTCCAACTCGCCTATATCCTGCACATCAATGGCCTCTCCCCTGATGCGATTCTTATCCGCTATCAACTTCTTCAAAGTTGCTTGATCCGTGGAGTCCAATTGAGGAGTCTTGTTACCAGCCTTAGTATCAGGGTAACCCCACACGGTAGGACAATCAGGTCCCGCCAGAACTATCCAGAAAAATCTTTGTTTCCAACTGTGGTTGGACGATGGAAGAGAATCTACTAAAGGAATACCAGCCTATTGACGAAAATAATACCACCCGGGATGACCACTATTCTGATTTAAAGTGAAACACTTAATGAACAGTGCTGGGGAAGCACGCCTTTTCAACCGAAAACACTTTATCAGGAAGGCTCCTATACACCTCCACCCGTTAAGAACCAATTGACTGGGGGCAATTTGATAATGCTTGAGAAGTCGACCCACAAAAGGGGAAAGAGGATATTGAAGACCGGCCTCAAAAGCATCAAGAATAAATCCCACTTCTCCAGGTCGGAGCTGGTTCAATCTGTCCTCGGATGAAGGAACTCTCAGAACAATCTCTTCTGGAATCGCATACACATTTTTGATTTCCAGAAGATTATACTTAGATAGAAAAGAGCAAATCTCGTCAACCCCTTTCCCGATTGTAGGATCTAATTGCGGTTGGCAAACTCGATAACCTTTTTTCCCAAGTTGTTTCATGGAATCGAGACTAGAAGAACTAGCCAGCACTCCAGTAGAACGCTTGGGAACAAATGCTGAAACCCTAGAATCTGTATCCCCCCCAGAGGATGATTGGGGAGAAATTCCCTTACCCTTTCCTTGGGTAACTCCATGGTATAGTCTTTCACCTTCATCTAGCAAAGATTCTACTTCAATCTCCTCCCTAGATGACTGATTTTTCTTCGTTTTTTCCATTCCACTAAACTAAAAATAAACGGGAAGGAAAAAGAATTATAGATAAAAAGAAGAGACAAAAGAGCACTTACTTGAAAAGGAGAAGGTTACGGTTGTAGAAGATATGAAGGGACAGAACGACACAATGGCAGAACTTGAAGAAAAATCCTTCACAGAGAGAACTTGGAGATGAAGAAATGGAAAACTCAAGAAGATTAGAATGTTTTATATCCTTGGAGACAACACTGATAACCCTCGATTAGATCCCACTATTCAAATATCTTTGAACAGACCAGATAATAGGGAAGACGAAAGAACTTATACCTAGGAATAAGAGCACTATCATTAGAACACCGGGAAGAGTAAAAAATTTTAAAAGTTAAATTTTAACTTCCCATCAATCTCCCCTCAAAAGGTGCGAAAAGGCGGTAGATATTTCGCTCCCACATGCTTAAGAGCAGCCAAAGATGGCGTATTTGTAAAAACTTTGTAAGGTGGAATATATCTAAACACTCCTTTGAATTTCATTGAATTACACCCTACACCTCAACCGAGATGCCTCGACCGAGGTGAAGGGAGTAGGGGGCAAATATTACACCATGATTTCCACTTTAAATCATGACCATACACGTGGACTCGCCAGGAGATAAGACTTGGAGAGCACGCTTACGAAGTCCCATGCGTATAACAGTTACATAACTATGGCAGTTAGAGACCCCCTGGTGGAAAACTCCCACGTGGACCGAGAATCCCAGAGATAAAGAGGGGACCACATCAAGGACGGAGGTACTAGAAAAACCGTGCTACGAAGGAAGGCTACGGCCAACAAAGAATGGATTACGGCAGGTCCCCCCCCCTTTCATCTATATAAATACAAGGTAAGTCCCACATAAGGAGGCAGATTGTATTAACATTCAGTAAAAGGAATAGGGTATTTGCTTGATCTATTTCTCTTGGTCTTCGTTCTCTCATTCCCAGTTTCTTTCAATTTCCCTAACTAGATAAGGAACTCTGTTTGTAACAAGGATTCTCTCCGGTAGAAATTCTTATACAACAGTATACAAAGCACCTTCATGCTCCACCGAGCTCTAAATTTTTTTTCTCTTCAGGCTCCAACGAGCAGTTGCCATACCTGGTATTAGAGATATATTAGGAATATATTAGTATTAGAATAAGAGAAGGATCTTCCATCCTTATCTCAACAGCACTTTAGGTAAGTAGTTCAATTATATTAGGAATCAGTATCATAATCTTATGCAATCTTCAATGTATCTCTCTCAATCTTCCATGAATAGTATAATATCATATTGAAATCCTTATAGGTGATTGAGTTTCCAACATGTGGATTTCTTCACCCATATATACACCTACTATTATAGGTAAGTAGTATCTCTGATATTAGGTAAGTAGTTTCTCTTAGGTCTATATATATGAGGCCCCTTCTTTGTAATCGCAGGGTATGCAATAATAATGAAGTTCTGTTTAATATTGGTGTCCTTCCATGTTCCATAATTTATAAGTTCTAATATGGTATCAAGACCCTTTAGCTCCTCCGAGCAAGAGATTCATTTCTTTTTTTTTTTTCTTCAATCTTCTCATCTCCAATGAGCACTCGATCCACCATTATTCCTTCAAGGCTCCAATGAGCACTCGATCCACCATTCTTCCCTCTTTCAGTTTTTGTTTTTACTCCCTTCCCTCTTTAAATCTTATGTCTGCAACCGCAATTACATCACCACCTCATCCATCATGGCCTAATTTCCTTTCATCACAAAAAAAAACAACCCATCCACCATCGGCCCAGTTATACTAAGCATCCAAAATTCTCCACCTTTCTTTAGTCTTTTCTCTTATCTCTGCCTTATTATTTTACTTTCTTTGATTATCTCTTTTCGGTCATCCTTAAGTCGTGCCCTGAGTTGAGGTCCCTTTTTAGGGGCGTGCCTCAGGTAGAGGGCTTAAGACTACAACACAAAAAAATAACACACACAAAGCTCAATTTCGTGCACCAGCAGCAGCTCCACAGCGCACGGGCACCCCAATTTCTTCTCAATCCTTATCTCATCTATGCACCAGCAGCAGCTCCACAGCGCGCGGGCACCCCAATTTTTTCTCAATTCTTATCTCATCCGTGCACCAGTAGCAGCTCCACAGTGCGCGGGTACCCCAATCTCGGCCGATGAATCATACCACACCAAGCTCCTACGAGCACCCACGACCTCGCCATCCAAGACGCTCGCCATCCGATGCTCACCATTTCAGTCACATGCATGTTGCAAATTGTGTAAGCCTTTTAATTCAATAATCAGGCTGACCGTTTCTCTTCTATCCACGCTCATCTTGCGGGGGAGTATTAGAGATATATTAGGAATTTATTAGTATTAGAATAAGAGAAGGATCTTCCATCCTTATCTCAATAGCACTTTAGGTAAGTAGTTCAGTTATATTAGGAATCAATATCATAATCTTATACAATCTTCAATGTATCTCTCTCAATCTTCCATGAATAGTATAATATCATATTGAAATCCTTATAGGTGATTGAGTTTCCAACATGTGGATTCCTTCACCCATATATACACCTACTATTATAGGTAAGTAGTATCTCTTATATTAGGTAAATAGTTTCTCTTAGGCCTATATATATGAGGCCCCTTCTTTGTAATCGCAGGGTATGCAATAATAATGAAGTTCTATTTAATATTGTTCTCCTTCCATGTTCCATGATTTATCAATTCTAATACCTGGTAACGACGATACCCTTCCCACCCTTGCTGTGGTTAATCCTCCCCCATTGATAACCTCCACATTCACCTCTAGTAATCTTCCCACCGCCTATAACTTTCTTTCCATCAAACTATCCACTAAAAATTACCTCTATTGGAAAGCTCAACTTGTCCCCTATCTGAAGGGCCAAAAACTGTTCGGCTTCCTCACTGGCCCGATCCCTCGTCCAACGGATCCTACTCACGTTGAAGCTTGGGACAAACAGGATGCCTCTCTCACGAGCCTTCTTATTCTTCTCTCGATGCCGATGCCATTGGCCTGGTTATTGGTAAAGAGACCAGCAAGGAAATCTAGGCCACTTTGTATGAAAACTTCAGCGATGCTTCCACCACCCGTCTTTTATCGCTGTACATTGCTCTGCAAGAACTGATTCACAAACCTGACGAATCAGTTACTCAGTTTCTCCATCGTGCCAAATGAATTTCTGATGAACTTACGGCGGCTGGTTCTCCTCTTTCCACTGCTGATTTCAATATACACATATTCTGCAGCAGTCTGATTTCAAGCCACTGGTTCCTTCTTTAATGTGTGGTGCCGAACCAATCTCGTACACTAAACTGCACAACCTGCTACTGAGTTATGAGTTCCTCAATGGAACCACCACTGCCAAACTCTCTCTGGCTGAATCCCCTATATCCATGGCTTCTCCTTCTGTCAATCTTGCTAAACAGGGTATCATCACCGCCCACTCTCCAGGGTATTCTACCCAGGGCCGCGGTGCACCTCATGGTCATTGGGATCGTGGCGGTTGTAGTGGTGGTCGTGGTGGACGTGGTGGCCGCAGTTATCAGCAGGGCAATCTCTACTACACCATTTATCATCACACTAACCATATGGCACCAACCTGCTTCTATAAACACCAACACCCTACCCCCTCTCACAACCAATATCCACCTCTCCTCCCTACTCCACCACCGACTGCCTATCTTACCCAACACCCTTTCCCATGTCCCTACCAACCTAACCCCACCTCTACGTCAACCGCTCCATGGTACCCTAATACAGGTGCAACGTACCACATGACTCCTAATATCCAAGTTCTCTCCACCTTTGAATCGTATACAGGTACTAATCAGCTATAGGTTGGGAACAGTAAGGGTCTTCCCATTGCACACACTGGCATGGCCTCTATTTCTTCTCCTCTTCAACCTTTTTTATTATCTCATGTCTTGCATGTTCACTCTACTACTGAATCTCTCCTTTCTATTCAACAATTCGCATCTAAAAATAATGTATTCTTCAAATTTCTTGCATCTCATTTCTTTGTGAAGGACCAGAAGACCAAGCGTATCCTGCAGTCCGATCCGAGTAATGGTGGATTTTACCCCCTCTCTCACTCCGCTGCTCCTTTTGCTCACCTCACTGAATGGACTTCTTATGATGGATGGCACTGCCACCTCGGTCATCCCCATGCCCGTGTCCTCAATCACATATTGCAGTCTTTTGCCCTACCCTGCTCTAAAAACAAATCTACTAATTTATATTCGGCCTGTCAACTTGGCAAGTCCAATAGGTTATCTCTTAGGACTACTTCTTCTCATAGCCTTTTCCCTCTTGATCTAGTTTTTAGTGATGTATGGGGCCCCTCCCCAACCCTTTCTTCTAAAGGAAATAAATATTTTATTATTGTTGATGATATTACTAAGTTTATTTGGTTCTATCCCCTACCCCATAAATTTGATGTTCTTCCCACTTTTCATAAATTTCTTGCCATGGTTGAATGCCAATTTTCTCGTAAATTAAAGTCCATTCAAACGAACTAGGGTTGGGAATTTGTCACTTTACCTACCTTTTTTGCTTCGGTGGGCATCCAACATCGCCTTTCATGCCCTCATACCCATGAGTAGCAAGGCTCTGTTGAGCGTCATCATAGACATATAGTTGAAACTGGGCTTACCCTTCTAACTCAAGGACATGTTCCCTACCTCTATTGGGACTATGCCTTTGAAAGTGCAGTCTACTTGATCAACTGCATGCCCTCCCTCATTACCAATATGGTTTCCCTTTACCAACTTGTGCACCATCACGGTCTAGACTATTCATTTCTACATGTCTTTGGATGCCTTTGTTTCCCTCTCCTTCGCCCTTATAATGCCCATAAAATGGACTTTCGCTCCTCTCCCTGTGTCTTCCTAGGATATAGTCTCAGTCACACTGGGTATTTGTGCATGGACATGACCGGTAACCGAATCTATATGTCTTTTCATGTTCGCTTTGATGAATCTAGGTTTCCTTTCCAATCACGGTCACTTCCCCCCTCCCCCTCCCCCTCTCCCATCTCTCCTCCTTCCCCATGGGCCATTGCTCCCAACGTTGTTTACCAACCTCCTACCCCTCCCCCTCCTCCTCCCCTTACCCGACCCACTATAGCACCTATGTCCTCTCCTCCCCCTCCCCCTCCCCCTACATTTTCCCCACTATCTTCCTCCCCAGCTTCCTCGATCCCTGCCACCTCCCCCCACCGTTTCTTCATAATCCTCTCCACCACCCAAAACCAGCCTTGTCCGTGACCACTACCGCAACCCCTCACCACCCACAACCCCACCCCACCCTCCCCTCCTTCACGTTCCCACCCTATAACCCTACGTCCCAAACTTTCCCAAGCTAATCTCTCCATCACCTCCCCTCCCCCCACTACTGAACCATCTTATTTTTCACAGGCTAACAGGTCTCTCGAATGGTGCAGTGCTATGGTAGATGAGTTTAATGCCCTTCTACGCAATAATACCTGGTCTTTAGTTCCTTTCACACCTCACATAAACCTTGTAGGTTGCAAGTGGATCTATTGTATCAAACATAAGGCTGATGGTTCTTTAAAGCGGTACAAAGCTCGCCTCAGTCCTGTAGTCAAACTAACTACCATCCGCACCATTCTTTCCTTGACAGTCTCCCAGGGCTGGTCCATTCACTAACTGGATGTTCACAATGCCTTCCTTCATGGTATTCTAAATGAGGAAGTCTACATGTCACAGCCTTCTGGGTTTGAGGACTCTACATGTCCCCACCATGTTTGCCATCTTCACAAATCATGTGTGGCCTAAAATAGGCCCCTCAAGCTTGGTTTCATCAACTTTCTCAGTTCTTAATTGACTCTGGTTTTTGGGCATCTCAAACCAACCCCTCTTTGTTTATCTTCAAGCAAGGCAGCATCACCACTTTTGTCCTTGTTTATGTTCATGACATCCTTGTCACCAGCAATTGGGTGGACCAAGTGCAGTCTCTTCTCCAACGCCTGACGACTGAGTTTTCCATTAAAAATCTTGGGCCCTTGAGCTTCATTTTAGGTGTGGAGGCATTGCTCATCTCCACGGCTTGCTTCTATCTCAGGCTCAATATATCAAAGATCTGCTTCACCGTGCAGGGATGACAGAATGTAAGCCCATCCTCACGCCCATTTCCACCATGGTCAGTCTCTTCTCACAAGGGGGTGTTTCCTTGGCCAATCCTACACAATACAGATCCATTGTGGGTGCTCTTCAGTATGTGACACTCACTCGCCCTGATGCGGCTTACTTAGTTAACAAAGCTTGTCAGTTTATGCAAAATCCAACAGACACTCATTGGTCACTGGTCAAGCAAATTTTATGCTATCTCAAGCATACTTCCTCTCACCAATCTCACCCTACAGGCTTTTCTGGATGCAAATTGGGCTGGTAACAGTGATGATCGTAGTCCACAGGCAGTTATGCAATCTTTCTTGGTCCTAACCTCATATCCTGGACCTCAAAGAAATAAAAGACAGTGGCTCGTTCTTCAATCGACTCAGAGTACAAGGCCTTAGCCAATGCCTGTGCTGAACTTACCTGGCTGCAGTCTCTCTTTGGTGAGCTGGGTGTCTCTCTCTCTCAAGCGTCTATCCTTTGGTGTGACAATATTGGAGCTACTTACCTGTCTGCCAATCCCGTTTTCCATGCATGCACAAAATATGTGGAGATTGACTTTCAATTTGTGCGTGACAAGATTGCTAAGCGTGAGCTCCTAGTCCAGTTCATCTCTACTAAGGATCAACTCACTGACATCTTCACCAAGGCTCTCTCCACTACTTGCTTCCAATGGTTACGTGACAAGCTGAAAATTCAAAGTCTCTTTCTTCCACTTGAGGGGGTGTATCAACCGAATATCTAGTCTCCCTTTCCAATATGGAAACTAGATATTTGGTACCCAATTTGCCCGTGGTTTCCTTGTAGAATCCTACCATAACTCAGAGTTTCTATTTGTATAGGTTACCTTACTTAGAGTTTCTATTTGTATAGGTTACCTTAACGTGGGAATAGAATCCCAATTCTATATCACATGAGATCTTTGTAATCCATAATATATATATATAAATACAATAGCCTAACCATTCACAGTTAAGGCATTCAGTGCACTCTCTTTATTCAATACCCACGATCTACACCACCTGCAATTCCAAATTTCCAAATTCCAACCTAATAGAAAAAGAGGGAAACCAAATTACAAAAGTAAACAACTTCTTCTATACTTACTAATCAAAACAAAGACCCAGTTTCTTCTTCACCCATTTGATCATCTATACATATAGAAATTAACAAATACCGTGGAAAAAAGCCATAGGCCCAAAGCGTTTGATTAATTGCCTGATGCAAATGTTCTCTCACCCTCACAATTAAGGCAGAAATCAAACTTCAAGCCAAATCTTAAACATGGATTGGAAGCTTCTCCATTAGTACATAGGTTGGGAATAAAAATGACGACAGGAACAACAAGACAAGGTGAGATAGTCAGCGAAGAAGGGGGCAGGGTGGGGTTGCAAGAGGAGGAGGAAGAAGATGATTTGGGGATTTTAGGTTTGAGGATGTAAAAAGGATAAAAATGGTATTTCCATTTTATTGAATGGGGTAAATATAGAAAAGTACTTTCATTAAGGGTATTATGGGCATTTAGTTAATATTTGGATGATGACATCATCACTTAGCGATTTAAAAAAACTACACGTACCTCACCCACTTTTATGCTCTAACATAAGAGTGGTCCGCTCCGTTAGTTGACTCCTGTTAACTGATGACATCATCAGGTAAGATTTTACTAAATAGTGAAACTACCCTTGAAAAAGAGAAAAATTACCATTTTACCCTTTATGCAAAAACCCCCAAATCGCAAAGGAGACAATTTAGGGTTTGAGGTTTATTCTCTGTAAAGCCTTTCTTCTCCGTCGAAGGTGATCTTCCTGAGACCATTATTCTTTGACGAAGACACACCAACAATCTTCTCTTTGACTCGAACCCCCTCAAGCACACCATTGTTTTCCTCTAACTTGCACAAACATTTATTTCTAAACCTTTTAATTTCAATGATTTCAGGAACCTTTCCAGATCCATAGTCATAATGGACTGTTATGCAGAACTTCTGCTTCATTTAGGAGGCGCGTCTTATTGGTTTATGGATAATTTTATGTTTCCAAGTTAGGTTGCAAATGTTAGAATTAATCATTGGGAAGAAATCCGGATCGCAAACCATACAGAGAAACTAGAACACGATGTAACAATTAACTGAGAAGAAGGTGTCCCTTACACCATTCATATGATTGAGATGATTTCGATGCAGTTTTTCACGATCTACTCCTCTATGGTTTTGGATCTTCCACAGCACTGCAGACCTCCTTTTGCTCTCTCTCTCTTTTGTGGTGAAGTGGAGAAGAATAGAATAAGGACTGCGGGGACCCAAAACATAGTATATATAATACTTTCTTGACCCCAAACCCTAAACCACAATGGGTTGGGCCAACATAACCCTAAACTGGAGAGTGAACCAAACCGGTCTGTGCAACTTGATTCTTACCAACTAATCAACCTAAATAATTAATTATGCCCATAATTCTTACAGCAAAGCCACTGGAAACATGGTATTTCAAAATTTTCTACTTTAATTGGATGATTTTGTTCATTTTAAGAAATTGGTTTAGTGGGTACAAATAATCCCAATGTATTTTGATCCATGAAACTTGCGAGTTTGTCATTCTAGAGTCTTACAGAGGCATCCGATGTTTTTTGCTAAAGATCAGCAAAGAATGGATTAAAAAGAAAAAGAACTATACAAGAATTTAATGTCCGGGCATACCAAGACAAATACAATGAACAAGAGAAAGGGCAACAGACCCTAACCACACCAAAAAGAGAGGGACTCCCTCAAACTAGCTAAACCAAAATCTTTGGCAACCTAAAACATCCTCTAATAAAAGGCCATTCATAGGGGAAGGGAAATTAAAGTCCCAAATAAAAGATAAACCGTTCTTAGCCGAATACTTAGCAAGAAAATCTGCCACCGGGTTCGCTTCCCTGAAACAGTGAGTAATCTTCCAATGAATGGCATTCAAATAAGGAAGAAGGCTATTCCATAGCTGTCTCACAAACCAAGGAATAGACCCTAACTGGATTGCCCCTAACACTACCATTGAGTCACACTCAATCCACAACCACTGCACACCCAACTCCTTCACAACAAGGAGACCATGCATGATCACCTTAAACTCATCCACATAATTTGATTTAATACCCAGGAACACCCCAGAAGCTGATAATAGAATTTTTTGGTCATTCCTAAGAACACCACCAGCACCAGCCCTGCTTGGTTCCCAAGAGAACACCCATTAGAATTTAACTTTATCCATCCTTCAGGAGTCTACACCATCACACCTCTCTTATCACCCGACCAAGCTTAGCGGGCAAGGGGATCTTTAGCCTTCTAGCAAAGATCAGATCCTTAGAGTTGCCAACAGGATGGGAAAAGGAACCTGAGAGCTCCCTAAGAAGATTGAAAATAATTTGAAGAGAAACTCTCCCCGGTCTGGCCATACCCTCAAATTTCCTGCAATTACACTCCATCCAAATAACATAAGGAACCAAAACCACCCCTGTAATCCATGCATCAGGCATAGGGACAACATTAGATTTCCTTTTCCACCAAGAAATCAAATCAACAAAGGACGAAAAATCGAGCCAATCAACCCCAAAAGGCTCCAATAACTTTGACCAAAGAAACCAAGAATAGCAATAGTCATAGAATAAATGTGAAAGAGACTTCAAAGCACCAAGGTAGAGTTCACAATGAGAAACACTTTGAATAGGTTTATGCATAAGAGCTTCCTTCGTAGGGATTTTTCAAGAATCAGCCTCTATGCGAAACTAGAGTATTGGGGAAGCAACACCTTATTCCAGTTCACACTAGGCCAAGGGACTTTTGGATTCTTCTTACGAATAACATCCCAAGTAGACCTAACATAAAAAATTCTAGGAGAGGTGAGACCCCAACAACATAGATCCGCATAGGGGGAGGGAGGCAAGGGCACCTTTCTAATAATAGCATAAAAAACATCACCAAGAGTTCTAAACAGAACCGGGGGAAGAGACCAAACCAAATTCACAATAAAATCAGAGACTCTGGAAGATTTATCAACAAAACTCTCTTTACCCAGACCAGACGCCAAAGCAATTGTATCGCTCCCAAGCCAACGATCATTCCAAAAATCATAGAGGAACCATCCCCACTGATCCACCTCTCATGGTCTTTTACCAAATTCCAAACCTTTCTAATTCCAAGCCAAATAAAAGAGGAAAGGTATTGGCTTTTCAATGAAAACCACCCCCACCAACAAAACGGGCTCTGAGAAATTTACTCACCAAAGAATCATCATGCTTGATGGACCAAGCTAATTTACAGAGACGAGCTATGTTAACGTCACAACCCTTATTAATGTCCAAACCTCCTTCAGATCTCGACTTGCAAATCAAGTCCCACTTGACCACCACCGCCTTCCTAACTTCAATGTCACCCAACCATATGAAATTCCAAATCCACTTCTCCATATGCGACACCAATGAAGGAGGCCACCAATGCACTTTAAAATTATGGACCGAAATGCTTAACATAACCGACCTCACCAACTCGACCCTACCAACAAATGAGAGAAGCATCCATTTCCATCCTATAACCCACTACTTAAACTTATCAACAAGCGGAAGCATCACCTCCTTCGTAATCCTCCCTTTAAATATTTTAACACTTAAGTATTTGGTAGGAATGTTACACAAGGGAACATTCAGCAAATCTAAAATCCGACGCCTTCTCAAAGGACCGATCGGCCCACAAAACAGCTTACTCTTCTCCAAATTTTTTTTTTTGGCCTCAAAAGCTTTGGTATTTCTCCAAAAATTCTTTCAAAGCCCGAACATACCTGAAAGAACCATTACAAAAGACAAAGTCATCGTCAGAAAAAAGGAGGTGTCCAGGAGTAGGGAGTCCCCTAGGAACCCTCAAGGGAAGAAGCTTCTGCTCATCCACCATTTTTTAGGCCTCTACAATGCACATCCTCTACTAAAATAAAGAGCAAAGGAGAGAGGGGATCTCCTTGGTGCAACACTCTTTTCACCCCAAAAAGACCTACTGGACCACCATTAACAAGCACTGAGATTCGAGTACAACAGAGGAATTGATGCAACAAAAAATCCAATGCTCATTAAACCCAAGCAATCGCAACACTTGGAACATAAAATCCCAGGAAAGGGAATCACAAGCCTTTTGTACATCAATTTTCAGGCCAATACCACAACCCCTCATAGACTTGTGCATCAAATTTTCCTATTCCAAAGCCAGGCTTATGTTAGATAAAATAACCTTCCCCTTTTGAAATGCCCCTCGCTCCTCCGAGATAAGCCTAGGTAGCAACACCCCCAGCCTGTTGGCCAGAATTTTAGAAATAATTTTACAAATAAAATTGCCCATTCCAATTGGGGAGAAATTTATCCAAGGCCACAACCCCATCTAGCTTCAGAATCAAGGAAATAAAACAATTGTTTATTCCTTAAGGAATTATGCCCTCCTGAAAGAAATTCCTAATAGCCCTCCACACATCAACTTCAATGATATCCCAATAGCGCCTAAAAAAAGCACCACCAAAACCATCAGGACTAGGCAAGCTATTAGGGTCTAAGTCCCAGACAACCTTCTTAACCTCCACTGAATCAGGAACAGAGTCCAACACCACCAAATCACTATCCCCAATAATAGAAGGGATCACACCCAAAAGGTCCAAGTTATTCTTTAGGGAAACAGCCTTGTAGAAATTTTTATAAAAAAACACTGACATAGTCCATCATGCCCACCGGGTCTATCAACAATACCCCATCACTATTCTTCTAACACTGAATATGGCATTTCTCCGTTCTAAACATAGTAGAGAGGTGGAAAAGTTTTTGAATTACGATCCCCATCTTTAAGCCACTTAATTCTACATTTTTCACACCAAAGCTTCTCGCTATTCTTTAAAGAATTAAGATACCCTGTCTTAGCATCCGCCTCCATGCCAAATACAAATTCATTCACACCAATGGTTTCCATGGCTTCTTGCACATCATCAAGCACAACCTTAGCTTCTTTCAAAGCCACATTAAGAAAAAAGAATGGTAGAAGGTCTTTCTAGGGTATTTGAGAATGCGCAAGAGACTGGGGAGGACGATGAAGGAGATGATGAAGTTTCTCAGCAAGAGGAGAACCAGGCTATCTATGGTGAGGCAATCAGGGAGCCCGCACAGCATGTGGGAGGCATGTCTTTTACGGATGTGGTTGGAAAGAGTGTGGGAGGCAAGTCTTTTGCTGATGCGGTTGGAAAAAGTATGCTTCCAAATGTTGATGCTCTTCTTGAACCTATTCATAAAGGAGGAATCACCTGTGTAAAAATTCCTCAAAGTACTATGAATCACAGATTCAAAGATTTAGATTCGCCTTGATTGGAAGACTTAATCTTCAACAGGTTTCTCTTGTTGATTTGAGGAAGGCAATTAGAGAGCTCTGGAAACTGAAAGATTTAGTGGACATCATCCCTATTGGGAAGGGCTTTATCATTTTTCATTTTGTGTCAGAGTCGGACATGACTATGATTTGGCGTCGTAGCCCTATTAGGGTTGGTAGATAGATCCTCAGATTCCAACGATGGTGCTCGGGTTTCAACGTGAATGGTAATCATCATGCTCGCAAACTTGTATGGGTTAGATTTCCAAATCTCCCATATGAGTACTGGCATCAGGGCATTTTTTTCTCTTTGGCGAAAGCATTAGGAACATCGGTGACCTTGGATGTAAATAGCACATGGGCCAGGTCTGGTCCAAGGCGCCCATAAGGGACAGGCTGGATCCAACCCAACCCACTTCGCGTGGAGAGAACTAGCCACTTTAGTGGTTGGGTCTCTTCCCCCCTCTTAGATCGATTCCCAGTGGGAGTCTAAATAGGAGCAAGGGTCTTAGGGTTTTGGATTTAAATAGAAAGCTTGTAACCCTAAGACTATATTATTTGAGAAACCAAATTCTCCCTCTCTCCAGTATTTTGTGTTCTATTTGGGATTCCACCTCTTCCTAGGGATTTGTGGTAAGGAGTTCTTCTTCATGGAGAAACCTTTCAAGATATTCGATGATCGTAAGAGAGATTGTTCGAGTTCGTGAAGCTTGTAACCAAACCCATACAAGATCATCTTCCACTGTGTTCCCATCTTCGTACAAGTAACACCCTAATAGGTGGAGATTTATTTACATAGGCATCAAAGCCATTAAGGTTCTGGTTTGCTTTTGATTTGTGATGAATGGTTGCTTTTTTTTTACGGTGCATGCTGCTATGGCATTGCGGGCACCCCACCGCACCTTGTCGACCTGCTTGTGTCTCACTCAGGTTTTGGCGACAACCTCAATCGCTATTCCCTGATCATGCCACTCCCCTTTTTGATCCTTTTTTTTCATCGGCTCATAAATAGTAGCATTGAAAAGGGAGTATAATTGAGAAAGTCATCATTATGCCACTGTTCATGAACAATAGCATAATGATTACTTTTTCAAAAGCTTTTAGAAAAAGCCAATTTGTTATAAATAATAATGAATATTGATGTATAATCATTATTTTTTGATTGCTAAGAAATTTTGGACGGCCATCCGGCTCCCCTGCTGTCACACCCCAAACCCCACCCTAGGGTTTTGGTATGACTAGGATGCTTACCATCATCCTAAACCGCCTCCAAGATCAATGGACGCAGTGGCTTACCCTCACAGTCACACAAATGAGAATCAGAACTAACATCAGAGTAACAACAGACCTATAATAATTAATGCTGATTCTCATTTAGGGAATAACTGAAGTGATATTATATACATAAAGGATTATTCTTGAATACAATACTTAATCTAAAAGTTATTACATTAAAGATGATTTGAAAATACAGGGAAAAGAGAACCTTTCATTAGAATGCATTAGCAAATGTAACAAGAAACAAGAAAAGCATTTAAAGCATCAACAGTCATAGACCAACTTCTGCATCCACATCCTTTACCGTGTCCTCTATCATCCACTGGAATCGTACAACCTGCATCACATTCTAAAAGGATGTGTTCCACGTGGGGTGAGCTCCACTAGCCCAACGAGCAAAAAGTTGTACCACACACATAACAACAATTGTTTGACTGCAAGTCGAACCAGATAAGCGTACATAATTGACGTCCCATACCGCCAGTGATGACTCACACATCAGATCCAATTTACAGTCATGCATCATATACAACGGTTCAAAATGCAATATGAATCATGATATATGATGACCAATGAATTATGATACAGGACATGCATGCCATGATATTATCTACAATGCAGTAGGCATTATCCCTGGTTCTGGAATTTACCCATCAGACACCCAGTGATAATGATCCTAACTGCGTGTGGAAGCTTGCCGATCATGGACACACATCGGTGTCTCGACAAACCTCCGATAAACCCAACAACAGTTTCAAAATTCACCCATCAAACACCTGAGCTGGTTTACCAATTAACGTGATCATGGTGTAGGAATTAACACATCTACCACCTGTATCCCTTTTATCACATTTAGGCAATCACGCTATAGGAATTAATACATCTACCATCCATATCACTTTTATCACATTTAGGTGATCACGGTATAGGAATTAACACATCTACCACCCATATCACTTTTATCATATTAAGGCGATCACGGTGTAGAAATTAACACATCTACTACCCGTATCCCTTTTATCACATTTAGGCAATCACGGTGTAGGAATTAACACATCTATCACCCATATCCCTTTTATCACTTTTATTACAAACCCAATATGCAAAATGCTATATGAAACTGTCATATCGAGAGGTATTTTGGGTGCATCGACTTCCCATACCATCTATCACCCAGGTACCAGCATGACATAGCACATGGCAGACCAATTATAGAACATGATGAAGGCATCAAATAAACCACAACATCATCTCATCCATTTACAATCACAACCATAACGCATAGCCATCAACCATACATAAGAACACATTCATAGTTAAATAATGCAAGCATGCATCGTGCAGAAAATATGGCAAATAACAGGAATGCATCAAACATATCATTTAAGCAGAGAAACACTCAAGATAAAGAAAAGGTCCAACCCCTACTCACTGATTGCTTGTTATAGATTTGTAACCACACAATGATTCCCGTTCAAGGTCAGCCTCCCATATGTATACAGATGACTAGGGAAACGTGTAAGAGTGTTAAGAGAGTTAGGGAAGGCCTCATAGAGAAGCCCCCAAAATTACATAAGTTACAGGCTTCAGAACAAGATCGAATGCAGAGTCAGGTTTGGATAGGGTCTTGCATCAGACCTTGCATTCGATCCTTCCTACAGGCTCAGGCCTCATCGGATGCAAGATCAGATGCATGTAGGACATTGCATCCGATACTACCCAGGTAAAATTTTTAAGGTCTTAAACAATCCATTTTGCCCCATTTGGTTCTTTAAGTTCTAAAGGTCTAGGGAGGGGGTGTCCTAGGGTCTATTAAAGTCTTAGAAATACAAACCATTCAAAGGTTAAGAGATTCCTTAGATTTAAGGATCCAAAAGCTAGGGTTTCTCTTGGGTGTTTGAAACCCTAAGGTCAATGAGGTTCAAGGAGGGGTTTTAATGGATGCATATAAGGGTTATGGTACCACTAATGAGTCCCAACACATAGTTAAGGTCATACTTTAGGTTCCAATGGAACCCCTAGTCAACTCCAATTTTCCAAGATTCCATATCCAAAACTAATGAGGGGAAAAGAGGTTTTTAAGGGCATCGAGGGTAGACCTTGGCACCACAATAGATTACTTAATTAATATAGTTAGGGGGCAATTTAGGTTGTAATTAATCCTCATTAAACCTTAACAAGTTCTACTTAAACAGTCACAAAGTAGGCGAGGTCACCAGATTAAAATTTTGTCCTAACGTTGCTATCAAAACATAACCTTAAGGTTTTTTCCCACTTTTGAGGGCCTTCCACTCTGATTGGGTCCAAGATTCCTTCATAATAATTGTAGCCCTTTAAGTCTAGTTTACAATGAAACTTGAATCATGTCGATACGATATGTATAGACCAAGTTATGGTAAAAAAAATGAGTAGAGATCAAAGCTCGGCAGTTCCAGGCAGGATCCGATGTAGCATCGGATTTACGCAGGATGTTGCATTCGATGATACCCAGAATACGATTTTCTTTCCCAAAACCCAACCAAATCGATCCCCAAAGCCATCAATTGCTCCAAGGCCTTGTAGAGATGGTTTCTAAGGTTCATTAGAGTTCTAATAACCTTAATGGCCCAATAAATCAAGGCATCTATGGTCCATACCCAATTACCCAACCCAAACTTGGGTTTTTGGATGAAAAACCTAGGTTTTTATGGATTGGGTTGAATGGTACTTTAAAGAGAGGAGTTACGCTGTATAATGGAGTGCAAAGCAATAGAGCTCCTAAACATAACCTCATAAGCATCTCTAGGTATCTACCCATATATTTCCCAAAATAGAAAGCCCTAAAACCCATTTCTATATTAGGAAGGTGGAGAGAGAGATGAACTCACCAAGAGGATAGGGGTGAGCTTGAGGAAGGGTAGATCCTCTACTTCTTTCCTTCTTCTTCTTCTCCTTCTCTTCTTCTCCCCCTCTTCTTCTCCTTCTCTTTCTTCTCTTTTTCTTTTCCTTCTTTCTTCTCTCCACGATTTCTCTTCCCTTCTCTTCTTTGCAGATTTTGCAAATGAGAGGGAGAGATGAGGATGTTAGGTTAATAAGTGACTTTAGGCCTTAGAGTTTGGTTGGGTAGGTTCTATACCCTTAGGTCCAATTAGTTAGGGTATGTTTGGCTTAGCTTAAAGCCCTAAGGTGTGTTTTAGTCTTGGGCTTGTTTGGTTGGCCATCTTTAGGACTCAGAACTCATTAAAGCCCATGTTGAGCAATGTGGGCCCACCAATTTGACCCCACATGGTATGGAAGGATGGGGATGGGGCCCACCATGCCTGGGAATACCAAGGAGATGTTCGAGGCATGGGGCAACTGGGTCCTACATGAAAACTAACCCATTTAGGGGCTCAATAGTGCCATCAGATGCAAGGCCGGATGCAACAACAGTCTTGCATCTGTCCTTTCATCCGACCCTTAGAAAAAGCCTTTTCACTTCCTGTTTGGCTCTGCGATTTGACTCGCACTTCAAGAGCTTTAAGGGAGGTATGCATACTTAACATTTTGGATTAAAAGGTTACCCATTGTGTGGTCCAATCGCCCATCAAAGTGTGATTCCCATCTCTTGGTTCAAGCCTTCCCTTGACTGCTACGGTCCAAAGTCACTGGTGTCGAGCGTTAGCAACGTCGCAATACTTATCGATGAAAATTCAATTTAGCCCAAAAACTTAGGGTGTATTTTGGGCGCAGGTATAACACCTGCACCCTTGAGTCATGTGGCAATGCTGCCTATCCTTTTGTTATGCGCCCTTCCCCTACCGTGGCCTAAGGTGCTTGCGCGTACCTCTGCCGCAGTTCTCCTTTGGGTGCTGCTGACTCTATGCATGGTATACTGGTAGTGCCTTTATGCGTTGCTATGGGGTTATGTTTTGTGTATATTTGCATGGCCGATATTTTTTTAAAAAAATGGACAGATTTAAAGTTTTTAAACCTTTGTTTTAGGGTTTTATGGAAGAAGATGGGTCTTTTCCCTGAATTGGGGATCATTGCATGTTTGTAGACCCATTTAATTTGGTTTTACTTGCCCTTGAGTTATTATTTTTACTTCAATGTGTTTGCAAATTTAAATTGCCAATTTTACCCTCCTGTGGCGGTATTGACCTCATTTGACTCTACCATTTGGGTAATGCTATCAAACCCCCATCCCATGCAACCCATTTGATTTTATTTTTTATATTTCATAGGATGGCATATTGGTGCTTGTGTAAGGGATATGTTTTGATGTAAGTACGATAGAGTTGGTACCTGGACATGATACAAAGTGTGGTGCTCCCTAGTAGTGATGTAGTAGGATTCTTGAATGTAAAGAGCTAGTTGTAATTTTTAATATTTTATTTTTTGAGAAGCCATGTGATGGGGGCCTATTGTACTACATATCATAACCTCATATCGACTCAGCATATCACTTCAAGTACCAATCTGGGTCTCTTGTGTGAGTCCCTTGCACATTCGATGTATATTACATTAAATTATGGTTTGGAGATGCCCTTTCCTCTTATTTTGTTCGAAATCAATTGGTCTCACCGTGTGGAAGAGGGAACCATTAATTTTAATTAGGGTTTCATGAACATAAATATTTTTTGTGAATGCATACTAAATGTCCTTCCTTGCACAATCTAGTGATGGCTACCAAGAATGTTGTTGCTGACCTTAACCATGGAAACAAGTTGGATGGAACCAACTATGACATGTGGAATCGTAAGGTGAAGTTCTTACTTAATGAACAAGATTGCCTTGAACACCTGACCTCTGAAATGGCTAAACCCGATGAGGGTACTACTGCCCCATCACCATAGTTTACGAGAGACTATAGTGCTCGCTTTATCATGTTAAGCTCGATGCACGATGATCTCATCAGGCAGTATGAAAAGTGCGAAACTACCAAGTCCATGTGGGATCTAGTTAAGTTAGATTGTGACGGTATATCAACTACAAGGCTACGGGCTATGACCTTGAAGTTTGAGATATACCGTAAAGACCCCAAGCACAACATGGTTGAACACCTTAGGGTTTTGAAAGATATGATACGAAACTTAGATGATGCTGGGGTACACTGTTTAAGATTAAAAATTAACCGCAAGCGTATGGGTCGTACGAGTACGGATCGAACATAGGGAGATGTAGCCACTCTATTTTACTCTTCTCAAGAAAGGAGAAAGTGTAACCAGTGATGGATTAAGCTAAACAACGGTCCTAACACATGCATCTACCGAATTGACGTCCTAACCATTCATCTAAACAAGGAAAGCATCGAATTATCAAAAAGAAAAACCTAAAGACTAAGGACCTAATTTTTCCTAGGATAAAACCACATGATTAAATTTTTTAAAAAACAATTTTGACAAATAAAGGAAAGCAGTAAAATAATCTAGTTTAATGGAAATTAAATTCTAGGTATATGAAGGTGTCTTAGAGAAAGGGATCCACCATGCAAATTAGGAGAGGTCAACTAACATTTCAAAACAAGGATAGCTAGGTCACCAAGCCTTTGGCCAATGGACTATATTCCATGCAAAGAAGTTACATAATCCATGGGTAGTTCTAGGCAACCTAACAATTATCAACCAAAAATCATAGAGTATGTAGTATGCCACTACGGGTACGGCTAACAAATAGGTATATAGCCCTCCATGGGTGACATTCCTCATGTTGGCTGCAACCCATAGTAATCTACCTTACCCCCTATGTCCATTACCACTCGCATGTCAATCCCACTCCCCCTCCTTACATGGCTTCACCCTACTCTAAGAAAGAGGGGTTTAGTTGGCCATGGCAAGAGATAAAGCAGAAGGGTGAGATAGTGGATCCATTAAAGTGAAATAAAATAAATTAAAGAGAAGAAGACACTCACCTTGGGGGAAAGGTTGCACTCCCCACACAAATTCGAAATTTGGAGAGCTTGAATGGAGAAGATGCTAATTGAATTGCTTACATTATCATATAAACTATCCTAATTAATTACATCACCATAAAAGAAAACTAATCTAAGAAGAACATAAGAATTCTAATCAAAGAGGACAAGTAGAGTAGATGAAATAATAACTTGCATTAATATTGAAAGACTATTACAATGAAGGAAAATAAAAGAGGAGCTCAACACATGAGCAGGGGGATAGGGAGTGAAAAATAGAGTGCCTATCGATTTCTCTTCTCCCCTCTTATAAAGAGATGCAAAACAATCCACCTCACAACCCCTCCATCCAATTAATCTTCTTGGTTGAAATAAAATAATAAAAAAAACTAGGAAACCGTGGAGGGATGTGTAGAGAGAAAGTAGGAGCCAAGAAAGGAGAGAAAATAAGAAGGAGAGATGTGGAAAGATGAAAGGATAGGAGAGAGAAAGAGAATAGAATAAAAAAAAACATGGGAGATTGAGAGGGGGATATTTGGTGGACGGAAGTAGAATAAAGAAAGAGAGAGATTTTAGGAGAGAGGGAAGAAAAAGAGACGGAGATAGAATAGAAAAAAATGAAATAAAATAAGATAGAATAAAGATATGGGAGAGAGAGATAATAGGAGACCACGTGAAAGAGAAAAGAGAATAGAGATGTAACAGGGGGTAAGGGAGGTGGAAAAGTGAGGTGGCATAGAGTAAAAAAATATTAGAGAGAGAAAAATTGTGGATAGGGAGAGAGAAAATAGGAAAGAGGGATGAGAGAGAGAGAGAGAGAGAGAGAGAGAGCGAAGGGAAAAACGTGTGGGAGAGATAGGATTTTTTCTTTTTTTTTTATTTTTTATTTTTATTTCTTCTCTTTTCCTATCTCTCCTACTATTTCTCCTCTCAAACTTGAGCAAGCCTTCCCTTGGCCGATTCTGTGCTTGCTGCCCAATTTAGGGTCAAACTTCTAATTTAGAGTGAAATTCCTCCTTTGTCCTTGGTTGTTTTAATGAGGCTTCTTCCCATTCTGCCCTTGAATTTCACGAATCACTGGAGCCTTGGTCTTCAAGGCCCATTAGTCCAGCTCATGTAAGTGATTGCATTGAATAAAATCGTGGCTTGGGCTTCCTTTAGCTTCTCTTTGGCCCATTATTCTTTTACGGCTCAAAAACGATAATCGCTTGCATGATGGCCTAAACGAATGCATACTTGAATTCCATCACGTCCATCTAACCTAAATTTTAGCTCTGAACACAACCATGCTTTACGTGTAAATTTGGAGATTCAGCTCCCGATAGCATAAAATGACCAAAAAGGACCTAAAACCTGAAAAACACAAAAAAATACCCGAGTAGCTCCGTAAAATGTGAGTAAAATGCATGCTTATGACCCTTAGAATTTGCTTGTCCTCGAGTAAAGCAAAAAGACAAACTAACCTAGAATGCGAAAAAAAACCCTAACTCACTTTCGTAGGAATCACGGTTGCACTTAGCATGTGCAACAAGCCCTTTAAACCCCTAGGTTACCCCTAGTGGACGAGTGAGGTCTCGTAGGCGTTTGTAGAGAATATACACCCAAAATTCATAAACATGATTCCAAATAAAAAAAATTGCAGACTTTAATCTTGGCGAAAGGTAAAATGCACACATCCCCTCCACAGCTAAGGTATTCCATTCAAAGTCAAAATTCCTAAGGATTCCCCCATAGTTGAACTTTATTATCCTATTTGGATTCCAACAACAAATATGCATTTTAATCATGCATTTTAATTAGGGAATATCATCTTATTTTTGGAACACCACCATAGCCTAAGGTGAGACTACACATAGCGTCTAGGGTACTCACAACTTGGGATCAGAGCATTTTTTACCATCCATTCTTTTCAGGGCAATTATGGCATTTCAGGATTTATCATGTTTTTACTTATTAATTTTTTCTCCGATTCTTTCCTTCTTTTTTTTTTTTTCAACTAAAGAACCCCAGTTCTACTCTACTACAGTTCCCTGAATGACATGGTGGGGCAAACACCAGACACCCAAGTACTTGGTAGCTTCACTTTTTGCATATATCACAAGGACATTGATGCTACAGTTCTCATACTTATTTCCTTTTTCTCTAATCTGTGCAATGTCCTGACCTATTAAGCTTTCTCAATGGCCCTTGTAACGAGCTTTGGACCAATGGCTCCCAAGCCAGACGGCTTTAGGGCACTAGGTGTAAAACACCCTTTGGGCTTAATCACTCGAGCCAAAGAGGCTACAAGTTACAACTAGATTGAGAATATACTTTAAAAACCCATTCCATTCATTCATACCATATATGCAGTCACACAACAAACCACCCCCTAGGAGGATTGGGTAGGTGACCCGAATTACATAACGGCAATTCGCCAAAATCCCACGGATCTAGAAGCAGTGCTTACGATCATGGAACCACAACCATCTCTTTACCATAGGCAAGATCAGAGTGCAGCAGATAAACTACAGTTCAATAATAAAAGAAAGCATAGCGATACGGGAAAACAATGATAATATATACATATAAAAGTTTTACATTTTCCATCAACCCACACACAAAGAAAGCAAAGAAACCAAGCTGATAAGTATAGTACTTCATACAAAAAGATGTACAGGGTCGAGCATACTCAACCCCAAAAAGGAAAAAGAAAAACTACAACAACCAAGTCAAAATGGGGATAACTCCAAATAACCCAAAAGGAGTCCCCAAGCCAAAAAGCTATCACGAACACACTTCAATGGTCTTCATCAACAACCACCAAAAATGTGCGCAGGATCGGTATGACCTCCGCCAGGGTCCACACCAATATCATCATAACAACCAAAAGACTCCTCCTCGAAATGACCCTCCATGCCACAGCGGCATCTACCTACAAAATCATCTAAGAAAAACATTGCATAACAGAGTGTGAGCCCCACTGAGCTCGTGAGCAAATAACATCAATCATGCATGCACATGCAATCACAATTCACAATCCATATGGTCCTACAGGATATGCAAGACCAGTTTAATTATTAGCTACCTAGCACTACAACTAAGTCGGGTCTGTGCTACTACAATCCCCAATACATGTATCCCTAGTGCGGGCTTCTAACCCCTTCCCGAGATACACCCATTGAGTTGTCGGAGAGGACCAGTTAGCTCTCGCATTCGTTCACCAAGGTCAGTCCGACCAGTCTTCTGTGATTAACCTGTGGGACAATCCATTTCTTTCTTTCTTTTCTTTTATTTTCTGGCTTAAAGCCCATGTGCACCATTCCAGTGTTTTATACATTCGTACACCATTTTGGTGTTCTTTTCATTTCTTTTTCTCTTTTCTCTTTTTCTGATGGTCTCCCCCATAAGCATCCAACACCTTAACCCCTGTTGGCAAAGGTGCATAGCACGAGTGATGAAACTCTAGCCCCATGTCTATATGGCATCGTATGAGTCAGGTGGTGTAAACCGCATCAAATACTACGGGCTACCATGGGCCTCATTTCCAAGTCGACTACAACATCTAATCTAACATTCACAATCATCATAGAAGAATTCACAGTATTGATCAACAGACAGTCATTATGCAGTGATTTGAGTAGTTTGAATAAAAGTAAATAACACAGTAAATATATTTAATTCTTATTAACCGGCATCAGATCATGATTACATTTACACATATGACAGAATTATTCACTCACTTACACTTGGCTCTAGGTATTCAATCACAATCTCAGTTCTAGTAGTTGTCTGGTCGTTGACCTCGAGCATGGAATCAGGTCCTAAATGTAAATCAAAAGTTGATATGTTAAGTTATCAGTCTGTCACTGGAAGTCCTAGGGTTACCCTAAACTTACTGGGTTGACCCAGGGTTTAGTTGGTTACACTTAGAATCACTGGGCCTTGCATTGGGCCTTAGGCTCTTGTCCCGGTGCCTCAACCAGTGTCAGTGGCACAAAGGGTAAAATAGTTATTTTAATGGTTGTACCTGACCCTAGGTCAGAATATGTTTACAGTGCTGTCCACAGCTTGTCTATGCTGTAGGACCAAGCACAGCAGGGCTTCCTTTACCTGCGGGGCCCACTAGGTTTCCAAAACATTTCCATATAAGGACAGATGTGGGGAAGGGCTTTTTGGTAATTTTTCAACCTTCCCACAATAGCTAGGGGTCAAAGGGTGAGATCCCCCAAGTTTGTCCATCAAGCCAGCCAATTTTCCTTCATTGGGCATTGGCTCTGGGCGATGTCTGCATTGGCCAGTGCATCGCCCAATGGCTGTAGAATCGATATGGGCTGAGTTCCCAAGGCTGGGCTTTTCAGGCTAGGATTATACTTGATCCTCTGCATGTTTGGGGGATCAGGTAGCCCCTGAGATGGCCTACCCAATGGTCCAATTGGATCATCCATCAGATCCATCATCAGGCTGCCAGAGCTGCCTAAGCAGTCTAGATGAATAGTGCCACCGGGTTTTAGCCAGGCTTAGGGGTTGGTTTTAGCCACATGCAGGGTTGGAAATGTATGAATAACAAGGGTTCAAGGTTGCAATCACCTAGGGTTTGGTCTCTGCAGCCCTAGCTTGCACCAAGGGTTCCAAATCACAGATCAATAGGGCCATCTGGCAGTGCAGGTGGGCACAGCCAGGTTTCGGCCATAAGAACAGCATAACTAAATGCTCAAATTACATAAAAATTCCAGATCTTCCATGCACAAGGTCTACATGGCAGATCTGGACCAGTACTGGGCAAACCTTAGCTATTCTGGGCTGCCCAGGGAGCCAAAGTACAGTATACACAGAGAGGGAATGGAGACAGCTGGTATGAATGGGTGTTTTATACCTGAAATACCCTGAGAGAGGGCTCGGATGCAGCAGGGATGGGGGTGGCAGCACCTCCTTCTTCTTCTCCTTCTCCTTCTCCTTCTTCTCCCTTTTCTCTCTTCTTTCCTCTCTTCTCTCCCACGGATTCTCCAACAGATAGAAAAGCTCTAATGAGCTCTAACACCCCCTATTTATAGACCCCCCTTCACTAAGTCATGTTTGCCTATGAAGGCCCTTTTTAAAAATCAGTTTTAAACTAATTCTGACTGATTCTAGGCTCACTGGTGGGATCCACAGTGAACTGAGGGCATAAGGTGGTCCCTCAGACTTCCCTCTATCAGTGGAGGGTGCCCATGTCCATAATGGGTGGTCCCCATAAATAAAATCCATTAAAATATTCAAAATCAGTCACAGGGCGATGTCTCTGGGCCTTGCTGCATCGCCCAGTGCCATCGCCCAGAGAATTCCAGCAAGCTGAAATTCAATGGGGCTTGCATAGGGTTTGACCCTAAGTCAAGGAATTGTCCCCACTTGCCTAATAGGAGATTTACACACTTTTCATATAGGTGGGTCCCACTGTTTGGGGAGGAGAGAGATTGCCTGGGATCCAAGTCATACATCAGGCTGTGAGCTGCACAATTGCAAGGGTCTGCTATCCATCTTCTGACAGGTATTTAGGGAAACCTGTTCAAAGTATTCTCATTGATCTCATTAAGTGGTGTGATGCTCCACAGTGATCCTGGTTGCCTGGACAGGGGTTCCTGCCCTTAAATCAAGAATCCAACCAGTCAGGAGCAGGGTTTGACTTTTCTCCCCACCTTACAAAAATTTTATCCTTGAAATTTGCTTACCTTGTAATCCAAAGAGTTGAAGATACTTCTCTTTCATTTCTTCTTCATGTTCCCATGAAGCTTCTTCTATCGGGTTGTTTCCCCATCGAACCTTTACAAAAGCGATAGTGCGGTTATGGAGGTTATGCTCCTTTCTGTCCGATATCTCCGTGGGTTGTTCTACATAGGTCATATCCACATCCAACTGTTTAGGTTCAATTGATAATACATGTGTCGGGTTTTGAATATACTTCCTTAGCATTGACACATGGAAAACATCGTGGATGCTCGACAAAGATGGTGGTAACGCTAGTCGGTATGCTATGGGTCCCACCTTATTAAGAATTTTGTAAGGACCGATGAATCTTGGGCTCAACTTGCCCTTCTTGTTGAAACGTAGGAATCCCTTGGTAGGAGATACTCGAAGGAATACTTTTTCTCTGACCTCAAACTCAATATGTTTCCTTCCATTATCCGCATAACTTTTCTATCTTAATTGGACTATCTTAATCTTTTCTCTTATGACATCCACCTTGTCGCAGGTCACTTGAATCATTTCAGGTCTAAGATATTTCTGCTCACCAACTTCATCCCAATATAGCGGAGTTCAACACTTCCTTCCATAGAGTGCTTCGAATGGTGCCATGCCAATGGTGGAGTGATAGCTATTATTGTATGCGAATTCCACCAAAGGTATGTGAGCATCCCAACTGTCATTCATTTCCAAAACACAGGCTCAGAGCATGACTTCCAGAGTCTGAATAGTCCTTTCCGATTGTCCGTCCGTCTACTGATGGAAAGCCGTGCTAAGATTTAGTTGAGATCCCAATGCCTTCTACAAACTTCTCCAAAACCTTGAGGTGAATCGAGGATCTCTGTCAGACACAATACTGACAGGTACGCCATGTAAGCGGACTATGTTTTCAATGTATATCTGGGCAAGCTTCTCCATTGGATAACTTATTTTGATCGGTATGAAGTGAGCTGCCTTTGTTAGTTCATCTACAATCACCCAAATTACGTTCATGCCCTTCCTAGTGTTGGGCAAGTTTATCACAAAATCCATAGTTTTCCTTTCCCACTTCTATTCAGGTATAGGGAACGACTACAACAATCCATACGGTTGTTGTCTCTTCGCTTTTATTTATTGACAGGTGAGTCACTTGGACACATATATTGCTATGGTTGCTTTCATTCCCATCCACCAGTAATACTTCTTCAAATCTTTGTACATCTTTGTACTTCTGGGGTGGATTGTGTAGGGTGAGTTGTGCGCCTCTTTAAGAATTTGGTCTTGGATATCATAGTCATCTAGCACGCACAATCTATCTTGAAACTTCAATGCGCCATCTTGGGCCAAGGAAAAATCTGGGTCCTTATGGACACCTTGTTGAACTTCCCAAATTATTTTGGCCAGCTTGGGATCCAATGGTTGTTTCACAATTATTTCCTCTCGTATCGACGGCTGCAAGTTCATAGCTACTAATTGCATAGCCGTTCCTTCGATCACGAGTTCCAAATCAAACTTCTGAGCTTCCTCTATTAACTGCTCACTTACGACCAAAGATGCAAGGGACGCAGTCTAAGATTTTCTGCTCAGTGCATCCGCCATAACATTGGCCTTGCCGGGGTGATACTGGATTTCACAGTTGTAGTCTTTCACCAATTCCAACCATCGCCTCTGTCTCATATTCAGCTCCTTTTGGGTGAAGAAATAATTCAAACTTTTGTGATCGCTGAAGATCTCATTCTTTTCACCATATAGGTAATGTCGCCAAATTTTCAATGCAAAGACTACCGCTACTAACTCTAAATCATGAGTGGGGTAATTCTTCTCGTGTTCCTTCAACTGCCTGGAGGCGTAGGCGACCACCTTTCCTCTTTGCATCAAGACGCCACCCAATCCTATCCTGGATGCATCGGTATATACTACCATTCCTCCGGTGCCATCCGAAATGGTTAGAACTGGAGCTGATACTAACTGGTTTTTTGATTCCTAAAAGCTTTTCTCGCACGCTTCATTCCATTCAAACTTAGCACCCTTCTTTGTGAGTTTTGTCATGGGTACCGAGATGCGCAAGAAATTCTTAATAAATCAGCGGTAGTAACTAGCCAATCCTAAAAAACTTTGGATCTCAATGGCATTCTTCAGAGTCTCCCACTCTAGAACCACTTTCACCTTGTCGGGGTCTACTTTGATGCCATCCTTGGTGACGATATGCCCCAGGAATTCGATTTGGTGAAGCCAAAATTCACATTTGCTGAATTTGGCAAAGAGTTGGTGTTCCCGCGACTGCTGCAACATGAAAGTAAGGTGTCGCGCGTGCTCTTCCTCACTCTTAGAGTACACCAGGATGTCATCAATAAATACTATGACGAACTTATCCAGCACGTCATGGAATACTCTATTCATCATACCCATGAACGCTATCGGGGCGTTGGTTAATCCGAACGACAGAACTAAAAATTCATAATGTCCATATCGAGTTCGGAATGCCATTTTATGAATGTCACCGCTTTTGATCTTCAGTTGATGGTATCCTGACCTAAGATCAATCTTGGAGAAAACTCTCACTCTTTGTAGCTGATCAAATAGGTCATCGATACATGGCAACAGATATCGATTCTTGATCGTCAGTTTATTCAACTCGCTGTAGTCGATACACAGCCACATGCTACCATCCTTCTTCTTTACAAACAACACTGGTGCTCCCTAGGGTGATACACTGGGTCGACTGAATCCCTTCTTCAATAAGTCTTGAAGTTGTGCTTGCAATTCTTTTAACTCGATAGGTGCTATACGATATTGTGCCTTGGATACCGGTGCTGCACCAAGAACCAAATTAATCGCGAACTCTATATCGCGATCCAACGGCAGCTGAGTCAGATTTTCTGAAAATACATCAGGAAACTCTCTGACGACGTGGAGTTCCTCCAAGGGTTTTATCTTCACCTCCGTGTCTATCACAGTGGCCAAAAAGCCTCGGCATCCTTCTTCTAGTAACTTCCACGCCTGGAGTGCGGATAATGTTATCCTTCTGGCTTTCCTTTTTTGGTTCACTTTGATAGGTGACGTCTGACCCATCTTCCAATTTAAACTTTATCTTTTCTTCTGCACATAAGACGATTGCACCATATACAGATAGCCAATCCATGCCTAGTATCAAGTCAAAATCATTTATATCCATCTTTATCAGTCGTGCGATTAGTTTTCTCCTCCAAATTTCAATCTGACAAGGGTTGTAGACCTCCTTCAAACTCACAACACTCCCTGTCGGTGTGCTGACTACTAGCTCGTGCCCGATGTCCCTTGGTTGATCTTTCATCTTACTCGTAAAGGTTGAGGAGACGAAAGAGTGGGTTGCGCCCGAGTCGAATAATACTCGTGCGGGTATGGTTGAGACATTCAGGGTACCTAGGGTTCTTAGGTAATTTAGGTTACATGTAGTAAGCCAATTATTCCCTATAGTTAAGTAGTGTTCAGCAACTTACCTGTTAATACGTCGGGGCTTGCCTCAGCTTCTTCATTTGTTAAAGCATACACCTTTCCTTGCATCCGATTGTCCCGTGGCTGAAATGGCCTAGCATAGGGCTGGTTTGATGAGTTGTTGCCATACCCACATGATCTGCAATCTCTGGCCATATGTCCTTCCTTGTTGCACAGATAGCACTTAAAGGGTGGAGCTCCAGGTGCTGAAGCTTTGCTTGCTTGACTTATTGTTGGTCGGGCTAGCGAAGCTGCTATTGTCGCTTGGCTTGTTGCAAGTTGAGTAGGTCGATTAAAGGTGGGGCAGAAAGGGTTCTGACCCACGTTCGGCCTACTATATAGAGTCGAAGTAGGGCTTGAACTCAAACCTCTATAAACTTTATTCGGCCATCCAAGGTTTGAAAATTGTTTGGCCTTTTGTTCAAACTAGACGACGTCACAATCTTTTCTTTCTCCTTTTCCTTAAACCTATCCTCCATTATCTTCGCTTTCTCGACCATTTGAGCATAATGCCAAATATCCATGATTAACAGTACTGACCCAATTTTAGTTTTGAGTCCCTTCTCAAATTTCTTGGCCTTACTAACTTCCCCTTTCAGGTGCTCTGGGGCAAAATGGAACAGATCTTCAAATCGCTATTGATAGTCCAGCATTGCTTTAGTTCCTTGCACCAGTGCAATAAATTCTGCTTCTTTCCTATCCTGAAAACTCTCAGGGAAATAGTTCTTGAAGAAAATCTCCTCGAACTGCGCCCCTGTGGGATTTGGGTGAGCAGCTTCCAAATTAGGCCTAGTTGCTTTCCACCAAGCTTCGGCTTCATTCTACAACTGATAACCCGCACAAATAATCTTTTGTGTGTCCGTGCACTCAAGTACTTCAAATGCCTTTTCTAGGGCACTGATCCATCGTTCCGGCTGCATTGCCTCAGAGGTTATTTTCAAAAATGCAGGCGGTTGAAGTTTCTTGAATCTCTCCATAACCTTGGCGGTGGAATTTTCTGCTAAATGCTGAGCCACAGTTGGTGGAAATAGCACTAGTTGATTGGGTGGTAGTGAGGGTGCTGCGCGCTCGTGCGTCATGGTTGCAAACTGTGTAGACATCTGACCTAGCAATTCTTGTTGTTGTTGCATGGTCTGCATCATCATCGTCATGAATGCAGTCATGTCGCTGGCTACCACACTTGACGGAGGTGCTGCTGTAGTAGCTTGTGCAGCCGCTGGTGCTCCTGATGAAGCAGCCGATGCCTTAGAGTTTTGAGTCTCAGTTCCATTAGGCAGCTCAACGTCCGGTACAACTCTAGGTTGTTTACCTTTACGACCTCCACGAGAACTTCTAGTGTTGACCATTATCGCTGCTCTGAAAAGAGGACCGTGTTCAATATTTAAATTTCATCTATATGGATCAACAGTTGTTTTCCAGATAAGCAGGTACAAATCTAGTCCACAGTTCTAATGAGTATTTGAGAAAGTTTATATTTTTATGTTCATTAAGGGTAATATGGTCAAATCTCAAGTCCTTATATGTGAATAACCTAAAACAGCAAAATTGCACACACTGGGCGATGTCTTTGGGTGTTGCCACATTGCCCAGTGCCATCGCCCAGAGAATCGGGCATAGGCTTTTTAAGTCCGAGAGGGCCCCATTTTGGTTCTATTTCTCTCAAAACTCAGCTAAACACCTAAGAGAAACTCTTGGAGGGTAGTGTGAGCTAGTCTACACCAAATCCTCATAATCCCCCGTGGTTTTTGTGAGTCTACGCGTGCCTAGGTATGCTTTCTTCTCTACATTACCTAAATAGTTGTTTGTTTCTTTAAATCTTCCCTTAGGTTAGGTTTTCTCTATTTTTCTTTGTCCTAACCTAATTATTTTTGTTATTCCTTGTAGAAGATGTCTACAAGCCATCGTACCGCTAGGAAATCGGTAGCCCAAAAGAGGCTATGGGTCGAATCTGAGGAATTTTCCTATTCTTCGGTACCACCTTCGTCCCCTAGAGAGGATTCGTCCTTCGAGGAACTAGATTTCGACCACCATCTTTTCTCCAAGTATGAGTACGCTAAGGAGTGGAAGAATTTTGTTTTCATAAATATAGTGAATGGTCGGGTGGTGCTAGTAGAGGACTTCCACCAATACACCCTCTTCGCCAGATTCAATGCCCTAGGTTGGGCATCGATGTTGTCTCCTACTGAGCCTTATTATCCCAACTTGGTTCGGTACTTCTACTATAACCTAGGGCCTTCTAGTGCCCAAGAGTTTGGAGTGGAGAGTAGGGTGAAGGGAGTGGATATCAGGCTGACCACTACCCTATTGGTAGAGATCCTGGGTTTACCTGACACAGGAGAGAGGGTTTACTATCAGCCTCACATGGATATATCTAAGATTTTTTCTTTGGAGACTAGGAGGACAGTCTTCAAAGCTTTGACAGGTTCTCCGGACACACCTAAGTCTGAGACCTCTTACAGGCCAAGTGCTAGGGTGATTAGTAGGTGTGTAACCTACAATATTTACCCTAAAGGCGGTAGCAAGGGTAGCATATCCATGATGAGGGCATACATTACTTACTATCTCTTGGGAGTTGGTCAGGGGAGTCCAGTCATCAACCTCCGGTAACTATTACTTCAGGTGATGCTTTATCACGCTCGGAACCCAACTAATGGGAACCTTTCCTATGGGAGATTTCTCACCTTGGTCTTTCAATATTTTGGGGTGCCATTGGAGGGCGAGTACATTGATAAGACCAGATCCAGGCCCATAGATAAGACTTCCATTCTGAAGATGAAGGTGCCTGGGGAGGATCCACCAAAGGATGAGGGGTAGATGGGGATACAGCAGGGAGAGGAGCATGGAGTGGGGCATGGTGATGAGGTACACGTTGAGGAGGTGCAGGGGATGGAGCAGGGAGACATTAAGGGGAACACCCAGGGCATACATGTGGAGGAGCAGGGTATAGGTCCAGGCGACTTCGAGGGTTTTGACACTCAATTTATTGACTTACTTGCATATGAGATGATAGGTGCTACTAGCTCTCAGGTTCCAAGACCTTCTGATTGGGTGCAGATGTTGACACATCTCCAGAGTCTTGGCACTCAGCTCTCTAGCTGGGCAACTAGGGTGGACCAGGGCTTCACTTCTTTGGAGATGAGAGTGGGGTCTGTGGAGCAGCGTCTGGACTTCTGGGATAGATTCTACAAAGTTGACTCTCGCCAGACTCAGCCTCCTCTTAGTGATCTGCCTTCGACTGAGTAGGTCCAGCAGTTCCGGACATTCTTGCTACGTGGTTCTGATCACTTTGTTTTTATGCTTATGTACTTTTTTTTTATTTTTTTTATTTTTTTTATTTTTTTATATATCATCTATGTATTTATTGCATTTTAGCCCATGTAATTAAAGCTTATGTAATGGCTTAACTGCAATTATCTTTTAGTTAATGGAAATTGTGTAGTTTTGTTTATTTACATCTACCCCCCTTATAAATTTTAATTATTACATGTTTTACTGTTTAAGCTTATTAGTCCTAGTCTGCAATCCATAATCCTAAGAAGAGCCTCACGCTCTAGTACAAAGCTCTGTCACACCCCAAACCACCCCCTAGGAGGATTGGATAGGTGACCCGAATTGCATAACGACAATTCGCCAAAATCCCACGGATTTAGAAGCGGTGCTTACGATCATGGAACCACAACCATCTCTTTACCATAGGCAAGATCAGAGTGCAGCAGATAAACTACAGTTCAATAATAAAAGGAAGCATAGCGATACGGGGAAACAGTGATAATATATACATATAAAAGTTTTACATTTCCATCAACCCACACACAAAGAAAGCAAAGAAACCAAGCTGATAAGTATAGTACTTCATACAAAAATATGTACAGGGCGAGCATACGCAACCCCAAAAAGGAAAAAGAAAAACTACAACAACCAAGTCAGAATGGGGATAACTCCAAATAACCCAAAAGGAGTCCCCAAGCCAAAAAGCTGTCACGAACACACTTCAATGGTCTTCATCAACAACCACCAAAAATGTGTGCAGGATTAGTATGACCTCTGTCGGGGTCCACACCAATATCATCGTAACAACCAAAAGTCTCCTCCTCGAAATGACCCGCCATGCCATAGCGGCATCACCTGCAAAATCATCTAAGAAAAACATTACATAACAGAGTGTGAGCCCCACTGAGCTCGTGAGCAAATAACATCAATCATGCATGCACATGCAATCACAATTCACAATTCATATGGTCCTACATGATATGTAAGTCCAGTTTAATTATTAGCCACCTAGCAATACAACTAAGTCGGGTCTGTGCTACTACAATCCCCAATACATGTATCCCTGGTGCGGGCTTCTAACCCCTTTCTGCGAAACACCCATTGAGTTGTCGGAGAGGACCAGTCAGCTCCCGCATTCGTTCACCAAGGTCAGCCTGACCAACCCTCTGTGATTAACCAGTGGGACAATCCATTTCTTTCTTTCTTTTCTTTTCTTTTTTGGCTTAAAGCCCATGTGCACCATTCCGATGTTCTTTTCATTTCTTTTTCTCTTTTCTCTTTTTCTGATGGTCGCCCCCACAGGCATCCAACACCTTAACCCCTGTTGGCAAGGGTGCGTAGCATAGGTGATGAAACTCTAGCCCCAGGTCTATATGGCATCGTATGAGTCAGGTGGTGTCAATCGCATCCCATACTATGGGCTACCACGGGCCTCATTTCCAAGCCGACTATGGCATCTAATCTAACATTCACAATCATCATAGAAGAATTCACAGTGTTGATCAATAGACAGTCATTATGCAGTGATTTGAGTAGTTTGAACAAAAGTAAATAACATAGCAGTTATATTCAATTCTTATTAGCCGACATCAGATCATGATTACATTTACACATATGATAGAATTATTCACTCACTTACACTTGGCTCTAGGTATTCAGTCACAATCTCAGTTCCAGCAGTTGTCTAGTCGTTGACCTCGAGCACGGAATCAGGTCCTAAATGTAAATCAAAAGTTGTTATGTTAAGTTATCAGTCTGTCACTGGAAGTCCTAGGGTTGCCCTAAACTTACTGGGTTGACCCGGGGTTTAGTTGGTTACACTTGGAATCACTGGGCCTTGCATTGGGCCTTAGGCTCTTGTCCCGGTACCTCAACCAATGTCAGTGGCACAAAGGGTAAAATAGTCATTTCAATGGTTGTACCTGACCCTAGGTCAGAATATGTTTCGATGTTGTCCATGACTTATGCGTGCTATAGAGACCGAGCACAACAGGGCTTCCTTTACTGCGGGACCGACTAGGGTTCCAAAACATTTCCATATAAGGACAGATGTGGGGAAGGGCTTTTTGGTAATTTTTCAACTTTCCCACAGTGTCCGGGGTCAAAGGGTGAGATCCCCCAAGTCTGTCCATCAATCCAGCCAATTTTCCTTCACTGGCTTTGGCTCTGGGCGATGTCTGCATTGCCCAGTGGCTATAGAATCGATATGGGCTGAGTTCCCAAGGCTGGGCCTTTTAGGCTAGGCTTATACTTGATCCTCTGCATGTTTGGCGGATTAGGTAGCCCTGAGATGGCCTACCCAATGGTCCAATTGGATCATCCATCAGATCCATCATCAGGCTGCCAGAGCTACCCAAGCAGTCCAGATGAATAGTACCACAGGGTTTTGGCCAGGCTTGGGGGTTGGTTTCAGCCACATGCAGGGCTGGAAATGCATGAATAACAAGGGTTCAAGGTTGCAATCACCTAGGGTTTGGTCTTTGTAGCCCTAGCTTGCACCCAGGGTTCCAAATCACAGATCAATAGGACCATCTGGCAGTGCAGGTGGGCACAGCCGGGTTTCGGCCATAAGAATAGGATAACTAAATGCTCAAATTACATAAAAATTCTAGATCTTCCATGCACAAGGTGCATGGCCGATCCGGACGATCTTGGGCAAACCCTAGCTATTCGGGCTGCCTAGGGAGCAAAAGTACAAGATACACAGAGAGGGAATGGAGACAGCAGGTATGAATAGGTGTTTTATACCGAAATACCCTGAGAGAGGCCTCGGATGCAGCAGGGATGGGGGTGGCAACACCTCCTTCTTCTTCCATCTCCTTCTTCTTCTCCTTCTTCTCCCTTTTCTCTCTTCTTTCTCTTCCATAGATTCTCCAACAGATAGAAAAGCTCTAATGAGCTTTGACACCCCCTATTTATAGACCCCCTTCACTGAGGCATGTTTTCCTATGAAGGCCCATTTTAAAAATCAGTTTTGAAACTGATTCGGCGGTCTCAGGCTCTTGGTGGGGTCCACGGTGAAGCGAGGGCATGAGGTGGTCCTCGGACTTCCCTCTATCGTGGATGGTGTCCATGTCCATAATGGGTGGTCCCCATAAATAAAATCCATTAAAATATTCAACATTAGTCATTAGGCGATGTCTTTGGGCCTTGCTGCATCGCCCAGTGCCATCGCCCGGAGAATTCCAGCAAGCTGAAATTCAATGGGGCTTACACAGGGTTTGACACTATGTCAGGGTATTGTCCCCACATGCCTAATAGGAGATTTTACACACTTTTCACATAGGTGGGTCCCACTGTTTGGGGAGGAGAGAGATTACCGGGATCTAAGTCATACATCAGTCGTGAGTCGCACACGATTGCAAGGGTCTGCTATCCATCTTCTGACAGGTATATAGGGAAACCTGTTCAAAGTATTCTCATTGATCTCATTAAGTGGTGTGATGCTCTACAGTGATCCTGGTTGCCTGGACAAGGGTTCTTGCCCTTAAATCAAGAATCCAACCAGTCAGGAGCAGGGTTTGACATATGCCATAAAATTAAATTTGGTCTCAGCTCCTCACCAAAGGCACAAGAAACCAATAGATACCTAGATGGTCCTTCCATTCAGCTAAGATAGCACTCCTATTTTCTAATTTAGCTCCCTTCTCAAGCTACACACGTGCTACCGTCATCTCAACAAAATTTTTATTGCTTCTTATACGAGGCATCCCCCTATGTTTCTATCTTTCTTGTTTCGTACTAAAACAAAGGAAAGTGCATACGTACAAACTACCAACGCCAAGACTAAACTCTACCAATGAAGCTCAAACCCCCCCATACTTAAACCATGCAATGTCCTCAATGCATGCAGAAAATAAAGGACATGGTAGGGGGAATACCTAGGAGGGCCCTCAATCATCTGGGTAAAGAGGCTCATGGAGCTCCATGACCTCTTCACTCTCTTCACTCGGTCATGGTAATGCTTCAGCCATTGACCATTAACTTTAAAGATCTCACCTGTGCTAGGACTCAAGAGTTCAATAGCACCATGAGGAAAGACAAACTGCACAATATAAGGTCCGTTCCATCGGGGTCAAGAGGCTCATGGAGCTCCATGACCTCTTCACTATCTTCACTCAGCATCTCATGGTAATGCTTCAGCCATTGACCATTAACTTTAAAGATCTCACCTGTGCTAGGACTCAAGAGTTCAACAGCACCGTGAGGAAAGACAAAGTGTACAATATAAGGTCCGTTCCATCGGGACCTCAGTTTCCCTGGAAAAATATGCAAACGAAAATTGTACAACAAGACTTTTTGACCCACCTCAAAAGATTTTCTCAAAATTTGCTTATCATGGAAGGCCTTAGTTTTCGCCTTGTAAATCCGGGCATTCTCATATGCATCATTTCTCAGCTCTTCCAACTCATATAGTTGAAGTTTTCTATGCGCATCGGCCTCAGATAGATCCAGATTCAATTTTTTGATGGCCAACCAAGCCTTGTGTTCAAGTTCTACTAGTAAGTGACATGCTTTCCCGTACACAAGTCGGTAGGGGAATTGATAGAGATCAGTCTTGTAAGCGGTCCTAAATGCCCACAGGGCATCTACCAAATGGGTCAACCAATCCTTACTGTGGGGGCTTGCCATTTTCTCTAGAATCTATTTGATCTGTCTATTTGAGACCTCCACCTGGCCACTCGTTTGTGGATGTTATGGAGTTGCAAGCTTATGGGTGATCTCATATTTCCGCATCAAGGCCTCGAAAGGCCTATTGCAGAAGTGCTTACCCCTATCACTTATGATTGCTCAAGGAGTGTCGAAGCGGGATAAGATATTTTCCTTCAAAAACTAGACCACCACTTTGTGGTCGTTGGATTTACAAGCGATGGCCTCTATCCATTTTGACAAGTAGTCCAGAACCAACAGAATGTACAAATTCCCAAAAGAATTGGGAAACGGTCCCATGAAATTGATGCCCCAGACATCAAAGATTTTGACAATTAGAATGGGGGAAAGGGGCATCATATTTCGCTTGGTGACCCGCCCTAGGGTCTGGCAAGCTCCACAAGCCTTGCAATACTCAAAACTATCCTGAAACAATGTGGGCCAATAGAAACCGCACTGAAGTACTTTGGCAGTTATTTTCTTTGCCCTGAAATGACCTCCGCATGCCTGATCATGGCAAAATGATAGAAAGGAATGCTGCTCATGATCAGGGATACATCAACGAAAAAACTGGTCTGAACAAGTCTTAAAAAGGTAAGGATCATCCCAGAAGAAATACTTTACTTGAGAGTGAAACCGGTATTTATCTTGGGTGGACCATTGAGATGGGGTCTCACCCGTGACCAAGTAGTTCACAATGTCTACATACCAGAGCCATTAACTGCTCATCTAAGAAATTCTCATTTATCTGGCACTCATCTTTCTTTGCATTGGAGAGATGAGACAAGTGGTCGGGGACTAAATTCTCAGTACCTCTCTTGTCTCGGATCTCTAGGTCAAACTCTTGGAGGAGCAAAACCCAGCTAATGAAGCGAGCTTTAGCATCCTTCTTACCTACTAGATACTTGATGGCCGAATGATCGGTGTAAGCAATAACGTGGGTGTACCGCATCTAACGTAAAGTTGATGGTGTGAGGACAATGACATAGCAGGGAGATTTACCACGCGGACTCCACCTCATCACCCTCTCTTTTTGGCAGATACTCCGTAAGGGAGTGAGAAGGGATGAAATGAATGAATGTGATGTATGTCATGAAGCCACCACCTAGAGGAGGGTCTGTAATGTAATGACTTTCATGCAATGCCCTTTTGGGGACAAATGGTCTGTTGGTCTGGGTACGGGTCAATTTATGGTACGGGGAAGGTATTAGGCACCCCAGTCCATCCGGACTTGTTTGTCTTTCTATTGCTAGGCATAATGGAATGGATAACATGCTTTGGGGGAATATAAAATGTAAGCACAACTATAAGAAAGTAAATATAGGAGAGATATAGAGACACATACCTGGAGTTTTGGTTGCAAGGTAAGGGTTAGTATACAAGAATGTAAAAATAAAGAACTCAAAGCCTAAGCATGAATGGCACTAATCTAAGCATGATAAGGGGATGAACATGTAGAGCCGAAGCTAGCAAGTTGTTCATGTGTGTGGTGAAATGCCTTAATTAAAGGTAGAGCATGAAAGCATATGCGTGACATGTGAAAAGATTAATATGAATATGTACATGGGGGAGTCTTAAACTACAAGGGATGGGGATCATGGATATGCATGCATGTATGTAAGATACAACATAAATAAAAGAGAAAAAGAGAGATAAGGAGTGTAAGTGATCACCATCTAGAGAGATGGGACCACTTTCCTCCGAAGATACAAAATAAAGTAAACTGCGAACAATCATAAATTAAAGTGAACTTAAGAATGCAAGTGGACCTACCTAATGGAAGGAAATCAAAGCGGAGGTGTGGAGGTTTCCCATTTATAACTCAGGGAATTCATACGTTGAGCAAGTTTCGTCGCTTGTTATGGCTTCTCTTATCTCTTGTACTCGAACACTTTATTGTCAAGCTAAGATTACCGGATTAGTTTCTCTAATCTTGATGTTGAGGTTCCAAGTGGGATTGCAGTGCTTAAGAGGTGAAGGAAGTGGTATGCTGCAAAGCTCTTGTAGACTAAGTATGGGTATAGGGGAGCACTATCTTTGAATTGGGGGCTAGGCAAAGCTCATAGAAGGTGCTTGTAATCCTCCTTAAAGTGAGAGGGGATGTATTTATAGATGTAGAGGTGTGTGTGCACTCCTAAATGCGTGTAGGGTTGGCTGGGTTGATCCGAATCGTCCGAATGGGGGGTCTTTGCATCAACGGTGGGTGTAAAGTCAAGGTACGGACCAATGGATGAGTGGAATGTGTTTAGTTGCCTTAGGAGGTATTTCTTGGGGCCTAAGGGAGCAAAGATTGAGATCTAAGGTGCCAAAAATAAGATGGGACGCAAAAGGAATCATAATCTGAGCAAAATATGGCAAGTTTGGGCTTCTCAGATTTGCAGATATTCGACAATGAAGCTGCCCAAGTCAACATCGAAGTGGGGTATGGTTGACATCGAGTGGTTATCGATGAACAGGATTCGACATTGAGGGTTGGTTTTTGAGTGTCGAGTGCCATTAACTGAATGTCAAAATAAGTTAAATAGTAGGAATGTTCTGTTCGACAGTGAGATCGTATGGCTTGATGTCGGTGGAAGGTGGGTTCGGTGTTGACACGGGGCCATTGAGTGTTGATCCAGGTTTAGTGTCGACAGAGATGTAATAGGCTGTTTGGGCCAGGTCTTGGGCTAGGTCAGGCTGGTTCCAAGGGGTCTGGGTCTAGGCTAGCCTTTCCAGGGGTTCTTGGAGGGCTTGGAGGCTCTGGTTTGGGCTCCGGCAAGGGGAATGGATGATCGGTATTCAAATTTGGGCAGTGCATACTGATGCTACATCCACATATACACCGGCTCTAGGCCTTGGAGGGTACTCATCATCATTACGAGAAACCTTCGGGGGAAAAGAAAAAATGAGGTGTCTACCAGATGGTTCACTTGAACGGCATAAGGCTTGATTGGTTGCAAAGGGCTTTCATCAGCAACCTGGAATAGCTTATCTTGAAACATTCAGACTGGTTGTCAAACCCACCACTATTCGATCCATTTTATCACTTGTAGTGTCCCAAGGTTGGCCGGTTTGACAACTTGATGTGCATAATGCCTTTTTACATAGTGTTCTTTTTGAGGATGTATATATGGTGCAACCTCCAGGGTTTGTTGACACCACCCGTCTGGATTATGTTTGTAAGCTTCATCACTCCTTATATGGGCTGAAACAAGCCCCTCATGTGTGGTTTCACTACCTCTCACAGTACCTTCTTCAACTTGGCTTTTGAGCATCTCAAATGGATCTTTCTTTATTTATTTTTAAAGATGCAAGTCATACCGCTTATGTGCCTATTTATGTGGATGGCATCTTGCTCACAAGAAATTTAGCTGATTGGGTCACCTCTCCTTAGTCAATTGTCTTCTAAATTTTTTATAAAGGATCTTGGACCACTATCCTTTTGGGTATTGAGGCCACCTACAGCTTGAAGCCACCTACAGCTATAAGGGACTTTTACTCTCTCAATCCTGGTATGTGGCTGCTTTATTGAACTGGGCTGGTATGATGGATTGCAAGCCGTGTTCAACTCCTATGGCTACGTCTTTAACCCCTTCCGATGCAGAGGGTGCACCATTTTTTTATGCTACAAAATATCGATCTATTGTGGGTGCTATTCAATATATCACTCTTACACGATTGACGTTGCCTTTGCCATCAATCGTGTATGCCAATACATGCATTCTCCCATGGACCACCATTGGTCTCTAGTCAAACGTATGTTAAGTTACTTGAAGGCACCCCGACATCATGGTCTTTTAATTAGTCGGTCCAAGGATCTCACTCTCCAGGCCTATTTTGATGCGGACTGGGCCGGTAGCAGTGATGATCGCAAATCTACAGGAGCTTATGCCATCTTTCTTGGCCCTAACCTCATTTCTTGGAAGTCCAAGAAGCAATGGACGGTTGCCCGTTCATCTACGAAATCAGAATTCAAAGCCTTGGCCGATGCTGCTACTGAGTTGGTTTGGCTTGAGTCCTTATTCACCGAGTTAGGAATTGTACTATCGAGTCCCCCACTTCTATGGTGTGACAACATTGGGGCTACTTATTTATCTGCAAACCTGGTTTTTCATACCCGTACCATACCTGTAGAAATTGATTTTCACTTTGTTCAGGATCATGTTGCCAAGCGTCAACTGTTGGTTTAGTTATTTTCAACAACCGATCAACTCGCTGATGCTCTCATAAAGCCGTTGCCTACGGCGCACTTCCAATTTTTATGGTACAAGCTGAAGATTCGCTGCCTTGATTCTCCATCTTGAGGGGTGTATTGACGTAGGGGTGTATTGACGTATATAGAGTCCCATATAAATGGAAACTATATATACGGTTATGGATTTATTTCCTCTAGGTTTTTCTTTCCTATTCTCTAGGATTTCTTTTCTATTCAAATTTGTTATTACATGTACAATATCTATCGTGAATCGTCAAGGGTTACTAACCCTTTCTCTTGTATAAATACTTCAAGATTATTAATAAAATAATAACCGAGAATTCTCAGCAATAATACCAATAGAGAAATGAAGGCTACATCACAGGCCTAATCAACTCCAATCTACCTGCAAAGGAGAGAAGTTTGTCTTTCCATATTTGAAGCTTCTTTTTGAGCCTATCTAGAATGGGAGTACATTGATCTAAAGAAAATCTGAAAGAGATCAATGGGAGTCCAAGATAAGTGATTGGCAGCTGCCACAACTCACGTTCCGTTATATCTTTCAACTGCTCATAGACATCATCAGGCACCCTAGAGATAAAGATCCCAGATTTTTTAGGATTGATAAAAAGCCCAGACATATCTGGAAAGAGCTGTAATGCATCCTTGATAGCCTTACAAGGGATAGTAGAGGCTCTAAAGAATATAAAAATAGCATCAGCGTAAATCAAGTGGGTCAGATTGAATCCTTTACATTTAGGCATGGGATCCAAAAGCTTTTGCTCAAGCTTCCAATGAAGGAAACGGGAGAGACCCTCCATAATGAGAGTGAACAAGAGGGCAGAGAGGGGACATCCCTATCTTATACCCATTCTAGGAGAGAAGTATCCAACATGAGATCCATTAACCAGGATTGAGGCATGGACAGTGGACATGCATGTAAAGATCTAATGAATGCAACCGGTGGGGATTCCATAAGCTTTAGAATCCTCACAATAAATCCCAGCTAACAAAATCAAAAGGCTTCTTAATATCAATTTTCATCATTGCAGAAGGAGGGAAATTTGATCTACTAAAATCCCTAGCAATCTCATATCAAAGCATAATATTATCAGCAATACTTCTGCCCGGAATAAAAGCAGATTAGTTGAGGCTCACTAGATCTCCAATAACAGATTTTAGCCTACTTACAATTAGCTTCGCAGTGAATTTGTTGATCAAATTACTCAAAGAAATTGGCCTAAAGTCACTAACCTTTGATGCACCAATATACTTGGGAGAAAAACATATAAAAGATTGATTGTTAAATCCCAATTGATAAAGAAGCTCTTGACAACGGTAATCAAATCAATGTGAATAATATTTCAAGTAGCCTTATAAAACCCCATACTAAATCCATCAGGGCCAAGGGCTTTCTACACTTTGTAAGAGATAATAGCTAAAAGAATTTCATCTTCCAAAGGAAAGAAAGCAAAGGAATCTCTGAGCTCAGATGGGACCAGGCAAAACTAAATAAGAGATTGTATTTCAGCGACCAAACCAAGAGAAGGAGGCCTGAATTGATTTTGGAAATGAGTTAGGACTTCTTGCTTTGTAGATGTGAGATCCTCCAAATGGCTCCTTCCAAAGAGATGAGCTTAAATATGGAGTTGAAACTATGTCTGGACCTCAACGAATGGTGAAAAAAGTAATTGTTGGAATCATCTAAAGTAAGCCAATAAACCCTTGATTTCTATTTAAAAAGACATTCTTCCTAAAGAAGGAGACAACCCAAACAATTTGAGAGAGAGTGCTCCTTAAGGGCTAGAGTAGTCTTACCATAATCAGACTAAAGCTTGCGTCCTATTAAATGGAAACGATACGGGTTAGCGTATTTACCTCGTTGATGTTTCCATGCCGTGGATAGGATCTGGTTGTTCCACGTGTCGATCCGCACGAACTCTAATGTCACATGCCTCCTGACGATCAACGTACACTCCATCGTAGGAATCTTGATAGTTTTCTCCAATAGAGATTCCACACTCTAAATCCAAGGGAACAAGATAGAATTCCTAATAAGAGATACACACTCATTGACACAATCAAAGAGGGAGAGAGTCAGAGAGACGAGAGTGAGACTTAGGGAGGAGAGGTTACTGCTCACGTATATGGCTGCCTCTCTATCTCCATCTTCATATATAGAAGGAGGGGCCACCTAGTGGCCCCCAAACCCTAATGGGCCATGGGCCCCATGTCAGCCCCAAATACAAAGTAAACCGGACTGAATCGGACTGAACCGGTTTTGATGGACACATAAATCCAATAATCTCCCACTTATACATCAAAGCCAACTTCTCATACATTTTAAGCCCACGCCCTTAATGTGTTTTTCAAACACTCCAGGAGACAAACCCTATTTCATGGCATCAAACACGTTTTCAGTACTGTCCACTTTGGAGATACTCACGTTGCCCTACTGGATAATCTCTCTAATGAGATGATACTTTCGCTACACGTGCTTGTACCTCTGATGAGCCTTAAGCTCCTTAGCTTGTGGAATGGCCCCTCTGTTGTCACATAACAGAGGAATAGGGCCTTTGACAAGATCAGGTACTACTCCAGAAACGTTAGGAACCTCCTAACCTAAACACCTTATTAGCCGCATCACGTGATGTAAGGTATTCTTAAAAATTGGGATCGGCTATAGATTTTTGTTTTGCACTCCACCACACAATGACACCTCCACCCATTAGATTGGTAACGACTCACAATACCTATTGCATAGAAAATGTCCGGCTTTGTACACAACATAGCATACATAAGACTCCCTACTGTTGAGACATAGGGAATCTTCCTCATCTCTTCAATGTCCGTCTGAGATTGAGGAAATTGAGAATTGGGAAGACTGATTCCATGTCAGAAAGGAACACTTCCCCGTTTGGAGTTCTCTTTATTATATCTGGCTAGGACTTTGTCTATATAGATAGCCTATCACAAGCCTAATATCCTTTTCTGGTGATCTCTTACAAGTTTGATCCCAAAGATATAGCTGGCTTCACCAAGGTCTTTCATAAAAAAAGAAGTGGATAACTACTGGTTAACTGATGAGAGAAGCCCTACATTGTTAACACTGAGCAATATGTCATCTACGTATAAAACTAGAAAACATACTGCTCTCCAACTGATCTTCTTGTAAACCCATGACTCATCCATGTTTTGATCAAAACCAAATGATTTGAATGATTGATCAAATATGAATTTCTAGCTTCTGGAAGCCTTCTTCAGTCCATAGATGGACCTCTGCAATTTGTATATTTTTCTTTCTTCCTCCAAGGAAGAGAACCCCTCTGGTTGCATGTAAATTTCTTCTTGAAGAAATCCATTCAGGAATGCAGTCTGCACATCAATCTGCCAGATTTCATAATCATAGTATGCGACGATTGCCAATAAAATCTTAATAGATTTCATCATCGCCACTGGGGAAAAGGTTTTCTCATAACCTATACCCTCTTGCTGGGTATAGGCTTGCCACCAGTCTCATTTTGAATCGTTCAACCTTTCCATCGGCGCCCTTCTTCCTCTTGTAGATCCATTTACACCCAATAGGCATAACGCCAAATGGTGGATCAACTAGAGTCCAGACCTTGTTGGAATGCATCAAATCGATTTTAGAGCTCATTGCCTCTAGGGACCTAGTGGTATCAACATCCTTAAGAGCCTCTGAGTATGTTATCATATCATCATCCGATTCAACTAACACCATGTGGAACTCTTCCACTGCTTTCTCTTCTTCAATGAGAAGAGTAAACTTGGTGGGTGGTCCAATAGTCCTCCCATTATGTTGAGGTTCTTGAGGTGTTAGATTTTCAGTGGGTATTTAATTGGTCTCACTTCTGGAAGTGAAGTTTCTGAGTTATCCAATAACTCTTCAATAACTACATGTTCAGATTTCGTGGTCAACATCTTTTCCTACAAAAATGTAACATGTTTGCTAACGATGACCTTTTGGTCAACCGGATCATAGAAATAGTAACCAATCGTGCCTTTAGGATAGTCTAAGAAATAACACCTTGAAGTCCTGGATTCCAATTTATCCGTCTGTTGCTTTCGCACGTGGGCTATGTAACCCCACACCCTAAGGTATTGTATACTAGGCTTACGCCCTTTCCATAACCCAAAGGGTGTCTTAGCTACGGACTTAGTTGGAACCCTATTCAAGATATAGATAGCTATTTCTAAGGCAAACCCCTAGAAAGAAAGAGGTGGTTCACTATAAGTGAGCATTGTTCGGCCCATATCCAATAGAGTCCGTGTCAAGCATGCCCTAGTCTGACTTAAATTTTTTTCTTAAAGAGCAAGGATCAGCAGCCACCCAAGCCAATGACCTGTGGTGTATCACCCCAGTGGTTACAATCAATAGGGAGCCCCCACTGATGACATCCACCATGCCTATGAGAAGATGGGTTGCAGACCCATGCAGCTGCTCAACCCACTGCCTGATGTACAGCTCCAACTCTAGGTAATCTCTCTCTGATGAGTACATGGGGGCCATGCCCATACAGATGTTCATTTTGCCTTGGAAATGGTGTAGGAGAGGTACCCTAGTGGAGGCCTCAACCCTTGTGAAAAGCCACAGTAAAAATAGTAGAGATTCATTCTCTGGGCGATGCACTGGGCCATTGACCCAAACGCCCAAAGTGTCTGAAATTGCATTTTTATATTTCAGATGTATAAGGACCTTGGGCATTGCCACCAAACACCCCCAAAACACCTCTTAGGAATTATAGGAACCCTTCCCCATCATCCCAACCATGTGGGCCCCACCTAGGTTGCTAGAATTAGGGAGAATTAGCCTTAAAATGCAATTTTGAGCTTGGGACAGTAGGGCCAAATAGGCCTTAGTGCCATAGGACCTACAAATAGGAGGGCCCAGCCCTCTTATTTCATTTTACCTGCTGTTTCCAACATTGGAGAGAAGAGAAGAAGAAAAGAAAGAGAAGGAGAAGGAGAAAAGAGAAGAAGAGGAAAGAAGAAAGGATTGTGAGCTTGGAGCTTAGGATCGAATTCTCCATAGCTTAGGTATCTGGGTTTGAACTTAGAACACTCCCCTCAGCCTATTTCACTTCGATATTTTGTGTTTCACCTCTGAAACTTGATCTCTGTGTGTTTGCTTAGGATTTACCATGTAGAAGCTTTGTATGGCCATGGATAATCCATGCATGCTCTGTATATTATGTTTTGATCATTAACTAAGCTATTTACACATCTGTTAGTATATTGTGTTATCATTCAGCCATGCTAGATAGGTATTCATACTCTATATCCATGTACATCATGTGTATAGTAAGCTTGAGACTTGGATCCTAACATGCATGGTGGGTTTTATATGAATTGACCTTGATTCAGATCTGTTTTAGGTTTACATAGGTAATCCATGCTCTATTATGAGTAAATTTTGAATTCCAAGCCTGATCATAGCCATGTATGCTCAATCTTGCCTACTATGGACCAAACCCAACACCTACATGTATAAACCTTCATTAGAACTCCAGAACCCCATTATATTTATCCCATCTTATGCATTACAACCCCCCTAAGATCATCCATGGTCAAATTTTTGCCAAACAACCAACCAAATTCTGATTTTGAAGCCGAAATCCCGTGTTCTATAGGCACTGGGAGTTTGGCCCAAATGCCCAGTCAAACGCCTAATGTTGCTGTATGGTCCTTGATCTATTTCCAGCCTTTTGGAGCATCACCAATAGACCTAGACCAGTATGGAGAACATGTAAATGACCTAAAAACCCTACCCCATTAATTCTTACTGTCATCCATACCTTGGGTGCACAAGTGGATCCCATAGAGCCAGGAACCCACACACAGACTTAGCCCAACATCAAGCTGGGAACCTTGCTTTGTTTTATGGGATTGTTAGGACTGTGTTTAGGTAAATGTTTGAGTTACAATAAAACCGCATTTAATTGGGAGTAATTAAAAATAAAATCATATACTACCATGTTGGAAGTAATAAAAATGCAGCCACACATCCACATCCACATAAATAAAATAACCACATAAACAAAGTAACCCATAAGAAAAATAAAAGAAATAGAGGGAGAAGAAGAAGAAGGAGAAGAAGAGAATGAGATTGAGAGTTTAGAGAATGCAAACCTAGGTGTTCTTGAACCAGATTAATTGAAGAAGCTTGAATGAATACTTGCATGAACTTACCATGGCCTCCTCTTCTAAATATCAAAGTCTTGTCATCAACATAGGAGCTTAGACTAGGAAGCTTTAAACTAAAACTATTACAACCATATTGAAGACATTAAAGCATAAACTAATCCTATTACAACCATTAACTAATCTTATGAAAGCAAGATTAAGAACTTGAAAGAGCTAATCATATGAAATCAAACTAAGAACTAAAGCCAAAAATAGGAAAAGAAGAGAGAATTTCACGAAGTGAATGAACTAAAAATCACAATAAAAAGTGAATTAAAATTGAACTAGAAGCTAACTAAAAACTGAACTAAAAAACTAACTTCTTACAAGCCAAAGGGCAAGGGGTATTTATAGGGGGAAGAAAGGAGAAGAGAGAAGAGAGAAGTGTAGGAGAAATATTTCGTAAGAAAAGAGAATATTCTCTTCTCCTTTCTCTTTTACAATGCCTCGAATCTTAAGAAAAAAAAGAAAAAAAATAGAAAGAAGAAGAACAGAAGATTGTTTACATAGACCTTCCACTTTTAGAAAAGTAAATTTCTAATTCTAACTTGTGCTTCCTTTTTGTAGATATCTTCTCCAAGCAATAAAATCAAAGCATCTTTGACTTTTCAACTTTCCATAGGTGAGAGAATATCTTTCAAAATAAATCTATCCCAAATAGAATTCCAGAAGTGTCCTTGAGAAGTTGGAGGAGAGATAGAGTAAGGGTGATGACTAGGATTCCTTCAAGAATAAATAAAATACCCATTCTGTCCTTCAAAAAACGTGGAGCATGGGGTACTTATATAGGCATCACCATTGTGCTCCTTATAAAAAATCACCCAAAATAGACCCAAATTTCGTCCAATTTGGAGTTCGGGAGCCCAAGATATCTCAAGTTGAAGTTGGACTGTCCAGAGCCCTCCAAATGGAATCTTTCGGGTACAGGAAATATAACTTCCGATTATTTCGTTAAGGCCCCTGAAATCCAAACTTTCGCTTCAGTTTGTCCCCGGCCGACTGTCAATAATTACAAATAAACCCCTATAGGCCATTTTCGCGCGTCGTTACGGAAACAGCCATAACTTCTTCGTTTCAACGCAGAATCAAGTGCCGTTTGAACCGTTATGAAACTGACTCGATGGCCTACCCATCCAAGCCATTAACACCTCTAAATTGCTTAAAAACATTTCCTTAGCATCATCACCTCCATTTTCACAAGAATTCACTTAAACCCTGAAAAGCACAAGAAAGCACCGAGTAACTCAGTCCAATGTGGTAAAATGTATGCTTTATGCCCTAAGATTTCACACATAAATGTGCTCATCAGAGTCCCCCACTCTTAAACGTTACTTGTCCTCAAGTAAAACAAAAGAAAAACTAATCTAGAATGCAAAAAATCCTAACTCACTTTCGTAGGAATCACGGTTGCACTTAGCATGTGCAACAAGCTTTTCAACCCCTAGGTTACCCCTAGTGGATGAGTTGTGTCTCGTAGGTGTTTGCAGTGAATATACACCCAAAATTCAATTGTAAATGAATGCTGTAAATTTTAATCATGGCATAAGTAGGACAGTGCACATAATCCCAAAAAGTGTTCAACTAAAGATCAAGGAGCCAAAGGTTCCCCCACACTTGAATTTTATCACCTCACATCAATTCAAGTAACAAGCATGCATCAAGTTCAAGGGATCTCCTCATATTTTCTGAACACTACTCACCTTCAAGTAAACCCCCCCATAGCATCGATGGAACCAAAGACTTAGGCATTGAGTATTGTTGACCATACTTTCTTTTTCTTTCAGGCATTAAGACAAAAGTTTTTTCTTTCTCAACCACAAACTCTATTTCTACTCCACTACTGTTCTCTGAATGACATGGTGGAGCATACACCAGACACCCAAATACTTAGTAGCTTCGCTTTTTTGCATATATCCAAAAGACATTGAGACATTGATGCAAGAGTTTTTTGAGTTTTCTTCCAAGGAATTTTGATCAAGTCACCCTGCTTCATGAGGCACAGTGCCCTGTCTAGTCCCAAGGAATTCCACTTTCTTTTCTGTTCGTTGTTTTTTTTTTTCTTTTTTCTTTTTTTTTTTCATTCACTTCCACTTTCATGCCTTGCCTTGCCACAAACAACTTGGTCTCAACTACTAGCCAAAAGATCAAAGGGTCCATAAAACACATAGAGGAATCTAGCCATCAAATGAAATAACACTCATATTTTCAAACTAATCCCCATCACCGGATACAAACCAACTACCGTCCTTGAAAAGGGATTTTTTATTATTTCGCATGCTAAGACACCTAATTCCCTATCTCTTTCATTTTACAATCAAAGAGACATATGCACAAAACCAAACTATTGTCATAATCAAAATTCACCAATTAAGCCCAACATTCCCCCCACACTTAATTCATGCAGTGTCCTCAATGCATGCATAGAAGAAAAAAATAAGGACAAGGGAGGAGATGAAGGGGCTTACCAGATATAATCAACAAAGAGGATCATGAAGAGTCATGAGCTCTACAAAAAGTTCTAGGAGCAGCAATAGAAATCTCAATCCATGGCCAGTAAATGGAGAAATAGCTTCAGAACCAGAAAACACTCGACCATGAATTTTAGTAAAGCGAGAAATAATATAGAAGTTAAGCACAACTGAGAAATACCCAAAAGAAAAATCTGTTCTCATGGGACAGTGAAAAATGAAGGCAATAAAACTCAGGCCATAAATCCATCCCTTCTCTCCCGTTTGCAATGTAGAACACATGTCATTATCGTAAAAACCAACCAAGAATGGATCACAATAAGCATAAAAAGGATTATGAATAACCTCATCAAAATAATCATAAAAAATAGGAGGTTTACTCAAATCAATCCTAGCAATAAAACTATCCGCTCTTTGCAGAACTTGGTTTGCTAAATAAGGATCATGGAAATATACTTGAAAGGCATTATGACTAACATTATCCTCCTCAATAAAATCTTCAAACCTAAGGGGTTTGGACAAATCAACATGTGAGACAATGGAATCCTCAAAATGACAATTATCTAAGTTTTCCAAAGAGAGGGGGGGATATCGAATTTCCTGGGTTTCTATGTTATCATGAAAATTTGATTCTAAATCAATAAAAACACTAGGCTCACTAAAATCAAAAATTTCAGGAAAAAGTTGGACTTCCCCAGGTAGCTCATCAAATCTCGCTTCACTAATATCCTGAGGAGACTCAATCTCAATAAATAAATCATCATAAAAAGCAGTTTGTTGGGAATGACTCTCATTAACCTCAAACTAGGGTGGTGGACTTTCAATATCATTAAATTGGGGATGGGGTGGTTCATTCTGAATAGGATCTGGTAAGATAGACTAGGTTCAGGCTGACTAGGTAATGTACCCATTTCCTCCTCCTGTAACATGGTGATCAGTTGAGAGAGTTGCTTCTCCATGGTATTGTGGTTTGTTATGAGAAGGGCTTTGTTCCTCTCAAGCTCACTCAGTCTGGCCTCCTCACCCATGTTCTGAAATTCAGGGGGTTGGTGGTATGGTTTAAGGAGAGGTGGCCCATTGAGATTCAATGGAGGGTTGGGCATTGGAGGACCAAACTGACCATGATACTGGAAATTGGGTGGTCCAGCTTGGTTATTCCATTGATCCCACAAGAAATAGGGCTGATCACTCCACCCGTGATTGTAAGTGCCAAAAGAATTGTATTGAAATTGAGGACTCACATTCTCATCACCATTGCTACCCCCATAAAGATTAGGGCATCATTCCATAACATGGATAGTCTGGGGATGTGACCAATCAAAATTTCCCGAAAGCCCGTAGTTGGATTGGGGAGTAAAATTGTACTGGGATGGTGCAAAATTGTTCTCTATCTCACTACTTTTGGCTTTCCTAACCTGTTTAAACATTTCCTCCAAAATCATGGTTGCCTTACCGTAGGTCCATCTTTCCCCCAAAGTCTTATATAGAAGTGTATCTCCCATTATTCTAAATTTGAGGTCTCCCATAAAAAAAAAGTTTAAAGAAAAATAAAAGACTAGAAAAAAAAAATACTAAAACCAAGAGGGAGCCCAAGGTAGAAGTGCATCTATCCCTCAAAAATCGAAACAATGGTTCCAAAGCTATAAGGTTACCATATAGGTTGATAGCAAGGGAACCCGTATAGTCTTCACGAGCCACCTATGGGCGACTCCAAATGGATTCTGATGTAGGGTGGAGGACTACTATACGTTTATGTTTTCAACGCTCTCACTATGTCATTTTCCTGTTATCAAGAGTGGTCACCTCCAAAGATAAGTCACATGCCAATCCAAACCACCCAACGAATCAAGGGGCACCAAGATTGGTTGGGTTTGGGCATATGAAGGACTTTAGATTGGGCGCACACTATTTGAAATAGAAGAGAAACAAGAAGAGGTTTTCAAAAATTTTTTTTTTTTTAACGGAAGAGGACAAAGAGAAGAAACTAAAGCACTTTGAATTACTTAAAAATCATAAAAATAAAGTGGTCAATAATCTCCCCGGCAACGGCGCCAAAAACTTGTTTGAGTTAAAATAAAATCGCAAGTGTACGGGTCAATCGTAGCTACGGGTCGAACACGAGGAGATATACGCCACTCTATTTAACTAATCTTAAAACCAAATTACTTAAATTACTAAATTAATGGTGATTAAACTAATGGATCGTAACTCACAAGCATCTAACAAATTACGCATCTGCGGGATTAAGTTGGCGTCCTAACACATGAACATCTAACCTATCAAACTAACTCAAATTGGGAGTAATTAAAAATAAAATCCTATACTACCAAGTTGGAAGTAATAAAAATGCAGCCACACATCCACATCCACATAAACAAATTAACCACAAAAACAAAGTAACCCATAAGAAAAATAAAATAAATAGAGGGAGAAGAAGAAGAAGGCGAAGAAGAGGATGAGATTGAGAGTTTAGAGAATGCAAACCTAGGTGTGCTTGAACTGGATTAATTGAAGAAGCTTGAATGAATACTTGCATGAACTTACCATGACCTCCTCTTCTAAATCTCCAAGTCTTGTCATCAACATAGGAGCTTAGACTAGGAAGCTTTAAACTAAAACTATTACAATCATATTGAAGACATTAAAGCATAAACTAATCCTATTACAACCATTAACTAATCTTATGAAAGAAAAATTAAGAACTTGAAAGAACTAATCTTATGAAATCAAACTAAGAACTAAAGCCAAAAATAGGAAAAGAAGAGAAAATTTCACTAAGTGGATGAACTAAAAATTACAATAAAAAATGAATTAAAATTGAACTAGAAACTAACTAAAAACTGAACTAAAAAAACTAACTTCTTACAAGCCAAAGGGCAAGGGGTATTTATAGGGGGAAGAGAGGAGAAGAGAGAAGACGAAAGTGTAGAAGAAATATTCCCTAAGAAAAGAGAATATTCTCTTCTCCTTCCTCTTTTACAATACCTTGAATCCTAAGAAAAAAAAAGAAAAAAAAGAAAAAAAATAGAAAGAAGAAGAACAGAAGATTGTTTACGTAGACCTTCTATTTTTAGAAAAGTAAATTTCTAATTCTAACTTGTGCTTCCTTTTCTTTGTAGATATCTTCTCCAAACAATAAAATCAAAGCATCTTTGACTTTTCAACTTTCTATAGGTGAGAGAATATCTTTCAAAATAGATCTATCCCAAATAGAATTCCAGAAGTGCCCTTGAGAAGTTGGAGGATAGAGTAAGGGTGATGACTAGGATTCCTTCAAGAATAAATAAAATACCCATTTTGTCTTTCAGAAAACGTGGAGCATGGGGTGTGTATATAGGCCTCACCATTGTGTTCCTTGCAAAAAATCACTCAAAATAGACCCAAATTTCGTCCAATTTGGAGTTCGGGAGCCCAAGATATCTCAAGTTGAAGTTGGACTGTCCAGAGCCCTCCAAATGAAATCTTTCGGGTACAGGAAATATAACTAATCCAAACTTTCGCTTAACTTTGTCCCCGGCCGACTGTCAATAATTATAAATAAACCCCTACAGACCATTTTCGCGCATCGTTATGGAAACGGCCGTAACTTCTTCATTTCAACTCGAAATCAAGTGCCGTTTGAACCGTTGCGAAGCTGACTCGATGGGCTACGCATCCAATCCATTAACACCTCTAAACTGCTTAAAAACATTTCCTTAGCATCATCTCCTCCATTTTCATAAGAATTCACCTAAACCCTAAAAAGCACAAGAAAGCACCGAGTAACTCTATCCAATGTGGTAAAATGTATGCTTTATACCCTAAGATTTCACACATAAATGTGCTCATCAGCAAACTTTATTGTTAAACTCTTAAAAACATGGGCTCTGTATCTCTGAGTGATGAACTGGGAGTTTGACTCAAAGACCCAGTGCAAAGTCCCAGAGAATTATAATTAATGTTTATGTATTCAAAGCTGGATCTAATTAAACCTACACCAACCCTAGGACATTAACCTACTTTTAAACTATATTTGATGTATTTAAATGGTCCGGTTAACTTAGGTTGTAACTCCAAACTCGAGGTGTAGTGTCAGATACCGGCTAGGACCGAGCTGACTGAAGAGCAAACGGGACTAGTACAAGGTGAGTGGAATTACACCATAGGTGTAGGTGTAACATGAATGATGAGTCATGACAACAACAAAAACATTATTTACTATCTTACTTATTAAATTGCTTTATATTCATATTGACTCTGATACGTATCTGATGGCTATTAGAATTGAATGTTAATGTTATATTTGTGGAAATGCTAGATTAGATGCCGTAGCTGGCTTGAAAATGTGGCCTACGACACCACCCAACTCATACTATACCATATAGAATGCATTAGGCTAGAGTATCATCACCCTTGCTACGAACCCTTGTTAACAGGGGTTAAGGTGTTGGATGTCTATGGGAGAACCTATATCAAAAGAAAAAGGAAAAGAATTATGTTACACCAAAAAGGTGATACTGGGCTGAATGCCAGAGAAAGGAAAATGTTATATTGAAATGGTGAAGGGTGATCTCACAGACTAATCCTAGAGGGCTGGTCGGGCTAACCATGGAGAGCATGCTGGAGTCGATTGGTCCTCTCCAACAACTCAATGGGTGTATCGCGGGAAGGGATTAAAAGCCCGCACTAGGGATACATGTATTGGGGACTGTAGTAGCCCTTTTACCTACCTTAGTTGTGATGCTAGGTGGCTTAGTAATAAAAAGAACCTTATCTCATGTAGGACTCATTTGGTTGTGCTTGCATGTGCATGCATGGTTATATTTCATTCACGGGCTCGATGGAGCTCACACTCTTGTATATTTATTTTTGTTAGATGATATTGCAGGTAGATGGCATGATGACGGGGAGGCTCATTTCGAGCAGGAGAGTCATGCTGATTATGACAGTCCGGGTTTGGACCCAATCGGAGGTTATTCCTCTTGTGCGGGTGATTACGGTGACTATTGAAGATGGCCCTTGAAGGGCGGGCAGCTGATTTCTTCTAACCTAGGGATTCTTTTGATGTGGATAGGAATCTATTGACTTTTTCCCTTTTTGTATAGCTTTATTTGGGGCGTATGTTGTCTTCCCCCTTTTTGATTCTTTTGTAAAGCTATTGGTTGAAAGTATTGGGACTGCCAGGTGTGAGATGTGAGAGAACAAGAACTAGAACAATGTTGTATATATTTTATCTTTGATGGTTTTATGTAAATATTAGCTTCCGCAGCACTTTATTTTTCTATCTTTATCCATTGTTATGGGTGTGTGGGTTTGTGAATGATATTAATAGCTTCTGGATCCTTGGGGTTTGGCGGATTGCTACCGTGCAATTTGGGTCACCTACCTAATCCTCAGAGGGAGTGGTTTGGGGTGTTACAGAGCTTGGTATCAGAGTGAGAAGCTCTTTCTACATTCACAAACAACAGATATAGGATAATAAGTAACCGAAAGTTAAACAAATAGAAACTTAGCAAACATGAGTTAAATTGAGAATAACACTCCATAGAGATCGCCATAATACTAGCAAAATAAGGTATTCATAAAATTCAAAATTTGGCGTAAGCCATTACATCATGTTCGGTTGGAAGTACTACTTCCAATTACAACTTGGAGGGAAAATAAAGGTGGAACTGATAAAAGGGAATATTGGAAGCAAAACAGAAATAAAACCTAAACTCCTAGACTAAATGCCTCAGAACTAACTGAGCTATCCCTGTGCTGGATTATCCTCTGGTAGGGGCTGTGGCTGAGATGAGTTAACCTAGAAGTGAGCATCCTAGAAGTTCAGTCACTGCTCGATAGCACCCACTCTTCCTCCCAGGTCAGTGAAACCACTCTCTATCCTCGATGACGCTTGAGTAATGTGGGTATGAATACCACTAAACTATGCCATTAGCTCTTCCTAACCATAAGACCCTGGTGTGGGAGGTGGTACATATGAAGCTGAAGCCCCTGTGAAGCCCTGTGAGGGAAGATCCTTGGGCTGTATAACTGAATCCACTGGATCGCCCTCCTGATCAACAGCATCTCTAGCCTCATCCTCATCACCACCAACTCTAGCTTCCTCATCCTCCCCCTCTATTTCCTCCTCCACATCATCCTCATCCTCTGAGGCACTCTCAAGCTCACCCAACATCTTCATCTTCTTAATGGAGGTTTTACTGATGGGTTTTAGACCATCATCTCCCTTATATTCCCTATTTAGTGAAACTCCAAAATGCACAAAGACTCAAGTAAGGAACCTCCCATAGGGAAGATTCCCATCAGTAGGGTTCTGGGCATGGTAAAGCATGACCTACATAAGTAGAAAGGGTAGGTTGAGTATAGGACCCCCCTTGTTGCCCTCACCAGACAATAAGTGATGTATGCCCGTAGCATAGAAATGCTACCCCGATTCCCACCTTTGGGATAAATATTATAAGAGATGCACCTACTCAGAAATCCTAGCTGTGGGCTTGTAACTCCCCTCAGACTTTAAAGTGTTTTCAACCCCTGTGAGAGCCTTGAACACCATCCTCCGTGTGTCTAGAGAAAATTGATATGAGATGTCTACCCCAGGCTTGTAATAGCACTTGCTATCACTGTTAGGTATCCCAGAATCTCTTCCAAAATAGCTAGAGTGAACTTCATGTCCACCCCTTTCGCCCTACTCTCAAGTCTAAAGCCTTGTACCCCAGAAGCCAATACAAGATTGCAATAGAAGTACTGAACCAAATTTGGATAGCAAGGGAGAGTCGGAGACAACATTGGTGCCCAACCTAGGGCATTAAGTCTCTCAAAAAGCTTGAACTGGTGGAAGTCTTCCACTTGCACCACCCTTCCATTCACAATGTTCTTAGTAGAGAACCTCTCCCAATCTCGTGCATGCTCATAGCGTGAGAACCAATATTGATCAAACACATGGTCTTCAGATGAAGAATCATCCATAGAAGTAGGGGATGGCACGACCGATGGTGATGGTGGCAATGGATTAGACATTGGACATTTGTGGGTCGCCGCTTTCCTTGTCGAACTATGCTTCCCATTGGTGGACGTTGCTGCAATACAACGAGGGAAAGAAAAAAAAACAAAGGGAGATTAGGTTTTACAATCTGAAATAAAAATTAAAAAAAAGAAAGAAAAAAAAAACGAGTGTTCTTAGTCATGAAACTTATATCTGATATCATGCATCATATATGTTATCCTTAGTAGTTGCTTTTCCTTGATACAACACTGATGATATTACACTAGAAATGTAGAAATGATAGCTTACATGCTTAAGTTGAACTAGAACTTTCTACTCGCCAAGAGATGTAGAGATATTAAACACAAAGTTCCTTTCAGCAATCAATCATGGTCAACACAAGATCCAACCGGGGTGGTCATCATGGAAGAGGCCCTTGAGTCGTTCTTGAAATTGGATTACCGGATGAAGCTGAAGCTCAGAACTTTGAGGTATCAGTTACTTCGCAAAGAATACCCTGAGTCATCCCAAATCCTGTGCTAGCAGCTGCCCCAGCCACTGTAGCCGCACCCCCGCCAGGTATGGCAGCTGGAGAGGTGAATACCATCATGACCACCATGATGCGGACCATGAAGTAACAACAGGAGTTGTTGGGCCAGATGACTACATAGTTCGCAACCATAATGCAACAGCGAGCGGTGCCACCACCACCACCCAATCAGCCCCTGCAATTTCCTCCACCTGTGCCTCAACACGCAGTGGATAACTCCACGACTAAAGTAATGGAGAGATTCAAGAAGCTTCAGCCGTCGGCTTTCTCTAAAATTGGCTCTGAAGCGATGCAACTGGAGAGGTGGATTAGTGTCTTGGAGAAAGCATTCGACGTGCTCGAATGTACCGATGCTCAAAAATTGATATGCATCGGGTACCAGTTGCAAAACGAGGTGAAAGCATGGTGGAAGGCAACGCGTCCCAATCTAGAAGCAGTTCATCCCAACACTACTTGGGATCAGTTTAAAGAAATTTTCTTTAAGAATTATTTCCCCAAGAGTTTCAGAGACAAGAAGGAAGGTGAATTCTCTGCCTCGTACAAGGATCGAAGACTGTGCTGGACTACCAGCAGTAATTTGAGGATTTATTCTATTTTACACCGGAGCACATGAAGGGGGAAGCTAGCAAGACGAAGAAGTTTGCGAAAGGACTCAAGCCAAAAATTGGATCCACTCTGTCAGTACTAGACATTCAGGATTACACACAGATGGTCAATAAAGCAAAGACCTTGGAGGATAGATTAAAGGAGAAGACTACTGCGTCGCCTGGATTGGGCAAAAGACCAAGTAACTATCAGAATTTTGGGTAGCCAAACAAGGCATTTCGGGGGACTAGCTCGAGTCCTAATCCGATATAGTATCGACAACAAGAAACAGGCCAAAATCCTCAACCTTTCCGTCCTACTTATAATTGGACTGCTCAGTATGCTCAACCCACTCCTAGCCAAGCAACAACTGCTGCCCCGCCACCTCGACCAACGATGAGCCAAGCGAGCCAGGCCTCTCCCCCCTCTGCATTATCCAACAAATGCTTTATATGCCACAAAGCTGGGCACCTGGCTAGAGATTGTGCCAGCCACGGATACAACTCTTACCCATCGATCCAATCCCCCGCTCGACCCTTTCAACCACTGGACAATCGGACGTGAGGAAAGGTGTTCGCATTAACCAATAAAGAAGCGGAGGCAATCTTAGAAGTAATGATAGGTATGTGCGCATAACACTACTAAATTGTAGGAAATAAACCAATGGGTGAAGGGAATTTGATTGCATCATTATCTTTATACAAACCTTAGGTACTTTGATTATATCATCCACTCACGCACGAGTGTTGTTTGACTCAGGCGCATCCCACTCTTTCGTCTCTGTTGCCTTTGCGGATAGGATGACCATCCAACCAAAGGACATAGGGCACAATTTAGTAGTTAGCAGTCCAACTAGAAGCGTCGTGAGTTTAAAAGAAATTTATGACCCCTATTTAGTGGAAATCTGTGGGAAGAACTTGATAGCCCGCCTGATCAAGTTTGATATGAAGGATTTTGATGTAATACTAGGCATGGATTGGCTGTCCGCTTATGGGGCAAACATCGTATGTGTGGAGAAGAATATCTTATTCAAGTTGAATGACGGTTCGGTTTTCATCTACCATAGTGAACTGACGAGGAAGCCCAAAAGAATAACTTTATCCTCCATCTAAGCACGAAGATTGTTAGATGAAGGATGTCAGGGCTATTTGGCCACGGTAATGAACACCGAGGCGAAGATTAGGCCACTGGAGGAAGTTGATATTGTTAGGGAGTTTCCTGATGTTTTCCTGGAAGATCAGACCCAGCTATCGCCTGATCGAGAAACGGAGTTTACGATCGACTTAGTTCCTGGTGTAGCACCTGTATCCAAGGCACCTTACAGAATGGCACCTGTGGAGCTAAAAGAGCTGTAGATTCAGCTGTAAGATTTACTGAAGAAGGGACTTATTCGACCAAGCGTGTCTCCTTGGGAAGCACATATATTATTCGTGAAGAAGAAGTATGGAAGCATGCGAATGCGCATCAACTATCGAGAGCTGAACAAACTCACAATCAAGAACCGATACCCCATTGCCACGCATCGATGACCTGTTCAATCAATTGCAATATGTAAGGGTTTTCTCTAATATTGATCTTAGGTCCGAGTACCATCAGTTGAAGATCAAGAGTAGCGACATTCACAAGACGGCATTTAGATCTTGATACAGACACTATAAATTCTTGGTGTTGTCGTTCGGATTAACCAACACCCCAGTTGCGTTCATGGACATGATGAACAGTTACGAGACAAGTATGTCATCATATTTATCGATGATATCCTGGTCTACTCCAAAAGTGAAGAGGAACATGAAACACCTTAGGTTCATGTTGCAGCGATTAAGGGAGCACCAGTTATTCGCCAAATTCAGCATGTGTGAATTCTGGCTCCACCAGATTGGATTCTTGGGACATATCATCACCAAGGAAGGTATCAAAGTAGACCCAGACAAGGTGAAGGCGGTTCTCAAGTGGGAGACTCCAAAGAAAGCCACAAAGATCCGTAGCTTCCTAGGATTAGCTGGATATTATCGTTGATTCATTGAAAATTTCTCACGCATCTCGGCACCCATGGAAAAACTAATGAAGAAGGGTATGAAGTTTGAATGGACCGACGCCTACGAGAAAAGTTTGTAAGAACTAAAAAAATAATTGGTGTCGGCACCAGTGCTAACCATTTCAGATGGCACCGGTGGCATGGTTGTGTACGCAAATGCATCCCGAACAAGATTGGGAGGCGTACTAATGCAGAGAGGAAAGGTAGTCGCCTATGCCTCAAGGCAGTTGAAGGAACACGAGAAGAACTACCCCACTCATGACCTAGAGTTGACTGTGGTAGTTTTTGCTTTAAAAATTTGGCGGCACTATCTTTATGGTGAAAAGAGCAAAATCTTCAGCGACCACAAGAGCCTGAAGTATTTCTTCACTCAGAAAGAATTAAACATGAGACAGAGGCGGTGGTTGGAATTGGTAAAAGACTATGACTATGATATTCAATACCACCCTGGCAAGGCCAACATGGTGGCAGATGCACTAAGCAAAAAATCCCAAACTGCATCCCTCACTTCCTTGGTCGTTAGTGACCAATTACTAGAAGAAGCTCAAAAGTTCAATTTGGAACTCATGATTGAGAGGACAACTATACAGCTAGCAGCTATGGACATACAGCCGTCAACTCGAGAAGATATAATTGAGAAGCAGCCCAGAGACCCCGAGCTGGCAAAGATCATATGGGAGATAAAGCAGGGAGTTCATAAAGACCCCAATTTCTCGATAGCCAATGATGGGGCGTTGAGATTCAGGGATAGGCTATGCGTGCTAGATGACTATGATGTACAAGATCAGATTCGCAAGGAAGCGTACAACTCACCCTACTTAATACACCGAGGCAGCATAAAAATGTATAAGGACCGAAAGAGATATTATTGGTGGATTGGAATGAAACAGACTGTGACTTAGTACGTGTCTGAATGCCTCACCTGTCAGCAGATAGAGGCAGAGAGACACAGGCCTTATGGACTACTACAACCACTTCCAATTCCAGAGTGGAAGTGGGAAAGGATTACCGTGGATTTTGTGACCAATTTACCCAACACAAGAAAGGAAATGAATGCAATCTGGGTGATAGTTGATGGACTAACCAAGACAGCTCACTTTATTCCCATCAAGACAACTTACTCCATGGAAAAGCTTGCTCAGCTCTACATTGAAAATGTGGTCCGCCTGTATGGCATGCCCGTCAGCATTGTATCCGATCGGGATCCCCGATTCACATCAATATTTTGAAAAAGATTACAATGAGCCTTAGGTTCCCAATTGAATCTTAGCACAACTTTCCACCCTTAGACAGATGGACAATCCAAAAGGACCATTCAGACTTTGGAAGATATGCTCAAAGCCTGCATATTAGAAATGAGGGATAGTTGGGACGCCCACATTCCCTTGGTGGAATTTGCCTACAATAATAGTTACCACTCCACTATTGGCATGGCACCATATGAAGCCCTGTATGGCCAGAAATGCCGAACACCATTGTACTAGGATGAAGTCGGGGAACGAAAGTATCTAGGTCCTGAAATGATACAAGCAACCTGTGAAAAAGACATTGAATTTGGAGTTGGTGAGAAGTTGTTTCTCCGAGTTTCTCCAACAAAGGGACTACTGTGATTTCGCATGAAGGACAAACTGAGCCCGAGATACATCAGCCCATATGAAATCCTGAAGAGGATTGGACCAGTATCGTATCGACTGGCGCTACCGCCATCTTTAGAAGGCGTCCATGATGTATTCCATGTGTCAATGCTAAGGAAATATATCAACAACCCGACCCATGTACTCTCGGCCGAACCAGAGCAACTGGATGCTGATATGACCTATGAGGAATAGTCGATGGAGATACTAGACAAAAAGGAGCATAACCTTCATAACCGCACGATCGCATTCGTTAAGGTTCGATGGGGAAACTGCCCACCAGAAGAAGCTTCATGGGAGCGTGAGGAGGAAATGCGTACTAAATATCCTCAGCTTTTTGAACCACAAGGTATGACAATTTTAAGGATGAAATTTTTGTTAGGTTGGGAGAAATGCCAAATTTGCCCCAGTCTGACTTAGATTTTTGCTTAAAGGGCAGGGATCGGCAGACACTCAGACCAATGACCTGTAGTGTATCACCCTAGTGGTTATAATCAATAGGAAGCCCCCACTGATGACATCCACTATGCCTGTGAGAAGATGGGTTGTATACCCATGCAGCTGCTCAGCCCACTGCCTGATGTACAGCTCTAACTCCAGGTAATCTCTCTCTGATGAGTACAAGGGGGCCATGCCCATACAGATGTTCATTTTGCCTTAGAAATGGTGTAGGAGAGGTACCCTAGTGGAGGCCTCAACCCCTGTGAAAGGCCACAACAAAAATAGCAGAGACTCATTCTCTGGTCAATGCACTGGGCGATTGACCCAAACGCCCAAAGTGTCTGAAATTGCATTTTTATATTTTAGATGAATAAGGACCCTGGGCATGGCCACCAAACACCCCCAAAACACCTCTTAGGAATTATAGGAACCCTTCCCCAATATCCCAACTATGTGGGCCCCACCTAGGTAGCCAGAATGAGGGAGAATTAGCCTTAAAATGCATTTTTGAGCTTGGAACAGTAGGGCCAAACAAGCCTTAGTGCTATGGGACCTATAAATAGGAGGGCCCAACCCTCTTATTTCATTTTACCTGCTGTTTCCAATGTTGGAGAGAAGAGAAGAAGAAGAGAAAGAGAACGAGAAGGAGAAAAGAGAAGAAGAAGAGGAAAGAAGAAGGGATTGTGAGCTTGGAGCATAGGATCGAATTCTCCATAGCTTAGGTATCTGGGTTTGAACTTAGAACACTCCCCTCAGCCTATTTCACTTCTGTATTTTGTGTTTCACCTCTGAAACTTGATCTCTGTGGCCTTGTCTCTGTGTGTTTTCTTAGGATTTACCATGTAAAAGCTTTGTATGGCCATGGATCATCCATGCATGCTCTATATATTATGTTTTGATCATTATCTAAGCTATTTACACATCTATTAGTATATTGTGTTATCATTCAGCCATGCTAGATAGGTATTCATACTCTATATGCATGTACATCATGTGTATAGCAAGCTTGAGACTTGGATCCTAACATGCATGGTGGTTTTTATATGAATTGACCTTGATTCAGATCTGTTTAGGTTTACATAGGTAATCCATGCTCTATTATGATGTAAATTTTGAATTCCAAGCCTGATCATTGCCATGTATGCTCAATCTTGTCTACTATGGACCAAACCCAACACCGACATGTATAAACCTTCATTAGAACTCCATAACCCCATTACATTTATCCCATATTATGCATTAGAACCCCCCTGAGATCATCCATGGCCGAATTCTGGCCAAACCAGTAGCCAAATTCTGATTTTGAAGCCCAAATCCCGTGTTCTACAGGCACTAGGCGTTACACTGGGAGTTTGGCCCAAACGCCCAGTGATGCTGTTTGGTCCCTGATCTGTTTCCAGCCTTTTGGACCATCACCAACAGGCCTAGAACAGTATGGAGAACATGTAAATGACCTAAAAACCCTATCCCATTAATCCTTGCTATCATCCATACCTTGGGTGCACAAGTCGACCCCACAGAGCCAGGAACCCACACACAGACTTAGCCCAACATGAACTGAGAACCTGGGTACTGTTTTATGGGATTGTTAGAACTATGTTTAGGAAAACTTTGTTGTTAAACCCTTAAAAACATGGGCTCTGTATCTCTAATGCTCTAGGAGTTTGACCCAAAGGCCTAGTGCAAAGTCCCAGAGAATTATAATTAATGTTTGTGTATTCAAAGCTGGATCTAATCAAACCTAGACCAACCATAGGATGTTAACCTACTTTTAAATCATGTTTGACATATTTTAATGGTCCAGTTAACTTAGGTTGTAACCCCAAACTTGAGGTGCAAAGTCAAATACCGGTTGGGACTGAGTTGACTGAAGAGCAATCGGGACTAGTACAAGGTGAGTGGAATTACACCATGGGTGTAGGTGTAACATGACTGATGAGTCATGACAACAACAATAACATTATTTACTATTTTACTTATTAAATTTCTTTATATTCTTATTGACTCTAATACGTATCTGATGGTTATTGGAATTGAATGTTTAATACTTGTGGAAATGCTAGATTAGATGTCGTAGCTGACTTGGAAATGAGGACAGTGGTAGCCCGTAGAATGGGATGCGGTTGACACCACCTGACTCATACCATACCATATAGAATGCATTGGGTTAGAGTATCATCACCCATGCTATGAACCCTTGCCAATAGGGGTTAAGGTGTTGGATGTCTATGGGAGAACTTATATCAAAAGAAAAAGGAAAAGAATTATGTTACACCAAAAAGGTGATACTAGGCTGAATGCTAGAGAAAGGAAAAGGTTATATCGAAATGGTGAAGGGTGATCTCACAGAATAATCCTAGAGGGCTGATCGGGCTAACCATGGAGAGCATGCTGGAGCCGACTGGTCCTCTCCGATAACTCAATGGGTATATCGCGAGAAGGGGTTAATAATAAAAAGAACCTTATCTCATGTAGGACTCATTTGGTTGTGTTTTCATGTGCATGCATGGTTATATTTCATTCACGGGCTCGGTGGAGCTCACACTCTTGGATATTTCTTTTTATTGGATGATATTGTAGGTAGATGTCATGATGACGGGGAGGCTCATTTTGAGTAGGAGAGTCATGCTGATTTTGATAGTGTGGGTTTGGACCTGGTCGGAGGTTATTCCTCTGGTACGGGTAATTACGGTGACTGTTGAAGATGGCCCCTGAAGGGCGGGCAGCTGATTTCTTCTAACCTAGGGATTCTTTTGATGTAGATAGGAATCTACTAACTTTTTCCCTTTTTGTGTAGCTTTATTTGGGGCGTATGTTGTCTTCCCCCTTTTTGATTCTTGTGTAAAGCTATTGGTTGGAAGTATTGGGACTGCCAGGTGTGAGATGTGAGAGAACAAGAACTAGAACAATGTTGTATATATTTTATCTTTGATGGTTTAATGTAAATTTTAGCTTCCGCATCATTTTGTGTTTCTATCTTTATCCATTATTATAGGTGTGTGGGTTTGTGAATGATATTAACAGCTTCTAGATCCTTGGGGTTTGGCGATCTTTCAGATACACCATTTTGCTGTGGTGTACCTGGATTAGTTAATTGATTAACTATCCCCTGTGAAGTGAGGTTTTCCCTAAATTCATCCGACAGATACTCTCCTTCATGATCTGATCGTAAGGACTTGATGCGTTTATCGAGCTATCTTTTGACCTCGCCTTGAAATTCTTTGAATTTATTAAAGGCCTCTGATTTTCTACATATCAAGTAGATATAACCATATATAGAGTAATCATCGGTGAATGTTATGAAACACTCAAACCCATAACTTGCTTGTATATTTATGGGTCCACACACGTCAATATGTATCAACTCTAACAGATCTATGGCTCTAGTACCTTCATTGCTAAAGGGTTTCTTGGTCATTTTGCCCTAAAGGCATGACCCACAGGTAAGGAATGGTTCAACCTTTAGACTCTCTAAAGGGCCATCCCTTACCAATCTACTGATTTGGTCCATGTTAATGTGACTTAATCTTAGATGCCACAAATATGTTGAGTTCACTGGAGCTGCCATATATTTCAAATCAACATTTGAAACTACATTCGCTCTAACCAGGCAATCTAGGAAATACAATTCACTTTGCAAATATCCAGATGCCAGAAAAATATTATTTAAACGAATGACCAATTTAGAATTAAAGGAAAAACTATACCCTTCCATAACTAGTTTAGAAACAGAGGGTATCTTCCTTAAAAGAGGGTACATAGTAACAATCCTTTAAAACTAAATCAAATGAACTAAAACTTAAAGTAAAAGTTCCTATGGTCAATGTCATGGCTTCAGCTCTAGTGCCCACCCGAAGATGCCCCTCATTTCTTTCCAGTTTCCTTGTCTCCTTGAACCCCTGTAATACATTGCAATTGTGAACAGTGGAACCACTATCCACCAACCAAGAATTGATCGGTTCAAAGGACAAATTAGACTCATAAAGAATATTTACATCACATGTATCTTCTTTAGCAGCCTCTGTATCATTTGGCTTCTTGTCTATCACAGTTTCCAGGAATGTACAACAACTTCTTTTCTAGTGACCCTCCTTTTTGCAATAGAAGCACTTGCTTTTAGTCTTCTTATTGTCAGACTTCCCACCCTTGGGTTTTAGGGTTTTACCCTTATTTCCCTTTTTCTTCTTCTTCCCATTTGAAGAAGGTTTCACATCAGTTGCATTGACCTCAGCCTTATCCTTTTTTAAAGTAGTTTCCCTCTCTACTAGTGTATTGGCATGCTCGGTGAGCTCCAACTCCTTATCTAACATTTTGTAGGACATCCAGAAAGGAGCAAAGGTAGAAGGCAGTGATGACAATATCATACTAGTCTTATACCGCAGGTCAAACTTGGTCACCATGGATTCCAGTTTTTCAAACAGATTAATTATTTTCATGACGTGGTCCATCACTGGAGTCCCTTGGGCCATTTTGTAATTATGAATCTGACTCACTATGTCGTAATGCGAATGTGTCAGCTGCCTGTTGAATAATTCAGCAAGCTTATCCATTTACCTCCTACAATACGTATATCCTTGACTGAGTCCAATACTGACTTTTCCAATGTTCCAAGAATGTAGAGAGAAGCCTTGGAATCCCTCATAAGGAAATCCTGCATTCTCTCATGTTCGTCAAAATCATCATGGTGGGGTTCAAGAGGAATTTGTACATCAAGAACGGAGAAGAGACCTTCTGCAGTCAAGAGCAATTTAATGCTCCAGTACCAGTCAACATAATTCATTCCATTTAATTTGTAATCATTAATGAGTGTTAACAGGTGAGAATTAACGGTAGCCATTGAATTTAGAATCTACACATGTACAAGTAAATCACATGCATATTAATAACCATCGATAAAAATTGAGCATACATATCAACGGTCTCTCATAATTTAGGTTTTCCTTATGATCCAAAAAGTAAATTGGATACCTACAATCCTTGCATGCATAACTTACCTTGTCGAGAGTCATTATACACACCTTAGTAGTGTGGACTAATCTGTCCGCCCCATGGGCTTCTAATAATTTTGGCCACTTAGGTGTCATGTCCAGATCCTGTCGGCTGACATACACCCAAGTCATGTATACACCTATTGCATTAGTTAGAATCATGGAATCATGAAAGATGGCCCACTGTCGCAATGCCCTCTCACTATCCATATCCTAACGTATCTAGATGGAGATAAATATAGATGATCATGTGATAATGAGCCTGACAATGTCCTATCGGCATATGTGGGGTCATATCACACAACCTCTACACTTACCTTCAATAGGAGGCCATGGATATGTCTACTAGTCTAGATTAATCCATATCATACATGTATTGTCATAAAAAAGGGATAAAGATAAACTCTCATATCATATCATGGATGGCAACATACAAAGTAGTTAATCAACATTAATTAAAAGTGATTATGGGATGATAGCATTTTAATAGAAGTGATTTAAAATTCCCTCCCATTAAAAATAAAATTCTATTAATCTTCATGTGCACATCATCATGCCAAGGATGTAGCTTGCTTCAACTCGATCATCTCCTCCATTTAATCTTTCTTCAAAGTTGGCAATCATCATCTCCATGAACTTTGAACACATGTGGATCATCATCAACATGCTCTGGAAAATCTAATCTCCTCTAAGAATTACATTTGAAACCTAGGAAAAATATCTATACATTTTTCTTTCAAATATAAAGAAACCTCTCATGGAGAAACCAACCCACCATTTGGGCTGCCCATGGGGTGGAATACATTTGTTTATAAAAAAGACAAGGGGAGAAAGAGAGAGAGAGAGAGAGAAGTATCACATCCACCCATTAACCACATGAAATTAATTTATGCCAAAAATAACAATCCACATTATTAGATAGCCAATCCCATAATCACACAGCCAATGCAAATCATGTATGAGCATAACCATGCAAGTAAAGAAACACATATGGATTTCATCAAATATTGAAACACCACATCATATGTGATAACATGCACCCAAACCCATACAAATTAGAATCCAATTTTAATTCCAAGTGGGTGGAGAGAAGTATCTCTTGACCCATCTTCTTACTCCAACCAAAAAACTAATGTTTAAAAATAAAATTCTATTTTGTAAAATATATTTTTTAAATACTGGAAGGAAAAATACTGTAGGAAAAACAAATTCTGTCGACCACACACTGGCACAAGCCGCCACATCCACAAATTAATAAAAATCTCCTTCCTAATTAGGTACAATTTTTCAATAATTGAAAATAAACATGGTTTATCAAGATTATAACCAACTCATATGGGCAATTTGCTAAAAAATTTAACAACCTTGTAACTACCCATGTACACATGGGAAGGTTGTTACAATAACCAAATAACCACCCATATGCATCCTTAACAAATCTAATAAAAACTTAACAACTTGCATCCCATACATAATAAATGCATCTAAATTTAATTATGTGATATCCATGGGTGAGAAAGGTGACTTTGATACCACACTATTAGTCAAAGAGCAGTCCATGGGATCATCATGGTTCACCTTGGTAAACCAATGAACTTTATACTTTGAGTTCCCAACTCTTAGGATCTCCAAGGCACCCTATTTAGTTTTTAGGGATTCCCAGGGTCTCCCATCGGAACCCTAATGGTATTTGGTATAAAAATTCTTTACCAAATCTTTTTCTTTCTTGTCCTATAAATTATGGGATCCCCAAGAGAGAGAAATTCCATCTCTTTTCTATCCCATGGAGAGAGGGATCCATCCCATACCCGAATGCGCAGCGGAAAGAGATCGATTCAGGTTTCTTTCGCATCCCATGAATAATCATATAATTAAAACAAGGGGAATTAATAGAAACTTGCTAATTTGATGAGCCTCAAGTGTTGCTCCACCAATAGACAATGGTTTTTTCTCCAACGAGCACACCAGGTAAATGGATCTGAACTTCCAATGGTGCAGCCAAGGTTCTCCGAGTCAAACCAGATCTTCTTCTTCTTCAAATTTTCAAGAGCAATCATGGGTTTCCGCAACCCTAACTCTCAAAAGCTAGAGAGAAAAAACAATGAGAGAGAAAAGAGATCCAGAGAGAGAGAGAGTGAGAGAGCCAAAAACGTGGAAGAAGGGGGGGGGGGGAGCACCCAAAACGCACAAGGCTAAAAATAAAAAGTCTCCCCCTCCATGTTTTTTATTGTTTATTTAATAAGGTTTTTTTTTTGTATTTTATTTAAAACCTTATTTTCAATAAACCCAGTGAGAGTTTGTTTCTCTTTCTCCTCTTTGATTTGAACTTGTTTAAACCTGGTGGGATCCTAATTGGTGAAGAAGCAGAATCTAATAGGGAATAGTTTAATTAATTATTTATTTTATATTTAATAGATAAATAAAAATAGCACCTTATCCGATAAATTAAATAAACATTTAATTAAATAGTAAATTCCAATTATATCCTCACATAATAATTAATTATTATGTACCAACCCACCACTAGTCAACATCATCATTATGGAATCTAGGGTATGTACACATGTACTGCCAAACTCCATTCCATACGAGAGAGTCTGTGTACGTGATCGGATCCCGCAAAACACGATAAAATATTTTAAATGAAAACTACACATAAACTATCATTTTTTGCAAAAACCATTTTTGAAGCAGCACTGGATCCAGATTTCGATCCGACCATTCACAAACAATCTCTATCTTGATGTTCCCCAATTGGGCAGTGGTGACCGTGTTGAGTAACTCTCTCACTCACGAAATGTTTGCGCATTCCCAAAACATCGGCTTTGACTCTCTTGAATCTCAGTCATTGATGATCCAAAGAATGTGTTTACATTTCGGAGTGACGAGTTCCCCTCAGGTATAGGGTCTCGGTGACACATGTCTATCCCATCCTACATCTGACAGTAATACATAAGGGAATCGGCAAATAAGATTCTTCGCCTATACACATTATGATGTACACTCGCATTCGTGCCCTGACATCAACATGTCTAGGCATACCCAATGCGATGACCATATGATAAGGGTGTTAAGCCCAAACTCTAGTCGCGACTACCAGTTTAAGTAAAACTTAAGGACACATAATTCTCAAAAAGTTTATATCGCATGTGATAATATTAAACAAAAAAATGTATAAAATGTTCAATACAAAGTAAACCGGACTGAACCGGACCGAATCGGGTTTGATGGACACATAATCCAACAGGTAGTAACTCTGATCCATGCGAGTTGTTTTCAGCCGTAAAGAAGATTTCTTTGGTCAGATTTGGTGGTTGTTTCTTCGACGAGTCTATCTTGGGCTGTTATTGGTGACTTCAATGCCACATTACAATCGTATGAAAAAAGGGGGCCAGGTGATTCAATCTGGGTTCGCCGGCGGAGTTTCAAACTATGATTGATGCTTGTGAGTTGATTTCTATTCCCTCTCAGGGAAAGAAATTTAGAAATACGTGGGATAGAAAGGTGAGGGGCAATCCTATCTCTTGTTTATCTCAGAAGATGAAGAGATTGAAACCGGTTTTTAGATCTTGGACGAAGCTAGCATTCCCTAATATTGATCTCGAGTTGGCGGCTGCCAAGGCAGAATTAGATTATGTTCAAGGAATATATTGAGTTGTAGGGGATGAGTAATGAGCTATTTCCCAAGGAGGCAGATGCAAAGACTTGCTATCTAAAGGTTGTGGATCACCATGAAAATCTATGGGCAGAAAAGGCTAGAGTTAAATGGTTGAAGTAGGGAGTCTGATATTCAAAAATTTTCCATCTCTAGATCAAGATTAGGCATGAAAAAAATCTAGTTCGGTCTTTATCTATTGAAGATAGTTCGGTGATTTCAGATCAAAGGCTCTTTCTTGGCTACATATGTAGCAAGTTACTACAAAAATTTTCACAAATCGGTTCATCTATCTGATCACTTGGAGCTGTTGGATGATATCCCAAAGGTAATTAATTCTGTAGATTGTCTTGAGTTAGAGGCTATTCTCTCTTTTGATGAAATTAAAAATGTGGCCCTATCTGTATGGCAAACTTCTTCTATAAAACCCTGTCGAAAGAAATGGCTTCTAGATTATCTAATTTTCTTCCCAGATTAGTGTCAGAGGAGCAGGGTGCATTCAAGAAGAGGAATATAATCTCAAATAATATTGGTTTGGCCTCAGAGCTATCATTGTTGAAGAGGTCCTTTGCAAGGGTCTTAAGCAGCTGTTGGAGGGTGGAAAGCTGAATTCTCTCTCAGGTCCTAGGGGTGCGAGGGTTCCTAGTCATCTTCTCTTTGCTGATGATATCTTTATATTTATGAATGCTTCGGCCTTACGAATCATCAGTGTTTTTCATTCAAGTATCGGGAATTTTTGGACAGAGAATTATTCTAGATAAAAGTAAGTTATTTTTTTGAAAAGTGGCCCCTCATAGAAGAAGATTTATCTCAGAGGAGTTAGGCATTCCTGTTTGCTCCCTTTCCACGCGTTACCTTGGTGTGGAAATTTTCAAAGGAAGGGTACGCAAAGAGAGAATGAATCCACTAATGGACAAGATTAAATCCAAACTGCAGAGGTGGCGTGGAAGGCTACTGTGTATGGTGGGAAGGGTGGAGTTGGTCTGTTCGGTGATTACAAGTATGCCCATTTACAAATTTTCTATTTATTGGTGATCCGAGTTTTTTTTTTTTTTGGGTGAATTGGTGGTTAAAGTTGGTAATTAATACTATGGAACGGTAGATGCACAATTTCATATGGACATGAGAGGTGGACATGATAAACAAATTTTTTTTGCTGAAAGCGGAAGGAGGTATCGGAATTCGCCATTTGAGGGAGATGAATAGTGCCTATTTGAGCATGCTAGTTTTGCAGATTAAGCATGGGAAATCAGCTATGACATCTTTTCTTTGGGCTAGGTTTGTTAACAATGCTGGCTCGCTCAAGGTTGGGTATAGATTTTCTTCGGTTGGGATAGGCAGTAAGAAATTGTGGGATTTTGTCAAGTCCAATGAGAGATGGTCAGATGGAAATGGTGAGAAAATTCTGTTCTAGCATGATAGGTGGCTCGGTCCTTTTCCAGTGGTGGATCTTGCTCCCATGAACCCCTTTCTTTCCAGGGCTGCATCATGAAAGGTGTTTAGGAGATGGCGAGCTATTAAGAGAAAGGGTGTTTGCTTACCAATAGCCGTCTTCATGAAGAGAGCTTTCAACACTTGTTCGTCGAATGTCGCTTCACCTGTCACCTATGGTCCACCTTCTTACAATGTTTTGGGGTGACAGGGCCGGTGCACTTTGATAACTTTCCACAGTTTGGAAAATGGTGGCTTAAAAAATTTCGGGTTCTGGGTCAAAGGTCCCAATCAGGTTTTCTCTAGGATATTGAGGGATCTTAGGGACTTAGCTCCAAACTTCAGAGGGTGTGTGGCGTCGGTGGCAGATCTGATGTGCTCCAGAAAGTTGAATATTGCCGTCCCTCACGGTAGGCCAAAATCGATGATGGAGGTTTTTTGGTGCTCAACTGGGTTGGTTTGCACAGCTGCTTGCTTGGCAATTTTGGTAAGGCAGGTCCAGGGGGAATTATTAGAGATTCCAATGCTCAGGTTATCTCCTCTTTTAGATTGTTATGGTGATTAGGGTATCTAAGAATATGGTCCCGTGGTATGTATGGAAAAGGTGGATCGGACAGCTCTTCAAAGTTTCTTGATATCTCTAATTGGAAAGTCACTCACTGCTATAGAGACTAATCTGGCAGCTGATTGGGAGACCAAGATTTCGGTCTTTTTTGTCTGCTGATGGTCCCCTTCCAATGTCGTAGATGGGGGCTGATCTAGTGGTTTTGTTTTGTCTCTAGATTTCCCAATCCATTTGTATTATTCTTTTTTCTTTTAATATATACGACCTTTTACCAAAAATGTTTCAAACACACTTCTGGGTCATACACTTGAAAAGACACTAAAGACATAAAAATCAGAACCCAACTTTAAAAAAGAAGGAAAAAAAACAAAACAGGACATTACAGTTTAATCAGATCAAGGAGCTTTATTACTGGGAGTACTACTGGTATTACTATACTAAGGCTAATGAGTTCAGGGTTTCTTTCAATATGTAGCCTTTCAACACAAGACAAGCCACCCAAATGCCTTTAACATCTCCCAACCATCAGCCACTAAGCTTGTTTCCCTGCCAATGAACCAAAAAAGAGTACATATGAGACTAATCAATATCTTTTTTGAGGTTTATCTATAGTTGAAAGATAATGAGATAAAGAGGGGAAATATTAATGCCCAAGGAGCTTGTTAGAGAAAAAAAAGTGGTCACCAGTCCAAAACAACAGTCTTCAAGGTTAAACATAGGAAGTGGGTGTTCGGGTAAGGAAATTCCAATTTTTAATTTATTTTTTCAACTGGGTCAGTCACTAAGCATGTCTTTTTACCATTGTCAAGGATTCAGTTACATCCACTACTAGCAGCAACAACTTTTTCAGGAACTTCCCTGTGAGGTTCTTATTCTGTTGGGATACCATCTTGTATGTGTTGGTCCTAATCTATCTGAATCTAATGCCTTAATTTAACCATAAATTATCAGTGCTCCAGCTTTACAGATAATAGACCAAATTTCAGGTTTTACTTTCTCTAAACTCCCACACACCCTGTACACTTTCTTGCAGTAATTATACACATGATACCCATCTTTTGTTTTCCCCAAAAACCATTTCTAAATTCTGCTTGGTTCATAAGTGAGATCCTTAGAAAAAAGATGAAACAGAATTGTGGACTAATTGAATGAAGACTTGTCAATCAGCAGTGGACTGAGTTCAAGTATTACAAATTTTTACTTAGGAATAAGTATTAAGTACTTGATGAAAATATGAGTTCTGGAGAGCGTGAAAGTGGCGCAGCGACTAGGGTTTCCCAGGAGGGCGCCCCTAGGGTTTTTCATGAAGGAGACGAAGATCAGCCGGAAACCTTGGATCCTGATGCGAGAGAACTGTAGGATCTCAATGGGGGGATCGTGGAGGGTGATCGCCATCGTGAGGAGGAGTCTGGCCCGAAGCAGGTTCCTCAGCGAAAGTCCTTTGCAGCGGTAGTAGGTGCGCGACTCCCTATTCCTACCTTGGAGAGCCTCCCTCAGCCTGTGAGGGACGGTAACATGATGCGCATCAAGATCCCCCAGTTGGCATATGAGGAGCAGATGAGCAAACTCAAATTTTCGCTGATTGGCAGGCTAAACTTCAGGTATTTGTCGATGAATGATGTTAGGAGTTTTGTAAAAGACTCATGGGTCCTCTTGGGGACGGTGGAGTTAAAAACCCTAGGTAAAGGGTTTATTTTATTCATATTTGATTTGGAGTCTGATATGCTGATGATTTGGAGACGAGGGCCTAGCCGTATTGGAGGGCAACTGCTTAGGTTTCAGCGTTGGAGTCCGGATTTCAAAGTTGATAAGCAACAGATGTCTCATCGGTTAATCTGGATCCGCTTTCCAGGACTACCGCAGGAGTACTGGCACGATGATATACTTTTTTCCATAGCTAATGCGGTGGGACGGCCGGTAGCCATTGATAGAAAGACCAAAACCTTGTTCTATGGTCACTGTGCTAGGGTTTGTGTGGATGTGGATGAAACACAGCCTAGGGTTTCAGAAGTTTTGATGGAACGGGAGCAGCCTGGGAGTGCTGAGTTGTTTTTGTTTAAACAATCGGTGGTGTTTGAGGATCCACCTTCACGTTGTGGGGATTGCAAGAAGTATGGGCATCGGTCGAAGAATTGCCCTACTCACCATTAAGTGACACGAGTGGAGGCTGCTATCCCTGGAGTGGAGTATGTTGATGCCAGAGTAGGGAGGAGGAGTAGGAGAGCTTCGTCAGAGGCCTCGGTACGAGGGACGGCAGTGCAGGGAGTTATTTCTTCATAGCAGCCTGAAGTACAAATCTGCCCTGCCACCGAGACGTTGGTGGTACATCAGAATGAGGGCTTTGATGGGCAGCATAAGGAGGGTTTTGGTGCCTCAAACACAGGGGTTGCATGCCAAGGAGGGACTGGTTCTCCGGTTCAGGAGGTGCTGCGCAGTTCCACTAGTGCAGCTATGGTAGTGCATTAGGGGACGGGTGGGGTAGTGCAGCCTGAGATGAGAAGTGAGTCGATAGAGGGGCAGCAAGGCTCAGCCAATGTGATCGTGGGGGAAGGACCTGTTGTGCAACCAAAGATTTCAAGCGTGGGAGGGACTATTGAGGTGGTTTTACATTGCCAAGGCACTAGCGACTCACAGGGGTCTTCCCCTGCACAAGGAGGAGTGTTGTGTGACCAGGAGTTTTTGCCTAGCAGGGAGGACTAGGTTGTTCTTCATGACCCGTCAATCCCCGTTAGGGCTTTTGATGAGGTTAGACAAGTGGATGCAGTGCTCGTGGGTTCTTTCACGCCAGTGTCGAATAAGAGAGTGGGTAAACAACCGAAGAAGGTACGGAATCTGCCACACAGAGCCGCACGAGATGCCGCTAAACCCCTTGGTTTTTAATGAAGGTTGTGTACTGGAATTTGCTTGGAATTCTTAACAGCAACACTAAGGCTGCCTTATGAATTCTGGTGAAGATTCATGCACCTGATGTATTTGTGTGGGTGACCCAATGGTGGGTCCAGAGAAATTTCCAAAATTATTTTTTAAGCACTTGGGTTTCTGTGTTGAGTGCATTCATAATGAAAGAGATGTAAAGCACCCAAATTTGTGGATCGTCTAGAGGAACAGTGTTTCTAAGCCAGTGATTGTTAGCTCGTCGGATCAATAACTTACTATGTTGTGTGATGTAAGGGGGGAGAGGTTTTTCCTAACCTCGATCCATGCTAGTAGTTTCCGTGCTCGAAGGAGAGAGTTGTGGGTAGACCTATCAAGCCAATCAATATCAGTGCTGCCTTGGGTGGTTTTAGGGGATTTCAATGCCACACTACTGGCATCAGAGAGGCGGGGACCTGGTGCTTTCAATAATGGATCTGCTCAGGTGTTTGCAGCGTTTCTAGATGCCACCTCGCTATTCCAACTACCAACTAAAGGGAACAAGTTCACTTGGAGTAATAATAGAAGGAGAGGGAACGCTGCTGCAGTGCTCGATAGAAGTCTGGGTAATTCGGCATAGCTCGATGCTTATGGTGATGCTTTCCAACGTGTGCTTTCGAGATCAGTCTCGGATCATTCGCCAATTCTGGTGGCAGAGGATGCAGTGCCAAAACCAAAGAATTGTCCTTTCAGGCTGCAACGATTTTGGTTGGATCATGATGATTTTATGGCTGTTATAGAGCGCTCTTGGGCTGACCATGTTGCAGGGACTCCTTTCTATGTGGTTACTCAGAAGCTAAAGAGGTTAAAGGTTACATTGAGGGAGTGGTCCAGATCAGAGTTCCCAAACGTGAATGTGGAAGTTAAGCATGCTAGAAATGCTTTGGAGGATGCACAGGAGACCATTGAAACTATGGGAAGCTCAGAGTTCTTGGTGCAGTGTGAACAGCATGGTAGGCAGGATTATGTGAGGGCTATTTCCCTGCAGGAGAAATTATGGGCGGAGAAGTCGGGAATCAGGTACCTCACCTGTGGGGATCGCAACACTAAATTTTTCCACCTTACTACAAGGATAAGGCGATCAAAGAGTCTTATTAGGGTGCTAAAGAAGGCGGATGGCTCTCTCCCCAGTGATATTAACCAGATTAGCAGTTATGTGTCTGATTACTATGAGGCATTCCATAAATGTACCCCCTCTATGGCCCACCCGGAGTTGCTTTGGTGCATTCCTCAAGTGCTTACAGCGGAAGACAATGGGTTCCTTACTGCAGTCCCGAGCAAAGAAGAGATTAAAGCGACAATATTTGATCTGGATCCAGACAGTGCCCCTAGACCCGATGGTTTTCCAGGCGCATTTTATAGAAGGTGTCGGAAGATCATTGAGAAGGATGTGTGCAGGGCAGTTATAAACTTTTTTTGTGAGGGCGTCATTACTAAGGGTGTTAATAACAATTTCATCACCCTAGTGCCTAAAGTGGAGGAGGCTATCACCTTGGACAAGTTTTGGCGATTTATGTAGGGAATTTCCTGTATAAATTGCTACCAAAGATCCTAGCCAACCGATTGTCGGGGCTCCTGCCTAAACTGATTTTTGAAGAGCAAGGTGCGTTTCAAAAGGGGAAGAACATTTTTTCTAATATTTGTGCGGCCTCTGAGCTCACAAATTCCTTGCATGGGAAAGCTTTTGGAGGAGGAATGGGTTTGAAGCTGGATATTCAGAAAGCATATGACACTATGGAATGGGACTTCATGTTTGATGCTATGAGGAAGTTTGGGTTTAGTGACACTTGGGTTAATCTGATTCATTAGCTCTCAATTTTAGTTAATGGAGGTCCAATGGGTTTTTTTGGAGTTGAGAGGGGGCTTCGACAAGGGGACCCTTTGGTCCCTCTCCTATTTATTGTCGTTGAGGAAGTTTTATGCAGGGGTTTGGCACGGCAAGAGCGAATGGAAAGATTACCCCACTTACAGGGCCAAGGGAGGTCCAGGTCCCCACCCATTTATTGTTCGTTGATGATGTTTTCCTATATATTAAAGCAGGTGTTCACCCTGTTCGATGGCTGAAAGCGTTCCTGGGGGATTATCAAAGTGACTCGGGCCAGAGTATTAATTTGCAGAAGAGTAAGCTGTTCTTATGTAATGTAAGCACTACCAGGAAGGCCAAGATCAAGGACATCATTGGATTCTCAGACAACAAATTCCCCACCAGATACTTGGGGATTGATATCTTTAAAGGAAGGGTTAGGAAGGAAGCTCTATTGTCAATGATGGACAGGTCCAAGTCAAGGCTTGCAGGGTGGAAAGGAAAGTTAATTTCAATGGCTGGGAGAATTCAATTGGTATGGTCTGTCATCTCAGGCATGCCAATTCATACTTTCTCTATTTATTGGTGGCCTACGTCTTTATTAACTATGATGGAGAGGTGGGTAAGTAATTTTATTTGGAGTGGGGACCCGGAATAGTCCAAGGGAATTACTGTGAGATGGGAGATGGTATGCAAGCCTCGTGATGAAGGGGGTTTGGGCATTAGGAAGTTAAGGGATGTGAACAAGGCGCTCCTCTGTAAGCTCTATTGGGGAATTAAGTTAGAAAACACACTAATTACCAACTTTCTTCGGGTGAGGTTCACAACAAAGGGATTGATTAAAAATCAGCTTAATTCCCCATCCTCAATTTGGAATGGAATTAGGAAGATGTGGGGCTTTGTTTCGGACCATGAAGCTTGGATAGTGGGTGATGGCGCAAACATTGATTTTTGGCATGATCGATGGCTACAGGGGACTGTTGTTTCAGCTTACCAAGATCTTCAGGGGTATGGGACTTGGCTAAGGACGTTACACACCCCGCTGGCTGATTTTATTAAAAATGCTGAATGGTGTTTCCCTACAGTGGAATCAGCAGTGCTATAGCAAGTTGTCCACCAGGCTAGGTCCATAGCTCTACCAACCATCAAGATTGAGGACTGCAGAGTATAGACCCTATCCCAACAGGGGAACTTTACAGTGAAGTCAGCATGGGAGAGGCTAAGAAGGGAAGGTTGTAGAACGGGTTGGCATTCGGTGGTTTGGGCCTCTTATTTGTAGCCTCAACACTTTGTCTTTGGATGGCATCTGTTGCATTCTAAGCTGCCAACGGATGTTATGGTTGAACAGAGAGGCGTCCCTATGGTGTCATGGTGCAGCCTATGCTTGAAAGCAATTGAAACCTAGAAACACATCTTCATTGATTGCTCTTTCTCTGTTAGGTTGTGGCAGGATTTTCTAGCAATGTTTCAAAAAGCTTGGCCGGCAAAGGATTCAATGTAAGAGTTGATAGTATGGTGGAAGGAAAAGGCCCAAACAAGTTCCTTAGCTTTAGTTTGGTTAGCGGGTTTTGTTCTAGTTCCATTTCACATATGGAGTGAAAGAAACAGGCATCATTTTGAAGGGAATGGGAAGAGAACAACCAACATCTTGCGCAATTTAAAGTTAGACCTGAAGGATGCGTCTACTCTAATGAGGTGTACCATTAAATCTCTACAGGACCTGGTTATTGCTCGCGAAATTGGAGCTTCTTTTCCAAATGCCAAGGCTACCCAAATTAGAGAAATCTTATGGAGAAAACCAGATGTGCATTGGAGGAAGTTAAATATCGATGGCTATTCCATTGGAAATCTGGGTCATGCTAGTGCAGCAGGGATAATTCGCAATAGCCTAGGAAGGCCAGAGGGAAGCTTTGCACAGTACCTGGGAATAAATACAAACTTCTTTGCTGAGTTGTCTGCTTTCTTTTTTGGTGTTCAGTTTGCCAGAGATAAAGGCATTCAACTGCTATGGATAGAGTGCGATGCTGAAGCGGTGGTGAAGTCCATTAGGAGTGGTAAGATTCCATGGAGGTTTCGTCAATTTTGGCTAGAGGTTGCGGGCTACCTTAATAGTATTATATGGAGAATTACCCACAGTTACAGAGAAGCAAATACAGTTACTGATCTTATGGCGAAGAGGAGCGCTTCAACACAGGAATCCCAAAGGTGGGGAGAAGCACCAAGCTTTGTTCACAACGATATAGAGTGGGACCTACTTGAAAGGAGCAGCTTTCGGTTCCAATGATAGTTGGAAATTTATTTGTTGCTGTTATTTGCCCTTATTTGGCATCATGCTAAAAGGGGATATGAGAGTTGTTTGATGATGTTATTGCCCCTACGGGGGATCTTTCAGAACTTGTAACATTGACATTTGATAGTTAATACACACTTTGCTGACCTTTAGCAAAAAAAATTGTATTAAGTACTTGCTTGACAGTAGACATAAACAATGATCCGCTAAGGTTTATGTTTTTCTCTACTAGCCGTGAGTCACCTTTTCATAAGCCACATGAAATTTTAATAGGAGGGTTGGGTAGGGGTTTAAAAATACAGGGAAGAGGTGACAGTGAAGAACTGATATTCAAGGTGAAACAAGGATGATATCCCATATTTGACACATTACATGTGAAAAAAAAATAACAATTTCAGCATTCATATGTATGCTTTATCTTCACTCTCTATGAGACAAAGAGGCTCCTAAAATAAGGCTATATATTTTTACTTATTGTAACATTGTTGAGGACTCATGAGTAAGCTTTCCCTCTCTGATTCAAGAAGAGCTGCAGGTCAATGCTTAGCATAGACCAAGATTTTGCTTTTTTTTTTTGGTTTGTCGTTTGTGGGTAGGTGAATCCTTCCCCTACTGTTGGCCTTGTACATAGGTGGGGGGTGACCTAAATATGCTTTCATTTTTGTTTTTGTTTCTGGTGTCTCCCTGACATAGCTTGTTACATTCTTTTTCCCCTATTCTTTCTCTTAATACGAATGATCTTCTAGCAAAAAAAAGAGGACTTATGAGTAAGAAACAAAGTACTAACTTTGTAAAAGTTTCAAGGCTGTTAGTTCGTTTCGGTTGGGTTACAAATTATTTTGTGATTAAAATGTATTTCATTCATTAAGTTTGTATTCTGTTACATTTGATTTATAGAAGAGAGAAGAAGCCAAATCAGGTTAGGATTCCACATGTGATAATAAAAGAAGTTTCCATAACACATGTAGATTACAAAGGAAATAGATCTTAATTACAATGGAAAGAGATTGAGATACATTAGGAAACCCAATATAGCCGTTCCAAGAATGGGAAGGAGAGTGCATTGTTTGACATGCCCGATCAGCAGAAAATGCAACATTAGGACGGGTGAGAGTCACATAAATGCACCAACAATGGAGCGATAGTGACTGGCATCAGAAAAGGCAACACCCCCTTTGGCTGTAGCTTTGATGGTGGTAGCCATTGGGGTCAAGATGGGCTTGTAGTCAGACATGCCTGCACGATGTAATAGATCCCGAATATAACATGTTTGTGTGAGTAGAAGACCATTGTAGTGTGGTGTTGCCTCAACTCCCAAAAAGATGTTTAAAGGACCAATATCCTTGATTGAGAACTCAGAAGCCAATCCAGATAGTCAACCTACAACCTGTGAAGGAAAGTTTCCAGTAACCAATATATCATAAACATAAATTAAGGCATATATAATGGTGTTGCCCTAGCAAAAAATAAACAGGGACGTGTCAGTCCTGGATGCAATGAAGCCATAAGCAAGAAGAAACTTAGTCAATCGATGAAACCAAGCACGAGGAGCTTGTTAGAGCCCATATGAGGAACGATGAAGGCGACAAACATGATGGGGTTTTGTGGGATCCTCAAAACCGGGCGGTTGGACCATGTAAACTTCCTCCGACAATTCTCCATGAAGAAAAGTATTTTGGACATCAAGTTGTCGAATAGACCACCCGTTGGATACGGCAAGAGAGATAACCGTGCGAATTGTGGGTTGCTTGACCACTGGACTGAATGTTTCACCGTAATCAACACCCTCCTATTGGTGAAACCCCTTGGGAACTAACCTTGCCTTGTAGCGCTCAAGTGAGCCATCTGCTTTCCTTTTTACCCTATACACCCACTTGCAGCCTATTAGATTCATGGACGGTGATTGAGGGATGAGTGTCCACGTACCATTCCAAAGTAGAGCATTGAACTCATCGGCCATTTCTGTTCGCCACTCAGGAAATTTGTTCGCCTGTGAAAAACAAGTAGTGAGAGAAAGGAAGGACCTATTTGATAAATATCATGGAGAGAGCGGGTTCGAGGTGGTGCAGCAGTGGGTGGATTAGGAAACCCAGTTGGAACCAATGGTGGTGTGGGTGGCGGTGATTGTGGGGAAACCAGTGGAGGTGACGCCGGTAAGGGTGTAGGTAGTATGATAGGTGTTATTGGTGGTGGTATCGGTATAGGTGGCAAGGGCAAAATGCGATTAGGTGCAATGCCCCACGGTGGAGAAGGGGTAGAAGAATGGGGAAGAGAGGAATGAGAATCAGTGAAGGGGCAGACATCCTCAAAAAAATGAACATGGCGCGCAAGCTATATGCGACCTGTAGACTGATCAAGACAATGATACGCAAGATGGTTAGGACTGTATCCCAAGAACACACAAGGAGAAGAACGATAATCAAGCTTATGGGAATTGTACGGGTGAAGGAACGAAAAACAAAGACATCCAAAAATTCGTAAAAAAGAGTAGTCAGGAACTCGATAAAAAAGAAGTTGATAGGGAGAAATACCATTAGAAATATGAGAGGGAAGATGATTAATAAAAAACACAGCCTTTTCAAAAGCAAAGTTCTAATACAAGCGAGGTACTGAACCATGGGCAATTAAGGAAAGGCCGGTCTCAACAATATGACGATGATAATGCTCAACCACACCTTGTTGCTCATGGGTGTGGGGAGCAGAGATGCGATGAGAGATGCCAAGTTTCAAAAAGAAGGGGGAATGAGAACGTAATTCCCTGCCCCAATCAGTTTGGACTGATTTAATTTTACGCAAAAATTGTCATTCCACCAATTTTTTAAAATTTAAAAATAAGGGAAAATTTTCAGATTTGCGTACTGATGAGCACATTTATGTTTGAAATCTTAAGGCATAAAGCATACATTTTACCACATTGGACAGAGTTACTTTGGTGCTTTATTGTGTTTTTCAGGTTTTGGGCTATTCTGGACTATCAAGAGCTGCATGTCCCAAGTTACACGTAAAGTTGCCATTTTTCCTTCCATGGCTGTAAAGAGGACTAAATTTGGAGCAAGTTGGACATGACGGAACGCAAGTACGCATTCGTCTAGCCCACCGTACAGTTGATTATTCTTTTCAGCCCAAGAAAGGATAATGGGTCAGAAAGGAGCTGTAGTGCAAGCCCACAGTCAGTCTACCACTGCCCAAGGACATTTTTGATATTATAGAAGATATTTCTAAGGAATGGTGGAGATCTACTGCAAGTATAGGGCCGTTTCGGCAATTTTGCATTCTTGAAGAGAGAGAAGGACTGCTACCCACATGGAGGGACCCATATTGCCATTAGATTCCATTAATTTTAAAGGCCCACAAGGTGTCCACGATTTTTATAGATTGCATTTAATGCCCCATGATTTTTAGAGGACACATTGAGGATTTTGTTATTTGGTTTAGTGGAATCCTAGTCATCACTCTCTCTCTCTCCTCCAACTTTTCAAGGGCATTCTTAGAATTTCACTTGGGATAGATTTATTTTGAAAGATATTGTCTCATCTATGGAAGGTTGAAAAATCAAAGATGCTTTGATTTTATTGCTTGGAGAAGATGTCTACAAAGAAAAGGAAGCACAAGTTAGAATTAGAAATTTACTTTTCTAGAAATAGAAGGTTTATGTAAACAATATTCTTTTCTCTCCCTCTTTCTATTTTTTTCCTTTTTCTTGGGATTCAAGGCAATGTAAAGGAGGAAGGAGAAGAGAATATTCTCTTTTCTTAGGGAATATTTCGCCTACACTTCCCTCTTCGCTCTTCTCCACTTTCCCCTATAAATACCCCCTACCTCTCTTATAAATTTTACTTATTCACTTAGTGAAATTTCTTCTCTTTTTCTCCTTCTAATTTGTGATTTTTGGCTTTTCTAAGTTCTAGTTTGCTTTTTTTATTTTCATTTAATAGTTATAATAGGTTTAGTTTATGCTTTAATTTCAATTTAAGTCTTCAATTGGGTTGTAATTTCTTAATTCTAGTTTAGGTTTTAAGCCTTCTAGTCTAAGTTCTTAAGTTGATGACAAGAGTTGAAGATTTAGAAGAGGAGGCCATGGTAAGTTTATGCAAGTATTCAAGCTTTTCAATTACATTCATGCAAGCACATCTAGGTTTTACTATCTAACCTCTCAATCTCAGTCTCCATCTCCTCTATCTCTCTCTATCTTCTTCTTCTTCTCCCTCTATTTCTTTTATTTTAATTTTATATGGTTGTGGTTTGTGGATGCATTTTTATTCCCTTATTTCTTTTTATATGGTTAGTATGTGTGGCTGCATTTTTATTCCTTTCAATTCGCTTTAGTTTGATAGGTTAGATGCTCATATGTTAGGACGCCGATTTAATCCCTTAATTTTGTTAGATGCTTATGAGTTAGGATGCATTAATTTTTGTTAGTTTAATTAGTTTAATTTAACACTTTAATTTGGTTCACTTTGCATTACTTTTAAGTTAGTTAAATAGAGTGGCGTATATCTCCTCGTGTTCGACCCGTAGCTACGATTGACCCGTACGCTTGCGGTTTTATTTTAACTCAAACAAGTTTTTGGTGCCGTTGCCAGGGAGATTATTGTCCATTTTATTTATCTGATTTGTAAGTAGTTCGAAGTATTTTAGTTTATTATTTTCTCTTCTTTTCTGAAAAAAAAAAAAACCAGTTTTTGAAAACCTCTTCTTGTTTCTCTTCTGTTTCAAATAGTGTGCGCCCAATCTAAAGTCCTTCATATGCTTCAACCCTCCATCTTTTGGTGTCCCTCATAGGATTAAGTTACCTATGACGCTACATCTTGACTTGGTTGGGTGGATTGGCATGTGACTTATCTTTGGAGGTGACCACTCTTGATAACAGGAAAGCGACATAGTGAGAGCGTTGGAAACATAAATGTATAGTAGTCCTCCACTCTACATCAGAATCCATTTGGAGTCGCCTGTAGGTGGCTATAGAAGACTATACGGGTTCCCTTGCTGTCAACCTATATGGCAATCTTACAACTTTGGAACCATTGTTTCGATTTTTGAGGGATAGATGCACTATCTACCTTGGGCTCCCTCTTGTTTTTAGTATTTTTTTTTCTTAAGTCTTTTGTTTTTTTTTTTTTTTTTTTCAAAGGAGACCTCATATCTATTTAGGTGGCTACGGTGTGGACTCGTGATTCATTTAATTGTCCTATTAGAATACCACCTCCTCCACTACCCTTAATCCCACCTTTGACCATGGGTGACCAACAACCCAAGACTCTTAAGGATAGGTTTTACCCTACTAAGGCTGCACAGCCTTCTTGCATCAATTTACCACCTATTACAGGAAACAATTATGAACTCAAGACCAACTTCATTAGCATGCTACCCCATTTCCATGGGATGGCCAATGAAGATGCATATCTCTTCCTTAGGGAATTTGAGGAGGTCTATGTTCTAATTGAGGTCTAAAATTTGACTGATGATGCAGTTAGGCTTAGGTTTATACCCTTTGCCCTGAAAGACCAGGCCAAGAAGTGGCTCTATAGACTGCCTACAAATTCTATTAATACATGGGATGAGTTCACCATTGTCTTTTTGAGAAAATTCTTCCCTCTTCACAAGACCAATAAGCTTAAGAATGACATCCTCCAGTTCAGGCAGAAACCACATGAGTCCTTTTCTAAATTCATGGAAAGATTCAAGGACCTCCTCTTAGAATGCCCTCACCATGGTTTTGACTTATGACAGCTATGCCAAATTATTTATGAGGGTATTGATTATCAGACCAAGCAACTTGTAGAGTCCATGTGTCCTGTAGGCTTTACTTCTTTTTCTGAGGAAAATGATGCATGGACATTCTTCACCAACTTGGCTAATAAGACCAGGGAATGGGAATCTTTCTAAGAGGCTGAAAGGACCACTAAGGGGTATCTCATTGAGGGCATGCCAGCCAAGGAGGTCAAACTTGACAATCTCATAAAAAGGTTAGAGTCCATAGTTCTTATAGAGTCTATACCGGTTAACCAGGTCAACCAGGTGACAATATGCAGTTGGTGCCAAACACCTGGACATATTTTGGAGGAAAGCCCCAACACCTTGGTGGGCAATTCAAGCATTGAGAATGTAAGTGCTCTCTACCAAAATAACCCATATGGCAATACTTACAATCCAAGATAGAGAAATCACCCCAATTTCTCCTGGAATCAAGGGAACCAAGCAAGCCCATCCAACTTTAACCATCAAGGCCAGCTTGGTGTCCAAAGGCCCAACTATGCACCACAAAGCCAAGGAATGTCTCCTAACCCCTTTCCCCCTCGTCCTCATCTGGGACCTTCTATAAACTCTGCTAGGCCTCCTCTCCTTGCACCTTATCAGTAACCCCCATGATTTACCAATACAGGAGAAGCACTAAGAATAGGTGAGATTGAGAAAAGAATGACCATTATGGAGAAGCAACTCACCCAACTTGTCATAATTTTGCATAAGAGGGAAACAGGGAAGTTACCTAGCCAACCTGAACCAAATCTTAAGCATCAAGTTCATATTCAACAAGGTACCCAAGCTCCCCCACTCAACCCGGTACAAGGCCAACAGCTTCAAGGGCCCTCCAGCTAGGTTAATGTTGTCTATGCTTTAAGGAGTGGCCATGAGTATCAACAGGCTAGTATACCTCAGTCTTTACCATCTCATACTCCTATTGACTCTCCCCCTTCTGAAGAGGCCATTGAAGTGTCTACTGTTCTTGGTTCGTCTGATGAACCTGAAGAGAACCCAGATGATTTGGTTAAGGAAACCAAAGATGATTCTGTTAAGGAAGTTAAAAAGACCAACCCTGAAAGAATTTATACCCCACCTGCCCCTTTCCCAAATAGGTTGGTTAGCAAGAAGTCTCCTTCTGTGGAGAAAATTTTAGATGTTTTTAAACAGGTTCAGGTGAATATCCCCTTATGCTAGAGTCCTCAAAGACTTATGCACCCAAAAGCGAACCACCAATGTGCCCAAAAAGGCATTCTTGACTGCTAACATTAGTTCTCTCATCTCACAGCTAGTAGCAATCAAGCATAAGGATCCTGACAGCCCCACCATCTCTTGCACTATAGGCAATACCACTATTGATCATGCCTTATTGGACCTTGGTGCAAGTGTGAACCTCTTACCCTTTCATGTCTACCAACAACTGGGAGTGGGAGAACTGAAACCCACCAAAATTACTCTTCAGCTTGCAGATCGGTCGGTTAAAGTTCCTAAGGGAATGATTGAGGATGTCCTGTTGAAGGTTGGGGAATTTATTTTTCCTGTGGACTTTATTATTTTACATACCCAACATACTTCCAACTTCAAGGACCAAATCCCTATCAGCTTGGTTAGGCCATTCCTAGCTACTAGTAATGCTTTAATCAATTGTAGGAATGGTCTCATGAAATTATCTTTTGGCAATACTTCTGTTGACTTCAATATGTTTAGGTTGGGCAAGCAGCCTGGTATGGATGAAGAGGTGCATATGCTTCAAGGATTTTCCGATGATATTGATACGTTCTTTGAGATTGATTTTGATTCAGGATTTTGAGAATGTATGCAGGAATTGGAGGGTGTTGATGATACCCTCTTATCTGAGGTCTGGAGCATCCAACCACCTTTGGAGCCCCTTGGACCCCTATCCATCTCCATTCCCAAACCCTCTATTATTGAGCACCCCACATTGGAGTTGAAGGCATTGCCCTCCAACCTCAAGTATGCCTTCTTAGGACATGATCGTACTCTTCCTGTTATTATTGCTTCTGATTTGACTTCTATTTAGGAAGAAGAGTTGATTAAGCTTCTAAAGGACTATAAGGAAGCCATAGGTTGGACCATATCTCACATTAAATGTATTAGCCCCTCCATTGTTCAACATCATATACATCTGATGGAGAGTTTCAAACCTTCTAGGGAACCCAAAGAAGGGCTAATCTTGTGATGAAAGAGGCAATCAAGAAAGAGATCCTAAAGTGCTTAGATCATGGCATTATTTATCCTATTTCTGATTGCCCATGGTTGAGTCCTGTACAGGTTGTACCTAAGAAAGGAGGAGTCACTGTAGTTGAGAATGCCAATAATGAGTTGATTCCAACCCGTATCCAAACGGGATGCAGAGTGTGCATTGACTACAAGAAATTGAATGCGACAATATAGAAGGACCACTTCCCTTTGCCTTTTATTGATCAGATGTTAGAGAGACTAACTGGCCATGAATATTATTGTTTTCTTGATGGTTATGCAGGCTATAACCAAATCTCTATTGCTATAGAGGACCAACATAAGACCACTTTCACATGCCCTTATGGAACTTTTGCTTATCGGCGTATACCTTTCGGGCTTTGCAATGCCCCTACTACATTCTAAAGGTGCATGATGAGTATCTTTTCTGATATGATAGAGCACTTCTTAGAGGTGTTTATGGATGATTTTTCTATTCACGGCTCTACCTTTTCTAATTGCTTGCATCATCTCTCTTTAGTTTTCAAAAGATGCATAGAAAAGAATTTGGTCTTGAATTGGGAGAAGTGCCACTTCATGGTGAAGCAAAGCATAGTTCTTGGTCACATTGTGTCCAAAGAGGGGATTAAGGTTGATAGATTTAAGGTGGACCTCATTGCTAATTTACCACCACCCAAGAGTGTGAAGGACATTAGATCTTTTCTTGACCATGTAGGTTTTTACAGAAAATTCATCCAAGATTTTAGCTAGATAGCTAGACCTCTCACTTCCCTTTTAGCAAAGGATTGCCCATTTGATTTTTCTCCTGAGTGTCATAAGAGTTTTGAGCAATTGAAAAGAGCATTGACCTCAGCCCCCATTATGCAAGCTCCAAAATGGACAGTGCCATTTGAGCTTATGTGTGATGCCTCTGATTTTGATATAGGGGCTGTTCTTAGGCAAAGAATCAGCAACTTGCCCCATGTGATTTATTATGCTAGTAGGACTCTTGATGATGCATAGCTTAATTATACAACCACTGAGCAAGAATTTTTAGCTATTGTGTTTGCTTTAGAGAAATTTAGGCCCTACTTGGTTGGATCACATGTTATTGTTTACACTGACCATGCAACTATCAAATATCTTATGCAGAAGAAAGATACCAAGGCTTACCTCATTAGGTGGGTCCTTTTGTTGAAGGAATTTGATCTGGAAATTAGGGATAAGAAAGGTAGTGAAAATTTGGTTGCAGACCATCTATCCCGGCTGCCTAATTCCTTGACTGTTGATTCTCCAGTCAATGAGAACTTCCCTGATGAGTTTCTGATGGCAGTGTCTAGTGAACTTTGGTTTGCTGACATTGTCAATTATCTGGTTACGGGTGTGACTCTTGTACATTGGTCCACCCAAGATAAGAATCATTTCTTTTCACAGGTAAAATATTTCTTTTGGGACGATCCTTGTTTCTTTAAGACTTGTCCGGATCAAGTAATCCGGAGATGTGTTCCTGATTATGAGCAACAATCTATCTTATCTTTTTGCCATGATCAGGCTTGTGGAGGTCACTTTGGGCCCAATAATACTACGACCAAGGTTTTACAGTGTGGATTTTATTGGCCTAGTCTGTTTAAAGATGCTTTTTCTTATTACAAGGCGTGTCCTTCATGCCAATCCTTTGGGCGTCTCACTAGGAGAAATATGATGCCCCTCAACCCAATTCTGGTGGTTGAGGTGTTTGATGTATGGGATATTGATTTCATGGGCCTTTCCCTAACTCTTTTGGTAACCTGTACATATTACTTGCTATGGACCATGTGTCCAAATGGATTGAGGCTATTGCTTGTAAGACATGAAATATGGTGTAATCTCCTTGTGCTGTCATTAGTGATTGGGGCAAGCATTTTTGTAACCGGCCTTTTGAGGCCCTCATGAGAAAATATGGTGTGATTCACAAGTTAGCCACACCCTACCATCCCCAAACCAGTGGCCAAGTTGAGGTTTTAAATCGGCAGATATAACAAATTCTTGAGAAAACCATCAACCCGAACCGTAAGGATTGGTCTAATCGATTGGTAGATGCTTTGTGGGCCCATAGGATAGCCTTCAAGGTTGATCTTGGTCAATCTCTGTATTATCTGGTGTATGGAAAGGCATGTCACTTACCTGTAGAGATTGAGCACAAGGCCTTTTGAGCTATCAAGAAGCTTAACTTTGACCTACCCACTGTAGATGCCCATAGAAAACTCCAACTATCTAAGTTGGAAGAGCTTAGGAATGAGGCATATGAGAATGCCCGGATTTACAAGGCAAAAACCAAGGCTTTCCATGATAGGCACATTTTGAGAAAATCTTTTGAGGTAGGCCAGAAAGTTTTGTTGTACAATTCTCGTTTGCATATCTTTCCAAATAAGCTGCGTTCTAGATGGGATAGCCCCTATATTGTTCAAAAAGTTTATCCTCATGGGGCTGTTGAAGTCCTCAATCCAAGTACGGGTGCTAAATTTAAGGTCAATGGCCAAAGATTGAAGCCATACATTGAGATGCCCACTCCACTTGTAGAAGAGGTCATGGATCTCCATGAGCCTCTTTACCTTGAAGAATGACTTCCTGGTATATTTCTCCTCCCTAGTCCTTACTCTTTCTTTTCTGCATGCATTGAGGACATTGTATAAATTAAGTGTGGGGGGATGTGTTGGACTTTATTTGTGAATTTTGATTGTGGCGCCAGTTTTGATTTTGTGCATAAGTCTCGTTGATTGCAAAGCGAGAGAAAGAGGGAATTAGGTTCCCTAGCATGCGAAATAATAAAAAAATCCCTTTTCAAGGACGGTAGTTGGTTTGTATCCGGTGAGAGGGATTGAATTGGATAATATGAGCGTTATTTCATTTGATGGCTAGATTTCTCTATGTGTTTTATGGACCCCTTGATCTTTTGGCTAGTAGTTGAGACCAACTTGTTTGTGGCAAGGCAAGGCATGAAAGTGAAAGTGAATGAAAAAAAAAAAGAAACAGAAAGGAAAGTGGAATTCCTTGGGACTAGACAGGGCACTGTGCCTCATGAAGCAGGGTGACTTGATCGAAACTCCTTGGAAGGAAACTCAAAAAAAAAAAAACTCTTGCATCAATGTCTCAATATCTTATGGATATATGCAAAAAGCGAAGCTACCAAGTATTTGGGTTTCTGGTGTATGCTCCACCATGTCATTCAGAGAACAGTAGTGGAGTAGAAATAGAGTTTGTTGTTGAAAAAAAAAAAAAAAGCTTTTTGCCTTAATGCCTAAAAAAAAAAGAGTATGGTCAAAAATACTCAATGCCTAAGTCTTTGGTTCCACTGATATTATGAGTGGTTTACTTGAAGGTCAGTAGTGTTCAGAAAATATGAGGAGATCCCTTGACCTTGATACATGCTTGTTACTTAAATTGATGTGGGGTGATAAAATTCAAGTGTGGGGGAACCCTTTGGCTCCTTGATCTTTAGTTGAGTATTTCTTTGAGATTATGTGCACTATCTTACTTATGCCATGAGAAAAACTTACATCCTTCTTTCTTATTTATTGAATTTTGGGTGTATATTCATTGCAAACACCCATGAGACACAACTCATCCACTAGGGGTAACCTAGGGGTTTAAAGGCTTATTGCACATGCTAAGTGCAACCGTCATTCCTACGAAAGTGAGTTAGGATTTTCTGCATTTTAGGTTAGTTTTTCTTTTTGCTTTACTTGAGGACAAATAACATTCAAGTGTGGGGGAATCTGATGAGCACATTTATGTGTGAAATCTTAGGGCATAAAGCATACATTTTACCACATTGGACAGAGTTACTTTGGTGCTTTCTTGTGTTTTTCAGGTTTTGGGCTATTCTGGACTATCGGGAGCTGCATGTCCCAAGTTACACGTAAAGTTGTCATTTTTCCTTCCATGGCTATAAAGAGGACTAAATTTGGAGCAAGTTGAACGTGACGGAATGCAAGTACGCATTCGTCTAGCCCACCGTACAGTTGATTATTCTTTTCAGTCCAAGAAAGGATAATGGGTCAGAAAGGAGCTGTAGTGCAAGCCCATAGTCAGTCTACTGCAAATACAGGGCCGTTTTGGTAATTTTACATTCTTGAAGAGAGAGAAGGACTGCTACCCACATAGAGGGACCCACATTGCCATTAGATTCTATTAATTTTGAAGGCCCACAAGGTATCCATAATTTTTATGGGCTGCATTTAATGCCCCACGATTTTTAGAGGACACATTGTGAATTTTTTTATTTGGTTGAGTGGAATCCTAGTCATCACTCTCTCTCTCTCTCTCTAACTTTTCAAGGGCATTCTTAGAATTTCACTTGGGATAGATTTATTTTGAAAGATATTGTCTCATCTATGGAAGGTTGAAAAGTCAAAGATGCTTTGATTTTATTGCTTGGAGAAGATGTCTATAAAGAAAAGGAAGCACAAGTTAGAATTAGAAATTTACTTTTCTAGAAATAGAAGGTTTATGTAAACAATATTCTTTTCTCTCCCTCTTTCTATTTTTTTCCTTTTTCTTGGGATTCAAGGCAATGTAAAGGAGGAAGGAGAAGAGAATATTCTCTTTTCTTAGGGAATATTTCTCCTACACTTCCCTCTTCGCTCTTCTCCCCTTTCCCCTATAAATACCCCCTACCTCTCTTGGAAATTTTACTCATTCACTTAGTAAAATTTTTTCTCTTCTTCTCCTTCTAATTTGTGATTTTTGGCTTTTCTAAGTTCTAGTTTGCTTTTTTTATTTTTATTTAATGGTTATAATAGGTTTAGTTTATGCTTTAATTTCAATTTAAGTCTTCAACTGGGTTGTAATTTCTTAATTCTAGTTTAGGTTGTAAGCCTTCTAGTCTAAGTTCTTAAGTTGATGACAAGACTTGAAGATTTAGAAGAGGAGGCCATGGTAAGTTTATGCAAGTATTCAAGCTTTTCATGCAAGCACATCCAGGTTTTACTATCTAAACTCTCAATCTCATTCTCCATCTCCTCTCTCTCTCTCTATCTTCTTCTTCTTCTCCCTCTATTTCTTTTATTTTAATTTTATATGGTTGTGGTTTGTGGATGCATTTTTATTTCCTCATTTCTTTTTATGTGGTTAGTATGTGTGGCTGCATTTTTATTCCTTTCAATTCGCTTTAGTTTGATAGGTTTGATGCTCATGTGTTAGGACGCCGATTTAGTCCCTTAATTTTGTTAGATGCTTATGAGTTAGGATGCATTGATTTTTGTTAGTTTAATTAGTTTAAGTTAACACTTTAATTTGATTTACTTTGCATTATTTTTAAGTTAGTTAAATAGAGTGGCGTATATCTCCTCGTGTTTGACCCGTAGCTACGATTGACCCATACGCTTGCAGTTTTATTTTAACTCAAACACGTACCATAGGATAAAATCAAATAAACTTTGAATAATCATCCACAAAAATTACAAAATAACGATGACCTATAGGGGATGGGGTGGGGGAGAGCCCCCAAACATCACAATGAATCAAATCTAAATAAAATAAACTACGAGAGAAAGTCTCTCCTAATGACTGACGACATTACTTGCCCAGCTGACAAACAGGGCCCAAAGAGCTAAGCCGTGTAGATTGACATGGTAAATTATTGTCACGAACAATACAATGAAGTAGTTGGCCATGAGGATGACTGAGACAACCATGCCATCCGTCTAGAGAAGTACGAGAAGTAAGAAATGCAGTAGGAGAAGCACTTGATGACAGGGACATGGTGTAGAGACAGCCATCACTCGGACCAGACAGGATTGTTATTTTGGTTCTCCAATCCTTCACAAGAAAACAAGATGGATGAAATTCAAAGAATACATCATTATCCTTAACAAAACGATGAATAGAAAGTAAAGGCTTGGAGATGTCAGGGACATGAAGAACATTAGATAACAAAAAGTTACAATTAGAAAAAGGGGAAGAAAAAGATGTAAACCCAACATTAGCGATTGGAATTCCCTTACCATTGCCAACCTGTAAAGTGTCTATACCTATATAAGGATCATAAGAAGATAGAGAATGAATATCAAGGATTACATGGTAGGTGGCTCCAGTGTTCGGGTACCAAGTAAGGGTAGGGTTCGGTGGATATGGTGGGGTAGGTAAGAGAGGCGGGTTAGGGTGTGAGGGGTACTGGGTGTAGTGGGCGGTAGGCATAGAGGATGGTTGATAATGATACGGGAGGGAGGATAGTAGGGATTCGGACCAAGGGGTTTGGGTTTGGAATAGCATTGAGCAGTGTCATGGGTGCCACGATTACACCAGTGATACCATTCGCGATTTCCTGTGTAACGACCACCATAGTTGAATCAGCCATGTCCACCACGACCACGGTAAGGAGCACCACCCCCACAGCTAGGGGAAGAGGACTATGAATCAGAGGCAGCAAGGCTTCGTTGAACATTGTTTGCTGAAGGAGAAACGGCAATGGTGCTTGAATCAGTTAGAGAAAGCTTGGAGAGCTTAGATCCATGAAGAAATTCATGGCTGAGAAGCATGGATAGAAGATCATCCTAAGCAAGAGGGATGGTACGGGTGAGCAAAGAAGAGATAATACCATTGAAGTCACTCTTCAAGCCCCAATAAATATGCATATTGAAGGCGCTCGGACGAAGTGGTTGACCGGCAGCTCTAAGTTCTTCAGAAATAGATTTGGCCCGTTGAAGGAATTGGGGAAAAGATTCATCAATTTTTTGTTGGAGATCTTACATAGCCATTGTGAGGGACATGAGACGGCTCTCAGAGGGAGAGGAAGAGGCTGTATGTAGGGTATCCCATATCTTACGGCTAGTGCGGTTGCCAATAATTAAAGGGAAGACCTCGTCAAAGAGAGAGGCAATGAGGAGACTTCGAGTCATAGCATCTTGTCTACGCCAGGTAAGGGTGGCAGTCGGATCTGTAGGGCAAGAAGTAGTATCATCAAGATGACCGAACAAACCCTAGCCATTGAGAAAGGGTTATAGTTGTGTGCGCCAAAATAGAAAATTCTTTGATGTAAGTTTCACCGAGATATAATGGTGAGCATGATGAAGGGAAGGGGCACCAACCAATGCAGTAGTGGGTAGAAGAGAAGTCCCAGACTCAGCGGTAACGTCTTCATCTCCCATGGTCGTAGAGAGAAAGAGACGCAAGTATGGAAAAAAAACTAAGTAGAAGAAGGAAGAAAGCTCGTTGGAGCTTAGACGACTTGGAATACCATATTGTGTGAGTAAATTGTATTTCATTCATTAAGTTTGTATTCTGTTACATTGGATTTATAGAAGAGAGAAGAACTGGTTAGGATTCCACATGTGATAATAGAAGAAGTTTCCATATCACATGTGGATTACAAAGGAAATAGATCTTAATTACAATGGAAAGAGATTGAGATACATTAGGAAACCCAATATAGTCATTCCAAGAATGGGAAGGCTATATTGGTCAATACAAATATTTCATCAAGCCTTGTAAGACAAACTAAATGAAATAGTTGCTAGCCCGATGGTCATGGGGGTAATGCGAGCCCTATTGTAGTGGCATCCCTCCATCCTTGGAAGAGAAAAAACAAAGTTCTTGAAGGTGATAATGATGTAGTGGAAAACATTGCTCCTACATATATTCAAGGAGGGCATATTGTTATCGAGCTTCCAGTAGTCTCACAAATTGATGTTGCTACCCGTGAAAAGGAAGTTGCAGTTAGAAAGATAGTTGTTGACGGACGAGAAGAGCCTTGAGACTGGATTTGAAGGAGCACTCATAATAAATGGAATGAATTTTAGGAATTGTACCGTATCTTCATTAGGAGAAAACCTCTCAAATATATAGGCAGCATACAACCCATGCTATTAGGATAAGAATTACAAATTAAGGAAAGCTAAATAAAAGGAAAGAGCTTAAAGAGAATCATTTATACAGTTAGAGAGGATGTGGATGAAAATCCTCATCCACATCTATTACTCCCCCTCAAGTTGGAGAGTGAATGTCGAGAACTCCCAACTTGCCTTTGTGACTTGCGACAAATCTTTACCAATAGACTTGGTGAAGATATCAGCGATCTGGGCAGCACTTGTAATTGGGCAAGGACCGATGAGACTGTTGCGTACTTGGTCTCAGAAGACACGGTAATCGATCTCAATGTGTTTGGTGCGCTCATGGAATACCAGGTTTGCAACAATATGCAAAGCAACCTGGTTATCACAAAATAGAGGAATGGGACGAGGTAGGAGGACACCAAGATCACTGAGTAGAGTAACTAACCACATGATTTCACAAGTGGCCCTGGCCATGGCGTGGTACTCAGCTTCACCAACGAGCATGGCACAGTAGTTTGTTTCTTGGATTCCAAAAAATGGGACAGGAAACCAAGGAACACACAATAGCCTATAGTGGAGCGTCGAGTCATAGGATAACTTGCCCAGTCGGAATCATAATAAGCTCGTAAAGATAATGTGCTTTCAGCGGAAAGGAGAATACTCTAGCCAGGAGAGCCATAGAGGTATTGAAGTAGACGAGTAGCAGCATCCATATGAGGCTCCTGCATGAATTGACTAAGAATGCTAACAATGTGCACAATGTCAGGCCGAGTTATAGCTAGATAAATTAGGTAGCCTAATAAATGATGATAAGGTGTAGGATCACCATCAGTGGTCGTGAGTTTGAGGTGTTGCTCTAAGGAAAATGCAATAGGAGTAGTGCCAATGAGACCGACATCAGTTAAAATGTCCAATGTATATTTTCATTGATTTATGAAAATACCTTTGCGGGAGCATGCTACTTCAAGACCAAGGAAATATTTAAGAGGACCAAGGTTTTTGATTCGGAAATGTTGTTGTAGAAGTGGCTTTTAGCGTGAAATAACCATTGGATCAAATCCGGAAATCAAAATGTCATTGATGTATACAAGAACAAAGGTGGATGAAACAGCTGTAGTATGGTAAAACAAGGAGTAATCCGCTTTTGATTGTGTATAACCAAGATCGACAAGGGCACTGGAAAGCTTGGTAAACCAATTGCAGGACGCTTGCTTAAGCCCATACAAAGACTTATGCAAAAGATAAACCAATTTCTCCCCCTTTCGATGATAACCAGGTGGAAGAGTCATGTACACTTCTTCATCTAACTCGCCATGTAAGAAGGCATTGTTGACATCAAATTGATGCAAGGACCATTCTTTGATAGCCACAACGGCAAGGAGAGCACGCATGGTAATAAGCTTGGCAACTAGGGCATATGTCTCATGAAAATCAACCCCCTTAGTCTGTGTGTAACCCTTGGCGACCAAACGAGCCTTGTAACGTTCAATAGACCCGTCTGAATGCCCCTTGATTTTGTAAACCCATTTGCAACCGATTAGTTTCTTGTTTGGCTGCAAAGGAACAAGACACCAAGTTTTGTTTAGTTCAAGAGCTTCAATTTCACTGTTCATCACCTCCTTTCAATCAGGTACAAGAACCACCTTGGCAAAGCTAGTGGGTTCAGTGATAGCAGTTAGGGCCTTGATATACCTGAAATGGGTTGGAGACAGTATATGATAGGATAAAAAATAGTTAAGAGGGGTAAGAGTACCTGAGCATCAAGGAGAAACCAGGGCATCCGTGGCATAGCAATGGTAATCTTGGAGATGAGGCAGAGGATGATAAACATGGGAGGGCCGGGAGGTTGTAGAGAGAATGTCATTGGGGGGATCGGCGTCTAGTGGAGGTGGTAAGGGTGGTGTAGGTGAAGGTGAGGTGGGAGAATTCTCAACATCCGTAACTGGAATAAGTAAAACTGGCAAGGATGACGAGGGAGATAAGGAAGATGATGGTTGTGAAAAAGAAAATGAATATTCAACAAATGTGACATCACGGTTGGTGTAGACCTTATGTGTTTGTAAATCATAAATCTTATACCCTTTTTGCGCATAAGGATACCCAATAAAAATACCCGGAGAAGAATGACGGTCAAATTTATGGCGAGTTACAGAATGGTTATGGCCATAACATAGACAACTAGAAGAGTGAAGATGAGCATATGAAGGTATTTTTTTAAAAAGAACTTGAAGAGGTGATTTGCCCTGGAGCAATGGGATGGGTAAACGGTTAATGAGGTAGGCCGCAGTTACGCAATCACCCCAAAATTCATGGGGCAGACTTGCTTGAAAAGAAAGGGCACAAGCCACATTGAGGAGGTGGCAATATTTGTATTCGACAACACCATTTTGTTGTGGTGTGTCGACACAACTATGTTGATGAACAATACCATGGGTAGCGAAAAAATCACTAGATGGATGGTTAAAGAACTCATGCCCATTATCAGTGCGAACTTGTTTTATTTGATATCCAAATTCGGTTTTAACCATGGCAAAAAATTCCCGTGAACATCTAGAGTAGTCATCGACAATTGTCAAAAAAAAATTCGCACCACAGAGGGAAGGTACAAAAAAAGGTCCCCAAACGTATTAATTCAAAGCAAGAAGTAGTAGAAATTGTACTATCTACCTACCAGAACCAATTGTGAAGGTATTGAAATTCCCTTCCCTATGGTTTAATAAATTTGGTTTGTAGTGGGATGTATAGATAATGAGAGAACCGATAAGGTTCCAAACCTATGGGTGATATGGAAACAGTACTTGCAGCATCTAGTTGTCTTGTCTTCTTCATACATGCAGCTGTCTTTTAGTGTGGACTGGTGTGGTACTAGAGTTTGCATATTGGCGATTCACGCTAGTTGCTTTAGAGATGTCTGAAGACAGCTTTGGACGGATTTGGAAGCCTTGCCGATAGGTGCTGATCCATAGACAGTGGTGGGTGACTTTAACGCTACCCTAGCATCTCATGAAAAGAGCGGTCCAGGAAGATTTAATATGGGTGCAGCTGCGGAATTTGGTGCTACCTATGAAAAGGAAGTTGCAGTTAGAAAGATAGTTCTTGACGAACAAGAAGAGCCTTGAGACTGGATTTGAAGGAGCACTCTTAATAAATGGAATGAATTTTAGGAATTGTACTGTATCTTCATTAGGAGAAAACCTCCCAAATATATTTGCAGCATACAACCCATGCTGTTAGGATAAGAATTATAAATTAAGGAAAGCTAAATAAAAAGAAAGAGCTTAAAGAGAATCAATTATATAGTTAGAGAGGATGAGGATGAAAAATCCTCATCCACATCTAATACTCCCCCTCAAGTTGGAGAGTGAATGTCGAGAACTCCCAACTTGCCTTTGTGACTTACGAACAAATCTTTACCAATAGACTTGGTGAAGATATCAGCGATCTGGGCAGCACTTGTAATTGGGTAAGGACCAATGAGACTATTGCGTACTTGGTCGCGAACGACATGGCAATCGATCTCGATGTGTTTGGTGCATTCATGGAATACGGGGTTTGCAACAATATGCAAAGCAGTCTGGTTATCACAAAATAGAGGAATGGGACGAGGTAGGAGGACACCAAGATCACTGAGCAAAGTAACTAACCACATGAAGTGGCCATGGCCATGGCGCGGTACTCAACTTCACCAACAAGCATTGTTTCTTAGATTCCAGAAAATGGGATTGGAACCAAGGAACACACAATAGCCTGTAGTGGAGCGTCCAGTCATAGGACAATTCGCCCAGTCGGAATCACAATAAGCTCGTAAAGATAATGCGCTTTTAGTGGAAAGGAGAATACTCTGCCCAAGAGAGCCATAGTGGTATCGAAGTAGACGAGTAGCAGCGTCCATATAAGGCTTATGAGGCTCCTGCATGAATTGACTGAGAATGCTAACAGTGTGCACAATGTCAGGGCGAGTTATAGTGAGATAAATTAGGCAGCCTAATAAACAACGATAAGGTGTAGGATCAAGTAATGGATCACCATCAGAGGTCGTCAGTTTGAGGTGTTGCTCCAAGGAAAATGCAATAGGAGTAGTGCCAGTGAGACCGATATCGGTTAAAAGGAACAAGAGACCAAGTTTTGTTTAGTTCAAGAGCTTCAATTTCACTGTTCATCGCCTCCTTTCAATCAGGTACGAGAACCGCCTTGGCAAAGCTAGTGGGTTCAGTGATAGCAGTCAAGGCCTTGATATACCTGAAATGGGTTGGAGACAGTATATGATAGGATAAAAAATAGTTAATAGGGGTAAAAGTATCTGAGCATGAAGGAGAAACCCGGGCATCCATGGCATAGCAATGGTAATCTGGGAGATAAGGCAGGGGACGATAAACATGGGAGGGTCGGGAGGTTATAGAGAGAATGTCATTGGGGGGATCGGCATCTGGTGGAGGTGGTAAGGGTGGTGTAGGTGAAGGTGAGGTGGGAGAATTCTCAACATCAGTAACCGGAATAGGTAAAACTGGCAAGGATGACGAGGGAGATAAGGAAGATGATGGTTTTGAAAAGGAAATGAATGTTCAACAAATGTGACATCGCGGTTGGTGTAGACCTTATGTGTTTGTAAATCATAAATCGTATACCCTTTTTTCGTATAAGGATACCCAATAAAAATACCCGGAGAAGAATGGCGGTCAAATTTATGGCGAATTACTGAATGGTTATGGCCATAACATAGTCAGCTAGAAGTGTGAAGACGAGCATATGAAGGTATTTTATTAAAAAGAACTCTTGAAGAGGTGATTTTGCCTCGAGCAATGGGGTGGGTAAATGGTTAATGAGTTAGGCCGCAGTCAAAACGTAATCACCCCAAAATTCATAGGGCAGACTTGCTTGAAAAGAGAGGGCACAAGCCACATTGAGGAGGTGGCAATGTTTGTATTCGACAACACCATTTTGTTGTGGTGTGTTGACACAACTGTGTTGATGAACAATACCATGGGTAGTGAAAAAATCACTAGATGGATGGTTAAAGAACTCATGCCCATTATCAGTGTGAACTTGTTTTATTTGATATCCAAATTGGGTTTTAACTATGGCAAAAAAATCCCGTAAACATCTAGAGTAGTCATTGACAATTGTCAAAAAAAATTCGCACCGCAGAGGGAAGGTACAAAAAAAGGTCCCCAAACGTATTAATTCAAAGCAAGAAGTAGTAGAAATTGTACTATCTACCTACCAGAACCAATTGTGAAGGTATTGAAATTCCCTTCCCTATTGTTTAATAAATTTGGTTTGCAGTGGGATGTATAGATAATGAGAGAACCGATAAGGTTCCAAACCTATGGGTGATATGGAAACAGTACTTGCAGCACTAGTTGTCTTGTCTTCTTCATACATGCAGCTGTCTTTTAGTGTGGACTGGTGTGGTACTAGAGTTTGCATATCGGCAATTCACGCTAGTTGCTTTAGAGATGTCCGAAGACGGCTTTGGACGGATTTGGCAGCCTTGCCGATAGGTGCTGATCCATGGACAGTGGTGGGTGACTTTAACGCTACCCTAGCATCTCATGAAAAGAGCGGTCCAGGAAGATTTAATATGAGTGCAGCTGTGGAATTTGGTGCTTTTGTAAACTCGTGTGCTCTTTTGGAGGTTCCATCTCAAGGACATAAGTTCAGCTGGACGAACAATAGAAGGAGAGGTCATGTGGCAGCAGTGTTAGATTCCCTTGGTATTGTTAATTGAGATTGTATTTAATTCCATATGGTATAATTAGATTACATTGTATATATAGAGATAGGATAACCCAATCAAGGTTAGGATTCCACTTGTGATAATAGAGATAGTTTCCATATCACATGTGGATTACAAAGGAAGGAGATAATGGATTACAATGGAAACCCAATATAGCCGTTCCAAGAATGGGAAGGCTGTATTGGTCAATACTTGGTAACCCAGGTCAGGCAGGGTTAGGCGGTGTCGTCCATGACTTTCAAGGAATGGTAGATGCAAATTTTAGCTTTTATGTTGGTATTTGCTCCAATTATGAGGCTGAGTTCCATGTATTGGTGCAAGGAATAGTCCATGCTCCAGCCATACCTTTCTTCCATTTGGTGGAAACTCTCTCACTGTTATAGATAAGCCAATACTATCGCTGATTTTTTGGCCAAAGAAGCAGCTAAGACCTTGATATCTTCCTCTTCTCCATCCTTTCTGTCCTCTATTCGTGATGATCTTTTGATTGATGTCCAATGTAGGCCAAGATATCGGTTCCGATGACAGCATCTTTGATTTTGTTGGCTTACCTCTTCCCCTGCTGATGGCCATGCCGAAGGTGGGAGTTGGGATATAGGGTGTGTTTCATTTTCTTTTATCGGCTTGCTCTGCAAGTCGTTTGTTGTAAGTGTTTGTTCGTTTTAATAAAATTGATTTTTTAGCAAAAAACAAAAAAAAGTTGCTAGCAATAGAGGTAATATCAGGTCCTACCATGTCAGGCAGTAAAATTGTCAAAGACTGGGATTTGAACCCATGAATTCGAAAAACTGACAGTTTCACTTTATCTTAGGTTGTAGAAAAATCCCATTATCAAATGTCCCTTAACTGAGATAACACTGGAGGCAGGAATTTAGTTATATGTTCTTTTCCAAGATAAAATTTGACAATTTTTTTAGGTGAAAATTATTTATTTTACAATACCTCTATTGATCCCATTTAATTAGTTCTATAGCTTTCATAACCAAGGAAATTCTAACAATATTAATACTAGATTTTCTTATTGTGAACCTAGGATGACTGTGTGGCTGCTCGAAGGTCTCTAGGATAACTCAAAACTTTCTCCTGTATCTAGACTAGCTGGCGATGTCATTCTCAATTCTCGGAAAGGAATTACCAAAGGACAAAGAAGGAAGGAAGAAAAGAAAAGAGAGAAAAACCCTTCTAACATTAGAAGGGAGAGTTTACTGTGGAAACAATTAAATTTAGTAGGTATTTTGAACACATGCAGTTTTGAAGATCCATTATGTGAACCCAGATGGATTTGAGTTTCTTTGACGTAAAATGGATTTGACTAAGTGATTCTCATTGTACTGAGTGGACACACACACACAATATTATGAAGGACATTGAATCCTAAGCAGAACTGGTTGCTCCTTGTCTGCTCATGTAATTGTGCATGAATAGCAGAGTCAAGTAACAAACAAAGAAAGAACAATCAACCAATAAAATGGATCCAAACAGAAGTACTGATGTCCACATGTAATCACAACAAAACACTTCAAATATATGCAATAACCACTTTATTCTTTTCTATCTAACAGTGGGCAAATCTCAAGTACGAAATTAACCAATATATATAAATTCATATGTAGCTGCATATCAAACTCACTATATTGTTGGCTTCAAGCTAGTCTTGGTTTTTTTTTCTTGGGAACACATTTGGGTACATCACCTGTTTCGATGTACTTTTCAATTGACTTATAAGATCGGAAAAATGTTTTCTCCAGATAATTCCAGTAGTACTGCAAAATTTTTCAGTCAAAAGATTAATAGAAAGGAGAAATAGTAGTAAAAGAGAACAATAAAGATATATGCATGGTTAGAACAAAATTTCATTTTGGCTAGGTAATTCACTTTGATTAAACAGCATTGCATGTAACTTGTCAAATAAATATCCTATCTCATGGAGTTAAATAAGATCAATGTGAACAAATTCACTTTGATTAAACAGCATTGCATGTAACTTGTCAAATAAATATCCTATCTCATGGAGTTAAATAAGATCAATGTGAACAAATTCAATAATTCTTTCAAAAATTTATATATAAGTTTATATAGGACTACTGTTGGTTATCAAAATTATAATGAAGTATACTATTAAGAAATTTGAAGATAAAAAAAAAAATTACCTGAAACAAAAAAGAGGCTAGCTTTCTTTTTGCATTTGGGAGTTTCTTATTTTAATCAGTCAATTTTTGGGAAATCATCTTAAAAAACCCTGAAAGAAAATCTTATCCAAAAACAAAAAATTCTATCAACTATTAGGCCCTGCATAGCTAGAAAATAGTAGCCAGTACCCCCTATTCTAGAATATTTATTATTAGAGCATATAAAATTGCTAAAATACCCCATAGTAATGCCTAATTCATGGAGTAATATTTCATTAATCAATTCTTCACCATCTCAATGAGCATAGCTCTTACATTTATAAGAAACCAAAATAAAACCTAATTCTAATATCTAAGCCTACTAAATCTTACAGCTAATATTAATTGCAAATTACATCATAAAATAGTAAAATAATTAAACACCAAAGTAAATCCTAAACTCTTTGACAATTAATAAATACTAAAATTAACAACATAAATTAAGAAAGGAAGCTATAAAAACTTTCCAGCCTTGGGTGCTCCAAACCAACGATTGTACCAAGCATGCTTTCTCCACAAAATCTTCTAACATCGGTTATACTAGGTGTCCTTCTTTAATGTGCTTCAATGTTGACCTCATTCCTTAAAAATAGGGAAGGAAGAAACTTGCAAACCGTGAACGATAGCCTTGGTAATTTTGTGTAGATTACTACAATTTCTCTCAAAATTGCAATTCCTTGGATTGCTCTCCAAATCCTAAAATATAGGAAAGTATATTTCTTTAGCAATCTCTAGCATTTCCTCAAAAACAGGAAAATGGTTCTTGTAGCAATCCATTGAGGGGAAGGAATCCTTTCTCACGACTTGGGCTAGAACTCGACCTCACATGGACAAAGGAAGTTGCTAATGTGGCAACTCTGAACGGGCCTGCATCAATCCTAAAGTTGGGAGGAAGTGTGATGACTGAAGCTAAGGTTTTCAAGATCGAGGTGGCTAGGGTTTTGGCGGCGGATGTAGAAGGAGATCATAATGGAGAAGATGAGGGTGATGATGTTGTTCGGGAAAAGGGGGAGGCTGAGACCCATGAGAAGGTTGTAGAGGATCGTGCAATCCTTAATCCGGTTGGAGGAAAAACTTTCGGTGATGCAATAGGGTAGAGCTTTCTACTGAATGTGAAAGCCTACCTGATCCAATCCATGAGGGTGGCATCATGAGGGTAAAAATCCTCAATGGTGCATATGAATTGCAGGTTCAAAGGTTCAAGTTTGCTCTAATTGGTCGGTTGGATCTTAAACAATATCCGCTATTGGATTTCAAGAGTTTGGTCAAGGATTCTTAGCGGCTGAAAGAACATGTTGATGTTATTCCGATTGGGAAGGATTTCTTGATATTTTGATTCTGGTTGAAATCGGATATGGCCATGATTTGGGGGAGGAGCCCAATTAGGTTGGGATCGCAGGTGTTGAGATTTCACCATTGGTGTCGAGATCTTAACGTGAATGCCAAGCGTGTTTTGAGGAAGTTGGTTTTGGGTATGTTTCCCATATCTTCCAAACAAGTATTGGCATGCTAAGATTATACTCTCATTAGCCAAAGCCTTGGGGAATCTAGTGGCACAAGATCGAAGAACGGGCAGTGTTGATAGGGCATTATGCTCAGATGTTGATTGACCTTGAGATTGCATCCTCCAGATTGCAAGAAATCATGATGGAGAGACAGCAAGTTGGATCGGCAGAAATTTTTTGGTTCAACTAGGATGTTATCTATGAAGATGACCTCAATCATTGTGCATTCTGTAGAAAGGTAGGGCATAATTTCAATAGTTGTATAGAAAGGAAATAAACGGATGCGAAGAAACAGACGAATGTTGTGTCTCTTGAATTGGGTGAAGGGGGCATGGATGTTTCTCCGATGAGTCCTCACTTTGTTAATGTTGTGTCTCAGAATATTAAAGGGGTGTATCTTCCTAATTGCCGATTGAAGGGTTTGGGGGTGTTGATTCCCAAACTAGAGTAAAGGCTGAAGGAGGTGTGATTGTGGTGCAAAAGAATATCCAATCTCCGGCTAGGAAGAATCATGCGAGTGCACCTCAAAGTCAAAACAGGTTGGTAGAGAGAAGGCTCGTTAAGAAAGGTAAGGCGGTGGCAAGTAGTTCATGTGTTGGGCTGCATCTTCCCCCTGGATTTTTGATTTTCCTCCTTCGGTTTTGGCTTTTTTATCTAAGGATGCATTGGGTAGGGCCTAGATTCAAATTGGACTAGTTTCTAGCTTGTTTTCTTTTGGAGCTTCCGGTTTTTCCTCCCTTGGCCCATTGTTTTTGTATTCGTCTAGGTATGCTTGGACGTTAAATTCTTGTATTCTTTTTTTATATATTAATCTAAATTTGCTAATCCTTAAAAAAAAAAGAAAAGAAAGGTAAGGCGGTGGCAGGTGGTTCAGGTGTTGGGCTGTCTAGGGTTTTCAGTCATGGTGAGAATCGTGGGGGTAACTTTGTGGTCCAAGCAATATTAGGGCAACTTATGGTGCAAGCCATTTGAGATCGGATGGGAGGCCAAGTAATATAAGGTCAACCTTAGGTGGGAGCAATGCAAGGCTGCATAAAGAAAATGGAAACCCCAGATACTTGGGGGCCAAGGCGTGGAAGGTGGAGAGCTCTTGGTGGTGCCAATAGATGCTCTGAATGTGGAGCATGATCCGGCATGTCAGATTAATGAAAGGAGGGATAACATGGTGAGGAGGGGGGGCGAATGGCTCCTTGCATTATTGGAACAGCCTTGTGGAAGCTACAAATATGGAGAATCGAGAACACTTGAATTCGTCACAGAGTTAATCAATAGAACATGCACTAGTAGTTGCTGGTGGGATACTCTTCTTGAGACCCAAGACTAATTTCTTAATTTTATTCAACTTTCACTTCACTTTCTTATGAGCATAGCTCTTACTACATATTTAAAGAAAAGCAAAAACCCTAATCTCAAGCCCTATTGCTATTGATCCTACGGCTGAGATTTTGTATAGACAATAAACTTAATCAAGGTAACCCTTAACTGATGGGATCCTTGACACAATATTATTAAAATAAAAAAAAAACTAACCTAAGCTTACATTGTCAATAAAAACAAATCTAGAAGCGACCTAAATAAAAGTTATTAGATGCAATCACAAGGACTGCCCAAATCGTGGCCAAGATATTGTCCATGTGTGGCTCCCCTGTGTGGTTTCAATTGCCAATAACCTTTCCTTAATAGAGGAAGGAATAAAGCATGGGCAAATCCCATTTGATAGACTTTCCAAAAAATTAAAGCATGTGCCAAATAATGAGGTGTTGCTCCTCAAGACTTGCTTAACTGACGTTGGGAAAGTTTCCTAGCATGGCATTGGTGATGTGACATGCACTAAGAGGATGATATACTCATTGGCACATGAGGAAGTTTCTAGACATGCTTGAACCGAATTTGCTAGACATGCTGAATCGAATTGCTCCCTGAACAGGATTGGTTGGGCTATGCATGACCTTGAACTCGAGTTACTGATGTATCCATTGGATTGGTTTAGGATGTAGGTTTGGGCTTGCATTATACCCTCTAGGTTGAAAAAAGAGTTCGTCCTCGATCAATGATAGTCGTCATCCTCCGGGATCAAACAGAAACAAGTTGCATATGCCAGTCATCTTGTCGACTACACAAAGAAGCTTCTCATGCAGCTTGGGTACTGATTTGTTAATGGTGTTCATCTTTCTAGTTATAAACAACATTGGCTCATAGTTTTCAATCATAGTTCGAAGGTAGGGGAAATTCTAAAAATGGATCATGAAACGTGTCAACGTTGTCTTCTTAATGTGATGTAGGTTGTGGGCATCGTGTAACAACCTCATTATTCATCAAATTCGCCATCTCACAACCTGAAAATATAAAATCTATTTTCACCATTGTTAACATGAAAGAGGGATCAAGGATTTCTATCGTCACCATTTCCTCCTTCATATGGGAATCTAAAAATGAATCATGAGCCAAAATAAATAATTAAAGTCCTTTGCTTGTTGCGGTTCCCTCTTCTTTATTGCACCTGGTCAGCTTTAGTTGTGATGTGGTCATGTGCAAAAATTCTAGCATCGTTTTCCTCGCACTTCTCGAACACAATTTCAACAACACCGTCGATGACAAGTACATCTTCTAGAATAAATTCTGGTTCAAGTGTTTCGAAGCTACCTTGTTCATCCCCGTACTCACCTTGGTACTAGTCGAACTTGGGAGGATCTCTCAAATCAACTTGGGTGACGAATTTATCGCTTTCGATGTCAACTTGTGAAGCCGAACTAGTAATTTCCGGTTCATTGTTGTTAAAACTCCCATATTGGTGGAGTCCAATCGGGGGATCTGTATCGATGAGTACTCCTTATTCGAAGAGATTTTTAACTTTTTGAAGACGAAGAGTAAGCAGCTAGCAGACATCTCCTTATTCAGACTCGGACATCATGAAGCTTTCCTCAAACCTTCATTCTCGAGGTGAAGTTTGGCAATCTCTTGCTGAACGCGTAAAAGTTCATCTCTTGCATTGATATCCTCAACATGGATGGTATGACCTCCTCGTCTCCTTGGTGCCATTTTCGCATCTCATTTTTCTACAAGAGCTCTGATACCACTTGGAGCAGCTTGATGGAAGCTACGGATCGGGAGAATTAAAAACACTTGAATTCATCACAGAGTTAATCAATCGAACAAGCACTAACAGTTGCAGGTGGGATACTCTTCTTGAGACCCAAAGACTAATGTCTTAATTGTATTCAACTTTCACTTAACTATCTCATGAGCATAGCTCTTATTACATATTTAAAGAAAAGCAAAATTCCTAATCTCAAGCCCTAACGCTATTGATCCTATGGCTGAGATTTGTATAGACAATAAACTTGATCAAGGTAATCCTTAACTGATGGAATCCTAGACATAATATTATTAAAATAAAAGGAAACTAACCTAAGCTTACATTGCTAGTAAAAATAAATCTAGAAGCATCCTAAATAAAAGCAATTAGATACAATCACAAGGATTGCCAAAATCGTTGCCAAGATATTGTCCATGTGTAACTGCCTTGTGGTTTCAATTGCCAATAACCTTTCCTTAATGGAGCAAGGAATAAAGCATGTGCAAATCCCATTTGATAGACTTTCCAAAAAATTAAAGCATGTGCCAAATAATGAAGTGGTGCTCCTCAAGACTTGGTTAATTGACATTGGGGAAGTTTCCCAGCATGGCATTGATGATGTGGCATGCACTAAGAGGATGATTGAGCCATTGGCACATGAGGAAGTTTTTGGACATGCTTGAACCGAATTTGCTAGACATTCAAAATCGAATTGCTCCCTGAACATGATTGGTTGGGTTGTGCATGGCCTTGAACTCGAGCTACTAATGTTGTCGTTGGATTGGTTTAGGATGTGCGTTTGGGCCTGCATCAGTTATTCAAGAAGGTACTGTGGTGGTTAGTTACCCTGAAGTTGATGCTGTTGATCAGCAAAAGGGGCCAAGAAGGAAAGTGTGGTGAAACCAACAAAATAGAAAAAGAAGAGACAACAAATAGGGGATCAGGCTGCTCGAAAGAGGTCTGACTGGTTGGCATCTCTCCATCAGTGATTCCATGAAGATATTCTTCTTGAACATCAGAGGTGTGAAGAAGGTTGTCGTCAAGACGGCCTTAACAAATTTTCTCAAGGAGAACTCTCCAAATGTTTTTATGTATTATAGAATCGAAGATTAGGGTAAGAGATTTTCCAAGCCTTTTTTTTTAATAAGTTTGTGTTCTCTTTTGATTTTATTTATAAAAATAGGATTGATAAATTCCCAAATCCATGGGTGGTTTGGAAGTTGGGGTTTGGAAGGCCTTCTATTATCTCCTAATCTGACCAGCATATTACAATCAGTAATAATTGGTTGGAATCTCGTGTTTTTTACTACTTTTGTTCAATCAAGCTGTATGAGAGCTGTGAGAAGGGAGTTGTGGTTAGATATGGGTGTATTAAATATTTCATTAGCTCCATGGATAGTGGTTGGAGACTTCAATACCCACCCTAGCTTCTCAGGAAAAAAGAGATCTATGGGCTTTGCCATTTGGTGCTATGATTGACTTGTTCTTTGTTAGGCCCGTATGGTGTTCCCTAATATTGATTTGGCATTAAAGGAGGCAAAAGTGGAGATTGATGACATTCAAGAGACTCTAGAGACTGTGGGGGTGAATGATGTTTTGTTTGGGCTAGAGGTTGATACAAAAACAAAGTACATTAATGTAATGCATGCTCATGAAGGTTATGGCGTGAAAATTCAAGAATCAAATGGTTGAAAGGAGGAGATAGGAATTCAAGATTCTTTCACCTATCCTCAATGGTGCACAGGTCTAAAAATCAGATTTGTTATCTGATTAGGGAGGATGGATCTAAGATGGAGGTCTGTCAAGAAATTACTGAGTATGTTGTGGATTTCTATGGATCTTTTCACAAGGAGGTAGTGTTGGAGGATCATAATGAGTTGTTGGATTGTATACCAACTATCTTGGAGGTAGCAAATGTGGTGACTTTAGAGCGTATCCCTAGTAATGATGAGATTAAACAGGCTGTGTGGAATTTGGACCCTGACAGTGTTCCAGGGCCAGATGGTTTTTCAGGATTCTTCTTCAGACAATGTTGGGAGGTTATGGGAGTGGATGTATATGGTAAAGAGTTTCTATAGTTTTGGGATAATGCCAAGGGGTAAACAATTTCATTTTAGCTCTTATTCCTAAAGTGGATGGGGCTGCTATTTTAGGTAAATGCAGGCCTATGTGTATGGTGAATTTTTGTGCTAAAGTGATAACGAAGATTAGTGTCTTTTAGGCTGAATCCTTCTCTCCCTAAGCTTATTTTTTAGGAGCAGGGGGCATTCCAAAAAATTATAGTTAACTTTTTTTCCAATATAAGCATGGCCTCGGCGTTGAGAAATTTGATGTTTCAGTCAGCTCGGGGACGGGGGGGGAGGTATTGGTTTGAAGTTAGATGTGAAGAAGGCTTATGACACCTTGTCCTAGAAGTTTTTATTTGATGTGCTAAGAAAGTTTGTTTTTGGTGAAAAGTGGAAAAGTTGGTTGCATCAGTTATTTATCTCAACCAGGATTTTTGTTTTGATGAATGGGGGTCTAGTGGGATTCTTTGGTGTGGAGACGGGGCTGAGACAAGGAAATCTTCTATCACCGCTTCTATTCATTTTAGCAAAGTGTTAAGTCATGGAAAATATTCTATTATCCTTAGATTGATTCTCCACAACATGGAGTAGATAAAAGATTACAAGAGATGCCCTAATCGGTGAGCATTGGAAGATTACAAAGAGATTACATTGGGATTTGGAATCCTTGGAAAAATAGAAACAGATATCACATGTGTTTCCTAAAATGAGAGGATACCGATCTTGAGTATCCATAACGAGCTGGACTCTCAAGACCGGTTGATACACCCCCTCAAGTGGAAGGTCAGTGAGAGCAGAGCTTCAACTTGTCCTGTAAAAATTCAAATCGCACATTAGAGAGTGCCTTGGTCATGATGTCTGTAATTTGGTCATTGGTAGAGATAAACTGAACCGAAAGTTGCCTCATGGCCACCCTTTCACAAATAAAATGGAAGTCAATTTCAACGTGCTTGGTGCAGGCATGGAACACCGGATTAAAAGATAAATAAGTGGCACCAATATTGTCATACCACAGGATTGGGGGAGCCTTGATCGGAAATCCAATTTCATTGAATAGTGATTCTAGCCAATTAGTTCAACCGTTGCATCAGCTAGAACTTTGTATTCCGATTCTATAGAAGACTGAGCCACTATTTTTTGTTTCTTGGAGCCCCAAGAGACTAAGCTTGGGCCAAAAAATATTGCAAAACCCTCGGTTGATTTGCAATATGCACCATCACCTGCCCAATCCGCATATGAAAAGGTTTGGAGACGAAAATTAGTACTGCGATGGAACAAGAGATCATGATCCTAGTGTACTTCAGATAGCGCAAGATACACTTGACCATTCCCCAGTGTGCTTCGGTCTGGGCATGCATGAATTGACATACACGGTTAATAGAAAAAGAGACATCTGATCGAGTCAGGGTCACATACTATAATGCCCCAACAATGAAGCAATATAATGTTGCATCAGAGAATAAAGCACCCCCTGAATCAGACGGTTTGCTAGTAGTTTCCATGGGCGTAAGGATACCTTTACAATCAGCCATGCTAAAATGATCTAGCAAATCACTAATGTACCGGGACTGAGAGAGAAATAACCTTGTAGAGTATGGTGTAGCCTCAATCCCTAGGAAAAAATGCATTGGACCCAGATCCTTGATGGAGAACTCGGTGGCAAGGGAGGATAGCAAACGAGTGATCTGAGTTGAGGAGCTACAAGTAATCAAAATATCATCAACATAAATGAGGACATACATTAAGTTGCCGCCATGATTGTAAATAAAAAGGGAGGGATCGGTCTTGGAAGCTTGAAACCCAAATTGGAGAAGGAACTGGGTGAGTCATTGGAAGCAGGCACGAGGAGCTTACTTGAGGCCATATAGAGACCTGTATAGACGATAAATATGGTGGGGATGAGTGGGATCAGTGAACCCAGGGGGTTGGGTCATATATACTTCCTCAGTCAGATGCCCATGTAAAAAGGCATTATGAACAACCAGTTGGCGAATCGGCCAGTTGTGAGAAACAACAAGAGAAATAATGGTGCGGATCATGGTGGGTTTGATCATGGGGCTAAAGGTGTCAGTGTAGTCAATCCCATGCTGTTGGTGAAAACCCTTGGCCACCAAACAGGCCTTGTAGCTCAAAAGTGCCATTGGCCTTATGCTTAACCCTGTAAACCTACTTACAGCACACCAAATTCATATCAGGGCGGGGTGGTACTAAGGACCGCATACCATTACGAACCAAGGCATTGAATTCATCATTCATAGCAGTTCTCCATTCAGGGATTTTATTGGGTTGAGAAAAGCAAGTTGGTTCAGGAGAAAATGTAGCTGGGGAGGTGGTATTTAGGGCTTGAGGTGGATTGGGTCTGGTGCGAAGCTGCATAGGATGCACACGGTTGATTGGTTGAGGTAATGGTGGTGGGGCTAGAATGGATGAGGACCCAACAAAAGGTGATGTTGAGATGATTGGAGAACCAGCAAGCAAACCATATAACTCCTGAAGGGGTCGAGTGCAATGACGAGGCCAGAAGAGGGTTGGTGGTGTAGCCATAGGAAATGGGGGAAGTACTAGTGGCATACGGGAGCCCACATTGCTGGCTTGAGACTGGGGAGTGGGGAGTCAGGTGGCAAGGGGAGACGAGCAATGGCATTGGGAGGAATAGCCACAAGGGGATGTCCAATGGGAGCTACAGCCCAAGGAGTAGTGGGAGATGAATGAGATAATGGTGGAGATCCAAGTAGGGACAGGAGAGCAAAGGGAGAAGTGGTCTCATCGAATCGAACATGGCATGCAATATAGTAATGGCCAGTTGCACGGTCAAGGCAGCAGTAACCATGGTGATTGGGATTGTACCCTAAAAACACACAGGGAATAGATCTAAAATCCATTTTGTGAAAGAGTAGATGGAAAGGTGAAATGCAAAGAAAAGTGTAGTCCAGACTTTTGTAAAAGACTAGATGGAAAGGTGAAACATTATGGGAGACGTTAGAGGGCATACAGTGGATAAGGTAAATGGTAGTTTCAAAAGCGAAGTGCTAGTATTGCCTAGGGACCGATGCATGGGAAAGGAGAGACAAGCTAGTCTCAACAATACAGCGATGATGCCTTTCGATAGAGCCTTGCTGCTCATGAGTGTGGGGACATGAGACTCGGTGGGAAATCCCAAGAGAGGCAAAATAACTGGGAAGAGAATGATACTCACCACCCCAATCAGTTTGAATGGACTTAATTGGGCGGGCGAAATGAAGCTCAACCAGTAATTGATATTGATAAAAACTACCAAACACATTAGATTTATTTTTCAGCAAATAAAACCAAATAAATTTTGAGTAATCATCCATGAATATAACAAAATACCGATGTCCATCAATTGAAGGTTCAGGGGAAGGACCCCATACATCACTAAACACTAAATCTAGGGGAAAATAACTATGAGAACTAGATTCATTTAAATGAAGATGGCTGGCCTTGCCTAACCAACAGGTAGGGTAGAGATTATGTAGACGAGAAGAGATGCAAGGTAATTTATTTGCACGCAACATTGTGTGAAGAAGGCGTTCATGAGGATGACCCTAATGGGGATGCCGCCCATCCAAGCTAGTCCATTTGGCAATACTAGAAGAAGGGGATGGAGAAGCGGTTGGGAGGGTGTACAGTCCATCTTTACTCGGTCCGGTAAGTAAGGTCGCCTTGGTAACCTGATCATTGGCACAAAAATTGGAGGGGTGAAATCCAAAAAACACACCATTATCATGTGCAAAGCTTTGAACAAACAGAAGTGGTTTGGTAATAGAGGGAACATGAAGAATATTAGATAATTTAAAAGAAAGGGAAGAAGAAGAAAGAATACCATTACCAACATGAGAAATTGGGAGACCCTTACCATTGCCCAAGTAGAGATTGTCAAAACCATAATAGTTGTCGAAAGAGGACATAGACTGTAACTCAGGGGTTACGTGATGGGTTGCGCCAGTGTCAAGGTACCAAGTTAAAGTAGTAGATGGGAGATGAGAAGGGTAAGAGAGTAGGAGGGGTTGTGCATGATTGGCCTAGGGAGGGTACTGTGGAGGTGGATAGTGAGGTTGATAAGCAAATTGGGTGGGATATGGGTTGGGTGGGCGATAAAAGCAAGTTTGGGCCAAATGATTTGTTCGATGCCATATAGCACAAAATAATCGACCACCGTGAGGAGAACCACGGCCACCACGTCTACAGCCAAATCTACCACAACCCCCACGACTACGAGAAGAACCCCGACTTGATGAGGAGGAGCCAGAGTCACCAAAGGAGGGGGGGGAGACCATTGAACGGTATTGGCAGAAGGTGCCATTGCAGGTGCTAGAGCTTCTGTGAGAGAGAGCTTGCAAAGTAGCGCATACTTTCATGGCTTAAGAGAAACCCATGAGGTTCAGTTTAAGTGGGAGATTGAGGCGAATTCAGAATGCCAGAGATGACGTCTTGAAGGTCATCACGAAGGACACGAAGAACATGAATAGTAAACTCAATGGGCTTCAATGCATTGCCAAAGGCAGCCAAGTCATCTGAGATGGACTTGGCGCGCTAAAGAAGAAGAGTAACACCCCCGTCTGGTTTTTGCCGCAAATCTTGTAAATCCAGATGAAGGGACATGAGACAAGTTGTTGATGCAGAACCGAAGGCCTCGTGCAATGTAGTCCAGCATTCATGGCTGGTTGCTTTGTCCAATAGAAGATGGACGAGATTTTCTGATAGGGATGCTTACAAGTTGGGAGTCTTGCTTGATCCAGGCAGCAGCGTCAACATGATCGGTATGGCAAGGATTAGAACCATCAAGAAAATTGAATAGGCCTTGGCCTTTGAGGAAGGGCACAACTTGCTTGCGCCATACAAGAAAGTTGGTTGGGGTCAATTTGATGGATAAAAAATGGTTTGCAGATGGGAATGTGAGTGGTGAAGTGGTGGAAGAAGAAGAGGAGATAAGAGAAGCAACGGTAGACGATTGAGATGAGGGATCGGTTGCCATTGGGGAGAGCACTGACTAGGGGAGAGAAGAGGGCACCGCCATAAGAGAGAATCACCACGCTCGTTGGAGCCAAAGAAACTGCTCGGTAGAGCAGAAAAAGAATGCTTTATGATACCATGTTAAGTCATGGAAAATATTCTATTATCCTTGGATTGATTCTCAACAATATGGAGTATATAAAATATTACAAGAGATGCCCTAATCGGTGAGCATTGGAAGATTACAAAGAGATTACAATGGGATTTGGAATCCTTGATAAAATAGAAACTGATATCACATGTGATTGGAGAAATCCATATCACATGAGTTTCCTAAAATGAGAGGATACCGATCTTGAATGTCCATAACGCGCTGGACTCTCAAGATTGGTTGATACGAAGGAGGTGTTGTTTGAAGAAAATAGAATCAAACTTTGGTTGGTCCGAGGGGTTTGGCAACCCCAGATCACCTATTATTTGCTGATGGCATGTTCAAAACTAGAAGCATTTCTTAACGAAGTACCAACAATACTCAAGGCAGCAAAATAACTTGGAAATAAGCAAGTTAGGAAGATGAAGTCTTATTATGAGAAATATCGACTGTAGGTTGTATGAGGTTACCTTCTACTCAGGTTGAAGATGAAGTCTGTTGGAAATTGCTTCCATCTAGTAGATTTATTGTTAAATCAGCCTGGGATGGAATCAGAGTATGGATTCCAAAAGTCCCATGGTTTTCTATTATTTGGGCAAAATATCTTTTGCCTAGACAGGCTTTGTTTGCATGGAGATTAATTCATGGGAAGGTTGTTTTGAGAAAATATTTTTCATTTATTTCTGGAATGTAATTATTCTAGGGTGATATGGAAGATGTATTTGGATTGTGTTGGGTTTACATGGCCGTTTCTAGGGTCGTATGGTGAGCTTATATGATTCAAATAAATAAAATTAATAGAGAGAGAGTGCAAAACTAAATCTAGCAAAATCTTATCGGCTTCACAATTAAGAAAAGTAAAAAAAAAAAACCAACACTTAACCTTTTTTTTCTATTTGAATCCCTAGAACCTTCTTTAAAAATTTCTTCTAATTGAGCTTTTTTAGAATTCTACTTTTTAACCAGGGAACTCTAAGACCTTGAAATTCCTGGAATCTTTACTTCATATCTTTTAGTTTGTGATGAGATACATAAGTGAAGAGGAAATGCAATGTGATAATGTCTAGCTAGTTCTCGATGATATTCTATTTAAAACCTACTTTACTATGTTTTGAAGGGAAATAAAAAATGAATAATCAAAAAATGGATATTTTCTGTTATTTTCATAACAAATTTTGGATATTAATTAGCAAGTAGGTATAGAAAGGCTAGTTATTTAGTAAAGAGTTGTAAACTATTAAACAAGAATCCAAAAAATGGCTCTATAGCGATTTTCTTGTACATTTTTTGGGTATATGATACAAAGCAAAAATACATTTTTTTACTTCCTCAAATCAATCATTACCATCCTTCTAATCAGAACTTTATCCAATACATGAAAATTAAAAGAAAAAAAAAAAAAAAAAAAAAACCTCCTATACGAGTTAACTCTCCTTCGAGACAAATGTAGGGTGATCAATTCATGAGAAAAATCATAGTCAATTCTCATGTTCCCTACATGTGAATTACACTACTAATCAGAACCAAATGGTTGTTTTTTTTGGCCAAAGTATCTTATATCAAAGTATTCAGTTATTGTTGTCGAAGCTGATGGTGTTAGCTGCTTTAGTCTAGCTTGCATGGGGTAATAATATTGAAATAGTTTTCTTTCTGTTGGCGACTTCCTAATTCATTACTCCAGTGATTGATTCTCATTAATGTTCAACCCGAGTTTTTCTTTAACACAGCTTAGGATTTGTGTTTGTTAAAAGTCCCAAAAGATTGTTTTGGGTGAATTTAAGGACTTAGGTGGGTATGCCTGGATGTTAAACATGTATTTGAAATTTATCTTTTACTTTATTAATATACTTTGCTGACTTCTAGCAAAATTCAAGGATTTAGGTGTTGCTGCCTACTTCTTGGGGTTAAAGGTGGACTCTCTACATCGTGTAGGGGCCTCTTTTTATTAGGGGTTTAGGTTTTGATACCATTCTCTTAGGATTGTCAATTTTTTTTAATTTTATCAATAAAATTTCCAAGGGTTATCTAATTTTGAAATAAAAAAAAGTTGTAATTTGTTTATTTAGATGAAATATCCAGAGAGTATCTGTTAATTATCAATTAATATGAGTTGATATTAGATATATTCTCAGAATATGTAATTTTTAAATTAAAAAAAAAGCATGTCCACCTAGACTTAAGCTTTCAAATATTCATTATATCCACATAAAAAAATAACTCCCCAAAAGTTTAGCAAATAAGAACTAATAATGAAGGCCTATTAATAACCGATATTTTTTGCTAAAAGTTAGTAAATGTGTATTAATGTAATAAAGAAATACAAGATTAAAGTCTAGGCATTCTAAGACTATTTTAGAATACAAAAGAAGGTCCTTGAAATCTCCTTCGGCAATGCCATCAGAGAAGACTAGAACCTTTCAAAAATGATATTAAACTAAAGCTCTCCCTTCAGATAATATCTAATAAAAGTGTAGGACTACATAACATCTGGTTACAAATTTAGCAATCAAGAAATGGTTTTGGAGTTTAAGGACCAAAATGTACATAACAAGGTCTATTTGAACAAGAATGTCTATGCTCCCAGAGAAGTGAAAGAATTAGTTCTGATTGCTTTTATAAGAAAAGTGACATATATACCTAAAAGATTAATAGTTCATTTACATTATAGAAAAGGAAACCAAATATTAACCACGCATTACTTCTTCCGTCATAATCTCGACATTTGCGGCCCTTAGATTATAACTTATTATAGATTAAATCTATCATAACGGAGCACTAATGATTTAACAATTTCACAATGTTCATTTACATATTGAACAATGAAAAATAACACTAATTTTTTAGTGTAACTATGGTTTCTCTATTTTATTTTGTTTTGGATCTATGTAGCTGGCCCCATTAAGTTGGGATAAGGCTGAGTTTGTTGTTGTTGTTGTTATGCTAGATATATTCTAACTAAAATCAAGTTCGTGTTTGATGTCGAACGACAATAATTCTATCATTAATGCGAAAGACAAATGCTCAATAAAATGGGACCTTTAACACTAAACCTTGTTATGGATATTTATTAATAATCCACTATATCATTAACTATAAATAAAAACTGTAACAAATCTAGGGATACTTGACATAAGATTATAAATCAAGAGTCACTTAAAACAGTCTCAATGTAACACTATAATTTAAACAAAGTTCTACATTCTTGAAACATGAAAACAATACCAGTTCAACTCTATAGAAGGGGAAGGCAAGACTTTACCTTGTCTTCTCTTCCTGCATATATTCCTTTCTCTCTCTGTCTTGGACAAAAACACCAAAGTGATGGTCTATCTTCGATAAGCGCCATAATTTTTTCATGTTTAATTTTTGCAAGACCTGGTGGTTGTCGTGGTCGTCGTGGTCGTGGTCGTGGTGGAGGAGGAAGAGTAGCGTAAGCAATCCCATCCACATTTACATAGAAACAAGGATAATAAGGAAGTGGTGGATCAATATAAACGACTTCCTTTGAAGCATAAGGAACAATCATATTATTATTATCATCTTCTTTTTTTCGAAACTGAATTTCATAGTTGTCTTCCATGAAATCTAAACTGTAATCTGACTCTGTCTCTGAGTCACTCTGCAATTTATGGTTGTTTTGTAATTTACGTCCGATTTTCAACATTTTGCCTATCAAAGCTTAAACCCTGCAATCATACAAACTTTGTAAGAGAGAGAGAGAGAGAGAGAGAGAGAGAGAGAGAAAACAAGACAAGAGAAGAGATGGGAATCGGGATGGAGATGGTACCTCTTCAGACTTCAGATACAGCAAGACACAAGTGACACAAGCACACCACAGATATACAGGAGAGAGAGAGAGAGAAATGGGAAAATCCGTCAAAACAATACTATGACCAATGGGAGGATGAAATTTCAATCCCCTGACATTGGAAATGATACAAGTTCACGCCGGGAGCAAGGGGTTGGATAACATTTTTCAAAAAGGTGCGACCCTTCTAGTTTTATCATCTTGCTCGTTTGACATTTTCCCTTTCAGATATTGAAAGGATGAAATTTTCATTCACCCATCAAGGACGCTAGCTCACACCACCTTTGTATCTATGGTTGGTCAACGGTGGCCCCACAAGTACAATAAAGGGTCTTCAATGCAATTTATTGTTATCCTAATTTTGGACCAGGAATTTGCTGTCCATGATTATGTGATTTGAGGATTTTTATCCTCTGAAGTGCGGTGCATCACATTTGAGAATCCAACGTTAAGATATGGATAGTGATGTCTTTTTTATCTTCTTAAGTGTTGGGTGTACAATTGGATTCTCAAATGAGGTGCACTGGGCAGTGCAATGCACTTGAGAGGATACAAATCCGTGATTTGATATGAAAGAATCTGACACTTCCTCGTGTTAAGAGACTCCATAGGGATGTTCTCACCTTAATGTCTTTCCTTATGTAGGCCAAAGTAGATTGTTATCTTTAACCGTCGGATTAAACTTTGGATGGTTGGTAATCCAAGATGAATTGGAGACAGTGATAAAAGAAGAAGGAAAGCAAATACATCGTCCAACATTGAATCAAGCTAAATTGACCGTTAGATGCTCCCGTTGTTGTCCGAACTCTCGTTCTTGTACATGTAGTTGTATGGTAAGATATTGTTGTGGGTGAATACTGGCGATGGATGCAGGCCGTCAGATGCGCCAATCAGCACACCAAAGGAAAATACAAGAAGATGTCCGGAGCTAGATCTAGGTTAGTCCTCTGATTCCTAAATCAGTTTTTCAGGGCAATCAATCAAGAGAGTGAGAACAAAAGTCAGTTCTAGGAAATTAGAACCAAATCAAGGTTCTTCGACTGTAGCCGAATTAAGTCCAGAACTTGTTTTAGAATGGAGAGTTGAGTTCTCTCCTTTTCTCCGCTTTTTCTTGTGTATGTATGAAAGGTTTTCATCTAACCTTTATAGGCAATCAAAAGGATGCAACTTGATCTGACATGAAGTGGTTGCCCGTCACTTACGATCCAAGGAAAATCGGCTTATGTGAGCAAGCATTAAGTTCATTGTGGGTCTCTTTTGGAATAAATGAGCATGCCTGCATTAAAATATCGCTGTTTTATATCACGACCCAATATGTTGATATACGGGACATTGATGATGCTTATCCGTTCCCCGTTAACGGAGTGTGATTGACACCTGCGTTGTCTTGATATCTATGTCAAATATAGGCTTTATGCTGTCCTGATATCCATGTTAGATATAAGCTTTATGCCATCCTAATATCTATGTCAGGCATAGGCTTTATACTCTTCCGGCTGAAATGCCACAGAATGTTGGTTCCAAAGACTTCCAAGGACCGACCTCAAATCTCACCATGTGTTGATCATCCATAGCTTGATCTTTTAGTGATACATCATTTGCCCCCTCGCTCGCTGGAGTCTGATAAAGCTCGAGGGAGCAAAAAATTTTGCTTTTGACATTGAGTCCAAACCACTCGGGGAGATGAGTAGAGAAAACTCCCTTGACTGATCATTTTTCCTGATTTTACCATCACAATTTGTAGTTTAATCCTGCATTGGTGAGAAGTGGCATAAACTGACTAGAATTGACCATCAAGGATAGTGGGTTCAAAATGTCATCTTTCCAAAAGGTCATGTTGATCGCTTTGTATCCCTAGGCGACAATGACACATATCCTCTAGATGTCGCTGCACACTGCTCAAGGTTGCGTTTGGTTCTCCAACAATTATTCTCCTCGTCTATGCTTTCCTTCTTGAAAAAGCATCTTTCCATAATTGATGATCTCTTAGATTGCCACTTGTCCTGCTATCATCGAGGAAGAAGGGACCCTCTTGGATAGTCGTTTTAGTTCTTTTATCCTGTATAATCTAAATGGTCAATTGGTTTTTCAAATAGATCAAATTCCTACCTCTTCTCGTTTCTATAAACTGTTAACTTGTTATTGTCTTCCTGTGTTTTCTCCAACCACTCTGCTATCTATAAATTCTCTTTTCTTTAAGTTCGCTCTATCAGTAAGTTTCTAGTCAGTAGTGCTTCTGGTCTTGCAAGGCCAATGGAGAGGGTACAACCTTCACCAACACAAAATGTAACACAACCGGTTAATACTACGACCGTCAAAGGTTTAGAGTGTTTACAGGCAAAGTTTTGGATTCCTGCAGACATAAAGGTGAGGATACCCCTTGAAAGGAGAGAGAATGTTCTCGACCAACAGGGGTGGTTTGCCTGTATGAGGCTGCCTTCCAAGCTGGTCTCCAACTTCATTTCCATCCTTTATTTGCAATGTATTGGAATGGTACCAACTATACCTTGCCCAGTTCATCCCAAATTCTTTGATCATCATAATAGGCTTTATCCTCATCTGTGAGGGTCTAAATATCTCCCCTTCAGCAAAACTCTTTGCATACTACCATCTAATTACATCCCAAGAGGATTGGTATTACCTTAGTCATCGATAAGAGTTGATACCAGAATTGTTATCAAAACTTCCTTCTTCCAAAAAGGGTTGGAAGAATAGGTACTTCTTTCATGCTACTTCCTACTTCGAAGGATATTCAATTCCCCATGGAGTGGAAGCAAATGCCTAAGGAAAAGTACAATCAACTCCGTAGGGAGGTGCCCATGCTTAAACCTAGTTGTCGACCTGTTTACCCTCAGGAGTGAGGCTCAACCCATTGATAAGTGTACTTTGATTGCGCTATTAAGTCTTGATGAGTCTAGAAATGCTGAATATAGTCCTAATTGTACCCCCTTCCTTGACCATATGCTTCACATTTTTCTATTCATGCCTTTTTCAGTGACATTCAGCTAGAAAGATCTTGAGAGATGGAAAATTATCCTCTCAGGTTCTCTACTCGGTACAGTTCCCTGGTGCCTCTAATAAGAGGGGGTGGAGCCCACCTAGGCAGTGTATTCAGGTAGGGGTAAGGTGGTCATTTCTGCCCCCTATGAGAGGAACTGGACGAATTGTACCTGGCAGGGAACCTGAGAGGATAAAGATCCCTTGAGAGAGCATCTTCCAAGAAGGCTAAGGGTGCGTCAAGAACGAACGAGAAGTCAACCTTGCAAGCCTCCCAGACTATAGGAGTCTTATTTCTGATCATCCCAAGAAGAAGAGGGCTTCTTCCGATTGTGAGGGGCCTGAATTGAATCACATAAAAGGGCCAAGTTGGCTTCACGTGATGTTGCCCCTAAGAGGGAGGGGACTACTGAAGTAGTCAGGAAAGAGGGGGAAGTTGCTAGATCCTTTGATAAGGGCAAGGATATTGCCCAAGATTTGGGAAGTAGTCGGACCAGTGGCACCCTCTGTGTTGTTGGAGCTTCAATGTATGCCGCACCCTCTGACCTAATACGAAGTGGTCCCATAAAGAGATCTGGCCTAATGATCGATGCTTAAAGGGCATGGATCTCAGACTACGAGGGTCCCAATACGATAAGAGATCAAGAACAATCCCAAGGAGAACCGAAAGATTCAAATGATGAATTTGTCACAACGTGGGACGAAGGAACTTTATCTCCTTGTGGACGCGGTCCTTTTTATGAGGGTCAGGGGTTCTTTTCCATAATGAGGGAGGAGGCTCTGTTCAACCCTTATGGAATTTGAAAGGGAATAATACCACCTTGTCGAATCCCAAGGTTAGCAACGAATCCATCCTGCAATCGAGGTTGCCTATTGACAAGAACGTTTTTTCTGCACTTGAGCAAGAGAAGCTCATTGAAGGAGGTTTTGACTTTTGACTACATATGCAGAGTGAGGCTTTTAGGAACAATTCTGTTTCCATACCTTAATTTCTTCTTTTCAGAATTTTGATGTCTCAATTTCTTTTCCATCTTGCAGGGTCACCTAGGTATGGTTGAAATCCTTCAGCGTTTTGATTCGTCTTTCTAGGAGGCAGATGATCTAGGAGGAGTGTAGACAAGAAGCCATACTGACATTGTCCAAAATAATTTTCCCATTTTGAAACGTAGCATGTTTTTCGGACACCAGCCTAGGCAGTTTAACCTTCAGTTTCATCGCCATCACTTAAGAAATTGTCTTACAGAGAAAATTACCCATACAAATAGGCCTGAATTTATCCAATGACCGAACCCCTTCAATTTTTTGAGTCAAAGTAATAAAATAAGTATTTACTAAATTCAGAAGAGAAAAAAAAATTCACTGTTGCAAAAAAATCACTAGACACCATCTCCCAACATCTTCTAAAAAAAGCACCTGAAAAACCATCTAGACCTGGAGAGCTATCCAGATCAAGGTCCGACACAGCAATTCCAATTTCCTTCGAAGAGGGAATCATCTTCAAACACATATTATCCACCTCATTAATTTCACCAGAAAAAAAAATCTAGAAGGTCATCATGAGAAGACAAGGGAACTTTTTTATGAAAGGATTCATAGAACCTAACCACATAATCAACAATATCATCCTGGTGAGAGATTACCTCAACATTCTCCTTTTTGAGAGACCGAATAGTGCTTTTTCCTCTACGAATTTGGTTCAAAAGGTGGCAAAATTTAGACTTCCTGTCCCCTTCTTTAAGCCATCTGATATGCGATTTTTCTGCCCATAATTTCTCATGTAGCTTTGTTGCCTTAGGCAGCGCCATCTTAGCATCAACCTCCTGATTAAATAGAATATCAGACATGCCATTCAAATCTATACTCGTCTCCACCTCCTTCCACTTAGCCACCACCTCATCAAGAGCCAGATTCATAATGGGAAAAGTAGATCTACCCTAGGACCAAAGAACCTATTTCAGACCTTTGAGCATTTTACAAAATCCAAGAATGGGGTTACCAACAATCTTTCCCTACCAATAATCAGCCACCACCCTCAAGAAATCCCCATGCTCCGACCAGAACTTGTGAAAACGAAATGGACAGTTAGCGGGTCAAGTAACACACTCAAAAAACATCAAAATAGGAGAGTGATCCGAAGCAATACAGGGCAGCACTCTCTAAGCACAGTCTTGAAACAATGATAACTAGTTTTGAGAGTAAAACCCTCTATCCAGGACCACTGAAACATTATCCCTCCTTCTATTATTTGACCAAGTAGAAAAATTTCCCTGAGGCGGGGCTTTGATCAACGAGCAAGAATCAACCATGGCCTAAAAATCTACTATCAAGTCGAGGTTGAAACAATCTGGGCCTCTTTTTTCATTGGACAGCAGAGCTGCATTAAAATCCTCCACCAAGCACCAAGGACATTGGTTGAGTAGCTTTCCTTCTCCTTTTTTCAATAAATAGGCTACGCAGCTGACTTGATTCCCAACGACCAGGTTGGGACTGTCCCTAACTTGTGGGTGGTTTGGAAACTTGGTTTGCAGAAGCCTGGCGTGATTTCTTCGTCAGATCATCAAATTTCTCTCTCTATGAGTTGGAATGGTCAATTGGTATTTATCTCAGTAGTGTATGCGAGTTGTTTTCGAGCAATTCGCAGAAACCTTTGGGTGGAGCTGACAAGCTTGAATGTGGTAACGGAGCCGTGGCTGGTGGTAGGAGATTTCAACGCCACTCTGTTGTCTAGTGAGAAGCGGGGCCCGGATGCTTTCTCAATGGGTTCGGCTCTGGAGTTTGGCGCTATGATTGACTCTTGCTCTCTGCTGCCTATTGACTCGTCAGGCAATAAGTTTACTTGGTCCAATAATAGGAGGAGGGGCCGGATGGATGCAGTCTTGGATCGGAGCATGTGCAATGCCAAGTGGTTGGAATTTTTCTAAGCGTGCAGTCAAAATGTTCTTCAGAGGGTGGCTTCTGATCACTCTCCGTTGCTCATCTCTTCTGGTCAGTTGGTTCATCCTAAAAATACCCCTTTCAGATTTCATAAATTTTGGGTCGACAGTCCAAATTTCTTGGAGGTGGTAAAGCAATCTTGGGCTCTCCCAATCAGTGGTACCCCCTTGTATATTCTTTGCCAGAAGCTCAAATGCCTCAAGCCTGTGCTTCGATCTTGGGCTCATGAAGAGTTCCCTAATTTGGATGTTGCGCTTAAAGAGGCCAAGGTGGTTCTAAAGGACGCCCAGGAGGCGTTGGAGGTCATTGGGGAGAATGATGTGTTGTTTGGGTTGGAAACGGATGCCAAAATGGTCTATCTCAATGCCTTGAAGAATTATGAAAAATTATGGCGTGAAAAATCTAGAATCAAGTGGTTGAGAGAAGGTGATCGTAACTCGAAATTCTTCCATGTCTCTACCTTGATTAAGAGATCTAAGGCTCAGATCCGTGCTCTTAAGAATAATGAGGGTGCTTGGGTGTCGGATCCGGGGGAGGTAGCTAACCTGATCTCGGACTTCTTTGAGAACTTCTATAAAGTTGTTCCCCTTGAGGAGCACTTGGACTTGCTTGATGTCATTCCCCTGCTGATTGGAGACAGGGATCTTTTGGTTTTGGACGCTGTGCCGGACTCTAGAGAGATCAAATCGGCTGTGTGAGACTTAGATCCTGATAGCTCGCCTGGTCCTGATGGCTTTCAGGGGGTCTTGTTCAGGCGTTGTTGGGAGATTATTGAGGTGGATGTCTGTTACTACCTTTTTCAAAGAAGATATTATTCCTAAAGGGGTAAACAATTGCTTTATCTCCTTGATTCCTAAGGTGGAGGGGGCTATGTCTCTGGAGAAATTTTGTCCTATCTGCATGGGGAACTTTGTCTGTAAAATCATTTCGAAGATCCTAGCCTCTAGACTTGGAGGATTGTTGCCTCCCCTGATCTCTGAGGAGCAAGGGACCTTTCAGAAAGGGAAAGTTATTTTTTCCAATATCTGTCTTGCTTCAGAGTTAGCTAACTTGATGCAAAAATCTGTTAGGGGTGGTGGCATTGGCTTGAAGTTGGACATCTGCAAAGCTTATGACTCCCTCTCTTGGGATTTCCTTTTCAAAGTTTTGAGAAAGTTTGGTTTTAGTGATCGGTGGGTGTCTTGGCTGCATCAGCTGCTCTCCTCTACCAGCATCTCAGTTTTGGTTAATGGTGGTCCAGTTGGTTTTTTTGGTGTGGAAAGGGGTCTGCGACAGGGTGACCCCCTCTCCCCCCCCCTCTCTTCATCCTAGCCGAGGAGGTGTTGTGTAGGGGTTTGAAAAGATTGGTGAAGATGTAGCAAGTCCTTCCCCTGAGAGGTCCTAAGGAGGTGGTTACCCTAGGACATTTATTATTTACTGACGATGCCTTTATCTTCGGTAATGGTTCTCTTAGGTATGTCTGAGTGTTAAAGGAGTTTCTAGAGAAATACCAAAGCTTCTCAGGCCAGAAGATTAATCTTGAGAAAAGCAAACTTTTTTGTGGAGCTATCATCCCCTCTAGAAGGCGTAGAATCTCGGACGTGCTGAATATTCCTTTATGTTCTCTCCCTACAAAATACTTGGGTGTGGATATCTTCAAAGGGAGGGTTACTTTGGCCATGGTCCTTCCTTTAGTGGATAAATTCAAAAGTAGGCTGTTAGGGTCGAAGGGGAAACTCCTTTCTCTTGCAGGTAGGGTGGAGCTGGTGAAATCAGTTATGCTTAGCATCCAGGTCCACAATTTTTCTATTTATTGGTGGCCTTCCTCCCTAGTGTCGCTTATGGAGAAATGAATTAGAAACTTCATTTGGTCAGGTGACATTATATCGAGGAAGCTAGTGGTGGTCAAGTGGGATCTGGTGTGTAAATCGAAACCTGAAGGTGGTCTGGGTATCAGGAAATTGAGAGATGTGGATACAGCCTTGCTCTGTAAATTGGTGTGGTCCATTAAGCATGAGAACACCTTGGCCAGTAAGTTCTTGCGTGGCAGGTTTATGGATGGCAGTGGGGACCTTAAAACCCCTTCCTCTCTCTCTTCCATGTGGCCAGGAATTAGAAGAGTTTGGTCAGTAGTGCAGTGCAATGAAAGGTGGATTGTGGGCGATGGAACTTCAATTAACTTTTGGAAAGATCACTGGTTTGGGTGTTCTTCGATTGCCAAGGCCTCAGGCTTGCCAGAGGGCTGGTTCCTTGACAAGAAGGCAAAAGTTTCAGGCTTCATTAAGGACTCCTCTTGGTCTCTCCCTCCGGTTCAAGCTGAGGTTCTAAAGAGGACTTTTGAAGATATCCGTAAAGTGCCCCTCCCCCCCTCCAAGGTTGCCGATGTGTGTTGTTAGGGTCCCTCCATTTCAGGCAATTTTAATTCTCGGCCTGCTTGGGATTGTGTTTGCAGTAAACACCCCTGCGTTCCTTGGGGTATGGTGATTTGGAACAAAGCCTTGCTCCCTCGCCACTCCCTCTTTGCTTGGAGATTGGTTCTTTGAAAAATCCCTACTCAGGAGGCTCTGTGCTTGAAAGGTTTCCATCCCACCTCCAGGTGTGTTCTTTGTCGTAGTGCTTCGGAATCCCTTTCTCATCTGTTCTTGAGCTGCGACTACTCTCTAGGCTTGTGGAAGTATTTCTTGAATATTTTTGGTGTTCATTGGCCGGATGTCTTATCTTATGAGGAGTTGTTAGCTTGGTGGTCTTCTAAAATTAAAGTGGTGCCTATGCCAAATGCTTGGATAGTTGGGGCTGTTCTTATCCCTTTTTTAATCTGGGGAGAGCATAATAGCAGATTGTTCGAGGCTAAAGAGAGGCAACCGGTAGCTTCCTTCAGTGCTTTGATCACCTCCATCAAGGAGATCGCTTTCTCCTTCAAACGGCCAGTGCTTAATCAACAGGATTTGCTGTGTGCCCGTCTCCTCCATATCCCTATTATTCCTCGTCCGCGGCAAGTTATTCAGGAGGTGTGGTGGAGTAGACCTCCAGCAGGCTAGGTAAAGCTGAATTCGGATGGGTGTTCTCTTGGAAACCCATGTAGGGCTGGGGGTGGTGGGATTTTGCACGATGACCATGCTATTCCCATTGGGGCTTATGGCATTTTTTTGGGAATTTCTACAAATTATTTGGCAGAGTTCTTGGCCATTCTCCATGGGATCCAACTTGCCAAGGAGAAGGGCATCAACCGTTTGTTGATTGAATATGACTCGGCGGCAGTTTGGATGGCTTTTCAAGGGAGGACCATTCCTTGGCAGGTGCATCAGTTGTGGCTCTCTATTTGGCCTTTCTTGAATTCTATTGATTGGAAGATAAGTCACTTCTTCCGTGAAGCAAACCATGTGGCAGATTTCTTTGCCAAATACTCGGCTAAAGGTGCTTGTACAGCTTTTTGGGACTTTGTCGTCCCCTCTTCTTTAAATGGCCTATTGTTAGATGATGCGCTAGGGTGGTAGAAATTCAGGTTTTGCCAGCTGGTTTGGCTTGGGTTGAGTGTCTTGTGTGAGGAATGTGTCCTCTCGTTGTGCTTGTATTTGCCTGGGTATGCCTGGTCTCTATCTCTTGTAATCTCTTTTTTGTTTTAATTCAATTTTTGCTGACCTTTAGGAAAAAAAAAACAAGGTCTAACCAAAGATCCCTCCTCATGGCACGAAAACAATTTGCATGGACAAAAGAGATAAGAACTATTTGGCCCAACCAATCCACCTCAACTGTAAATTGCTGATCAGACGAATAGAAAATTGAGGACCTATTCATGTTAGCTTTCCATATTACCCACAAATTTGGGCACCATTCCCTCCGGGAGTTGGCAATAACATCATCCGCAAAGCCAAGTTTATTGAAAAACAAAAAAGGAAATTTACCCACTTCAACCATCGGCTCTGCCAAGCAGATCACATCAGGAGAATGATCCGTTAACAGATTACATAAGGCTCTTCTACCAACAGCCTTCTTCACCCCCCTGATATTCCAGAAGAGAACCTTCATCAATACTTGGAAGAAGAAGCCTTGTCAGTCCTTTTAGACTGACGCTTATTCTTAGCTTTCTTAGGCAAGGCCTCTCCACCCTCTTTCACAAAAGGGATTCCCCTGGTTGTGGCATCAACCGCTTGAAATTCATAATATGAGTTCCAAGTTCTAACCATTCGTGATGATTCCGCAGCCGAAGACAAACCACCATGCGAGGCAGAGCCTCTACCTCCACCACCACGGCTAGAAGCTTCCTTAGGTCTTCCCCCACCCTGATCACTGTTGGATCCAGATCCTCTACTGCCGAGCTGCCCGGCAGGACCGTGCTGCCCAGACACGGTGTTGCGCACAAAGACCGCCTTACCCCCACTCGGGCAAGGCGTTTGGGTAGGGGTAAGGTGGACATTGTGTGCAGTACCGTATCTGGGCAGCACGGTCCTGCTGGGCAGCTTGGCAGTAGAGGATCCAAAATACCGCCCACACCATGCAGACCTTGAGAAGCAAGAATCACGTCATTCACTCCAGGCATCAACGAATCCTCCATAATATGGTCGCACCCCTGGTCCGTGCCTACTTCAGAACCACCCTCAGAGTCAGAAATGTCCTCCTCCTCTCAACTCAAAACAGGGTCCAAACCTGACCCAACTTTAGCCAAGTTGCAAGCCGGGTTGGATCCAGCCAAGTCACAAAGATCCACAATCAGATTTATATTTCCAAGCACTGAAGATTCAAAATTTGGGGCTTGAAAGGCATGAGATCGTGGATGGCCCATGAAGCCACGTGATTGGGACCAACATGGGAAGGTCCCAAAATAGGAGCGGTCTTTTGAGAGGGAATCAAAGCAGTATTTTCTATAGAATTAGAAGGAGAAATCGCCAGATTATTCTCCACTATAGCACGATTCTAGGGATGTACCTCACCCAAAATGCAAACACCATCATGTGGGGATCCTCCACCAAGAGCAGCCTGAACTGGCGGAGCACCACCTAGATTTGATTAAGCACCACCACCGACACCGCTGCCACAAAGTTCACCACCACCCTCTGTTGCCTGAGCAGGCTAAGAACCATCACCGAGAGCAGCCTAATCACCTCTACGAGCAGCAGCATTTTGAGTAACCAACGCACCTCCATGAGAACTTCCACCACTTGAACCGCCCCTGCGAGGAGCAACTTCAAACCGAGCCAAAACCGGCCTTGGTCTCACATCCTCCCCACCCTGTGATGCTCTGGGGTGCCCCTGGTTAAGACCCCCACGGGCAGCCTTGGCTTCATCTTCCTACTTCGACCTATAACCAGAACTAACATGGCCCACCTTCGTACAATAGCCACACCAGTCAAGCTCGTCTTCATAAATAGCAAACTGCTTAGAGTAAAATTGTTCCTTAGACCCCGGTTGCTTGCGCTCAACTTAGAATTCATAAATTGTGGAAAAAGGAGAGTCCTCTACCCCCACCAAAACCCAAGCAAAATGGCCCATAGCCTTTTTATGAGTATGCCTGTCCAGAGCCACAGGCCGGCCAATCACCTTTGCCATTGAGAGGAAGACATTTTCATGCCAATACTCGAAGGGGAGATCCGAAAACCTTACCCATACGAGCTTCATGTCAACATGTTAGTCATGGATACAGAAATTCAGCTTTCAGCATTGAAACCGAATCTGTTTCTTGCCAAACCTCACAGGAGACCTTCTCCACATCTAGGACATGTCACTTTGCAACGAGAATTGAAAGACCACATACCCCTTGCCCAAAGCCATCATAGTCATCCCCCCCCTTCAAGGACCAATGCTTCCTCGCAACTGCACGGAGAGCATCCAAAGATCCAAGACGAATGTTAATCTGACCAATTAGAGAAAATTGAAACATTGCCAGACTTTGCTCGTAATCCGCTTGAGGAATGATGATCCTCATAATGTTTCCAGCTTGAATAGGAGATGTAACGCATCAATATTCACCTTGCTAGGGCCTCCTACCGTCGCAACATAAGAAGGTTTAGCAATCCCAACAGCTCCTGCCCCTCCCTTCCCATCATAGGTTCTTGCATCTGAATCTCCACCCAAACTACCTTGATCCTCTTCCCCAGAAACTGATTCATCATCACCAATAACCACTCCTCTCCACATCCTCTCACTCTCTCCCTAAAATAGAGAGTGAGAGAAGTGTAAAGCTCAAGATTGCCATTGTTGAGTTTGGGGATTTCGATCAGTTCTTGGCCAAAACTCTAATCCTCCAAGGCCACACTGTCATGGCCTACTCTCGATCCAACAACTACACTGCTATTGCCTCCAATTTAGGGGTTTCCTTCTACTCTGATGCCCATGACCTCTATGAAGAGCACCCTAAAATCGTCCTACTCTGCACTTCCATAATCTCTGAAGCTGTTTTTCTCAATTGAGGTCTTTGAATCCTCTCTTCTTCTTTGGCAATCTGACGGTTCAGGAATTTGATGTCTCCTCTACTTGGTGAGTAACCTTGCTTCTCAGACTCAGTAAAGATAGAATAGTTGTTTGTTTGTTTGTTTGTTTGTTTGCTTGCTGGATTTAATTAATTGGGCTGCCAAGTAGTCAAGTTTTTTTTCTTCCGCTAAACAGTCATATATATATATATGGCCATGAACAAGTACATGCCATAAACAACTACCAACAAGTAACAAACTTTTACCCAAGACCTACCTTCCCCGACCTACAAATTGAAGCTCGAGGACAGTTCAGCCAAGCCTCTTACCAGAGCGGCATCATCTTTGAATGGAACATAGATGGCATATCAGAATACAACATTGTTAACAAGCTCCAAGAAATGACAATGGTAAGCAATGCTTATCGCATCAAGACTGTTTCTGACCGTGCGGTTGCAGAGTTAACTATCTCTGGCTTCACAGGTCAATTAAAAGGATGGTGGGACAATGTCCTCACCAACAACCAGAAAGATGACATTCTCTCTTCAGTACAGACTACTGAAGATGGAATCCTTATCCTTGATCAAGACCAGCAACCTGTTGAAGACGTTGTTTCTAGGCTTATCTTCAGCATAGCCCATTACTTCCAAGAAGACCCATCTAGACTTAAAGATAGAACTTTTGAACAACTCACTAACTTAAAGTGCAGAAAACTGCAGGACTTTAAGTGGTATAAAGACACATTTTTAACCAAGGTCCTGACCAGAGAAGATGCAAATCTTCCTATTTGGATGGAAAAGTTCTTAACTGACCTTCCCGTCCTCTTATCTGAAAAGATAAAACAAAGACTTAGAAAAGAACACAACAATCAAATCTCGTATGACCAACTAACTTATGGTCAGTTAATTAACACTGTGCATGAAGAAGGTTTAGCCATCTACACTGATATCAGACTTAGCAAACAAATCAAGCAAGACGACAAGAAATTCAAAAATGAATTAGGAAGTTTTTGTGAACAATTTGGGTTTGGAATCCTTAAACCTCCTTCTTCAACACATAAACATGACCACCGAAAGGCTCACAAATATAAAAAATACAAAAGGTTCAAAGAAAAAACTACAGAACCTATGTTCTATAAGAAGCCTACTAATAACAAATTCACTAAAAGACCTTTCATGAAACCTTATCAACCAACCAAACTGACCACTAACAGAAGCTGTTTTAAATGTGGCAAACATGGCCACATTGCCAAATATTGCCGTGTGGCTAACAACGTCAATTCTCTTCAACTCAGTGAAGACAGAAGACCCAAATATTCAAAATCTTGGCTCAAACAGATTCTGAGCAAACATCAGATGATGACCAAGTTAACCAAATCCAGAAGTCCTCCTCTTTAGCCGAATTTTCTGAAGCAAACTCTGACTTCACCCCTTGTCAATGCTTAAACTGCATTGTTGATAAGTCTTGTGATGAAACTAGAAGTCTAAACATGATCAGAGCAAATCATACCAGCCCTTCTATTAATCCGATGTTAGATTATATTGATACGTTAGAAGATCCTGTTTTACAAAAAGAATACCTTGAGCAAATGAGAGAAACTCTCAAAGCCCATTCTAGTCACACCCAAACTTATGACTTAAACAAAATTTTTAAAAAGTTTGACAAACCAACGACCATTCCACAAGTTGATACCTCAATAAAAGTCCGTAACCTTGAGATCACAACTGCTGATCTTAAGCAAGAAATCAAAACCATTAAATCAGAATTAGCACTTTTAAAAAGAGAAATTCAAAAGCCTAGCCAACAACTGCCCGACCCTATCACTACACATGAACAAACCGATAACCAACAGACCTACGTTGATGTAATCCAGGACATCAATTGCCATAATTGGTATATCAACATCACTCTAGTAGTCTCATCCTCTTTTAAGATTACTACTATGGCTTTAGTTGACTCAGGAGCCCCGCTAAACTGTATAAATGAAGGACTAATTCCCACTCAGTACTATGAAAAGACTAAACAGAGACTGACCGCAGCCAATGGGTCAGGCCTCAAAGTCAATTATAAAATTTCAGATGCCCACATCTACAAACAAGGAATCTGCCTTAAACAAGCCTTCATTCTTGTACATGATTTAGATCAAAATGTTATCCTAGGACAACCATTCCTTGAATTAATAAAACCTTTCAAAACCTCAGATCAAGGAATTCCCACTAAAGCACACGGAAAAAAGATCCTCTTTGACTTTATTGAACCTGCCCATACTAAGCAAATCAATAAACTCAAATCTTTAGCAATTTTTGAGGATAAAATAGTCAATAGGATTGCATGCAAAACGCAACAAATTGCATTCCTAAAAAATGAAGTTTCTCATAAAAGAACTGCTGAGATGTTAACAGAAAAACATTTACAACACCAAATTTGCCAACTTCGCAAACAATTCGAACAACACCTTTGTTCAAAATTCCCTGATGCATTTTGGCATCGGCATAAGCATTATGTCAAGCTCCCTTATGCACAGGATTTTTCTTAAAAGAATATTCCAACCAAAGCCAGACCCATTCAAATGAATGCTGAATTGGTCGAAACTTGCAAACAAAAAATAATAGACCTCTTAAAAAAGAACCTGATCCGACACAACAAATCTCCTTGGAGTTGTGCTGCATTCTATGTAAACAAAAATGCTGAAATTGAACGAGGCACCCCTCACCTTGTTATCAATTACAAACCCTTGAATGAGGTTCTACAATGGATCAGATACCCCATTCCAAACAAAAAAGATCTCCTCCAGAAGATTTATAAGTCCACTATCCTCTCAAAATTCGACATGAAGTCTGGATTTTGGCAGATCCAAATTGCCGAACAAGATAGGTATAAGATAGCATTTACTACACCTTTCGGCCACTATGAATGGAATGTCATGCCATTCGGCCTGAAGAACGCACCAAGTGAATTCCAGAATATCATGAATGATATCTTGAATCCAGTTGGCCACTTTGCAATTGTCTATATAGATGATGTTCTCATCTATTCCAGTTCCATTGAACAACATTTCAAGCATCTCAAACAATTTTTCCAAATTATCAAACATAATGGATTAGTCTTATCAAAAAAAAAAAAAAAAAATGGACTTATTCCAAACCAGAGTCCGCTTTTTAGGACATAATATTTATCAAGGCACTATCATCCCCATTGATAGAGCTATTTCTTTCGTAGACAAATTCCCTAACCAAATTTTGGAGAAAAAACAACTCCAAAGGTTCTTAGGAAGCCTAAACTATGTTCGTGACTTCCTACCTTACATCAGCAAGATTAGTGAGCCTTTGTATCTAAGGCTTAAGAAGACTCCTCCTGCCTGGTCTGATGCCCAGACCCAAGCAGTCAAACAAATTAAAAGAATTGTCAAGGACATCCCCTGCCTAAATCTTGCAGATCCGGATGCACCCAAAATTGTTGAAACTGATGCCTCTGACTTAGGTTATGGCGGCATCCTGAAATAGGTTTCTGATCATAAGGAGCAATTAGTTCAATTTACCTCTGGAAATTGGAATCACGCACAAAAAAACTACAGCACTATCAAAAAAGAAGTTGTATCCATTGTTTTGTGCATATCCAAATTTCAAGGTGATTTATTAAACAAAAGGTTTTTAGTTCGTGTTGATTGTAGTGCTGCAAAACATGTTTTGAAAAATGATGTTCAAAACATTGCATCCAAACAGATTTTTGCACGATGGCAAGCCCTTTTATCAAGTTTTGATTTTGACATTACTTATATTAAAGGAGAACTAAATTCTATCCCTGACTTCCTCACCCCGTGAATTCTTATAGGGCCAAAGTCAGAAATCCATCAGCCTTATAGAGATGACTCCCCCTAAGGAGTCCACCTCTTCCAATTCCCTGATAAAATCAAGTGCCAGCTATGCTAAACCCAAGCTCACTCCTTTCAACCAAATTGCTCTGACAAACGTTTCTAAGCAAGTCCAACCCAGTTCATCCTATGCTCATACAGTGGTATTAGGATCTTCTTCTACCAAGTCCATTATTCGAACCCAACGTACCAATCACACTGCCTAGTCTAGCTATAAGAGCCAGTACATCCAAAAGAAATGCTACCAAGATGTATTTGTACTTGACCGACAGTCCCTCAATTATTGCAATACTCCTTCTGAGGTGCAAAGAAATTTTTTTATTCTGGATGGCAATTTTACCAATCCCATCCCCTCAATAGTCAAGAATTCTTTGAGTTCATTTTGGTCAATACTGGTTCGATCACGATCAAACAGAATTTGACAAGCATGATCCTAGCCTAGTAACTCATACATCCGTTACCATCAATAAGGTTCTCTCTTTGAAGGATTGGGGAACTCATCCTTTGGCCATCCAGCAGTTTACCCAAACCTATCAACCCCAAGACTACCATTATTTTGATTATATAGATGCATGGCGTCATGCTTTCTTATATCAAAATAGCAAGAACTGCCATTCCTGGTTTTTCTATTTCAATTACAAGTTCACAGGCCACCTCCCACATTGGTTCACACAATGGTGGGCTACCTATGGCCCAATCCAAGAAATCTTAGCTCCACAAATTCAAGAAGCCTTTGATATTTTTTGCAAACACTCCCCATCAGTCCTTGAACAACCCGACCTTTTACAGTTTTTCCTCCATTGCCGTCTCGCCTGGATTATGTACTGGGATTATGAGATTTCCCGGCAAACAGAAGTGGGCTGGAGTATTCCAGTCTTATCAAGAATTTTCTTTGTTAAGTGGTGGGATAGCTATGACATTAGCAAATGCAGCAAAGAATCCCTAATCAAGAACCTTACTGGTCTTTAACCGGTCCCCAAGATTACCGACAGTAGTAGAAGCTCCACATCCCTTAAATCCGAGCGGCAAGCTCTGAAAGCCAAGCTTGCAGCCCTTGGCCCTGACAGTGATTCAGAACCTGAACAAGACATACCAGACCACATTAGCATGAGCTCTTTGGCACATCATCTTCACACTGGCCAATTTGCCCAAGACCCAGAAGTTCAAGATTCTGAAGATGGAAATTCCGACGGTGAGACCTCCTTTGTTGCGGCCTCCCCTCGCACCAGAAATCAAGTTATCCGGGCCCAACAACGCCAAGCTACTCAGCAGTCTGGTCATAGCAAAGGGAAAAACAAAAAACATTCAAAATAAGGTTATTTTCCAGACCTTGATGTTGGGAAAACGTCAGCCATGACGTCATCAAATAAATGGCATTGCAAGTGACACGTGGCAAAAAGACATGTCCCTGTTACTATCCTAGGTTTGGATAGTCAAGCCACTACTAGGCCCATTTAAATATGGTATAACCAGTGTTTGGTTCATATGGGGAAAACTGTATCCTTCTGGATACTTGGAATACCCTGATGACCATTCCTTTCACTATTTTTTGTCAAAAACACTATTTATGAATAGTAAAATTGACTTTTTGAATAGTTCCAAGTCTCTTGGGTCTGTCGGATTTTGCCGACCTGACGACCCGTTTCCAAAAACGTCTCAAGACCACGACAATTTTACTTTCGGTGCCTTTTGCCTCACAAGTCAAAAAGATTTCAACATTCCACTACAGCCCATGTGATCCCCAGATTCCTTTCGGATAAGGTTCACTTTCGGTGGAACGCAGCAAGCCTTCTATAAAAGTCCCACTTCGTCTTCCAAGAGGAGGAGAATTTGAGAGAAACCAATAGTGCAGTCCTCTACAACTCATCTCTTTCGAAGACTTCATCATCACTAGGAACTAAGTAGTTCCTCAAGATTTTTTGATTTTTTTATGTAATCTTCCAAAGGAGAGTCTCCGATGGTTGATCATCAAGCAGCCCTCTAAGCTTTTCTCTTAAGCTTACCCAGTGTTTACCCAACAGTACTTGTAAGTCACCCCTTTTCCAAGTTCTTTGTCTGTATCAAGTTTCCTCATGCATATTTGGCCGGCACAGCCGCCTCTGTATCAAGTTTCCTAGTCTTTTACTCTTTTTATGCAACAAGTTTTCTTTAAGTTCCCTTTAATACAAGATTTATCAAATTTTACTTGCATAATTTTGCATAATTTTCATATTTATTTGGTCAGCACAGCCGCCTACTTGATCACAGCAGAAGACTACCTGCAAAACGGTAGATCGCTGAGGGTTACCCCCTCTGAGTGTGTTAAAGGATCCATACTGGATCAGCAGCACCTGCTTGCACCCACACAAGTATTTACAATTATTTACATGTTTATTTTAGTTTTCTTCACACACAGACCGCACAATTGTTTGATTCGATCCTTATATATATATATTAAAATGAGAAAAAGAGTACAATCAAAACTAGAAAAAACCAGAAACACAAAACAAGAACTGCCAAATGATAACCCCACCTACGACATTGCCATCAGCAGAGGATCAAAAGCAGGCTAACAACAGAACACAAAAAGCCAAACTAATGCTACTGAAATGTTGATCTTCCCTGGGCATCAAATTTGAGATCCTCATCAACCGACGATGGCCAAGAATCAAGTAGTTAGGTATTTAAAAAGAAACCTTGAATTATGGTTGTTGAAATGGTATAGAGATGTGCCTTGGTGGTTTGCTCACAAGTTGGATTTGGTTTTTTATCAAATGGGTTCTGGTGAAACTAGCTTTGAAGAAATCACAAGTATCTTCGAAAGAGATGAAGAGAAAGTGTTGCCTTCCAAATGCAAACACATATAATGAATTAATGTATGGTTTTGTGATTCTGAAAATTTGGATTCAGCTCTTGGTTTGTTTCATGATATGCAAATAGATGGGATCAAATCAACATTAATTTTCTTTGTTGCTGAATTTTCAATTCACTTCAAGAACATGGACCTGAACAAAGTGCAAGCACTATTCATTGTTGCCGAATTTCTAGCCAGCAAAACCAACAACCACTTGGAGCGCTCTGTCATTATCTCTTCCTTTGCAATCATTTTTGCAAGAACGAGGCATAGTTCTGTCTTCTTCCTATTGGCTATGTTGGGTAGCCCACAAGGACATTCATCACCTTTTCTTTGAATGTCAATTCTCTTTTACAATCTCAAAAGAAGTAATTGGGAAGCACTCCTTATCTTCGTAAAAGATTCTTTCATATGAAAGGGAATGGCAGTGAATAAAAAATAATCTCCATAGGAAATCCTACTGTAACAAGATGGAAAAGCTTGCATTCAGTGCAGTGATTTATCATATATGAAGGGAACGCAACCTTATAAAATGGATTTCCAAAACCAGGACATTTTCCAAGATTAGGGATATCATCTACTACGAAGTTACAACTAAGATCAATCATTATATCGGCCCCTGGGTTGAATCCCTAAGGTGTTGGATTTTGTGTCCATCAAACCCAGTTCGGTCCGGTTCAATCTGGTCTTATTTTGTATTAAACTTTTATACATTTTGGTTTAATATTATCACATGCGATATAAATTTTTTGAGCATTACGTGTCCGTAAGTTTTACTTAAAATGGTAGTCACGACTAGGGTTTGGACTGGGCACCCTTATCATATGGTTGTCGCATTGGGTATGCCTAGACATGTGATGTCAGGGTACGAATGCGAGTACTCACATGATCGATGTGTGTATTGGCGAAGAATCTACTTTGTCGATTCCCTCATGTATTACTGCCAGATGTAGGAAGAGATAGACATGTGTCACCGACACCCTTTACCTGAGGGAACCCTATCGCTACAAAGTGTGATCGCATTCTTTAGTTCATCAATGACAAAGACTCAAGTGAGTCAAAGCCGGTGTTCTGGGAATGCGTGAATACTTTGTGAGTGAAGGAGTTACTCAACATGGTTACCACTGCCCAATTGGGGAACACCAAGATTGAGACTGTCTGTGTATGGTCGGATCGAAATCTAAATCCAGTGCCGTTTTAGAAATGGTTTTTGCAAAATCTATTTTACATAAAATAATGGCTTATATATAATTATTTGAATAAATTATTTTATCGAGTTTTGCGGAACCCGATCAGATACACAGACACTCTTATATGGACATGTACTATGGAATGGGGTTTGGCAGTACAAGTGTACATGCCCTAGATTCCATAATGAAGGTGTTGATTAGTGGGGGGGTGTACATGATAATTTATTAGCATGTAGGGAGCTATTTAGAATTTGTTAAAATAATTGGTTCTTTATTTAATTAATGGATATGGTGCTAATTATAATTATCCATAAATTTAAATAAAGTAATTAATTAAATCATTCCCTATTAGATTCTGCTTCTTCACCAATTAGAAGCACTTTGAGTTTAAACAGAACTGCCAAACAAAGAGAGAGAGAGTCAGACTCTCACTGGGTTTTATCTAAATCCATCTAGGGTTTTAATTAAACCCTATTATTATATAAGGGGACCAAAACGCAGAGGGGGCACACAGTCTCCACGTTTTCTGGCTGCCCCCTCTTGGATATGTTTTGATCTCTCTCTCCCTCTTGTGATCTCTTCTTCTTCTTCTTGTTTCTCTCTACTGTGATTGAGAGTTAGGGTTTTAGAAACCCAGATCTGTGCTTGAAGAACTGAAGAGCATCTAAGATTGGCTTGAAGGACCTTGGCTGCACCATTGGAGGTTCAAATCTGTTTACTTGGAGTGCTCATTGGAGGAAGAACCATTGTCTATTGGAGGAGCAACACTTGAGGCTCATCAGGTTAGCAATTCTTTATCAATTCCTCTTGATTTTAATTATTAATTATTTATGGGATGCGAAAGAAACCCGAATCGATTTGTTTCAGCTGCGTATTCGGATATGGGATGAATCCCTCTTTCAATGCGATGGATTAGAGATGATTGAACTGGGCATTGGTTTGTCATACCAAACCCTATTAGGGTTCCTGTAGGGCACCATCGGCGACCGTGGTTAACCCTAAAATTGAAAATAGGGTGCCCATGCCACATTAGGGCGCCCTAGGGAAACCTTAGGGTTCCCTAGGGACAACCCTGGAGTTCCCTAAATCAAGAATCTTGAAGTATAAAGTTTATTGGTTTACCAAGGTGAACCGCCCTGATCCCATGGACCGTAGTTTGAACTACATAAGGAACCACCAAATTGCTACTTCTAGGAACCTCCCTATCCCATCCTACAAGGTAGTGTGATGGTTCTTATTTTTTTCCTGTGTTTTTTTTTCCATTTGGGGGCTGTTATTCTTCCAGGCTTATTGAATATACATTTGTTATAAAAAAAAATAAAAAAAACTCTAGCAATGGAAGAAAAAATATATTTTCATGATGGGTTCAACTAGGATAGGGAAGTCCAAACTTGCAATATTTCGTGCAACTAAATTCCATGCGGAGGTAATTAACTATGATAAAATTCAAGTCTACAAGGGTTTGGACATTATACTAAACAAAGTTAATAATCAAGAAGATACGCTAGCTATGTTCCACAAAACCTATTGGGAATCTTAGATTCAATGGAACTCATGGTCATAGAGATGTGAAGATCCTTTCAATCAATAATGGGTTCCATCATGGTGATGTAGTGAGATCTCACAACATTCTAGGTTATATCTTGGCCAGTTAATCAATATGTAGATCGCAGTGATTGACTATGTTGCTACCAGAGCCTCTCTGGATTTCTTCATCCATGTATTTGTACCATAGGGCTGAATGCTCCATAACCTCCGGTAATAACTCAAAACCCAAAGTATCAATCCATTTCAAAGTTAGAGGTGAGCGTGTTCGAGTAACAACCACGAATGGAGGCTCTGATCAAAACCATCCTTGAGAAGAGATCTCAAGAGTGGCTAGAGCAAATATTCTACATTGACTTCCCTTTCCTGCTTAACCCTCGAATCAGTGAGTACTTCATCCATGATATGCTTACACAGATAGGAATGCCTACAAACACCATTGAGGATCTGAAACAACAGATATCCTCCTATGCTCATGGAGTACCAAAGCACTAGTTTCGAAGTGGAAGTCCCTCATCGGATCACTAGAAGAAGAAATTGGGAGTCCTTTCCCAATTGAAGTATAAAAGTATTAAAGAAAAGTTAATAAAAATTGCAAAGGGTACCAGAAATAATGGAAAAATAAAAAACGAGAGAGAAATTTGTTTAGAACGTAAGTCTAATGAAATACTCACTCTAAAATTGGGTAAATCGTTGATCCAATGTAACTTGCCTCTATCAACTTTACATGCTTTTGAAACTCTATCTGCTGGTAAGGTAGCATTGGTTGTCTTGATGTTCATTTTGAGTTTTTTAACTGAACCAAGAATTAAAAAAACAACTTTAGTAATATTCCTAATTCTTCAAGCAAATACATCTCTTTTGTAGACAAAACAATGGTAAACACACACACACAAGAGAGAGAGAGAGAGAGAGAGAGAGAGAGAGGTACCATCTCCTACATATGCTGCATTTGCAAGCTACCTAAACATTTCAAGCTTAGGTTCCACAAAGTATATGGGTGAACTTGAGTAGCAAAAACTATCGGTTTGTTGATGGTGACAACAGTCCTTTAAGGAGGCATGGGGACTGAAGGTGGTTTAGGCTACTAAACCTGATGAGTAAGCCATCTCGCATGAGTACCTTTTATATAGGAGTAGAAAGTGGTTACCAGACCATATCGTATCAAAATCTTTTGAAATCCTACCTTACCCTTTTTTTGGAAAGTATGATTTATGTTTGTCTATACTTAAGATCTGAGGAAATATTTTTTGGGTTCTTACCTTACAAATTTTGGAAAAATATTATTTTGATTTCTTGGCTTTAAGATCTGAGGAATGTAGTTCTTCAATGATAAACCCACCTTATCTTTTTTGGTAAAATTATTATATTCATCGACATTAAATCCAAGGAAAGTGGTAAACAACTAACCAATGTGCTAGTTTCTTCAACCATATGCTCTAAAATCTATTGAAATCTTACCTACCCAGTAGAATATGATTACTTTTGTTGTTAAGATCTAAGGAACGATCTTTGAAAATTACTTGGTAGTTTTTGTGAAAAATAGTTTTATTCATTCAATTTCAGATCCGAGGAATGTTGTTCTTCAATGCCCACAATATTCCATAAAGCTACCGAGCCCACCTTACCTTTGTGTGAGGACTATGGATGAACGCAGGATCACCACGTGCCCTCCACCTCACATAGGAGATGTGAATGAGGTGAATCAAAGCATAGAGAGTAGGTGTTAAGCATCATAGTTAAAGAATGGGAATAAGTTTGGGTCAAGCACGGCAGCCTCCACCTCGCTAACAGGTTCTGTTCTAAATCAGAATTATTTCAAATTTACCCTTGTAAGCCACGCATCACTACCACCACCTCCATCATCCATCGTGATTGTTCCTCTATAGCAACCCATTTGCAATTGCTGCCTCCTAGAGTAGGGCCAAGGTCTCATACATAATATAAAACGACTCCACGGTCTAGGGAAGGTGTTAGGCACTGTAGTCCGCTCGATAAAAATTGTTCTCCATATTATTTGGCTAAATTAAGTATAATACATGCATATATATATATATATATAAGTTTTGGATATGAAAACTATTGTGTGTTGTGTGTTTGAGTGTACTAACATGTGTAATAATGTGCTTAATGATACCCAAGCCTCTGAAGAGGTACAATTGAAGGACAATACATGTTGATTGAATGAAGAACTACTGAGGACGGTCTTCCACAAGAAGAAGGGCCTTCCATCTACTTTTTCCTTCTCCTTCTCCTAAAAGTTATTAATTTTTTAAATATGACCTTCCTTGTACTCCCCTAATACCCTCACCCCTGCCCCCCTTGCCACACCCTCTACACTCCCTCCCTTGTATTTAACAGGACCATATATATATATATATATATATATATATATTATGGATTACAAAGATCCCATGTGATATAGAATTGGGATTCTATTCCCACGTCAAGGTAACCTATACAAATAGAAACTGAGTTATGGTAGGATTCTACAAGGAAACCACAGGCAGATTGGGTACCGAATATCTACAAGGAAACCACAAGCTCAGGGCTCACATTGAACCACCTCTCACGCAAACAGCCGAGACCACACGCTGTCTATCCAAGAAGTTTTTTATTTTCCCACTATCAACTGAATATCTAGTCTCCCTTTCCAATATGGAAACTAGATATTCGGTACCCAATCTGCCTACGGTTTCCTTGTAGAATCTTATCATAACTCACAGTTTCTATTTGTATAGGTTACCTTACTTAAGAGTTTCTATTTGTATAGGTTACCTTAATGTGGGAATAGAATCCCAATTCTATAACACATGAGATCTTTGTAATCCATAATATATATACGTATATATATAAATACAATAGCCTAACCATTCATGGTTAAGGCATTTAGTGCAGTCTCTTTAGTGCAGTCTCTTCAATATTGTGTGTTGTGTGTTTGAGTGTACTAACATGTGTAATAATGTGCTTAATGATACCCAAGCCTCTGAAGAGGTACAATTGAAGGACGGTCTTCCACAAGAAGAAGGGCCTTCCATCTACTTTTTCCTTCTCCTTCTCCTAAAAGTTATTAATTTTTTAAATATGACCTTCCTTGTACTCCCCTAATACCCTCACCCCTGCCCCCGCTTGCCACACCCTCTACACTCCCCTCCCTTGTCCTCCATTGAACCACCTCTCACGCTAACAGCCGAGACCACACCCTCTACACTCCTCTCCCTTGTATTTATATATATATATTATGGATTACAAAGATCCCATGTGATATAGAATTGGGATTCTATTCCCACGTTAAGGTAACCTATACAAATAGAAACTGAGTTATGGTAGGATTCTACAAGGAAACCACAGGCAGATTGGGTACCGAATATCTACAAGGAAACCACAAGCTCAGGGCTCACATTGAACCACCTCTCACGCAAACAGCCGAGACCACACGCTGTCTATCCAAGAAGTTTTTTATTTTCCCACTATCAACTGAATATCTAGTCTCCCTTTCCAATATGGAAACTAGATATTCGGTACCCAATCTGCCTACGGTTTCCTTGTAGAATCTTATCATAACTCACAGTTTCTATTTGTATAGGTTACCTTACTTAAGAGTTTCTATTTGTATAGGTTACCTTAATGTGGGAATAGAATCCCAATTCTATAACACATGAGATCTTTGTAATCCATAATATATATACGTATATATATAAATACAATAGCCTAACCATTCATGGTTAAGGCATTTAGTGCAGTCTCTTTAGTGCAGTCTCTTCAATATTGTGTGTTGTGTGTTTGAGTGTACTAACATGTGTAATAATGTGCTTAATGATACCCAAGCCTCTGAAGAGGTACAATTGAAGGACAATACATGTTGATTGACGAAGAACTACGAGGACGGTCTTCCACAAGAAGAAGGGCCTTCCATCTACTTTTCCTTCTCCTTCTCCTAAAAGTTATTAATTTTTAAATATGACCTTCCTTGTACTCCCCTAATACCCTCACCCCTGCCCCCGCTTGCCACACCCTCTACACTCCTCCCTTGTCCTCCATTGTATTTCATATATCTATACTCCTCCCTTGTATATATATATATATATATTATGGATTACAAAGATCCCATGTGATATAGAATTGGGATTCTATTCCCACGTTAAGGTAACCTATACAAATAGAAACTGAGTTATGGTAGGATTCTACAAGGAAACCACAGGCAGATTGGGTACCGAATATCTACAAGGAAACCACAAGCTCAGGGCTCACATTGAACCACCACTCACGCAAACAGCCGAGACCACACGCTGTCTATCGAAGAAGTTTTTTATTTTCCCACTATCAACTGAATATCTAGTCTCCCTTTCCAATATGGAAACTAGATATTCGGTACCCAATCTGCCTGCGGTTTCCTTGTAGAATCTTACCATAACTCAGAGTTTCTATTTGTATAGGTTACCTTAATGTGGGAATAGAATCCCAATTCTATAACACATGAGATCTTTGTAATCCATAATATATATACGTATATATATAAATAGAATAGCCTAACCATTCACGGTTAAGGCATTTAGTGCAGTCTCTTTATTCAATATGGTATATAGAGCACCTTCACGCTCCACCGAGCTCTAAATTTTTTTTTTCTCTTCGCTGTGGTTAATCCTCCCCCATTGATAACCTCCATGTTCACCTCTAATAATCTTCCCACCGCCCATCACTTTCTTTCCATCAAACTATCCACTAAAAATTACCTCTACTAGAAAGCTCAACTTGTCCCCCATCTGAAGGGCCAAAAACTATTCGGCTTCCTCACTGGCCCGATCCCTCATCAAACGGATCCTACTCATGCTGAAGTTTGGGACCAACAGGATGCCTCTCTCATGAGCCTTCTTATTCTTCTCTCGATGCTGATGCCATTGGCCTGGTTATTGGTAAAGACACCAGCAAGGAAATCTGGGACACTTTGCATGAAAACTTGAACGGTGCTTCCACCACCCGTCTTCTGTCGCTGCACATTGCTCATCAAGAACTGATTCACAAACCCGACGAATCGGTTACTCAGTTTCTCCATCGTGCCAAAGGAATTTCCGATGAACTTGCGGCGGGTGGTTCTCCTCTTTCCACTACTGATTTCAATAAACACATATTCCGCTCCTTGCGGTCTAATTTCAAGCCACTAGTTCCTTCTCTAATGCGTGGTGCTGAACCAATCTCGTACACCGAACTGCACAGCCTGCTACTGAGTTATGAGTTCCTCAATGGAACCACCACTGCCAAACTCTCTCTGGCTGAATCCCCTATATCCACGGCTTCTCCTACTGTCAATCTTGTTCAACAGGGTAGCACCACTGCCCCCTCTACAGGGTATTCTACCTAGGGCCGTGGTGCACCTCGTGGTCGTTGGGGCCGTGGCGGCAGTCGTCGTGGTTGTGACAGACGTGGTGGCCGCAGTTATCAGCAGGGCAATCTCTACTGCACCATTTGTCATCGCACTAACCATATGGCACCAACCTGCTTCTATAAACACCAACACCCTGCCCCCTCTCAAAACCAATATCTACCTCTCCTCCCTACTCCACCACCGACTACCTATCTTACCCAACACCCTTTCGCATATCCCTACCAACCTAACCCCGCCTCTACATCAACCGCTACATGGTACCCATGGTACCCTGATACAGGTACAACGTACCACGTGACTCCTGATATCCAAGCTCTCTCCACATTTGAACCATGTACAGGTACCAATCAGATGCAGATTGGGAACGGTAAGGGTCTTCCCATTGCACACACTGGCACGGCCTCTATTTCTTCTCCTCTTCAACCTTTTTTATTATCTCATGTCTTGCATGTTCCCTCTATTACTAAATCTCTCCTTTATGTTCAATAGTTTGCATCTGAAAATAATGTATTCTTTGAATTTCATGCATCTCATTTCTTTGTGAAGGACCAGAAGACCAAGCGTATCCTGCTCTCCGGTCCAAGTAATGGTGGCCTTTACTCCCTCTCTCACTTCGCTGCTCCTTCTGCTCACCGCACTGAACGGACTTCTTATGATGGATGGCACCGCCGCCTTGCTCATCCCCACGCCGGTGTCCTCAATCACATGTTGCAGTCTTCTGCCCTACCCTGCTCTAAAAACAAATCTACTAATTTTTGTTCGGCCTGTCAACTTGGCAAATCCAATAGGTTATCTCTTAGGATTACTTCTTCTCGTAGCCTTTTCCCTCTTGATCTAGTTTTTAGTGATGTATGGGGCCCCTCCCCAACCCTTTCTTCTAAAGGCAATAAATATTTTATTATTTTTGTTGATGATTTTACCAAGTTTATTTGGTTCTATCCCCTACCCGGTAAATCTGATGTGTTTCCCACTTTTCATAAATTTATTGCCATGGCTGAACGTCAATTTTCTCGCAAATTTAATTCAATTCAAACGGACTGGGGTGGGGAATTTTGTACTTTACCTACCTTTTTTGCTTCGGTGGGCATCCAACACCGCCTTTCATGCCCTCATACCCATGAGCAGCAAGGCTTTGTTGAGTGGGTCACAGACATATAGTTGAAACTGGGCTTACCCTTCTTGCTCAAGGACATGTTCCCCATCTCTATTGGGACTATGCCTTTGAAAGCGCGGTCTACTTGATCAACCGCATGCCGTCCCCCGTTACCAATATGGTTTCCCCTTACCAACTTGTGCACCATCGCGCTCTAGACTGTCTTTGGATGACTTTGTTTCCCTCTCCTTCGCCCTTATAATGCCCAAAAAATGGACTTTCGCTCCTCTCCCTGTGTCTTCCTAGGATATAGTCCCAGTCGCAATGGGCATTTGTGCATGGACATGACCAGCAACCAAATCTATATCTCTCGTCATGTTCACTTTGACAAATCTAGGTTTCCTTTTCAATCACGGTCGCTTCCCTCCTCCTCCCCCTCCCCCTCCCCCTCTCCCTCTCCCATCTCTCCTCCTTCCCCATGGACCATTGCTCCCAATGTTGTTTACAAACCTCCCACCCGTCCCCCTCCTCCTTCCCTTACCCGATCCACTATAGCACCTGTGTCCTCTCCTCAACCTCCCCCTTCCCCTCCCCCTTCATCTCCCCCACTACCTTCCTCCCCACCTTCCCCAATCCTTGCCACCTCCCCCACCGTTTCTCCATCATCCTCTCCACCACCCAACACCCTCCTTGTCCATGACCTCTACCGCAACCCCTCACTACCCATAACCCCACCCCACCCTCCCCTCCTTCACACTCCCACCCTATGACCCTACGACCCAAACCTTCCCAAACTCATCTCTCCATCACCTCCCCTCCCCCCACTACTAACCATCTTGTTTTTCACAGGCTAACGGGTCTCCAGAATGGCACAGTGCTATGGTAGATAAGTTTAATGCCCTTCTGCGCAACAATACGTGGTCTTTAGTTCCTTCCACGCCTCACATGAACCTTGTAGGTTGCAAGTGGATCTATCGTATCAAACGCAAGGTTGATGGTTCTTTAGAGTGGTACAAAGCTCGCCTTATCCCCAAGGGTTTTCATCAACAGCAAGGGCTAGACTATACAGATACTTTCATTCCTGTAGTCAAACCAACTACCATTTGTACCGTTCTTTCCTTGGCAGTCTCCCAGGGCTGGTCCATTCACCAACTGGATGTTCACAATGCCTTTCTTCATGGCATTCTAAATGAGGAAGTCTACATGTCACAACCTCCTAGGTTTGAGGACTCTACACGTCCCCACCATGTTTGCCATCTTCACAAATCATTGCAAGGCCTCAAATAGGCCCCTTAAGCTTGGTTTCATCGACTTTCTCAATTCTTGATTGACTCTGGTTTTTAGGCATCTCAAACTAACCCCTCTTTGTTTATCTTCAAGCAAGGTAGCATCACCACTTTTGTCCTTGTTTATGTTCATGGCATCCTTGTCACTAGCAATCGGGTGGACCAAGTGCAATCTCTTCTCCAATGCCTGGGGACTGAGTTTTCTATTAAAGATCTTGGGCCCTTGAGCTTCATTTTAGGTGTGGAGGCGATTGCTCATCCCCACGGCTTGCTTCTATCTCAAGCTCGATATATCAAAGATCTGCTTCACTGTGCAGGGATGATAGAATGCAAGCCCATCCTCACGCCCATTTCCACCACGGTCAGTCTCTCCTTACAAGGGGGTGTTCCCTTAGTCGATCCAACACAATACAAATCCATTGTGGGCGCTCTTCAATATGTGACACTCACTCGCCCTTATGTGGCTTACTCAGTTAACAAAGCCTATCATTTTATGCAAAATCCAACAGACACTCATTGGTCACTGGTCAAGCAAATTTTACGCTATCTTAAGCATACTTCCTCTCATGGTCTTTTTCTCCAACGCAGCACCAATCTCACCCTACAGGCTTTTTCGGATGCAAATTGGGCAGGTAACAGTGATGATCGTAAGTCCACAAGCGGTTATGCAATCTTTCTTGGTCCCAACCACATCTCCTGGACCTTAAAGAAACAAAAGACAGTGGCTCGTTCTTCAACCGACTCAGAGTACAAGGCCTTAGCCGACGCCTGTGCTGAACTTACCTGGCTGCAGTCTCTCTTTGGTGAGTTGGGTGTCTCTCTTTCTCAACCGCCTATCCTTTGGTGCGACAATATTGGAGCTACGTATCTGTCTGCCAATCCCGTTTTTCATGCACGCATAAAACATGTGGAGATTGACTTTCATTTTGTGCATGACAAGGTTGCTAAGTGTGAGCTCCTAGTCTAGTTCATCTCTACTAGGGATCAACTTGCTGACATCTTAACCAAGGGTCTCTCCCCTGCTCGTTTCCAATGTTTACGTGACAAGCTAAAAATTTGAAGTCTCAATTCTTTCGCTTGAGGGGGTGTATCAACCGAATATCTAGACTCCCTTTCCAATATGGAAACTAGATATTCGAAACCCAATCTACCCATGGTTTCCTTGTAGAATCCTATGATAACTCAAAGTTTCTATTTGTATAGGTTACCTTAACGTGGGAATAGAATCCCAATTCTGTATCATATGAGATCTTTGTAATCCATAATATATATATATAAATACAATAGCCTAACCATTCACGGTTAAGGCATTCAGTGCAGTCTCTTTATTCAATACCCACGATCTACACCACCTACAATTCCACATTTCCAAATTCCAACCCAATAGAAAAGGAGGGAAATCAAATTACAAAAGTAAACAACTTCTTCTATACTTACTAATCAAAACAAAGACCCAGTTTCTTCGTCACCCATCTAATCATCTATACATATAGAAATTAACAAATTCTGTGGAAAAAAGCTATAGGCCCAAAGCGTTTGATTAATTGCCTGATGCAAATGTTCTCTCACCCTCACAATTAAGGCAAAAATCAAACTTCAAGCCAAATCCTAAACATGGATTGGAAGCTTCTCCATTAGTACATGGGTTGGGAATAAAAATGACGACAAGCACAACAAGACAAGGTGAGATGATAGTCAGGGAAGAAGGGGGCAGGGTGGGGTTACAGGAGGAGGAGGAAGATGATGTTTTGGGGATTTTAGGTTTGAGGATGTAGAAAGGATAAAAATGGTATTTCTATTTTATTGAATGGGGTAAATATAGAAAAGTATTTTCATTAAGGGTATTATAGGCATTTAGTTAATATTTGGGTGATGACATCATCACTTAACGATTTAAAAAAAACTACACGTACCTCCCCCACTTTTATATGTTAATATAAGAGTGGTCTGCTCCGTTAGTTGACTCCTGTTAATTGCTGACATCATCAGGCAAGATTTTACTAAATAGTGAAACTACCCTTGAAAAATAACAAAATTACCATTTTACCCTTTATGCAAAAAACCCCCAAATCGCAAAGGAGACAATTTAGGGTTTGAGGTTTATTCTCTGCAAAGCCTTTCTTCTCTGTCGAAGGTGATCTTCCTGAGTCCATTATTCTTTGACGAAGACACACCGATAATCTTCTCTTTGACTCAAACCTCCTCAAGCATACCATTGTTTTCCTCTAACTTGCACAAACATTTATTTCTAAACCTTTTAATTTCAACGATTTCGGGAACCTTCCCAAATCCATAGTCATAATGGATTGTTATGCAGAACTTCTGCTTCATTTAGGAGGCGCGTCTTATTGGTTTATGGATAATTTTATGTTTCCAAGTTAGGTTGCAAATGTTAGAATTAATCATTGGGAAGAAATTTGGATAAACCATACAAAGAAACTAGAACACGATGAAACAATTATCTGTGAAGAATGGGCGTACCTTACACCGTTCATATGTTTGAGATGATTTTGATGCAGTTTTTCACGATCTTCTCCTCTTTGGTTCTGGATCTTCCACAGCACCGCAAACCTCCTTTTGCTCTCTCTCTTTTGTGGTGAAGTGGAGAAGAACAGAATGAAGACTGCAGGGATACTTTCCTGACCCCAAACCCTAAACCACAATGGGTTGGGCCAACATATCCCTAAACTGGAGAGTGAACCAAACCGGTTTGTGCAACTTGATTCTCACCAACTAATCAACCTAAATAATTAATTATGCCCATAATTCTTGCAGCAAAGCCAATGGAAGTGTGGTATTTCAAAATTTTATGCTTTAATTGGATGATTTTGTTCATTTTAAGAAATTGATTTAGTGAGTACAAATAATCTCAATATATTTTGATCCATGAAACTTGAGAGTTTGTCATTCCAGAGTCTTACAAAGGCATCCAATTTTTTTTGCTAAAGATCAGCAAAGAAAGGATTAAAAAGAAAAAGAAATATACAAGAATTTAATGTCCAGGCATACCAAGACGAATACAATGAACAAGAGAAAGGGCAACAGGCCCTAACCACACCAAAAAGAGAGGGACTCCCTCAAACTAGCCAAACCTGAATCTTTGGCAACCTAAAACATCCTCTAATAAAAGACCATTCACAAGGGAAGAGAAATCAAAGTCTCAAACAAAAGATAAATCTGCTACCGGTTCGCTTCCCTGAAACAGTGAGTAATCTTCCAATGAATAGCATTCAAAAAAGGAAGAAGGCTATTCCATAGCTATCTCACAAACCAAGAAATAGACCTTGACTGGATTGCCCCTAACACCGCCATTGAGTCACACTCAATCCATAGTCCCTGCACACCCAACTCCTTCACAACAAGGAGACCATGCATGATCGCCATAAACTCATCCACATAATTTGATTTAATACCCAGGAACACCCCAAAAGCTGATAATAGAATTGTCTGGTCATTCCTCAGAACACCACCAGCACCAGCCCTACTTGGGTTCCCAAGATAACACCCATCATAATTTAACTTTATCCATCCTTCAGGAGGTCTACACCACCACACCTCTCTTATCACCGGAGCAGGCTTAGAGAGCAAGGGTATCTTTAGCCTTCTAGCAAAGATTAGATCCTGAGAGTTACCAACAGGATGGGAAAAGGAACCTGAGAGCTCCCTAAGAAGATTGAAAATAATTTGAAGAGAAACTCCCCCCGGTCTGGCCTTACCCTCAAATTTCTTGCAATTACACTCCATCCAAATGACATAAGGAACCAAAACCACCCCTATAATCCATGCATCAGGCATAGGGACAGCATTAGATTTCCTTTTCCACCAAGAAATCAAATCAGCAAAGGAAGAATAACGAAGCCAATCAACCCCAAAAGGCTCCAATAACTTTGACCAAAGAAATCGAGAATAGCAACATTTATAGAATAAATGTGAAAGAGACTTCAAAGCACCAAGGCAGAGTTCACAACGAGAAACACTCTAAATACCTTTATGCATAAGAGCTTCCTTCGTAGGGATTTTTCAAGGATCAGCCTTTACGCGAAACTAGAGTATTGGGGAAGCAACACCTTATTCAATTTCACACTAGCCCAAGGGACTATTGGATTCCTCTTATGAATAACATCCCAAGTAGACCAAACATTGAAAATTCTAGGAGAGGTGAGACCCCAACAACACAAATCCGTAGAGTGGGAGGGAGGCAAGGGCACCTTTCTAATAATAGCATCAAAAACATCACCAAGAGTTCTAGAAAGAACCAGGGGAAGAGACTAGACCGAATTCACAATAAAATCAGAGACTCTGGAAGATTTATCAATAAAACTCTCTTTATCTAGAGCAGACGCCAAAGCAATTGAATCGCTCCCAAGCCAACGATCATTCCAAAAATTAACAGAGGATCCATCCCCACTGAGCCACCTCTTATGGTCTTTTACCAAATTCCAAGCCTTTCTAATTCCAGGCCAAATAGAAGAGGAAAGATATTGGCTTTTCAAGGAACCAACCCCACCAACAAAACTGGCTCTGAGAAATTTACTCACCAAAGAATAACCATGCTTGATGGACCAAGCTACTTTGTAGAGAAGAGCTATGTTAACGTCACAACCCTTTTTAATGTCTAAACCTCCTTCAGATCTTGGCTTGCAAATCAAGTCCCACTCGACCACCACCGCCTTCCTAACTTCAATGTCACCCAACCATATGAAATTCCAAATCCACTTCCCAATATGTGACACCAATGAAGGAGGCCACCAATACACTGAAAAATTATGGACCAAAATGCTTAACATAACCGATCTCACCAACTCGACCCTACCAGCAAATGAGAGAAGCTTCCCTTTCCATCCTATAACCCGTTACTTAAACTTATCAACAAGCAGAAGCATCACCTCCTTGGTAACCCTACCTTTAAATATTTTAACACCCAAGCATTTGGTAGAAAGGTTACACAAGGGAACATTTAGCAAATCTGAAATCCGATGCCTTCTCAAAGGAGCGATGGGCCCACAAAACAGCTTAATTATTCTTCTCCAATTTTTTTTTTGGCCTCAAAAGCTTGGGTATTTCTCCAAAAATTCTTTCAAATCCCGAACATACCTGAAAGAACCATTACAAAAGACAAAGTCATCGTAAAAACAAAAGGAGCTGTCCAGGAGTAGGGAGTCCCCTAGGATCGCTCAAGGGAAGAAGCTTCATCAACCATTTTTTTTAGGCCTCTACAAAGAACTTCCTCTGCTAAAATAAAGAACAAAGGAGAGAGGGGATCTCCTTGGTGCAACCTTCTTTTCACCCCAAAAAAAACTACTGGATCTCCATTAACAAGCACTGAGATTCGAGTACAAGAGAGGAATTGATGCAACAACAAAATCCAATGCTGATTAAATCCAAACCATCGCAACACTTGGAAAATAAAATCCCAGGAAAGGGAATCATGAGCCTTTTGTACATCAATTTCAAGCCAATACCACCACTCCTCATAGACTTGTGCATCAAATTTTCCTATTCCAAAGCCAAGCTTATGTTAGAAAAAATAACCTTCCCCTTTTGAAATGCCCATTGCTCCTCCGAGATAAGCCTAGGCAGCAACACCCCCAGCTTGTCGGCCAGAATTTTAGAAATAATTTTACAAATAAAATTGCCCATTCCAATTGGGAGAAATTTATCCAAGGCCACAACCCCATCTAGCTTCGGAATCAGGGAAATAAAACAATTGTTTATTCCTTTAGGAATTATGCCCTCGTGAAATAAATTCCTAATAAGTCATGAGAGCATGCGAGTGTTTTGGAAACTCTCCATCACTAATGCTACACCTGCACCGCCTCCTCCAGCTGCCAATACTGTTCAACGGTCCCCTCCCTCATCTGGTGAATCTGGCTCTTCCTCTTCGAGCTGCGGTTCCTATCGAGGTCGTGGGAGGAGTGGTAGGTCTGGTCAAGGTCGCGGCGGCTGCGGTTCTCCTCTGTTTGACAGACTTTTTTTTGCAATATATGCCATCAAACCAACCATGTTACCCATAATTGCTTTTACAGATCTTCCAATCCCTATTCATATTATCCGTCCACCACTGCCCCCATGCTCCCAACTCTTATACCCCAAGCTCACAGTGCTCAACCTCTCCTCTTACCTTATCCCTCTCATCCACAGTCCTCTGCCCTCACCTGGTATCCTGACACCGGTACCACACACCATGTTACCCTAGACCTTCAATCCATGACTTCCTTTGATAACTACACTGGTCCAGACAATCTCCATGTTGGTAATGGTAAGGGTGTATCGATTTCTCATGTTGGTAGTGGTAACATTTCCTCTCCTCCTCTTTCTTTTAAATTATCTGATGTTCTCCATGCCCCCTCCATTACTAAACCACTTTTGTCTGTTCAATGTTTTCCCGTGAAAATGGTGTATTTTTTTAATTTCACCCATCGTATTTTTGTGTCAACGATCAAGTAACCACAGCAACCCTCCTTTCCGAACCGAGTGAAGGTGGCTTGTACACCCTTCCCTCTTCTTCATCGACTCCCCCATCTATCAGTATTGTCGAACGAACCAGCTTAGATGGATGGCATTCTCGCCTCGGTGATCCACATGAGAGCATCCTTCATACATGCTCCGCCAAAATAATTTGCCTTGCCATTCTTCCCATCTTCGTTCTGTGTGCCATGCTTGTCAATTGGGCAAGGCCAGCCATTTCACCTTGCATTAAACCGATTCTCGTAGTCAATTTCCTCTTGATTTAGTTTTTAATGATGTATTGTGTCATTCCCTTGAACCTTCTAGTGATGGACAGCGTTGCTCTTTATTTTTGCTGATGATTTTTCTAAATTTATTTGGTTTTATCCCTTAAAAGGCTAAATCTGAAGTGTTCACTATTTTTCATCAATTTCAATTATTGGTTAAACGACAATTTTCTCGCTCCCTCAAATCTATTCAAACTGATTGGGGGGGAGGCGAGTACCGCTTTGATACCATATTAACTCAATAAAACTAGATTTCCAACCCAAATTCATTACTCTCCAATATGGAGTTATATAGAAGGTTACGTAGAGGATCCCTAGTTGGTTACTAGAGGATTATAAGAGTTTGAGTTTAATATCACATGTGGAACATGTGGGATTTCATAAGATTATATACAATCAAGATCTGGTAAACTTGGTAGGTGATATCACATGTGAATCCTAAGATAAAATCATATCCAAAGATTTCCAAAATGAGAAGAATCCAATCTTGAGTGTCCATAAGAAAGAGGACTCTCAATATTGGTTGAAACTCATTATCTCTTCATACTCAAATCATTTTTGTAAGACCGAGGCATAGTTCAGTCTTCTTCTTGTTGGCTATGTTGGTAGACAATGAGGACATCGCTCACCTTTTCTTTGAATGCCCTTTCTTTTTGGCAATCTCAAAGGATGTAATTGAGAAGCACTCCTTATCTTCCCGAAAGATTCTTTCTTATGAAAAGGAATGGCAGTGAATCAAAAAGAATCTTCATAGGTATTGGAGCTGAATATTTTGGGCATTAATTCTTCACTCTTCATAGAAGAGTATATATAAGATTACATACGATTGAATCCTTGATTGACTCAAACAAAGAAAGAGAATAAAGAGGATACATGAAATATATAAAATTACAACCAACTTGCCACTCTCAATGAGATTCCATATCACATGTGGAGAAGTAGAAGGATACTCCAACTGAGTTACCATACTCGTTGGAGATTGATATCCCATGTGAGATTCCAAGGAGAAAGACCATATCATCCTCAATAATAGGAAATCTGACTGTAACAAGCTAGGAAAGCTTACATTCTTTGCAATGATTTATCATATATGAAGGGAACGCAACCTTAGAAAATGGACTTCCAAATCCAGGACATTTTCCAAGATTAGGGATATCATCTACTATGAAGTTACAACTAAGATCAGTCATTCTTTCGGCCCCTGGGTGGAGTCCCCAAGGAACCACCAAATTGCTACTTCTTGGAACCTCCCTACCCCATCCTACAAGGTAGTGTGATGGTCCTTATTTTTTTCCCCTTCTCTTCTTCATTTTGTTCCATTTGGGGGGCTATTATTCTTCTAGGCTTGTTGAATATACATTTATTTATCATAACAAAAAAAAAAATTTGTAGCAACAGAAGAAAAAATATGTTTTTGTGATGGGTTCAATTGGGATAGAGAAGTCCAAACTTGCAATATTTTGTGCAACTAAATTCCATGCTGAGGTAATTAACTATGATAAAATTCATGTCTACAAGGGTTTGGACATTATAACAAACAAAGTTAAATAATCGAGGAGATACACTAGCTGTGTTCCACAACACTTATTAGCTAGGAATCTTAGATTCAATGGAAGTCATGGTGACAGAGATGGGATCCTTTCAATCGATATGGGTTCCATCATGGTGATGTAGTGAGATCTCACAACATTCTGGGTTGTAACTTGGCCAATTGATCGATATGTAGATAGCAGTGACTATATATGTTGTTACCAGAGCTTCTTCATCCATGTATTCATACCATAGGGCTGAATGCCCCATAACATCCAGTAATAACTCAGAACCCAAAGTATCAATCTGTTTCAAAGTTAGAGGTGAGCGTGTTTTAGTAACAACCACGAATGGAGGCTCTGATCAAACCATCCTTGAGTAGAGATCTCAAGAGTGGCCAGAGCAAATATTATATAATGACTTCCCTTTCCTGCTTAACCCTCGAATCAATGAGTACTTCATCCTTGATATGCTTACATACATAAGAATGCCTACAAACGCCATTGATGATCTGAAACGACAGAAAGAGATGATTAGTGGGTTTTACTAGAGAAGAGCTGGTCTTCTTGCTTTGGAAAAGAAACTCAAATCTATAAATGATCGATACATGAAAGTTCATTGGGCTCTCACCATAACAGATCTGTTAGAACAAACATCAACAGAACATGAACCAAAAACAAAAACAGAGAAAGATGACACATAGATTTAACGTGGTTCACCACCAATATGGTGTGCTACATCCACAGGCGAAGGGGAAGATGTTTCACTATGTAAACTAGAGGAAATTACAACGGAGATCTCTCAAGAACACCCAAAAATGGTGCTGCTTCTCTCTCTCTCAGAAACCCTAAATAGAAAACCCCAAATCTCACTCACTCTACAAAAAAGCGAGCAAAGCATATATATATATATACTTCTCCATCGGATCGGGTCGATCCACCGGGTCACCACCAAGAATGTCAGAGCGGGTCAACCTTCGAAATGGCTACAATAATTCGAGACATACATAATAAGATCACATCGATCCTAATATCCATAGAGAATGTACAAAACTAAGGGAATAATAAAAAAAAAACAAAAAGGAAAATGAAAGAAAAAAAAGATACGAACTATATTTCACAACAGATTAGCTATAGAATCAAATGGAGAAGGTATTTAATTGATTAAATAAAAATCAAAGATAGACTTACCTTGGAGGAAAAATTCTTCCAAATTAAATATTGGAATATTAAATCAAGGAACGGCGGTACTTCAATTCTTCAGTCGAACAATCTCCTTCTTTATTGACCTGACAATGGAGATAGAACTCAGATCTTTATACGGGAATTTCCAACATCGTCAATGGATGGGTGTTATGTTTGTATTTGTAATAATGTTACTGTAGACGACCAAGATCGGAATTTGAAGGAAACGAAATGTTCTGACCTAGTTCAACGAAAACCAATTCCAAGACTCGTGGGATCACCGAAGGTTGACCTCCAAAGCTACAGAGGAAACTCTTGGAACCCAATCCAAAATTGATTAATACCCCAGATCTTATGGGCTATCTCAAACAGGATCTGATCATGATAAATAACCACAGAAGCGCTTGAATCTTGCACTTTTGTGTACCATCGAATAGAGAGGTTTTCTTCGACCACCTATTCCTTCTGCTGGAGACAATTTGGAGAATTCAAGAGCATATTTCCAAATGTTTATCTCGTCTTTCTCGGACCAGAGACACAACAGATCTCTTGAAGGCTTGCTTCTCCTTGGGCGTCTGGTGGGTGGCATTGTCAAAATTTTTGGTAAATCGTTGATCCAATGTAACTTGCCTCCATCACCTTTACATGTTTTTTTTAACCCTATCGGTTGATGAGGTACCATTTGTTGTCTTAATGCTCATTTTTAGTTCTTTAACTGAACCAGAAAAAAAAAAAAAAAAAAAAAAAACGAACAACTTTAGTAATATTCCTAACCATAGTTAGCAAAAATGGGAACGGCAAAAAAATAAAATCCAATGGTACGCGTTTTAAACGGCATAAAATAACAAACGGTATGGTCAAAAAAATGGAGAATGGTTAAAAAACCAAAAATGGATGGTACACATTTTAAACACGTAGATTTCAAACAAATGGGACTAAAAAAAGGCAGTATATTCTTATGAACTAAAGAAATATTACTTAAAAACCTGCATCTAATGTCTAAAACAACTACATATCCAACATTAATGATATATATTAAAGTGTTGTGGCCATATCAAAAGGAAGAAATTGTTGGATTTATGTGTCCATCAAACCCAGTTCGGTTCGGTTCAATCCGATTTTACTTTGTATTGAACCTTTATACATTTTGGTTTAATATTATCAGATGAGATATAAACTTTTGAGCATTATGTGTCCATAAGTTTTACTTAAAATGGTAGTCATGACTAGGGTTTGGGCTGGGCACCCTTATCATATGGTCGTCGTATTGGGTATGCCTAGACATGTGATGTCAGGGTACAAATGCGAGTGCTCACATGATCGATGTGTGTATTGGCGAAGAATCTACTTTACCAATTCCCTCATGTATTACTACTAGATGTAGGAAGGGATAAACATGTGTCACCAACAACCTTTACCTGAGAAAACCCTGTCGCTGCCAAGTGTGATCGCATTCTTTGATTCATCAATGACTGAGACTCAAGTGAGTCAAAGTCGGTGTTCTGGGAATGCGCAAACACTTTGTGAGTGAAGGAGTTACTCAATATGGTCACCACTGCCTGATTGGGGAACACCAAGATTGAGGTTGTCTGTGTATGGTCGGATCAGAATCTGGATCCAGTGCCATTTTGGAAATGATTTTTGCAAAACCTATTTTTCATAAAATAATAGATTATATGTAGTTATTTGAATAAAGTGTTTTATCGTGTTTTGTGGGGCCCGATCAGATACACAAACACTTTTATATGGACATGTACTATGGAATGGGGTTTGGCAGTACAAGTGTACATGCCCTAGATTCCATAATGATGGTGTTGATTAGTGGGGGGTTGTACATGATAATTTATTATCATATAAGGAGTTAATTGGTTCTTTATTTAATTAATGGATATGATGCTAATTGTAATTATCCATAAATTAAATAAAGTGATTAATTATATCATTCCCTATTAGATTCTGCTTCTTCACCAATTAGAAGCACTTTGAATTTAAACAGAACTGCCAAACAAAGAGAGAGAAAGTCAGACTCTCACTGGGTTTTTTATTTTCCCATCCAGGGTTTTAAAAAACCCTAGTATTATAAAAGGGACCAAAAACATAGAGGGGGCAGTGCTCCACGTTTTTGCCTGCTCCCCCCCTCTTGGATGGTTTTTGGCTCCCCCTCTCTCTCTTGTGATCTCTTCCTCTCCTTCTTGCTCTTTACTTGTTTGAGAGTTAGGATTTTGGAAACCCAGATCTACTTGAAGAACTGAAGAGCATCTGGGATTGGTTTGAAGAACCTTGGCTGCACCATTGGAGGTTCAGATCTATTTACTTGAAGTGCTCATTGAAGGAAGAACCATTGTCTATTGGAGGAGCAACGCTTGAAGCTCATCAGGTTAGCAATTCTATGTTAATTCCTCTTGTTATTTAATTATTAATTATTCATGGGATGTGAAAGTAACTCGAATCGATTATTTTCCACTGGGCATTCGGGTGTGGGATGGATCGCCCCATCCAAGAGATGGAATAGGGATGATTGGATTGGGCATTGGTTTGTCATACCAAACCCTACTAGGGTTCCTGTAGGGCACCATAGACGACCATGGATAACCCTAAAATTAAAAATAGGGTGCCCAAGCCAGATTAGGGTGCCCTAGGCAACCCTAGGGACTACCCTGGAATTCCCTAAATCAGGGAACTCGAACTTATATTACTATTGGTTTACCATGGTGAATCATTATGATCCCATGGACCATAGTTTGACCTACAGAAATTTCATGCATCCCAACTTTGTAGAAGTGGTAACATAAATTCCACTATGAAATAATAGAAAGTAACTCATAAATCATGTATCAATGGAGGCATCAAAATATGAAATAGTAAACTCAATTCAAAATTTTGGTATGGATTCAAACAAAGCTCTCGGATTTGGAGAAATTAAATAGAGCTCTTGGATTTGGAAAGAAGAAGAAACAAAATACAAATAGGCTTGCTGGCTTACCAAAGAGAGGAGCGAGAATTTTGCTGACTGACTCAAAGCTCTGAAAAATGGGGTTGGACGTTCACGTAACAAAGCTATTGAAGAAAGAAAAAAATTAATTATATTTTAAAAAAACAGAGACAATGCTAGTCTTACAATGCCTTACAGACGATTCAAGAAGGGAGGCGAGACTCGGGAGTGCTGTCATAGAGGGTTCTATTACAACTTACATTCAAGAATCGCCTTCAAAGCTGTAGATGTTCAACGATCCTCATGTTTCATCAAGAGTTCAGACTTCAAACTTCAAAACTCCTTCAAGTTCAATGATTCTCCTTTTTTTTTCGATGTGGGGACGACTTACAGGAAATGCAGAGTGGGAAGGTGGAAGGCCGAAGGGAAAGAGAGGAAAGAGAAGGGGTTTAGGCTGTTTAGGGTTCACCAATTCTCATTTTTATTTGGATTCAGAGATGATTTGTAGCAAAAGGCGCATGAAGGGAAAGAGATGGGGCTTAGGGTTGTCTTGTTCGTGAATGGGTGAATCGTGAATCAATTTTTTAGTGTTTTTTTTTCATTTTTACCCTTCTTAAATACGCATACGTGTTTATATGCGTTTAAAACGAAAGGATCTGTCATTTGTCATTTTTTCCTGTATACTATGCAAAAAACGGCATTTTAAATGCGTTTACAACCCATTTTTACTAACAAAGTTCCTAACTCCTTTTAGTATAAAGGAAAATATTTTCTTAAGCAAGCACATCCCTCACAAAAGACAGTTAAACACAGACAAGAGAGCGAGAAAGAGAGAGAGGTAACAATCTCCTATGCTGCATTTTCTAGCTACCTAAACATTTTAAACTTAGATTCCATGGAGTATATGGGTGAACTTTTATGTTTTGGTAAGAAGTACATGGGTGAACTTGAGTACAAAAACTATTGGTTTGTTGATGGTCACAACTACTCTTTAAGGATCCATGGGGACTGAAGGTAGTTTCGGCTACTAAACCTGATGAGTAAACCATCTAGTGTGAGCACCCTTAATATAGAAGCAGTAAAAAGTGGTCACAAGCCAACCAAAATGCTCGTTTTTCTTCAATACATATTGTATCAACTATTGAAATCTTACCTAACCGTGTTTTGGAAAAATATGATTTATTTTTTGCATATATTTAAGATATGAGGATAGATTTTTTGGAATCTTACACGGAAGATTTTGGAAAAATAAGATTTTTAACTTTAAGATCTGAAGAACATTGTTCTAAGATGTGCACAATATTTCATAACATAGTCAAACCCACCATATCTTTTTTGGTAAAAGTATTTATACTTATCGACATTAAATCCGAGGAAAGTGGTAAACGGCTAACCAATTTGTAGTTTCTTAAATTAATATGCTCTCAAAATCTTTTAAAATCTTACCTAGCCATTTGTATCGCAAATATGATTAAATTTTTTTATTAAGATCTGAAGAATGATCTTTTGGAATCTTACCTGACAGTTTTTGAAAAAGAATAATTTGTATTCATTCAATTTCATATTCAAGGAACATTGCTCTTCAACGGCCACAATATTCCTTAAAGCAACTAAGCCCACATTACCTTTTTGTGATCACTATGGACAAACACGGGATCTCCACGTGACCTACACCCTATTTTTTTTGGTAACATTATCTGTATTTGTCGACTTTAAATCTCAGGAAAGTGGTAAATTGCTAACCAATGTGCTAGTTTCATCAATCGATATGTTATCAAAATCTTTTGAAATATTACCTAGCCATTTTTTCGGCAAAATATGATTAATTTTTGTTGTTAAGATCTGATGAACGATCTGTTAGAATCTTAATTGCTAGTTTTGGAAAAAAATTAAATTTATTCATTCAGTTTCTAATCCGAGGAACGTTGTTCTTCAATGCCCACAATATTCCATAAAGCAATCGAGCCCATCTTACCTTTTTGTGAAGACCATGGACAAACGCGAGATCGCCATGTGCCCTCCACACTATCTATTGTGGAAAAATTATGTGTATTTATCGACATTAAATCCAAGGAAAGTGGTAAACGACTAACCAATGTGCCAGTTTCTTCAATCAATATGCTCTAAAAATCTTTTGAAATCTTACTTAGCCATTTTTTGGGCAAAATATGATTAATTTTTGTTGTTAAGATCTGAGGAACGATCTTAGAATCTTTGGGCCCGCTTGATAACCTTCCCAGAAACTGTTTTTGGTGTTTTTCCGTTCTGAGAAATGAAAAAACACCCTAAAAACCACTTGATAAACCTATTCCATTTTTGTGTGTTTTTTGAATCATAAATTGAAGTTTCTGTGTCCTAAAATACTTTTGATAGAACATATAAAAGTTGTTTTTACGTTTCTCAAAACAAGTGACAAAAGTGTGCCCGGTAAAAATGACTTGAAAAAAGGAGGAATCATCTACCAGTACTATCTTCGTACTCAACACCCTGACTGGAAAACTAGAGAAAACTCCTTCAACTCCACTCATCGACTTCAACGACTATTGTAACTCCACTTGAAGACTGTCTGAGATCCAGGTAGCCTCTCTCTCTCTCGCTCTCTGATATGGTATGGTTTCCTGAGAGAGAAACGAAATCCATCTTCACCGAGCATTATCTTCTTGTCTCTCTGTAAACGATATTTTGTCAGAAGTCGTTGCACTGCTATTCCCTGCTGCCTTGCCTTTGAATTGTAGCTCTAAGAAATCCACCAAAGGTATGGATTTTACACTTTTGATTTTAGGGCTTTTCTTATTTAACCTTCGATTCACTGTAATAGGGCTGATTTTAGGGCTTTTCATGTTGCAAATCTTAGGGATTTCAATGTAATAAGGATGATTTTACACTTTTGATTTTAGGGCTTTTCTTATGTAACCTTCGATTCACTGTAATCTGTCGTTCTTTCTCTCTCTCTGTTGTACTGGAACTGGATGTAGATCTTCTTCCTTATTGTCATATTCATGGAAATTTTTTTTAGTTCTCTCTTTTGTTTTTCTTTTGGGGGCACTGTTGGAAGGGAAGGAGAGGCCAACGATGACAGACATTGTTGCTAATTTGGAAAGAGCTTTGTATATCTGTGAAGGCAGCCATGGTAGTATCTCTAGTGCTAACATCTCTATTGCCTCTGACTAAAAACCCAAATAAAGAATTCCAAAATTGAAGGAGAAGGTGCAAGGTCTAGAAATGAGGAAGACAATTGCTGCTTTGGATCAATTGAAGGGTTTGCTAGCCAGAGGTGATGTAAAGGCTGGTGAGATTCCGACCTTGTTGTATCTTGGTTTCAGCCCAATTGCAACAATTACGGAGGTTCGTTGCTCAGTCACTTATTGTTTCACAATTTCCTTTCTTTTTAGGGAAGCCATGGTTTCCCTCTTTGCTTGCCTTTGATAAAAAAGAACAAACAATCCATAAGTCATTCTTGTTGACTCTGCAATCAAATGTGTCTGTGTCTTCATTAGAGCATTGTCACTACTACATAAGTAATATCATACTACTGCTGCATATTGTCATCAATCCATTGGCCATAGAGCATGAACATGCATGTGAGTGCTTATGGTCTTACTATATATGAATCTACCCTTGGACTATCTTGCCATTTTAAGGTGACACCAAAAATATAGTGAGAGCAAAACAGATGGATAGAATAACTAATTAATTTTTGGTGTATGAAATCTTCTTGCTAGTTCCATACAATAAATGTCTGGATTCATAAGAGTATACAATATTAGAATCCACAGACTCATACTATCATACTTTTTTTTTTTTTTGGATAAGTAAATTATATTAAGAAAAGAAAAAGGAAAAATTAAATATACAAAAAAAAAGAAGGAAGCCACCTAGAACCTCTTTAAAATATTTAAAGAGGGAAATGGGAGGCCCCTAACTAAAACGGGACAGGCCCCGTATCAACCAAAGTGCCAAAAACAAGGAAGTTACAACCGATAGTAGATACAGAAATCAGCATCCCCCTTAACTAATTTACAAAGTTCCTCTGGGAAGTCAACCGGTTGGAGAATAGTCTCCACATCACCCGTAGGTAAGGAGGCAATGTAATCTGCTGGTTGATTCACATCCCTCCACACATGCTTATATTCCACCGAAGAAAGAGAGGCACTCAAATGGTGGATTTTGCTCTTCAACCACTGTAATGCCCAAGGACCTTTAATCTTTCCATTTAGCAAGTCCACAGCCAATTTGGAATCTAACCGAATGGACACTTCATAGAAGTCTTTTTCAATACATAAAGTCATACCCCGGAAGATAGCGTACAACTCCATAAAAAGGACTGACCTATCTACACCCACACCTGCAAAAGCAATAATGGGGAGACCCATAGCATCACGAATCAGCCCTCCATAAGTTGCCTTTTCTTGGGATAGAGAACCACCACAATGCAGAGCAAACATAGACTGAGGAGGTCAAAACCATGAACATGCCTTCGGAACAGTAGGAATCCAATGCACAGTAATTCCCTAACTATCAGCAAGAAACTGATTTCTAGGGGTGTAAGTCCCAGTAAGAGAAATGGAGGCACACCTAGAAAACACATCTTCTTTAATTGTAGCAACAATTTGGGGTCTTGTTCTTGTCTTATTACGGAACAATCTAAAATTCCTCTCTTGCCACACATGCTGAATAGTAGAACAAAAAGCCAGCTTACTAATTTTTTGAATGGGTCATCTCCATTAAACTCATATCTAATCCAAACAGCTTCATCTTCCACATTCTGAACTTGTCTTCTACTTTGGGTACAAGAAGAGAGAATATCCCCCCATATTTTTTAAGTGAAAGAACAATCAAAGAAAAGATGGTTCCGACTCTCCAAACCAGCCCAACAACAAACACAATTAGGATTTATCCCCACTTGTCGTCTAATAAGCTGGTCCTTGGTTGGCATAGCATCCACAATGCATCTCCAAGTGGTAAAAGACTGTCTTGAAATATTTTCAGAAAACCAAACCGCAGCAGACCACTCCACTTTCCTTACTTTATTCCGAATAAGATCTCAGGCTGATTTATTAGTAAACAAACCAGTAGAATTGCCTTTCCATACTACCATATCGGATTCATAATGATGAAGTTTCTTCACATCGGGTAACTCCCTCCACATATCATGTAAAGCAATAGATCTAGAGGGTCTAGGATGTTATTGATCATCTTGCAGAATTTCTTTAACTAAGGATAGGTGATTAGATCCTGCATCATATCGAGTTCTGTCCCCAAAACAATTGAAAAGTACTCCCATTGGATGCCACCTAACCAACCATAATCTTGTTGATATACCATTCCCAGTAATGTGCTGAACCAATGGTTCCATTTTATTTCTATACTTTAAAATTTTCGTCCATACCCAAGAACAATTCTGGGGAACTTTAATAGTCCAAATGGAGTCATGCTTCAAATATTTCTTATTGACCCATTTAACCCACATGCTGTTGTTCTGCAAAACAATCCACCAAATTTATTTCATAATTCCTGCTATATTCATGTCTTTAATACGTTTAATTCCTAAACCTCCTTCATACTTAGGCTTGCAAACAACATCCCAAGATATATAATGGATTTTCCTCTCAAGAGAAGGACCCGATCAAAGGAAATTAGAAAATAAGGACTCAAGTTTGGTAATTACATTACCGGGTAATCCAAAAAATCCAGACCAGTAAATATAGCATCCATGAAGCACTGAGGAGATCAATTGCAAGCAACCAGCATAGGACAAGAATCTGGCTTTCCACCCCTCTAATTTTTTCCGCACCAGGTCTAAGATTGGAGCACAATCCACCAAAGATAACCTCCCTAAAAGAAGAGGCACACCAAGATACCTAATAGATAATTTGGTTTCAGAGAAACCCGTTAATTCCAAAAGTTGCAGTCTGGTAGTCTGAGTATGGCCCCCTAAAATAATAGAGGACTTAGCTTTATTGAGATGCAACCCAGAATAGGTAGCAAACTCTTCTAAAGCCCCCAAACTAGCGGTAACAGATTCACGGATGGCCTTCATAAAGATCATTAGGCCATCCAAGAACATAAGATGAGAGAGATGTAATGCTCTGCACCGTGGCAACAACTGAATACGACCCTCCACTTCTAGCTTCCTCATCAATCCTGAGAAGCCTTCCATAGCACTAGTAAAGAGATAAGGGGAGATGGGGTCCCCCTGCTGAATACCTCTTCCATCAAAGAAAAAACCCGTAGGGCTTCCATTAATGAGAATAGAGAAGCTTGGGGAATTAACACAAGCTTTCACCCAACCAAGAAAACTTTTAGGGAATCCCATTCTTTCCATTACTCCAAACAAGAATTTTTTGCTCAAGGAGTCATACGCCTTGTAAAGATCTATCTTTAGGATTGCAGTAGGAATAGCACCCTTTTGGTCAATACCCCGAACAACATCATGACACACTAATATGTTATCAGCAATAGAACGCCCCTTTATGAAATCTGATTGAGTATCACTCAGCACATCTCCAATAACTTGTTGTAATCTGTTTGTGAGAATCTTTGTAAAAATTTTATAGATCAGATTCCACAAAGCAATAGGACGATACCCAGCAAAAGAAGATACATCCCCAGTCTTAGGAATAAGACTAAGGAAGGTAGCATTAATGGAATGGGGCATGATCGAATTATTAAAGAACCATTTAACTGCATCAGTTAAGTCTCCACCAACCAGCCCCCAGGAATGCTTAAAGAAACGAGCTCCAAAACCATCAGGCCCTGGAGCTTTATGATCTTTTAAAGAAAACACAACCCCTTTAATTTCCTCAGCTGTCACATCCACTTCCAAAGCAGTTTGTTGGTCCAAAGATGAAACCTTGTCAATAGGAACATTAGGATGACAAAACCCATCATCAACATAATTCTCCCCAAACAAATTTTTGAAAAAAGAAACCGCTTCCTCCTTAATGAGATTTGGCTCTTCAACAATCACCCCATCACCCCTTCACCCCTCTTAATCTCAAGAATATGGTTTCGATTTTGACGACAATTCATAGCTTTGTGAAAGAAGCTATTGTTGCCATCACCTAACTCCAACCATTTTACTCGAGCTTTTTCCTTCAAAAATATCTCCTCCACTTGTAAGGCATTACACAATTTATTTTTCACATTTCTCTCTAAGAGAACAAGAGATGTATCATCAGGGGAAGAAGATAAGCTCAATTGAACATGTTGCAACTCCAATTCCACTTCTTTGACAGTAAGAAAAACATCACCAAACTTACTTTTATTCCAGAGCTTCAATTCTTGCTTCACATTCTTCAATTTGGAAGCAAACTGAAGTAAAGGATTCTGATTCAATCTAATAGGTAAATTCCATCCTCTTCGAACCACCTCATCATACTCCAAGTGAGCAGTCCAAGCATCAAAAAACCGAAATGGTTTTGGACCAAAATTTTTATTTTCCAAGACTGAAATATTAATAGGACTATGATCAGAAATGCTTGGGCATAAAAAATTAGCTTCTGAGAATTTCATAATGTCCATCCACATGTGGTTCACCAGAACCCTATCCAACTTACAGCAAATTTTATTTGAACCAACTTGAACATTATTCCAAGTATAAAATTCACCTTTCCACTTTAAATCCACCAATTCGGCATCAAAAATACAATTATTAAAATCATCTACTGCAGAGTGACGAATGGGATCCCCTCCCAGTTTCTCCCATTGATGCCTCACTACATTAAAGTCTCCTACAAGAACCCAAGGGTCATTCATGCCATGAGAGATGTCCACCATATCCCTCCAGAGCTCCCTTCTCCCTTCTATACTATTTAAAGCATACATTGCCATACAATAAAACATCATAGAGCTCCCTAAGACATTTACTTTAGAATGGATCAATTGGCTAGTCTTTTTTATTTCTTCCACCTTCAAAAAATTATTATTCCGACCCATCCAAATACGAGTAGCCATCCCACTTTCACTGTTATGAGTATAATTCCAATCATGTTTTAAACCATTGAATATAGTATAAACATTCTCTTCCTTCACTTTAGACTCAGTAAGCACTCCCATCTTTATTTTGTGATCAGAAAGCATTCTCTTAGCAGCACGATATACTTTTGATTGTAAGACCTAAATTTTTTGGACATTATGTTTCCGTAAGTTCAACTTAAAGATAGTCACGACTAGGGTTTGGGCTAGGCACCCTGATCATATAGTCACCGCATTGGGTATACTTAGACATGTTGATGTCAGGATACGAATGCGAGTGCACATAATGATATGCATTGACAAATAATCTACTTATGTAGATTCCCTCACGTATAGCTGCCAGACGTACATGTGTCACCAAGACCCTACACCTGAGAGGACCTTGTCATTGAAAATGTGAATGCATTTTTTGGTTCATTAATGACTAAAGTTCAAGAGAATCAAAGCTGGTTTCTGGGAATGCGTGAATATTTTATGAGTGAAAGAGTCACTCAACATGATCTCCATTGTTCGATTGGGGAACATCAAAGGAAAGTTTGTCTGTGGATTGGGGATCCTTTATTTGTAGGTGATTGGTTGCTTGGGTCTGATTTTTTCATTTGTTCCTCTTTGGGTGGTTTCCCTTCAGCTTGATTAAGTTGTAGGTTAGTCCGTTGTTTTTGTGTGAAGCTTTCTCCTTGTGTTGTCCCTTGTTCTTCCTCTCCCCTTTTTTTAGGGGGATATTTTATTTGTATTTCTTTAATATATTTTTCATTCATAAAAAAAAAAAAAAAAATATCAGGATCCTGTACCATTTTGGAAATGATTTTGCAAAACTTATTTTCACATAAAATGATAGATTATATATATATATTGATTAAAATTGTTTAATCGCATTTTGCGGATTCTGATCACATACCAAGACACTCTGATATGGACATGTACTATGGAATGGGGTTTGGCAGTACATGTGTACATGCCCTAGATTCCATAATGCATGATGATGTTGATTAGTGGAGGGTTGGTACATAATAAGTTGTTATTATGTAAAGGTAATTTTGGGATTTGCCAATTAATTAATTAATATATTAATTTAATGGATATGGTGTTATTATTTAATTATCCATTAAATGAAGAATAAATAATTAATTATTATTCCCTTTAAGATTCTACTTCTTCACCAATTAAAAGAACATTGGGATTGAACAAGTTCAAGTCATGGAGGTGAGAGAGAGTAGACTCTCACTGGGAATGTTAAGTGGGGCTCTTTAGAGTATCACATATATAAACACCGAGGGGGGAGCCGGCCAAGCTTGCTAGCTGAATTTTCTCTCCCCTCCCCTGGCTGAACTCCTGACACGTTCTTTCTCCTCTTGATCTCTTCTCTTCTTCTTGCTCTCTTGATTTTGAAAGTTAAGGTTTAGTGAAACCTTATTATTTTCTTGAAGTTTTGAAGAGATTCTTGGATTGGCTTGGAAAACCTTGGTTACACAATAGAAGGTTCAAGATTGTTTTACCTGATGAGCTCATTGGAGGAAAAACCACTATCTAGAGAAAGAGCAACACTTGAGGCTCATTACGTCAGCAAATCTAATGGACTCCTTCGTGATTAATTTTGTATTATTTGTTATTCATGGGATGCGAAAAAAAATCTGAATCGATCTATTTCTGTTGCGCATTCGGAATGGGATGATTTCCTCTCTCCATGTGATGGGAAGGGGTGTTCTTTCTCTTCTTTTTCCCTATTTCATATGGGAAAATCAAGAGATGGGTTTGATCATTTTTATCATACCAGAAAATTCAATTTTGATATTTTCCCATTCACCCGGAAGGAGATGAACCAAAAGAGATGATCCCATGACTGCCAACAGTTTTAATGTACATGACTGTCGTTCTTTTGGACAAACATAGTTAAAAAAAAACATTTAGATGAACAAAATATTCCAAAATAAAACCAATCAAAATTGTTGAAATATTTATAAGAAAAATCTAAGAGAAACAACTTCTTTGTGCCCTACCCCCTTCAAATTCCACTTCAAACGGCAAGAATAGAAGATAATCAGTAGATAGGAGGACCTTCCAATGGTCCTATGGTCCAATGCAAAATTTACAATATTCTATTCATCTCACATTTGGGCTTCTCCTAGCTAGTTTAGGAGTGAAGTAAACAAAAGTTTCATTGATGAAATGAAATAAAATTGCGGAAAAGATAATATTTCCTTAGTGAAGTAACATTCATCTATAGAAGTAAATCAACATTTTATCCAATATTTTGGGAGAATATTCCTCCTTTAGTGAAAATACGAAAGGAATATTTTAGGCAAATTATTATAGAAAATTTTCAATATTTCTTTTATTTATATAGTAATACTTTCTTATAAAATACTTTTGTAAATGTATTCAAATTTTAAACGTCTCATTTAGTATATAAAAAAAGGGAGAGAAAAAAAAAATCTTACCCTCAGCCTACATGTTAAAGTGCACAAATGGATATCATTGCCAACCTTAGGGGGCTTTAATATACCACATGGCATATAGCTAGGATTTTGAATAAAAAATGTAAAAGTGAGGTTTTGGAAGATTGAGGAAAAGGGTACATATGCATCGGGCCACAGGATTGAGTTAGCTTTAAGAACTGATAAAATAGATAGTTTTTATTCAATAGTAGGCAATTAGGGTAATCAAGTCGGCTCTAAATCGGTTTCCCTTTTTGTTAGCAAGGCACTTGATTGCTTTGACCACTTCAAATATTGAGGGAGATAGATCACTAAGATTGTGTTTGGTTGCAAGGAGGTTATGGGTGTGGAAAGTGGAGAGGGTGGGTTCATTTGTTGGGGATAATAAAAGGTTGAGGAACAATCCAGGGAAAGTGAACAGTTTTCTACGAATTAGGTTGTTAATGAAGAAGGGATGAAGAAGAACACTGTCCGGTTGTGTGGCCCCAACACCAGTGCGGGGGTAATTCCTTTTGTTTTTCGTTTCAACGTATGTCAATGTTCTTTCTCTATCAAGGTTTGGCAGAGTTTTTTAGACTTCTACAAAAAATAGCATGGCCTTCTCTCCTATCCATTCATTATATTTTTTCATGGTGGAAAAGGAAATCAAAATCAGTCCATCTAAATCAGATCTAGAAGGCAGGCCGGCATTGTGTTAATACTTTTTTCTTTGGTGAAAAAAGAAAAGCATTGTGTTAATACTTGTTCATCTTTGGAATGAAAGAAATAAGAGACGCTTTGACGGCAAGTACCGAACTGCAAAAACAGTCATGAAGCTTATCCTAAAGACTTACAAGATGCAAATATTTTGATGAAATGCAAGATTTGGTCGATTGATGATCTCTTAATTTCTAAACAAACGGGAATTTTTTTCTCATCTTTGCTGACTTCACTAATTTCAGAAGTAATATGGAGAAAATCAAAAGTGGCACAGGCTCAACATTGATGGATGTTCATTAGGTAATCCGAGGCACGCTTCAGTTAGAGGTATTTTAGGAACTCGATGGGTAATCTTGAGGGATGCTTCTATCAGTAATTAGGAATCCACACAAATTACTTTGCTGAGTTCAATGATCTCTTTATTGGATTACATTATGCTAAAGAAAAGGGTTGCGGCATCCTTGGATTGAAAGTGACTCAGAAGGTATGGTATCTAGTATTGCAGGCCATTCCATTCCTTGGATCTCTAAGTAGAAGTGGCTTTACTTTAAGCTTTTTTTAGATTCAATTTCTTGGAGGATCTGATTGCTACAAAGAAGGGAACTCTGTTATGGATGCTTTGGCAAAGAAATTAACGAGCACGTAACATCTTTAGACATCAAATTTTTTGATAGGATTTCCATCTTAAATATCTCAAGACATATGGTGGGATTGTAATGATAAATCTCGTTATCCGTTTGATATATGATTTTTCTGTTTTAAGTTTGTCTTTGTCTAAGGGTTCTGTTGATGGTCATGCTGAAAGTGGATACTTAATACAAAATAGTATATTTGAAGCTTTGCTAATGGCATTGTCGTAGCTGAAGTTTCAAGATTTCTATGTATTCTTCTTTTTTCGTCTGGATATGTCTGGACGTTAATTTTTGTATTTTTTTTTATATTTTAAGATACTTTTGCTGACCTTTAAAAAAAAAAAATTAATTGAAGGAGATAACAAAGAGCTGTTCTCCTATTTGAATCACAATCACCCCACATATTGAGGCAGCCAGCATTATACAGGATATTAAGCATCTAGTATTTTATTTTAGATCCTATATGTTTATCTTTATATTTAGAAAGATTAAGAACATGGCTATCTCCCAGGCTAGGAGAGCTTTGTCTTCTGAGCTTCGGACAATTCGACCCATTTCCACTCCTTGTTAAGTTATGTAATTCAGATATCTTGTGTTTTTTCACAGATGGAATAAATCTACCATTTCAGTTGGAGAATTACATTTGGATGCACTATTAATTCCAATTAAAGGGACAAATGTGTTTGAATGACTTCAATTCCATGGAATCCCATGGATAGATTTTGTTCGCGGTATGACGGTATCAATCACTATCAACACACATTTCGGTTGAATTGGTAATTAATTCCTTATAGATTAATATTTTTCATAAAAAAAAAAATACCACATTTGAACTATATCAATCAGATATCAATCGCGGCCGATACCAATATAAATCGACTAATACAACTACGACTAATCTAATATCAATTCTTAAAACCATGCATCGATGTATACTATACGCTTACTCAGATAATCTCAAATACGCATCATATATGTAGAAGAAAAACCAAGTCGAGAAAAAAAAAAAAATGTCTTAGCATTTTGTCTAACACGAAACAGAAAGATTGATGATATTTGCATAACCTGATACATGAAACTAGGGGTGTCAATGGGTAGGTTCCGTTCGGGTTTTTCGGTTTTAGTGTGGTTTTTAGAGAAACGGAAACCAATCCAATAAGAACTTTTCGGTTTCGGCTCGGTTTCGGTTTCGGTGCGATTTGATTTTGTATCGGTTTCAATTTATGATAACGGGTTGATACCGGTTTGGATTCGATTCGGTATCGGGTTTTTTTAAACAAGTTGGGTTCGGTTTGTACCTATTTTCTTCTCTTTCTCTTTTCAACTACATAAAATATTTCATTGGCCCCACACTTAAAAAGGAGATCAATGGAACAAGCATTGTTACAAATCAATTTCCCTATTTTCATAATCTCATACTCATTGATTTGTAACAATTTATCTTACAACCATAAATTTGCTCACTAATATTAAAATCAATTCAATGATTCATAACCCTATACTCATTATTTTCTTACTGGTTTCATTCGGTTCAGTTTTCGGTCGGTCCAGTGTGGTCCGGTTTTCAATCGATCCCGTCATAACCCAGTCCAAAATCGATCTAATCAGGATCAATTCGGTTCGATCTCGGATTTTTTTGGTTGGTTTCGATCAATCTTAACGGTTCGAGCTAGGTTTTGACACCCTACATGAAACTAATGACGCCTTAAACCCAAGCAAAAATGTGTGCAGATCAGGTCCACGTACGTGGACCGTCCTTGGGACCTGATCTGCATCAAGGGACCCACAGAGGGGGAAGTGGATCCCATGTGGGTGGAGATCGGTCCCAAGGAGACTGATCTGGGCTCAGCAAAACATATCTGAAATCCACAGCAACCACCAATAGAGAGAGAGAGAGAGAGAGAGAGCCTCTTTAAATAGGTGGTCCAACCCAACGGCCCAACCAAGAATATTTAGCTAATTTGTCCTTCTTTCTCTTTCCCGATTAATAATGATAAATTCGAAGGCTACGTTGGAAACTCATGATCCATAGGATTAATGAGGCCACGGTGCACAGAACACGACAGGTGGGCCCCATCAATCGAACATTTAAGGGAGGCTCTGACCATGATGGTGTTTCTCTCTCTCCCTCTCTCTCTCTCTCTCTCTCTCTCATATAGCACAGTCTCACTAATCTTTCTTTCTAATTTTTCCGCCATTTCAGAGAAAAAAACAGTAGAGCGGTGAGACTTCTCGTGATTCCTTGTTCACTTTCAACCTTTCTCTCATGCCCTAATGACCTAATCTTATTTTCCCTTGTCGTCTCCATTTTTGTCTATCCACCTAATCCATTGCTTCACAGCAGTTCCTCTTTACAGAGCTTCAAGAATTTAATTTAAAGTTTCTCTTTCTCAGTCACACAGACTACAAATTATCAATTCGAATTCGGCGTGGCGGTTACACTGGAGTTGTCTGAGGCAGGGTTCTCGCTTTCTCTTCTGTCATTTATTCAGCTTCACTGGTTCTGAGGTCTTGGTTCATCAATCACTTTGTTACTTTACTGATATTTAGTTGGCTGCTTGAACTGCTTGAACTCATTTTTGTTTATTTATTTATTTATTTATTTTTTTGCGTATTAAGTTTCTCTGTCTTAGGTGTTTTGTTCGTGCTCTTTTTAAGAATTCTGTTTTTGCTTCCTCTCCCTTCTTCTTATTTTTGGTTTGAGCTGTATTGATTTGATCCCGATTCATGCAGTGTATGGTCATAAGGGTTATTGGCATTCTTATTTAGTTCTTTTTGTTTTTGAGAATTCGTAATTTTGTGAACTCTCAATGGATCAATAACATAAGTGGAGTTTGATAATCTCTCGTTTGAGATTATAAAATTTTATTGAGCTAAGGAAAATGTTTTGGGACTAAAGAGGGGATTTTCTTAGTTACTATTTACTTTCAATTTGATTCACAACCTGCGTTATTACTTTTATACAAATCTGGTATTTGAGTCGGTTCACTACTTGTGCTTATTAAATTGGGGAAGGGTTGAGGGTGGGGGGGGGGTTTCCAAATGTCAAGTGCTTTAGTCTGAAGTCCAGCTTTGTAATTTAATTTAATCCTCTATTGAGTTCCTGTTTCCTTACAGTTGTTAATTTGCGTGGTTCTTCCATTACTGTTTAGAATATGGGTTTTTGGTGGATTCAGATAATCTGAATCTTGGTGATCATTCCAGGATTTTGATGGTTGATCTTCCATCGAGTATAACAAGTTGTGTCTACACTTCTTCATATCCGGGACTCAGTATGATAGAAGAAAATATGAAAGAAAATGTGTTGTACTTTCTGATATTTGCGCTTCTTTTTTTCCGGACAGCTTCTTCAGAAATGGGTTAGTATGAACTTGTGATGCCATATTCCACATTTCTTTCATCACTTTATACGACTGGATTTGGTAGGATAGGGCAGCCAGAATAATGGCCCCATTACCCGGAACCTGTGAGATTGTTGAATCGAAGGAAGAATTGGATTCAGTTCAACGTTCTAAAGGAACTAACACACAGAGTGCTGAGTTGAGAGTCAATGACAAAGCCGGAAAACGCCCTATGCCAAAATATGTGCGCAATTCTTCCCTGGAGGATGATCTTAATCAGCTTTTCCAGGGGATTGATCTCAGAACCTCTGGGAGGGGTTTGCGTTTATCACACCATAAAGATACAGAACCATCACAGAAGAATGCTTTGAAAAAGCCGATTAAAATTGGGGCATCTCAAGCATCAGGAATTGGAATTTCGGAGACTGTGACCTTGAAGCAAGCACTAAGGGGATTGTGCATTTCTCAGAAACTAGAGACGGCTGCAATGAAGCGGTTGTCAAAACCAGCATCTGGAGTTTCAGAAGCTGGAACCATAAAGAGGTTGTACAGAACAGTGGTAGTTGAGGCCAGTGAATCTGGTCTTTCATTGGATGAAGGTAAAGGGGGTGTGGTAGAAATCTCTCTTGTGCCAGAAGATAGCTCATCAAATTGCTCTAAAAAAAGGCCAGAAACCCTGCAACTTCACAAGGCAAAAGTATTGAACCAAAGCGCTCAGTCTTCTCCTCGATATGCAATTGCAACCACAACCAGGGTTCTAGCACCGCCACAAGATGAGATTGTTCCTGTATCAACAGGCATTGGGTCTGAAACATCAAATTTGGATACAGCTTCAATAGGAAAGCTGAAGTCTGCGCCTTCATTATCTGGCCCTAGTACTGGCCGTAAAGTATTAGAAGTAGATGAAATAGTTCCTGCCTCAACAGAAGTTGGGAGCATAACATCAATGCCAGATCTGGGCCGGAGAGGCAAGCTGCAACCAGTACTTTCTTTGGCTAGCTCTAGCTCTAGCTCTGGCAGTAAAGTAAGCAAATCTGCCAGCACTAATCTCCGTCAAGCCAAGCCTGTCTTCAGGAACAAAAACTTTATTAGGAAGAAGGTGAAGCTGGATTCATCTTCTGCCACCAGCAGTTCTAAGACATGCTATCAAATCGATAGTGACTTGAGTCCAAGTACAAGTAAATCAGTGAACCAGATTGACAACTACCCTGGAAATAATTTGAGGAAAGAACATGCTTCTCCAGCATCCACTAGTACAAATCTCCGTGTTGAAGTCAGTTCAAATAATGTGCACTCCAGTGTGACTAAACTGAGTTGCACTTCGAATAAGTGTGACAGTAATAGATTTATTGGTGCAAAAGCTAATGCAACATCGAGATCAAGAGAAAAGGGGGAATGCTCACAAAGCTCTAAAAGTAGCATTGGTGAGTACAGTAGTAGCACAAGTGTTAGCGAAGAGAGCAATTTAAGTGGGTCTAGTTGTTGTGGCAATAGACCGCACATGTCAAAAGACTTGAGATGGGAAGCCATCCGCCATGTTCAGATACAGCATGGAAGCTTAGGGTTGAGACACTTCAAGCTGCATAAGCGTCTTGGTTGTGGAGACATTGGAACAGTTTATCTTGCTGAGCTAACCGGTACAAACTGCATATTTGCTTTGAAAGTTATGGATAATGAGTTTTTGGCAAGCAGAAATAAGATGCCAAGGGCCCAAACTGAGAGAGAAATATTGCAAGTGTTGGATCATCCTTTTCTCCCTACACTCTATGCTCATTTTACAACGGAGAAACTTTCCTGCTTGGTTATGGAGTATTGTCCAGGTGGAGATCTGCACGTCCTCCGGCAGAAGCAACCAGGCAGGAGTTTCCCTGAAGAAGCAGCAAGGTAGCAAATGTTAACTAAAGCTCCACTTATGTTTGTTTTTTGCATTATTACTGAGTAGGACACACATTAAGTATGGATGCACAAATTATAATGCATGTGTGAATATATTCTCCATGTCTCATATACTCATGCGGTTTGTGATTTCTGAATGATATGGTGCTCTTAGGTTTTTCTGATCACGTGGATGAAGTTACCTGTGATTCATGGATGTGATTTTTCAGTTCTGCACATTCCTCGTCCCAAATACAAAAACAGAACAAACCTTTTTATGGGTTCCTAATTTAGTGTCTGTAAAGTCTGCTTTTAAGTCAACCACAATTTAAAATTATCCCTTTCTGAATCTTCTGTGTAGCCCTAGGCATTCTTGGTGGGAGCCGTCAAAAGGCATGTCTGATCATGTACCTCTTCTGTGCAGTCAGTAAGGATGTCAACTGTGAACTAAAAACAGAAACTGGAAGCGGCTGATAAAAATTGGAACCGACCGAACCATTATTAGTCGGTTCAGTTTTGGTTGGGGCTAGTGTAGGAAAATTTTAATCAGTTCAGTTTTGAACTGGTAGACCTTCGGTTTCAGACTGATAAGACCAGATAAAACTGATGAACCGGTAACCAAAAATGGACCGCACAAATTTATTAAACTTGTTTGTTCCTAGAATCCTAGGTCAAGAAACAATGCTTTTACATTAAAACCAGATGTTTTGAGACTCCTTCGTTCACTTCACCGTTGGGACTTGGGCTTCAGAGAGAGAGAGTCCGTGATGCAGATTCATCACCAAAATAGGCTTGTTTTATTAGGAATAAGTCTAGGGTTAGCTTCTCTACATGTTGGGCCTTTGGTCCTATGGGTTTTCTATGTAATAGACCACTTCTATGGGCCTAAAGTAGGGGTACATAGGTTACATACGGGAACCAAACTGGAAGTAACCCACCCAAATCAAGAAAAAAGATTATACATCAAGCATTACATTCACGAATAGAAGGGAGTCCTAAGCAATCATCAAAAAACGCCAGCTTGACTGTGTTTGGAAGTAGAGATTGATCCTCGAATCTTGCTAACTGGTCCAAAGCTAGTTGAACCAGTGGTTCAATTTAAGTGACTTAAGTCATCTTTTTTTATTTAATGTAATTTTATTTTTCTTCGGGTCCACACCTCCCACGATTTAGTCTAGGGAGGTGATATTAGAGTTAGCCGGCTAGGAGTATTTACACTCCTAGGCTGCATCAGAATTAGGCCTTTGGCCATTATAAATAAAGGATTCGGTGGGGGAGTTATTCTCACCTCTGTATTTTGAAAAATCTCTCTCTTTTGAGCTGCTTCTCTGCAACTTCTTCATGGCTGAAGATTGTCTGGGATGTGATCAAGGCTGGTGGGATTGGTGTTTGATCCAATCGACACCGTGCAGTGGGAAGCCAGGGTGGTTCGTTGGTGGGATTGGTGTGTGATTCAATTGACACCTTGCGGTGTAATGCCCGGGTGGTTCTAGTGAAGTTCTTCTTCAAGTTCAAGTTCAAGATTCAATCTTTATTCAAGAACATCAACCAAACAAACTCATGCCAAGATTTCTCTGCAACGACAGTAAGTTTGATCCATCCCTTCAGTACCCTTTCTTCTCCTAATCCTCCAAACCACCCCAAAACCCTAATTTTCCCACCCATCTATTGAAACCATCCCATCTCCCAAAATTCTTGACAAACCATTCAGCTAACAACACCTTCCCATAATTGGATCGAGTATTCTCCTGCCCAATTGGAATACTCAAACCAAGCTGTATTCCCATTACCCCATTCAGACCACATCATCCCACCTATTTCTGGAGATCATTTCATTACCCAAATTCTTCACAGACCAATCCAGCCATCAAAACTTCATCCAGCCATCAAAACTTCAACCACAACACCCCCTGCCCATAAGGAGAACTCGATCTCCCTTGCTGCCCATCCCAACCACTGAAACCCTAATATTCAAGAGAACATAATACCAAAAGATGAAATCAATCAAGTGGTCTGATTAAGAAATATTTATTAATCCTACTTGAACAAGGTAACTTGTAAACCCAGCAGAAACAGAATTTGAAACTGAGATAAGATTATGAATCAACCAGCAGACTATCAGAAATCAGAATATGAAATCATAACTAGAAACTGAAATAAAAAATTGAACTTTTAGAAGAGTTTGACCTCAGGTACGAAACCTGAAATAGAACCAGAATAGCGGCATTGTAGACTGAAATCAAACCAGACTTAGACCATATACTAGAACAGAAAATAGCTAGATTTAATGGCAGAATGCTATTGAACAGATTAACCAACTGATTAAGCAAATAGAATTCAGTAGTAGTTAGAATATCATATTCGGGGCAAAGTTCTGACCTGTTCTGAAAACTGATGGAAGAATTAAGATAAAGAAGAAGAAAAAGGATATTAATCAGGAATTACCACCAGGCTCCCGTGACATCACAAGCATTCAATGCTGTTAACAAAACAGATTTGGGGAATAATGCTTGAATGATCTTAGACAGATCCCAAGCCTTTATTTATAATAAAAAGATCAAAATTATATGGACAAAATTGCCCTTAATAGAGCCGACATGGCTGTACACATAGTTGTCAAGGCGCTAGGCGATCCCAGGCGTTTGAGGTCCTCCCTAAGCGCTTAAGCGGTGCCTAGGCGGTCTAAATCGTGTTCCAATATTTTTTTTTAATATATCAGTTATATGTGTGAAACAATCAAAATAAACATTTGGTTTATATGTTCTTGAAATTGGTCATTTTCAAGTATACCTAGTCTCCCATTTGGTTTATACTGTTCTTAGAAAATATGATGTTATCAATGAGTAATTAACATGCTCTCGATTTAGAGAAATTGTCTTGTTCTCTAAGAAATTTGATTGATCAAATGATTTTATTTTTACATGAGACTTTTTGTATTAGGTAGAGCACAAAATCAGCTTTCTAACAAATCTAAGATTGCTTAAATCTGATTTGTATTGAAGGAGTTGTGTTCCGGTCAAACTTTATTTTGTCTGCATGAATGCTGTCAAAATTCCTCTAAATGAAAATATTTTTTTAGATATCAAAACAAATGAATATTTTACCGCACTTTAGGTTTTTAGCAATGTTTTACCATATTAAGATTTATGGAATCTTTAGATTTGTGAAAAAACCCAGCATTAGAAAGTTGAAAATTTTACCTATCGCTGAAAATCTAGTTTTTGTTCTTGAACTAGGGGGTTGACTTTTTATTCTTTTGGAATTTTATTTTTTAACTATTTTTATTGGATTCAAATAGGGGGTATTTGCTTATTTATGAATAATATCTTAAGTAACATTTTCTTAAATGATGTTTGACATAAATAAGTGCCACAAACTGGTTTGATACCAATTAAACCAATCCAAGGCGCCCCTACAATAAGGCGGCAGCCGCCTAGCCACCTAGAAATTCGTCTGGACGCCTTGAAAACTATGGCTGTACATAGGATAAAACATAGTAAGAAGTCTAGAATACCCCCCACGGTATTCTAGCCCATACAATCCAACACTCCCCCTCAAGTTGGTGCATATATGTCATGCATGCCCAACTTAACTAAAATAGGATGAAACACTTTGCCACTCAGTCCCTTAGCGAACACATCGGCTAACTGGTCAGCAAACTTCACAAATGGGACCAGATGAGTCCAGCTTCGAGCTTCTCCTTAATGAAATGTCGGTCAACCTCCACATGCTTAGTACGATCATGTTGGACCAGGTTATGAGTGATGCTAATGGCTGCTTTATTATCACAGTATAGCTGTAGTTCGAGAACTCGCGAGATCTTGCTTAGATCTCGGCGAGTTTCTCGGTTTTTTGAGAAACCGAGATGAGTTGGCATACGAGTTGCAAAAGTGCAACAACTCGACCGAGATCTCGAGATCTCGCTGAGTTCTCGAGATCTCGCTGAGTTCTCGAGATCTCGAGAATCTCTACCCAAACTCCTTTATATGAGTCCCAGATCTCGAGATCTTGGTGGAAAATCTTGGTATACAGACACACCTATCTATGCAAACCTTAGTATACAGACACTTATTTAGGCCAGGAACTAAGACAGACACGTATTTATGCCTAATATCATTAAGTAAATATTTTACTTAAGATATTATTCATAAATAAGCAAATACCCCCCTATTTGAATCCAATAAAAATAGTTAAAAAATAAAATTCCAAAAGGAAAACAAGTCAACCCCCCAGTTCAAGAACAAAAACTAGATTTTTGGCGGTAGGTGCAATTTTCAACTTTCTAATATTGGGGTTTTTCTCAAATCTAAAAATTCCATATATCTTAATATGGTAAAACATTGCTAAAAACCAAAAGTGCGGTAAAATATTAATTTGTTTTGATGTCCAAGAAAATATTTTCATTTAGAGTGATTTTGATAGCATTCGTGCACACCAAATTAAGTTTGACCGGTACATAACTCCTATTTGGGCTTTGTTTTTGCAAAATCTGATAGTGCCATTGTGTTTAAATGGCCTAAAATAGGCTGAACACCAAGTTTCAGACCCAAACTAGGTCTAAAATCCATTGAGTTGAGGCTTCGAGTCGGGAAAAGAAAATGCACCAACTCTCGAATTGACTTGGTTTTTCAAGGGACCGAGTTGGTACCGAATTCCGAGTTTTAGTACCTTGAGTATAGCATAATGGGAAGATGGACAACAACACCAGTATCCTGCAACAATCCTCTAAGTCACAAATTCCTTGTGACATGGCACGGAACTCTGCTTCAGCACTGGACCTTGCCACAACATTGTGCTTCTTGCTACGCCACGTGACAAGGTTGCCATCCACAAAGGAGCAATATCCAGAAATGGATTTTCGGTCAGTAAAGCCGGCATAAGTATAAGCTTTAACTTTTAGATGACCACTGGAAGATAAAAGGATCCCTTTTCCTGGAGCAGACTTCAAATATCGCAAGATGCGAAGAACTTCTTCCATGTGAGAGGAATAAGGACCATGCATAAACTAGCTGCTGAAAGCATCTAAGTAGTAAGCCCACCCCAAGATGAGTGCTCTCATATTCCGACTTCCCCAGAGCCTCCGGTAGCACAGCCGAGACAGTGACGGGTTCTCTGCCCCTGCCGGGATGGAGCGACGGAAGTTTTGAGAATCCAAGAAAAGGTCACGGCGACGATAGGAATAAGGATCATGCATAAACTAGCTTACCAAGCTCATGAGAATGGCAATGTCTGGTCGTGTATGAGAGAGATCAACTTGCCCACTAATCTCTGATGACGGCCTGCAGGTTCACCCGCTTTCTCCCTAAGTCTTGTAGTAGCTTCCATGGGAGTATCTGACGGATGACATCCTAACATTCCATTCTCAGACAATAGATCTAGGATATATTTTCTTTGAGAAAGAAAGATGCCCTTTGAAGATCGAGCAACCTTTATCCCTATAAAATTTAGGAGTTCTCAAATCCTTTATTTCAAACTCACGGCCAAGGAAGAGCTTCAATTTGTGGATCTCGTCACCATCATTGCCGGTCACTACAATATCATCAACATAGACTATGAAGATAGTCACCTTATCACCAACTCGTTTGATGAACAAGTATAATCAAAATTGCTTTGCTTGTATCCCACTGAAACCATAGCCTTGTGAAATCTACCGAACCAAGCTCTAGGTGGTTGCTTCAATCTATAGAGAGCACGCTTTAGTTCACACACCTTGCCCTTGGTAGCATCACCTGAAAAACCTGGAGGAATGTCCATAAATACCTCTTCCTCTAGTTCTCCATGGAGGAAGGCATTCTTCACATCCAACTACTGAAGATCCCATCCAAGGTTCACAGTACAAGATAGCAATACCTTTACAGTGTTGAGTTTTACTACTGGTGTGAAAGTCTCTTGGCAGTCAACTCCATATGTCTGAGTGAAGCCCTTTGCAACTAGACGTGCCTTATACCGATCCACTGTTCCATCTGCCTTCTGTTTGACTACAAACATCCATTTACATCCCACTGGTTTTTTCCCTGGAGGAAGAGCCACAAGATCCCACATATTATTTTTGTTTAATGCTCTCATTTCTTCCAACATTTCTGCCATTCACTTTCCATCTGTAGAAGCTTCCTACCAATTTTTAGGAATGGAAGCAGAAGAAAGAGAGGATACAAATGCACGAAAAGAAGGAGAAAGAGAACTGTAAGAAACAAAACGAGAAATGGGATGTAGAGTACAAGTCCTAGTACCTTTGCGATGAGAAATAGGTAGGTCAGAAGAGGAAGGCTTACCAGGAGGAGGATCTGGATCTTGTGTCAGCAATTGGATAAGTATTGGTGCTACAGTGGACTGAAGCTGCCCTTTGCTGGAACATCTGTTTTTATAAGTGAGAATGTTGGAGTTGTCAATGGCCTTCTGAAATTTAGTAATGGTTCTCTGTACTGGAGTCGGCTCCCCCTGAATAGGAACATCACCACCACTAATTTCCTTGGTCTCCCCTTGTAAAAGATTCCCTTCGGTTGAAGGGGCAACAGTCAAAGGAGGCTGGGCAGCAGCCATAGGAGGCTGGGCAGCAGCTATAGAAGGCTGGACAGCAGCCATAGGAGGATGGGTAGTAGCCATAGAAGGCTGGACAGCAGGCCTAGGAGGTAAAAGAAGGGGAACATCAAGAGAAGGAACCACATCTTCACTAGAACTCTCCCCCTGAAGAGGTGGTGAAAAATAATAGGAAAGGTTTTTATGAAAAATGAGATCCATACTAATCGTAGTACGACGGGAAGGAGGATGATAACACTTATAACCTTTCTGGGTTAGAGAATAACCCAAAAAAATGCATCTTAACCCACAGGGTTCAAATTTGCCATGAGATTTAGTATCTCTAGCATAACAGACATAGCCAAACACCTTGGGTGGAATCACAAAGGAAAAATTCCCAAGTAAAATATCAACAGGACTACGGGAATCAAGGACTTGGGAAGGCAACCGATTAATAAGATAAGCTACAATTAGGACAGCATCACCCTAATATTGGGATGCAACATTTCAAGCAAACATCAATGCTCTTGCCACTTCCAATAAGTGGTGGTTCTCCCTTTCAGCCACACTATTTTGGGCTGGGGTATCAACACAACTAGTCTGGTGAATAATCCATTATCAACAAGGTATTTTTGAAATTGGGATTCCTTGTACTTGGTTCCATTGTCACTTCTCAAAATTTTGAGAGTACCTTGGAACTGAATTTGTGTCATTTTATGAGAATGCTGAAAATAGGAGCAAACTTGACTTTTTGTGTGCATAAGATATACCCATGTGTTTCTAGAATGACAGTCAATAAAGGAAACAAACTAATGATGACCAGAAAGGGAAGTTTTTCGATTAGGCCCCCAAACATCATAATACACCAAATGAAAACAAGAAGAACTCCTTTTATTTGATAAAGAATAAGTAGAACGTGTCTGTTTGGCCAAAACACAAGCCTCACAAAAAAATCATCCTTATTACATTTAGTGACCAAAGCAGGAAATAAATGTGCTAAATTTCCTAATGGAGGGTGACCAAATCTAGAGTGCCATTGGTAAACTTCAAAAGAAACCAAGGAGTTCTGGTGTAACGAAGAAGGTAATGGTGGTGGAGAGAGACGACCATCATCAAGCAGGTACAATCCATCGTGCACTTTACCCATTCCAATCGTCTTCCTAGATGCCAGATCCTGAAAAAAACACAATGGGAAGGAAAAAAAAGTTACTTTACAATTAAGATCACGAGTAATACTACTAATAGAAAAATGATTCGCAGTAAAAATAGGAATGTGCAAAATAGAAGATAAAGGAAGGAAGTGCAGTTGATGATTCCTTTTTCATATATGGAAGAAAGGGAACCATCAACTACTTTGACCTTGTCTTTCCCAGAAGCGGGGGAATATCGATGGAAAAGGCTAGAGGAACCGACCATGTGATCTGTAGCTCCAGAATCTATGATTTAAGGATGGGAAGCTATAGAAGCACAATGACCATCAAATGGAATACCTGACCGGGCAAAGTTTGAATCTAAAGGAGCAGAGGAATTGGCAGTCATAACAGATGTAGTAGAGACAGTAGCAACGGAAGTCCTTAGCACACGTAGGAATGCCTATCGATCATCCCGGGATAGACCAATGTGTGTAGCAGGGGCTGTAGGAACAGACTCAGAGTGGTTTCTTTTGTTTTTTGGCTTCTTCTTGGCAGCCCGTTTAGCTTCAAAGTCAGCTGGTTTCCCATGAAGTTTCCAACATTTGTCCTTGGTGTGGTAAAGGTTGTGACAATGCTCACACGTAACAGTGCCTCAAGTAGAACTACCAACAGAGAGATGTCCAACAGGTGCCGGGGCAGCAGTTTGGAGGGCTGACCTTTCAGTAACAGGAGGGTGTAACATAGCAGCCCGGCGGTATTCTTCAGAGGAGACCAGGGCATAGGACTGTTCAAGTGTGGGAAAAGGAGAATGGCCCAACACTTGAACACGAATCTGGTCATACTCAATATTCAACTCGGCCAAGAAGTCATAGACCCTGATTTTGTCCACAGTTTTCTTATAGGCAGCTATGTTAGCAGCTGTATCAGGGTGTTAATCAGAAAAGTGATCCAACTGCTGCCAAAGGCTACGCAAAGTAGCATAGTATTTAGAGACTGATAAGTCTAGTCCCCCTGAGTAGTATGAAGTACCTTCTTTTTGAGTTCATAATCCTGAGCATCATTACCAAGCTGCCCGTATGTTTCCTTGCAAGCCGACCAAATCTGAGAAGCAGTATCAAGGAGAAGAAACCCATGTGCTAGGTCTGAAGTCATAGAACCAATCAAATATGATATGAGAAATCCTTTGTTGGCAAGCCATCAAGTTTGGGCAGCACCAGGTGCAACCGGCATAGTACTGGTGCCATCAATATGGCCAGTGAGGCCACGGCCAGCAATGGCATAGGAGGCAGACCGAGACTACAATAGGTAGTTTGTGCCATCCAGTTTAATGGGATTAGGAGGAAAACTGTGGTATTCTGATTTGCCCAATCCATCATGATCAAAAGTGGCAGTAGAGGTAGCAGAGTCACTCATAATGGCAGAGAGAAGCTGTGGTGAAGAGAGACCCAACTAATACTCCAATATAAGGGCTGAAAGCAAGGCCGAGTGATCTTCGTAGATGGGTAAAACACCTCCAGAAATATCAGCAGCAATGCAGAACCTTAGCCCAAAAATCGATGGTGTCAGGGTTTTGAAAAAAAAACCCTGAAAGGTGAGATCGATGTTGGGGATGTGCTCTAAAAAAAATAGTAGGAGAGCTGGAGATGTGCCGGCCAGGAACCCAAAAAAGTATAGTAGTAGATGACTGCCTTGGTGGTAGATACTCCTCCAAAAAGGTATAGCAGCAACAAGCAGCCCTAAACCCAAAATCGATAGACGTCAAGGTTTTGGAAAACCTTGAAGAAGGAGATCGATTAGGAGTTGGGGTCTTCAAACAACAGGTAGAGGCTGGATAGATGCTGGGGAAAGGTGCAGAGGAAGCTCCAATAATAAAAAATCAGCCTTCAATAGGGGGAGGGGCTTGATCTTCAAAAAAATTCTGGAAAACTTCAATACCACAGAGGTAGTTCCAACAGCTATCGAGCAGAATTTATGACATGAAAAAAAGGAGAAAGAGGTAGGGCGGAGGACAGCAACTAGATCATACGAACACCTCATTAGTGCTGCCCTTGGGGAGGGATGAGAACCAAAGAGAAAGAGGAGAGAAAAGTCTAGAGAAGAAAGAGAAAAAAAATTGATGGGAGGGTGGTGGGTTTTGAAAACCTAGATCAGAGAAAGTTTTGCCTCTGATGCCATGTTAACAAAACAGATTTGGGGAATAATGCTTGAATGATCTTAGACAGACCCCAAGCCTTTATTTATAATAAAGAGATCAAGATTACATGGACAAAATTTCCCTTAATAGAGCCGACATGGCTGTACATAAGATAAAACATAGTAAAAAGTCCAGAATATCCCCCACGGTATTCTGGCCCATACAATCCAACAAATGCCCAGTCCACTTTCTCTCTTTCAATGCTTCTATTTCAATGGTTATTTTCCAAAGCCCTTTTCTCTCCACACAACATAACCTTATCCCAACTAAATTGGGTCGGCTACATGGATCCTTGCTCTCCAATCAGCTCTATTCTAAGCCTTACAAGATACAAGGCCTATTCTATGCACGTCTTTCCTCACCATTTCTCCTAGGGTTTTCTTTGGCCTTCTCACAACAACAACAACGTAGCCTTATCCTAACTAAATTGGTTCGGCTGTTTGGATCCTTGCTCTCCAATCAGCTCTATTCGAGGTCATACAAGATACAAGGCCTAATCTATGCACATCTTTCCTCACCACTTCTCCTAGGGTTTTCTTTGGCCTTCTCCTGGCCTTTTCATTTCCTTCAATCTGAATCAAACCACTCCTCCGTACTGGAGCTCATAGACCTCGTTGAACATGACCATGGCACCTCAAATGACTATCTCATGGTTTATCATGTATCGGCATTACTCCCATCTCAGCTCTAATATGGTCATTCCTAACTTTATCCTTACTAATTTTTCCATACATCCATCTCAACATCCTCATCTCCACTACACTTAGCTTATCTATATGACGTTTCTTAACTGCCCAAGATTCCGCACCATACATCATAGCCAGTCGCATGACAGTCCTATAAAATTTTTTTTTAAGCTTTAAGGGAATACGCCGATCATATAACACTTCAGACACACCTTTCCTTCGTCCATCCTATTTTAATTTTTTGGGCAACATCATCCTCTATATCACCTTTATTTTATGATTGAGCCCAAATACCTAAAATAATCATTTTGAGGAGTCTCCCTCTCATCAATTTTCACCACGTCATTATTCGTCCTATTGTAACTAAAGTTGCACACCATATATTCCGTCTTCGTTCTACTTGTCTTAAAACCTTTTGATTCTTAGATTGATCTCCAAAACTCCAACTTGGCGTTAATCCTTGCTTTTGTCTTATCCACCAAAACAATATCATTAGCAAAAAACAAACACCTTGTAATCTCATCTTCTATGTTTGTGGTTAAATCATCCATGATAATCGCAAACAAAGAAGGGCTTAAGGCTGATCCTTGATGTAACCCAATTATAATCAGGAACTCACTACCTTGACCCCCACAGTTCTTATGCTAGTCATCACATCATCATGCATATCGTTAATTAAGTCTACATGTTTCCATGACATCCATCCCTTCTCTATTATATGCCATATTAACTCTCTAGGGATTTTGTCATAGGCTTTTTCTAGGTCAATAAAGACCAGATGGAGATCCTTCCTACCTTCTCTACATCTTTCCATGAGTTTCCCAAGTAAGAAAATAGCTTTCATGGTGGATCTTCTTGGCATAAAACCAAATTGGTTCTCCGAAATAGTAGCTTCCTTTCTCAGATGGGTTTCAATAACCATTTCCCATAACTTCATCATATGACTCATTAGTTTTATGCCTTTATAGTTATTGCAACTTTAAATATCCCCTTTATTTTTTAAAATCAGGACCACAATTCTTCTCCTCCATTTATTTGACATTTTCTTTGTGGTGAGTCCCCAAGAGCCCCAAAGTTAAGTGAACCTCTCGGACCATTGTTATCTTATACTTTTCTTTATTTTGTAGTTTATTTTGAGTCCTCTCCTTTTGAGCTGCATCAATTTGGAATGAGAGCAAGTTCCTATTCTTATGGTGAGTAAGTTCCAAAATTGATCCAAAAATCAAGAAGCAAACTCGATGATGGGGAAGGTTGCCAAAGATTGTTTTGTTGCTTTGATAAACGGTAGTAAAGCTCCAAAGTTCAACGAAGCGCTTGGAAACTGATGACCTTTTCAAACTTGAGGATGAATTCTTTCGAAGCAAGGAAGAATGATGCAATCATGATTTCACTAGCCATTAATGCTCCCATTACAACACATGAATTTAATGTCTACTCTACTTTCTCCCTCTTTTCCAGTGGCTCTAATTCAACTTCTATTTTCCAAATACTTTATTTCACGGACTCTATGTATCTTTTGGCTTGTAGGTGGTGGAGTTGATAATCTTTATTTTTGGAACTTGTGGGTGTGCCATGTGTGTCCCATTTTGAGTTTGATGTCCTCTACTGGTGGTTGAGTCTCCAATTTAAAACTCACAATGCAGCTCAAATCGAAATGGAAAAAAAATAGGATAGAAGATGAAGGAAAATTGTATTGCAAATCCTATGGCTCTACAAGATAAAACCCTATGGACAATTATACCCTTGAACCCTATATTACAAGAAAAACAAATACATGATAATAAGGGTCAGAGAGGATAACTTAACTCAAGGGTTAGAGAGGATTATTTTTGGACTCTTGGGGATTTTCACACGCCCAAGTGTGAGACTCGCTCACCACTAGAGGACCTCAAATCACAACGGAACTCACCATGGCACATCCACAAGTTCCAAAATTATGAGCTTTATCTTCTACAAACCAAAAGCTATATTTAAGGTTCTTTGAACCTATGAGGTAGAATGGAATCTCCCACGCCAGTATCTTACCAATCGTCAAATGAGAAGAAAAATATCCCAGCTGTTCAATTGTTTGTTAGCGCATTTCCCTCTCCTTCAACCATGCTGCACCCTACAGATCTCTCTCTCTCCTCGACCATCACCTCCCTCACCACTGCTGTCCCCGGTCATCCCATTCCCTACTCATCATCTCTCCTCACCCCCTTCCCTACAACCCCATCCACCCCACCCCCTTCCCAGATAGCGTTTCTGACCCTACTCAAGTCCTGGCCCTTAAGAGTTCATCCAACCCCTTCTTGCATAGAGAAGGAAGAAATGTCGTTCTTAGCTAAGAACTCATGAGGAGGGATCCTGCCTTCGTCGCCATCCTCATCGTCTTCATCAACATTACCGTCAATCCCTCTCCTACGACTGTCTCTGTAATCTGTAAGCCTCCTTGAGGATCTTCAACCAGTCAGGCATATTCACCGGAAGCCACAAACCAGTGGGGCTTTATAAGGACGATGATAGTCCCCTCCATTGTCGACTATCATGACCACTTAACCAAGTCACATGATCACTTAAGTGATCACATGACCACTTGATGGCTTTGGAAATTGCGACTTGTGTTAGAGAGACACAGACCACTCTTTATTTATAATAATAAGTTATGGAGTACAATGATATTAAAGCCCCTAGGGCAACACAAGATAAAACCTTATGGACAATAATACCCTTGAACCCCATATTACAACTCTCCCCCTCAAGTTGGCACATGAATATCACACATGCCCAACTTGCATACAAGAGGACCAAAATATTTACTACTAAGACTCTTGGTGAAGACATCAGCCAACTGATCTCCAAACTAGACAAAAGGGGTACAAATCAGACCCTGTTCTAGCTTTTCTTTAATAAAATGGTGATCAATTTCCACATGCTTGGTTTTGTCGTGCTGCACTAGATTATGGGCAATACTGATCGCAGACTTTTTGTCATCGTAAAGCATCATAGGTAAAGATGTTGGAAGACCCAAGTCCTTCAACAACCATTGGGAGCCACATCAATTCACAGATGCCATGGGACATGGCAAGAAATTCAGCTTCAGCACTTGATCAGGCAACAACTGTTTTTTTTTTACTTTACCAAGTAACCAGGTTGCCTCCAACAAATGTATGGTAACCAGAAGTGGATCGTCGATCGTCAGGAGAACTTGCCCAATCAGAGATAAAGGCTTCTACTCGCAGATGTTCACATGGAGAAAATAAAACACCTTTGCCTGGGGCAGCCTTCAAATGTCGCAAAATCTGGATCACAACATCCCACTGGGAAGAATAAGGGTCATGAATGTACTAACTAACCAAGCTAATTGCAAAAGTTATATCCAGTCGTGTATGGGAAAGGTAGATTAGCTTGCCCACTAACCGTTGGTACTGCCCTCTATCAACAAGGTCACCGGTCTTGTTGGAAAGATGAACATTGGCCTCAAGAGGAGTATCAGATGGTTTACAGCCCAACATGCCTGTCTCGGATAATAAGTCCAAGGTATATTTCCGCTGAGAGAGAAATACCCCCTTGGTAGAGCGGGCAACCTCAATTCCAAGAAAGTACCGTAATAGGCCAAGGTCCTTGATTTCAACTTCTTTCCCAAGAGAATCCTTTAGTCGAGAAATCTCCTCCTTGTTGCTACCCGTAACCACAATATCATCTACATAAACAATAAGGATAGCAATCTTAGTTCCAATTCTCTTGATAAAAAGAGTATGGTCAACATTACTTTGAGTGTGTAGCCGAATGAGACCATTGCACCATGAAATCTGCTGAACCAAGCCCTTGGGGACTGCTTTAATCCGTATAAGGCACGTTTCAGTTTGCATACCTTCCCATGGGTCTCCTGAGTGGCCAAACCAGGAGGAATATCAAGATAAACTTCTTCCTTCTAATTCTCCATGTAAGAAAGCATTTTTTACATCTAACTGTTGCAACTCCCATTCAAGGTTAGCTACACAGGACAATACAACAACAACAAACTCAGCCTTATCCCAACTTAATGGGGTCGGCTACATGGATCCAAACACAAGAAGGAAAACTGAGTTCTAGGGGGGAGAAAAAAAAAGAGAGAGAGAAATGTAAAATGGGGAATGCCAAATGAGAGATGCAATATGCTAGATGCAAGGTAGTAAGAGGGAAGAAGCCCAACCCAGCGCGACAAGAGAATCTCAGCTAAATGGGGTTTGCAACATGGATCCTAGCCCTCCAGTAGGCCCTATCCGAAGTCATACTTGGTACAAGACCTAGGTTATGCATGTCCTTCCTCACCACTTCTCCTATGGTCATTTTAGGCCTGCCCCTAGCTCTTTTAGCTCCTTCAATCGGGATCATATCACTCCTCCTTACTAGGGGCATCCTTAGGCCTCCATTGAATATGACCATACCACCTTAAACGACTCTCTCGGAGCTTGTCACTGATCGGGGCGACTCCCACGCCCGCTCTAATACATTCATTCCGTACTTTATCCTTCCATGTTTTTCCACACATCCATCCTAACATCCTCATCTCTAGTATACAAAGCTTATCAATATGACACTTCTTAACTACCCAACATTCTACCCCATACATCATAGCCGGTCGTACAACAGTCCTATAGAACTTTCCTTTCCTTTAAGCTTTAAAGGAATACGCTGGTCATACAACACTCCCGATGCACCTCTCCACTTCATCCATCCCACTTTAATTCTGTGAGACATCATCCTCTATGCCACCTTCTTTACTTATGATTGACCCCAGATATCTAAAATATTCACTTTGTGGTATCTCTCTATCCTCAATTTGCACCATATCAGTATCCAACACGGTTTGACTATAATTACACAATATATACTCCGTCTTTGTTCTACTAATTTTAAATCCTCTTGTTTCCAAGGTTGACCTCCAAAGCTCTAACTTAGAGTTAATCCCTTCTTTTGTCTCATCCACCAAAACGATATCATCAGCGAAAAGCATACTCCACGGGATCTCATCTTGAATGTTCTTCGTTAGATTGCCCATGATAAGCACGAATAGAGATGGGCTTAAGGCTGATCCCTAGTATAACCCAATCGTAATTGGGAACAGGGGCAAATGTTTTTTGGTAATCAAGACCATAGGTTTGTGTGAATCCTCTGGCAACCAGCCGGGCCTTGTACCTATCGATAGTCCCATCCAAATTTTGCTTAACAGCAAATTGCAGCTAACTGTTTTCTTTTGGGGAGGAAGAAGGACTAGATCTCAAGTGCCATTTTTCTCCAGAGCATGCATTTCTTCCAACATGGCTGCCTTACACTTTGGATCACAGAGAGCTTCCTGCCAATTTTTTGGAAAAGAAACAGAGGACAAAGAGGAAACAAAGGAATGGTATGAAGGGGAAAGAGACTCATACGAAACAGCATGTGAGATAAGATGTTGTCTACAAGTTTTAACCCCTTTACGAAGAGCAATAGGTAAATCCAAAGTAGGGTCATAAACAACAAGTAAAGGTGAAGAAGACATATAGATGGTGGATCCAATATAGGAGGAGCCGGCGGATTTGGAGCAGCTACAGTGGTGTCTCTTTGACGATGATATGTGTGAACAATCGGAGGTTTAGGTGGACCAATAACAGCAGCTGGTGTTGTCTCCCCCTGGACAGGAGGGTTAGGATCAACACTAGAAGGTAATATAGGAATGGGCATGTCAAGCATATCAGGCATCTTGGCACCAACCAAGTCACCCCTTTGATGGGAGGCCGGAGAAAAATATGGGACAGCTTCATTAAAACATCCATAGTGACGAACATCCGACGAGTGGGAGGATGGTAACATCGATACCCCTTCTGGGTAGGGGAATAACCAACAAAAATGCACTTCAATCCTCGAGGCTCCAATTTACCAGGGTATTGGTGATTTCGGACATAACATACACAACCAAAAACCTTTGGTGGAACAATGAAGGCATTGGTGCCTTGGAGAACCTTCACGGGCGAGCTGAAATTTAATACACTAGTAGGCATGTGGTTGATCAAGTATGCAGCGGTCAAAACAGCCTCACTCCAAAAATGAGGAGGAACATTCATTTCAAACATCAATGCATGAGCCACTTTTAGTAAATGCTTGTTCGTGCGTTCAGCCACCCCATTCTGAGCCAGTGTATCAACACAACTAGTCTGATGGAGGATGCCATGAGATGCAAGATAAGCTTGAAATGCCCCCATCGGTATACTCTGTGCCATTATCATTATGGAGAATTTTTATTTGGGAATTAAACTAGGTACGCACAAAATTATGAAAGGACTGAAAACAATAGAAAACATAACTTTTATGGTGTAGTAAATAAAGCCAAGTGCACCGAGTATGACAATCTATATAAGAAACACACCGCTTATAACCAGAAAATGAAGAACATTGGGCAAAGCCCCACACATCAGAATGAATTAACATAAAAGGAGAAGTACTCCAAGAATTTAAACTAGAATAAGAAGACCGTGTTTGCTTGGCTAAAATGCAAGCATCACAAAAAACATCCTTGGGAGTACATTTAGAAAATAAATTAGGAAAAGCTTTAACTAAAGTTCCCATAGGAGGGTGTCCTAAACATTTATGCCAAAGTAATAAGTCAGGAGGGACAGTAGGATCAACAACATTTGGATGAGCATGACTGAGAGGAGGGGCAGCAGCATCAAGCAAATAGAGACCATTTTACGCTTTACCAGAGACAATCGTTTCCCCTCTTGAAAGAGACAATGAGAAGGGAAGTCACTTTACAATTAAGGTTGGCAGTCAGATGACTAATAGAAAGGAGCAAAAATTGGCCTTACCGGTCATATGGTCTGAGGCACCAAAGTCGAGAATCCATGATTGGGAAATAGTAGTTGCACAATTACCAGCAAAAGAAATACTTGGATTGGCAAGAATCAAGGTACCAAGATGGAAGAGGAAGCGGAAGCAGAACTGGTAGGGCCGGTTGAGTCTAGCTTGGTTATCAAATGAAGGAGAAGCTTGGTAAGTTCATCCTGAGAAGTGGAAGGTGCAGCACCAGGTGGAGGATCAACTATGGTGGTCTCAGTATGATTTACAGAAGGTTTCCCACGACCACGACCGTTGGTGGAAGAGGCAGAAGGGTGCCCATGAAGCTTCCAACAAAATTCCTTCGTGTCTCTCTTTCCCACAATACTCACTTTTAAGAGGCTCACGTCCAGAACAATCATTGGGGCGAGAAGAACCACCTTTGGATTGCCTAGGAGGGGCAGACTGAAGTGCTGATCGGTCCTGAGAAGGAGGCAGCATGGCAGTACGGATATCCTCAAGTTGAATCAAAGACTAGGCATGCCTCAGAGTCAGACAAGGATCTCTACTAAGAACCTGTGTACGGAGTTAATCATACTCCACATTGAGACCAGCATGGAAATTATACATGCTGAATTTATCTTCACATTTCTTGAACTTGATTGCATCTTCAGGGGTAGAGACCTAGAAAGTATCATTAAAGTCCAATTCTTGCCACAGGCTACGTAACTCAAAATAGTATTAGGACAGGCTGAGTTCCTTCTGCTTTGTCTCATGAAGTCGCTTAACGCAATTCAAAGACCTAGGCATCATTCCCAACTTGGGAATAAGTCTCTTGATAAGCCTTCCAAATTTTTGTAGATTTAACAGGAGACAGCCACGAGCAAGTTGAGGCGTCATGCTTGAGAGAAGGTAGGACATCACTAGGGAGCTGAAAGAACTCCATCTATCTTGTTCAGGACCTGGAGTGGGGGGTTTCTCTTTTGCACCATTAACTTAACCCAAATATCCGCGGGAATAGATGTTGAGATAACAAGACCTTGAGCACATAAGAAAGTTGCTACCGTCCAATCGAACAGATCAAACAGAGAATGTAGGGAAGCCATTAGAGGTGCAAATTTGCCCTTCGATTCCAAAGGTGGCTGAGGAAGTATCCGACATCTTCACAAAAAGAGGAATAACAACTCACAGATCCAGAAAAAAATTAGATCTTCAAGGATCTAAAAAACTTCACGGAAAGAAGAGATTCTGCCCTTTTTAATGCATGAGAAAGGCAGATCAAACAAAGAGGGCAAAAAAAGGGCCCTCAGCGGTGGAGAAAAGCACCACTGAGGGTGGCGGAAAAGAGAGGAGGCGGAACTCCCTCTCTCGGTGGCGTTAGAAAGAAACCCGAGAGAGAGGGGCGCCGGCGGTGGCGGTGGCGGTGGCGGTGGTGTGAGGTGACAGTGGTGGTTAGGTGGTGGAGGTGGTCACAAAAACCGAGAAAAGAGAAAGAGGGAAAGAAGAGATGGCGGCGAGAATCCCTAGGTCGATTTCTTTCCTTAGAGCTCTGATACCATGATGGCTTTGGAAATTGTGATGTGTCAAAGAGACAGATCACTCTTTATTTATAATAATAAGTTATGGAGTACAATGACATTAAAGCGCCTGGGGCAACAAGATAAAACCCTATGGACAATTATACCCTTGAACCCCGTATTACAACACCATTAATTACATAAAAATAAACTAAGGAATCCCGTATGCAACCTAATTACCCATATTTTAGGCCCATAAAAGTGGCCTATTACATAAAAAACCCATGGGATCAAAGGCCCAACATGTATATAACCCAATCCTAGACTTATTCCTAAGCAAACTAACTCTATATGATGATGAATCTGCATTAGTAGCTCTTCACGAATACCATTTAGTGAAGAAACACAAACACATCCAAAAAATGGTTCAATATGTCACTCTAAATTCTCCTCTCTCGCCCTCAAATCCCCACTCTCTTTACGATTGCTCTATTTTTTTTTCTAAAATAATGTTGGCTATACTGCTAAAGCTCAAGCCAAAATCTTGATTGAAGATACAGTAATTGGTCAGGCAAACAGTTATTCAACAGAATGTAACTAGTGGAATCGCTCGTTCACCTGCCTGTCCCCACTACAGTAGTAGAAGTGCAGTAGCTTCACTCGACCACAATCTTGCAGCAAATTATTACTGGAACAATTTTCAAAGCTTTTGGCCCATTTCTTATGCCTCTTTTGTATGGAGAGACCTTCTTCTTTGGGACCGGGGTGGTAGGTGTCGGGGTTGCAGGTATTGGGGCGGAAGAGGGAGAGAGCGAGGGCTTTGCAGGGAGGGAACAGGGTTGAGGCAGGGAGGGAGCATGAGTCGGGGCAGGGGAGATGGGGTTGAGCCACCAGCAGGGGTGGGGGCAGAGTTGCAGGAAGGGTGTGAGGAGAGGCGTCCATCATTAGATGGTAGAGGTGCCTGTGAAACTGAACACGAGAGAGAGAGAGAGGTGGCGGTTGAGAAAGAGAAATGCAAGGGCAGATACATTGAATGACTGGGATCTTTTTCTCTTCATCTGACGTTCAATAAGGTGCTGGTGTGGATGGATGGGATCTTTTCCTCTCCATTGTCAAGTTCGCTTTTTGATGTTTGGATTGATTTTGGCACTTGCTCACCATAAGAATCAGAACTTGCTCTGATACAAAATTGATGCAGCTCAAATCAAAAAGGAAAAAATAAGTTAGAAGATGAAGGAGAGTTTTATTGTAAAATAAAGAACCAAATACATAATAACAATGGTCAGCGAGTTACGTTTAACTCTGGGTCTCCTGGGGAGTGGGGACTCATTCACCCAGTGTGGGACTCCCTCACCACCAGAGGACCTAAAATTCACAATGGGGGTCACATGGCACACCCACAAGTTCCAAAATATGAATTACCAATTCTATATAAGGATGGGAAAGAACTGATGGAATAGAGTCAGTTGGAAAATGAGGAGAAAGTGGAGTAGACATTAAATGCTTGTGTTGTCATGAGAGCATCTATGACTAGTGAGTAGTGACATCATGACTGCATCAGTAAATCACCACAGCTGCTATATTCTGAATCACCAGAGTTGGGAGTCAAAAGCCAAATTTTCATTCAACTAAATCGTGGGGAAGTTTGAAGCTTTTACACTTGTTTATAGAATTGATAAAGGCTGATTTCAAATTGGACTTATTGTCTTCTTTCTCTTTGTGCTCTAAATCTTGGATCTGCCTCACTATGTAGCTTGGCCTTTGTAATGAGGAGACGGTTTGTGGAACCACTCTGGAAATTGTTTTTGGAAGAACTACCTTGGTTTTATAAATCATAGTCTGTTTGTGGTTTTGACAAAAACTACCTTGAACTTGTAGAACCGTTAGTGAATTGGATTTTGAAATTTAAAATTAAATCATGTTTTTACCTAAAACCACTAGTATCTTTTCTCCATGAAATAATTGTATCGAAAAAATGAGAGTTGTCTTCCAAATTACAAGGGAAGATGGTAAATCGCTTTACTTTTGGTCTTCTTGAAAGGAGCAAGGAATGTTGCTTGCATCCCTACCTCTCTTGACTAAAGTCCTCCCATCACTACTTGAGAGATGTTTCATCGGTTTTGTAACTATTTAACTAAATAATTGATTTGGGTTTGGCCAAACGGTTTAAGCTTGGGAACTTTGGAACAGATTAATAATCAGATTGGTTTCGGTTTGGGTCCATTACAACCTGAACCGATTAGGAACTGAAAAACTGAAACCTCATCGATTGATACCCTTAACATGAAGTCTCTTGGGAATTATCAGGGCTATTAGAGGAAAAGGTAGGATTGGAGTTTGAAAACTAGCATTGGTAGGTTTAGGAAATTTGATGGTTTGATGGGCTACAGCGCTTTCCACAAGAACTGGTATCATGGTTTAAAACTAGACAATGTCAGTTGAAGAGGGGATCATGGTGAGATTCAGGGTAATTGAGTGAGTGGTATAGACAGAAACTTGGGCAAACAAGGTGGTTGATAACTAGACACACTTGGATTATGGAATTGCGCTAAATGAGTCATGAAGTCAAAATTTTCAAAAAGAGGAGCAGAAATTGAAGAAATACCTAAATCCATTAATTTACAAAATTAGCTTCATTCGTTTGTGTGTGTGTGGCTGGGTAGTTTGGAATTAACACCATTTTTTTCTTCTTGTTGGGTGGGTTTACTCTGCTAATTCTAGGGATGACTTGAGAAGTATATCTTATTGAAATGGATTTTTATTTCTGCCTGTACATTTATAGCCATTCCTATAATATATTCCCTTTCTGGTGCTGGCTTCTTCAAACATTATTTGTTGCATGATTGATCATCCATCATTAACTCATGCCATTGTTTTTCTGATTCTGGACTATTTTCATTCCATCGCTATGATTGATCATCCATCATTAACTCATGCCATTGTTTTTCTGATTCTGGACTATTTTCATTCCATCGCTATGATTGATCATCCATCATTAACTCTGCCATTGTTTATCTGATTCTGGACTATTTTCATTCCATTGCTTTTGCAGGTTTTATGTTGCGGAGGTCCTTCTAGCCTTGGAGTATCTGCATATGCTTGGGGTCGTCTACCGAGACCTCAAACCAGAAAACATTCTGGTACGAGAGGACGGTCACATTATGCTCTCAGATTTTGACCTGTCCCTCAGGTGCACTGTGAGCCCGACAATTCTTAGGTCGTCTTCGTCCAAGATAGAGCCAGAGAAGTTACGGGGACCATGTGTGGATTCTAGCTGCATTGACCCTTTCTGCCTACAACCATCTTGGGTCCAAGTATCCTGCTTTTCTCCTAGGCTTATTTCTGCCACAGCCAAAAACAGGAAGTTAAAATCAGACATGGTTACCCAGGTCAGTCCATTGCCAGAGCTTGTGGCAGAACCAACCAATGCACGATCCAATTCTTTTGTTGGGACCCATGAGTACTTGGCTCCTGAGATCATCAAGGCAGAGGGTCATGGGAGTGCCGTCGATTGGTGGACATTTGGAATTTTTATGTATGAACTGCTGTTTGGCAGGACGCCCTTCAAGGGTATGGCGAACGATGACACATTAGCTAATGTGGTGTCACAGAGCCTCAAGTTTCCTGAAAGCCCAATGGTCAGTTTTCAGGCCAAAGATCTGATCAGAGGGCTGTTGGTAAAGGAGCCAGAGAACCGGTTGGGTTCATTGAAGGGGGCCACTGAAATCAAGCAGCACCCGTTCTTTGAGGGCCTGAACTGGGCACTTATACGATGTGCAGTCCCTCCAGAGCAGCCCAGGTTCCCAGATATTGCGGCTCCTGCCATGGGGTCGCATAAGGAGAGTAAGTGTCTAGAGCTTAGGGCTACGGAAGAGCATTTGGAATTCGAGTTGTTCTAGCAAGGTTTTTCTACAGTCAAGCTGTTTCGATGTAATTACATAGCAGATTCTCTGTTAGGTGGCTCCTCACAAACATGATAATGTTGAGCTCTCATATTGTAAATGTAGATGGTAAAGATGGCGGGAAGTTGTTTGTGTATGGGTATATAATATGAAAAGCAAAGAAAGGGTGGTTCTTTTTCTCTCTGATGATCATGACCTGACTTTATTCTAGCTGCTTCTGAGTATTCCGGTTTTCTGTGGAGACTTTTAAGGATGGTCTGGTTAGCATTTTGAGTGAGTTTGAGTTGACAATTACGTAGGGCTGTAAATGGATAGCCGAAAATCCGAATTCGATCCGCATTCGTATCCGTTTCGGAGCATCCGAATTCGTTTAGAGATATCCGGAAAAAAATCCGAATACTCCGATAAAAATCCGAATCCGAATACTTAATTATAAAAAATTAAGTAAATAATGATCTTGAGGGTTTTTGAAGATTCAACAGGTTCTAGAATATGAGGAAAAGAGAATCATGATTTAAAACTATGGATTGAGAGTGAATTGTATCCACTAGGCGGAGGAAGGTTTGGATTACACAAGGCAGAGGTGTAAACGGATGGTCGAAAATCCGAATTCGATTCGCATCCGAATCCATTTAGAAGTATCCGAATTCAACCAAGAAATATCCAAATCCGATTACATCCGATCCGTATCCGAGCCGAATTTGATCCGTTTACAGGCCTACAATTACGCCGCAATAGGTCAGGTTGCTTTACCCCAGCATGCGAAGAAAGCTGGAGTGTGCTAGCGTGTCCCAACAATCAAAACTACTGCGTTGACTCCATGGATCATAGTGCCAGGCTGCCTAGGTAGGGAGGGAGGGAAGGTGGGTGGGCGTGGGGGGTTGGGGGGGAGTTGTCTGTGTAGAGGCGGTGATGGGGTAATTGGACGGTTCCCCCCCCCCCCCCCCCGGCCTCCCCCCCAACCACATGTTGGGTGGATTGGAAGAGCTGCCATGCGACGACAGTAGTTACCGCAACTGAATTGAGGTTAGTGCAGTGGAGTCTAGTCCCTAGGAGGTTTTTGAGTTTGAGACCTCTTGTTCTTCATCTAATTTAGGATCCCCCACTACCCCACCAAAAAAAAGAACCAGGCTGCCTCGGTGACCTACAATTGAAAGGAAACTAATTTTAAGGGTGCAAGTTTGGCCCTGACGGCCCAAGTCTGCCCTGGCCTGCCTTAAGCCCGAATAGGGCCTAGGTTGAGATATCCTGGCCCTAAGGGCCGGTCAGGGTTGGGAATTTCTGGCCCTAAGGCAGGGCAGGTCAGGCCGGGTCAGGGTTGAGGCCTTGGGCTGAACCCGACTTCATTTAACCCGACTATGCCTTCTTTTTCATCTCTTTCTTTTCTTCTTGTTTCTTTCTTTTTTCTTATTTTCTTCTTCTTCTTCTTCTTCTTACCAGCTTGGCCATCCCATGCATCTCCCTTCCCCCCTCTCCTCCATGATCAAGGCCAATCAAGGTCAGTCCGGCCCGACCCGACCCAACCCTAAGGACGGGTCAGGGTTGGATTTTTCTGGCCCTTAGTCAGGGCCAGGGTTGGGCCAGTGTATTAAAAGGCCTGACCCAACCCATCCATGTTGCAGCCCTAGAAACTATTGGGTAGGGATCCAACGTTGTCGATTCCCCCACCCCCACCCCACTTTTCTTCTTAAGGCTCCGTTTGGTTGGAAGGGAAATTAAAGGGAGGGGAAGTGAATTTTTTTTTTTTTTTTTGTCTTAATAAAGAAACTTTTGTAATCATTACAACACATGGTTATGGTTCAAATCATCTCATATTTGTTTAGTAAATTTCATTTCTCTTTGCATCTAAATCCCTTGGATTTAAAATGCAAAATAAAAAATATATCTAAATAATATCATTACTGAATTGGACAAAATTTCCTCACCCATGGAGAATAATTCACCCACCATCCTAACGTTCACAAATCCCTATAAGGTTTTAGTATTTTTCCAAAAACACCCTCTCGATGCCCTTTCTCGCCCATCCAACACCCATGGTAATGGAATCTCATTCATTGTGGGTGGAGGAAAACTTGGTCCTACTAAATGAGGTAAGAAATTTAAGTAGTTTATACAATAATAATTACAAAAGTTTTCTTTTTAATTTTGAAAATTTTCACTTCCCTCCCCTTCAATTTCCCTTGCAACCAAACATACCCTACTATTTATTTTTGGCTTTAAGGACTTAAGGGCATCAGGTATTAGCCGATGAAATATCAGAGTATTGGGACTTCGGAGTGAGGGCAAGGTTTAAAAATTTTGAATCATATATGGGACCAGTCTATGGATTTTGATTTAATTTCAATTAAAATCGTCATGGATTTGGTTCGGAATCTGACCTTATCTGGATTCAGCATAACTAGATCGATCTCAATATGCGTACAATCAAGGTTAATCAAAATTGGCCTCTCTAGCCAGCCAGCTCTACAAGAGTCAATGAAGATCCTCAGTTGGAATTGTCGGGGAGTAGGGAGGAACCCGACAATTTAATCTTTATTTTGACTCCCTAGAATGGAGAAACTGGATGTGTAATTTTTCTTCTTGAAACCAAGTGCAATAATCAGGCACAAATTGGGGATGTCTCATTGCTTTTCAGTTGATGCACAAGGTGCTTTGGTGGGATGCCTTCCTTGGCATGACTATATTAATATTGATGTCCTTTATTCAGTCAAACACCTCATCGACTCAAAGGTTAGTATATCAAATGATATAAGTTTTTTCATGACCTCTGTTTATGGTAAACTTGTCAAAGCTAACCGTCAGTTGGTTTGGGACAAGATTATCTCTCGGTACTGGTAGAAACGATAGTTGGGTTTGTTATGGTGATTTCAACTATTTTCTGTCATGGCATGAGAATGATGGTGGAAGTAATACTGGATCTCATGACTTGGATGGCTTCTGTCCGATGGTGAGTTCTTGTGGTTTAATGGATTTAGGATCATATGGTCTGAAATTCACTTGGAGTAACAAAAGGAGTGCATTGCTCTTCAAATATCTGGATTAAGCTAGATTGGGCTCTAACAAATCAAGCTTGGCCGGTAACATTCCCTGATGCGGCGGTTCTTATTAAGGTAGCAACTCATTTTGATCACCCCCCAATAGTTATTGATACTGCTGGAGGTAAATTTAAGGGACACCGTCCCTTTAGATTTGAGTCAATGTGGTTCAGACACCTTGAGTGGAAGAAACAACCTCGTTAGCTTGGTCTACTCCTATTTCTGTGCCTTGTATCTTCTACCAGAAAATGGATAATTGCAAAAAGTTTTTCAAAGGTGGAACAAAGAAGTTTTTGGGCATGTACAATCAAAGATTATGAATCTCCAACATGAACTTGAAATTTTGTAGGGCCTTCCTGTACTGGCAGATTCTCAAGCAAAAGAAGAAGAACTCAAGGCCCTACTCAATGAAGAATTGGAAAGAGAAGAGGATTTGTGCATGGCACCAGAAGTCAAGAATCATTTGGTTGCAACAAGGAGATCATAATACAATTTCCACATGTCTACCCTACAACGCCATACCAATAATAAAATTCTACGTCTCAAGCTTCCCTCCGGAGCATGGACACAATCAGACAAGGATATTTATAAGGAGGTGCTTGACTTTTACTCGAATCTCTACTCTTCTGAAGATGTTGATGAAGATGCGCTTGGCATCGTGTTGGGATCAATCCAGCTAGTAGTCAGTGCAGATATGAATAAGCGATTGTGTACTGGTGAGCACATTTATGTGTGAAATCTTAGGGCATAAAGCATACATTTTACTACATTGGACAGAGTTACTTCGGTGTTTTCTTGTGCTTTTCAAGTTTTAGGTGAATTCTTGTGAAAATGGAGCAAAAGCTGCTAAGAATAGCCGGAAGCGCCCAGGAGTCGAGAAAATAAAGTTTGGATTGAGCACTAAAAGAATCACGCCAATCAATCAAATTTGAATGTGATTACAATGGGGCCCTTAGCATAGTTTTGAGGTGTTAATAGTATGGATGCGTAACCCGTCAAGTCAGCTTCGCAACGGTTCAAACGACATTTGATTCCGAGTTGAAACGAAAAAGTTACGGCCGTTTTCGTGGATAGGGGTTTATTTGTAAGTATTGACAATCGATCGGGGACAAAGTAAAGCGGAAGTTCGGATTCTAGGGGCCTTAGCGCACTTATTAGAAGTTATCTTTTTGCCGAAAGATTCCATTTGGAAGGCTCTGGAGCATTCCAACTTCAACTTGAGATATCTTGGGCTCTCGAACTCCAAATTAGACGGAATTTGGGTCTATTTTGGGTGATTTTTCATAAGGAATACAACAGTGAAGCCCATATAAGCATCCCATACTCCACTTTTTTTCAGGACAGATTTAACATTTCATTAATTGTGAGTGGAATCCTAATCATCACCCTTGCTCTCTCTCTCCTCCAACTTTCCAAGGGCACTTTTGGGATTTGACTATGGATAGATTTAATTTGAAAAATATTCTCTCATGTATGGAAGGTTGAAAAGTCAAAGATGCGTTGATCTCATTGCTTGGAGAAGACACCTACAAGGAAAAGGAAGCACAAGTTAGAATTAGAAAGTTATTTTTTAATAAATATAAGGTTTATACATTTAGGATTCTTTTCTCTTCCTCTTTCTATTTTTTTTTCTTTTTTCTTGGGATTCAAGGCAATGTAAAGGAGGAAGGAGAGGAGAATATTTTCTTTTCTTAGGGAATATTTCTCCTATACTTCCCTCTTCTCTCTTCTCCTCTCTTCCCCCTGTAAACATCCCTACCCTCTCCTTTGAAAGGTGGCTCATTCATTAGTGAAATTTCTTCTCTTCTTTTTCATCTAAATTGTGATTTTTGGCTTTCTAGTTTTTAGTTTTGATTTCATAAGATTAATTCTTTCAAGTTCTTAGTTTTGATTTCAAGTTCTTAGTTTTGATTTCATAAGTCTAGTTTAATGGTTGTAATAGTTTTAGTTTAAAGCTTCCTAGTCTAAGTTCCTATGTTGATGACAAGACTTGGAGATTTAGAAGAAGAAGCCATGATAAGTTTATTCAAGCACATCAAGGTATCTCATTCTCCCTCTCCTCTATCTCTCTCTATCTTCTTCTTCTTCTCCCTCTATTTCTTTTATTTTTTTTATATGGTTGTGGTTTGTGGATGCACTTTTATTCCCTTATTTCTTTTTAATTTTATTCCTTTCAATTCGCTTTAGTTTGATAGGTTAGATGCTTATGAGTTAGGATGCATTAATTTTCATTAGTTTAATTAGTTTAATTTAACACTTTAATTTGGTTCACTTTGCATTACTTTTAAGTTAATTAAATAGAGTGGCGTATATCTCCTTGTGTTCGACCCATAGCTACGATTGACCCGTACGCTTGCGGTAATTATTTTAACTCAAACATGTACAATGCCTGGAAGAAATGAAGACAGCCTTTATTTGCCATGGCTCCCCTTAAGGTGCCAGGACCTGATGGCCTTCCACTAGCCTTCTTTCAAAAATTCTGAGATATTACTAGTCATGACCTCTTTAGCTTTGTCTCTGACTTATTGTTTCAATTATATTGCCCAATTATTGTAATGAGACTCTTATTTCTCCTCCCCAAAAACCAAAATGCATAATGTATTGATCAATATAGGCCAATCAGTCATTGTGTAGTGGTAGTGAAAGTAATTACTAAGATTATGGCCTCTACACTCAAAGATGTTCTTCCTCATTTGGTTTCTCCTATGCAGTCGGCTTTTCTCCCAAGGTGTTCTATTTCTAATAATGTATTTGTTGCGCATAAGCTCTTCAATTACGTTAATAAGAAAAAGAAAGGCAGGAAACAACTTCTAACTCTAAAGCTAAACATGAAGAAGGCATATGATTGGATGGAATGGGATTTCTTAAAAAAAGTACACCTCAAACTCTAGTTTTGTAACAAATGAGTGATGATGGCAATGTCTTGCCTTTGGTCGGTTTTGTATAAAGTTATGATGAATGGGGCGGTTTGGGGAAGTGTTGTTCCATCCCGGGGCATTCGTTAAGCAAAAGAATTGGAAAAGAAGAAGAAGTCAAGGCCCTGCTCAATGAAGAATTGGAAAGAGAAGAGGATATGTGGCACCAGAAGTCAAGAATCACTTGGTTGCAACAAGGAGATCATAATACAATTTCCACATGTCTACCCTACAACGCCATACCAATAATAAAATTCTACGTCTCAAGCTTCCCTCTGGAGCATGGACACAATCAGACAAGGATACTTATAAGGAGGTGCTTGACTTTTACCCGAATCTCTACTCTTCTGAAGATGTTGATGAAGATGCGCTTGGCATCGTGTTGGGATCAATCCAGCTAGTAGTCAGTGCAGAGATGAATAAGCGGTTGTGTACTGATGAGCACATTTATGTGTGAAATCTTTGGGCATAAAGCATACATTTTACTACATTGGACAGAGTTACTTCGGTGTTTTCTTGTGCTTTTCAAGTTTTAGGTGAATTCTTGTGAAAATGGAGCAAAAGATGCTAAGAATACCCGGAAGCGCCCAGGAGTCGAGAAAATAAAGTTTGGATTGAGCACTGAAAGAATCGCGCCAATCAATCAACTTTGAATGTGATTACAGTGGGCCCCTTAGCATAATTTTGAGGTGATAATAGTATGGATACGTAACCCGTCGAGTCAGCTTCGCAATGGTTCAAACGACACTTGATTCCGAGTTGAAACGAAGAAGTTACGGCCGTTTCCGTGGATAGGGGTTTGTTTGTAATTATTGACAATCGATCGGGGACAAAGTAAAGCAGAAGTTCGGATTCTAGGGGCCTTAGTGCACTTATTAGAAGTTATCTTTCTGCCGAAAGATTCCATTTGGAAGGCTCTGGAGCATTCCAACTTCAACTTGAGATATCTTGGGCTCCCGAACTCCAAATTGGACTGAATTTGGATCTATTTTGGGTGATTTTTCGTAAGGAATACAACTGTGAGGCCCATATAAGCATCCCATGCTCCACGTTTTTTGAAGGACAGATTTAATATTTCATTAATTGTGAGTGGAATCCTAGTCATCACCCTTGCTCTCTCTCTCCTCCAACTTTCTAAGGGCACTTTTGGGATTTGACTATGGATAGATTTAATTTGAAAAATATTTTCTCATCTATGGAAGGTTGAAAAGTCAAAGATGCCTTGATCGCATTGCTTGGAGAAGACACCTACAAGGAAAAGGAAGCACAAGTTAGAATTAGAAAGTTACTTTTTAATAAATAGAAGGTTTATACATCTAGGATTCTTTTCTCTCCCTCTTTCTTTTTTTTTTTTCTTTTTTCTTGGGATTCAAGGCAATGTAAAGGAGGAAGGAGAGGAGAATATTTTCTTTTCTTAAGGAATATTTCTCCTACACTTGCCTCTTCTCTCTTCTCCTCTCTTCTCCCTATAAATATCCCTACCCTCTCCTTTGTAAGGTGGCTCATTCATTAGTGAAATTTCTTCTCTTCTTTTTCATCTAAATTGTGATTTTTGGCTTTCTAATTTTTAGTTTTGATTTCATAAGATTAATTCTTTCAAGTTCTAAGTTTTGATTTCAAGTTCTTAGTTTTGATTTCATAAGTCTAGTTTAATGGTTGTAATAGTTTTAGTTTAAAGCTTCCTAGTCTAAGTTCCTATGTTGATGACAAGACTTGGAGATTTAGAAGAAGAAGCCATGGTAAGTTTATTCAAGCACATCAAGGTATCTCATTCTCCCTCTCCTCTATCTCTCTCTATCTTCTTCTTCTTCTCCCTCTATTTCTTTTATTTTTTTTTATATGGTTGTGGTTTATGGATGCACTTTTATTCCCTTATTTCTTTTTATGTGGTTATTATGTGTGGCTGCAATTTTATGCCTTTCAATTCGCTTTAGTTTGATAGGTTAGATGCTTATGAGTTAGGATGCATTAATTTTCATTAGTTTAATTAGTTTAATTTAACACTTTAATTTGGTTCACTTTGCATTACTTTTAAGTTAATTAAATAGAGTGGCGTGTATCTCCTCATGTTCGACCCATAACTACGATTGACCCGTACGCTTGTGGTAATTATTTTAACTCAAACATGTACAATGCCTGGAAGAAATGAAGACAGCCTTTATTTGCCATGGCTCCCCTTAAGGTGCCAGGACCTGATGGCCTTCCACTAGCCTTCTTTCAAAAGTTCTGAGATATTACTAGTCATGACCTCTTTAGCTTTGTCTCTGACTTATTGCTTCAATTATATTGCCCAATTATTGTAATGAGACTCTTATTTCTCCTCCCCAAAAACCAAAATGCATAATGTATTGATCAATATAGGCCAATCAGTCATTGTGTAGTGGTAGTGAAAGTAATTACTAAGATTATGGCCTCTACACTCAAAGATGTTCTTCCTCCTTTGGTTTCTCCTATGCAGTCGGCTTTTCTCCCAGGGTGTTCTATTTCTAATAATGTATTTGTTGCGCATAAGCTCTTCAATTACATTAATAAGAAAAAGAAAGGCAAGAAACAACTTCTAACTCTAAAGCTAAACATGAAGAAGGCATATGATTGGATGGAATGGGATTTCTTAAAAAAAGTACACCTCAAACTCTAGTCTTGTAACAAATGAGTGATGATGGCAATGTCTTGCCTTTGGTCGGTTTTGTATAAAGTTATGATGAATGGGGCGGTTTGGGGAAGTGTTGTTCCATCCCGGGGCATTCGTTAAGGGGAACCGATTTCACCAGCTCTTTTTATTATTTGTTCTAAGCCTTTGGTAGCTTACTTTCTCAAGTGGAATTAGAAGGGTTAGTTAGAGGATTTCGTGTTCGAAATCGTGTAATGCAAGTATCTCATAACATCTTTGCAGATGACTACCTTTTATTCTTTGAGGTTAAAATCTCAAAAGTATGCCATTTGAGACAATGTCTGGATTGGTATTGCAAGGCTAGTGACCAATCGGTAAATCTCCAAAAATCCTCTATGCTTCAGCCCGAACACTCAGACTCGCTTTTGCCGTTGGTTTTCTCGTGTCTTGAAGGTGTCATATGGTAAAGGTCTGAGTAAATATCTTGGACTTCCAATGGAATTTGATGCTTCCAAAGCTCAATTACTTAAGGATATCTCGACAAATCTAAGAAGCAATTTAGTGGGTGAAAAAAAGAGATATCTCACTTGGGGAAAGAAATCATGCTTAAATGAGTGGCTTTCTCTCTCTTGAATTATGCGTGTTCACACATTAAGCTTCCCAAATCACACCATAATCTCTTAAGACAGTAACCCAATTTTATTGGGGTGATGACTCTTAGAAGAAGTACATTGGATTTCTTGGCAAAGACTTTGCCTTTTCAAGGAGAAATGTGGTTTAGGCTTCTGTGATCCAACCTTACAAGCCCTCTTATGCAAGGTAGCTTGGTGATTATGGTCTGACCTTGATTTCATGTGGGAAAAGTTCATGAGGATGATCTACTTTACTAACCATAACTTTCTTGGTGCAAAGTTAGGCTAGAACACTTCTTGGGCCTGATGTAGCATTATTCAAGGAAGAGATGTCCTCAAAATGGGTCTTCACTGGCATGTGGGGAAAGGCGATAAGATCAAAAGTTGGTCGGATAATTGGCTACCCACTTTGCCAAATTTTCAACTACAATATCCGTCATTATAAGATTGCCCTCACCATTTTATTGAAGAGCTTATTGACCCAGAAAATAGAATATGGGATCAGGAGTTACTAGACCTATATTTCCACCCGCCAAATAAGGAAGTTATCCTTCAAATTCCTCTTAGTCTATTGAAAGGGATGACTATCAAATTTGGGGCGCCTCAAGGAAAGGTTGGTTCTCTGTTAAAAGTGTTTACCATTTGTTAACCAACCAATGACTATCTGAGGTGGTCGATTGCCCAACAATGGCTCAGGGACATTCTTGGCTGCGTGTGCCAAATAAGTTTGGAGGCAGATTTGGAGCTGCTTTACGACCCCAAAGTTGAGGATCTATTGTGGAGAATCTGTGCAAGAGTATTGCAACCTCCGAAGCTCTGATTCATAAACGTACAGAGGTTGAGCCTCTTTGCCAAAGTTGTGGGGCTGTAGCAAAGACAAGTGACCATATTTTTATCCATTGTCCCTTCGCTTGATCAATTTAGTTTGGTGTCAATCTCTCTTTCATTGTTCCTAATCTTGATGACTACCTTATGCATCAGTGGATTCAAGATTGAAAATCTTTTCTCTATCATGGAAAGAGATTCCATAGGGAGTCCTCTTCTCTATGTGTTTTCATTTGTTGGTACTTATGGATAGCCTAGAATGACTTGTTCTTCAGTCGACATCGGTGGGTTCCTTTGGAGGTTATTGAGTCGGCTTAGAAGTCCTGGAGAGAGTTTTTGGGAACATCATCATTGTCTACCCCTTAACTAAGGTCACAGGATTCGACGATTTTGTCATCATTGGAGCCCCGTTTCCAATCTTCATTCAAGTTGAACTGTGATGCTTTGGTTCAATTGGAAAAAAGCGAGGAGGCTTAAGTTTTATTATTAGGGATTCCCAAGGCTGTTGCATCATTGCAGTCTCTGAGCCTTACAATACATGTGGTGTACTTCTTAATGAGGCATTGGCGGTTAGGAAAGTAGTGTTGGAAGCTATATTTAAGGGGATTGATAATTTTATTGTTGAGAGTGATAACCAAGAAGTAATATTGGCCTTGCAATCAACATCAACTCCTTTCCCTATATTAATTATCCTAATTATAGCAGATATCGTGTATCTTCATGGATGCTTTGAGTCTTGTACTTTTTTGTTTATTCCAAGAGCTAGAAATGCTATTGTTAATGCTCTTACTAGGATGGCCTTGTCCTTAGCGAGGAGGACAAATTGGTCTTTATCTGATCCCTGTCTCTCTTGAAGATGAGAGTGTATCTCGCTCTTTAGAATAGACTGGCTTCTTATTGAAAGAAAAAATTGTCCTCTCAATTATTTTCAATTAAAATTAGTTGATTCTGTTGATTTGAACCCAAGTTTTAAAACCATGAGTGGGGGAGTTGGAAGGGGAAAAATATTGAGTTGGGAGGAGAAGACAAGCAAATGGATCACCTCACCTGCGGATTCATCTAATCAAGTCCTTGAGTAGAAAAACCATCTAAGGTAATTCAGCTTTCACGTTGTATTCACAACGTGGATTTAAGATTAAATTGTGATCCACAACCCCAATTTTGATTAATGTTGGTTCTTAGATCCATTATGGATTTAGTCATGAAAGCATTTAGATCTTTATTTTTATCAATTTTTTTATTTTAATTAGTAAAATAGTAGAAAATCAATGAAAATTACCTCTTGAAATTAGATCTACAAGATTTTGAATAAAAAACTTTGATAGTATGAGTAATGATTAATTAGGGAGGAGTGAAACGATGGCGTGTGGGAGGATTGCTGGGGTTTTTCAGACTAAGAAGGACAATTTTGGGGATGCCAAGGAAGATGATGATCCTCCTCACCCGGGGGATGGCCGAGGGGCTCAGAGGGAGAAAGAGACCGTGAGTGGCGTTGCCCTTGGTTCTCCGGCGCTGATAGGAGGGAGGTCCTTCGTGGATGCAATAGGGAAGAGGACAATTCCAGATGTTGAGGCCCTACCTGTCCCGATTCATGAAGGTGGCTTTACTAAGGTGAAAATCCCCCAAGGTACCTATGAGTCCCAAGTAATGCGATTCAAATCTGCCTTGATTGGTAGACTCAATCTGCAACAGGTCTCTCTTGCATCTCTAAGGAGGGCGATCAAGGAATCATGGAGGCTGAAAGGAGCGATGGAAACGATTCTGATTGGCAGGGGTTATGTCATTTTTCACTTTGATTTGGACGTGGATATGAATATGATCTGAAGGCGGAGTCCAATTAGAGTTAGTAACCAATTGATTTGTTTCCAACGTTGGCGTCCGGATTTCAATGTTCACGAGTCTCATCAGGCCCAAAAGCTGGTTTGGGTTCGCTTCCCGGATTTGCCGTTTAAGTATTGGCACCCGAAGATTCTTCTCTCTGTAGCTAGCCAAGGCCCTAGGGACGCCGGTGGCATTAGATAAGAGAACTCGTGAGGGTACTGCGGGCATGTATGCAAGAGTTCTTGTTGATATGGCTATGCTGTCGGATAGGCTGGATAGGTCATGGTGGGGCACCATCACGTGGGTTCCACGGAGTTGTTCTGGTTCAAACAAGCTATGGTTTATGAAGACAACCTGTTGCAGTGTGGGTTCTGCAAGAGAGTCGGGCATGCGTTTAATAATTGCAAGGAGCGATTGGAGGTGGAGGCAAAGAAGGCCGTAATGTCCAAGTCTGTGGAAATCGATGAGGACAATGTCTCGAATGCTGGAAGCCTGGGATCTTCATCAAACCCTCCCCAAGCAAACGATGTGCAAGGGGGCTCTCCTCATGGCTCCTCTAGAGTCCCTGACTCTTTAGTTGATGCTCGTCCATTGCTTCTTTCAGCTGTGGCTCCGGTGGTAGGTGGGGCTGAGGATGCCACTGTGGGTAGTAATCTTTTTTTGGAAAGAAATATTGAGGGAGGAGGAATCCCTAGACATACTTATTCTGCCAATCCTAATATGGAAAAAGATCCCTCTCATTCATATAGTGGGGAGGAAGTCTTTGAGGGTGATCTGAGGAAGGAACACGTGGTGATTGGGCAGGGAGATTCTCCAAGAGAAGCGACTTTCTTGGAAGGCAATGGCATGAGTGGGGTTAAGATTGGAAATCCTCTTTCCAAATCAGCTACGATTCCTTTTAGCTCGCGGCAGGTTTTGAACCCATCTCCCGGGTCTGGCTCTGGAATTGGTCCGGGTCGTGGATCGGGTCGAGCTAGCATACCCAGCATGGGTCATGGTCGAACAGGTGCTCCTCAGGGTGGATTGACTATTGATGCTCGCGTTAGCCCAAACCGTGGGGGTAGACTTGCAGGTAGTGCAGGGAGGATGCAATCGATTGGCACTGATTTGGTGCCGATTGAAGAAGGGGGTTTGGAAGTAGTTCTTCATGTTGAGGACTCTCACGTTGTTGAAGAAATACCTGAGACTTCCTTCCTAAATGGCATAGTGGTAGTGCATGCGAAGGAAACATCAGCCATAGATGAAGCTACTATTTTGGCGGAGAAGGAGAGTAGGGTGCAGCCCTTACAGCGAAGGGGTAGGTTGGCTTCTCATGTGGACCAGTAGGGTCACAAACGTTCCGCGAAATCCCCTAGTTTTCAATGAAAGTGCTCTTCTGGAATATTAAAGGTTGTAAAAAGAAGGCATGCCGTTTGGCGATCGCGTCTATTCTCATTGAGTTCTGTCCAGATTTGCTTTGTTTGGCTGAGTTAAAGGTAGAGGTTAGTAAATTTCCAGCTTTGTTCTTCAATAAACTGGGTTACTCAGCAGATTTTATTCATAACTTCTTGAATTCTACCCCGAACCTTTGGGTACTGTGAAAATTGAGCTTGCCGTGCCCATCGATTATTTCGGTGTTCGAGTAATAAATTTTCATGTCTGTGGTCTGGAATGGGGGCCTGGTTTTCATTATGGCTATGCACGCCAGCTACTTTCGAGCAATTCGGCAAGAGCTTTGGATGGATTTGATTAACCTTAACTTGATTTCTGAACCGTGGCTTGTTATTGGTGACTTTAATGCTACTTTGCTATCTGAAGAGAAGAGAGGGCCTAGGAATTTCTCTGTGGGTTCGGCTACAGAGTTTGGTGCTTGGGTGGATTTTTGCAGCCTCATCGCTATTCCCTCTTGTGGGAAAAGGTTCACTTGGTCAAATAACAAGTCTAGAGGTCGTGTGGAGGCCGTGTTGGATCGCAGTTTTGGTACCACAAAATGGTTCAACATCTTCCAACACTGCTCTCAACGGGTTCTACCCCGGGTGGCGTCGGATCACTCCCCTCTTTTTATTGCTTATGAGTCGGTGTGTAAGCCTCAGAATGCCCCTTTTCGATTCCACAAGTTCTGGATGGATAAACTTGAATTCCTAGAGGTGGTAAAACAATCCTGGAGGCAGCCGGTGACGAGTTCTCCTATTTTTATCTTAAACCAGAAATTAAAGAGACTCAAACCGGTTTTGAGAGGCTAGGCCCGTGAAGCTTTCCCAAATCTCATTTTGGCTGTGAAGAAAGCAAAATTTGAGTTAGAAGAGGTGCAAGATACTATGGATACTTGTGGTGTAAATGATTTCTTGTATGGGCTAGAAGCAGATGCCAAAACTAGATACTTGTTAGCTTTGAATAACTGTGAAAAACTTTGGAAAGAAAAATCCAGAAATAAATGGCTCAAAGAGGGTGATCGCAACTCCAAATTCTTTCATCTCTCGACAGCTATAAGGAGAGCTAAAAATTAGATTAAATGCCTTAAAATGAGAGATGGTGATCTTGTGTCAGATCCTTTAGGTGTGGCTGATTTTGTGAGCAAGTACTTTAAAGATTTTCATAAGGAGGTTCCGCTTGTTGAGCACTTGGAGATCCTGGATGTCATCCCCCAGGTGTTGGGTGTGGAGGATAGGGCTGCTTTGGACCTGTTACCTGGCCTTGATGAAGTGAAGGCGGCGGTGTGGGACCTCGACCCGGATAGGTCGCCTGGACCGAATGGCTTCCATGGCTCTTTCTTTAAACGGTGTTGGGATATGGTAGGTAGTGATGTGGGGAAAGCGGAGATTAATTTCTTCAGGGAGGGAGTTATGCCTAAAGGGGTTAATAATTAGTTTATTTCCCTTATTCCTAAGGTGGAGAATGCTATATCCCTGGATAAATATTGGCCTATTTTCATGGGGAATTTCTTCTGTAAAATTATCACTAAAATCTTGGCAAATAGGTTGGGGGTGTTTCTCCCTCACCTTATTTCAGAGGAGTAGGGTGTGTTTCAGAAAGGCAAAGTCATTTCCACTAATATATGTTTGGCCTCCGAACTGAGTAATCTCATGCACAAGACGGTCAGGGGTGGTGGCATTGGTCTAAAGCTGGATGTGCAGAAAGCCTATGACTCTCTTTCTTAGAAGTTCTTATTCTTGGTTTAGTAAAGATTTGGACTCAGTGATCGTTGGATTCTATGGCTTCACACCTTGTTGTCGTTTACCAAGATCTCTATCCTTGTAAATGGAAGTTGGTTTTTTTGGAGTGGAAAGAGGGCTGCGTCAAGGTGAACCACTCTCCCCCTTATTATTCATTCTGGTGGAGGAAGTCCTTTGTAGAGGGTTGAATCGGTTAGTGGAGGAAAAAAAGCTCCTCCCCTTGAGAGGCCCCAGGGGTGTCCCTACTCCAAGACATCTATTGTTTGTTGACGATGTTTTTATTTGTATGAATGGTTCTCTCAGGTACATCAAAGAGCTGCACTCCTTTCTGGAGAAATATCAAGGATTTTCAGGGCAGAAATTCAATCTTGAAAAAAGCAAGCTTTTCTATGGCGCTATCACCCCTTCCAGAAGACGGCGGATCTCGGATTTGCTCAAGATCCCCCTGTGTAACCTCCCTACTAGATACTTGGGTGCAGATATCTTCAAGGGAAGGGTTACTAGGGAGAAAATGATGTCGCTGGTTGATAAATTTAAGCAGCGCCTATCATGCTAGAAAGGCAAGCCTCTATCTTTTACAGGTAGAGTGGAGCTTGTGAGGTCGATGATGCTTAGTCTACCGGTTCACATCTTTTCCGTTTATTGGTGTCCCACCTCCCATGTGTCCCTTATGGAGGGGTGGATCTGAAACTTTATTTGGTTAGGTGACATTGAGGCTAGAAGAGCCGCGACAGTCAAGTGGGATGCTATTTGCATACCCTAAGCGGAAGGAGGGTTGGGCATCCGCCGTCTCTGGGACATTAATAAGGCATTGTTGTGTAAGCTAGCTTGATCGATTCGGCATGAAGATTCCATGGTTTATAAATTCATGCGATCGAGGTTTCTCTCCTCTGATGGCTGCCTAAAGCCCCTCTCCTTGTCCTCATCGATTTTACCTCGTATCCGCAAAGTATGGGACTTTGTAAAGCAGCAGGAAAGGTGGACTATTGGTAATGGTAAATCTGTCAGCTTTTGGAAGGATTGTTGGCTAGGAAGTGAATCGATTGCCGATGCTTTTGGTTTAGGTGCGGATCTCTTCTTGGACAAAGATACCTTGGTTTCTGACTTCATTGTTGATGGCTCATGGTCCCTCCCGTAGGTCTGATCATCTTTTCTTAAGGATATCTTTGCTGTGATAAATGGCATTATCCTGCCTAGTCCGGGTATGTCGGATTCTTGCTCTTAGGGTATCACCCCCTCGGGGTTGTTCTCTATTAAATCAACTTGGGAGATGCTTAGGAAGAAAGGGCCTCAAGTCCCTTGGTGTAGCTTGGTGTGGAATAAGTTCCTCTTACCTAGACATTCATGCTTTGCTTGGCGGTTGATGCATGGTAAAACGCCCACGGACATGGCGCTATCTTGCAAAGGGGTTTCCTTGGTTTCTCAGTGTGAATTTTGTAAGGCCCAAGTGGAATCGGATGTACATATTTTTTTGGAGTGCCCGCTTGCTCGATGCCTTTGGGAGAGGTTTATGTTCCTCTTTCATGTTCAATGGCCAGGTTCCTTGACCCTATTGGAGTTCTTTGGGTGGTGAAAAAGGAAAGTCGGGTCTGTTCCCATGAGAGATGCTTGGCTGTCCGATGTGATTCTAATTCCGTATGGCTTATGGTCTGAACAAAACTGCAGGAAATTTGAGGGGAAGGCCAAGGGGCTAGATGACCTCTTCAAAACTTTTCTTGTGTCTCTAAGGGAGGTTTCTAGGGAATTTTTCTACCCGGTCACCTCTATGCTTGATCTGTCCTGTGCTAGAAGTTTAGACATTCCAGTGATTCCAAAGCCTGCTTAGGTCATTACGGAAGTGCGATTGTTCAATCCCCCTAGAGGATGGGTGAAGCTTAACATGGATGGGTGTTCTCTTGGAAACTCTAGTAGGGCCAGGGCTGGTGGTATTCTTAAAGATGATCGAGCAGCCTTGGTGTCAGCTTATTGTTTCTTCCTTGGCACAAAGACTAATTATGTGGCTGAGTTCATGGTCTTGATGCATGGTCTATTGAGAGCTAAGGAAATGGGGGTGACTCGGTAATGGGTGGAATGTGACTCCATGTCAGTCGTGAAGTCTCTCCGTGCGGGTTCGATCCCTTGGTTCGTTAAGCAGCAATGGTTAGGCTTGCAGCCTTATCTTCTTTCAATCCATTGGAAGATCTCTCACTGTTTCCGTGAAGCTAATCTGGTAGCAGATTTCCTCGCTAAGGTAGCGGCAAAGAGTGGAGTGTCCTCTCCTTGGGACTCTGATTTCCCTCCTTCAGCCTGGAGATTTTTATCTGATGATGCAAAGGGCAGGCCCCGAGTCAGATTCGACTAGTGTTTCCTGTGGGGGATGGTGTTTTGAGCCTTAGTTGTTTTTGTTCTTCTCTTTGGCTGTAGGCCCTTGGCCTTAGCATTTTGTTTCTGTACCTGTCTCGGTATGCCTGGACAATATTTTCTTGTATTCTTTTTTTATCTTTAATATATTCTTGCTGATCTTTAGCAACAAAAAAAAAAACTTTGAAAAATCAAAGATATGTGAAAATGTTTGTTTCTTCATCCTGATTCAATTTTCTATGGTCGACCAATTCCAATCATGCTGGAATTGGAATTGTTGGAGGCCAATTTTATGTCCTATTTTGGGTTTTAAAACCTTTATTCATATAGATACCTATATATTTTTTTCTAAACTTGGCTTTCCTACACGGACTTTAAAGAAATAATTTCCTTAACATGCACTTAGATTTTCCACATGGCGGGATAAATGAGGTTAAATTTTATGGAATGTAGACCCCAAGATCACCTACTCACATGTCAAATATCAAACCAATATAATTTCAAGTGGTAAAATAAGGAATTGAAAAATCTAGGACTATCAAGCAGGTGCACGGACATACACAGGAAGATATGGCATTAGATGGGACAGTAATCATTGAATAGAAGAATGAAATTATGGGAAATGTTTCTTGGGTAGAAGTTCCAATACTTCAAAAAACATGAGTGGAATTCTTGGTGAGGGAGATCTGGTGACTGAAGGGGAGGGAGACACTTAGTTTATTGATTCGCATGGTGGCCCTCCGACACATCAAGGAGATGGCAGAATAGGTTGTAAAGGAGGTGATGGGGAGATCGGTTGTGATGGGGGAGGGCTGAGGATGCATACTCAGGGGTCAAAGTCCTATGCGTCGACCATAGGGGTTGCTCTGTCGGACATTGATGCCATCCCAAATCCAATTCGTGCAAGGAACATCACTAAATCGTGTGATCATAACTCCACTGGGGAAAGGTTTTGTTATATTTCAGTTTGCTTAGGAGTTTGACATTGCAGCCATTTGGAAGAGGAGTTTAATGCCGCTTTAAGAGGTAGACGATAAGTTTCCAAAGGTGGCGCCTTGATTTTAACATCCATGTGAATCAGGTCATTACCAAACTCAAATGAGTTTGTTTTCCAAATCTTCTGTTAGAATACTGGCATTAGGGGATTCTTCTCTCAATGGCTAAAGCCTTGGGTCACCCGGTGGCTTTAGATCATCGCACAAGCAGTTGCTCGTTGGGAAATTTTGATCGTGTGTTGGTTAAGATTGATATCGTCGGACCAAGGTTTGATACGGGTAAAATATACTCACCATTCATAGGGTGACACGTGGACACACGGGGAATGAAAAATTAGAAGAACAATCCAGTGTATCGCAAGGTCATCGTTCCCAAAAGAGAAACCAACCAGGAATCAAACAAGGAATCTTATTTTGAACAGGGAACCAGTATTGCCGCACCTCAACGGCCAAGAAGATCTGGTATATCAAGGACTCAATTCATAGATAAGGAAGGGAATATACACACTGGCATGGGAAATAGAAGCTTGCCATAACAGAATTCTTCATACTTAACCCGTCTCCCAAAAGGAAACTACTATCTTGGGAAGACGAAGTACCAAAGAGGGACTCTCACCATCGCCTCAGACTACAAGATACTGCATTATAAATAAAGCCTCCCCTATGGAGCAAGTATGAACAATCCCAATCTCTTACCACTCTTGTAATTTTACTTTACTATAATTTACAATTGTCACAGAACTGACTTAGGAATTGGACAATCCCCGCCAGAGTCCACTCCGGCCCTCTCACAGTGACCTTTTCCTTTCATTCAATAGGTCCAACGACCAGCATAGTTCATATCCACGCAGAGACAGTTTTCTGCAGCAACAGTTGGCACCATTTGTGGGAACCACTGTAGAGCAATTTCACAATGACTAGAGAAATTTCACAACTTCCAACATGGTGCACACTAGATCCACTGCTGTAACACCACCTGTTCAGGGTGCCGCTGTCAGCAAAGGCAAAGATCCCCGAGACCACCTCCCCTTCCCCTGGGAACACAGCTAGCAAGCCCTGGGGGGTGGGGAATGGTGAGCAAGTCCATACACCCCTCCTCTAAGGACACAACCTAGAAATCTCGACAAGAATGGTCAGCAAATTCAAACAATAGGAGGGTCTAACCCTCTTAGTGTTGATGGTCCACCAGTAAGGGACCCTCCCGATCCCCATGCCAGTGCAACCAATGATCGGATGGATGCAATGCGAATGTAGATCCTCAACTTGGAAAAACTACTTCGTGACGTTGTCATGTGGATTACCTATATTCAAGTACCTTCGATTGTTCCAGAACTTACCACCCGTTCGAGATGCCCTTCTCATGATGATGAAGAAGATCATAGTACGACAAGCTCAACCAGACTGTCCCTCAACAGTAGTGGTGAAATTGTTGAAAACATCCGATCAGCCAACCTCCCCGTAGGTCGAAGGCATCCAAGTAAGTTCCCGATCTGGTTTGATCAGATCAATCATGACCAAACACGCTGCAGTTGCAGCCCACGAAGGACTGAGGAATGCAGAAAGCCTAAAGATGCATGACCTCTGATGTTGAGGGTGTTCCAACAAAGGAATCAACAAACTTGTACCTTATCAAACTCTTGATGGTGAGATAACGGAGCGTTTTTTACCAAATAATATAACACATGTATTATATGTGCATAATACGGGTTCCTATAAAAAACACATATCTGTATCTATTGAAAAATCCATTAAAAATGTTTCTTTGAATAATACGTACAGATATGCATATAATATGGGAACTTACTAACAAAGCTTACAACACATTTACTTTTATACTTTTTCTTGCACTGTTATTGTAATTGGTTGTTTTATTTTGCTATAGTTCCATCATCCAATTCACCCCCTGTTGGGTGTTGCTATCAATCCTAGAATTGGCATTAGAGCAAGGTTCCCCATAAAGAAACTTAACAAGTTTGAGGATAGTATCTACATCAATAAATGAGGAAGTACAGTCTGTGACTTGTCTACCATTCTTCGATGGCACAAATTACAGCTATTGGAAGAATAAGATGATAACATTTCTAGAAGCATATGACAACAACCTATGAAGTATTGTTGAAGATGGTTATTCTCTTCTAGTCATAATGGTTGATGGAATAACAAAAGAAAATGAGAAAAATGAATGGACAACTGTTGAAAGAGGCATGCACATTTGTAATTCTAAAGCTAAAAATTCCTTATATTATGCATTATGTGATTTGATTTGCTACTTGTAGTCATCTTGTTCTTTTTTCTATTAAGTTGGCTTGGAGTAGTTTTAGTTTGTTTTATGAACCTTTAGAAGGATGACATAAGGTTGTCCATTGAGTACATATTTGTTTATAATTGCTATAGAGGGTCTGTCAAGGTTGTTATATGTGCATTGTGAACCTAATCTTTTATAGGTTTGAAATGGGGAGAGGTACCCCTGAGACTTCTCTTTTATTATTTGTAGATGATACATTTATTTTTGTAGAGCTACTATGTTAAATATTTATACTATACACGCCATTCTTAATCTTTTTCAAGATCTTTCAAGGGGCAACAAGTTAATTTTCATAAAAGTGGAATTGTTTTTAGTAGTCTAATACTAAATGTTTTAAACATTTTTTTTTTGTTAGAAGATCATGTACATTACCAGAAAAAAGGAAAAAAAAATTACAAAAGCCCGAAGAAATAACGGGCCAACATGAACCAAAAAAAACTCAAAAAGAATTCCCACCTTTGGCAATGCCATCAGCAAGAAAAACCAAGAGCCAAAACATAAAATAAAAGAGACAAAAAACAAATCAGGGATAGAACAACCGAAACCTAGGCCTACCCTGTGCATCCAATGACAAGTCATCCTGAACTAAATGAGGAAACGAAACCATCACTGACGAAACTTGTAGAGAAGCCACTAACTTTGCTAAAAAAATTCACGACTGGGTTAGCTTCCCGGTAATAGTGGGAGATTTTCCACTCAATCGACTATAGAAAAGGTTGTAGAACACTCCAACGTTGCCAAGCAAACCAAGGAGTTTTATTCCGAAGGATAAGAAAAAAAATAAGCTACTGAATCACACTCAATCTAGATTTTAGAAAGGCCTTGTTCCTTTGTAAATTCCAGACCCAAACCTAAAGCTTGGATTTCTTCTTCAAAGTTTGTCGCTACTCCCAAAATTTCCTTGAAGGAAAAAATCACTTGAGCTTCACTATTACGAATGACACCACCAGCTCTAGATCTCCTAGGATTCCCAAGGGAACACCCATCCACATTAAGCTTGACCCAGCCTAGAGGAGGCCGAGCCCAAAACTTCTCCAGAATCTAAGAGGCACCACGACTTCTAATGTTGATGTTCAAGCTCCTCCCAAGAACAAAATCCTAAATGGATGAACCATGGCAAGAGAACACGGGAGAAATTAACAGTAATTCCCTTCTAACCAAACCCCAAGCTTGGGCCTGGCTCATGCAGCGATCATCAAACCTTCTTTTGTTTCTTTCTAGCCAAATAAAATAAGGAATCAAGACTAAGCCTGAGATCCACACATCTCTAAGGGGAGCTGACGAAGACTTTCTCTTCCACCAAGAGCTTAAATCAAGAAAAGAGGCATGTTGTTGCCAACCTATATTGAAGAGATTCGTGAAGGACGACCATAAAAATTGCGAGAAGGGACACTCACAAAGAATATGAAAATAGACTCTTCACATTGGAAGCACAAGCCACATCTAGAAGAAAGCGAGACGCCAAACCTCCTAACAAGATCGTTAATTGGCAGTTTACCATGGAGAACTCTCCAACTAAAGACCAAATGACGAGGTTGGAGAAAATTTTTCCAAACCAAGGATGTCCACTGCAACTTTGAGTTTTTTGAACGAACCACCTCCCATGCCGATTTAACCAAAAAAGCTCCTGAAGGGTTGTGATGCCAAAAACAAACGTCAACTATTGCAGCAGGGATCTTGATCTGTCTAATCACATAAAAAATATCCACCAGAAAAGCCAACTCAACTTGGGAAAATTCCAGCGGTCCACATTGATGAAATCAAAATCCTTGCATTCAAAGCCATTGAACATCACCGGATCTAAGGCAGACAAATCAGCTACCGAAGAAGGACCCAACCAATTGTCCCACCAAAATTGGATTTTATTACCATTCCCCACAGTCCATCTCTCATTTTTAGAGATCATCTCCCACAATCTTTTAACACCCGACCAAATTGAAGAGGATTTGTGTTGGGTAATTGTATTACAATTCCTTACAAATAATTGAAACAACACGAATTGCAATACAATAGATTAAACAGTAGAAACTAGGCTTGACCTTTGGCTGAAATGAGAAGACCAAAGCTTGAATTTGATGTAGAACCACACCCGCAACAACTTGAACAAGCTTGAGGTTGAGTCACACTTGTGGTGCTGCCTTTAAGGTAATTGATGCCTCCTACCGCCAAGGAGTGTCTCGCACCACTACCCCAAGATAAAACAACCTCCAACTAGAAGATGAAGGTCCTTCTAGTCCCTTGAAGGAGCCAAGAGCTTCAACACAAAGCAACCCTCTAACACACTTAGAAGAAAAGAGAGAGAGAGAGAATAATACTCCTAGTGATTGCTAAGTATGGGCATGAACATGTATCCAAAGATGTCTCTTACAAAGCAATTGGTTGGGTTTATATAGGCCCAAGACCAACCCTTGCATTCCCTTGGAATTCTCAAGAATAACCATCCACTTATGACCAAATTGAAGAATAAGATTTATGGGCAAGAATATGGACATGAATTGGAGGTTAATTCCAAATTCATGGTCATTCCCCACTAAGGGTCATGAATGACCTTAAAATTCATTCATTCTCCACTAAGACCATAAAGGCCTTAAAACCCCATAAAATGGTCATTCTCCACTAAGGACCATAAAGGCCTTAATACCCATAAAGGGAGAGACATCACCTATGGCCATGAATTGAGAAATCAATCTCATTCAATATCCTTGACCCACCTTCCCACTCATGATAGTGACCATGAATAGACTTTAGGGTACCCATAGAATGTTACAACCTTTGGAATTACTTCTTTGATCACATGGGTCCCACACCATAACAAAGCAATCAAAAAATTTTAAAACTTAAAATAAAATAAAATATATTTTAAATCTAACAATCCCCCACAAGTTTCAAAACGACACGAGACACACATGCTGTGACTGAATTAGACACTATAGGACACATCGTTGTAGGTGTCTTCCGGACTTGAACCTACATTAGGTCTAATGAACCGCGCTACAGAGTAGAGGTGGAGTCAGACTCCTTGAACCTTTTCTCATTGGTGTAGCTGACCGTCCCATCAACCATATCCCATAGGTCGACTCTTGTGCTACCCATCATTAAATCACTTTGGACTTTTGAACCGGCCATATCCCTTATCTTGAACTCGTGAATGTTTTAGAGAACTCGCCTATAAGTTCTCATCGGCGGCGGCCACACCCCCTACATTCACTTAGGTTAGTCCCTAGTGTGCACCACAACTGACACACCCCCACATTTCCTGGGATTAGACTAATTAAGAGCTTTACCGCTCAACCTCTTTCTTTGTGGTAGTACTACTTTCATCATCTACAGCTTGGAATGAATATTTATACAAGTAGTAGTACAAAACCGGTCAACCAGTGATTTCGTTTGTACCCCTTGAACCTAATTCAGGCATTTAGCCTATTCACATAGGTAGGGTGTCCATCACATGACCTATGGATTAGGCATTAACCCCATTCCTGTAGATGCATTACACAAGTTCTTGACAGACATAGGCTTTGTGAACATGTCAGCTTGGTTACTTTATGACTTCACATAATCGATAGCTATCATTCCTTCATCTATGTACTGTCTCACAAGGTTGTGTCTGAGGCGTATGTGCCTCCTCTTACCATTGTATATCCGGTTCTTGGCTAGATGTATAGCCGCTTGGTTATCATAATGTAGTGATACTGATGGCGCCGGTTTTTGCCACAATGGAATACCCGCCATTAAATTTCTAAGCCATTCGGCTTCCGTTCCTGCCTTTTCCAAGGCTATGAACTCAGCTTCCATGGTAGAGCCTGTCCCACAAGATTGCTTTGTGGACTTCCATGAGATTGCACCGCCTGCTAGTGTAAACACATATCCACTAGTAGCTAAGGACTCGTTTGTATCCGAAATCCAATTTGTATCACAATATCCTTCCAAAACCAGCTGGTTTACCACTATAGTGTAAACTATAGTTTATAGTGCCTTTAGGTACCTTAATAACCTATCAATCGCGCTCCAATGTTCCTTACTTGGATTGTGAGTATGTTGACTCAACTTTCCTACCGTAAGGGCAATATCTCGGACGCGCACAATTCATTAGATATGTGACCGAACCAATAATTTGAGCATATCTTTTTTGATTCATCGTTCACCTAGGTTCCTTTTCAAGTGACACCCCATATCAAAAGGTGTTTTAACCATTGAAACTTCATGGTACCCATACCTTTTAAGTATATTTTCGCATATCGGGCTTGGGATAATGAAATATGATTTTCTTGCTTGGTGATTTTGATCCCAAGGATCATATCAGCCTCTCCTAAGTCTTTTGTGTCGAAACTAGACATCAAAAGTTTCTTAGCTTGATTAACCATTTCCAAGTTTGTTCCCATTATGAGCATATCATCTACATATAGTAGTATGAATACACCCCTACCACCATGAAACCTGCTATATAAGCATCTTTCAGCGTCATTTACAATGAATCCATTTGAAATTAGAACCTTGTCCAATTTTTCATGCCATTGCTTTCGTGCTTGCTTCAATCCATATAAGGATTTCCAAGTTTGCAAACCTTTCGCTCTTGGCCAATTACAACACAACCTTCTGGTTGCTTTATGTAAATTTCCTCCTCTAAGTCCCCATTAAGAAATGCCGTTTTCACATCCATTTGATGGATGACCAGGTTATATATTGACGTCATTGCCAACATAACCCTTATCGTGGCAATTCTAGACACCGGGGCAAATGTGTCAAAGTAATCAATATTAGGCTTTTGCCTAAAACCTTTGACAATAAGTCTGGGCTTGAAACGATCAAGTGACCCATCACTTTTTAATTTCTTTCGAAATATCCACTTGGTTTCCAAAGTTTTGGAGCCGAATGGTAAATCCACCAATTCCCAAGTGTTATTCGCCAAGATTGAATCTAGTTCACTCTTGATTGCCTCTTTCCAAAAGACGGCATCCAAAGTGATGTAATAGCCTCTTTGTATGTAAGAGGATCCTTGTCTACTAAATAGACAAGCCACTCATCATCTGATATTTGGGTCTTTTGAGTCGCTTGCTCATCCTAGGCCGACTTTCGTCATCATTACTCAATTCTTGATTGGTAACCCTTTCATTTGACTCCATTTCCCCATTAGTCAATTGACTATCCTTACTTATAGGTAATATGGACTTAAAGGGAAATAAATTTTCAAAAAACTCAACGTCTCTTGATTCTATGATGCTATTTGGTTCAATAACATCATCCATAGCTTTGATCACCATGAACCAGTATGCCGTACTATTTGTAGCATAACCCAAAAACACACAATCACATGTTTTTTGTCCCAATTTTTTTTTCTTGGAATCCGGTAACAACACCTTAGCCAAACAACCCCAAACCCGTAGATGTTTTAGACTTGGTTTCCTACCAAACCATTTCTCAAATGGAACCATACCAGTCTTGCTATGTGGGATTCTATTTGATAGATAACATGCCGATAGCATGGCTTCCCCCCACATACCAAGTGGTACACCTGAACTCAATAACATAGAGTTCATCATCTCTTTAAGAGACCTATTTTTCCTTTCGGCAACCCCATTTGATTCCGGTTGGTATGGAGCGGTTGTTTCATGGATAATTCCATTTTTCTCACAAAACTTATCAAGGTTAAAGTACTCAGCCCCTCTATCAGTTCTAAGTCTCTTAACCTTCTTACCAAGTTGATTTTCAACTTTCATTTTGTAAGATATGAACGCCTTTTCGGCCTCATCCTTTGATTTGAGTAAATACACCATGGTATATCTAGAGTGGTCATCTATGAAAGTTATGACATAGTTGTTTCCTCCCCTAGACTCATATGACTTGTAGTCACATAAGTCACTATGGATTAATTCCAAGAGATTACTCTTCCTATCCATAATCTTGTGAGATTTTTTGGTTAACTTTGCCTCTACACAAGTTATGCACTTGTTTACAGGGGATTCCACCTTATCGGTGATCATGCCTAACTTGCATAGTTTGATGATATATTTCACACTACTATGACCCAACCTACCATGCCACAAATCAAAAAAGTTAGAAGAGACAATCATATGAGCAGAAGAAGTACTAGTTTTCTCAATTACAATATTTCCAACACTTAGTACAAACAACCCCTCACTAAGGTATCCCTTCCCCACAAAAACATTGTTTTTAGTGATAACCGCCTTATCACTTTCAAAAGCCAATTTCATTCCTACTTTATTAAGCAAAGGAACTGAAATTAAATTGCGCCTAATATCCGGCACATGAAGAACATTGGTGAGAACCATAGTCTTTCCTGAAGTGAGTTTCAAAGTCACTTTTCCTTTTCCCATAACAGGAGCACTTTGGGAATTCCCCATAAATACATTTTCATCCTCTGTATTCATGGAATAAGAGGAAAACATCTTCAGATCACCACAAATATGTCTTGTGGCACCAGTATCCAATACCCAATCTTTTGATTTTTCAATCAAATTTGCTTCCGTGACCATAGCAATAAAGACGTTGTCTTCAACTAGGTTCACCTTTTCAGAATTTTTCTTCCTGAACCGACAATCTTTTTTAAAGTGTCCTAGCTTACCACACACAAAACAAGTAAGTTTCTTCTTCTTGAAAGAAGGCTCATCATTGTCTTGACGATTCTTCTTTTTCTTATTTTGTTTGTTGGTCTCTACCAAGTTCGCTTTTAGGCGTCTTTCCCCAAGGTCTTTTTCACCCTTGTCCTTGTGCCGGTTCTTCTCCTCAATTTTGATCCTTACAATCAATTGGTCTAGAGTCAACTCCGTCTTCTTATGTTTCATAGACGCCTTAAATGCATCCCAAGAAGATGGAAGCTTTTCAATCAAGGCACCGGTCACAAATTCTTCCGGTAGAACCATCTTTTCCTTTGCTAGCTTTCCAACCAAAATTTGAAATTGATCAATTTGGCTTGAGACGGTGTCACTATCTTTCATAGCAAAGTTTAGAAAGTTAGCCACCAAGTACTTCCTTGAACCAGCATCCTCAAGAAAGTACTTTTTTACCAACGCATTCCAAATCGAACATGCATACTCCAAAGAACTATACACATGGTATAGGTCATTTGATAATGCATTCAAAATTCGATTCTTGCACTGGTAATCTGCTTGAATCCAAGCCACCCTTTTGCCCTCCTTTTCGGGATCATTACTTTTTCCAGCATGGGTTCATCAAGGCAAATACCACCCCAATTTGGGCTAATGCAAACAACATCATTTGCCTCCATCGTTTGAAGTTTTGACCTCCAAACTGTTCGATCTTGTCAAATTTAGAGATAATCCTCATCTTACCCAAATCCGGGATAAGCTCCGTCCGACGGGATAACATTGGTGGGAATTGAGTCAACGGTAGGAAAAAGAGGAATCTCCTTACCATTGCGGCTAACAGAACTCCGCCTTCTTGGTTGTTGATTGCTCCTTCAATACTTGTGTTTGAAGGATTTCCTTCATTGGCAGCTCCATCAGCGGTGTTGTTGTTCGAAGCATCACCCTTGTTGCTTACATCTCCAAGATCAGCCATGAGATCTTATAATATCAATTACCTTAAACTCGTTGGGTAATTGTATTACAATTCCTTACAAATAATTGAAACAACACGAATTGCAATACAATAGATTAAGCAGTAGAAACTAGGCTTGACCTTTGGCTGAAATGAGAAGACCAAAGCTTGAATTTGATGTAGAACCACACCCGCAACAACTTGAACAAGCTTGAGGTTGAGTCACACTTGTGGTGCTGCCTTTAAGGTAATTGATGCCTCCTACTGCCAAGGAGTGTTCTGCACCACTACCCCAAGATAAAACAACCTCCAACTAGAAGATGAAGCAGTCCTTCTAGTCCCTTGAAGGAGCCAAGAGCTTCAACACAGCAACCCTCTAACACACTTAGAAGAAAAGAGAGAGAGAGAGAATAATACTCCTAGTGATTGCTAAGTATGGGCATGAACATGTATCCAAAGATGTCTCTTACAAAGCAATTGGTTGGGTTTATATAGGCCCAAGACCAATCCTTGCATTCCCTTGGAATTCTCAAGAATAACCATCCACTTATGACCAAATTGAAGAATAAGATTTATGGGCATGAATATGGACATGAATTGGAGGTTAATTCCAAATTCATGGTCATTCCCCACTAAGGGTCATGAATGACCTTAAAATTCATTCATTCTCCACTAAGACCATAAAGACCTTAAAACCCCATAAAATGGTCATTCTCCACTAAGGACCATAAAGGCCTTAATACCCATAAAGGGAGAGACATCACCTATGGCCATGAATTGAGAAATCAATCTCATTCAATATCCTTGACCCACCTTCCCACTCATGATAGTGACCATGAATAGACTTTAGGGTACCCATAGAATGTTACAACCTTTGGAATTACTTCTTTGATCACATGGGTCCCACACCATAACAAAGCAATCAAAAAATTTTAAAACTTAAAATAAAATAAAATATATTTTAAATCTAACAATTTGTACCCTTGTTTCAACGAACCATCTTGATTAAAAAATTTCACCCTCATAAAGCGACTCAAGCCTAATTGGCCATATTTGATATGCCAAACAAGCTTACAAAGAAGCGAAATATTCACTTCCCTCATACGGAGAATACCCAGGCCTCCTTCCGATTTTGGCTTGCAGACCGAGTTCCATTTAACTGTAATTTTATTTGTAGAATCAGGATCCCCTGCCCAAATAAAATTCCGCATCCACCTCTCCAAAGTCTTCACTAGAGGGTTAGGCCACCAGTAGATTGAAAATTTGTGAACAGGGATACCCGAAATTACTGACCTGACCTGCTCCACACGCCCAGCCAGGGACAATAATCTCCCTTTTCACCCCAACAAACGAGCCTTGATCTTATCCATCAGCGGCAACATATAATCACACTTGACTCGGCCTTTGAAAATTTTCACACCCAGGTACCGAGTTGGCAACGAGCAAACTAGGACACCCAAAGCATTGAAAATCTTGTGACGCCTCTAAAGCAAAACCTTGCTAAAGAGCAATTTGCTTTTGTCCAAGTTCACCTTCTGGCCTGAGAACTCTTGATTCTTAGTCAAGAATGACTTAAAATTGAGAGTGTACCTACTGGAAGCATTCATGAAAATAAAACCATCATTAGCAAAAAGTAAGTGGCTAGGGGTGGGCACCCATCTCGGACCTGGGAGAGCTTTGATCCTGTTGATGGATAACAAGGATTGTTACCCTCTACAGAATTCTTCTTCCGCCAAGATAAAGAGCATAGGAGAGATCGGGTCTTCCTGACGAAGACCTCTTTCTACACCAAAGAAGCCAACCAGACCTCCATTTAATAAGACAAAGATTCTATAAGAGGGGGAGGAGTTGATAAATCCACCCCACCCAAACTTTCGAAAAACCCATTTTACAAAGAACACCAAATAGGAATTCCCAAGAGAGAGTGTCATACGCCTTCTGGATATCCACTTTGATTCCCATCCCTCCGCCTCTAGTTGAGGAGAACATTAGATTTGCCAATTCTGGGGCCAAACTAATATTTTCATAAATAAGCTTCCCCTTTTGGAAAGCACCCTGCTGCTCAGACACTAGCCTAGGGAGCTTCACAGCCAGCCTCATAACCATCACTTTTGAAATAGTTTTGCAAAGGAAGTTTCACATACATATAGGACAGCATTTATCCATTGACTGAGCCCCATCCACTTTAGGAATTAAAGTAATAAAATAGTTATTTACACCATTGGGTAACCTTCCAGAAGAAAAAAAATATTTAACCGCAGCACAAAAATCTGAAGACACCACCTCCCAACATTAACCATAAAAAAGCCATTGGGAAGCCATTCGGACCTGAAGAACTATCCAGGTGAAGATCCCAAACTGCATTTTTTATTTCCTCAGACGAGGGAATCATCTCCAAACACATATTGTCTACCTCGTCAATTTCAAAACGAATGAAATATGGAAGATCCGGATGGGAGATAAGCGGGCCAGCTTTATGAAAAAGATTCATAAAAATTTACTACAAAATCAGCAATGTCAACCTGGTTAGAGATTACCTCACCATTCTCTTTTTTGAGAGATCGAATGATGCTCTTTCCTCTTCAGATTTGGTCAAACAATGGAAAATTTTTTAATTTCTATCCCCTTCCTTTATCCACCTAATCCTCGATTTTTCCGCCCATAATTTTTCATGCAACTCCGTGGCCTTCAAGAGGGCAGTCTTTGCATCAACCTCTTGATAAAAAAAAGAACTCAGATATGCCTTCCCTCTCAATACACGCCTGCACATCCACCAAATTCCTTTCCATAGTTTTGAGCGGCAGATTGAAATTGGGAAAAGAGTTCCTAGCCCAGAAACGAAGAACACACTTGTGGCCTTTGAGCTTCTTACAAAAGACTGAAAAGGGATTCCCAACAATAGCAAGAATTGGTACACCACCCTCAAAAAATCCTCATGGTCCGACCAGAATTTGTGAAACCTGAAAGGACAATTAGCAGGGCGGGGAATATATTCTGAAAAAAAAAAACAGAATCGGGAAATGGCCCGAGCCAATACGAGAAAATACATGTTGAGCACAATCTTGAAACAAAGACAACCATCTATCAGAGTAGAAGCTTCTATCAAGAACCGCTGCAATGTTAGCCAATACGAGGAAACACAAGTTGAGCACACTGTTAAACATATTGTTTATGAAATGCATGGTGTAAACAAAATTGAGTCTGAGTCTGTCTATTTAGGGAGTCCAACCATCATGATAGTTGACCGAAGGAAACCTGAGTTCCATCTTTGTCGGGCGAGATCAATTCAACCATCGCCTGTAACCTTCTTGTTCATTTTCAAACTCATCTGATCTGGTTTAAGCAAGAACCTGCTTGAATCTCTCCTCTCAGTGTTACCTGTGTGCAAACAGTATCAGAGGTATGCCCATTCCTCTATTTCTTCTTCTTCTTCTTCTTTTACTTCTCCCATACTTTTCTCTCTACCATTCTCAAGAAATATTTACTTTTTCCCAAAAGAGAAAGCCCTAATTCTTAAAATGGTGCCAAAATTGGGTAGAAGTTATAGTTAGATTTGTAGTTTTATGAGGCATTAAACACTCACATGATCTTTGGACCCATAGATTTGTAATGCCCTCATCTGCAACCTTCTCTTTCCTGTTGAAACTTGTCTGGTTCAAGTCACAAAGCTGCCAATCTCTTCTGCTAAAGAGTTTCTTGTGTGCAAACGGAGTCAGAGGTAACTCCATTCATCTTTTTCTTCTTAATTTTTTCCAAACAAGAAAGCCCAAATTTGGATAATGTAGCCGAATTGGTTTCATGTTGAGATTGGTATTTATGCATAAATTGTATTTTATTGACTTTCCTGTTGTTGTATCAAACTATCAATAGTATTTGTATCCTTCATGGCCTTAGTAGTGTTCAATTTTGCTGTCTCAGGTTTTTGGAAGTGTTGTGGCATTAACAAACTTTGTTGTTTTGGGGTTGAATAAATCATTTTGCACAATCAATAAAAAAAAAATGGAGTAAAATAATTTTGCAGTCACTTTGCTGTTTTGGGGTTGATTAAATTATCTTACTCGGTCACTTAAAAAAATTCTAAATCCTTGTAAATTTTCCATTTTTTACAGTATAACTATGAATCTAGAAGGGTTTTGATTACTACAATCTACCATCAGCACCCCATATGTCCTTCTATTCATTTAAAATGTCAAATACATCTTACATCATTAACATTTAAGAACATTGTATCAAACTTATGGAACCCTGACAAGCAAGACCTTCTATGCTTTTGGTGTCTTTCAAGTGACATGGAGCAGTGGTGTGAAAGATTTGAAAGGTTAGATTTGGCATTAGTTTTGATATGTCCTTCAAGTGTTCTCTCGCAAGGTTTATTCTTCATATTTTCTGCAATCCCAATAAACTGGATGGAAGTTTTCATACTACTAAATATGCAAATATTTTGGTTTGGGCTCATCAGCTCCAAATTCATAAAATAAAAAATCCTACATCAAATTATCATCAGAGGCCCAAAGCCATTGGAAGTCTTAGACAGTCCTTTAAAACCAAGTTACCCAATGGCATAAGTTGCTGACTAGTTCCCTAATGATTGAGGTGAATCAAACTAGTTCCCTGATGATATAATTTTACACCTTTTATTTAGCTAGTGAACAAAGAAGCTTTCTTTTGTGTAATAAGTAATTGGTGAGAAGATTCTGCATCAATCCAATAATTAACAATTTTAATTCTCTTTCTTATCTTCCCTTCTATCTTCTTCTACCATCGAATCTCTCTTGAATCAAGTTTCTTTTCAACATCTGTCTTGATTTTTCTATTTTTAAGTATGTTCAGTTGTCATTAGTGACCACTTAATTTTTAGATGGTTGTTCCTGCTAATGTTTATGCTCATTCAGCTTATACTTGAAACTATTTTCTGTGGTTTTATACTCATCAACAGTTCTCTTGCTACTAGTAATTTCTCAATCTTAAATTTTTGAAGGGATGAGTGATTGGAATATGGAAATTTTATAGGTGAATGGTTATTGTCAGTGGTAACATGTGCAAAAACTGTGTGGATATCTCTTAAATCTGAAAAGCTACGGTTTGGAAATTTTATAGAGATTCTAGTGGACTAGTTATACATGAATTTTGATAGTAAAATTAATAGAAATTGATGAATGGAAAAGGATGTAGGTCATGTTGACTATAATCATTTAGAACTTGTTGGAATTTTAATTTTTTTTAAAATTAAAGATTCAAAATACATTTTTGTTGGGTGTGTTAGAGGGTTGAGTCTTTTCCTAATAGACACCTAAATAGCCAATAGGTGCCTATTGGAAGACTTGTTTGAGTGGCTAACAAACAAGCTTTATGGGAAAAGACATGATTTGGGGCATATCTTTTGGAGACATCCTTTAGTGGTATCTCTTCCTCTCCTATATAAAATAAGGAAGTCTTGCTCATTCTCTAACAATTGTTTTTTGAAAACATCTTTAGAAGTAATTTTAGTTTATGTTTATTTCTCCACCGTAGTCGGCCAATGGCGATGAGTTGGTGAATATAGCCTTTGGACTCCCTTTGTAATCACATTTGGAACTGCAACCTATACGATTAGAGAGTTGTTTTATCTTGAAGGTATAGATGCATAGTCAACCTAGATTGCAGAATTGAGGCATCTAAAAACCTTATGATTTGTAGGAATAAAATAACATGGACAAAAAGTATTAGACTAGAAATATAATAAATGAACAAGGACTTATCTGATTAGTATGACAAGTAGTATGGTTCTGAAACATCCTTTAAAAAAAAAGTACACCAATACACATCCTCTTGTGTAACCCGAATAGTAAATGGTAGAGTTGAGTCGCATCAAACGATGCTCCTCTTAAGGTCTTTAGAAAGTATAAGACTATAGAGTTGCTAAGTGATAGCAATTTGATGAATGGCATGTGGTCAGTACGTACATAGGAATTCTTTGTAATCCAATGAGTGAGACTATTACTCTAGAAATCTTTCATCTTCTAGAGTCTGCAAATAGCACTCCATATTATTGATTTCAAAATCAAAGGGCTTCGGCCTAGTTTACAGTGGTCATGACACTGGAAGAAGGTCGCCAGTGGCATGTAGGGACGTCTCCGGTTATCCATTGTGTTTCATCCAACACCGGTGACTTTTTTCAATCACAGTGACTTGAAAGGGCTTCGGCCTAGTTTACAGTGGTCAGGACACTGGAAAGAAGGTCACCAGTGGCATGTAGGGAAGTCTCCGGTTATCATAACCATCACTTTCAAAATAGTTTTGCAAAGGAAATTGCCCATACGTCACCATGGACTATTTCACCAAAGTCTAACTTATAAACTTTAAGTTATAGGAGATATGAAAATTATATTGATTTTATAGTTTTTCTATGTGGATCAAGTGATTGCTCACATGGTCTAAGTTTCCCTATATGTTTTAAGATATTTGCATACTGGGCAAGCTTGCTTGATCTCTTTAGATGTTGTACAGATGTAACTCTGGCATACAGCAGGTGTAACATCGCCTCTACAAAGGAAGAGGCCATAAACTGTATTTGGGCTGCGCCAGCAGCAAGGGTGGGGGCGGGGAGATGGGTTGCGCCGACAGCAGGGGTGGGGGTGGAATTGCAAGAAAGGGGATGAAGTTCAGCGGCTACTAGGGGCCATCAATTCTGGCAGCACTGCCTGATCTTCATGGATATGGGGCGGGGTTGCGAATAGAAACATGAGAACTTGGATTTGGGAAATGTGATGGATATATATGACGAAAAATAAGGGTTTTGATTAAGTAATTAAATGAATTGAACATAGATTAGAGGGATAAGTTTAAGATAAATTAAGTTAAGGGTTTAAGACTATGGTTAGTTAAATTACATGATTGATGAGCACATTTATGTGTGAAATCTTAGGGCATAAAACATATATTTTACCATATTGGATAGAGTTACTTGGTGCTTTCTTGTGCCTTTCAGGGTTTAGGTGAATTCTTGTGAAAATGGAGGAGATGATACTAAGAAAATACTTTTAAGCAGTTTAGAGGTGTTAATGGTTTGGATGCGTAGACCATCAAGTCAGCTTCGCAACGGTTCAAGCGGCATTTGATTCCGAGTTGAAACGAAGAAGTTACGGCCGTTTCCGTAACGAAGCGTGAAAATGGTCTATAAGGGTTTATTTATAATTATTGACAGTCGGTCGGGGACAAAGTAAAGCGAAAATTCGGATTCTAGGGGCCTTAACGCAATAATTAAAAGTTATGTTTCCTGTATCCGAAAGATTCCATTTGCAGGGCTCTGGACAGTCCAACTTTAACTTGAGATATCTTGGGCCCCCGAACTCCAAATTGGACGAAATTTGGGTCTATTTTGGATGATTTTTCGCAAGGAACACAATGGTGAGGCCTATATAAGCACTCCATGCTCCACATTTTCTGAAGGACAGAATGGGTATTTTATTTATTCTTGAAGGAATCCTAGTCATCACCCTTACTCTCTCTCTCCTCCAACTTCTCAACGGCACTTTTGGAATTCTACTTGGGATAGATTTATATTTTTTCATCTATGGAAGGTTGAAAGATCAAAGCATCTTTGATTTTATTGCTTGGAAAAGATATCTACAAAGAAAAAGAAGCACTTGTTAAAATTGGAAGTTTACTTTTCTAGAAATAGAAGGTCTATGTAAACAATCTTCTCTTCTTCTTCTTTCTATTTTTTTATTTTTTCTTAGGATTCAAGGCATTGTAAAAGATGAAGGAGAAGAGAGTATTCTCTTTTCTTAGGGAATATTTCTCCTACACTTCCCTCTTCTCTCTTTTCCTCTCTTCCCCCTATAAATACCTCTTGCCCTTTGGGTTGTAACAAGTTAGTTTTTAGTTCAGTTTTTACTTCATTTCTAGTTCAATTTTAATTCAGTTTTTAGTGTAGTTTTTAGTTCATTCACTTAGTGAAATTTTCTCTTCTTCTCCTATTTTTAGCTTTAGTTCTTAGTTTGATTTCATAAGATTAGCTCTTTCAAGTTCTTAATTTTGCTTTCATAAGATTAGTTAATAGTTGTAATAGGATTAGTTTATGCTTTAATGTCTTCAATATGGTTGTAATAGTTTTAGTTTAAAGCTTCCTAGTCTAAGCTCCTATATTGATGACAAGACTTGGAGATTTAGAAGAGGAGGTCATGATAAGTTCATGCAATTATTCATTCAAGCTTCTTCAATTAATCCTGTTCAAGCACATCTAGGTTTGCATTCTCTAAACTCTCAATTGCATTCTCCCTCTCCTCTATCTCATTCTTCTCCCTCTATTTCTTTTATTTTTTTTATGTGGTTATTTTGTTTATGTGGATATAGATGTGTGGCTGCATTTTTTATTACTTCCAACTTGCGTTAGTATGGGATTTTATTTTTAAATACTCCCAATTTGTGTTAGTTTGATAGGTTAGATGTTCATGTGTTAGGACGCCAACTTAATCCCGTAGATGCGTAATTTGTTAGATGCTTGTGAGTTAGGATCCGTTAGTTTAATCATCATTAATTTAGTGCTTAAATTAATTTGGTTCACTTTGCATTACTTTTAAGTTAGTTAAATAGAGTGGCGTATATCTCCTCGTGTTCGACCCGTAGCTACGATTGACCCGTACACTTGCAGTTTTATTTTAACTCAAACAAGTTTTTGGCGCCGTTGCTGGGGAGATTATTGACCACTTTATTTTTTTTATTTTTAAGTAATTCGAAGTGCTTTAGTTTCTTCTCTTTCTCCTCTTCGTTTAAAATAAAAAAAAAAATTCAGTTTTTGAAAACCTCTTCTTGTTTCTCTTCTGTTTCAAATAGTGTGCGCCCAATCTAAAGTCCTTCATATGCCCAAACCCAGCCAATCTTGGTGCCCCTTGATTCGTTGGGTGGTTTTGACTGGCATGTGACTCATCTTTGGAGGTGACCACTCTTGATAACAGGAAAGCGACATAGTGAGAGAGTTTGAAAACAGAAACGTATAGTAGTCCTCCACTCTACATCAGAATCCACTAGGAGTTGCCCGTAGGTGGCTCGTGAAGACTATACGGGTTCCCTTGCTGTCAACCTATATGGCAACCTTACAGCTTTGGAACCACTGTTTCAATTTTTTAGGGATAGATGCACTATCTACCTTGGGCTCCCTCATGTTTTTTTTTTTTTTTTTTTAGTGAATTTTTTTCTAGTCTTGTATTTATTTATTTATTTATTTATTTTTATTTTTTTTTCTAAGGGAGACCTCAATTTGGGATAGGTGGTTAGTTTAGAATTGTGGGAGATACACTTCCAAATAAGACTTTGGGGGAAAGATGGACCTATGCTAAGGCAACCATGATTTTGGAGGAAATGTGTAACCAGGTTAGGGAAGCCAAAAGTAGTGAGATAGAGAATAATTTTGCACCACCCTAGTACAATTTTGCTCCCCAACCCAACTATGGGCTTTCGGGAAATTTTGATTGGTCACTTCCCCAGACAATCCATGTTATGGAAGGATGCCCTAATCTTTATGGGGGTAGCTATGGTGATGAGAATGTGAGTCCTCAATTTCAATACAATTCTTTTGGCACTTACAATCAGGGGTGGAGTGATCATCCAGATTTCTTGTGGGATCAATGGAATAACCAAGCTGGACCACCCAATTTTCAATATCATGGTCAGTTTGGTCCTCCAATGCCCAACCCTCCATTAAATCTCAATGGGCCACCTCTCCTTTAACCATATCACCAACCCCTTGAGTTTCAAAACATGGGTGAAGAGGGCAGATTGAATGAGCTTGAGAAATACATAGACCTTCTCACAACAAGCCAAAATACCATGGAGAAGCAACTCTCTCAACTGATAACCATGGTGCAAGAAGAGGAAACGGGTACATTACCTAGTCAGCCTGAACCGCCCCATCCCCAGTTTAATGATATTGAAAGTCCAACACCCCAGTTTGAGGTTAATGAGAGTCATTCCCAACAAGCTGCTTTTTATGATGATTTATTTGTTGAGATTGAGTCTCCTCAGGATATTAGTGAAGCGAGATTTGATGAGCTACCTGGGGAAGTCCAACTTTTTCCTGAAATTTCTGATTTTAGTGAGCCTAGTGTTTTTATTGATTTAGAATTAGATTTTCATGACAACATAGAAACCCAGGAAATTCGATCTCCCCCTCTCTCTTTGGAAAACTTAGATAATTGTCCTTTTGAGGATTCCATTGTCTCACATGTTGATTTGTCCAAACCTCCTAAGTTGGACGATTTTATTGAGGAGGACAATGTTAGTCATAATACCTTTCAAGCATATTTCCATGATCCTTATTTGGCAAACCAAGTTATGCAAAGAGCGGATAGTTGTATTGCTAGGATTGATTTGAGTAAACCTCCAATTTTTTATGATTATTTAGATGAGGTTATTCATAATCATTTTTATGCTTATTGTGATCCATTTTTTGTTGGTTTTTCAAAGAATGATAGGTGTTCTACATTGCAAATGGGAGAGAAGGGAAAGATTTATGGACTGAGTTTTATTGCCTTCATTTTTCACTGTCACATGAGGACAGATTTTTCTATTGGATATTTCTCAGTTGTGCTTAACTTCCATATTATTTCTCGCTTTACTAAAATTCATGGTCGAGTGTTTTCTGGTTCTGAAGCTATTTCTCCATTTATTGGCCATGGATTGAGATTTCTATTGCTGCTCCTAACACTTTTTGTAGAGCTCATGACTCTTCATGATCTTCTTTGTTGATTATATCTGGTAAGCCCCTTCATCTCCTCCCTTGTCCTTATTTTTTTTCTTTTATGCATGCATTGAGGACATTGCATGACTTAAGTGTGGGGAGGTGTATGAGTTTGCTTATTTGGTAAATTTTGATTGTGCGGTAGTTTGGTTTTGTGCATATGTTTCTTTGATTGCGAAGCAAGAGAAAAAGGGAATTAGGTGCCCTAGCATGCGAAATAATAAAGAAATCCCTTTTCAAGGACTGTAATTGGTTTGTATCAGGTGAGAGTGATTGAATTGGAAAATATGAGTATTATTTCATTTGATGGTTAGATTTCTCTATGTATTTTATGGATCCTTTGATCTTTTGGCTAGTAGTTGAGACCAATTTGTTTGTGACAAGGCAAGGCATGAAAGTGAATGAAAGAAAAAAAAAAAAAAAAAAAAAGAAAGAAAGGAAGGTGGAATTCTTTGGGACTAGACAGGGCACTGTGCCTCATGAAGCAAGGTGACTTGATCGAAATTCCTTGGAAGGAAACTAAAAAAAAAAAAAAAATTCTTGCATCAATGTCTCAAAATCTCTATGAATATATGAAAAAAGCGAAGCTACCAAGTATTTGGGTGTCTGGTGTATGCTCCACCATGTCATTCAGAGAACAGTAGTGCAATGGAAATAGAGTTTGTGGTTGAGAAAGAAATGAAAAAAAAAAAAAAAAGAAGCTTGTCTTAATGCCTGAAAAAGAATGTATGGTCAAAAATACTCAATGCCTAAGTCTTTGGTTCCATCGATGCTATGAGTGGTTTACTTGAAGGTGAGTAGTGTTCAGAAAATATGAGGAGATCCCTTGAAATTGATGCATGCTTGTTACTTGAATTGATGTGGGGTGATAAAATTCAAGTGTGGGGGAACCTTTGGCTCCTTGATCTTCAGTTGAACACTTTTTGGGATTATGTGCACTGTCCTACTTATGCCATGATTAAAATTTGCATCATTTATTTACAATTGAATTTTGGGTGTATATTCACTGCAAACACCCACGAGACACAACTCGTCCACTAGGGGTAACCTAGGGGTTTAAAGGCTTGTTGCACATGCTAAGTGCAACCATGATTCCTACGAAAGTGAGTTAGGATTTTTGCATTCTAGGTTAGTTTTTCTTTTGCTTTACTTGAGGAAAAGTAACGTTCAAGTGTGGGGGAATCTGATGAGCACATTTATGTGTGAAATCTTAGGGTATAAAGCATATATTTTACCACATTGGATAGAGTTACTCTGTGCTTTCTTGTGCTTTTCAGGGTTTAGGTGAATTCTTGTGAAAATGGAGGAGATGATGCTAAGAAAATGTTTTTAAGCAGTTTAGAGGTGTTAATGGCTTGGATGCGTAGCCCATCAAATCAGCTTCGCAACGGTTCAAGCGGCACTTGATTCCGAGTTGAAACGAAGAAGTGACGGCCGTTTTCGTAACGAAGCGCGAAAATGGTCTGCAGGGGTTTATTTATAATTATTGACAGTCGGCCGGGGACAAATTAAAGAGAAAGTTTGGATTTCAGGGGCCTTAATGCAATAACTAAAAGTTATATTTCCTGTACCCAAAAGATTCCATTTGGAGGGCTCTAGACAGTCCAACTTCAACTTGAGATATCTTGGGCTCCCGAACTCCAAATTGGACGAAATTTGGGTGATTTTTGGCAAGAAACACAATGACAAGGCCTATATAAGCACCCCATGCTCCACGTTTTCTAAAGGACAGAATGGTTATTTTATTTATTCTTAAAGGAATCCTAGTCATCACCCTTACTCTCTCTCTCCTCCAACTTCTCAAGGGCACTTCTGAAATTCTACTTGGGATAGATTTATATTTTCTCATCTATGGAAGGTTGAAAAATCAAAGAATTGTTTGGAGAAGATATCTACAAAGAAAATGAAGCACTTGTTAGAATTGGAAGTTTACTTTTCTAGAAATACAAGGTTTATGCAAACAATCTTCTCTTCTTCTTCTTTCTATTTTTTTCTTTTTTCTTAGGATTTAAGGCATTGTAAAAGAGGAAGGAGAAGAGAATATTCTCTTTTCTTAGAGAATATTTCTCTTACACTTCCCTCTTCTCTCTTCTCCTCTCTTCCCCCTATAAATACCTCTTGCCCTTTGGGTTGTAACAAATTAGTTATTAGTTCAGTTTTTAGTTAGTTTCTAGTTCAATTTTAATTTAGTTTTTAGTGTAGTTTTTAGTTCATTCACTTAGTGAAATTTTCTCTTCTTCTCCTATTTTTAGCTTTAGTTCTTAGTTTGATTTCATAAGATTAGCTCTTTCAAGTTCTTAATTTTGCTTTCATAAGATTAGTTAATGGTTGTAATAGGATTAGTTTATGCTTTAATGTCTTCAATATGGTTGTAATAGTTTTAGTTTAAAGCTTCCTAGTCTAAGCTCCTATGTTGATGACAAGACTTGGAGATTTAGAAGAGGAGGCCATGGTAAGTTCATGCAATTATTCATTTAAGCTTCTTCAATTAATCATGTTCAAGCACATCTAGGTTTGCATTCTCTAAACTCTCAATTGCATTCTCCCTCTCCTCTATCTCATTCTTCTCCCTATAATTCTTTTATTTTTCTTATGTGGTTATTTTGTTTATGTGGATATGGATGTGTGGCTGCATTTTTTATTACTTCCAACTTGCATTAGTAGAGGATTTTATTTTTAATTGCTCCCAATTTGTGTTAGTTTGATAGGTTAGATGTTCATGTGTTAGGACGCCAACTTAATCCCGTAGATGCATAATTTGTTAGATGCTTGTGAGTTAGGATCCGTTAGTTTAATCATCATTAATTTAGTGTTTAAATTAATTTGGTTCACTTTGCATTATTTTTAAGTATGTTAAATAGAGTGGCGTATATTTCCGTGTTCGACCCGTAGCTACGATTGACCCGTACACTTGCGGTTTTATTTTAACTCAAACAATGATGGAATGTAAGCTTTGGGTTGTATTAAAGGATCAAGTAAATTGGAAGGCTAACGATTGATTAATGGACTAAGTGGACTATAAATCCAAGGAAAAAGAAAAGAAAAGAGGAAAAATAAATAAATAACCTAGGCGTGAACATTAAATTTGAGAGTGGATCTTTTACATAGTTAATTAAGTAAATTAAATCTAAATATAGAATGAAGCCCTAAAATACAATTGGTGCCAATGTAGGTGGCGCAACCAAAAAGTGAGAGACCCTAACGGGAAATTCTTCCCAAGTACTCTCTTTCTGTGGACATCGAGGTGAGCGGAAATATCGATGGTCCCTTTGTTATTTGTGTATTGTGTTTTATGTAAATGCATGAAATAATAATGTCTATGATGAACTATATCTTATTTGAACACATGAATGACAAGTGTTATGATGCAATGTGTTTATGTTACAAGCATAATATGATAAAGTGATATGATGATACTTTGCATGACATGATCATGTGATGAAAGGGAAATGAAATAAAAGAATGAATGAAAAGGAATGAAAGAAAGGAAAGGAAATATTATAGAATGACAGGAATGATGAAAGTATTGAAAGGAAATCTTGTGATTGTCATCCCTTGCTATTAGGGGGTTATGTACTGGATGAGGTACATAGTAATTTTCACGCTTGGCCTATGGGAATGTGTGCCTCGCCTAACCAGCGATGGAGATGTTTTACCTTAACACTGATCATAACGTACTTCGCCATTGTTGCACAAAGGTCAATCACAAAAATGATCAGACCAAGAAAAGTTGTTATAATATAATATTGAACTATTTGAATTGATTTAAATTGTTTATATAGCATGTTTCTTGTAAATGTCTAAGCATGATGTGTATAGCAGCCTTTTATTGTTGTAACTGTATATGTATTCATTGAGCTTTTTAGCTCCTCCACTATTTTTCCCCTACAGACCAGTAAATGCATATTGGTAAGCTAAGGAAGATTCGGGGTAAAAGCAAGTGTTATCTTTCTCATCGTAGTAGATGTTTTGAAACAGATGTAATAGTCATATTTAAATAGTTTTATTTTGTAGCCACCACACATATACTTGGACAATTGAAGGACTGTGGGATGCTAACCATAGCTTAATACTTTTATCACATAAGAATTTCATTGTAAGCTTGTAGAGAGAGAGAGAGAGAGACAAGATGATTCTGATTTTTTTTTTAATTAGCGTCTGTGAGGGAAATACCTTGTACCTTATCTGGTTCTAGGTCATTACAACATACATATTAAAATTTGTGTGGGATATTATTATTTTAAGGGCAAAGATTCTCTAAGCCACTAGGTAGGATATGCTAGCATTCTTGTGTCTATATCTCTTCTCATATGAAATATCCTTGTTGCCCTCCAATGTACTAAATTGTTTTACTACATTTCATAGGTGTGCTTCTCTATGTCGCTTGCTTAAAGAACACTCTTCCTTATTTTAGTGAAGTATACAATATAAAGGAAGTGGCCAAAAGAAAAAGAACACTAACTGTGGTTGGTGAGTGATTCGTAGGGGTTTCTTTTTCTTTTTTTTTAAAAAAAACCCTCTGAATTTCCCAAGTGGCCCACCCTACAACCCTAAGTTCCCCCTCCATACACCCAAACTCCTTTAGCCACGAGTTTCCTGCAACCTCCCATAACCCACCCCGCCATACTCCTCCTTTCCCCTTTTTTCCTGAAACCCATGCTTAGCCCTCGCCGTTCCAACCCCAATCTACCTTTACCCAACCCACTCGCCAAGTGTCAACTGATACTGATTTAGATCAACTGATACCATAATTGGAAAACCAAGTTTTTTGACTCCACTCGACTTTGAAAAAAAAAATTGATGACTCGGCCTAGTCAAGGCGAGTCATATTTTTTCTTATTCTATAATGCAATAACTATGTATAAAGTCTATAAATTAGTAAAACAAAAAACAAAAAAACAAAAAAACAAAAAACAAAAAGAAAAGAATGAATATAGAAAAAAATATGCAAAAACTGGAAGAAAAAAAAGATCAAGAAATCTCATATCAATGCATTTTGAGTTTTAACCATTGAACAAGAGAAGGGAGACAAGGAGTTGAGGGATTTTTACTGTTTTAGAGTACAAATTTACTATTTTACTCAACTCAATCGGTTTTATGATTTTTTTTTAAAACAACTAAACTCGTCAAGTCTGTCATGATTAGGGTAAAAATACTAAGTTTTATTTGACTTGGATGATTTATGACCGAATCTCGTCATTTTTTATCCTGACCTAGTCTACACGACTCTAGACCAGATTTTCTAAATTTTTGACTTGACTTGGGCAACTCTGCCCAGTCAAAACCCGATTTTCCAACTATGATTGATACTGCCTGTAAACAATTCATCACCCGTTAGGGTGTTACCTGAACGGAGATGGGAATGCAGTGGAATAGGATTTCATACAGGTTTGGTTACTAGCTACACGAACTCGAACGATCTACTTCACGATCTTCGAATATCTTGTTAGGCTTCTCGATAGAGAACTCCACACCACAAAACCCTGGGAAGATATGGAATCCCAAAGAGAACACAAAACAGTAAGAGAGAGGGAGAATTTGGGTTTCATATATCTGGCCTTAGGGTTAGAGGCTTTCTATTTATAGCCAAAAACCCTGAGGCCCTCCCCCTTTTAGATTCACACTAGGAATCGTACAAGAGGGGGGGAAGAGAGTTAGCCACTTAAGTGACCGACTCTTTCCTATGCTCACTGGTTGGTTCGGCATGCCCCTTGTGGGTGGCTTGGACCGGGCTCGAGGCCCATGTCCGATTAACACAACCAATACCTAAAGCCATGGGTAACACAATCCGATATGTACTACAATGAGTCCGGATCCTCTCCAGCGTCATTGAAGAGGATTCCTCTCCAATAACGCTCTCCTAAGGCCACGTTTCATATCCATTCACGTTGATTTAACTCCGTTTTCCTCATTCTTTTTTCTTATTTTCTATTTTTCTTTTTCCTCTCCCTCTTTTATAGGAATCCATAAAACGTGATTGAAAAGAAAATAAGTAGTTAAATCTCTCTCTCTCTCATACCTTATGCGAAACAATCCTACAACTCAGTTCATGGGCTGAGGTATTATCGCATCGTGAGGTATCGGTATCATATCGCTCGTGTCAGGGCAATATGTAACAGTTTTGGTTGTGGCCAATCTTGATATTGTGCCAATATTGTATCGGTGATACGTTACGAACAAGTGGTAAAACAGTCATATCTTTTTTTAAAAGGAGATCAGGGGTAATTTTGTTAGATATGGCCGATCCTTGTCGTTATCGTAGCGGTATCATATTGGTTTCGCAAGTAATTGATATCTGATCCAATACAATGCATTAAAACCATGGGTTCTAGTGATCGATAACGGTCTCTACCGATCCAAATCGGTTAGGTTCGCCCCTGTTTCTTTCAAAAAAAAATTAAATTTTTTAATGTAATTTAAAATTTTACCCTTATCTGTAATGGTCCATCGAGATTGGATTGGCAAGAAATCGGTATTGGTCTCAACCGATACTACAGCGAATCGGCCGATCCCATACTGATTCTTCAAATTATGATCATGATATTGTGCTGATACTGTATTGGTGAAATGGTACAAACAAAGGGTATAGTAGTAAAAAACCTATTTTTTTAAAAGAAAATCAGGGGGTAAACTTATCTGATACAACCGATCAGTGTCGATGCCATATTGTTATCGTATCGGTTTTATAGGTGATTGATACCTAATCGGTAGTGTTCATCAAAACCAATGTGAGTTGTTGTAGGATTGTTTCGCATAAGGAGAGAGAGAGAGAGAGAGAGAGAGAGATTTGAGATTATATTTTGGATTTAATTATCTATTTCCTCTTCAATAACGTTTTATGGATTCCTTAAAAAGAGGGAGAGGAAAAAGAAAAATAAAAAAAATAAAAAATAAAATGAGGAAATGGAATTAAGTTTCCGTAGTTATGAAACATGACCTTAAAAGAGCATTATTGGAGAGGAATCCTCTTAAATGACGCTGGAGAGGATCCGGACTCGACTACGATCAATACTCCTATAGATATTGGTCCGATAACAATACTAAAACCATGATTGAAAAACAGATTAACGTAGGTAGATTTTTCCACACAGTCCCACTCATTCTAGATTAGATGTTGTATTTCGGGCTGAGAGTCAAAGGTACAATTTGGTGTAAACGATTAATTAGCGTTAAGAAAAAGCAGAAACACAGGATAAGATCGGTTGTTAGAAGTGAAGTTACATTTTCCAAAAGGCCAAAAAGTCCAAAACAGAAGAAGAAAGAAGTTAAAAAAAGAGCATTGTTTCATTTCCTTATGCTATTAAGACTCAATGCATCCGCATATTCCCCAAGACACGCTTCTGCCGCTGCACTATAACCCATCAAAATCAATCACAAAAGGTATAAGATAGAGAAGTCAGCAAGAAGGTGGGTTCCTAGAAATACGCGAACATGCACCCAAGGATAGTTCCAGCTGTTCGATGTGCACTGGACGCATTGGTTTGCTGGAGAGGATTTTCATACTAAGAATACATCCAAAACAGGAGAAAGGGTAAATTACTCGCCATTAAATGCCCCTCTCTCTCTCTCTCTCTCGTCTTGGGAATGATTTTCATAGTAGGAAATAGGAATACACCCAAAACAGGAGAAAGAAAGGGCATACTATGAAATAGGAATACACCCAAAAGAAAGGGCATACTATGAAATAGGAATACACCCAAAACAGGAGAAAGATAGGGTAAAATTTTTTTTTGGGAGTTTTACATATGCCCCCTTGAAAACACTCATTTGTCCAAATGCCCCCTATAACTTTTCTAATTGTAAATTCCTCCTTACTTTCAAAACATTGTAGCAATTTGGTCTCTGTCGTTAGTCACGGACTGACTTTTTTGACCAGTCTTAGATCATTCTACCCTTAAAAAGGTAGAATGACCACAATGACCCTCTGATAAAACTCATCTAAATTAAAGAATAAAATGACCAAAATACCCTATTGATAAAAATTTATCTAAATTAAAGAATAAAATGACCAAATTGCCCTCATCTTCCCAAATTGTTTAGGGTTTGAAACTGAAAATCAAACCCTAAACCATTTGGAGAAGATGAACCCTGAAATTGAAACCCTACCCATCAATCCAATTGTAATTTCTTCTGCAAATCGAAAATTCGATGAGAGATGGTATCGAATCCAAACTTTACATTTATTTTTCGAAAAAACCATTTGCAAGAATCCATTTGCCATTGAGAAGTGTCAAAGCTTCGGTGGGAGCAGGGGTTGGGTTCGAAATGGTCTCACCCCACGACTCACCCAACCGATCAAAAACCTCGACCCTTCAACCTCCATTCCCTTCCCGACGAGATCCCTCTGAGAATGAATGGAGAGCAAATTCTTCTTCATGAATCCCGGATGACCCTACTTTGGGTTCGCAGACAAAGAAAGGGTCTTTCAAGGGAAGGGATTGAAAGATGAAACTCCTGCCATTTCTCTGAATTGTGAATTTTTAATGCTTTTATGGAGGTTTTGTTGGAAATGTGTGTCCATCAAACCCAAATTATTAAATTATTGAATTTAATTTTTACACTTTATTATTTTATTTGGGTTTATAAGAATGTTCCATAGGTCTTTACCTAAAAGAACGGAATGGGACTAGACATCCTGTTTATATGTTTTCATATCGCATGCCACGAAATGGAGATTTCGGTGCATGGATGTATATCTTACTTGTGTATAGGAATGAGTATATCTTATGGTTGTGTGTGTGATATACTTACCCACCACTCGATGACCCTTTAACCGAGAGATTCCATTTGTTGAGTGTGGCATTATGGATTTTGGCAAGCCAATGGTTGATGTCCAATCGGACTATAAACCGGTACACTGGATTCATGATCCTGCATTGTAAACAAAGAGGATTCTCAACATGGAATCCACTGCCCGTACGCGGGGAATATCTAAGAGAGAGAAAGTGATTGGTCGGACAGAAATCTGGATCCAGTGTTTATTTGAAATGTTTTGTAAATTTATTTTCAATATAAAATTAATATATAATATATTAAATTTTATTTCAAAGTTTTATGGTCGTCCGATCGCAATCACATATTCTCTCGGTCAATGTACATGATGAATTGGGGATTAGTAGCATTAAAGTACATACCCTAATTTATTATGGGATATTAAAAAAGTGAAAAGGCTTATGTGCAATAAAAGAGTTTATTGGACACATGGCATTGTATGGGAGAACAAAATATTTATGGTTAAATATCTTTTTATATTATGGCAAGAGATATTATGAGAATATCTCATGAACTATAATTTAGAAAGATTGTATCCCTTTTGAGATTCTATGTCTTCACTTTAGTGGCAAATTGGAGTTGCAAAAATTAGAAGATTCACAAAACACTAAAATGGAAGATTGAGGCAAGGCCAAGATGGAAGGAGATTACTTGAGACCCAAGGATCTCCAAAACTATAAAAGAAGGAGAGGGAGGAGCCTCCCACGATTTTTGGCAGTGCTCTCTCCCCCTCCCATGATTTCTCTCTCTCCCCTCTTTTGTAGTGGTGTGTGTGAGACTTGAGTTAGAGAACTCAAGAGGCTTGGTGATTTTTGTGTTCTTCTAAAAGATTGCAAGGATTGATCAAGCTTCAAAGTGTTGAATGATTTTTCAATCTCCAAGTTTGCACAAGTTGGAAGACCTATTATCTATAGGAGGAGTTTCACTTGCGACTCTAAGGTAACCATGAATGTTATTTTAAAATTGTTTCTTCCCTACTCTTGATCATGAACTACAAGAATTGACCCAATCCAAATTCCGTTGCATATCGGGTTTATTCTCAACAATTGGTATCAAAGCGTTGCTTGTACATTCATGGTTAGAGTATGGTTTTGATAGAATAGGGTTCTCCATGTTCTTAAAATAAAGTTGTTATTTTTTTCAATAAGAAGATGCATGTTTTAATTTGATTATATTATGATTGATATGAAAAGGGAAGAAAAATAAATAGTTATTTTTTTTCTTTTCATATTTAAATTAAAAAAAAATAGTTTTTTTTATGGGTTTTTATTGGACTTTTTAGTTCAATTTTTTTATGCACTCACACTTAAATGGTTAAGTATGTGATTTGTATTCACCCATTTTTGCCACATATTGATGTGGGGTCACATGCATCATTACCTTATTAGACTAGATCATGGAGAATTTTTTATTTTATCTTGGTGATTATGGGAATGGATTTAATTTATAAATATATGTGGATAGTAGTATTTAATTATGGAATGTGGAATGTGGAATGTGGAATGTGGAATGTGGAATGTGGAATATGATGTGCGTTGTGCTCTCTTTCCCCTTTATCTCTCTCCCCCTTTCTTTTTGATAAAATTATGTACTCCACCTCTTGGACAATCCAATGGTGGGTTATGTTTACCAAGGGGGTTTCTTCCCCAAGGAAAGTGTATAGAGAACTAGGTTGTAATTTTATTTATTTTATGTAAGTTCAACCGATGGAGATTTTGAAGATCTTAAAGAAAAATGGAGTTCAACATATGATGATGGAAGGAGATAGAAGAAGCATGAAGATGCAAAGAACAAAGCATGGAGATGCCAATGGATGGAGCAAGCATTTTTTTGTGCATCACTTGATGCATTGGATGCATAATTCTTTTCACATTAAATTAATTAAATAATTATTGATTTAGTAGGAGTAATAATACGTTTTTATTCTCACTAAACCTACCATACCATAACCACAATTTATTTATGTGTTACCTTGTGCGTTGCATTTTTTATATATGGCGATATATTTTATGCACAATCGTTTTTCCTCTATTTTTGAAAGCATGTATGATATGGATAGATCTTAACCGGTAGATCTTTGTTCATGGCCCCCTATTGATGATGGACATAGAGGTAGGTAATGAGGTCCTCATAATAGAGCCGATAGAACGTTGTGAGGATCTCACTACCATACGGTCTACACCTTCTCCCATTGGATAAAAAATGGACATGGATAGTGGGAGGGCACTACGTTAGTGGGCCCTCTCTCATGATGCCATGATTCCTTCCGAATCATTAGGAATACACATGACTTAAGTGTGTGTCAGCCGATAGGATATGGATATGACACTCAAGTGGCCAATTACATTGGAAGCCTAGGAGGAGGACAGAATAGTCCACCCAATCACAGTATGTGGGATGATCCCCGATAGGATAAGTTTTACATGCAAGAATTGGTGAGTTCCAATACATTTTTTTCATTATGGAGGAATATGAAAAAGATGAAGAACCATTGTTTTAATTAGCCCAAAATCAAAATTCAATGGTCACGATAATTATTGTGTTCTTACTTGTACATGTGTAGATCTTTTCGACATGGCTGTCCCAATCATCAACACCCTTATTTCACTTGTCACCCAATCAAAATTGATCGGACCAAATTATGAGGATTGGCATCGTAACATTATGCTCCTTCTCAAGGCTGAGGGACTTGACTCTGTCCTAACGGAAGAGTCTCCCACTAGACTATCTGCTGATATAGATGGAACTAAGGGTACTACTGAATTTACCGCGGAACACCTAAAGGAAAGGGTGGGCATCTTCAAATCCTACCATCAAAGGGATTTAAAGACCCAATGTACATTTTGAATTCCATTGACAAATCGATTGTCAAGTCTGTCAAGGGAATATCATCAGCGGGTGATATGATGGCTAAAATCAAGGAGTTGTATAGCCAACAACATACCCACATAGAGTACGAGCTGGTGGATAAGATCCACAGTCTCAAGATGGAACCTGGAACTCCAGTCTTGGACCACGTGATGAAAATTCGAAACCTATTCGAACAATTGGAGGGTTTGGGTTCTGAAAAGTTCTCCTTGAAGTATAAGAGGAACGTCATTTTTAAATCTCTCCCCGGCTCATTCAGCTCCTTTATTTTCAACTTCAATATGAACAAGCTAGATGTTCAGTTGACCGAACTGGGTAATATGTTACCAGAAGCCGAGAGAGCGATTAAAAAGGAAAAGACAGAAGTGCACCTCACCGAGGTAAAAGAAAGTTCTTCCAAGAATAAAAGAAAGAAAAGGAAGGGTAAGACCCATAAAGGAAAAAACGGGAAAATTCAGAAGAAGAAATCTCCTAAGGAAGGAAAGTGTTTCTTTTGTGGGAAAGAGGGCCATTGAAAACGTAACTGCCGTGCATACCTGGCTTCCTTGAAAAAGAAGTTGGACGACAAGGATACCTCTTTAGAAGGTAATTTAAATATTTTTGTCCTTTTTGAAACTAATATGTCTTTTGGACCATCTAACTCATGGCTTGTGGATACCAGATCGACGGTCCATGTCTGCAATATGTTGCAGGGGTTCAAGGAGATAAAAAGATTGGACAAGAATGAAGTATGTCTCAAGATGGGCACTGGAGCAGAGGCCAAGGCATTGGCAGTTGGAACCTATAGTATAGAATTTGATTCTGCATCTTTAGTTTTAAAGAATTGCTACTACGTTCCTTCTTTTAAAAGGAATATAATTTTCGTTTCAAAGTTAGTTTCAAACGGTTATGTATTTACTTTTGGTACTAGACTTTCAATTCGTTATAATAATATTTTTGTTGCTTATGGATTTTTACAAAATGATTTGTATTTTTTAGAACAACCATTGATAACAAATGAGGTTTCAAATATCGATTTGAAATGAAAGAGAGCTCCACTGAGTCCTACTTACCTATGGCATCTCAGATTAGGTCACTTCAATATAGACAGGATTAACAGGCTAGTGAAGGACGGGCCATTAGAAAGTCTAAAGGTCGAGCCATTCCTAACCTGTGAGTCATGCCTACAAGGAAAGATGACCAAGAAGCCCTTTCCCAATAAAGGCAGGAGAGCCGACGGTTTGCTGGAATTAATTCACTTTGATGTGTGTGGGCCCATTATTATCTAAGCTAGGTATGGTTATGAGTACTTTATCACATTCATCAATGACTATTCTAGATACGGTAGTATCTACTTAATGCGTAAGAAGTCATAAACTTTTGAAAAGTTCAAGAAGTTTTAGGCTGAAGTTGAAAAATAGTTAGATAAACGCATCAAGTCCATTCGATCAGATCTAAGAGGGGAATACTTATCAGACGAATTCAAAGCACATCTCACAACCAAGGGGATTCTGTCACAACTATCAAATCCCGGTACACCTCAACAAAATGGTGTATTTAAGAGATGCAACCGGACATTGTTAGACATGGTTCGAACCATTCTCACCTTTAGTGATTTACCTTTATCCTTCTGGGGGTATGCCCTAGAGACTGCGATCTATATATTGAATAGGGTTTCTACTAAAACTATACCCAAAACCCCATTTGAATTATGGTATGGGCGCAAGCCCAGCGTAAAATACTTCAGGGTTTGGGGTTGTCCTGCGTATGTACGCAAGCAACAAACAGATAGTAAGTTGGAGCCACGTTCTTTTAGATGCTTATTTTTGGGATACCCAAAAGGCACAATAGGTTACAATTTCTATGATCCCGCAAATCCGAAAGGCATTGTTAGTAAGTATGTTACTTTCATTGAAGAAGATTTGATTGCCAAGAGAAGCGACCCTGTTGTCATAGAAGAGATGTCTTCTATACTTGAAATGCCTAATCCATCAATTGAACCAACTATCGACCCCATCGAACCTAATATAGTTCAGGAGCCGCGACGTAGTGGGAGGACCATAAGACCACCCACGCGTTATACATTTCTTACTGAAGAAGCTAAGACCGTAGAAGAATTCTACATGGTTACCACTGAATTAGATAACGATCCGTATACATATAAACAAGCTCTTCAAGATGTAGATGCACCCAAATGGGAGGAAACCATGCGCTCTGAAATTGACTTAATGCATTCCAATAATGTCTGGACTTTGGAGGATCCACCAGAAGGCATAAAGCCCATTGGATGTAAGTGGATCTTCAAGAGGAAGAGAGGCGTAAATGGAAAGGTTGAGAGATTCAAAACAAGATTGGTAGCAAAAGGTTATACTCAACAAGAAGGTATATACTATGAGGAGACCTTTTTGCCAGTAGCTATGATGAAATCCATCAGGATTTTGTTGGCAATAGCCGCACACTACAATTATGAAATCTGACAGATGGATGTGCAAACTGCATTTTTAAATGGATTTCTTGATGAAGAAATCTACATGCAACAGCCAGAGGGGTTCACTTCAAAAGGTGAAGAGAACAAAGTGTGCAAGTCGTTGAGATCCATTTATGGACTCAAGCAAGCTTCCAGGAGTTGGAACATCCGTTTTGGTCAAGTAGTCAAATCATTTGGTTTTGAACAGAACATGGATGAACCCAGCATTTACAAGAAGTTCAGTGGGAGTGTAGTTTATTTTCTCGTATTATATGCAGATGACATTTTACTAATAGGGAACGATGTTGGGTTTCTTTCATCCGTAAAGGTGTGGTTGTCCACCACTTTTTCGATGAAGGACTTGGGTGAAGCTAGCTATATCCTTGGGATCAAGCTTATTAGAGATCGCCAGAAAAAGATGTTAGGCTTACAATCCACATACATAGAAAAGATACTGGCAAGGTTTAACATAGAAAATTCCAAGAAATGAAATGTTCCTTTCCGCCATAGAATTTCACTTTCCAAATCTCAATGCCCCAAGACTCCAGAGGACATTGAAGAGATGAAGAGAGTTCCCTATGCCTCTGCAGTGGGAAGTCTGATGTACTCTATATTGTGTACAATGTCAGATATCTGCTATGCTGTAGGGATAGTGAGTCGGTTTCAATCCAATCCAGGAAAAGAGCATTGGACTGAGGTCAAGAATATTCTCAAGTATTTGAGAAAGACCAAAGATTATTTTCTCGTGTATGGGCGTGATGAGTTGTCAGTAGTTGGATCTACGAATTCAGATTTCCAAATTGACAAGGATGATAGAAAGTCTACATTCGGTATAGTTTAACTGATGGGTGGTGGAGCGATTGTGTGGAGAAGTGCCAAACAGAAATCTACAGTCGATTCTACTACCGAGGCAGAGTACCTGGCAGTTGGTGATGCAGCCAAGGAAGGTATTTGGCTCAAGAAATTTCTTACCGACTTGGAGGTTGTTCCAGAGTTAGTCAAGAATCCCATACCTTTATTGTGTGATTACACAGGGGCGATTGTATAGTTTAAAGAGCCTAGGACTCATCAGAGGAACAAACATGTGCAGCGGAAGTATCACTTGATTATAGAGATAATCCAATAAGGTGATGTAGCTGTTTCCAAAGTTGGCACTGCTGACAATGTGTCAGATGCGATGACAAATAAATTAGCTCCTATGGTGTTTGAAAAACATATTGAGAGCATAGGTGTAACTTTTGTTGGCAATTGGCTTTGATGTACAAGTGGGAGATTGTTGGAAATGTGTGTCCATCAAACCCGTATTATTAAATTATTGAATTTAATTTTTTTATTTGGGCTTATAAGAATGTTCCATAGGTCTTTACCTAAAACTTGTTTGAACTGGGAACGGGACTGGACATCCTATTTATATGGTTTTCATATTGCATGTTACGAGAAATGGAGATTTCGGTGCATGGATGTAGGTACACGTCGAGAACGTGTGTATAGACGAGAATCTGGTACGTATATCTTATGTACTGCTACTGGTTGTGTGTGTGATATACTTACCCACCACTCGATGGCCCTTTGACCTGAGAGATTCCATTTGTTGCAATGTGGCATTACGAATTTTGGTAAGCCAATGGTTGATGTCCAATCGGACTATAAACTGGTACACTGGCTGCATTGTCAGCAAGGGTTTCTCAACATGGAATCCACTGCCCTTTAACGGGGAATATTCAGGAGAGAGAAAGTTGGTGATTGGTCGGATAGAAATCTGGATCCAGTGTTTATTCGAAATGTTTTATAAATTTATTTTTAATATAAAATTAATATATAATATATTGAATTTCATTTCAAAGTTTTATGGTCGTCCAATCGCAATCACATATTCTCTCGATCAACGTACATGATGAATTGGGACTAAGTAGCATTGAAGTACATACCCTATAATTCATTATGGGATATTAGAAAAGTGGAAGGGATTATGTGCAATAAAAGAGTTTATTGGACACATGGCATTGTATGGGAGAACAAAATATTTATGGTTAAATATTTTTTTATATTATGGCAAGAGATATTATGAGAATATCTCATGAACCATAATTTAGAAAGATTGTATCCCTTTTGAGATTCTATGTCTTCACTTTAGTAGTAAATTGGAGTTGCAAAAATTAGAAGATTCACAAAACACCAAAATGGAAGATTGAGCCAAGGCCAAGGTGGAAGGAGATTACTTGAGACCCAAGGATCTCGAAAACTATAAAAGAGGGAGAGGAAGGAGTCTCCCACGATTTTGGCAGTGCTCTCTCCCCCTCCCACGATTTCTCTCTCTCCCCTCTCTTGTAGTGGTGTGTGTGAGACTTGAGTTAGAGAACTCAAGAGGCTTTGGTGATTTTTGTGTTCTTCTAAAAGATTGCAAGGATTGATCAAGTTTCAAAGTTTTGAATGATTTTTCAATCTCCAAGTTTGCACAAGTTGGAAGACCTACTATCTATATGAAGAGTTTCACTTGCGACTCTAAGGTAACCATGAATGTTATTTTGAAATTGTTTCTTCCCTACTCTTAATCATGAACTACAAGTATTGACCCGTTCTAAATTTCGCTACGCATCAGATTTATTACCAACAATTGGTATCAGAGCGTTGCTTGTACGTTCATGATTGGAGTATGATTTTGATAGAATAGGGTTATCCATGATCTTAGAATAAAGTTGTTATTTTTTCCAATAAGATGATGCATGTTTTAATTTGATTATATTATGATTGATATGGAAAGATAAGAAAAATAAATAGTTATTTTTATTGGACTTTTTAGTTCAATTTTTGGAATGCACTCACACTTAATGGTTAAATAGGTGATTTGCATTCACCCAATTGTGTCACATGTTGATGTGGGGTCTCATGTATCATTACCTTATTGGAGTAGATCATGGAGAATTTTTGTTTTATCTTGGTGGTTATGGGAATGGATTTAATTTGTAAATCTGTGTGAATGGTAGCATTTAATTATGCAATGTGGAATGTGGAATGTGATGTGCGTTGTGCTCTCTTTCCCCTCTATCTCTCTCCCCCCTTTCTTTTTGAGAAAATTATGTACTTCACCCCTTTGGCAATCTAATGGTGGGTTGTGTTTACCAAGGGGGTTTCTTCCCCAAGAAAAGTGTATAGAGAACTAGGTTGTAATTTTATATAAGTTCAACCGATGGAGAATTGAAGATCTTAAAGAAAGATGGATGCCAACATATGATGATGGAAGGAGATAGAAACAAAGCATGGAGATGCCAAAGGATGGAGCAAACATTAATTATTGTGCATCACTTGATGCATTGGATGCATAGTTCTTTTTACATTAAATTTAATTAAACAATTATTGATTTAGTGGGAGTAATAATACATTATTATTCTCACTAAACCTACCATCCCATAACCACAATTTATATATATGTTATCTTGTGTGTTGCATTTTCTATATATGACGATATATTTTGTGCGCGATCGTTTACCCTCCAACTTTAAAAGCATGTGTGATATGGATAGATCTTAACCGGTAAATCTTTGTTCATGGCCCCCTTTTGATGATGGATGTAGAGGTAGGTAATAAGGTCCCCACAATAGAACTGATAGGACGTTATGAGGATCTCACTACCATATGGTCTGCACCTTCCCATTGGATAGGAAGTGGACATGGATAGTGGGAGGGTACTGTGTTAGTGGGCCATCTCTCATGATACCATGATTCATTCCGAATCATTAGGAATACACATGACTTGAGTGTGTGTCAGCCGACAGGATATGGACATGACACTCAAGTGGCAATTACATTGGAAGCCTAGGAGGCGGACAGAATAGTCCACCCAATCACTGTATGTGGGCTGATTTCCGATAGGATAGATTTTACATACAAGGATTGGTGAGTTCCAATACATTTTTTTCATTATGGAGGGATATGAAAAAGATGAAGGACCATTGTTTAAGTTAGCCCAAAGCTTCAATGGTCACGATATTCATTATGCTATTACTTGTACATGTGTTGATTATTTCGACATGGTTGCCCCAATCAACAACACCCTTATGTCACTTATCACCCAATCAATATTAACCAAACCAAATTATGAGGACTGACATTACCACATTATGCTCCTTCTCAAGGCTAAGGGACTTGACTCTGTCTTAACAGAAGAGTCTCCCACTATACCATCCGCTGACATGGATGGAACTGAGGTTACTTCTGAATTTACCGTGAAACACCTAAAGAAAAGGGTTGACATCTTCAAATCCTACCATCAGAGGGATTCAAAGACCCAATTGAACGTTTTGAATTCCATTGACAAATCAATTGTTGAGTCTGTCAAGGGAATATCTTCTGTGGGTGACATGATGGCTAAGATCAAAGAGTTGTATAGCCAACAAGACACCCACATAGAGTACGAGCTAGTGGATAAGATCCACAGTCTCGAGATGGAACCTGGAACTCCGATCTTGGACCACGTGATGAAAATTCAAAACTTGTTCGAACAATTGGAGGGTTTAGGTTCTGAAAAGTTCTCCTTGAAGTATAAGAGGAACGTCATTTTTAAATCTCTCCTCGGCTCATTCAGCTCCTTTATTTTCAACTTCAACATGAACAAGTTAGATGTTCAGTTGATTGAGCTGGGTAATATGTTACAAGAAGCCGAGAGAGCGATTAAAAAGGAAAAGGCAGAAGTACACCTTACCGAGGTGAAACAAAGTTCTTCCAAGAACAAAGGGAAGAAAAAGAAGGGTAAGACCCAGAAAGGAAAAAGCGAAAAAATTCTGAAGAAGAAATCTCCCAAGAAAGAAAAATGTTTCTTTTGTGGGAAAGAGGGGCATTGGAAACGTAACTGCCGTGCATACCTGGCTTCCTTGAAAAAGAAGTCGAACGATAAGGATACCTCTTCAGAAGGTAATTTAAATATTTTTGTCCTTTTCGAAACTAATATGTCTATTGGACCATCTAACTCATGGCTTGTGGATACTGGATCTACGGTCATGTCTGCAATGTGTTGTAGGGGTTCAAGGAGACAAAAGACTGGACAAGAATGAAGTGTGTCTCAAGATGGGCACTGGAGCAAAGGCCAAGACGTTGGCAGTTGGAACCTATAGTATAGAATTTGATTCTGCATCTTTAGTTTTTAAAAATTGCTATTATGTTCCTTCTTTTAAAAAGAATATCATTTCCGTTTCAAAGTTAGTTTCAGATGGTTATGTATTTACTTTTGGTACTAGACTTTCAATTCGTTATAATAATAGTTTTGTTGCCTCTGGAGTTTTACAAGGTGACTTGTATTTTCTAGAACAACCCTTGATAACGAATGAGATTTCAAATATTGATTTGAAACGAAAGAGAGCTCCAGTGAGTCCTACTTACCTATGACATCTCAGATTAGGTCACATCAATGTAGACAGGAATAACAGGCCGGTAAAGGACGGACTATTAGAAAGTCTAAAGGTCGAACCATTCCTAACCTGTGAATCATGCCTACAAGGGAAGATGACCAAGTAGCCCTTTCCCAATAAAGGCAGGAGAGCCAATGGTTTGTTAGAATTAATTCACACCGACGTGTGTGGTCCCATTAACATCCAAGCTAGGTATGGTTATGACTACTTTGTGACATTCACCGAAGACTATTCTAGATACGGTAGTATCTACTTAATGCGTAAGAAGTCAGAGACTTTTGAAAAGTTCAAGGAGTTTCAGGCTAAGGTTGAAAAACAATTTGATAAACGCATCAAGTCCATTCGATCAGATCGAGGAGAGGAATATTTATCAGACGAATTCAAAGCATATCTCACGATCGAGGGGATTGTGTCACAACTATCAAATCCCGGTACACCTCAACAAAATGGTGTATCTGAGAGACGCAACCGGACTCTGTTAGACATGGTTCGAACCATGCTCACCTTTAATGAGTTACCCTTATCATTCTGGGGGTATACCCTGGAAACTCCGATCTATATATATATTGAATAGGGTTCCTACTAAAATTGTACCCAAAACCCCATTTGAATTATGGTATGGGCGCAAGCCCAGCATAAAACACTTCAGGGTTTGGGGTTGTCCTGCTATGTACGCAAGTAATAAACAGATAGTAAGTTGGAGCCACGTTCTTTTAGATGCTTATTCTTGGGATACCCAAAAGGCACAATAGGTTACAATTTCTATGATCCCGCAAATCAGAAAGTCATTGTTAGTAAACATGTTACTTTCATTGAAGAAGATTTAATTGACAAGAGAAGCGACCCTGTTGTCATAGAAGAGATGTCTTCTATACCTGAAATGCCTAATCCATCAATTGAACCAACTATCGACCCCATCGAACCTGATATAGTTCAGGAGCCGTGAAGTAGTGGGAGGACCATAAGACCACCCACACGTTATATACTTCTTACTGAAGAAGCTAAGACCTTAGAAGAATTCTACATGGTTACCACTGAATCGGATAACGATCCGTTTACATATAAACAAGCTCATCAAGATGTAGATGCACCCAAATGGGAGGAAGCCATACGCTCTGAAATTGACTCAATGTATTCCAATAATGTTTGGACTCTGGAGGATCCACCAGAAGGCATAAAGCCTATTGGATGTAAGTGGATCTTCAAGAGGAAGAGAGACGTAGATGGAAAGGTTGAGAGATTCAAGCCAAGACTGGTAGCAAAAGGTTATACTCAACAAAAAGGTATAGACTATGAGAAGACCTTTTCGCTAGTAGCTATGGTGAAATCCATCAGGATTTTGTTGGCCATAGGCGCACACTACAATTATGAAATCTGATAGATGGATGTGCATACTGCATTTCTAAATGGATTTCTTGATGAAGAAATCTACATGCAACCGCCATAGGGGTTTACTTCAAAAGGTGAAGAGAACAAAGTGTGCAAGTTGTTGAGATCCATTTATGGACTCAAGCAAGCTTCCAGGAGTTGGTACATCTATTTTGATCAAGTATTCAAATCGTTTGGTTTTGAACAGAACATGGATGAACCCTGCATTTACAAGAAGTTCAGTGGGAGTGCGGTTTATTTTCTCGTATTGTACGTAGATAACATTTTACTGATAGGGAATGATGTTGGGTTTCTTTCATCCGTAAAGGTGTGGTTGTTCACCATTTTTTCGATGAAGGACTTGGGTGAAGCTAGCTATATCCTTGGGATCAAGCTTATTAGAGATCGCCAGAAAAAAATGCTAGGCTTATCACAATCCACATACATAGAAAAGATACTGGCAAGGTTTAACATGGAAAATTCCAAGAAAGAAAATGTTCCTTTCCGCCATGGAATTTCACTTTCCAAATCTCAATGCCCCAAGACTCCAGAGGACATTGAAGAGATGAAGAGAGTTCCCTATGCCTCTACAGTGGGAAGTCTGATATACGTTATGTTGTGTACAATGTCAGATATTGTTATGTTGTGTACAATGTCAGATATCCGCTATACTGTAGGGATAGTGAGTCGGTTTCAATCCAATCCAGGAAAAGAGCATTGGACTGCGGTCAAGAATATTCTCAAGTATTTGAGAAAGACCAAAGATTATTTTCTAGTGTATGGGCGTGATGAGTTGTCAGTAGTTGGATATACGAATTCAGATTTTTAAACTGACAAGGATGATAGAAAGTCTATATCCGGTATGGTTTACCTCATGGGTGGTGGAGCGATTGTGTGGAGAAGCGCCAAACAGAAATCTACAGCCGATTCTACTACCGAGGCAAAGTACCTGGCAGCTGGTGATGGAGCCAAGGAAGGTGTTTGGCTCAAGAAATTTCTTACCGACTTGGAGGTTGTTCCAGAGTTAGTCAAGAACCCCATACCTTTATTGTTTGATAACACGAGGGTGATTGCACAGTCCAATGAGCTTAGGGCTCATCAGAGGAACAAACATGTGCAGCGGAAGTATCACCTGATTAGAAAGATAATCCAGCAAGGTGATATAGCTATTTCCAAAGTTGGCACTGCTGACAATGTGTCAGATGCAATGACAAAAGGATTAGCTCCTATAGTGTTTGAAAACCATATTGAGAGCATGGGTGTAACTTTTGTTGGCAATTGGCTTTGATGTACAAGTGGGAGATTGTTGGATTTGTGTGTCCATCGAACCCAAATTATTAAATTATTGAATTTAATTTTTACACTTTATTATTTTATTTGGGCTTATAAGAATGTTCCATAGGTCTTTACCTAAAACTTGTCTGAACTGGGAACGAGACTGGACATCCTGTTTATATGGTTTCTATATCGCATGTCACAAAAAATGGAGATTTCGGTGCATGGATGTGGGTACACGTCGAGAACGTGTATAGATGAGAATCTGGTATGTATATCTTATGTATTGTTACTGGTTGTGTGTGTGATATACTTACCCACCACTCGATGGCCCTTTGACTTGAGAGATTTCATTTGTTGCAGTGTGGCATTTCGGATTTTGGTAAGCCAATGGTTGATGTCCAATCGGACTATAAACTGGTACACTGGATTCATGATCCCGCATTGTAAGTAAAGAAGATTCTCAACATGGAATTTACTGCCCGTACGCGAGGAATATCCAAAAGAGAGAAAGTGATTGGTTGGAACTAAATCTGGAACCAGTGTTTATTCGAAATGTTTTATAAATTTATTTTCAATATAAAATTAATATATAATATATTGAATTTTATTTCGAAGTTTTATGGCCGTCCGATCGCAATCACATATTCTCTCGGTCAACGTACATGATGAATTGGGGATTAGTAGCATTAAAGTACATACCTTATAATTCATTATGGGATATTAGGAAAGTGGAAGAGCTTATGTGCAATAAAAGAGTTTATTAGACACATGACATTGTAGGGGAGAACAAAATATTTATGGTTAAATATCTCTTTATATTATGGCAAGAGATATTATGAGAATATTTTATGAATCATAATTTAGAAATATTGTATCCCTTTTGAAATTCTATGTCTTCACTTTAGTAGCAAATTGGAGTTGCAAAAATTAGAAGATTCACAAAACACCAAAATAGAAGATTGAGTCAAGGCCAAGATGGAAGGAGATTACTTGAAACCCAAGGATCTCCAAAACTATAAAAGAGGAAGAGGGAGGAGCATCTCACGATTTTTGGCAGTGCTCTCTCCCCCTCCCACGATTTGTCTCTCCCCCTTCTCTTGTAGTGGTGTGTGTGAGACTTGAGTTAGAGAACTCAAGAGGCTTTGGTGATTTTTGTGTTCTTCTAAAAGATTGCAAGGATTGATCAAACTTCAAAGTGTTGAACGATTTTTCAATCTCCAAGTTTGCACAAGTTGGAAGACCTATTATCTATAGGAGGAGTTTCACTTGCGACTCTAAGGTAACCATTAATGTTATTTTGAAATTGTTTATTCCCTACTCTTGATCATGAACTACAAGTATTGACCCGATCCAAATTCCGCTGCGTATCGGGTTTATTCCCAACAGGTTTTATCATCCAAAGGCGTATCGGGTTTATTCCCAACAGGCTTCAAGTATTCAATGTGAGCCTCTCAAGTGCTCTTAGCTTCACAGGGACTTGGGAGAACAGCACCTATAGTTTCGCATTCTTGGCTGCTGAGGACTTGTTCAGCTTCAAAGCATCAGATGTCTTCGAAAGTAGCCTCAACAGGAATAGTATTCCAGTGGCTCTGGACTGGGCAATTGGGAATTTAACGTACTGAAGCTGCCTTTAGAGATCCAACTACGTATTACAGTTGTGGGCCTTATAGCCATTGCTCTAACTCCACCAATGGCCCTGGTTATCGATGCTACTGTGATTCGAGTTTGGTCTCTGTGGTTCTACATTGAGGAGATGGAAGAAGAGGGAACCTCAGAGGAACATCTCATTTCCCTGGCAGCCCCAAGATCTTCCAATAAGATAGATAGATCATTCATATTGGTGGGTGATGGGAAGACACCCATCTAATGGTGTTGCATTTTATCTTGCTCTGCGAGAAAGTTGGCTTTGTCAAATAAAGGCAGTTCTTCCACCCTTGCTTTCAGAAGCTTTTTGTTCATGGAAACAATTCCCTTCTTTCTTTGAAAGAAATTAGATTTGGTGGTGGGTTTCTTCTGGCCATGGATTACGGTGGAGATGTTGGGTAGATGATCCCTGCTGAAACCCTTGGCAGCGGTGGTGCAGGCGATTGGGTTCTGACCATGGATGACGGTGGAGATAGCTAGGGAAGATGAGGGCAATTTGGGGAAGGTGAGGGCATTTTGGTCATTTTATTCTTTAATTTAGATGGGTTTTATCAGAAGGTCATTTTGGTCATTCTACCCTTTTAAGGGTAGAATAGTCTAAGACTGGTCAAAAAAGTCAGTCCGTTTGCACATAACGTTCATGACTAACGACAGGGACCAAATTGCTACAATGTTTTGAAAGAAGGGGGGAGTTTACAATTAGAAAAGTTATAGGGGGCATTTGGACAAATGGACATTTTTGAGGGGCATTTGTAAAAATCCCTTTCTTTTTTGAGAAGAAAGAAAGGGTAAATTACTCGCCGCCATTAAATGCCTCTCTCTGTCTCTCTCTCTCTCTCTCTCTCTCTCCCGTCATGGGAATGTTGGCATAGGCCACACTCCCGGATAGAAAACTGCCTCCCTTACATTAATGTCTTCCTCCTTCTATGATTGTAGTACTCGTTGCTTAGCTCAATGGATCACGTTTGTACTACTGCACTCATTGCAAATGTAGGGCCCGCTTGATAACCTTACCAGGTGTTTCTGTTCTGGAAATGTGTTGGGAAACACCAAAATATTTTTTTGTTTCCCAGCATAGTTTTTTTCATTTTCTTTGTTGAGAAACCGTTTTTTAACCGCTTGGTAAACTTATTCTAGAAACGTTTCCAGAAGACAATTGGAACACCATTGGTGCTTGATAAACCACATGTAATGTGACCAATTTTAATAATATTTGTCTTGAATAATGTACTTTAGATAATAAAGGTTAACATAAACATTGTAATTAAAATATCTTCCCTATTTTAAATTAATTACGATAATGCCATTTCTTTGTCAATTATACCAAAAAGAGACTTGTAAAATCCTATTTTTACCAACTTTAGCATAAAATTAAAATATCTCATTAACATAACCAAAGTATAAAAATATGTCAAATTTTAAAGATTCCATTAAAATAGGGTTTTTGCGTGGATTAGTAGCATAACTGACTATGCTATGAACAGTTGAATAAAGAAGGCCTTGGTGGACTCGAACCACCATCCTCTTGGAACATACTCATGTTCCAAGTGCTCTACCAATTTGAGCTAAAGGCCCATCAAGTAGTACTTTATCAGTGGAGCCACTAAAGTCCTGCTTATCTACAACTTTTAGACCGGTGCATATAAAAAACGGATTCACACCATTCAAAACCAGACCAAAATGACTGTTTGACACCCCTATGTAACAGCAGGGTTCCCTAACCACCTTGAGCAATCAGAGATTACTTTCATAGATAATAGCAGAGCTGAATGTTGAGCCGGATTAGCAAAATCAGACCCGGGATGGGTAGCCTCTAATTGGTGCAAAAAACCTAATAGTCTCCTCCATAGCTTCCCTTTCAAGCTGTTGTGGACTCTCTTTTTCACTGCTCCCATTATCAACAAAGCCAAAAGAATAAAGAGAAGGAAAGGCAATAACTATGGGAGGGGATGGGGGTGTGCGTGTGTGTATGGGGACTGCTTGGTCAGTTGGTCTGGTGGAGGTGGGGAAATATGGGAAATGGGAGGGCGCCTGATTTAAAAACACAATGTTTCCTATGCATACTACAATGGTAGGTTCACATCTTTAGAAGTGTGGGTAATGTCATCCAATGTAAAACTATCTCAAGAGCAGGAAACCCAACACAAATCATCTTCTTCCCTTCCCTTTGGGATCATAGCATCTAAGTCAGCTATAATCTGGAAATGACTGATGCCCTATTTGGGTGGTTGACTCTGACTACGCTGGCTTTAATGGCTCACATGCTAGAAGACTAGAATACATGTGTAAGGATGGAACATGTAAAGCCAGACCTCAATTACCACCACACAATAAGATAGATATATTCCTCCCTCAAGCCAGATAAAACACAGCACACCAGTTCCATATTCTCAATTAAAGAGCATTTCTCAATATGACACATGCAATGCTATCCATCAAAGAGTATCCCTGAAGCACAGTTTGACAAAGGAAGACACGAGAAACAGGGAGAGCACAGGGAGGGAATAATGAAAAGTTTCAAGAATCCCAGGCCAAAAACAGGGAGTGCCTTGCCTAAGCAAGAAGGGGGGACATTCCTGAAGACAAGTCTCAAGAATCCTAGACCACATCAAACTGCTGGCTGTCTATTTTTTTCCCCACAATTTTCATATAAGAAATTAGACTAGATATCAGCCATTGTGAAATGCTGCAATTTAGGTAAGTTGCAAAGAAGAGTGGACTGGAGAGAGAAGAGACAGCCAGCTTTTTTTGCTGTTATGTGCTGAGATTCATCAAAAATTGGTAAGCTTGAATTTCTTAGATTCTTCCCCTTTTATTTTTATCTCTCCTTCTCTCCTAAATGGCTTCAGCTTGAAAAGTTTCATCAAAAAACAAATGATTAGGCAAACTCTCATCTAAAACAGAAAGATAGTTCTCAAAACAGAGCTATCGGGACAGGTCACAGAAGAAGAAGCTTCAACAACTTTCGTCCTTAAAATTTAATCAGGAGAAGAAAAATCTGACAGAAGCTTCACAAATTATGAAAATTCGTCCAAATCAAGATCAGTTCCATTTGCAATCACAATCAAACAGAAAAACCCAAAATTTTAAAACCCAAATAGATATCATCAAGTTGGCAAAAACCCATCCTAGGAAAGAACATCAGTCTTAATTCCAACAAGTTTTCACAACACAGAAGAGCTTTAAAACATGAAAAATATCAAAAGCAGACCTGTTTGCCCATCTTTACAACTACGTAAGGATCGCTGCTGCGGACATCACAGATTGCCAGGAGATTTGAACCACTAGGGTACTGAAAAATCGTGGGAATCCAACCAGGAGATCTTTGCTGGATAATCTACTCAGGCGTCTGCAAGAGATGAAAATGCAGCAGAGGTCTTTGTAGTCGAGTTTAGATTTCTCAATTCCCATCTCCAAAATTCTTCTCCAGATTACGTCCGGCAAAACTGACATTTTTTTTTTCCTTTTTAAGCTCCAAGAGGAAATGGAGAAGGAAAAGAATGATCCCGCTCGCGTGACACTGAAATAGGGCAGAGCGATGGAGGATACACACAGATCTGAACTCGTTGGAGGTTCCTGCCGCTTTGACGATGGCAGCAGCAACTCGAATCGATGGCCTGAAGCTTCGACGATGGCAGCAGCAACTGGAATCGCCGTTAGGGTTGTCTTCTCAGAGCTCGAGGAGGACGAGGGCTTTGTGTCAAATGAAAATGAAAAGTAAAATTTGAAGACTTGTCGAAATTATCGGGCACATTTTTGGTCGATTTGTGCTGAGCAATGACTGGATATGTTCTGTCAAAAGTCTTTGGGGAACAGAAATTTTGATTTATTCATCAGAGAATAATTTCTATAGCACAATGTTTATCAAACAATTTTTTAAGCGTTTTTCTATTTCTCAAAATAAAAAAACACTAAAAACAGTTTCTGATAAGATTATTAAACGGTGCCGTAGGGTTCAACTCATGAATTATTAACTTTCTGGTTTAACAAGGTTTCTTCTCACACTGGATAATTAAGTTTTGAATATGTAAGAAAAAGAAAATGAATCTTACTGTCTCTGGAATTTGTGTATGTTGAAGAAGGTGGGGGAGCTGATCCATCTTGAAATAACGCATCTACGATGTACATCAAATTATAACTGGGTCAAAAAACACTGCTTTACTATCATTGCAACAATTCGGAATCTGAGCAAGAACTCCTACTAGGCATCTATTATAATCACTATGAGAAATGTCAGGAGTGCACTGCACTAGCCCATATATCCTCTGAAATATCGTAGTGTTCTTTTTTCTAGTAGCAAACATGTTAGTCGAAGAAGGTGATGAAACCTGTGACACAAGATTGTTCATCAGAACACCTAATATCTAATTGAACTGCTCCAAATCAATAGCATTTTCAGGCTCTCAATGATCAATTTGTGGAGATTCTTCAAGATGGGAGAAAATTTCACTGGTAGAATACCGTAACATACAATTATCATACCATATGATCGATTCCTCCTCAACTGGGCAAGCTTGCTTGATCTCTTTAGATGTTTCCATGACCCTTTGTACTTGTTGTCAAAGGGGGAGAAGTTGGTGGGTGTGTAAAGGGTTGCTAACAATTCCAAAGGGGGAGATTGTTGGCCAATTGGGTCAACTGAGGTTTGCTGGAGTGGTGTTGTCATTGTTGGTAGCATTATTATCCATATTGGTGATGCGGCAGTGGTATTTGATGAGTTGGAAGAGCTGAAATGGTAAAATAGTCACATACACGGCTATAAGGGTATTTTGGCCATTTAATAGCATATTAAGTCCTTATATAGTGTTTGGCAAAGGGGCGAAGTAACAGGTGAAGGTTTCATATTGTTAAAGTTGTGATTTCATAGGTTCATGCAATGGCAGTGACTTTAAGGTCATTTTTGGAAGGTTTAATGGCATTTCTGGGTGAAGTGGTCTTCATGATAAATGAATTTCGTCGAGTCATGGTTTCAACACAACTAGTATCGCATCATTTCAGTGTCGGACAAGAAAGTTACAGTTGTTTCCGTGTTGACGCACAAAAATGGAGCAAATCTGACATAAGCAAAAAGTTTTATACTTAGCCAATTTTTTGGTCCTTTTTTTTAAAGTGCTACTGGAGACAGAGGTGTCCCATTGTTTCATAAGGTTACAGAATCATGGTGGCCGTTGGATGTTGTTCATCACATCATTTTTATTGATCCGAACGGGCGCATCTCCATTGGTTAGTTCTATGGTATTGGGTACAGCTGCACTACATCGAATCAAGATCTCATTGAAACAAGGTAAAGAGAGCTGTATTTGTTTCTTCCGTCAGATTCTCACGCGAGCTCTCTGATTGGCCTGACCTTGATGGTGCACGGTGCTATGCCATACACCATAACATTGTTCCTTAAGAGAGTAGTACACGGTTGTTGAAATTTGAATTTTGACTTGGGTAAGTGCTGTACAGCTGTCACCATTTTTTGGAAAGTAATTTCTCGGCAAATCTTGATACGCAAGTCGTGCATTGTCGATTGTCACAAATATTTTTGAATATTACAATTCCACCCTCCACTTACCATTTTGGATCATCTAACTTTGGAAGACAATATCTCTCTCATTTGGAGTCCAAATCAGTTGCCGTTTTTTTTGAAATTGCATAATTTTTCAAGGAGAACACAGTGGAAACGTGAAAAACAGCAGAAAAATGTCAGAAATGTCAAAATCTGTGAAAAACCTTGATTGAACAATCGAAGATGCTACTTTGAACATTGGAGATCGTGCACGACATCAGGAAGGCTTCAACCAGTGGGTTAGTCACGGGATTACTCAGGGAGAGGTAATCTTTTATTTCACAAGTCTTATTTGATATTTAGGGTTTGATTCATGTTGAAAGAATCCTAGTTTTTGTTAATGTTATTGGGAGAGACTTGTAATTGAATTTTTATATTCATATTGTAATTCCATTCAAGTTGGGGCTTGATTGGATTGGGGTTGTTGCCCTAAATTTCATTGTTGCAGAGTCAGAAGCAGGTGTTGTAGCAGCTGGGTTATTGTAATAGTCGAATTCGAGTTGAGTATTTGAGGAAATATGAAACTCTTACGGGTATTCCTTTTTGGATGTAGGCAGCTTGGCCGAACCATGTATATTTGGTGTACTGTGTGCTTGTTATTTTATTTTCGTATTCTTGGAGTGTGCTTGCTGCAGAGTGGTGGCGCATTGTTTGGTAGACCTGGCTACACAGTGGTTGCGAGGTGGACGTGCATGTGTGATTGGTAATTACGGGACTGCCCCGGCCTTTTTATGTGTGATTGTTATTGCTACGGGATTGAGTTTGGAAGAATTTTTGAAGGCACTGATTCACCCCCCCCTCTCAGTGCACCCGGGATTATCAAATGCATCTATGATATACATCAAATTATAACTGGGTCAAAAAACACTCCTTTACCATCGCTTCAACAATTCAGAATATTCTGAGCAAGAACTCCTGCTAGGCATCTATTACAATCACTATGAGAAATGTCAGGAGACTGCACTAGCCCATATATCCTCTGAAATGTCAGTGTTTTTTTTTTCTAGTACCAAACATGTTAGTGGAAGAAGGTGATGAAACCTGTGAAACAAGATTGTTCATCAGAACACCTAATATCTAATTGAACTGCTCCGAATCAATAGCATTTTCAGGCTCTCAATGATCAATTTGTGGAGATTCTTCAAGATGGGAGAAAATTTCACTGGTAGAATACCGTAACATACAATTATCATACCATATGATCGATTCCTCCTCAACTGGGCAAGCTTGCTTAATCTCTATAGATGTTGCACCACACTGGATGTAACATCGCCTCTACAAAGGAAGAGACCATATACTGTATTTGGGTTGTGCCAACAGTAGGGGCGGGGGGAAGAGATGGGTTGCATCGGTAGTAGGGGGTGGGAGTGGAATTGCAAGAAAGGGATGAAATTCAGTGGCTATTAGGGGGCCATCAATTTCGGCAGCACTGCCTAATCTTCATGGAGATGGGGCAAGATTACACTAGGGGTGGGATTGGGCGGGGTTGCAGGAGAAAGAAGAAGAGAGAAGAAGAAAGAAAGGTATTTTGGGCATTAAATGAATTTAGCCCTTATTGACGTCACCGCTTAACGGAGACATACTAAAAGACTGGGGCTGTTTGTAATATATTTTAAACTATATGGGAGATTTGTGTAATATTTGAAAATACAAGGAAAATGTGTAATTAGAGCAAAGTTTAAGGGAGGAGTGTAATTTCAAAAATGATAACGGTTTTCATTTATTGATAATATTAATTTGGTGGGCCTAACTACAAAACCTAACACAGCTTAGGGGAAAGTTTTGATTGAGCGAAAGTTATTCCTTCAATCGTTTCAAGCTATTTCATTTCTCTTCTGTTCTGTTCTTCCGAGCCGATGCTTGAGAAAACAATTGATCAAATCAGTTTCTGCTGGTAAATCTCATTATCATCTTGAAAGTGGAGAAAGGGAAAAAAAATGCATACTGCGAAGCGAAAGTTCGATGCAATTTCATCTGCCACAGAAGAGTTCTGCGATTCTTCTTCTTCTTCTTCATCGGTTCCCTCTTCTGGTTCTGGGTGGGATTACGAGGTGTTCTTGAGCTTTAGAGGTGAGACACGCACCAACTTCACCGACCACCTCTACAACGCCCTCCTCGATAATGGAATCCACACGTTCAGAGACAACGAAGAACTCCCAATCGGAGAAAAGATCGGTCCGGCGCTTCTCTCTGCTATCCACCAGTCCAAAATAGCCATTATCATCTTCTCAAAAGGCTATGCTTCCAGCAAATGGTGCCTCCTTGAACTTGCCGAGATTGCAGAGTGCATGAAAAGACAAATAAAAGTGATGCCCGTTTTCTACCATGTAATGCCATCGGACGTCCGAAACCAGACCGGTAGCTATGAGAATGCTTTTCTAGACCACGAGAAGAAATACGACCAGGAGACTGTAGAGAGGTGGAAGAAGGCTCTGAGAGAGGTTGGTGAATTGAAAGGATGGGATCTGGAGAATGTTGCTGATGGGTAAGTCCAACACTTCTCTTACCTTTAATTAGCCAATATTAGTTTTTTAATCAGTCTTTGGTATTCGTCAGAATCAGCCGGACCGAAGAAAAATGGGATCGGAGAAAAAATGTCTGAAGTTTTTTGTATTGAGAAACTGACATAATTTTTCTCTCTGCCTTCCACCATCTCCTTGGCCTTTTTTACATACCTTAAGTTTGCTTATGAGATCTTTGTGGTTGTTGCTAAGTACGGGAAAATTAAGTGCAATTGGGTATATTCTTTACCCAAGTTTGATTTTTCTAAGCTAGGGTTCTTGGAAGGTTTTTCCTCACTTCTTTTTCCTTCATCCTTCTCCTTATCCTTGAATAGTGTTTCGAAATGGATTAAGAACTTGTGCTACCTTGGTTTCCGCTTGATAACCTTACAGCTGTTTCTGTTCTGAAACTGTGCTGAGAATCAGCAGAACAGTTTTTTTCCAAAACCTGTGCCGAGAAACCGTTTTTAACCCGCTTGGTAAACCTGTTTTTGGAAACAACCAAAACCCCCTTTTTTTTTTTTTTGGTTAATTAACAAAAGGAATCGGAGAACTTCTTCCCCAAATCGCAAAACATTTTGATTCTTACATGTGGTTGTGACTGTTCGTCACTGGTGGTTGCGATTGTTAACAACTCAGAGAAGAAATTCGAGAAAAATAGTGGGAATCCTGCATTTAACGATAATGGGTGTGTGGTTGAAGAGGAAAAGGAGTGGATTGACAAGGGTTTTAAGCTGCTGACGAAACAGCTATCGAAGCACCCTGAGGAGAGCCGAAACAATGGAAATTGATAGCTGAAGCACCCTTAGACAAGAAAAGGCTACACGCAAATCGCAGTCAGGGTTTAATCATCGTCTTTTTTGCAATTTGAACTCAAGAATCTCAGAGATTTCATGTTCAAATCTCTAATTGTGTTGAAAGGGGGATTAAGGAAATTGAGTTTGTGAGAGATTTACATAGAAATCACATAGAAGGTTTATAATCTCAGAGTTTTCAGCTAGAGAGCTCCGATTGTTCAAAGGAATTGAGACTCTGAGAGATTATAGAGAAATCAGAGAGAACGTTAATGGAAGTGAAGCAGAGAACCGCTCAATCTTTGGTGAAGAGCGATGGAGGAGATCTAAACTTCGTTGGAGGTTCCCGCAGCAGCGCGATGGAGGAGATCTGAACTTTGTTGGAGGTTTCTGCAGCTTGTGAGAGGGGTAGGTTGAAGGAAAAAATCGATTTTGGATAGTTTTATCGGGCACAGTTTTTACAACTAGTGTTGAGAAACGACAGAACATGTTGGATGTAGTCCTATATAGGCAAGGCCTAATAGGAACCAGGTAAAATCAGAATTCTGGAACTGTTCATAGGTGTGGGCTGTTTAGGATAAAATTAGGGTTAAGACTAGGAGTTTGAGTTAGGGTTTTATGTAGTAATGATATGCAGGTTTTTAGGAAGCTAATGGTATAGGTTTAATTAGGTTTAAATAAGAAATTAAAATTTTGGAATTCTAGGGTTAGGGTTTCGGGTTTTAGGTTTTAATGGTGATGGAGGGAATTAGGGTTTTTTTCAGGAACTGTGGTTGAAATTTGAGTGTTAACTGATGAGGGAATAGGACTATAGTGATTATGGATGAAGCTAGGGTTTATGGGATTGATTAGGGTTTTAGTGGAGGAAGGGAATGTGGATCGATTAGGGTTAGGTTGGAAGGTTAGGAGGAGGAGGGGAAATAATAAAACAGTAAATTAACTTACTGAATGGTAGGTTCTTCAATGGCAGCTTGGAGAAACTTGATTGAAGAAGAAGGACCTCCCGATCTACAAGATGCAAGGAGTCGTCGGAGTCCACTGGCCCTAACCCTTGATATGACTCACAAGGGGTCTTAATATGACACACAAGACAGTCTCTGAAGAGAGAAGCAGCAGCAGCAAAGGCTAACAGTAGGAAACGAATTTTTTTTAAACATAAAACTGGTGGGGGAGCCTCTCCCACGTTTCTTATTAAATAAGAGGCCAAAAGGCCTATTCCTAAATCTATTACAATTTAAATCTCCTACTTAAATCGTGGAGAGATGGACCAATTTAAAAACAAATCAAAAACTTAAAAGAAAAGACTCATCTACCCCTAGTGACTTAAAAGCAACTTAAACCACTTAAAATAAAGAAGATTCCCTACTAGCCAATAGGATATAAGAACCTCTTAGCCAATAGGATCACTTTACTTAAATTAGACCAATTGAACCAATTGGATGCAACCAATTTAACCCGGTTTAATTAAAAACACAAAATAAAAACTAAGTATGGAAATAAACTAAACTAAACTAAACTAAGGCTCCTACTAAAACCCTAGGTTTAGGGTGGCTTCTTCAATTCGAGGAGGCTAGGATCTGCATCAACTCTCCCCGACTTAGAAACATTCATCTCTGATGAATGGGAGAAATCCATGCAACACTCTGGCAACTTGGGGCTGAGCTTGTTGACATCATGAATGGGAGTCCAAGTACTATGCTTGTGTGAAGAAACTCGTCCACAGACCTTGCGATGAGGAGGAAGCAACATGTGGGCAGCAGCTTTAACACTTCCCTGGCAGAATTTTGTTGAGGTCAGAACAGTGGGAATATGGTCTTCAAGTCGTGGGGCCTTCTCTTCGAAGAACCAAGGGGGCATCACAAAGTCAATGTGTTCAACCTCCATAGGGTCTTCAATATTTATAACCTTCTCATTCAGCCCCACCTCTTCAAGAACAGCAATTGGCTTGTCATTGTCTCCCTGTGAAATGTTCCCAATTACCTCGTCACAATCAACCACATCATCCATGAGAATTGGAGCAATCGTGTGGACACTTCGAGCACCACCATCTATGTCTTCAAGGTAACAGTCTAAGTCTTCATCACTATCAGGGGGTAGTACATATATACCTTGCTCATCGTGCCCTTCAGGGGTTTCCTCTGCTTTGGTAGCCACACTAACAAGTGTATGCTTTTGGGGGCAATCTTTGGAATAGTGCTCAAGCTCATTGCAGTGGAAACACTTGTGGGGTTCATTGCTGTCTATGGGAGCTTTACCTTTATGATCAGCACGTGGAGGGGGTGTAGGACGGGAAGAACTACCAGCAAAGTAGCCTGATCGAGTAGAACCAACAATAGAATTTCCAGCTCGATTGTGACTAGTGGTAGTAGACTTGAATGCTGAAAAAGTTTTGACAGTACCCTCAGTGGAGGAATTAAATCTTCTATTCCCAGCCAATAATTCTTCAGCCTTCAATGCCTTCTCGAAACAGTCCTTGATGTCCAGAACATCAACAACTCCAATAGCCTTAACAATATCAGATCTCAATCCTAGTCAAAATCGAGATAACATCTGAGTAGCACTCTCCCTGGTATTAGTACAAGAGGAAAGAGATCGAACTGCTGTATATACTCAGATACAGTCATAGTCCCTTGCCGAAGAGAGTTGAGTTGATCTTGCATCTGAGCTTTGTAATGTCTAGGTAAGTATTTCTCTTTCAAATCATACTTCATGTCCTCCCAATTAGTAGGTGCATCACCTAGACGCTCCAAGTCTCTCTCTGTCTTTCGCCACCATTCTCGAGCAAGGCCAATCAGTTTGGTACGTGCCAATCTCATCTTTCGATCTTCAGGCAAGTCATACCAGTCAAAATAATCATCCAGGGCAGCAAGCCAATCATAGAACACCTGTGGATCACCATGCCCATTATATTCCTTTAGCTCTAGTTTGACCTTCTGTGTATTGTACCTCCTGTTAGTAGCTTCATCTCTAGTGAAGTAGGATCTCATGTATTCCTCAAAGTTAGGTCTTCGAGGTGCTTCTGTAGTTCTGTCCCTGTCTTCTCTGTAGTCATCTCTATCAGGTCTACGTCGGTCCCTGTAATCCCTGTCATGTCTGGAATGATCTCTGTGGTCCCTGTGATGTCTGGGATGATCTCTACGATATTCATCCCTTCCCAGAGTTCCATGTACTTCCGAATGAACTTGGAATCTGTCCTCCTCTACATATAGAGGGTTGCTTACAAGAGACACAGCTTGCCTTTGTTCTACAATCTGTAACCGATCACTGATCGTATGGAGCATGTCCATGATTGCAGCCATGGGATCAGGTGGGGGTGGTAGTGTTGGATCAACAACAGGGTTGCCATGTTCGTCCATGGTTCTGATACCAATTTGATGTAGTCCTACATAGGCAAGGCCTAATAGGAACTAGGTAAAATCAGAATTCTGGAATTGTTCATAGGTGTGGGCTGTTTAGGGTAAAATTAGGGTTAAGACAAGGAGTTTGAGTTAGGGTTTTATGTAGTAATGATATGTAGGTTCTTAGGAAGCTAATGGTATAGGTTTAATTAGGTTTAAATAAGAAATTAAAATTCTGAAATTCTAGGGTTAGGGTTTCGGGTTTTAGGTTTTAATGGTGATGGAGGGAATTAGGGTTTTTTAATGGACAGTTGAGGCTGCAACTGAGATCGAATGGGAGGGTTACTGAGCAGGAACTATGGTTGAAATTTGAGTGTGAACTGATGAGGGAATAGGACTGCAGTGATTATGGATGAAGCTAGGGTTTATGGGATCGATTAGGGTTTTAATGGAGGAAGGGAATGTGGATCAATTAGGGTTAGGTTGGAAGGTTAGGAGGAGGAGGGGAAATAATAAAACAGTAAATTAACTTACTAAATTGCAGGTTCTTCAATGGTAGCTTGGAGAAACTTGATTGTAGAAGAAGAAGGACCTCCCGATCTACAAGATGAAAGGAGTCGCTGGGGTCCACCAGTCCGAACCCTTGATATGACTCACAAGGGGTCTTGATATGACACACAAGACAGTCTCTGAAGAGAGAAGCAGCAGCAGCAAAGGCTAACAGTAGGAAACGAATTTTTTTTAAACATAAAACTAGTGGGGGAGCCTTTCCCACATTTCTTATTAAATAAGAGGCCAAAAGGCCTATTCCTAAATCTATTACAATTTAAATCTCCCACTTAAATCGTGGAGAGATGGACCAATTTAAAAACAAATCAAAAACTTAAAAGAAAAGACTCATCTACCCCTAATGACTGAAAAGCAACTTAAACCACTTAAAATAAAGAAGATTCCCTACTAGCCAATAGGATATAAGAACCTCTTAGCCAATAGGATCACTTCACTTAAATTAGACCAATTGAACCAATTGGATGCAACCAATTTAACCTGGTTAAATTAAAAATACAAAATTAAAAACTAAGTATGGAAATAAAATAAACTAAACTAAACTAAGGCTCCTACTAAAACCCTAGGTTTAGGGTGGCTTCTTCAATTCGAGGAGGCTAGGATCTGCATCATGTTCTGTCAAAAGTCTTCCAGGGAGCATAAATTTTGATTTATGTTTCCAAAAACACTCAAAAAACACTTCGTTATCAAGTGGTTTTTGAGTGTTTTTCCGCTTCTCAGAATGGAAAAACACCAGAAACTGTTTCTCGTAAGGTTATCAAGCGGGCTCTTGGTTTCCATCATTACAAGACCTAAGTTTTCAGTTGTGCACAAGTAGGGGTGTCACAACATGCACTGAACGGCAACCCGACCCAATCCGGACTGCTAAGGTTTGAATCGAACCGAGCTGAGCCTTATAGGGCTGGTTTCGGTTTCAATAATTTAAAACCCCTCGGTTTAGGCATGATTCGGGCCACACCGACGGTCCCTCGATAGGCTTGCATGAACCAAAAATTAACAGCCCCGAATTGAAAAACCCGACCCAACACAAACCGAAAACATCTTAAGTATATATGTACTCCCATGCCATTGCACTCTTTCAAACTTGTTAGGATAAAAGAAATGGAGCCCAACCCATTTGAAAAGGTAAAAAATAAAAAATGGAGCCCTGCCCATTTGATAAGGCCCCATCTGGCAAACGAGTTTCGGTCTAAAACCGGGCTCCTAACGGTTTGATACCGGTTTTTAAACTGACCCAAACTTTTCAAACCTGTTAACACAAACCGAACCCGAACCAAGACCAAACCGAACCGAACCGAAACCGTAAAGCCTTATAGGTTTGGTTTCGGATTCACCATTCCCTCACCGAAACCGGCCCGAACTGACCGATTGACACTCCTATGCACAAGTGAAGTTTTTCCATCATGTTTTTTATCCTCCTAGCTAGAGATTTACATCACTTTACTGGTTATGAAATAGTGACTTTTCATGAGAGAAGCTTTAAATTGCTGTCAAGCTAAAATCACCTAATCGCAACTTAAATTAGGATAAAGCCCCAGGATAATGAATTTGCCTCTAAATGACACTTGGCCCTCCACTCTTCAGCACATTTAAACCTTACAACTATGGATACCAATTATCACAGGCAGACTAGTGTAGGACAGGGTTGGGAAACCTAGAAAATTATCCTAACTAAAAGATAGGAAGGTTGGGAAGGGTATCCAACTCATGTATCTCAGCATACATACAGAAATTCTTAAAAATTATTGCCATAAATAAAGAAAAAAATAAATCGTATATGCGAATTTCATACTAAGTATGAAAAGAAAATTTGATAAAAGAAACATGATACAACAACAAGTCAACAACAACAACAAACTCAGCCTTATCTCAACTTAATGGGGTCGGCTACATAGATCCAAACAAAACAAAGTAGGGAAAAAAAGGAATTCGAACCTACAAGGGGTAAAAAGTATGGAAAAGAGGGGTGGGGAAAGAGGTGAGTAATGAAGAAAAGAGAAACACTAATGAAAGATATGAAAAACATAGAAAGATGAAAGATAGTAAGAAGAAAGAGGCATAACCCAGCATGTCAGGAGATTCTCAGCTACATGGGGTCTGCGATATGGATCCTTGCCCTCTAATAGACTCTGTTCGAGGTCATACTTGGTACAAGACCAGACTATGCATGTCCTTTCTTACCACTTCTCCTATGGTCATTTTAGGTCTGCCCCAACCTCTTTTAGCTCCTTCAATTGGAATCATATCACTCCTCCTTGCTAGGGCGTCCCTAGGCCTCCGTTGAATATGACCATACCACCTTAAACGGCTCTCTCGCAGCTTGTCACTGATCAGGGCAACTCCCAACTCCGCTCTTATATGTTCATTTCGAACTTTATCCTTCCTTGTTTTTTCACACATCCATCTTAACATCCTCATCTCTGCTACACAAAGCTTATCAATATGACACTTCTTAATTACCCAACATTCTACCCCATACATCATGGCTGGTCGAACAACAATCCTATAGAACTTTCCTTTAAGCTTAAGGAATGCGTTGGTCACACGGTACTCTGGACGCACCTCTCCACTTCATCCATCCCACTTTAATTCTCTAAGAAACATCATCCTCTATGTCACCTTCTTTATTTATGATTTACCCTAGATATCTAAAATAGTCACTTTGTAGTATCTCTCTTTCCTCAATTCACACCATATTAGTATCCATCAAAGTGTGACTAAAATTACACATCATATGCTCCATCTTTGTTTTACTAATCTTAAAGCCTTTTGTTTCCAAGGTTGACCTCTAAAGCTCTAACTTAGAGTTAATCCTTTCTTTTGTCTCATCCACCAAAACGATATCATCGGTGAAGAGCATACACCAAGGGACCTCATCTTGAATGCTCTTGGTTATATCGTCCATGATAAGCGCAAAAAAGTAAGGACTTAAGGTTGAACCCTGATGTAATCCAATCGTAATTGGAAATTTCTTGCCCTAACCTCCCACATTTCTCACACTAGTTATCGCGCCCTCATACATATCTTTAATGGCTTTCACATTTTTAATTGACACCCCCCTTTTTACTAGAATATGTTGGATTAGATCTCTAGGGACTCGGTCATAGACTTTTTCCAGGTCGATAAAAGACCAAATGGAGATCCTTCTTGCTATCTCTATATCTTTCCATAAGCCTCCTCAATAGATAGATAGCTTCTGTCGTGGATCTACCTGGCATAAAGCCAAATTGGTTCATCGAGATATGAGTTTCTCTTTTCAAACGTGATTTAATAACCTTCTCCCATAGTTTCATAGTGTGACTCATTAGCTTTATGCTTTTATAGTTATTGCAACTTTGGATATCACCTTTATTTTTGTAGATTGGAACAACAACGCTTCTCCTCCATTCATCTAACATCTTCCTAGAGTTCATAATCTTGTTAAACAAGTTGGTTAACCATTAAACCCCACAACCTCCAAGGGTTTTCCACACTTCTATTAGAATCTCTTTTGGGCCTAGAGTTTTGCCTGCTTTCATCTTTCTCAAGGCTTCTTTAACTTCCGCCACACTAACCTTTCTTACATATTTATGGTGGTGCCTTGTTGAATAAAGCAATCATTCGGTTAATTTCTACTCGACCTATCTCCATTTAGTAGGTCACAAATATACTCATCCCATTTCTTCACGATGCCCTCCTCCCTTACCAACACTCTTTCATCCTCACTCTTAATGCATCTCACCTGGTCAAACTACTCTTCTTTTCTCTCATCTTAGCTATCTTATAAATAGCTTTTTCCCCTTCTTTAGTGTTAAGGTTGGTATAAAGATCCTCATACTTCTTCACCCTAACCATCCCCATAATCTTTCTAACTTCGTTTCTTGCATCATAGTACCTCATTTTATCCTCAATTTCATTAGTCCTTTACAGGTTTTAAAGTATCGGTGTGTATCGTACCGTATCGGCCGATAGGTATCGGTATCGGTCGTGTCGATACGATACATACCGATACATATTTATTTTTAAAAAAAAAAACAATATATCAACTGTATCGATATGTATCGTTTGATACATGTCGATGCGGTACGATACGGTAAATACGTATGGGTATAGCCGATACGTTCTGTTTTCAATTTATTATTATTATTTTTTAAATGTATCGGTACGTATCGATATGTATCGATCAATACGTACCGATACATATTGATACGTATCGATACACATGCCTTTTTTCATATTTTACACCAAACACGAACCAGAATTGTCAACCCTCCGTGTCACAAACTAAATCTCAACTTTTTCTCCCTTCGGGTTTATATTGGGTTGGGTCGGATCCACATCGCACTTGAATCCTTGGAATACAAGACATACTCAACACTAGAAGGGAAAAGGTAGGTTTTTTTCAAAAAACTTGATCTTTTGCTTCAAATCTTGCATTTTAGTTCTTTTTTTTTGCTATGATTCAAGGAGAATAGGTTCAACTAACTATTAGATGCATGCTTTGTATACATTTGCAATGATTTGAACTCAAATCCACCGTTTTTCACCCTAAACCGAAAATGGCTTCCTTAAGGGTCAGTATTGTGCTTATGTTCGGTCAGTACACAACATCATCATAGTCGCTCTTATTCTTGAAGACCCTTACAGACATGAGTTTGATCCACCCCGACATTCTTCATGGCAATAGAGTGACTCTGCAGATAAGCAATCTCATCTTTTATAGCAATTTAGAAGTGCCGCACTTGTCTGGCTGTACATTATTCACAATTCTTAGTGTATATGCATGATATATGACCTATATTGCTTGTTTGTATTGTTTTTTGTGTCTAAAAATGTATTTCCATGTGTATTTTGATCATTTTCATGCGTTTCTGCACCAATCGATATGTATCTCCAATACGTATCTCCGATACGATACGATACGTCTTTTAAAATCGCCTGACCGATACGATACCCAATACCGATACTTTAAACCTTGGTCCTTTGCCAAGTCTTAAAACAAACTTTCTTATTCTTAATAGTTGTTTGGACCTCAACGTTCCACCACCAAGTCTCCCTATGGGCCTGTTGACTACTCTTCGCTTCCCCTGGCACATCTTTGGCAACCCTTTTAATACAAGTCATCATCTCGTGCCACATCGCATTGGTGTCTCCTTCAAAGTCCCACTTTCCTTGTTTGACTACATTATCAGTAAAAGTCTTTAGGTGCTTCCCTTTTAATCTCCACCACCTTATCTTAGGGTGCATAGGTTCTCTCCTACACTTCTTGGCGCTGAGACATATCTAAGGTCACTAGTCTATGTTGGGTTGTTAGGCTCTCTCCATGGATAACCTTATAGTCCATACACACCATTCTGTCGACCCTTCTTGTTACGAAGAAGTCAATTTGACTAATATGAACCCCACTTTTGTAGGTAACTAGGTGTTGAATTATTTATCCACCCGTGTCCCCCTTTGGATAGTCTGCCGTGTTAGAGCTTCTATATGATATACATAATGTTTCCTCCCTTTCCAACAAGGTCGGCCTTTTAGAGGAAGCGGTTCCAACACTAGGTGTTCCTCTCTCTTTTTTCAAAGAAAGTGTTCACAATGGCTAGATCATAAGCTACTGCAAAGTCTAGGATTGAGGTCCCCTTCTCATTCCTCTCCCTAACCCCAAAGCCTCCATGGACACCTTCATAGCCTCTACAATCTCTCCCAACGTGGTCGTTCAGGTCACCTCCAATAATAATTGATTCATCCTGGCCAAAACCCTGCACTAAATCATCCATAAGATCCCAAAATTGGTGCTTATTGCTTTCATCCAAACCTATCTGGGGTGCATAAGTGCAAACGATATTGACAACCTCTTTCTCCAACATTAGTTTGATGGATATAATCCTATCACCCATTCTTTTGACCTCCACTACCTCATTCTTTAGATCTTTAGCCACAATTATCCCCACTCTGTTTCTCTTACTTTGGTCTCCCGCATACCAAAGTTTGAAGTCGTCTAACACTTTAGCTTTGTTACCCTTCCATCTTGTCTCTTGGATACAAGTTATATTAATCCTTTGTCTCCTCATAACATCTATCAACTCCATGCTCTTACTTGTTAAGGATCCAATGTTCCAGGAAGCTAATCTAATCCTATGCTTCTGGGCTGGTAAAGTTCCTCTTATTTGCCCTTGCCTACTTATCACTGCATCAGGGCAACGATGTGGTGCGTTGCATACGGGGGAACGCCCTAGAAGAGAGAGGCCGGAAAGACATGAGATCAAGAAAAAGATCAAAAAACAAAAGGATCCATGCAAAGGTGATTGGCTGAATATACTACAGTGCCGGCTGCCGACCTGACGCACCACTATAGGAAAATAGGATATTTAAAAGAAAAGTACAAACAGTGGGTTTGCAAGCATTAAATAAAGGGATAAGACTAAAGCCGAGACACAGAATCACTTAGGCATCAGATAATGGAAGCCATGCTCATAGTACAAGACATAAAAATCAGAGGATATATTAAAACTTCCAGGCAGGTAACTCAGAAAGCAGCTAACGAAACAGCTTGGAAAAAAGACAAATGAAACAGAAGGAACAAATAATGAAACAAATGGATGCAACTAATAAAACAGATGAAATATATAATGCAATCAGACCCACAGTATGTCAAGCACAACCAAATGAATCACATGAAAGCACTACTGTGCAGATACTAAAATAGCAATATAAAGGTACATAACAAGCACGTAATGTACTAACAATAAGCAATAAAAAGCGAGCAATGAGTTGGAATATAATGCACTAACAATACGCAATAAAACAGGGTCAGGCAGTGATATTAGAGCAATGTATGGCAGCCAAACACAATAAAAGCTAGCAATGATGTGGCAATATACGGTTCAAGCAGTGAAAATAGAGCAATACACAATAAGCCGATAATAATGCTCTAGCAATAAGTAATATAAGGCAAGCAGCGATGAGGTAATACAAGGATGCAGCAGAGGAATAAAAGAAATGTTGAATAATGTAAACCAGAATACCGTGGGCCGGGTATTCTGGTCTTTTTGGGGTTTTATTATATGTTTTGTGTATTGCTTAGCTAAGTTGGCTAAGCTAGGGGTTTTTTAGTCATTAGGATGTAATAGCATTAACATATGGCTTGCTTGATCACATTGATCATTCAAACATTCTCCCAATTTTCTGTTTTGTTAACATGGTATTAGAGCCAACTTCTCTGATCTAGGTTTTCAAAACCCCATCCCCTCCATCGTTTTTTCTTTTCCACCCTCTTCCACTTGATCTTCTCCTTTTCTCTTCCTTGGTTCTCTTCCATCACTAGGGCAGCACTAATGAGGTGATCACAGGATCTAGATGCTGCCTTCAATCTCACCTCTTCAACAGATGATTTAATCACAGATCAAGTTCGATAGCTGCTGCCTGTGTCTCTGCGATGTTTTGGAAATCTCTCCTCCTTGAAGATCGAGCTCTTTTTTCTATTGGAAGCTGATTTTCCCTATTGGAGATCCACCATAGCAGTATTGGACAGCAACTATCACAGATTTTTCAAGTTATTTGTAGCCGATATCAATTATCGATCTCTCTTCAGGGTTTTGAAAAACCGAGACTCTTATCGATTTTTGGTTTTTCTCTTCTCTGCTTGGCTGATCTTTGGAGATCTTATTCACACTACTTCAAGGATCAATCGACACTGTTGGTGCTCCCTTCAATTGAAGTTTTTTCAGATTTCCAGCCTTCCACAACCTTGGATTGAATTCTGCCTAGATCGATCAGGTTTTGCTAGTTTTTTTGGCTCTCGGCTGGTGCATTGTTTATAATATATGGATGCTATGGATGGGTCTGATATTACATCTGCTACTTCTGATGTTGAAGGGCATAATAAGCCTGAATATATTCCTTATGCTTCAGCTATTAAGCTTGATGGGACAAATTATCTGATGTGGTCCTGTTCTACTTACTTAACTATTGCTGGCCGTGGCCTTACTGGGCATCTCCTTGGCACTTCTGCTGCACCCTCTGAACCTGGTCCTCTTCTTGCTCGATGGATGTCTAATGATGCTATGGTTATGGCATATTGGATATACTCTATGCAGCCTGGCCTCTCCAGCAATTATTTGTCATTGGACACTGCCCATCATATATGGAGTGCTGCCAAGGAGACCTATGGACAGGTAGGGAACGATGCTCAAGTGTATGAAATTCGAAAGAAAATTCATGACACTACACAAAAGGAGCTACTTGTCTCTAAATACTATGCTGTCCTTAAAGGTCTTTGGCAGCAACTGGATCACTACTTTGCTTTTCAGCCTTCCACTCCTACAGATATTATGGCCTATAAGAAACATGTGGACAAAATTCGGGTCTATGACTTTCTGGCTGGTCTGAACATTGAGTATGATCCCATTCGTCAGCAAGTTCTTAGTAGGTTTCCCTTCCCTACCCTGGAGCAATCTTTTGCCTTGGTTCATACTGAGGAATCTCGTAGAGCTGCCATGCTTCATCAGTCTCCTGTTGATAGGTCTGACCTACTGGCTGGTTCTACCCTTGCTACTCCTACTGATGCTTCCCCCACTGCTACTACTTCCACCAAGGAACCTGTTAAGTGTGAGCACTGCAATAAACTTTATCACACTAAGGCTACTTGCTAGAAATTACATGGGAAGCCTGCTGATTTTGAGGCCAAACGTGGTCATGCTAAAACTAAAACAAAGCTAATCACACTGAAAGTGTAGCTCCAGCTCCCACTGCTGACAATGGTCTTTCCCAGGAGGAATTACAGGCTTTCAGGTGTATGTTACAGTCTTCCGCTGTCTCTACTACATCTCTTCCTGCCAGTTACTCTTCTCCATCATGTTCCCACTTTGCCCGTTCAGGTATTTTCTTTGCTGGTCATTGTGCATCGATTGTCTCCACTCCATGGATCATAGACTCCGGCACCACTGACCACATGACAGGTTCCTCTAGCCTTTTCCATACTTATTTCCCTACTTCAGGCAAGGATAAGGTGAAAGTGGCTGATGGTTCCCTCTAATCTGTTTCTGGGAAAGGATCCATTAGTTGCTCCCCCTCTTACCTTGTCCTCCGTTTTGCATATACCAAATTTCACTACTAATCTTCTTTCTATTAGTAGTCTTACCAAAGATTTGAATTGCAAAGTGACTTTTTTTGCCACTCATTATGTTTTTCAAGAACTAGACTTGGAGAAGACGATTGGATCGGGTAAAGTACATGGTGGATTATACCTGCTTGATGATGGCCAGCTCCCTCCACGGGCATTGCCTTCCAAGTTATGTCAGCCTTCATCTTTCTCTTCTGAACTCCACCAGTGGCATTCTAGATTAGGACACCCCCCTTTAAGAACTTTATCCCATTTATTTCCAGCTTTGGTCAAAAGTTGTAATAAGGAAGATTTTTTTGTGTGAGGCTTGTGTCTTGGCCAAACAGACACGTTCAAACTATCATATTAGTAATAAAAGATGTTCTTCCCGATTTCAATTGGTTCATTCTGATGTGTTGGGTCCTAGTCGTAAAGTATCTCTTTCTGGTCATCGGTGGTTTGTTACATTCATTGATTGTTATTCTCGATCTACTTGGGTCTACCTGATGCATACAAAGATTGCAGTTTTTTCCTGTTTTCAGCATTTTCATAAAATGGTTCAGACTCAATTTAATGCCACTCTCAAAATCTTGAGAAGTGACAATGGGAGAGAGTATATGGAAGGTTAGTTCCAACAATACCTTGATGCCCATGGAATCTTACATCAGACCAGCTGTGTTGATACTCCAGCCCAGAATGGTGTGGCTGAGAGAAAAAATGGCCATCTCTTGGAGGTGGCTAGAGCACTTATGTTTGCTCGCAATAGTCCCTCGTTTTATTGGAGTGATGCTGTCCTTACTGCAGCCTATTTTATAGGCTGCCTTCCCGGGTTCTTGACTCCAAGTCTCCTATTGAGCTCTTACATGGCTCTACTACTTTCATTGTTCCCCCTAAGGTTTTTGGCTGTGTTTGTTATGTTAGGGATATTAGATCCCCTAGTAAACTTGAGCCCCGTGGTCTCCGCTGCATTTTTTTGGGATACTCTGCCACCCAAAAGGGGTACAAGTGTTATTATCCTCCTGCCCGTTGTACCCTGGTCAGTATGGCTGTTGTCTTTCATGAGAATCTCTCATATTATTTGTCCCCACCTCTTCGGGGGAAGAGTGTTAGTGAAGATATGCTGACTATAGAACCTCCCCTTCCATATGTTCACAATGAGTTTGTTCCTGTTCCTCCTACTCCTAGTCCTTCCTCTACCTCAGGGGGAGAAGTTCCTATACAGGGGGAGACCATTACAGATAATGTTGACATTCCTATTCAGGGGGAGGTAACTCCAGTCCAGAAAACCATTAGTGAATTTCAGAAGTGGATTAATGATTCTAATGTGCAGACTTATACAAGGAAACATTAGCAGCTTCAATCCATTGCGATACCAGTACCTATCCAGTTGCCGAACTTGGATCTAGAACCTACTGCTCCACCTGGTAATATTTCTTCTCTTGATTTATCCATTGCTGTTTGCAAAGGTATCAGGGCTTGCACTAAACACCCTATATCCCATGTTGTTTCTTATGACTCCCTTTCTCCATCTTTTCGTGCTTTTGTTTCTTCCCTTTCTTCTGTTCGTATTCCTAACAATTTGGAGGAAGCTCTATCAGATGGAAAGTGGAAGGCAACAATGATGGAAGAAATGGAAGCCCTGAAAAAAAATGATACTTGGGATCTTGTGATTCTTGCACCAGGGAATAGGACTGTTGGATGCAAGTGGGTGTTTGTGGTGAAACAGAAGGTGGATGGCACTGTGGATAGATATAAGGTACGACTCATGGCAAAATGGTTTACTCAGAGATATGGGATTGCTTACCAGGGGACCTTTGCCCCTGTTGCAAAGCTGAATACTGTTCGAGTTTTGCTATCTTGTGCAGTCAATCTTGGATGGGATTTACAATAGCTAGATGTGAAGAATGCCTTTCTCAATGGAGAACTTGATGAGGCAGCATACATAGACATTCCACCAGGGTTCTCTTATGACAAAAACCAAGGCAAAGTGTGTAAGTTGAAGCAGTCACCTAGAGCATGGTTTGGCCGGTTTCACAAGACCATGATTTCTGTGGGCTACAAGCAGAGTAATGTTGATCACACTCTTTTTATAAAGAGGGTTGGTGGAAAACTTACTGTTCGTATAGTTTACGTTGATGATATTGTTGTCACAGGCGATGATGGTGATGGGATCAGTCGTTTGAAGACTTTTCTTGGACAGGAGTTTGAGATTAAGGATCTAGGAAAGCTAAGGTACTTTCTTGGGATTGAAGTTGCCAGATCTTCTAAGGGCATTTTTCTCTCCCAAAGGAAGTATGTCCTAGACTTATTGGCTGAAACTGGTTTGTTGGGGTGTCACCCTTTAGATACTCCTATGGATGTTAGTGTTCGTCTCAAGGAAAAAGAGGGTGAACCTGTTGATAAAGGCCGGTACCAAAGATTAGTGGGGAAGTTAATTTATCTCTCACACACACGTCTAGACATTGCTGTTGCTGTAAGTACTGTGAGTCAGTTTATGCATGACCCCTACTCTTCCCATATGGAGGCAGTTCTTCGTATTCTTCACTACTTGAAGTCATCTCCAGGGAAAGGAATTCTCCTGTCTCCACATGATCACCTACGGATAGAAGTATACACTGATGCGAATTAGGCTGGCTCTCCTGATCGCAAATCTATTTCTGGGTATTGTTCTTTTGTAGGTGGCAATCTTGTCACTTGGCGTAGCAAGAAGCAAAATATGGTAGCTCGTTCTAGTGCCAAAGCAATATTTCGTACTATGACACAAGACATTTGTGAGTTGCTTTGGTTGAAGGGTTTGCTACAAGATCTTAGTGTTCCTATTCGTCTTCCTATGATGTGGTATTGTGACAACAAGGCTGCAATAAGCATTGCACATAATCCAGTACAGCTTGAGCGTACCAAGCATGTTAAAGTGGATAGTTATTTCATCAAAGAAAAATTAGAAGGGCTGATTTGTGTTCCTTTTGTGAAGTCTACTAATCAGCTTGCTGGTATTTTCACCAAGGGACTGCCTGGAAAGATGTTTCATCATAACTTAGTCAAGTTGGGGATGTTTGATATTTTTGCTCCAACTTGAGGGGGAGTGTTGAATAATGTAAACCAGAATACCGTGGGGGTATTCTGGTCTTTTTGGGGTTTTATTAAATGTTTTGTGTATTGCTTAGCTAAGTCGGCTAAGCTAGGGGTTTTTTGGTCATTAGGATGTAATCCTTAATGCTATTAATATATGGTATGCTTGATGACATTGATCATTCAAGCATTCTCCCAATTTTCTGTTTTGTTAACAAGAAACATGATAAATCAGTACATTCCTTTGCTGTCCCATGGGTTAGAAGGCTGTGAATAAGTTTTAATCACTACCTCAACCCCAAAGATTGTATCATCAAGGCCTTCTTGTTGTTGGTAGAAGAATATTCAAGGTATTTCGGGGCTGAAGTTGATACAAAATTGGAAAAGTTGGAACTGATAGATGAACTAGTAAGAAATTTAACAATAATCAAGTCTAGGCAAGAAGAGAAAATTGGTTTCATGAAGATTTGGCTAAGGAGGATCAAGGGAATTTAGGATACCACATCTTTCCTCACATCATTCCTATTCTAGCCAAACAAGTTTGATTTATTGGGATTTATGGGCTGTTGTAGTTGAAGGAACAAATGGTAGACTCTTAAGAAATGAAAATGGAGGTTGGGAGAAATATGTTGGAACAAGCAACAATGGATTTGGGGGATCAAACAGAGATGGTATGCTGGAGGTATAGAGTTTGAAAGAGAGGAGCAGTCGATAGAAGAAGATAGACAAGAAAGAAGAAGATCATCTTGGCTTCACACCATCTTGGATTCACTCCAAGAATTGCAGTCACTCACACTGCAAAAAAAAGAGAGTAATCTCACTAGTTCCAAATACTTCCATTCATTCCATAATGAGTACAAAGGGCCTCATAACATTATACACTAAAAAAAATAAATCCTATAACTGCCCATATAACTACATATTAAACTTCTAAACAGTTATTTCTTAAAATATCTGCCCATATGACTACAACATAATAACAACACAATAACAAAATAAGAAAGTCTGGCCCCAAATAATAAAAAAAAGGCTGTACCCAGTGCACATGGCTCCCGCGTTTTGCAGGGTCTGGCCCCAAATAAAAATACGATAAAATAATAAAAAGAACTATACATACTACTGGTCATCTAGCCATAATGAAGTGGCATGTGGTTGCATGTCTATGTTTCCTCTATTAAGTCCTAAATCCTTGAGTGATGTCCTCATTCACTGACCCACCTCTTTTGAACACATCTTGGCTTGACAATGAAGAAACCAAGTATTACAAGTTTTCAATCTCTCTTAAAATACTACTCAAGAATGAGGAGGAAGCTAGGAGTAAATTTCCATTGAAAGGAGGAGCCACTCCCAACAACAAATAAGGACTGGGACCCAAATAATTGTAATAGTGGGTGGCATGGTTCTAAGAATTGGTATACCGATTCGGATCAAGTCATCAAGAACATTACAGGCTTATCTGAACCGATCTGGTTGGCCACTAGGTTGGTACCGATCTGTATCAGTCGATCCGACCCCATCCAATCAAGTCACCAAGAACCTTGTAGGCTGACCCGAACTGATACAGGCTGATAATTGGCCTATCCAGGCCGATACCGATTCTGAGAACCATGATACTGGGCCAATCCGGGATCTGATCAAGTCACCAAGACCCTTGTAGGCTGACCCAAACTGATACAGGCTGATAATTGGCCTATCTAGGCCGATACCGATTCTTAGAACTATGATACTGGGCCAATCCAGGGTCCGATCAAGTCACCAAGACCCTTGTAGGCTGACCCGAACTGATACAGGGTGATAATTGGCCTCTCTTTATTGTTCAAGATTTAGGGTGAGAATGAATAGGAAGAATGCAATAAAATATCGCTAATATATTTTAGTTCACAAAATGTTTCATCCATGTCCAATTCTTATGATTCCTTCCACACCCCCCCCCCCCCCTCTTTTTTTTTTTTTAAATTTATCATCCAGCTCATTTATTTTCCTTCTTGTTTGAATTATGCAGGCATGAAGGGAAGTCAATAAAATTAATTGTTAAAGAAGTTTGGAGTGAATTAAGAAAGAGCCCCTTGACTGTTTCGAACAACATGGTTGGAATCCATTCTCATGTAGAAAAAATGATGAAGTTGTTAAACATTGCATCTAAAGATAGAAGGATTGTGGGTATCCATGGCTTAGGTGGCATTGGTAAGACAACAATTGCCAGGTGTGTGTACAATACAGTCTATCATCACTTTGAAGGATGTAGCTTTATAGCAGATGTTCGAGAAACTTTCCAAACAAGGGGAGCTGTCCATTTGCAAAGTCAACTTGTCACTAATATCTTGAACATAGAGAATCCAAACATTACTAGTGTTGATCAAGGAATTGATGTGATTAAGCAAAGACTATCCAATAAAAAAATTCTTATTGTTTTTGATGATGTGGATGAAAATACTGATTTAAATGCGATAATCGGGGAGCGTGATTGGTTTGGTTTTGGAAGTAAGATTATTATTACAACCAGGGACAGACATATCTTAGATGTTCTTGAAGTTGACGAAATGTATGAGCCCAATGAAATGGATTCAGATCAATCTCTTAAACTTTTCAGCAAACATGCTTTTAAAATGGACCGACCTCCTGAAAATTATTTGGTTCTCTCAAAAGATGTGGTAAAAACTACTGGAGGACTTCCTTTGGCTCTTGAGGTTATAGGTTCATATTTATTTCGTAAAGGAGAATCAGCATGGAAAGACACAGTGAAGAAGTTGGCCAAAATTCCAAATAATGTAGTGCAGAAAAAGTTGAGAATAAGTTATGAAGGATTAACTTATGAAGAGAAAGAGATGTTTCTTGACATTGCTTGTTTTTTTATTGGAATGGATAAGAATATTGCATTTTACATATGGAATGGCTGTGACTTTTTCCCTGGAGATGGAATTGAAAATCTCTGCCTAAAGTCACTGGTTAAGATTGGTGAAGAAAATGAGTTAAGGATGCATGATCAGCTAAGAGATCTTGGAAGGGAAATTGTTCGTCAAGAAAACCTTAAGGAGCTTGGGCAACGTAGTAGGTTGTGGTCGCATGAGGAGGTATTGGAAGTATTGAGTACTCAACAGGTTGGTTCTCAATAAATGATTAGTACATTTAAATTTGTGTTTCCAATCATTAATGATGCTTTGAAGAATAATCTAGCTATATATTTTCAGGTAAAGAAATCAGTCATTAAAATGTAAGGTTTAACAAACAAAATGGTAGACATGGGTGGGTCCATGTTACAAAGAATCCAACACCCACCTCACCATCCAAGTTTATGCTTTCAGCCCAATACAAGACTGTAGTGGGGATCACATCATGATTGAAGTAGTACACAAATTATGAAAAATGCAAGAATGTGTTATGTTCTGTCATTTTTGTAATCTTGTACAAAACGGGATGCACTTTTTCAATTCTAATAGCATTTTCATTTTGGGTTAAAATTTGATCATTGATGTGGATGGGCCATTGGTCCATTATAACATGGAGCCACCCATGAACTAAAGCCTGACCAAACTTTGTGAATATTACTAAATTTGGTTTTACATGATAATCTTCCATACTTATTTAAGGTTCTTTGTTTTTCAGGGAACTAGGAAAGTTGAAGGATTATGTAGTACGTTCTATGGTAGGGGAAATAGCCAATGTATGATGAGTGAAGGATTTGCTACTATCACTAAACTGAGGTTACTCCAGGTCGATTTTGCTGAGGTTGCTGGAAACTTCATGCATTCTTTTCCAGAACTGAGATGGCTTAGTTGGAAAAGATGCACTATGCAATTTACACCAACCAATCTAAGGAAATTGTGTGTTCTTGATCTATCTCATAGTGACATCACAGAAAGCTGGAGGGGTTGGAACTATATCAAGGTCTCTAAGAATTCTTTATTTTATTTCTTGGGATCAATCATAGAATAGATTTAAACATCAATTAATATCTGATAAGTTGTATTTCTGTTATGCAGGAGGCAGAAACTCTTAAAGTTCTGAACTTGAGTTGGTGTTATAAACTATCCCGAACTCCAGACTTGTCAGAAAATATACAATTGGAGGAATTGATTCTTGAACACTGTGAAAATTTGGCTACAATTGATGCATCCATTGGTCATCTTAAGAGGTTAGTCATATTGAAGATGAAGGGCTGCAAGAGTCAATCAATGTATCTCCCAACCAGCATTTGTGAGCTGAGTGCTCTCAAAACACTTGACATTAGAGATGCAAGAATAAGCCAATTACCAGAAACGTTGGGCCGCTTGGAAGCCTTAACAGAGCTATACGTTGACTTTTCTGAAATGCGGTTACCTAGTTCAATACGTCGTCTGAAAAACCTCAAAATTTTAAGTACTGATCGTTGTGTTGACTGGCGAGGGTTATTAGATTCTGATATGGAGTTGGAGATGGATCTCCCTGAGGAACTTCCTCCAAGTTTGAAATATTTGGATGCTTCAGGATGCAGAATGAAATCACTCCCATGGCTGTCAAATCTGACAAATTTAGAGGTATTGTACCTTAATGACTGTCCAAATCTGGTGGAGATACCAACTACTATCAATGCTCTTACAAGGCTGGAGTCTCTCGCTTTAGGAGGATGCCCTCACCTCCGATGCATCTCAAATCTTCCCTCAGGTCTGAAAATCCTGGAGGTTAGTTATTGTGAAAATATGATAGAAATATCAGGTTTCTCTAGTTCAGGCATGAGAAATTTAGAGAAATTATCTATTTATACTTGCCCCAGGCTAGAAAAAATTGAAAGCCTTGAGGGATTAGATTCCCTGCAGCAGTTTGTGATTAGTGGGTGTTGCTCATTGAGAAAATTGCCAAAACTGCTGGGCTTGAAAAAATTGAGGCACTTAGAGTTCAAGTACGTTGGCTTATATGAGATTGAAGTGCTTGAGGGATTTTACTCCTTGAAAAATTTGATTATAGAGGATATTCAATTATTAAGAATAATTCCAAATTTATCAGACTCAAAGAATCTTGTGTGCATTGAAATTCAAGACTGCGATGAGTTATTTGAGATTGAGAGCCTCGAGGGATTGGACTCCCTGGAGAAACTTTCTATATCAGATTGCCCTTCATTGAGAAAGATACAAGTTCCCAAAAAATTGTGTGAATTACATATCACTGAGTGTGACATGTTATCTGAGATTGAGGGCCTTAAGGGATTGAACTCCCTGGAGAAACTGTCTATATCAGAATGCCCATCATTGCCAAAGGTACAACTTCCCAAAAAACTGTGTGAGTTATATATCAAGGAGTGTGACAAGTTATCTGAGATTGAGGGTCTTGAGGATTTGGAATCTTTGACAATATTTTGCCTCCATAGCTGCTGTGAATCAATTATAAGATTGCCAAACTTATCGAACTTGAAGGCGTTAAAGGATTTAAGTACTTGTGCCCTGCCACTAGAGATTAACTGCTTTGAGGGATTGGAATCCTTGCAAACTTTAACCTTATTTAGATCCAAATCTTTAGAAGTGTTACCGGATGTCTCACCCTTGAAGAACCTGAAACGTCTAGAACTCACTGAGTGTGAGAAGTTAACCGAGATCCTAAGTGTTGGCAGATTGGAGTCCTTGGAAGTATTGGATGTGCAAACATGCGAATCGGTAGAAATATTACCAGATATCTTGAACTTAACAAAACTGCGGGAATTACACATCCAGGGTTGTAAGAAGTTAACTGAAATTCAAGGAGTTGATAGGTTAGAAATTCTGGAGGTCTTGCGTATCACTAGGTGCATTTCTATTAAAAAATTTCCATGTCTGTCAAACTTAAAGAACTTGAAGGTTCTATCAGCGTTGGGCTGTGAGAAATTAACCGAGATTCAAGGTGTAGACGAATTGGAATCCTTAGAGCAGTTCGATGTTAGTGGATGTATTTCTATGGAAACATTGCCATGTTTGTCAAAGTTAAAAAACTTGAGGTTGCTATTTGCTGAAGGCTCCACGAAATTAACCGAGATTCAAGGTTTAGATGAATTGGAATCCTTAGAGACGTTCGATGTTAGTAGATGCATTTCTATTGAAACATTACCATGTCTTTCAAAGTTAAAGAACTTGAGGACTCTATCAGCTGTCAGCTGCAAGAAGTTAACAGAGATTCAAGGTGTGGAAGAGTTGGAATCCTTGGAGGAGTTCGATATTAGTGGATGCATTTCTATGGAAAAACTTCCATGTCCAAAGTTAAAAAAGAAAAAGAAACGAACAACAGAATCCTATGAATCCTATCTTCTGTCAAGTTCGAGTGCTTAGAGAAAATCCATGTTAGTGAGTGCATGTCCACTAAATTACCAGATATGTCAAGCTGTAAGTCTAAAAATATATCATTGAGTCCATTTTTCTCAGAGTAGAGAGAGTTGCAGTCTATATGACATCTGGTTTGATGATTGTCATATCTATGCAGAATGGGATCATGTAAAATTGACTGTTCAAGCCCATCCATTATAGGTCCTGGTTTAGGGAGGAGCTTCAACCTTCAATCATGCCAAGTATCTCTCTCTCTCTCTCTCTCTCTCTCTCTCTCGCTATATATATATATCATACTATTATATAAGTGCATGAACTCATGCTTTGTGGCAAAATTTTTATTTGACAATTTTATCCTTCTTTTTAACCATAATACCTTCTATTTTTTTTTTTCTTTCTATTATTTTTATCTTATTGAAATTCTTGGCATCCTTTCTTAATTTTTTTTTTTTTTAAATTTGATACAAAATAATATAGTATACCAATTCTCCATTGAGATTTTAAAAAAATCGAATCCCTCTCTCTCTCTCTCAAAACCTAAACCCTCTTCTTCTCCTTGATCTCCTCTCTCCCAAACTCCCAATCTCCCAATCTCAGTCCCTCTCACGTCTCAACCCCTTACCCTTCCTTGAAAACTGCTGGAGCAAGGATGCCACGACCCACTTCTCTTCTCTTCTCCTCCACTCATTCACTTTTTACATGAGCAGATCATAGGCCCAAACTTCGACGGCGCGGCCATCGTCACTGCCACAACCCCTTACCCTTCCTTGAAGACTGCTGGAGTGAGGAGGCCACCTTCACCATCGTAGAACCCATGGGCGACCGTTAACTCGACCTCAACCGTGACAACGTCCTTCAGAAACATTGACAAGAGGATGGCGACAGTCCTTTTGTTACTCCTCTTCAAGATCCGGTAAGACCTCTCTCTGCAACACCTTTTATTCAGTTCTGCTTTCTCTCACAAACTAATATTGAATTAATTTCTTTAATTTTTGAATCATTCTACTGGAGTCCTTGCCCTTTTTGTTACTCCTCTTCAAGATCCGATACGACCTCTCTCTGGAACACCTTTTTATTCAGTTCTGCTTTCTCTCACAAACTAATATCGACTTAATTTCTTTAATTTTTTGAATCTACTGTAGTCCTCTTGAAAATTTTATATATTTCCTGAATCTTTCTTGACTTGTTTTCTGGCGTCACACATGCATTTGACTACTTATGTAGAAGAAAATAGCATAGAAAATAATTTACTTTCCTGGGAAACCAGTCATCCATTCAAAATTGGACTTTCATTAACCTTACCGTGCTTTCCTTGCTTACTGGGTAACAAGCAACACCTTTTTGTTCAGTTGTGCTTTCTCTCACAAACTAATATCGACTTAATTTTTTTAATTTTTTTAATCATTCTACTGTAGTCCTCTTGAAAATTTTAATTATTTCCTTAATCTTTCCCGATCCGATCCCAATTTACTCCACTGAGTTTGGGAGTGACATGGTAATTCAGTCACGATGCAACAATAGGGCCTGTTGTTGTAGTACTTTGTTATGAGCTTTTGTTTTAATATTTTTATTTGCAATGTCTCATTTTTTAAGGTCCAAATTTTAGGGATTTCTTCTAGATATATCTTTAGGGAGTCTTGGGGGTTAAGTAGGTTGGAATTAGAAGTTATAAAAGACCCCCCCCCCAATTAATTTGTTCAGATTTTGTATTTGAATATTGGGAGGGATTGACACACTGCCCCTTTAATCATACATGCCTAGACGGGGGAGAGGAGTTTCGGTGTGCATTGATTAGTATATAGGGGGCCCACATCATCAAATGAGGAGAGATGAAAGAGAGAGAGCCTGTGACAGGGCGTGTATGCCGCGGTCGCTTGTCCGCTTTTTCCCTAGAATATTTAATTCAATTGTTTGTGAACTCTCTTTTCTCTATCCTCTCCTGGCTTGTAATCATCTCCCCCCAGTCTTGCAGCCCTGCTGCTTTTCTCACCTCTTTTGTTTTCTATACTTCTTCTATTAGTCTACTCAGGTGCTGATCTACAGAACCAGCAAGTCATACTCTATCGATTGGTAATCCCTGCTACATCAGCTGCTGGAGATACATAACCTGCAAGCTCTTCACCATCTGGTTTTATCAGATAATAAACTTCAGATCTGAGCCTGGGGAGCAGTCTATCTGACCACTCTGATCTTTGATTCCTAATGTGGAATTTAGGTTAGCTGGCTGCATCATAGGGTGTAAACTGGTCTTGTCAACTCAAGAGTTTTTTTTGGCGATTGGTATTGGAGTGGTGGATTGGACTCCACCGATTCTGAATTGACTTGGGTGATATGCCCGACATGATCCCAATACCTAAATCCATGCTCCTCCCCCCCACCCCCTCTCACAAAAAAAAAAAATTGATCTTTATTGCTTCCTGCTTTCATTACTACCCTTTTTGTATTTTTTTTTCTTCAAATGAAAATATTGTTTACATCCTGTTAGTTTTCAAATGAGTGGAGACGTGAGGGCAAACCTGATGAGCGGTTAAAAACTTTCTGCTCTTTGTTTTACAACATAAGGGGTGGGTTTGGTGTCCTTTTGACTCACAAGATGTACATAATGCAGAAGAAAATAGCAGCGAAAATATTTTTTCTTAGGTTAATAAAATAACTAATTTTTATTCATTATTCTGGTTTTTACAGGTCCCTCCTGTTAAGGAGCTCTGGAAATTATTGAGAATTCAGGCTCTTCGGTGTCATGTTATATACTGTCAAAATGGCACCAAGCTGCATGCAATTCAGTGTATTGATATATTGGAACAGGTTACAAATCTGTTCTCTCTTCCCCTTTCCTTTTTGTCATTTTAGGGTTCATATAACTCGCTCAAATTTCTTCTGTGATACTCTTGCAATTAAATTTTTTGTCGCTGTGATTTTTTCAAAACCATTCGAACTACCCAAATTTGTAATATCACAGTTTAGAAATTTGAGTTCTGTTTGTACCTTGTAGGGTCATCTCCAGAGTTGGTTTTGCATTCATCCACAGTGACAGTTGAGTTTGAAATTTAATTCCTCTCCATATGTTGCTTAGAAATATCAAGTGCATCAAACTGTAATGATTATCAAAACCAGCCGTTGAGTGTAAGGTTCTGTTTGTCTGTCTCATCAAGTTATTGGTGATTGGTAAGCATACTTTTCTCTTTGTATATAATTTGACGCAGTTCTGTTTCTTTATGACATGTTTTCTTAGATTTAGGACCACAAAATTGTATATCCCTGTGCAATATTAGAGATCCTAATTCCTTAAATATATGTCAATCTGCATAGGAACTCACTACTGTGCATCAGCTGGGATCAGGTGACCGTCAGATCAGCTTATCTATATCAGATTTGTTTTAATTGGGATTGCATGGGTGATACTCATCCAATTCTTGGATCCCTATCTCTAAAACCTTGGTTCACGGTTCGACTTCCTAAATATTGTGAAATGTTAATTACCAGACTGATTCTGAACATAAAAAACAACAGCTTCCAAAAATCTGATCAATAGTCTCTTGAACTTCCTTGAATTTCATTTCAATTGAATCCGACATAAAGAATAGGAAACAAGAAAAAGGAAATTTCCCCCTTAAGCAGTAATAGTCTTGCCTTTAAAGGTCCTTCAAACTCAATATCCATTTGTGAAAATTCCACAAAATCCAATGTATAAATCAATATCCATTTGTGGAGATATAATGGTTTGTTAAGATTTTAATTTTATTGTTAACCCATTTTTGTGGAATTTTCACAAATGGATATTGATTTATACATTGGATTGAGACTCTGTAACATATAATACATGTAATAGAGGTTTATCTTTGAAAGGGGGACAAATATGTATTACTTCTATTTAATTAGTTGAGTTTACTAACCAGGTTTTACTTTCATGATTACATCAGTTATGTTCTTGCCGTTTTGGGCTTGCTATTTCACTGACTAACAGATAATACATATAGTGAAACACTACAGATATTAGAGGCTTATCTCATGACATTTGAAATGGAGACAGATATGGGTTTGTTATATTTAATTATTTAAGCATCTAACGATCTTCTTATATTTGCATGAATATAAGATTTTTTCTGATCTAATCCCCCCTCCCCCCCCCCCCCCCCCCCAAAAAAAAAAAAAAAGGAATCAAAAAAGAAACAATCAATTCCCTGTTCTTGGAAGATGTCTGTATACAGATTTAAATATTGAATGAGTATATTCATGTTTATCACTTCATCTAACAAGCCAAGTTTCTCAGGTAGGTTACAAACTTCATTATGTTTCAAAGGTTTAGGTAGGTGTGATTAAAATGCTGTCATCTTCTAAGGGAAAAGAGGAGAAAAACAATCTCTCTCTCTCTCTCTCTCTCTCTCTCACACACACACACACACATTCTTTCTGTAACCATAAATTAAATTTTAGATTTTGTGCTTTTCCCCTGTGAGTGGATTTCGATGTTCGGTTGGTTTCTCATTTCAAATTTTGTTTATTGAGAAGCTCTCGTATGGAGTCTGAATGGGTTTCTTGGATTTTCATAATTTAACTTTACCTTTGTTCCTCATAAGTTATTATTGACCTCCCTCTTTGAAGGTATTAATCGGTCCAATTCATTCTTTGAATCTTACAATTCAATACAATTTTCTATCCAACCAATTCATATTCTCCTGGTGAGTTGCATTCTAAATAGATCATTGGAATCGGTAATGACTTGGCCACTGACTCTTAGAATCGCTTAACCCAGAACTCAAAATCTCCTTTAATACTTAATGGCATTTGATTCCGTTAGATGCATTTATTTCCTTTTATTTAGAAGCTTTGAATGGAAGTGATTTGAGGAGATTTTGGAGACTTCAACTTTTTTTTTTTCATGTGGATGGTACTTACTCATTTTAAGAGGACATTTATGTAAGTATATAATATAATGTGAATCTTTTACATTATTAGTGTATTGTTGTATCAGCTTCCAAACAACATTTATATGGTTTTCAGTTAACACTGTGCATTGAATTGTATGGATAATTAGTTCTTTCTTTATCTTGGATTTTTTCTCTGTTTTTCTTCAAAAATTTTCAAATTTTATAGGGAATCATTTTTAATCCTATGATTCATGATTCAATACTGATTTGATTCAACAAGACCTCGTTGGGATTCTACAATTCGATTTGGTGTTGACAACTATGTTTGAGGTTGCGTTTAAACCATGATCTTGTCTTGGAATAAAAGTTCCCATTGAATGGTATGGCTCGCTTGCTGTTTCATGCATAGATGCAAGTATGTTCTTTTAAGACATTTGTATGTTCAATTCAATTTCCTCTGTCAATGCTGGAAAATGGAATCCTAAAAGTTGGTCAGAATTCTTTTTTATTGGCTCCTTAAGTTCATTTGTTTCAGATTAAATCACGTAAAATAAAAATTTCTAGGTAAAATTTGCATTACTCAACTCAACTCTACTAAGCCTTATACCAAATAAATGGGGTCAACTTCACAAATCATGTCTCGATATTCAACTCTATTTAGAAATACTGGTAAAATCTGCTTAAAAAATTGTTAATCTGAAATTTTTCCTTTTAGCGTTTTATCTGGAAACAAATGGAGCCTAAGGGAAAAGGACAAACCAATTAATTGGTTTAGAGGAAGTACAGAGAGGATACGCAATTTAAGGATTAAATTCTCAATATACAGAATAGTTGGGTACTTGCTTGACTGCTAATTCTGAGGTGGTACTTAGATTCTTTTGATGGCTTTGACTGGCATGGATCAAACTATTGGTTCTCTTCCCAATATGTTAAGATGGTCATCTTCTGATTTTATTTTGGTTTTCTGTTGTGCAGGTACGAATATATTGTAATTCTATCCACGTGATGGAGATTTACTTGCTCCTGAAAAACAGGTGAGCTAAAGACGCTTAGACTCCTGTTTTTATATGGAATTCAGTTCTGACATGCATGTAAACCTTTTAGGTGCAAGGAGTGAAAGAGAGGCTGCATGAGAAACGGGTTGAGATGGTCAATCAATTTAAAGAATGCTGGGATTCACAGTCTAAGTTCATTGGGTTTGGGAACTGACAATGGCAGTCGTCTTCGGGTGCAGAATCTGGATCAAGTCAAGTCTTTTGGAACAGAAGCTGCTCATTTCTAGCTTGGAGAAAGTGAAACAGATTTGATAATTTTTGTTGAACATTTGGTAGTTGGTTGGTCAAGCATGACACTATACTTCTATAAATTTTTCTTGGCAATGGGCTTTGATTAACAAATCACCTTAGTTGGCATTTCTTCATCTCGCCGATTGCTTGGTTTTGCTGTTAAATTCCGGTGGAAGCATTACTTTACTTTTTGATTCTCCTTTTCAGTTTTCTATTCATCCTTTGCAATATCTTTATTTTAGCTTAGTTCATGTTACATTTTATCCTTATTTTATGCTTCTTAAATATTGCATTGGGCAACAAAGGCCACGTGGACATAACTTGTTGAAGCCAATAGAGAAAGAAAACGACCAGACTTACAACTTTGTTTCCCTTAGTTGGCTCTATCAATCTTTTGTTTGATGACAAAGAAACTACCTGACATATCCAAACAAATCTGTGTGGCAGTTGGTAAGTTGTTTCATTGAAATACCAGAGAGGATGCAACAAAACTTACTGATGAATAGTATTATAAATATTCCTTTGCTAAATTTCAAGGTTTCTTTATTAAGTACTCCTTACTACCCTGTTACTGTATCGCCTTTTTTATTAATAACTTGAATTTGTATTGTTTTTGGAATTATGATTACATTAATATGCATCTATGCAGTCATACACGTGTTGGTAACTCAGTGAAATGCTATTCCATCATTTTGTTGTTAAGGTTTCATGTCCAATTACAATTAAATTTTCTATCAAATAGGCCCAAAAAAAAAAAAAAATTCGTCAACTTCACAAGCTCCCCTCTCTATCTAGTTCCCCTCTCCCCTAGCCCCATCCTCTTCCCCTTAACCCTTCCACTCTTTCTCTCTATCTCTTAATCTCTTAATCACACGTGCATATTTGCTAGTATATATATATTTGAAACTCTATTGTTCCGAAACTCTACCCCTTACCCTTACTCTCATTATCTTTTTGATATTTTGTCCCTTTTTTTTGTTGGGTAGAATTTTCTCTATCTTCCACTGTTGTGATGATTCAGATTTTCTCTACAACAACAACAATAACAATTTCAGCCTTATCCCAACTTAATGGGGTTGGCTACATGGATCCTGTAAAGAATCCTAGAACCTGTAACCAATGCCTGGCAAAGAGAAGAGAGAAGATAGAAAGAGATGGAGAAGAAGAGAGAAACAATGGGAGAAAAGGGTTGTGTGATAGAATGTTACATCTACCATACCAGCCAACACATATTTATATTAAGCCAAAACAGAATTACAAAAGGAATATAACTCTTACCTAATTAAGCGTAAAGCCTAAAACAAGAAACTTACTTAGACTAGGAAACTAACAATTAAAGACAAAAACTAATAAAAAGAAACCACGATAGGGGGACTCCCTCAATCGTGTGACATATCTCGTAATACTCTCCCTCAAGCTAGAGTATACACATATCAGAAGAAAGCTCCAGCTTAGACCAACAAGAACAAAACTGAAAGGCAGCATCAGTCCTGAACACATGTAATCATAGACACTAGCGAGTTCAAAGCTGCACTCCAATCAATAAATCCATCAACAATAGCAGCCCAAACATTTTAATCAGCAACATGCAAACACCAAAAGCTCTTCCCAAGGAAGATAACAAAATGCATCACCCAACAGCTACATCAAACATCCTTCCCAATCAAGGCAACAAAATGCAAGTAGTAGCTTTTCCAACAAAGACAAATATAAATGCAACTCCAATGTTACACAAAATCCTATAAAAGTATTCAACTCACATGGTTACACAAAATCCCATAAAGTGCAACTCCAGTGGCTACACAAAGGTCCATAAAATGCAGCTCCGATGACTACATACACAAAAGTCCATAAAAGTGCAGCTCTAGTGGCTACACAAAAATCCATCTCGAGGAAGGCACTCCAACAAATAATCAAGTCCCGAACACGAAAAAAAAAAAGGTCTCATTTGCAGTAGACATCTTCAATCTCCCATTCACGTGTAGCATTACATGTGAACAAATAAGGATCAATGATTAACATCTCAAAGGATAGACATCGCAACAAATCTCATAAGGAAGAGCACCAGCAAATAAGATCCCAATAAACTAAGCTTCAATTACACCCCACATGGTAACAGATAATCTCCCCCTCACGGTAAAATGCTAGGCCAGCACAATCATCACTCCATAAAAAACACAAGCCCAATGGTAATTCTGTAATTATTTCATGCAATCCCCAAGCAATGCAGAAACCAAATCAAAATATCCAATTGGATTCGGTGTGGACCAGCCAAGTACACAATAAACAAAAATGCAAGGGGTTATTGGCGGTTTGGTAAATATATCATGTTCTCATGGGGGTGGCAAAATTGTAATAAATTAGAATTTCAATTGAGAAGACAAAGAAGAAAGGACAAAAGAGAAATTAAAATTAAAGAAAGAGGAGAAACATGAAACTAAATAATAGGAATTAAATTAGTTAAAGGAGAGGATAAATATAGAAATAAAAAGATCTAAAGATAAAGACAAAGTGACAAACAATGAAAAGCAACGTAAAAAAGATACTAAATTCAAGAACTAGGTTGATCTCACGGTAAACAAGAGAAACAGAGTTACACACGGATTCCACAACACAAGAAGCAGCAGCGTGTGAAAGTGATAACAACTCGTGCGACACCCCATCGTCTTCCTAGCGATGGAAGAAGAGGAACCAGCGGAAACCAAATTAAAAAAAAAAGGCGGAGGCAATAACCAGAGGAAGAAATCTCGTCTTCAATCTCTGGACTCCATAAAACACCAGGTCACAACAAACCGGCAGAGTCGAATCGATACCAACAATTAGCCGACAAACCTCAGCAATAGATTTGGGCTCCAGACAGCGACGAAGAACAAGGTTCGATGATGTTGCAGAGGAGAAACCAGATGTGGTTCTCTCTTCAACTAGCAGGAGGAGAAACTAGACTTAATTGATCAAAAACATCAGACTTCGATTGAGATCAGAAGTAGCACCAATGAGATCAACTACAAGAGGGAGAACTTCAACCAGCAGCAACAATCGATAATTCCAATACGTCAGATGAGAACGTCAACCCTAGTCTAAAATAGATGCAAACCAGCAAATCCAAGAAACTTCCAGCGAAAGCAAATGACAGTCTCCAATAAATCGTGACAGCAATCGATGCAAACCAGACGAAAAATAAATCAAACATAGTAGCAGGTATCATACAGGCGGAAACCACAGGCGGAAATATGGGTCAGTTCCATCGACTCCATAAAAAATCCCAGATAAACCTTGATAGAAGAATATGCTTCATCATGTAAGAATATTCATTGAAATCAGTATACAAAACACTAGTTCTTCTTCTTCTATGAACTAGGGTTTCTTTCTTCAAACTAAAAATCGACTCTCATAATGGCTATTACGGAGAGAATCAGGTACTGGTTACAACAACTCTAATACCATGTAAAGAATCTGAGAACCTATAATCAGTGCCAGGAAAAGAAAAGAGAGAAGATAGAAATAGATGGAGAAGAAGAGAGAAACAATGGTAGAAAAGGACTCTGCGATAGAATGTTGCATCTACCATAACAGCCAACACATATTTATATTAAGCCAAAAATAGAATTACAAAAGGAATATAATTCTTACGTAATTAAGCCTAAAGCTTAAAACAAGAAACTTACTTAGATTAAAAAACTAACAATTAAAGACATAAACTAATAAAAGGAAACTAGTCCCCCCATCGTGTTATATATCTCTTAACAGATCCAATCAAGCAAAGTAGGTAAAAACTAAGTGAAAAAGAAGAATGGGAAATGAGATGGGAAGTGAAAAATGACAAATGAACAAAAAAATAAATAAATAAAAGAAAAATGAAAGAGGAAAGAGGCACAACCCCGATGTCATACATGGCACGAGACCTAGACTATGCATGTCATTTCTCACAACTTCTCCTATGATCATTTTAAACCTTCCCCTCGCTCCCTAAAATAAGATTTTCTCTCTTAGTTTTTAATTTATGCTTGAAAATGATTATCAACTAATCTTCTCAGCAAGAAAGGGGTCTTTTCGGAGGAATTCCCCATCCCCCCCCCCCCCTCTCCTTTTGTTTCCTTCACGATATCAGAGCTCCTCTAATTGGCAGGTGTTTATTGGTTGAAGGGAATATAACTTCGTTCCATTGGCTGCCCGTGCCCCTCCCAAATTATAACTTCTCGTTTTATTGAATTAGTGATCATAACTTCCTTTTATTCACTTTCACTTTTCCCCAATCACCATTCATTAGATTCCTATGCAGATCGATTCATGTTGTGAAAGATGTAGCTAGCAAATCTAAGGCACTTAATACATACAATTTTAAATTTCCATCCACTGCACGCAGTTTTGCTTGAATTTTTCTCAGGTCAGAACGAATATGTAGACTCTAAAGCAAGCAAGCTACTTCTTTGATCCAACTTTGTTTGCACTTGGGACCAAATGAAATTTTTCCAAGGATGCTGGTTGAAGTTACAAGGCTATTGCAGTAATTAACCAATATATATAAATCATGTAGACCAGTCATAAGTGATAAACTAGTCCAGAAGAGGATCACAAACTTTAGGTTCAGCAACAGTAAATACTTCGATCGGTTCTCAGTTTTGTAGGAAATTTCAGAACAATAAAGTAAAAAACAAGAAATCGAGGAGAAGAAGAAGATAGGGTAGTCTCTCTCAGACTTGGGTCTCTCACCCACTGTCTCTCACTGTATTTTGGTCTCTCACCATACCCTCTGACGAAGCAATGCACAAAGCTGTCTTTTTTCTCAATCTCATTAATCAAATTCGTGTGCAAGGTTGTAACCCCTTACAAACTTATATAGAAGACTCAAAAACAAACTCAACACAAAAAAAAAGGAAAGGCCTAACCCAATCCTTAACTAATAAGGAAATATAAATTAACCAGGAAACTAAAATAATGAAAGAAACTGACTCTAACTAAACTAATGAAGTAAATCTTTACTTTCTACCTCTATTTTAGGCCCATTAAATTGACCCATTTCAACGAAAACCCATGGGCTTAAAGGCCTAACACTTGCATAACCCAACCTAAAGCTTATTTCCAATAAATAAGCCCTATAGGTGACTTATCGGCATCAAAAAATCTTCAAGTCTGATTAATTGATCAGTTGGATGAGTAAAAATGGGATTAGCTTGATCATTGAAATTTAGGTGAATTTTTCTTTTTCCCATAAGAAACAATGAACAAAATATCATTTCTTGAAAACTGAATTGAAGTGTAGCAGATCCCCTGTACAATTATTAGATCCCTTGCTCATCCTACGAATAAAACTGAGAATTATTCATGTTATACAAAAAAATTGACCATATACAACTCAAGTTCAGATGAAATTCCTGAAACCAGATCTGGAATCAACAGCAGATATTGTTGGGTGAACTGTCTTGAATCCCCCCCCCTCCAAAAAAAAAAAAACCACTTGAAAGAGTGAATTCTGGGTTAATTTAGTGAACTGCATTAATTATGTGATTTACAAATATTTTTAGGTTAAGAGTGGGTAATTCTTGCTGCTTTAAATCTCCATGTTGAACTTATTACTGGGTGTACAATCTCCTCCAAGGTCTTGGACTATTTATTATAGCCAAACCATTTGATGTAGATCGAAGCATGAAGAGGAGGACGACAATAATAGAAGTCAGAAAAATTTACTGTTCACGTGAACAGTGTTGTGGGCTCAGCTTAGATTATATGTGCTTCTATTTTCCAATAATCTAGAAGCCTCAAACAGCAAAACACTCAAGGATCGATGGGACAGCTTCTAGAAGATTTTGTTTCCTTAGCTGAGTTAGAATTTCTATTCTAGTTACCTTCTAATTTGGTTCCATTTCTTGTAACCCAAGTCTCAGCCTTATAAGGGACTTTCTAATTTATTTGTTTCTATTTTTGGGACTCAACACTTGAGCTTATATATTGTACCGCCGTATGAGGCCTCCCAACGATTTATGTTGATGAATGAAATTGCTTTTATGCTACTTTGTGTCCTGATGAGAGGATAAGAGACTGAGAGAGCCGACCCTATCCCCCTTCTATTCCTAACTTCTATCTTCTTCTTCTTCTTCTGATTGCAACAAACTGCTGCTAGAGAGCTCTTGAAGACCTGAACCAATTTACAATCATCAACAAGTATTGCTGCTACTGCTTACAATCATAGGAGGACTGAAACATCTTTGTGATTCAGATTTCCAGGCCAGAACCTGCTGCAACTTCAAGTCTTGATATCTCTGCTACTACAGATCAGATCAACTGAGTTTTGGAGGGTTGAATCCTGTCACCAAGGCCTACCTTCGATCCCAGTTTGGAGTCTTTCCTACTGCAGGTTTGCTGGATATGGCTTTACCTTCTATTTTATTGACGTATATAGAGTTTCACTCAAATAGAAACTCTATATACGGTTGATTTGTTTAGGATTCATTCTCCCACTTTCCTATTATCACATGTACACAATCTCTTCTCTTTCCTTTCTTTTATGTAGGGAATCCGATCTATAGGTTTACCCTAATCTCATGAATAAATATATCTTTACAATCAATGAAAACATAACTGAGAATTCTCAGATCCAATATGGTATCATCCGCCGCTGCTCCCACGAGCTAGCGTTCCTGGCCTTCTCTTTTTCGTTTCTTCCTTCTTCTTCCAATATGGGTGATGTTACTGCTATTACCACTATAGCTTCCGCGCCTGGTGTGTCCTTTCCGCAGGCTCACAACTACATATCCATCAAGTTAACCACGAAGAATTATCTCTATTGGCAGACCCAAGTCGAACCATTCCTCGTGGCTCAAAATCTATTTGGGCATCTTGATGGATCTACTCTATGCCCCCTCCAACGATACTGCCGCTGCTACCTGGCGTTACAATGATGCGATGATTCGCAGTCTCTTGATCGCATCGCTCTCTGAAGAGGTTTTTCCTCTCATTCTCGTCAAGAAATTGAGTAAGGAAATTTGGGATACCCTATCCATTGCTCTCTCTTCCCCTTCTGAGAGCTGTTTAATGTCTCTTTCCATGGCTATTTCAGATATAACACAGCAGCAAGATGAACCTGTATCTCAAATTCTTACTCGTGCCAAAGCAATTGCAGCCGAACTCACTGCCGCTGGTCAGCTCCTGCGCCCAAGCACCTTCAATCTTCATGTCTATCGAGGCCTGAAACCAGAATTTCAAGCCATGGTCTCTTCTCTCCTCACCAGGATAGATGTTATTTCATATGATTAACTCCATGCTATGCTTCTTAGCCATGAATTTCTCCATGGTTCGGTGTTGAATAAGCTCTCACTCACTGAGTCTTCTCCATCGGCAAGCTCTCCCACTGCCAATAATGTTCAACGCAGCCCCTCTTCTTCTGATTCAGGCGTTGCCATGTCGTCCAAAGGCTCCACCCACGGTAGGGGTGGCCGCGGCCGTGGTCGTGGTCATGGTCATGGTTGTGGTTTTGGGGGTCGTTCATCTTCACAAGGGGCCACTACATGGTGCACTATTTGTCACTGCCTTTACCACACTGATGCCCAATGTCATTATAAAGACCAGCCCCACCTTTTTCATCACCCCACCCCCCCCTCCACTCACACTTCTCCCCACCCTACCGCCCTTATCCTCCTACTCCTCCCCCTACAGCCTACTATGCCAACCCTCCTTTATTTCCTACCCCACCGCCTTCCACTGCCCTCACCTGGTATCCGGATACTAGTGCTTCTCACCATGTCACCTCAGATCTCAACTCTCTCTCTCTTCCTATGATAGCTACCATGGCTCTGATCAGCTCCATGTAGGTAATAGTAAGGGACTCCCCATCTCCAACATTGGTATTGCCACTTATCCATCTTCTTCTGATTCTCTTTCTTTTTGTTTATTTAATATTTTACATGTTCCTTCTATATCTAAAAATCTCCTTTCCGTTCAAAAGTTTTGTCAAGATAATTCTGTTTATTTTGAGTTTCATTCTTCTCACTTTTTTGTGAAGGACCAGGTAACCAAGAACATACTGCTTTCTGGACTGAGTAACAATGGTCTCTACACCATCTCCTTTGATTCAGCTTCTTCCCCAACCGCCAATACTGTTGAAAGAACCTCCTTGGACGTTTGTAATTCCCGCCTTGATCATCCCCATGAACGTCTCCTATGTTTTATGCTTCGTAAGAATAGTCTTCCATGTCATTCTACTCGTTTATCACATTTATGTAATGCTTGCCAACTTGGCAAAGCCAATCGTCTTTCTTTGCATCTTTCTCCTTCTCGTAGTTTGTTTCCTTTGGACTTAATATATAGTGATGTTTGAGGGCCCTCTCCTACTGTTTCTAGTGATGGCCATCGTTATTTTGTAATATTTGTTGATGATTGCACTAAATATATTTGGTATTTTCCCCTTCAACGCAAATCCGATGCCTTTTCTGTTTTTCACACTTTTCATCTTATGGTTGAACGTTTATTTAATTGCAAAATTCGTGTTGTGCAAACTGATTAGGGGGGTGAGTATCGAACTCTACCCACCTTCTTCTCCTCCGTTGGCATCTCTCATCGCCTCTCTTATCCTCACACTCATGAGCAACAAGGAGTTGTTGAGCGTCGCCATTGACACATTGTTGAAACTGGATTGTCCCTACTTGGTCATGGTCATGTCCTCAGCAGTACTGGCACTTTGCTTTTGAAACCGCTGTCTTTCTTATTAATTGCATGCCTTCCAGTGTGTCAAATCATATCTCGCCATTCCAATTGGTTCATCATAAAGCTCCTAATTATTCCTTTCTTCATATTTTTGGTTGTCTTTGCTACCCTTATATTCGATCACATAATGGTCACAATATGGATTTTTGTTCCACACCTTGTGTCTTTCTTGGTTATAGTTCTTCACACACTGGTTACCGTTGTTTCAACATTCACTCCAAAAAGTTCTGGATTGCTCATCATGTCCCCTTTGATGAACAATCTTTTCCCTTTCTCTCCTCCTCCCCTCCCTCTCCTCCCTCTTTCCCTTCTTTCCCTTCTCCTTGGGCCTCAATTCCTTGTAAGGTCCCACTTGCTGCAACTACACCTCCCCATGATCCCCCCTCCCCACCTTGGTCGTCCCCTCCCCTACCTCCCTTACCCTAACCCACCTATTACTGACAACCCCACACTACCATCGCCCTCCCTACCTGTCTCCCCCCATCCCCTCCCCCTCTTTGTAGTCGCTCTATTCAAGAGCTATACACTGCCCCACCATGGCCTTCTTGGCCCCATGCTTTATCTATTGATGTTTCCCCCCCCCTTGAACCTACTTGTTTTTTGCAGGTTCCAAGGTTCCAGAGTGGCGCACTGCTATGACTAAAGAATTCAATGCCTTAATAAAAAATGGGACGTGGTCATTGGTCCCTCATTCCTCTACAATGAATCTTGTGGGTTGTAAATGGGTCTATCGCATCTTGAATGGTACAAGGCTCGACTGGTTACGAAGGGATTTCATCAGTAGCCCGGGGTTGATTACCAGGAAACCTTCAGTCCTGTTATAAAACCCAACACCATCTGTTCTATCTTATCCCTTACGATTTCTTATGGTTGGCCGGTTCGCCAACTCGATGTGCATGACGCCTTCTTGCATGGCATTTTGTTTGAAGATGTATTTATGGTCCAGCCGCAGGGTTTTGTTGATGCTAACCGTCCTGATTATGTTTGCAAGCTTCATCGTTCTTTGTATGGGCTGAAACAAGCCCCTCATGCTTGGTTTCATCGCCTATCTCAGTATCTCATTCAACTTGGCTTTCGGGCATCTCAAACAAATCCCTCATTATTTATTCTTCAAGATGGCGGTCACACTATATATGTGCTTATCTATGTGGACGACATACTAGTTACTAGCAATTCGGCTGATCGGGTTAGCTCTCTCCTTGAGCGATTGTCTTCGGAGTTCTCCATCAAGGACCTTGGGCCCCTATCCTTTTTTTTGGGTATTGAAGCTACATATCACTCTAAAGGGCTGCTTCTATCTCAATCTCAGTATGTGGCTGATTTACTCAACCATGCAGGTATGCAAGATTGCAAACTGTGCTCTACTCCAATGGCTTTGTCTACATCGGCTTCTGACCCAGGGGGTGCACTGTTACACCCACACTGGAAATGCATCATAATACCTGGGTCAAATTGGACTTTCACTTAACGGGTAATGCCACGATGGCAATGGTCAACACCTGTGACCTTGGACCCTAAATCCTATTACGGGAATCCCCTTGAATTCCTGAAAGTACAGGTCAAAGCAACGTAACTTTCCTTGAGGTTTGGGCCCTGACAATAGCAACGGAGTAACGAACAGACTCACTAGACTGGTTCCGTTCGTGAATCCGTCCGTACTGTTTCTTGCCCTTCTGTTGTATTTTCTTGTAGGACTCACACCCCTGGGTCCCTCACACCCTAACTAGGTCCTCAGACAAGGTGGACTCCCACCCTTATTTTCTTTTGGTTAGTTGGGCCATGAAAGTGGGCCCACAAGACTTAACTTAAATGAATAATGGGTTCCTCTAATTAGCTTGAGCCAAACAAGCCCTAAAACTAATATGCCCTTATAGGACCTTAGGCTAAGCCAAATGTATCCTAACCAATTTGACTTAATAGGAATGTGACCTTAGCCAAATAGGCCTTGAGGCCCATTTAGACCTAAAGGACCATCCTTAGTCTTAACGGCACCTAGGCAAACAAGCCCTAAGGCCTCTTTTAATCTTTAAAAGATAGGGCTTAGCCCCATATTCTCCCTGTAGACACTGAATTTTGTCACCCCCCGACGATGATGACAACAGGATACAGACAGATATTGGTATCTCTCTCAAGAAGGATTATTGTCCCTACATCTAAGCCAAATCACCCTAATATCCCTAAAATAACTTATAAGACCCTTTTACCAAATACTGAAGGAGGTACTGCTCACCTTCCCTAACTATGACGGGCCCAGACATACCTAAAAACACCAAGGAAGCCCATTTAAGACTCAAAAAGTAGGAGGATTAGCTCACACTATCCATGTCGCTGTGGTCAGTCCCCCATGGCACTGTGGAGGCCTCCCCTGACAGCGAGGCAAAAATCCACGCTGCCGTGGGGGGGTGCAACGTCAGCCTGCTGACGTCATCCAAGGCGCCGTGGAGGACTTATCCGGCACCGTGAGGGTAGGATACCCCCTATAAATAGGAGGGTCCCCCTCCCCTTATTTTCATGGATTCCAAGCCTAGGGAGACCCTCCTAGCCTAATTTTTGCCATTTTTTAAGCCTTTGTAAGTGAGTTTTGAGCAATATTCCTAGTTGTAGGTAGATCCATTGATTACTCACTTGAGTAAAGAGCGTTCACCTCCTAGTCAAGATTTTATTTCGTTCGCATACGAATAACAAAAGCCTCCTTTTAAAGCCATTATTCTGTCTGTATACAGATAACGAGAATCCCTTATATAGTCATTGCTTTGCCCGAAGTCTGAGTAACGAAACCCATCTTATATAGTCCTTACTCTGTCTGACAAGAGAGTGGCGAGCCGATCGTCCATCTCCACCTGAGCCGTGGGACACTGCATATTTCGTATTTGGTACATTTTCATTTATTTCTTGACAGGTATCCGTCTCTTTCCTTCATATTATTTTTAGCATAATGTAGACCATTAAAGTAACTTGCTTTAGTATTGCTTTAGTGTACATAGTAAATGATTTTTTTTCTTTCTTTGTCATGTTTAGTACATCGAAATCTAGCTTTGCATGTTGATACATGATGTATTATTAAGGGAGAATATTCAAAAACAAGTATCTAATAGAAAGATCGATTTATCCGGGCGAGGTGGATGCCTAATACCTTCCCACTCTCGTAACCTAACTACTTACCCTGAATCTCTAACCAGACCACATGGAATCATGAGGCCCTTTCTGCTAATCCCGGATGAGGCTACACCCATTGGGTCCTAGGCCCTAACCTTAGGTGGCGACTCCATTTCTTTATGAAGTATGATCCTAATCCCCAAGATGATATGTCAGAACGATATGCCGTTATTCATCGAAACCAATCCTTATTGCTATAAGGCTGAGGAACCCTCATCCCGAGGACCGCAGTACTTACACTCCCATCTCTTCCCCTCCAAGCCAAAACCGTGGAAGAGAAGAGGAAAGGAAGAAGAAGAAGGAAGAGGAATGGGAGGGGAAACAAAGAAGATGAAAGGCATGCTAAAGGGGTTTGGCTGCCCTACCTTCCCTCCTCTTGCTGTTCGGAAAAGGATTGAAGAAAAGAAGAAAAAGGGGAGAAGGAGAAAGGAGGAGGTGGATCTTCAAGGCTGGCTAGGGCAGGGATTGGAGTTCCACTCACCAAGGTATGTTCTATCTCTTGGTACCTCCCTCTTCTCCATTTACACTCTTGAGTTGAGTAGGTTTCTTGAGTTTGAACTAACCTAGGGTTTCATTTGGGACTCAAGGTGAGGCTTAGCCCTTAAATGGGGCTCTAATAGTGAAGACCAAGCTCTATTAAAGGCTTCTATCAGTTACCTTGCAACCTTAGTTACTAATCCCCTGGTTTTCAAACCCCAAACCCTATGTTGGACCAAAATAGGATTTAGATCCTTATGTGATCTTGGATCCATGAAGTAAGCCTAGGTTCTAGTGACCCTAGGGAGACCTCTAACACCCCTCCATGACCCTGAATGCCATGTGAACTCTAGGTTCCAAGGTGGAGGAGAAAACTTTAAGAAATCTCGGAAAGAACTCCGACGGATGCACGAACGGAGTCACTATCGTGGTTTCGTCCGTAGATCCGTCCAGTATATTCTGATAGCTAGTTCAAACGGATGCAGGAATGGATTTATTCTGTTGCCTCCGTCCATAGTTCTGTTCCCTCTCGGGAATGTCTCAGGGACCGAACGGATGCAGGAAAGGATTTACTCTGTTGCCTCCGTCTGTAGTTTCGTTCCCTCTTGGGAATGTCTCAGGGACTGAACGGATGCAGGAACGGATTCATAAAGAGGTTCCATCCGTCGTTCCATTCACTCTCGGGTATGTCTCAGGGTTTGAACAGCTGCAGAAACGGATTCAGGTGGAAGTTCCGTCTGTGGATCCATCCCTCGTGTTTTAACCTATTAGCCTAAACGAAGTCAGAGACAGACTCACTTTGTTGCTTCCGTCCGTGCTGTCTTGGTTGAAACTCAACTTTAACTTTGGCGGCATGACATGGGACCCCTCTATACATCTTTTAACGTTTGCTCTTGCATTCTTAGGCTACCCAACTTGATGGATAGATGGTGCACTGGTGAGATTCATGTCAACCACGCCGGGTGATACCCAAGTTCGGTAAGTGGGTTTTGGGTGATTTGTTTGGGCTTTAATACCTATTAAATAATCATTATCATGCTATTATATGAGTTATAAGCATCTTGTGCATTGTATTATTTATCTTAAATGTGAACTGCTATGAATGTGATGTGATAATGTTCTCACTATTGTATCGGGTTACGATGTCGGGTATATCGGAATCGAAACCCCAAAATTAAATTATATAACTTGTTGATTTCCATCCTGACCTGTATGCGTCGTGCCGTGCTAGTACCCAGGTACTAGATGGAATGGGATGTTGATGCACCTGAAATATCTCTCGAGACGATAGGACTTGCATGTAGTATATCTGTGGTTATGATTCTTGCTCCCTTATGCTACGACCCTTACCAACAGGGGTTTATGTGTTGGATAGTCTGAGCACTTGTTGCCTGTGGGGGAGAGAGACCAGGTCAGGAGTAGTGATGGCTATCGGGGTCTGCCACTGGGTGGTCTGATGGCTTCTACCGGCATAGGCTCCCTCATGATAACTGAGATTTCATTGTGGCGATAAGTTAAGTGAACCACAGTGTCTCCCGAGTTATCACAGTAGCATAAACTTGACTTAGAATTTGTGTGCTAGGTGGAAAATGAATTTAACATTTGCATGCATCATAAACTGTTCGAAATTATATGTTTGTGTGTATGTGCATTCCCCTCTGCTCTCTCACTAGCTTGTGGAGCGTTGCGCAACCTCTTTTTAGTTGATATGCAGATAATCTTTTGATGCGCACTTATGATTGTGAATCGAGTGGAGCTGGTGGCTTGGACTTGGATGTCGGTGTGCACCCAAGAATGGTGCCCTTGTGGCATGATATAAATATTTATTACTGTATTCATTTTCATTCATGTATAAACTCCATGTGTAAATGTACAGAAATTACTAGATGGATATGAGATATTGTAACTGTATTATATGTTATCATTAGAGACCGATGCTCTGTATTTATATGATTTAAAATGATTCACGCTTCCGCTAACCTCAATCTCTGTATTTGGAACAATTTATTCCATTTGATTACGTTCCCTGACATTATCATGCATTGATAATTTGGTAGACTGTGGCTGTGATCCTGGTAGTATTGGGATGACACATGTCATCCTAGTCACCCCTTTTCTTGTAAAATACCCTTTATTGGGATGGGGGCGTGATAGATTGATATCAGAGCGTGATGCTCTGCACCGACCGCAGTCTAGCGTGACCATTTGATTTACACTCCACAATTAGGGTTCTAAATTAAAATTTTCAATATCATAATCAAGTGTATGACGACATAGGAAAAGACTGATTGTGGTGCAACTAAAAATTTTAGAAGATAATAGGCAAATTACGAAATCTAAGACTTGAAGTACTTGTTGTTTGAGTGATAGCTGCGAGGTTGCTTTGTTAGGCCCTGAGTGAGTGATAGATGGGCAATCGCATATAACAATTCACAATAATCAATAATAATTCAAGAAAATCCCAGAACTTAAGGGAAATAAGCGAATATATAGAAACATAGATATATAAAGTCATTATCCAACTGCCAAATTGTTCAGATCCCCCCTTGGAGGTAATTATATCCTTCCCAACTCAAAACACACATTTCCATCACCACCAAACTTCTCAAACCAAACTGATCAAAAAAAAAAAAAAAAAAGAGAGAAGAAAGCAAGAAAATAAAGGAAAGCTAAAGGTAAAAGAGTTTCAACAACATCCAACCCAAGACAAGTAAAGAAAAGCCTGAATAAAACAACTTTTGATTCTGAAAAGAGAAGTGGGCTAGTCCTCCATGCCGTCACGATCGTCAGTCCTCTCGCTGCCACTATAATAGAGGAAAGTATTGATGTCGTTCAATTCCTTCTCCATCCTCTCAAGGAGCTGACTGTACGAAGAGAACTGCCCCTTAATTTCTTCGAACCCCTTCATCATCCTCAGATTCATCCGCCTGATAGTCAAAAGAACATCACCTCTACCTCCCACCCTGGCACTGGAAGTCCCTGCAACATGTGGTCTGGATCCCATGAACTCTATATCATCATCCTCATCATCAATCTCTCGAGGTCCTCCACTCTCCCCATATCTAACCGGCTCCCCGGGGCTGTAATAGTCATTGTATAACCCCATCCTCTATAAAACATCAAACCCAAAAGGTCCTTCTAAACTAGTTCCCTTGGGTTCGTGGTCGAGGTCTATCCCAAAGTGGAGGAAAATACGGGTGAGCAGCCTACCACATGGCAATGTGTTCTTGCGGCGAGAATTTGCTACCGCATGAGCTATGTGCTGGATAATCACATAAGGAAGACATGTCTGCTGGCCAGTATAGAGGGAGTATGCCAGTGCTGCTGCCATTAGAGGAGGCTGGGTGCTATGTCCTTTGGAGGGAGTCAAGTTGGTCTTGGCGATGAAAGTAAGAACTCGCTAAGAGGGGCCGAACCTGGAAAGATCATCATTTGCATCTGTCTTGTCATTTGTAAGGGTCTTATACAACTTCTGAAGGTCTACAGAGGATAGGCAATGGTTAGGGTCGCTACCTGGATAATAATAGACCCTATCTCCCTCTGCTGAAATGCTTAAAAGAATCCCCAGCTCCACCTCATTAAAGGCAATGGTTACCCCCTTCACGAAAGAGGTTAACCTAACGCCTTCCTCATCCTCCTTGACTAGCACCAAATTTGAGTAGAACTCCCTGACTAATGTGGGGTAATAGAAGTCTTGATGGGTTAGCATGCTGCTCCACTTTAGCTTACCAAATCTGATGCCCACCTTGAAGGCGATCAACTCCTCCTCTACAGTATCTCTCTCCGCCAAAATCTTTCTATCATGGAGATGCTCTCTGTAAATTTCCTCAGTCTCTGCTGATATAAACTGCCCCATATTGAAGGCGAGAGGGGGAGCTGGCATGATGGCTAAATCATTTCGCCTACGTGGAACCATAGATACTTCCTACACACAAGAAACCACCAAAAGACAACAATAATTAAGTCAAGCTTAAATAAATGAGATATGATTAGCGAGTACAATTATAGATGCAAATACATTTGTCATGTGGGAAATTCTTGGATGAGAAAGGTTACACAACAATTAGACAAGGCATGATTGTCATTAGGAAGTATGATCAACTTACGGAAGGGAATAAGATATACAAATCCCTAGGGCATAGACATGAAGGGATGAGATTGACGGAAACAACCTATGCTCTTGGCTACCCTATATCCCCAATCAAATATCAAACAAGTGACTAAATTAAGCGAAAACCTAACAAGAAGCAATGATTGAGTGTGATAGAGTAAATAGGGAAGGGAATGAATTTCAAATTCTATACTAACAACCATAGAAACAAGTAAACATGCTTAAGCATATGACAACGAAAATTATTTCCATTAAATTTTAGGGCATACATTGGGATTGGTCATGCCTTGGAAGTTTTTCCAAAATAGTGAGAATTTGAGAGTTCTATCCCAACCATTTTCTAGAAACAATTGAAGTAATTCAACTAAATACGGTAAACTTGACAATTAATCTCTAGAATTCCTTGAAAAGAATTTTAAATTCAATCAAAAACACAATATGCGTACAAAAAATTTACTAAAATAGTGTCATTGATCGATTAGGGTTGGAATCAATCGAAAACCCTAACCCCAATAGAGTCTTGGCATGGTTTCGGTATTCACATGGATTGGAAGAACAAACAACAAGATAAATATACATACTAATCCCTAATGATTTTTCCCTTTGAACAAAGAGGGGGCACAATCGAAAACCCTAGGGGAGAAACAGGGAGAGGAAATTAGGGAAAGGAAGGGACAAACAGGGAGATAACCTTACCTAGAGTTAGAGGAGATCCACCTTGAGGTCTTGGCTCACCAAAATCACAGAGAGAGGGGCGAGGGAGGCACGAATGGAGGCTTCTTGGAGATCCTTCATGCTGCAGTTCCGTTTTTCTCTTTTGGAGCCAAAATGAGTTTGAAAAACTCATGGCTCTATTTTTATAAAATTTGGCAAACGGATGCACGAACGGATCCATCATCGTGATTCCGTCTGTGAATCCGTCCATCACAAAATTATAATTTTTCGTTCCTAGGACTACACGGAACATCGGATGGATCCACCATCGTGATTCCGTCTGTAGTTCCATTTGTCTCGGTATTTTTACCAAACCAAGCTTTTTGAGAACAGACAAACAAACAGATTCATGTTACATAATCCGTCCGTTAATCCGTCCTGCCCATTTTGCGATGGAGCCACGAACGGACTCACAGCAATAATTCCGGCCGTGAGTCCGTTCGCTTTCTTTTGGGAATTTGAGCCCAAACTTTGGAGACCTTGTGGCCATGCTTATATGTGATGATTTTATGCCTATACCCAAAATATATACCTATATTGTTTTACCTATTCGTGGATATTGTTTGATCCAAATTATAAGCTTGAGGACGGGGGAAAACTTAAGTTAATTAAGAGGCCCGAACCCCATTCACTACACTTGAACCCGACAGTATCTATGAGAACTTAGAATAGGGTGGGATCTTTCCCCATTCCAAGTACAAGGTGTAGGATAGAGGACTATGTAAGGGTGAGTGCCATGCAACCCACTTAGCTAAACCTGCACAGTGTAGAAACCTTTAATGGGATATATAGAATCCAAACTCGTAGTCAGACAAGAAAGAAGAGATAATAGGCTTGTTTTACATAGCTTAGTTTAAGTGATCAATAGAGACCTTGTATAAGCAAAAGCCATTCATGAAACCTCACAGGCTAGTGACAACCCTAGTTAGAATTTTGCTTGGTCCATCCAAACTTTTTAGATCCATAAATGGAGTTCCACATCGTATTTAGAACTCCCAAGTGACCTAGTATGTAGTGCTTAAAATTTTCCTACCCTTGTGAATTTACCCTATTGAAGGGAACATTCCTCGGGATGTGAATATAATTATTGGATCCATCTTGTATATATATATATATGTGCGACACCAAAATGTACCTTCCTTAATACTTAGATGTTGGGCTAAGATGGTTTTCCTGCACGGTTAATGTGGCCTTGCCTCGATCTTATTATGATTAGAGCAAGTTGAGCCTGACCTTAATCAGGTTAAGCATGGGTTAGTAACCAATAAAATATTGATGTTGACTGGGAAAGCCATGGGTATGCTGATTATCAGGGTCTACTTGACCAGGGGCATCATTTAAGGGAGAGCTGGCTTAGACCGAGACTGATAAAAGATTATTTAATTCTCGAAAGAGGACTAATGTGGACTTTCTTTCTGATGGGTTGAGTGAGTGGTAAATTATGAGGTGGTAAAGGCTGAAACTAAAGGATGTAATAGGACCTTCTCCAATAACAGATATGAATGGGATAATGGGTCACCAAATGCGTTCCCTCTGTACTAAGAGTGAACAATAGGAGATTCCATCAATATTCGAAGTCATTCTAAAGTTGGGTTAGGTAATGAAATAACCCAAAGTGTAAGCATTCAGAATTTGAACCCTGTGTCAAGGGCTAAATAAAGTCAAACCCTGTAACTTAAGGGTGGATGACATATAATGCTGACTCGATTAGGAAGATCAAGGGAACTTCTATTCCTTGTGGCTTAACTTAGTATTCGAGGCCCTATTTTCCTGATATATTTTAATCATCGACCCTTAACCCAAAGTGAACCTTGGTTACAGTGAACCACACCTCTGTGGTAAGGCGACTCTGTGAAAAGGAGAAATTTTAAGTCTTGACTTACTGTGCCATGTAGGCACTGCTCCACTTTGACCGGACCCCTAACTTAGTCCGTGTAGTGGTTGACTTGAGGTGTTGTTATTTAACAATCCTCACCCATTGAGACCCTTAGACGCGTCAAATTTCGAGGATGAAATTTTTATAAGGTTGGGGGAATGTTACACCCACATCTGAAATGCATCATAATACCCGGGTCAAATTGGACTTTCACTTAACGGGTAATGCCATGATGGCAATGGTCAACACTTGTGACCTTGGACCCTAAATCCTATTACAGGAATCCCCTCGAAGTCCTAAAAGTATGGGTTAAAACCCCACAACTTTCCTTGAGGTTTAGGCCCTGACAGTAGCAACGGAGTCACGAACGGACTCACTAGACTGGTTCCATTCGTGAATCCGTCCGTACTGCTTCTTGCCCTTCTGTTGTATTTTCTTATGGGACCCACACCCCCGTGTCCCGCACACCCAAACTAGGTCCTCGGACAAGGTGGACTCCCTCTCGCCCTTATTTTCTTTTGGTAAGTTGGACCATGAAAGTGGACCCATAAGACTTAACTTAAATGAATAATGGATTCCTCTAATTATCTTGAGCCAAACAAGCCCTAAAACTAATATGCCCTTATAGGATCTTAGGGTAAGCCAAATGTGTCCTAACCAATTTGACTTAATAGGAATGTGACCTTAGCCAAACAAGCATTGAGGCCCATTTAGACCTCAGGGACCATCCTTAGTCTTAAGGGCACCTAGACAAACAAGCCCTAAGGCCTCTTTTGGTCTTTAAAAGATAGGGCTTAGCCTCATATTCTCCCATCTCTCCCCCTCCAAGCCAAAACTGTGGAGGAGAAGAGGAAAGGAAGAAGATGGAAGGCATGCCAAAGGGGTTTGGCTACAGTACCTTCCCTCCTCTTGCTGTCTAGATAAGGATTGAAGAAAAGAAGAAAAAGGAGAGAAGGAGAAAGGAGGAGGTGGATCTTCAAGGCTGGCTAGGGCTGGGATTGGAGCTCCACTCACCAAGTTATGTTCTATCTCTTGGTACCTCCCTCTTCTCCATTTACACTCTTGAGTTGAGTAGGTTTCTTGAGTTTGAGCTAACCTAGGGTTCCATTTGGGACTCAAGGTGAGGCTTAGCCCTTAAATGGGGCTCTAATAGTAAAGACCAAGCTCTATTAAAGGCTTCTATCAGTTACCTTGCAGCCTTAGTTGCTAATCCCCTAGTTTTTCAACCCCAAACCCTATATTGGACCAAAATAGGATTTAGATCCTTATGTGATCTTGTATCCATGAAGTAGGCCTAGGTTCTAGTGACCCTAGGGAGACCTATAACACCCCTCCATGACCTTGAGGGCCATGTGAACTCCAGGATCCAAGGTGGAGGAGGAAACCTTAAGAAATCTCGGAAAGAACTCCAACGGATGCACGAACGAAGTCACTATCGTGGTTCCATCCGTAGATCCGTCCAGTATATTCTAGTAGCTAGTTTGAGCTGATGTAGGAACAGATTTATTCTATTGCCTCCGTCCGTAGTTTTGTTCCCTCTCGGGAATGTCTCAGGGACCGAACGGATGCAGGGACGGATTCATAAAGAGGTTCCGTCAGCAGTTCCGTTCGCTCTCGGATATGTCATGGGACCCCTCTATGCTTCTTTTAATGTTTTCTCTTGCATTCTTAGGCTACCCAACTCGATGGATAAAAGGTGCACCGGTGAGATTTATGTCAACCATGCCAGGTGATACCCGAGTTTGGTGAGTAGGTATTGGGTGATTTGTTTTTGCTTGAATACCTATTAAACAATCATTATCATGCTATTATATGAATTATACGCATCTTCTGCATTGCATTATTTATCTTAAATATGAACTGCTATGAATGTGATGTGACAATGTCTTAACTATTGTATCGGGTTACAGTGCCGGTGTACCAAAACTGGAACCCCATAATTAAATTATATAACTTGTTAATTTTCATCCTGACCTGTATGCGTCGTGCTGTGCTGGTACCCGGGTACTAGATGGAATGGGACGTTGATGCACCCGAAATATCTCTCGGGATGATAGGACTTGCATGTAGTATATCTGTGGTTAGGATTCTTGCTCCCTTATGCTACGACCCTTACCAATAAGGGTTTATGTATTGAATAGTCTGAGCACCTGTTGCCTATGGGGGAGAGAGGCCAGGTCAAGAGTAGTGATGGCTATCAGGGTCTGCCACTGGGTGGTCTGATGGCTTCTACCAACGTAGGTTTTCTTGTAATAACTGAGGTTTCATTGTGACGATAAGTTAAGTGACTCACAACGTCTTCCGAGTTATCACACTAGCATAAACTTGATTTAGAATTTGTGTGCTAGGTGGAAAATAAATTTAACATTTGCATGCATCATGAACTGTTCGAAATTATATGTTTGTGTGTATGTGCATTCGCCACTACTCTCTCTCTAGCTTGTGGAGCTAACCCCGTTGCGCAACCTCTTTTTAGTTGATATGCATGTAATCTTTTGATGTGCACTTATGATTGCGAATCGAGTGGAGCAGGTGGCTTGGACTTGGATGTTGGTGTACACCCAAGAATGGTGCCCTTGTGGCGTGATATAAATATTTATTATTGTATTCATTTTCATTCATGTATGAACTCCATGTGTAAATGTACGAAAATTATTGGATGGATACGGGATATTGTAACTGTATTATATGTTATCATTAGACAACCGATGCTCTATATTTATATGATTTAAAATGATTGACGCTTCCACTAACCTCAATCTCTGTATTTGGAACGATTTATTCCATTTGGTTACGTTCCCTGACATTATCATGCATTGATAATTGGGCAGACTGTGGCTCGGGACACTGTATCTATGATCCTGGTAGTATTACGATGACACCTGTCGTTCCAGTCACCCCTTTTCTTGTAAAATACCCTTTTATTGGGATGGGGGCGTGACATGCACTCTTCTTTGATGCCACTAAGTATCATTCCAGTGTGGGTGCGCTTCAATTTATTACCATTACATGCCCTGATTTTGCATTCGCTGTGAACCATGTTTGTCAATATATGCATCCCCCCACTGAGTAAGATTGGTCTTTAGTTAAACGTATACTGCATTACTTGAAGGCAACTCGGCATCATGGTCTCCTTATGAGTCATTCTTTGGATCTAACTCTTTAGGCCCATTTCGATGCAGACTGGACTAGTAGTAGTGATGATCGCAAATCTACTAGGGTGTATGCAATATTTCTTGGCCCCAATCTTATCTCTTGGAATTCCAAAAAGCAATGAACTGTTGCTCATTCTTCTACCGATTCTGAGTGTAAGGCTCTAGCCGACGCTGCGATAGAGTTGGTCTGGCTGGAGTCATTGTTCACTGAGTTGGGGATTTCTCTCCCTGCTCCCCCGGTACTTTGGTGTGATAACATTGGTGCAACCTATTTATCTACAAACCCAATTTTTCATGCTCGCACTAAGCATGTCGAGATCCTTCCATAGTTTCGTTCCCTCTCGGGAATGTCTTAGGGACCGAATGATGCAGGGACGGATTCATAAAGAGGTTTCGTCTATAGTTTCGTTCGCTCTCGGATATGTCATGGGACCCCTCTATACTTCTTTTAATGTTTGCTCTTGCATTCTTAGGCTACCCAACTCGATGGATAGAAGGTGCACCGGTGAGATTCATGTCAACCACGCCAGGTGATACCCGAGTTTGGTGAGTGGGTTTTGGGTGATTTGTTTTTGCTTGAATACCTATTAAACAATCATTATCATGCTATTATATGAATTATAAGCATCTTATGTATTGCATTATTTATCTTAAATATGAACCACTATGAATGTGATGTGATAATGTTCTCACTATTGTATCGGGTTATAGTGCCAGGTGTACCGGAACTGGAGCCCCAGAATAAAATTATATAACTTGTTGATTTCCATCCTGACCTGTATGTGTCGTGCCGTGCTGGTACCCGGGTACTAGATGGAATGGGATGTTGATGCACCCGGAATACCTCTCAGGACGATAGGACTTGTATGTAGTATACCTGTGGTTAGGATTCTTGCTCCCTTATGCTACGACCCTTACCAACAAGGGTTTATGTGTTGGATAGTCTGAGCACCTGTTGCCTATGGGGAGAGAGGTCAGGTCAGGAGTAGTGATGGCTATCGGGGTCTACCACTGGGTGGTCTGATGGCTTCTACCAGCGTAGGTTCCCTCGTGATAACTGAGGTTTCATTATGGCGATAAGTTAAGTGACCCACAATGTCTCCCGAGTTATCACAGTAGCATAAACTTGACTTAGAATTTGTGTGCTAGGTGGAAAATAAATTTAACATTTGCATGCATCATGAACTGTTCGAAATTGTATGTTTGTGTGTATATGCATTCCCCTCTGCTCTCTCACTAGCTTGTGGAGCTAACCCCGTTGCACAACCTCTTTTTAGTTGATATACAGGTAATCTTTTGATGTGCACATATGATTGCGAATCGAGTGGAGCCGGTGGCTTGGACTTGGATGTCGGTGTACACCCAAGAATGGTGCCCTTGTGGCATGATATAAATATTTATTACTATATTTATTTTCATTCCTGTATGAACTCCATGTGTAAATGTATGGAAATTACTAGATGGATACGGGATATTGTAACTGTATTATATGTTATCATTAGAGAACCGATGCTCTGTTATTATATAATTTAAAATGATTTACGCTTCCGCTAACCTCAATCTTTGTATTTGGAACGATTTATTCCATTTGGTTACGTTCCCTGACATTATCATGCATTGATAATTGGCAGACTGTGGCTCGGGACACTATATCTATGATCCTTGTAGTATTACGATGACACCTGTCGTCCTAGTCACCCCTTTTCTTGTAAAATACCCTTTATTGGGATGGGGACGTGACATGCACTTCTCTGATGCAACTAAGTATCGTTCCATTGTGGGTGTGCTTCAATTTATAACTCTTACATGCCCTGATTTTGCATTCGTTGTGAAACGTGTTTGTCGATATATGCATTCCCCCACTGAGCATGATTGGTCTTTAGTCAAACGTATACTGCATTACTTGAAGGCAACTCGGCATCATGGTCTCCTTATGAGTCGTTCTTCGGATCTAACTCTTCACGCCTATTTCGATGCAGACTGGGCTAATAGTAGTGATGATCGCAAATCTACTAGGGAGTATGCAATATTTCTTGGCCCCAATCTTATCTCTTAGAATTCCAAAAAGCAATGTATTGTTGCTCATTCTTCTACCGATTCTGAGTGTAAGGCTCTAGCTGATGCTGCGGCAGAGTTGGTCTGGCTGGAGTCATTGTTCACTGAGTTGGGGATTTCTCTCCCTGCTCCCCCGGTACTTTGGTGTGATAACATTGGTGCAACATATTTATCTACAAACCCGATTTTTCATGCTCGCACTAAGCATGTCAAGATCCGTCCATAGTTTCGTTCCCTCTCGGGAATGTCTCAGGGACCGAATGGATGCAAGGACGGATTCATAAAGAGGTTCCGTCCATAGTTCCGTTCGCTCTCGGATATGTTATGGGACCCCTCTATACTTCTTTTAATGTTTGCTCTTGCATTCTTAGGCTACCCAACTCAATGGATAGAAGGTGCACCGGTGAGATTCATGTCAACCACACCAGGTGATACCTGAGTTTGATGAGTGGGTTTTGGATGATTTGTTTTTGCTTGAATACCTATTAAACAATCATTATCATGCTATTATATAAATTATAAGCATCTTGTGCATTTCATTATTTATCTTAAATGTGAACTGCTATGAATGTGATGTGATAATGTTCTCACTATTGTATCGGGTTACAGTGCTGGGTGTACCGGAACTGGAGCCCCAGAATTAAATTATATAACTTGTTGATTTCCATCCTGACCTGTATGCTTCGTGCCGTGCTGGTATCCGGGTACTAGATGGAATGGGACGTTGATGCACTCGGAATACCTCTCGGGATGATAGGACTTGCATGTAGTATATCTGTGGTTAGGATTCTTGCTCCCTTATGCTACGACCCTTACCAACAAAGGTTTATGTGTTGGATAGTCTGAGAACCTGCTACTTATGGGGGAGAGAGGCCAGGTTAGGAGTAGTGATGGCTATCGGGATCTGCCACTGGGTGGTCTGATGGCTTCTACCAGCATAGGTTCCCTCATGATAACTGAGGTTTCATTGTGGCGATAAGTTAAGTGACCCACAATGTCTCCCGAGTTATCACAGTAGTATAAACTTGACTTAGAATTTATGTGCTAGGTGGAAAATAAATTTAACATTTGCATGCATCATGAACTGTTCAAAATTGTATGTTTTTGTGTATGTGCATTCTCCTCTACTCTCTCACTAGCTTGTGGAGCTAACCCCGTTGCACAACCTCTTTTTAGTTGATATGTAGGTAATCTTTTGATGTGCACTTATGATTGCGAATCAAGTGGAGGCGGTGGCTTGGACTTGGATGTCGGTATACACCCAAGAATGGTGCCCTTGTGGCGTGATATAAATATTTATTACTGTATTCATTTTCATTCATGTATAAACTCCATGTGTAAATGTACGGAAATTACTGGATGGATACAGGATATTGTAACTGTATTATATGTTATCATTAGAGAACCGATGCTCTGTATTTATATGATTTAAAATGATTTACGCTTCCGCTAACCTCAATCTCTGTATTTGGCACGATTTATTCCATTTGATTACGTTCCCTGACATTATCATGCATTGATAATTGGGTAGACTGTGGCTCGGGACACTGTATCTGTGATCCTGATAGTATTGGGATGACACATGTCGTCCCAGTCACCCCTTTTCTTGTAAAATACCCTTTATTGGGATGGGGGCGTGATATGCACTCTTCTCTGATGCAACTAAGTATCGTTCCATTGTGGGTGCGCTTCAATTTATTACTCTTACATGCCCTGATTTTGCATTCACTGTGAACCGTGTTTGTCAGTATATGCATGCCCCTACTGTGCATCATTGGCCTTTAGTCAAACGTATACTGCGTTACTTGAAGGCAACTCAGCATCATGGTCTCCTTATGAGTCGTTCTTTGGATCTAACTCTTCAGGCCTATTTCGATGCAGACTGGGCTAGTAGTAGTGATGATCGCAAATCTACTAGGGTGTATGCAATATTTCTTGGCCCCAATCTTATCTCTTGGAATTCCAAAAAGCAATGTACTGTTGCTCATTCTTTTACCGATTCTGAGTGTAAGGCTCTAGCCGACGCTGCGGCAGAGTTGGTCTGGCTGGAGTCATTGTTCACTGAGTTGGGGATTTCTCTCCCTGCTCCCCTGGTACTTTGGTGTGATAACATTGGTGCAACTTATTTATCTGCAAATGCGGTTTTTCATGCTCGCACTAAGCATGTCGAGATCGACTTTCACTTTGTTCGGGATCGGGTTGCCAAACGTCAGCTCATTGTTCAGTTTATTTCTACTACAGATCAAATTGCCAATGCTTTGACCAAGCCACTTTCCACTGCTCAATTTCAGTTTTTTCGGGACACGCTGAAGATTCGTTGCCTCGACTCTCTACCTTGAGGGGGTGTATTGATGTATATAGAGTTTCACTCAAATAGAAACTCTATATACGGTTGATTTTCTTAGGATTCATTCTCCCACTTTCCTATTATCACATGTACACAATCTCTTCTCTTTCCTTTCTCTTATGTAGGGAATCCAATCTATAGGTTTACCCTAATCTCATGTATAAATATATCTTTACAATCAATGAAAGCATAACTGAGAATTCTCAGATCCAATATATTTTCAGTCTTAACCTTTTAATTTTGTACTGAGTCCATATCTTCTTATCAGGGCATCAGGATTAGCTCTAATTTGGAGGGGTATTCTGCCTTCTTTAGACCCCCACTTGACCTGAGTTTAAGGTCCATCACTTGGCTGAACATTGAGGTTCTGCTATACCATCTAATTTTGAGTTTTAGCCTTGACTGAGTCTGCTGTTTGGGAATTAGTTGTTGGTTGAATTCCGTTGTATTGTCGGTATTATTGGGGTTAGGTTATCTCTAATCTAGCCTCACATTACCATTATAACATAGTGTTGCAGTTATAAAATTTTTAATTATTGGGTGAACATGAAACAAACTGTCTTGCTAAGAAAACCTACTTCTTCTCTAGGAAGTGGAAAGCAAAAAAACATATATGTAGAAAGGATTTAGATGAGAGAAATGTTGTCCTCTTGAGTGGTGGCAGGGGTACAAAGAGATTAGAGAGTTTGTAGAAATAAACAGACACAAGGTTCTACAGCTCTGCAACCTCAGAAAATCACATTCTCGATTGCTTTGAAGATTTGTGTTATGTACACATGTATCGTGAATCCCTATTGGACCCATTCTATGTTTTTGGTTATTTGGTATTCGTCACGATAGGGGGAGTGTCCCTATCGTTCTATGTTTGGTTAGTCTAGGTTCCTTATTAGTTTCTATTTGTTTGTAATTAGACTTGTATTCTAGGTAAGATTCCTACTTGGAATACAAGTCTGCTTTTATTATCAATATAAGTAAAAGGTGGAAGGTCCAACGATAGCCACACTGAATCTATCGCTGATTCGGAATTCTCTCATCTCTCTCTCTTTGTTTCTTCTCTTCTTCAAGCTTTGGTGGCTGGTTGTTAGTTTTCTTCCTGGTTACGATTTGCATAGGAAGATTTGTTTATTGGTATCTTTATTGGTTATTCGAAAGTGATTTTTGTTTTAGATTTTGATATGAATATTAATTCCTCAATAGATTAGCAGTATGATTTTATGTCATCACCACTATCTTTTTTTTTTTTTTGTCTGGTTATTGCAAGTCCTTTTGGAGGTCTTGATCCTGATTTGCGGATGGCTGGTTTCTGGATTTTTTAAGGTAAACATGGCATTGATTAGTCAGGAAATATTTAACATAATTATGCTCTTTGTTGACCCTTTGATACTCACAAAAAATTCCTTTACAAAAAACACCCAAATGCCCGAGCAATCACAATGGTTAGTATCGTAATATGGGATATAAGGGTAGAATTGTCCTGTGTGTTTTATGTTGTGTTGCCCTAGGGGCATTTCTATCCTTGTACTGTCATTGCATTTATTATAAATAGACATGTGATTGTCTCATTGACCCAAGTCACAATTCCCATATTTATCATGGTATCAGAGTAGGGAGAATCGACCTAAGGTTTCCCACCGCCACTGCCATCTCTCTTTCTCTCCTCCTTTCTCTCTTTCCCTAGCACCGCCACCACCTACCGCTGCTTCTCTCTCTTTCTCGCCTCTTGTCGACACCACCTACCACTGCCGTCGCCTCTCTTTTGCGACCCCCTCTCTCTCTCGTTTTCTCTTCTAGCGCCACAGAGAGGCAGGGAGTCGCGCCTCCCTTGTTCCGCCACCCCTTGGTGGTGTTGGTCTCATAACCGAGGGTCTTTTTTCCCCTCTTTTTTGGTTCCAGCCTCTTTCCATGATCTAAATGGGCTGCAATCTTTTTTGAAGACCCTTTTCTCATATATGTTGATGATCTAATTTTTCCCTCTCTTTCTCTGATCTGTGGTTCAATTTTTTTTTCGCACCTTGTCATGATGGGAGACTCTACTTTTTCTACTATACCTACTTTGGAAATGTCATTCTGTGGTTCGAATGATGGCTTTCCCACTTTTCCTACTTGTGATGTTCGACTAGATGGCAACAACTATTTGATGTGGTCTAGGTCCTGTTATCTCAACATCGATTCTCGCGGATTTGTGGGTTATCTCACTGGTGCAAAAGAGAAGCCCCTCATTGCAGGTCCTGAACAAGACAAAGGGATTTCTTCCAACTCCCTTGTTATGTCTTATTTTCTCTCTAGCATGACACCACAACTTGCTCGTGGTTACTTGTTGCTTGGCATTGATGCAAAAATTTGGAAGGCCAATCAGGAGACTTACTCTCAGGTTGGGAATGATGCCCAAGTCTTGCAAAAGAAACTTCATGAGACCAAGCAGAAAGAACTCAGCCTGTCCCATTACTACTCTGAGTTGCGAAGTTTGTGGCAGGAGTTAGATTTTTATGACACTTTCCAAGCTTCTACACCTGAAGATGTGATCAAGTTCAAGAAACGGGAAGATAAATTCAGAGTGTATGATTTTCTTGCTAGGCTAAATGTAGAGTACAATCAACTTTGTGCCTAGGTTCTTAGCAAGGATCCCTTTCCCACCTCGGTACAGGCATACTCACTAATCCAACTGGAGGATAGTCAATGCAATGCCATGATCCCCCTTTCTTCCTAGGAGAGATCAACTCTTGTATCTGGTTCTCCTGCACCACCTAAAGGTAACCCTTCTCACCCCAGTGATCGTTCTGATAAAGAGCCTATTAAATGTGATTACTACAGGAAGAAGAGGCACACCAAGGATTTTTGTTGGAAGCTTCATGGGCACCCTACCACTACCAGTACCAAGGGCCGTGGTCGTGGGAGACCAGCTGCCCACATTACTGAAACTGTGGTACCCGATACACCTATTGGTACCATCCCTCCTCCCATTGGTCCTCCCAATGCTCCAGATGAATTGACTAAGCTACTATGCCATTTGGTTACAAAGTTGGACTCCAACGCCAGTTTGCCTCTACCTCTACCTTTACTTTGGCTTCTTCTAACACACCAGGTGTTTCTTTTGCTGGTTTATGGTATTTTCTCTTATAGAGGTTTTGGCTAATGGACATTTAGTTCTATTTATATAAACTTGTTTTGTGATGGCACTAAAACCATATATGGGTTTGTTTATTTCGTCGTCATTAATTCTTAGATGTCATTTTGAGAAGATTACATATGATCTTAGGGAGGACATTGAAGAAGTAAATCCATGAAATATATGTTAGTTTCATATTCTAAGTTGCTTTCAAATAATGGAACCATTAATTTTCATCTCCCTTTTTTATCAGGCCTAGAATCGTTTAGGAACTGGTACCATCCCATCCCATTAATAATTCGGACTGGGACCTAGGTTTGGTCCCGTTTACTAAATGGGATGGTACTGAGATTGGCACCTTTTGTACCAGTACCGGTATAGACCCGTCCCAAGTACCAGGAACCATCCTAATTAACACCCTTACTGGGTATGCCCCTTTAATAGGAAAAATATAATGTAGCGGAAGCGACCTAGCATGTGATTTTCATGAGATTGGGCCAATCATGGTGGAATTATAAGGCAGAGCTGAAAAAGAGTGGCAAAATATCCTAATTTTTATGATGCTCCTTGCCTTACTAATCCAGTAGACATTCCAGCTACTCAGTGGGAGTACCTCATAGGGAGGTGGACATCTCGAGATTGGTAGGTAATATGTATTTTTTAGACAATAAATTGACCTAATTTCATTTTACTTAATTAATTGTGATACCTATTTTATTGATGGGTTTGAAGTATGCTAAGAAAAATCTATAAAGAATAAAAGTTGGAGACAAAAACAACAAATGTCTTGTACAGTTGACCGGAAGGGCTTCACATGGGTAGCACATGAGATGGTAAGTTTCTTATGCATATCTCACAAACATTTGGTAATGTCATAAATGGATGTGAAGATATTTGATCTAACTATCATATATGCTTGTTCAGTGGGCTGAAAACCCTGACAGTATGGAACCTACTAGAGTACAACTATTTTAGAAAACCCACCAAATGAGAGATGGCAGTTACGTAGATCAAGCTGCGAGAGAAATCATATTAGGTATTTGTCTAGGTTAATAATGCTTATATATTTTATTCATATTCACAGAACTCAAAGTATGCTATTTTTGAATATCTCTTCATCTCTTGGAATGTATGCTATTTTCTATTCCGGTGTTAACCTGTTTTACATTGGTTTGTAGGCAAGCTTGATAAGAAATTGGATGAACAACCCCCAGAAATGAGAGGTATCCAAGATGATATTTTCATGCAAGTTCTTGGCGTTGATCCTTCAGGCTGAGTGCGTCGTGCAAGCCTAGGTATAAAGCCTATTACTCTTGGCCTTACACAAATAAGTATTGAGGCAAGGCAAGACCAACAAGAAAGACAAAGAGAAGTTACAGAATTGAAGGAAGAGGTTAGCACTTTGAAAGACAGGTTGATAGAAATAGAGAAATCAAAGTTGACAGAAATGGATGATTTGAAACACCAAGTAGCTAATCTAACCCTACTACTTTTGGGTTACATATGGAGGTTAATGACATTTATGTAAATATCATTAACTATTTTATGAAATTGTTCCGAAACAGGATTACCAAACTGTAGGTACCGGGCCTCCAGATGCAGGTTTCTCCACCTTGTGGGCAAGATCCAACGGTTCTCGTGGCCCCTTGGCAACAAGGAAATGGATTCATAGGGTCCTCTATTTAAGGGTGTCAATCGGTTCAATTTCGGTCATTCGGTTTGATTTCGGTTCGGTTCCATGCCTTAATGGTGTGAACCAAAATCGAACCAAAAACCGAGTCAGTTCTATAAGTGGAAACCAAATCCAAACCTTCTCGGTTCAGTTCAGTTACGGTTCTAATTCGGTTTTCCAATATGGGTCTAATACGGTTCCAATTCGGTTCTCCAATACGGTTCCATTCTGCTAGGCTGTCAATTGTTGTTGCCTCCTTGTGTTCTCAAGAAACTCCATTTGTATAAATAAAATGCTCACAAAACCTTAAAGGAACCAGAAATATTCATAAATAAATAAAAATCCCAAGTGAGTTCTCCACTTTTAGATCTTATATTTCAGCTTACCCATCAATAAAGTCAGAGAAACACATCAAAATTATAGTTCCAAAAGGAAAGGCAACACCTTTAAAAAAAAAGATAGAGGGTTTTGGATTTAAGTGTGGTATTTGGTTTGGTTTCGGTTCAAGCCGATGGTTTTTGAAGTAAAACTGAAACCGAACCGAATTAAATGCTCATATACCAAAACCGAAACCAAACTGAATTTATTCGGTTCTGTTCGGTTAATTCTGCTTGTTTCAGGTTTGATATTTGGTTTCGGTTTGGTTTTGACACCCTTACCTCTATTAAAATAGGGGGAGTTGGGATCATGCTTCATACATCAAAATAAATGGAATTGCTACTTAGGGTTCGGTCCTAGGACCCAATGGGTGGAGCCTCGTCCAGGGGAGGTGAAAAGGACTATCTGATTCTATATGGTCCGGTCAGATTATGAGAGTAGGAAGGTATTAGCACCCCGTCTCGCCTGTTTAACCAGTCTTTCTACTAGATGTTAGATGTCAAATATTATCCATTTATGATGTATTCTATACCGAAATGTAATGCTAAAATGGTATGCATCAAATGTGTGAAATAAAATTTTCTGTCAGGGGCATCCCCCTGTAGATTGACTTGGATTATGTCATTTTTGGGATTTTGGGTTTTAGGTCCCTTTTGACTCCTCATAAAATTTTCTGTCAGGGGGCTGTGCCCCCTAAACCCCCCGACAAAGGGGCTGCTTGCTCCCCTACAATCCCCACGACCCACTAATCGACTAGCAGGACTATCGTGGTCTGGGAAGGTAAGCAGTACCTCCTTCAACATTTGATAAAAGGATCTTTTAAATCATTTTTAGGGATGTGAGGGTGATATAGCTTGGGTGCAAGGGCAAGAGTTCTTCTTGAGAGAGATACTAATGTCTGTATGTGTCATGTTGTTGTCTATGTAAGGGGGTGACAAAATTCAGCGTCTACACAAATACCATTGGTGTTCTTTTTCTATTATGGAATGTGTTCTGGAACAGGTTTACCAAACACCATTAAATGCGAAAGACCACAATTCTAGCACATAAATAGAAAAAGATGGTTCTGCCAAAGAACAGTGTTCTCAGGATAAGATCAGTACCAAACGATACCTTTGCTTTAGAATTTGTTCCATAACCGTGTTGTTAATACAATTCTTTTCCTCCCAATTAATCACAAATTGAATTGTTGAGAAATAATATCTAAAGGGGCAAAACAAGGAAAAAATACTGAACCCAAAAACCTCATAATACATGAAGATAGATATGCAAAACATTGTGAATCATCTCCACCCCCACTTCACGAGCTGCACACCTGTCACTCCAACCACTACCACCTACAGGAGGTGCAGGGCGTGGTCCCAAGCAAGAAGCTACCTCTTACCAATTCAGAAATCTATAATCACTTAATCAGAGGAATCTTTGTGCCGAACTAGTTTCATGTGAAGCAGTTTTTTCTCAAAGATTTTTTGTTAACAACCTGTTAGTCCATTGGAGTGTGTGGAATGTTGTTGTCATTGTTGGCAACGTATTTGGTCATAGTGGTATTGTGGTAGTAGCTATTGGTGGTTTGGAAGAGCTGAAATGGTCAAACAGTCACCTACATAGCTACAAGGGTATTTTGGTCAGTTGGCAGGGTTACAAGGGTACCCGCACTTAAAGAACACCATTTAGCAGTATATTAAGTCCTTATATACTGTTTACCAAAGGGGCGAAGCAGCAAGTGAAGGTGTCATACTGTTAAAGTTGTGATTTCATAGGTTTATGCAATAGTAGTGAATTTAAGGTCATTTTTGAAAGGTTTAATGGAATTTTTGGGTAAAGTGGTCTTCATGAGAAATGAAGCTCATCAATTCATGGTTCCAACGCAACTGGTCTCAGATCATTTTAGTGTTAGATGAGAAAGTTACAATTGTTTCCGTGTTGACGCGTAACAAGGGAGTAAATCTAGAATAGGCAAAAGTTTATATACTTAGCCAAAACTTTTGGCTTACGTTTAATGCTATACTGTAGACAGACATTCTCCATTGTTTTGTTAAAACTCCAGAATCTCCTCGAGTGTCGGATCGGTATCTTGCATCAGATTTGGTTCATTAAAAGAAAAAGAAAAAAAAGAAGGAAATAAAGGAAATAACTAAGGTGTAGTGAAGTGTGATGTTGGCATGACATCACCCCCATTTCTTATAAAGGAAGAGAGTGTCAAAATCTCTGATGCATTTTTCCTTTTGTGCACGGTTTGTCACGAAGAATTTCTTTATTTATGGATTTGCCACTGGTTACCAATTTTTTGAGCATTCAACTTTGGAAGGCCGTATCTTGGTCATCCGATATCCAAATGGGATGAAATTTTTTTGAAATTGGGTAATTTTTTTAGAGGAAGCCATTGGAAGGAGTTTCGGCATCGTTTGAGTATAGAAAATCTATGATATTACTATTTTATACTCGATGACTCCGTATTGAAGATGGTTTGAGTAGTGGAACGTACATAGACACGATTTCTATGCGTCAGAGGCTTCATGATTGTTGGATTACTCTACAAGAGGTAATCCTCAATTGTAAATCCCCATTGTGAGTTTCTAGGTTGCATGTTTAGTTGAAAAAAACCTAGTTTGATTGTCAGCCAATGTTGGCCATTATATTAGGGGATTTGGTTATGTTATTTGCAATTAATTATTATAACTCTGTCAAGTGGGGGCTTGTACAGAGATGGAGGTAGTTGTCCTCGTTTGTGTTGTTGCACAAACCGAAGCAGGGATTGTAGTTCTTGGGCTATTGTTGCAGTAAAAAATTTGAGTAGCGTATTGAGCAATATACGAAACCTTGGGTAGGGTATTGCTCCGTGGACGTAGACAGTTTGGCCGAACCACATAAATTTGGTGTCTTGTCTACTTTACTTTCCATTGCATATATTGGAGTGTGTTTGATTTGCAAAGTGGGGTGCACTACCTGGTAGACCTGGCCACACAGTGGTTGCGAGGTGGACGTGCATGTTTATTGTGAAATTGGTAATTACGGGATTACCCTGGCCAATCAGGTTTGCTTGAAGTCTTCTACATCGACGTCAACACAGGGTTGGAATTTAGGGATTATCTTTTATGAACACTGATTCACCCCCCCTCTCAGTGTCAACCTGGGATCAACAAGTGGTATCAGAGCTAGGTTCCCAAGGAAGAAAACTTAATAGTTGTGGGTTGGACATTGAGATTTGATAGTGATGGTAAACACCAGTGAAGGAAAAAGCATGTACGGAAATATTCCAATTTTTTATGGCTCCAATTATGGCTTTTGGAAAATTCGGATGGAGGCGTACTTGATATCACAAGGATATCATGTGTGGAAGACTGTGCAGACAGGTTACATCATTTCTACAGAGGACATTACAGATGCGATAGAGTTGAAAAAGTATGAACATGAGAATAAGGCCAGAAATGCACTGTTGATTGCCTTGACATACCAAGAATTGGCAAGAGTGTCTGGATGTGAGACAACTAAACAAGTTTGGGACAAATTGAAAGGCATCCATGAGGGGGATGACAAGATTAAAGAGGCCAAGCTCCAGCATTTCAAAAATCAATTTGAAAGCCTGAAAATGTCAGAAGAAGAGAGTTGAATTTTATATGAACAGAGTAAATGAAATTATTAACTCTATCAGAGGGCTAGGTGAGCAAGTCGCTGGTGCAATGGTGGTGAAGAAAATTTTAAGGTCTTTACCAGATCTCTACAACCCTAAAGTGTCTGCAATAGAATAATCAAAAGATCTGAATTCCATGAGTTTAGATGAATTGCACGGCACACTGACAGCATATGAGATGAGGATGGTGAAAGTAAAACCTACCGAAAAGGAAGTTGCATTCAAAGCCATGAAGAAACTGAAAATTAAGCAAGAAAGTAACTCAGATAATTCTGACAATGAATTGATAGCTTATCTTGTAAGGAAGTTCAAGAAGGGAAGAGAAAAATACAAGGAAAAACTTCCCTTAAAATGCTTCAACTGTGGAGGCATTGGTCATTTTGCATCGAAGTGTCCAGAGAAAGGTAAGACAGATAATTCAGATGAAGATATCCATGAAAGTAAAACCAAGAAAGGTAAGGAGAAGGTTGTGCCTAGAAAAGGCAACTATAGGGAAAAAAACTTAATTTCAAAAAGGAGCAACATCTCTTCAGAAGAAACATCAGAAGGTGAAAATTCAGATAATGAAAAATATGAGACACTTTTCATGGCATTTGGAAGCAAAAGTCAAAATAAAACAATTGAAAAATCTGATGCAGAGGAAGAGTCTGAGGGTGAATATAACCTTGAAGCTGAATTATACTCTACATTAAAAGAACTTAAGGTTGAGAGAAAGAAGAGCAAGAAATTTGAAAAACAGCTTGAAGAGCAAGATGAACTGATCAGTCAACTAAAGCTTACCATTGTGGAGACAGAGAAGATAACTGATGATATTAATGGTAGTCTTTTGTTGAAGATAGAAGAATGCAACAAATTGGAGGAACAAATTGTTATGTTGAGGACAGAGATTGAGAAGCTAAAGAAGAATGATGATCCAACTCCTACAACTCCATCAGTTACTATATTGAAGAGAAAAGACAAGGAAGTGAGCACACAGGTGATTGAGACAGACCATCCACCATCTAACAAAGGACATGATAGTATACTTGATGAGATCCTTAGCTTTCAGAGGTCACCACAACTAAAGTTTGGTCTTGATTTTGAAGGAAGTTCATCTGGAAGTGAGAAGACTAAAGGTAAGGGCACTACTGGGATTCCGGCGAGATTCGTTAGTGATAAACCAACGAACTCTAATGTTGAAAAGTTTACTAAGAAGAAAGTTGACAGAGATGGATTCACCACAGTTAGTCATCAGAAGCCCAAGAACTTTGGGAGATATTCAAGATAGGGACAGAGCTACTTTAATGGTTATTGCTATGGGTGTAATGTTTATGGGCATAGGTTGGCAGAATGCAAAAGATAGGTCAAGCCTACAAATTTCATAAGCAGGAACAAGTATGCTCCGCTTAGAGAGGAGAGTGTGGAATGCTACAGGTGTTACAGGTTAGGACACATGGCAAGGAACTGCAAAACCATACTTCCCTCACAGAGGCAGTCTAGAAGAAACCTGAAGAAGAATCCTCCAAAGAAGGAAGGTCAAAAACAGAAAGTAGATGTTGAAGAGAAAAGAAGGAAACACATCACAGTGGCAGAGAAGGCAGTTTGGGTTGAGAAAAAGAAGAAAGGGGACAGTGACAGTTCACTTATTGTTCAAACTGCTTTCCAGGCACACAGTAAACCATCACCATGGATTCTTGACAGCGGATGCTCTACTCATATGACAGGTGATAAAGATAAATTTCTGAATCTAGAACATGTTGGAAAAAGCTCGATTAGATTTGGAAATAATGATGGCGCTAGAGTTGAAGGGAAAGGAAAAATCAGATTATACAATGGACATATTTCTTCTAATAATGCTTTATATGTTAGTGAACTGAAACACAACATCTTGAGTGTCAGTCAAATATGTGATAGTGGCAATGAAGTTCTATTCACCAAAGATGGGTGTGTGATCAAGAAGACAAAGAATGGGAAGATTGTGGCACAAGGATCAAGGGCAGCTCGTAATCCCTATGCACTTTCTGAAGGTCTTGAAGAAATGTGCATGATAAGCAAGAAAGGGGTACTTTTCGATGACAACCTTGAAGCACTCAAAGACAAACCTGAAGTTATTAATCCACGAGCACAATAGATGATGATACATGTGCAGGGAGAGTAGAGGGAGCTTCCGTGCAGGGGGAGCGTCGGTACCCTTTGTACTTGTTGTCAAAGGGGGAGAAAGTGCATCACATAGTCAGGATGACTTTATGCAATGAGTTGCCAACAATTCCAAAGGGGGAGATTGTTAGTCCATTAGAGTGTGTGGAATATTGTTGTCATTGTTAGCAACGTATTTGGTCATAGTGGTATTGTGGCAGTAGCTATTGGTGGTTTGGAAGAGCTGAAATGGTCAAACAGTCACCTACACAGTTACAAGAGTGTTTTGGTCATTTGGTAGGGTTGCAAGGGTACCCGCACTTGAAAAACACCATTTAACAGTATATTAAGTCCCTATATAGTGTTTAACAAAGGAGCGAAGTAGCAGGTGAAGGTTTCATACTGTTAAAGTTGTGATTTCACAGGTTCATACAATAGCAGTGACTTTAAGGTCATTTTTGGAAGGTTTAATGGAATTTTTGGGTGAAGTGTCTTTATGAGAAATGAAGTTCGTCGAGTTATGGTTTCAACGCAATTGGTTTTGCATCATTTCAGGGTCGGATGAGAAAGTTACAGTTGTTTCCGTGTTGATGCACAAAAACGGAGCAAATCTGGAATAGGCAAAAGTTTATATACTTAGCCAAAAATTTTGGCTTATGTTTAAGTGCTATACTGTAGACAGACATTCTCCATTTTTTTGTTAAAACTCCAGAATCTCCTTGAGCATCGGATCGGTATCTTGCATCAGATTTGGTTTATTAAAAGAAAAAAAAAGAAAAAGAAAAAAAGGAGAAAATAAAAGAAATAACTAAGGTGTAGTGAAGTGTGGTGTTGGCATGACATCACCCCCATTTCTTATGAAGGAAGAGAGTGTGAAAATCTCTGACGTGTTTTTCCTTTTGTGCACGGTTTGACACGAAGAATTTCTTTATTTACGGATTTGCCACTTGTTACCAATTTTTTGAGCATTCAACTTTGGAAGGCCGTATCTTGGCCATCCGATGTCCAAATGGGATGAAATTTTTTTTGAAATTGGATAATTTTTTGAGAGGAAGCTATTGGAAGGAGTTTCAGCATCGTTTGAGCATATAAAGTCTACGATATTACTATTTTATGCTCGATGACTTCGTATTAAAGATGATTTAAGCAGTGGAGCGTATATAGACACGATTTCTATGCGTCAGAGGCTTCATGATTGTTGGATTACTCTACAAGAGGTAATCCCCAATTGTAAATCCCCATTTTGAGCTTCTAGGTTGCATGTTTAGTTAAAAAAAACCTAGTTTGATTGTAAGCCAATATTGGCCATTGTATTGGGGGATTTGGTTATATTATTTGCAATTAATTATTGTAACTCTGTCAAGTGGGGGCTTGTACAGAGATTGGGGTAGTTGCCCTCATTTGTGTTGTTGCACAAACAGAAGCAGGGATTGTAGTTCCTGGGCTGTTATTGCAGTCAAAAATTTGAGTAGCGTATTGAGCAAAATACGAAACCCTGGGTAGGGTATTGCTCCATGGACGTAGACAGTTTGGCCAAACCACGTAAATTTGGTGTCTTGTCTACTTTACTTTCCATTGCATATGTTGGAGTGTGTTTGATTTGTAGAGTGGGGTGCACTGTTTGGTAGACCTGGCCACACAGTGGTTGCGAGGTGGACGTGCATGTTTGTTGTGAAATTGGTAATTATGGGATTGTCCCGGCCAATCAGGTTTGCTTGAAGTCTTCTGTATCGACGTCAACACAAGGTTGGAATTTAAGGATTATTTTTTATGAACGCTGATTCACCCCCCCCCTCTCAGTGTCAACCTGGGATCAACACAACCAATCCTCCTCAAGTTCATCCCCATGCTTATAATTCCCATCGCACACAGTCCTCATCTCGTAATTTGTTCCTCGAGTTAGACCATTTGAGAAACCTGCTCAGGGAATCAACTGAAAGGAAATCACAACAGTAGGATGAGTTGGAGTATTAGAAGAATCCAAAAGTTTGGGAATTTTGAAAAGGAACCTGAATCAAAGAGGAATAAAATCAACAATCTTGTTCTGCATGTTTGTTTGCAAGATTTTGAAGATCAAAGTCTTTCTAAGCAAGTGGCATCTCTATTGTTGCTCTTGCAAAGGCTTCAGCCACTACCACAGTTTGAGGATATGCCATCCCTCTCTCCCCTCCCCTTCTCTCCTGAGCCTCCTCCCTCTTCTCATTCTCAACCTCCCCTTTCCCCCTCACCTTAACCAACTCTCTCCCGCTCACTCTCCATCTCCCTTTGTCATTCATTGTTCATAGGAGTATTGTATGCTTCTCCGCCTTCCCCACCAATTCCTACGGTCTACCATTACCAAGTTCTGCTATTAATAATTTTCTATATTTTACCCCTTTGAATATGGTTTTTCAACAAGATTCAATAAGGAATGAATTTACAAATCATTTCCCCACCTTTCAATACAATAATTTATGAGGGTAAAAAACATAAGATAGTGAAGCGAGTTGATTCACTCTTCATAATGACGTATAGAAAGACCCTAGAAATTATATTAGAAATATTGACGGGCTGAGTCATGCCACTTGACGCTCTCCTTACTGTAGATGCTCCCTATGATGCAACTGAAAGTATTGAGAATCGCTTCCAAGATAAAACAACCCACTGGTTCTCCCAGTGACCGTGCACTCGATTACTAGATTTCTAATAGTACTACAAGGTTGTGCTCAAACTAAAAAGAAAGCACTTACAAGTATGGGTTTGTAAAAATAATAAACAAAGAAGAATAAAGTTGCAACACATACATACAAATGGCTCAAGAGGGACTTGATACTCAGAAAGCTAGAGGCCCCCTCTATTTATGCAAATAGAAAGACATTAAGAGGAGATATTAAGGATCTCCCAAAACTGAATAAATAATGTCTTAAGAAGTTTTCATGAAGAGCCCCAAAACTAAATAAAGTTTTTTCTTTGAACTCGAATATTATCTAGGACCCGGGGAATTCCTAAAAATTTTATTAATGATCAGTGGAATAATAAAAAATACAAGGAGGGGGGGGGGGACATACCCGCCTTACCCCTACCCCAAAAAGAGAAACTCTCATACATTCACAATCAAGAGGACCCAATAGAAGGAACCCTTACAATGAAAGAAAATTCTATTTTCTAAGAAGCGGAAGACCCACAATGTCTTCCCGAACAATACGGCACATAGCCATCGGAAGATCCTCTCCAGCCCGAAATAAAATGTTTGAAGCAGAGTCACAGGCATGATTTGCTAACCAATCTGCCGCCCTATTACTTTCTCAATAGGAGAAAGAGATGAGCGGATGCAGGGACAGAGACGAAGCACCTCCTGAAACCAATACCAGAAGGACCAGATATTGCAAGACTTTCGGGTAATGAAGGAAATAGTCGTCGAAGAGTCTGAATTAATATGAAAGCATGACAAGCCTAGCACCGCACACAACCTCAAACCATCTGCAAGCGCTCTTAGTTCAACCACCGCATTCGTGCAATCACCATAAAAGTTGGAAAAAGCAACCATCACACTACCATCACTGGACCTTATGATTCCGCCCCCACCCCCAAGCCTGGGTTTCCCTTACAAGCACCATCCACGTTGAGCTTTACTGAGTTAAAAGGCAGACACCAATAAATTGGCATGGGTGGTTTTTGTTTAATAGCAGAGGGCACCAACTCAAAAAAGGAAAGGATGAGCTGCTCTCTAGGGGGCACTTTCTTACATTTTATTGAGTAAGGAAGTTCTTTGACCCAATTTTTCAAGGTCGTGGCAGCTGTGCGACGGCTCTCCCCATGTCTTCTATTATTCCTTTCACGCCAAAGCTCCCCAGTAATGATAGAAGGAATTAAGCCAGTAATATAATGACATAGCCCCTTGACTGCGGCATGGCTATGCCAAAATAAAATTTTGCTCCTAACCTCCTGAGTTGAAATTTATTCCACATCAGAGAAGAAAGTCCATACCTTGGCTACTGTTACACCAAAAACTAAACAATGGGTATCCGAATCTCTTTTTAGGTACCCACAACAAACACATCTAGAAGCTAACGGAATACCAATGGACATTAAAGAGTCGCCAGTAAGAATCTTACCATTAAGCAGTTGCCACGAGAAGAATGCCATTTTGGGGGGGGTAAAGATTGATTCCAAATCCATTGTGCATACGACACTGTAGGGGAGACTAGTCTAACTTTATTCCAAGCCGACTTCGACGAGAACAAACCATCACTTGTAGGGGTCCAAACCAATCTATCTAGTTTGTTTGAGAGGGAAAAATTACCTTGAAAAATATTTTCACGCACCTCTGGAAAATCAATTTGGCCTAAAACCGCCTGGTCCCAAAGCCCTTCATTGTTGAGGACGTCCCTAACCCGGATGGAGAGGTCCACTTGAAGAGCCACCATCAACAAAGTCAATAAGAGGGCCCCTCCCAGTCCAGTTGTGCAGCCAAAAATTTATATTGCCAACACCAATCAGCCACTTGGCTCTAGCAAGCACGAACTCCTTTAGATCCAAGGCCTATCTCCATGATTTCGAACCAACAGTGCTCCTACCTGCCAACACAATGTTCTCATTCTTTAAAAATTTAGCTCTAAAGAAGGAGGACCAAAGAGATTGTGAAGAAATGATGCGCCACATACCCTTCAACCTCAGAGAGAGGTCAACCTCCTCAATTAGCCTAATTCCAAGGCCACCTTCCTTCAGAGGTTTACAGACTTTTTGCCATCTCACCCAGACACTTGCCCCAATCTGAATGCCCCCATAGAAAATCAACATATATACTGTAAACCTTCACCATGACTGATTTGGGGAAATCCAGAGTAGAGAGAGCATGGATTGACAGCAATACTACTCTATCTCCAGCAAATAAGAGCTTCCCCTTCCAGCCCACCACCTTATGTCTGATTTTATCCAACATATCATAAAAAAAAACTAACTTTGAATCTATCTGTATACAGAGGCGCCCCCAAATATGTAATCAGCAAGGTTTTCCTCACAAAACCTATAGTAGTCCCCACCAACAGCGTCCTAGCCTTTGAAGTCTTGTTGCTCATCACATAGCAACTTTTTTGTCTATTAACAAGTTGACCCGAAAAAGCTTCATATCTATTAAAAATGCCCAAAATTTGCTTCAAGGAGATTTTCAACCCTTTAGTAAAAATAGGGATGTAAACGGATCGAATTCGGTCAGATAGTGGCATTATCATATTCGTATCCGATTATATTCGGACGGATTCGGATAATATCCTATCGATTTTCAGATGGATTCGGATAATTTCCGGATAGTGATTTTTTGAATTTAGATTCTCCTAAATGGATATGAACACGGATCGAATAAGAATTTTTGACTATCCGTTGACATCTTTACCGTTTTTATGATGAGGGGTAGAGTTGAGACTTGAGAGTTCAACAACTTTCCTTTCTTTTACTCTTCTTAGTCTTTGATTTTCTTACATTTTTTTACTTTTGATTTTATCTTGTATTTATTTTAATAGATATGTGATTCCATGTATCACATTGAATAAAACAATATATATAAACCAACACCAAATCTAGAAAAAGAACCACATTAGCTTAACTTATAAATTTATAAAAATAAGATAACAAAATCCAATAAGGTAACTTAAAAGGATAGACAAACATAGAGGTATATTTCAAATATTTTATTATCGTCGGATTGCTAAACGAATCGGACAATAATAGGTTGGATAGGGGAATTATCATATTCGTATCCGATTAGTTTCGGACGGATTCAGATTCTCCTAAACGGATACGAACACGGATCAAATATGGATTTTCGAATATCCGTTTACATCCCTAAGTAAAAATGATAGTATCGTCCGCAAATAAACTATGAGAAATACCTGGGCATCCTCTTAGAAGCTAATAGTAGGCAACTCTGCCTTTAACCCTCTGCTAAGCACTTCTTCCACTAAAATAAATAAAGGAGATAAAAGGGTCTCCTTGGTGCATGCCCCTGGACGACTTGAAAAAATCGGACGGACCTCCGTCCAAAACCACAGAAAACCAACACTTTTCAACTATTTTCTTGATTAAATCAATCCAAGGCTGAGCGAACCCGAATTTGGACAGCACCACATATAACTCCCACTCCAACTGGCCATAAGCTTTAGCCATATCAAGCTTTAAAATGACATTACCACCCCTGGTCTTCCTACTGAGATCTTGCGCCACCTCTTGCACTAGGGCAATATTATCATGAATACATCTACCTTCAACAAAAGCACCATGCTCTTCCAATATCAACCTCAGCAGAAACAATGTCAATCTCGAAGAGATAATTTTTGCCAAAATTTTATAAGAGAAATTACAAAGACTAAAAGTGAATAAAGTGTTATGAAATTATTTGTATTTAAAACTCTTTTGAATCTTCCCTTCTTTTAGACATTTATTTAAGGAAGCAAGTTCTCAGTGGGGGTGTCTGTACCACCTATGCCCAGACATAGAGGGGGCACAATGACTGACCTGCCCCAATGATATCAATGCGCATACTCTCACTGGCCCCGCGTACTCAGGGGCCACACTCCCTCACACAGAACACCTCTCTTTAATTAACTAGGGGAGAGCTTTCTACCTGAGCTGGCTCAGGGGCCAATGAGAGCATTAATAATTTCATGGGCCTGTGTCTGGGTGAAGAAGCCACGCTTCCAGTCATACAAAGATAGCAGTCACGAGGCAAGCACAAGGGCACTGCCCCTGGCAAGTATTGAGTTACGCTATCCGATGCTGATTTTTCTATGCTTCCCCGCGTCCCCCAACGAATCCACGACACAATTTCAGTGATTGGAGAAAGTTGGGGAGAGAGGGTGTGCCATGAGCCTTGACGCCATGACCATGAGTGCTGTATACGGTAGACTAGTTGACAGTCAATTTCTGCAATTTTGCCACGCTTCTCCTCCCCGAACCCTTCTTCCAAAATTCCCATTTGTTCTTCGAACAGTACATTCGTCTCCTCTCTTTAGTCCCTGCTTTCCTATAAACATTCACCGGACAAATCTCAGCCTTTCCTGTCGTTCATTTAGACCTGTAAAAGCAGCGATGGCTTCTACACCTTCATCAGAGACAGAGACTAGACCTTTCTGTGTGCTCTTTGTCTGCCTCGGCAACATCTGCAGAAGCCCCGCTGCTGAAGCCGTCTTCAGGGAGATTGTCAAGAGAAGAGGGCTTGAATCAAAGTTTAAAATCGACTCTGCCGGCACTATTGACTATCATGAGGTATTTCTTCAGATATATCTTCATCGGCACTTTTAAGGATTTAGATTTCTTAGTCAAGGAGTAGAAGAACTGAAAAAAAAATGGGTATTTGGACAGGGTAACCAAGCTGACCCACGGATGAGGGCCGCTTCCAAACAGCGTGGGATCGTGGTAACTTCCATTTCGAGGCCAATACGAATATCTGATTTCAGAGATTTTGATCTCATTCTCGCTATGGACAAGCAAAACAGAGGTAAAATTTAAGGGATAATCATAATGTAATAGGTTTTGTTTGGTTCGAATTCTTATGCTTTTCTAGAGTAATTTTTCTCCGAAGGATTTTCTTCGTTTCTTACATGTGATTCTTGCCCCCGCAATAGCAAGGAAATTGGTTCTTAGGACTGAAACGTGAAAGTTTTATAGTAAAAATAAATTGAAATGGGTGGGGATAGTTCATAGCTCCCCATAATCAATCCATAGAAGAGATGGCAAACAAGCCTTTCAAGGGCCAAACTACAACTCCTCGTACCCTTTCCGAATTGATTGGTTTTTCTTTGTTATTTTTATGCTTTAGGATGATTTTGATCGATTCTGTTGTCTCTTTAGATGACATATTCGAGGCTTTTAATAGGTGGAGATTCAAGGAGACACTCCCATTTGAAGCCCATAAGAAGGTCTGTACGCTGTTTATTTCCGGAATGTGTTTCTCTGAAATGAATTATATCAGCTAGATATTGGAACTTTTACTGATTCTGTGTACGGTTCTGCAGGTTAGGCTAATGTGCTCTTATTGTAAGAATCACGACGAAACTGAAGTTCCAGACCCTTACTATGGGGGCCCGCAAGGTTTTGAGAAGGTAAGCTAGCAACTCTTCTTTAGCATTTGATCTGCAATGGACCTCTAATACCTAAGACAACTTTGATTTAAGATTTTTCTTCTTCTAAAACATTGATATGAGCTGCTAATGTACCCTACACAACTTATGGATCTCTATAGTAGCCATATTAGATCATATTTATCTGTTGGTTGCTCGTTGGAATAAATAAGATTGGATTAGACAAGACTGAGCAGCATGATACATCAGAAAAAGGAGGGCATGTGGGTTATGGAGCTGAGCTTTGCGTTGATTGATCAATGTCAGATAGGATTTTGTTTGCATTTTGGTTTTTTATGCCTGCCTGAATGTTGTGTTGGTCTTTCATGGGCCGTGCCTTTCCACTCTTGCCCAGGTTGTGCAGTTGCTTGAGATTTGATGTTTCAGGCCCCTGCAAAATGAGGCTTGCCTTTAATTCTTTGAAACTTCAATGAATCTTAAGTTCTTTTCCAATTAGAACAAAAGAAAAGATAATAGTTGAAATTAATGGCTGGTTTCCATAGGCCTTCTATATGCAAAACAACTTGGCAAAATGACATGGTTCACTATTTGCACTGCTTCTATAATTGGCAGTGCAGTAGTAGTTTTGCCTGTCTTCACCAGTTCACCGTTTTACCTTGGTAAAATCAGTTCCCAACCCTTGATGTCCTACAATCTAGGGGGTTGCAGAAGCAGGTTTCTTCATGTTTAGTTGTAAATTCTAGAGACTGGATTTCTGTTAGAGCATATATAGGTTGAAAAATAGTCATCTTTCACTAATTATGCATCTAAAAGATGATGGTGTATAAATCTCAAAATTTGTTTTAAAAGTTGAGCTAAATTTGTACATAAATAAATTGTGAAGTTGGCTCCATGATTGCTAATGGTTTTAAAGGTGGAATTGGGAAACAGAATGGAATCATATGAAAGCAGTATAAGCTCAACAAGTTTCTTCTATGTGAATATCTTGTAGAATAAATCTTATGAAAGGACCAAAGTTTGATGCTGATTTAGGTTACAAGGACAATAATTTGGTTTTTGGTGCTAAAATAATATAAGTTCCTTCATGCATAGACATTAATGAATTGCAACTTCGCTATTGATCTCTAAATTTTCTTTTCTTTCCAAATGCATAATCTTCTTTCATTCTTTTTGCGGGCCTTGGTGCAACGGTGAGGTTGCTGCATTGTGACCAAGTGGTCACGGGTTCGAGTCTAGAAGCAGCCTCTCTGCGAAAGCAGGGGTAAGGCTGTGTACATTATGCCCCTCCCCAGACCCCGTAGTAGCGGGAGTTTCGTGCACTGGGTACGCCCTTTTTATTTCCAACTAATCGTCTTCTAGATTTTCATTCTTTTTACTCATGACCTACATTACTTTTCATACTTTGATACATTCTTATATGTAATCCCTTTTTATGGCAGGTTTTAGATTTACTTGAAGATGCTTGTGAATCATTACTGGACAACATCCTGAATGAGAACAGCCATATTTTGGATTCATAGGTCATGTGATCAAAGCTTCTGTGTTTTGGAATGATTTGGAGTTATTAATATAATCCTGTGGGGTAATAATTGGAAAATTTTGTCTTTTAGGTTTGAAAATTCACTTCCCTTCCCTTTAATTTCCCTTGCAACCAAACGGAGCCTCAGTGAATTCTCAAAACCTCTTTTTTGTAGAGAAAGTATTTGTATAGGAACTGTGTAAAAGTTTAAAACAATTTGTATCAGACTAAAATCCAGAAATTGTCTTATCAATTTTTTGGAAAATAATTTCCTTTTAAATTTTTTGAATATTTTCTAAAAAAAGTAGTGGCATTTGGATCCATGATACAATTGCCATCCATGGAGGATGTGTACCCCTATTTAAATAGTTTCCTGGTTATGTACAATCGAAAACAGAACAAATAAATAAAAGTTTATACCTAAAACTTGATTCTCCAAAAACTTTATCTGGTTCAAACAAGTAGAGTTTTAAAAGAAAATATTTTACTGGAAATGTCCTAAATGTAAAAGGATTTTGTATGAATCTAAGACTGAAAAATTGTTTTTCTAAATGTAATACATAATATGAAAATAATTTTTAATTTAATCTTTTGGATGTTGAGTAGAGAAAAAAGGTGGTATTTAGGTCAATGATACACTTGCCATCCATGGATAACATGGACATTGATAACATCAACTCCATCATATGGTTAATTCATTTCTAACTCAACAGTTATAAAAATTTATTCTTCTCATTCATAATTAAAAAATTATTAAGGAAAAAAAAATACAAACTTTGTTTAAAAGTGTATTTTTCAGGATTTTTTTCTTCCTTTTAAAACAGACAAGTCTAAGTTTATTAAATATTTGGAAGAAAATATGCCAAAGGGACCATACACAGAAATCTTTGTTCTCAATGGAAATGAAAACCTTCAAGAGATAATAAGATACTCCCAGATCAGAACTCCCTTGAACCCAACCCAAAACCCTTGAAATTCCCAAATTGGTAACAAATGAGGAAATTGGTACAAAATCCATTGCTAATTTGTGCTGATATATATTTTTGTGGTCCTTAACAGTTCGAGCTTTTAGTATAATTAGTTGAAACATAGTATCAGAGACGAAAGGTCGGGTGTTTGATCCCTAGTAAGTGCGATGTGATATACGTTGTAATGCCTCCTTGACCGTGCAGAGATGTGTCTGCATGTGCAGGTGGATGTTAGTTTTTGTTTTTTTTTTTTTGATGAAACCAAAGAAATATATTAACTAAAAAACTTGGTAGAACACCGATTGTTTCTCTTGCGCACAGGACGCAAGGTTTAGAGCTATAGCTAAACATAAGTCATCTTTAAACATAGAGTAGGTAGTGTCTAACGTCCTATTACTTATATACATTAAGTCTTTAATATAGAGATATGGCCAAGTATTGTTAGTAGGAGATGGAAGGGCATTGGCAACAAGTTGATTAAAGCACCAAATCTCCTTAATCTGCAATCCTAAGTAAGCTGCGTGGTCTAGCCCAGTCCTGATGCTGTACAATTCTGACTCCCAGACTGAAGAGGATACAATATTTCCTGCAACTAAAAACAAAAACCGTCCATCCAACAAAAAAAGGTACGACCAGCCTCCCAGTCTTACTCCTGGAGTCTAGATTCTTGCACACATTAAAATGGGATATTTAAATTGCGACACAGATAACCCAGGAACCCGATTATAAGTAACGTTTGGCAGCTTCAATACATCATTGGAAGATAAGGAGGGGCGATGTAAATTTAAATCAGCAATCCATCGTTCTACTTGTTTAATTACCCATAATGCATTCGGTTTTTCAAGTCAAAACAAAACTCTGTTCCTAACTGACCAAATAAAATAGCAGATAACGATAAACACCTCAAAAAACCAAGTTTTTTTTTTTTTTTTTGGATAAATCAAAAAACCAAGTTGAAGAGGCTTTATTTAACAATTTTGAACCGAAAAATTTAAAGCAAAAGTCATTTAGGGAATCGTAAACCAGAGATTCAGTACGAAGACCTAGAGGTCCAACCACCCAGATATGTTTGACCCAATCGCACAAAAGAAATAGATGCCAGTAGGATTCAATACAATTTCCACAGAAGGCACAGGAAGAATCGATTTGGCGCCATTTGGATATTGAAGCCTTGACCGGTAATCCTGCATGTAGGACACGCCAGAAGAAAATTTTAAATTTTGGATGAATCTTGAGCTTCCAAAAGAAATTCCACCAAGAGGAAAAACACAGATTAGCGGCTGATGGGTATGACAGAAGAAAGTTAGCAGCAAGTTTAGTACTAAAGATGCCATTTTTTGCTAAGGTAAACCACCATCTATCATCAGAATTATTTAAGCTGAAACCAAAAACCAAAGAGTGCATGCTCACAGGAATCTGAGATTTAACAGAATTAAGGGTAAACTGGTCCTCCAAATTAACTTGGGAGATGGTGGTTCTTTTGTCCTCAATGGAGAGATACGAGGAAGTGTAATTGATAAGTCTTAGAGGAAACAAATAATTCCACTTATCAGTCCAGAAGAAAGTGGAAGCATCGTTCCCTACCTTCCTTAAAACCATTTTTTCAAGAGTGGGGATAATATGAGATATACTGTTCCAGATTGTGGATCCTTTTTTCGACCGAGTAGTTGGGTCAAAGAAAGATGTCTTCGGAAAGTATCTGGCTTTGAGGACTCTGGCCCAGAGAGATTGTGGTTCAGTTATCACTCGCCAACCAAGTTTTAACAAAAGAGCCTTATCATGGTTTTCAGCCTTTCTACATCCAAGACCTCCCAGAGATTTTGGCCGACACCCACGCAATCAGCGTGGAGTTCCTGTTATCCTCCTTATTCCCAAGCCAGAACCTAAGACAAACAGAATCAATATCCCTGCATATTTGCCGAGGAATCAAAAAACAGTTCATTAAAAACGCTAGTGTAGAGGTCAAAACCGATTGGATTAAAACCCTTCAACCAGCCTAAGACAACAGCTTAGACTTCCAAACCGACAGTTTCTTTTTCATTCTGTCCACCACACCCCCAAACTCCTTGACTTTAGACCTGCAAGGGAAAAGGTTAGTCCATAAATACTTCGAACCTTTACTCATTTCCTTAATTCCAAGAAGGTTAGAATGTTACGATCCTTAACAATTCAAACTTTTGGGATAAATTGTAAAATCCACAATACTCTCTTGTTTTGTTTGGAGAGAGAGTGATGAGCAAAGGTAATTGAGAACTAGGACCCTTATTTCACCAAATGGATCAAGAACCCTTAAACTTGACAAGGGGGTGTACAGAAATCCGAAGTCAGAAGTGTTCTCGAAGGGGTGCAGCAAGCAAGACTATTAGGGCTCACTTCTGTCGTCATCTTGACTGATTGCGAAGACATAATCAGGTTTTTAAAGTTGGGTAAAGATCATTGGCTGAGGGAGATTTTCTCTGTTTTTTTTTGTTGGACATTCGTGTTATGATGGATCTTTTTATCTCATGTGATATTGAGAAGAACAAAAGAATGGTTCATTTTGCGGATCAGGTAACTAGGGCTGCTAGAACTGCATCTCTTACCAACAATGCTTATTCTGATTTTCCCTTTTTATTGCTCAAATGAATTTAGCTTTTCCATCCAAAAACAATGGCTCAAAAACCTACCCACTCCTGCTATAATGAATTTAGTTTTTTCTATCCAAAAAAATGGCTCAAGAACCTACCCATACCAAGGTAATCCCAAACGATCCCCATCTTTGCAAAGAGGTCTTTTCCAGGATCACTACAGTAGTTTATTTTCAGGGTCGGAAGGAAAGATGTCTTTTTCAGGATCACAACAGTAGTCTATTTTCAGGGTCTCAAGGAAAGCTTTGAATTCACTGAGTTGACGAGGCAATGATCCTCTCTTTGATGTTTCCTAAATCCAAAACCGCAACATCGAAGTCAAGTTTTTGAATTTGATCACACAGTCATCTTTACAGTTATTGAGCAACATTGACTATAATAAATTCCCTAGGATTCTGTCAATTTTGTTTAAGGTCTCAAACAGATGGTTCACGAGGTTTGAAAGGAAGACTTCATCAAACTGATTCAATACACAGATACTTCCTCTTATACCAATTTTTTTTATTTACACTTTCCCACTACAAGGTCCCAAGAGCCTAGACAGGCAATCCTAGCTGTTTGTGGGCTGATGATCCGACTTCTCACCCAGCAAAATACTTAGTAGGTTAACACCTTCACCATTTCACAGGAATTCTTGGAGATCCAACAGTTTGAACAAATATTTGAGAAGGGGAAAAAATTGATTATATTTTACAAGAGGGTCGCTATTTCCAGTATATCTTAATACAAACAGGGTGCTCCTGGAGTATGTCTATTCGATAAATCAACACAATAAATTCACTATAATATAGAATTGAAATGAGCACCCATGAAACTAGGATCAGGCATCTCTATTTTTCATTTTGAATTTTCCCCCTCTTCCAGGAAAAGGGTGGAAGAGAAGCGAAATGTATAATGTAGCTCAAATAAGTATGAAAAACCAATGAACAGCCAACCTATGGGTCAAGCACAGATGATGCATTCCATGTGCTTTGCAGTCCTGGTCAGCTGTTTCCTGTCAACAACAATCTCTTCTCGCACAGTTCTTTACTCGGTGACAAAAACTCATACAAGATAGCTCTTTTCCACTCCTTTCCGACCACGATTTCTTCTTGGATTTGCACCAATCATGCAGGAGAAGGCATTGACAAGTTGTTCATCCTCTATATTTATTAGAATATTTGCTGCATACGGGTCAGCAAGGAGGAGCTTTGCCACAAGATATCCTGCAATTGACCATGTCTGCAAAAGGTGTGCCTGTTTCCCAATGAATCTTGCGCCTTTCGTGTCATAATATTCAGGCCACTTGTCCCTTGATATCCGCCTCTCTGCAGTCTCAACAGCTTTTGCAGCTATCTCTGATCTATTCATCTTTATACACGCCACTGTGAGCTGCAACAGGTTTCTCAAATATGTTAGTTCATTAAATAACTTCCTACCTACAAACACAACATAATGTCATGAGAAAGAGAAAAAGAGAGGAGAATATCCAGGGGCTTCTGCATGTAGAACTGAGAACACACTATAATAGCCAGCATGTACAATGTATGACCAGTACACGCTGGCAGATCAACTTGCCAAGGACTTAATTTTCCACACTGAAATATAGCAAGCTTCCATAACAAAACAATAAAATCAGTCCTAGTTCTAAGATGTTTAGTATGTTTGTTATCCATGGAGCAAATGTACTCAGCGGTCCTGCAACTTAGACTGGTCCATTGTAGTGCCAATAAAAATCATATAATTCATATTTGTAACTCACAGGTAACACAAAAAAAATTCATCTGATTGATCTCTGAAAGGTCCTATAATTGTCTACTGCAGTAAAAGTTGTATTTTCACAAAAAACGTAAGCTGATGTTCTAGATGAATTTAGGGAGAACCGACGAGATAATACTGTAGTAGTTTCCCAAAGCTTCTACAGTTTTGTACATGGTAGGTCATCTATTAAAGTTTGACAAACAAGGGAATTGAGAAAAGGAAGCAAACCTGCCATAGCAAAGTTGGCCATGAACCTGCATTGTGGTAGGACCAAGGCCTGCATTTTAAGCAATAAAATGGGGATAAGAACATGCCAGATTCATGGGGATAGTATGCATATTACAACCATCAAGCAAAAGTTTTACGTGTTTTTGGGGTCACTGCCTGTGATAATCCGCCATTCCTGACCTTCAAGAGCTGGATAACATATCTTAAATGGCATATCTGCCACCAAATCTGCCCATTTGGCTTCAATCAGATCTAATATGGCATGTGATTGATCCACTGTTGTAAGACTGCTAACAATAGACCACAAATTTCCAAGAGAGAAAAAACGGAAATCCATGTGAGCGGGCTGCAGATTTCCAATTAAATAGCCTCCTTTCTTGGGCATCCATTCTACTAGCCACGGAGGAATCTGATCAGGGTAGATGTTGAACTTGTTGATGGCATCATATGAGTACTCTTCTGTTTTGTAGCGATAGATTTCATTGAGTTTCCTCATGTCAACCCAATAATACTCCCTTATATGGAACGATAATGCCACCAGACGATTATTCATCGCTCGTACAAGGTCAGCTGACCCATCCTCTGGAGCAAGCATCTCACGTGCACAAAGTAGTGCTGAATAAAATAGTGACTGCAACAGCATACAATGTCGTTCACAATATTAAACTAGTTCTCAAATGTGCAACCAGGATACTATAGTTTTAGTAATAAAGATAAGTGTCCAAATCATCATATTTATATAGACATGTTTCAAAAAGCTCACCACTTGCGTCAGGCAGATTTTTGCATAGTCTAATGGATGTCAAGAGAAATCGTTAGATTCCCTCCCCCTCTTCAGGACATTGGATGGGAATAGTCTATCTTTTTCTTTCTTGACCTTTTATTGTTTTGAAATAACATTCACATTCAACTATGATTTATCATACTTAACATATCCACTACTTTATGCAACTCCCCACCCTTGCAAAAGGAAAAGAAAAGAAACTAAATAGTTCCCTAGTCTTTTTGTAAGAGTACGAAACAAAACTTGCACTATAAACTTGTCAACTAACAACTAGACAACTGAGCAAAGGCTAATTCACTACCTAGTATAAATTGGCTGAATTTACCTTAAAACAGTTGATAGCATCTTAGCTTGTCGAGACAATTGTCTCAGACAACTTGGTAACACTTAATATGTGAAATTAGCTTCTTCCCCCACCCCCTAAAACCCAACATGTAAACCCCCAAGTGAAGGTGGGATCCGATCCCAAGACCTGGCAATAACCTACCAGTTCTCAACAGCTGCACTAGCTAATTCTGAAATTAGCTTAAGTAGATGGCTAGGTTATAATACGAACATGTCTTACACATAAATAATTCCATGCATTCGAATTTTCATCTGTACCAAAATATATATATATATATATATATATATAGATATATATGTAATATGAGTAATATTAGGGAATAGAGGGAGATTTCTTTCCCACAAAGTGAAACTTTCTTGTTAAATGGATGGATTACATGGAATAGAGGGAGATTTCTTTCCCACAAAGTGAAACTTTCTTGTTAAATGGATGGATTACATGGAATACTCAATGCCAAACGAGGGAAATGATTCAGATGGTTGTGGATGAACCCTAAAAAGTAAAGAATGTATCTACCTGAATTTCCAGAGGGTGGCCATGAATTCCCATGCGGCGGTCTATCATGCAAGAACCATCTGTCACTAGCAATGTTGGAAACATATCAAAACCATCCGCAAGACAAAGCCTCAAAATCATCTTAATTCCAGTTTGCACGTCAACTCTCTCTTGTACTGAAAGATCTCCAGAGCATTTTCCATATGCTCGTAAAAGTATAATCCACCATAGTCCTGAAATAAATTTGTGCAACATAATTTAGTGCAGACAGAGAGGCAAGGAAATATTGTTACTTAGAGAAACCTTCTCCAAAACAAGTAATGAAAATTCAAATGATACTTGTTAAGTAATATAGGAGTCGTGGGGTTGGGTTGTATTACGCACGGTAATTAGCCCCCTATCATGAGAGAGTCCTATTCTTAGTTAGTCTTGTTAGTTGTAAGTTGTAACTAGTTAGGTTACTTTCCTTGCCTAGTACTTTATATGTTTCAGTTTCCTAGTCTGATTTATACCTTATTATAAATAAAGGACACTACCAGCGATGGAACACACTCTTATTCTATCGCTGGGTTTAGACACTGCTCTTTCTCCATCGTCTCTCTCTCTCTCTTGGTTTGCTTTTTCTTCTCCACAGGTTCTGGTGTTAAGGTTTTGTCACAAGGTATCAGAGCCATGAAGAAGAAGAAGAAAAAATTATATAAAACCCTAGTTGAAGAAGATCTAGGGTTTCTTCTGTTTCAATTAAAAAAAAATCATACATGCTTAAGGTTTTCGAAGGTTGAGTCAATCGATCCCTCTTGTTTGCTTATTCTCGTATTTGCAGAAGTGTGCTTGAGGCCTGCAAATCCGCCAATCCCTAGCCAGCGATTGTCTGTTCTTCTTCGAGTCTGGTCTTCAAGTCCGCCAATGGTATCTTTATTTTCGTCTTATGCGATAATCAACAGCAACATCATTGTTATTGCTACTGCCACTGGTATCTGTTGATATTGTTTGAAGGTCTTGCTGCGATTGAGTGAATCTTGTTCTTCATCGCTGTCCGTAGTCAAAATCATTTGCTGAGGTTTGTTGACTATTTGATGGTATCGATTCGACTCCGCTGATTAGTTATGGTCTGGTGCTTCGTAGAGTCTAGAGGTTGAAGACGAGATTCCTGCCTCTGGTCATTGCCCCTGATTTCCATTGTGCGACTGCCAAAGGAAGAAGACAACCCAGCCTGTGGTTACTGCCTCCATAGTTGTCAAAGCGTCGCCTAGCCTGGCCACCTCCTAGGCGACAAGGCTTTTTTTTGGGACCTAGGTGTTCTACTCCCTTATTGTATTGAAAGCCTTGGTATTTTGTTATATTACATAAGATTAAATGCCTTTACAAATGTTTTGATTGGGTTTGTGTAGAATGTTTATATACCGTGTGAGCATGGGATTGCATCTGTATTAAAAAAAAAAAAAAAAAACCAAACAAAAGAAAGAAAGAAAAAGAGAAGAATATTTCATCTTGGGACGAAGGAACCAATGTTGGAACCCTTCTCTACTACTTGCTTCCTTGGTTAGTTGGTTGTTTTACCTAAATTATTTGGCTTTAATATAATGGTGAAAATTATTAAAAAAAAAAAAAAGAAATAAGGAAGGAAAAGAGAAAACAGAGTACAGCAGGTGGGTGATATTCATCCAATTGTGCACGTGTCCTTTTCCAACCGGCAGTCTCAAGAATGTCTCCATGTGTCGTGCGACTCCTCGTCTCCTTTGCTCCACTACCCTTATGATCTGTGTGTGTTTTGACAAAAACAATTTTATATATATATATATATATATATATAGAACTTGTTTATCCTTACGTTACAAACTTACAGTACAACAAAGAGGACTTTAAAGGTTGGCAGTTGTGTCCATGAACTCTGCCACATGATTTATGTCCCTTTGGATTTGAAAAGTGGGAACAAAACTGTATCCATGTTTTAAAATTGTTCATGCACGCTTAGGTCGCCTAGGCGCTGCCTTATCGCATAGGCGCTTAGGAAGGCCCTCCAACGCCTTGAGTCGCCTAGCGCTTTGACAACTATGATTGCTTCAATTTCCGCCGGATTTTCAGGTTGAAGTCGATGGAAGTATTAGGTTGTGGTTCTCGAAAGGAATCTTTCTGGTTGTGTAACTGTCAAGAGGAAGACGGTCACATATTTTTCACTGGTTGCATCTTTTGAGGGATAAAGACATTTGTATTAAATTTGGCATACCTGGTATTTTCTTGACTAGTGAGGGGGAGGTTGGAAACTATTATTGGGATTTTATTTGCTACCGTGAGAGGGTGCCTGAGATTATTGGAGATTATTTGTGACCACTCTTGATGATGTTGATTATCATATGATGGTTGAATATTATTTATTGAACCTATGCATTATTTGTTCATGTGTAATGCTACACATGAGGGAGAGATTGGAGATTATCATTATTACCTGCTCAAGTTATCAGTTAAAGATTTATTTTTGTTCATGTCATTTATCATCAATTGAAGATCATTATTATTTATTTGGTCGTGTCCTCGGCAACAATTTTATTTATGAAAATGATATTCAGCAACAAAGCATATTTATTTGGTCTACAACAACCTGATGCTATCTAGTCCCCAGCAACCTGATGTTGAGTTAATTGGTCTACAACAACCTTATGTTGTCTGGTTCACAACAACCAGATGTTGTTTGGTCCCCAACAACCTGATGTTGCTACTTGGTTCGCAGTAACCTATATTGCATATTTATCAGTGGAATTTAACTCGAGACCTATATTTGGGGCTCAAGAATGAGTCTGATCTTTATTAATCAGACCTTTAATTATGTGATCTTTGCTAATCACATCATTGTTTCCCTGTTAATTCGAGTGCCTTCCTTAAGAAGGACTTATGTGTAGCTGTTGGATGCTCTACACTTTTATCTCTTTGGGAAGATTACTACCTATTATGTGCCGCTTATGATGTAGCTGTTGGATGCTACATTTTTATCTATCTTTGAGGAGATTACTACATACTACCAGCCTTCTTTGAGAAGTACCTTTGATATTACTGTTGCTGATTGAATTTATTTGACACAAAGATTATTATCTACTGATGTTGCTGATGATTGGTGTGCGTGAGCTGATATTGCTATATGAATGAAGTTTTATCCATGCTCACTAGTGTCTACAACTGCTATTCAAGAGTGGTGTTACTTTTAATTTCTGTTATTGTTGTTCCAAGCTAGAGCCTCTGATATTTATACTCTAGATTGAGGGGGAGTGTTGAGTTATATAGGAGTCATAGTTATCAAGGCGGCAAGGCGACCATGGCATTGGAGAGGGCTAAAGGGAAGGCGACACCAACGAGGCGGCAAGGCGCCCAAGGCGACCAAGGAACCTGGATGCCTAGGCGGCTAGGCCTAGGCAACACCTTGATAACTATGATAGGAGTCATGGAGTTGGGTTGTATTACTTACGGTAGTTAGTCCCTATCGTGAGAAAGTCTTGGTAGTTGTCACTAGTTAGGTTACTTTCCTTTTCTAGTACCTTCTATGTTTCAGTTTCCTAGTTTGATTGTAATTTCAGTAATTGTATAGCTTATTATAAATAAAGGACACTACCAGGGATAGAACACACTCTGGATCTATCGCTGGGTTTAAACACTTCTCCTTCTCCATCGTCTCTCTTTCTCTCTTGGTTTGCTTCTTCTGCACAGGTTCTGGTGTTAAGGTTTTGTCACAATACTATTTAAAAGTACCTGATTTTATTTACTTACCAGAATCAACTGGTGCCACACGGCCAATAGCTGCCTCTCCAAAATCAGGATCCAAGATATCTTCCGTTGCAGAGTCATCACCCTCAAGAGGGACAGTTCGTACCTTGAAACTAGCCGGCATCAACCCTTGACCAGGACTATGACAGTCCATTGTTTTTTCCCAGCTCTGTCAAAATAAACAATGATACCCACTCAAAAAGTAGAATGAAACACAACCTGGACACTATGGCAATATTAGGTAGGATAGACAGTGAAAATTGATAATTGTGGGGATTGGGGAAACTATCTCATTCTGTGGAAGCACTAGGAATATTAAGTCAAGGATTACATGATTGAGGAAGCTTCGGATTTGAACAAGTAAGGATTTCAATTCTTAGTTTAATAATGAAGATTATAGTTACTTAGAAAAGAGAACTGGGTATTATGGAGGACGGGGTTGGTCTTGGTCAATATCAGCAATGAAGCTAAGGAAGGTTGAGCAGAAGGTTAAAGTTTGAGGAGAGATTAAAAGAAATATTCATATAAATGGTTTCAAGTCTGCAGCTGGTCCAAAGCGAGTTTCCTTGATGAATATCACAGGTTTCTTGCATTGTTTTCTTGAAATTGATTTGGGTTAGGATGGTTTTCTTGGCTAATCGTCTATGGTAGGCATATAGGATAGTTGATTCTTGGGCTTGGACTATGAATTCAACAAGGGTCCACTGGACAAAGAAATTAGATATAACAGATCAATAATTATAGCAAATTACCGAGTTCCTTAGAGAGAGTAGCCTCACGCCCATACCTTACATAATGTATCTTATTTCTTTGATTCTTGGTTCAGTTCTCCATCTTAACGACAGAAAATACTTCGATATACTTTTATCAGATCACAGTAGAGCATCAAATGGAAACAATTTCATAACAATTAGCTTAAAAAGTGGAAAACAACCAAGAAATGGCAGCAAATGACCATCAGCACCACAAGAAGAAGAATTCCAATGAAGCAGGAACTCCATTGAACATTCACCAACTTCTCAAAAATCACGACAACCAAAATCAAAAAGATCTCCAACTAGCTTTATATATACTTGACTCTAGTCCAACTAACAATATGACTCTCAAAATGACTGAAAAAACAGAAAGATAGAAATCCTACTACAACTAGCGAAAAGTTAATCAAATATAAAGAAGATGACTTTTAACTAATTACACAAACAATAGTAAAAATAGATTCTGCACATTTCAGTTAAAATAAATTGAGCCCCTGTACGTGGTTTCAGAAACTTCTTTAGATGCCTGAACCTCTGCTGTAGTCCCCAATATTATATAGGAATGAGCCACAGATACTCTTATGTATAATGATGTATATGAGATGATGCTCCCCCTTCACAATGTTAGTAGTCTAGTCACCTACAAATTTGTATAGATGCGAGTTTCACTTGGTTAAACGTATCAATTTCAAACACCATGCAGTCAGACAAAGTACCAAATTCATACTTGGGAGGTGTTGAGAAGATGAAGTTCCAGTCTATTTCCATCAGTCCAGCTAATACACTAGCATTTGACCTCCTATGCAATTCTCTTAAGGGCACAATGGTACGTACAGAAGAAAAATTAAAAAGGATCTATTACAGACCTTAACCATAATCTTAGAATTAGATATGGGAAACAGTACATTAGAACCAACAATCCATAGTTTCAAGATGCAAAGTATATAAGAATAAGTTATAGAAATTCCTTAATAATGCGCCTATTCTGGCCGGTCCCTAGGGATTTCCTAGATGGGGCATGAGGACATCCAAATATTAGGGCAGACTTTGTATTAGCCAAGGACCAAAAATCATGACAAATCTATCCTTGTGGTGAACACAAAAGTTATTAGTGGACTTGAGATTTTTACCCGTTAGAATCCTAACCCACCTGATGGGTTTTATTTGGAGAACTAAGCTTATGGACTTAACTTGTACCTCTTTAGGATCCTATCCACCTGAGGGCTCTTATTTTGAGAATTAAGCTTGTCCAAATGGTGTAAATTTTTATTCTATCAATCCACAAATAGGCATGGAATTTTAATGGTTAGAATTGATGACGTTTATAAAAGCTTGTTCACTGTGTATATCTAATCAAGGTTTTAACCCTACTAGTGAGATTTTTACCGTTAGAATCCTATTTGGAGAACTAAGCTTATGGACTTAACTTCTACCTCTTTAGGATCCTATCCACCTGAGGGCTCTTATTTTGAGAATTAAGCTTGTCCAAATGGTGTAAATTTTTATTCTATCAATCCAGAAATAGGCATGGAATTTTAATGGTTAGAATTGATGACGTTTAGAAAAGCTTGTTCACTGTGTATATCTAATCAAGATTTTAACCCTACTTGTGATAGATTCCACTTTGATCAAATATAGAGACCTAGAATGACAAAACGTGACTCTTTTTACCTCATACAAAAGCATAGGGTTAAGTAAGTTGCATCAACCTCCAAAACTTAACACCATAATAATTCCCTTTAATCACTCAATTTGAAAGACAATCCCATTTATAGCATTTGTCGTAGTAATCTATTTGGCATACAGATTGCATGTTAGAATTCTCTAAGAACTATCAATATTAGGAATTACAGAATAATATTTATAATTCTCGTGAATGTACAATGCCTTAGAACATTGTTCCAAGAGCAAAGATTACTCTATTTCAAAATGATGTATTAACCGGGGAAAAAAAAAAAGACTCCCAAATGTGCATGGTGCCATGCTTGGAAGGATTACCTGCAACTGAAGCGTGTGAAGGATGAAATTCCGAACGATCTCATATTCACCCTTTAAAAGAAATGCTATTCCAGAAGGTATGAAATCACGGATGAAGACTTGATCATAATTCAGAACATTGGAATTGCTTGGGTCCTGTGCAGCAATTGTTCCAATAGGACTGTTACAATAATAAACAACGGATTCCCGTAGAAGATTCCATGCCTCATCCTCAATGGAGTTGACATGAACTTTACGTGAAGTATGCTTGATTGTTCCAGCTTCAGGTAACCCACCATTAGGTGTCAAAGTATCCTTCTCATATTTTGATTGTTGAAGTTCCCCAAGCTCTAGAGATTTTGGCCCATTCACCACACCATTAATGGGATTAGATTTCTGTGCAGTATCCACGAACAAGGCCCCATTCCCATCCTCTGCAGTTATCCCACTAATACTTTCAGTCCGTTGACATTGGCAACGCAGCAACCGCGATCGACCGAACATCATATTTCCATGACAAGCATCGCCTATACCCTGAATACAACGGACCTTCAAGCAACCTCGTATCACTCTTGAACAATGTACTGATTCCACATACCCTGAACAGGCCCTTTTCATTGTACATTGTACATGTGATTTAAGAGAAAGTGTGGAGTTTGTTTTGCCAAGAAATGGATCAGAAAATACAAGGTTAGGTACTGTCCTTGGCAGAATATGCAGTACTGCTTCAGAAGTGCCCATTGGCATTATAACTGCAACTTGATTGATTACAGTCAAATTGATATTATCAAAGCCGGACAGATCTGACGCATCCCCTGGCTGTTGTTACTTGTTAAGTTAAAGACACCTACAAAGAACACCTCAAGTCAAATTAAAAGGCCAATATAAATTTACTAATGCACAAAACTCTTCTCTTCAGTAGAGAACCCCAATACTACAGAAAAAAACCATACTGATTTAAATCATACGAAGTTCCAATATTGCAATTATTTCTATCTTTGATAGTCAACAAGAAGCTTAAGGCTAAACAAAAATTCAAGTCAAGCAAATGGGAAAGGAAAACAAAATAGAAAATGGTAGAAGTCACCAAAGATTCACATGAATATGAACCACCTAATGCAGAACTACTGTCAGAATTCTTAAATAACCTGCAATTACTACAAACTACTTAAGCCTCACAAAATCCGCCATGTTAATTAAAAGAAACTTAATAAAATCACCGACCAATTAAAAAAAAAAAAAGACACATAACTCGCAGGGTTAACACTGGCAGGGACTTGATCATCAAATTGCAGTCATTAGAAGCAACAAGTACAAATAATCTTCACCGCATGTTTCACTCTGGCCACTGAAGAACAAGAAGGTACCCAGGTTAAAGGATATACTTTAATTTCTGTTTTTTCTGATTATTTCAGTAGAAACGAAAACAGACACATTAAATTGCAGTAAATCAAGATAGCTGAAAGAACGTAAATTTTAGCCACTCACCGATTTCAAAGCGGAAGAACTTTATTTCAGATGTTCTTTCTATCTAGTTTTCTTATATAGACCGGGTACGATTCCAAAAAATAATAATAATAAGAAATCCACAGAGATCCACAAATAAAAAAAAGGATAAAAAGAAGATATCTTATCTCAATCGTAGGTTAGTTCGGATCTGAAGGACAAAAAAAGGGAGAAATATATATATATTGATTATTGACAGACAATGGCGTGAAATTGTTTCAAAGAAGAAAAAAAATCATGAAAAAAGAGAGAAGGTCGTTGTTGTGGCCTTGTAGGTCGTTTCAAATGTAAACAACTTTAACTTTGTATCGTGTCGCAGGCGTAACCAAGTAACTCATTTTGATCCCAATTCACAGGTCACATGCCAAACAACACAACTCACGGTCCCCGCCCCCCACCTCACAGAAAGCCGTGGCTTTTACACTAAAAAGACCAAAAAGGTCAAGATGTCCAAGCTATCGGGTTGGAGAATGCACCAATCAGATGAGGGCATGACTGCTACACAACAGGGACAGGGAGATTGGAGGAGAGAGAGAGAGTGCGTGACATTGGATTATTTGCAACGATTAAAAAAAAAAATGTAAATGAGCACATAGTTGGAAAGGTTAGAAGTTTCTTTATTGGCGGTCTAATTGCCAATTTTATTAGCACACACAAGATTTTATTATTGAGTTTTGTTGTCTCAAGAAACCTCCAGTGGGTCTATCAAGGGTAAAGACTTGCACAATACAACAAACAGGCAAAGGGAGGTGAGCGTCGAGCCGTGGGGGACTGGCGAGGGACTCTCTGATGCCTAAGTTAGGTCCCTCTAGCAAACAAATGAAGTGAGTGTTTCAAGAGTTCAGTAATGTTTCTTTTCTTTTTTTGTTGTCTCTCCCCTTGTGAGGGGGGTTACCTTCCCCTTTATAGGGCTTGATCCCCTTGGGGCGTAATGTCGATGAAGAGGTTCTGATGTGACCAATGGAGAAGCCTTCCTCTGATTAGGAGACGGATTGTTTCTCTGTTTCTGATGTGGAGAGTCCCGTATGGAGAGTTCTTCATTGGGATGAGGCCCCCTATAGTCTATAGAACGTAGAGTTCCCTTTTCTTATGAGCATCATGGGAGGCTCATAAATGTGATGGAGAGTTGGAGAGTGGTATTGTCCACTGTATTACTGTTTTTGGTGGCCGTTGATGTGCTTAGGCCTTCAGCAATATGGCTGCCCCTAGTGAGAAGTGATGTCTTGAGGTTTATAGGGCTAGCACTAACGGGTTGATTGACCTGATAGGCACACCAACTTCTTCTTGCTTCTATGGAGAGATCTATGGATCTTTTATCTATGGATCTTTGAGTGGGTAACTTTTACCCGGCACGTCCACCTTAGATCTTCGGGTGGATGATTCTTACCCGTTGTATCTGTCATGGGTCTTCGGACGGATAGTTCTTACCCGTCGACCCTCCTTGGCTGTCCTCCCTGGTGCCACGTGTCGTGGGTCTATTGGGTGACCATGATATGGTATAACATAAAGCCCCCCACTCCAATAGATTCCATTGTGGGGTGTGTTGGAGTAGAATATTTTGAGACGTGCTTTCTATGATCAGACACTTTGCAGTAGGTGCTGGCCCTAGGTTCTTTTTCGAACCTGTTTTGTGACTTGGATGCCCACCTTTTGAACTAGTCTCTAAGTTGCGTGTCTCACTTGTGTTACTTCTTCATTTGGGGACCAATTTGAAACAGCGTAGATTGTACTCATGTTGTATTTCGAAGCGTAACCACTCACGTCATTAAGGCGGGGAATGATGACTCTTATTCTTCATCTCTGCTCTTGCGACTGTTCATTTGGGGAAATATCATCCCCCTCCCCTCTAAGTATCCATAATATCAATCCGGTATCCAAGTTTTGAATAATGATAATGCCCTCCCCTACTTTTGAAAGATTCTATCAACCGTATCCTAAGTGACTAATGCTGTTAGAATAGCAGTTCAAAAGACGATATTACCCTTCTTCTTCTATCGCTCTTAAGTGATGACATCACCCTAAAAATATTCATTTAAACCCCAAAATGCCCTTATTTTGTGATATTTCAATAATACCCCCTAACCATATCAAAACCCTAAAAACATCTCTAGAAACCCTAGTTTCTCCATCTTGAGTAACAGTCACCACCACCATTTACGTAGCCACGGTCACCACCACCTCCATTCTCCTCTTTTGAAACCATTTTCCATATTTGATCTATCAAAAGCTTCTGTTAAAGCATCAATATTATTTATTTCATTTTTTTTTGTTACCATTTCTTTGATCACTTGTCCTCGGCTTCAATCGACATCTACGGACTGCCCAACATTTGTTCTCAATCTTCCAAGTTTATCCATTTTTCAGCTAATACCCAACACAAAACTTAATATGAACATGAAAAACTCACTTAATTAAGCCAATAAAAATCTGGTCTTTATGATCACGCTGTAGTTTGTGGCTGTTAACTTCTAAGAGAAGTCTTCTTCTAGAAAGTGCAGCAACAACAGAGGCAGGAGAAAAGGAAGCATCATCAACAAGAGAGAGAGCTTTACTTTTAATTTCCCTCTACTTTTCTCTTGGGCTCAGCTCTGTCTTGGAAAGAGGAGAAGATAAAAACAACCTAGAAATCACTACGATGCAAAGGTTGGAATGAGTAATTTAGCATATTCTATGTGAATCCTCAACCTCCCATATGAGAAATGAGAATTTATTATTTTCAGTTACTTTCCATTAGAAACAGAGAGTAGCACAGAGGGAATAAATCAGAAAAAATGCTAATGATTTAGATCTTATCAAAGAAGCAATTTTTGTGGGCTCCTCGGCCCTATAGAAGAAACGGAAAAAAGAAAGCGGGACAAAGCTTGCAAATGGAAAACAGAGCTGAGGTAAGGTAAGTGAGAAAGAAGCTTAATTAATTAGCAAAAGCTTGCAAATGGAAAATAGAGCAATAGACTCAGGAGATCGAAAAGTTTTCTTTTCACCTACGCATCCAACCGATCAATTGAGAGAGATCCATCATATGAACACCAATCGAGCTGCAACTTTGGGCGAGTGATCTCCCCTCATATCCCTCATGATTCCACCCAACAATAGATCCGAAGATCAAGGATTCAAGTAAAAAAATCTTTGGAAGTTAGGTATGACAGTAGAGGAAGACCTAGCCTGATTTGCAGGCTTGGTTTTCCAATGGAAAGGGGTTTTGGATCTAAGATTTGGGGGTTTGAATCGCATATGAAAGGGTAATCTAAGCCAATAATATTAAATCAAACCAACCCAAGATGGCAAGTTGGTGTTCATATGGGGCGAGGAGAGAGCATGAGTGGGGGCAATGAGATGAGTTGCAGGAAATGAGAAATGTTTGCCATTCTGGCATAATCGAGGGGAGGGGGGAGTAATTTACTCTTTTTTTAATATATAGGCTCACGGTAATGGCAGCCATGGTTGTAGAGGAGTGGGGGCGGGTGGGGTTGCAGGAGGAAGAAGAAGAAGAAAGAAAGAAAGAAAGAAAGAAAGAAAAAAAAAAAAAAAAGAAGGGTTTGAGGTAAGAGATGAGGGTATTATTATCTTTTTCATTTTAGTCTCTTGTTATTAGGGGTAATATTGGAATATCACATTACACAAGGGCATTTTGGGATTTAAATGAATACATTAAGGCTGATGTCATCACTTAACAGTGTTTTTTAACTGAATGGGTACGGTTGATAGAACCTTTCAAAAGTAAGGGAGGGCATTATCATTGTTCAAAACTTGGGTACTAGGTTGATATTATGGATACTTAGAGGAGAGGAGGATGATATTTCCCCTTTGTTTGAATCATCAGGGAGGTCTGGTGGTTTCACATGGAGAAGCCACCCTCTTTAGTGAATCCTCATCAATGCCTTTTTTGGGAAATGTTGTCATTTGTGATATTCGAGGTGTCGTTCTCAGAGGCCCCTGATGGGGAATCGTTACGTGTTAACTAAGCAGTTATTGCTTTTGTAGTTTTATCAGGTGCAGGTCTTGTTCTCCTATTTGGGCCGTCACTTATTCTTTCCATCTTAGCCGTCCTTTTTTCTTTATGAGGGTGGTCTCGTTGTTGCTGGGTCTTGTGTCTCTGTGCCTTCATGTTTCTGTAGATGCCATGAATCTTGCTTCTGCCATCGCTATTTCGGGTTGTGGTGCCCATTGTTTTGGGTTGGAGATTCTAGTTTTGATGTGGCATCATTTGAGGCTTCTGCTTTCCTGGGGCAAGGCGCTACATGGTCACCCATGCTTGCCTTCCCTTCTTCATTTGAGGGTTGTGCCTCTGTGACTTTTCTTTTGGACTTTAACTTTCGATGGCATGGCATCCTCGGACTTTATCTTCAAATGGCATGTGGTGCCATAATCTACTGGTATGTTCCTCCTCTGGTTGTTCCATGGTGGCATTCGTGGATTACCTCTTTGGAGGGGGAGGAACCGTGTGTATGGGTTCTTCATCCCAGGTGTACTCCCTGGTGATCATAGCTACTCTAGGGGTTTATAGGCTCCAATGGGAACTCTTGAGGAGCTACCCTGGATGGTGTTTCTCTTGGGGGTTGGGCCTAGACACGTGGTGGGGTCAGCTGACCAGGGGTTTTTCACTAAGGTTCCCATGGGTGTTGGGTCAGTTGACGAACCAACGCTTCTTATCAGGGGAGGTTTAATCCTGCCCACTCTGTGTCACGCCCCCATCCCAACAAGGGATAAAATACATTATAAGGGGTGACTAGGACGACGCTTGTCATCCTACTAAGCTGCCAGGATCACTGACACAGTGTCCCAACGCACAGTCATAACTAATATTAAAACAATATAATATCAGAGTGCGGAAAGGAAAATATTACATTCCAAATGATCACTAGTTTTGCGGAAGCGTATAAAATTAATAGTTACAAGATGATCAAAGCCTAGATGATAAATACTGTAGTTAATCCATTTTTCATTACCATCTAATAATGATCAACAAGGGTATAACAGTAAATATTTATACATGGGCCTACGCCCTAAAATAAACAAAAGGGGAACAAGTCCCTAGAATTCTCACGGCCCGTAGGCACAATTGTCACAAGGACACCCGTTGCCATGTTCCTCTAACACGACCCGGCTCCTCCATACCGCATCATAATCTAAAAATTGTGTACACGAGGGGTTAGCTCTCCACCGAGCCAGTGAGGGGATGGGGATGCACAAACACACAATTCACATAGTCCAATGATGCATGCATATGTTAAGTAAATTTTCCACCTAACGTCACAACTAAGTCAATGGCATATGCTGTGACAACTCGGAGACACTGTGGGTCACTTAACTTATCGCCACAATGAAACCTCAATTGTCACCTGGGACCTACGCCGATCGAAGCCTCCAAGACCACTCAGCGAGACCACGATAACCAATACTACCATGACTGGCCTCTCCCACCTCCACAGAATCCGGTGTCTGATTACCCAACACCTAAACCCCTGTTGGTAAGGGTCGTAGCATAAGGGTGTAAAATCCTAGCCACAGCTACATGCAAGTCCTATCGTCCCGAGAGGTAATCCGGCGCATCAACTTTTCATCCGGTTTAGTGCCCGGTTACCGAAGACGACACGGCGCGCATCTGATTCAACATGACATTCAACATAATTTCTTCATAAATGTATATAGTGCTCGGGGTTCCGGCACCGGTACCCACCGGCACCGAGACCCATCAAGGTACAACATTACCAATCAACATCATAACATTCATATATAAAAATATGCAATATGCGCAAGCATGCTTAATAATTTATAATGATGACATAATATACAATGCAATAATAATATCAAGCCCAAACAACCAAACCCACTCACAATTTGTGTTATGTCCCGATGTTATGAGTTGTCGCCGCAATCAAGTAACACGTCACAAGAAGAGAACTTTAAACCTAAATAAAGAGTGTAAATAGGGTTAATTAAGTAAAGGGACGGATCCCCAAAAGGTCTCCCATTAATCATTTAAGTAAAAGGTTTCGAAGTGAAGTGGTTGCGGTGTGGTTTCATGCCCAAATTCTGCAACCACATGTAAATCCTAGGAAACCAGGGGCCCAGACAGTTTTAGTCAAGGTCGGATGCGATGTGGTTTGAAAACGAATCCGAGTGTAAATCCGAGCTTCACAGGGGCCTTTTCAGGGAGGTAATTTCAGGGTGGTTTCTTGCAGGTCTGAAACCACATGTAAATCCTGGCTAACCAGGGGCTTAGGATAGTTTTAGTCAAGGTCGGTTGCGGTGTGGTTTGAAACGAAACCGAGTGTAAAACCACATACCGCAGAATCGAAAATTGAAGGGTTTCTCACTAGGGATTCATTTTCCAAGGGGTTTAAAGGTAGGGAGGCTTCAAAAAGCTTCCTCCTAGGTCCATTAGGGTTCTAAGACCTCATTAGGTCCATGTAATCCCATGGATTTAAGAGAAAACAAAGAGAACCTAAATTAGGACATAATATGGTAGAAACCTTAAATTTCTTAAATGGAAAGAGATTACTTAGGCTTAGGGCTTGTAATGGAGTGAAATAACTCCACCATAGTCTAGGTTTAGAGGTTCCATCGATTCCTTGGGTTCCAAGAGAACCCTAGGTTGAATTTCTCCCATTTGCCAAACCTCAAAAATCAAAATAGATGAAGAGATGTGGGTTTGAATGACTTACCTACCCCCAATATAGAAGGCTCCATGTTGAGGCTCCAAGAAGTGCTCTTCCAACCTCCAACCAAGTTTCTCCACCCTTCTTCCTCCTTCTCTCCTTCCTTCTTCCTTCTTTCTTCTTTCTTCTTTCTCCTTTCTCTCCTCTTTCTCTCCTCCACGATTTAGGTTAGATGGGAGAAGAAATGAAATGAATGTTTCTCCCCCCCCTTTGTCTTATTTAAAGAAAATGGACCTTGGATCCTCTAAGTTAAATGGGTCAAATAGCTAAATGGATAGTTTAAGTTAAATGGGTCAAGAGTTAAATGGGTGGATCCAAGATAAATGGGTCATTAGGCTAAATGGGTAGTTTAAGTTAAATGGGTCACCCAAGTTAAATGGGTACTCTAAGTTAGATGGGTCAAATAGAGTCAAATGGGCCCTCAAGTTAAATGGGCCTGCCCACAGGTTTCAAAATAGGAAAGAACCCACTTGGGGATGGGTCCATCCACCATGGGATTATAAGCCCATCACACGCTCCCTTAAATAAGTGGGACCCACAAATAGAATATTCCCAACTCAACTAAAATAGCCCGGGCGGTCTAAATCTTGACCCGCACTTCGAGGACATCAAGGAAAAGGGTAAATAAATAAAATTAAGGGCTAGAACTTACTATTTCCTTTGCCATGGGGTGTCAATGGTAAGCCCGTATCATGGTCAATAATTTGTAACTGGGTTTGACCACCAGTGAGAACAGCTCACCAGCACGTGGCAGTGATAACCACATGTCACGGGGAAGAAATAATAATTAATTATGATCCAGAGTGCGGGTATAACATCCTCCCCACCTTACAAGAAATTTCGTCCCCGAAATTTGAGGCAGCTAGGGTCTCAAGTGATAAGGACTGTTGGATAACAACATCCCAAGTCACCCACATCTTGAACTAAGTCAAAGGTCGGGTCAAGATGAGGCAGTGCCTACGTGGCACAGCAAGTCAGGTTCCATAATTCTCTTTTCCTTACAGGGTCACATTACCACAGGGGTGTGGTTCACAATATCCCTAGAAAAACAGGGTTCCAACTACTAAGTTAAGTCTCAAGGAACAGAGTTCCCTAAATCTTCCAGATCGGTGATACCATTCTAGCCTTCACTACTCGGTGGTCTTGGGTTACGAGGATTTAACTGTCCATGTCCCAACATAGGGTTCACATTCAGAAGGCTTTCACATCGGTTGTCTCATTACCTAATCCAACTTTAGAATGATTTGGAATATTGATGGAATCTCCTATTGTTCACTCCCGATCGGAGGGAACGCATTTGGTGATCCATTACCCCATTCATATCATGTCGTTGGAGAAGGTTTTGTTACATCCTTCAGTTTTAGCTTTCACAACCTTTAAACCTATAACACAATTATCCCACAGGAAAGAGTCCATATCAGTCCTCTTTCGAGAACCAACAACCTTTACTAGCTTTTGTCCAAGTCAACTCTTTAAGCAGTCTCCATAATTTAACCTATCCGGTCATTAAATTCATTCTTCATTACCCTAAGGTTTGGTCAACCAAGGTCAGGGCACCAACTAGTTACACAGCAAGGTCGATGTAAGGTCATACTTGTAGTACCAGAGAATCACTCTAGTCACACAAGTCCAAGGTTCTAAGGGATATCTATATATATTTATCACACCAATATGTAGGCATAGATTCAATAATTACATTCAATCCCTATGGACATATTTGTCATCTAGGTCAATCCACCAGAACAAGAAGTTCTCAGGTACGGTTCACTAAGTCTTTTTTTTTTTTTTTTTTTTTTTTTTTTTTTTTTTGGAAAGTCAAATCACGGTGTAGGACTTTCTCTATGAGTCTAAACACGGTTTGGATGGACCAAGTAAAGTTCAAATAGAGTCGTCACTAGCTTGAGGTGTTATGAATGACTTCCAAATACACGTGACCTTCATGGCTTACTCAAATAAACCAGTCTATTACTTTTCTTTCCTACGCACCCCATTGAGGGTCTCTACTCGTATAGGTTTAGGTTTCTCTATCCATAAGGTTCGGGTCTTTAAATTCATAGGATCGAAGGTCTTTATCCTCAAAGGTAACTCTTCTTCCTTTATGTAAGAGAGGAGTCACAGCGGTTACCAATGCCTGCTACTTTTTATTAGCTGGTTCGATCGGGTACAAGTCCTAACCTCTTTCAATTCAAGGTATTGACTAGACTTAGGTGGTTCCCACAAATGGGTCACACAACGGGGTGTCCGATCTAGGGTATAGGCACATAATCATCACATATAAGTGTAGTCAAAGGTCTCCAAAACAAGCTAAAAATCCTAAAAGAAATTGGGTGGACTCACGAGCGACGTCGGCACTCCGGGTGCATTCATGTCCCCTCGCGAAAATAGGGAGAGTGGACTAACGGGCGGATGTGGAATGCGAATCCGTTCGTTTGTCCAATCTCAAAAGTCTCAATGGCGAGAGGGTTTAAGTCAAACGGATTTACGGACGGATGCATGAGTGTGGATCTGTTCGTTGATCCGCACAGATTTATAATGATAATTTTAAGTTTTATGCGGAGCGGATTCACGATAAGTGGATTCGCTCGTTCGTTCATTTGCAAAAATTTAACATAACAGAGCCGCGAGTTTTAAAACTCACTTTTGGCTCCAAAGAAAGGAACATAACGCGAGGAGAAAAAGCTCTCGAGGGACTTCCGTTCAAGCTTCCCTCGGGTGGTTTTCTTGTAATCTTAAGCCTCAAGGTTTAACTCTCACTTGTTCAAGATATGGCTTTCTTCCCATTCCTACTTTCTCTTTTCTTGGATTTGGGATGAATCATTTCAAGTTGTGATCATGTCTTGACTTTGCTTGTAATACCATGACCATGTACACCAAATCCATGCCAAATCGATTGGAACTAGGATTTTTGGGTGTAAATCAAGTCCTATTTGGTCGATGGCACTAAGTTGTTGGATCCTTGTTTGATTATTGCATCTTTTATAAACTTTCAAGTCTTTGCAAGCATTTTAGAGATTATCACTATGCTGTCATGTCTAGTTGAATTTTACTTGGATTATGCCCAGGTTTTGGTTGTGGTAAAGTCCTCAATTCACAGTATTTTGAAGAAACTCTTCAAGTTCAAATCTAATCCTTTTACATGCCATAAAATATCATGGAAAATTATCACATTGTCTTATCTTCAAGCATATTCTCTTGTATACATGATCGTTGATAAAAATCCTTAGAATCTTTCCTCTCTTCCTCAAATAAATAATTCTTGTCTCTTGTTGAGGTATTTTCATCCAATAACTTGCTTGTTTCATATTCGTTGGGATGTAAAGTAGCCAAAAGTATATGTTGTTCACATTGATCTCATTATTCACGTCCATGCACTAGGGATTTCACACGGATTTTACATGTGCATTGATCTTATTCATTTCTCTTCACTCCAAACATCTTCCTCTGGTTATCATGTCTCATTTCCCTTATATGCTCTTGTCACAATACAATTTCCACATCTTGTAGACATTTCACTTCTATAATTTTATTTGTCAAGCATAAAGCTTAAGTTACCGGGGTAAGATATGCCACAAGAGGGGCGAGGGAAACAAAAAATAGAGGTAATAAAAGCCTAACATAGGTTGGTTCATCAAGACAGGGCAAGAAAACCCTTTATGGCTTGGGCGGTTTTAGGTGTGGTTTCAGTAAGTTGCAACCACAGGTAAATCCGAGCTTTTACAGAACCAAATTTTGTTCTCAGAAATTCGTGGATTCTCAATGGGTTTCACAAAATTGAATCCGCGGGTGAAACCGCATGGCCCAAAAATTAAAATTTTAAAACCCGCAACTTAGGGGTGTACTTCCCTCCTTCGAAACACAATCCTAATACATTTGAAGAACCAAAAGCCATGATCGTTCTTGCTCTCTCTTCCCTCCTCGGTGGATTTTAGTGCTCCAATTTACTCCTCAACAACATCCAATCGCATTCAGGTAAGATCTCTCTCTCTCCCATCGATTTCTCTCAAGGAGAAACCCCAAACTCGATTTCAGGTTTATAAAACTTGGGGTTTTTGTTTCCTTTTGCTTGGTAGGTTACTCACAACCTAATCTTAACCATTTTCTCATCATAAGCAACCTATACAAGGGCTTGCATACAATCTTGGCATCTAACTCAAGGATTTAGGTTGGATTTTGGAAAAACCAAAACCTACTCGAATTTTCCTCTTCTCTTTTGCCATGTATGAATCGGTCTTACTAGATAGGGCTTAGTTTACATCCTTTGAGTTGTCACAAGCCAACTTTACTTGTTTCTCAAGATTCAAACTTCCCATCACAAAATCTGAAAATTCTTTAAAGTTTATAGCATGTTTCAAGATCAAATAAGTCCATATTTTGCTTGAACTCACTACTTTGTATAAAATATCATGTCCTAGGCATAATGGCCATGCCTTTCCTTTTTCCCTAACTTGTTAGATCACAATTGGATAAAATCAAAATTTTCTAGCCTAAGAATCCTGCTGAAATTTAATTTGCTTTGGAAGGAAAATCAAGGACTAGGTTTTGAACTTCACAACCTTACATTGATCATCTACTTAGGCCTTAGCATTCAAGGTACAAATTTGCTATCAATCTTGGCTTTTAGCTGCAGGTTAAAACAATCAATGGCTCCAAGAACACAGCGTGCATGCGTTGAACAAGTTGCACCAACTGTCCTAGATCCACTATGGTTTCAAAAGATAGAGGACCCAGAGCTTTACCCAGACTACTTCCGCTTTAAAAAAAATATAGTGGAAGGGCGGGATGTAGTGTTGGATGATCTCAAAGCTTCCATGGTGGGGCAGAGATTCGAGGCATTGGGGTGGACCAACATTCTCAACCTTCCTGAACCATACTACCTGAAACTCATTCGCCATTTCTATGCAAATCTGGATACCGAGAACCTGAGCACACAAAACTATCGGGTTGTTTCATGTGTCAAGGGGGTTCCTATAGCCTTCATTGCAGCACAGTTGGCCGGCGTTATCAACGTGTCCATTGGAGGAGCAAGGACCTATTGTTCACTTAGAAGGAATCCCTATACCTTAATCAAGTGGGAGGTATTGACATTCTGAAGACCATCAGGCGGCTGAACCTGCGAGTGGTGGATGGCTTCGATGAGGTCACGAAGCAACTCTCCAATCAGACTTGGCGCCTAGAGGGTATCGAGAGAGGGGTAGATGACATCGACAGCTTTCTTGGCCGCGATGGTGGCGGTGGTGCAATGTCTAGCTCGCTTTCTCTCAACAATTAAAGTTATCCGGATCAGTTCTTATAGTTCTTGTCTTAGGATGAACAACTGGGAACTTTTAGAAATGGTAGACTTGTATAGTTAATCCGAGATGAACAGAATCAAATGTTTTGAGTTGGAACAGATGAGATCTTGCATTTCGAGTTGAGAAAGACACGATTATGCGAAGCAGAGAATGCGGAACAATCATGGTGTTTAGATAAGTATCTTTTGATTGAGCGGGATAGAATCATATGTCTTTGTTGGAATAGATGAAATCATGAATGTTGAAATGGGAAGGATATGATTGCCTCCCAAGAAGATTTGGAATAATTGAATATTTGTAATTAATCTTATATGTATCTCTATGTATTTGCTTAATTCTCTCTTGTTTAAATCATTGTTGATAATTATGCTTGGTTATAATTGATTCATTGTTGTTTATGGATTTTAACATATAGTCGCCCATTTATAACCTACTTAAGACTCAACCAAGCAATTACGTAGTTGTAGCTTAACAGCCTATGGTTCAAGTCCTAAGTTCCATGTTGCCTATTATCTTCTAAGTTCTTGTTTCACCACAATCAGTCTTCTCCTATGTCTGCACACAATCATTTATGTTCTTGAAGATTTTTAGTTTAGAACCTAATTGTGGAGAGTAAATCAAGAGTCCGAGAGACTGTGGTCGGTGCAGAGCATCATGGCTCTGATACCACTCTGTCACGCCCCCATCCCAACAAGGGATAAAATACATTATAAGGGGTGACTAGGACGACGCTTGTCATCCTACTAAGCGCCAGGATCAGCGACACGGTGTCCCAACGCACTGATCATAACTAATATTAAAACAATATAATATCGAGTGCGGAAAGGGAAATATTACATTCCAAATGATCACTAGTTTTGCGGAGCGTATAAAATTAATAGTTACAAGATGATCAAAGCCTAGATGATAAATCGTAGTTAATCCATTTTTCATTACCATCTAATAATGATCAACAAGGGTATAACAGTAAATATTTATACATGGGCCTACGCCCTAAAATAAACAAAAGGGGAACAAGTCCCTAGAATTCTCACGGCCCGTAGGCACAATTGTCACAAGGACACCCGTTGCCATGTTCCTCTAACACAGCTTCTGGCTCCTCCATACCTGCATCATAATCTAAAAATTGTGTACACGAGGGGGTTAGCTCTCCACTGAGCCAGTGAGGGGATGGGGATGCACAAACACACAATTCACATAGTCCAATGATGCATGCATATGTTAAGTAAATTTTCCACCTAACGTCACAACTAAGTCAATGGCATATGCTACTGTGACAACTCGGGAGACACTGTGGGTCACTTAACTTATCGCCACAATGAAACCTCAATTGTCACCTGGGACCTACGCCGATCGAAGCCTCCAAGACCACTCAGTGGCAGACCCCTGATAACCAATACTACCATGACTGGCCTCTCCCACCTCCACAGAATCCGGTGTACTGATTACCCAACACCTAAACCCCTGTTGGTAAGGGTCGTAGCATAAGGGTGTAAAATCCTAGCCACAGCTACATGCAAGTCCTATCGTCCCGAGAGGTAATCCGGGCGCATCAACTTTTCATCCGGTTTAGTGCCCGGTTACCAAGACGACAGCGCATCCAACATGACATTCAACATAATTTCTTCATAAATGTATATAGTGCTGGGGTTAACCGACCCACCGCACCGAGACCCATCAAGGTACAACATTACCAATCAACATCATAACATTCATATATAAAAATATGCAATATGCGCAAGCATGCTTAATAATTTATAATGATGACATAATATACAATGCAATAATAATATCAAGCCCAAACAACCAAACCCACTCACAATTTGTGTTATGTCCCGATGTTATGAGTTGTCGCCGCAATCAAGTAACACGTCACAAGAAGAGAACTTTAAACCTAAATAAAGAGTGTAAATAGGGTTAATTAAGTAAAGGGACGGATCCCCAAAAAGGTCTCCCATTAATCATTTAAGTAAAAGGTTTCAGAAGTGAAGTGGTTGCAGGTGTGGTTTCATGCCCAAATTCTGCAACCACATGTAAATCCTAGGAAACCCGGGGCCCAGGACAGTTTTAGTCAAGGTCGGATGCAGATGTGGTTTCAGAAAACTGAATCCGAGTGTAAATCCGAGCTTCACAGGGGCCTTTTCGGGAGGTAATTTCAGGGTGGTTTCTTGCAGTGCGAAACCACATGTAAATCTGGCTAACCAGGGGCTTAGGATAGTTTTAGTCAAGGTCGGTTGCAGGTGTGGTTTCAGAAAACTGAAACCGAGTGTAAAACCACATACCTGCAGAATCGAAAATTGAAGGGTTTCTCACTAGGGATTCATTTTCCAAGGGGTTTAAAGGTAGGGAGGCTTCAAAAAAGCTTCCTCCTAGGTCCATTAGGGTTCTAAGACCTCATTAGGTCCATGTAATCCCATGGATTTAAGAGAAAACAAAGAGAACCTAAATTAGGACATAATATGGTAGAAACCTTAAATTTCTTAAATGGAAAGAGATTACTTAGGCTTAGGGCTTGTAATGGAGTGAAATAACTCCACCATAGTCTAGGTTTAGAGGTTCCATCGATTCCTTGGGTTCCAAGAGAACCCTAGGTTGAATTTCTCCCATTTGCCAAACCTCAAAAATCAAAATAGATGAAGAGATGTGGGTTTGAATGACTTACCTACCCCCAATATAGAAGGCTCCATGTTGAGGCTCCAAGAAGTGCTCTTCCAACCTCCAACCAAGTTTCTCCACCCTTCTTCCTCCTTCTCTCCTTCCTTCTTCCTTCTTTCTTCTTTCTTCTTTCTCCTTTCTCTCCTCTTTCTCTCCTCCACGATTTAGGTTAGATGGGAGAAGAAATGAAATGAATGCTTCTCCCCCCCCCTTTGTCTTATTTAAAGAAAATGGACCTTGGATCCTCTAAGTTAAATGGGTCAAATAGCTAAATGGATAGTTTAAGTTAAATGGGTCAAGAGTTAAATGGGTGGATCCAAGATAAATGGGTCATTAGGCTAAATGGGTAGTTTAAGTTAAATGGGTCACCCAAGTTAAATGGGTACTCTAAGTTAGATGGGTCAAATAGAGTCAAATGGGCCCTCAAGTTAAATGGGCCTGCCCACAGGTTTCAAAATAGGAAAGAACCCACTTGGGGATGGGTCCATCCACCATGGGATTATAAGCCCATCACACGCTCCCTTAAATAAGTGGGACCCACAAATAGAATATTCCCAACTCAACTAAAATAGCCCGGGCGGTCTAAATCTTGACCCGCACTTCGAGGGCATCGAGGAAAAGGGTAAATAAATAAAATTAAGGGCTAGAACTTACTATTTCCTTTGCCATGGGGTGTCAATGGTAAGCCCGTATCATGATCAATAATTTGTAACTGGGTTTGACCACCAGTGAGAACAGCTCACCAGCATGTGGCAGTGATAACCACACGTCACGGGGAAGAAATAATAATTAATTATGATCCAGAGTGTGGGTATAACACTCTGAGTGTCAAGCTCTCTAGAGTGTTGGAGTAAATGTGAGCGCGCATTGAGGAGCGTTGCCCTTGAGGATGACTGTAAATCTGTTCATGATGCACGACGGCCCATCTTTTTTTTGAGCTCAACTCTCTCTCCAGGATTGTTGCTGAAGGATTTTTTAGAGTTCAAGGACCCATTTTGCTTGGGTTCTGGAGTTCTAAATCTCAACCTTGCAGCCGTTGGTGAATTGGTAGGAGCCACTAGACTTTGCGCTTTATCTTCCCTAGTGGGTGAGCGACTTCTGTTCTTTATCATGCTTCGTGCCCCTTTGTAATGTTATATGGCCTCGAGCCTCTTTATAATGTTGTATGGCCTTGAGCCTCTTTGTAATCATCACTATTGTATGGCATAATAAATGTCCCTTTCATCATATGGCTTCTTTTTTTGTGATGCTTGTTTTGTTTTGCCTTACTATTTCTTTCCCTCGGTTGGGATTATCTTTAGGTTCCTTCTAGAGCTTGTTCTTTCTTTATGGATTTTTGTCGGTTTAGTGGTAGTAACTTCATTTCCCCTTATGATAGCTTAATCTGATGCCGATGCCCGAGTATTTTGTTGGAGATGAGCTACTCTGCTTGCTACCTTCAGGTTTATTGCTTTCTGAACATGATGTGTTAGATTCTTCTAACACTTTATCGTACTTCTACTCCCCCCAGTCCCAAGCGAGGGTTTTTGGTTTGCGGAAGGTGAGCACAACAATATCTATACCATGAACTATCTAATGCTCGGTTGAGTATTGTTCTTCTTCAAAAATCTTACCCCCTTTGTTCTCTGCTGAGCGGAAGGGATGCCTTGGACTTCCAACGCTTGGCTGAGCGTAGGCCGGATTCAAAATCTTACCCCCTCTAAGCTCTGCCGAGCGGAAGGGATGCCATGGACTTCCAACGCTTGGTTGAGCGTCAATCGGATTCAAAATCTTACCCCCTCTAAGCTCTGTCGAGCGGAAGGGATGCCTTGGACTTCCAACGCTTGGCTGAGCGTGGGTTTTCTTCAAAATCTTACCCCCTCTACTCTCTGCCGAGCAGAAGGGATGTTGATTGAGGACGAAGGGGAGAGGCAGGACAACCAAATTTCTCCAAGCCTTCCCCCTTCACGCCCTAATGAGGGCACTTCTTCTCCTTTTGTTACTTCATGGTGTCTTTCAGCTTCTTGCTCCATCCTCTGCGACATGTCAGCGGGCGTTGCTTGGGGTCAGGAAGGTAGGCATCCTCATGACCGTGACCTAGTAGGGAAATTACCCACTGAGGATTTGGTGCTGAGGGGTGCGGGTCCACTCGCCCAGGTTGGTCCTTTTCGCCCTATATGCAACTTGCTAAGGTTTTTTCCATATCATTTTATCGGACTCCTCGTATTTCTTCAGTGTGTTGCCCACGTAGGTGGTGTCTATGACCGTCTGATGTTCCTCCTTGAGGAATTGAGGAAGAAGGATTAGCAGATTTTGGACCTCCAGGAAGAGCTTAGATTACAAGCTGCCAGTACTAAGAGTGCCTTGGAGGTGGCGAACTCTCGCAATAGGTAGCTCGAGGGTCAAATAATCTCGGCCGTAGAGAGACAACACAGCCTGGAGAGCTCTTGGGCCAATGAGAAGGAGGCTCTAGAAGGTAACCTACAATAGGCCCAAGGGCGTATGGAGAGTTTGGATGAGGCCAATGTTGATGCTCGTGTTCAGGAGCTTACCTCTATACTGAAGGATGTCGAGGCTAAGTTGGCTGAGTTTATTGAGCAGGAGAAATTTATTGTTGCCCAGGCAGTTGCCGATTTCAAGGTTTCCAAAGAATTTGATGATGCCTTAATTGAGGCGGGTGTTAACTCCTTCATCCATGGCGCTCGGGAAATTCAAAACTTTATCCTGGGGTCTACTCCAGATTTTGACTTCTCTGCTTGTTCGTTAATGTTGGAGAAGGCTAACGAGGAGTGTGCAACAGAGGTGGCTGAGGTGGGAGCAGGTGTTGCCGTGCAACCAAAATTTGCCCAAAACCTTGGTGAGGAGGATGCTGCTATGGAGGTGGGATTATCGGAGATAACGTTGATCCCCCAGCCCTTGCATAAAATACTTTGTTTCACCATTCTATCTCTCTTTTTTTCTTTTGTTTTGTAACTCTTCATCGAATGAACTTCGACTTTAATTGGAATGGAACTTTCTTTGTCTTTCTTTTATCTCTTCCTCTGACTCAGCTTACTTAATGTGGGCCCTTTTGTAGTTTACATTACTACAGTGTTTGTTACTAAAACGGGAGTTTCATCCTCAGCTTTGGTGGCATCTTTGGAGGCTCAACTCACAAAGTGTCGCACTTAGCTTTAGACTTGTAAGAAAGTTATTGCCGAGTTGACGAAGAAGAGAGATGATCAAGAAGTTGACCTTGATGCATTCTAGGTTATCACAGAAGATAATTAGCTTGTCAATGCTTCCCTTGCGCATAACCTGAATCGTGCTCTTGAAGCTAATAGACATTCATAGCTTATATTAATAAGTTGAGGAGCAATGTGGTTGAAGCAGAGCATGACCAAGTGTGGTATGAAGCTACCCTGAATGATGTTGATCATCAATTGCGGGAGCTTTCTGCCCAACTAGATCTTGCTCAGGAGTTCAAAGAGGCACTTCCTCAATTTGAGTGGGTTGTGGAGCAGTTTAAGGCCTCCTCTGAGTACAAGGAGTATGGTAACTTGAAGTGCCTTGCCGGTATTAAGATTTAATGAGAGGTTGTGATTGTCCAGGCCCCTGATTTTGACTGGAGCGGTATCATCGTGACTTTTCAATGGTGAAGGGTCTTGGCTTGTATACTTCTATTTGATCTTTGAGTAATACTCTTCTTAGTCTATCTCCCTTTGTCTTGCGTGAAGTTTTTCTGCCTTTGTCTTGCATGGAGTTTTTCTTCCTTTGTCTTGTGTGGAGTTTTTCTGCCTCACATAGAGGGCTTTTCTACCTCACATAGAGGGCTTTCTTCCTCATATAGAGGCCTTTCGTCGCGTAGAGGGCTTTTCTGCCTCACGTAGAGGATTTTTCTACCTCATATAGAGGTCTTTCGTGCCTTGCGTAGAGGGTTTTTGTGCCTCACATAGAGGGCTTTTCGTGCCTCACGTATAGGACTTTTCCTTTTGGAGAGTCGTCTTTTATAACTTAATTTTCTGCGAAAAAAGTGAAATACAAACAAAATATACTAGAGGAAATTATATGGAAATAAAATTCTTACACATTTTTTTGTTGTTGGACAAGCGGGGTGTGAGTGTGATTCTCCGAGTTCCAAGGGCGTGGCACCTTGTTGCCCCTCAGACTTTTCAAGCGATAAGTACCTAGACAAATTTGCTTGGAAACTACGTAGGGACTTTCCCAATTTGGAGAGAGCTTCCCGTCTTGTCGTGGTTGTGAGGCGCTAGCCTTTCGTATGACTAGATCTCTAGGTTGAAATAATCGTTATTTCACCCTTTGGCCGTAGTACCAGGCGGTCCATTGCTGGTACATGGGGTTTCTTGTTGATGCTTTCTCTCGGACTTCAGCCAAAAAATCTATATTTATGCAGAGGCCCTTTTCATTTTCATCTTCGTTGAAAACAATCACTCGGTAGGAAGATGTTAATAATTCCATCGGTGCTAGTGTGTCGGCATCGTAGACGAGGCGGAATAGAGTTTCTCTTGTTGGTGTTCGTACTGTCATACGGTATGCCCATAGGACGCTCAGTAATTGGTATCGGATAATGGCTTCTTGATCCTACTCAGCAACGTTCGGTTGGTGGCTTCTACCTGCCCGTTTGCTTGTGGGTGTGCTACTGAAATGGCCCTCAATTCGATGAAGAAGCTCAAGTAGAACTCTTTGAAGGCTAAGCAGTTGAATTGCTTCCCATTGTCCGTAACAAGGATTCGGGGAGGCCCGAATCTGTGATTAATTTTGTCCCTGAAGAATTTCTCCATTTGCTTCTCTATGATTGTTACCAAAGGCTCTGCTTCCACCCACTTGGTGAAGTAGTCGATGGCCACTACCACGAAGCTTCTGTTCCCTGATGCTGGTACGAAGTCTCTAAGGATGTCCATCCCCTACATGGCGAAGGGTATGGGGGAGAGCATAGGTGTCAGTTGCATGGCCGGGTGGTGTAGCACAAGGGGGAACATTTGGCAATGTTCACATTTTTTGACGTATTCAATGGTGTGCTCTTGCATTCTAGGCCAGTAGAAACCTTCGCGTAGCACCATGTAGGCCAAGGTTTTCCCTTTCATGTGGCTTCCACATATTCCTTTGTGGACCTTTAACAAGACATATTGCGCTCTCATGGGGCTAAGGCAACATAATAGAGGAGCAGATACAGACCTTTTGCAAAGCACTCCATCCATCTAAGTGTATTACGTCGCTCGGCCCTTGATCTTCCTTGCCTCAGCCCTCTCATTTGTGAGTTTGCCATCTCTCAGATAATTGATTACGGGTTCATCCAGTGTGGCCCTTCTTCAACGGGGATGCTACTTCTTCTTAATGGGATGGTTGGTCCAAAAACTCTAAATAAACTAACCAGTCCAGCTGATCGAGTTCGGACTTCATCAGTCAGAACAGAGTGCCTGCCTCTGAATTTTTAGCCCTGAGAATCCTGATCATTTCAAAGGAGGTGAGCCCTTGCTTAAGTTTCGGGCCTTCGCAAGATATGTTACCATACGCTCGCCACTTGCCTCACACTCTCCGATTAACTGATTTACCACTAGTTGGAAGTTCCCTCTGACCGTGAGCCTCTGCAGTTGGATGGCCCGAGGGAGTTTTAATCCTACCAGCAATGCTTCGTACTCTACTTCGTTGTTGGAAACGGGGAAGTTGAATCGTGGTGCGTATCTGACCTTGAATCCTTCAAGGCTTGCGAGGATGAGTCCAGCTCCTCCTGCCACCATGTTACTCGAGCCGTCGATAAACAAGGTCCACGAATGTGTGCATTCTTCTATGAAATCAGCCATGACCTACCCTTGATTGCCGCTCAGCGTACAAAGTCAATGTGGTACTCGCTCAACTCTACCGCCCAGGCCACAAGTTACCCAGAGACGTCGGGTTTGTGGAGAACCTTGTTGAGAGGTTAATCTGTTAGAACCTAGAACACTTGTGTTTGGAAATAGGTCCTGAACTTTCTTACTGTTGTAACCTTGGGCGAAGGCCAACTTCTCTATCTTGGGATACCGGGTCTCTGCGTCAAGCAAGACGTGGCTCATATAGTATATAGGATTTTACTACTTCTCATGTTCTCTTAGTAGAATTACGTTGACTTCTACCGGAGAAGCCGCTAGATACAGTTGTAGTTCATCTTTGGGTTTCGACCGTACCAAAAGTGGTGGGTTTTCCAGATATCGTTTGAGCTCCCCAAAGGCTTATTGACATTCTTCCATCTAGACGAACTCCTTTGGATCTTTTAAGTTCTTCAAAGTTTTGAAGAAGGGTAAGCATTTGCCTCCTACTCGAGACATGAACCGTGTTAGCACCACAAATCTTCCATTTAACCTTTGAACTTCTCTGACCGTCTGATGGGGTGCCATGCCTTTGATGGCCTGGATTTTGGAGGGATTAGTTTCGATCCCTCGTTTTGACACCATGAATCCTAAGAACTTGTCGGACGTCACACCAAAGGCACATTTGGCGGGTTCAGCTTAATTTGGTTCTTCCTCAGCCCCTGGAAAACTTCTTCCAAATCTTTTACGTGCCGCTCAGCTTTCATGCTTATGACCAGCACGTCGTCAATGTAGACTTCCATGTTGTGGCCAATTTGGTTTTGGAACATCTGGTTGACCATTCTTTGATAAGTTGTGCTTGTGTTCCTAAGCCCGAATAGCATGACCTTGGAGTAGTAGTTTTCCTGGTCTGTTCTGAATGCCATGTGGATTTTATCAGCCTCCTTCATCATGATTTGATTGTAGTCAGAGTAGGCGTCCATGAAACTCAACATCTCATGGTCGGTCATTGCATCGATCAGGAGGTCAATCCGAGGGAGCAGGTACTTGTCCTTTGGGAAGGTCTTGTTGAGGTCCATGTAATCCACACACATCCGTTACTTTCCATTGGTCTTTGGGACCATCACCATGTTCACTAACCATGTTGGGAACTGTTCTTTCCTGATGAACCCCAAACGGCTCAGCTTTTTGACTTCTTCTTTGATGGTGGCTTATTAGTCCAGCGTAAAGTTCCTTCTCTTTTGTTGTACGGGCTTCCTATGCGGGTCAACATATAATGCATGTTCAACTAGGTGACGGGGTATACCTGCCATGTCGGATGCTAACCAAGCAAATACATCAGCATTTCTTTGAAGGAACTCCATTTCTTCTTTTTGTTTTCCCTCCAGTAGAGCCCTGATTTGGACCGTTTGCTCGGGATTTATCTCACACGGTGCGATCGTCACAATGTCCTCAACCAATTCTCATCGTCGCTCCTTCATTTCATCTCAATTGTCAAAAATCTCCATGGTTAGGGTCATGCAACAATAGTTGCTTCTTGTTTGTTTCACGAATGCTGCATAGAATTTTCTTAATTTCTTTTGTTCTGCCTGGCATTCCCCAATCCCATGCGGTGTTGAAAACTTCATCTTGAGGTCCTTGGAAGATACCACAATCTCCATCATGTTAAGGCTTGGCCTTCCTAAGATGACATTAGAAGCCGCATTGACTTTGACCACCATGAAGTTAACCATGACGGTTAAGTCCTTAGGTGCTTCTCCAACTATGAGGGGGAGTTAGACCGATCCTTCAATATTCACCGTAAAACCTGAAAATCCATATAAAGACATACCTTTGCATTGAAGCTTTTCTTCTTCGAACGCAAACTATTTGTAGGCATTGTATGATAAAATGTCCACGGAGGCTCCAGTGTCCACCAGTACTCGGTGAACTGTGCGCTTGGCGTTGCTTCTATGATTATTGCATCGTTCTGTGGAAAGCTTAACCCTCTAAGGTCCTCATCCGTGAAGATGATGGTGGGGTTTGGCCGTACTCTCTTGCTTTATACTTCTGCCACACCGATGAACCAAGCATGAGCTTTCGCCTTTCGGACCGACTCCTGATCGGGCCCTTCAAAGATGGTAAGGATGTTGACTCCCACCAGCCCGTTAGCTTCAGGGTTCGAACGGTGATCTTTGGTCTTCTTTGGTGGGGTGTCTTTATTGGCCCGGGGGCCCTTTGCTTCCTCTTTTCGGGGTTGGCCCCTTCTTTCTTCCCTTGTCTGCATGGTAGTCTGCTTTCCATCCTTTACATATCGACGGAGTCGATCGGTCTGGATCAATTCTTCGATCTCCTTTTTTAATTGCCAGCAATCCTTTGTGTCGTGCCCATTATCTCTATGGAATCAACATTATTTCTTTGAATTCCTTTCTCTGGGCGTTGAGTTCATCAGCTTGGGTTGCTGAAGGAGTCCACGATCATTAATCTACATCAAGATTCTTGTACGGGATGTGTTCAGCGACTTGTACTCAGGGCTCTTCTCTCTTCTTTTGTCTTCTAATCGTCAAATCTTCGTTTCTTCTCTCTGCTTCTTTGATCGTCTCTCTCAGGGGACAGTCTCTTCTTTTCTTGGACTCCTTGCTCCACCATCTTTCGCGCTTCTAGGACGTCAGCCATGTTGGCATACTTATAGCACCTTTACAATAGCTCCATCATGGTATTAAGGTGATCCAAAGCTATGGACCGGACGAGCTCCTTCTCTGTGATGCCAGTAAAAGAGTGTGTTGTACGCCATAGTATCGTCTAGATCTTTGAGGTCCAAGGATTCTTTAGTGAATCTTATGATATAGTCACAGATGGGCTCGTCGTCTTTTTGCCTGACCGCTAAGAGGTTGATGACAGTCTTCTTTTGCTTAACGCTATTTTGGAAGAGGAGGACAAAGGCCTTTCTGAGCTCCACAAAGCTTTTGATGGAGCCTAACTTCAGACGGGAGAACCATGAAGTTGCTGCCCCTTACAGAGATCCAGGGAAAGCTCTACAAGAAACAGTGTCGCCTCCTCCGTAGATGGTCATCATGGCGTTGAAGTTGGTGATGTGTTCATTTGGATCTGTGGTCCCACTGTATGGTATGAAGTCTAGAGGCTTGAATCCGTGCAGCAACTCGACACTCATGATCTCTGCGGAGAGTGGGTGATCTCCTGGGAGGGAATGTCCAAGTGGTAATGCCAGTCGGTCGAGGCTTTGGAGTCGTGCGTTAAGGTCTTATATCCTTCTTTCCATATCTTGGTTTGTCTGTCTGCTGGACACTGTGATCTACTGACTGAGCCCATAGCTTCACCTATGGGTCCTCTTGTGGTCGTCGAGCAGCCCATGTCGAGGGGGATCCCCACGTGCTCTCTAGACCTATACTGGTTCTCAACGCATGGCTCTCTAGTCAAGAGTTCTTCCGCTCCAAAAGGTTTTACTGTTGAGTTTTAGGGTCCATGTTCCTTGTAACGGGCCTGCCTTGCAGGGAAATACCCGTTGAGCATCTCCGTTCAGATAGTGGGAGTTGTCGTCTTGAGGGAGGATGGCCGAGATGACCCCGCTCGGCTTTTTGATATTTGCGTCGGAGATGATGTTCGCTCCAGAGGCCCTCGTGGTTATTGGACTGTAGGCACTTGCTGCGGGGGTACCATGAAAGGTGGTAATGGAAACCTGATAGGGCCTCCCTGCCTAACAATGTCTCTAAGGAAGGCATTGGTTTGTAGGACCTGCAGTTATAAGTCTCGAATTTGTGCATTGGTGGCTAGAGCGTAAAGATCCAATGCTTCTGGTATCATCATAGCCGGAACAGGTGGTGGTGGTGGGAGCTCCTCCATCGTTGGGATGGCGTGTCCCTCTAGGAAGTCATCAGGGATTGGCGCCACTAGCTCTACCATCGGATCTTCCTGATTCGTCTGTTGCTCCACCTGTGAAGCTATTCTCCTAGGGCGTTTGGTTCCGCTGGTGTTTCCTCTGGGAGGACGACCACTTCCCCTCCTGTGGGAGGAGCTAGGCTATAAGTTTTTTGTCGTCTTGGTCATTGATAGAGGGTAATCAAGTGGGTTGGATTGAATAGTTTCATTCTCACAGACGGTGCCAATCTGTTATGTCAAGAAACCTCCAGCAGGTCCACCAAGGGTAAAGACCTACGCAATACAACAAACGGGCATAGGGAGGTGAGCGTCGGGCCGACGAGGGATTCTCCGATGCCTAAGTTAGGTGTTACTAGCAAACAGATGAAACAAGTGAGTGCTTCTTATATTTTTTGTTGTCTCTCCCCTTGTGAGGGGGTTACCTTCCCCTTTATAGGGCTAGATCCCATTGGGGCGTACTGTCGATGAAGATGTCCTGATGTGATCAATGAAGAAGCCTTCCTCTGATTAGGAGGCAGAGTGTTTCTCTATTTCTAATGTGGAGAGTTCTTCATTGGGGTGAGGTCCCCTATAGAACGTAGAGTTCTCTTTTCTTATGAGCATCATGGGAGGCTCATAAATGTAATGGAGAGTTGGAGAGTGGTATCTTCTTTTGGAGAGTGGTATTGTCCACTGTATTACTATTTTTCGGGGCCATTGATGTGCTTAGGCCTTTTGCAATAAGGTTGCCCCTAGTGAGAGGTGATGTCTTGGGGTATATAGGGTTGGCATTGACTGGTTGATTGACTTGATAGGCGTGCCAGCTTCTTCTTGCTTCCATGGAGAGATTCGTGAATCTTCTATCTATGGATCTTTGGGGGGTAGCTTTTACCCGGCACGTCCATCTTAGATCTTCAGGTGGGTGGTTCTTACCCATTGCATCTATCATGGGTCTTCGGACGAATAGTTCTTACCCGTCAATCCTCCTTGGCTGTCCTCCCTGGTGCCACGTGTCGTGGGTCTATTGGGTGGCCATTATATGGTATAACAAGTTCAATAAGGCAATCCATATATAAGGTAATATCCAAATATGGTTTAAGCTTATTGTGGGTATATTCAAGGATTTTGTCAAAGATTGCTTTCTTATGATGGGTTAGAGGCTTAAGGCTATAGAAAACTGGTCTCTACCGTAGTAGTAACTATGCAATTCAGAGGTTCCATCACTCTTGCAATCAAGGCTACGTAGGGCAAAAGTTCTAGTTCCATCGATCTCTGCTTGTTGATATTCGTGGCATTCGTCTTTATGGCTTCAAGTATGCTTCGTAATTAGTTTATTATATCCATTATGTTTCTTAATCCATGTCATGATCCTGAGTATTAGGTCTAACATGAAAACTAGGTTTTCTAACTCAACTCACCTTTTAGAAAACCTGGTGACTCGGCCTGGTTAAACCTAGTCAAGCTGAGTCATATTTTTGAACGCCTCCATAAGGCATGTCAAGAACTTGAAGACATCTCTTTCCATGTATCAAGACTATTCGGGGCAGCATGTAAATCTTGATAAATGTAAGTTATTTTTTGGCAATATCTAGACACCAATGAATATCTCACATTCTAGGGGTTCCAACCTACAATTTTCATACCCGATACCTAGGGGTGGAAATATTTAAAGGAAGAGTCAAGAAGGAGAACCTTTTTCACTTGATGGACAAAGTCAAGAATAGGCTCTTAGGTTGGAAAGGAAAGCTCCTACTTATGGCGGGTAGAGTGAAGCTTGTTCGTTCGGTTATTTTTGGAATGCCCTTTCACAATATCTCCATCTATTGGTGGCCATCTTCTTTGATCAAGCAGATGGAAGGTTGGATGCGAAACTTCATATGGACGGGTGATGTGAACTCCACTAAGAAAATTACAGTGAGATGGGAAGATGTTTGTATACCCAAGGATGAAGGTGGGTTGGGCATTCGTAGATTATGTGATGTCAACAAGGCGCTCCTTTGTAAGTTAGCATGGCAGATTAAACATGAGACTTTGACTATGGCTTCTTTCTTTCGTGCTAGATTTTTGTCAAAATCTGATGAGTTGAGGAAATCCTATAGATCCTCCTCTATTTGGTCAGGGGTGAAAAAAGTGTGGAGTTTAGTGGCAAAAAAGGAGAGGTGGATGGTTGGTAACGGCAGGCGTATTCGGTTTTGGAAATATAGATGGCTGGGTCATTTCACTTGGACCCATCTTATTTGATCATCTTTGCCATGTGTCTACCTTTATTGTTAATTACGGCTGGGTACTTCCTATGGTTTAGTCATCTTTCTTAAAAGATATTTTTTCAAAGGTGTTGGAGATGAAGATCCCTCATATTCATATGAAGGACAAAGCCTTTTGGAGCCTCACTTCTTCAAGCCTATTTTCAGTCAAAGCTACCTGAGAGGAAATTAGAAGAAGAAGCCCTAAGGTTTCATGGTTTTCGACAATATGGGATAAGTCTCTGTTGCCAAGAAAAGCTGTGTTTCGCTGGAAAATGATACCTAGTAAACTTTCTTCGGATGACAAGGTTCGATCTAAGGGAATTGCACTACCCTCTAGGTGTGATCTTTATTGTATGGCTGCCGAACCCATTGACTATATTTTTTTGGAATGCCCTCTCTCTAGATCGGTCTGGTCTCTCTTTCTTGCTTGTTTCCAGTTGGTGTGGCAGCAACAAAGCTCTATTCTTGAGCTTGCAACCTGGTGGAAGCATAATCCAAGGATATGACTTTAAAAGATGTGTGGAATGCAAGGATGGTTCTTGTGCCCTTGTCCTTTGGAATGAAAGAAATTTCAAGTGTTATGAAAGAAAGAGTAGGACATTTTTATCATGATCTTGAGGGCTTTAAGAGAGCAAATACCAGTAAAGGTCAGATTCGTTCTACAGTGGATCTTATGTGCTCTAGGAGATTTGGCATTCCTGTATCTCCTCAGCAGGATACCTCCATTAGGGAGATTTTTTAGTGCTCCCCTATGCGTCCTTGGCTCAAATTAAACATTGACGGGTGTTCCCTTGGTAACCTAGGCCGGGCAGGTGTAAGCGGTGTTGTCCGTGACTTTCGAGCAAAGGTAGTTGTAAATTTTAGTTCTTATAATGGTATTTGCTCCAATTATGAGGTTGAGTTCAATGCATTGGTGAAAGGAGTGTCTATCGCAAGGGACATGGGAATTCAGGCTTTACAGATTGAGTGTGACTCTGTTGCAGTTACAATAGTAGTTTACGGAGATCTTATTTCTTGGTACATTTTCAAGAAGTAGTCCACGATCTAGCCATATCTATCCTCCATTCAATGGAAACTCTTTCGCTGCTATAGAGAAGCCAATACTATTGCTGATTTTTTGGATAAAGAAGCAACTAAGACCTTCACATCTTCCACCTCTCTAGCCTTCCTGTCCTCTATTCGTAATGATCTTTTGATGGATGCCCAATGTAGATCGAGATTTTGGTTCCATTGACAACTTTTTCTATTTTGTTGGCTTGCTTCCTCCCCTACTGATGGCCATGCCGAAGGTGGGGGTCGGGGTGTAGCATGTGTTTAGTTCTATTTTATTGGTTTGCTCTGTAATTCTCTTGTTCGTTTCAATAAAATTGATCTTTTAGCGGAAAAAAAAACTTGGGCAGGATTTTAGCCTTTTCATTGGGGCATGGTAGTACTTTCGATAGGGGCAATGCAGTTTTGTGTCTAGTTTCAAGAGCTATGCTGGCCACACGATCAGGTACCATTCTTTTTCCCTAAAAATAAAAAGAAGAAAGTTTAGATCCGTTCTGAAGAAGAATATCCTTAGATTTTATTTATTTTTTTGTTATGATATTTTGTAAATTTTGTGGAAAAATTTATTCCACGAGCTCTTAGTTGCATTTTTTTTTTGGGGGTTTGAGAAGACTGTTTAGGTTAAGGCCTTCGGTAATCTGAAGCCTGCCCAAGCCCAAGCCCGAATGTGTAATGTTATGATTTGTTATTCAATATCCTATACATGCCAAAGGTGGTAGAGGTTTATACCCTTAATTTATTATTCTAGATCCTATGCATGCCAATGAATGGGCTTAAGTGATTTTGATTAATTTGGGCTTTGGTTCAACAATCCCAAATCCAGGGTTGTGTTGGGATTCGGCTGTGGTTGTCCTCCTAAACTTTTGGTAAGGACATTGCCCACCCTTCCAGCCCACATACCTTACCGAAGAAAAAAAATGGGAATAAATAGTTTTTTTCTTGGGTAGGGGTTCAATACGCAGAAAAATACCTTACCTTACCCAAGAAAAAACTACACATTCTCAATAAAAGCTCTATTTGGATCAAGGTATTTATGCTCTAACTTTTTTAGAGACTAAAGGTATTTCTCTTGTTCTCTAGAAATTCCGAGGAATTTAATAAACAGAGCAGAAACTAAAAAACAAACTGCACCAACCAGGAATTGAACTCGGGTCTATACCGTGGTAGAGTGCTATTCTACCACTAAACCACTGGTGGTCATAGGTATATTATTTTTTGTTTAGTTCTAACTTACCATAATTAAATGAAGGCATCTTTTTTTATTCTTCTCTTATAATTTTGTTAAGCACTTCAAGGACTTATCTGATACATCTATTAAGGGTGTCAAAATGGAATCAAAGCTTATAAAAAATGGAACCAACCGTTTATATCTGAACCAAATTAAGATTCAAGAATGTTAATCAAATGCAATCACAAATTGAACTGAACCAAATGGCTATTTGAATGCAATATGACAAAAATTCGAGAATGGTTGAAACTGAACAAAATGATCAAACTGAGCCAAATCAGGTTAAAAATCCGTTTGTTACGGTTTCAAGATTGTGAACTGAATTCAATATGATTCAGTTTTGGTTTCTGTGTTGGTCATCTCGAACCAAATCAAAACCACATCATTAGGAATCCCTTGGATTATCCCTCAAGAAACTAGAAGCTGATAATAGGTAGGTGTGATTTTTGTGTACAAGATTGTGAAAACTTTATGGCATCTATTTTTTTCTTGTCATTCACTAAAAGACTTTGCGTTGCTGGGGATTTGGAGTTACGGGCTGAGGTCCTTGTGGAAACTCCATTTAAGAATTGTACCTATCTATTTTTAATAGTACCCGTTTTACTGTCTTAGATTTATAGGCAACCAAATTTCGATCAGTGGTGCCGACAAACATTAGAGGATGATTAACTGTTAATGCATAGCAACGTTCAGAGAATTGTTGAGTATGCAAAGGATTATGTTGTTGCTTATCCCAATAACTACACAGATTAGCAAAAACTTTAATAGATTATCCTTTTTTTTACTAAAAAAAAAAAAATTTCTGGGCAGAATTGGTAAAATCCTATTTCTAAAAAAATTAAAGGTCTATGAGTCTACTTTCAAATTTCTCTGGAATCATTTCATTTCAATTTAAATGAGTGAGATATGGCATCTGGACTGCACATGGGTCAATCTGCCCGAAAATAAAAATTCAGCAAAATGGGGTTACCAAAGGGATTTTTTATTCCATTCAATCATTCATGAATCAAATCACAAAAACAAATCAACATCATCTTTCTAAACGCCAAAACAACTTCAAAATAATTTATACATCAAAGAACACAAAACCAAAACAAGATTTGGGAAGATATACCTTGTTCTTTAGTAATGGCTTCTCCTACTATGTTGAAATCCATAAAACCCTTCAAATCTCCATCAATCCAAGCATAAATCTTACAAATAGCTCAATACATAGTGAAAACATCAACTATAACTCATAAACCACCCTTCCATTACATTAATTAGAATCCCATTGGGAAACCAAACTCAAAATATGAAGTAGTTACCTCAAAATCCCTTTGAAAATTCATGGTAGTCCATTCTCTTGAAGTTTCTTGAATGCATTCTTTAATCCAAGTCTTCTTAGTTGATCTCTCTCACCAAATCACACATGCAAAACTTCTTTGGTGAAAATCCTTAAGTTCCTTCTCTTCTCAACAAAGTGAAGCCTTTAATGACCGAAAATGTAATTTATTTGTTGTCTAACATCAATTCCTAAGCTACCCTCCAAAATTCCTCATTCCACTAGTTCATTGACTAATAGACATCTATGTAAGCTTAACTAATTTTTTTCCTTTTCCATCCTACCTTTAGGTAAAAAACCCAAACCAGATGGTAAATCTCAGTCACTTAAATGAACTAAATATTGAACCCAACAAACCAATAAGTGAACCAAACCTTAAATCAAGCCATCAGTTAAATCAAATCATGAATTGAACCGACCAAACCAAACCTTATAAACATTACCCCACGTTAATATCTCAATTCTTCATGATAAACCATAGCTCTTAGATCAAAATCATGACCATAAAAATAAAATAAAATAACATAGTCTAAAAAATACAATGTCATCTCATGATAAGTCCTCTATCAAGAAAATATTATTACATTAGTAACATGGTCGAAAATGGCTATTAACAGCCCCAGTACTTAATTAAATCACCTCATAACCACATGTAAATAACAAAATGCAACAATACTCACATAAGTACTTTACAATCGAACTGACACATCTTGCCATAACTTGATTTTCCGACCAGAGACAATAATAAAATAACATTAAAACAAGACTCTTGGTGCAGCGTATTATAGATTTAAGCGGAGTTAATTCAATGAACACTACACATACAAGATATTTCATAATTTTATGTTTGTGAAAAAGTGATCTAAGATTTACTTTCAATAGGTTTTGACTCCATCCTCATATCTTCTTGATACTATGCCCTTATGGGCTATATTAAAACACTTTGGTCTTGGACTTAAGTTTTTATTTGGGCTTGGGATTTGGCATTTAAAACAAATCTTCTATTAAGTTGTAAGCCCATTTAACTTTGGGTTTTGAATCCTTAAAGGATGCAATCATACTAGCACTAATGCATCGGATCCCATCAAAATACAACAGTTACGCGTGCATGGACTTATAGTGTTGTGGGTTTTATAATTTCCATCATTGTTCTAATGAAACCTAATCTTGAAGCCCAATAAATGGATAGACCATAAACTAATTATGTAATTGAAATAAGAAATCATTTTGTTTTGGTTTAATTTTTTAAAATGTTTTTGAAATCTATTTATTACCTATTTGACACCCTCGTGATGATTAAAAACATCATGAAAACATCAATTTAATTGATATTTTCTTTGAATTTATATGTTATATATATTATTTATGATAAAGTGTAAATTTTTTTGGAAATATATTGAAATAAAATGGGATTTTTTTTATATAGCAATCCAAGTCTAAAGATTTTCATAATTTAAGTGATTATGCTTCCACTTAATTAGTGAACTAGTTGCTAAAATTGTGAAATAGTCACTGACTCTTTTGGATTGATTGCAATTTTAATGAAATATGCCCTATGGTGAGAAATGTACTCTTATCACCACAGGGGAGTCTTCATCTTGGTTTGTCTCGATTGATGGTGTAAGAAAGATGTTTTAGGCTTTGCAGCTTTGGAAATTTTATCTTGCCACTATAAGTGATGGAATTTTCAAAGTGTTGTATTGTTTATATATTTAACCTTACTTGAGAAGAAACCTATAGCATATTGACATCACTTGCCACCACATGTGTGATCTAAATGAAGCGGGATCTTTCCACAATGTTGTTGTTTTCTATTGTTATAAAAATTCGATTGGGATAAATTTGATTAATAGCCCAGTTAATCAGGGTTAATTAAGTGTAAATATTTGGAATATGATATGCCTTTTGTTCATGTATATCGAATATCTTGGTGAACATTTGTGATTATGTTTACCGGTTATGAGTCATGACTTCCCAATTGTTTTCCATCAAAACCTTGAATGGTTCCAATTTTTTGAGGAATGGAATGAATCTCATATGAGATTAGACTTTGTTCTTAGAGTTGATGAGTCTCCCAACCTAATGGTTGGTAGCTCTGCTAAAGTTAAGACTCGTTATAAAAAATTGGGAAAAGTCTAATCACTTATGTTTAATGATCATGCAACTCACTATATATACAAACATTAAAGAAAAATCATCATTTCAACTACCAATGCTAAGACATTTCTTACGATAGTGAGCATGAAGTTCACTGTTCATTATAAGGCTAAGAAAGACATTTACATGGAGAAGTTTACATCTACTCGTTATGATGGTATGAATGGAGTTCGTGATCATATTATGAATATGGTTAAGAGATCGTTGCCAAGTCGCGTAGCCCCTTCACTAGTGCAGGGGCCAATAATAAGGTGCACAAGGGCATCAACATAAATGGAATTTTTTATTTCACGGGGTGGAATGATAAATTCGTACACTCCTGTGTCTGGGCGCAAGATCCACGCGACCATGCAACGTTTTCCCCCCATGAATAATCAACTATGCTAACAAGCTTAATGAAATTGAGGTGAAAATACAAAATACTTTTCCTGTATGGCAAATCATGCAGTCACTTTTGTCTCGGTTTGGTTCCCTTAAGACCTCCTATAATGCACAAAAGTTAGAATAAGAATTGGAAGAGATGACCTCTATAGTTGAGCAAGAAGAGAAGATGATATGAAAGAGAAAAAAAAAAAGGGTTATTTCCAAATGCCCCCCAGAAAATGGCCAAACTTACAGTTGTCCCCTTGAACTTTCACTAATTTCACGTGCACCCCTGCTTTCCAAACTAAGTACCACTATAGTCCCTCCTGTTAGACAAAGATGTTATAACATAACGGATCCCAGTATTTTAACTTTGATGGACAATTCTGCCCTTGGATAGGGTAAAATGACCAAAATGACCTTACTTAAAAAAAAAAAAAAAAAAACCTGCAACTCATCTTCCCCAAATCGTTAGGGTTTGGGTAAGATGAGTTCTTGAATCAGAAATCAAGAATGGAAGTCCCTTCCCTATATAAATTCAATCTAAAGTGCGCATCAATGAATAGAGTTGTTTTTGCCAAATCAACCCTTCTATTGATCCAAATGCTCGTCTCCTTCTCCACATTCGATAACCTCTGAATCTGAGAGCAGAAGCCCTCTCTTGCCTTCTGCTAATCAAACCCAGCAAATCATCAATCAAACAATTCTCTCACAGAGAAAGAGAGAATGAGAGAATAGGAAAAAAATAGAAGCTCACCCTGGCATGTTTGGTATCGATTCCGAAATCGTCGAGGGCATCATGGAGGAAAAATTTGAGGTCATTGTTGAGGTTTTTGCATCGACAGATGAGACGAGTGGGAGAATATGATGAAGGATTCGAATGGAAGGTACCGAACCTTCTTCGATTTTCCTTTATTGTCTTTATTTTTATGCTGTTAGAAACGTTTGAAGAATTTTGTAATTAGGCGCTTTTGGTCCTTTCAATGCATGGATTACTGGAACTGGGTGTTCAACTTTGACTTGTGTTGTGTGTGAAAACCTCCGTCGTCCGGTTCACCCACGGATGAGCCTGCAAAAAGATGAGTGAGCGCAAGAGAGCCGGTGTGGCTCTGGCCTAGGAATCTCCGACGCTCAAGTCATGTCTCCAGTGCAACAGCGTAACAGCTTAGTAAAAGTGAGATTTGGAATTGTGCTCCATACCTGGGTATTTATAGAGTGTGGATGAGGTGAGGCAGTTGCGAGAGTCCTAGTATGGTAGGAGTTCTTCTTTTAGAAGGTTCTTTCGCGTAGAGCGGAGTGGAGAGTCATTTTCGGGGTCGGACTCTCGTTAAGGTAAGAGTCCATACTTGGCGTGACTTCGTATCGCGTTGGGATTGTGGCTTGATCCTTATCCCATGATTCTTGGGATGTGGTGACGTGGCTCCGCGATTCTCGACGGGCAGTTATGAGGACTTTGGTGGAGGGCTCGGCCTAGGAGGTAAAGGCCAGTGAGGTCGGCATGGGAGGTCGACCTCAGCAGTCACCTCGGCCTAGGCCGTCCTGTGTATGCTCAGCCGAAGTTTTAAGGTTGACTTGGATGATGTGTCGTGGGCTTGGCCAAGTGCTCAGCCCAACCATACGACCTGACGGAGATCAGGTCGGCCCATTTTCCAATTCAGCTCTGTTCGATTCTTGGGGTGACCTCGGCTCGACCACGTGGCAGCTTCTGACTGGTGAGGTGATTTTGTACTTTATCACAGGCCCCCCACTCATTAGGGTCGGCTCGGCACTGGTGAGTGAAGTTTCTTGGTCTGTTCGTCTAAAACCTCCTTGCGACCGAATCGAGCTCCCTTTGTCGGTGATTTGATATTATACGGTTTGACAATTGGGGCATCAGTGCCACGTCAGTAGGAGTCATTATGGCAGGCTCGAAATTCGAATCGTCCCTTGATCTGGACCGTTGATTCTCGCTGGAATCTCCTCGACCGTTGGATCAGTTCAGCCCAAGAGTTATAATTAGGCGACTCCTCCCTGTTCATTCTTCACTGCTTCAAGTTATTGACCGCTCAGCTAGCTCCGCTTTCTCAGCTCTCCAGTGCTCGACGCTTTCTAGTTCATGCTTAGCTCGTCTCGAGCTCTTCTTCAACCAGTAAGTCTTCTCTGCCCAGTATGTTAGTTAGTAATAGTCATGTGGGTGAGGTGTTCGACGGGGCGACAGAGGGCGTGAGTCCGAGCCGAGAGCTCCCCGCTCGTTCTCCCATGATACACCTGTTGGGCTCGACCTCGGACGAGCCCGCTGTAGCGGAGCCACGTCAAGCCAACATCGTCGAGCTTCCCTTACCCATGGAGTCCGGCCTTGAGGCCCAACCGATCCCTAAAGATCGAGCTGAGGGCTCGGGTTCGTCTTTGACAGATGACAAGGAGTCAGACGAGGGAGGTTCTTCCCGAGGTGGGGTTGGTTCAGTCAGCTCATCTGCTGACGCTCCTGAGCCTGAAGAGGGGAGTGTTGGCACCGTCCCGAGCACAATTATTGACGCCGACCTCCATCGCCTCAGGGCGACCTATGCCATCTCCGAGGACATCAAACTCTGAGCTCCTTATCCTGGAGAGATGGCCTGCTTCATTCGGCCCGACGAGGTGGCCTTATACGAGATCTCGTTCAAATACGCCTTTAGACTTCCCGTGCTGGGCCTGGTGGATCAGATCTTGGACCACTTCCACCTCTCTCCAGGTCAGCTGGTGCCAAACTCATGGCTGGTCTTGTACGGCTTCCACGTCCTCTTCTACGAAATGGGCCGAGCTGCTAGCGTGGCCCTCTTCTCTTAGCTCTACTTTCTGAAGAGGTCGTCGGAGAAGGGGTGGTACTATTTCACCCGTCGAACTGGGAAGAGTGCGGCCCGGAGCGGCCACAAGTTTCTGGTCGGGACGTCAAGCTTTAACAAACACTGGAAGCCTCGGTTTTTCTTCGCTTCCATCCCAAACTGCCCTTTTCGAACCAAGTGGAAGGACATCCATTTGAACTACATCAATAGGACTCTGCCTCTGAATGAGAACGAGCTGACATCGCTCGATCTGATTCGTCAGCACCCGGCTTTCGATGTCCTCCAGCTTCAGGAAGAAGGGTTTCTCCAGAGGTGGAACCTAACTCCAGGTAGGGTATCTGAGCTGAGCCGGTTTTTGTCCCCCGAGCTGACCCATTTACTTGGTCTTTTCTTTTTTTTTCTTTTTGGTATGTTTCTGACGTTCTGTCTTTCTTGCAGTGGTTGGCCACATTCCCCCCTATGGATTCAACTCGGCTTAGGGTCAAGACCATTGCGGACAGAAGGAGGAAGAACGTCGAGAAAAAATCTCGGGGCGAGTCTTCCAAGGCACCGAAGGGTAAGGCGATGCTGCCGAGCCCAGCCGACACCGTGGTCGGCCTCGAGGCAGAGAAGGATAGGGTCCCGCTGAGCCCCTCCCGAAGAGGGAAAGGTCGAAAGGGCAAACTGAGCCCGCCGAGGGACATCAAACACCAGAAGCTCTCGATCAACCTGACGGGTGGTGGTCCTCCACCTGTGGCCTCACCGACCAACATCTCCCGATACGTCTTGGGGAGGGCCTCGGCTAGTAATGTTCTAGTTTGGCCGAGCTGGCGGCTCTTCCCCGGGGATTCGGCTCTGACGCGGCCGCTCATGCCAAGGAGTGGCTTGATACAAGTCGGCTCCCCAAGGACAAGGAAATGCTCGAGAAGTTGTCTGATCCTGAGCTCCTCTCCTCCCTGTTCTAGGACTTCAACATGGTAAGCTTTCTGCTCGGTTCTTGTGAATGGATCCGACCTATGGAGTCCGATCTGACATTTGGTCGAATGTTTTCTGGCAGCAAGGAGGTTGCAGCCAAGGACCCTGCTGCCGAGGACCTTACCGCCAAGGATTCCCTCCATACCGCCGAGCTCTAGGCTCCCCTTTTTTCCTCTTTGATGTATATGTCCCCCTGCGCGGGGTTTTGAACAAATTTTTTTCTTTTTCTCTCCATTTTTTTTTTTTTTGTTAATGTACAGGGCCGAGCTGCCCAATTTTTGTAACCTTGCCGAGATGTCAGCCTTTAATGAATAGAACGTTCTTTTCCAAATTTGCCTAAGTGTTTGAGCTCGGCAGTTGTTTGCTTTCCTTTCTTTGTGAATTTGTTTTGAATGTTGAGATTGAACTGCCGGGTTGGATACCCTTTGAGTGGCTACTCTATCGAGCCAACGCTATGGTTGAGCCCAATGCCTTAAAAATTTTGCTTTACCTTTGGTATTCATTAAGCTCGGCCAAGTCTATGTGGACCGGTCTTATGATTTTGTTGCCAGCCTATGAGGGTCAGTCTTTGAGGTCGGCCAGGTCTATGAGGACCGGTCTTATGACTTGGTTGCCGAGCTATGAGGGTCGATCTTGGAGGTCGACCAGGTCTAGTAGGACTTATCTTACGACTTGATTGCCGAGCTATGAGGGTCGATCTTTGAGGTCGGCCAGGTCTATGAGGACCGATCTTATGACTTGAATGCCAAGCTATGAGGGTCAGTCTTGGAGGTCAGCCAGGTCTATGAGGATCGGTTTTATGACTTGGTTGCCGAGCTATGAGGGTCGATCTTCGTGGTCGGCTAGGTCTATGAGGACCGATCTTATGACTTGATTGTTGAGCTATGAGGGTCGATCTTCGAGGTCGGCCAGCTCTATGAGTACCGGTCATATGACTTGGTTGCCGACCTATGAGGGTCAGTCTTGGAGGTCAGCCAGGTCTATGAGGACCGATCTTATGACTTGCTTATCGAGCTATGAGGGTCGATCTTCGAGGTCAGCCAGGTCTATGAGGACCGATCTTATAACTTGGTTGCCGAGCTATGAGGGTCGGTCTTGGAGGTTGGCCAGGTCTATGAGGACCGATCTTACGACTTGGTTATCGAGCTATGAGGGTCGGTCTTCGAGGTTGGCCAGGTCTATGAGGACCGGCCTTACGACTTGATTGGCGAGCTATGAGGGTCGGTCTTCGAGGTCGGTCAGGTCTATGAGGATCGATCTTATGACTTGGTTGCCGACCTATGAGGGTCGGTCTTGGAGGTCTGCCAGGTCTATGAGGACTGGTCTTACAACTTGGTTGCTGAGCTATGAGGGTCTGTCTTTGAGGTCGGCCAAGTCTATGAGGACCGATCTGACGACTTGATTGCTGAGCTATAAGGGTCGGTCTTCGAGGTTGGCTAGGTCTATGAGGACCAGTCTTATGACTTGGTTGCCGAGCTATGAGGGTCGATCTTGGAGGTCGGCCAGGTCTATGAGGACCGGTCTTACGACTTAATTTTAGAGCTTGAAAATAAGCCAAGTGAAGGAGAAAGACTTTGTTTTATTGAATCAAACATCGGGGCCAAAGCTAAATACAAATATGCTCGTCATAGACCATGCTGAGCAGAATACTTAAGGAAATTACTGAAAAAATTTCTTTAAATTTTCTGAGTTCCAAGGTCTTGGTACCTTCCTGCCCCCCGGAGTTTGCAAGCGATATGTCCCTAGGTGAATCTGCTCGGAGACTATGTACAGGCCTTCCCAATTTGGTGCTAACTTTCCTTGCTGTCTTGGCTGGGAAGCACTGAGCTTTCTGAGGACGAGGTCTCCTTGGTTGAAGTGTCGCTCCTTCACCCTTGAGTCATAGTACTTTGCCATCCTCTGTTGGTATGTTGTGTTCCGGAGTAGGGCATTTTCTCGAACTTCGTCGAGGAAGTTAAGGTTGGCTCTCAGCCCATCTTCATAGGTCTTCTCATCAAAATTAAGCACTCGGTATGACGATGCCATGACCTCGACCGGGGTGGGGGCCTCGGTCCGGTATGCTAGCCGAAAAGGGCTCTCCCTGGTTGGTGTTCTTACAGTCATCCTATATGCCCATAGGACACTTGGGAGCTCTTCCACCCATCTTCCTTTGGCTTCATCCAACCTTCTCTTGATGCCGGTGAGTAGTGTTCGGTTGGAAACTTCTACTTGTCCATTTTCTTGTGGATGAGTTATTGAGACTGGTCGGAAGTCAATATAGAAGTGCTTGCAGAACTCTTGGAAGGCAGGGTTGTTGAATTGTGCGCCATTATCTGTGATGAGTACTTTTGGTAGTCCGAACTGGTAGATGACCTTATCTCGGAAGAATTTCTCCATGCTCTTCTCGGTGATGGTGGCCAAGGGCTCGGCCTCAACCTATTTAGTAAAGTAGTCGATTGCGACGTCCATGTATTTTTAATTTTCGGAAGCCGGGGTGAAGTCTCCAAGTATATCCATCCCCCACAATGTAAAAGGAATTGGACTCAGCATAGAGGTCAGCTTGGTTGCAAGTCAGCTCGGTACTGGTGCGAAGAGCTGACACTTCTCGCACGTCTTCATGTACTTTATGGCCTCTTCTTGCATTTTTGGCCAGTAGAAACCTTGTCGTAATATCTTGTATGCTAGGGCTCGGCCACCCATGTGGCTCCTGCATATTCCTTCGTGTACCTCGGCCAGGGCGTACTCAGCGCCCTTCGGCCCGAGGCATCGGAGAAGGGGCGCTGAGATGGCTTTCTTATAAAGCACTCCGTCGATCAAAGTGTACTTGGCAGCTCGGATTTTGACTTTTCTTGCTTCTTCCCGACTCTCCAGGAGTTGGTCATTCTCCAAGTAGTTTACAATGGGATCCATCCAGGTCAGCCTCGGCCAACCTAGACAGGGTGTCAGCCACGACATTCTCTTTCCTCGGTACTCGTGTCATTTCAAAGTGCTCGAGCTTGGAAATCATCTGCCGTGCGTGACTTAGGCTATCATTCTTTCATCTTTTGCCTTATAGTCTTCGTTGACTTGGTTGACCACAAGTTGCGAGTCTCCTCATACCCTCAATTGTTTGATTCCTACAACCTTGCTCACTCGGAGCTCGGCTAGGAGGGCTTCGTACTCAGCCTCATTGTTTGAGGCTCGGAACTTGAATCTTAGGGCGTATTGTATGCAAAAGCCCTCGAGGCTGACCAAGATCAGCCTGGCCCTACTCCCACCTGGGTTGCTCAAGCCGTCAACGTTCATGGTCCAGGTCGGGTCGATTTCAGCTTCTGTATTGGCTTCTTCTGCTGTCTTCTCTTCCTCGACCCGAAGGTCGGGCATCCGGTGATGAAGTCGGCAAGTGCTTGCCCTTTTATCGCGATCCTCGGACGATAGCTTATATCATACTCACTCAGCACGACCGCCCAGGTGATCAGTCGACCTGACACGTCGGGCTTGTGCAATATTTTCTTGAGAGGCTAGTCGGTCAGCACAACGATCGGATGAGCTTGAAAGTATGGCCTTAGCTTTCTCGCGATCGTAACAAGAGCGAATGCTACCTTCTCGAACCTGGAGTATCTCGTCTCAGCGTTGATAAGAACATGGCTGATGTAGTATATAGGCTTTTGGGCTCGGCCCTCTTCCCTAACCAACACCGCGCTGACCGCCACCGGAGTAGCGGCTAAGTAAACTTAAAGCTCTTCTTTTGGCTCGGGTCAGCCGAGAAGAGGCGGGTTCTCCAAGTATTTCTTCAGTTCTTCAAAAGCTTATTGACATTTGTCCTACCATATGAAGTCGTTCGGGTTCCAGATGTTCTTGAGGGCCTTGATGAACGGCAGGCACTTATCGCCCGACCTCGACATGAATCGTGCCAACGCCGCCACTCGCCCATTTAACCTTTGTACTTCTCGGATCGTCTTTGGAGGGCTCATCTCTTGGATGACCTTGATTTTTGCCGGATTGGCTTCGATGCCTCTGACGGAGACCATGAAGTCGAGGAACTTTCCTGAGGTCACACCGAATGCACACTTGGCTGGGTTCAGTTTCATTTGGTTCTTCCTTAGCATGTCGAAGGCCTCTTCCAGGTTGGCCAGGTGGTGCTCAGCCTTTAAGCTCTTCACTAACATGTCATCCACGTAGACTTCCATGTTTCTTTTGATCTGCTCGTGGAATATATAGTTCACCAGCCGTTGATATGTTGCTCTGGCGTTCTTCAATCCGAACGGCATAACCTTGTAGCAAAAATTTTCTTGGTCAGTTCAAAATGTCGTGTACGACTCGTCCTCCTCATGCATCATGATTTGGTTGTAGCCGGAGTACGTGTCCATGAAGCTCAGCATTTCGTGCCCCGTCGTGGCGTCAATCAAGAGATCAATCCGAGGTAGCGGGTACTCGTCCTTTGGGCAGGCCTTATTGAGGTCGGTGTAGTCGACGCACATCCTCCATTTCCCATTTGGCTTGGGAACCATAACGACGTTCGCTAGCCAAGTTAGAAAATTTTCTTCTCGGATGAATCCTGATCGGCATAGCTTCTCTACTTCTTCCATGATGTTGGCTTGGCGATCAAGGGCATAGTTCCTTCTCTTCTATTGAACCGACTTTCGGCTCGGATCTATGTGTAGTTGATGCTCGACTATATGCCGAGGTATACCAGGCATGTCAGCGACCGACCAGGCAAAGACGTCAGCATTTGCCTTCAAGAAGTTTTCAAACAGATTCCTTTATTCCTCGTTCAACAATGACCTGAGTTGTACTGTCTTCGTCGGATCTTCATCGCTGAGGGAGAATGAGGTGAGGTCTTCTACAGGTCTTCCGCACCTTTCTGTGAGCTCATCCCGCTGGTCTTCTGGGAGGTGTTCGACGCACATCGCCATTCCTCGGACATTGCCTTTATTTTGCTTGACGAATGTGGCGTAACACTCCCGAGCTTTCTTTTGATCACCTCGGATTGCTCCAATGCCATTCTCTGTAGGGAACTTCATCTTCAAGTGTGTCGGCGAGATGATGGCTTGGAGAGCGGTCAATGATGGGCGACCGAGTATGGCGTTGAAGGCCACCACCGACCGCGCTATCATGAATTTGACTTGGATCGTCCCTTGACATGGAGCTTGTCCGAACGTGACCAGTAGGTCGATTGAGCCCTTGATGGTGGTGGCGGCTCCCGAGAACCCATGAAGTGAGGTGCCCTTCGGCTTGAGCGCTTCATCACCGAAGCCAAATTATCGGTACGCGTCTATAGACATAAGGTCCACGGATGCGCCTGTGTCGACCAATACGCGATGAACGGGTCTCTTTGCAATTTTCACCTGCACCACCAAAGCATCATCGTGAGGTAAATATATACCTTCCAGGTCGGCCTCGATGAAGGAGATCATCGCCTCAGACTTTGGCCTTTTGCCTGGCATCTCGGTGACTCCGACGAACCGCGCATTTGCCTTGGCCTTCCGAGTGGATTCTTGTCCGAGCCCTCGCAGGATATTATATATGGGGGTTCCCTTGTCACTGCTCGGCCCGGATCCGTCATCTTTCTTCTTATCTAGGGCTTTATCTTTGTCATGCTCGGCCCACCTATTTTCGGGCCTTGGCTCGGCTCTCCTTTGATCTCGATCTTCAGGTCGCCGACCCCCACTTCTTCTCGACCTACTTTGACATATCGCTTCAGGTGCCCCACTTTTATCAGCTCTTCAATTTCTCTTTTCAGTTGATAACAATTTTCGGTGTCGTGACCGGTGTCCTTGTGGAAATGACAATACTTATTGGGATTCCGAGATGACCCGACTTGCATCGGTCAGGGTCGGCGGATGTACCCGCCGTCCTATATTTGCATCAAAATCTCCTTGCGTGAGGTATTCAGTGGGGTGTAATCGGGGCTCCGAGCTCGGTCTGATCTCTCGGCTAGACGATCCGTCTTGGGCCGCTTTTCCTCTTTGCGGTCATCAGTCGTCGGCCTTTTCTTCTCGGCTCGGCCTTAGTTTCCCTTCCAGGCTTGGAGCACCTCGGCCATATTTACAAACTCATTGCACCTCTCCAAGAGCTCGGTTTCTGGCCAGCTTTTGGGCCAAGTCCTTGATGAGGTCCATGTCAGCGAGCCCGTTGCTCATCGCAGTATGGGCCGTGGCCTCATCCAAATCCTTGATGTTTAAGGATTCTTTGTTGAAACGTGAGACGAACGCTTGGATCGACTCATCAGATTGTTGCTTCACACTGAGGAGGTTGACCGTCATCTTCTTGTGTTTCATACTACTCTGGAAGCACGTAACGAAGGCTCGACAGAGCTGAACGAAGCCTGTTATGGAGTTCAGTGACAACCAGGAGAACCATGAGGTCACCGCGCCCTTGAGGGATGCAGGGAAAGCCCGACAAGAGATAATCTCGGTTCCCCCGTACATGGTCATCATCGCATTGAAGTAGTTGATATGATCCGTCGGGTCAGTCGTCCCATCATACCAGTCAAAGGGAGGTGGCTTGAACCAGGCCGGTAGTGGCGTGGTCATGATCTTGGGAGGATAAGGGTGTCGTCCGACCAGGGAATAGGCATCCGGGATCATTTTTTCTTTAATCCCTCCACCTGCTCGGCCAAGTCTCGTAACCGCTTTTCCAGCTTAGTTTCAAGTGCTCGGCCATTCGGCTCGTCCACCTGATGCAAATTATCCCGTTCATTTGGCCGAGGTCGGCCATTTTGCCCTTCAGCTCGGGATCGGTTCACTTGGTCGTCCCGTTGAGGTCGGCCATTCTGGTCGGCCTGGTCAGCATCACCCCTCCTTATTCTTCTTTCCATCTGGAAATTGGACCCACGGGGGATTCTCGGCTGTTCTTCTCGAAGAGGCGGTAGGCTTTGGGGCCGGGGGGCTACCTCCTGCTGTTCTCTGTGTGCCCTCGGCTGTCCGTCCTCTCCAAGCCTGCCCAAAAATACCGATCTCCTCGCTACCGATGCCGCTGGTTCGATCTCTTACCCGGTCTTTGGGCTCCGACGATGCTCCTGCTCACTCTGCAGAGGGCTCCTATTGGGATGCGGAGGAGGAGTTTTCTGACGAGGCGGATGTGATGATGCGGCTCGGCTCGACTCGGGCTGATGCCGGCCACCATTCTGCGGCAAGTTTCCCTCTACGTGGACCGGGGCTGGAGGGGGCGCGATCAGTGGTTGACCCATCAGCCCACCTCGGGCCATCTGGGTCATGAAAGTATGCAGCATCTCATTGGTGTGGAGCATCTGCAGTTGCAAATCCATAACTCGTCGATTATTCGTCGGGGCTTTCAGATCCAAATTATTCGGTAAGGGTGGCGACAGTGGTAGGCTCAGCCCATTCAAGTTTGGCTCGACCTATGTTCGATCAGCCTCTGCTGTGTCTAGCACACTTCCACCATTCCCATCCTCCGACAGGGGAGCTGGATTGGCCGTGGTGCTCGTGTTGGGCTGCATACCCCCTGCCCGAGGGGGTCTTTCGGTTGCGCCTTGCCGTGATGCCTCAGTGGGCGACGAACGTCTCGCTAGTCTATCAGGTTGCGGCTCATCCCCACTGGAGGCGGAGCCATGCTGTCCTGATCTTGTTTGCACCATTGTTGCTGCTCTCGAAGTTGGTAGAACGACGATGACCTGCTGATGTCGTTCCCACAGACGGTGCCAAATCTGTTGCTTGTGAAAACCTCCGTCGTCCGGTTGGCCCATGGATGAGCTTGCAAAGGCGAGTGAGCGTAAGAGAGCCGGTGTGGCTCCAGCCTAGGAATCTATGACGCTCAAGTCAGGTCTCCAGTGCAACAGCGTAACAGCTTAGTAAAAGTGAGATCTGGAATTGTGCTCCCTACCTAGGTATTTATAGAGTGCAAATGAGGTGAGGCGGTTGGGAGAGTCCTAGTATCGTAGGAGTTCTTCTTTTGGAAGGCTCTCTCGCGTAGAGTGGAGTAAAGAGTCATTTTTGGGGTCGGACTCTCGTTAAGGTAAGAGTCCATACTTGGCGTGACTTCGTATCGCGTTGGGATTGTGGCTCGATCCTTATCCCGTGATTCTTGGGATGTGCTGACGTAGCTCCGCGATTCTTGGCGGGCAGTTATGAGGACTTTGGTGGAGGGCTCGGCCTAGGAGGTAAAGGCCAGTGAGGTCGGCATGGGAGGTCGACCTTGGCCGGAGTTTTAAGGTTGACTTGGATGATGTGTCGTGGGCTTGGCCGAGTGCTCGGCCCAACCATGCGACCTGACGGAGATCGGGTCGGCCCATTTTCCAATTCAGCTCGGTTCGGTTCTTGGGGTGACCTCGGCTCGGCCACGTGGCAGCTTTTGACTGGTGAGGTGATTTTGTGCTTTATCAACTTGCATTGTCTTTTGATTGTTGTTGGAGTCATTTAACTGATTTCGTTTCTAGAGATGGGAGTAAAACCGAGTTGCTTCAACTACTGTTAGGCTAATATCGATTTCTTTCTTGGACTTTTGTTTCATAATTTCATCTATGTTGGTATATTCCCTTATGAATTTATAAATTCCCATAGTGGTGTCATTTAGTCTCTGTGATCAATCCATGTTTGGAACCTGTGGATCTTTGGCCCCCTGAAACACTGAATACTGAATTGCACTGAGTGCTCAACCCAAAGATGGGTTTTATTTATAATTGCTTCAGTTTCGGTCGAGATAAATTGGACATGGTCAAGAACTTGGTCACATCATTCCCCGTGATTTCGTTACCCTGCTGCAACATCTTGAGGAGACCAACTACCACCACTCTCTTGCCACTCCCATGATTTCTAATTCAAGAACTCATCTTCCCCAAACCCTAAACGATTTGGGGAAGATGAGTTGCAGGGTTTTTTTTTTTTTCCAGGTAAGGTCATTTTACCTTATCTAGGGGCAGAATGGTCCATCAAAGTTCAAAAACTAGGATCCATTATGTTATAACGTCTCTGTCTAACGGCAAGGACTATAGTGGTACTTAGTTTGGAAAGTAAGGGTGCATGTGGAATTAGTGAAAGTTCAGGGGGGCAACTGTGTTTGGCCATTTTTAGGGGAGCATTTGGAAATAACCCAAAAAAAAAAAGAACTTTGCTCATTTTGTTGCCCATCATGGAAATAAAGGAAACTAGAGAGGTGAGAATTTGGTAACAAGCATGGAAAATTTGGGTGGCCAATCCACAACCCAAACCTACTCAACATCTAAACATGAGGAGTAGAGGTTTTAAGGGAAGGTGTAACCTCTATAGGAAGGTGGGACATTAGCTCTACTATGTCTTGAATCAAATCTAATAGATGTTTTCTTTTATTCTTGGTGGTATAATACTATGCAACAATTCGTATTATGCATTCTTTGTGGATTTTCCCTGATTCTTGGTGGTATAGTGCTGGTGCGATCATTCATAATATGAATTATTTGATGGATTTTATAAAGTTGATTTAGACACTACTCCTTCCAAAATTGCTTGTACATTTTCTGTTGTAAACGTGGTTTTTTTGGGGGGGGGGGTAATTGTGAATATAGTTACCAGTTTTAAACATATTTTGGATGGAAATTCTTCTATGTTGTGGTGTAACCATTTAAAAAATGAGGAGATATTATTATTTTTTCTTTTTTTAAAAAATAAAAAAACACTACTTGGTCGCGTGACCCTTGCATCAGCAGGGCCAACGAGAGAGGAAATGACGAGATGTCCTTAACAGTACCTCATGTTACATTCAAACTTGATTCTTGTTCTCTCATTACGCAATAGTTCGAAGAGGTGGTGTGAAGCTTGGGCGTCACAATTGAGATCTTCCATGGCTTCTACTTCAATCGACGATTTGGTGGTTATCGAATTGAGGGATCCTCTGTCGACCCAACCGGAGGTTCGGCAGAAGGAGATTTTCATTTCAACCACAGAGGTCCATTTTTGGAATCTCCCGTTGATCCTCAGCAGCCAAATCGTCAAAGTTCAAGCAAATCGTAACAGGTAGATTCTTCGTCGGTTTGTTTGTTTGTTTGTTTTTTTTTTTTGTGGGTATAATTCGTATCGATTTGTTGCATTAATCTGTATTCATTTCTTCACATGACGAATGCAGGCTTATTCAGGAATCGTCCTACTTCCGAGGCTTACTCGGTGGAAGCTTTAGGTAAGTTACTGAGCTTTCTGACTATCAATTGTCTTCTTCTCCTGTACAATTGTGATTGCCCGTGAAATTTATGTTCTTCATGAAATTTCAGTTTTCATTGACATAAGCTAGTTTCTCCTTCCTTCGATAATTAAGTCAGTAAGCTGAACACTATCTTGGTCGAAGCAGTTGCAACTTCAATGGTTCATAGAATTAGGATTGTGTCTACTGATTTATTGACGCAGTTCCACCCTCCCCCTCCTCTTGCGGGAAGAGATATCTTCATGGCACTAAATTGAAATTAAGCTACAAAAACTGTTGCGCTGGAAACATAATTACCTTGTCTGAGGACCAAAAATGTCAATCACATGCCAATAGCTAGTTGGAATTAGACCTTGTGCTACTGGTTAAGATGCTCACCACTCGGGCATGATGCTTAGTGTGACTAGAGCTTCATTATGTTACAACGGCGACTAAGTTTAATATTTCAGTTTGTTCATTTTCACTTAATGCTGTGAGTTTTTACTTATTCTATATACTTGTGCTGTCTGTACTGACACTGAATATCATACTTTATGTTAATGTTTTTGTTCCTGTAGGGAATCATGTCTAGACCGTATTTCAGTTAATTGGAACCCGGAAACCGTAATCAATGTTCTGAAGTTTATGTATGGCTGTCAGCTGGACCTTACATCCAAGAATTTTGTTCGACTATTGGAGGTAAGGTGTAGATCTTTCTCATGCTCCAGTCATTACCCCATCAGTAGTTGTCACGGTGTCTAGGAGACCCAAGGCGGTAGAGGGGGCCTGGATGTCAAGGCAAGACCAACAAGGTGCCTAGGTGGCACCTTAACAACTATGATGTCCCCATCTTGCTTCAAACCTTGTTATTCCTTCAAATCTTGTACATCAAATCTTGACATCTTTTTTTATTGTAAAATGGGCACCATTTATTTGAAGGAAATGGCATTTTAGTCATTTAATATTTTAGATTCCAGCACTGGCGTTGACATTAGCAATATCTTTTCCTTACGTTTTCATTAAGGAAATACGTGATGAATCCAAGGCATGATCATCTCCACTAAATTTTATTTAGATCACCACTGACGTATCACATGGAAAACTCTATTCTTGGACTACCTCTTAGATGTGCGTAACCCAAAAATTTGGCTTATTTGTACTTAATTATATGTTGCATGACAAAAGCTTAAATGACCATGAAAGAATAAGTATATTTGCCAAAGTGGATATATGTGGTGGTTAGCAATTGGTCTAGTATTTAGGGCTGAGTGGCTGACCCAACGCTTAAGCCAGGAATCTACTTAATGGCCAACAGTATTAAGTCAGTTGACTCTGGATTTGCTATTGAAGTAGGGTTAATGGTTCATTGACAATTACGGATGAATCTCCTCTCATCATACTCCTTCATTTTCCCCTCTCCTCTAAGTTTTCTCCTTCCAATTTGGGTAGATGAGACCCTGCTCATTACATATACAAATGATACTTATTTGTGGTTTTTCATGACGCAACCAAGACTTCCTCTGCTTTGCCTTTCTTTGTAATATGAAAATTTAAATTCTCATCCATGAATACTAACAAAAAACTTACATTTTATATTCTTAAGAGTGCTTGGGAAATTGTGCATGCACTATGCGCCTAAAATATTTTTTGAATTTTTCCAGGGTGCATTATTTTTCGGGGTGGAGTCACTTTTACTGGAATGCAAGACATGGTTCTCCAAGACAACCTCTACCAGGGGTCCTCAATCACTGCAAATAACATTGGATGCCATTGTTGAAATTTGGAACTTTGGATTAGAGAATGGTGAGGTCTTCTGTGAATCCAGAGAATGGTAGAAATGATACTGTTAGAAAAATTTTGCTACTTCTAGTTTATGGTATAACATCAACACCAAGGCATTCAATCTGATAGCAGGTATTGAAATATGATGCAGCCGTTGGTTTTACTGCAGAAATATGCACGGACTATTTGGCAAAAAACTTTGTGGGTACCTTACTTTTATTTAAGCAGCCATCAAACTTCAATTTTATATATGTGGATTCTGAGTTCGTTAGTGTTTTTTGTAAGAAAACATATAATGAAAAGACCAAATAGATGTATACTTCACTTGCAATATTTCTGGTTTGGTTGCTCTAGCATTCTAAAACCATTGGAAAATGTGTGTTGTGATATAACTAGAATGTGAAATGTTATTTGTTTTTTTGGCATTATGTTTGATTCTTACTCTTGTCCTTTCTAATTCTTTAGTATTGGTTGTTTAGTTATGGTGTCCTGGTTTAAGAGAAATGTAAAATACAATTCAATAATGCATTTGTTGACATGGAAGCAAAATCCACGAGTAGAAAACATTGCACTTCTGAGAGATAGGAAAGGTTGAAGAGCTTTTATTACTCGTCTCTCTCCCCACCCCCCACCCCCCACCCCCGCGAAAAAAAGAGAAACAAAGAAATAACTGCCATACCTTGTGGTGCAAGTCTTGGATTATTATTTATAGTCCATAACCTATTATCATAATTGATTATTCATAAATAGGTCATAAATATGAATATAAACTATACCAAAGAGAGCATGTTAACTCTGTGAACATAAATTAGTTTCTAAGATAAAATGCACTTCCCATTCTTTACACCCTATCAATGGCTCTTCCCTTGAGGGCTGGTTCATTGTAATATTTGTGATGTAAGAATTAAGTTCTTTAAGAAAACAGCCAAGGTCAGTCTGAACTAGTGTAGAAGTGTAAAGCGAGATAATAACTAATTGTGGGTATTGTCTTAAAAGCAATTGAAGAGATTTGATAATTGATATTCAAAGAGAGACTTATGTAGAAAACACCCTGGTCAGTGAATTAGGTTAAGAATAAAGTGTGAATTATATAAACCACATTGACGGTTGGACTCGAGTATACAGTCTACTTATCAAATGGGGATAGACTATATGGTGGCTCGGTTCTGTTGAGTGGTGGTTGAGGTTTCAGTGACAAAGATCTTCCAATCATGAAGAAGGAGAAATCCATGTATTTTATTGACCTTGGTTTATGGTAAGATATGGTGGGCTGGGGTTTCAAGATTGGTGATGTTTGATGGATTGAACTGAAATTGGATAATGGAAAGGCAAAAGAACAACAAGGTCATGTATATGGTGGGGGTGGGGGGAATGATGACGGAAATCTGAATAATAACATAAAAAAAGAGGAGCCAAGGAAAATCACACTTAGGGTTTAAAGAATACACATATGATGTAGAAGCATGTCCAGTTGCAAACTATGATAATTCATTTTGGAAAGTTCATATTCAAGTCAAGGATAGTTGTATATGCAGGAGAGGGTGTGAAACTTATGCATAGTTATCAAGGCGGGAAGGCGACCATGGCATTGGAGAGGGTCTAAAATCAAGGCGACACCAACAAGGCGGCAAGGCACCCAAGGAGCCCGGACGCCTAGGCATCACCTTGGCGATGCCTTGATAACTATGATATTCTATATTGTATTATTCATAATATTATAATATATAATATATAAAAGCCTTCCGTTTATTCTATATTGTATAATATTATAATATATATATATATATATATATATATATATTATATAATAAGATACTGTATGTATATATATATATATATATATATTATATAATATATTTATATATAAATTATATAATAAAATATATGCTAAGAGAAAGAGTGGGAGTTAGGGTGGCGCTAGAGAAAGAGAGAGAGAGACTTTGTTCTAATTTTACCATTTTACCATTTTACCCTTACTTAAGTAGCAATTCTGCCCATGTTCATTAATGGTACCCACATAAAAAAAATTAACAGTTTATGGTGATAAATCATAAACAACTCTTGAGCTGTTTATGAATATATGCTTATATTGATTTATTTAATGAGAAATAGGGGTCGTAAATTATACCAAACACATCTATTTATATTTATGTGTCATATAAATATAAATTTAAACTATACCAAAAGGTATCTTTCCAGCAAAATCAAGATCTTTTTATTGTTTTTTATTCAAAGGGTAAAACTTTTGTCAACGACCTGCTTTGATAGGCCTATCAAGGTGGCCCAAATATCTGACATATGACAGATCTATGGGGCCCAAATTTTGTAGACAAGTAGACCCCAAGGTCCCCTGCTCACATGTAAAATTTCACCCCAAGCAGAATTCTCGAAGTGGAATATTTGGTGGTTGAAAATTCAGGACTATGGGATTGTGCATTGTAGTGTCCGGAATAATGTACATGTTCCATAGGCTTGCATGATATACATGGTGCATGCAAATACATGTGAGGATATTTGATTGAATTAGGCTTTGAAACTTGAGTTGTGGCTAATCCAGACCATTTACCATTTGTCCAATGGTCAGAATTGCTCCATAATCATTCCTTGTGGCACAATGAAGATGGGTCGCTTTGGTAAGCTTACCAAAGCTGGGCTGTTCAAATAGCTTTTCTGTTATTCAAAAAAAAAAAGAAGTATTGTTCAGATGATATAAGAGAACACAAAACTGTCGACCTGCCAGATCCATCCATATAATTTTCCTTCGTCCATTCCTGGCCATACCAATTTGGGCAAATCCTCGTAACTGTTTTCGGTCCCCACCTTTGAGTTAGATATACAAGTCTATGGTGTAAGGTCTCAATCCTCCCAGGAAAAGACCAAAATTTTCTCATTCTCTATAGTCGATAGGCTGAACAAGTACCTATCCCCGCGGTACAATGTGAGCTACATTCTATTATCCAATACCATCTTGTTGTCTAGATCAGTACTTTTATCATGAACTGAAGATTTAGACTACTCTACCAAGACAAGTGTCAGTTGAGAATTTACAGGTTGAAATTCAACTAGTGCTACCTCAGTACAGGTTTGCTTGCTGTACCTATCAAGATTTGGAGTTAATACCTATTTGCCATACTACATGATTGGAGATCTGGGAAGTCCTTGCCCCACACCATTTAACATTTGGATCAACATAGTCATCTTTCATGTTGCCTAGATATACACATACAGATTTAGAGCTTTATTGGGAAAGCTATGTGCAATTTGCTAACAGGGTGCCCATTTCTGGTGGGATTTCTATTTAGGAAGCTTAATATGATTAGGAATTTATGCATTAAAAAAAAAAGGATTAGTTATTTTATTTGGACTCTCTCTGTAATGTAGGACATGGTTGAAGGTTCGAACAGTCCCAAAACAGGATCTGGAATCAAAGGAATTGGTTCAGTTCAATGGGTTAAGGCTGGGATGGTTTAATAGGTTAGGATCTAGGACAGGGTTAGGTACTTAGGTTTAGTATTAGGGAAGGGGTCAGGAATATCAAGAAGGTCAAGGGATTGAATCAAATCAGATCTGCAGCAGGTGTACTCTCTGATGAGTTCAATAGATAGGCCAAAAACTGGGTTTTGAAGGAATTTTGGGAGAAATTCTGTAGCAGACAATCTGCTGGGCAGAATGGGTTGAAACAAAGATCAAGTGGGGGCCTTTGAGGGGGGAAGGTGTGCTCAGAAGATTGAAGAAAAGTAATGTCTGGATTTGACAGGGGGTTGAGGGAAAAAAATTAGAAGGTTAAGCTCAAAAATAGAAAGTAACCTTAGAAAAGTAGGTTGGGCAGCAGCAGAGCAGCTCAGTTGAAGTGATGAGGCTTATAATGGCTTGAGAGCTTGAAGGGGATGAAGAACAGCTGAAATCAACCTCCTGGGCTTCCGACCGCAAGGAGTCAACTGGATCATGCACCAGTTCCTTTCTCTATGTATCAAACACCAAGGAAAACCTCAACAGAAGCAAACATGCGTAAAATCAGTAGTTAAGAATCAAAATCATGGCCTAGTATAGCCTCGTGGGTTGCTTTTATAGATTGCAATGAAAGAGAATGGCAAGGAGTCAAAATTAGAAAGTCTCAAATTAGAAACTTCCAACCTTGACTCCTTACTTGGGTTACAAGACACTACCAGCCCAAATAAATTGTGGCTGATCACTGATGTGAGACTGACTATTCTAATGACAACTTAAGTAAATAAAAGACTCAACTAAACTATGGGACACCGCTTTAATTATACCAGCTGAACCAACCGGTTCACTGGTTCATTAAAAAACTCAACAAAGACAACATAGGCAACCCAATAGAACCGTGGGCTGCTACTGGGCAGCAGCCCTCTCAAAATCTTGGCTGCTGCTGGGCAGCTTGTTCTTCTTCCTCTTCTTCCTTGAATACACCCTTGGTTCTGCATCACTCTCTCAGTATTTTCCTTTGTTTGGGAAAGGGGTTGGATTTGTAATTGGAGTTGTATTAAGAGTCATGATTTATTTTGGAATTAAGTTTAGAGTTTTGAATTGTTTTTCATTGTCAGGAGTAATTTGACAGTAAGTTATATGGGAAAGGGCCTATAGTCAACACAGTTTTTTGTTATTTGAATGGAGGTTTCCTGGTTCCTGTGTGTTACCTGTTTTTCTTGGCTGCAATAAAACTTTTATGTGATGTATTACTTTCTTTGTTGTCCCCCCTCCCTTTTCCTTGGGAAGTTCTTTCTCATTCTTGAAATACTTGTCCCCCTCCTTTTCTTAGGAATTTCTTTCTCATTCTTGAAATAATTGTGGCATTGTTGATCCTTCCTGAAATATTTTCCATCGGCCTTGTCAACACCAAATTTGGATTTACTTTTAACCCTAATGATTATTGCACAAAATAGTAAGCTCCTACTAGATTTGATAGGGTAGTGAACTTGTGATTATTTTCTTGGCTCCAGTACCCACAAAAAAGAGTTGTTAAATCATTCCATGTTTGACATTTCAAGAAGTCTTTACACCTGTTAAGTCTAACACAATAGCTGGCTAAAGTTTCTCTGAGTTTATTCCCACTCTCTTTTTCCTTCTTATTATTGTTGTTGTTGTTATTAATATTTTTATAATTATTGTTGGATGGGAGTATTGGTCATATCTAGGTCTCAAAGGTTGCATGCCGGGGACTATTGATTTTCTATCCCATCTTCATGAGCATGGTACTAAATCTCGTTTCGTTTCGGTGTTTCGGTCTGACCGAAATTTCCGAGATACCGATGTCGAAATTTCGTCGAAATATGGTATTTTTCTGTGGGTGTAAAATGCCAAAATGACCGAGATTTCCGAAATTTTCGAAACGAGATTACCGAAATTACCGAGATTTCCGAAACGAGATGACCGAAATTTCCGAAATATTCGAAATATTGCACGTGACTTTTTCAATATCTCGCGATATATCGTGAGTCCACGATATTTCGTGAGATATATTTCGTCGATATCTCACGAGATATCGTCGAAATATGGTATTTTTCCATTTCGGATTGGTATCGTATCTCGGACAGCTCGAGATATACGAAATTTGGCGAAATATCGCCGAAATTTCGCGAGATTTTGAACTATGTGCATGAGTCCATGTGAAGTGTGATGTTGTTTTGTAAATGAGAAATTACCTTGTACAGTTCAACACATTCTGGTGGTGAAAAAAACTGCTATGCGGATAAGAAATATACGTTTTAAGCCATCATTACCCATGTCAAGCTAGAATTTTAGCTTTATGCCTTTATGTATGGATTTAGTAGCTTCTGGATGTATAATTATCATGCCACTTTTATATTACTAGTCATGTCACTTTTTATTTATTATTTATATCTCTGTTTTTAGAAATCTATGCATAATCATGTGTGGTTAAACCGTTAAATATATCCAATTGCTTTCAGTCTCTCTTTTCTACCCTGACCATAGTGGAAGCTCATACGGGTTGTTTTTACTCCTCCAGATGTGGGCAATGTCATGTAGCTCCTTTTCTGATGTTCCGTATGACTTATTAAGTTCTTGTGTGGAACATCCTCATCTGACCGTGGACAGGTTGTTTCTTATCACTGACAGTACACTGATTCATTTATGTATGTGGAATTATAATTTACTTACAATCTTGCAGTGAGAGGCATTTGTGTGAAGCACTTCTGGTTTGGCTAGCTAGTAATGAAGAATCATGCAAACATCCTGACAACACCGAAAGGGACTATATTAGCATCCTGAGAAAGGTAATAAGGATTAAGTTTTATGTTGAACAGACTATAGAAGAGTTTCTCTTGATTTACAATGTGGAAGTTTGCTTAACCATTCCATTCGTCTCTTAGGAGTAAATCATGAGATCATATCAAGAAAAGAAACAGATATGGAAGGAGAATACAGGATCTTTGAACTTCTCTTCCATGTTAAGTATTCCTCAGAGAACATGGTCATTGAGAGGGTGAGACTGAGGGTTCCATATTCAGCTATGGCCAACACGCTATTTAGAGGGTTACCTCACACTTTTCTATTTATATTCAGATTGGGAAAATGTGATCAGATCCAGCATTCCTAGGGAGCAGGTTCAGGTGTCTTGGTCCCTTGGAGCTAATGTTTAAGCTCAATTATGTCAATTGATTGGAACTGAAACCCTTGTTGCTAAAACCAAAAATAAGAGACAGGTTTGGAGGGTGATCTCTTTTATCGGTTCACCCAATCGAGCCTTTATTAATATGCACACTGTTGCATATTTGTGTACAAAAATACCCTTATAATGGTGGGTATAAAATACAGCAGCAAATATATAAAATATACAACAGAAAAGACTAAATTACCCCTCTTCGTTATACTCCCCCTCAAACTGATGCTGGTTAGGCAGCATTAGTTTGTCTACAAGATAATGATGCCAAGCAGAGACAGCTTTTGTGAAAATATCAGCAATCTGATGAACAGAAGCTATGTAGGGAAGAGAAATGAGGCCACTAAGATATTTTTTACAGATGAAGCGACAATCAACCTCATATATTTGATGCACTTATCAAACACAGGATTGGAAGCAATACAAACAGTGCTAGTATTATCTGCACAGAGGGGTATCGGCTCTGAAAAATAAACATGTCATTAAATAAACCACGAAGCCAAACAATTTCATTACAAACCAAGGACATTGAGTGATATTCAGGCTCAGCAAAATACTTAGAATGTCTAGGTTGCTTCTTACACTTCCAAGAGATGAGTGAATCACCAAGACGTACACTCCATCCTGAAGTAGGACATTGAGTGTTTGGACAACCAGTCCAATCAGCGTCTGCTTAAGCACATAGTTGAAGTGATGAGGAATTAGAGAAGAATAAACCCTGCTTTGGTGTACCTTGAAAATAGTGAATAATCTGATGAACAATAGTAAAGTGCAACTGGCAAGGAGAAGATACAAACTGGTTCACAATGTGGACATCACAAGTAATGCCAGGGCGAGTCATAGTACGATAAATTACACTGCCCAAAAGTTGTTGATATATAGTAGGATCAGAAAGTTGGTCTCTAGCTTATTTTAAACACTTTACATTGACTTCAATAGGAGTATGCACCTTCTTATCATCAGTCAAATTAGCCAATTTATTAGGTCTTGAGTGTATTTGTGTTGGTTAATAAAATAGCCACAATTGGAGTAGTGAATCTACAGGCTGAGAAAATATGTGAGGGGACCCAAATCCTTCATTTTGAAGGACGTACTCAGAAAAACCTTTAGTGTAGTAATTGCTTCAGGATCATCTCTGGTGATAAGAATATCATCCACATATAATAATTAAAGTGCCACACCCTTGGGAGAAGATTGAATAAGTAAATGAATAATCATGATAACTTCAAACCAAGCTCTAGGAGCCTGTTTCAAGCTGTACTGAAATTTCTTCAATTTACACAGCATGGAGTGATCATTTGAAAAATCAAGAGGAGACCACATGTAAATAGTCTCTTTCAGATGACCATGTAATGTAGTCCTAGATAGGTAGGAGACCTACTAGGAGCTAGACAACCAGGACCTGTTGAGCTGTTGGTTCGATGGGGGCAGAATTGAGGTTTTAGGTCTTTTAGGGTTCGGGTTAGGGTAATGGGGATGTATCTTATATGGTAAAGCTAGGCAGGTGTAGGGGAGTCTAATGAACTAGGTTTTATAAGTTTTGGTTGGTTAGAAGTAGGTTACATGGATCTGGGTAGCAACTAGGGTTAGGGTTTTGAAAGGTGGAAGATATGGAATCTAGGGTTTATAATAACAGGAAATCAGGTGGTTGAATGGGATTAATAGTTAGGTCAAGTGTGGGTAGGATGGAGGGGAATATATGCTGAAAGTTACAACTAAATTAGATGGTTAAATCTGGAGTTATGGAGGTTTCCTAGTAAAGATAGGAGAGAGGGGTAAAAGTGTAGTTTCAGACAATCAGATGGGTGGATGGTACTAATATTTGGATTGAGTCTCTCTTAGGGTTTGAAGAAAATTCGATCAAAATTTTAGCAGGTTCTCAGGGTTAGATTTGGCTGGGCAGAATTCTCCCGAAACTCACCTTGCATGTGACCTTCTAGAAGGGAAGAAGAATAGTTGCAGGTTTTAGGATTAGGAGAAGAAGGATAATGGCTAACAATATCAACTACTTACTTGGAGTTGTAGGTCTTCAATGGCAGTAGCTTGAAGACAAGTAACAGGTCCTCCCGATATACAAGATGCAAGGAGTCAACTGGAGATCCACCAGTCCCTTCACCTTGATATGACTCACAAGGCAACAATCAATAGAACAGAGCAGCAGCTATGGCAGCAAGCAAAAGTTTTTCATTAATCAAATTCGTGTTCAATACTTTGCCCCCTTACAACCTTATATAAAAGACTCAAAATTAGACTCCTACACTAAAAAGGAAAGGCCTAACCCAATCCTTAACCTATTAGGTAACTTAAACTGACTAGGAAACTGAAATAGACTCAAAATAGAGTCCTAATCCAAGCCAACTAAACAATTAAAAGACAAACTACTAAACTCACTTAAATTGGACAACTGGTTCAAACCAGCTTTGGACCGGTTCAATTTAAAACATGAAAATAAAACTAAGTATAAGACTAAAACATCTAATCCCGTATGCAACCTAATTACCCATAGTTTAGGCCCATAAAAGTGGCCTATTACATAGAAAACCCATGGGATCAAAGGCCACATATATATATACAAGCAATGAAGTGATGAGCTCCTTCTATATTTCATTAGCAAAAGTGAAACCATCTTTATACTTATAGACCACATCAATATTACGATCATAGTTAACAAACACTGATAGAAATGGCCTTGGGACAGCTGCAGTAGTCATCATAGGTTTCATGCACGCTTCATTTATATATTTCCATGCGTCCACCACTCTTCTATTATATTCATCATATACCTCTTGTTCTGACACATCGTATTGCTTCATGTAGCACTCCACAGCTGAACAAACATGCCCTCTCTCTTGCTCAAACTTCAAAATAATATTCAAATTTATGCTAGCTTGTGTTACATTAATTACATTTTTGGTCAAGTATATATCTATATATGCAGCTTAATAGATACATCTTCTATCCAATATATATATATAGATATACTAGTAAACTCACCCGTGCAAATGCACGTGTGAGTATGCGCACTTACATGTGAAAATTGCAATTAAAAATGAACAAATACTTGATTCCACAATGATCTAATATATATATTGAACAAACAATGGAGGAAAGGGAGTTGATAAGATATTAGTCTCAATAGGAGAGGTATGAGTCTCGACAGGGAGAGGTAAACTATAAGTTAGTTTTCCTAATAGTATTACAATCCTTAATTTTGCATCATTATCTTTATTGCTGCAATGGCCCAGCAAGGCTCACCCAAAATGTGGAAACCAACAAACCTTGCCTATGGCCCCATGCACACTGTATAACTTTGGTCTCCATTTTATCTGATTCTCTATGATAAGTGGACTAATACACACCATGGTTTCTTGGTATTTAAAGTTCATCATCTCTTTGCTTCTTCTTCCTATTTCTCACATTACTTTGCCAGAACAATCCCACATTCCAACAGATATTTGATAGTTTATAGGAGTTCGATGAACAATCCAATTGTTGGGTTGAAGTGGAAATGCCTTTTGATAAACACATGCAAATGCACGTGTAGGCATTTATTAGGTGGCAGAGAATAAATTGGCAAGAATCTCAGTGGGTGTATGGAAGTGAAGGTTGGTGGTAAGGGGCGACGGAGAGTTTGAAAATGTAGTTGTCAACATCTACACACTAATGAGAGGACCTACACTTTGTCATGAACTTTGGTTAAACACGTTTCTTGTGATTAATTTTTTAAAAATTTAAATAAATTATTTATAAATTCTACCCATATGTTCGAAAAGGTTGACTTAACTGTTTGGTAACCTTTGTTATAAGCATAGAAAAGGTAGAGTAATTCTTGAGAAATGAGAATAAAGGTGACACCAGATGTGGCCCTATACAATAAACAAAATATTGCAAGAATAACATCAATAATTATTTGAGCTTTTTGCAGGTGATGCTCACCTGCTTTGATGTTGAGTTGGGCCTATTTAAGCCAAAACCCACCATTTTCCTCTCTCCCAAGCTTTTGTAAATAAAAGATAACTCACTGTCTATAATGTGTTTTTTTTTTGGTAAAGTGCTCACTGTCTATAATGGTTCATAGAAAGAAGTATGAAAGGAAAAGAGGGGGTGGGAAGAGATGTATGAGAGGGAGAGAGGAATGGGGGAGGGATGAGGGAAAAACCATGAGAGAGAGGGATAGAAGAGGGACGAAAGGGGAGATTTGTGTAAATTCTCCATCCATCCTTGGGGCAATCTTGGAATGTTCTCATTAGTCTAGGTATATGTCACGATCTTTGTTTCATCTCATGTAACAATAGTAGTAATTGGAGGGCTTCAACTCGGCTTAGAACCTTAGAACCTATCTCTGGTATTACCATCAAGGCCTGTCTAAAACTTCTTGAGCTTATTCTTCAAATGAGTATTCTAGCAATTCTTGATGTCATTGTCTATTATTTGAAGAAGGTAAGAAAGCTTGGTCAACCCATCTGCGCACCTAAATCATCTGCGCACCTAAATCAGATCTCTAGTAATATAATATGGTAAAAATACAATCAATCCTTGAGAATACACAATATCAATAGTTCATCCACTCAAAGAATATAAAAAGCTAAAAACAAACATTTTATGATTATAGTATTATTATATTATAAAGACAAAACAGGAAAAGAATATTATCAATGAGATTTAGGAATCTAGAGAAATATGCATTTGTGGCTTTAAAATTTACTTCAAGACATTTGAACCACTAATATTATCCCAAATTCCAAGCTAGAGAATGAAATTTTACTAAAACTCCAAGCTAGACAAAGAGCTTTTATTATCCCAAACTCCAAACTCTTTCTCTATTGAAATCTAATATAAGAGAGAAGGGGGTGCCAAAATACAGACAATTTTTATCAATCTCAAATGACTACAGAATATTGAAATAAAGCACGTAAGTATCTCTGATAATTCTTTTGACATTTATTTACCAAAACATTATTTGAATTAAAAAACTTCTTTAATAAAAATTCAAAATTACTCTTGCACCTCATTTATTTAGAATTATGAGAGAGAATGGAGGGGTCATGGGAGATAGAGTTGGGGAGGGGAGAAATGTGAGAGGGCGAGGGGGAAAAGTGGAGATTTTTAGATGAGAAGGAAGACTTTGAGATGAGAAAGGTGAGATTTTGTGTCCTAATAAATAAGAAAAGAAAGACAAAAATCATAGGATCTAATCATTCAATATAATTATGAGAGAGAATGGAGGGGACATGAGAGAGGAGTTGGGGAGGGGACAAACTTAAGAGGGAGAAGAGCGGTGATTTTGAGACGGGAAGGAAGATTTTGTTTCCTAACAAATAGGATAAGGAGGAAAAGCGTAGATGGGAAAGGAGGGAGAGAAAGATGGGGAGATTATGTTTCCTACTAAATAGGATAAGAGGGAGGTAAAACGTGGATAGAAACTTTACCAAACAAAAAAGCGTGGATAGAAGGGGGGGAGAGAGAAATTTAATGGGAGATTTTGTTTCCTAATAAATATGATAAGGAGATAAATAGTAGGATTTACTCATCCAATATAATTATGAGAGAGAGAGATTAGTGGAATTAAAAAGGCCAAGAAAAACGTGGTTATGGGATTGAATGAAGGCATACCCAATTGGATGACGATTATAGGGAGAAGATCTTGTAATTCTGGAGCAGAAGAAATTCATATATTAGCCAGTCAAAAAAGAAAAATACAATGAAAACAAAAATAAAAGCAAATTAATGAAAGAAAAATAATTGAGACTACAACCAGCAAAGGCATCAGCAAAACGATGAAAATCCTTCTGTTACAATAATTTCACTTGGAAAGGGAACAAAATGAACAACATCCAATAACGGTTTCTTGTAAATCAGTACATATCTCCAATGAAATGCAGCGATTAGGTGGTTATGATGGGCCAGGTCTCCAAGTTCACAAAGGAGAAGTAGAGAAAGATGAATAAGATAGAAGAGTAAGAGAGGAGTATTTCTAGGAGAGAGGGGAGGGAGGGAATTGTCATTTAGCAAAAGGGGACTATCATGGGTGAGCCAGAGAGGAAAGAGATAAGGTTGAAGTGAGAGGGAGATTAAGTTTGAAGAGCAATGGGATTTTTATCCAAGAGAGGAGGAGTATTTCTAGGAGAGAAGGGAGGGAGGTGTCGTTTGGCTAAGAGCCATAAGCTTTTGAGCAAGAGGAGATGGGAAAGAGAGAGGAGGGGGGCCGATGGTTAAAAGAGATAAGGTGGAGAGAAATATTTGCATTTTTTTCATAAAACATTCCTAATTTCTCTGAAGAGATGTTGCGTATGAGAGGGATATTGTGAAGATACGGAGTGCAAGAATGCCTTTTTAATTTTTTTAAATCATTCCTATTTTCTCTCAAGAGAGGTTGCGTATGAGAGAAATAGTGGGAAGAGACGGAGTGTGTAAGAATGCATCTGTTCGTGGGAAAGAGGGATGGAAAGGGGACTAAGGGGTATTTTGGGCATTGGAAAGGGGACTCAGGGGTATTTTGGGCTTTGTAAAAATTGGACAAAAAAATTAGAGTACGTACTTTTATAGGATATATATATATATATATATATATATCCCAACTCTAGACTTATTTCTAAAGAAATAAGCCCATTTCGGTGATAAACCTGCATCACCATGAAAAAAGACATTTTTGACATCCATCTGTAAAATATCACTGACTTATGACAGAAAGAGCTAAGACTACTTGAGCAATTGTCATCTTATCAACCGGAAAAAAGGTCTCTGACTCTCAGAATAGTCAATACCATATTCTTGTTTATCTCCTTAAGTGACCAGGTGAGATTTTATAGCGATCAATAGAATCGTCGGAAATAAGTTTCACAGTTTACACCCAATGATAATCGATGACAGGAGTGTTTAGAGGAGTAGGCAGAAGGTCCCAAGTAATTCAAGAAGGCCTGCAGTTTTGCCAACAAGGAATACCACAGGCCTGCTAGTAACCGTCGTAAGATTTAGGAATTGAAACAGGATCGAGAGAGGCAAGAAGAGAAGTAACATGATCTAATGGAGCAAACAAAGCAAATGATGCAGAAGAACAAGAGATGCAAGCAAATCAGTAGAAATGGTAATAGAAAATCCATACCAATTAGGAGCAAGAATCGAGATCTTGGTTTCATACCTGGTTTCAGTCAGGCCTGAAACCGAAACGTGCATGATCTTGTTTCGAGGTTTCGACATTGGGTTTCAACTTTCGACCTTGGGCCTTCTTGGGTTGAAACCCAGGATCGAAACTTGGGTTTCGACCCTGGGTTTCATTTCAGCCAGGCCCAAAACCGAGACAACTTGGAGATTTCGGTCAGTTTCAAACGTGATTTAGTTCCATGGTTAGGAGGTTTTTAGAAACCCCATTCTGGAGTAGAATTAGAAACAAGAGGATCAGCAGATAAGTCAGCAGATGAGGAAACATTATGATTAACAGAAGTAGCAAGATGAAGTAAAGAGAGAGAAGCGAAGGAGGAAGAAATAACCTCAGGAGAAGGGGTTAATGATAATGTAGAAGCTGAATCAGGAAACGGAGGCAAGGGTTGGGAAGTTTCAGTTGGAGTCATTGTCTTTCTCCGACGTTGATACACAAGAACTAGTGCAGAAGAAGAAGAGATGTTAAAATAAGGACGAAGTGAGAATGCAGAAATAGGAGATTTCATAATATGATTGTAATGGAAATATGCTTCCGGAAAACAACATGACATGAAATGCGATGCAACGAAGTGATGGAGCAAAACAAAGAAAGCCTTTGTGTGTAGAATATCTCTCAAAAACACATGTAGCAGATTGAGTGGAAAGTTTAGTGCATTCATGAGGAGGTAAGTGAACAAAACACAAACAACCTGATACCTGAAGCAAAGAGAAATCAGGAGAGGAAACAAACAGACAATGATAGGAGCATGGAACTAATTCGCGGTTTCACAGGTTTCCGAGACGAGTTGACCAGGTACTTAAAAAAATGCATGGTTTTGACTGGTTTCGACCGAGATGTTGGTAATTTCGCAATTTTCGACACTTATGCCCATCGAAATTTGGGGAAACCTGGCTCGAAACTAGTCTAGATACTGATGTATGCCAGAAACCAGGACAAACACTTATTTATGCCTAATATCATTTAAGTAAATGTTTGAGATATTATTCATAAATAAGTAAATACCCCCCATTTGAATCCAATAAAAATAGTTAAAAAATCAAATTCCTAAAGGATAAAAAGTCAACCTCCCAGTTCGAGAACAAAAACTGGATTTTCAGCTGTAGGTGAAAATTTCAACTTTCTAATGCTAGGTTGTTTCTCAAATCTATAAATTCCATAAATCTTAATATGGTAAAACATTGCTAAAAACAAAAAATGTGGTAAAATATTCATTTGTTTTGATGTTAAAAAAATTATTTCCATTTAGAGCGATTTTGACAGCATTCGCGCACACCAAATTAACTTTGACCAGAACATAACTCCTTCAATATAAATCAGATTTAAGTAATCTTGGATTTGAAGTGCGCGAATGCTGTCAAAATGGCTCTGAATGAAAATGATTTTTTATATATGAAAACAAATGAATATTTTACTGCAATTTTGGTTTTTAGCAATGTTTTACCATATTAAGATTTATGGAATTTATAGATTTGAGAAAAACCCCTGCATTATAAAGTTGAAAATTTCACCTACCACAGAAAATCTAGTTTTTGTTCTTGAACTGGGGGGTTGATTTTTTATCCTTTTGGAATTTTATTTTTTAACCATTTTTATTGGATTCAAATAGAGGGGGTATTTGCTTATTTGTGAATAATATCTTAAGTAAATGGTTTTATACCAAATATAAAACCATTTACTTAAATGATATTTGTCATAAATAACTATCTGTCTTGGTTTCCAGCCAATGTCCAAGAACAATATACACTATCGATATTAGGCATAAATAAGTGTCTGCCCTGGTTTCTAGCCAATGTCCAAGAACAATATACACTATCAAACTTGGGTAAAAAACCACAAGTACCATTTAGAGTGTTTTCTGTGTGAAAATAGTTCATGCATTGTGTTTAGAATGTAAAAAATAGGTTGTATACAAAAAATCAAATAAAAAAAGCATTTCTAGGCCTCGAAACCACCAACTCGAGTTGGCTGGGAAAAAATCACTGGTTTTGACCAGGTTTCGACCGTATCTAGGTTTCTGGCTGGTTGAAACCCGAGTTTTAGAACCTTGGATAGGAGAATGTTGCATATCATGGAGGATGGAGGGGGATTAATCACAAAGACTGCGGCAGTGACTTCCTTAACCCAAAAAGTTGCAAGAACGTTAGAGTCTTGAAGTCATGTCCGAGCAACGGCAAGAATATGAGAATTTTTTCCATTCGGAAAACCCATTTTGCTGAGGGTTAGAAGGGCAAGATTTTTTATGTAAGGTTGGTTCCCTGTTGTTCTAGGTAGTAACGAAAAGTTCCATCAGTGTATTCACCCCCAGAGTCTGAGCAAAGCACCTTTATTTTGGAATTAAACTGTGTTTGAAATATAGTAGAACACATTTTATAATGATCAAGAACTTAATACTGCTTGTGCAAGAAATAAACCCAAGTATACTGCGTAGTAACAATATCCCAACTGAGACAAAATGGGTGAGGGTCTCCACACATCATTACATCATTATGAACAATATCAAATGGGACTTGAAGAAGAGTTAAAAGGAAAAGGTAAAAATGTACTTTTGGATAAAGAACATCTTATTCAAGATATTTCTACAGAATGCAAAGAAGAAATTTTATTACGTAAATCGTCATTCCAAAGTAAAGACTCCATTCTTTCAGAATATGGATGGCCTAACCAGCGATGCCAACGGTCCACAAATTATTGAAAAAAGAAAAATATGAAGAAGATGAAACAAGAAAAGAATTACTATCTGAACAAGAGGAGGAACCAGCAGAGAAGCTCTTTTGTGTCTCAAACTCCAGCGCAAAGAAACGTCACTTCTTACACTCCCCTTTTCTTTCTCCATCCCAATACGCGGATCAATCATCAGAAGAAAAAATAACAACCTAGCCATCATCAACCAATTGATCAATAGATAAGATTACTTGTAAGCTTAGAAACAAGATGTAAGAACAATAACCGTGGGAGTATTTTGAGCAAGGGTAGAATTATAATTAGGGCTGTGACACTGTTCACGTGAACAATGTTCGTGAACAGTGTTGGGGGCATATATGCAATTTTTCCTATTGAGTTTTTATTATAAATAAAGAGCTTGGGTGATCACATTGATCAATCCAAGCATTGAGCTCTAATTCTCTCTTGTTAACATAGCATCAGAGCAGGTTTGAGTGTGAGTTCAAATCCCTCTCTTTTTTCTCCCACATCTTCTTACTTCTTCCGTCTTTCTCTTTCTCTTTCTCTTCTCTTTTTCTGGTTTTTTTTATTGTTGCAGGGAAGCACTAATGAGGTGATCCATGGATCTAGTTGCTGCCCCTCACTGCCTCATTCATTGATGACCTAATTCAAGATCGATAGCAGATGTGCCATTTCCTACCTGTGATTTTTGAAGCTTCAACTTGGGGACTGCTTCCTTCTCTATCAGTGAGGATCAATTCTCCTTTTTTTCTTAGAAGATCAAGACCAGCAGGGTTTTCTTGGACAAGCTACTATCTTCTAGCTTCTTCCCTCCATCGATATCAACAAAATTTTGGGTTTTTTCAAAACCCTGACAATATCGATCTAGGATTTCTGGACATCTGTTGTTGCTGATTTTTGGAGGAGTGTCTCACCAACATCTCTGGAGAACTCGATCTGATTATTGGCCCCTACTGCATCTTTTTTGGTTGTTCTTTTACATCAACAACATCTTGCGATTTGGGTTTTTTGTCACAACCCTAATAGGCATCAATTCTATTTTGAGGACCTTCTGCTGGCTGGAATGTGAGAACTGCTCCCATATCCACCTGAATCAATTTCCCTTGACATCATGTCTGGATCTGACATCTCTTCTGCCAACTCTGGTTCTAATGGACAAGGTCGTAATGACTACATTTCCTTTGCTGTTAATTCAATAAAATTGGATGGATCCAATTATTTAATGTGGTCCAGGTCTTCCTTATCTTGCTATTGCTGGTCGAGGGCTTACTGTACACATTACTGGTACTACTGAGAAACCGATTGCACTTATTTTTGCCCAAGATCGCTGGATCTCCAATGATTCACTGGTTTTGTCATATTTACTTGGTTCTATGCAATCTGATCTTTCCAGTGGTTATCTATTATTGGAGACTGCTTCTCAAATATGGTCTGCTGCAAAGGAAACCTATGGACAGCTAGGGAATGATGCATAGGTGTATGAACTCAGAAAAAAAATTCATGACACCACCCAGAAGTATCTTTCTATTTCCAAATACTATGTTGTCATGCGTAGTTTATGGCAACAATTAGACCATTACTCTGATTATCAGCCCACCAATGCAACCGATATTGCTGCCTATAGGAAGCATGTGGATAAAATCAGGGTTTATGATTTCTTGGCCAGGTTAAATGTTGAATATAACCAGATTCGAGTTCAAGTTTTGGGTAGAGTTCCTTTTACCCACCTTGGAGCAGTCCTATGCCTTAGTTCCTTATAAAGAAAATCGTAGGGCAGCAATGTTACATACTCCTACTACTGACCGATCAACTCTACATACTGCTGCCACTGCTGCTCCCATATCTGATTCTTCTAAAGGGATTGTGAAGTGTGAACATTGTAATAAGCCCTATCACACCAAAGCCACTTGCTGGAAGCTTCATGGTAAACCGGCTGATTTTGAGGCTAAGCGAGCTGCTCGTGGGAAGTCAAAAAACAAAGCCATTCATACTGAGACTGTTACCACGACTCCGACTACTGACACTGGTCTCTCCCAGGATGAACTTCAGGCATTCCTTCATATGTTACAGGCTTTCGCTGCATCTACTACATCGACTCCTGCCAATCCTTATACCACTTTAGGTTCCAATTTTGCCCATTTAGGTATTTCGTTTGCTGGTCATTGTGCATTGGTAGTCTCTACTCCTTGAATCATAGACTCCGGTGCCACTGATCATATGACTGGATCCTCCAGCCTCTTTCATCACTATTTACCCACTTCTGGGAAAGACAAAGTTCGGGTAGCTGATGGGTCTCTCTCCTCTCTCTGGGAAAGGCTTCATCAGTTGCTCCCCTTCTATCACTTTATCCTCTGTTTTACATATACTTAATTTTACTACTAATCTTCTGTCCATTAGTAGTCTTACTCATGACCAAGGAATTAAGTGTCGGTCCGTCTCGTATCATATCGGCCGATACGTCTCGGTATCGGTCGATGTAGAGACGAGACAAGCCGATACGTCTCTATTTTTTAAAAAAATTAAATGTCTCGACTGTATCGGTATGTATCAACCGATACATATCGATACGTATCGTATCGATACAGCCGAGCTGTCCTTTTGACTCAATTTTTTAATATTTTTAGCGTATCGGTATGTATCGATACATATCGATATGTATCGGTACGTATCGAGACTTCTCGACCCACTTAAAAAAAACACATGTGACTCATTCTTAGTAGCAGAAACACGACATAGGAGCTGCCAGGCTGCAAAAAGGTAGGTCCAGCCCATAGTTGTCATGTCGTCGCCATGGCGTCCTGGCACTAGAGAAGCATGCATGGCAACCTATGCCATGGCGTCCCTCTTCGATTTCTTCTTCCTGTTTCTCTTTCCCTCTTCGATTTCTTCTTCCTGTCTTCAATTTCTTCTTCCCTCTTTGATTTCTTCTTTCCCTCTTCGATTTCTTCTTCCTGTCTTCTTTCCCTCTTCGATTTCTTTCGATTTCTTCTTCGGTTTCTAAATTTTCTTCTTAAAACTTGAGAAACAATAGAGAAAAAATAAAACATGGCTTGAGTATACATCTATTAAAACATTAAAAATAGAGAAAATAAAAAATAAAACATAGTCGACATGCCATGGCAGGCGACATGTCGATATATCGACGTGACACCCCTCCACCGACTTGGATCGCCGTGACGCCGTGACAACTATGGTCCAGCCTTGAGAAAACCCTCCAAATCCATGTTCAAACCCAGTTTTTCGAGCAGATTTTTTTAGGGCTTTGATTCCTTAGTAAAAAATGATCCTAAAGGAGCTGAAATCTGAGCATTTGCTGCATCCAACAACCCACATTGGAGAGATCGATGATCTCCGGTTTGCCCCCTTCTTCTCCGACAACCCCTCTACCTGCCTCCACCACCCCACCACCCTCTCTCAGATGAGTTAGCTTAAATACTGCATCTGTGATCATGGCGGTATTATGGGAGCGTATTTGTACGCTCTGGTCACAAATTCTGATGGTTCAGAATTCGGGGTGTGACAACTTGGTATCAGAGCGTGATGCTCTACCTTAAGCTAACTCGTGATCCGATCGATCCGATTTACTCCATAATAGGGTTAAATAAAAGCTTATAAGAACACATCTGGTAATTAGAAAGCAATTACAGAAATAAGGAGTTTCGAAACCATAAATAACAAACAGTGTCTGGTCTGGGAGGATACCCAGATTCACAACTAAGTAAAAAAAAACACAAAGGCAAGGGACATTATAATTGTGTCAAATGAAGTTAAAACAATTAATTAAAAAGTCTAAGTCCGAGACAAAAAGAAAGAAACATGATCAACTATCATCACTGTGGTGGTGGCGTATCGGGTGAACCGACACGCCTCGTGCAACGCTCCATACAGACCACTCTATCGTGCATGTCATGAAACATCCTGTGCATGCCGCGGAACATATCACCAAACTCCGCTAGCTGAGATTTGCAGAGAAATATTGCACCAACTCCGGATATGCACCATGGTCGTACTGGAGCATGGAAGTCCACCCTTGAGCGGTGAATCTCTCTTGAACCTTGTAGGAAGAAAGGTGCTTGGTATAGATGTCCCTTTCGCTCAACACTGTCTTGGTTGCACAACTAACCATCCTATGTGTGTGCTCCCAAGACCGAAATAATGCATGGTCATAGGGCTGCGGAATTCTGCCTCTACCTCTTCCACCTTCTTGGCCCCGACCTCTTCCTTCCCCTTGGGCACGACCTCGGCCTCTACCGACAGCTCTTGGTGGCATGCTGCTACCTACACATCAAAACAAAGAGAGAAACAATGACAAGGGTATGGTGTCAACTAGCCTATGTGATTGACAGCCTAAACAAATGGTTTCACACGCCAACGAAATTTAAAAGTACAAATGTGAGTGAAAGTGATTGCATTAAGATAGGGACATATGCATAAACATACATGGGCATAGAAACATCCAATATTGATACTATGAGATAAATACCACCGATATGGTTGCAAATAGTTTGGTTATGCATAGAGAGAATCCACTTAGGCAAATCATCAAACACCTCACATGCACAATGTTGGGATTGATAAATTTCTAAACCAAGGTGAAGGAATTATAGCATAGAGACCTTCATGACATCACAATGGTAAACTAGATCATGTGAAGTTAGGAAATAATGGAAACAAATCACTAATCAATTTTGCAATCGAAGCACAACATAGAACCTCAACAAAAATAAAATAAAATAAAGTAAAATTTTGAGCACTAGTTCTAGAAATCGAATTGGGAATAGAGGAGTTTGATTTTGTATGGGTGATTGAGTAATATCATGGACATCTTAGGAGTGGAATCAATAATTAACTAGGGTGTTGATCCATGACAGCATGAGATAGCAAATTCAAACCCTAGAATCGAAAACTGGGAAGTAAACAAGAATGAGGGGCATAAATCATGCCAATAGTTGCTAAGGTATCCATAGATAATGTAGGAATAGGAACTCATACAAGGTTTACAGAGCAAGTATAAGAGAAAGAAAAAGAAGAAACCATTTAAAGTCAACAATAATAATAACTGTAAGGTCTATCTGTTCCATGGCATGAAACCCCAAAAATTTTAACCCAAAATTTGTGGAAAACCGATTGAGCAATGGATGAAATAGAGTCCTTTGAGTGTGTGCTTCTATGATGCCGTGAACACTTATGGGTGAAACCACCTAAGAACCATTAGAGGTGAGATCATCCATGATCCCATGCCCTAAGAATGTAGGGAGAGGAACCCTTGATACCCAAAACCTAGATAAATAAAAGAAACCTAAACTTGAGGGAAGAAAGAGACAAAAAGAGATAAAATTTACCTTGATCTGAGACTTGATCGAGTAAAGATGTGAATTGGGGGCTATAAATCCTCTTGGAGTTGCCCTGGTGTCCCCTCTTCAAGTGGTGGAGCCTTCCTTCGGGTTTAGCTGATGTTTGGAATAAGAAAGAAATGAAGCCTTCTTCTAAAAAATAACTATCGCGAAAAAGGTAGCTGCAAAACCCAGAAAAAGGTAGTTGCATCTACCGTTTTACAGAAAACTGCATCTACTGTTTCTCCTCGGTTTAAAAAGGTAGGTAGAAACGGTACCTGCAGGAAAAATAAATAAAATTTACATCTACCATTTTTTTTATATGAAGCCCATGTACCGTTACTTCTCGGTGAAAAACGGTAGGAATAAAATGATACATGCAGGAAAATTCTGCATCTGTCGTTTTACCCAGAATGCTCCTACTGTTTTGTGTTTTAAATAGTTTTCTTCTGGGCTTTGTTGGCACGTGTTGTGGGGCCCACTCCCCCTTGTTTGGGTAACCTTATGCCCCTAAAATGACCTATGTACCCTCTTCTTTCATGTGTTATCCTCACTATATGGTGTACGTTATTAACGATGCATGGATTGGGAAGAACTTTAATATGGTCGACCTAGGGTCATTTTGGGAATTATGATTCCTTCTTGTGAAATTAACCTGCGTAATTGATGCCTATACTGTGATAATTCTAACCATTCTCAATTGTTGCCTCTCGGGCCTAGCGATGGTTTTAACTCGGAGTAACTCCGAGGCTGCTGCAATCTAGGGCAAGATTCGGCCGAGAGCACGGATCCTGCTAACTTATCGCCTCCGATAGCTCTTCCACCTCGGTCTGACCCACATGCCGCCGGGGGTTTCGGCAGGTCTATTCCTCCTCCCTTAGAGCCGGGGCTGTCAGTTCGAGAGGTCGCCAACCTAGTGAGTGACATTCTCAAATAATTCTGAACGGAACAACGGCAGTACATGGATACCATGATTACACAATCGGAATTGCGTCAAGAGCGACTCTTGACCCAACTAGGGGCCTGAGGAACAGTGTTGGGGCCATAGTGGTGACTCACAACCTTCAGAGGTATGTTGATGTGGTCAAGATGGCCAAGAAGATCGGGGACCGACAGAGAGATACCTCCCACATGCAGTCTAGTACAGGGAAGCGACCCATGTCATGTCAGGGAAGCCAAGGTCCCAGTAAAATTCATAAGCCCTACTATGTCAACCCAGCACTGTTCCGGTTCAGGAGATTTGAGGCGCCACAGCCAACGTGCACGACCCAGTCCTCTACTTCTGCACAGACTACAATCCCCATTCGATGCTTAGCCTGTCAGCAGTACGGGCACATTTCTAGAAACTGCCCCCAAAGGAGAGTTGATGTGCCTCAGCCTACATCTTCACGGCCACCTCCACCCCGCCCAATTGGTCATGCCTTTCAGCCTTATCAAGGCAATAGGATACTAGGGCATGTATTCACTGTCACCAACGTTGACGCAGAGAGCACACCAGGAGTGGTGACAGGTGCTTTAACTATTGCTAATTCCACTGCACATGTGTTATTTGATTCTGGAGCATCCCATTCATTTGTATTCCCCGCTTTTGCAAAGAAGATGCACATTACTACAAAAGACCTGACTCAAGGGTTAGCTGTTAGTACACCTACAGGCAGTGTAGTGCAGTTGGATATAGTTTATGAACCTTGTATGGTGGAAGTATGTGGTAGGAAGACGACAGCATGCCTCATCGAACTCGACATGACCGACTTTGACGTCATCCTTGGGATGGATTGGTTAGTAGAATACCAAGCAAATGTGGTGTGTGCCAAGAAACAAATTGTCTCCAAGTTGAGGGTAGGGAAGAAATTTATATTTGTAGGAGACCAAAAAAAGAGGTTAATTATCTCCGTCCTTCAAGCACAAAGATTGATGGATTCGGGTTGTCATGGCTATCTTGCCTTGGTTATGGATACAGAAGCCAAGGTCAAGCCTTTGACTGAGATTGATGTAGTAAGAGAGTATCCGGATGTATTTCCAGAAGACCTGACAGAGTTACCCTAAGATCGAAAAACAGAGTTCATGATTGACTTGATTCTGGGTGCGGCACCAATGTCCAAGGCACCCTATAGGATGGCCCCTACGGAGTTAAAGGAGTCGCAGACCCAGTTGCAAGATCTATTAAAGGATGGTTTTATCCAGCCCAGCATGTCTCCATAGGGAGCACCGGTCCTTTTTGTTAAGAAAAAGGATGGTAGTATGTGGATGTGCATCGATTACCGGGAGCTTAACAAGCTAACCATCAAGAACCGGTATCCACTACCAAGGATAGATGACCTTTTGATTAGCTGCAAGGAGCAAAAGTCTTTCTAAGATTGATTTAAGATCTGGTTACCACCAACTCAAGATCAGTGATAGTGACATCAGCAAGACTGGCTTTCGGTCTAGGTATGGGCATTATGAATTCCTAGTTGTGTCGTTTGGATTAACAAATGCCCCGGCTGCCTTAATGGAGTTAATGAATAGAGTCTTCCAAGATGTACTTGACAAGTTTATCATTGTGTTCATCGATGACATCTTGATTTACTCCTAGAGTAGGGAAGAGCATGCCATTCACCTCAGGCTAGTTTTACAGAGGCTTAGAGAGAAGCAATTATACGCCAAGTTTAGCAAGTGCGAATTCTGGCTACACCAGGTGGCATTCCTAGGCCACATCGTCTCCGAGAATGGGTATAGAAGTGGACCCAGGGAAGGTACAGGCGGTACTGGATTGGGAATCACCAAAGAATGTGGGAGAAATTCAAAGCTTCCTTGGATTGGCCGATTATTACAGGAGATTCATTGAGAATTTCTCCCGCATATCAGCACCGATGACTAGGTTGACTCGAAAGGGGGTGAAGTATGAATGGTCTAAGGCTTGTGAGAAGAGCTTCCAAGAATTGAAAAAGAGGTTGATCAGTGCCCCAGTTCTGACACTTCCCTTAGGTATCGGTGGCATGACTGTCTATACTAATGCGTCTAAATTGGGGCTTGGATGTGTCTTGATGCAACATGGTAAGGTGGTTGCCTATGCATCTAGGCAACTGAAGGACTACGAGAAAAACTACCCCAGTCATGACTTAGAGTTGGCGGCGGTAGTATTTGCTTTGAAAATATGGTGCCACTACTTGTTGTAGACACCCCAATTTTACTCACAAAATGTCCTTAAAAGCCCTCAGATAAGTTTAATAGCCCAAGCCCAAATCAATCCGAATAAAACCCAAATCCAATCAGAAAGGGGTAGTTCGGTTATAAAAAAAAGAAGACTAAAAAAAAAAGAGCCAAAGGAGGGGCAAAAAGGAGAAATCAGGTACCTAAGGGGGTATGTTTGGAAAAAAAGCAAAGAAACAAATAAAATGAATAAAAAAGACAAAATAAAAAGGGTGAGTGGTGGCAGAACGTACGCTTTCCGAACCTAATCTCACGTCTTTCATTTATAACCATAGATGTTACTAGAAGTTAGTCTGAACAATTGATTTATTTTAACTTTAATAACCAGTTCCCAGCTTTTACGGTAACACTCTCTCTTTCTCCACCATAGATGTCACGGCGGTTAGGCGATCCAAGGCGTTGGAGAGGGTAAAAAATCAAGGCGACACCAAGTAGGCGGCCAAGGCATCCAAGGCGCCCGCCTAGGCGACCAAGGCACCCAAGTCGACCAAAGCGCCTGGACGCCTAGGCCCCGCCTTGACAACTATGCTCTCCACCACCTCCTCCTCCACCATGAACCCCGAGCAACATCTCTGCTACTCTGTCTTCCCCACTCTCCACAACACTCCATCCCCCTACACCTACTGCGCTGCCCCAACCCTGTATGTCGTTTCATGCGCATCTTACTCATCTCTGATTCTTTGGCGGTTAATTTCTGTCATTTTTTCTCTCCCCTCTTAGATCTGTAAATCACAAGTTTGAGTGTGTATGTGTGAGAGAGAGATATGAAGTTCTCTCTTTACTTTTCATGGGTTTTGGTTTTTTTCGTACGATTCAAACAAAGTGAAGGATATCTTAGAAAGAACTAAGAAGGCTTTTGCAAGGAGTTTTAATTTTTTGATTACAGCTTGGGTATTGGGGTTTTTTCTTGTCTTTTTTTGCAAAATCGGAGAATCCAAGCATCGGATTTTTCATCTTCTGCATGTTATTGTGCTCCTTTTTTAATAGTAATAAAGTTATTGTTTTGGCTTTATACAATCCAAGTTGGCTTTTGAAGAAGACTCCTCTTGGTTCATCTTGTCCGATCGCAACTAAAGATTGTAAAGAAAGACACCATACCAGTTCGTTGTTAGGAATTAAATTTCTTCGAATTCATAATTTGAGATGCAGATGATGTCCAAAGATGAGCTTCCAATTCCCACTTTCGTCAGAGGTTTTGCTCATTAGAAAACCAAATCCAACCTTAACCCTGCCCCAAATCCCCAAAACCTCCCTCTAATATCTCCAAACCCACCACTTTTGTTTGTGTTTGGAATTCGTGTTCTCAAAACCAAATGCCAAGACCCTCATCTTCAAGGCTCTTCAAGGTGATCAACCATGGCTTCCCCAATGGAGTTCATCTCCGAAATAGAATCTGAAGGGTTATTCTCCATACCACCGCTTGAGAAAGAGAAAGCTGGCCCTATTGAAGCAGGGAGGTTGCACCGGTGGAAGGGGGAGTTGCAAAAGAAAAAAAAACTGGTCAAACGGAGCTTTTGGTTGCACTGTAGTAGGGAGGAATCCGGTGAAAGGTGGAATTCCAGTTGGGAGGTTGCGCCGATAGATAAAAAGGGCGACAGACAGTCTCGGTTAATTGAGATAAAAATATTCAACGACTGAGATTTAATTGAATAAATCAATGGTTGAATTTAATCAACGTAGTGCAAAACTAATTTTATCCACGTACTGCGACCTTTTACCCAAATATAAAAGAAATAAAAAAAGGCAAAAACTTCTCTCACTATCTTAAAAAAGAGAAAAACGAAGAGAGAGAGAGGGAGAGAGAAGACAAAAAAGTAAATATCTAAAAGGGTGGGAGGACAGAAAGGATGAAAAAAAGGGATTTATAAGGACACTAAAAGGAAAAACGACGGCACTTAATTTTTTTTAGAGTTTTCTAAAAGGATTTTGGGGTTCTGGCTTGTCGGAGGGAGGAAAGACAGAGAAAAGAGAGAAAGAGGGAAGAATCAAGACTTTAGGGTTTCTCGCAAGAGAAGAAAGCGGGTGAGAGATTAGATCTTAGTTTTAAACTTCTCCAATGATGGATCACTGAAGAGATTTCAGGCGATTTCTACTCCATCAACGATTTTTTCTTCGCCAGACATCAAAGTTATTGAAGGAAATCGATTCGTTGCAGGCACATCAGTCTCGGATCACGATCTATCCCATTTTTCTTTAAATTCTTTCTTGTAATTTTTGTGTTACTGGATCTGTAATAAATCTCCATTTTCATTACTGTAAACTCGATCCGATTGTGCCACGATCGCCAAATCGATCCTGCTGCTCGGTTGATCCACCTGTGACTTTCCATCAAAAGATCTCGCGATTCAGGTAATTCTCTGATTCTCTCAAACTTTGTTTCTCCAAGTTCTTGATGATTGAGTTTTATTCTCTTTTGTTTAGTCTTTTAAAATCCCTTAGATCTAATGTAGATTCATGCTCCAATTTCTATGGTTTTGTCTCTTTTATAATCGGTTTTGGATAGATATGTAGTATGCAACCTGTAATTTTCATTGAGATTCATCCTCTGCATCTCTATTTGTCTTATCTTTTCCCATGATCGATCTTGAATATATAGTATATAACCTGTGGTTTTCATTATAATTCATTCTCTGCATCTCTATTTCTTCATTTTTTCCATGATCGATCTTGGAATATCTAGCATATAATCTATGGTTGTCATTATGATCTCTTCTCTGTATCTCTGTGATTCCTGCAATTTTATTTTTCTTTTGTAATTGAGCTTGAATCTATAGTTGAATGTAGGTCTGAAATCATATGCATCTTCTTGAATCTGTTTCTTTGTGTGTTGTCCATAATAATGACATTATAAGGCTGTCCATATGATATTTTCATAATTTCCATTGTTATTGGATGATGTCATTCTTGAACTTAAATGGTTCATTCTCATGGATTATATTTCTACTCTTCTTTTGATTGTTCCTTTAACGCCATATATCTCCAATCTATCCGTCCCCATAGCTGTCCCTATAATCTTCATATTCTGATTGATGTAGCAAATATGATCCCCAATCTCTTTGGCTGTGTATTCCCTTATGAGCTATATCTACTGTTTAGGCTGGAATCATTTTTGATGCATTCGTATATATGTTGATTCATTTCCGTGATTGTATATGCAAGATTTTCTTCCATTTCTGTGTCATTTCTTGAAACACCTCAAGATCAAAGAATTTACACCCATGATTTTTATCTTTATAGATATCATTAGATTCTGATCTATTTGTATGGATTATCTCCTATATGATTTTGGGTTATCTCCTGTGCGATTTTGAAATTCAATTCGGATTCGGGACAATATGGGCCATAGACCGGGTATGGATATCTTTAATCTAAGTTCAGGTTTTAAGAGATGATAGAATCAATATGGGTTACATGTACGATCCAAGCCCATTCCATTATTTTGATCAACCCTCAAATGAGGCTTAATGGATTCAATTTCAAGTAATCCAGAATCTGGAATTAACCTTTTGAATCAACTCAAGCCCATTTAAAATCCATCATTCGGTAGAAATTAATTTTGAATCCATGACTCAGACTTATCATGGATTTTGGACCGTAAGCCCGTCTCTAGATCCATCATAAGCCCACTTCTAAATCCATGATACTTATGCAATCCATATAGTTCATTATTTGGACTTCAAGCCCACCAGATCTGTATGAATAACATGAGAATAATTAAGATCCAGCCAATTCTTTTATGGGATCCGTCATATTTAGTCCTATTAAGAGGTCCATATAGGGGACCAACCCTTAAAACCTTTTTTTGTACTTTTGGTTGGTGCCTTAAGCCCACTTTATTCTGATCAATGTGGATCAATTTCAAATTAGGATCTGATTAGGCCCATCCGAAATTCTATGATCCATAAAGAAGAATAATTCCTAAACCCTATCATAGTTGAGGCCCAGTCGGGCCCATCATTTGGGGATCACCCTTCATCAGTGCGGTCCATTTTAAATAAAACTTTTGCTTTGATATCTTTTTTCTCTTTTATTTTCTTCTTATTTTCTAAAATCCTTTTATCTTTGATTTCAAAAATATTTTCTTTTGCCATAGACAAGTGGTTTAGATCTAATCGTAGTCTTTAACCCAAGTCACTTGGCATACAATAACCGGCCCTAGGAAACCGTTTCTAATCGATTGCATCTTGAGTTAGTTCGTCGGACCTTGGGATCCCATATCCCTAAGACATGCATTTGGGTTTTCAATCAAAACCCACAGTCAGTATATCATCCGAGTCCCTACCCAATCATTTGGCTTTTGTATAAAGCCTATCAATTTGGGTTCGAATCTGAACTCAATTAGGTCTTTATTTCTTCACAAGCCTCCCCCTAAGCTTCCTCCCTAAAGCATATCATTCGGTGTCGGTCCGTGTGACGAACTATACATGAGTCGTTTTCTTGCATATTGAAACACTCTATATCGGCTAGTCCGGTATATGGGTATCCCTAGGGCCGTACATTCCCAACTTGTCAATACAAGTTGGGATTCCTATCTTCAGATATTTTATCTAAATTTTTTAGTTTCATTGACTCTTTTTGAGTCTGCATCCAAAATAAATTAATAGGTCAAAATGGTAATATCTCACGGAACCCTGGGGAATATAGGAGAAAGAAGGGGTAATTATGGAAATTGGAAGAATAAAATAAACTCACAATTTGAGGTTGTCTTCAACCTCATGATGGGAGAAGAACACAGTCCAGCAGTAACCCATGTCCACCCTGATTGAAAGAACTCCTTCAAAACAAATCTATTTGGTGTGAAATTTCAGGGATGACCGGATGAGTTTGTAGTTCAGGAACCTCACACCCACACCCAATAGAAGGGAATCACCAACTAAACAGGGAGTATTCAGTTCTGAATCAGACCTGGCGGTAGAAGCAGGACCAGATTTGATCTCAGTCAAGTGGGTCTCATAAGGAAGGTACTAAACAGCTTTTAACAAGAAGGGGGCCCCCACGGGGACGGGAAAAAGAAAACAATAGTACATACAAGAGAGAACGCTTATGGGGGGGGGGGGGAAGGGAAGAGGGGAGGCCCCATGATACAACAATATGCTTGTTCCTTGGGTAGGAAATGCAACTAGGAGAGGTCCTAGGAATTTTTCTGATGACATCAAAAAAGATCAAGTGGGTCTCATAAGGAAGGTCCTATTAACAAGGTCCCCCCCCCCCCCCCACGGGGACAGGGAAAAGAAAACAATACTACATACAAGAAAAAACCCTTATAGGGGGGGGGGAAGGGAAGAGGGGAGGCCCCATGATACAACAATATGCTTGTTCTTTGGGTAGGGAATGCAACTAGGAGAAGTCTTAGGAATTTTTTTGATGACATCAAAACAGATGGAATCCCAAAGCTGATGAAGAGGTCTTGAGTTGGAGGTCCATCTTCTTATATTGTGCTCCATTCAAATAGAAGAGATGGACGCACCAAAAGCAAGTTTCCCAACTAAATCACAGATAGTATTTCATGCAAAAGACATATCCACCCATATCCACTCTCTGTTGAAGGGGAGAATTCTTCGTCTTCTAGGCCAGCAACGGTCTAAAACTCCTGCCCAAACTGAAGAGGAGAATGGGCATTCGAAGAAGAGTTGGTTGACGTCTTCTGGGGTGTTCTGGCAAAGGCAGCAGGGAGGATCAACTGGAATGTGCCAGTGTAGAAGGAAAGATTGTGTAGGAAGACAGTTGGAGAGAGCTCGCCACACACAAATGCTGTGACAAGGGGTGTAACCTTTAAACCAAATGATCTTTCTCCAAGGAGAAGTTGTCCCCCATGATCTGATGAGGTCCCAAGCAGCTTAGCACTAAATAATCCTGAAGAAGATGGAGTCCGGCTGACTATATCTCCTGCTCCTGTCGGTTTCTAGAGATGGAGGGGAGAGCATTCCAAATATTGGATAGGAGAGCGGAGGGGAGGGGGATCCAACTATTCTGGTCAATGATGTCCGAAACTAAAGAGTGGTTGTGGAGACCCAATCTGTGTATCTCTCTGTAGCCAATAATAGGAAGGAGGATTCCCAACGGATTCCAGTGGTCTATCCAAACTTTAGTGGAAGCCCCATCATCTATCTGGCGTTAAATAGCCTCCATGGCTAAAGACCTGAGATATAGGATTTTTCTCCAAACCCAAGAGGCATTGGAGGTTGTGGGGACCAACCATATGGAGTCGTTTTTAAGCAGCCCTGCATATATCCAATCGACCGACCCATATACTATTTTTATGCCCACTGCTGGGCTTATTAATTAGGCTTGTTACAATGAAACCCAAGAATACAAAAGGTGCACCTATAATATAATTACCCAAAGCTTGTGTTCAACCCATTGGACTGCCACCAACACGTTGTGGTGTGCCTCTCAAGCTTGGGCCTAGGCCTCCATATGGGACGATATTTATCCAATCAGTCCAATGAAACTGCATCAAAACTATTTCAGACCACCATCTAACTTTTTCCCAAAACATCAAACACTTAAAATTCCCCAAAGTTATTATCTTCTATGCCTTGAACCTTGGCTAATTATTTTTTTGTGGTATTCTTATCTTCTATTTATTATTATTAGGGAAAATTTCCTCTTCATGGTCCCATGTTGATAAACTTATCTTAGTGGTCCACCTAACACAATGGCAAAATGATGTGCCAATCCGGACCATTGGATAGACTGGACAGTTTGGATAGGCCACTTGTCATATGTCAGATTGATATTGAACCATATACCCCATGTGTATTGGCATGTATCTCCATGTATGTCCATGCAAAATGGTACTTCAACCGCTACTTTGCATTCTCCTATGGTCATGTAGTTTCAAAGCTCTAGTATGCCACTTGGCAAACTCTGTTTGGGCTGAAACTTGACATTGATCAGGTTTACCTGTCCACAAAATTGGGGCCCTTGCATATTGTTGGGTCCCGATCAGATAAGCTTATCTCATTGGGTTGATCAGATGTACTTTGCCTTTATAATTATTATTATTTATTTCTCCACTATCACTTACTGTACCATGTGTGAGGTGAGAGAAATTACTCTATTTTAGATGTAGGAATTGATATACTGTCTTTGATTTTTTTTCCTTTCCAAATTTGGAAAATTTCTAATAGCCAAATGCTTGTTTTATCCTTTAAAAAAGCTTTTTACTGTAATTCCTTGATTGAAATCCTATTCAAGATTCCAATCATTCTTTACCATATTGGGTTAACCTCAATATATTAAGAGTTGAATAAAATTGGATGAAGGACAAAACATCCCCTTATGCAATTTGGGGGGAGGTGATTAACCCTAGCCCTGTATGCATTTGCTACAGTGTTTGAGCTGAATTTGCCCCCCTTTTTTGTATCTAACATTATTTTAAGTTTGAAATCCCCCCTCTTTTGTATGCCTTGTCACTTACTACAAAGGTTTTTGAATATTTCTTTAAAAACCTCAAAGTAACTTTTCTGAAATGTTCTTCAACAGGAATTTCTTGGTCAAGATGACTTCTGTTTGCCCATTCACTAAAGCCGCACGCCCAGATGATACCTGTCCAAGGAATTCTGGGGAAAGCCATAACAGACACCAGACAGAGCATGGAAGCAAGGTTAACAAGGAGTCTGATGATTCCACTATTGTGCCTCCCAAGTGCCCATTTGGATATGATTCTCAGACATTTAAGTTGGGCCCTCTCAGCTGCATTATTTGCCAAGCCCTTCTCTTTGAAAGTAGCAAATGTGTTCCTTGTTCTCATAAGTATTGCAAGTAAGCAGTACAATGATGAGTCTACTATTTTGGTCTATTTTTTTCACGTACTTTTTCAGAACATTTCTGCTATTTAATTTTTACGCCCTCCTATTTTTTTTTCTTTCATGCAGAGCATGTATATCATGCTTTAAGGACTGTCCAATCTGTGGTGCTGACATAGAGAAGATTGAACCTGACATGGATCTTCAAGATGTAGTTGATCGCTTCATTGATGGTCATGCTAGAATCAAGAAGCCACAGTTGAAGACAGATGTAAAAGATGAAGGAAATCAAAATAGAACTGTGTTATATGAGGATGTATCTTTGGAGAGGGGTGCTTTCTTGGTTCAACAAGCTATGAGGGTGAGTTTAGTTTTTACCTTGATGGTATAACAAATATGGATTTCTCATTCTTCTCATAGAAATATAAGTGAAACAGCTTGCTTCCATTTGAACTAATTACAGAAGTGATGTAGTCAGAACTAGACACAGCCTATGATGAGTTTAAACGGGTTATGATAATGGTTATATTCCTTCTAACACAGCAGTGGTGTTCAAATACTTTTATGTTAAATATAATAATGTTTAGTAATTGATGTTACATGTGCTGACTATAGAAGTAAAGAATACGGATGACATTTGTACACTAGTTGGTTGACAAGTCCATCTTGTAACTTGACTCAAGTTGTAGCTTTCCTGATTCATGACATAATGACTTGGTGACTACTTCAAAACACATAGTTGGTTTGCTAGAGGGTACTTGCTTGTCACTTTGGCAACCATAGTCTAATATGCTAATGGGCTGATATGATAGGCTTAGAGCTGAACTTGTCACAGCTAATAGCAGGCCAATATATAGTCCATTGGAAGCATAATGGCTCAAATCAATTGCGCTTTCATGGCAGCATGACCCCTGCATTACGAAAGCATGTAACTGGCTAAATTAATTTCATTAATCTTTTCAAGAAAAATTCTCTTTTAGATCTTTCTGCTGGGCTATGCAAATTAAATCATGGCTGTTCATGTCTAGGCATTTAGGGCGCAGAATATAGAAAGTGCCAAATCAAGACTAAACATGTGTGCAGAGGACATCAGAGAGCAGTTAGAAAGATTGGGTAACACCTCAGAGCTGTGTTCACAATTAGGTGCAGTTCTTGGGATGCTTGGCGACTGCTGGTATTACTTTTCTGTTCTTTTGGTTTATTTCTTCATTGTAATTCTTTCTTCCTTTATTAGGTTTAAATAGTTTAATTACATCCTTAACTTCTACATGGAAATGTGATTAAGTTATGTATGCTAGAAATACTAACATGTATCTTTTTTGCATAATTAATATTTGTGAAATAAATTGAGCTGCATGCTGCAGACTTCCTACTTTTAGGTCGTTTTTGTATTACTGACGAAATCATTGTATATCTTAATGATTTTCCTTCTAAGCTAGCTAAAAGTTTTTTGGTTGAATAAAAAATTCATTTCCAAAGAAGAGAAATACCAGGAATCTCCCAGAAAAGAGGGGGAAGAAGAGAACAATGCAACTGACAAAGAACTGCCTTTACATTGGGGGGTGGCTTTGGCTTCTAAAATAGAAGGGGAAAGACCCCAAGAATCTACAATAAGCTTATTTCTAGGGGTATCAGCACATCGGGCAGGGGACCCAAAAAGCTTTGATTTGACATCGAAGAGCATGGAATTCCAAATCTGTTGAACAAATCTAGACTTAGAGGTACAGCTTCTGAGGTTACGCTCAAGCCAGATATGGAAGATGCAAGCACCAAAAGCTAATTTCCCCACTGTGTCACAGCAGGATTTCCCAGCGAAAGACATGTTCACCCAGATCCATTCTTTGTCAAAGGGCAGAATTCTTCTTCTCCTATGTCAACATTAGGCCGGTAGACCAGTCCAAACTATAGAAGGGAAGAGGCAGTTGAAGAAGTGATCCATATCTTCAGAGGCAGTCCATTATAGTAGCATTGGGGAGGGATTGGAATCTGCTGACAGATAAGGAAGTACCGCATGGGGAGGCAGCGGGAGAAAACCCTCCAGGCAGTGAAGCTGTGACTCTTGAGCCAAACCAAATTGCTTCAGCCTTTAATGCAACCATGAGCCCTGATGAGGTCCCAACCCGACTTCGCGCTGAAGAGACCCGATGGGGTAGCAGACCAAGGGACAATATCACCATTCACCACTACCAAGGATGCTAGGCTGAGTACTCCAGATGGCAGTCAAATGGGAGAAGGGGGGAGGCCAACTATCCTACCATAAAATACCTGAAATTGTCCAATCTGCTATAATCGGAACCATAAATACATCTATCTCCGACTGAGTGAAGAAGAACCCCATGCGGGTGCCAGAGGAGGAGCCAAAATCTAGTGGAAGATCTGTCAATCCGTCATCAATATGAGATTTAATAATCCCATAAGCAAGAGGTCTGAGTTTATGGGTATGGTTCTAACAAGCCTATTTTGAAGACAAGGGTTGAGATATAGTGCTTCACGTGCAAGTGGTACCAGTATTTTTCTCTTCAGTGCCCTAACTATTTGGTAGCTTTTGCCGACAAGGATACTCTCATAGCCACTCCTTTGGAAGAGCAATTAAGAACAAAACAGTTTATTTGGAGGCAGAGCGTGAGCCTAGTGAAGGCGGCGGTAGTGACAGTGATAGAGAACAACCTTGCTATGCTCTTCATTCTCTTTCGTCACTAGCGACTTTTTTCAGACTGGGGATGAAGTGCACCGACCCTTTGTGTACCATGGTGATTGACGGAGGAAGTTGTACCCATGTCGTTTTTAAAGACGCGGTTCGCAAGCTTGGGCTGATGACAGAGCCACATCCCAACCTCTACAAGGTTGTTTGGGTGAACACCACCAATTTCAAAATCCGTGATAGGTGTTTGGTCACATATTCCATTGGTGGGTTAATAGATATCTTTGCAGTGACATTTTACCTTTGAAGGTTTGTTACATTTTCCTTGGGTGATGACCGTGGCTATTTGACAAAAAGGTGCAGTATTGTGCGTATAAGAATACCTATTCTTTCAAGCACGGCGGCTAGAGATGGATCTTCCTGCTGCAGACCTCCTAGCACTTAAGTTCAGGGGACAATGGGGTTGTTTATTCTCCATTTAATTGAATTGGATGGCATCCTTTGTCTTCATCTGAACTCGACAGGTTTCAGAGGGGAAGAATTGATGCAGTAATATTATTGTGGCTGGACTTAAATGACCCGATCTGGAAACTCAAACCGAGTAGAAGCATATCCAAACTTGGATTTTGGTCCAGCAGGAGTATATAGGAATTTAATTTTTGTTTGGGTCATTCTTTTGATCTTATATTTTATGGGAGATAGAGATGAACAAAATTGAATGATGCATTGAGTTTGTTTTCGTTATTCAGTGTTTCCTGCTTGGCCTGGTTACCAGAGCCGCTCGAGTGCTCCTAGTTCCTTTTCTCCCTCCTTGACCTCTTCTTTCTCAGATCGGATATTCTTCATTCTTCCTTTATTTCTTTTGTTATTCTTACATCCCCAACCTCTTCTGTTTTCTTATTATTTGTTTTATTACTTTTTCATGTGAAAGGATATTTTTATCACATTCCCTGCTGCTCAATCTGTTGGATCTGAGGTTGAGGTTGTGGACGAAGGTTTCCCTCCTATAGGCAACCCAACCCCTGGAATTTTATCACCAACGAATGTTCCTACCATGAGATTTAAATTTGTGACCAGTTCGGGCTCTACTGTTTCCCCTAGAATCAGTTTCAGCGATTAAAATTTATTCCCTTACTGGTTAGTTTGAGTGCTGGTCAAGTAGATTCAGTAGCCCATCAGGTTAATGACCATCACCAAAAATTTCAGACCCATAGGCGCCCTTTCAGGTTAGGTTTTCCATCTGAAATTGAGTTGGCTTACTGCTCGCTTTGTTTCAATCGGGAGGTTGAAGATAGTCTATTTTCCTATTTACACTTGAGTACAGCTTCTTATAAAATCACTCAAAGCCCTCTATTTATGAATGGGTTTTATTTCATACCCATTCTTACTTAAATTTCCAGAAAAGCCCTCTTAAAAAATTCTTAACAATTTGGTCCAGTTCCTGTTTTCCTCTTCCAAAAGGGTCCTAAACTGTTCGAAATATTTACAGAATTGCCATTGCTTCCTTAAGTTTATCACTTGGGTGCGTCCATAGTGACCCAAAAGCAGGGTTTTTGTTACTCGGGATTGCATTACGTAGGTATTTATCCCTGAACTTTTGTTTCATCTTCCCATGTGGTAGGGTTAGTACACTGAGTATGAAGACGTTACTTGTGTGTTCACTATTCTTTGGCACAACCAGTAAGTTTGGCCTGAGCAAATTTCAGCTTCCTTCCTTCCGTCAGATCGTACCAATTATAAGTCATTGAGAAAGACCAGCCAATCACTGAGCACCTGGGGGTCTAGCTTCCTAATGTAATCTTTGACTTCCAACTTGACCTTTGAATCATTTATCCTCCCAGTATAATTCTTAGCTTCAACAGTTGTTCAAAGCATCTTCTAGAAAAATCTTCTGTGGGGGTGGTCTAAAGCAGCTCTTCCTAACGCTTTAGAGTTATTATTAGCCGCTCGATGTGAAGGTTGTCCTTCTCTAGGAAATAGGAATGTCAAGTTTATCAGATTTCAGAGCCATAGTTAAAAATCTAACCGAAATTTCAGATATTTTGGTGGGTCCGAGATGAGACTGGAGGTCGAAATGAAAAAATAGTTTAAAAAATGCACTGTTTCGTCGAAATTTTGGTCATTTCGGCATTTTGCAACCCAAAATGCCCAATCAGAACTCATACAAAAAATACAATGTTTCGCCGAAATTTCGGTATCTCGGAAATTTCGGTCTGGCTGAAATGGCCTTCTGAGACAAGATTAGTACTATGCTTGGAGCATTAAAAGGAGCATTAAAAACAGCCTCACTTCTTTGCTGTTTCAGAACAAGATATGAAGGAAACTTGTAACTCAAAGCAGGATAATCAGAATAGTCCAAATTCCAGTTGAATGGTCTATTCTGCTGGTAGAACAGACCTGCAGAATCTAAACTGTTTTTCATAACAGAATAGGTAGTTTTAGCAGTCCTAGTGCTATTAGGATTCAGGTAGCAGAACTAGAACTGAAGTAATTGACCAGAAAGTTCAGAAACTCAGTGTGTTTAATATCACAATTTACTGTCTGCAATCTGAGCACAAAGTAAGTAGAATATCTCAGGAACTTCCAACCAGCAATTGAACAGAATAAACTAGGAATAGAGAAGCCAAAAGGTATAGGAATTGAGAGCATCTGACTTATGTTCTTGTTGGGAAGAAAGGTAGATTAAAGAGATGTAGGTTAGGAATCTACCTAAGCCCCATTTGGAATCCACCAAGCATTCTATTGAATCCAAACCACCAACCATTGAATCCACACAACAGAAAATTTCAGAAAAAAATGAATTGATATATTTCATAAATTTGTGTAAGGTCATAGGCCACTACATCTATGTATAGTATTATAAATTGACTCTTTAATACTCCTAAACTGATTTGGAATTCAAACTACGATTTGGAATAGTAAAAAAAGGCTAGTATTGACACTCGTACTCAAACTAGGATTAAAAACAGAACATAGACTTAGAATGTAATATTGGACTCAACTGACTAATGATTCTAGGACTTGACTTAGTGAACTTCTAACATAAAAAAGAGACAACTAATCCTACTTGACAAATCTCGTAGTCCTGGCTCCTACCCTTATTTTAGGCCTATCAAAGTGGCCTATTACGACAAAAACCCTTGGACCAAGGGTCCAACACACATGTAATCCAACTACAACCATACTTATATCACTGTTGGTGTTGTCACCGTCGTGATTGTTGTTGGTGGAGGCTGTTGCCATTGTGGCCATCCGAGCTGCACAATTGCTGACTTGCTGCAATACTTGTAGCCAAAGTTCTAGCAGAGAGGGATTGAGAATAGAAGAGGAAAGATGGGTTAAGGAGAAAAAGAATGTGGTTAAATGACAGTTTTACCCCCATGATTTGTTGTTTGATTATGCTATAGGGTTATGTGCATATTGGTATGATAATTACTCTTAATTATACTAATATTATGCCATCAATATAAACTATTTTAAAGCTTTACATATTTGTCAAGGGGTTGCGTAGCTGCCTAGGCATCCAGGCTCTTTCTTGGGTCTAAGACAACAACACGCCTTGTTGATATTTCACGGGTTTATGTTGATTTATATTGATTGCTTTGTTTTTTGACGAATATGCGTATATCATATGCTTTATTTATTATATGTTGGGTTTTCTAATATTAGGCTATTGCTAACATAATAGCATATTGCATTAATATGGCTTCTATGTTGCATATAAACATAATTATATTAACTTATCATTGCTATATTACTTATTAATGCACGCCTACGGCGCTTAGGCAGGTGCCTTGTCGCCTAAGCATCCCTCCAATGCCTTTGGTCGCCTAGTCTCCTTGACAACTGTGAGTTTTACACATGTTTATATGCATGCCATTAACCTTTGACATAATAGAGTAAAAATAAAAAAAATGAAATGAAAATGACTTTGTGTCCTGTTGGGGCTCATCCAGTTAAAAAAAGCTTCAACTTCTAAAATATCATGGTAGATTTAGCTTTTCAGTGGTAGAATATTCTAAATCTGGCTGTCTTCTGCTTATCCACTTATAGGTGCTGGATTGGGTGTCTACTAGATCAAATAGTCTGTAGTATATGGCTGATGCTGACTGATATTGTGCAATTTCTATGAATCTTTCTTGAATTTATCTCACTGATCAAGCATTGGAAATTATTTTTCCTTGACCACATGTTACACATCCATTGTCAAGCATGCAAAAGTACATATACAACGGCAAACATAGGTTTTCTGGCCCCCTATAAACACAGTATAAGGAAGAACCCACATTATCGAGGAGAAATTTCATTACTATATGTTTTCTTTATGTTTCGTTAATGGTTCATTGATATTCATTGAGTTTAAACTTTGAAAGCTGAATTCATAGTTTCATTGCAGTCGAGCGATGGGAGATGCTGCGTCTGCAATTAATTATTTTGAAGAGAGTGTTGATTTCCTTTCAAAGATTTCAATGGATGACTTGGAGGTTATTGCATGTTTACTTTACTCGGAGTTTTTTAATTTTAAATCAGTTTTGAATCATTTGCTAAAGTTGTTCAACCATGATGATGTAAATACTGGCTCTTTTTGACATGTTTCTTTTCAGGTGACACACACAGTCTCTGTTTCCCTTAATAAAATTGGTGACCTTAAATACTATGATGGAGATCTGCAAGGTGCAAGATCTTATTACTATCGATCTTTGGATGTTCGGCGTACTGCTATCAAGGATCGTTCGGATGCCTCTTCCCAGGTTAGCAACCTTTTTGGCATAGCACTTCTCAGTTCATCCTTTTCTCATTGAACTATAGTATTTTATTGGTGACACTGTCGAATGATATTTATGCACGTTGAGGATAACATGGGTTAGATCATTGGTTGGGGTCCTTGATTTTTTCTTGTTCGTTGCACTTCATTTACATGCTGCCCAAAGTTTCCAATTCCTAAATTTAGAGTTTTTTCACCAAATGAAGTCTGGAAAATTTTATGTAAATGCTTGGAATCATGTTTTTTCCTTGGAGTTTTTATGGTAAACTTAAGGGATTTTGTTTGGTGTAAATTAACATATATGAATTATTGAAATTATAACGATACCATCCAACATGATTTTATGATTTGGAAATCTAGTTTCCTGAGCACTATGGTGCAGGTTCAAATGGATTTTCAATGGGCTTCTCTGAAAAACATTAGGTAATAATAGAATGATTTGATTAAAATATTTGATGAATTCATGGATAAAAGTGAATTGCGAAAGTGCTGAGAAAAGTTTGTATGGATTTGGGTTGACAAGTAATGTGGCTTTGGATAGAGTTGAATAGCGAAAACATGATCCATATAGCAGACCCCCTTTGGTTGGGAAAAGGTGTAGTTGCATTTTTTGATGGATTCTTCGATAATGTTGTCATAAACAGTGGGGTAACTCAGAATTTATAGCTCCATTCCAAAGAAAGCTGGTTCCTCCTTGCCTAATGACTTCAAGCCAACCCCCCTTTTTGTGTGATTGTGTGTATATTCTTTTTGACCAGCAGTGGGAGGATTTTATTGTTTAGGAAAAGAGATCAGTGAGTAAGCTCCTACTACAAGAACTGGTAGTTATGGTAAGGAGCACAGCTGGTGGTTGCAACCATTACACGTTGGCTATAGAAATAGATAAGGGCACCATCTACCAGATTGAGCTTCCTTAACTGCTTGTTGTGACTTCATAAATTAATGGTTCAGAAATGAATTAAGAGCTTGAATATCACGAGGATACTAGAAATATCCCATTCTGAAGTAGAAGAAGATGTTTCAGAACCTGGATACAGAAGCACAATCTGAAATTTTACAAACTTTATATAGTTCTAGAAAGAATCTAGAAGCAAAAATCTACAATTATAACAGGATCAATAGAAAATGAGTAGGAATAATATGTGAACAGATTAGATGTATAATAGGACAATATAAATATTGCAGAACTTAGAACTCTGGTCAATTAAACAGTTTAATCATCCCTATAAATTGAACTAAAAATCTTGAAAATCAGATTAGCTCTAATAGATGATTTCCAGACTGCTAATATTTCAAGCTGACTTCAGATTGAGAAATCAAGGTAGATTTGATGATCAGATCTCAGAAATTGGTTAAGTATGATGTAAACAGAATTCAAAGGCAGATTTGAAGACTGGAAACAATGTTTCAGCAGATTAATGAGATAGGCATTCAGTATAGAAGAGAAGTAGAAGATATTATAGAATTAAGATGAGGAGGAGAACAAGAAGAAGAATTAAGGAGAAATAGCACCTGAACACAATGAAGATCAGAACTGTAAGAAGTATAGAAGAAGAAAGTAGATGGCCAGAAGAAGAGCCATGACCCACATTTGCACAACGCGATGGTGCCAAAACTCTTTAAAACCTCAATTTCTATTACTCGGAAAGTAATCGATGGGAGGTATGTATAAATATATATATATAGTCTCAAAATTCATAAGCAGGCTCATAAAGGACATCTATTCACTCACACCGAATTAACGTAATAAACTCAGAAGGCAAAACAGAATTCTATACTAGCTAATAAGTATCGTAATCTAACTCAAAGTCAAGGCCTGTAGAACTCATCCATGGCCCAAAATAAAGTCTTCTTAGGCTCAATTGAGCAGTTGTGACTGCATCATGGACTCAAACTCATGGCTACCAATAACACTCGTCAGCATTCCTCAGCTTCTGCCATTAATGAAAATGATCAGTCATGAAATTAGAGGCCTTTTCCATGAAGGACTGAGTTAACTCAGTTACAATACTGAATGATATATGTTCAGCAAAGAGCATATCTCTGGCTTATTTTATCCAATCCTGGTTATTGCCATTGATTCTTGTAAAATTCCAGTAGCATATTTCCCCTTGTAATTATTTTTTTTTCAAAAAAGAGGTCGGGAAGCCATAGGTGTCCATGTTGGCGAGACTTTGAAACTTCTGTATGTGTCCCTGATTAAACTCCCTTTCATTTATGAATGTCCCTTTTCTTTTTGATCTTAGATTTATTACACTTTGTATCTCCCTCCTGTCCCCTGCACCCACACCAACACATGAATTCTAGATTTTAATGCTATCTGTTCTTTTGAGTTTAGATTTTGGATGTGGCTATTTCTCTCGCCAAAGTTGCTGATGTAGACAGGAATCTTGGAAATGAGGACTTGGCTATAAATGGATTTGACGAAGCCATAAAATGTTTGAAGTCTTTGACACTGGATTCTAATCAGACTGCACTTGACAAACGGGTAGAAATGCCCCCATCAACTCTGCAGGTTGTGTTTATCTACACTTTGATCTTTTATTCAAACATTTTCTTGTTTGCTTGTGCAGAGGCTTTCAGTGCTCGAGTTTGTTCAAAACCAGTTAGCAGAGAATACTTCCACTACTTCAGTTTGAGGTCTCCCTGTTTCCCCTTTTGGAACTTAAAAAGTTGTCATATTTCGTCTACAATTGTCTCATTCGGAAGCTCGTGTCAAGTAATCATGCTACTGGTTCAACTGCATTCTACTCACAGTTTGTTGTTCCAAATACACAGTTGATTAAACATGGCCTACTTCATAACTCTCTAAGACCAAAAAATGTATATGCTTTGTATAGTGAATAAATTACTAGATTAGTTCAACTAATATTGGCATATTTGCTATAGTAGAATGAGATTTTATCTTCCAATAGGAACATAATAATAGATTTTTTAAGCTGATGCTTAAAAAGTTATCTAAAACTATTCCTACATCTTACCTTTTTTTTCCCGTGGTTAAGAAAATGTTTATAAACAGTTTTCACTACCCAATTTTGCAATGAGCCCAAGTAACTAGTAAGATGCATACTATCATTTTCAGGTGTTATAACTGTCTTGTTTGAATTGAGATGAGGTGGGTTGAGGCCTACCTTGGTACACACTAATGGATTGGAGTTTGGCATAGCTTGGAATGGATTAGACATGTGCTTAATAAGGAGGAGAACTAGGGTTATTGTAGTAGTAAAATAATGCACTAGTTGAATGTGACCTTGCAAAATTAATAGAAATTTGTAGTTCTGTAGGGATGACACCTTAAACTCGAAAATCCCCTTTCCTTGGTTGGCTGATCAAAACCTATCCCAAGGGCAGGATTTGCCTATGTTATAATACAGAACATCATAAGACTGAAAGAAAAAGTAAATTTTGATCATTCTTTGGAATCCATCTCCAAGGTAATCCATGTTGCCTTGGAAATGAAGGCTTTGCCCCATGGGGTTTTTCGCCTTTTCATGGGGGCAAAGTGGTTAAGCGGTTACTATGTCTAGGCGTGGCTTGCGTGACTGGTTAGCGTTCCTAAACCCTAAAATTAAATACATAAACCACAACATTTGCAGCCCAACAATAGACAAACATAATACACAACTTTATCAAGTGATTTAAGTGCAAGTGAAGGCTCTACAAGAGGGGAAGTACACTTGCAAGTGAAAGGCCCATCAGAAAAACACCATTAGACCTGAATAGACCTGAATCTCAAAGACCAATGCCTTTCATCTGGCCCTCCAGAATCCATGCAGGAATCTGGGTGTATATAACATATTGATTCAACCTTCATTGTGATAAATTATAATCCATCCCCGCCCATCTCAAACTCTCCACTATAGCTAGCGATGTAAATGGATAGTCAAAAATCTTTATTCGTTTAGAGGAATCAATATTCAAAAAATTGAATTGTGAAAAGCTAATCAGATGTGCACACATGAAGGTGTTTATTGATGTCCAATTCAGGGGAAATGGTATTACATTATTGTCGGCTAGTTAATAGAGAAAGAGAGAGATCAACAATGGTATTCGCATATGCAGAACGGGAAGCTTCCCGGGGGTGTTTTGCAAGAATTCTTGGCAAGAGGACCTCGTGCCATCTTACATTTGGAGGCACAATCACTGCGACAATCACGCCAAATTTGGATACATGTACCTACTGCATTCACCTTCATCACCTCCGCTGCTGCTTTCAATTCAGAACCCAAAAAAAGAAAAAAAACAGAAAATTTGAGCCACCACGCATAAATCAAAATAACAGAGAAGGGGGGGGGGGGGGGGGAGGGTGGTGGTGGTGTAGGGGTTATCTAATGAAACTAAGGCATACTTGTGATGTTAGGGATAGTAGAAAACCTGAGATGAAGAGGACGAAAAGAAAGATATGGAATATCAGAGAAGGCGGCTTCTTGGCCATCTCTTTAGTCTTTACTTCCTCTTGGTTTAATTTTTTCTTTTTTTGGTGATCTTCTTTCTCTTGGGCTGATCCTTGATGCTAGCTGGGGTTTATTTATAAACACATCAACGAATGCAATTAATTGTCTGGCTACCATTAATAATACCATGTTTTTAGGAAAGATACTTGGTGTCTTCTTCATGGAAATTTCTAGGGTGTTTTCTTCGTCTGTTTAAACTTTCCTTTAAGTGCAGAAAAATATTTTCTTTTGAGGTCCTATATATCTTCCCTTATTTATTTATTTTTTGGTAAATAATATCTTCCCTTATTTGCAACAAATGAAAGGAACATTCAACTTTAAATTCTACAATCTTAAATCATAAAGTAAAAAACGAGAGGGTTAGAATATGCAAACCACACCAATTAATGTTCTGAAAAAGATATAATTCATGTGGAGACCACCTTTTTAAAATAGATCACTCTAAAAGAAATACGTGTGTGGGATCCTCACCTTTTGTGAGAAGCGGATCTTTTGCCCATGCAGAAAGTGGTATTCATTTTAGTAAAAATGTTCCTGCTGCAACACGGGTGATGTTATCCTCAGTTATTGGGATTAAGGAAATGACCAAGGAGTCTGTGTATCTTGGGACTAAACTCTTCCATAGGAAGTCAAAATCTAGAGAGCTGCAGTGTGTAATCTTGCGATTACAAGCTAAATTGTCCTCTTGGAAAACCATCTCCCTTTCCTTTGCTGGACGGGGTGTTCTTATTAAATCGGTATTGGCTTCTATCCCTGCATATCTAATGCAATGTTTTCGTTTCCCGGCCTAGGTTTGTCACAAAATTGACTCTTTATTTCTTCAATTCTGGCTGGGAAATTATAAGGATAGGAAGAAACCTTCCTTAATTTCTTGGGCCAAGATGTGCAAACCTAAAGCTTATGGGGGGGAGGGGGGGGGGGTTGCCTTACATTTAAAGTTGGGATGGCGTTTACTGACTGAACAGGATTCCCTTTGGGCCAGGGTCTTGAAGGCCAAGTACTTCCCTCAAACTTCATTTTTTGATCCTCGAACTAGGAAGAACAAGGGGTCTTGGACCTGGAACAGCATTACACATGTTACCCCTATCCTAGAATGGTTAGTTGGTAAGCGTATTGGTACTGGGTGCTCTACTTCCTTATGGTACGACAATTGGATTCCATCATCCGCATCTAATCTTGCTAATCGAGTTACCTTACCCCCTTTTAAAGATTCTAAATCATTGACTGTGAGCCGCTTCACTAGCGGTACTGAGTGGATTACTAATCTTCTTAAAGAATACTTACCATCTGATATTGTTTCTCAAATTCACTCGATTAAATTGTCGAATGGTAATGATCACTGGTATTGTCTGAAGTCGAAATCTGGTTTGTTCTCAACTAAAATTGCTGTAAGGCACTTGGTTTCATCTTTTGCTACAAATTCAGCTAATTTAGTTGGTTAGTGGAATTTTTTTTGGAAGCTTCCTATTCATCCTAAGTTTAAAATTTTCTTTTGGCATGTGCTGAATGTAGGACTTCCAACCAAGGATATTCTATCAAAATGGCGACCAATTGACTCGACCTGTGATCTCTGTTGAACTAGTGTTGAGTCTCTTTGGCACCTTTTTCTTTCTTGTGATTGGGTTAAACGGATCTGGGCTGCAGGACCACTGGGGCTGAGGCCTGAGTATTTGGGCTTTGAAAACATCACTCTTTTTTGTCGGTTCTTCTATCTTTCTTTTCGTGCCAAAAAAACCCTGTTAGTTTGGTTTTTCAGTATTGTTATTGTTACCTGTTATTTTATCTGGACATGTAGAAACAAATATTAGTTGAATCCTGTCAACCTAATCCCACAAGGATTATTCAGGTCATAGCTCAATGGATTCGGGATCTACACTTATATGATATTGGATGTCATTCTCAGCCTATTCTGGTGCATGATATTGTGTTCCTATTGCAGCCTTCTTTTTTGGTTTTACCACGTTATAACTTTCCTATCTTAATATGTGCAGGATTTAGTTCCCCTGGACTGACTGAGACTGGCTGGGCCTATCTCTTTTTGGTTGATGGCAAGTTTAAATTTTTTGATGCAAAGAAGCTGGGTACAACAGATGGCTTTTTTTTTTTGGGTGAATAGTACAATAGATGACTTAGTCCCTTATATTTTGGCGATCCGCAAGGGTTTGGACCATGCTGTCAGCAATGGGTTGTAGATTAAGGAAATTTGGTGTGACAACTACAGAATCACTGAATCTCTTCCATCTCCAACCAAATGCCTATGGCCATGGCATCTATTTACTAAGTTCCTTCAAATTTCAGACTTGACTCAGAATGTATATTTTAGGCTATGTACTAATACTTTTAGTATAGGCTTAGCGCAGAACTTGGCCAAGAATGCGTGTATAGACTAACGTTTTAAATCTTTTTGTTCTCATCAAAAAAAAAAAGAAAAAAGGAAGTGTCTCGTCAACCCAAATCTGGCATTTACTAATCATACCCTCAATACCTGGAATCATTATCCTCTCAGGTTCCCTACCCGGTTGGCTGGTTCCTCTCTTAGGGGGCGGAAATGACGACCTAACTCCCTGCCCGAACACACTGCCTGAGTGTAGTTAAGTTGTCATTTCCGCTCCCCCTAGAGAGGAACCGTACAATCGGATGAGGCAGGAAACCTGACAGGAAAAAAATTCCAATACCTGCCACTTGAAGGCTCGAGTGAGGCTAAGAGCTTGTTGATCGAGTAATTGGTTTGGTTTCAATTTTGGCCTAGGGAGTGTTGTTGTGATCCGGAATCAGACTGAGTTTCGCCTTGGTTCTGAAAATTGGTACTTGTATTGAATCTATTCGGATCAACTTAGGTACCTATTTGGTTCCTAGACAATTCGATTTCGATTCTTGTACTCGGTTTATAATGTATATATAGTATAATCTATTACTGGTCAAAAATTTAATATTAATATTAATATTATATTATAATAATAATCTACTATAATATATTGGTACTCAAATTCAGTTCAGTTTCGGTTTTAACTGTTGGTTTCTAGGCTGGAATCTGAATGTAACCACGTCTCACCTCGGTTTTTTTCCTAGTTTTTTTTTTTTTTATTGTAATCAAATTCTATTCATTCGGTTCCATTATTCGGTCCAGATTTGGTTTCGATTTTCAATTCTAGTTCCAATTTGACACCCTAATTTGTACATATGTCAAGTTCCATCCCACTCTAAGTTAACCTGGTGGCAAAAGAAAAAATGGGGTTTGGAACTACCATGAGCTTGGGCGCATAAGAGGGATAGGACTGCAAAGGAGCTGCATATACATACAATGTATGGAGTATATACCGGTACCTATATGGGAGGGGTGAAATTTTACATGTGGCCATATAAGAGGAAATCTTGCAATATAAATTCCTTGCATGCCAATATAAATTATTTTCTATACATCGAATGGTCGGAATTGCAACATCACTCTTCCACATGGTAAAATATAAGGTGTACTTTGATAAGGAAATTAAGTCAATACAACTTATCATGATTGTTGTCTTGGAGAGCGCATCATCATTCAAGTTGTTTTCCAATCGTATAATGCAAAGTTTATTTTCCTTCTTATTCTATATATGGCTAGAAATTAATAAGATTTATCTATAGAATGATAATGAAAGTTAAACTGTTAAGCAAGAAGCTTTGTGAAAAGGCGTTTTAAAAGAGTTCACCTTGGCATTCCATATTTATAGTTTTGTAAGTATGGGCCTTGGTACAACGGTAAAGGTTGCTCCATTGTGACTAAGTGGTCATGGGTTTGAGTTTGGAAACAGCCTCTTAATGGTGGGAGCCTCGTGCATTGAGTACGCCTTTTATAGATAAGTATCTAAAATTTAGAGAAACTATACTTGAGATGCCTCATGTTTTTGGGTACCTTTTTCTCCAGAAATTTCTCCTACCACCACCACCTCCTCTGTCGACGGAGCTTGGGCTTCTACGTTGCTCTCTCTCTCTCTCTCTCTCCCTCTCTCCCTCTCCCTCCCTTCCCCGTTCTAAGCTCCGTCCCACAACCTCACCCTCTACTCTCTCTCCTAGAAAAGCAAAGTTCCACTTCTCCTTCTCCCCTGATATTTTAAATTTCCATATTATCCCTGGTACCCACCCTCTGCTCCCCCACCAGCAGCCTATCGCCGCCCTGCCACCACCCCTACCTTGCCCTTTATCCTCTGCATCTTCCCCCACCTCACCCGCCTCTCCCTGCTCCTCCTCCCATCCCTTTCTCAACCCCCCCACCCGTCTCCCACAAATTCATAGGCTTTAATTAAGCATTTATTAGTAGTCCAGCTAAGCCATTAGATTCTCATTAAAACAAATGATTCCAACATTAAGTCAGTAAAAATCGAATAACACAAATTTAGTTGAAGATCTCAATTGAATTCTTGTTAGATATGGAAAAAAAAAATACTAAGTTGGAGGACGGAAAATGTATTTCTTACGAAAATCTCCAAAATAATTTGAAAATGACTTATCATCATGTCATTTTTAAGAAGGGATGGTTTTCCTTCAACAACGATCGTCCTATGAGTTAAGTGATCAGATGGCTTGCACAGGATATCATCATGTCATTTTTAAGAAGGGATGGTTTTCCTTCAACAACGATCATCCTATGAGTTAAGTGATCAGATGGCTTGCACAGGATATCGGGACCAATACATGGGTATTATCTATCTTATATTATAAGGGTTGTCATTGTCTTGCATGTTTTCGATGTATATATATATATATAGAATGATAAGCTTTTACTTCACTAACATGGGAGAATTTTTTCTGTGCCACAGCGCAGGCTGTGTTCAAGCACATGGGTCTGCCACTCAGGGGGGCAGGGTGTTCATTGCACCCACTCCCATGTGCCTGGGCACAGTCTGCGCTGCGGCACAGAGAACAATGCCCCAAAAAATATATTATTCCAAGAAAACGGAAAAAAAAAATAGAAGTACCAATAAAGAAATCCCTTTATTAATATCTTAATCCAAAGTTGGAATAAGTTGGAATTACATATTCAGGTACTTAAGGGGATGGACAAGGGTACCCACAAATACAGATGGGTTTTTGTGAAGGGGGTGACAAACATTTACTCGGTGCCTCAGGTCCGAAGGCTGCCTTACATCTTGCATCACACTTACTGTCACAATCTCCCAAAACCTGGTAACACAGAGCACCATCAACCTTGTGCATCATCACCTGTGCTGCTGTTCCATTTTCACAATAAAAACAAGGGGATTTTAATTAGCTATGCTTAAATTGAAAAATAAAAATAAAAAAAGACAACAAATAGAATTTTAGGGGTAGGTATACGCTACTAATCCTTTAAATCTCCCTTGCTACAAGTTAAAGTGATAAAATAAAACTTTAGAAAGTCTAGAAACAATGGTTTGAGGAATTGGTATTGGATTAGTAGAATCGCCCGGATCAGATCGATATTGATTTTGGGGCAATCCCATATTGACGCGGATGAAGGGTACAAAAAAAAGTTAAAAACTGAATTTTGAAATGAAAATCGGTGGTAAATTTATTCAATCCGGGCTGATCCAGGGCGATCCAGATCGGTATCGGCGGGATTCCTAAAACCCTAGCTACAAGAGAGTGCTGACATACATGAGCAACTGAAATAAAAGGATGCATTAACATACATGCATGCCATGATAGACCATCTAAACAAACTTTTGGCTTCTAATAAAACTAGGGGAAAAAGGGCCCTACCTGGTGGTGTTTCCTATGCCCTCTCACATGGCATTGTGAAATGATGCTTTTGACCCCCCTTAGGTATATACCTAGGCATACTCCCCCATTGGCCCAGACGCTTGTGTAGAGATCATGTGACCAAGTAGAGATCTCTTGTCCAAAAACTAGATATATCAATGAGAGGAAAAAAATGGGAGAATACCTGAAATGAAAAGCAGAGCTATGAAGAGGATACGAAAGGTTGGAGTGAAAAGCTTGGCCATCTCTTCTTACTAAACAACTAGATCTCTTGAAGCTAACTTGCAACTTGTTTTTTTTTTCTTTCTTTCTTCTTTTTCTGCATCTTCAAATTGAGTATGGGGTTAATTTATATATCAGTGAATCTAAATTAGTTAAGCACTAAATAGAGTGACCTGGCTTTCACTTACCATAAAATTGTTTTCAGAAACAGCGTTGCTATCTTTTTTGAGTATAAAGATATTTGTTGAGCTGTTTGGTAAGCATTATTTTGGAAAATTTTCTCCTTCAAAGGTTAAAACAGTTCAGTTCAAATTTCATTCCGTATGTGTTGCAAAAGGAAATAAATCTAATATAAAATCCTATATATAACCCAAAAGTAAACAGGAAATAAATCTATTATAAAATCCTATATATAACCCATTTCAAATTTCACTCCTTATAGTTTCCACATATAGAAAGTAACATAAATGGTTGTATATTATATAGAAAAGTTCCAAATTTTGCGCCCCTTATTTTGGAAAATTTTCTCCTTCAAAGGTTAAAACAGTTCAGTTCAAATTTCATTCCTTATGTGTTGCAAAAGGAAATAAATCTAATATAAAATCATATATATAACCCAAAAGTAAACAGGAAATAAATCTATTATAAAATCCTATATATAACCCATTTCAAATTTCACTCCTTATAGTTTCCACATATAGAAAGTATCATAAATGGTTGTATATTATATAGAAGAGTTCCAAATTTAGCACCCCTAAATCCGGGTAAAAGATATGGGTGTTGGTTCTTACAGGCTGCCATGTGATAACAGCTGATCTTTCATTTATGTTACTTTCTATATGTAGAAATTATAAATATATTAGAGTCATCAGAATATCACATTGGTAAAATCGTATACATTTCCATTAAACTGGCATCAACCATAGAAACCTCTAACTATTATTACATTTCTAAAACCATTTTTCTTACTTGCATCAAAATAATATCTTCCTAATGTATATCTCTAAATATCTATTACAAAACATCAAAATGTCTCCAATTTCTCTCTAACAATCTACTCAGAGGAACTTACGTCCTTCTCCCTGACTCTCTTGGTGCAATCAATACTCTGGCACTCAACATATGCATGCTCTGTAAACAACCTTAAATACTGGGGTGAGATCATGTGAAAAAGGATGCAGTTCATATCACACTCAATGGATAAAACAAATCATGTTAATTATAAACATGCTACTATCATAATCTATCAATCTGGAATATCATATCTAATCATACATTAGCTGACATGCATGATACTTAAAGCAATGAAAACATCATTTATCTAGACACATGATGTTCTTTGACGAGTCGTGCCATGTCCTCATAGTGGTGACTCTACTAGGGAGAGTGTAGTTATGTCAAATTTTTTATGTGCTTAGCATATATGTCGTATTGTTATATAATACATGATTTTTAATTGTAAGTTTTTGTATGCTAACTTTAGCGGGCTAACATGCATTTGCATACACTTATTACAATTGGGATATGCGAAAGTCATTAGATATTGGGGTTGTATTGGGATACCTTCCCAACTGGAATGTCCAAAAAATCATTCTTCTTTACATGACAAAGTTAGCAATTTGTCAATTAAATATCAGATTGTCGATCCAGGGCTTTCCCTGGTGGTTCGCTACTCCCTTGCGAGACCTACGTCAGGAGCTTGATTGGTGGTTCAAGTCTCCTTAGCAACATCTAGTCCACATTTATTTGCTTTCCAAGAAATGGAGCCTATGGGTAGGGCTGTAAACGGATCGGATTCGGCTCGGATAGTGCTATATCCGTATCCGCATCCGATTAGCTATCGGACGGATTCGGATAATGCTAAACGAATACGGACACGGATACTGATTGGATATTTTATCCATTTACATGTAAATATAGCTTTTCGGATAGCTATAGCCTATCCGTATCCGCATCCGTTTAGCTTTCGGACGGATTCGGATAGTGCTAAACGGATATGGATATAGATACGAAAATGGATTTCGGCTATTCATTTACACCCCTACCTATGGGTACCATATTTGACCCCTTGTGGGTCCTCTCCTTGCCTCCTTGTGGGGCCCTGATGGAGTTGATGGCCGATCGGTCCTTAAATTGCACCCAAAAAAAAAAAAAAATTAAATATCAGACCAAAGTCGATCGAATACCATGTATTGGCATTTTTTCCTTGTATTTTTTACAAATTATATTATTTTTAGTACTTTTTCAAGGGCTACATGTAGTGGATTCTTCATTTTAGTTTGCTAAATGACCAACTACCATGGATCCCAACATGTCCTTCACTTTAAAATTAGGCATCATTTCACCTAGCTACTATATGGCAGATATATTAATTAAGATTCTATAAGGATACCCTCCAAAAAAAAGATGCCGGCCACCCATGTTACATCCCTTTGCAATATGAAATATGAACGTGATTTTGATAAGGTGTTTAGGGTCCAAGTTTCAAGGTGGGTGACTAGTTCCATCCTCTTCTCATATGTAGCTCCTACATCATCGTAGGGGTCAATGGGAGTAGGGACATCAATAAAGTGAATTATTATTGTCACAAAGGTCTGTTATTTTTTCAAATATCACAAGACATCTATTTAATTACGTAGACAAATGAGATGTCCATTCCGACTGTTGAATAGAAAGAAAATGGACTAGATTAGCAATATGTCAAATTTCAATGTAATTCAATGAGATAACCCCCTTTTATATTGACACACATAGTTGTGTATCCATAGACTCGGACCCGACTCCTCTACTTCCAAAGCGGGCTGTACTTCCATGAGCCCCACATACAAGGCGGCGGAAAGTACCGCCTTGCCCCTGCCCGAGATCCCTGCCCGAGCGGGGGCAAGGCGGTACTTTTTGCATGCCTTGTATGTGGGGCAATGTGGGGCGCACGGAAGTACAGCCCGCCTTGGAAGTAGAGAAGTCTCTTCCCCATAGACTCTCCTAACTTTGATATGCAAGATTTTCTATTCAATCTCTTCCTACTTTAGACTTCTGTTATGATTCCTTAGTTGGTATGGAATCAAAGATTTTTTTTATTTCCATGGACAAAAGTGGGTGTGATGGGAAATTGGTACGAGAGGTTGATAGGCCAACAACTTCAAAAGCCTATCTGATTTAGACATTTACACATACAGATGAAGGGTGTTCTTTTTCTTGATTGAAGTGGCTCACTCCCTACCACACTTTCCATTTTCGTTCCCTCTTCCTTCCCTTCCCTCCCTTGACTTCCAACCCATACGCAGTAGCCATGGATTCCAGCGACGAAGAAGTAGCACGAGAGCTTCTCCCTCTCCTTCGTGTCTACAAAAATGGCCGTGTCGAGCGACTCAAGGGTTCAAACTTTGTCCCCCCATCGCTCAATGATATGGGAAAACCCCTGGTCTTCGAGGGAGCAACCTCCAGAATACGAAAGAAGAGACAAAAGAAGAGAAAAAGTGAAAGAGAGAAAGAAGTTGTAATCTCAAGTCTGTTCATTCTTTCTGTATTCCATTCCTTATATCACTCCTTACACGTGATCTCTAAACCAAACCGTTACTTAGAAGCCTATTAGGTTATTACACGTAATCCACTAATCTAACAGCCTTGGTGCGAGTCCTAGAGTTTCGACAAAGTGCTGTGTTTGTTGCTAATCCTTGTGTCATGTCAGCAGCCACGTGTTCCGTTGCTAAAGTGGTGACTCCAGTATGCGCCACATCAACTGTTGCTTCTAGTGAAATCATATCATTGCCGCCCACTTCGTGTGGAACCTTGCCCTCAAGGTTCAGCTGGGGAAATGCTTGGCGGAGCACAGTAACATCCTCCCAAGAGGTGTCTTCCAAGGGTAAGCCACGTCACTGAACCAGAGCCTAGTACACCGAACGACCTCATTGATGAAGGTGGCGAACATCTAAGATGGCCATTGGTTCTGGAATTGACGTTGTGTCCGCAAAGGCTGGGGGAAGGTGGCATGGAGGACCGGTGGTGTCACCCACAAATTTCTTGAGGCGAGAGACGTGGAACACCAGGTGAACTCGAGCAGATGCAGGTAATTCTAGACGATAAGCCATCTTTTCGATGCGCTCCAGGACTGGAAATGGCCCAAAGAAACGACGGCCTAATTTTTGATGGGCTCGTAGGGCCACTGTTTGCTGCTGATAAGGCTGTAGCTTCACCAGAACCAGATCACCAATTTCAAAATTCTTCTTAGTCCTGCATTTATCCGCCTGAGACTTCATACAAGCTTGGGCTCAAGAAAGATTCAGCTTGAGAGTCCTCAAGACTTCGTCGCGAGACTGAAGTTCTTGATCGACGGTCTGGTTAGAGGAAGAGTCCAAAATATAATGAGAGATAACCGGTGGTGGCCGTCCATATAACGCCTGAAATGGAGTCATCCCTGCTGTTGTGTGGAATGCAGTATTGTACCAGAATTCAGCCCAGTGAAGAAATTTAACCCATTGAGTCGGGGCATCAGCGACAAAATTGCGCAAATGCATTTCCAAACAACGGTTCAACACCTCCGTCTGGCCATCCATTTGGGGATGGTAGGCACTGCTCATGGCGAGTGTAGTCCCTTGCAGGCGAAAGAGCTCACGCCAAAAATTGCTTAAGAAGAGGGGATCACGATTGCTGATGATGAAGCGAGGGAACCCATGTAATTTGGCTATATCCGTAGCGAAGACCTCGGCAACACATTGGCCGGTGAAATTGCAAGCCATCGCACAGAAGTGGGTGTATTTGGTTAAGCAATCCACAACCACAAGAATAACACTCTTACCCCCAGATAGTGGCAGGCCCGTTATGAGATCCATTGTAACATCTTCCCAAACCTGATCGGGAATCGGTAGTGGTTGGAGAAGGCCAGCAGGGGTCATATTGATGGGCTTCGTCTGTTGGCATATCTCACATGAAGCGACAAACTGTTTGACAAAAGCCCTCATGCCTTTCCAGAAGAGGTTGGTGGATACCCTGTTGAAGGTGTGGAAGAACCCCGCATGGCCACTGACACGGGAGGTGTGAAATTCCTTCAAAAACACCTCTCTGAGTGGGGAATCAGAGGCTAGGACCAGGCGTTGGTGGTGGTAGAGTAAACCATTGTGCAACGAGTACCCTGCATAGGAGCTGGAATCACGTTGAAGACCCTCATAGATTTCTTTGAGGTCAGAGCTATTGGTGACCTCCTCCTTGAGCTGTTCCAGAAAGTCCAACGTGGGGCATGAGAAGGTGAATAGGGTTGCAGCTGGATAAGACACCCGTGACAAGGCGTCAGCGACGTTATTGTCCTTCCCAGGCTTGTATACTATGTCGAAGGCAAAGCCCAAGAGCTTAGCTAGCCAGTGTTGCTGCTCTGGCGTTTGAATGGTTTGCTCTGTCAGCTGCTTAAGGCTTCTTTGATCTGTCACAATGGTGAAACGACGCCCCAGCAAATAGTGGCGCCAGTGCATAACGGACTATGTGATGGCATATAGCTCACGAACATAGGCTGAAGCCAGTTGCAAATTGGGGGATAATTTCTTACTAAAATAGGCAATGGGATGGCCTTGCTGGAGTAAGACTGCCCCTATCCCTTCTCCCGAAGCATCTGTTTCCACTGTGAAGGGTAGAGAAAATTTGAGTAAGGATAGAATAGGGCCAGTGGTGAGCACCCTTTGCAGATCTTCAAATGCTGCCTGATCTTGTGGAGACCATGTGAAGGCTCCCTTTTTTAACAAGTCAGTGAGAGGTGCAGCCACTTGCGTATAGCCACGAATGAAGCGGCGATAGTAACCCATGAGCCCCAAGAAACCACGTAGTTCCCTGATGGAAGTCGGTACTGGCTAGGCTAACACAACCTTAACCTTAGAGGGGTCCATGCTCACCCCTTGAGCTGAAATAATGTGGCCTAAATATTCCACAGTGGTTTGACCGAAGGTACACTTAGAGAATTTAGCATGAAGTTGATGGTGTTGCAGGGCCTGTAATACCTGTTCAAGGTGAACCAAATGAGCTGACTAGGAGGGACTATAAACTAACACATCGTCAAAGAACACCAGCACAAACCGCCACAGAAAGGGCCTGAAAATAGATTTCATTGTGGCCTGGAAGGCCTGGAAGTTTGAGGGTGCGTTGGTGAGTCCAAACGGCATGACGAGGAACACATAGTGCCCCTCGTGAGTTCGAAAAGCCGTCTTGTGGATGTCATCTAGCTGAACCAAAATCTGATGGTAGCCGGAGTGTAAGTCGAGCTTAGAAAAATATTGCGCTCCATTCAATTCATCGAAGAGCTCATCTATGGTAGGAATTGGAAATCGATCTTTGATTGTAATGGCGTTCAAAGCTTGATAATCAACGCAGAACCGCCATGTCCCATCCTTCTTCTTGACCAGGAGCACTGGCGATGAGAAGGGACTGATGCTTGGGCGAATAATTCCTGCCGATAGCATTTCAACCACCAATCTTTCTATTTCTGACTTCTGGAAGTAGGGATAATGATATGGTTTCACAGTGACTGGTTGCGCACCAGGTTGAAGATGAATCGCATGGTTCTGGTCATGTGAAGGTGGCAGCCCCACTGGTGTCTCAAACACCTTAGCATGAGTCTTCAAAAGAGCTTGCAGTGCCTGATCATGGCAGGCGTTGTTTTGGTCATTGGGTGGTTGAATTTCCAACTGGGACAGAGCCACTAGGGCATCGGTACCCACCCAACGCTTGACACAGTGGTATTGAAGCTGGCACAGAACATGGGCCAGATCGCCGGTGAGAGTAATCCGTTGATCCCCTTGCACAAATTCAAGTGTTAGTTTCTTATAATCAAAGAATACCGGCCCTAATTGGGCTAACCATTGCACACCCAGAACAAGATCTGCGCCAAATAACGGTAAAATCAAAGCATCAATAGTAATGGGATCGTGAAGGATCTTAACTTCTAATTGCCGGACATGCCCTTCAAAAACAACCTGGTTGCCGTTACCCACCATCACCGTGATATTAGAAACAACTTCCATGGCTAGACCAAGGTGCTGTGCTACTCGCCCCTGTAGGAAGTTGTGTGTGCTTCCTCCGTCAACCAAGACTTGGATTGGAGTACCAGCGATGTACCCTATAAATCGCAGCGTGGTTGGAGATGCTTCGCCGGTCATTGAGTAATAAGAGAGTTCTGTCGCTGAGATTGGCACTGGATCTGGCGACGCTAGTTCCTTCGAATTGGGTGACAGTGCCTCCTCAGGGTTCTCCAACGGCATATCACCGTCATCATATTCTAACAGAAAGAGTTGCTTGGTTTTGCAACGATGACCGGGACTGAATTTTTCTTCACAATTATAACAGAGGCCCTTCTCGCGTCTCTGTTGCATCTCTGTGGGGGTGAGATGCTTAATAGGGATGCGTGGGGCTGTGGTTGGTGCTGGCAACAGGGGCACCATCAACGGCGTCGGCAGTAATCCACGCGAACTATGGGATCGAAAAGTGCTCTGTCGTGCTTCGTTAAACTTTGCCTCTTGCAGTCGTGCCAATCCCACCGCCTGGGACATCATTGTAGGACGGAATGCCGTCACCTCATTTCTGATATTCGATCGAAGACCAGATATGAAGCAACTCATGAGAAATGATGCTGGGACTGCAACCGTGTAATTCGCTAGAGCTTCAAAGTAAGTTTGGTATTCAACGAGTATAGAAGTTTGTGCAAGTTTCGCCAGCGACACCTGTGGATCTTCAAATTCTGATGGTCCAAATTGGATCTCCAACTAACGAACGAAGGCCAACCATGTTGTGAACTGCGCTGCCTTGTGCATCCACTGAAACCGTTGTAATGCCGGTCCATCCATGTGGAACGAGGCTATGAGAAGACGCTGTTCATTGGACATTCCATGGTACTCGAAGAAGCGCTCTGCCTTGAATATCCACCCAATCGGATCCGTATCGTCGAATCGGGGAAAATCAAGTCATATGGTGCGTGTTTGAATGGGGTTAACAGCGGTTTGAGATGAGGCACCATGGGAAGACAATGATCCATACTGTGGTTGATGTTGTTCACGGGTTGGGGTTCCCAGCTGAAGCGCCTGCTCTAATCATCAGTCCATGGCCGTGAAACGGAGTACTAGTTCTGAGATAGACTTTTGTTGTTCAATGACCGTAGTGAAGAGAGATTTGAGTCAATCTCCTTGCTCAGTCAAAATAGTGCTCAGAAGCTTGATACTCTCATCGAGTTGCCGTAGACGAGTGCCTTCGGCCATTGCAGGGTCGCCGGAAAAATACTCTCAGTGAAAGCACCAATTGATATGGGAAAACCCCTCCTCTTAGAGGGAGCAACCTCCAGAATACGAAAGAAGAGACAAAAGAAGAGAAAAAGTGAAAGAGAGAAAGAAGTTATAATCTCAAGTCTGTGCATTCATTCTGTATTCCATTCCTTATATCACTCCTTACACGTGATCTCTAAATCAAACCGTTACTTAGAAGCCTATTAGGTTATTACACGTAATCCACTAATCTAACAGCCTTGGTGCAAGTCCTAGAACTTCGACGAAGTGCTGTGTTTGTTGCTAATCCTTGTGTCATGTCAGCAGCCACGTGTTCCGTTGCTGAAATGGTGACTCCAGTATGCGCCACATCAACTGTTGCTTCTGGTGAAATCATATCACTCAACGATCTAGAAACCGATGTCTCATCAAAAGACATCGTCATCTCATCGAAATCCGGCGTTTCTTCCCGTCTCTACCTCCCAAAACTAAACAATCAAGGTAACAACAAGAAGCTACCTCTCTTTGTCTACTTCCATGGTGGGGCTTCAGCATTGAATCCGCCTTTTCCTTTCTTAACCACCGATACCTTAATCTCATCGTCTCCCAAGCTGACGTTGTCGCCGTCTCCGTCGAATATCGTCTAGCCCTAGAACACCCTCTACCAGTCGCCTATGATGATTGTTGGACCTCACTCCAATGGGTTGCAACCCATGCTAAAGGCGGCACCACCACCACAACTGCCGTTGCCGCTAAACCCTGGCTGACCACTTACGTAGATTTTGATCCAATCTTCATGGTCGACGACAGTTCTGGAGGCAACATCGTCCACAACGTGGCCATGCGTGCAGGCAAGCATGGGTTGCCTGATGGAGTTAAAATCTATGGTGCACTCCTAGTTCAACCATATTTTTGGGGATCTGAGCCAATTGGGTCAGAATTAAATGCGGATCCAAATCAGAGAGCATTTATGGAGAGAGTCTGGAGGTTTGTTGCGCCGTATTCTTCTGGAATTGATGATCCAATGATTAATCCGGTGGTGGCAGGGGCTCTGAGCTTAGCAGAGCTAGGGTGCTCGAGGGTACTTGTTAGTGTTGCCGGTAAGGATTTGTTGAGAGATAGAGGTGTTGGACAAGTGTGTGTCCAACAAACCCGATTCGGTTCGATTCAACTCGGTTCACCTTTGTATTGAACATTTATACATTTTAGTTTGATATTGTTACATGCGATATAAACTTTTTGAGCATTATGTGTCCCTAAGTTTTACTTAAAATGGTAGTCACGATAAGGGTTTGGGCTGGGCACCCTTATCATATGGTCTTCGCATTGGGTATGCCTAGATATGTGATGTCAGGGTACAAATATGAGGGCTCACATGTTTGATGTGTGTATTGGCGAAGAATCTACTTTGTCGATTCCCTCATGTATTACTGCCAGATGTAGGAAGGGATAGACATGTGTCACCGACACCCTGTATCTGAGGGAACCCTGTGGCTGCAAAGTATGATCGCATTCTTTGGTTCACCAATGACTGAGACTCAAGCGAGTCAAAGCCAGTGTTCTGGGAATGCATGAACACTTTGTGAGTAACAGAGCTATCCAACACGCTCACCACTGCCCGATTAGGGAACACCAAGATAGAGACTGTCTGTGCATGGTCGGATTAGAATCTGGATCCAGTGCCGTTTTGGAAATGGTTTTGCAAAAATCTATTTTACATAAAATGATACATTATTTATAAATATTTGAACAAAGTGTTTTATCGAGTTTTATGGGACCCGATCAGATGCAAAAACGCTCTTATATGGACATGTACTATGGATTGGGGTTTGGCAGTACATGTTTACATGCCCTAGATTTCATAATGATGGTGTTGATTAATGGGGGTGTTGTATATGATAAATTGTTATCATATAGAGAGTTATTTGGAATTTACTAATTTAATTGGCTCTTTATATAATTAATGGAATTGGTGCTAATTATAATTATCCATTAATAATTAAATAAAGTAGCTAATTAATACTTTTCCTATTAGATTCTGCTTCTTTCCCTTTTAAAAGTACTTTGAGTTTAAACAGAACTGCCAGAGTGAGAGAGAGAGAGACTGACTCTCACTGAGATTAAAGTAATCCATCCAAGGTTTAATTAAAACCCTAGATCTATAAAAGGACCAGAAAACGCAGGAGGGGGGTAGTGCTTCACATTTCAGCCTGGCCCCCTCTCTCCTGAGTTCTGGTCACTCTCTCCCTCTTGTGATCTCTCTTCTTCTTCTTCTATTTTTCTCTCTACTGCAATTGAGAGTTAGGGTTTGTGAAACCCCAGACCTATGCTGGAGAATTTGAGAGCATCTGCGTTTGGCTTGAAGAACCTTGGTAGCACCATTGGAGGTTCAGATCTGTTTGCTTGGAGCGCTCACTGGAGGAAGAACCACTATCTATTGGAGGTGCAACACTTGAGGCTCACCAGGTTAGCAGTTCTTTATTAATTCCTTCAGTTTATTGATTATTAATATTTATGAGATGCGAAAGAACCTTGAATCGATTTATTTCCGCTGCGCATTCGAGTATAGGATGGATCCCTCTTACCATGTGATGGACTAGAGATGATTTTCTCCGTCCCTATTGTGATAATTAATTTTATGGGACGCAATAGGGAAGGAGAAACCCTAACAAGGATGCACCAGGGTTCCCATGTGCGACCATGGAAAGCCCTAAAAATTAAATGGGGCACCCATGGGACACCATGGGATATCCTAGGGCTTGCAATACCCTAATTGATTTATAAATGGTTTCCCTTGGGAGCCATGGTTTGATCCTCGGACCAATGTTTGACCAAGAGTGTGGTATCAAAGCCACCTTTCCCACCCAGGAATATTGAATAATTAATAGTTTAATATGATTTTCATGAGTGGGATGCAAGTTGCACATGAGAGGTTAATATGATTGTTGTAACAACCTTTCCATGTACACATGGGTAGTTACAAGGTTGTTAGTGTAACAACCTACCAATGTGATGATGGATTTGGTTGCAATTTGTTATTTCCAATTATTGAAACATATATCCATGTGTGTTATGATCATAAATTTTTATTCAAATAAGTTTGATCATGATTTTATGTGGGGGGGGGGGGGGGCGCACGCTGCCAAGCCTCTGCGCATGCCTCTCCCCTCAGGTGTTATTATTTTTTTTATGCCCATATGTTCCCTGCCCATTTGCAGCCCTCGAGCTCGGCCTATGCGTTGGGTGTTGCCTATGGGCTGCAGGCTTGCGGGTGGTGGCCTATAGCTGCTGCCTGTGAGTGTGTGTAGCCTACGGGCTGCGCACATGGGTGAACATGGTCTGCCCAAGTAGGTCGCATGCACCCTGCCTTGTTTACCCTCCAGTTTAACAAAAAAAAAAAAAAAAAAAAACAGATTTTTCAAAACAGAATTTTTTATTCACTTGTTTTGTTTTTGGAGGAAGAAGATGGGTGAAGGGATTCTTCCCTCCACCCACTTGTAATTAAAATTGTGATTTTAATTTTATGGGCTTAGATACATGTTATCACATGTGATGTGGTGGTTCAATAATTGATGGAATCCATGTTATAATTTTTGTTTACTTGCTTTTATGCCCATGCATGAAATTATATTATGATGTGATTATGGGAATGACATTCTAATAAATGGATGGATTGTTTATGTATGTGATACATGGGGTTATGGGTGGATGTGATGCTTCTCTCTCTTTCTCTCTCTCCCCCTATCTTTTTTATAAACAAATGTACTCCACCCCATGGGCAGCCCAAATGGTGGGTTGGTTTCTCTATGCGGGGTTTCTTTATTATTATGGAAAGGAAAGTGTATAGAATTTTTCTTAAGTTTCCATTATAATTTTAGAGGAGTTAGGACTCCCAGGGCATGTTGATGGTGATCCACATGTGGCGCTCAAAGCTTATGGAGATGTAAGTCACCTACTTTGAAGACGTGATCGGGCGGAGGAGATGATCGAGGCGTGGCATCCATGATATGATAAATGCACCCAAAGTTATTAGTTTTATTTTTATTGGGAGGGTTCTTTAATTGCTTCGATAAAAATGCCGCCATCCCATAATCACTTTTAATTAATGTTGATTAATTATGATTGTTTAAATCTGTCCATGATATGTGAGAGTTGATTAATCCCTCTTAATTGGTAATACATGTAAGATATGGGCTAGTCTTAATCGTAGACATGTCCATGACCTCCTATTAAGATAAATGTAGAAAGTGTGTGACATGACCCCGCATAAGAGGGACCTCTATCACACATTTATCTATATTTACTTCTATCTAGATACGTTAGGGTATGGATAGTGAGAGGGCACTACGACAGTGGGCCATCTTTCATGATTCCATGATTCTAACTAATGCAATAGGTAAGTACATGACTTGGGTGTATGTCAACCGACAGGATCTGGACATGACACCCAGGTGGCCGAAAATATGGGAAGCCCATGAGGCGGACAGCTTAGTCCACACTACCATCGTATGTATAATGACTCCCGACAGGGTAAGTTATGCATGCAAGGGTTGTAGGTATCCAATTCATCTATTGGGGTTATGAGGGAAACCCAAATCATGAAAGACCATTGATGTGTGTGTGCTCAATTTATTATTTTCAATGGTTAATTAATTAGCATGTGGTTATTTACTTGTGTATGTGTAGATAATTATACAATGGCTGCCATTAATTTCAACCTGTTAGCGCTCATTAGTGAATACAAACTTAATGGTACAAATTATGTCGATTGGTACCGGAGCATTAAGTTGCTCCTGACTGCTGAAGGACTGTACACAGTTCTAGATGAATAAGTTCCTCCTCAACCCAACCCGAACGATTTTGAGGCGAATGAAGAGATGCAGGAGTTCCTCATGAGGGATTCCAAGGCATCACTCTATATCCTAGGATCGTTGGAAAAGTCAGTTGTAGACTCGGTCAAGGATATACACACTGCTGGGGGTAAAATGGATAAGCTTGCTGAATTGTTCAACAGGCAGTTGACACACGCACATTCTGATGTGGTGAGTCAAATCCATAACTCCAAGATGTCCCAGGGGACTCCAGTGATGGATCATGGAATGAAAATGATCAATCTGTTTGAAAAATTGGAATCCATGGGGACTGATTTCAGCCTGTGACACAAGACCGATGTGATCTTAGCGTCACTCACTTCTGCCTACGCACCTTTTAGGATGTCCTACAAGATGTCCGAGAAGGAGATGGAGCTCACCGAGCTTGCCAATGCACTGGTAGAGGCTGAAGCGTCTTTGAAAAAGGACAAGGCTGTGGTTAATACAACTGAGGCAAAGCCTTCTTCAAATGGGAAGAAGAAGAAAAAGGGATGTAAGGGTAAGACCCTGAAAGCCAAGGGTGGGAAGTCTGGCAATAAAGGCAAAGACAAGTGCTTCAATTACAAGAAGGAGGGTCATTGGAAAAGAAACTGTCGTGCTTACCTGGCAACTTTGAAAGACAAGAAGCCGGATGAAATAGAGGCTGCTAAATAAGGTACATGTGATGTTCACGTTTTTTATGAGTCTAATTTGTCTTTTGAACTGACCAATTCTTAGTTGGTGGATAGTGGATCCACTGTTCACATTTGCAATGATTTGCAAGGGTTCAAGGAGACAAGGAACCTGAAAAAAAATGAAGTGCGTCTTCGGATGGGCATTGGAGCTGAGACCATGGCGATGGCTGTGGAAACTTTTATTTTAAATTTTAGTTCTGCTAGTTTAGTTTTAAAGGATTACTATTATATACCCTCTTTCAAGAGGAAGATAATTTCAGTTTCAAAACTTATTTTGGCCGGATATAGTTTTTCCTTTCATTCTAAGTTAATTATTTGTTTTAATAATTCCTTTGTGGCATCCGGATATATGCAAAGTGGTTTGTATTTTCTAGATTGCCCCGTTAGAACGAATGTAGTTTCAAATGTTGATTTGAAACGAAAAGCAGCTCTAGTGAACTCAACATATTTGCGGCATCTAAGATTAGGCCACATTAATTTGGACTGAACCAGTAGATTGGTGAGGGATTGGCCCTTAGAGAGTCTGAGGGTGGGATCATTCCCCACCTGTGAGTCATGCCTTCAGGGTAAAATGACCAAGAAACCCTTTAGCAATAAAGGTGCTAGAGTCACAGATCTGTTAGAGTTGATACATACTGACGTGTGTGGACCCATAAACATACAAGTAAGATATGGGTATGAGTACTTTATCACATTTACCGATGATTACTCTAGATATGGTTACATATACTTGATGCGTAAAAAATCAGAAGCCTTTGATAAATTCAAAGAATTCTAAGCCGAGGTCAAAAGACGGTTCTATAAACGTGTCAAGTCCTTACGATCGAAGTATCTATTGGATGAGTTTAAAGATCATCTCATATCCCAAGGGATAGTTAGTCAGCTAACTAATCCAGGCACACCACAACAAAATGGTGTATCCAAACGACGCAATCGGACCCTATTGGATATGGTCCGAACGATGCTCACTTATAGTGAGCTGCCTCTTTCTTTCTAGGGGTACGCTTTAGAGACGGCGATATATATCTTGAATAGGGTTCCATCTAAGTCTGTGGCCAAGACACCCTTTGAGTTGTGGAAAGGGCGAAAGCCCAGTATTCAACACCTTAGGGTATAGGGTTGCATAGCACATGTGCGAAAGCAACAGACAGACAAGTTGGAATCCAGGACTTCGAGATGCTATTTCTTAGGCTACCCCAAAGGCATGATAGGCTATTATTTCTATGACCCGGTTGACCAAAAGGTCATTGTAAGTAAACATGTCACATTTTTGGAGGAAGAAATGATGACCCAGAAGTCCGAACCAGTAGTCATTAAAGAGCTATCAGATAGCTCAGAAACGTCACTTCCTGAAGTGAGACCAATTGACATACCCACTGAAATACCAACACCTGAAGAACCTCGACGTAGTGGGAGGACTATTAGACCACCCACCAGGCTTACTCTTCTAACCGAAGAGGAAACAGTGGAAGAGTTCCACATGGTATCGGTTGAATCGGATGATGATCGATGACATACTCTGAGGCTCTAAAGGATGTTGATGCCACTAGGTGCCTGGAGGCAATGCGCTCTGAGATCGATTCGATGCATTCTAACATGGTCTGGACTCTAGTCGATCCACCACTTGGCGTCAAGCCGATTGGATGTAAATGGATGTTCAAGAGGAAGAAGGGCGCAGATGGGAAAGTCGAGAGATTCAAAGCAAGACTGGTGGCAAAGGGCTATACCCAGAAAGAGGGTATAGACTATGAGGAAACCTTTTCACCAGTGGCGATGATGAAATCCATCAAGATTTTATTGGCTATTTTTGCACACTTGGATTATGAAATCTGGCAGATAGATGTGCAGACTGCATTCCTGAATGGGTTTCTACAAGAGGAAATCTACATGGAACAGCCAGAGGGGTTCTCTTCCTTGGAGGAAGAAAGACAGATGTCCAAATTGCAGAGGTCCATTTATGGGCTGAAGCAGGCTTCCAGAAGCTGGAACATCAGGTTTGATCAATCAATCAAATCGTTTGGATTTGACCAAAACATGGATGAACCATGCGTTTACAAGAAGATCAGTGGGAGGGCAGTATGTTTTCTTATTTTATACGTAGATGACATATTATTGATTGGCTACGATATAGGTTTTCTTTCATCAGTAAAACTGTGGTTATCCACAACGTTTTTGATGAAAGACCTTGGTGAAGCTGGCTATATCCTTGGGATTAAACTCACAAGAGATCGCCAGAAAAGGATGCTAGGCTTGTCACAGGCTACCTATATAGACAAAGACCTAGCCAGATTTAGTATGAAAAACTCCAAGAGGGGAAGTGTTCCCTTCAGACATGGAGTCAGTCTTTCCAGATCTCAATGTCCTCAGTCTCCGACAGACATTGAAGAGATGAAGAGGATTCCCTATGCCTCAGTAGTAGGGAGTCTTATGTATGCTATGTTGTGTACGAGGCCGGACATTTGCTATGCAGTAGGTATGGTAAGTCATTATCAATCTAACCCTGGACACGAGCATTGGAGTGCTGTTAAGAATATCCTTGAGTACCTGAGAAGGACTAAGGAATATTTCTTTGTTTTTGAATTTGATCAGTTGTTAGTATTGGGATACACAGATTCGGATTTCCAAACTGATAAGGATGACAGAAAATCCATGTCCGGGATGGTATATCTAATGGGTGGGGGTGTCATTATGTGGCGGAGTGCGAAACAAAAGTCTACAGCCGATTCTACTACTGAAGCAGAATACCTTGCAGCTTGTGATGCAGTAAAAGAAGGTGTTTGGCTGAGAAACTTCCTATCAGATTTGGAGGTAGTCCCTGATCTTGTCAAGGGCCCTATTGCCCTGTTATGTGACAACAGAGGGGCCATTGCACAAGCTAAGGAGCCTAGGGCTCATTAGAGGAACAAACACGTACAACAGAAGTATCACCTCATCAGAGAGATTATCTAGCAGGGCGACGTAAGTATCTCCAAAGTGGTCACAACTGAAAATGTGTCTGATGCCATGACAAAGGGTTTGTCACTAGGTGTGTTTGAGAAACACATGGAGGGCATGGGTTTAAAATGTATGGGGAATTGGCTTTGATGTACAAGTGGGAGATTATTGGACAAGTGTGTGTCCATCAAACCCGGTTCACCTATGTATTGAACATTTATACATTTCAGTTTGATAGTGTCACATGCGATATCAACTTTTTGAGCATTATGTGTCCCTAAGTTTTACTTAAAATGGTAGTCACGACTAGGGTTTGGGCTGGGCACCCTTATCATATGGTCTTCGCATTGGGTATGCCTAGACATGTGATGTCAGGGTATGAATGCGAGTGCTCACATGTTTGATGTGTGCATTGACGAAGAATCTACTTTGTCGATTCCCTCATGTATTACTACCAGATGTAGGAAGGGATAGACATGTGTCACCAACACCCTGCATCTGAGGGAACCTTGTCACTGTAAAGTGTGATCGCATTCTTTGGTTCACCAATGATTGAGACTCAAGCGAGTCTAAGCCGATGTTCTGGGAATGCGTGAACACTTTATGAGTAAAGGAGTTATCCAACACGGTCACCATTGCCCGATTGGGGAACACCAAGATAGAGACTGTTTGTGCATGGTCGGATCAGACTCTGGATCCAGTGCCGTTTTGGAAATGGTTTTGCAAAAATCTATTTTACATAAAATGATACATTATTTATAAATATTTGAACAAAGTGTTTTATCGAGTTTTGTGGGACCCGATCAGATGCACAGACGCTCTTATATGGACATGTACTATGGATTGGGGTTTGGCAATACATGTGTACATGCCCTAGATTCCATAATGATAGTGTTGATTAGTGGGGGGGGGGTTGTATTTGATAAATTGTTATCATATAGGAGGTTATTTGGAATTTGCTAATTTAATTAATGTAATTGGTGCTAATTGTAATTATCCATTAATAATTAAATAAAGTAGCTAATTAATACTTTCCCTATTAGATTCTGCTTCTTTCCCTTTTAGAAGCACTTTGAGTTTAAACAGAACTGTCAGACTGAGAGAGAGAGAGACTGACTCTCACTGGGATTAAAGCAATCCATCCAGCGTTTAATTAAAACCCTAGACCTATAAAAGGACCAGAAAATGCAGGAGGGGGGCAGTGCTTCACATTTCAGCCTGGCCCCCTCTCTCCTGAGTTCTGGTCACTCTCTCCCTCTTGTGATCTCTCTTCTTCTTCTTCTATTTTTCTCTCTACTGCAATTGAGAGTTAGGGTTTGTGAAACCCTAGATCTGTGCTAGAGAATTTGAGAGCATCTGCGTTTGGCTTGAAGAACCTTGGTAGCACCATTTGAGGTTCAGATCTGTTTGCTTGGAGCGCTCACTGGAGGAAGAACCACTATCTATTGGAGGAGCAACACGTGAGGCTCACCAGGCTAGCAGTTTTTTATTAATTCCTTCACTTTATTGATTATTAATATTTTTGGGATGCGAAAGAAACTTGAATCGATTTATTTTCGCTGCGTATTCGAGTATGGGATGGATCCCTCTTGCCATGTGATGGACTAGAGATGATTTTCTCCGTCCCTATTGTGATAATTAATTTTATGGGACGCAATAGGGAAGGAGAAACCCTAATAGGGATGCACCAGGGTTCCCATGGGTGACCATGGGAAGCCCTAAAAATTAAATGGGGCACCCATGGGACACCATGGGATATCCCAAGGCGTGCAATACCCTGATTGATTTATAATTGGTTTCCCTAGGGAGCCATGGTTTGATCCCTGGACCGATGTTTGACCAAGAAGAGGAATACTTTATTGGGAAGAGTTGAGGAAGAGTGAATGGAAAGGAGAGGCGGAGTTGTTTGAGGTTGAAGGAGAGGATCATGCTTTCCATGTCTTCAATACTGCAACTGAGAATGCGGTGGTTTTGATCAAACGTTTCGCTTCTTTTCTAAGTTCCGAATGAGTAGAAATCTCTCTTTATCAATAATTATCGTTTTCTGCAACGATGATAGTTCGTTTTTTTTTTTTAAAATTAAAAATCTGTCTTTTTCCTATTTTATAGTGCCTTTTGATTTGAGCTCTTCTATATGAATCAATGAATAGTACCCAGTGTGTGTGCACCTGCAAAAAAATAGATAATGGAGAGGTTTTGTGCACGACACGACCATGCACACAGCCATCGGATGGGGTTAAGTGGGTGCACCATAGAGTCTAGGGGTGTCAATTCCAGGCTCAATCCGGCATATCCAACCGAGCTCCACCGGCTAAAGCTCGGTCCGGCCTGACATGTTTAGTAATTGGGCGATCTTGGTGTAGGATCCTAGCCCATCGGGCACCCAATTCCAAGCGTGGCCCTTTAACTTGTAAACTTCCCTTCCCCTTGTCTCCTCTGTGTGGTTGTGTTAATATTTATTTATGTATGAAAATTAAAAGAAAATTACATGGAATTTACCAAATTGGAGATACTTCTCAATATGACATTTCTTAGGCAGTTAAGAAGTATCATATTGAGAAGCTTTGTATAGCAAATATGAGGATGTTAAGATGGATGTGTAGAAAAACTATGAAGGATAAAATAATGAATGAATGTATTAGAGCTGACTTGCTCAATGACAAACTCCGAGAGAGTCGTTTAAGGTGGTATGATCATGTTCACCGGAGGCCTAGGGATGCCCCAGTAAAGAGGAGTGATATGATCCCGATTGAAGGAACTAAAAGAGCTAGGGGCAGATCTAAAATGACCATATGAGAAGTTGTGAGGAAGGACATGCATAGTCTAGGTCTTGTATCAAGGATGACCTCAGATAAAGCGTATTAGAAGGCAAGGATCTATGTACCAGACCCCATTTAACTAAGAATCTTGTGACTTGCTCGGTTGTGCCTTATTCGTCTTATGTCATCTTACAAATTCCTTTTATTCTCTTTCTTTCATATGTTATTTTCTATTTTTCATTTCTTAGCTCACTTTTCCCATCTTTTCATCCCCCCCCCCTTTTTTTGTTTAGATGTCAGTTTTCCCTATCTTGTTTTGTTTGGATCCATGTAATCGGCCCCATTAAGTTGGGATAACGTTGAGTTTGTTATTGTTGTTGTAGTATTTTGGTTTTGTTCTTTTATTATCGTTCTTTATTAATTTATGGGAAGACGAATGTTGCCCGATCGCATGGCCCCTGCACTAGCAAGGGCCAAAGAGGGGACGTGCATGGGCATTGACAAGGGTGGACTTTTCATTGTGTAGGGGCAGGGTTCATCTCAAGGGGGTTGTCTAGACGCAGGTTGCATGTGACCAAGGACTGTTCTTTTCCTCTTTATTTATTTAGCAAAAAGATCGTTGTCTGATCGTATGACCGCTACGTGATTGCACCCAAACATAAGAACACATGAAATTACTACGCTATCCCTCTAAAATAAAAAATTCCATTATATTGATACTTATGCACACTCACAGTGGCCCCCCTACTGGGGCAAGAGCCATACGATCAGGCAATGATCTTTTGCCCATTTATTTATTTTATTATTATCACCATATGTACGTCATCCTTTAAAAATGAAAGAAAACTGCTTGCCATTCACATGGTAAATGCTCAACACTAGTAAGAAATGCTAAAAGCTTCTTAAAGATTACTTCTACCTAGGGGTGTAAGTTTGGCCCAGTGAGCCCACCCTGAGCTCAAACAGCGCTTAGGCTGGATTTTCAATCCTGAGGGCATGTTAGGATTGAAATTTTCAGGCCAGGTTGGCCTAGGCCAGCTTGGCTCGACCCAATGTTAGGTTATGCTTTACAATTTATTGAATACATTTTGTAATTTTTGTTTAATATCTAATTATCTATTGGTTTATCAAAAAAAAAAAAAAAAAGGGAAATTATTTATTGAACAAAAGTATTTAAAATTTTAAGATTGAGTTAAGTTATTCAACCCAAAGAAAAATCTAATAGTCAATTGAATATGAAACAAACCAGGCCCTAACAAAAATCAGGGACAATCAGGGCCAATCCGGCCCAATCAAGGTCAATCAAGGCCGTTCTGGGCTGGACCTGGGTGAGATTTCTCAGCCCGACCTAGGGCCTGGTTGGGCTTGGGTTGAGCTAAGAGGACTTAGGATTGGGCTAGGGTTTTAAAAAACCCGGCCCAACCTGGCCCTGTTTCACCCCTACCTCTAGCATCATATCGTCCCCTTTCACCCTTTATTTTTAAACTAGCATCTCATTCCTATGCCCCATATGCTGAATACTTTTAAGCTTTAAAACAATTCTTGTACATTACTAAAGAGGGGGAAAACACACACACAGAGATCAATTATCTTAAATATGGACCCAAATTGTCATTTCCTTTTTTAAATCGTTACTCTATTTATTGCAGCTATATAATGTAACAATAACAAGAGAGATCGAGAGATTTATATAATTATATATGATCACTAGAAGCGAGAAGGGGGCAAGGTTTTGGCCGAAAGGAAATTGGAAAAGAGGAAAAGGGCCTGATCGGGTTGGAGAACCGGAACCTGGTGACCCGCTCCCCTCACTGTTGCAAAGGTTAGGCCACCCTCTTACGTAACCACCCACCCGGCTACTTGACGCCGGTGAAACCACGCCCTCAATGCTTCCTTTATCGGTATTCGCAACTCATTTAAGCTGTTTTTCGTTGATGTTACCGGTACTCGCCCGTCCGTGTCCCCACTATTCACCAAAAACCACCGGATCAAAATTAAGAATCAACAGCCCAAATGAAACTCTTCTATTCATGTTTTTTTTGTCCAGTTGACCCAGAAAAGGAACCGGTTCATCCTGGCTGAGCTGGTTCTACCTGAATATTGCCAATTAGATAGTACATGACAATTAACATGGAGTCCCAGATCCTATTCTATGCCCCTTATCTTGTTTGTGTTTTAAATATATGTATAGGGCCGAGTCCGGCTCAACCCGAAGCCTCAGACCTGGCCCGACCCATTGACTGAAAAGCCCAGGCTAGCTGTACCGGGCTTAGAACAGGCTTCAGATAGGCTTGGGCTTGTTGGGCCAAACTTGCACTTCAAATTGACATGCTCAATCTGGAAAGATCTAGTTGCAGAAGAAAACTTATTTTATGGGCTCGATTGGTGTTCGGCCCAACTCAATAAGACCCAATTTGAGAACAATGGTTATTTTGGCTAGGCGAAACCGGCCCTGGATTAGCTATGGGTGGTGAACCTCAACCCAAAGTTGTTTTAGGGGGAATTTAAGGTGGTGTGGAGCTTCAATGTTTTGGCTGGGCTAAGGTTGGATTAAAATCCTCTGCAGTGGAGGCATCTGGCGATGCACTTGAGTGTGGTCCTAAGAGCTCGACACATGGAAGAAGCTTCATCCAATGGTGTGAGCTTGAAGCAAGGTAATTTTTTTTTTCTTTTCTTTTCTTTCTTCTCGAGCTCGGCACCGTTGGATGTCGCATCTTCCACGTGTAGAGCTCTCAAGCCCGCACTGCAATGCACCTTCAGATTAGAAGGCACTACAGATGAGTTTTTTTCTGCTAGGGTTGACAACACAAGCTGACTCCACCAGATCAAGTTGTACTCTTAAACTAAAAACTGAACCGAGCCAACTTCAACAATTGCATGACCAAACCTTATAATTTTTTTTAGGGAAAAGGAACGCTAATCGATTGTTGGGTGCCACTTGTACCTGTGCCCAGACACAATCCAACGCGAAAAGACCGGTACATCCCTGGTCCTTTTCGCTTTTCCAGGGGATGCATCAGTCTTTTCGAGTTGGGTTGTGTGTGGGCACAGGTACACGCCGAGGCACAATACCGGTTAGCATTCTTTCTCCCATTTTTTTTTAGGGTCTATCTAAGCGTCACTATGCTTAGTGAAGTATAACACTTCATTATTGCCACTTGGTAATACATGGGTTACTCCATGTGATACAGGACCCTACATACATCTCAATGGCCAAATTTTAGTCTAAAGTAAGCATAGAAAGTTACACAAACTCTGATTTAAAGTTTTAGTAAAATAACCAAAATGCCATCAAATGGAGATGAATACAAAACAAAGAATGGCATTTTTGTAATTTTAATTAATTTTTCTACTCATTTTAAGCTAAAATTGTACCAATGAGATGTTTGCCTGATCCTCCATCACATGAACTAGCCTATGTACAGCCATGTGGCAAATTAATAGTAAAGCATTATACTACACTACACATAATGGTGGGGAAGAAAACCTTTTTCTTTTATTATTTTTTTTTGGGAAATAGTTCTCTGTCTGGGAGTGTGGCCTACGCCAGCACTCCCATGTGTCTATCTCTCTCCTCCTCAAAACAAGGGGGCAAATGTGTCTTTTCATATGGAGAGAGATAGACTCATGGGAGTGCTGGCATAGGCCACACTCCCGGACAGAGAACTTTCTCCTTTTTTTTTTTTTTTTTAAATAGATGATATCACTTCATTCACAAAAGAAAAAGCCAACATGCACATAAGAGTGGTGTCAATGGGCGGCAGCTCATCAGTAAAAACTACGGGTGGGTACGTGCCTAGATTTGCCACATGACAAATCAATTGCGGAGATCACATGTCATGTCTTAGCACAATTAGAGTTGATCACATGGCAAAACAAATCATCAAGACTATGAAGGGATCCGGGGACATACACAAAATGTAATGCCATTAGATGGGAGTTCAAATTATTGAATTTGAAGCTAAAATTTGATATGTGATCAATTAAGCTATTTCCTATATGGGAAAAGAACGATGCTTGGTCACGTTGCTCCTATGCCTAGATATAGGAGAGCTAAAAAATAATCCCCAGTGCCTCCTGAAATAAAAATCCGTGTTGATGCCCCTGCACGCGCATTCATTGGCCTCCACGCTAATGCATGGGCTACATGACCAAGAAGTGATCTCTTTCCCTTCCTATATATTTAACAATCAGAATTGTCACAACACTCTTTCATGTGGCAAAACAAATTCGTTCACCCACCGATTTTGTCCTAGGACTGCCAACCACAAACTTTCATCTTAATGTATTTGTAATATTTTTTATATTTCCCCAAACTACTGAATGATACAATAGATTTAGATGAATTTGATCATTTGATCATAATTTTTTGTGGTATCCTCAAATTTTATCTTATCAATGAAATTTATTAGGAGGCAGTTTCCCTTCACCCACGACGAAGGAGGAATTCCTTCACCGATAGGTCTAAGTGTCTTACGGGTAGGCAGTGAGAATAGTAAGGGTCTTATCGACTTCGTACACTAAGGGAGAGTAATAATGACCCTAGATGGGTGTATTTTTCCTTCACTCATGGTGAAAGATAACTTTCTCCAATTTATTATTGCTAAATTTTTTTCTTCACATACAGTGAAAGAAAACCTTCACCAATTTATTATTGGGGAAAGTTGTCCTTCACCTATAGAGTAGAGTTCAACCACCTATCTAGATCCATTATTACTCCCCCTATTGTACAAAGTTGATAATACCTCCACTATTCCCGATACCCTCTCCACACCATCCGAACCCTTTGATCAAGGGATTGACCATGGTTGAAGGAAAAAACTCGGTCCCTTATTATTTTATGACAGAAAGAGTGCCACCCGGTCGTGCAACACACGCCGCCCTTGTGCCCAGACACAGGGATGCACGTAATGATCAATGCACCACCTTGGAAAGATGGAAATGACCAAGGGTATGGCATTATTGCGGTCATTTCGCGCGCCCTTGTGTCTGGGCATGAGAGCGGCATACGCTACATGACCAGGTGGCGTTCTCTTTCCCTAATTTTATACTTTGCACATATATGGGACATCATCAGATTAACTCTAGAGGACTCAAAAATAGTGTATAGTTTTGTTTTTTTTTTCCCTCTTAAATTAGTTTCCATACCTGTAGATCCAGATACGCAATCCCGCCACTAAAAGCTTTTTGATTATAGGCAGTACCTTAGTTAGTAAATACACGTATAATACGCATATTATACGTGTACCCAAATTTTTGAACGTATAATACTCCCGTCTCCGTATTATCTCATATTTTTATAAAAAAAACGTGTTTTTTAATCGATCGAGTATTATACTCATATTATACGCGTATTATACATTTTTTTTAAAAAAAAAAAAATACCCAAAAGATTAGATTTAGGGAAACGATTTCACTTTCCCTTTCGTCCCTTTCGATTTGCGTTGAACATCCAACCGTAGCAGGCAACAGTAGCCGCCCTCCACTTCCAATCATCCTCCCCATCTCCGTTCAACAAAGCGGTACTTAAGTCTTGTACTCTCCTCTTGTTTCTCTGGTCTTTGAACTTTGATGGTGGTAGTGAAGCAAATGAATCTTATGTGATATTGGCGAGAACGGCTCAGTCTCTATTCTATTTTATTCTTGTTTTTCTGTCTCTTGTAGCTAATGTGTACAGTGGAGAACCATATCTGGAACTCTCCCTCTTGTCTTGTGTTGGTTAATTAGTGGGAACTCATCCCCCTTCACAAGAACACATCTGGTTAAAAATATATGGTTATCTCATTATAGATAGAAAGAAATGTAATGTTGGAAGAATGATTTAATGATAAGGTAATCAACTTGCTCATCTCATTTTCAGACAATCTACATTCATTTCTTGTAGATTATTGATATTTTGGTATGTTACATGATAATCTTAGAGATGCTATATAGTATATTATATTGTTGTGTTTATTTTAGTTCATAAAATCATGATATTATTTTGTTTATTAGGTGGTGAATGCATGTTATATAATGAATTTATGTCCGTTTTTTTAAAAGTATTATTGTCGTCTATGCCATATTATACCCGTATTAAACGCGTACCGTATTATTACCGTATGCGTTTTATGAAGCCGGATTTTTGAAAAGTATTATTATCGTCTAGTCCGTTTAATTGCCGTACGTATCCGTTCCCGTTCAATTGCCGTTCCCGAACTTACTAACTAAGGGCAGTACAGTGTCAGCTGAATCATTCCATTTCCCTATAACATTGCTGCACATAAACACGAAGAAATAAGTTAAAATGAAGTTGGACAATAATTAATTTTCTAAAATTGATCAGTTTGTTTCCAAATAGAACCACGTGAAAAGAAAATTTTCGAAGAAATTTTTTTTGTACTTCGAATTTATCAGAAGCATTTCTGTTTATATGATCTGGGCTGGGTTGGGTCAGGGAGAAAATTATCAATTTTACATAAATAATACTATAATAAAATATATTATCACTTATTATCTTTATATATAGTATATTATATAACAAAATATGTGTGACATTTAAAGTTTATAATATATATAGAATATCAATATATATTTTATACTATAACTTAAAATAGTGTCAAATTAGGCCGGATCGGACTCAGCCCGAGGCCTCAAACCATGGCTCGATCTACTCGACCCTGACTCAGGGTCAGAAATTTCCAATCCTGACCCGCCCTCAGGGCCAGGTATCTCACCCCAGGCCCTATTCGGACTCAAGGCGGGCTATGGCCAGTTGGTATTCCATATACAACCCTAAATAGAAGCTCAATACAATCCAATCATATGGGACTATCTGAATGACACCTCTATAGGTGTATGAATAACATGTAACCTTCTTAATTTTGATTGTCGTCCCATTGTCTTATTTCCAAAAGATATATAAATCAAAGATAAAAGGATTTTCAAAATAATTCAAAGGGAAAAAAAGAAATACACGCTATTAGTGTGTACTTCCTTCTCACAGTCTCTCTCTTATCTCTCCCTCTTTCTCTCACTAAATAAACAGTTTTGTTGTCCACTATTAGTATAGAATGTAAAATGTCAATACAAACAGGCGGCGTGTAGATCTCTCTCCCTAATTTGAAAGTGTATTTTACATAATATAATTTTCAAGAATTGTCAATGTCTCACATGTGTATTATATTATGAAGGAAAAAGTAAAATTGTAAACTATTTGACACCTTAAGGGGTGCCAATATGAAAATTCCTGATTTAGTTGGAGGTAGATTTTTTTTTTTTTTCAATTTAAAGTAAATTCCTGGTTTCATTTTACCTTTCGTTTACCAAATTGAGGAGATTGTTAAGGAAAGCCTGTAAAGGAATGTTGGAAGAGCAGAAAGACTAGAAGTTACAGATGAATTATTGAGAGATAAAATGATGAAAACAAGAAAGAGAGATTGTCAGCTGTTTCATTGGCAGAGAAAGAGATTGATAGCTCCAGTTCAAAGATTTGGCTTTTGTAGATTAAATGCAAAGACTCTCTCTCTCTCTCTCTCTCATTCATGTGTGTGTGTGAGTTTTGTTTTATTTATATGGTTTCACATCAACTTTCATGCAAAGGCGACCCAACAGACAGAATGAGTAATCAAAGTGGGTAATGAGAGCAATAAAATGTGGGTATTCAGACACAAACCTGCAAGTTGTGTACGGGTAAGACAGCTTGGTTACATTGGCATGTAGAGCCCACCGAACATCTAATCTGTTGAAATATGTCTCTGTGTAGACTTCTGTACAAGGATCATAACCTAATGGTATCTTATACCATAGCTCCTGAAATCAGGAAGAACCCACCAAAGAAAACATTCAACTACTCAAACATTTATTATTAACTTGTAAGAAAAGGTTCTTTCCCCATTCTACTAACTTAAAAACAAACATCATATATAGGTACATTCATTGAATTAGGAAACTTTTGAAATGTTGCCCTCAAATTAATTAGATAGTACAGAAAAATATTTTTGTCCAATTTAAGTGTTTCGTAGCATGGTTCAAGGAATGGGTATTGGATAGGCTGATTCGTATCAGTAGAAACTAATATCGATTCCTGACTGGTACGATATTGATCTACACGGGTAGGATTTGTTAGGGTTTAGGGTTTAAGCACAAGGTTGCTTAAAGCAATGCACCTTGCATATCAAGTTTGGAATAAACAGGTTGCTGTCTCTAACTAGTAATTATAGAAAAGACTAGGGTTTTAGGTTAGATGGGTTCTATCCAGTGGGGCCCATCACAGCCTGATTCCTTATTCAAGAAGACTTATAGTAGAACATATAAAAGAATTATTGAATATACCCAACAGGATTAAGGGTAAATAAAACTGATTTTCATTGAAATTTAGGTGTAAAACCATCCGATTCAGACCAATATAGGCTGATAAGTTAACAGCATTGGGGGAACAAGGAGAGGAGAGACTTGAAAGAAGTCCATAACAAAGAAAACAAGTCTACTTAAAAAAGCCGAATATGAAGACCCCAGGACAATACAATGTGCAAATTCTTTTCATAATCCCCTAGATATGATCTCAAAGTCAGTAGAAGTCCAAATTTGGTTGAACGAGCTGAAAGGAACCAGATTTATCAAACAAGTTGAAATTGGTCTAATGGGTTATCTAAACCTAACTAGAAGCAAATCTTTAACAATAACAAACTCAGTCTTATCTCAACTTAATGGGGTAAAGTACATGGATCCAAACAACACAACTAAGGGAAATTGAGTTCTACCGAAGAAAAAAGAAAGAAAAGATGGGAAAAGAGGGATGGGGAAAGAGAAGAGAAATATATAAATAAAAAAAAAAAAGAAAAAACAAAACAATGCCAAATGAAAGATGGAAATAGAATAGAAAAAGAAAGATAAAAGATAGTAAGAGGAAAGATGTATAACCCAACACAACAGACAAGCACATCTTAAACATAGGGTTTAAGTTAACACTCATCAAGCCAGACAATACATTGGAGGGCTATGGGTTGGGCTGAAATTGTGTTTTTTTTAGTTGCTTCCCTTCATGATCAACCCTTTACCACCCCTTGGGTTGAGCTTTGCCACACTAGAATTCTAACATATGCAAAAGAGAGTTATAGCTTCATTTAGTCATCTTAGTTAAACAATCTAAAAAGAATTATTATGGAACTCATTTTTTTTTTCAAATTGCTCTTTGAACACCACCCCCCCAAAAAAAAAAGAGTTTCCAAGTAAATAAACTCACATTTTTACTGAATAATCGAGCACCAGCCACCAACTTTCGGGTGATTTCGCCGGACCGGAGGCAAACTGGTGTGTAGATGCTGTAAATGTCAATATCTGAGTAAGCTTGAAAGAAGCTCCCGATGTATGTATTGCAAAGGCTACTTCCTTTATTACTCTTGAAGTCACATTCCTTGAGTATGTTATGATATAGCTGATCTGAAATAATTGCATGACTCCAAGCAAATTCGATGAAGCCTATTTGATCTGTTTCATCATTAATCACAGCATTCCCTATCTGAAATTTCCATGAAACAATTAAGTGATATTATCCATCTGATTATAAAGAAATTAATGTCACTAATTAGGGTTTTTTTAGTTTTTTTTTTTAACTTACCATGAAACCCTTTAGGTTAATAACTGAGTCTTTGCTTGCATTCTTGTTACTTTCATAAATGAGTTCTGCAAGTTGGGGAACATAATGGCCAGCATAGCTTTCTCCAGCTATGTAAAATTCATGGGATTTGAAACTTGGGAATCTCTTGAACCATCCCAGTAGGAAGGCATATGAATCCTTAGCTGTAACTCCATCCCCTAGAGCCTCTAAATCTTCAGTTTTGTTTGTGTATGAGAAACCAACACCTACTGGAGCTTCCACAAACAGAAGATTTGCAATCGACAAATTACACCAAGAGTAATATGTATTAGTTATAAACAAAAAAAAATGGAAATTCCCTTTCAGATTGCTTTGGATTTTTGAAATCAAAATTGCTGTGAACTGAATCAAATGGTAGTTGAATCAGTTCACATGGATAATTAGGACACCTACTCTTTCACATCAAGTTCTTTCAACCATTAAGATCTCCATTAAATACATGATATTAGTAGCCAATTATCAATTGGAATGCAATAAAAAAAACACAAAAAGGGCGTACCCAGTGTGCGAGGATCCCACCACTGCGAGGAGGGTCATAATGTTCACAACATTAATTAGCATACAAAAAAAAAGGGTGCATCAGTGCATGAGGCTTCCGCCACTGCCGGGAGGGTCATAATGTACGCAATCTTATTTGGCATACAAAAAAAAAAAAGGCATGCCAGTGCACGAGGCTTCTGCCACTACGGTGAAGGTCATAATGTACACAGACTTACCCCCACTTCGCAGAGAGGCTGTTGCCCAACTCCAACCCCCGATGACCCCTAGGTCGCAGTGGAGCAACCTTACTGTTGCGACGAAGTCATTCGGTATATAAAATACCACCTTAAACAAAACCTAATCCTAATCTATTAATACTCATGTATTGCTTATAGTATCTCTAAGAGGGTTTTGAGATGGGTAAGGAGGCCTTTGGGGTTGGGGATTTTGATCAATAATATCAATTTTATTGCAAAGAAAATGAGAAGAAAGGGTTTTCCACAAAGCTTTGGCTTGATCCTTGGCATCCTGTTGGAATCTTGATTCTTTAATTTGGGTCTGACAGGTTTGCTCATGGGTAGAGTATTACATGTGATGGTAGTTGGCACTCTAGTCATGAGCTCCAAGTATGTACTTTTCTATGTTATATAGTCTTTAGTATTGTTTAATAAATTTCAGACTTACCAAGAGAAATAAATTATTAAATTAGAGTAAAATTTACAATTTACTGTTTGGAGCAAAAATGGTGCTACTAGAACCCCTATTCTTTGCTCATAATATTGCACTCCACCTTTGACACATGGAAACCAAGCAAAAAAGAAAAAAAAAGAGCTCTACCCAAAGAAATTATTAATATGATATCTAAAAAGAATAGTTAAAGGCAATAAAGGAAAAGAAAATGTTGAAAGCTAGGTTTTACCTTTGTTCCAGGAAAACTTATTGAGTACAAGGTCAGATTGATTATTTCGTATCAAGAATGGTCCCAACTCCTGAGCAGCACCATAAGCAACCGGGTCTTGCATTCCCATCTCATGTCATTTTCAAAAGCCCACTTCTTTTTATTAATTTCAACTATGAAAGAGAAATAACTGATAATTTTCTACACCCAAAAAAAAAAAAATTGAATTAATTGATAATTTGTCTACCCCTATACCTCAGTTAGAAGCCTTTTTATCTACCTTTGCCTCATTTGTTATGTGGGTTAATAATTTGATTATTTGATGACTATATGAAAGGTGCAATTTTTTTTGTATTGGGTTTTCTCTTTGGATTTTTAATAATCATGTCTTTTAAACATAGTTGAAGATTCCAACAATTTTTCAAAACATCATTTTGATATACGGTTATGTCAGATTGGATTGATAGTCTATGTGAATGATGATATGGATAACATGTTCACAAAATTCAAATACGAACAAATTAATATTATGATATGTTAGAAAAACCAAAACAAAAATAAAAAAGGTTCATCCCTACCATTAAGTATTTTATTTTAATTTCCAAAAAGTATTTTTAGATTATGAAGATTTAAATTAATTTTTATCATTATCTAATTTTAAACATATTATTAAATAATAAAAAATCTAAGGGTTAATGTACTCATACCATTCTTCAAAAGGCCCCTATAACTTCCTTTATTTTAAGTGTTTGAAAGGATCAACACTCACTATTTGGTGGATCCCATCTAAGAAATTAAATAAAAAACAAGAAGCCTTAACGTGTTTTTTCTTTTTTTGTCGTTTTTAAGGGGGGGGGGGTTGTTAAGGGTTCTATTTACCTCCAAGTAAAAACTGCATAAAAGGTAAATTATTAGGTAAAATCAGCATAAAGCTATAAACTATTACTTTTCCAACTATTTTGCACCACTTACTTTAAATGGCAACTATGAAAACACTTCATTCCAATCTCTGGACCTTCCATGTAAACGCAGAGATTTGGGTCCTCTGTAGCGCGATACAGCGTGTAGCATAAGGGCACGTAGCCCAACACATAAGTGGGTTGGTGGACTGCATGCTTGTGTGCTGCAGACCGTTGGATGATGTGCTACACACTGTGCCGCGCTACAAAGAAACCCCACCCGTAAACGCTGGACCCTAAAAACTTTACTCATCCATAAATATAAAGTTGAGACACTTTCAAATCAAACAAGAAGGTAACCCACGACTGGCCAACTGAAAAATCAATCTTCTATTCATGAAACTCACTTTTCTTGTGTTTTGCATAAAAATAAATCTATCAACTTCAGAACCACCCAACATAGCCTCCTCAGCAATAAATAGAACAGAAAATTAGGAGGAGAAGTTTGGATTGGAAGAAAGCTCTGCCCTTGTTTAAGATATGAACCTTATTTTCTTAGGTTTTTGATGATAAAGCCAAACAAGCTAAGCTGGAAAGCGAAACAAAAAGTAACATGCATGGATTTCAGACATGTGAAATGGTGGATCCCATACTCCCATGCATCTTTTGAGTGGTAAGGCCACCCTTGTGATTGCCATTTCTTTGGTTGGTTGTCTACCCAAACAGACAAATTGGAGAAAAAGTCTTCAACAACCGACAGAGGTGGATAAGCTTTTCCCACCTCATTTTCTTTTCGGAAAGTGATCCTTTCCCTCTCTTTTTTTTCCAATTTTTTCCTTTTGTCTTATCGAAAATTTAAATTTTCAAATGGACCCAATTGATATTTCATGGAAAGATGATACTTTTAAGGCTATCTTCTTGAAATAAACATATACATCTTTGAAAACAAAAAAGATTAGATATTGAAGATAATTAGTAAATTTAGATTTGGTAAGAATTTTTTTTATCCTAAAAAAAGAGTTGGTAAGAATTTTGGATATCAAGGGGTTTTGTTCTTGCAAGTTTTAGAAACGTACAAAGTAAATAGAAGAAAAATATAATTTAATTTAAAAAAGGGAGAAAAGACATACATAAAAAACTTTTCTAGCTAGAAATTAAAGAAATAAAATAATAATAACAATAATAAAAGTGCGGACCTCGGCACAATGGTAAGGTTGCTCTTGATAAAATTATGTACATTATGACCCTCCCTAAACCCAAAAATAGCAAATAATAATGATCATAAGAGGGCAAATCAATATAAAACATTATTATTATTAAGGAAAGAGAACGCCATCAGATCATGCAACGCGTACCACCCCTACACCTTGACACAAGGGCACGCAAAATGACTACTACATCCTTTGGAACCCCAGAAATGACCAGTGGTGTGGCGGTCATTTTGCACACCCTTGTGTCAGGGAGTAGAGACGACGTGTCGGGTGCAACTAAGTGGCGTTCATTCTCCCTTATTATTATTATCATTAGAATTTATTACTCAGACCTTTCTTGTACTATGCCTTAATTATAGTCTGCACCTCTTGATTCACAACAATTACACTTATCCCTATTCTGTGTGATTAAATTACTCAAACCACCCCCAAGATTTTACCCTATTTTCAATCTCATCTCCTGTATTTTCAACAATTACAGGAAAGTGATTGATAGTTAAGGGAAGGGAATGTAATTGTTATAAATTTAGGGGTATTGATTGTAATCAAAGCATAATATAAGGGAGATCTAAATAATTTATCATAAAAAAAAAGGGTAAAGTACACGTACCCCCTAGAATGCACCCAATATTCCTCGTACCCCCCTAAGCGGCTCAATATTCCATGTACCACCCTTCAATATTTCACGTACCAACCCTGCTTTACACCCCAAATGCCATTTAAGTCCACAACAAGTGTTAAATGCTAAAAAATGATCAAACTACTCTTTCTTCTATCTTTTCTAAAATTTGAAAAGACCTAATTGCCCTGACCTATTTGCTAAAATTTGAAAAGACCAAAATGCCCTCATCTTCTCCAAACATCATCTTAATACCACCACCACCACCACCACCACTACCACCACCACCACCACCACCGCCATCACCAACCACCATTAACACCATCACCACCGTGAAGCAATGGAATCCAGTGTTTTCTTTCGATTTGTTCGTCTTCACGAACTTTGAAACTTTTCTTTTCCTGATCGATGTGATTGTGATTGTGGTGGGGCTTCACCACCGAGAAGCCCACCTCCCTGAGTTTGCTTTCCACTCTTGGTGTTCACCCACTCGTCATCGAATTAGAAGAAGCCGAATTGGGAGCACTCGCTACTCACGATAGTCAGGGTGATGGTGAAGGAAGATCAGGGGTTATGCCTCTGTCTACACCTTCTTCATCTACACCGGCTGTGTTCATAGGAGGGAAGAGGTTGGGAGGATTAGAGAGTATGCCGGCGCTTCATCTCAGTGGACAACTGGTGCCTTTGCTTCGAGACGTTGGTGCTCTCTGGATGTGATATATGCTCTGTGTGTATGTGTGTATCTTCTTCTCCATCAACAAATGCTCGCATCAAATCCCTAATCTGTATTTAAATGTCGAATTCTAGTTTATATTGAACATATCTGTGCCTGTTTTTTTCTTCTTCTTCTTCTTCTTAATTTTGGGATAAATGTCAAATAGCATCCGAAGTTGAAACAGATCATAGGAAAATTGATCATCTTTGTAGCTTGTTCGTGGGGGTTGGGATTGAATCGATGCACAGATGTAAATAGAAGATCGATGAAGAAAGAAGGTAAATTTACCACAAATTTTTTTTTTTTTCAGTTTCAGAAATTCTGTATTTCACACCAATGTCGACAATTCGTTTGGGAACTGGTTGGTAGTGGAGGTTAAATAATACCAAATCCAGAACTCAAGAAAGGAATTTCGAAAGGAATAACAGGAGTATTAAGTGGAGGAGAAGTAATTAAGAGTGGGGATTAACAACAACAATGAAAGGGAGCCACAGTGAGTAGATATGAGAGTGCGCAGAGGGCAGAGAGTGAGTCAGTGCGAGGGTTTAAAGATAGAGAAATATGAGATTGGAGACAGATACGGAGGTGACACTTCACGGTGGTGATGGTATTAATGGTGGGTGGCGGCGGTGGTGGTGGTGATGGTGGTATTAAGATGTTGTTTGGAGAAGATGAGAGTATTTTGGTCTTTTCAAAATTTAACAAATAGGTTAGGGCAATTAGGTCTTTTCAAAATTTAGAAAAAATAGAAGAAAGGATAATTTGGTAATTTTTTAGCATTTAATACCTGGTGTAGACTTAAATGGCATTTGGGGTGTAAGGCAGGGGTGGTACGTGGAATATTGAGGAGTAGTACGTGGAATATTGAGCCGCTTAAGGGGATACGAGAAATATTGGGTGCATTCTAAGAGGGTACGTGTACTTTACCCCAAAAAAGAAGAACAATACTAGAAGGAATGCAGTTTCACCTTATCTAACCCACCCCCTTGTTGTGAGTCTTGTGACTTCTTCACTTTCTTTGTTTGGATATGGGGTTAACCATTTTGCCAGCAAATACTTTATAAGGAGAAAAAAAAATACAAAAAAAAAGAACTAAAGCGGGTGGCCAATTACCTAGATAGAGCCTAGAGGACCATAGAGGGTCCTCCAGATGTTTTTCATATAATAAATGAAGTGAGGCTTTTTTTGGTAATGAATAAATGAAGTGAGGCGCAAATGGCCATTGCCCCCCCCCCCCCCCCAACTACTTTACAGAAAAAAGAGGAAAGGAAAGGGAGAGGGAGAGATACCTTGATCTGTCGCTTCTTCCAACACTACATTTTCATAAAAGACACTTCTACCCCTAGAAGTGCTAACGTAGACCACATTCTTTGATAGAAAAATTAGGGGGATATTTTCTAGGTGGAACACAGAGGTCACGCCGCGCATGCCAGCCAATGAGAGCACACGTGATGACACAAAAGGAGGCGGAATTTCCGCCATATCTATGAGAGGCATGGCGAACATTCCGGCCCCTGTTGTGCGTGGGCGTGACCTGTGCTTCTCACCCAGAAAACATTCTCCTGAAAAACTATTTCCTATTTTCTATTTTTCTATTTCTAAAATCTTTTTTTTTCCTTACACACATATGGTACTTGAACATTTAGTGTATTTTTTTTTTTTTTATAAAAAATATATTGATCGATGAATAAAACATGATCAATACATCAAGACTTAAATTTACTAGGAGAACCGACTAGCCCAGTTGGTTTAAGGAATTGGAATCGGATCGGCCGGTTAGATGGTCGATTTGTATTGGCATCAATAGAGGTCGATCTCATATCAATGGATCAATACGGACCAAGGGATAAGATTAATGTAAAAAAAAAAAAAAAATCCAATTTTAAGAAATACAAAGATAAATTCGTCCAATTTTAGCAAAAAATATTTCACACATTAATACCACTTCTCATCACTTATTTAGATTTGTTAATATACTAATACAAATTTACATAAAAATATACTGTAACATGAAGCCTTGAAAATACACTAAAATTCAAGCTTGTGAAAAATAATTAAAGAGAATGGAATAATAAATAATTAATAATTCAACAAAAAATATCATTACATTAAATATGAGAGAAAGAATTCCACTTGGTTGCCCCCGGCACGCCGTCCCTGCGCCTAACAAAGGGGTGTGTGAAATGACCGCCACACTCCTGGTCATATCTGGGGTTAAGGGGAAGTGACGATCATTTCACACGCCTTGGTGTCAATATGCAGCTAATAATGCAAACCATGCTTTACCAGAAAAAAAAAAAATGCAAACCATGCCATATCTAACCAATGTGACTCAAATAAATGGAATCTCCACGTTCACTTTCCCCATGTAGCCATGAAAGGAACACTTTTTCTGATAAGAATAAAAGATTAACCCCTTATAACTAGGTAAAATAAATTTTCCGTGAGAAAAGAAAAGAAAAGAAAAAGAGTGATAATATTTAATGGCTTCTGTTCTTGTTGATCAAACGGTTAGAATTATCTAATCTTTTTACTGATCAAACGGCTAAGATTTACCGCTTGTGGCCAATCGGATACCATATTGAACAAACTCATCGAATTACGTTTTTTGTTTTTGAAATTCGAAGGTTCAAAATTTCGGGAAAAAAAATTTAATCGTCAAAGTTAACGGAGATCACGTAAACTACATCTATCATTGTTTTGTAACATTAGTGACGGCGAAGTTTGGTTCTGCCGTCAAAGATAACGGAGAGAAACCAGCAACTCTTCCGAAGCAGTAACCGTTATCAAGACGGAGAAAAAAGCACTTCAATTCACTTCTCTTCTCCATTTTTAGTGGAAGAGAACAATTCTGATTCTGCTTCAAACAATGAAATTCCATTTTCTCGGAAAGAATAAGATATTTAAAAGAAAAGGAAAAACATTTCAAGATGAAATAAGATTCAACAACAGAGAGAGAGAGAGAGAGAGAGAGAGAGAGAGAGAGAGAGAGAGAGAGAGAGAGAGAGAGAGAGAGGCTGACCTCCATTGAGCCAGAGCACTAGAGGCTTTTCTGCAACTCCTTCTTCAGCTTCGAAGAACCAATAGAACAGAGCTTTCTCATCTTGTGGTCGGACATTGACATATCCGGCGAAATGACTGAAATTCACCGGCGATTGTCTGGGTAAACCCTTCACTCTATCTGCTTCTTGTTGCTGCAAATCTTAGCCGGCATTCTCTCCCTCACCTTGAATTACTACTACTCCAACCGTCGATAAAACCAACAAACCACAAACCAGATACCGGAATTTCCAAATCCCACATCCCTTCATCATTACCAACACACACACTCTCTTTCTCTCTCTCACGGCGATAGACAAGTCTGGTTAGAGTCATTATATACGACAAACCGAAAAACAGAAAAGTGTGAAACTGGGGGAAAAGTGAATTTGTAAAAAGAAATTGTTTTATATTTTTTTTAGTAGTTTGGGATATGATATGATGCTACATTGCTGCCACTACTATAATGCGTTAACTAATATCCGTTGTATAGTCTTGTTGCCCCCCCAACCCCCCAAAAAAAAGGGTTTTTTATAATTACCACCCCAAAATCTTTATTATCTACTATTATCCCTCAAAAAACTTTCAAACAACTATTACCCCCCACTGATGCATACTAACCACTAACTGATCCCCACCGTTACATTTCCGTAACGGTGGGGGTTAGTTGTGACAGTGTGCCCTTGTCACAAATTTTTTAAGACCAAAATGCCCTTTTGGGGTGGTAATTGTAAAAAAAACCCCATCCCATCAATTCACCCAAAAAAAAAAAAAAAAAGGACCACCAACCCCACCACCGCCGCCATCACCACCACCACCACCTCCTCCTCTTTCTTCTTTGTCAGAACACCATTGCCACAACCCCATCCTCTGTTTTTTCTCACCAACCCCCTTTGCTTTTTTATTTTGCCCTTCATTTCTTGATCCTTCAAGAAGCCCAGAAATGCAAGAAAGCCAAAATGAAAAATCTTCCCTTCCACTCGCCTCCACTGCCACTTCCACCACCACCACCATCGTCATCCCGAGGTGGAAAGAAACCCAAAAATCCCTTACTTTGTTTCTGAAACTTATTTCTCTTCAGTTTTTCACTCGGAAAGAAACACAAAAATCCCTTTCCCCATTTGCCCTCAATTTCTGATGGAAGCTTTCTTGTTTGTTTTCACCTTCTATTTGCAGCTCCTTGCACTTCTTAATCTTACTGGGGTTTTTGCTTTTCTGTCGTCATCTATTTTGAATGGTTTTGTGTCCTACACCTTTAAATTGTCATCAAGCTCTGGCGATTTTTCCTTGCCTTGAATGGAAGCATTGGTGATTTTTCCTTGCCTTGAAAAGCTAGGGCACAAGAGAAAGCTTCCAGATGAAGCTGGGAATAAAAAAATAGGGAGCAAGGCTGAACTGGTTGAAGAAAGATGTGCGCCTGTTAATCTCTCCTTTAATAATTTTTTCTTCCATTCATCTTAATTGCTCTTCATTTTTCTATTTTCCTTGTTTGTTACTGCCGACATTCTGTTCTGGGTGGTACCTGCAACTAACCAGATCTAAACCAAACTCTAACAGTCCTTTTCTGTTCTTCCTGAAATTTGGAGCGAAGATTGTACGCTTTTGGGTGATTCATGCCTTGGTATTTTTATTCTCAGATTTCTCCTCTACGGAGTTACTGACCTTCAATTGAAGCCTTACCTGTAACTTCCGCCAGGTTCAGTTATAGAATTTTTCTTTTTCTATTTTTCTGATCTGTTGGCCTGTTGTTGATTGTTCCTAAAAGATTTTTTAGTGCATAATCTTCCCCTACAATTTTGGGTGGTCATTGCGCCACCCCTCCTCCTCCTTCTTCTCCTTCTTCTTCTTCTTCTTCTTCTTCCTCTGCAACCCCAAACCTTACTTGAGCAATGACATTAGAAGAGTTTCCAATATAGATCATACAAGATCTCTTCAACCAGCTCCCTTTGATCTTGAAATCACAAACTTCCTCTTTCGTATTAGTCGCCAAGAACACATCCAGTTCTATCATAAATTGAAACAAAGAAGATTTCTTTACACTAAATAACAGATCTTTCGATTTCCAGCTATCTCCCCTGAACACTTCCCATCTCCAATGTGCACTCAATATCTGAAAAAAAAACAAAAAGGGTTGAAACTTTAGAAATCCAATTCCAGATCATTACATTGTTACAGTTTAAAGAAACTTTCATTGCTGAACCTTTTTTCGTATAGAGAGCAGGGGATTGCCATTGGAGTCAACAAGAACACGACAGCCACGAAAACTCAAGTGCTTAACCTTGACTTCGAAGAGAATATTGCCATTAACCTCGTCAGCGACAAAAAAATTGTCTTTCCCAGGGGACAAAACTTTCCTCAAATGGTTTGGGGTTGCAGTGGAGGAAGAAGAAGAAGGAGAAGGAGGAGGAGGTACGGTGATGGGGTGGGTTTTTTTGTTTTTACAATTACCACCCCAAAAGGGCATTTTGGTCCTAAAAAATCCATGACAAGGGCACACTGTCACGACTAACCCCCACCGTTACAGAAATGTAACGGTGGGGGTTAGTTAGTGATTAGTATGCATCAGTGGGGGGGGGGGGGGTAACAGTTGTTTGAAAGATTTTGGGGGGGGGGATAATAGTAGATAGTAAAGATTTTGGGGTGGTAATTGTAAAAAACCCAAAAAAAAAAAACAAAAGAGGGGTGGTAGTTCTTTTTGTCATGGTGAAGTGAGAACTTTTAGAGTTTTAGTCTACTTTTGATTCTCTTTTTAAGGTAACGGAAAAATTGGATTTTGATAAGAATTTGAAAGTGACTTTATCATTATGCTATGCGGAGAGAAATAAGTGCACTGTATGTCTATGTGCGGTAAACTAGGGGGTTACATCAATAGAGGCACAGGATGGGGTATCATACAAGAGGGGCAAGGATCATTTTCAAAGTGGGGAAGAGATAGACAACGGTAGGTATAGTAGCTTACAATACACTACCATCGTGCCAACTTTTCCCTTATGTTATTATCAAAATATGTTATTGTCTTATACATTTTTTTAAATATACATGTCAAATGACAAGACTTACCCTCATTGGAAAAATATGTTATTGTTACAAGAAGATTTTTCCCAAAAAAGAGAATCCGATTAGGTACACACTGAACATATTTATTCGTTTTGCTGCTAGGAATGCCCCCTCTGCACTCTAAATGGCATAGTGAAACAAGTGTCGAGTACTATCCAAATTGTAGCATGGACATACATGCAACAAAGCTAATCTCACATAAAGATGGATGAGTCTATTTTATATGGGAAAAACTTCCCCACAACGTCATAGTGTAGTTTCCTTTTCACATGAATTTTTTCTGAATGTTTTCTCTCGCAAATTCTGAATATATTGGCCTCATGTGGATAATACCTTTTGAAGACAATCATTGGCATGTCGTGCAAATTCCTCCCCACGCTAGTGGCTTGGAGAACCCTCTCTCATTTTATATTTAGGGGATTGGAGCGTCTTTCGATCATGAACCCCTACTGTCACTCCATTAAAAAATCATCACATAGGTTGTGTAGAAACCAAACTTGGGGAATATGTTGTTCACATTATCATTTATACCAAGTAAAAAAATCTGATCATTCTAATAACCCTTTGTAGTTAGAGATGTTGAAACAGAAGTTTAAAAAGTTTATCAAGCAATTAATTTCGAGAAGAACATTTGAAAACTCAACAGGGAAACCCATCCAATATCCATGTGACTTAGATTTGGTCTATTGATCAGTACAAAGCCTTACAACTAAGTAACAAAGTTGTTACCATCTGTGATGGCTATGTTGATGCAGATTTTGTCATATCTAGCTGGATTACAATCATGTTTTCCAATTCCAAATTTCATTTGGTCTCTTTGAGTTGTGGTGTTTTAGGGGATTTTTTGCATCAAAGGCCCGAGGTGTCTTGCGGGGTTTGCTCCATTTCTTGGAAGAAGGAATCCATCATATAAAAGTCTGGACAGATAGCACAAACCTTTTTGCATAGCTCTTAATGTCACTTGAAGGGATGGTTGTTTCATTTATTTGATCTTCTCTTGTATATTCAAGATTGTTGTAGTTACCTTGACAAATCATCAATCCACGTTCCTAAAAAATACAGATATGATGCAAAGGCTTATGAGTCAAGACATGATGGAAGCATTTTTCTTTGTACTAAAATTAGGGAAAATGACTATGTCCGGGAGTGTAGCTCTTGTGCCAGCAGAGTTAGTCCCCCATGAAATGACCACCTAACTTCCATGAAAAGCAGAAATCTCACCCCTTTTGATGCTTCTATGTGCGCTCTCATTAGCCTCCATGCTAGCGCAAGAGCCACATTCACAGTAAAAAAAAAAAAACTCTCTCCCGCAAAATTAATAGCATTTGTGAACGCTTCGTAGATGGTTGTCATGAGAAGTTGCTCATCTTAGTTGACCAAATATTTGCAACATAGAAATTCTATTGACCAAATATTTGCAGCATAGAAATTCTATTGGTAGTTGATTAAATTTTGTGGACAAGTTTCCCACATCAAATATAGCAATATGATAACTTTTGACCTTCATAATGGAGAGATGTAAATGTTGTTGAAACTAAACTTTGAGAGTTTGTTAACTAACAATTAAAATTCAAGACCAAAGCTGAATATAGGACTCGATTTTCATAAGAGAATTTTTCTTATGTTTTTTGGATCATTGATTAACATATGATCAATACGCCAAAAGCTGTAGAGATGATGAAACATGTAAAGTTAGGCCCTTTAACCTATCCTATACCAGGTTGACCCAATATAGTGTCAATCACCAAATTAGGCACCACCGTGCTTCCACAACCACCATCCTAAGTGGCTCCACCATGTATTAAGGTTTAGTAGCCTTTTCCTATTAAGGTTTAGTAGCCTTTTCCTAGCAGATCCAATCTGCTCTAGTTAGTCTTTGTTGATAGTTCTCACTCTACTCCATGTAACCCTCTCTCCTAAATAGTTATTTTTATGACACAAACCTTTGACATGGTGGTCAAATCTGATACTAAGCATTAGATATGTTACCAATGTCACACCCCAAACCACCCCCCTAGGAGGATTGGGTAGGTGACCCGAATTGCGTAACGGCAATCCGTCAAATCCCACGGATCTAGAAGCAGTGCTTACGATCATGGAACCATATCTACATCTTAACCATAAGTAAGATCAGAGTAATGCAGGACGTCTACAATTCAAAAGTAAATGGAAGCATAGCAATACTAGAAATGATGATAATATATACATATAAAGTCTTGTTTGATACATCTCCCGGGCACACATAACCCACAACAAAGAAACAAAAGCTGATAAGTACATACGAAAATATATACAGGGCGAGCATTCTCAGCCCCAAAAAGAAAAACAAAAGTAAAAGCTACACGACCAAGTCAGAACGGGGATAACTTCAGAAAACCCAAAAGGAGTCCCCAGTCAAAACATCACATGCATGCTTCAATGGTTTTCATCCGCAATGACCACCAAGAACGTACACAGAATTGGTATGACCACCGTCGGGGTCCACACCAACATCATCATAACAACCAAAACTCTACTCCTCGAGATAGCCCGCCATGCCACAACGGCATCCACCTACAGGATCATCTAAGAAGAACATTGCATAACAGAGTGTGAGCCCCACTGAGCTCGTGAGCAAATAGCATCAATCATGCATGCACTTGCAATCACAATTCATAAGTTATATGATTCTACATGATATGCAAGTCCAGATTTTATTGTTAGCCACCTATCATTACAACTAAGTTAGATCTGTGCCACTACAATCCCCAATACATGTATCCCTGGTGCGGGCTTCTAACCCCTTCCCGCGATACACCCATTGAGTTGTTGGAGAAGACTGGTCAGCCCCCGCATTCGTTCACCAGGGTCAACCCGACCAGGCCTCTGTGATTAACCTGAGGAGACAACCGTTCTTCTCTCATTTTCTTTTCTGGCTTATAGCCCATATGCACCATTCCGGTGTTCTTTTATTTCTTTTTTTTTTTTTTTCACTCCCTGATAATTTCCCCACAGGTATCCAACACCTTAACCTCTGTTGGCAAGGGTTCGTGGCAAGGGTGATGAAACTCTAGCCCCATGTCTACATGGCATCGTATGAGTCAAGCGGTGTCAACCGTACCCCATAATACGGGCTACCACTGGCCCCATTTCCAAGCCGAGTACGACATCTAATCTAACAATCACAATCATCATATAGAATTCACAGTGTTGATCAACAACAGTTACTATGCAGTGATTTGAGTAACTTGAATTATAAGTATATAACACAACAACCATGATTCAATTATTAATGGCTGGCATCAGATCATGATTACATTTGCACATACGATAGTATCATTCACTCACCAGTACTTGGCTCTAGGTACTCAATCACAAATTCAGTTCCAGTAGTTGTCTGGTTGTTGTCCCCTAGCACAGGATCAAGCCCTAGATGTAAATCAAAAGTTGCCATGTTAAGTTATCAGTCTGTCATTAGAAGTCCTAGGGTTACCCTAATCTTACTGGGTTGACCCGGGGTTCAATTGGCTCACTCTTGGAATCACTAAGCCTTACACCGGGCCCTAGGTGCATGGTCCAGCGCATGGGCCAGTGTTTGTGGTACAGGGGCAAAATGGTCATTGTCAATGTCAGCATCTGCCTTTAGGTCAGAACATAATCATAGTGCTGTCCACAGCATGTCTGTGCTATAGGACCAAGCACAGCAGTGATTCAATCACCAGCGGGGCCCACTAGGGTTCTAAATCATTTCCAAATAAGGATAGATGTGAGGAAGGGCTTTTTGGTAATTTCTAGCCTTCCCACAGTGTCCAGGGGGTATGTGGGTGAAATCCCCCAGGTCTGTCCATCATTCCAGCCAAATTCCCTTCACTCGGCGTTGGCTCTGGGCAATGTCTGCATCGCCCAGTGCCTATAGAATCGATATAGGCTGAGTTTCCAAGGCTGGGCTTGCATGGTTGGGCTCACACCTGATCCTCTGCATGTTTAGGGATTTAGGTAGCCCCAGTGATGGTCTACATCATGGTCTAGAGGATTTTTCCATCAGGCTCACTATCAGGTTGACTGTGGTTGCCCAAGCAACCTAGATGAATAGTGCTCAGGGTTTTGGTTGGGCTTGGATTTCAGTTCCAGCCTTGTACAGAGCTGAAATCACCTGAAACAAGAGGTCTCAAGGCTGCATCCAACAAGGGTTAGGGCTGTGCAGCCTTGGCCAACATCCAGGGTTCCAAAACACTGACTAATGGGGCCATCTGGCAGTGCAGGTGGGCACAGCCAGGTTTCGACCATGGCAACAACATAAGTAAATCCTGATTTTTGATGAAATGCTCAGATCCACCATGCACAAGGTCTGCATGGCTGATCTGGACCAAGACTGGGCAAACCCTAGCTAGTCTGGGCTGCCCAGGGAGCAAAACACAGTGAAAACAAGAGAGGGATAAGGAGTAGCAGCATATGGGAGTATTTTATACCTGCACAAGGCTGGGAGAACTCGGATCCAAGCTGGTTGCAGGGCTGCAGCAGGTCCTCCTCCCTTCTTCTTCCTTCTTCCCTCTTCTTCTCCTTCTCTTTCTCTCCTTTTTTTCCTCTCTTCCTCTCCTTCGGATTCAGCAGAGAACAAGAGCTCTAAATGAGCTTAGGTCATGCCTATTTATAGGCCCAAGACCACAAAGGTTTGTTTGGCCAAAAGTCCCTCTTTTAAAAATCAATTTTTAAACTGATTATGACTAGTTCTGGGTTCTCTGGTGGGGTCCACACTGAACCAGGGGTATGAGGTGGTCCCTCAGACTCCCCTCTATCAGTGGAGGGTGCCCATAGTCATGTTGGGTGGTCCCCCCATTTATAATAATTAAAAATGTGCAAAAACAGCCACTGGGCGATGTCTCTGGGCCTTGCTGCATCACCCAGTGCCATCACAGAGAATTCTAATAACTGAATTCAAAGGGGATCAGCACAGGGGTTTGACCCTAGGTCAGGGTATTGTCCCCACATGCCCATTAGGGGTTTTTACATGATTTTTTAGAGGTGGGTCCCACCATTATAGGGAGGAGAGAGATTACCTGGGATTCAAACCATACATCAGGCTATGAGTTGTGCAAGAGCAGGGGTCCACTATCCATCTTCTCACAGGTATAAAAGAGGACATGCACAGAGTTTCTTCATTGATCCATGTCACTGGAGTGACGCTCCACAGTGATCCTGGTTGCCTGACCAGGGGTTCTTGTCCTTGAACCAAAATTCCAACTTGTCAGGGGGAGGGTTTGACATTTCTCCCCACCTTACAAAAATTTCGTCCTCAAAATTTGCTTACCTAGCAATCCAAAGAGTTGAGGATACTTCTCCTTCATTTCTTCTTCACGTTCCCAATAAGCTTCTTCCACTGGGTTGTCTCCCCATCGAACTTTCACAAAAGCGAAGGTGCGGTTTCAGAGGTTATGCTCCTTTCTGTCCAATATCTCCGTGGGGTGCTCTTCATAAGTCATATCCATGTCCAACTGTTCAGGTTCAGCTAATAATACATGCGTCGGATTGTTTAAGTACTTTCGTAGCATTGACACATGAAAAACATCGTGGATGCCTGACAAAGATGGTGGTAGAGCCAGTTGGTATGCTACGGGTCCAACTTTATTTAGAATTTCATATGGACTAATGAACCTTGGGCTCAACTTGCCTTTCTTGATGAAGCGCAGCAGTCCTTTGGTTGGAGATACTCGAAGGAATACTTTTTCTTCGATCTCAAATTCAATATCCTTCCTTCGATTATCCGCATAACTCTTTTGTCTAGATTGGGCTGCCTTGATCTTCTCTCTTATGACACCCACCTTGTCGCATGTCGCTTGAATCATTTCGGGTCCTAGATATTTCCTCTCTCCAACTTCATCCCAATAGAGCAAAGTTTGGCACTTCCTGCCATAGAGTGCTTCGAACGGTGCCATGCCAATGGTGGAGTGGTAGCTATTATTGTATGCAAATTCCACCAAAGGTATGCGGGCATCCCAACTGTCATTCATTTCCAAAACACAGGCTCGGAGCATATCTTCTAAGGTTTGAATAGTTCTTTCTGATTGTCCATCCGTCTGCGGATGGAAAGCTGTACTAGGATTCAATTGAGATCCCAATGCCTTTTGTAAACTTCTCCAAAACCTTGAAGTAAATCAAGGATCTCTATCAGACACAATACTGACGGGCACGCCATGTAAACGAACTATGTTCTCAATGTATATCTGGGCAAGCTTCTCCATCGGATAACTTATCTTAATCGGTATGAAGTGAGCTGCCTTTGTCAGTCCATCTACGATCACCCAAATTACATTCATGCCCTTCCTGGTGTTGGGCAGATTTGTCATGAAATCCATAGTGATTCTTTCCCATTTCCACTCAGGTATGGGAAGTGGTTGCAAGAGTCCATACGGTTGGTGTCTTTCCGCCTTTATTTGTTGACAGGTAAGGCAATTGGACACGTAGATTGCTATGGTTTGCTTCATCCCAATCCACCAGTAATATTTCTTTAAGTCCTTGTACATCTTTGTAGTTTCGGGGTGGATAGTATAGGGTGAGCTGTGCGCCTCTTTGAGAATTCGGTCTTGGACATCATAGTCATCTGGCACTCATAATCTCTCCCGAAACTTCAATGCACCATCTTGGGCAAGGAAAAATCTGGGTCCTTATGGACACCTTGTTGAATCTCCCAAATTATTTTGGCCAGCTCGGGATCCAATGGTTGTTTCCCAATTATTTCTTCTTGTATCGACGGCTGCAGATCCATTGCTACTAATTGCATAGCTGCTTCTTCGATCACGAGCTCCAAATCAAATTTTTGAGCTTCTTCTATTAATTGCTCACTTATGACCAAAGATGTGAGGGACGCAGTCTGAGATTTTTTGCTTAATGCATCCGCCACAACATTGGCTTTACCAGAGTGGTACTGGATTTCATAGTCATAATCCTTTACCAATTCCAGCCACCGCCTCTGTCTCATGTTCAATTCCTTTTGGGTGAAGAAATACTTCAGGCTTTTGTGATCACTGAAGATTTCACTCTTTTCACCGTATAGGTAATGTCGCCAAATTTTCAACGCAAAGACTACCGCCGTCAACTCCAAATCATGAGTGGGGTAATTCTTCTCCTGTTCCTTCAGCTGCCTGGAGGCATATGCGACTACTTTAACTCTCTGCATCAGGACGCCACCTAAGCCTGTTCTAGATGCATCCATATATACCACCATTCCTCTGGTTCCATCCGGAATGGTCAAAACTGGAGCTGTTACTAATCGGTTCTTCAATTCTTGAAAACTCTCCTCGCATGTCTCATTCTATTCAAACTTAGCACCCTTCCTCGTGAGTTTTATCATAGGCGCCAAGACACGCGAGAAATTCTCAATGAATCGGCGGTAATAACTAGCCAATCCTAAGAAACTTCGGATTTCGATGGCATTTTTTGGAGTCTCCCACTCGAGAACCGCTTTCACCTTACCAGGGTCTACTTTGATGCCATCTTTGGTGATGATATACCCCGGGAATCCAATTTGGTGAAGCCAAAATTCACATTTACTGAACTTCACAAAGAGTTGGTGTTCCCGCAACCGCTGCAACATGAAAGTAAGGTGCCGCGCGTGCTCTTCTTCATTCTTAGAGTACACCAAGATGTCATCAATAAATACTATGATGAATTTATCCAGTACGTCATGAAAAAATCTATTCATCATATCCATGAATGCTGTCGGGGCGTTGGTTAATCCGAACGACAACACTAAAAATTCATAATGTCCGTATCGAGTTCGGAACGTCGTTTTATGAATGTCACCACTTTTGATCTTCAGTTGATGGTATCCTGACCTAAGATCAATCTTAGAGAAAACTCTTGCTCCCTGTAGCTGATCAAATAGGTCATCGATACGCGGTAACGGATATCGATTCTCGATTGTCAACTTATTCAACTCGCGGTAGTCGATACACAACCGCATGCTTCCATCCTTCTTCTTTACGAACAACACAGGTGCTCCCCAGGGTGATACACTGGGTTATATAAATCCCTTCTTCAACAGATCTTGGAGTTGAACCTGTAACTCTTTCAGCTCTATTGGCGCCATCCGGTATGGTGCCTTGGATACCGGTGCTGCACCAGGAATCAGATCAATTGCGAACTCTACATCGCGGTCCGGCGGCAACTGAGTCAGATCTTCTAGAAATACATTAGGAAGTTCTCTGACCATGTGGAGTTCCTTCAAGGGTTTTATCTTCGCCTCCATGTCTATCACAATGGCAAAAAAGCCTTGGCATCCTTCTTCTAATAACTTCCGCACCTGGAGTGCGGATAATGTTATCCTTCTAGATTTTCCCCTTGACTCACTTTGATAGGTGAAGTCCGACCCATCTTCCAATTTAAATTTTATCTTTTTCTCCGCACATAAGACGTTTGCACTATAGGCGGATAGCCAGTCCATGCCTAGTATTACGTCAAAATCATTTATATCCATCTTTATTAACCGTGCGGCTAGTTTCTTCCCACAGATTTCAATCTGATAGGGGTCGTAGACCTCCTTCAAACTCACGACACTCCCTGTCGGCGTGCTGACTACTAACTCATGCCCAATATCTTTGGTTGTTCCTTCATCTTACTCGCAAAGGTTGAGGAGATGAAAGAGTGGGTTGCGCCTGAGTCGAATAATACCCGTGCGGGTATGGTTGAGACATTCAGGGTACCTAGGGTGCTTAGGTAATTTAGGTTATATGAAGTAAGCCAATCATTCCCTATAGTCAAGTAGTGTTCAGCAACATACCTGTCAATATGTTAGGATTCGCCTCAACTTCTTCATTTGTCAAAGCATGCACCTTTCCTTGCATCCGATTGTCCCGTGATTGAAAAGGCCTAGTGTAGGGCTGGTTCTGCAGATTGTTGCCATATCCACGCGATCTACAATCTCTGGCCATATGTCCTTCCTTGTTGCATAGATAACACTTATAGGGTGGAGCAGCAGGTGTTGAGGCTTTGCTTGCTTGACTCATTGTTGGTTGAGCTGGCGAAGCTACTGTCGTCGCTTGACTCGTAGTAGGTTGAGCAGGTCAACTGAATGTGGGGCGAAAAGGGGTCTGTCCGGCAATGGGCCTACGGTATAGAGTCGAAGTAGGGCTTGAACTTGTTCCTCGATAAACTTTATTCGGCCATCCAAAAGTTTGAAAATTATTTGGCCTTTTGTTCAAACCAGGCGACATCACAGTCTTTTCCTTAAACCTATCCTTCATTGTCTTCGCCTTATCAACCATTTGGGCATAATCCCGAATGTCCATAATTGACAAAACGGACCCGATCTCGGTTTTGAGTCCCTTCTTAAATTTCTTGGCCTTACTAACTTCCCCTTTTAGGTGCTCCTGAGCAAAATGGAACAGATCTTCAAATCGTTGTTGATAGTCTAGTACCGACTTAGTTCCTTGCACCAGTGCAATAAATTCTACTTCTTTTCTGTCCTTAAAGCTCTCAAGGAAGTAGTTCTTGAAGAAAATCTCTTTGAATTGTGCCCACGTGGGATTTGGGTGAGCAGCTTCCAAATTAGGCCTGGTCGCCTTCCACCAAGCTTCAGCTTCATTCTGCAACTGATAACCCGCACAAATAATCTTTTGTGCATCCGTGCACTCAAGTACTTCAAATGCCTTTTCTAGGGCACTGATCCACCATTCTGGCTGCATGGCCTCAGAGGTTATTTTTAAAAAATGTAGGCGATTGGAGTTTTTTGAATCGCTCCATCACCTTGGCAGTGGAATTTTCCGCTAAGTGCTGAGGTACCGGTGGTGGAAATAGCACTGGTCGATTGGGTGGTGGTGGTGGTGCAGCGCGTTCATGCATCATAGTTGCAAACTGTGTAGACATCTGACCAAGCAACTCTTGTTGTTGTTGCATGGTTTGCATCATCGTGGTCATGAACGCAGTCACGTCGCCGGCTGCCACACTTGGCTCAGGTGCTGCTGCAGTAGCTTGTGCAGCCGCTGGTGCCTCTGATGAAGCAGCCGATGCCTTAGAGTTTTGAGCCTCAATCCCATTGGGCAGCTCCACCTCCAGTACAACTCTAGGTTGTTTACCTTTTCGACCTCCACGAGAACTTCTAGTGTTGACCATTGTTGCTTCTTTGAAAAGAGGAGCGAGTTCAATATTCCAATTCATCTATATAGATCAACAGTTGTTTCCTAGCTAGCAGATACTAACCCAGTCCACAGTTCCAACGAGTATCATGAGTCATGCCAGTAAGGTGGATTGTTAGATTTATTGTCTTGGTTTGTTAGATAATGTGTTTCATTGATTGCTTGTGTTTTTCTGTCTTATACATTTTATGTGTCAATATGCTATGCATGGCACTAATGAGAGATTTCAAATTTTTAATAACAACTTTTAATTAATTACCTGGTCTAGCAAGCAGACATCTCCAGCTTCTTCCTGGTCTCGAACTCTATTGCCAGTAGAAGTTCTATGTCAGCTATTACCTCTCCAGCTAGACTCAGAAAATGTTCTCGATCCTCGGGTCCACTAATGGTTGCGATAGCCAAGTAAAAGTCCAGTCGATTCTCAGTCCCGGGGTAACACTAACCATATCCGTCTCAGTCTCTCTCGTAAATGTCTAATATCAAGCATGATGCTGGGGTCACCAGCCTCAGTCAACTAACTGGTCTTGTCACATAAAATAGCTCTAGGCATCAGGGCATACTTAATTAAAAGAATTAAGTACACGACTACTAAAACTTAAATAATCAAAGATCAATGAAACAATTCTTGGGTTGGCTCGAGGTACCTTAGCGTCTAGGGGTTTCGATTGACTAGGAGCCCTATTAGGTCCTATTCTCAGCTATCCTAGGCCTAGGTTTGGATGAGATCTACGCTTCCCATATGTACTACATACGCATTACAGCATACCTATGCAACTATGTCTGGTTTGCACAGCAACAGTCCAGTCAGTTCATACATTACAATAGGCAAGCGTATAACAATTTAGTAGTACACACCATAAGCTGTACTTATACATACAAGTATACTCACAAATAGGAAGTACACTATTTATTTATTTTAACCTAACCATATAGATTTTTTCTAATCCCAATGTGTTGCATTTGTAAGATTTTCACTCTCTTGAACTCATGAAATCTAAGTTCTTAGGTCATTAATTATTTATTATTATATTTTATTAATATAATATTATTATTATTTAGTAATAATAATAAAAAAAATTTCCAGTCCTTGGTTTTATGTCCTATGGGGTTATTATGCCCAAAACTAGGGTCCTTATGTGCAAATACTGCAATTCTGCAAATTTACCATCACTGGGCGATGTATCTGGGCGTTGCCACATTGCCCAGTGCCATCGCCCAGAGAATCGGGCGCAGGGTTTTTAAATCCGAGAATGGCCCACTTTGACTCCAATCTCATCTAACCTCTTCTAAACACTTAGGGAATAGTCTTGGAGGGTAGTAGGGCCTATTTCGCACAAATTCTTCGCAAACCCCCATAATTTGCGCGAGCTTACACGTGTCTCGGTAAGTTTCTTCTTCACATTTACCTCTTTGATTACTTACTTTATTAAATCAGCTCCTAGATTAGGTTTTCTCTTTTCCTTGTCCTAACCTAACCACTTTTGTTATATTTTGTTTTCACTTCTTGTAGAAAATGTCTACAAGCCGCCGTACCACTCAAAAATCGGTAGCCCAAAAGAGGCTACGGGTCAAATCCGAGGAGTCTTCTTATTCTTCGATTCCACCATCATCTTCTAGGGAGGATTCATCTTCCGAGGAGCCAGATTTCGATCACCATCTTTTCTCCAGGTATGAGCACGCCAAGGAATGGAGAAATTTTGCTTCTGTAAAGATAGTAAATGGTCGGGTGGTACGCGTAGAAGACTTCCACCAATATGGCCTCTTCGCCAAGTTCAATGCCCTAGGCTGGGAATCGATGTTATCCCCTATCGAGCCTTGTTATCCCAACCTGGTTTGGTATTTCTATTGTAACTTGATGCCCTCCGGGGCACAAGATTTCACACTTCTGAGTAGGGTAAAGGGAGTGGATATCAGATTGACCACTAACCTATTGGCAGAGATTCTGGGTTTGCCTGACACCGGTGAGAGGGTTTACTATCAGCCCCGTATGGACATTTTTGATATGTTCTCTTTGGAAACTAGGAGGACTGTAATCAGGGCTTTGACAGGTTCAGGGGACACTCCCAAATCTGAGACTGTCTACAAGCCTAGTGCTAGGGTGATCAGTAGGTGTGTAACCTACAATATTTACCCTAAGGGTGGAAACAAGGGCAACATTTCTATGATGCTGGCGTATATCACTTACTGCCTCTTGGGGGCTGGTCAGGGGGGTCCAATCATCAACCTCCCTTATTTATTGCTTCAGGTGATGCTTTATCACACCCGAAACCCAGCCGATGGGAACCTTCCTTATGGGAAGTTCCTTACCTTGGTCTTCAGATATTTTGGGATTCCATTGGAGGACGAGTTCATTGACAGGGTCCGATCCAGACCTATAGTTAAGACTTCTATCTTGAAGATGAAGGTACCTGGGGAAAATCCAGTAGTGGATGAGGAGTAGGTGATGGCTGAGGATATGCAGCAGGGTGAGGGGCAGGGTGGTGATGCACAGGGTGAGGGTCAGATTGGAGAGGAGCAGGGAGACATTGGAGTAGACACTCAGGGCATGTACATAGAGGAGCAGGGGTTAGGTCCAGGTGATCTCGAGGGATTTGACACTCAGTTTATAGATTTACCCTCTTACGAGACGACCGGTGCCACTAGCTCACAGATTCCCGGTCCTTCAGAGTGGTCTCACATGATGGCACATTTCCATAGCCTCGACACTCAGCTCTCCAGCTTAGCGACTAGGGTGGATCAGGGCTTCACTTCCTTAGAGACGAGGGTGGGGTCTGTAGAATAGTGTCTAGATTTCTGGGACAGATTCTACAGAGTTGACTCTCGCCAGACTCAGCCTCCACTGAGCGACTTGCCTCCTATAGAGTAGTTCCTATAGTACCGGACTTTCGTGCTACATGGTTTTGACTACTGTTATTTTCTTTATGCTTATGTACTTTTTCTTTATTTGTCCTCAGTTTATGTACTTGTTGAATTGCAGTTATGCAATCAAACTTTTGTAACTATTACTGAGTTAATGAAATTTTTGCATTTTTACTTAATTGCATCTATCTCCCCTGTGGTTTTTAATTCTTGCATGTTTTATTGTTTAAAGCTTATTAGTCCTAGTCTGCAACCCATAATCATAAGAAGAGCCTCACGCTCTGATAACAAGCTCTGGCACACCCCAAACCACCCCCTAGGAGGATTGGGTAGGTGACCCGAATTGCGTAATGACAATCTGCCAAATCCCACTGATCTAGAAGCAGTGCTTATGATCATGGAACCATATCCACATCTTAACCATAAGTAAGATCAGAGTAATGCAAGACGTCTACAATTCAAAAGTAAATGGAAGCATAGCGATACGGGAAATGATGATAATATATACATATAAAATCTTGTTTGATACATCTCCCGGGCACACACAACCTACAACAAAGAAACAAAAGCTGATAAGTACATACGAAAATATACACAGGGCGAGCATTCTTTGCCCCAAAAAGAAAAACAAACGTAAAAGCTACACGACCAAGTCAGAATGGGGATAACTCCAGAAAACCCAAAAGGAGTCCCCAGTCAAAACATCACATGCATGCTTCAATGGTCTTCATCAGCAATGACCACCGAGAACGTATGTAGAATCGGTATGACCACTATCGGGGCCCACACCAACATCATCATAACAACCAAAACTCTCCTCCTCGAGATAGCCCGCCATGCCACAGCGGCATCCACCTGCAGGATCATCTAAGAAGAACATTGCATAACAGAGTGTGAGGCCCACTGAGCTCGTGAGCAAATAACATCAATCATGTATGCACTTGCAATCACAATTCACAAGTTATATGATTCTACATGATATGCAAGTCCAGATTTTATTGTTAGCCACCTGTCATTACAACTAAGTCGGGTCTGTGCCACTACAATCCTCAATACATGTATCCCTGGTGCGGGCTTCTAACCCCTTCCCGCGATACACCCATTGAGTTATCGAAGAAGACTGGTCAGCCCCCGCATTCGTTCACCAAGGTCGACCCGACCAGCCCTCTGTGATTAACCTGAGGAGACAACCGTTCTTCCCTCAGTTTCTTTTCTGGCTTATAGCCCATATGTACCATTCTGGTGTTCTTTTATTCTTTTTTTTTTTTTCACTCCCTGATAATTGCCCCACAGGTATCCAACACCTTAACCCCTATTGGCAAGGGTTCGTGGCACGGGTGATGAAACTCTAGCCCCATGTCTACATGGCATCATATGAGTCAAGCGGTGTCAATCGTACCCCATAATATGGGCTACCACAGGCCCCATTTCTAAGCTGAGTACAACATCTAATCTAACAATCACAATCATCATATAGAATTCATAGTGTTGATCAACAACAGTTACTATGCAGTGATTTGAGTAACTTGAATTATAAGTAAATAACACAACAACCATGATTCAATTATTAATGGCCGGCATCAGATCATGATTACATTTGCACATACGATAGTATCATTCACTCACTAGTACTTTTACCCTGCTAGAGCTGCATAGCCCTCATGCATCAATCTACCAGCTGCTACAGGGAACAACTATGAACTCAAGACCTACTTCATTAGTATTCTACCCCACTTCCATAGAATGGCTAATGAGGATGCCTATCTTTTCCTTAGGGAATTTGAGGAGGTCTGTGTTCTAATTAAGGTTCAAAATTTAACTGATGATATAATTAGGCTGAGGTTTATAAACTTTGCCCTGAAGGACCAGGCCAAGAAGTGGCTCTATGGACTGCCAACTAATTCCATTAATACATGAGATGAGTTCACCATTATCTTCTTGAGAAAAATTTTCCCTCTTCACAAGACCAATAAGCTCAAGAGTGACATCCTCCAGTTCAGGTAGAAACTGCATGAGTCCTTTTCTAAGTTCATGGAGAGATTCAAAGACCTCCTTTTAGAATGCCCTCACCATAATATTAATTTGTGTCAGCTTTGTCAAATTATTTATGAGGGCATAGACTTTCCGACCTAGCAGCTTTTAGAATCTATGTGTCCTGCAGGCTTTACCTCTTTTTCTGATGAGAATGAGGCCTGGATATTCTTGACCAACTTGGCTGAAAAGACTAGGGAGTGGGAATCTTTCTAAGAGGCTGAAAGGACCACTAAGGGGTATCTCATTGAGGGTGTTCCAGCTAAAGAGGCCAAACTTGACAGCCTCATCAAAAGGTTGGAGTCCCTAATGCCTAAAGAGCCTATGCCAGTTAACTAGGTCAACCATGGGTCAATATGCAGTTGGTGCCATACACCTGGACATCTTATGGAGGAATGCCCCAACACCTTTGTGGGTAATTCCAACACTGAGAATGTGAGTGCTCTCTACCAAAATAATCCATACAACACCACTTACAACCCTGGATGTTGAAATCACCCAAATTTCTCCTGGAATCAAGGAAACCAAGTAGGCCCATCCAACTTTCATAATCAAGGCCAGCTTGGTCTCTAAAGGCCTAATTATGCACCACAAAATACAGTTGTATCTCCTCACCCCCTTCTCCCTCGTTCTCATCTAGGGCCTCCATTGAATGCTTCTAGGCCTCCTCTCCTTGCACCTTATCAGCCACCCCCAGGGTTTATCAATACAGGAGAAGCAATAAGAATGAGTAAGATGGAAAACAAGATAGCTCTTCTCATGACAAGCCACAATAATAAAGAGAAACAACTCACTCAGCTTGTCACAATCCTACATGAGAGGGAAATAGATAAGTTGCCTAGCCAACCTGAGCCAAATCCTCGGCATCAGGTTCATATTCCGCAAGGTACCCAAGCTCCTCCACTCAATGTTGCACAAGGCCAACAGCATCAAGGGCCCTTTAGCTAGGTAAATGCTGTATATGCTTTAAGGAGTGGCTGTGAGTATCAACAGATTAGTATACCTCAGTCTTTACCATCTCATACTCCTGTTATCTCTCCCCCTTCTGAAGAGGCCATTGTAATGCTTTCTGTTCCTGGTTCGTCCGATGAACCTGAAGATATTCCATATGATTTGCTTAAGAAAATCAAAGATGATTCTGTTGAGGAAGTGAAAAGGACCATCCCTGAGAGAGTTTATACCAAACTGCCCCATTCCCAAATAGGTTGGTTAGCAAGAAGTCTCCTTTTGTGGAGAAAATATTGGATGTTTTTAAGCATGTTCAAGTGAATATTCCTCTATTGGATGTTATAGCCTAGGTCCCCACTTATGCTAAAGTCCTCAAAGACTAATGCACCCAAAGCAGACCACCAATGTTCTCAAGAATGCATTCTTAGCTGCTAATATCACTTCTCTCATCGCACAGCCAGTAGCAGCCAAGCATAAGGACCCAGGTAGCCCCACCATCTCTTGCACTATATGCAACACCACTATTGATCATGCCTTATTGGACCTTGGTGCAAGTGTGAACCTGTTACCTTTTCATGTCTACCACCAATTAGGATTGGCAGAGCTGAAATCGACTAGAATTACTCTTCAACTAGTAGATAGGTCGGTTAAAGTTTCTAAGGGGATGGTTGAGGACGTTTTATTAAAGGTTGGGGAATTTATCTTTCTTGTGGATTTTATTATCTTGGATACCCAACCTACTACCAATTTCAAGGACCAAATCCCAATTATTTTGGGTAGACCTTTCCTTGCTACCAGTAATGCTTTGATCAATTGCAGGAATGGTCTCATGAAGCTATCTTTTGGTAATACTTCTGTGGACTTTAATGTGTTTAGGTTGGGCAAGCAGTCTGATATGGATGAAGAGGTATATATGCTTTAAGGATTTCCTGATGATGTTGACATTTTCTTTGAGATTGATTTTGATTTGGGATTTCAAGAATGTATGCAGGATTTGGAAGGTGTTGAGGATACCACCTTATCTGAGGTCTGGAGAATCCAACCGCCATTGGAGCCCTTTGGACCCCTATCCACCCCCATTCCTAAACCCTCTATTGCTGAGTCCCCCACATTAGAGTTGAAAGCATTGCCCTCCAACCTTAAGTATGTATTCCTAGGGCAAGATGAAACTCTCCCTATAATTATTACTTCTGATTTGACTTCTATACAGGAAGAAGAGTTGATCAACCTTCTAAAAGAACATAAGGAAGTCATAGGTTGGATCATGTTAGACCTCAAAGGTATTAGCCCCTCCATTGTTCAACATCATATTCATCTAATGGAGAGTTCCAAACCTTCTAGGGAACCCCAAAGGAGGGCTAATCCTGTGAAGAAAGAGGCAATTAAGAAAGAGATCCTAAAGTGCTTGGATCATGGCATAATTTATCCTATTTCTGATAGCCAATGGGTGAGTCCTGTGCAGGTTATGCCAAAGAAAGGAGGAGTCACTGTAGTTGACAATGCCAATACTGAATTGATTCCAACCCGTATCCAAACGGGATGGAGAGTGTGCATTGACTATAGGAAATTGAATGCTGCAACTAGGAAGGACCATTTCCCCTTGCCTTTTATTGATCAGATGTTAGAGAGGCTAGCTGGCCATGAATATTATTATTTTCTTAATAGATATGCAGGCTATAATCAGATCCCTATTGCTTTGGAGGACCAACATAAGACCATATTCACATGCCCTTATGGAACCTTTGCTTATCGATGTATGCCTTTTGGGCTTTGCAATGCCCCTGCTACATTCCAAATGTGCATGACGAGTATCTTTTCTGATATGATAGAGCACTTCCTAAAGGTGTTTATGAATGATTTTTCTATTCACGGGTCTACCTTTTCTAATTGCTTGCATCATCTTTCTTTGGTTCTTAAAAGATGCATAAAAAAGAACTTGCTTTTGAATTGAGAGAAGAACCACTTCATGGTGAAGCAAGGCATAGTGTATGATCACATTGTGTCCAAAGTTGGGATTCAGGTTGATAGATCTGAGGTGGACCTCATTATTAATTTACCACCACCCAAGAGTGTGAAGGATATTAGATCTTTTCTTGGTCATGCAAGTTTTTATAGAAGGTTCATCAAGGACTTTAGCAAGATAGCTAGTAGACCTCTCACTTCCCTTTTGGCAAAGGACTACCCATTTGATTTCTCCCCTGAGTGCCATAAGAGTTTTGAGCAATTGAAAAGTGCTTTGACCTCAACCCCCATTATTCAAGCTCCAAATTGGACAGTGTCATTTGAGCATTTGTGTGATGCCTTTGATTTTGCAATATGGGCTGTTCTTGAGCAAAGAATCAACAAATTGTCCCTTATGATTTATTATGCAAGTAGAACTCTTGATGATGTATAGCTCAATTATACCACCACTGAGAAAGAATTCTTAGCTGTTGTATTTGCTTTAGAGAAGTTTAGGCCCTACTTGATTGGATCGTATGTGATTGTCTATACTGACCATGCAACTATCAAATATCTTGTGCAGAAGAAAGATGCTAAGACTCGCCTCATTAGGTGGGTTCTCTTGTTGCAGAAATTTGATCTTGAAATCAGGGATAAGAAAGGGTGTGAAAATTTTATTGCAGACCATCTATCCTGGTTGCCTAATTCCTTGACTGTTGATTCTCCAGTCAACGAGAATTTTCTTGATGAGTTTCTGATGGCAGTGTCCAGTGAACCTTGGTTTACTGACATTGTTAATTATCTGGTTACGGGTGTGACACCTGCACATTGATCCACCAAAGATAAGAATCATTTCTTTTCACAGGTAAAGTATTTCCTTTGGGATGATCCTTATCTCTTTAAGACTTGTCCGAATCAAGTAATCTGGAGATGTGTTCCTGATCATGAGCAACAATCTGTCTTATCTTTTTACCATGATTAGGCTTGGGGAGATCATTTTGGACCCAATAAGACTGCGGCCAAGGTTTTATAGCATGGATTTTATTGGCTTACACTTTTTAAAGATGCTTTTACTTATTGCAAGGTATGTCCCTCTTGCCAATCTTTAGGGCTTCTCACCAAGAGGAATATGATGCCCCTCAACCCAATTCTGGTGGTTGAGGTGTTAGATGTATGGGGCATAGATTTCATGGGGCCTTTCCCTAATTCTTTTGGTAACCTGTACATATTACTTGCTGTGGACTATGTGTCCAAGTGGATTAAGGCAGTTGCTTGTAAGACCAATGACCACAAGGTGGTTTTGAAATTCTTAAAGGAGAATATCTTCTCCCATTTTGGTACTCCCCGTGCTATCATTAGTGATCGGGGTAAGTACTTTTGCAACTGGTCCTTTGAGGCATTCATGAGGAAATATGGTGTCATTCACAAGTTGGCTACACCCTACCGTCCCAGACTAGTGGCCAGTTTGAGGTTTTAAATAGGTAGATAAAGCAAATTCTTAAAAAAACCATCAACCCGAACCGCAAGGGTTGGTCTAATAGATTGGTAGATGCGTTGTGGGCCCATAGGACCGCCTTTAAGACGGACCTTGGTCAATCTCTATACCGTCTGATGTATGGAAATATGTGCCACTTACCTATTGAGCTTGAGCATAAGGCCTTTTGGGCTATTAAGAAGCTTAACTTTGATCTACCCACTGCAGGTGCCCATAGGAAACTCCAACTATCTGAGTTGGAAGAGCTTAGGAATGAGGCATATGAGAATGCCCGGATTTACAAGGCAAAAACCAAGGCTTTCCATAATAGGCACATTTTGAGAAAATCTTTTGAGGTAGGTCAGAAATTTTTGTTGTATAATTCTCGTTTGCACATCTTTCTAGGTAAGTTACGCTCAAGATGGGATGACCTCTATATTGTTCAGACTATTTATCCTCATGGCAATCTAAGTACAGGTGCTACTTTTAAGGTAAATGGCCAACGCTTGAAGCCATACATTGAGATGCCTGCTCCAGTTGAGGAAGAGGTCATGGATCTCTATGAGCCTCTTTACCTTGAAGATTGATTTCCTGGTATGTATCCCCTCTCTTGTCCTTAGTCCTTCTTTTCTGCATGTTTTGAGAACATTGCATGAATCAAGTATGGCGGGGGTGTGTTGGACTTAATTGGTAAAGTTTGTTAATTTTGATTGTGGCGGTAGTTTGGTTTTGTGCATACGTTTCTTTAATTACGAAGCAAGAGAGAGAGAGAATTAGGTGCCCTAGCATGCAAAATAATAAAATAATCCCTTTTCAAGGATAGTAGTTGCTTTGTATTCGATGAGAGGGATTGAGTTGGAATATATGGGCACTATTTTGTTTAATGGCTAGATTCTTCTATATGTTTTATGGACCCTTTGATCTTTTGGCTAGTAGTTGAGACCAATTTGTTTGTGGCAAGGCAGGCATGAAACAGGAAAAAAAAAATAAATAAAAAGAGAGAAACAAAAAGAAAAGTGGAATTCCTTGGGACTAGACAGGGCACTGTTGCCTCAGGAAGCAGGGTGACTTGTTCGAAATTCCTTGGAAGGAAACTCAAAACTTAAAAAGAAAAAAACTCTTGCATCAATGTCTCAAAGTCTTTATGGATATATGCAAAAAGTGAAGTTACCAAGTATTTGGGTGTCTGGTGTATGCTCCACCATGTCATTCAGGAAACAGTAGTGGAGCAGAAATAGAGTTTACTGTTGTGAAAGAAAAACTATTGCCTTAATGCCTGAAAAGAAAATATGGTAAAAAAATACTCAAAGCCTGAGTCTTTGGTTCCATCGATGCTATGGGGGGGTTTACTTGAAGGTGAGTAGTATTCAAAAGATATGAGGAGATCCCTTAATCTTGATGCATGCTTGTTGCTTGAATTGATGTGGGGTGATAAAATTCAAGTGTGGGGGAACCTATGGCTCCTTGATCTTTAGTTGAGCATTTTTAGAGCTTGTATGCACTATTCTACTTATGCCATAATTAAAATTTGCAACATTCTTTCTTTTTATTGAATTTTGGGTGTACATTCACTACAAACACCCACGAGACAAAACTCATCCACTAGGGGTATCCTAGGGGTTCAAAGGCTTGTTGCACATGCCAAGTGCAACCGTGATTCCTACGAAAGTGAGTTAGGATTTTTTGAATTCTAAGTTAGTTTTTCTTTTTGTTTACTTGAGGGTAATTAACGTTCAAGCGTGGGGGAATCTGATGAGCACATTTCTATGTGAAATCTTAGGGCATAAAGCATACATTTTACCATATTGGATAGAGTTACTCGGTGCTTTCTTGTGTTTTTCAGGTTTTTGGGCTATTTATTGCTATTCTGGACTATCAGGGGCTACATCTCCAAATTTACATGTAAAGCTGCCCAATATTTTTGCATGGCTGTGTTCAGGGCTAAATTTTGAGCAAGATGGACGTGACGGAATTCAGTTACGCATCCGTTTAGGCCTCCATGCAGTTGATGATTCTTTTCAGCCCAAGAAAGGTTAATGGGTCAGAAATGAGCTGTAATGCAAGCCCATAGCCATTCTGCCACTTTCCACGGATATTTTTGGCATCAAGGAAGGTATTTCTAATCAATGGTTGAGATCTACTGCAATTACAGGACCGTTTTGGCAATTTTCTGATCTTGAAGAGAGAGAAGAGCTACTAGCCATATAGGGGGCCCACACTACCTACACCCTCCATGATTTTTGAAGGCCCACATGTTATCCACGATTTTTAGAGGGAGCACCAATGCTCCATGATTTTTAAAGGGCATGATGGGTATTGCATAAATTGTTTTCAGTGGAAAGCATAGTCATGATCATCACACTCTCTCTCCTCCAACTTTTCAAGGGCAATTTTGGAATTGTAAGATGGATAGGTTTCTTTTGAAAAATATTCTCTCATCCATAGAAGGTTAAAAAGTCAAAGATGCCTTGATCTCATTGCTTGGAGAATTAGAAAGTTACTTTTTAAAAAATAGAAGGTTTATGTAGCTAGGATTTTTTTTTATGTCTCCTTTCTATTTTTCTCTTTTCTCTTGGGGATCAAGCTATGTAAAGGAGGAAGGAGAAGAGAACATTCCATTATTTTTGAGATTCTCTCTCCCACTCTCTCTCCCCTCCACATTTTTTAGAAGGAGAGAGGCCCCAAAACCGTGGAGCCCCTCTCCCTCTTCTCCCTTCTCCCTCTTTCCCCTATAAATACCGTATGGATTTAGGCTTGTAACAAGTTCAATTCATTAGTGCAATTTTCTCTATTCTTCTTTCAATTTTTGGCTTTCTAAGTTTTCTAGTTTGATTTTATGAGCTTAGTTTATGGTTGTAATAGGTTTAATTCTTGCTTTAATTTTAATTTATGTCTTCAATATGGTTGTGATAATTTAATTCTAGTTTAGTTTTAAAGCTTTCTAGTCTAGGCTTCTAGTTCTAGTGAGAAGAGTTAGAGACTTGGAAGAAGAAGCCGTGCAAGGATTAATCAAGTATTCAAGCTTCATCAAATTACATTCATGCAAGGCCTAGTTAATTCATGCACTTTCAACTCTGGTAGAAGGGAGTATCAAGTTCTTATTTTTATTTTTATGTTCGTCTTCTTCTTAACCTCTTAATTCTTCTAGTTTCTAATTTCTTCTTCTTATTCTCTACCTCTTTCTTCTTCTATTAATTTTATTTTATTAGTATTCTCATTTCCATTAATCCCTCCATTCTATTAGGAAATTTCATTCTTCATTATTTTTATTTTCATTCTTATTCTCTATCTCTCTAATTCAATCATGCTTTTAGGACCTTATTTTTTATATACTATTATCATGCATTATGGTAGGATCTTAATTTAATTATTTTTGTCTTAATTTCAAATTTGATAGCACCATTTCAAGTGTGAGAAGCAAGCAATTTCAATCCGGTTCAAGCCCTTTCAGGTTTTACATCTCTAATCTCTTAGTCTCATTCTCCCTCTCTCATACTTTTTTTTTGTTTTTTTTTTCTTCTTTTTATGTGGTTGTGATGTGTGGCTACAATTTATTCCTTCAAATCCGTGTTAATTTTGATAGGTTAGATGCTTATGTGTTAGGACGCCAATTCAATGCCTTAAAAGCGTAATTTCGCTAGATGCTTGTGAGTTAGGACGCGTTAATTTAATTATCATTAGTTTAGTTTCACATTTTAATTAATTTGAATTGGTTCACTTTGCATTGTTTTAAAGTGAGTAAAATAGAATGGCGTACATCTCCTTGAGTTCGACCCGTAGCTACGATTGATCCGTACGCTTACGGTTATTTATTTCTTGCAAACAAGGAACCTTCTGGTGGTGATGTTGTCACCCTGAGTGCCACGACATTCAGCCATTCGAGGTAACCGAGATGAATGCTCCTGCGATTCCTACCTGGGTACTTACTGTGAGAGACAGTGTCTTCGAGTATGAAGGTGATGTGGCCGTGAAATGGGTCAAGGGTGTGTTCTTCCTGCCGATGAGCAGGCCATGAATGAGAAGCCTCTTTGTATTGTCACCGATTATGGGAGGGTTTATGCCGCACGGGTTGGTCTCTCTCTATACTCTGTTGTCCTTGTCGCTTGTCTTTTGGTGGCACTAATTGCTCTTCCTTTCTTGTAGCTTATGTCTACCCTCTCTCATGCCTTCAATATGCTTGACTACTTACGTCGGGCTGCTGCAGGATATCGATGACTTGAGGGGTTCTTTGAAGAAGCTGGAGGGTGAGAGGGATGCTGCGCGTACTGAACTCGCCAAATCTGCAGTTGAGAGGAAGAGGCTTTTGGCACAAGTCGGGGCTGTTTCTGAACGGCTCACTGCAGAGGAGTCTCGCTCCGAAGTACTAGAGTCTGAATTGGCTGGCAAGTGCTCTAAGGCAGGGGAGATGGGGGCGGAGCTGGAGAAGGAATGCTTGATAAGGGTTAACTCAGAGAAGCATGTGGAGTGGCTTGAGATTTTGTTGATGGCTGCGGAGGATGAGAAGTCTGACATTGCCGCCTGGGCGGTCAAAGAATTGAAAAATTCCAAAGCTTTCAAAGATGCCCATGTGGATGCCGGGGAAGAATTTTGGATTAAGACCAGGGTGTAATTGTCGCTGGACCCGACCTTTAACTATGAGTGTTACCCCGCTATGTGTGCCGATGAAGTTTCTTCGCACAGGTCGAAGTTGAGGCAGAGAGCGCTCTAGTTCCCGCAATCCTAGACGGACAAAATGACGAGGTCGTTGGAACAAATGGGTAGTGAAATTGTCTTCTCCCCACCCTTTTTCCCCTTCTGTACTATTAACTGGTCTACTCATTCCGATGTTTTGTAATCAAACTCTTTTTTTTTTTTTTTTTTTGTAATGGATTAGTAGTTTTCGCATCTGTCTCGTCAATTTTGGAAAGGATTTTTCTGTCGTTGGTACAGGTTGCTTCTAGGGTACTTGTCTGACAATCCCTAGCCGCCCAGCATGTCAACCCTTACGATCGAATATTAGAGCTCGAGCTACGACTAAAGACTTTTCGGTTAGGTCAAGCTCCCCTCTCCAAATATGCTGAACTTCTAGAAGAAGAGGTGGAGAAATTGAAGAAGGAGCTTGAGTTGTGTTCAACGGACTTAGTTGAGGCGAATGCCCTCAAGGATGTGGAATATTCCAGATCTCTGGAGGATAAGATTAGGAAATTGGAAGCGTCGCTCTCTGACAGTCATGCAAAAGTAATTCAGAACGCTGTCTGTTCAGAGGATCGTGGCCGTGCTGATTCTGATCCCGTCCAGGCTTTGGAGAAGAGGGTCGGTGAGCTAGAATAAGATCTGCTTAGTGCCAAACCTCAGGTGGATGATCTAACTGAGCAGCTTCAATTTGTGCGGGAGACTAATGAACCCATGCGGGACTGGGTGGAGATAGAAAAACAGGCGACAATGAATGGTGCAATGGAGGCGTGGCGCGATTCTTCTTTAAGGAAGTATTTTGCATATCAACACTATCTCTAAGGCGCATGGTTTGTCTTTAACGTTGTTCAGGCATGTCATCCGAATTTTGATTGGACCAGCATCTGTCTCTCCCATATTTGACTTCCCCCTTCTTCTTCCTATAAAGTTTCTTTTTGGCCGATGTATAAGGAATAACTTATTTTGCAATTGTCTCTTTGGTCTTCCCCTATCCTTTTCATTAATGGAGTAATGAATACGGGGTCCTTGAATCACAGTGTAATCTTCCAAATGTCACATTACCAGGGGGTTCGTGCCTTTTCAAGGTTTAAGGAAGCAATGGGAGTCAAGGCAGTTCCTAGTGGGGTGACGCCACGCGTCCCTGATGGTTGCCTTCTTGAATAAGCATCTGAAGCATTTAATACTCTTTTGAATCTGATCCATCGACCCATTCTTGATCTTGGTTGTTGGTTCCTCTATAAATTGCTGGTTCTGCATCTTCTTTGTTTATTCACGTTGGTCTTCAAACGACGTGGAGCATCGTGCTTTTTTTTGCAGGCTTGGGGCACCCCTCTGTCCAATATGCTTGCATGGATACTTGGCGAAGTTTACTGGCACAAAAGGGTGGAGAATCTTGAGGCTCAACCTCTCCATTTCTTTTGATGGGAATTCACCACTAGGATCCATTCGGTTTTTTAAGGATACACAGGGTCTGTTGATGGTGATTCCCCTTTGGCAAAGGCCCCTCAAGACGCCTTTCAGTTCAGTTTGCTCGGCATCTCGACTATGGCTACTCCTATTTCGCGCTTTGGGTTCTCATTCCAGTGAGTGTCCCATCTTATATGTTCCGACGATCTAGGCCAAAGGCATGTGCGCACTTGTGGCCTAGGCACACTTTTTCTTTGGCAGGTTCCCATGGATTTTGCAGACTTCTGTGGGGCCTGCAGTGAGCCACAATGCTTCCCCTTGCTGAAATTGGCTTTCTTGGGAGCAAATTCTTGGTGGGTGGTCTTCGTATCTGCCACGATTTTTGGTCGTCATAGAATGTTAGAAGTTCAGCTTTTGTTGTGTATCACATTTGAAGAGTGATATTTGCTATAAATTATAGATTAATAAAAGACTTTACTTATTGTTATGTTTCTTCTCTTGTGCGCTTCTACCTTATGTGATCCTTCTTTTTACCCTTGAGCTTTTATCTTGCGCAAGTAGAGTTTTTGTGTCTTATGGGTGACGTCTTCTGAGCCTCACGGTCGAGGTCTTTCATGCCTCAATGATGAGGACTTTCGCATCTCAAGGATGAGGATTTTCACACCTCAAGGATGAGGACTTTCGTGCCCTAGGGATGGGAACTTCCGTGCCTCACAGATGAGGTCTTTCATGCCCCTCGAATGGGGACTTTCGTGCTTCACGGATGAGGTCTTCCGTGCCTCATAGGTGAGGTCTTTCGTTGATTTTGTTTTGGTGATCCCATTCTTGGAAAATTTTTTTTGAATTGCAACGATTATTATTTAATTGAGAAATATAAACAATGTAGTAGAAAATAGTGCCACTAAGAAAAATGGAAAGTATGTTGTTTGGCTAATGTCCTCTACTGATAAAATTTCTTCAAATTTTTGAAGTTCTAAGGGCTCGGTATCCTTTTGGCTTCCTGAATCTTCAAACGATACATTCCTGGATGAATTTGTTTGGAGACTATGTATGGTCCTTCCCAGTTTAGGGACAGCTTGCCTTCTTTACGCGACTGTGATGCGCTCGCCTTTCTAAATATCAAATGTCTTAGTCAAAATATCCCTTCCTTTACTCTCTTGTTGTAGTGCTGCATGGCTTTCTGTTGGTACACCATGTTTCTCATCAGTGCATCTTCCCTTACCTCATCCAGGAAGTCTAAGTTCGATCTAAGGCCATCTTCATAAGTCCTCTCATTAAGTTGCAACACCCTATGGGATGATTCGACAACTTCTACTAGAGCTAGGGCTTCCGTGTTGTATGCTAGCCTGAATGGGCTTTCTACGGTTGAGGTCCGTACGGTAGTTTTATATGCCCAAAGGACATTCAATAATTCGTCGACCCATCTTCCCTTGGCGTCCTCTAGTCTCTTTTTTATTCCGTTCAGCAAAGTTCTGTTAGTTACTTCTACTTGCCCGTTTGCCTACAGGTAAACCACTGCTTCCAGATGGTGATTTATGTGGTATTTGTTGCAAAATTCTTCGAAGGCAGGGTTACCGAACTGCTTGTCGTTATCCATGACCGGAATGCGTGGTAGTCGAACCTATAGATGATTTTGTCTCACAAGAATTTTTGCATCTATTTCTCCATTATGGTGGCCTCAGGTCGGCTTCCACCCATTTGGTGAAGTAATCAATCACGACCACCACGTACTTTCTGTTTCCTGATGCTGGTATAAAGTTGCTTAGGATATCCATTCCCCACATTGCGAAGGGGATGGGGCTAAGTATAGATGTCAATGGCATCGCAGGTTAGTGGGAGATTGGGGTAAGTACCTGGCAATGTTCATTTCTTGACATACTGGATGGCTTCTTCTTGCATCTTTAGCCAGTATAATCCATGCCTTAATACTTTGTAGGCTAAAGCTCTTCCCCCATGTGGTTCCCACAGATTCCTTCATGGATCTCCGCCAAAGCATACTGTGCTTTCCTCGGACCGAGGCATCTCAGCAAGGGGACGAAAATAGAGCTTTTGTATAGCACCCCTTCTATGATAGTGTATGTCGCTGCTCGGATTTTTAGTTTTTTTGCCTTGGTTTTATCGTCTGGGAGTGTCCCTCATTCCAAGTATCATATGATCGGATCAATCCAGCAAAGTTCTTCCTCCAATTGGGCTACTACTTCCTCCTTGTATGAAGGGTTGCTTAGTGTCTTGAGATAAACTACACAATCTAATTTTATGAGTTATGCGATGGACAACTTGGACAGAGTGTTTGTTGCTGTGTTTTTCATGTAGGATAGCCTCTGTATTTCAAAACTGTTGAATCCTTTTACTAATTCTCCCGCCTTGGTTAAATAGGCTGCCATCCGTTCGTCCTTTGCTTTGTATTCCCCGTTTAGCTGGTTCATCACGAGCTGGGACCCTCCTTGTACCATGATCTTCTTAACCTGTACTGCCCAGCTACTCGTATCCCTATAAGCAGGGCTTCATATTCTGCTTTATTGTTTGATATAGAGAAGTTAAATCTGAGGGCATATTGGATCTTGAATGCTTTAGGGCTTGTTAGTATGAGTCCAACTCCTCCCCTAGCCGAGCAGCTCAAGCCGTCTACGAACATTATCCAAGGGGCTCGATCGCAAGCCCCAGTTTCTTAGATCTTTGTCTGGGTCTTCTTCAATGCGAGTACATTGCACTACGAAGTCTGCCAATGCCTGACCTTTGATCACCGCTTGGGGTCTGAATTCTAAGTTGTATTTGTCAAACCCTGCCCCTGACAAGTTGGAATTTTGGTTCAAGGACAGGAACCCCTGATCAGGCAACTAGGATCACTGTGGAGCATCACTCCACTCAATGAGATCAATGAGAATGCTTTGAATAGGTTTCCCCATATACCTGCCAGAAGATGGATAGCAGACCCCTATACTTGCACAGCTCACAGCCTGATGTATGGATTGAACCCCAGGTATTCTCTTTCCTCCTTGAAGTGGTGGGACCCACCTCTGGAAAATCATGTAAAAACCCATAATGGGCATATGGGGACAATACCCTAACCCAGGGTCAATCCCCTGTGCTGTTCCCCTTTAAATTTTGTTGCTGGATTTCTCTGGGCGATGGCACTGGGCGATGCAGCAAGGCCCAAAGACATCGTTCAGTGGTTGCTTTTGCAAAATTTTAATTATTATAAATGTGGGGACTACCCAACATGATAATGGACACCCTCCACTAATAGAGGGGAGTCTGAGGGACCACCTCATACCCCTGGTTTAGTGTGGACCCCACCAGTGAACCCTGAACTGAACAGAATCAATCCCAAAAATCAGTTTTTAAAAGAGGGACTGAAGGCAAACAGGCCTTAGTTGGCCTTGGCTTATAAATAGGAGGCCTTGGGCTCATTTTAGAGCCCTTGGCAGATCTGAATCCGAAAGAGAAAGGAGAGGAAAGAAGAGAGAGAAAGGAGAGGAAGAAGAGAAGGAAGAAGGGAGAAGAGGGAGAAGGAAGAAGGGAGAAGAGGGAGAAGGAGCTGCAGCAGCCCATCTCAGGCTGATCCGAGCTCACCTACAGTAGTATTCAGGTAAAGAACCACCCCCCATACCTGTTGTACCTATTCTTTCTCTGTTCTTGCTGTGCTTTGCAACCCTGGGCAGCCCAGACAAGCTAAGGTTTACCCAGTCTGGCTCTAGATCTACCATGCATGCATAGAGCATGGGAGATCTGTGAATTTTATCACTTTTCATTAGGCATTTATGCTGCTGCCATGGCCGAAATTTGGCTGTGCCCACCTGCATTGCCAGATGGCCTTATTGGTCAGTGTTTTGGAACCCTGGGAGCTAGCTAAGGCTGTACAGCCCTAACCCTAGATGGGTACAACCTCAAGCCCCCTTGTTTTAGGTGATCTAAGTTCTGTACAAGGCTGGAACTGAATTCCAAGTCTAACCAAAACCCTGAACATTATTCATCTGGGTTATTTGGGCAGCCACAGTCAGCCTGACTGGAACCCTGATGGAGAAACCAATTGGACCATGATGTAGACCATCACTGGGGCTACCTACATCCCTAAACATGCAGAGGATCAGGTGTGAGCCCAACCATGCAAGCCCAGCCTTGGAAACTCAGCCTGTATCGATTCTACAGGCACTGGGCGATGCAGACATCGCCCAGAGCCAACGCTCAGTAAAGGGAATTTGGTTGGAATGTTGGACAGACCTGGGGGATTTTACCCACATACCCCCTGGACACTGTGGGAAGGCTGGAAATTACCAAAAAGCCCTTCCTCACATCTGTTCTTATTTAGAAATGTTTCGAAACCCTAGTGGGTCCCGCTTGTGATTGAATCTCTACTGTGCTTGGTCCTACAGCACAGACAAGCTGTGGACAGCACTTTGACCATGTTCTGACCTAGTGGCAGGTACTGGTATTACAAATGACCAATTTTCCCCTATGCCCTAGCACTTGCCCATGCACCGAAACATGACCTAAGGCCCGGTGTAAGGCTCAGTGAGTCCAAGAGTGAACCAATTGAACTCCGGGTCAACCCAGTGAGATTAGGGTAACCCTAGGACTTCTAATGACAGACTGATAACTTAACATGACAACTTGTGATTTACATCTAGGACTTGATCCTGTGCTCGAGGACAACAACCAGACAACTACTGGAATTGAATTTGTGACTGAGTACCTAAAGCCAAGTACTGGTGAGTGAGTAATACTACCATATGTGCAAATGTAATTATGATCTGATGCTGGCTATTAATAATTGAATCATGAATGCTGTGTTATTTACTTATAATTCAAGTTACTTAAATCACTGCATATTGACTATTGTTGATCAACACTGTGATTTCTATATGATGGTTGTGATTGCTAGACTAGATGCCATACTAGGCTCGGAAATGGGGCCTGTGGTAGCCCGTATTATGGGGTATGGTTGACACCGCTGGACTCATACGATGCCATATAGATATGGGGCTAGAGTTTCATCACCCGTGCTACGCACCCTTGCCAGCAGGGGTTAAGGTGCTGGATGCCTGTGAGGACAATTATCAGGGAGTGAAAAAAAAAAAAAAAAAGAAATAAAAGAACACCGGAATGGTGCAAGAGGGAAGAAACGGTTGTCCCCCTGGATAATCACAAAGGGCTGGTCGGGCTGACCAAGGGCTAGTGCGCTGGGGCTAACTGGTCCTCTCCGACAACTCAATGAGTGTATCGTGGGAAGGGTTAACCAAGCCCGCACCAGGGATACACGTATTGGGGATTGTAGTAGCATAGACCTGAGTTAGTTGTATTGCTAGGTGGCTAATAATAAAGAATCTAGACTTGCATATCATATAGATCATATGAACTGTGGATTGTGATTGCATATTCATGCATGATGGAAGTTATTTGCTCACGAGCTCGGTGAGGCTCACACTCTGTTATATGTTGCTTTCTCCTTAGATGATCCTGCAAGTGGATGCCGCTGTGGCATGGCGGGCTATCTCGAGGAGGAGAGTTTTGGTTGTTATGATGATGTTGGTGTGGACCCCGATGGAGGTCATACTGATTCTGCATACGTTCTCGGTGGTCATTGCTAATGAAGGCCATTGAAGCGTGCATGTGATGTTTTGACTGGGGACTCCTTTTGGTTTTTTCTGGAGTTATCCCCGTTTTGACTTGGTTATTGTAGTTTTCTTTTCTTTTCCTTTTTGGGGCAGAGAATGCTCGCCCTGTATATATTTTTGTATGTAGTACTGCTCTTATCAGCTTTTGTTTCTTTGTTGTGGGTTGTGCGTGCCCGGGAGATGTATCAAACAAGACTTATTATGTATATATTATCACCATTTCCCGTATCACTATGCTTCTTTTTTACTTTTAAATTGTAGACATCCTGCATTACTCTGATCTTAGTATGGTTAAGATGTGGATATGGTTCCATGATCGTAAGCACTGCTTCTAGATCTGTGGGATTTGGCGGATTGCCGTTACGCAATTCGGATCACCTACCCAATCCTCCTAGGGGTGGTTTTGGGGTGTGATAGAGCTTGGTATCAGAGCGAGAGGCTTTTCTTACAATTATGGGTTGCAGACTAGGACTAATAAGCTTTAAACAATAAAACATGCAAGAATTAAAAACCATAGGGGAGGTAGATGTAAGTAAGTAAAATGCAAGAATTTTATGAACTCAGAAATAGTTACAAAAGTTTGATTGCATAACGTCAATTCAACAAGTACATAAACTGAAGACAAAGAAAGAAAAAGTACATAAGCATAAGGAAAATAACAATATTCAAAACCATGTAGCACGAAAGTCCGGTACTGCAGGAACTACTCTGTAGGAGGCAAGTCGCTCGGCGGAGGCTGAGTCTGGCGAGAGTCAACTCTGTAGAACCTATCCCAGAAATCCAATCTCTGCTCGACAGCACCCACTCTACTGCCCAAGGATGTGAAGCCCTGGTCCACCCTGGATCCCAGGTCTGACATCTGTGTACCGAGGCTCTGAAGCTATACCATCACTTGAGCCCAATCTGGAGGCCCTGGAACCTGTGAACTGGTGGCACCGGTCCTCTCGTAAGCAGGTAAGTCTGTAAACTGTGTGTCAAAACCCTCAAGATCTTCTGGACCTAACCCTTGCTCCTCTGTGTACATACCCTGAGTGTCTACTCCAATGTTGCCCTCCCCCTCTCCAATCTGACCCTCATCATTTGCACTACCACCTTGTGCATCACCACCCTGCCCCTCGTCCTGCTGCATATCCTCAACCATTACCTGCTCCTCATCCACTACAGGATCTTCACCTGACACTTTCATCTTCAAGATAGAAGTTTTGTCTATAGGCCTGGATTGGACCATGTCAATGTACTCCCCCTCTAATGGAACCCCAAAGTATCGAAAGACCAATGTAAGGAACTTCCCATAAGGAAGGTTACCATCGGCTGGATTCCGTGCGTGATAAAGCATCACCTGAAGCAACAAATATGGGAGGTTGATGACTGGACCCCCTGACCAGCACCCAACAGGCAGTAAGTGATATACGCCCGCATCATAGATTTTCTACCCTTGTTTCCTCCCTTGGGGTAGATGTTATAGGTCACACATCTACTAATCACCCTAGCACTGGGCTTGTAGGAAGTCTTAGACTTGGGAGTATTCCCTGAATTGGTCAAAGTAGTGAAAACCGTCCTCCTAGTCTCGAGGGAGAACATCTCGGATATGTCCATGCGGGGTTGGTAATAAACCCTATCACCTGTGTCAGGTAAACCCAGGATCTCTGCCAATAGGGTAGTGGTCAGCCTGATATCCACTCCCTTCACCCTACTCTCCACCCCGAGCTCCTGGGCACTAGAAGGCCCCAGGTTACGGTAAAAGTACCGAACCAGGTTGGGATAACAAGGCTCGGTAGGAGATAACATCGATGCCCATCCTAGGGCATTAAATTTGGCAAAGAGGCCATATTGGTGGAAGTCCTCTACTCGCACCACCCGGCCATTCACTATTTTTACGAAAATGAAATTCTTCCACTCCTTAGCGTACTCATACCTGGAGAAAAGATGGTGGTCGAAATCTGGTTCCTCTGATGACGAATCATCTCTAGGGGATGAAGGTGGAACCGAAGAATAGGATGATTCCTCGGATTCGACCCATAGCCTCTTTTGGGCTATCAATTTTCGTGTAGTATGACGACTAGTAGACATCTCCTACAAGGAATAGCAAAGAACAACTGAGTTAGGGCAAGGAAAAATAATAGAAACCCTAACCAAAACAATAGGAAATAAAAGGAAGAAAAAAAATAGGGTAAGTGTCAAGAAAACATACCTAAACATGTGTAGATGCACGAAAACCCCAAAGAATCGCAAGGATTTGGTGTAAAAGTGGTCCCCCTACTCTTCTAGAACTTCTCCCAAGTGTTTAGAGGAGTTTAGAATGAAAATAGGAAGGAATGGGGCCCTCTCGGACTTAAAACCCTGCTCCTCGATTCTCTGGGTGATGGCACTGGGCGATGTGGCAATGCCCAGAGACATCGCCCAGTGAGGGTAAATTACAGAAAATCCAGAATTTACACATGGGAACTTAGTTTTGGGCATAATAACCCCATAGGACATAAAAACAAGGACAAAAAAAAATATATAATAATAATTATTATTAAATAATAAGAATATTATATTAATAAAATATAATAATAAATAATTCATGACCTAAGAACTTAGATTTCATGGACTCAAGAAAGTGAAAATTTTACAAATGCAACACCTGGGGACTAAGGGAAAAGAACCTATATGGCTAGGTTAAAATAAGGATGTATTACATATTGGAGAGTATATTAGCATGTATATAATTATAGTATATGATTGAATACAAATAAGCTAAATGCATGCCTATTGTAATGTACGAACTGACCGGAATGTTGCTATGCAAAACAGAACTTAGTTATGTAGGTATGTTGTATTATGTGTTTACTAAGTGTGGGAAGCACAGATCTTACCCTAACCAAGGTGTAGGATAGCTGAGAGCAGGATCTGATAGGTTGTCTAGTCAATCGAATCCTTAGACGCTAAGGTACCTCGAGCCAACCCAAGGATTTATTATATTGATGTTATGGTTATTTAAGTTTCCAATAGTCGTATACTAAATTCTTTCAATTAAGTATGTCCTAATGCTTAGAACCATGTTATGTGATAGGACCAGTGAGTTGACTGAGGCTAGTGATCCCAGCATCATGCTTTATATTAGACATTTACGAGAGAGACTGAGACGGATACGGCTAGTGTTACCCCGGGCTGAGAGTTGACTGGACTTTTACTTGGCTATTGCAGCCATTAGTGGACCCGAGGACCGAGAGCATTTTCTGAGTCTAGCTGGAGAGGTAATAGCTGACATAGAATTTCTACTGGCACTAGAGTTCGAGACCGGGAAGAAGCTAGAGATGTTTGCCTGCTAGAGCAGGTAATTAATTAAAAGTCTTTATTTAAAAATCTGAATTTTTTTTTCCATTAGTACCATGCATAACATACTAACTCATAAAACACATAAGAAAGAGAAACATAAGATATTCAATAAGACACAACACCTAACAAACTAAGCTAATGAATCTAATAATCCACCTTACTAGTATGACTCATGATCCTCGTTGGAACTATGGACTAGGATAGTATCTGTTAGCTAGGGAACAACTGTTGATCCGTATAGATGAATTGGAATATTGAACTTGCTCCTCTTTTCAGAGAAGTAACAATGGTCAACACTAGAAGTTCTCATGGAGGTCGTAAGGGTAAACAATCTAGAATTGTACCGGAGGTTGAACTGCCCAACGGAACTGAGGCTCAAAACTCTGAGGCATCGGCTGCTTCATTAGGAGCACCAGCAGCTGCACAAGCTACTGCAGCAGCACCTCAGCCAAGTGTGGCAGCCGGCGACGTGACTGCGTTCATGACCACGATGATGTGAACCATGCAACAACAACAGGAGTTGCTTGGTCAGATGTCTACACAGTTTGCAACTATGATGCACGAACGCGCTACACCACCACCACCACCCAATCGACCAGTGCTATTTCCACCACCTGTGCCTCAGCACTTAGCAAAAAATTCTGCCGCCAAGGTTATGGAAAGGTTCAAGAAACTCCAACCACCTGCATTTTTCAAAATAACCTCTGAGGCAATGTAGCCAGAACGGTGGATCAGTGCCCTAGAAAAGGTATTTGAAGTACTTGAGTGCACGGACGCGTAAAAGATTATTTGTGCCAGTTATCAGTTGTAAAATGAAGCCAAAGCTTGGTGGAAAGCCACGAGGCCTAATTTGGAAGTTGCTCACCCAAACCCCACATGGAAACAATTTAAAGAGGTTTTCTTCAAAAACTACTTTCCCGAAAGTTTCAAGGATAGAAAGGAAGCAGAATTCATCGCACTGGTGCAAGGGAACAAGTCGATACTAGGTTACCAACAGCGGTTCGAAGATCTGTTCCATTTTGCTCCAGAGCATTTGAAAGGGGAAGTTAGTAAGGCCAAGAAATTTGAGAAGGGACTAGATTGGATCAGTTTTGTCAATCATGGATATTCGGGATTATGCTCAAATGGTTAATAAGGTGAAGACAATGGAGGATAGATTCAAGAAAAAAGAGAAAGAAAAGACTGTGACGTCGCCTGGTCTGAACAAAAGGTCAAATAATTTCCAAACCTATGGTTGGCCAAATAAGGTTTATCGAGGAACAAATTCAAGACCTACTCCAACTCTGTATCGTAGGCTGAGCGTAGGTCAAAATTCTTTTCGCCCTACATTTACTCAAACCGCTTAACCTACTACAAGTCAAGCAACGACAGCAGTTTCGCCAGCCCAACCAGCAGCAAGTCAAGCGAGCAAGGCCTCAACACCTGGAGCTGCGCCCTTTAAGTGCTATCTATGTAGCAAGGAAGGACATATGGCTAGGGATTGCAAATCGCATGGATATGGCAACAATTCATTTAATCAGTCCTACGCTAGGCCATTTCAACCGCGTGACAATCGGACACAAGGAAAAGTGTTCGCTTTGACAAATGAAGAAGCTGAAGCAAACCCTGACATATTAACAGGTATGTTGCTGAACACTACTTAACTATAGAGAATAATTGGCTTACTTCATGTAACCTAAATTACCTAAGCACCCTAGGTACCTTCAATATCTCGACCATACCCGGACGAGTGTTATTCAACTTGGGCGCAACCCACTCTTTTGTCTCCTCAACCTTTGTGAGCAGAATGAAAGATCAATCAAGAGATATTGGGCATGAATTAGTAGTCAGCATGCCAACAGGAAGCGTAGTGAGTTTGAAAGAGGTTTATGATCCCTGTCAGATCAAAATCCGTGGGAAGAATCTAATCATACGACTGATAAAAATGGATATAAATGATTTTGACGTGATACTAGGCATGGATTGGCTATCTGCCTATGGTGCAAACGTCATGTGTGCAGAGAAAAAGATAAAGTTTAAACTAGAAGATGGGTCAGAATTCACCTATCAAAGTGAACCGAGGAGGAAGCCCAGACGAATAACATTATCCGCACTTCAGGTGCAGAAGTTGCTTGATGATGGATGCCAAGGCTTTTTGGCCACTGTGATGGACACAGAGGCGAAGATAAAACCCTTGGAGGAACTCCGCATCGTCAGAGAATTCCCTGATGTATTTCCAGAAGATCTGACACAGTTGCCGCCAGACCGCGATATAGAGCTCGCAATTGACCTGATTCCTGGTGTAGCACCGGTATTTAAGGCACCGTACAGGATGGCGCCAGTTGAATTGAAAGAGTTGCAGACACAACTTCAAGTTCTGCTGAAGAAGGGATTTATTCGACCCAGTGTGTCACACTGGGGAGCACCCGTGCAGTTCGTAAAGAAGAAAGATGGTAGCATGCGGCTGTGTATCGACTACTACGAGTTGAATAAACTGACAATCAAGAATCGATACCCATTGCCGCGTATCGATGACCTGTTTGATCAGCTATAAGGAACAAGAGTTTTCTCCAAGATTGATCTTAGGTCGGGATACCATCAACTGAAGATCAAAAGTGGTGACATTCATAAAACGGCATTTCAAACTCGATACGGACATTCCGAATTCTTAGTGTTGTTGTTCGGATTAACCAACACCCCGGTAGCATTTATGGATATGATGAACAGAACATTCCATGACATACTGGATAAATTCGCCATAGTATTTATTGATGACATCTTGGTGTACTCTAAGAATAAGGAAGAGCACGCGCGACACCTTACATTCGTGTTGCAGTGGCTGCGGGAACACCAACTCTATGCCAAGTTTAGTAAGTGTGAATTTTGGCTCAACCAAATTGGTTTCTTGGGGCATATTGTCACCAAAGATGGCATCAAGGTTGACCCTGGCAAAGTGAAGGCAGTTCTCGAATGGGAGACTCCGAAAAATGCCACTGGGAATCAAAGTTTCTTACGATTGGTAGGTTTTTACCATCGATTTATTGAGAATTTCTCGCGCATTTTGGCGCCCATGACAAAACTCACGAGGAAGAGTATTAAGTTTGAATGGAATGAGACATGCGAGAGGAGTTTTCAAGAACTGAAGAACCGATTGGTAACAGCTCTGGTTTTGACCATTCCAGACAGAACTGGAGGGAATGGTAGTATATATGGATGCATCTACAACAGGCCTAGGTGGCATCCTGATGCAGAGAGGTAAAGTAGTCGCTTATGCCTCCAAGCAGTTAAAAGAACACGAGAAGAATTACCCCACTCATGATTTGGAGTTAGCAGCGGTAGTCTTCGCATTGAAAATTTGGCGACACTACCTATACGGTGAAAAGAGTGAAATCTTCAGTGATCACAAAAGCCTAAAGTATTTCTTCACCCAAAAGGAGCTGAACATGAGACAAAGGTGGTGGCTGGAATTGGTAAAGGATTATGACTGTGAAATCTAGTACCACCCTGGTAAGGCCAATGTTGTGGTGGATGCATTAAACAGAAAATCTCAGACTGTGTCCCTTGCATCATTAGTCGTAAGTGAACAATTAATAGAGGAAGCTTAGAAATTTGATTTAGAGCTCGTGATCGAAGAAGCGGCTATGCAATTAGCAGCAATGGACCTGCAGCTGTCGATACGAGAGGAGATAATTGTGAAGCAAGCATTGGACCCCGAGCTGGCCAAAATTATATTGGAAATTCAACATGATGTCCACAGAGACCCGGATTTTACATTGGCCCAAGACGGAGCATTGAAGTTTCGTGATAGATTGTGCGTGCTTGAGGAATTTGATGTCCAAGTCCGAATTCTCAAAGAGGCGCACAACTCACCCTATACTATCCACCCGGGAAGTACAAAGATGTACTAGGACTTGAAGAAATATTATTGGTGGATTGGAATGAAGCAGACTATAGCAATCTACGTGTCCAAGTGCCTCACCTGTCAACAAATAAAGGCGGAAAGACACCGACCGTGTGGACTCTTGCAACCACTTCCCATACCTGAGTGGAAGTGGGAAAGAATCACTATGGATTTCATAACAAATCTGCCCAGCACCAGGAAGGGCATGAATGCAATTTGGGTGATCGTAGATGGACTGACAAAGACAGCTCACTTCATACCGATTAAAATAAGTTATCCGATGGAGAAGCTCGCCCAAATCTACATTGACAACATAGTCCGTTTACATGGCGTGCCTGTCAGTATTGTGTCTGACAGAGATCCTCAATTTACTTCAAGGTTTTGGAGAAGTTTACAAAAGACATTGGGATCTCAATTGAATCTTAGTACAGCTTTCCATCCGCAGACGGACGGATAATCAGAAAGTACCATTCAAACTCTGAAGGACATGCTCTGAGCTTGTGTTTTGGAAATGAACGACAGTTGGGATGCTCACATACCACTGGTGGAATTTGCATACAATAACAGTTACCACTTCAGCATTGGCATGGCACTGTTCGAAGCACTCTATGGTAGGAAGTGTCGAACTCCGCTCTATTGGGATGAAGTTGGTGAGTAGAAATATCTTGGACCCAAAATGATTCAAGCAACCTGCGACAAGGTGGATGCCATAAGAGAGAAGATCAAGGCAAATCAGTCGAGACAGAAGAGTTATACGGATAATCGAAGGAAGGATATTGAATTTGAGATAGGAGAAAAAGTATTTCTTCGAGTGTCTCCAACCAAAGGACTGCTGCTCTTCAACAAGAAAGGCAAGTTGAGCCCAAGATTTATTGGTCCATATGAAATTCTTAATAGAATGGGACCTGTAGCATATCGGCTGGCTCTACCACCATCTTTGTCAGGTGTCCACGATGTTTTCCATGTGTCAATGCTACGAAAATATATTAATAATCCGACAGATGTGCTGCCAACGGAACCTGAACAGTTGGACGTGGATATGACCTATGAAGAACACCCCACAGAGATATTGGACTGAAAGGAGCATAACCTTCGTAACAACACCGTCGCTTTTGTGAAGGTTTGATGGGGGAATAACCCGGAAGAAGAAGCTTCATGGGAACATGAGGAAGAAATGAAGGAGAAGTATCCTCAGCTTTTTGGATTACATGGTAAGCAAATTTCGAGGATGAAATTTTTGTAAGATGGGGAGAAATGTCAAACCCTGCCCCTGACAAGTTGGAATTTCGGTTCAAGGACAGAAACCCCTGATCAGGCAACTAGGATCACTGTGGAGCATCACTCCACTTAATGAGATCAATGAGTATGCTTTGAACAGGTTTCCCTATATACCTGTCAGAAGATGGATAGCAGACCCCTGTACTTGCACAGCTCACAGCCTGAAGTATTGATTGAACCCCAGGTATTCTCTTTCCTCCTTGAAGTGGTGGGACCCACCTCTGGAAAATCATGTAAAAATCCATAATGGGCATATGGTGACAATACCCTAACCCAGGGTCAAACCCCTGTGCTGTTCCCCTTTGAATTCTATTGCTGGAATTCTCTGGGCGATGCAGCAAGGCCCAAAGACATCGCCCAGTGGCTGCTTTTGCAAATTTTTAATTATTATAAATGTGGGGACTACCCAACATGATAATGGACACCCTCCACTAATAGAGGGGAGTCTGAGGGACCACCTCATACCCCTGGTTTAGTGTGGACCCCACCAGTGAACCCTGAACTGAACAAAATTAGTTCTAAAAATCAATTTTAAAAGAGGGACTGAAGGCAAACAGGCCTTAGTTGGCCTTGGCTTCTAAATAGGAGGCCGTGGGCTCATTTTAGAGCCCTTGGTAGATCTGAATCCGAAAGAAAAACGAGAGGAAAGAAGAAAGAGAAAGGAGAGGAAGAAGAGAAGGAAGAAGGGAGAAGAAGGAGAAGGAGCTACAACAGCCCATCTCAGGCTGATCCGAGCTCACCTACAGCAGTATTCAGGTAAAGAACCACCCCCATACCTGTTGTACCTGTTCTTTCTTTGTTCTTGTTGTGCTTTGCAATCCTGGGCAGCCAGACAAGCTAGGGTTTGCCCAGTCTGGCTCCAGATCTGCCATGCATGCATAGAGCATGGGAGATCTGTGAATTTTATCACTTTTCATTAGGCATTTATGCTGCTGCCATGGCCGAAACCTGGCTGTGCGCACCTGCACTGCCAGATGGCCTTATTGGTCAGTGTTTTGGAACCCTGGGAGCTGGCTAAGGCTGTACAGCCCTAACCCTAGATGGGTACAACCTTAAGCCCCCTTGTTTCAGGTGATCTCAGCTCTATACAAGGCTGGAACTGAATTCCAAGTCTAACCAAAACCCTGAATACTATTCATCTAGGTTATTTGGGCAACCACAGTCAGCCTGACTAGAACCCTGATGAAGAAACCAATTGAACCATGATGTAGACCATCACTGGGGCTACCTAAATCCCTAAACATGCAGAGGATTAGGTGTGAGCCCAACTATGCAAGCCCAGCCTTGGAAACTTAACCTGTATCGATTCTACAGGCACTGGGCGATGCAGACATCGCCCAGAGCCAACACCTAGTGAAGGGAATTTATCTGGAATGTTGGACAGACCTGGGGGATTTTACCCACATAACCCCTGGACACTGTGGGAAGGTTAGAAATTACCAAAAAGCCCTTCCTCACATCTGTTCTTATTTAGAAATGTTTCAGAACCCTAGTGGGTCCCTTTTATGATTGAATCTCTACTGTGCTTGGTCCTACAGCACAGACAAGCTGTGGATAGCACTTTGACCATGTTCTGACCTAGTGGCAGGTACTGGTATTACAAATGACCAATTTGCCCTAGCACTGGCCCATGCACGGAAACATAACCTAAGGCCTGGTGTAAGGCTCAGTGAGTCCAAGAGTGAACCAATTGAACTTCGGGTCAACCCAGTGAGATTAGGGTAACCCTAGGACTTCTAATGACAGACTGATAACTTAGCATGACAACTTGTGATTTACATCTAGGACTTGATCCTGTGCTCGAGGACAACAACCAGACAACTGCTGGAACTGAATTTGTGATTGAGTACCTAGAGCCAAGTACTGGTGAGTGAATAATACTATCGTATGTGCAAATGTAATTATGATATGTTTCTGGCTATTAATAATTGAATCATGAATGCTGTGTTATTTACTTATAATTCAAGTTACTTAAATCACTGCATATTGACTGTTGTTGATCAACACTGTGAATTCTATATGATGGTTGTGATTGCTAGACTAGATGCCGTAATCATCTTAGAAATGGGACCTGTGGTAGCCCGTATTATGGGGTACGGTTGACACCGCTGGACTCATACGATGCCATATAGACATGGGGCTAGAGTTTCATCACCCGTGCTACGCACCCTTGCCAGCAGGGGTTAAGGTGCTGGATGCCTGTGGGGACAATTATCAGGGAGTGAAAAAAAGAAAAAGAAAAAAGAAATAAAAGAACTCCGGAATGGTGCATAAATAAAAGAACACCGGAATGGTGCATGAGGGAAGAAACGGTTGTCCCCCTAGATAATCACAGAGGGCTGGTCGGGCTGACCAAGGACTAGTGCGCTGGGGCTGACTGGTCCTCTCCGATAACTCAATGAGTGTATCGCGGGAAGGGGTAACCAAGCCCACACCAGGGATACACGTATTGGGGATTGTAGTAGCACAGACCTGACTTAGTTGTATTGCTAGGTGGCTAATAATAAAGAATCTGGACTTGCATATCATATAGATCATATGAACTGTGGATTGTGATTACATATGCATGCATGATGGAAGTTATTTGCTCACGAGCTCGGTGGGGCTCACACTCTGTTATATGTTGCTTTCTTCTTAGATGATCCTGCAGGTGGATGCCACTGTGGCATGGTGGGCTATCTCAAGGAGGAGAGTTTTGGTTGTTATGACGATGTTGGTGTGGACCCCGACGGAGGTCATTGCGGATGAAGACCATGGAAGCGTGAATGTGATGTTTTGACTGGGGACTTCTTTTGGTTTTTCTGGAGTTATCCCCGTTTTGACTTGGTTATTGTAGTTTTCTTTTCTTTTCCTTTTTGGGGCTGAGAATGCTCGCCCTGTATATATTTTTGTATGTAGTACTGCTCTTATTAGCTTTTGTTTCTTTGTTGTGGGTTGTGCGTGCCCGGGAGATCTATCAAACAAGACTTATTTTGTATATATTATCACCATTTCCCGTATCACTATGCTTCCTTTTTACTTTTAAATTGTAGACGTCCTGCATTACTCTGATCTTACTTATGGTTAAGATGTGGGTATGGTTCCATGATCGTAAGCACTGCTTCTAGATCCGTGGGATTTGGTGGATTGTCATTACACAATTGGGGTCACCTACCCAATCCTCCTAGGGGGTGGTTTTGGGGTGTGACAGTATTTGCTAAGTTCTACTGCCCATGCCACTAACTATCCGGATATGTCTTGCTTGTGGAGCACTTTCTTCAGCGGTTGGTCTATCAAGACTATTATAGGATACACCCGAAAGTAGGCTCTTAACTTCGTGCGACTATCACCAGTGCGAAGGCTAGTTTTTAATCTCTTGATATCTGGTTTCTGCATTGAGTAGCACGTCATTAACATAGTAAATGGGCTTTTGTTGCTTTTCACATTCCCTTAGTAGAACCGCGCTCACTGTTACTGGTGATGCTGCCAGGTATAGTAATAGTTCCACGTTTGGCTTGAGTCTATCCAAGAGGGACGGGCTCTCTAGATAGTCCTTCAATTCTTTGCAGGCCCATTGGCAATCCTCTGTCCAAAGAAAATCCTTAAGGCTTCTGAGGTTTTTGAGTGTTTTGAAGAACGGCAAGCATTTGTCTCCCGCTCGAGACATGAATCTTGTTAAAGCTATGACTCAACCGTTCAACTTTTGCACTTCTCTCACCATTCTGGGCTGTGCCATGTCTCATATGGCATGTATCTTTGAGGGGTTAGCTTCTATTCTCCTTTTTAAAACCATGAACCCTAGGAATTTCTCAAACGTGACCTCGAATGCGCACTTTGCGAGGTTTAACTTCATTTGGTTTGCCTTGAGGACTTGGAATACTTCGTTCAAATTGTCGATGTGCCCTTCGGCATTGGTGCTTTTTACCAACTTATTGTCGACGTTGAACTCCATGTTTCGTCTGATCTGATCTCTGAAGATCTTGTTCACTGTCCTTTGGTAGGTAGCTCCAATCTTTTTTAACCCGAACAGCATCATCATGTTGCAGTAATTTTCTTTATTTGTTCTAAAAGCTATATAAGACTCATCTTCTTTCTTTATGAACATTTGATTGTAGCCAGAATATGCATCCATGAAGCTTAGCATCTTGTGACCTGTTGTTGCATCTATCAGTAGATCAATTTGGGGCAAAGGATACTGTGAGGATCCAGTCCCATGCATTTCAGTGTGGAGGGTTTTATTATTGGTTGCTCCTTGATTGGAGAGAAGGAATGCGTCTTCTCGAGATTATGATTATCAGGGGATGGGGGTCATACAATAAAATAGAGTCACCACCTAGGATTAGGGCCTAGAACCCGTTGGTGTAGCCCTATAAAGATGAAATTTAAGATCAGATGACTCTGCGCTGGCCCACCAAGATGATCAAGCTCGTAAATGAGCGCAATAAGAATAAGTATTGCAGATTCCACCAAGATCATGGCCATGACACAGAGGACTGCAGGCAGTTGAAAGATGAAATAGAAGCCCTCATCTAGAGGGGCCACCTGAGCAGGTTTGTGAAGATGGAGGGCGACTAAAGAAGGTAGGGGAACCGTCCTCGAGAACCCGAAGAGAGAGCGAAGTACCCTACTCGGTTGGAAGATAATAATGATAGATCAGATTCAGCAAGGCACAGGCGCCATACTGAAAATGCACCCCTCAAAGAGATTGCCACTATCTTTGGAGGTCCAGGATTGGGGGAAGAGTCTTCCAATTCCAGAAAAAATCATGCTCGGAGCGTGTTTCAGGTTGAAGTTCCAAACAAGAAGAGAAAGTTCAAGCAGAAAATAACCTTTTCGGATGAAGACCTGTCAGGTATCCAGGTACCACATAATGACGCTTTGGTGATCAAAATGACTATTGCCAATTGTTCTGTGGCCAGGATACTTGTGGCTAATGGAAGCTCAATTGAAATCCTTTATTATGATGCATTTGAGAAGATGCAGTTGAAACCCGAGATGCTGAAGAGGGTAGAGTCTCCACTCTACCGATTTAATGGAGCCCTTATGCATGTTGAAGGCTCTATCGAGCATGGTATAAAATCTCGTGATATATCGGCGATATATCGCCATATTTCGTAAATCTCGACATGTCCGAGATACGAAACACTTCCAAAACAAAAAAAATACAATATCTCGTCGATATATCATGATATATCGACGATATATTGAAAAAGTGACAAATAGTGTCACACTAAGGCTCCTTTTATACCATATTTCGCAGCTCTTGGTCGATATTTCGACCGAGAGCTGCTGAAAATCAATTTTTCTCTCTTCTTCCTCATTTTTTGCTTTTCTTCCTCCCTTCCAAGCCTCATCCAAGCATTGTTGAAGCTCCTTGTCGCCGGGAAGACGTCGGAGGGTCATCTAAGCTCATCATCCAAGCCTATTTTCATTAGTTAAGGTAAATTCTATTTCTCTAAAACTATTTTTTTTTAAAAAAACTTTATACAAATGTTGTTGGATGTTGATGATATTAATATATGTTAGACACCGAAGGCCGATCTACAGCCTCACGGTGTCGAAATTTTTTTCCCATATGTATTTTTTTTCTGGTTTTAAAAATTCATTTTCCTACAACTAAAATAGGAAATAATTAGGGGTAATATGACTTAGATGGTAATGAATTAAATATATGTTAGACACCAATGGCCGATCTACGGCTTCACAGTGTCGGATTTATTTTTCTGCTCTTAAATAATTCTCTTAATTTTTGAAAATTAAGAAAAATATATAAAAAATTAAAAAAACAGAAATAAATAAGGAAAAATATGAGTTTTAAGTTTAAAAAATAATGAAAAATATGAAAGTTATTTCTATATGTTTTGAGATGCATTACATGTATATTATGTTTACAAATTTTTGGTTTTGTTGTGTTAGGTCAATACTTATATTAACATTATATATAAAAAATTAGTTTTAATTATGTGAAAAATATAAGGGTTAGGGGAAAAATATTAAATAACTATACAAGTGTATTAGTAATCTAAAAGTGTCAATTGAAGTGCATCTACATTAAGTTTTTTAATTATTTGTGGTACTTACATTGCAGTAAACAAGTATCATTATGGCGGATCGTGATAGACAACATGCGAAGGGCAAGCAAGAGGTGGGGGAAAGTAGTCAACAAAGGGGGCGGAGGGAACAAAGAGAACAGAGGGAACAAGAGAGACCAGCCAGCCAGCATAGGGGTGACATTGCATGGTTACATGGTACTCCCATTGATGGGGATAAGAGAAAATCTATATGTAACTATTGTCATATGCAATTTATGGGAGGTGGGTCCAGTAGACTTAAACAACATCTGACTGGAGGATCTAAAGATGTTGTAGGTTGTCATATGGTCCCTACTGAAGTAGCCAGGGAGATTGGTGATAGTTTGAGGGAAAGAAAGAAGAGGAAGGCTGACAAGCAAAGGATAAGAGAACAACTTGAGGATACAGTGAGGAGTTCGATGGGAGGAGGAAGACAATACAATGATGATGATGATGATGATGATGACTCCTCTGATGATGATGACATTGCAGTACCTGATGACATACAAACAGAAGAGGAGGCTAGGGATTTTAGGCGGACTGTTTCAAGGAGTAGAGTAAGTTTTCAAGATGATAAGCAGAGACAAAGAGTAGGGGGTAGTGGAGGAGTCGGGCTGGAGGTCCTAGAACTTTGAATCCTTTTAAAAGATCACAAAGTGTGATGGCAGCCCCAACACCTCTACCAGTACCAGTACCACCATCAACATCTGATCCTAAATTGCATAAGAAGAAAGGAAGCAGTCAACCCAGAATCAAAGGAGCATGGAAGGGGATGAAGGGATTGGTTAAAGAATCAATAGCTAAGTGGATGCTATACCATACCATCCCAGCAAACACTGCACAAGGCCCCCATTATGATACCATGATAGATACCATTGCAGAGGCTGGCCCAGGATTCAAGGGCCCCAACCCCATATGAGGTAATGAATGTTTATCTACCTCAACAAAAGAGTGAGATTGATGAGTACATTAGTGAGATGAGGAATATGTGGGAGACATATGGGGTGGCTATAATGGCAGATGGATGGACTGGGCCTACAAGAAAGTCCATCATCAATTTTATGGTTTATTATGATGGGAGGACAGTGTTCCTCAAATCTGTGGATGCATGCAAAGAGATAAAGGATGTAAAATATATTTACAGATTGTTAAAGGAAGTAGTGGAAAAAGATGTGGGTATTGAGAATGTTGTCCAGATTATAATGGACAATGGAAGTAACTTCAAGCTGGCCGGTGAGAAGATGATGAACAATAGTAAGTACTGGCTCTTCTGGACTCCTTGTGCAGCCCATTGCATTGACTTAATGCTAAAAGATATGGGAAAGTTAAAGTTGGTGAAGACTGTGGTTGAAAGTGCAAGACAAGTCACCAACTTTGTATACAACCACTCCTATGCACTCAATCTATTGAGGGAAAAATGTGGGGGTGACTTGGTTAGGCCTGGCATCACAAGATTTGCCACCAACTACATTGCTCTCAAAAGCATTGAGACAAAGAAGGCCGGGCTGAGAAGCATGTTTGCTTATGAGGAGTGGTTTGAATGGAAGGGTTCCAAGACTGCAAATGGGAGGGAAGCACAAACAACGATGTCATCTGAGGACTTCTGGACCAAACTAAGCAAAGTGGTGAAAGTTTTAGAGCCAGTAGTTAAAGTTCTACATGTTGCTGACTCCGCTCTGAAGGGCCCAACAATGCCAGTCCTATATGCTGCAATAGACTTGATGAAAGATAGTGTCTATAGTGTGGCTCCTCGCAGTAGCAAACACTTCTTAGATATCATAAATGCTCGCTGGGAGAATTAACTTATGCATCCACTGCATAAGGCTAGTGAGTAAATTTGTTTTATGTTTACTAATTCATAGTATTATTATTTACTAATTACCTATGCATTTGACAATACCTCTATTCTATATGTCATATTTCAGCATACTACTTAAACCCTAAGTATCAATATAACAATAGGCTTGGGTTGGAAACTCAACTTATTGATGCTGTGAAACAAGTAGTGAAGAAGTTGGAGCCAGATGGTGCACTACAAGCAATTTGCAACAATGAAGTGAGTTCATTTGGAAACTCAACTTATTGATGCTTTCAAATAAGTAGTGAAGAAGTACTTACTAATTTTTCACATGGGTGTAGATCAAGGTATTTAGGGATGCATTGGGAAGTTTTGGAACTGAGGCTGCGATACAAGGTAGAGCACGTGGTGATGCTGGTAATTCTTTTAAGTTTTAAATTACATATGTATTGAAATTTGAAAGTTGAAAGTTGAAACAACATTTGACACATGTCTTTTTTTTGTAAACTTGTAATGCAAATTGAATGGTGGGTGTTGTATGGGAAATCGGCTGAAAACTTAAGAAGAATAGCAATTAAAGTCCTTGCCCAAACATGTTCTGCATCTGGTTGTGAGAGGAACTGGAGTACCTTTGCACTCATCCACTCCAAGAGGCATAACAGATTGGGGTCTCAACGTTTATCTGATATGGTGTATGTGCACTACAACTTGAGGCTGAAACTGCAACACATACGCATGGGACATGAGGGACAGAGGGGCACCATTGATCTAGCTGACATCTTTCAAGTTGACTCAGACGATGAGGACCCTATTATGGATTGGGTGAGGGATAGAGGTGAGCCAATGTTGGATGAGGAGGGAGGTAGGCCCGACCCCATAATAGCTTCTGAGATTGGTGCTGATGTGGACGAGTATATGGCTGACGAAGGTCAGATACATGCAAGGGAAGCCTCACCCATACCATTCCAGCCCACTGGTGGCAATATTGCTGATGATGAAGACTGGTCTAAGTCCTCAAATGATGATGATGGTGATGATGGTGATGCTGGTGGTGGTGATGGTGATGCTGGTGCTGGTAATGCTGGTGCTGGTGATGTTAGTGGTGGTGATGCTGGTGAAGAATTTGACGGCATGCGAGAGTGTTATGTGGTAGGCCAGGAGGCCCAGGATACGGCACCTATAGAGCCACTCCGATTCACTGGAGAGACACAGTTTGATCATGTCACACAAGATACGGACCACGGAGCACGTGCCCCCGCACCCCCACCCTCGAGAGGCCCCCTACATACATACAATAGGAAGCGTAGGGGTCGACAAACACAGTTGCAACCTGATCACATGGACATTGATAACCTATCTAGCTCTGTTGGTGGTTTGAGTATGGGTGATAGGGAGGGAGGACCGACTGAACATTGGCGTGCCCCATCTTTTGACGCACATACCACTCCATTGGCATCAGATTATGGTGCATCACAACCTTATGGTGGATATGGATATGGATCATCATCATATGGGCAGTTTAGTGGGGTAGGGGACTATGACTACCAGTCCCAGTCCCAGGGACATACTGGATCATCTTTTGTAGATAACATCTTTGCATACCCTAGCGGACCTAGCTACCAACCTCACCAGCCATACATGCAGCCAATGCCATCGTCTCTTGCGCCGGCGCCAACATCATATCACAGTGGATCATCTTCTTCACGGACTGGATCGATTGGTAACCCTAGTTTATATCCTAGGATAGGTTACCTATAGTATGTTGATGATTCCATTTACGTGACACTTGTGGATGACTACACTCATTTCTTCTCCGATTCTATACCGTGGTCCACATATGTCCTTCAAACAGAGAGCAATGGACGTCGACTCCAGCGAGACATGAGTGGGATTGATCCAGGGAGGCACAACAACTACTATTAGCAGTTTAGCACTTGTAATTTGTAACTTAAGTTGTGATTTCATTAATCTATGTGTATTTAACTATTTATACATTAGGGTCGGCAACCATATGTCAATCAAGGGTGCAAGCCTAAAACACCATTTTGAATTCACATTTTTATAATTTTATGGTTTAAATGTGTTTATTAAGCTTAAATAAGGCTGTCCATGAAGTTTCAGGCCTAGATATGGCCAAATACCCCCCGAGATGGACCCCCGAAATATTGCAGAAAAAATGCAATATTTCGGTCATATTTCGCGATATCTCGGATATTTCAGATATCTCGGTAGGACCGAGATACCAATATATCGCGAGATATAGTACTATGCTATCGAGTTGCTAGTGACTGTGGGGGCTGAACCCCTGCTCTCCACAGTAAGGATGAATTTTCTGGTGATGAAGGTTAATTCCACTTATAATGGGATACTTGGCCAACTAGGCCTCGATGCCCTGTAAGCCATTGTCTCTACTCCCTATCTCGTGATGAAATTTCCTATCGATCAAGGCATAGGGGAATGTCACAGTAGTTAGATAACTTTTAGAAGATGCTATCACGACTATCTAAGGATAAAAGGAAAGGAGCCATAAATACTCCAAATTACACTTGAGGATGCTTGAGATGATACCAAGCATGAAAGGCTAGAGCCAGCCAAGGACTTGGTCTCGGTAGAAATTGCCAAAGGAGATGGCAGCCGCATGGTGTAGATTGGAGGAGGCCTGAAGGATGAACGAAAGAAGAGCATGGTGAATTTCTTAAGGGCTAATGCTGATGAATTCGCATGGTCGGCTATAGATATGCCGGGTATTGATTGAGATTTAGCCGAGCACAGGTTAAATGTTTATCCGATAGCAAAGCCAGTATTCCAGAAGAAGAAGACTTTCATCCTAGAATATCAAGGGAAAGTGGCAGAGGAAGTAGTCAAGTTGCTTGACGCAAGATTCATTGAAGAGGCCATTATCCTGAATGGCTCTCTAATGTTGTAATGGTGCCCAAGCCTAATGGAAAGTGGCGAATGTGTATTGACTTCACCGATTTGAATAAAGCATGCCCTAAGGACTACTACCCTTTGCCTCATATTGATCTGTTAATAGATGCAACTGCAGGCCACTAAATGCTAAGTTTTATGGAGGCTTATTCAGGATATAATCAAATTAAATGTATGAACCTGACATACTAAAAGCTCCTTCATTACTGGTAGAGATAATTATTACTACAAACGCATGCCATTTGGACCGAAGAATGCGGGTGCTACCTATCAATGGTTAGTAAACCAAATTTTTTGAGACCAAATAGGGCGAATCATGGAAGTGTATGTGGACGATATGCTTGTGAAGAGCTTGAAGGCATCCGACCATATAACCGACCTTATAGAAGCTTTTCAAGTCCTAGGGAAAAGCAAAATGATGCTCAACCCAGTTAAATGTGCATTTGGGGTAACCTCAGGTAAGTTCCTTGGCTTCATGGTCTCGCAAAGGGGGATCAAAGCAAATCCTACGAAGATCAAGGCATATTATAAATGCTACCACCTGGAAGAATCAAGGAAGTGCAAAAGTTAACTGGAAGATTGGCTGCGCTTGGAAGATTTATTTTTGCTTCAGGTGATCGGTGTCTCCCATTCTTCAAAGCACTAAAAAATAGAGCAGATGAAAGGCATGCAAAAGGAGTAAAGTTGATTTTTAGATGGACAGAGGAGTGCCAAAAGGCATTCACAGATCTGAAGAAATACTTGGCAATTCCACCATTTATGACAAAACCCAATCCTAGAGATGTAATCCAAATCTACTTAGCTATTACCTTGGTAGCCATAAGCACAATATTAGTCAAGGGAGATGGTCGGGTACAAAAGCCAATATACTATGTCAACAAAGTACTCTTAGATGCAGAAACAAGGTATAGCAACATAGAAAAACATGCTTATGCTCTGATGATTGCTGCACGGAAGATAAGACCCTACTTTCAAGCTTATACAATAGAGGTGGCGACGAATCAACCTTTAAAGAAGATTTTATCAAAGCCCGATCACTCTGGGTGTCTAGTGGCATGGTTGATTGAGCTAGGAGAATTCGATGTGCAGTACAAACCATGCACAGCCATAAAAGCGTAAGCACTAGCAGACTTTGTTGTTGAATGCACCCTGCCACATAGTGATCAATTAGCAGATGGTACCGACCATAAAGATCAAATAGAGCCTTGGACGTTGTACGTAGATGGATCCTCCAATAGTACTGGAGGCAGAGCTGGACTGATCTTAACAAGCCTAGGAGGATTTGTGGTGCAGTATGCATTGAGAGTTGAATTTCAAACTACCAACAATGGAGTTGAGTATGAAGCATTGATAGCTGGTTTGGGACCGACAAAAAGCCTAATGGTGAAAAGTATTACCGTGCACAGTGATTCATTGCTGATAGTCAACTAAGTAAATGGAGAATATGAAGCAAAGGAGCAGCGCATGACACGATATTTGAGGAAGATATGCAAATTCACAGTTGAATTTACTTACTTTCAAATATTGCAAGTACCCCCGTGCACATAACACATCTGCAGATGCCCTATCTCGGTTGGCCACATCAGATTTTCAAGAGTTGGGTAGAACAGTGTACATAGATATTCTCGGCGTACTGAGCATCGAAGAAACCAAGAATGTAATGTCAATCCAAGATGAACCATGCTGGATGGACCCACTCATCACATATCTCCAAGGGGGCACACTTCTGACCGACAAAGAAGAGGCTAAGAATATAAGGATGAGAGCAGCACGGTTTACCGTGATCGATGGAACACTGTACAAAAATGCATATGCCATGCCATACTTGAAATGTCTCAAACCATCAGAAGCTGAATATGTGCTCAGAGAAATTTACACAGGCATTTGTGGATAACAATTGGGGGGGATAGCATTAGCTCATAAGGTAATCAGACAAGGGTATTTTTGGCCATACTTGCGTAAAGATGCAATGAGTTTTGTATGCAAATGCGTTAAGTACCAAACCTTTGCACCATTAACATACCAACTAGCAATCGAGCTCATAAGCATTTCAAGCTCGTTACGTTTTGTGCAATGGGGAATGGATATTCTCAGACCATTTCCAAAGGCAACTGGAGGAAAATAATTCATGGTGGTAGCAGTTGATTATTTTCACCAACTGGATAAAATCAGAAGCATTAGGAACAATCTTTATAGCCAATGTGTGGAAGTTTTTTCTTCGTTCGGTCATTTACAGATACGAAATTCTGAGAACCCTTATCATAGATAACAGGAAACAATTTAAACAAAAATTTAAAGAGTTCAATGATCGGTATGAGATCCAGCTACGTAAAACTTCAGTGGCACATCCATAATCTAATGGCTTAGCTGAACCTATGAACAAAATCATGCTAGATGGGATTAAAATGAAGCTGGACACAGCTAAGGGGTTATGGGTGGAAGAACTACCCAATATATTGTGGGCATACTGGACAACCACAAGACTGGTCACTGGTGAAACCCCATTTATGTTGACATATGGGACTGAGGCAGTAATCCTGTGGAAATTAGAGAAACTTCACTAAGGATATAGCTCTATAACCTAGAAACCAACAATGAAGAATTAGGAGCAAATTTGGACCTGTTGGAGGAAATTAGAGAGACAACACAAGTGAAGAATGCCGCACATCAGAAGCAGACAGCACGCCACTATAATGCCAATGTAAAATCGAGGATATTCCATCAAAGAGATCTTGTGCTCTGCAAAGTAGAAGCTTCTGATCCCAGAGCCATGGGAAAGCAAGCAGGAAGGACCATACAGAATCTCTAAACAAGTGGCTTCAGGAGGTTATCATTTAGACACTTTGGAGGGGGTACCCATACCATGGTCTTGGAACTCAGAAAATTTGAGAAAATTCTACTAGTGAAGGTCAGTCCTTGCTTATTTTAAATCCATTTTTGGATATTTCAAATGTTCAAATTTCTACATTTAATAAAAGCATTTTTTTATTCATTTAATGTACAAGTAATCAAGGGTTTCAATTTATAGGTAATTAATGAGGTACAAATTATTAATGAATTAATGGACTACTGACCATAATGGTGATTTGCACCATAGTGGCGTTCCACAATGAAATCAATAGGCAACTGACCATAATGGTGATTTGCACCATAGTGGCATTCCACAATGAAATCAATAGTCTACCGACCATAATGGTGATTTGTACCATAATAGTGTTCCACAATGAAATCAATGGTCTACCGACCATGTTGGAGATGGCGACATAAAAAGTAAAATACCTAAGGCGAAGCATCATGGATAATAGAAAAAAAATGAGAAATTTGTCATTCAATCAAAAGAATATTCTTACAAACATAGAAATGGGATGCAAAAAGCAAGAGATTACAGTTGTAGTAGCGTTTACAACATAGAAATGGAAACCTAAGCTAATGAAAAGTCCCCGGAAAGAAAAGTAGACGTGTTTGGCCACCATCAAGCGCTTCCACGCCATGAGAGCGAAGCAAAGACAAAGTACGCCTAGACCAAGCAGACAGATCATTGTCTTGGTTCATCTGCTCATCAAATTTGAAGGTTCATGGAAACTAGGGCTCTGAAGTGCAAGAAAGGAGTAGCCATAACCAAGATGTCGAGCAAGCTTCAACCAACCCAAACATACAAGGCAAGCCCTACTGTAGCCCTCAGCGAGCCCAAGAAACCTTGAGGGGGTTACTCGCCAAATGGGAGTTACCATACAAAAATATTTAGACCCCTTTGAAGATAGAATGGGTCCCAGTGATGAATTCCTACCCCTCTAAGAGAAGAGGATGTGGAAGACGACAAAAAGAACGCCAACTTTGGTCCTCCAACGCTCTGCTTGTATAGATCTTCCCATCCCCAAATTTTGCAGAGGTTAGGAGAGGAAGGAAACAACTACCACAAGAGTCTCCACCTCTTTGTATCAACATGACATCGCCAAGCATCGACGCAGGCATACTGCACAGAGAGGCAACCCCCCAGCTTGGAAATAGAAAAGACAAAGCATGTCATTTGAAGAACAAAGTCGCAAGGGCAATGTCATTTGATAATCAAGGCTGAAAGCATGACTAATATCACCAGAACGTCGACACCCAAAAAATGACACTTGTTGTAACTATAGAAGCAAAAACAATCGCAACACCAAAGGAACTGGAGGATATCAAGAGAAGAACAAGGATAAAACCCACAAAGAAGATCCATGGCTGAGTAAAAGAGAGAGAGAGAGAGAAAGAGAGTGACCATGGGAGAGAATGCAAAACCCTATTTATAAAGGAATGAACGGTCTAGGTCAAAACGAGATCCCAAAATACGATATCATAGAGTTAAGGGAAATAATTGCTAGATGCCACCTGGAGAGCCCCCATTGCTCCTGCAGTTCCCAAAGCCTGTGAAAAGATTTTGGAAAGATACGATGCTCCACTTTCTGTTTGAATTCCATTATTAACATAACAAACGAGGCATCATATGATAGGACTAACAAGTCATGGGTAAAGAAAGGACCAAGACATTAAATATATTACGTTGGAGGGTACAACTGGTCTGGTGACTCAACAAAAAGTCACAAGTATGGTGGTCTCCCAACCAGAATGGTGAGTTACACCATAGTGGTGATTTGCACCACAAAGAAAAAGCTAATGGTCTCCCGACCATAATGGTAAGTTGCACCACAAGCAAAACAAAGCTATAGCAAAGCAAAGTAAAGCTACAATGATCATGATGGCATGAATAATGCCAACAGCAAAAGCTGAGTAAGAACAAAAAGAAGAATCACCAACCCAAGATGAATGGAATGAAAATTTCATTATTCAGATATACAAAAGTTTACAAATTACAACTGCCAAGTTATATACAATAAAAGTTACAAGAATGGTTGTTTTAGGCACCGAGGATTGAGAGGCGGCAATGGACCCAGATGGTTCTAGGGAGGAGGAAAGAAGGGCATAGAAATGGAAGATGGTTCCAACCTTACTTCTTTAACAAGTATTTTAGGGTTGAAGGTGTTGAGAAAAATTCCTCATACATAAATTCCAATCATCTATCATGATGATATATATGTTTTGATGATAACAAATAAACCGAATTGTTCCAACTCTTGTCTAAAGATGCATAGATAAGAGCATGGCACCAAGTGAGGGGGAGCACTCAATTCGGGGGAGCACTTAATTCAAGAGATTGATGCTCAAAGCAAATTGAACTTGTCCAATCTTTTAAGACAGCAAAGAATCATGAAGAATGGAGAACAAGTTTTGAAAACTAAGATCAAGACAAGTTAGAGGAACTCACTTTGGAGACATTCATGCAAAGAAGTGAAGTTCAAGACTTGAAGAAAATTGAAGACTTAGAATTGTACTAAGTTGTTAAATCATTTGTCAAAGTCATAATTGATGTAATGCACACACAAGCATGCATTCATTTAGACGGACTTTAGGAGGTTAAAATTAACCCCAATCCATGTAACCAAACCCATTTGGAATCAGCCAAGTAAGTCCAACAAAGGACTTAACAATTTCAACAGAAATTTGATGAACCAGCATACCAGATCATGAAACGGCATACTGGATCAGTTGTTGGTCTCAGGAAATAGAACACAGTAGGCCTCTGGAGTACGTCGGATTGTAATCCAGCATACTGGATCACTTTTAGCCTATGTTTTACCTTGAACCGGCATACCGGATCAAGATATGACTATTATAATTTGATCGTTATTCCTCTATTTTATAAGAAAATTAGGTGATCCGGCATACCGGATTATATATGGCTTGTGGAATCCGATCCTTACTTAGATTCCTAATTAATTCAAGTCATCTAACCTATAAATATCCACTTGTTTAAGGCTCTAAACACTACTGCTAATCATAATTAAGAGCCTCCAAAGATAAGTCAATCTCAAGTGAGAATTTAAGCACTCATTCAAGGCATTCATTCTCACTTATCTTCCTTCACTCATTTTGCATAAAGCTTCATAGGTTGAAAGGTAGCAAAGCTTCACTAAGATTGAGGTAACTTTAATCTTAGTATTTATTTACATTTTATATGTTGTTTTGAGTCCTCTTGCTCAGAATCAAGAGTAGGTTGAGTCCTCTTGCTCAATAATCAAGACTAGTTGTTGTTGAGTCCTCTTGCTCTTACTCAAGATTTGACATAGTGAAATTCTCTCTACGGTGAGAGGAACGGACATAGGCAGCTTGGCCGAATCACTATAAATCCTGTGTGTTATCTTGGTTGCTTGTTTGCTTCACTTGACTTCCTCAGATAATTTTTTATTCCGCATTATTTTAGCAGATTCCGCTATCTTCACTTATTCACCCCCTACGTGAATTCACATTTGGTATCAGAGCGGGAGCTCAAGACCATTATAAGTACAGTGGTCCTCACCGTGACGGGGTCTCCGCAGCCTTATTGGTGATAGGTGGATTAACATGGGTAGTATTATCAATGTGTAAGAATGACATTAGGAGATTGGGACCATGCGTTAAAGTGTACTAAAATAATGTGAAGTCGCCACCTAGGATTAGGGCCTGGGACCCATCAGGTGTAGCCCTATCCATTGAGAACAGCATCGGGCTACGTGACTCCATATGGTTTGATCAGAGGTTCGGGTAAGGGGTCAGTTACGAGTGTGGGAAGGTGTTAGGCACCCACCTCGCCTTGCCAAAGCCAGTCTTTCTGTAATAGATGCTACAAGATGACAGATATTCTCTCTCTTTTATTACGGGGATGAGGGATATTATGTATGCTACGTTATGACATTATAACTACATTACATCTATGAAATATATGATGAAATGATGAAACATGAAAGGACTACATTGAATCGATAAAAATGCAGTAATTATACCTGTACGGATGTATTCCCTTGGCTCAGGGGAGATGGATGAATAGATCAACGCGGATTCCTTTTGGGCATAACAATGGCTCTTTCACGGTGCCATGGGGGACTTTTCCATGGCGCCATGGGGGATGTCAGCAGGGTGATGTCACACACCCTTACGGTGCCATGGAAAAAGTACAAGGGTATCGTGGGAGGGTCCCCATGGTGCCGTTCATGTGCAGTGCTAATTTTTCTTGATTTTGGGCCTTAAATGGGTCATTTTTGGGTTCAGAATGGTTTTGGGCTTATGGGCTAGGTGTTTCGGGGTCCAGAAAGAGGGAAGGTGCGTCGCCCATCGTTCGTGTCCCGTTGTCATCATAGCCAAAAGGGGGTGACAAAATCCAGTGTCTACAGCTTGCCCCTCTTTGGCCTAGGCGTGTGCATTGAGACAAAAGACAAACTAATTTTGTCACTAAGAGCATGTACTGCTGACGCTTTTCTCAAAGGTGATAGAGTTGCTAATAACAGACGGTTAATCACGATGAAACCTTTTAACAAACCTCAAAAGAAAAAACTCAGAAAAAACCAAATCTTTATTATGTGAGCACCGCTCGACCGAGAATAAAGTTTTGAGGGTGATAAGGCACCACTCAATCGAGAATCAAATTTTCAGGGTGATAAGGCACTGCTTGACCGAGAATATTGAGAGTGATAAGGCACCACTCGACCGAGAATCAAATTTGGAGGGTGATAAGGCACCGCTCGACCGAGAATTAAGTTTGAGGGTGAAAAGGCACCACTCGACCAAAAATCAAGTTTTGAGGGTGATAGGGCACCACTCGACCAAAAATCAAGTTTTGAGGGTGATAAGGCACCGCTCGACCAAAAATCAAGTTTTGAGGGTGATAGGGCACCACTCGATCGAAAATCAAGTTTTGAGGGTGATAGGGCACCACTCGACCGAAAATCAAGTATTAAGGGTGATAGGACACCACTCGACCGAAAATCAAGTTTTGAGGGTGATAGGGCACCACTCGACCGAAAATCAAGTATTAAGGGTGATAGGGCACCACTGGACCGAAAATCAAGTTTTGAGGGTAATAAGGCACCACTTGATCGAAAATCAAGTTTTGAGGGTGATAGGGCACCACTCGACCGAGAATCAAGTTTGAGGGTGATAAGGTACCGCTCAATCGAAAATTAAGTTTTGAGGGTGATAGGGCACCACTTGAACGAAAATCAAGTTTTGAGGGTGATAGGGCACCACTCGATCAAAAATCAAGTTTTGAGGCTGTTAGGGCACCACTCGACCAAAAATCAAGTTTTGAGGGTGATAAGGTACCACTCGACCGAGAATCAAGTTTGAGGGTGATAGGGCACCACTCGATCAAAAATTAAGTTTTGAGGGTGATAAGGCACCACTCGACCGAGAATCAAATTTTGAGGGTGATAATGCACCACTCGACCGAGAATCAAGTTTTGAGAGTGATAAGGCACCACTCAACCGAAAATCAAGTTTTGAGGGTGATAAGGCACCACTCGATCGAAAATCAAATTTTGAGGGTGATAAGGCACCACTTGACCGAGAATCAAGTTTGAGGTTGATAAGACACCGCTTGACCAAAAATCAATTTTGAGGGTGATAGGGCACCACTCGACCAAAAAATCAAGTTTTAAGGGTGATAAGGCACCACTCGACTGAGAATCAAGTTTTGAGGGTGATAAGGCACCACTCGATCGAGAATTAAGTTTTGAGGGTGATAAGGCACAGCTCGACCAAAAATCAAGTTTTGAAGGTGATAGGGCACCACTCGACCAAAAATCAAGTTTTGAGGGTGATAAGGCACCACTCAACAGAGAATCAAGTTTTGAGGGTGATAAGGCACCACTCGATCGAGAATCAAGTTTTGAGGGTGATAGGGCACCACTCTACCAAAAATCAAGTTTTGAGGGTGATAAGGCACCACTCGACCAAAAATAAAGTTTGAGAGTGATAGGGCACCACTCAACCTAAAATCAAGTTTTGAGGGTGATAAGGCACCACTGGACTGAGAATCAAGTTTTGAGGGTGTTAAGGTACCACTCGACTGAGAATCAAGTTTTGAGGGTGATAAGGCACCACTTGACCAAAAATCAAGTTTTGAGGGTGATAAGGCACCGCTCGATCGAAAATCAAATTTTGAGGGTGATAGGGCACCACTCCACCGAGAATCAAGTTTTTAGGGTGATAAGGCACCACTTGAACGAGAATAGGGTGATAGGGCACCACTCTACCAAAAATCAAGTTTTGAGGGTGATAAGGCACCACTCGACCAAAAATAAAGTTTGAGAGTGATAGGGCACCACTCAACCTAAAATCAAGTTTTGAGGGTGATAAGGCACCACCGGACTGAGAATCAAGTTTTGAGGGTGTTAAGGTACCACTCGACCGAGAATCAAGTTTTGAGGGTGATAAGGCACCACTTGACCAAAAATCAAGTTTTGAGGGTGATAAGGCACCGCTCGATAGAAAATCAAATTTTGAGGGTGATAGGGCACCACTCCACCGAGAATCAAGTTTTTAGGGTGATAAGGCACCACTTGACCGAGAATCAAGTTTTGAGGGTGATAGGGCACCACTCGGCCAAAAATCAAGTTTTAAGGGTGATAAGGCACCACTCGACCGAGAATCAAGTTTGAGGGTGATAGGACACCACTCGACCTAGAATCAAGTTTGAGGGTGATAGGGCACTACTAGACCGAAAATCAAGTTTTGAGGGTGATAAGGCACCAGTCGACCGAGAATCAAGTTTGAGGGTGATAGGGCACTATTCGACCAAAAATCAAGTTTTGAGGGTAATAAGGCACCACTCAACCGACAATCAAGTTTAAGGGTGATAAGGCACCGTTCGACCAAAAATCAAGTTTTGAAGGTGATAGAGCACCACTCTATCGAAAATCAAGTTTTGAGGGCGATAGGGCACCACTCGATCGAAAATCAAGTTTTGAGGGTGATAAGGTACCACTCGACCGAGAATCAAGTTTGAGGGTGATAGGACACCACTCAACCGAAAATTAAGTTTTGAGGGTGATAAGGCACCACTCGACCGAGAATCAAATTTTGAGGGTGATAATGCACCACTCGACCGAGAATCAAGTTTTGAGAGTGATAAGGCACCACTCAACCGAAAATCAAGTTTTGAGAGTGATAAGGCACCACTCAATCAAAAATCAAATTTTGAGGGTGATAAGGCACCACTTGACCGAGAATCAAGTTTGAGGGTGATAAGACACCGCTCGACCAAAAATCAATTTTGAGGGTGATAGGGCACCACTCGACCAAAAAATCAAGTTTTAAGGGTGATAAGGCACCACTCGACTGAGAATCAAGTTTTGAGGGTGCTAAGGCACCACTCAATCGAGAATTAAGTTTTGAGGGTGATAAGGCGCTGCTCGTCCAAAAATTAAGTTTTGAGGGTGATAAGGCACCGCTCGACCGAAAATCAAGTTTTGAGGGTGATAGGGCACCACTCAACAGAGAATCAAGTTTTGAGGGTGATAAGGCACCACTCGACCGAGAATCAAGTTTTGAGGGTGATAGGGCACCACTCGACAGAAAATCAAGTTTTGAGGGTGATAAGGCACCACTCGACCGAAAATAAAGTTTGAGGGTGATAGGGCACCACTCAACCGAAAATCAAGTTTTGAGGGTGATAAGACACCACTCGACCGAAAAGCAAATTTTGAGGGTGAAAAGGCACCACTCGACCGAGAATCAAGTTTTGAGGGTGTTAAGGTACCACTCGACCGAGAATCAAGTTTTGAGGGTGATAAGGCGCCACTCGGCCAAAAATCAAGTTTTGAGGGTGATAAGGCACTGCTCGATCGAAAATCAAATTTTGAGGGTGATAGGGCACCACTCCACCGAGAATCAAGTTTTCAGGGTGATAAGGCACCTCTCGACCGAGAATCAAGTTTTGAGGGTGATAGGGCACCACTCGGCCAAAAATCAAGTTTTAAGGGGTGATAAAGCACCACTTGACCGAGAATCAAGTTTGACGGTGATAGGGCACCACTCGACCAAGAATCAAGTTTGAGGGTGATAGGGCACTACTCGACCGAAAATCAAGTTTTAAGGGTGATAAGGCACCAGTCGACCGAGAATCAAGTTTGAGGGTGATAGGGCACCACTTGACCAAAAATCAAGTTTTGAGGGTAATAAGGCACCACTCAACCGACAATCAAGTTTGAGGGTGATAAGGCACCGCTCGACCAAAAGTCAAGTTTTGAGGGTGATAGCGCACCACTCTATCGAAAATCAAGTTTTGAGGGTGATAGGGCACCACTCGATCGAAAATCAAGTTTTGAGGGTGATAAGGTACCACTCGACCGAGAATCAAGTTTGAGGGTGATAGGGCACCACTCGATCGAAAATTAAGTTTTGAGGGTGATAAGGCACCACTCGACCGAGAATCAAATTTTGAGGGTGATAATGCACCACTCGACCGAGAATCAAGTTTTGAGAGTGATAAGGCACCACTCAACCAAAAATCAAGTTTTGAGAGTGATATGGCACCACTCGACCGAAAATCAAGTTTGAGGATGACATGGCACCAGTAAACCGAAAATCAAGTTTTAAGGGTGATATGGCACCACTCGATCGAGAATCAAGTTTTGAGGGTGATAAGGCGCCGCTCGACTGAAAATCAAGTTTTGAGGGTGATAAGGCACCGCTCGACCGAAAATCAAGTTTTGAGGGTGATAGCGCACCACTCGACCGAGAATCAAGTTTGAGGGTGATAAGGCACCACTCGACCGAGAATCAAGTTTGAGGGTGATAGGGCACCACTCAACCAAAAATCAAGTTTTGAGGGTAATAAGGCACCACTCAACCGACAATCAAGTTTGAGGGTGATAAGGCACCGCTCGACCAAAAATCAAGTTTTGAGGGTGATAGCGCACCACTCTATCGAAAATCAAGTTTTGAGGGTGATAGGGCACCACTCGATAGAAAATCAAGTTTTGAGGGTGATAAGGTACCACTCGACCGAGAATCAAGTTTGAGGGTGATAGGGCACCACTCAACCGAAAATCAAGTTTTGAGGGTGATAAGGCACCACTCGACCGAGAATCAAGTTTTGAGGGTGATAGGGCACCACTCGACCGAGAATCAAGTTTTGAAGGTGATAAGGCACCACTTGATCGAAAATCAAGTTTTGAGGGTGATAGGGCACCACTCGACCGAAAATCAAGTATTAAGGGTGATAGGACACCACAAGTTTGAGGTGATAAGGCCACCGAAAATCAAGTTTTGAGGGTGATAGGGCACCACTCGACCAAAAATCAAGTTTGAGGATGATAGGGCACCACTTGACCGAAAATCAAGTTTTAAGGGTGATATGGAACCACCCGATCGAGAATCAAGTTTTGAGGGTGATAAGGCACTGCTCGACCAAAAATCAAGTTTTGAGGGTGATAAGGCACCACTCAACCGAGAATCAAGTTTGAGGATGATAGGGCACCACTCAACCTAGAATCAACTTTGAAGGTGATAGGGCACCACTCGATTGAAAATCAAGTTTTGGGGGTGATGAGGCACCACTTGATCGAGAATCAAGTTTGAGGGTGATAGGGCACCACTCGACCGAAAATCAAGTTTTGAGGGTGATAAGGCACCACTCAACTGAAAATCAAGTTTGAGGGTGATAAGGTACCGCTCGACCGAAAATCAAGTTTTGAGGGTGATAGCGCACCACTCGACCGAAAATCAAGTTTTGAGGGTGATAGGGCATGACTCGACTGAAAATCAAGTTTTGAGTGTTATAAGGCACCACTCGACCGAGAATCGAGTTTGAGGGTGATAGGGCACCACTGGACCAAAAATAAAGTTTTGAGGGTGATAAGGCACCACTCGACCGAGAATCAAGTTTGAGGGTGATAAGGCACCACTCAATGGAAAATCAAGTTTTAAGGGTGATAGGGCACCACTCGACCAAAAAGCAAGTTTTGAGGGTGATAAGGCACCACTCGACCGAAAATAAAGTTTGAGGGTGATAGGGCACCACTTGACTGAAAATCAAGTTTTGTGGGTGATAAGGCACCACTCAACCGAAAATTAAGTTTTGAGGGTGATAAGGCAGCACTCGACCGAGAATCAAGTTTGAGGGTGATAAGGCACCACTCGACCGAGAATTAAGTTTGGGGGTTCCATTTGATTTGGACAACTATTGAGATGCCACTCTTTGGTGATGCGGCGCGGAAGGTTACTCCTTAGTTAATAATGGTACATGGGAAGATACCCTAAGACTGGGACCTGGGGTACCTAGGGTTGACACATTCTCGTCATTTCAAGGGCAATGGTTTGGCAAGGCATTCCTATGCTTGTGCAGTCGTGATAGAAAAACAATCGAACATGTATTAGTATTGGAGTGCTTGGCATTCTTATGTAAAAAATCCCTTTTTTTTTTTTTTATACATTCATCCTCTCACTTTTTTTTTCTTTGTTTATATATTTTATTATTATTTTTTGTTTATATATTTATTTATTTTTTTTATGTTTTATGTTTTATATTTTTTTTATCTCATTATTATCCTCCTTTTTTCTTTTCTTTTTATATATTATTTATTATTATTATTATTTTTTTTTTGGGGTCCACGGCGCCGTGTGGAAGTCCGGATGGCACCGTGTGTGGCAGCACTGCTCTGGCACGGCTCGGTGTTCATGGCATCGTGCCAGATTCCACAGCTCCGTGGGGAGTCTCACATAGCATCGTGGACCGCTGGCCCACGGGGTCGTGGGGATGTCCACGGCGCCGTGGATGCGGGAGTTTCTTTATAAATAGAGGGTTCCCTCCTCATTTCTTCACTCTTGTTTTTGTTGCCAGGCTCTGCCATTTTTGCTTTTGATTCCCTTTTTTGATTTTCTTCACATCATGGCCTTCCACAGACGTGCTTGCCAATGCTCGTATGGTCCGCTACTCGGCACAGACACCAGGGACTCCCACGCTGCCTAGTACCCTACAGGAGTCACTCTTGCCGACACAGCTCGCCACGACTATTGTGCCATCTGGGGCCAGGTTAGTCTCCTTATCCTTATTTATTCCATTTTTTGCATTTAGATGTCCTCGCATGCAAATTTATTATTTCACATAAATTGAGACAAAAATCCTCTAGACACTAACTTAGGGCCTGTTGATACGTAAACCGAGGCGAGTCCATTAGACACTACTGTAAGTCTTTTGGCATGTAAATCGAGGTAATGCCACTAGATACCATCCTAGGCATCTTTTGTCATGTAAATCGAGGTGAAGTCATTAGATACCATCATAGGCACCATTTGGCACACAAATCGAGGCAAAGCCATCAGATACCATCATAGGCACCCTTTGGCATGCAAATCGAGGCAAAGCCATTAGATACCACCTTAGGCACTTATTGGCACGCAAAATGAGGTAAGGCCATTAGACACTATCCTACGCAAACCGAGGCAAAACCATTAGACACTATCCTAAGTACCTTTTGGCATGCAAATCAATGCGATGCCCCTATATACCACCCTAGGCACCTATTGACACACAAATCAAGGCAAGGCCATTAGACACTACCCTAAGTGTCTTTTGGCATGCAAATTGAGGTGAAACCATTAGACACTATCCTAAGTGCCTTTTGATGCATAAATCGAGGTAATGCCCTTAGATACCACCCTAGGCACCTATTGATACGTAAATCAAGGCGAGGCCATTAGATACTACCCTAAGTGTCTTTTGGTGCATAAATCAAGGCGATGTCCCTAGATACCACCTTATTTCATTATTATTTTCATTCTTGCATTGTGTAATTTTATTGCTTGTTGGTTAATGCTTATCCTAACCATCTCTTCTTCTTTTGTTGATTTTTTTTTGCAAGGTAAGGCCCTTCCCTCGCCCAAGAAGTATTGTGGGCTGGAGAAGGTTTCTAAGTGGTACAGAGCACTCTGCCTAGAGGTGCGGGCTAGGGTGAGTTGGGCTGGGCTAGGGCACATTGCCGCATGCTCCGCCCGAGAGTTGAATAGCCCGACAGCGAGGGCTTTGATAGAGAGGTAGTGGCCGAGCACCCACACATTTCATCTTCCTTTGGGTGAGGTGACGGTCACCCCTCTGGACTTCTATATGATCACTGGGCTTCCCTTTGGAGGGGTGCTCGTGACTCTGACCCCGGAGGAGAGGGTCGTGGCTTCAATAGAGCCTTCAGAGTGGCTGGACTTCTATAGGCGATACTTGGGGATCGAGGTCACCGAGAGGGAGATCCCATACAGCGGTCCTGAGGAGCTCTTGGGACGATAGAGTCGTGACGGACCAGTCACCTCCCGAGTTGCTCGACCAGCTCGCTAGATGCTTCCTCCTCTTCCTACTGGCGGAGGTCGTGTTTAGCGACATGATGGGGACGGTGACAACCGACGCCGCCTACGTCCGCTTCTTCAAGGACTTCAATCTAGCCGCGAGCTACGATTGGGTGGTTCGACGTACGCCAACTTCCTTTATATGATGGACTTTCTGGTTGTGGGATCGCCGAACCTGAACGGCTGCTGCTATGTCCTTTAGGTAAGTCTTTTTACTTTTGTTGTTGTTTTGTTTTGTTTTGTTTTGTTTTATTTTGTTTTTTTTTTGTTTTTTGCTTTCATCTAATCTCTCTCTTTTTTCTTTATTGACTTACTTCTATTTTTTGCAGACATGGAGCTATGAGATTCTCCGGTTCCAGGTCCCGACTGTCAAAGTCGGGGATGACCCCGGGACCACTTTTCCTAGGTCTACGCGATGGCGTAAGACCCATTTGCTCAGAAGTGGCCACCATAAGGACCTTGAGTCCATACGCGGCCTCCTGAATGAGCTGCGGCTCGAGGAGGTACATCTAAACTCATCTTTGTCCTCGTTTGTTTATATTTTTTGCCTACTTTTTCTTTTTCAAATGTGCTAACTTGCCTTTTATTTGACAGACTTCTCTCCATCAGTATTTGGCGGAGTTTATCTTGGAGCCGGACCTAATTGCCAGGGCCTCGGCTCTCTCCTCCTACCGGATCCTCTTCGAGGGTCCATGGGGGTTCTTCTTTTACATGGGAGAGTGAGTGTCCCTACAGTGGTCTGACGCTCGACTGGTTCCTTGCCCGCCTCCGGCTCGGGTCCATGATCCATCCTTGATGGATAGAGAGGAGATTGACCACTGGAGGGTTGACGAGCCCGGGACTGGTCTAGTGTTAGTCGATACAGACTACACCACCTTCCTCTACTGGGAGACGGTCTGCGTCCCCCTTACTCCGAAGGGGACTCGGGTACGATTCCTTACTCCTTTCTCTTTTTTTTTTTTCTTTTGGGATTGTTGCACCAACCCTTGTTCTTCTCTTTTTTTTTTTGCAGTATCCTGACTGCCCACCCCTTGGTGGGAGCTCATCCCGCACTTCTAGAGCAATGGAGGCCGAGTCGGTGGCTGGGACTTTCGGTGGGATCTCGGCTTTATGGGTCGCGGGTCTCGATGATCACATCCCGGGATACCGCCCATGGTTCGTCCGCCATCCCGAGCCTAGGAGGGTCGAGGTCATTCTAGAGCCTCCTCGTTCTGAGGATAGGGACCTAGGTCTTCCCTTGCCTTATGATGGGGTGAGTGAATTTACCATTTTTTGTATTTTATTTACTATTTATTCCAATATTTTGCTAACCTTATTGATGTGTTCCTTACTTAGGTGGATGTGGGTCGATACGCCGACATGAGGCGTATGTTGACGAGCCTGGATGGGGTCATCATGACTCGCGTAGAGGCGACACATCAGCTGGTAAACCCTTCTTCTTCTTCTCTCTTTTTTTTTTGCATCTATCACTCGATGTTTAACTCCTCAGTTTCTTTTGCAGAGGACCAAGCGTGATTATTATCGGGGAGAGAGTGAGAGGCAGAGGCTCATGATTGAGGGACTGCAGGCTGATCTTGCCCGAGCTTGAGTCGAGGCAGAGGCTCTGAGAGCATCTCAGAGTGGGGATGACATGGGTTTAGACGTCTCTATAGAAGACTATCGTGAGGAGTGATTTTTTTTCTTTTTTTTGTTTTTGTACAAGCCACATTGACATTATTGTTATGTACTCTCTCTGCTTTTTTTTTTTTTGAAAATGAATTTTTGTACACATATTTTGTATATATTTATTGCATGTTTATTCCCTTCTTTGTGTATGCACACCTGTACTAACTCAATCCCTCTTCTTAGAAGCACAAGTTCTATTGATAGGAGGTTTAATTACATGAGAAAGGACAAAAGAAAGGTAACATTGGTCTGATATCACTTATTTACAACATTTTTCCCACGCTTGGGATAACAGAATCACCACTTCTTGAGTCAACATCTCTGGGGCTTTAAAATTCTTCGACTTAGGCTGTTCCTGCTTTGGAGACACCAAGGAGGGAATATAAAAACTAGTGTGAGTCAAACCTATGAATCTCACATGATTGCTCCTAGGTGTTTCTGGCTATTTCATCTTGGCTTTCATCCAAGGGTTGTTCCATTGGATTTCTTGAACACCTCTTCCATCCAAAAACTTCTTCCAATCTTGGATCTTGTGAAATTTTGACTTTTCCCTTTTCGTTTGATAGTGTATGGGTCAAAGGTGAGGGCATGGAATTGGTTCTACTAACTTCAGTTTTTCCATCAACCACATTTGGAACACTGTCGGAGATCCATGAAAGAAATTTTTTCCATATTTCTGAGACTGACTCATGATATTAAACCCTTTGAAAGTCTCTGCTAAAATGGTGAAGACAATGTCACATCCTTCTTCAATTTGTTTAACAACTTCCCCGATCATTGGAGACATGCCTTTTCCTGGAGATGTTAGTAGGTACTTCCCAATCATACAGAATAGGTATGCCCACTTTCTGCATCGGATCTGATCTTCTTCTTCAAACCTGTTGTTGTTGAAGATTTTCACAACCTTTAACGCATCCACCTTGTCATAATTAAGAACCTGCTTTATCTCTTTCTTATTCATGACAAAGAAATCTTCCAGATTTTTGAAGAGTTGCTCTTTCTGCATGGTTGGGAGGAACAATTTTCCTCGAGGGGATGCTACCATACAAGCCCAGAATTCTTCAATGGTTGCAGTCAGCCAGACTTTTCCAAAATGAAATGCGTGCAACTGAGGATTCCAACATTTTGATGCTTCTCTAAGTAAATCATGATGGAGCTTGAAGCATTTGATCCTACCCAGTATCGCCAGATGGAGATCATCTAGAAGTGTAGGAGCATCCATGTGCATCCAGAGAGTCCATTGTCGTAGCTACTCGTCTAGCCCTTCTTTCTTTGGCCCCTGCATGCTACCTGTATCAAGGATCATATTAGCACTTTGCGACATAGAATGAATAAGTCCTTTGTTAATAACTAGCTCTAAATGACCCTATACCTAAACTATGTCCAGAATAATGGATTGAAGGCCAAATGATGAGATTACCCATATTTGTGGGGGACGCCGGGTGGCAGAATTACAGGGGGAAATCAACACAATGCCCTCTCCCCCTTTTTTTTATTTTATTTTGTTTGAGACCGTCCCCGATATATCGAGTTGCCTATGTATCCTTTGGGAGGAATCAGGTTGAATGTAGTTCAAGTTACTCCAAACAACTTAAACAAAATACTTCTTTAACTGGTCCATGTTGACTAATCCCCGAAGATCTTCTCGATCAAGGTCAGAGAGTTGAACTGCCTGGCCTGGCAATATGGTCTTGACTTTATAAGGTTCGCTCCAATTGGGCCAGAACTTTCCTCTTGGATCATGAATTGGAGCCCGCTGCTCTCTGAGGACCAAATCTCCTTCTTCAATGCTTCGAGTACGTACACCCTTATTGAATGCCCTAGCCATTCTTTGTTGGTACTTCTTGAGATTGTCCATGGCTCTCATCCTTTTCTCATCCAAGAGATTGAGCTCTTCATATCTAGCTATTACCCATTCTCCTTCTGGAAATTGGCTATCGAGTAAAACTTGGAGAGAGGAGACTTGAATTTCTCTGGGCAATACGGCTTCCATTCCGTAAACAAGGGAGTATAGGGTAGCTCCAGTGGAGGTTCGGATGGATGTCTGGTATGCCCATAAGGCCAGCGGGAGTTTCTCTGCCTAGTCGTTATGTGTATCTGCCATCTTCTACAATATGACCTTCATATTTTTGTTGGCTACTTCCACTATTCCATTAGTTTGTGGACGGTAAGTAGTAGACTTATGCCTCTTAATGCTGAACCTGTCATAGAGCTCCTCCACTTTTCCTCGAAAATGCAGGCCTTGATCCAAAATCACTTGCTGAGGCACACCGTATCTGCAAATGATGTTTTCTATTATAAATTTGGCCACCTTAGCGGAAGTCAAGACTGTATAGGACTGAGCTTCTACCCATTTTGTGAAATAGTCGATAGCGACTAACACGAATTGATGACCATTAGAAGCTTTTGGAGTTATGTTGCCAACTACATCAATTCCCCAAGTAGAAAACTGCCAAGGGGCATTCAACGAGTGTAACTCTGTTGGAGGAATGTGAATAATATTGGTAAATATCTGGCATTTGTGGCATTTTTTCACAAAGGCAGCACACTCAGCTTCCATTGTTGCCCAATAAGATCCCATCCTGAGGATCTTCTTGGCAAGCATCTTTGCATTCATGTGTGGTCCACATATTCCTTGGCGAATTTCTTTCATAATGGTTTGGACTTGATCCTCATCCAAGCATAATAATTGGATGCCATCATACGACCTCTTGTATAGCAAGTTTCCTTGAAGGATGAATTGAGTAGCATATTTTCGCAAGTGCCTCTTTCTCTTTCTGAAAAATGTTTAGGGTACTTCCTTTCCCTGATGTAATCAATCACCGGGGCGTACCAAGGCCTTCCATCCTCGGTGAGCGCATTAACAGGCTCCCCATAATCCGGGCTGATCCTTCTTTCTATCAGAAAAGGCCGGATCCGGTCTCGGGCATCACATTCCACCATAGATGCCAGAGTGGCCAAGGCATCGACAAACCAATTGCTATCCCTGGGCAGATATTCAAATGATATTTCTTTGAAGCATCGAGTCAACTGTTCCAAATAAACTTGGTAGGGCTTTAACTTTTCGCCCTTAGTCTTCCACTTTCCTTGAGTCTGACAGATCACAACGGAGGAGTCTCCATAAACCTTAATCTTGTCCACTCCTACAGACAAAGCCATTTCCAACCTAATGACACAGGCTTCATACTCTGCTATGTTATTGGTGCAACTGAATTCCAACCGGAATACCATTAGTAAGTAAAAATCCTCTGGGGTTATCAGTAATACCCTAGCCCCAAATCCCTTTTGATTTGCTGCTCCATCAAAATACAACTGCCATCCTTCATTTGGTTATGCTATTATAGAGTGTAAATCTTCTTTACCAAAAAAAAAAATAGAGTGTAAATCTTCATCTGGGAAGGAGTCCTCTACTGGTTGGGAATCAACTTATATAGGGAATGCTGCCAAATGGTCTAAGATTGCTCACCCTTTTATAGATTTTTGATTGACATAAGTTATGTCAAATTCTGATAATAATAACAACCACTTGGCCATCTTTTCGGTCAATGCCGGTTTCTCGAAAAGGTACTTGATTGGATCCATTCGCGAGATCAATTTGACTGGATGTGATACCATTACTGCCTCAGACGTTTAGTTACCCAAACCAGGGACATGCATGTCTTCTCCATAGGAGTGTAGCGAGTTTCATACTCTAGCAATTTCCTGCTCAAGTAGTAAACCGCGTGCTCTTCTCCACCTCTTTTGTCAATTTGTGCCATCATTGATCTGATTGACGTCTCTCCTATCGATAAGTATAGGAGCAAAGGCTCGCCCAACACGGGAGGGATTAGTATAGGAGGAGAGAGCAGATACCCTTTGATTTTCACGAAGGCGTCCTAGCATTCTTCATTCCACTCTTTTGATTCCTTCTTCCTTATAAGTTTGAAGATGGATTCACATGTTGATGTCAATCGAGATATGAACCTACTGATGTATTGGATGCGGCCTAAGAATCCTCGCACTTCCTTCTCCATCCTTGGTGGCTGCATTTCGATAATGGCTTTTATCTTGTCCGGATCCACCTCTATCCCTCTTTCACTAACAAGAAACCCTAGCAGTTGATGAGCACATTTATGTGTGAAATTATTCCATTTAATTATGCATTTTATCTACTTATAATGGAACTACCTTGGGTATTTTCTATCTTTTTCAGGGTACATGGGATATTTTATGCGATTTTGAACTATCAGGCATCATATCTTCTAATTTACACGTAAAGTGGACCGGTTTCTTTTCATGGTTACGAAGAGGGCTGAATTCTGAGCAAGATGGACGTGTTGCATTAAAAGTACGCATTGGTTTTGGAGTCCATTCATGCGATGAAGTTTCACTGAAGATCCAAGGGCATAATCATATTTTCATAAAATTGGGAGATTTTCAGAAGCTATCTGATATTGGGCTCATACCATCTAAAATATTAATTGGAGCAACTTTAATTCTCGGGTTGAGGCCACCCGGGGACAGGAATGAGAGATATTCTCAAAAAGAGAATTTTGATCAAAATTGATAATTTAGATTAAATTTTCTCTCCTCCCTAATATCTATCTCTCTCTCATCTACTACGGTTGTATCTTTCTCTCCAACTTCAATTCTCTCTCTCCCTCTCCCTCTCAAATCCCTCACGGGTCCCACTCTCTTATATCTCTTCTACTCAAAATCACCAACGGACTCTACTCCTACTTCTTTCCTATCTTACCTTTTTTTTTTATTATTAAATTCTTTTTTTTAAAGCTAACAATATAAAAACCCACGGACAGATTTGAATTCGGATTCCATTCTCATAGCAGCAGCCGTGCCTCTTCTCTTCTCCTTCTCTCGAGTTTTCCACTTTCTTCTTTTGTTATTTTTTTGTTTTGGATTTTGGTTCGGCAAGGGGAGGAGGATCACCATTCCAGCAACTTCATCATGGATCATCGCCACCATTGCTGCCCTTTGTCTTCTTCCACCATGATTGGCTAAGTTCCCTCTATCTTTAGGTGTAGATGAACTAATGGTGTTTGCTATTTAAAATTCTGGTTTGTATGCTTGATTGCTTGATGTTGAGACCCCATCCCTGGTTGGATGATTTTAATTGATGTATTTAGTTGAAAATTTCTGTTTCTGTGATTCATTATTTTTCATTCAAGCAATGGTATTTTGTTCTTATGTGGTTGTACCAATGATGGAATATAGCTAAACGAACTAAGCGTGCCAAGCCCTATAAGCGAAGGACGATAGTACTCGTCAAGATAGTCCATACCTAGGAGAAACCTTACATTCTGTGGTATTATTAAGCCTGTGGTTATAATAAACCGAAGCATGCAACCAAATTGAATAGCAATCCATTGGGGATTCGAACCCTAAAGATAGTCTTCTCCCATATTTGCACATCGTTGTTAGCTTAGATTCATTTATTTTGTTCGTAGTTTTAAAAATCAGATTTATTGTAATTTAATTTTCATCACTTTCATCTTATAATCCTAGTAATTTAGCCTTCCAGTTCCCCGTAGATCGACCCCTTACTTGCTACTTGCTAGATTAATTTAGGGTTTTATTTTTAACCGGTTAACGACACGATCAGCAGTTTTTCGACCCTTGCCCCGAACACACACTTCTGAGGGTTTAGCCTTAGCTTGTAATCTTTTATTCTTTCAAAGAATTTTTTAAGAGCTGCAAATTGGCCTTGTTGGTCAACGGACTTGACTATCATATCATTCTTTGTGTATCATGTCGTGTAGTATATAGCCATAGCCGCCCTTTGATATGTTGCCCCAGCATTCTTCAACCCAAAAGGCATCACCTTGTAACAAAATGTTCCCCATGGTGTGGTGAAAGCAGTCTTCTCCTTGTCCTTCGGGCACATGCTGATTTGGTTATACCCTGAGAAACCATCCATGAAAGATAATAGAGCATGGCCTGCAGTATTATCCACCAAAATGTCGATGTGGGGTAGTGGGAAATCGTCCTTAGGGCTAACCCTGTTTAGGTCATGAAAATCCACACACATTCTAACTTTCCCATCTTTCTTAGGAACTGAGACAATATTGGATAACCATTGGGGATATTGAGTTACTTGGAGGAATTCTGCATTCCACTGCTTGATGACCTCTTCCCTGATCTTCTCACTCCATTCCGGTCGCATCCTCCTCAACCTGCTTGACTGGGCCAGCATCCGGGTATGTCGGTAATGTATGTTGCACAATCTTTGGATCAATGCTAGGCATATCCTTATAAGACCAGGCGAAGACTTCCTCAAACTCCTTGAGAAGAGGAATCATTTGAGATATTTCATCTTGGTTGAGAGAAGAACCAATCTTAATCATTCGAGGGCATTGGTCAGTCCCTATATTTATGAGATTGGTGTCCTCTCGGACGGATTGAGCTCTTCTTTGCTCCAACTGTTCTAACATGTTACGATGTTCGAGGATATTTTCATCATCATCATCAGAAGAAGAAGAAGAAGAAGAAGAAGAAGCATACTCAGAATCAGCAATTTCATTCATGATAAGGGGAAGAGTACAAATAGAACCAATAGACTGGACATTTCCACTTTCTTTAAGGGACTCAGATACAGACTCAGAGACAGACTCAGACAGGACTAAGCTAGAGCTGGCTATAACTTTGGACTCATTAACATGGAAATTTTCCATCATTCTTGCCCAATTCGCTGTGGATCCTTAAAGAGTTTGTATGAGGAGGTGTGGTGCGGGTCCTTCTCCTTCTTCCTCGATGATCACTGCTACTTCGAACAGCTCGTCGATCCCCTGATCTCCTGTAACTTCCTTCTTGCTTGCCAGATCCAGTTCCATGGCCACCCAATCTACTTCATTTCTGAAGAATATTTCAAGCCCTGGCAGACGTTTGCCCTGCTCTTGATTGAACCATGGTTCTTGATTTCCACAGTAGGAAAAGTTTTCTCCTTCCTTCATGAAGTACCCGTTCAGATTCTTGAAGTATAGAGTACCATTTGCTGCCCTGTTTCTCCATCCTGAGGCTTTCTTCTTCAGGTCCTTTGGATTGAATCCTAAACCCTGACGGTCGGTATTGGATTGTATTTCCAGGAATGCTGGTATTCCTTGTTGATTCATTCCTAACCCCAGTCTTGGAAAGTATTTCATCTTCCTCATGATCTTAACAGAGCCCTTGCTCCATATCATCGGGAATTTCCCTGGAATCAAATCTTCTTCATTTGCAGAGGTAGTATGAATGTGGCCAATTTCAAATCCTCCCAGCTGTATCTCCTGTAAGGGTGAACAACCCACCTCTATGTTAGCTAGAGTATGCACCATTTCTGGATCTCTGAAGATGGTAATCACTTTCTGGTCATGTATGAACTTTAGCTTCTGATGGAGACTTGATGCTAGGACTCCTGTCGAGTGTAACCATGGTCGCCCAAGCAACATATTGAAAGATGCTTGAATGTCGATGACTTGGAAATCTATGGTGAAGCAGGCCAGTCCAATCTTGACATCAGTGGTGAGAATCCCGATTACTTCTCTCCTGGAATTATCGTATGCCCTGATGGTTTGACTGGATGACCTCATTTTGTTAAGAGGTAAACCCATGCATCTTGCAGCTTTGAGAGGCATTACATTGAGAGCGGACCCATTGTCTATCAGAACTTGGGGAACCTGATTCTTGTTACATTCCATAGTAATGTAGAGTGCCCTGTTGTGATTCTTCCTTCCTGGGGGTAAGTCTTCTTCTGAGAAAAAGAGTGACTGGATGGCATAAGTGGCCCCCACTATGTGAGATAGTTCCTCAGGTCCCATCTCTATGGGCACTCGTACCTTGGTAAGGGGTTTCAAAACAGCTTCTCAGTGGGTTGGTGATGCCATTAACAATCCCTAGATTGAGATATTGGCTTGGGCCTTCTTCAGTTGGTCCAACACTCGATTTTGGCTCGACAATCATCCTTGACTGACTAGACTGATACTTTTCCACTGTCAGATCCTTATTCTTGAAGTTTCTGCCACTTTTGATTTCCGTGACTTCTGACTCCCTTCCCTTGATGATCAACTTGATCGGACAAAGGTTTTCATCCTCCTCATCACTATCGGTGATGACAATGGGGCCCTTAAGACGATCTCGGATTTCTGCACCTTTGTCTGACAAGGCTACAATAGATTTCTGGGCCTGGCCTAGGATTTCAGACAGAGTTTCTTGCTTTTTAGCAACTTGCTGGACCAAATGAGAATCCTTTGGTATCAATTGGCTAATGGTCTGAAAAGCTTCCAGGGCGGTTTGGTACATCTTCTTTGCTTCTGCCAAGGACTTGTAAAAGTTACGGTCCTTCTCTTCCTCTTGAGAATCCGAACTTTTGGAGTTTTCTTCAGAGTTTGAAATGACTGGGTGGATGTTCCCTATTGGGTCGCTAATTGCTCCGTCTTCGTTGATATGACATATATGGAACTCACCATGCGCTCTTGCCCACGCACGGTATCCTTTGTTTCCCTGATCTCGGGACGGAGGAGTCGTCCCACACAGGTCTTATGCCAAGGCCAGAGTCAATTTCACGAAATTCTCCAAGTGATGGACTGCTTGAGTGATTGACCACTGTTCTTTGACAAGTTCCAGCTATTGGAGTTCCTCTTGGTACATATCATCTAAAACCACCGTTCTCATAAGCATTTCCTGAATTTTGTCCACATTCAGATGGATCTTGTTTACCTGAAATGACAAGGCCCATGGTGCTGGCCCGCAGATGTTCTCGTACTTCTTCAGACGTGTTCTTGGTTGCCAAGGTTCTTCGTCCTCTATTTCTTCCTCCTGTTCAGATTCTTCATCATCTGATCCTTCTGATACAAATTCTTGTTCACTCTCATCTTCTTCGAATGACTGTTCTCCTTCTGAATCTTCCTCACCTTGATCATCGATTTCCATAAGAAAGATACCTTTAGTCGGGTTGTTCTAAAATTCTCCGAGACTGATGTCATTAATCCATGCATCCCACGTTTCACTTCTTCAGGGCGGATCAGGATAGGAGAATGAATCCGAATATAGGGCAAGATCTTCAGGAGGGGTTCTGAATAGATCTTGAGCCAAGGCATTGGTTAACCAAGTCATGTTTTGTAACTCATGGAGGGTCCAAGCGAGTACGTCATTCTCATTTGGCATTTCCAACTTCTCACAACGTGCTGCAAAATTGTTGCACACTAGATTTGGAAACAAAGAAGTGGCCTTGTAGAGGATCTAATGTAGTCCTAGATAGGAGAAATCCCACTAAGAACCAGGGGAATAGGGTTATGTAATAGGGTTGGCCGAATGGGCAGATTTAGTTAATTAGGGTAAAAAATAGGGTTAGGGTTTCGAACTAGGATTTATTTGGTAAAGATGTGCAGGTTTTTAGGAGTCTAACGGTGTAGGTTTGGATGGATTTGGATGAAATTGGAAATCTAGGGTTTCAGGTAGGAGGCCTTATGAAAATGGACTGTTTGTAAAATCTAAGGTTTAGGGGCAGATTTTAGGAAAGGGGCTTATAGGGTTTTAATATGTAGGTTTAGGGGATCCTAATAATGTAAAGAGATTAGGGTTTGAAGGGGTTGTAAAATTCTGCTGTTGGGGGCAGAATCGGTTGCAGGTTTTAGGGTTTAATGGAGTGAGGGAATGGAGGGGTTAGAAGAAGAAATTGGGTGTCAAACTTACTAGAGATTCCACTGGCAGCAGCTTGAACAGGTGTGAAGGATAGAGCCACCTTCGAATTGAAGAAGATCCTCCCAGCCATCACGGCATAAGGAGTCAACCGGATTCCACCGGTCCCTTTCCACCTTGATAGAACCACAAGGATGCACACTCACAAGGAGCAACACTCAACAGAGCAGGGCAGCAACAATGGCAGCAAACAAAAGCTTTTCATTAATCAAATTCGTGTACAATGCTGGCTTCCCTTACAAACTTATATATAAGACTCAAAAATAGACTTAGACATTAAAAAAGAATGGCCTAATCCTATCCCTAACCTATTAGGTAATTTAAATTGACTAGGAAACTAAAATACTAAAGAAAATAGACTCAAAACATGGCTGGACTTTTAGAGTCCTAATCCAGCCCAACTTACATCACATGACCACTTAACCAAGTCACATGATCACTTAAATTGAACCAATTGGATGCAACCAATTTGAACCGGCTCAATTAGAAAATATAAAAATAAACTAAGTATTGGGCTAATCCCGTATGCAACCTATGTACCCTAGTTTAGGCTCATTAAAGTGGTCTAATATATAAAAAACCCTTGGGAACCAAGGCCTAACATGTATATAACCCAACCCTAGGCCTATTTCTACAGAAATAAGCCAATATCTATGATGAACCTGCATCAGGATCTCTTGAGTATTGGTGGAGATATCCAGTATGTCTGCTGCTTGGTAGAACACACTCATACTCCATCGCTCAAAATCTTCCCTGGACACAGTCCAATCACCTCTTGGGACTTCTAGTGAGGATATCTCCTCATCATCTCTGCTTTCGTCATCATCTGACGATATGGGTTGGATAAGGTTGGTTGGATCGCTATTATCATTGCTCTCAATGTTGTTCACCCAATCCATTGCACCAAATCCTTCATCATCTATTGCTGAATTTTGTTCTTTTTCGGCATACTCCATCCATTCTTCGTGGACTTCGCGATCGTCCGCCTCATCTGAACTGTCATCAGCATCTCCCCCTATATGGATAAGAGAGACTTCTTCTGATAGAACTCGACCAATGGCCAGTGCTGATACTGCTTTGAGAAGCTGGGGCGTGACTCTGGTGATTTCCTTCCCCTCTACTTCTTCAGGGACTAATTGACATACTTTAGATAGTGAGAAGCCGTACATGCGCAACGGCGCCCTTGTATCGAGACCTTCTAACCCAAACTCCAAGAAGTCCAACTTTTGGAGCCGATTGTTGGATTCTATACCCCTACTGTGATCGCACGGTTGTCCACCTGATCGGGCATTCCCATTATAGTTTATTCTGGCGCAATAGAAACAGACTTGCATCTTCTCTGCCCGCACTTGACGTGACTGCTCATCTTTCCCTAAATACCATGGGATGGGCTGGATCAGTGTAGTAGGGTCCTGGACTGGTGCTTCTTCTTACAATATGTTGACCGACCCTGTAGATGACTCCGGAGAATAAGTCCCTTTCAAAAGTGGTTGTGAGACTTTCTATGCGGGTATCGAGTATTCCACCCACATGGCACCTTCTGACCTTGGATGATAGAAAGGGGAATTGGGTCGATCCACTTCCTGAGAAATTTCCTCTTGAATCAGACGTTTCTTTCCTTCTTTGAGTCTTTTGGTCAAAGTTGCTATATAGACATGCGCCTTCATCAATTTCCTCTTCTTTTTGACCGGATGAATCACGGTGGTAGGATCTGCATGCTTAACATCTTCTTGGAGCATGTTTACTCCATGAGCGGGCAAAGGATTTGTGGTAACGTTCGGCTGCTGCTTCTTCTGAAGTTCTATCTTGCCTTCGTCGATCAAATCCTGGATCGCGTGCTTGAGGAATATGCATCTGTCAGTGTGATGGCCTTGCTGGTCATGGCAATGGCAATAAAGATTGGACTTGTACCACGCAGGTGGATTATTTAAATCCACAGGCCGAGGGAGAACTGAATTGATTACTCCTTCCTTCTTGAGCTTGGTGAATAGCAACGAGGGCGTCATCCCTCTGAAGTCAAAAGTCCTTCTAGGCAGTTCAGGCTCAATTTGGATCACGAGAGGGATGGTTCCTGTGGTCACTACCTGGACTTCTGCTGCTTGGTTACTCATCCCTGCCTCATTTCCTCCCTTCGCTCTTGGACTTTTCCTTGCCGAGTAGCTTCCTGTGGTGTCACGGGTCACACCCTGGTTTTGCCTTTCTTTGAAGATCTTGTCTTCAATCGTCTTTCCAATTGTCATGAGGGCATCAAACGTCTTGATATGCTAGTAATATATCTTCTCACGGTACTCCCTATACAGGTTTTCTAGCAGTATCTCGACTTGTTCTTCTTCAGTAGGGCGGTTCCACATTTTCGCAGCCTTTTCTCTGAACCTCATGATGCAATTTGAAAACTCTTCGCTCGGCTCTTGCCTCAGAGTTTCCAACTCTCTCTGAGTAATATCCATCTCAGTATTGTATGAATACTGCTTTGTGAATGCTTTAACCACGGAGGCCCATGATTGGGTTTGAGTGTGATTGAGCTGTGTTAACCACCTTAAAGCCAATCCGGCCAAGGAATAAAAGAATGCCTATCCCATTTGGTTCTCAGAGAGTCCCCATGACCTAGCAATGGTGGCAAAAATCTTGAGGTGAGCTCTAGGATCTCCTAACCCATCAAACTTGTCCAGTTTCCACTTGAAATCTTCTGGAATTTTTCCTTCGGGAAAGAACACCAAATCCTCTTCATCTTTCTCCTTAACCTTGCCTTTGACAGCCACTTCTAATTCGGCTACCTTTTCTCTCATCTTCTTCTCCCTTTCAGTTTTAGGGGGTCCGTAGGGCAACTATCATCCCCTTCTTCTACGAGTATGGTGATTGGAGTCTTAGGGGTTACAGAATTGGTTCTCCAAACCTCTTGCTCCATTGGCCTGGATATGGATCCACCCTTAGAGAGTTCATTGACTGACTGCACCAGTTGTGCCATGAGTTGTGGCATTTTGGCCATGTCTGCCTGCAACCTATCCACTCAGTGTTCGATGTGACTTTCAGACAAGTGGTCCTCCGTAGGATCCATGTTTCTCACAAGTGATATCTCAATCAATGAACTAGAGGAATGAGAAGAGGACGGAGAGCTTGGGAAGAATGATGGATTGGCTCGAGTCAGCCTTCCATCGAGTTGGATCCAGATGGGCAAGAACGGAATTGTGCTTCCACGAAAAAGAGAAGAAGATCTAGTTCAGGCCCTAAGAAGGAAGAAAGCTTATTCAAAATTTTTTTTTATGTATTTTACTGTTTTATTTATCACTTTTATCTATTTTTTTTTATCATCATTTTTTTTGTATTTTATCATGTTTTTTTTTTTTTTTTTTTGTTTTTTGTCATTTTTTTTGTATTTTATTTTTATTTATGTCATCACACTTCTTTTTTTTTTTGTTATTCTGTCTGGCTCAAGTAATCGAAGGTGTCATCAGAGTTTCAGTAGAACCCCTCTGAGATCAAACTTCGAATGTTGTCATTGCCAAAGCAATTTTTTTTTTTGTTTTTTCAACAAGAAGTAATCAAACAAGGAAAGAACCTAATTATCAGGTTCCCTGATGATTGTGTCTGGTGTCAACACGAGAAGCCTCTATTTCGAGGGGCGTGTAAGGTTCCATCATATGAAAGGGGACTTCCATTTTTCTTCGAGGGATATCGTGGGACTATGGAATTCCTTAATTTGGGGTGGTGTCTCGTATTGAGGCCAGATTAATCATCAAGTGACCCTAATCTCGGTCTTTCTTACAGCTAACAATGGTTAGTTTTTGGCGTATCCTAATCATATATGGTCTATTTTCTTACATGATGCATGTGATGGGTAAGCTTTAATAGGACAGAACAAGGTCACCCTTGACAGAACCGATATACCAATCGCTCGTGGTCGCGAATTGTAGGCACGTGGTTCTTTTAATATACCTGGAGAGTAGGTCACACAACCTCAGAATAATCAGACTAGTGCCTTTTTTGAGTGGCAAAAGCACTCCACAACACACTAGTGAATATCAAGGGCTGTAGCTTTGCCGCGAATTACCCATGACTACTCATGGGGTCCAACGACTAACTACGGGGGTAAAAGGGGTTCCCATGCGGTGTGTGTGTGCAAGAAAGTGGTACAGGAAGCGGCTATCATCCGATTTCAGAGTACTTAGTATGACGTGCCTCACCTCCCCGGGGGTAAAGGCACGATAGGGAGTACCCTCGCCGTTTGATTTCACTTCGAGCACTACGCATGATGCGGTTAGTACACACAAGAGTTAGCCACAAATATATATTATTATATTTTTTTTCATCAATTTTTTTTGGTTTTATACAGAAGCTTGGAGAGAATATTATATCATTTGTCAGCAGCCTCTACTTTAGAAAGTTTGACCTCGAGTGGACGTTCATCCACTTATTCCCCAGTGAAGTCGCCATTGTAAGTACCGTGGTGTTCACCATGACGGGGTCTCTGCAGCCTTATTGGTGACAGGTGGATTAACATGGGTAGTATTTTCAATGTTTAAGAATGACATTAGGGGATTGGGACTATGTGTCAAAGTGTACTAAAATAATGTGAAGTCACCACCTAGGATTAGGGCCTAGGACCCATTAGGTGTAGCCCTATCCGTTGAGAACAGTATCGGGCTATGTGACTCCATATGGTCTGATCAGAGGTTCGGGTAAGGGGTCAGTTACGAGTATGGGAAGGTGTTAGGCACCCACCTCGCCCGGCCGAAGCTGGTCTTTCTATAATAGATGCTACAGGATGACGGATATTCTCTCTTTTTTATTACAGGGATGGGGGATATTATGTATGCTACATTATGACATTATAACTACATTACATCTATGAAATATATGATGAAATGATGAAACATGAAAGGACTACATTGAATCGATAAAATTGCAGTAATTATACCTGTACGGATGTATTCCCTTGGCTCAGGGGAGATGGACGAATAGACCGACGCGGATTCCTTTTGGGCAGAATAACGGCTCTTTCTAGTAACTTGGTAGTGAACAAATAGACAGAATGACGTTTGTAATAAAGGGGTTTCGATTGTTATCCGTATACTGATGGGATAACAATGCCTAAGAGCAGAATCGCTCTATACCCGAACAAGTAATCAAAGGATCTACCCACGCCGAAGAAGATTCACTCACTCACATGCACATAAGAGAAAGAAGGAGGGAAGGAGATGAAAAAGGGAGAAAAGGGGGTGAAAACTGCTTGGGGAGGGTCTCCCTACCTGCATTTCCTTGAAAAACAAGGGAGGGGAACCCTCCTATTTATAGGGGGGAATGACCCACAAGTTGGGACAGAAAAGTCCTCCACGGCGTCGTGGAGGTGTCCACAGCGTCGTGGATGACGTCAGTAGGTTGATGTCACACCCCCTCATGGTGCAATGGAAAAAGTACAGGGGCGCCGTGGGAGGTCCCCACGGTGTCGTGGGAATGTCCACGGCGCCATGGGCGCGCAGTGCTAATTTTTCTCGATTTTGGGCCTTAAATGGGCCATTTTTGGGTTCAAAATGGTTTTGGGCTTATGGGCTAGGTGTTTTGGGGTCCAGAAAGAGGGAAGGTGCGTCGCCGATCGTCCGTGTCCTGTTGTCATCATCGCCAAAAAGGGTGACAAAATCCAGTGTCTACAACCATGATTTTTTTTCAATCCAATTAAGAGTTTTAAGACCATGGGATCCTTTGTCAATCGCAAGGTTGAAGGATACAATATTATCCGACCACCCTTCTTTGAAGGTGAAGGATTCTCCTATTGGAAGAATCACTTCAAGAACTTCGTGTGCGCCAATAATATTGATGCTGCCTTATTGAGGTCCGTGTAGTCTACCAAATCCGCCATTTACCATTGGACTTGGGAACCATTACGACATTGGCCAACCAAGTAGGGAACTGTTCTTCCCATAAGAAGCAGATGGGTTGAGCTTGTCCACTTCTTCCCTAATGGCCACTTGCCTATCCACAGCGAAGTTCCTCCTCTTCTACTGTACTAGCTTTCTCATGGGATCGACGTGAAGAGCATGTTTGGATATGTGTTTGGAGATGCCAGGCATGTCATCCGCATACTAGGAAAATACATTAGTGTTTTCCCTCAGGAATGTGGTTAGGCGCTCTCGTTGCTTCGTACTTAATAGGGCTCCAATTTACACCGTGCGGCTTGCATCTTCGTCCTTGATTGGTACGTGGACCAACTCTTCCATCGGCTCCCTTTTACATATCTTACTGTCGTCTCGATTATCCTTGATTTCCAGCCCCAGTGCCACCCCTCGGTAGTTTCCTCTTGTTTGCTTGATGAAGGTGGTGTGGCATTCATGAGACTTTTTTTTACTTTGCACGACACTCTCCAATCTCATTCTCTGTGGGGAATTTCATCTTGAGGTGTTCTGTTGATACCATTGCTCGCAACTCGTTGAGGCTGTTGCACCCTAGAATCGCATTGAACGCGGAGGCCATTTTCACCACCATGAAGTTCACAATTATAGTGGCGGTACGCGGGCTCCTCCTCCCTACAGTGATGGTAAGGGTGACAGATCCCTTAATGGGTGTAGAGGCTCCGAAAAAGCCGTATAGTGAGGTCCCCTCATATCAGAGCTTATTGTCAGGGAGACCCCACTGTTTGTATGCGTTGTAGGATAGCATGTCCACTGAGGCTCCAGTATCGACCAGGACCCTATGCATTTTCCTATTGCCCACGATGGTTTCAATTAGTACTGCATCGTCGTGCGACCAACTTATTCCTTCCATATCCTCATCTGAGAAGGATATTTCAGAGGTGACCTTTCCCCTTTTAGCCTTTGCCTTTGTCATGCCAACGAACTAGGCATGCGCCTTTGCTTTTCTTCCATAATCGTGTCCAGGACTTCCGAATATGGTGAGGATTACTGGCGCTGCCGGTTGATCGCCTTCAACTAGCCTTCCATCTTCCTCTCGAGTGGGCCATCGTGCTTCTCGGTGATTGTGATCCTCCTTGGGCTGTCTCTCCTCTTGTTTGGGGCGCTCTTCCCTACTGTCTTCTCTCCGATCGGTCCCTTCACCCTTCAGATATCGGCGGAGATGTCTTTGATCAGTTCTTCTATTTCTCTCTTCAGCTAGCGGCAATCTTCCATGTGGTGTCTGGTATCCATTCGAAAATGGCAATACTTCTTCTGGCTTTGACTACATGGGTCTTAGACATCGGAGGAGACCTCTGTCGTGTATCTGCATGAGAATGTCTGTCTGTGTGGTATTCAATGGAGTGTACTCTGGACTCGATTCTCTCTCCTATCAGTTGTGGTATCTACTCCACTTATCTTTCTCCCTCCAATCGTCCTTGCCGCTGAAGGGCCTTTTCTTGTCAAGGGTTTCCTACTCGTCTGCTTTTCTGGCTTTCAAGACATCCTTCATGTTGGCATATTGATTGCATCGATCCCTAAGTATGTAGAAGGTCTAAGATGCTTTCTCCCTGGAGGAATTCAGTTCTTAAACCCAATACCCTTGCTACCCATATCCTCTTTGATAAAGGACATGACAAAAAGAGATACCAAATCTGTTTCTTTTTCAGTCGAATAAACAATACACCAGTCATTAAGATATAAAAAATATTCCACTTTCCCTTTACATGTGATGCTCCTTTTCAAAAGTTTCCAAAAAAAAGTTGAAATTTTGGGTGAACTTTTATTTTCCAAAATAAACGAAACACACTATTATAAACGATTCAAACATCAAAGGAATGACACAAAAAATTGGCAACAATTTTGATACATAATGATCCATTCTGGGCCATTGGGTAAAATAAGAAATCAAAATGTGGTTTAATGGTTAGTGGGATACTGAGAATGAGTTGCATTATCTTTGATGGAAGTAGGGAGGAGAGTAAAGGAACATTGCAACTTCTGTTGATAATAAATTCAGAAACAGTAAGATGTGAGGGATCTGGAGCAAGAATAGAGGCAATGGTCCTTTGGTTCCATCGTGGGATCCAATGATCTTTCTAAAAATCAACTGATTTCCCATCACCCACTTTCCAACAAAGCATGTTCTTAAGAATAGGGTGTTAGCAACAGCAGAAGCGAATCGATTCAAAATCAAGTTAAAATTTTTTTAGCACAAGAATCTCATTAAAACATGAACATCATACTAACCTTGATGGGGATGGAATGATCACCTAGAACACACAAGTGGCATGTTCCATCCAAAGGAATGCATTACAAGGTCACGCACATCAAAGCTTGCTTTGTTCTCCAATGGCCAAAGCTTGAGGTTGAAGAGGGAGACTCTCCTCTTTTCAATTCTCAACTCTCTAAAATTATTAGCAATTGAAAACTAACGATTAGTTCTTAAAATTGACCTAAGCATTCTCTTTTATAGAGAATGCTTATTTTGGAGATTATAATCTGACGGTTCAAATCGTCCCAAGTAGTGTGCTCCTAAAAGATAGCCCTTTAAGTTATTCATATTTGCATGCAAGAAATTCTCTATAATAAAATTTTTCTTAATTGCATAAAAAGACAACTCTACAAAAGACGTAACCTAAAAAACCCCAATTGGTAGATGTTTTATTACATTTTTTCCCAAACTACTAACATTCATAATAGACCCCCGCAACCATAGAGTAAAATTCACCGTCACGATTCCTATCTACTATAATTAATCATGAGTGTCTAGGACTTTGAATGGCTGAAAAACATTTGAAAACTATTTTCAAAATAATTTAATTTAATAAAAATAAAATAAAATATTCTTTTGCAAACACTTCGCAAATACCAAGGCCTTGGATCTGGCACAATCAAATCCGACAACTCTCTTTTGGATGTTCTCCCTACACGGACAGTGGATATCCTATTGAGCATCACATCTATTACTATCTGGATTGCATACACCGAGCAGCCGATATATAGTCAATCATTTCAGTAGACATCAACCATTGACTTACTACAAATGCACACAACACGACTAAAATAACAAATATCTCTCAGGTATGGAAAAAGTAACTACTAGAGATTTTCGTCACAGATCAAACCACGACGGTGAATAATCCAGAAATCTCTGTGGATCAATGTTCAACACTAGAACGCTAGAACAGATTGCCCATCTCTGTCCAAAGTTGTGAACAACAAATGGTATAAAATAGACAGTTTCACTAAAGAACAATTATGACAAACACATAATATTAGTAAATCAATTAATCAATTTAATCAAATTAAATCGGGTTTATGAACACATCAATATATAACATATCCAACATATGGATCACACTTGAGATGCTAGTCCAGGTACAAGATCCTTTGCATGAAAATCACAATGAAGCAAATTCTACCTGGGAAAATATTTAGATTTTAAGATTCTAGCCCAAAGTGATGAAGGATTAGTCAACAATCCCCTTCCAAGTTTGACGAGCAAAGATTGATTCTAAATATAGTGTAGACAAAAGCCTAATCCACCAACCCTTTTGCGTTTACACATCTGAGTCCAAGAGAATAAAGATATATACCTAACATCTTTAGGGTCGGCTCTCCAAAACTTAGCATTGATTGAATCCAACGAGGAGCATACACTCTCTGGGATCCTTTTGGTATGTTATAATTAAAAAAGTACATCTCTAGTTACAAATTACAATAGCTCATAATTATGCTACTGCTGCTAGATGCTTTAAGCTCCGAAAAATGTCATGGAGAGCAAGACTTCCGTTTGTATATCCTAGTTCTTTTTAACAGGTTTTCACCCACCAAAAAAAAAAAAAAAAAAAAAAAATAAAAAAAAAAAATATATATATATATATATACAACATTCAGATGGCCTAGAATCAAATCAAACAACTGAGTAATGATTACAAAATATTTCTCTCCATATATTTTATTGGATTTCATAAATATCTAATATGAATGTGTCCTAATAATATTTAGCATTTTACACTAATATACAAATGATACACAAACCCAAAGAAAATGCAATTGTACAACCCAATTGTTCCGTGAGCATTATCTATGTCTCAAGATTGTCCAAATTACAGTGAGAGTTGTTCATGCCATCTTTCTTCTCCAACGAGATCTACATTTAACAATTCAAAACAAGATGAGCCTTGATTTTAGTAGATAGACATTAAAAAAACTTAAACCAAAATGAAAGTGGTCTGTGCCAGGGGGGGGGGGAGTACAAGTTATATATGATATGTGATAATCCATATAAAATAAAAAAGGCTAGATAGACATTAATATTAGTTTTAGGGTAATTAGTTTATAAGAGATTTTGATTCTTGTGGCTCTCATATAATAGGGCTGGTCCATGCTTCACACCAAGAATAACCATGCAGTCCAGATTTCAGAGACTATCCATCGACAAGACAACAGTTTTTAGGGAAGTAACAGCCTTGAACTAGGTCAGATAAGAGTAGGTCATTTGGTTTTGTGGTTAGCAGTAGGACCACCTGGCCCAATGACCCATGTACCGTAGCGATCTCCTCCGTCCCCTAAAAGATACCAATTGATTTGCATCTGGAATAACACAACCTTTTCAGGTTTCGGCATACACTAAGATTAAGGAGCACCTCAGGAATGTGCTTTGCAAGAAGCATGTCCTTTGGAGCACCTCAGGAATGTGCTTTGCTTATTTTTCTCATTAAAGTGGTATCAGAACTTGGTTGCTATTTGGAGTATTTGTCTTGGATTGAACAATGGAAATAAATACAAGTAGAATGGTTACTTTGAATGGTTCAAACTATCCTATTTGGAAAGGAAAAATGGAAGATCTTCTTTATGTGAAAGATTATTATCTATCTGTGTTTGCTAGTGAAAAACCTGAAAACAAGACTGATGAAGAGTGGAATATATTTCATCGGCAAGTGTGTGGGTACATTAGACAGTGGGTGGATGATAATGTGTTGAACCATATTAGTGGAGAGACACATGCACGCAGTCTATGGACTAAGCTTGAGCAATTGTATGCTCGAAAGACAGGGAACAATAAATTATTTTTGATCAAACAGATGATGGCCCTGAGATACCAAGATGGAACTCCAATGACAGATCACTTGAACTATTTTCAAGGAATTATTAATCAGTTGTCCTCGATGGGTATCAAGTTTGATGAAGAAATACAGGGATTATGGCTTCTTGGCACCTCACCAGACTCATGGGAGACGTTTAGAACGTCATTATCAAACTCAGCTCCAGATGGTACAATCTCGATGGATTTGGCTAAGAGTAGTGTTTTGAATGAAGAGATGAGAAGAAAGTCACAGGGTTCCTCTTCACAGTCAGATGCTTTGCTTACCGAGAATAGGGGGAGGAATAAGAGCCGAGGTCCGAAGAATAGAGACAAGAGTAGAGGTAAGTCCAACAAGTTTGCAAATGTTGAGTGTTATCACTGTGGCCTAAAGGGACATACCAAGAAGTTTTGTAGGAAGTTAAAGAGAAAAAATAAAAAAGAAAAGAGTGAAGAAAAGAAGAAAGATGATGAAGGCAATGATAATCGAGTTGCCACCACTTCTGAGGATTTTCTCATTGTCTACGATGGTGATGTTGTTAACCTTGCTTGTCATGAGACAAGTTAGGTGATTGATAGTAGTGCTTCCAGTAGTGCTACATCTTGAAAGGACTATTTTACATCGTACACACCTGGTGACTTTGGGTTTGTAAGGATGGGCAATGATGGTTTGGCCAAAGTTGTTGGCATTGGAGATGTTTGCTTGGAAACCAATATTGGCACAAGGTTGGTTCTTAAGGATGTGAAGCATGTTCCTGACATTTGTTTGAATTTAATTTCTACAGGTAAACTTGATGATGAGGGTTTTTGCAATACTTTCAGTGATGGTCAATGGAAGCTCACCAAGGGTGTCATGGTTATGGCAAGAGGCAAAAAGTGTTCAGCATTGTACTTGTTGTAAGCAATGCTTTCCAAGGGCATTGTAAATGCAATTGAAAATGAAAGTACATCTGAGTTGTGGCACAAGAGACTTGGTCACATGAGTGAGAAGGGAATGATGTTGTCCAAGAAGAAACTCCTATCTGGAATAAAAGATGCACATTTGAAAAAGTGTGTTCATTGCTTGGCAGGAAAGCAGAACAGAGTCTCCTTCAAAAGCTCACCTTCTTCAAGGAAATCAGATGTACTTGATTTGGTGCACTCTGATGTGTGGTCCTATGAAGACAAAGACACTTGGTGGTTCTCTTTATTTTGTGACCTTCATTGATGATCACTCTAGGAAGCTATGGGCTTACACCTTAAAGACAAAGGATCAGGTACTAGATGTATTCAAACAATTTCAAACTCTAGTTGAGAGACAAACTGGAAAGAAGTTGAAAAGCAGCCGCACAGATAATGGGGGAGTACATATGACCATTTAATGATTATTGCAGAGAACAGGGTATTCGACATCAAAAGACCCCTCCAAAGACTCCTCGTTGAAAGAGAGAATGAAGACCTCTCACCAAAGATCTTTTGGGTGAGGCCTCTTTACATTTGTTGAATTGGTCACCATGTGTTCCATTACAATTTGATATGCCAAATAGAGTTTGGACAGGTAAGGATGTTTCTTATGATCATCTGCGTGTTTTTGGATGCAAAGCATTTGTGCACATTCACAAAGATGAGAGATCTAAACTTGATGACAAGACACGACAATGTGTGTTTGTGGGGTATGGTCAGGATGAGTTTGGCTACAAGTTCTACGACCCGATTGGGAAGAAAATTATTAGAAGCCGGGATGTATTTATGGAAGATCAGACCATATAAGATATTGATAAGGTTGAGAAGGCAGTGCCTCAACATAGTGATGATTTGATTGACTTGGATCCAGTTCCTCCAACATCGGTGCCAGAACATGTTGAAGAGGAAATTCATAATGATCAGCAAGGTACATGTGATGATGAGGTTCCCACATAGGTTGAGACAAATGATGATTCTCATGAGCAGTTGTCAATACCAGAAATTCCACCACCTGTTCCTATCAGAAGGTCTACCAGAGATAGACAACCTTCCACACGTTATTCTACTGATGAATATGTATTACTAACTGATGGGGGAGAACCAGAGTGTTTTGAAGAAGCAATAGAAGATGACCACAAGAATGAGTGGGTTGAAGTCATGCAAGATGAGATGAAATCATTGCATGAGAATCACACCTTTGAGTTGGTGAAGTTACCAAAGGGCAAAAGATCTTTGAAGAATAGGTTGGTGTACAAAGTGAAGCAAGAAAAACACTCCTCACGTCCACGATACAAAGCTAGATTGATTGTCAAGGGATTCCATCAAAGGAAAGGCATTGATTTTGATGAGATATTCTCTCCAGTTGTTAAGATGTCATCTATCCGAGTGGTTCTTGGTTTAGTAGCTAGCCTTGATTTAGAGGTTGAGCAGATGGATGTGAAGACTGCTTTCCTTCATGGTGATTTGGAGGAAGAGATTTACATGGAGCAACTAGAAGGTTTCAAGGTAAAAGGAAAAGAGGATTATGTGTGCAGATTGAAGAAAAGTCTTTATGGCTTGAAACAGGCACCAAGACAATGGTATAAGAAGTTTGAGTCAATTATGGGGGAGCAAGGCTACAAGAAAACTACTTCTGACCATTGTGTTTTTGTTAAAAAATTCTCTGATGATGACTTTATTATTCTTTTATTATATGTAGATGACATGTTGATTGTCGGCAGGAATACTTCAAGAATTGACAGTTTGAAGAAACAGTTGAGCAAGTTTTTTGCCATGAAAGACTTGGGGCCAGCAAAACAGATTCTTGGCATAAGAATCAATCGGGATAGAAATGCTAAGAAGTTGTGGTTATCACAAGAGAAGTACATTGAAAAGGTGCTTCAAAGATTCAAGATGGAAAAAGCTAAAGTAGTTAGTTCTCCTCTTGCTACTCACTTTAGATTGAGCACCAAGCAGAGTCCTTCTACTGTTGAAGAAAAGAAAGACATGGAAAGAGTTCCATATGCCTCCGCAGTGGGAAGCTTGATGTATGCCATGGTTTGCATAAGGCCAGACATAGCTCACGCAGTTGGCACAGTTAGCCGTTTTCTCTCAAATCCCGGAAGAGAGCATTGGAATGCAGTCAAGTGGATTATGAGGTATCTTTGTGGCACTTCAAATTTGAGACTTTGTTTTGGAAGTGAGAAACCTTTGTTGGTTGGTTACACAGATGCAGATATGGCTGGGGATGTTGATTCTCGTAAGTCTACTTCAGGGTACTTGGTCACTTTCTCAGGTGGAGCTGTAGCTTGGCAATCAAGATTACAGAAATGTGTTGCTCCGTCTACCACCGAAGCAGAGTTTATTGTAGCAACAGAAGCTTGTAAAGAGTTGCTATGGATGAAGAAGTTTGTGCAGGAGCTTGGCTCCAAGCAAGAGCGGTATGTGTTGTTCTGTGATAGTCAAAGTGCTATTCACCTTGGTAAGAATTTTACTTTTCATTCTAGATCAAAATATATGGATGTAAGATATCATTGGATAAGAGATGCCTTGAATTCCAAGTTGCTAGAGATTGAGAAAATCCATACTGATCACAATGGCTCCGATATGTTGACGAAAGCTTTACCAAGGGAGAAGCTTGAGGTTTGTCGTTTGATCGCCGGCATGGCGAATCCTTCCACATAGTCGGGAGGGGGAGATTTGTTGGGTTGGGTTTCCCTCCATGTGGAGGATGGCCCAAAGGTTTTTTGGTGAAGTCCATTTGGGGTAAAGCCCATATGGAGGGCATTTGTGTCAAAGTGCTTGTTTAATGAGGGGTTTCCTCATCTTTGTCTCATTTTGTGCAAAAGAGGGTTTCCGGCCGTGAGAAGTGAAGAGAAGAAGAAAGGGGGAGGTGAACAGTTTTTCGGGTTTTAGAGGCATTGCGTAGTCAACTTTGAGAGCTCGATCGGATGGTCATTCGTGGTCGATTTGAGCTGATATTTGGACAGCAGATTCGTAAAACATAGATCTTCATTCTGAACGGTGGGATTGTTGATTTGATTCCTCTAACTCAGTCCAATAACTACGTTCTTGTTGCCCCTGTTTTGGTGAGATCTCTTCCTTTTTCTTTCATTCCTCTTTTGGAATTCATCTTGTTGATGATAGATGCCAAGGATATATTGTTCTTGATGTTTGGAATGGTTGTATGCCTCTAATCTTTATTAAAGAAGACTCTTGTGTATTCCCATTATTTGGAGATAGTGAAATTTTGGTGGACTACGGTCCCGTGGTTTTTACTCCTCTCATTGAGGTGGTTTTCCACGTTAAAAATTGATGGTGTTCGTGTGTGTGCTTGTGATCCATTGAGTTGCTGATTTGGGAGCTTGGTTATTACCTTCATTGTGTTCAATTTATATTGCTCCATATTGCTCTATTTATTTGCTTCCAATTAGGTTCATTCAAGAAGGGAAAAATTGCTTGTGTTTGTTGACTGGGTACACATCGGCTTCCTTATTTTTCCCATTAAAGTGGTATCAGAGCCGGGGCGTGAAAATTCCCGTTTGGCCGAGGGTTCTCGGGGTTTGATCTCAGGCTCCACGTCAGCTCCAGCGTGGAGGGGGAGATCGGGATCTCAGGCTCCACGTGTTTGCCTTCTGCGTGGAGGGGGAGATTATTGAGATATCCACGCATAAGGCAGAAAAATAGTCCCACATCGGATATGAAAGGGGATGTGGGTGGGTTAATAGGTACTTGGGCACCCTCTCCTTAATGGCTAGATTTTGAGGATGAGACCCAAGTTCCTAACACTTTGGGCCTTATTACGTTGCACCTGGCACTATTTCACTGAGGCATGTGCCTTTTTTTGCCCTTTAATGCCCTTTGTGCCCTTGTGAGACTTTTGAACTTCGTGGTCGCGCAATTCCTATTAAAGCAAATAGATCATAACCTCTTTGTGTTCAACAATGGAACTAGAACTTATGCTTTGATATGTTCTAAATATATTATTTACTTGTCGCTGAGTACTTGTAGTATTGTCTAGCTGAGTGATCTCACTGCTATACTACTTAATTGTTGTAAGCTAATTTTTCTCACTTATGTTACTTTTAATTTGTTTTGCCATTTGTAATATATACTTATCTAAAATGCACCTTACTTCAGTCACGAAGGCTTAGACCTTACCTCACACCTTAGGCAATAGAAGCCTAGCCACCTAGTGTGAACCCGTCACTTTAACATTGGCTTGCACACAGAGGTATTAACTAACTGGGGATGCATTCTCTGTCCAGGAGCATGTTTTGGGGGGGGGGGGAATGAGAGTGCGCAGGCAAAGCATTAACAGGGGCAGAATTCCGCCTTTCATGGGGTGTGGGGCAGTCATTTCGCCCCATGCTGTGTCTGGTGCAGGAGCCATGCTCCCAACAGTCTTTTTCCCTAACTCTATGGTTCCCAAGTCTTCTATTTTAAGCAATCACTGTGTACTGGAGTGTAAATTGTTCAAACTTTCAGTAATAATTCGGTTACGCCAAATGAGGGGCCTTCCATATTTTTTTTTTCACCAAAAATAGACCATATTTCGGTCATTATGGTGTCATTTCGGCCATGGTCGAAACTGAAATCTTGAACTTTGCCTGAACCTTTCTTTTCTAATGCATAAGCTAGGATTCAACTGGACTGATTTTATTGTAGATGTAGACGCTAAATTTGATAGTGTACAGAAAATGGTAACCCTCATTAACCTACTGGAATATCTAACCAATGAACATTTATGGAGGTGATGTATTTTTTATAAAATTTTTATATCTCATGAGCTGTTGAAAAACTATCACAGAGACACGGGTCCCTCTAGATTGTCTGCCTCTTAGCGAGAAGATATGTAAGAGAATCCAATCTTGGAAAGGAAGGGTCCCCTGGACTGGACGTTTGGAGCTCATCAAGTCTGTTCTCAATAGTATTCAAGTTTTCTGGTCGAATTGCTTCATCTTTCCCAAGAAAATGATTACAGCTATCAATCAGAGATGCAATACTTTCTTATGGTCCGGACCAGACATGAAGAAGAAAATTCTTTTAGAACCAAAAAAATCAGTCACAATTTGACAAAATCCTAATTCTTCTTTACATCACAATGTGACAAGTAATGACACATCATGAATCACCTTAAAAGAACAGAAGTAATTGGATGGCTTCCCACATACAACTGCTCCAGTTCTAGGCTATGGCCAATCCAAGAGGTGGATATAAAGATTGGAAGCTAGTCATCTATGGGACGACGGTATACCAACTGGGATATCCAGGAGTTGGGAAGGATGGAAGTCTGCTGTGGTATGGAAAACAAATATGTTTCTCATACAGCAATGAATTAGTCTGGATATTCATTTATGCATCCAAAAACATTTTGGAAGGAATGGAGCATAGCATCAGATTATTCTTGAGAAATCCAGAATGTAGCAAGAAAAAAATGTCCCTCATCTATAGCAAAAGAGATGCTGATGCAATCCAGTACAAATTAATTTTTTGGGGGAATGAATCAACAGCTTACCAAGATTAGATCCTCATCAGTACCAAAGGATTTGCGGGCTTCATCTAGGCACTGCAAGGAGATCCTGGCAGATTTCCTACAAAAGTTTAAACTCTTAATTTACTGTAACATAAAAACAAGTGCATAAATCACTAGTTAATTCATGTGCATCAAAGGTTTGATTCCCATGCAAACTCTGCTTCTGGGTCAAAACTGATTCAGTTGGATCAAAATTAATGTTTTGCTTATTGACTTTTTAAGAACTGTTGGATACATATCTAATAACCTTCAAAATGAATCTGGTATATTTGATGGCGATCATCCTTTGAAACCGTTTTAGGCAAGGAGATACACTAGATGCGAGCAATCCAATGGTGGGCTGCAGATAGAAAACTTACCTTCTCATCTTCTGGTCTCATATAGCATGAATCAATCAAGGAGGAATTCTATGAAACATGAAATGAGGAATAATGGTGTTATACCTAGAGCTGGCTGGATCTCTTATTTCGAATTCATCTCTATCCGCATCATAACCACATACTACAATATAGTGACCTACAAAGAAGGAAAAAAAAGGGGGATGGGGAGAGGAAAGACTAATTAGTATATCAATTTTCAATCCATTGAGCATAAAATAAAAACTATATTTTACACACCCACAGTTCAACATGTTAAAGAGATGAATGATAAGATTTTAAACACCCACAGATCACCATGTTTATGAGATGAATGATAACAGCATTCACATTCAAGGGAAAGGTAACTAACATGGCTGTTGTACAAGGTTTAGCAAGACTGGTCAACTAACAACACCTATCCTTTCTCTGGCTTATCTTAATTTCTTGAATCTTCAGACTTTAAGTCGACAATTAAGTAGGCATTATTGGCATGCACTAAGAATCTAAGATGCTTTAAACTCCTCTATAAGGGGTAGCTTTAAGGGGCACTTTTGTATTTCCCTCACCCAACTAAATATAAAAGTGGAGCTTAATGCCATCCAAAAAGGCATATAGCCATTAGTCACCAAGGGTGGTTTTGACTTGGTTCCCAATCTTTCTTTCAATGAATAAAGTGATCCATTACAGGAATAGGGAAAGACTGAAGATCAAAGTCAGGGTCACAACCAAAGCTCAGAAAAAAAAAAAAGGAAGAAGAAGAAAGGAAAAACCTTAATAAAACAACAGGACCCAATTTCAATATTTCCTCAAGGGTATATGCTGATGTATACGAACTTATCATAGACCCACCAGTAGGCAGCTTATCTTGCAAGGCCATGGCTGATCTAGGTCTCCATTGTAACAAAACGTCCTATACAGAGAAGATGGCTCTAGTTCTCCTTCGGATGAAGGAAAACCTCCAGGCCCCCATTGTACTAAAACGTCCTATACAGAGAAGATGGCTGTAGTTCTATTCCACTACGGCAAAGCCTCCCAACCGTTCCACCTCTTCTTCTTAATGAGCTGCTGCTGCTGCTTTTTTTTCCTCTCTCTCTTCGATCGACTGTTCTTTATATTATGTGGTAACCTCTAGGTACTGGGGCTGTCCATTTGTTCTGCTATATAAACAATAAATATGTTACCTTCCTCAGATCTTTGTTGTGGTGTACATAAGCCGTAATTAATTCTTAGTAGATGGTTATGGTTTGATTAGTAAAGATGGTTTTTACTTTGATTAAGCCACAGATTTGATATGATTTCTATTCCAGTATCGGATTGATTTCACGAAATAGTCAACAAATAGATTTTTGGTCAAAAATTGAAATTGTTTTGGTTACATCAATCTGAAATATTTCAAGAATAAGAAATCCATTTGATAGTTCAATTTCGGAGAACAGATTCTTTATATTTCTTTGGGAGAGGGTGGTGGTGGCAGGGCCGTGAAAGAGGTGGGTGGTGGTGGTAGGGCCGTGAAGGAGGTGGGTGGTGGCGTGGTGGTGAGACCATCAAGAGAAGAAGGGTAGTGTTTATTTTTAACACGACCCTTGTTCTCTTCTTAATTGCACTCATGTATTTTATGTCAAGATTTTTACTATTATTATTAGTATACAAATGAAAATATGCTAATTCTCAAGTAGATAACTTGTCTCCCAAGGTTGTCAAGTGTATTTTTCTTGGTTATTCTCGAACCCATAAAGGTTATAAATATTATGACCCGGTAACTCATCGGCTATTTGTCAGCGCCGATATTATCTTCTTTGAAAGTACCCAATATTTTGTTTATCAGAAGTTCTACCCTTGATTTTGATAATAATTGTGTACATCCTACGCCAGTACTTGTGCCTTTTGATGATGTTCCAGTTGCATAGTTGTCAAGGCGGTGGAGAGGTGCCTAAGCGCTTAGGCAACAAGGTGCCCGCCTAGGCGACCAAGGCACCCACAAGTGTTGTTTTTTATTTCCCCCCTTTTCTAACATTATTTAATGTGCTACAATATTTTAGTATGCTACAATATATACCTTATATCATCAAAAATCAACATTAAGCCTCCACAAGTCATAAAAAATCAACATTATGTCACCTCAAGTGATCAAAAATCAACATTAAGCCACATCAAGTCATCATAAATAACATTAAGTCACATCAAGTTATCAAAAATCAATATTAAGACACATCAAGTCATCAAAAATCAGCATAGAACTAGAAGACAGCAGAACTAAAGAAGCAAGCTATTGGAAGTTTGAAACATTCTAAAACATACATTTGGTTTATACTGTTCTTAGAAAATATAATCTTATCTATGAGTAATTAAATTGCTCTCGATTTAGAGAGATGTTCTCATTCTCTAAGAAGTTTGATTAGTCAAATGATTATATTTTTGCATGAGACTTTTTGTATTAGTTAGAGCACAAAACCAGCTTTCCAACAAATCCAAAATTGCTTAAATCTAATTTATATTGAAGAAGTTATGTTCCGGTCAAACCTTATTTGGTCTACGCGAATATTGTCAAAATTGCTCTGAATGAAAATATTTTTTATATATCAAAACATTTTACCGTACTTTTGGTTTTTTAGCAATGTTTTAACATATTAAGATTTATAGAATTTTTGGATTTGAGAAAAACCCCAGCATTTGAAAGTTGAAATTTTCACCTACCGCCAAAAATCCAGTTTTTGTTCTTGAACTGGGGTGTTGACTTTTTATCCTTTTGGAAGATTTATTTACTATTTTTATTTGATTCAAATAGGGGGGAGGGGGTATTTGCTTATTTATGAATAATATCTTAAGTAAATGAAATTACGTAAGGGCCAATACCCAGTGCAAGAACATTTAAATAAAAAAACAGTTACTTAAATGATATTTGGCATAAATAAGGGCCAATACCCAGTGCAACGCGCCTTGCAATAAGGTGGTTGTCGCATAGGCCCCAACAAAACCGCCTAGACGCCTAGGCGACGCCTTGACAACTATGTCCAGTTGTCTCCTCTTCTACACCGTTGCAAGTGTGTCAGCGGGGTGTAAGAAACAGTGCCATCCTCTGCTTCACAGCCCACCACTCAATCTGCTCCTCTAGCTGAAGCTCCACCTGACTTACTAGTGGCTCTTCGCAAAGGTACTCGTTCATAAAGAAATCCTTGACTGCTTACCCTATTGAGAATTATGTGTCCATAGCTCACTTTCCATCTGAACATAATCTTGCTCTGTCTATATCTACTAACTCCATTCTTAAGACCTATCAAGAAGCTTTATCTAATCTTGGGTGGAAGGTAGCTATGGACAGTGGACACAGAAATGGATGCTTTAATATCTCGTCAGACATGGACCTCGGTAGATTTATTTCCCGGTAAGGATCTTGTACAACATCGCTAGGTGTGCACAATCAAGTATAATCTAAATGGTTTAGTTTGGCTATGAACGGTTTTACTCAGACATATGGGGTAGACTATTTTGAGACTTCACCAGTTACCCGTCTAAATTTGGTCCGGGTTCTTATCTCTTTAGCCGTGAATTTGGACTGGCCTCTCTATCAACTGGATATCAATAATGCATTCTTATATGGAGACTTACAGAAGGAAGTGTATATGGAGTAACCTCTAGGGTATGTTGCTCAGGGGGAGAATTCTCACACACAATGCTATCTATTGGTTTGAAATAATCTCCTCCAGCCTGGTTTGAGCATCCAGCTCCATTGTTACCCAGTACAGTTTTTCATACTGTGATTCTGACTACTTTGTCTTTGTTCACCATCGAGGTTCTAAAGTGGTTGTGCTGATTGTTTATGTTGATGACTGTTGGTTGAACCGTGGGTTAGAGAGAGGGAAGAAAATAATAGAATTGATTGATTTAATGACAGAAAGACCCCCTCTATTTATAATAGAGGGCAAGTTACAACTTATATAAGCTAGGCGATGTGGGACTAAACCCACACAGCCAACTAAACACTTAATAACATAAAATACCCCCAAAAGGACCAGAATACCCCCACGGTATTCTGGAGTACATTATTCTAACACTCCCCCTCAAGCTGGATTGTAAAAATAAGAAAGAAAGAAGATCCAGCTTGGACTAAAAGAAAAAAAACTCTAAAAGAAAAAAAACTCTCTCCATAACAATGCTAACACTCCCCCTGAAGTTGGCGCATACAAGGTACTAATGCCCAAGGTGAACAAAATGAGAAAAAAAAAGTTGTAGCAGAATCCAGCTTCAAGACGAATGCAGCTCCCAAATAAACCTTCAAGAACATGAAAAAATAGATCTTCAAAACTTGGACAGACATGATCAGGAAACCGGGACTGGAATGTCTTCCAAAAAAGGTAGCTTTCAACGATCTTCAATAGCTATCCAGTGATGAATCTCAGATTGTCATAGTGACATGGAATCTTGAAGTGAAATAACTAGAGCAGCAAGCAACGAAAACAAACTGAATCAGGCAGCGGAAAAAAAACTGTATCAACCCAACTGAAAATCCTCAAATAGGCAACAACCAAATATCTTCAATACTCTACTTCAATCTCCCCCTTACAGCAAACTCAACCCAATAACAAAGTAGATACCCATTGGCAATGGTGAAAACTTTGATCTTCTATGTTTTGCACCAAGTGTTCCTGCAAGTTCTGCTTCTAGAATGTCTGCAGGTGTACTGTACATAATCCCCCCCTCACGTGTAGTACAAGTGGACATAACAGAGATGATGTAAGAGATAGGGCAAAAACATAATATTCCAGAATTTTCCAAGAGGTGCTAAGGGTAATGGAAAAGGAAGAAATGGCAATTTCGAGAATACCATAAACTTCCAAGGTGGTTATGGGTATATGCCAAAGGTATGGTTTGGGAGGTGATGAAGTGAAAAGAAGCAGTGGGATAATGAACCATGGACGAAGCAACACAGTAATTTACAACCTTCTTTCAATCGATCAAATTAAGTCCAAAACCCCAATCTCCAGTGATCAGATCTAAAAAAAACAGGTCTAATTTGTAGAAGGAGAAGGTACCATTCTGCAAAAACTTGATCGATCTTCACACAAGGAAGTACTAGTATGCAAAATTTCAAACTATAAACTCCCACATGCTAAATAGAACTGACGAAGATATTTGGACAGCAATGGATGTAAGAAGCTTCAACAAAAAACTTGGATCAGATCTGAATTTGTGAACAATGCTAGGATCAAGCTCTCAAAGTGAGCCGGATATGAACCAGAAAAGCTTCACATAACTGAATAGGTTCGTAGTTGCAATAACCTTGGAACACACTGTTGTAATCCCAAATAAGCTGATCTCCAGGGTAGTAGATACGAGTCTTCCATAATGAAAGAAATTCGATCTCCAATAGTAGGATACTCAGTCTCAATAATAGGGCAGCAGTAGTCCACATAACGACAGCAATAACATGTCAACCAGTCATGCTTACAGAAGCCAATCAATAAAACCAGCAATATATGTAGTAAAGCTCAATAAAACCAACAAATATAGATTAAATAACCCAACAGATCCATAGGTAGTTGAAGCAGCCAGCCACATAAGAACAAGGAAAATAGGTTGATAATTGGAAAAATCGAGCCATAAGAATGAACCTGAATTTTTTCAAAAATAATTGATGAATGATGCTGAAATATGGGTTGAATACTCCTCTGATATGTATAAGACTCTCCTCAAAATATGAGCCTGATAGGAAAACCCTAACCCTAAAATCGATTGTTGTCAGGGTTTTAGAAAACCCTGAAATTGAGATCGATTTAGGGAAAGGGGGTTGTAATTACTGATGTAGACATGTAATTGATGCTGACCAAGGCTGCTAGAATGGAACCTCCAAGGTGAACAATCAATCTCCAGTAAGAGTGAGACCTGATCTTCAAAGGGGAGAGACTCCAAAAAATCGCAGAAGTAGAGCAGGGCAGCATTACAACACTACACTAGCATAAAGGACCTTCTTCAAGCCTTGAAATGATGAAGGAGAGTTCTCTTTTAATGTTAGAACCACCTCCAAAGCACTCGAACAGCAGCAAATATCCCTAGCCCAAATCGATTTTTATCAGGGTTTTGGAAAACCCTGAAAAGAAGATATCGATTGGGGTAGGGGTCTTCAAAAAACTTGGATAGGTGAAATATTGAGGTCGATTGGTCCTTGAAGTGGGAGTAATCAACCCTAAAAAAATTAGCAAAAACTGAAACCTGAAAGTCAGGGTTTTTGGCAGGTAACCAAATTAGCAGGTTAAGGAATTTTTGCTGTAAAAACAAATCCAGCCATTAGAAAGGGTCCAAACTTAGGTCGAGTAGGGCTTGTAGTAATAGGGAATCACCCCCAAAAGATCAGCTGCATCTGAAAAGGAAACACCAAAATCGATTGGAGTCAGGGTTTTGAAAAACCCTGCCAAGTTGAGATCGATTTGGGTATGGGGGCTGGAAAAGTTAATAAAAGATGGAGAGAAAGAAAAACGGGAAGGAAGACAATGGAATAGGGTAGAAGGGTGCTGGAACAGGGTGCACAGGAGGCTCCAACAATGGAGGATCAGTCTTCATTAGGTAGAAATCAGATCTCCAAAAAATTCTGGACAGCTCCAATATCGCAGGTATGGCTCCAGCAGATTTCGAACAGAATTTTGTAATAAAAAAAGGTAAAAAGGGAGGGGTCTTGAACAAAATGAGAAGAAACTAAGTTGAGAAGAAGAAAAACAGAAGAAGGAGAAGCCGAGAAAGGGAGAAGTCGATTGAAGAGATGGATTAGGGTTTTCTTTCTCTTTTTCTAACCTAGATCAGACCAGCTTTGATACCATGTTGGTTGAACCGTGGGTTAGAGAGAGGGAAGAAAATAATAGAATTGATTGATTTAATGAGAGAAAGACCCCCTCTATTTATAACAGAGGGCAAGTTACAACTAATATAAGCTACGTGATGTGGGACTAAACCCACACAACCAACTAAACACTTAATAACATAAAATACCCCCATAAGGACCAGAATACCCCCACGGTATTCTGGAGTACATTATTCTAACAATGACATTATCACATCTAGTGATGATGCATCAGGGATTACAGAGGTAAAATCCTATCTACATCAACATTTTCAGATGCAAGACTTGGCAGCTATTTTCTTCGTATTGAAGTAATACAATGCAAGAAAGGGATTAGTCTATCACAACGCCATATGCGTTAGCATGGTTTAAAGTATCGACCGATACGATACGGTCGATACCGATACGATACGTATATATCGAAATGTATCGACCGATACGGGCCGATACGATACGATACGACCAATACGTATCGATACCATCGATACGTCCAGTAAAGGGTTCTGTGGGTGGTTTAATACGTATCGATATGTATCGATATCTGTCGATACGGCTCGATACATACCGATACATTACCGATACATACCAATATGCACCGATACACACCGATACGTACCGATACCATCAATACATTCCATAAAAAAGCCATTTTCACTCACAGACTCGATACAACTCCTAACCTAACAAAAAAAATGAAGGAAAACTCTCAACCAAGAGTCTAAAATCTTGCATTTAATCTTGGTTTTTCACACTTTTAAACTGAAAAAACGAATCAAAGAGTGCTACAACATCATCCTTTGCATCATCCAATACTCTTCATGGCTATAGACGATTACAACATGTAAGAAACCTCATCTCTTATAACAATTTCAATTTAATGCACTTGTTTGGTTATACATTATTCACCATTTTAGGTTTTATGCATGGCACTTATTATATATTGCTTATTTATATTGTTTTTTGTTCCAAAAATGTATTTTCATGTGTATTTTGATCATTTTTATGCATAATTGTATTGTTCGATACGTATCTCCGAAACGATACGATACGATATGATACGTCTCTTAAAATCACCCGACCGATACGATACCCGATACCGATACTTTAAACCTTGTGTGTTAGACCTCTTAACTAAGACTGGGATGCTTGCATTTAAACCAGTTGATACTCCTATGGATCCACATCATAAGTTTGGAACAGGAGATTGTGAGGTTTTTGATGATACACACCAGTACAGGAGAATAGTTGAGAAGCTTATTTATTTAACTGTTACTAGACCTAATATCTCTTTCGTCGTAGGTGTTATTAGTCAATTTATGCAATCACAAAAGAAGGTTCACTGGGAGGCAGTGTGTCATATCTTAAGGTATTTGAAGGGGCTCCAGGAAAAAGGGCTTATTTATCGTCCTCATCAGAATATTGATCTGGCAGCATAGTATTAAATCTCGTCTTGGAAGGCCATTTCAGCCAAACCGAAATTTCCAAGATATCGAAATTTAGTCAAAACAATTTATTTTTTTTGAGTTTTGCTTGGCAATTTTGGGGTGTAAAATGTCGAAATACGGAAATAACTAAAATTTCAACGAAACGATGCATTTTTTAGACCGAAATTTTTGGAATATTGCTTTTTTTTTTTTTTTTTCATTTCGACAAAGCATCTCGTATCGGCCTACCCGAACTATGTCTGGCAGAGTTCTCCGATGTTGACTGGGCTGGTGCCGATGGTGATCTAAGGTCTACCACCAGTTATTGCAGATTTTATGATGCCAACCATGTTACTTGGCAGAGTAAAGAAACAAACAATGGTGGCTAGATCCAGTGCTGAGGCTATGTATAGAGCAAGCTCTTATTGTAGTTGAGTTGGTGTGATTGAAGTCTATACTTCAAGAGTTGGGATTTCTAGTTACTCAACCTATGAAGATGTTTTGCTATAACCAAGCTATTATCTACATTGCCAACAACCCGGTGTTTCATGAGAGAACCAAGCACATTGAAGCTAACTGCCACTTTGTGTGAAGTGCTGCTTTGAAGAAGCTTATTGTTACTACATTCATTTTGTCTATGGATTAGTTAGCTGATATGTTTACCAAATCTCTTTTAGATCCTACTTTCCAAAATTGTTGGTCCAGGCTGGGCATGCGAGATTTATATGCTCCAACTTGAGGGGAGTGTTGAGATGTGGTCCTATAGGTGTTCTGTACCCTATTAGACCTAATTCTTGTTGGTGGTATTGGGCTTAGTATGTATAATCACGCTAGTCTATCGGGAGGTGTTTGAGTTGCTTTAGTATAGTATGTAATCTCTTACACAGATAGCTTTGTTTTGTATTTTGGTTTCTTTGTTGGGTTGAACTCTATGATTCCTATCTACTATAAATAAAATACAGAGGCTCAGTGATAGCACACATACACTGACTCTATCACTGGCTTAGTTTCTTCTCTTCTCTCTCCATCGTCTCTCCCTCTTTCTCTCTAAGTTCTTCTTCTTCTTCTGCCCCTGGTTTGCTGGTTATTAAATTCTCTAAAGTTACATCCATTAACTTGGTTTTATTTATTAAAAAAACCGTTCACAATTCTTATCTGTCTTCAAAGAATTTTATGAAATACAAAATCAGTTTGGTGTTTCTTTTAAGATTATCGATTCTGATAATCCTCTTGAACATACTCAAAGTAAAAGATTGTTTTGAGCTTGGTATTATTCATCAAACTAGTTGTTCCTACATCCATTAACTTGGTTTTATTTATTAAAAGACCGTTCACATTTCTTATCTGTCTTCAAGGAATTTTATGAAATACAAAATCAGTTTGGTGTTTCTTTTAAGATTGTTTTGTGTCAAGCCTGCCCCTAACTGGCTGGAAATTTTGAATGAAGGACAGGAACCTCAGACCAGTCACCCAAACACACTGTGGAGCATCACACCAGTAGTTGAACCTCTGAGAATGACCTCCTACATACCTACCAGAAGGTGGATTGCAGCCCCATGTAGTTGTACTGCACATAGCATAATGTACAGCATAAATCCCAGGTATTCTCTCTCCTACCCATAAATGTGGGGCCCACACCTGGAAAGATGTGTATTAAGCCCTGGGTGTGGTGTGGGTGCAAGGCCCAAGCCCTGGGCCAAGCCCCTGTGCAAGCACAGGACATTTACAGCTTTGCTGTATTCTTTGGGTGATGCACTGGGCGATTGGTCCAATCACCCAGTGAATCGCCCAAAGTGGCTGAATTGCATTTTTTGGACTCCAGACATGTGGGGACCACCCATACAGGCCATGGACACCCTCTAGGGGTAAATGGGAATTTTAGGAACCATTACCTACCCTTGGACCCATGTGGACCCCTCCTGAGTTGCCAGAATGGCTCAGAATCAGTTTAAAAACACATTCTTGGACTAGGGGGCTGGCAGCCAAACAAGCCTTAAATAAGTCTGGCCTTTAAATAGGCAGTCCCAGCCCAAAATAGAACCCCTACACTGTTCAAATTGTGGAGGGAGAGAAAGGAGAGAAAAAGAGAAGGAAAGAGAGAGAAGGAGAAGAAGTGGAAAGGAAGGAGGGGATCACTGCCTGCAGCATCCAGCCCCTGTTCCCGCAGCCTAAACATCTCAAGTATACTGACCTCCATCTCCTTATGCTGCTGTTCTCTGTATTCCCTTATGGAACCCAGCTCTGTGGAGGTGAATCTGGCTAAGGAAGGCCCAGAACACCTGGGGGCTGCCTTGTGTTGCCTCAGATCTGACATACAGACCTGTTGCATGTAAGATCTGAGCTATTTAAACATGTTCCAAATGCTGTTTTACATCTAAGACTGAGATCAGTCTCTGTACTAGACTGCACTGCCCAGTTGCACCCAGAACAGGCAGTTTGGACATGGATTCTTGCATGCAGGCTGCTCCTTGCCTAGCTCTGTGTTGGAACAGCTCCTTACCATGATATTACACGTAAAACCATCCTTGCATGCAGCCCAAGCCATAGCTTTGAGCTGGAACACAGCCTGGGCTGCTGTTCTCTGAGCTGTCTAGACAGCTTCTGGCTTCCAATGGCTGAACCAAGCTATGATCCATGAGGACCATTGGATTCCACTCCTCATGAGGTCCATAACCACCCTACATGCAATTGGGATCGACCTCTGGGCTGCGCATGTACAAAAATCCAAGAATCCAGGCCTATTCACGCTTCAAACAGGCTCTGGGCGGGATGCACTGGGCAATTGCCCAATCACCCAGTGAATCGCCCAGAGAATTAAAATGGGTTGTAATGCTGTCTAACTTCTGTGGGCCTTCACCAATGGGCCATACACAATGTGAGGAGGTGGTAAATGACCAAAATACCCCTCTTCACATCTGTTCAATGTTATCCATACCATGGGTACCCAAGTGGGCCCCACAGGGCCTGGTAACCATGCCAGGGATGGTCCAGTTGAACTGCTGACCTGAGGACTGTTTTGTTTGATTGTCAAGACCATGTACAACTAATTACAATATCAGACCTGACCCTAATCCACATCTCTGGATGATTCACCGGGATATGGACCCGAAAGCCCAGTGCAAGGCCCGGAGAATTCCCGGTGATACCAGACTGAACACCGAGTCGAACTAGTGAGCCTAGACCAACACTAGGTTATCCAAAACAGTTTTGAATATTAATTAACACAATTTTGATTTAATAAATTAGGACTTGATCCCGCGCTTGAGGTGCATAGCCAGACACCGGCCGGAACTGAACCAACAACTGAACCAGTAGGACCAGACCAAGGCGAGTGAAATGTCATCGTGTATGTAGGTGTAACATAACCAAGGTTCTAAGACTCGGGTCTCGGTGCATCTCGGCCAAGCCAGAAACCGGGTCGAGCCGATATCTCGGCGAGTTGGTGCAATTTTTTTTTTTTTTTGACTCGGACCCCCAACTCGGTGGGTTTTACACATATTTTGGGTCTAAAACTTGGTATCCAGCCTATTTCAAGCCATTTAAACACAATGGCATGACCAGATTTGCCAAAAAAACAAGTCCAAATATGAGTTTTACTTTGGAGCATAGGTTAGTAGGCGACGAGTCGTACTAAAAGTCTAAAACAACCTACTCTACATATAATTTAGTAAAACTTAGCAAATTAGCAATCAAAACATTCTAATTAGTACATATCAATCAAAACATTCAAATAAAAAGTACATTACATCAATGTTCACTGAATTTGTTACATAAATATGATTGAGTAATAAATTCATCCCCACATTGATCCACAAAGAATTCCCATGTCATGGAATTGCTGTAGTGTTGCACATAGTGTGACACAGCTGCCATATAAGTCTTCTGATCAACATATAACAATCTCCCTATCTTAGGGTACATAGGAGGCTGTTGGTATGAGGTGTAAGATCCACTGCTACTGTCATATTGAGTTTGAGGCATGTATGGCTAGTTTGGGACTGGGAATATGTACCCAAAACCTGACCCAGAGCTTTGATTGTCATATGCAGCTGCTGACTGCCCATACTGACCATAGGCACTATAATCAGAACCGGTGCTCTTCTGGCCATAGTCATAGCCATGATGATGCTGAGATGATTGCCATGACTGATGCTCACTAGTAGTATCTATACTCATGCTTCCGAAACTTGTAAGCATGGTGTTCATACTGCTGTCATCATCCTGAGCATCTGACTGATGTGAGTGTTTGCGACCATTCTTTCTGTTGTATGTTTTAGGGTGGCCACCATAGTCTTAATCTTGAGTGGCATGCGTAAACTGAGACTCACCGGTGAAACACACAGGGTCCCCCTGCGTTCCCACCTCATACTAGTACTGCTCGCGCATCCCCTCATGACGATCATCATAATAACCGCCACTCGGCATGCCACGACCACCACCACCATCACCATCACCATCATCACCATCACCACTGTCATCACCACCACCATCATCATCATCAGTAGGACTTCCTACAGTAGGCTCAAAAGGTTTCGGTGACTCTGCATGTGCACGCCCCTCTTGCGACAACATATAATCATCAACATTAGTGCCAGTTACAGACGTAATGGTGGGGTCGGGCCTACCCCAGGCTGATCCATATCAGGTGTACCATGATCCCTCACCCACTGGAATAGGGGATCCTCATCGTCATCAGAGTCCTCTTGGAAAATGTTGGACAGTTCAATGGGTTCTTTATCATTGGCCTCAATTCCTTCACGTATGTGCCTCATCCTTAATCTCATATTGTTGTGCACATACACAAGCTGCTCCAGTCGTTCACTACCCAACTTGTTCCGCCTCTTTGAATGTATCAATGAGAATGTACTCTAGTTGCGCTCACATCCGGAGGATGAACAAGTTTGTGAGAGCACTCTCACTGCTACCTTCCTCAGGTTGGGTGAACTTGTACCATAAAGCACCCACCAGTCGACTGCATTACATATATAGAATAGTAAGAATATGTACATTCTAAAGAGATAAAATTATAATTCATAAATGTAATATCATGCCACCTACCAGGGTTTGACTTTTGTCTACCCTCCACTGTAGCTTGTCGACCGAAACTTGCTGAGGCCTCTCTAAAGTATTTAATCTATTTTCAATTTGAGGCATTAGTATTTCCAATTTAGTAATTACATTCACAAACTAACTACCAAAGTACCAAAGTCCTATACTCTTACCTCATCATTGCAAGCAGATTATATCTTTGGATTGAGCTCTAACTTCGCAATAACAGCTTGAACTGCCTCTAACAATTCTATGTCTAGCCCAAGATCATGGGAGTAGTGATACTTTGGATTCAAATAGTATGCTGGTAAAGTAGACACCACAAATATGATTTGTTAGTGACTTAATGCCTTTGGGTTTTGAATCTGTAAATGTAAAAAAGTTATAACATTTAAAATGTAAGTATGTTGAACTCACCAGCTTTATGCAATGGATGACTCAAGTGCTTCTCCCACCGCTCATCAATGATGTTAGTGTAGGACTTTGCACTTCTAGGTATAGCAGCTCTAACCATTTCCTTCATTTTTTGGATGGCAGCATAAATGTGGGCCAAGGTAGGCTTCTTCTCTGTATCAACCATCCTCAGTACTGCCACCACTGGCTCTAATATGGCAACCACTTTCCCCAAGTCCTTCCAAAATCCATCACTTGCAATGGTCTGTTGTGCTGCCTTTGCATCTTCTGACTTAGAACCTTGCCAACCAAACCACTGTTCACATGCAAACATAGACCTCAGACCTATCGCCTTAGTCTGAAAGCTCTTCAATGCAATGTAATTGGTGGCAAATCGAGTGACACCAGGCCGCACTAAATCTTCATTGCATTTCTCCCTCAACAAGGCTAAAGCATAAGAATGGTTGTACACAAAAGTTGTAACTTGTCTTGCCCTATTTACCACACCCGCCACCAAAGTCTTATTCCCCATGTCCTTCAACATCAAATCAATAGAATGGGCTGCATATGGGGTCCAAAAGAGCCAGATCCTCTTACTCTTCTTATTCATCAACTTCTCTCCAGCCTTTTTAAAATTGGAACCGTTATCCGTCACAATTTGGATAACGTTCCTTGGTCCTACCTCCTCCACCACTTGCTTCAACTCCTTATACAAGTATGATGCATCCTTTACATTCTTTGATGCATCGATAGACTTCAAGAATACAGTCTTTCCATTGCAACTCACCATGAAATTTATGATGGACAGTCTAGTAGGTCCAGTCCATCCATCAGCCATAAAAGTAACCCCATGTCTCCCACATTGGCTTCAAACTATCAATGTAATCTTTCAGTTCCTGTACCTCCCGAGGAAAATATACATTGTATAATTCATGTGGTGAAGGTCCCTTCCATCCTGCACCAACCCTCCCTACAGCATCAAGGAATGCATTATAGTATGTTCCTTGTGCTACATTACCTGGAATGCCATGGTAAAGCATGAACTTGCTGAAGGCTTTTCGTGCTTCCTCTTGTTTACCACCAAATATTTGTGGGATGGTTGGCTGGTAGGCATCTTGTTGCCTAAAAGTTGTGGGATCCTGCTCAAAAATGGGTTCTGAAACTTGTACTCGCGGTCGGGTTGGGGTCGTGGTATATTTCTTGTCCAGTGCTTTTCCTCCTCTCATCTTTTCAGATCAGTGCAATTGAGCAGATCCACCACTCCTCTGCTTGCTCATATGCTCTTATATTATCAAAATGAAAACTTTGTCTACTCTCAACCAAAGTCTGCTGGTAAATTCTCCATTCAGCCTCTGATTGAAACTCACCAGGTGGAGGTCCAATGTCAGTATCATCTCCGCCACGGACCTCTACACCAGTCCTCTCTAGTACTGCCTCATCAAACTCTTGTTGCATTCTTTCCCTCTCAGCTTTCTTTAATCTTCCTCCTTTCAAGTGTTGTGCCATTGCCACTTTCACTTGGATAGGAACATTTGGGCATGAGGCAACATCCTTGCCTGTACCATACAAGTGTTGCTTTAACCTAGTGGTTCCTCCAGATAGCAACTTCCCACAATAATTACATTTGGACTTCTTTTTGTTTGCGGACATGGGGACTCCATGTTGCCATGCTATATCAGACATTGTGTACAAAATGTCTTATATTTTACACTGTTACATAAAAAAGCATGTATTAATAACCATGGATCACTTAAAGTAAGGTATTCAAGACTTAAAGTATGCTATTCATAACTCTTAAACGTAATGTCAAGCTATTAGAACTATGAAATAACTATCTCTTATTTATCCCCTAACCCTAGTATTTATTTCTTAATTAAAAATAATATTTTGAATTTTTTTTTTAAATATTTATACCTTAAAGTATAAGAAAAATATAATGTAATGATGTATTTGACACCATTTGAAGTTGAATATTACGTACATATGTTGTACATAATTTTCCATAAGCAATAAGTATTTTTCCTTAATATTATATATTTTTTTTAAATTTTTATAATATATATATTAAATTTGAAAAATAAAATAATTTTTTTAATGGGTGAAAATAAAATATTAATCCATGGGGCTGTGGAGCATCCCAAGTAGTTTAACATTTATGAAAATCATTTTCAAACAATCACTATTCATCCTATTTTTTTTCTATTTCTTTTTTCAAATAAATCATTTATTTTTCCAAAAATTATAATAAAAAATTTAATAACTGAAAAATAAATCCAACTCCATCAAGTGATAGCTCGGGCAAAGATGTTTAACATATATCAAAACCACATGAATCTAACAAGGATTACACAATTTTTTTTGAAAAAAATAGATTTGGGGAAAAATTAGAAAATACCTTTGAAATCCTACAAATAGGTGATGATTCTTGGACTGTTGGAGTTGAATCTTCACTTTGCCACTTGAATCTCACTTCAAACAATGCATTCCAGCCAAGAATTGAAAGAAAGAGGAAGAAATTTGAGGGAGAGAGCTGTTTTCCCCTTTGTTTAGAGAGCATGGACAGAACTATCGAGATTTCCGAGTTTTGTCCATTGGCTCTCTTTTATTAAAATGGGCACATGGGTCAAAATGGGCACTTAAAATGGGTAAAATCCATATATGACCCGATACCGAGATCTCGGCAAGATATTGAACTTTTTCAACTAAAAAAAATGCAAAAATCGGAATCGAGACATCACCGAGGGGAGATCTCGAGATCTCGGCCGAGAAAATGTAGTTTTAGGAACCGTATGGCATCTCGTCTCGGGATCTCACGAAACCGAGAAACTCGGCGAGATCTGAGATCTCGCGAGTTCTCGAACCATGAACATAACTAATATGCTGAAATGAATTATAACATAATGAATTATGCTGTATATTTATTTCATTAAAACTTGAAATCTGGAAACAACAATGTATTGACTGCTGGAATCTATGGTTGAATATCGTATGCTGTATGTGATTGTTAGACTAGATGCCATAGCTGGCTTGGAAATGAGGCCTGTGGTAGCCCGTAGAATGGGATGCGGTTAACACGACCTGACTCATACGATGCCATATAGACATATTGGGCTAGAGTTTCATCACCTGTGCTACGCACCCTTGCCAACAGGGGTTAAGGTGTTGGATGCCTGTGGGAGTGATGAATGAGAAAAGAAAAGGAGGAAAAGAAATGTTATTGCACCGAAAAGGTGAATTATGAGCTATAAGCCAGAGAAAAGAAAAGTGATAAAAAGGATGGATGCCTCACACATTAATCCCAGAGGGCTGGTCGGGCTGACCTTGGTGACTGATGCGGGAGCTGACTGGTCCTCTCCGACAACTCAATGGATGTATTGCGGGAAGGGGTTAAAAGCCCGCACCAGGGATACATGTATTGGGGATTGTAGTAGCACTAACCTGCCTTAGTTGTGATGTTAGGTGGCTAATTAAATAAAATGAACTGCACCTCATGTAGGATTCATATGGTTGTGATTGCATGTGCATGCATGGTGATGTATTTCATTCACGGGTTTGGTGGAGCTCACACTCTGTTATATATGTTTTTCTATTAGATGATCCTGCAAGTAGATGTGACTGTGGCGGGGAGACTTTTTACCCGGAGGAGAGCCTTAGTGGTTATGACTATATTGGTGTGGACCCAGACGGAGGCCATACCGTTGGTGCATGTGTTCTCGGTGATTACTGAAGATGACCCGTGAAGGGTGTTGCTGCTGACTTTTTGTCTTAGGGACTCCTTTTTGTTTTGACGAAGTTTTTCCCCGTTTTACTTTTCAGCTTTCTTTCTTTTTGGGGCTCTGGTTACCTTGCCCTGTATATATTTTCTTTTGTTTAAAAGCTGTGTATGGCAGGGATAGATACTTCTGTTTTCTCTGTGGGAGTGAAAGAGGGAATGATCAAAGACAGTATTGTATATATTATCATTTCCTGTACTGCTACACTTTTTAAATGTTTTAATGTAAATATAGCTTTCCGCAACACTCTGAGTATTACATGATGTATTATGGTGGATGTGTGTGTCTGTGAATGGAGTAACTGTTTCTAGATCCGTGGGGTTTGGCGGATAGCTGTCATGCAATTCGGGTCACCTACCTAATCCTCCTAGGGGGTGGTTTGGGGTGTGACATTTTGAGATTGGTATAATTCATCAGGCTAGTTGTTCCTACACTCCCCAACAGAATTGTATTGCTGACCAGAAGAATCGGATTTTGCTAGACTGCTCGTTCATTATTAATTCATTATAATAGTTGTAAACTTTTTTGGGGTGATGTTGTTTTGACTACTTGTTACTTGATAACTACATGCCATCATTTGTTCTTCACAATCTATTATGTCTGTTGTCGTTTCTGTTGTCGTTCCCACATCTCCGTTGTTTCCTTTACCAACCCGAGCGTTTGGTTGTACTTGTTTCATCCATTATCTTGAGTCTTGACATTGATAAAATGTCTCCTCAGGCTGTCAAGTGTATTTTTCTTGGATACTTTATCAATGTTCCTATCACTCGGAAACAGTTTACCAGTGCTGATGTTACCTTCTTTCAAAGTACTCCCATATGTCTCTGTTGCGGGTCATGCTTTCGAAAATAACCAGTCAGTCCTCCACCTGTTCCTGCATTACTTCCTCTTACAAATTCTCCATCTGTGAAATCACCATTGAAAGGGTATCAACATCATCCCAAGACGTTTGCACCAGTTGTTGCTCCTCCACCGCCCCTTGTATCGTCGGATACCTTGTCTACAGATCCTACTCCTTTGTCTCCCACTGTTGACTTACCAATTGCACTTCAAAAAGGTATGCATTCTCACACTCAACAATCTTTGGTTGCTTGTCCTATTGAATAGTTTGTTTCAGTTCTCCTCCACCTACCATTTATAGTCTTGCCTTATCTTTCTCCGCCCATTCTGTCTCTAAAACCTATCATGAGGCGCTTTCTCATCATGGGTGGAAATCAGCTATGAATATGGAAATGGATGCTCTGCTAAATCACTACACATGGTCTTTGGTTGATTTACCTCCGGTTAAGGATCATTTGAAGTATCATTGAATGCATACCATTAAATATCACCTTGATGAATCTGTTGGTGGCCAAGGGTTACACTCAAACATATGGTGTCGACTACTTTGAGACATTTTCTCTTGTTGCCTAGCTAAATTTTGTTCGTGTACTTATCTCATTGGTTGTTAATTTTGACTAGCCCTTGCATCAACTAGACATCCATAATGCTTTTCTGTATGATGATCTCCTTGAGGAGGTCTATATGGAGCAACCTCATGGGTGTATTTCTCATGGGGAGGGTGAAAGGAAAGTATACTAACTCCACAAGATAATTTATGGTTTGAAAGCCTCTACGGGCTTGGTTTGACAAGTTCAGAAACATAGTTACTGGTTGTGGTTTTATGCACAGTTGTTCTGATCATTCTGTGTTTGTTTGTCGTCAGGATTCCAAGGTATCTTTTTGGTGGTTTATGTTGATAACATCATCATTTCTAGTAAAGACTCGTCTAGAATTAAAAGTGCCAAATTTATTCACAAAAACACTTTCAAGTGAAGGATTTAGGTACTCTTAGGTATTTTATGGGTATTGAGGTTGTTCGGACTAAAAAAGTACGTTAGTCTTTCTCAGAGAAAATATGTTCTTGATCTTTTGTCTGAGATTGGAACATTAGCATCTAAACCTATTGATACTCCCATAGATCCTTATCAAAAGCTTATGAGCTGTGGTTGTAAGGAATTTGCAGACAAACATCAGTACTGACGAGTATTTGGTAAACTTCTTTATCTCATTAGGGCTAGGCCAGACATATTCTCTGCAGCAAGGTTCAAGAACTCGGTGCTGACACTGGTTTCGACCAGACATAAATTGAGATTTCCTAGGTTTCGACCATCTCTTGATCGAAACTTGGCACTCTCCAGGCCAACTCGAAACCTTGGTTTCGAGGCCCAAAAGTTTTTTTTGCCCTGATTCTTGTTGTGCTGCCTAATGTTGACATTTTGAACCCAATCCATGCATTAGCTTCACATAGAGAACACTCAAAATAAATAAATGTGGTTTTGACCCAAGTTTGGTAGTGTATATTGCTCTTGGAAATGGTATCATTTACGCAATCTTGGATTTGTTGGTTAAATCTGATTTGTTTTGATGTGCGCGAATGCTGTTTCAAATCGCTCTGAATGGAAATAAATTTTAGACATCAAAACAAATGAATATTTTAGTACTCTTTTTGTTTTTAGCAATGTTTTATCATATTAAGATTTATGGAATTTTTAGATTTGAGAAAAAACCCAGCATTTAAAAGTTGAAAATTGTACCTACTGCCGAAAATCCAGTTTTTTTTCTTGAACTGGGAAGTTGAATTTTTGTCCTTTTAGAATTTATTTTTTAACTATTTTTATTGGATTCAAATAGAGGGGTATTTGCTTATTTATAAATAATATTAAAACATTTACTTCAATGATATTTGGCATAAATAATTGCCTGTCCTGGTTTCGAGCCAGCTTTCCTCGAGTTTGGTGGAGATAAGTGAATTTATATAGGTCTTCAGATTGAAACTTGCAAAATTACCTAAATAAGGCCGAAACAATGTCGAAACCATGCGAAACCCATCAAAAGCATGCAACATATGGTTTCGACCCTTGGTTTCTTCTCGGTTTCGCAAGAAACCGAGATATCTTAGTCTCTTGCGAAACCGAGATATCTCAGTCTCGAAACTGGCGGTTTCGACCGAGTTTTTGAACAATGCTTTGCAGTGGGTGTTATAAGCCAGTTCATGAAGTCCCTAAGCAGGTTCACTGGGAGGCTGCATGCCCAAATTCTTCGATATCTTAAGGGTTCTCCAAGAAAAGGGCTCATTTACAAATCTCATGGACATGTTGATCTTGTCGGTTATATTGCTGCTCATTGGGCTACTGCTGAAGGTGAACGGAGGTCAACCATTGGTTACTGTACGTTTGTTGGTGGCAAGCTCGTCACTTGGAGAAGTTAGGAGTAAGAAACAAAGTACTGTGGCAAGGTCTAACGTTGAAGCCGAATATAGTGTCATGGCTCATACTACTGCTGAGTTGATGTGGTTGAAATCTTTTCTTTTTAGAGCTTGGTTTTCCGACTAATAAGCCTATTGACACGTACAATGATAATCGGGCTGCCATCTATATGTTGAGCAAGGTGTCTTGAGTATTGTTATTGTGGTCAACACACTCAGTTGGTCAACATACTAGAGGATGGGTGCGTCGCTGATGTGGATGATACCGAGTGAGCAGTTGTGAAGAAAAGTAAGAGATGCAACAGACACTGACGAATTCAACACTCCATCCGCTCTATTCAACGTAGAACAGAGATTTGTCAACAACGACAAAAGGATATTCTTCAATCACTCGATTTCGACTTGGCTCTATCGAATGACGACCAGAGAATGTCACATATCGATCATTGTTACTGACAAACTCGACCCTCAATGTGTTCTGTTCCACACCCAATGAAGACAAGTCAACACCGACTAACGACTAGTCAACACTCACTCGACATCGACCAAGCCTCATTGAATGTTGAACCAAAACACTTGACCTCGAACACTGCTAGTCGTGGTTATTTCTCTTAAGTCATTATATGGCATATATAATGGGTTATGTTGCATAAGAAAATTATAAGAGAGAAACCCTACTCAAGAGAAAGGAGAGGAAGAGAGTCTCCAAAAAGAAAAATCCTTGAAGCCACTCACTGATCATCTATTTGTGAGATGGATTCTTTATGTTTCGTAGAAAAATCATCAAGGGTTGAGAATAAAAGAAGAGGTCGAGAACAAAGAAAGGTTTTGTAAGTAGTCACAAGAAGCTTTCAAGCCTTCATAGCTTGTTTGATTGTAGCCCAAGAAATGAGGATGAGAAGAGATTGCGTGGAAGAAGCAACCTGATTGTAGGTACCATATTTAATGTTCTTTCTTTCATATTATTGTAAGTAAGATGTTTGATAAATACCTCAGTTGGCATTGTGCTTTGATCAGGGACATATTTGTATGTCAAATTAATCATATCTTGTATGCAATGAAGTGGGTGGGTTGGTACTCCTTCGTAGTGGGTGCTACATAAATTAGGGGTTGGTGCTCCTTTTAGTGGGTGCTACTAAATTAGGGGTTTATGCTCCTAACAGTAGGTGATGTTGAATTATGTTGTGCATTATACTCAGGCTAGATTTGGATTGGAGTTAGTAGGCATTTGCATCATGAACGGAGGCTCTTTGGCAAACCACATATATCTTGTCTTGTGGATGCTTTTTGTGGTTTGCGCTTTGTTTGAGGTTATGTAGTTTTGTGATTGCCTTGCCAACTCGTGCCCCTTGACCAAGTCATCTCATCAAGAAAAAATTTTAAGAGTCATTGATTCACTCCCTCTCAAGCTTGAGCACAAATCACTCATGCCCAGCTTGGAACACCCTTGAAGAAACTCATATTTAAATATGGCTATAGTAAACAGATCACCAAGCTGCTGATCAGAGCTAACAAATGGAGTGGAGATCAACTTCCTCGTCACAGCATCATGAATAAAAGACAATTGACTTCAATATGCTTAATCCTTTCATGAAAAACTGGATTACTAGCAATATGGTGTTAAACTCAAACTGTCACGCGCCTTTCCTCTGATTTAGCTGTTTAAAACTATGACCTAGTTTTTTCTGCCCGCCAATCCTGACATCGAGGAAAGAATGGAATAAAGAGCAGCCAGACTCTTGTTGTTGTTTTCCTTCCCCGCTATGGAAGCCTTTGGAAAAAAAGTCGCATTTTCCGCAGTGGAAAAAGCGACCGATCCCTTTTACATTTTGTACTTTAGCTAATCAAATCACTAAAGTTCACACCCAGTATGGAACCACTGTCGCAGTTAGGCATAACATGCTGTTTTTCCACATACCGTTGCCCCAACAAGGAACTTGTAACTCCTTTCGGGAGCCAGCAGGCATGAGCGATCCCTTCAGTATCGGTTCCCAAACCCCGTAGGTTTGGCACACCAGCCGACTTAAAGGCATCAGTGACGATCGTCTTATACTGATGCATTAGTATCTAACGCAAACGCGAAGGTTCATGCAGATGTCTCAAAAGTAGGAGTTCCTCTCCCTTTTTTCTCGGTCCTGGCCCAATTCAGAATGGTTTTCGTATTAACTGCATACGGGAAAACCAAAGGCCAGCTACTGCCGCTATCAACTTTTTTGAGATGGCTTTACGTAGCTGTGTACCATTTGATCTTGCCATGGCCCTCTACTGCCCTCATCAGCTTTATTGAGGTGGCTTTATGTAGCTTCACTGCCATATCATAGCAGTCCTTGGTACTCACGTTACTGGACAAGAGCTGGTCAGCTAACCTGAATGAGTAAATTTGACGGGGAATCAAGACTAAATTTAAATTGGAAAAGACTTTCCTAATTAGCAGAACAAGAAAGAAATGATTCAGAAGGCAGGGCCTTGGTGCAACGGTAAGGTTGCTCCATTGTGACCAAGTGGTCACGGGTTCGAGTTTGGAAACAGCCTCTCTGCGAAAGCAAGGGTAAGACTGTGTACATTATGACCCCCCCAAACCCCACAGTGGCAGGAGCCTCGTGCATTGGGTAGGCCCTTTTTAAGAAAGAAATGATTCAAAAAATCAAGCTATTTTTTTTAGATTTTTATTTGATGTTGTTAGAATTGATCCAAAAAATCAAAGAATTAAAAAAAAATTTATTGTAATAAAAGAAATCCATAAAAGGGTTCCTTAATGGTCATAAAAATTAATCAACAGAGGTGAATCAGGAAGAATCATCAGTGAGTTCATGGCGCATGTTAGGGTCTAGTGGCTCTGGAGGTGCAAGTTAGCTAGGGTTATCGTGGGACCTATTGATGGCGATTCCTCCTCGGGAGGATCGCCCCCCTAATCCATGCCATGGATCTGCTGTTGCTGGGGTCGGTTCTGCCTCTTTTGCTTCAGTGGTCTATCGCTCTCTTGCCTTGCCACCTGTTGAGGTGGATTTAAAAAAGCCTTCATTGTTTTTCGGGGAACCTGCAGTTTTTTTCTCCAGGGAAGAGGTGGAGCTCTCGGAACGTTCTTTTGCTTCTTCCTTGATTGCAAAGTGCAGCTATGGAAGACCTTCTCTATTTTCGATCAAGGAATGCTTGCAGAAAACTCTTTTCCTTCAAGGGGATGTCGTCGTCTCGACTTTGGATCAGAGGCATGTGCCACTGAGGTTTGCTGTCTAGGCGGACTTTGTTAAGGTTTGGTTAAAGGAAGTTATTCACATCCAGGGGTTTCTTCTGCGATTCATGAAATGGACATCTGATTTTGTGTCGGGTTGGGAATCGCCCATTGCCCCAGTTTGGGTTTCCTTACCTGGTCTGCCAGTTAATTTCTACCAAGGCAATTTTCTGGTTTCTATTGCCGATGCGATTGGCAGGGTTTTAAAGATTGATGGCGCTACAACCAATTGTACACACACAGTGGCAGCTCGTGTGTGTGTTGAAGTTGATCTTCGTTCTTCGGTTCCTTCGAAGGTTTGGATTGGATGTGGGGCTGATGGATTCTACCAGAAAGTTGTTTATGAACGGCTTCCCTTTTACTGTGATTTTCGCTCGAAGCTTGGGCACTCCAGAGAGAGTTGCAGAAAATCTGGTTTGAAGAAGGGTCGAGGGAGAATCTCTGCACAAGGCTAGAAGGAGGGTGCTCTCGGGTTGGAGAATGCCAACGCTTTGGCTGTTGGTGAAGTAGGGGCTGGCCAAAATAAGGATGGTGTGTTTATTCCAACGGGGGAGGGGACTTCGTGTGGTGCTACCGAGGTGCCTGGGGGTGTTGCGCCAGGGTTGGGGAACTCTCCGTCTGGGCTGATTGCGAAGAAAAGAGGTGGTTGTTGGCGGCCTTCTGCCCAGAAGCCGTCTGTGCTTGGAGTCCCTTCGGTTGCTGGCTCTATTGGTGCTGTTGTACCTGGCGTTCTGGTTGTGGTGTTGGGGATGCAATCGGGGGTTGTGCTTCAGACGGGAAGGCGGTGAATGGTCGCGTGGTGGCTCATGCTGTGGTGGATGAGGGTGAGACCCCTTGTGAGGGTGCTGCTGTGGTGGATGAGGGTGAGACCCTTGGTGAGGGTGCTGCTGTGGTCTCTCTGGTGAAGGCGATGGTTGACAGTGTGGAGAATGCGGTGGTGGCTCATGTTGTTGTGGATGAAGGTGAGATCCCTTGCGAGGGTATTGCTGTGGCCTCTCTGGTTGAGACGGCGTCTCTTATTGGCCAAGTGGGAAAGAACTCGTAGCCAAGGAGGAAGATGACGTTGAGGTTTCTGGCAAGGAGGAAAATGCTGTTGAGGTTGGTAGTGCCTTGTTGGCGACAGGGTCGCTTTCGGTGGTTGGCTCTTCTTCGCCGTATCTCGGTGACAAGGTGGGGCGTCCCTGCGTTCGTGATGACTCTAGGACTGCAGACTTGGTCCCTACTGTTTTGGATTATGGTGCCATTCTGGACAGTTTCAAGGCTTTTAATGCCTCTTGATGAGAGGCTTCGAAGAACTTTTGCAAGGTTGGGTGAAGAGGGTAGGGGAGCTAGGCCAGTGGGTATTCCCTTGCCTAAGTGGTTGTCCACCAGGTCTGCTTCTTTCTCTGCTGCCCATGTTTGCAAGAGAAAGAAATTGAAGCGGAAACACCATTCCAAGGGGGGGATCGAGAGGCGTATTACAAGGTCTATGGGGCCTGTGAATGTTAGCTTTAATGGTTCCAATGAATTGCTTATTTTGGAATGCTCGAGGTATTGGTAATAAGCCTACTTCTAGCCGATTGAAAGCGATGATAAAGTTGCATAAGCTGGACATTGTGGCAATTGCGGAGCCAAAAGCACAACTTTCTAAGGCGGCTGTGGTTATGAGAAGGGTTGGCTTGGATGTGGTTTTTACTATGGTGAGGTTATGGATTTTTTGGAAGGATTCTTTGCAAGTAAAAGTGGTGGAGGAGCATTGCCAGTATATCACTTTGGAATGCATTGCAGCCAATGGGGTAAAGATTCATTTTTCTGTTGTCCACGGGCTTTGCTCAGTGGTTGAGAGGAGAGAGCTGTGGGAGGCCTTAGTTCGTTTCTCTGGGTCTTCCTCTCTTCCCTGGGCGGTAGGGGGTGATTTTAATGCTGTCTTGTCCCCAATGGAGAAGGTAGGTGGCAGGCCGGCATGCACGTTATCTTTGGATGAGTTTAGCAACTTCATGAACTGTGCTGGCCTTATTGATGCGGGGTATGTTGGTAATATGTTTACCTGGTCTAATAACCAGCACGGTGTGGGGAAGGTCATGGCTAGGCTGGATCGGTTTATGGTGAATCCATTTTGGATCGCTGCTTTTCCCGGTTTTGAGGCGACAAATTTAAATAGAACTTGTTCGGATCATGCTCCAATCTTGTTTGTTGTTTTCGACCCTGGCAACATATTCGTTTCAGCCTTTAAATTCCAGCAGATGTGGTTGTTGCATCCTAATTTTCAAGGCTTAATTAAGAGTCAGTGGGAGATGCCTATCGTCAGTTCGCCTCTCTTTGTGTTATTTATGAAGCTGTAACGTCTTCGGAGTGCTCTTCGAACATGGAATAGATAGGTTTTTGGCAATATACACCAGAAAGTAAAAGATGCAGAGGATGTTGTTATTAGGGCGGAGGAGGATTATGACCAGTTTGCCAGCGCTGAGTCTCTGGGGCATCTTGTGGAGGCCATGGAAATGCTTCAAGGGGTGCTACTGCAAGAGGAAATTTTCTCAAGACAAATCCAGAGTTACCTGGCTTAAGGCGGGGGATCGGAACACAAAATTCTTTAACTCCATGGTTAAAATCAGGCGTAAGCAAAGTGGTATCCACAGAATAAAGTCTGAGGAGGGGGAGTGGATTACTGACCAGGAAGGGGTGCAGGCAGCGGCAGTGAAACATTTCTTGGATATTTTCACTTCCCAAGGGTGTCTGGTTGATGAGGATCTGCTGGTTCATATACCCCATGTGGTAACGGAGGAAGTTGATGTTGCTCTCTTGGCTATCCCTTCCTTGGAGGAAGTAAAGGAGGCGGTTTTCTCTGTCTTGTGACAACGCTCCGGGACCTGATGGCTTCTCTGATAATTTTTTCACGGCTTGTTGGGAGATTGTGATGGAGGATGTCTGGGCAGCTGTTAAAGATTTCTTTGGAGGGGGCTTTCTCCCTAGGAGCTTCACCTCTGCTAATCTGGTGCTTGTTCCTAAAAAGGACAACCCCAAGGTAATGTCCGATTTTCGACCCATTAGCCTATGTAACTTTGCCTATAAAATTATTGCCAAAATTATTGTTGCTAGGCTGGCTGGGCTGCTGCCGTACTTGATAGCAGAAGAGCAGGGTGCTTTTGTTTAGGGCAGGTGTATCCATGACAATATTTCTGTTGTTCAAGAAGTCACTTAGGATTTAAACAGGAAGACAAGGGGCGAAAATGTGATCCTTAAGTTGGACACAGCAAAGGCATATGATCGCTTGGAATGGAGGTTTCTTTACTTGGTCCTTTGAAGGTTTGGTTTTGCTGATGCATGGATTAACTTAATTAGGAAAACTACTGAGAATTGCTGGTTCTCTATTGTTTTGGGAGGCAGCTCTTCAGGATTTTTCAAATCTACTAGGGGGTTGAGACAAGGGGACCCCTTATCTCCTGTTCTGTTTATCTTGGCGGAAGAAGTCCTGAGCAGGGGTATTAAAAATCTTTTTGCGGAAGGCCGAGCTGCTTACTTTCAGCTTCCCAAAGGGTGTCCTGGTGTTTCGCATTGTTTGTTTGCTGATGACACCATTATTTTTACCAAGGGGTTGAAGCGATCTCTGAAACAGATTTTGGGCTTCCTAAGCAGATATGAAGGCTTCTCAGGTCAATTGGTCAATAAACAAAAAAGTTGCTTTTTGTTGGGGGGTAAGGCCTCTGCGGCTAGAGCTCGGATGGTGGGATCTGCAACAGGGTTCACTAGAGAGACGCTCCCAATTACTTATCTAGGGGCCCCTCTCCATCCTGGAAGGCTAAAAATTTGTTTCTTTGATGACTTAGTTGGAAAAATAAGGAACAAGGTGGCGGGTTGGAAAGGTAAGCTTTTGTCGTCAGGGGGACGTGTTGCGCTTTTGAAACATGTGCTAGCATCTATCCCCATCCATTTGCTTGCTACTTTGGATCCACCCAAGGCAGTCCTAGGACGGATATATGGAATTTTTGCTTATTTTTTATGGGGAAGCTCAAAGTGGGGGAAGCATAGACACTGGGTAAATTGGCAAAAGGTTTGTAGGCCTTTAAAAGAAGAGGGGTAGGGAATAAGGCTTCCGGAGGAATTCGGCCATTCCTTAAGGCTTAAAGGTTTATGGAGGGTCCTGGCTGATCACTCTCTGTGGAGTGGGTTCTTCAGGGCTAAATTCTTTAAAAACAATCATATTGTTTTGGCTGATCCGAGCGGGATAGGTTCGAAGTCTTGGAGAAATGCTCTGGCGCATAAGGACATTGTTCTTGCTAAGTCAAGATGGTTGATTGGCTTTGGCAATATTTTTTTCTGGTTGGATAATTGGGTAGGGGTTGGCCTGTTGATTGACTTTGTGGACAATGCCCTACAGGTTGACACAGCTTTGAGAGTCAAAGATGCTCTGGAGGTGGATGATTCGTGGAAACAGTCCGTTCTAGATCTGATTGACTCGAATGTGGTTAGGCATAGCATCATATGTGACAATTTCGCCATAGGTGAAAGGGATGATGTTCTGGTTTGGACACCCTCTAGTGACGGTCAGTTCTCAACCAAATCAATCTTGGAATGACGTAAGGAGTAGATCACCTGAGGTTTCCTATTCAAAATGGGTCTGGAACCAATCCCTACCCATGAAGATTGGCTATTTTACTTGGCAACTCCTCAATGGAAGAATTCCCACAGATGATTCCTTGATGGCTGTTGGAATTCCTCTAGCATCCAAATGTAACTGTTGCAGAAACCCCAGAAGAGATACAACAAATCATTGCCTGATAGCTAGAGGCAATGCGATGAAGGTTTGGAATTTCTTTTCACAAGTCTTTGATATTGGTGTAATCCCTTCACAAGATGCCAGGAGTCGGATCCTTCTGTGGCAAGGGGTGGCGAGTGATAAAAGTCTCTGTGCCTACATTACAGGACTGCTTCCCTCTCTTGTAGTGTGGGAGCTCTGGAAAGAAAGGAACAACAGAAAGCATGGAGGAAAAAGGCGTGTAGCTGATTCTGTTATTGAGAGCATTAAAGCCTGGATGAAGGACATACCGTATCCTCCTAAGTTTAGGTGCTCGAGCTCTCACAGGGAAGTGTTAATTCTTCAATGCTTGGGCCTTTCGGATCCTCCTCTCAGATTGAAACGCCCTCTCCCCGTTTATTGATGCCCCCCCTTCGCCACGGTTGAACTCAATGTGGATGGTGCTTGTAAGGGTAATCCTGGTATAGGAGGGTGTGGAGGGGTTGTCAGAGATAAGGAGGGTGGTGTTTTGGCTGCCTTCTCCAGCTTTAATGGTAATAGCACAAATTCAGTAGCTGAGTTGAGAGCTTTGAGAGATGGCTTGAGGCTGTGCCATGATTTAGGTCTCACAGATTTTGTGGTCAACTCGGATTCATCTATCATAGTAAGAATGATTAATCAAAAGAGGTGTAATCTACGGAGGGGTTGGTACTGGTTCCATGAGACAATGGATTTGTTGCATTCTACTCGGCCTCTTTTATCCTTTGCTCATAGGGAAAGCAACAGGGCAGCCGGACTGGCTAGCCAACTTGGCTTGTGATACTGGGGCTTCTATCGTTTTCCACTATGGCAGCCAGCTACCTGGGGACCTACAACGTATTCTTCGGGAAGACAGTGCTGGTTTGCCTATTCTTAGAAATTAGAATCTTTCTTTTCCTTCTTTATTGTATGGTTTTGGGTCCAGTGCTTGTTGAGAGACATGCTCTTCAGGTTGGGGTAAGGCGGCACGTCCCCCCCCCCCCTTGTATTCTTTTTCCAATTGATTTGATTTTAATAAAATTTTAGGGGCTGGCCCGGGTCCCAGGTAATATTCAGGAATAAAAAAAAAAAAGGAAGAATCATCAGAGGATCCGATTCGTTCAAGGAAAACCAAACGTACACTCATTTTTACTGAGAACGATGTGAATACATGTTGGATTGTATGGGCCAGAATACCGTGGGGGTATTCTGGACTTTTTACTGTTTATTTCATGTACAGCCATGTCGGCTATGATAGGGACAATTCTGTCCATGTAAGTTTCATTCCTTATTATAAATATATGGCTTGGGGTCTATTTTAGACAATCCAAGCATTCACTCCTAATTCTAATCTCTCAACATGGCATCAGAGCAGGTTTGAATTTGGGAGTTTTTTCCATTCTTGATTTACCCCCCTCCTCCCCTTGACTCTCGATCTCTTCTTCCCAGCCCCCTCTTCTGTTTTGATCTTTTCTCTCCATCATTCTCCCATTAGGGCAGCACTGATGAGGTGATCGACAGATCCAGTTGCTGCCCTCCTTTACCTCATCCTATGATAAGGTTTTTTGATCGACAGGGACAAGTTCTTACTGCCTGCGATATTTGCTTCTTTAGTTTTTTTTTGGATTGCTTCCACTTCTTTCCAAGGGATCAATCTACCTCATTGAAGACTCAAGAACTGCGGCAGTGTTTATTTCTTTGGATCAGTTCCTATCTCCAACAAGTTTGAAGACCTCCTAGATCGATTTCTTTTCATCAAATCAGGGTTTTGAGAAAACCCTGACAAATATTGATCTAGGAGTTTCAGGTTTCCATTGGGGCTGGTTTTTGGAGGAGTACTTCAGTCCTATTAGAAGCACACTCGATCAAAGTTTCAGCTCCATCTGGTGTTTTTTTTGTCATCAATCAGCCCTCCATCAATTTCACAAAAATCAGGGTTTTCTTCAAAACCCTAAAAAAGTCTATCTCAAGGTTTTCTTAGTCACATGTTGCTGGTTTTTTGAGACATCTCTTCCTATATTTAAAGAATATTCTCCACCAAATTTCAGCCCTTACCTTGAAGGGATTCTTGGGTTTCTCATTTCACCAATTTATCTGTGATCATGGGTGACTCAGTTAATTCGACTGCAACTTCTGTTGGTGATGGCCAAGGCAAATCAGAATTTCATACCTTTCCTCCCAATCAAACTGGATGGTTCCAATTATTTGCTTTGGTCTCCGTTTGCTTCTTTGCCATTGCTGGCCGTGGCCTTACTGATCGCATTAATGGCACCACTATTATGCCAACTGAGACTGGTCATGCTCAAGATAGATGGCTTGCCAATAGTGGAGTACTCATGTCATACCTCACTGGTTCGATGACTTCAGATCTTGCGCATGGATTTCTTCTCCTTGATACAGCCTCTCAAATATGGGCTGCTTGCAAGGAAACTTATGGGCAGCTTGGCAATGATGCCCAGGTGTATGAACTCAGGCAGAAGGTGCTTCACACTACTCAAGGAGAGTTGTTAGTCTCCAAATACTATTCTAATTTGCACAGCCTTTGGCAGCAATTGGACCACTTCTCTGATTATCACCCTGCTACAGCTGTTGACATTACTTCCTACAAGAAGCATGTGAACAAGATCAGAGTGTATGACTTTCTAGCTGGCTTGAATGTGGAATATGACCAAATTCGGGTTCGGGTGTTGGGCCATAAACCTTTTCCCACCCTTGAATAGTCCTATGCTTTGGTCCCCTCTGAAGAAAACCCCGAGGCTGCCATGCTGCACCCACCTATTACTGACAAATCAGCCCTCAAGGCTGCTGCCCCGGTTACTCTTGCACTTGTTGGCACTGCTTCTCTTGGTGATTCTACTACAGGGACTGTTGTTTGTGAGTACTATCACAAACCCTACCATACCAAAGAGAAGTGCTGGAAACTTCATGGGAAACCAGCTGACTTTGAAGCTAAAAGGGCTACCAAGACAAAGACAAAGCCAAAGAACAAGGCTCATCACACTGAGACTGTTACTATAGCCCCAGCTACTGACATTGGTTTATCCCAGGATGATCTAAAGGCATTCCTACGTGTGCTAAGGACTTCCGCTACTGCTGCCTCTACTACATTTGCTGATACTGCCAACTCTGTTGCTCCTTCAGGTTCACACTTTGCGCGGTCAGGTATTCCATTTGGTGGTCACTGTGCTTCTGTAGCTTCCCATCCTTGGATCATAGATTTTAGAACTACAGATCACATGACCGGTTCCTCTAGCCTGTTCCATCGTTATTCTCCCACTTCTGGGAATGACAAGGTCAAAGTAGCTGATGGTTCTCTTTCTTCCATATCTGGAAAAGGAATCATCAACTATACTTCTTCTCTTCCTTTGTCCTTTGTTTTACATATTCCTAATTTTACTACTAAACTTCTTTCTATTAGTAGTATTACTCGTGATCTTAATTGCAAAGTAACTTTTTTTCCTTCCCATTGTGTTTTTCATGATCTGGAATCTGGGAAGACGATTGGATTGGGTAAAATACATGGTGGATTGTACCTGCTTGAAGATGGTCGTCCCTCTCCACTACCATTACCTTCTCCGCTGCCTCAGAACTCCATGGTCTCTTCTGAACTTTACCAATGGCACTCTAGATTAGGTCACACTCCATTAGGAATTTTAGCACATTTATTTCCTAGTTTGGTTACCCTATGTACTAAGGATGATTTTTTTTTGTAAGGCTTGTGTTCTGGCCAAACAAACACGATCAACTTATTCTTTATCAAATAAAAGGAGTTCTTGTTTTCAATTGGTACATTTTAATGTTTGGGGTCCTAGTCATAAAACATCTCTTTCTGGTCACCAATGGTTTGTTTCTTTTATTGACTGTCACTCTAGAGTCTAAGCACACATGGGTGTATCTTTTACACACAAAAATCAGGTTTTTGAGTATTTTTGGCATTTTCATAAAATGGTCCAAACTCAGTTCCAGGCTACTATCAAAATATTGAGAAGTGCTAATGGAACCGCCACTTGTTAGAGGTGGCCAGGGCTTTGATGTTTGCTAGACATGTCCCATCTCAATATTGGGGAGATGTTGTCCTCACTGCTGTCTATCTCATCAATAGGCTACCTTCTCGAGTTCTTGACTCCCGTAGTCCAGCTGAAGTTTTACTGGGGAATTCCTCCTTTGTTGTTACTCCCAAAGTGTTTGGTTGTGTGTGTTATGCTAGAGATAAAAAGTCTCCAGGAAAACTTGAACTTAGGGGGTTACGTTGTATTTTCTTGGGTTATTCTCCAACCCAGAAGGGTTACAAGTGCTACCACCTCCCTTCCCGCCGTACTTTGGTCAATATGGATGTTATTTTTCATGAGACCCTTTCCTATTATTCTTCACCACCTCTTCAGGGGGAGAGTTCTAGTGAAGATGTGCTGTCCTTTGAGGTTCCTCCTCTTGAGGTTCCTCCTTTACTAACCCCTACGGCTGCTACCACGCCTCCTTTGATTGCTACCCAGCCCCCATGGCTACTACCCAGCTTCCTTTGACTGTTGCCCAGCCCCCTCTGGCGGTTCCCCCCTCATCCGAAGGGAGTCCTTTACAGGGGGAGACCATGGAAAAGAGTGTTCTTGATGTTCCTATTCAGGGGGAGCTGACTCCTGTCCAGAGAACTATTGGTGAGTTTCAGAAGAGGATTGACAACTCCAATATGATCACCTATAAAAAGGGAAGCACCAAAAGGGGGCAGCTTCAATCCACTGTGGCACCGATACCCATCCAGTTGCCGGCTCAATATCTAGATCCTTCCTCACCTGGTAAGCCCTCTTCTTCCGACCTACCTATTGCTCAACGCAAAGGTACTAGGACTTGCACTCTGCATCCCATATCTCGTTTTGTTTCTTATAGTTCTCTTTCTCCTTCCTTTCGTGCATTTGTACCTTCTCTTTCTTCTGTTTCCATTCCTAAAAATTGGCAGGAAGCATCTACAGATGGAAAGTGGAAAGCAACAATGTTGGAAGAAATGAGAGCACTACACAAAAATAATATGTGGGATCTTGTGGTTCTTCCTCCAGGGAAAAAACCAGTTGGATGTAAATGGGTCTTTGTGGTCAAACAGAAGGCAGATGGGACAGTGGATCGTTATAAGGCACGACTAGTTGCAAAGGGGTTAACTCAAACTTATGGAGTTGACTATCAGGAGACCTTCGCACCAATGGCGAAACTCAACACTATAAGGGTATTATTGTCTTGTGCTGCAAATCTTGGGTGGGATCTTCAGCAGTTGGATGTAAAGAATGCCTTCCTCCATGGGGAACTTGAGGAAGAGGTATATATGGATGTTCCATCAGGTTTCTCTGACGACAGGGCTAAGGGGAAGGTCTGTAAAGTGAAGCGTGTTCTTTATGGTTTGAAGCAGTCACCTAGAGCTCGGTTTGGCAGGTTTCACAAGGCTATGATTTCAGCAGGATATAAGTAAAGCAATGCTGATCACACTTTGTTCATCAGACGAGTTGGTGACAAAGTAACTATTCTTATAGTCTATGTGGATGATATTGTGGTCACTGGTAATGATGGTGATACTATCAAGAAATTGAAGCACTTCTTTGGCCGTGAGTTCGAAGTAAAGGATCTAGGGACTCTAAAATATTTTCTAGGTACAGAAGTTGCTCGATCTTCAAAGGGCATCTTTCTTTCTCAAAGAAAATTTATCTTAGATCTGTTGTCTAAGACTGGGTTGCTAGGTTGTCATCCTTTAGATACTCCTATGGAAGCTTCTACAAGACTTCAGGAGAAAGAGGGTGAACCTGTTGACAAAGGCCATTATCAGCGATTAGTGGGTAAACTAATCTATCTCTCTCACACACGACCTAACATAGCCATTGCTGTAAGTTTGGTGAGCCAGTTTATGCATGATCCTTATTCCTCTCACATGGAGGCGGTCCTTCGTATTTTGTGATATTTGAAGTCTGCTCCAGGAAAAGGAATCCTTCTCTCTCCCAATGGTCATCTGAAGGTTGAAGCTTATACTGATGCCGATTGGGCTAGCTCTACTGACAGAAAATCAATTTCTGGCTATTGTTCCTTTGTAGGTGGAAACCTTGTCACGTGGCATAGCAAGAAGCAGAATGTTGTGGCAAGGTCCAGTGCTGAAGCAGAGTTCCTTGCAATGGCACAAGGAATCTGTGAACTTTTGTGGCTTAGAGGATTGTTGCAGGATACTGGTGTTGCTGTCCATCTTCCCATGATGCTTGATTGTGATAATAAAGCAGCCATTAGCATTGCTCATAACCCTGTCCAGCATGATCGTACTAAGCATGTTGAGGTTGACCGACATTTCATCAAGGAGAAGCTCGAAGCTAGACTCATTTGCGTTCCCTTTGTGAAGTCTGTTGATCAGTTAGCCGATGTGTTCACCAAGGGGCTAAGTGGCAAAGTGTTTCTTCCTATCTTAGTCAAGTTGGGCATGCACGACGTATATGCTCCAATTTGAGGGGGGAGTGTTGGATTGTATGGGCTAGAATACTGTGGGGGTATTCTAGACTTTTTACTGTTTATTTCATGTAAAGCCATGTCGGCTATGATAGGGACAATTCTGTCCATGTAAGTTTCATTCCTTATTATAAATATATGGCTTGGAGTCTATCTTAGACAATCCAAGCATTCACTCCTAATTCTAATCTCTCAACAATACCAATACTTAAACAAATAATACAATAAATTATGATCAAGTGGACGAAGTGTCTTTAATACATTATTCACAACAACCAAATTTTTGTCAATATCTAATCAAAGGATCCATGCGCTCTCAAAAACGTAAAACAGCTATGGGTTAACTCTTTCAAGCAAATGTGCATTCACCTCTTTTTTTGGACAAAATAGAGAAACCTTTTTCGTATACTTTTCATTATAAATATATAAAATCACTACCAATTGGAGTATACAAAACAATTCTCCAAAGTAGCACTCCACTTTGCTGCCTTTTATTTGTTCTTCTTCTCTCCCTGTTTTCCTTCGTCATTATTGGTAGTTCTAGGTCGAAAACTGTTACACTCTAGGTTTAATCAAGTTGTCCATAATTATCTAAAATTCGAAGTAAATTTTTTGTTGGAAGTTCTACAAATTTTTGTTAAAACTAAGAAAAAGAAAGCACAAAGGGGAAACTTTGTCCAAAACAGATTCAGTTAAGACCAAATTACATATGGCCCTGAAGTATAACCACATTGTCTAATCAGCTAAATATGCATTAGAAAAAAAAAAATTCATTTCTTACCAGTGTAACCTGAGTCTCCACCATAAAATCCTGAGACACAAACATCCTCCAGCCAATACCGACTGCATCAACAAATTTTGACAATATGGTTGAGAAAAGAATCCTCTACACTAAGAAAATTAGCATTTACACAATGAGCCTTCGGTTCAATCAATGCAAAAGAATTTAATAAGGACAACAAAACAATAAGATCACTTGATAAAACAGTGCCAGAAACAGAAGATTTCATCACAAAAGCAGCAAATGTAAGGAAAACAAGAAGTAACTATACTAAAAAAAGATTGCACATCCCAACCTTACTGTGGTACATGTGAGATATGATACCTGGACACTTTATTTTATATATATACCCCCATGTTGTTCATAACATGGTACAATATGGAAACTGACTCAGCTGCACCAACTCACCACCATTTTGTGGATTGCATACATACACATCATTTGACATGCATCCATATATACAACGCATTAGTATTGTTACAAAATAATAATAAAAATAAAACTTGAATGAAGCACCTGGAACAGTTATTTCTGTGCCCTTCTAACAGTATGCATGGCAGATACTGAGTACATCATTAAGAGGTGGAGCCAGGATTTTCCTATTAGACGGGCAACTAATCAGAAGCAAGGAGCCAAGGGCAGAAATTAGGTTTGTAATGAGTTTGAGTAATACCAAACCAAACCTAATTAAGTTGTGGTCATCCCTAACCTGCCCTTCCCCTTTAAACATGCAAGTGCCTTGCTTATTTCATAGGTAACTAGGGTGGGACCTTGGAGGATGAAAAGAGGGCGGTGAAGGACTGAATTTTTGGGATACCGTACTACCTACAGCCCATAAATGCTCATTTAAACTGAACCTATAAGGGCTCCATTTATCAACTACAACATTATCTATTTTATGTAAATTTTAGTTAAAAATAATATACTAAATGGCAATAGAAAAGCTGCCTAAATGGCAAGCCATACAGTGATGGTGGATACCGAAATTTGAGTGTTACCAATGCAAAAGGTCCTCTATCAAATGGGGCCTCAAATTACCCTCTATTCTCCATGTGCCTCAAATCTAAGAGGCCTATTACGAATGAATATATTTACCTACCAAATACATGCACTGTTAGCAGAACAATTACGACTATAATGCTTGAATGATCCAAGTGACAAGCCAAGCTCTTCATTTATATTCATTGAATGAAATTACATAGGATTTGTCCCTACTCTAGCCGACTCTACTAAAGCAGTATATAAAAAAATAAACCCAAAAAGTCAAGAATACCCCCATGGTATTCTGGTATACATAATTCAACACTACCCCTCAAGTTGGAGCATAGATGTCAAACATGCACCTTGACTAAAGCAAGATGAAACAAGTTTCCAGACAGTTCCTTAGTGAAAATATTGACGAGCTGATCAACAGACTTCACAAAAGGAACACAAATCAGTCCTTCCAACTTCTCCTTGACAAAATGTCTATCAACCTCAACATGCTTGGTACGATCATGCTGTACCGGATTATGTGCAATGCTGATTGCAGCCTTGTTGTCACAATACAACATCATAGGGAGACGAACAGGAACACCAAGGTCTTGTAGTAAACCCTTGGGCCATAATAACTCACAGATACATTGTGCCATAGCACCAAATTCAGCTTCAACATTAGAACGAGTTACCATATTCTGCTTCTTGCTACGCCAAGTAACAAGATTCCCACCTACAAAAGTAGAGTACCCAAAGATAGACTTTCGTTAGGAGAACCAGCCCAATCAGCATCTGTATAGACCTCTATCCGTCATAGTTATCAAAGCATCGCCATGGCATCCAGGTTCCTTGGTCGCCTTGGACGCCTTGGGCGCCATGGCGGTGTCGCCTTGAATTTTGCCCCTCTAAAACGCCATGGTCGCTTTCCCGCCTTGATAACTATGCTATCTGTAGGTGATCATGAGGAAACAAGAGAATGCCTTTTTCCTGGAGCAGAATTCAATTAGTGAAGAATACGAAGAACAACCTCCATATGAGAAGAGTAGGGATCATGCATGAATTGACTCACAATGCACACTGTTATAGCAATGTCCGAACGTGTATGTGAGAGACAGGTACCGACCCTTATCAACAAGTTCACCCTCCTTTTCTTTAAGACAGATATTAGCATCCATCAGAGTATCTGAAGGATGACACCCTAACAAACCAAATTCTGACAATAAATCCAGGATATACTTCCTTTGGGGGAGAAAGATGCCCTTTGAAAAGACCTAGCAACTTCAATTCCAAGGAAGTACCTTAATTTTCCTAGATTCTTAATTTCAAACTCCTTTCTAAGAAAATTCTTTAGCCTTGGGTTTTGTCATAGGAGAACCCTGGTGGAATATCCATATATACCTCCTCATCAAGTTCTCCATTGAGAAATGCATTCTTCAGATCCAGTTATTGCAGATCCCATCCCATATTTACGGCACAAGACAACAAAACTCTGACAGTGTTCAGTTTTGCAACTGGTGCAAAGGTCTCCTGATAATCAATCCCATATGTTTGAGTGAACCCCATTGCCACAAGTCGTGCCTTATATCTATCCATAGTGCCATCCACCTTCTGTTTTACCATAAACACCCACTTACATCCAACTAATCTTTCCCTAGTGGAAGAACCATAAGCTCCCATGTATCATTTTTCTTTAAGGCTTTCATTCTTCCATCATTGCTGCCTTCCACTTTCCATCTGCCAAAGCTTCCTGCCAATTCTGAGGAATATGAATAGAAGAAAGAGAAGAAATAAATGCACGAAAAGATGGAGAAAGAGAGTTATATGAGACGACATGAGATATAGGGTGTTGAGTATAAGTCCTAGTACCTTTGCAAAGAGCAATAGATAATTCTGAAGGAGTCTTACTAGATGGAGAGGTAGGCTCTGGATCCGGGGTTGGCAACTGGATGGGTACTAGTACTGTAGTGGATTGAATTGCTTATTTCTAGTACGGCTTTTTGTATAGACCATCATAGTAGAATCATCAATCCTCCTCTGAAATTCACTAATGGTTTTCTGAACTAGAGTAAGCTCCCCCTGAATTGGAATTTCATCATTACTATTATCTGTAATCTCCCCCTGTATAGGATCCCCTTTACCTGACCTGAGGTAAAGGGAGGAACAGGAGAAGACTCATCATGAACATATTGAAGGGGAGCCTCTACGGTCAGCACATCTTCACTAAAACTCTCCCCCTGAAGAGGTGGGGACGAATAATAGGAAAGATGTTCAGGAAAAAAACATCCATACTCACCATAGTAAGTTAAGTAGGAGGATAATAACACACGTACCCCTTCTGGATGGTAGAGTAACCCAAAAAAATGCAACGGAGCCAACGGGGCTCAAGCTTAGTAGGGGATCTAGTATCCCGAGCGTAACAAACACAACCAAAAACCTTAGGGGGAATTATAAAGGAGGAGGAGCCATGTAAGAGCTTAGTTGGGGAATGAGAATCAAGGACTCGAGTAGGCATCCTATTAATTAGGTAGGCTGCAATGAGGACAGCATCCCCCCCATATTACCAATCAATAATAATAATGCCAAACCCTTTAATATAGTATACAAAACCATCTGAATTTATTCATGTACTATTTTTTTTTACTTCTTTTTCAATCAAAATTTTCAAATTAAGTTCTATCAATTCATTCCTAGATTGAATTGATACGTCATTCAATCCTGTGTCAAAATGTAATGTAATACAGGGGGCGTCTGTTTACCTTCATATAGCATATATGACACGAATATATAGTATCAACTAATTTTCAGTCGTTGATTCATATGTATACTTGACATACTGAAACAACTACCATTATTGGTATCAAACCGATAGCGATTTATATAAGCTAAATCTTCTAATCGATAAGTGGGCCAAAGTAAGAACTTCAATTTCATGTTAATGAATTTATCTCTATCAACATCTTTGTTCTCATTCCAAAAACTTAGGAGGGATCATGGCGAGCAAACATTAGTGCTCTACCCACCTCCAGGAGAAGGCAATTTTTCCTTTCAGCCACTCCATTTTGGGCCAGGGAATCAACACAACTGGTCTGGTGTATAATCATATGGGCAGCCAGGTATTTTTAGAACTGACCTCCCAAATATTCTTTGTCATTGTCACTCCTCACAACTTTGAGAGTGGCATTGAATTGGGTCTGAGCCATTTTATGAAAATGCTGAAAACGGGAAAAAAATTCACTTTTAGTGTTCATCAGGTATACCCAGGTGTTCCTAGAGTAACAATCTATAAAGGAAACGAACCAACAAAGGCCTCAAAGAGAAACTTTACGAATAGGACCCTACACATCAGTATAAACCATATGAAAAGAGGAAGGACTTCTTTTCTTTGAAAGTGAATAAGTTGAACGTATGTTGAAAATAAATGAGATAAACCTCCTAAAGGGGGATGACCTAATCTAAAATGCCATTATTGAAAATTCAGAGGAGAATGAGGAATTCTAATATAATTGAGAAGGTAATGCAATTAGAGGGTGACAACCATCATCAAGCAGCCATAGTTGTCAAGGGGCCGCCTAGGCGTCCAGGCGCTTTGGTCGATTTGGGCGCCTTGGTCACCTAGGCGGTCGCCTTGATCGCCTACTTGGTTTCACCTTGCTTTTTTACCCTCTCCACCACCTTCGGTCGCCTAATCGTCGTGACAACTATGCAATTAGGTACAATCCACCATGTACTCTACCACATCTAATCGTTTTCCCCGTTACTAGGTCTTGAAAAAACACAATGGATTGGAAAAAGGGTTACTTTGCAATTCAGATCTTTGGTAAGACTACTAATAGAAAGAAGATTAGCAGTAAAATTAGAAAATATGCAAAACTAAAGAAAAAGTAATGGAAGGTGAGCAACTAATGGATCCCTTTCCAGAAACAGATAAGAGGGTGCCATCAGCTACCCTGACTTTGTCCTTGCCCGAAGTAGGAGAATATTTGTGAAAGAGACTAGAGGAACTTGTCATATGATCAGTGGCACCGGAGTCTATAATCCATGGACTGGAAACAACCGATGCACAATGACCATCAAACGAAATACCTGAATGGGCAATGTTGGAACCGGATGGAGTGGAAGAAGTGGTAAGAAGTGATGTAATAGATGCAGCAAAAGCCTGTAACATACGCCTGAAGGCCTGTAATTCTTCCTGGGAAAGACCAATGTCAGTAGTGGGAGTTGTAGCTACACTTTCAGTGTGATTAACTTTGTTTTTAGTTTTACCACGACCACGTTTGGCCTCAAAATCAACAGGTTTCCCATGTAGTTCCCAGCAGGTAGCCTTAGTGTGAGGGTTTGTTGCAGTGTTCACACTTGACTGGCTCTTTAGAGGAAGTACTGGTACGAGGAGATCTATCGGTTATGGGAGTAGGGCTGGAACCAACTTGTAAAGCAGATCGATCTATACTGGGAGTATGCAGCATAGCAGCCCGACGAGTCTCCTCAGTATGTACCAAAGCATAGGACTGCACCAGTGTAGGGAAAAGAGATCTACTAAGAACTTGTACATGGATAGGATCATATTCAATGTTCAGACCAGCCAAGAAATCATAGACACGAATCTTGTCCACATGCTTTCGATAGGCAGCAATATCAATTGCATTGGTAGGCTGAAAATCAGAGTAATGATCCAATTGTTGCCATAAACTTATGAGGGAAGCATAGTATTGGGATATGGATAATTCCTTTTGTATGATATCATGAACCTTCTTCCGGATTTCATACACTTGAGCATCATTCCTCACCTGTCCATAGGTCTCCTTTGCAGCAGTCCATATTTGATTGGTTGTATCCAATAGTAAATATCCACTAGAGAGATCTGGTTGCATGGAATGCAGCAAAAAAGACATCACCATAGCATCATTGGGAACCCATTGATCTTGAAGAGGACCAGTGTCAGTTGGCTTTGTAACAGTGCCAATGAGATGTCTTGTACGGCCTCGACCAGCAATAGTCAAATAAATAGATCTGGACCACATCAAATAATTGGTTCCATCGAGTTCAATAGCAGCAGCGAAAGGTAGATACTTTTTCCTAGTTTGTCCTTCAATTCCGGAGTTAGCAATAGTAAGATCAGACACAATGACACAATCAGATTACTAGAACCAGCAATGGATAGTCGTCCTGAAGAGGAAAATCGAGCAGTAGTAAGAGGATCAGTGTCAGTTGGCTTTGTAACAGTGCCAATAAGATGTCCTGTACGGCCTTGACCAGCAACAGTCAAATCAGTAGATCTGGACCACATCAAGTAATTAGTTCCATCGTGTTTAATGGCAGCAGCGAAAGGTAGATACTCATTCCTTGTTTGTCCGTTAACTTCGGAGGTAGCAGTATTAAGATCAGACCCATAATGACACAATCAGATTACTAGAACCAGCAATGGATAGATGCAGCCAGCCAAAAAACCAGAAAATTTTCAGATCGATATCTGAAAAATCGACCCTGGGAGGAGAAAACTTGATATCTTCAAAAAACTTCAATAGAAGGGGCTGAAATCAAGGTCGAGTGCTCCTTTATGGTGGATAGAACTTCCCTCAAAGAATCAGCAATATCTGCAGAATGAAAACGCAAAATCGATAATTGTCAGGGTTTTTGAAAACCCTAAAAGTTAGGATCAATATAGGGGAGATGGCTCCAATTGTTGATGAAGACTTTGATAGATGCTGTCCAAGGCTGCTAGAATGGATCTCCAACAAGAATAATCAAGCTCCAATACTGATAGAGGCTTGATCTTCAAGAAGTGTAGAACTCCAAAAAACCGTAGAAGAAGGGGGCAGCAACTATCGATTGAAACACCTTTTTAGATCATTGATTGAAATGGTAAGATAGAGGGCAATCTTGGATTTGTTGGAAAGCTGATTTTGTGTTCTACCTAATACAAAAAGTCTGTAAAAATAAAATCATTTGATCAGCCGAACTTCTTAGAGAACAAGAACATTTCTCTAAATCGAGAACACTTTAAGTACTTATTGATAAGATCATATTTTTTAAGAACAGTATAAACCAAATGTATGTTTTGATTGTTTCAAACTTCCAATAGCTTGCTTCTTCAGTTCTGATGTCTTCTAGTTCTATGATGATTTTTGATGACTTTATGTGGCTTAATATTGATTTTTGATTACTTAATGTGACTTAATGCTGATTTTTTATGACTTTATGTTGCTTAATATTGATTTTTTAAGACTTGATGTGGCTTAATGTTGATTTTTTATGATATAAGGTACATATTGTAGCATATTTGGTAGAGCCACAATAGCTGAGTCATGCAACTAAATCTAGGGTTTTAGACAGATCTAACTCCTACAAATAACTGTCTCCTGACACTGGCACCAACACGCAATATTGTAGTATCCCTCTTGTTATTCAGTGTGATGTGGTAGGCTCCGTACTTTTCGTCTAACACCATCACCCTATCAATACTCTAGAACCAAAAAAGTACACAACAAATGCCAATAAAATAAATGAGGGGGATAAAAAAACATCTCAAAATGTTAACCATACTCCATTTTATACTGGTCGACCAAAGCAATCGCAATATATTTCCCTGACAATATGAGGATAGAAATCTCTTCACCATTAATTGACCTGCACTGTAAACAAAGCGAAATTCATCAAACCTACTACAAAATCTCATTAAACCTGCACAGACAAAAGTACAATTGAATAATAAATATCAAGAAGAATGCTAATGCTAAATTTTCAAGTACATACACACAACACCAACAGAAATCTGAATAATGTGGTATTTATACTTAGCATGAACTACAATGCAAATTCATGTCTTAGTTCCTCTTTTCAGAATAATATGATTGTGAAGGTCATTGTGTTGCTTTCCTTCCAAGAGTTTAAACATAAAACACAGCCTGATACAGATCTTCAAAGTGCTAGAAAGAACAAGCATAACTAATAATTAATCACTTAGGCTCCATTGTTTCCACGTAAAATATTACACAAATCTTTCACTTGGCTACATATTGAAAAAAAAATTTAGTGTTTGTTCGAGGTAAAATATGCTGTAAAATGTCATTTTTAGATTTCCCAATGCTTGTTTGCTAATTTTTTCCATTGTAAAATTATTTAAAATAACTACATAAAATGCAATTACAACAAAATTTAAATTATACAGCCCCTATCATATGGTTGTGAGAACCATATGACAACATGGGTCCCACAAATACATATGCCATATTTGTTACTGAGTGTTTTAATTGTTATGAACACAAGTCCGAGTTGTTTGTTCAGATATGCATGGTTGAAGATGAACCTGGAAGATCAGTTGAATGGTTCAACCAAGTGCCAATGCAATTCTGGTTCAGAATTGATGGGCCAGCTTTGAGTGGTTCAATTTTTGGTTCAGCAAGGTTGGATAAAGTTTCAGCAGTTGAGATCTATATGAATTTGACTAGCAGTCTTTAGAAGTTTCAGCAATTTCTTTGATAATTTATGGGCCATCTTAGATAATGATTAAGCAAGCCAGTTGAGAAAGTAGAGAGAAAAGACTGATTTTGGCTTATCGAATAGATAGAGGCCACCGCTTTATTTATAATCATAGATCATTACAAATCTGGAAATCAATCCTAACATAATCAACATGTGCAACATGTGCATAATGAACCTAGACACTCTAATGTATCTGGGTCTGGGTCACGGGTCTCATTGGGTCATCTGTTAACACATTTTGATAAGCTGTCGACCAGCTGCAGACCCAGGTGAAGCTGGACCCTTCTTGTGCACGTGAACAGTCCTAGTGAGATGCAGTGTTTCAGCAACTAGTTTGGGTCAGAATTTTTTAGCAAGTTATCTCAGCAACTTGGGTGTGTCAGCCAACTCAGAAGCATGTTCAGCAGCCTATATATTTGGCCAGCGGTGAGTCAAGCTAGAGTGGGACTCAATTCAGCATACAAGATAAATAGAAGATGACTTAACCTGATTATCTTGGAGTCTCTTAAAGGTAATTGAAAACTCAAGACTTGGATTTTAAAAATTGAATCAAGTTGGGACTCTTGTATTCATGGACAGCCCATGGAGATAGAGTTTCAGTAAGGATTCTTGAAAGCAAGGACTCTTGAATAATATCTTTTGTAGATGAAGATAAGAACTAGGACAGTAGAGGTTGCCATGGAATCAAAAATACCAGCATCTTATTACAAAGTTTAGCAAGGTTAGCAGCTATCCAGAAGTTTGAGGTGAAGATGGACTCATCAGTCCAGGTTTCAGCCAGCTCCTGTGTTGATTCAGCAAGTTGTTAAGAGTTTTAATTCAGCTAGAACTCTTGATGGAGTCAATAATTAGTTTCTCTGTACAAGGTTTTAGCATAGACTTCTTAAGGCATCAGAGAGGAGGTCTCAGCCAGCAGTTGGATGGAGGTTCAGATGTGGGTTTCAGAAGTTGAATCAAGGTTGGACTCTCCTTTATGCGGCTTTGCGTTCTGAGTTTACTTACTGTTTTGAAAAGACCCTAGCCAAACCGTTTTACATGGATTCTACAACCTTATATTATCAACGTTATGCAAGGGCGTTACCCGGGAAAATGAGCGACATCCTACACTATGACCCGGGTGTAGTGAAAAGTGAGCAAGGGTTAGCTAGGGCGTCCCCTAGAAGCGACGTGCAACGTCGGCCCCTGGATGCAGTGACAAGTAGTCAAGGATTCTCGCACCATGGACAAGTGGGGTAAAAAAGCTAGTCCAAAAGCGTAAGATTAGATTAGCATCTTGGAACTTTAGATCTTTAACAGGTAAGGGTCTAGAATTCATAGATGTTAGAAGGAGAATAAAGATTAACATAGCCTATATCAAAGAAAATAGATGGAAGGGTAAAAAAGCTAAGGAGTTGGAGTACTTTAAACTTTGGTACATGGGGATAAAAGAAATAGAAGTGGAGTAGGCATAGTAGTGGATAAAGAGTTAAAGAATGATGTGACAAAGGATTCCATCAAGCTTGTGTTGGAGAAAGAGGTCGTCAATATAATTAGCGCTTATGTACCTCAAGTAAGATTGGATGAAAGTAGTAAGTTACAATTTTAGGAACACATGGATGGATTAGTGCAAGGTTTTAGTCATGGAGAAAAAGATTATTATAGGAGGTGATCTGAATGGACATGTTGGGAAAGATCCTAGAGGTTATGAAGGTGTACATGGAGGGTATGGTTTTGGAGAGAGGAATGAAAAGGGTACCTCAGTTGTAGATTTTGTTGTGGCTTATGATTTATTCATTGTAAACACTTACTGAAAAGAGAGGAGCATTTAGTTACCTTCAAAAGTGGGCATCATAGTAGCCAAATAGATTTCTTCCTAACTAGAAGGTCCGATAAGTTGTTATGTAAGGACTGTAAGGTTAATCCAAGGGAGAGTCTAACTATACAACATCTATTAGTGGTTATGGATATGTGCCTCAATACACAAAATCGTAAGAAAGGTGAGCTTATTTTCCCTAGGATGAGGTGGTGGAAAATAAAAGGAGACACATTGAAATCATTTATTGATAAAGTGGACAAACAAGGAAAGTGAGACGTTGAGGAAGACACTAATACAATGTGGAATGAGATGACTACTTGTATTAAGAAGGTTGCTAAAGATGTCATAGGCGAATCAAAATGAAAACATCATTCCTCTAGCGAGACTTGGTGGTGAGATGATGAGGTTCAAGCAACCATTATGACTAAGAAAGCTAGTTTTAAGACAGCAAAGGACTAAGAATGTAGAGGATCTACAAAGGTATAAATTTATCAAAAATGAAGCTAAGATTGTGGGAAAAGCAAGGGCGAAAAAATATGAAGATTTGTATAACAATCTGAGCACAAAGTAAGTTGAAAAAGCTATCTATAAGATAGCTAAAATGAGGTAAAAGAAGAGTAGAGATCTCGACCATGTTAGATGTATCAAAAGTGAAGATGGTAAAGTACTAATATGGGATGATGACAATAAGGAGAGATGGAAAGATTATTTCTGCAGCCTAACACTTCGGGTAATAGTGTCCCCGAAGACTGCATTACCCATCAAGACACCACATGTCGTAGATATATACGAAAAATTAAGATGTCTGAAGTAAAAGAAGCTTTATGAAGGATGACAGTAGGCAAGGCACAAGGACCATATGAGGTCCCAATAGAAGTATGGAAGAGCTTAAGAATAGGTGATTTACCTTGGCTAACCAAGTTGTTTAATAAGATCATGAGCACAAGGAAAATGCCAGATGAATGGCAGGGAAGCACTATGTTCTGATTTACAAAAATAAATGTGAAATTCAGAGTTGCAATAACTATGGAGGCTTCAAACTAATGAATCATACTATGAAATTATGGGAAAGGGTTATTGAAACCCACCTGACACAAGAAACTACTATCACAGAGAACCAATTTGGTATTATGCCAAGAAGATCCACGACAGAAGATATTTACTTAGGAGACTCATAAAAAGGTTTAGAGATTGCAAGAAGGATCTCCATATGGTCTTTATTGACCTAGAAAAAGCTTAAGACACAGTCTCTAAAGAGTTAATCAGGCAAGTACTAGAGAAATGTTTTAAATGAATGTGGACATAAATCAAGATATGTATGATTGTGTGGTGACTAGTGTAAGAACTATGGGGGCTCAAGGTAGTGAATTCCCCATTACAATTAGGTTACATCAAGGATCAGCTTTAACCAGAGACATTCAAGATAAGGTTCCTTGGTGTATGCTTTTTGCTGATGATATCGTTTTGGTGGATGAGACAAAACCAAGGATTAACGCCAAGTTAGAGTTATGGAGATCAACGTGGAATCAAAAGGGTTTAAAAGTAAAATGGAGACCATAGTTGTCACGGAGTCTAGGTGACCCAAGGCATTGGAGAGGGTCCAAAATCAAGGCAACACCAACTAGGAGACAAAGGCACTCAAGTCGACCATGGTGCCTGGACGCCTAGGCGACATCTAGGTGATGCCTTGACAACTATGATGGAGACAGGGTAAATGGTGTGTAACTTTAGTTGCACTAGGATAGATAATGAGGTGGTGAAAATTTATCAGGGAGATTCCGCAAAGTGATTATTTTAGGTGTCTGGGCTCAATCATAAATAAAGAAGGTAATATATGGGCTGATGTTTCACAAAAAATTAAAACCATAGGATGAAGTGGAAAGGTATGTCCAGAGTGTTGTGTGATCGACGTATTCCTTTAAAACTTAAAGGAAATTTTTATAGGACAGCCATACGACTGGCTATGATGTATGGTGCGGAATGCTGGGCAGTTAAGAAACATCAGATAAGGATGTTGAAATGGACGAGTGGCAAAACTAGGAAGGATAAAGTACGAAATGATCATATTAGAGCTGATCTGGGAGTAGCACCGATACATGATAAGTTACGAGAAAGTCGTTTGAAGTAATATGGTCATGTTCAACGGAGGCCTTTGGATGCTCCAATACATAGGAGTTATCTGATTCAGATTAAAGGAACTAAAAGAGTCAGGGGCAAACCTAAAATGACCTTAGGAGAAGTGGTGAGGAAAGACATGCATAAGTTAGACCTTGTATCAATCAAGTATGACCTCGAATAGAGCTGATTGGAGGGTAAGGATCCATGTAGCCGACCCCATTTAGTTAGGATAAGGCTGAGTTGTTGTTGTTGTTGTTGTTATTGAAAAGAGCTCAGGTATATTTTCTTCTTTTCATACGTCATCCTCTAGTGTTACTTTAGCTGATGGTTCTTTAACTAAAGTTACTGGTACAGGCACTGTTCATGCCACTCCTTCCTTATCCTTGTCTTCTATTCTTTATTTACCTGAGTTCCCTTCTATTCTTTTGTCTGTTAATAAGTTTACCAAAACTTATAATTGTTCTGTAACCTTTTTCTCTGATTCCAGTATCTTTTAGGACCTTACGACGAAGAAGATAATTGATACAGGTTGTGAATCAGGGGGGCTTTATCTACTCGAGGACACTTCCTCTATGGCGTGCTCGAGTGTGGCATCACCTCACCAAGTCCATTGCTGTTGGGTCATCCATCGTTGGATAGTTAAAAGTTTTTAGATCCTCATGTTCAGTCTATTTCCAGTTTAAATTGTGAGTCTTGTCAATTTGGGAAGCTTCACCGTGTAAGCCAAGGATCCCTAGATTCAATCCACGATTTAACCAACCTTTTTCTATAGTTCATTCGACTGTTTGGGCTCCTTGTCTAATTGTGTCTAAGTTGGGCTTTCGTTATTTTGTTACTTTTGTTGATGACTATTCTAGAGTTACCTAGATTTATTTAATGAAAAATCGTTCAGAGTTGTTCTCTATTTTTTGTGCATTTTGTGCATGAGGTCAAAACTCAATTTACTACTCCTTTGCGCATTTTTGTACCGATAATGCTACAGAGTACTTTTCTGATCCCTTTACTACTTTTATGGTTCAACATGGCATTATTCATCAATCCTCCTATGCCGACACCCCAACATAGAATGGTGTGGCAGAAAGAAAGAATAGACATTTAATGGAGGTCACACGGTCTCTTTTATTTGATATGAAGGTAACCAAACTTTTTTGGGCTGATGTTGTTTTGACTGTGTGTTATCTTATTAACCACATATCTTCTTTTGTTTTACATGGTGGTATACCTCATTCTTTGTTATTTCCTTCTAACCCTTTATTTGCTTTACCACCACGTGTCTTTGGTAGTGTTTGTTTTATTCGTGATCATCGTCCGGGTGTTTCCAAATTGGATCAAAAAACTCTTAAATGCATCTTTGTTGGCTATTCTTGTATCCAAGAGGGTTATCATTGTTATTCGTTTGAGTTGCAAAAATATTTTGTTACAACTGATGTTTCCTTCTTTGAGTCCACCCCTTATGTTGATTCTTCTTTTGTCATTTCTGAGTTGGATGATGATCTTCCTTTATATATAGTTCAGTCTCCTATTTCTCCAGTTTCACAAGTTTCTCCACCACCGCCGTCGCCTCCTCCACCGCCACAGCCTCATGTTATGTTCCAACGTCACCTTCGGAAAGTTTGGGCCTCACCTCTTTCCTCTACCTCTACCTCCTCTTCTTCGCCAGCTGATCCTGCAATAGGTAATCCTTCTTCTTCCTTTGATGTTTTTTCTGATCTTGATGTACCTATTGCTCTTCGTAAGGGTGTTCGGAATTGTACCCAACATCCTATTTCTAACTTTGTATCCTACTCTGGTTTATCCTCTACATTTCATTCCTGCTTGACTGCTATTGAGAGTCATCCTATTCCTAAGTCTGTTGCAAAGGCCCAGTCTATTCTTGGTTGGAGGGCTACTATGACTGAGGAACTGTTAGCATTGGGGGAAAATCAAACTTGGGATCTTGTCTCGTTACCCTCCAGTAAATCAGCTATTGGTTGTTGTCGGTTTTTTGTGGTGAAGGTGAATTCTTATGGTTCTTTGGCACGTTTGAAGGCCGGACTTGTGGTCAAGGGCTATGCCCAGGTGTATGGCATTGATTACTTAGACACTTTTTCCCCTGTGGCTAAGCTTACTTTTGTTCGCATATTGATTTCTCTCGTTGCTACTCACCATTGGCCCTTATTTCAGTTGGATGTTAAGAATGCTTTCTTGCATGGAGATCTCCATGAGGAAGTTTATATGGAGCAACCTCCAGGGTTTGCTGCTCAAGGGGAGTATGGGACGGTGTGTAAGCTCAAGAAGTCTTTGCATGGGCAGAAACAGTCACCTCGGGCTTGGTTTGGCTGACCCGAATACCCAATGTATTCGGAGACCACCAGGATCCAGATGCAGTATAAACACACTACAAGCATAGACGATATTAAAGGAAAGCATAATATATCGATCAGAGTGCGCAAAGAGTTAAGATTTACAAAAGTTATATTTACATCATTCATAGTTAAGTCGTTCACTCCCTGAGTTATCACGAAACTAACCCACAAGGCCCAAAACTAACTATTCAAATATATACAATGGTTTCACCCACCAAAGAAATAGTTAGAAGGTCACAAAAGTATGAGTTCTCAGTCTATTGCATCATTTAAGAAAGGACACAGTAATCACACACACAACCGGGACCATGCCCCTACGTGTCCAAATCAGCATAGTCGTCTCTTCCTTCATCTCTCGGCTCAAAGAAAACCTCCCCGACACAGTCACCTCCACCTGCATGATCATCTAACAAAAAAAGGATATCCACGGGGATGAGGTCCACTGAGCCCAGCAAGTAAAGATAAACCACGCAAGCATTCACAAGCAAAATCCTATGTCCATGAGATTCAATTTTAATCTAAATTCCACCTAACATTAATGCCTAAGTCTCTAAGCTTGTGCGACAGCAACACCTTAGGTAGCATCCCCTCCATTGGCGATGTCAACCCCGAGTTGCGCTGGGAGCCTGCCAGTCCCGGTCCTCAATCGGACATTACCGGTCCCAGTACCTCCGTTGGTAACGTTGGCTTCCCGGTCCTCAATAGGACATCGCCGGTTCCAGTACCTCCGTTGGTAACGCTGATTTACCCAGCAAACCCCCGAGATTTAGTCCTCTACCACAGTTCCGGTCCTCAATCGGAAATCGCCGTTCCCAGTACCTCCGTTTGTAACGCTGGTTTCCCCAGGAAGGACTATCCAACACGTAGACCCCTGTTGGTAAGGGTTGTAGCACCAGGGAGTGACATTCCTAGCCATGTGCAATCTAAATGGCATAGTACAAGGTGTACAGTGCTCCCGCATCCCATACTACGGCACACCATACCTCTCGTTTCCAAGCCGACTACGGCATCTATTCTAACATGGCAGCGATTTACATTTCAACACATTCCACCATCACATCCATTTCCACTCACAATTCCATAATCCATATGTTATAAACAAAAATAAATCAATAGAACAGTTTCAAACGATACGTAAGAACAATTTCTCATACATATGCATGACACCTAACAAAGCAACTAAATGAAATAAACATTCCCAAAAAGAAATCAATTGCCCAGATGGTTCAGAAGGCAAAGCTTGTGGAAGATCGGTTGAAGAAGAAAACGGTGACCTCACAAGGATCGGGAAAAAGGTCTAATACCTTCCAAAACAATAATTGGCCCAACAAGACATTCAGTGGATCTGGTTACAGCTCTAACCCGACACAGCATCGTAGGCCGGAAATGAATCAAGTTTCTCAATCTGCTCAGCCCACAACCAGTCAATCCACTCGATACAACCACCCTACCATAAGCCAAGCTACAACAGCAGCCCAACCTCCTCGACCAATTGAAAGTCAGACAAGCCAATTCCCTTCCCAACCAGTTAAGTCTACTCCTCCTCGGCAACCCAACGGTCCGGTCCGGTGTTTCATATGCAATCTACCCAGACACATAGCCAGGAACTGTACTCGACATGGATATGGAGCGCCTTCCCAATCTCAATCTATTACCTGGCACTTCCAGCCCCAAGGCAATAGAACTCAAGGGAGGGTGTACGCCTTGACCCACGAAGAAGCTGAGGAAAACCCCGATGTGATGACAGGTACTTTATCCATATCATCCTCACCTGATTGAGTATTAATTAATTCTGGTACATCACACTTTTCGTTTCCACTGTTCTACAATAAGATGAATGGGCCCTAGAAGAACTTGGAACACAAATTAGTGGTTAGCACTCCTGCTGGTTATGTTGTGAATCTAAACGAAGTGTATGAGTCTTAACCATAAGGAAATCTTCGATTCGTATCTAGATTCTAGAGGGTCGGTCAGAGACCAAGACACATAATTAAGTCTCGATAAGGTTATATAATCGCGAACCAGATAAATAGAACATTTCAGGCTGAATTTAAGTACGTTTAAAGTGTACCAAGTAGTGGGTGGTAAATAACAAAATCTAGAAATTCAATAACGGGTGTCAAGTATAGCCAAGAACAGCCAAGAACCGAAAGAGACCAAAATCGAAGGACTTTTGACGAGACCTTGCTCAACAATAGTTATGAGTGGAGTAATGGGTCACCGAACGCCCCCTCCGTTATTGGGAGTGAACAGTAGGGATTTCATCAATATTCCAATTCATTTTAAAGTTGAGTTAGGTATTGAAGAACCATAAGCAAAGGCCTTCATAAGAAAAGCTGTGCAGACAAGGCAGTATAGACTTTTACCATATAATCCCAAGCCGTAAGAAACATGGATTAGTGGGTGAAATACACGAGGATAGGTTGATCGATCGATTTCTTGGAATATACGTTTGGGATTCGTTTCCGTCTAGGCTCTTATATTAAGTAGAGCTTTAGGTCAACCAAACCCGGGCATGATTTAGGTCACTTGAGAATTGAACCTTGGTGGTTCAATCAAAATAAAAAGATTCATAACAATACGAGACAAAAGATACCATGATGCAATCGCATCGAATCAAGGAAAGTATGGGTGACAAAAGATAAAAGGAGGTCAAGGTATCCTCACCTATACGGATCCCCGGAGACATCAAATTTCGAGGACGAAATTTTTGTAAGGTGGGGAGAATGTTACGGCTTGGCATATTATGATCCAAACCCTAACCCGAATCCAAATGTAGGTCCGGAACCAGAGGTCATAGCACCGTGTACGATATGGAGTATTGATTTAATGTTTGAACGGGTAAAAGATAAAGAAGGAATCCCGGTGGTAACCCGCCGCTTATCGGCAAAACGACAGATACCTCCCCTGTGCGGTTGCGGGATCCACATACAGATGGTAAGGAATCCTAACCTCGTATTAGGTGTTTTTAGTACCATAACTATACCCGTGTGGGTTCGCTTGCGGAACAAATTGACTTTTAGATGTTCCGACATAAAGAAAACAAAGACAGAAATCTCAAGTTGATGTACTAGTTAATTGCTGCATCAACCAGAGAATTCTACCACCGCGAAATTTGCTCCTTGAGGCGCGGGGCCCAGTGTTTTGAGTCGGGGATCTCGTCGCCGCATCCCGATTAATGGCTTGGAATGTTTTCCCCTACATTCTAGGACCCATGGGGCCCACAAAATCCAATTATCTGCGTAAGGATCGGCTTAATGCATAAACAGACAAAATTAGGAATTAGTATTGAGATTGGGTTATGTGAGATATTAAATCACTGACACCTAATCAAAATCACAACCCATCTTATATGACACCTATCCAATGCACAAACCGCCTTATAATTAGCTTAATATAAAAATCAATCAAACTTATCTATACTACATTCTATACTATTCCAATCAATTAAAAAAAAAAACTAAATTCTATCTACACCCCACCAAACCGACTCACGATTAAACTTAGTAAAGCAATTAAAATCTATTCTAATAACTAACTCACTCACTTACACTATTCCCACCCGTATGAATTAAAACAAAGAAGGAGAGAAAAGAAGAAGAAGAAAGGGAGAAGAAGGGTGTTGGACTAAAGTGGGTTGCTAACCTAATGTAATAACCTTCACCTCCTCATCTTCTCTTCGACCTAGTTATAGTAACCTCTATGGAACCCATGCTGATCTTCAAAATTTTGGAATGAACCATGTTCTGTTCAATTCGTGTTTCTTATGAAATTGAGTTTTTAATTTATAGAATTAGAACCTAAAATCCACATACATGTTCGAATCTTAAACCTTAACCCTATGTTAGCCTTATTACTAACTTATTCATATCTCGGAGATTTGAATTAAAGTGATTGATTCATGTTTCAGCCATACGGAACTGTTTTAATCAAAGTTGATTCATGAAATTACATTCATAGCTGTACCCACCTTCAAAACCCTGATTTTTTTCATGCAAATCGATCATATCATGGTTCCAATTCATGATAATGAACATGCGAACAATACCCCTGATCAATTGGATGAAGATCCGGCCCCAAACCCCAGTAAAAATTCTGTTTTCTGCGATTTTTAGGCTGTTGTGCATCTCTGGTTGATGTCCTAATCGACTGGGTCATCAACCAGAGAATGCCATTTTAATTCTACACCTAGTACTAACTCTGGTCGATGTCCCAGTTATTGGACCATCAACCAAAGAATAATACCTTAATTTTTACACCTGTTATATCTCAGGTTGGTGTCCCAGTTGACTGGTTCATCAACCAGAGAATAACTGTTTCAGTTTTTAAAACACTACCATCTCAGGTTGATATCCCGGTTGACTGCCTCATCAACCTGAGATGCTGTTTCACTTGTAAACACGTCCTAGACCTTGTCTAACCTTACCACAAGGTAACCCTAGGACTCCACACTAGTTTTGACGCTTCCTAACACTGTGTGTAATTAAACATTCATAGGACTCCACCTTTCGCCCGTCAAATCATACCGGCAACTGATACAAGGCATAACCCGACTTCTTAACCACAAGTATAACAAGGTGAGTGGGGATAGACAATTGATTTCTTTTTGGGAATGTTTATTTCATTTAGTTGCTTTATTAGGTGTCATGCATATGTATGAGAAATTGTTCTTATGTATCGTTTGAAACTGTTCTATTGACTTATTTTTGTTTATAACATATGGATTATGGAATTGTGAATGGATATGGATGTGATGGTAGAATGTGTTGAAATGTAAATCTCTGCCATGTTAGAATAGATGTCGTAGTCGGCTTGGAAACGAGAGGTATGGTGTGCTGTAGTATGGGATGCGGGAGCACTGTACACCTTGTACTATGCCATTTAGATCGCACATGGCTAGGAATGTCACTCCCTGGTGCGACAACCCTTACCAACAGGGGTCTACGTATTGGATAGTCCTCCCTGGGGAAACCAGCGTTACAAACAGAGGTACTAGGAACGGCGATTTCCGACTGAGGACTGGAACTGTGATAGAGGACTAAATCTCGGGTGTTTGCTGGGTAAACCAGCATTACCAACGGAGGTACTGGAACCGGCGATGTCTGATTGAGGACCGGGAAGCCAGCGTTACCACCAGAGGTATTGGGACAGGCGATGTCCGATTGAGGACCGGATCCGGCAAGCTCCCAGCGCAACTCGGGTTTGACATCGCCAACGGAGGGTATGCTACCTGAGGTGTTGCTGTGGCACAAGCTTAGAGACTTAGGCATTAATGTTAAGTGGAATTAAGATTAAAATTGAATCTCATGCACATAGGATTTTGCTTGTGAATGCTTGCGTGGTTTATCTTTACTTGCTGGGCTCAGTGGAGCTCATCCCCGTGGATATCCTTTTTTTTTTAGATGATCATGCAGGTGGAGGTGACTATGTCGGGGAGGATTTCTTTGAGCCGAGAGATGAGGGAAGAGATGACTATGCTGATTTGGACACGGAGGGGCATGGTCCCGGTTATGCCTGTGATTACTGTGTCCTTTCTTAAATGATGCAATAGATTGAGAACTCATACTTTTGTGACCTTCTAACTATTCCTTTGGTGGGTAAAACCATTGTATATATTTGAATAATTAGTTTTGGGCCTTGTGGGTTAGTTTCGTGATAACTCAGGGAGTGAACGACTTAACTATGAATGATGTAAATATAACTTTTGTAAATCTTAACTCTTTGCGCACTCTGATCGATATATTATGCTTTCCTTTAATATCGTCTATGCTTGTGGTGTGTTTATACTGCATCTGGATCCTGGTGGTCTCCGAATACATCGGGTATTCGAGTCAGCCATCGAATCCTCCCAGGGGGGTTTCGGGGTGTGACAAGATGGTATGACGAATATTTCTTATTATATATGTGGATGATAATGTTATTACAAGAGATGATTCTTCAGGAATTGAGAAGTTGAAGATGTATTTGCAGTAGAAATTTCAGACTAAAGATTTGGGAAAGTTGAAATACTTTGGGGTGTGGAAGTGGCTCAATCAAGGACAAGAATTTTGCTTCCACAACGGAAGTATGTTCTTGAACTTCTTTCAGAGACAGGATTGTTAGGTTCTAAACCACTCGATACTCCCATGGATCCTAATTTAAAGCCTACAGCTGATGGCGGTGATGTTCTTGGTGATCCTGAGAAGTATCGAAGGCTTGTTGGGAAACTAAATTATTTGACTGAGACTCAACCTAACATTGCCTTTTATGCCAGTGTTGTGAATCAATTTGTCTGCTCCTCGGACATCTCATTGGGATGTTGTTATATGTATCTTGCGGTACCTCAAGAAGGCTCCTGGACGTGGTCTACTTTACTCTGATCATGGCCATGGACAGGTTGAGGGTTTTTCAGATGGTGATTGGGCTGGATCTCCTATTGACAAAAGGTCAACTACATGCTATTGCACGTTTGTTGGAGGGAACCGTGTGTAGTGGAAAAACAAGAAACAAACGGTTGTGACTCGATCCAGTATAGAGTCAGAATATCGAGCCATGGCACATGTTACGTGTGAGCTGATGTGGGTGAAATAGTTAATGACCTAAATTGGGTTTACAGATGATTTGTCTATGCAATTGGGGTGTGATAATCAAGCTGCTGTCCATATTGCTTCGAATCCTGTATTTCATGAAAGAACGAAACACATCGAAGTGGATTGTCACTTTGTTCGAGAGAAGCTGCAACAAGGGCTTATTTCTCCTCGTCATGTTCGTACAGGAGACCAACTTGCGGATTTGTTGACAAAGTCTTTGGGGAGTGCTAGAGTGGATTATAATAGTAACAAGTTGGGCATGATTAACATCTATGCTCCAGGTTGAGGGGGAGTGTTAGTAGAGACTATGTAATGTCTCGGTATTAGCACTAGCTAACACTAATACCGAGATATGTTAGTAGGGGTAGTTTAGGTATTATAATTTGTTTTATATTTTCTTATTTTCCTGTTGTGTCTGATGCAGCACCAAGTGCCCATATCCAAAGGAAGAAGAAGAAAAAGAAACAGCCCTGAAACTAGGGCTTAGTTTGGAGCCATAGCTTAGGTTTACATTTAGTAGGTTCTATACTTAGTTTTATTTCATCTTATTTGTAAACTTAAATTGAACCAGTTCAAACTATGGTTCAATTTAAGTGATTTAATTAAGTGTCTTTTGTTTTAAGTTATTAGGGGTAAATAGGTCTTTTAACCTTTTAAAATTTTAAGTTGTTTTAATTAGGTCCCCCCCTCCACGATTTAAATGAGGGAAGAGTTTAAATTGTATTAGGATTTGGCCATATTATAAATAAAAGAATATCGTGGGAGGCTCACCCAAAGTTTATGAGTTGAAAAAAAAATCGTATTGCTGCCTTGTTGCTGCTGCTGCTCTTTGAGAGTGTATCTCCTTGTGGTTCTATCAAGGTGGAAAGGGTAGGTGGATCTCCTACGACTCCTTACGCCATGACGGCTGGGAGGATCTCCATTGAAGGTGGTCCTATCCTTCTCCATTGCTCAATCCAATAAGTATTTTAATTTTCTGCAATTCCCATCTTCTCCTAATCCTCTTCAGCCTACCTTACAGCCCCCCTTTTATTTTTATTTGAATTCCCTAAACCCTAGTTCAGTTACAGCCTCAACCAACCATCAAAACTCATTCATAATTCAGTCACAGCCCCTTTACATCATCCCCTCCACTCGATATTCATCTCAGCCCTATCCAACCATCTAAACCCTAATTCCCCATTAACCTCCATTAAACCTAAAACAGCCTAAAACCTGTTCAGACCTAATCTGCCATCAGAACCCCACCATATTTGGATCGAACATCCCTCTCCCTGTTTGGGAAACTCAATCCCAACCCTAGCCCTAAACTCCCATTAAAAACCCTAATTTTAACCTAAATTCTAAAACCCGAAACCCTAACCCTAAATTTTCTGAAATTTAAAATCTTATATAAATCAAACCAAACCTAACCCATTAAATTCCCTAAAGCCTGCCTAGTTTTATCATATAAACTATATTCTCATTACCCTACCCTAAACCCTAGAAATTGACCTAAAACCCTAATTCTGCCCATTCGAACCAGCAGCCCCCTTTTAGATCCTGTTGCTTGGCCTCTAGTAGGATCCTTCTCCTATCTAGAGTTACATTAGTGTCCCTTGGTCCCTCTTAATGATTATATATTGAATGAAATGGGAGCTCTAACACTAAGTTGAAACTCCCAAAGTTACACAAAACCTATTGTCTCTTGTTGTTCTCTCCCTCTTCTCTTTCTTCTTCTCTTTTCCTATTCTCGTTTTCTCCTCCTATTATTTACATACCTGAATGGGAATTTTAGCACTGACGAAGTATTTTTACTCTCAAAAATTTGTGCTATTGCTCTGTTGATTCACATGCCGATTCTGAAGGTGCAGCATTCTCAGGTAGCCATCTTCTCTCTGTTTGTCTTTTATTTTCTAGTTTCTTTTTCAGTTTTCCATGAGACTCCATACCAAAGCCGATTACTGGACCCCAGTTATTTTCTCTATCAAATAACCTTTAAACCACAGCCTCCTTCCCAAAATACCATTGCCCATAACTTCATTTAATCCATGGAATTGTTACCCCCATACTTCCTAACTCTGTTTATCATAAATTAAGCCAGTTCTGGCCACAGGAACCTACATTTAGCTTCATGAAAATCCTAAATTTATTGACCTTGCACTTCTCAGAATGAAGGAAATCAATAATGCACTCTCATTCTCGAAGTCCAAATTGGTACTCAAAACATAACTTTGTTCAAATCTTTAATATTAGCCTTTATTTAGGGTATACAGACCAGTGTACAAGCCTTAGCGCAACGGTTAAGTTGCGCTATCGCAACCCTTCAAAACTTGGAAACAGCCTTCGCAGGAGGTAAGGCTGCATACATTTGCCCCTCCCAGACCCTGCAGTAGTGGGAGCCTTGTGCACTGGGACGGCTCTTATTTAGGGTATACAGACCATGCAAAAATGTTTCAGCATATCGGGTTTTTCCCTAATAAACATCAAATACACACACATTCAAGCTGGCTAGATGAATATAATGTACCTGTATGCTAATTCCTGCTTCTAGAGCTTGTTGAAATAGTCTATCCACTCGTACCAGGTCATTTGACAATTGCTCCTGCATGTATTCCAAGGCCAGGTTGTAGAAATTACTAACAGGTCCAGCAGTTAAGAGAGAGTAACAAAAATATATCCCTGTTCTGGAAGTAGCAGAGGACTATATGTCATCACCAATCTATAGGGAACAAAAACATAAAATATGCAATGGATTTTATAACACCTAACAAGTCATAAGGAAGGAGGCAGTTTCCACACCCACAGGGAATGGAGAATCTCTTGTCCATGGGTTTGTGAGACTTGGTATGCGTATCAGGAACAGTGGGAAGAGCATTATCGAACTCGTACAGTAGGGGGACAGAGTAATAATGACACTAGATGGGTAGCTGAACCCTACTCCACTGGTGGAGGAAAACTTGGTCCAAAAAGGAATAGAGGGTAGTGAACACTTTGTAGATTAAAGTTTAGGTGACATCAGCTCTGCAAGAGTGCAAGAGAAGCTAGTAAGAGTCCCCCCCCCCCCCAAAGATTATCAACATGCATACAAGCCTTTATTGGGACTTTAAGCAGTGAAGTGATTCATTTAGGTAGACAACACAAGTAAAGATGCATCAAATATTGTCAAGACTTCTGCTCTAGCTCATTTAATTGCAGTCAACTGCACATGAGAGGATGTACATGGACAAACAATATAATCTGTTTAAAAGGTAAAACCATGAAGTTCGAGATATGAAGATGAAACAGTAGGATTACTTTTTAATTTATATTTTCCAAGGAAGTTGGGGCGTGAGGATAGTCAACTGGGACCTCCAAACGAAAGTGGGTTGTAAATGCACACTGATTCAGATATTTCAGTGGTTGAACCAACCGAGAATAGTAATTGGTTCTTTCCAATGGGGTTGGGAGTAAGAATAGTCAAAGTCGATGGTGTAAAGAACAATGGTTGCACATGTTCACTGATTCAGACCTCCAATAGATGGGCCCACCTGTGACGTCTCAAAGCCCTTAAATCACATTTGTAAGAAAATATGTATGCATGACCCTTTTAAGCACTCCACATTCTGCAAACAGTCTTCAATGTAAAATCAAACAAGATCCCAAAAATTAAGAGCTCTACTAAAATATTCATCTACAAAAAATCAATCAACCTTCCCAAGGTTTAAAGTATCGGTATCAGGTATCGTATCAGTCGGGCAATCTTAAGAGACGTATCGTATTGTATCATATTGGAGATACGTATCGAACGGTGCAGAAACGCATTAAAATGGTCAAAATACACGGGAAAATACACTTTTGGACACAAAAAACAATTTAAAACCAGTAATATATAACATATATCATGCATAAATACTAAAATGGAGAATAATGTATAACCAGACAAGCGCGTTAAATTGAAATTGTTATTAAAGATGATGTTTCTTACATGTTGTAATCGTCTATAGCCATGAAGAGTATTGGATGATGCAAAGGATGATGTTGTAGCACTCCTTGATTCATTTTTGAGTCCAAAAGTGTGAAAGACCAAGATTAAATGCAAGATTTTAGTCTCTTGGTTGAGAGTTTTCCTTCATTTTTCTGTTAGAATAGGAGTTGAATCGAATCTGTGAGTGAATATGGATTTTTTATGGAATGTATCAATGGTATCGATATGTATCAGTCGATACGTATTAAACCACCCACAGAACCCTTTACTGGACGTATTGATATGTATCAATACGTAACGGTCGTAAAATATCGTATCGGCCAATACATTTTGATACAATCCGAGATAGTCCATTTTTAAAAAAAAAAAAAAAAAAAAAAAAAAAAAAGAAGAGACGTTTCGGTATGTATCGTATCGGTACCAACTGATATCGATATGTATCGGCCAATACGATACGTACCGATACTTTAAACCATGAATCTTTCAACCCAAAAAAAAACCATGAACCTTCCATATACAAAAAGATTTTGCAGATGTACAGTGGCAGACTAAAATCAATTCAGCTAAGAGCATCCAAACACAGAACCATCATTATTTAAGTAAGATCACTGAAAAAGCTCAGGCTTCAATGACTCTATGCCTGAGCTCCACAAGGGTATGATGGATTTTAGGATTAGGAATGAAACTGTGAAGTTTGTATGGCTGGATAATGGAGATACATGAGGGGTCTGAAGCTGCTGATCTTATATAAAAAAACACAACTAAGGTTTGGTAGTATGGTTTTGACCTGGGATGGAAAATAAAATTTCATTTGTAGTCCTAGTATGATTACATTCAACAACCACTCTGCAACTAAATTCCAATAAAACAGACACTTCTAGCTTTGAGAGACAACTAGAAGTCTTGGAGAAGAAATCCTGTAACATAATGAATTAATAACACTTGAGTCCTCAAGAACAACATTAAGAAAGTAATGTAAAGAACAGTTAAATGAGTTGTATGCTCAAGGAGTCAACATGCCACAAGCCCTTAAAACTTCATCAACTAGACATTTTATTGGATAATATACACCACAAAGGAGCACATGTAAGCATGCCTGGAAAATGAGTCATCCAACAAAGCAATTGCAGCAAACAAATATGGTCCCTATTCATTCAAACTGGAAAGGTCTGGACCAGTTATCCAATATAACTGCCAAGGAAACTAGATAAAGGGAAAGGGGGCAGGTTTGGGTTTAATCACCTCAGTCCAGTCCAGTTTCTGAAACTATGGTGAAAAACATTGTCTTGTGACCATGGTTTTAAAAATTTGGATAGGATCAGTCAGATTGGCCAAGTCAACAAGCAATCTGTTTGATCCTACCCGAAGTTCTTTCAAGACTGGGTCAGGATTGGGCTGGATACGCCATGTCAACTTGAGATTGGCAGAATCCAACAAAGAGTTTTGAAACCATGCTTCTGAGACCATGACATAATATGAAACCAAATGGAATGATCCTGCGTTGGAAGACATATGAACATGATAAAGCAAAGAACCAAAGATCTTTTTAGAAAATAACTCACCTTGTAAAACGTCTCAACACGAAAATTTGGATCTACTCCTAAAGTTATGGTGAAGAACCAAAAACTAACAGAAAATTTCTGCAATAAGTATGCCAGATCAACAGTCCAAACGCTGCAAAGTAGGACATAGAAACACCATCAGCAAGAATAAAAAAAGTGACTAACATAACCTGCATAGATTCATGTGATTGTGAGCTATGCTAAAGAATGACACCACTAACAAATATTTTCTGAGAATTTCTTATAATATTTATTCATTTGTGTATGTATTTATATCAAATCAGGAGTCCAATGCATCATCATCATCATGATTGTCGTTGTAATATTAACTATCTGAAATTGCTGCATTTTGAAATAGCTTCGGCAATCCTACATATCTTTTCTGGTCCTATTGGAATTGGAGAATCAGTGATAGTAGAGAGATGACCCTAATTTTTAAGATGCAGATTGCCTTTACTATTAGGACTTGGTCAATTTGCATTTTCGAACAGAACAAAATTAGACTTTTTTATTAGTTGGTTTGTTTCAAAGACTACGGGTCCACAATGGGTTTCATAAGTCATTAGAAAGATCTAATTCTTGACTTCTTTTGAAAAACATCTCGTTCTGAACACCAATATGGATGGTCAAAATGTCCGCCACGTGGCAGGTTAGGTTGCATCAAGTAAAAAAAGAGATGATAGGCCCCAACCACCCGAACTAATGAACGAAAGGTCAATTTGGTGTGCTGAAATACAAGGGAAACATGCAGATCATGGCAGCCATATGGCAAAGGTGAGGCCAAACTTTGGCCAACAGAGATGGGCCTCTATCAATCCAACAGTCAGATTGTCCACATTAGCACTCCACATGGTTTACAGATAAAGCCACACATCCTGCTAAGCCTATCAAGATGGATCCCCAAAAAAAACTTCTGATGAAAATATATAATTTTTTAGCATTTCAATGATATATGTTGTTAAAATAATATATGTTTTGAAGCTCTACCCGATAGGGGTAGTTTAGACCTTTTTCCCCCTTTCCCCCTCCTAGCCGATTCCTAGTTAGGATTACTAATTAGAATCGGCTAAGGTAGTTCTCCTAGTTCAAGTCTGATTAGTTGTAACTTTATTCATAGTTCAAGTCTGATTAGATGTAACTCTCTTTAATATAAATAAAAGGGCTTGGTGATCTCTGGAATCACTCAAGCATTCAGTTCTCAAGGCTGTTTACATGGTATCAGAGCCAATTCTGATCTAACAAACAGCTTTCTCAGTTTTTTGGTTTTTTTCCCTCCCCTCCATGATTTCTAGCTTCCTCTTCTCTACCACTCTCGGTTCTTCTCTCTCATTCAGGGCAGCAGCTATGAGGTGAATCTGCTAAGGATTTAGATGCTGCCCTCCATACCACCTCATTAAAGACTGAAGATCATTGGTGTGCCCTATTTCTGCAGGCAGAACTTCTCCAACCTTGAAGATCGAGTTTTTACTACAATTGAAGATCGATTCTTCCTTTTTATTGGAGGTTTTTTCCTGCTATACTTGGTGCACACCTTCTTTGTTTGAAGACTGCAGGAGTGGATCACAATCAATTCAGATTCAGACCTGCGATTTCTCCAAACCCAGGTTTTCCAAATTTTTGATCAAATTAGGGTTTCTTATTGGCTCATCAGACAGCTGCTTTTTGGAGGACATATTCCCCACTACCAGAGGAATACTCGACCTGCTTTTCAGCCTATTCTGACGGCTGAAATTGCTGCAATTTCAAAACCCATCATCCACCTTCGATTCAGGTATTTCCCAGTTAGAGTTTTCTAAATCCTCTTCTGAAGCTGCTGATTTTTGAGGGACTGCCTCCTTACTATCTCAGAGGGATTCGATCATACTTGTGGCCTCTTTACATCAGTTCTAGTTACTTCTTCATCATCTACAGCTCTTGCAATTTGGGTTTTCTTCATAACCCCAATTAGAGTCTACTTTATTATTGGGTTCTTCTTTTTTGAGAACAATCTGATCTTCTTAAGGAGGTGACTCGATTCTGTTTAGAGATCTTATAGCTGACTGGATTGAGATAACCTTCTTCATCTCCATTGCATATCAAGCACCATGCCTGGTTCTGATGTATCTACTGGTTCAGATGATCAAGTCACTTCTGGACCTGATGGACAACTCGACAAGAGTATCTTCCCTTTGCTGCCTCCATCAAACTTGATAGAATTAACTGTCTCATGTGGTCCAGATCAACCTATCTCATCATGGCTGGCCATGGTCTCACTGGACACATTACTGGTACTTTAGTAAAGCCTTCTACTGCAGGTCCTCTAAAGGCTCGATGGATCTCTAATGACTCTCAAGTCATGGCTTTTCTTCTGAATTCTATGCAACAAGATCTTGCCAATGGCTATTTACTTCTAGAGACTGCTGCCCAGATATAGAAGGCTGCCAAAGAAACTTATGGACAGGTTGGTAACGATGCTCAGGTTTATGAATTACGCAAAAAAATTCATGAAACCACTCAGAAGGACCTCTCCATCTCCAAGTATTATGCTCTCCTACGAAGTCTATGGCAACACCTGGGTCATTACACTGATTACCAGCCCACTAATCCTACTGATATTGCTGCCTATCGCAAGCATGTTGACAAAATCAGAATATATGACTTCCTCGCTGGCTTAAATGGGGAATATGATCAGATTCGGGTTCAGGTACTCAGCAGAATCCCTTTTCCTACTTTGGAACAGTCCTATACCTTAGTACATACTGAAGAAAACAGGAGGACTACTATGTTACACACTCCCACCAGTGACCGATCAGCTCTAAAAACTGCTGCCACTGCTGTTCTTACAACTGATGGGCTTTCTACTACTAGTGACTCTTCTAAAATAACTGTGAAGTGTGAGCATTGTAATAAGCCATATCATACCAAAGCCACTTGTTGGAAACTCCATGGTAAACCGGCTGACTTTGAAGCTAAACGTGCTACCCGGAAATCGAAAAACAAAGCCAATCATACTGAGGCTGTCACTACTACTCCTACTACTGACACTGGTCTATCCAAGGAAGAACTTCAAGCATTCCGTCGTATGTTACAAGCTTCCGCTGCTTCTACTACATCGACCCCTGCTATTTCTTCCACCACTCCAGGTTCAAATTTTGCCCATTCAGGTATTTCATTTTCTGGTCATTGTGCATCGGTAGTCTCTTTTCCTTGGATCATAGACTCCGGTGCCACTGATCACATGACTGGATCCTCCAGTTTATTTCATCGTTATTCTCCTACCTTTGGGAAAGATAGTTCGAATAGCTGATGGTTCCCTCTCTTCTGTCTGTGAAAAAGGATCTATCAGTTGCTCTCCTTCTCTAACCTTATCCTCTGTCTTACATATACCTAATTTTACCACTAATCTTTTATCCATTAGTAGTCTTACCCGTGACCTAAATTGCAAAGTAACTTTTTTCCCTTCACATTGTGTTTTTCAGGATCTGGCAACGGGGGCGACGATTGGATGTGGTAAGCTGCATAGTGGATTGTATCTGTTGGAGTCCTCCTCCAACATCACTTTCATCTCCCATTCATCAAAATTCACTAGTCTCTTCTGAACTTCGACAGTGGCATAACCGATTGGGTCATCACCCTTTAGGAACTTTATCTTTTTTATTTCCAGCATTAATTAAACAATGTAATAAGGACGGATTTTTCTATGAGCCCTGAGTCTTGGCTAAACAACATCGTTCCACTTATTCTATTTCTAATAAACGTAGTTCTTCTCCTTTTAATATTGTTCATACTGATGTGTGGGGCCCTAGTCGAAAGCAATCTCTTTCTGGACATCGTTGGTTTGTTTCTTTCATTAACTGTCATTCTAGGAGTACATGGATATATTTGATGCATAACAAAAGTGATGTTTTCTCTTGTTTTCAAAATTTTCACAGGTTGGTTCAAACCCAATACAATGCTACACTCAAAATATTAAGGAGTGACAATGGCAAAGAATATATGGACAGTCAGTTCCAATACTACCTTGCTGCCCATGGGATACTCCATCAAACCAGTTGTGTTGATACCCCTGCCCAAAATAGTGTGGCTGAAAGGAAAAACCGCCACCTCCTAGAGGTGGCTCGGGCTCTCATGTTTGCCCGTACTGTTCCTCACCAATATAGGGGTGATGCTGTCCTTACTGCAGCCTATCTTATTAATAGGATGCCTACCCAAGTCCTTGACTCCCGCACCCCTGTTGACATTTTACAGGGCTCTTCTGCCTTTGTGGTTCCCCCCTAAAGTCTATGGTTGTGTCTGTTATGCTAGGGATACTCGTTCCCCAAGCACACTTGAACACCGTGGCCTTCGCTGCATTTTCTTGGGATATTCTCCATCCCAAAAGGGTTATAAATGTTACCATCCACCTACCCGTCGTACCCTAGTAAGTATGGATGTTGTTTTTCATGAAGCTCTCTCCTATTATCCGACTACTCATCTTCAGGAGAAGAATTCCAGTGAAGATGTATTAACTGAGCTTCCTACTCAACTTCCTGTACATAACCAGCCTAACCCCACCCCTCTTGCTCCTCCCATATCTTCTAACGAAGACAGCGAGGATCTTACACAGGGGGAGAACTTAGATACTGGTAATGATAAAAATCCTATTCAAGGGGAGCTGACTCCAATTCAAAAAACTATTGGAGAATTTCAAAAGAGAATTAATGAATCCAATCTCAAAACTTACCAGAGAGGATGTCGCAAACAAAAGCAGCTTTCATCCACTGCAGCACCAGTTCCCATCCAGTTGCCGACTCTGGAACCAGATCATTCTCCTATTCCAAATAATATCTCTTCTCCTGAACTACCTGTTGCTCATCGCAAAGGTATTCGGGCTTGCACTCGGCATCCTATTTCTCATGTTGTCTCTTATGAATCTCTTTCTCCATCCTTTCGTGCATTCGTTTTTTCTCTTTCTTCTATTCATATTCCCCAGAATTGGTAGGAAGCTCTTACAGATGGAAAGTGGAAGGCAGCAATGATGGAAGAAATGAAAGCCTTACAAAAGAATGATACATGAGAGCTTGTGGTTCTTCCTGCAAGGAAAAAACCAGTTGGATGTAAATGGGTGTTTGTAGTGAAACAGAAGGTAGATGGCACTGTGGATCGATAAAGCACGATTGGTGGCAAAGGGGTTCACTCAGACTTATGGGATCAACTACCAGAAGACCTATGCACCGGTTGCCAAACTTAACACTGTCAAAGAGCTACTATCCTATGCAGTAAATCTAGGGTGGGAATTGCAGCAATTAGATGTGAAGAATGCCTTCCTCCATGGAGAGCTTGAAGAGGAAGTATATATGGATATTCCACCCGGTTTCTCATGTGATAAGACCAACGGCAAGGTATGTAAATTCAAGCGTGCTTTATACGGGTTGAAGCAGTCACCCCGTGCATAGTTTGGAAGGCTCCACAAAGCTATGGTTTCTGTAGGATATAAGCAGAGTAATGCTGACCACACTCGGTTTATAAAAAGGAATGGTGAAAAAATAACCATTCTCATAGTCTATATGGATGACATTGTTGTAACCGGAAATGATAGTGATGAGATCAACAAGTTGAAGACTTTCCCTGGCCGGGAATTTGAAATAAAAGATCTGGGGAAGTAAAAGTATTTTCTAGGGATAGAAGTTGCTCGATCCTCTAAAGGCATCTTTCTCTCTCAAAGAAAATATATCCTAGATTTCTTGTCTGAGACTGGGATGTTAAGGTGTCATCCTTCTGATATACCTATGGAAGCTACTACACGGCTCAAGGAAAAGAAAGGTGAACCGGTTGACAAAGGTCGTTATCAGAGGCTGGTAGGAAACTTATTTACCTATCTCATACACGGCCAGATATTGCCATTGCTGTGACTCCTGTGAGTATGGTAAGCCAGTTCATGCATGACCCTTGTTCCTCTCACAGGGATGCTGGTTCTTCGAATTCTCTGGTACTTGAAGTCAGCCCCGGGAAAAGGAATTCTCTTGTCTCCTCATGGCCATCTTCGAGTTGAAGTTTATACTAATGCCGATTGGGCTGGATCCTCTAATAGAAAGTCCATCTCTGGCTATAGCTCATTTGTTGGTGAGAATCTTGTCACATGGCATAGTAAAAAGCAGAACGTATTGGTAAGGTCTAGTGCCTAAGCAGAATTTCGTGCCATGGCACAGGGTATCTGCGAATTGTTGGGACTTAAAGGTTTATTGCAAGATCTTGGTGCTCCTGTCCATCTTCCCATGATGTTGTATTGTGACAACAAGGCTGCCATTAGCATTGCTCACAATCCGGTTCAACATGATCGTACCAAACATGTGGAGGTTGATAGGCACTTTATCAAAGAAAAGCTAGAAGAAGGGCTAGTCTATGTTCTTTTTGTGAAGTCGGCCGACCAATTAGCCGATGTGTTCACTAAGGGGTTAAGTGGGAAAGTCTTTCATCCTATTTTAGTCAAATTGGGCATGTTTGATATTTATGCTCCAACTGGAGGGTGAGTGTTAAAATAATATATGTTTTGAAGCTCTACCCAATAGGGGTAGTTTTGACCTTTTCCCCCTTTCCCCCCTCCTAGCCGATTCCTAGTTAGGATTACTAATTAGAATCGGCTAGGGTAGTTCAACTAGTTCAAGTCTGATTAGTTGTAACTTTATTCATGTTCAAGTCTGATTAGATGTAACTGTCTTTAATATAAATAAAAGGGCTTGGTGATCTCTGGAATCACTCAAGCATTCAGTTCTCAAGGCTGTTTACATGTGTAACAAAACAAAGGATTAAGAAGATGGAAGAAGACTATACAATAGAATTGAATTATCTATCACTTAATAGACTTGGACAGATTACATACTCAAAATAGAACTCTACTACCTAAGCCTAAATAGAATAGAAAACTACGAGAACATAGCCTAAACTACTAACCCAAGATATAACCCCATGGTATGAAGGTCTATGGAAACAAGATACATTCTCTAACACTCCCCCCCCCCCCCTCTCCTCAAGCTGGGGTGTACATATATCAAAGGAAAGCTCCAGCTTGGACCATCAAGAATAGAAATTAAACACAACACCATTCTTGAATAGCAGTTGTAGATGTCAATGAGCATGGAGAGAACTTCAATCAATCATCATAAATCCAGTAGTAATATCAGCTCAAGCACATTGTTATCGTGATTTGTATGTGTCTCGGTATTAGCGTCTATAGCTAATACCGAGATATGTGAGAAGGGTAGATAGGTCAAGTTATTTTGTTTCTTTTATTTTTGTGTTTCCTGTTATAAATGATTATATATTGAAGTTTAGAGGGAGATAACACATATCGTGTAACTCCCAAGTTGCACATCTCCTCTCCTCTTCTTCCTCTCGATTTCTCTTCTTCTTCTTCTTCGTTTTCCTTTATTATTGACATGGTATCAGAGCATTAGGTACTGCTACAGATTTCGTGGGTCTCTTCTTCTCTTTCTACAGCCTACAATTGAAGATTGAAGAGTATTTGAGGATTTGAAGGGTTTGCGGTTTCTCCTATTCTCTGTTTGAAGGGGTGCAGTACCCTATGCTGTATTTTGGGACTGTTTAGAGACTAGTTCATGGCATAAATTAAGAACTAGGTCACTTTTTCTGTTTGTGGATGTGTTTGAAGGAGTTGGATGGAGTGAAGATTGTATTGAAGACTCAAGCATCAAATCGGCAACACTTACAGGGTTTTTAGATCGATTTTTCTAGGGGGAGAAAAATCGATTTTTTAGCAGGGTTTTGAGATCGTGTAGATTGGCTGGATTTTTGGGAGAGTTTCGAAAAATTCTGGCTATCTTCTCTGTGGAATCGATCTTTGTCAGGGTCTCTAACAAAGTCGACTTTTATCAGGGTTTTTTGGAGAATCGATTTCTGCCCCTTTTTCAGCACTCTTTGGGTTTCTCTCTTCACTTCATCAATCCAACAATACATAATGGGTGATGTACCCAAATCTGGTGATGGTTCGAAGTCTGTAACAACTACAGAAATTTTTTCTTCCTCCTCCAATCGTATTACTGAGAAGAAGTTGGAGGGGATTACAAACTTTCTACAATGGAAGAAGATTGTTAAGTTAGTGTTGACTGGACGTGATCAGCAGCATCACCTCTTCAAACCTAATCCCGAGGATGATCCCTCACGGGACACAGTTGATGCTCGAATCTTGGGACAGATGTTGAATTCTAGGGAGAACCAAATCGTGGATTTGGTAACACACATTGATACAGTGAAAGAGTTGTGGGAGTATCTCAATGTTTTGTATTCTGGACAAAACAACCTTTCCTGTATTTATGACTTGTCCCAAGAGTTCTACAGGGTTGATGGAAAGGGTCGTACTTTGACCGAATATTTTGCTGATTTTAAGAGGATGTATGAGGAGCTTAATTCCTTACTTCCTATCACTTCTAATGTGGAACAAATGCAAAGTCAGCGGGAGCAACTTGCTGTTATGGGGTTTTTAGCAGGACTTGAGAAGGAGTTTGACTCCATTCGTTCCCAAATTCTTGGTGGTGACAAGGTAGCCACTTTGTCTGAAACTTTTTCCAGAGTTCTTCGTGTTTCTCGTGAGAGCACTACTGATGTTGACACTTCGGCTTTGGCTTCTTTTCCATTAAACCGTGGGCCCAATAGTGGGGCTGGTAGTGGTGGTAATGTTAATTCTAGTGGTGGTCGTGATCGTGGTGGTGGTGCTGGTTCCGGTAAAGCACCTACATCGGGTATTCAAAGTAATACTGATAGTTCTTGTTGTTTGGTGAGAACTTGTCATCATTGTGGTCGTCCAGGACATATCCAACGTTTCTGTTGGAAACTTCATGGCAAACCAAATCAGCAACAGTTTTCCAACTCTGCTACTACTGAGTCTCCTGTATCTCCACAACCTGAATGTAAGACTGTGAAGATGTCTGATGAGAATATGCCTGTTTTACACAGTTCCAGATTTCTCAGTCAGCCCAGCCTCCAACTGCCACCTTTGTTCAGACAGGTAATGCCATTGCATGCCTTTCGACTGCCTCTTCTCGTCCCTGGATCATTGATTCAGGGGCCTCCGAACATATGACCATAGTTGTTATGGCGTCCTGGCGCTGGGGGAAAGGGCATATCGAGGTCCGCCATGGTATATGTATAAATATCGAGCGATATGGCTTCCATGGCGTCGCCATGGACGCCATACCACGATATATGGGTATGTCGACTGATATTTGAACATTTAATGTATAAAAGTCAGGTTTATATATTTTTTTTTTTAAAAAACGATTTAATAACTTAGATGCTTTTTCGTTAATGTGTATTGGAGCAATACACATTATCATAAAACTTAAAAATATTAAACATAATAACTTATACCCTAATGGGGGGAAATAGGCTAATCTATATTTTCATACTTTCATATACACTAATGGATATTACACTTTCATGAATTAAACCATAATATATTAGTAGTACACTTTCATGTTGATTTTTGATGTTATAGGACATATATTATAGCATACTAAATGACATTAAAAATAGAGAAAATAAAAAATAAAACATGGTCGACACGCTCACCATGGCAACGCCATGGCGGGCGACATGTCGATATATCGACGTGACACCCCTCCACCGACTTGGATCGCCGTGACGCCGTGACAACTATGCATATGACTAGTGTTTCAGGTATACTTTCTTCTTTTCAGAAATCTTCTTCGAATGCCACTTTAGCTAATGGTTCCTTGGCTAAAGTAACTGGTACTAGTACTGCTCATGTTGCACCTTCTCTGTCTTTGTCTTCCGTTCTTTATGTGCCGGATTTTCCTTTTAATTTTTTATCTGTTAGTTGGTTTATCAAAACCCATAATTGTTCTGTAACCTTTTCTTCGGATTCTTGTGTATTTCAGGATCTTTCGTCGAAGAGGATGATTGGTAGAGGTCGTGAGTCGGGGGGACTTTATATACTTGAGGACACTTCATCTATAGCGTGTACCAGTGTGGCGTCACCCCCACCAGATTCATTGTCGTTTGGGTCATCCTTCGTTGGAGAGTTTGAAGCTTCTTGATAGTCGTTTTCGATCACTTTCTAGTTTAAATTGTGAGTCGTGTCAGTTTGGGAAACTCCACCGTGTGAGTTATCCTCCTAGAGTCAATAAACGGTCTAACCAACCTTTTGCTTTAGTTCATTCAGATGTCTGGGGTCCGTGTCCTGTCGTTTCTACTTTGGGTTTTCATTACTTTGTAACTTTTGTTGATGATTATTCCAGGGTTACCTGGATCTACTTAATGAAAAATCATTCTAAGATATTTTCTGTCTTTTGTGCTTTTGTGAATGAGGTAATTAATCAATTTTCGCATCATTTGCATGTTCTTCATAGTGATAACGCTAAGGAATATTTTTCTGCCCCTTTTGCTGAATTTATGACTCAACGTGGTATTATTCATCAGTCCTCTTGTGCTCACATCCCCCAACAAAATGGTGTAGCGGAGAGGAAGAATAGACATTTGATGGAGTTTACCCGTTCTCTTTTATTTGAAATGAAAATAGCTAAATCCTTTTGGGCAGATGCTGTTTTAACTTCATGTTACCTCATTAATCGCATGTCTTCCTCTGTTTTACGTGGTGGTATTCCCTTTTCTTTATTGTTTCCTTCTGCGCCATTGTTTATTTTGCCACCACGTGTGTTTGGTAGTGTTTTCTTTATTCGTGATTATCGTCCTGGTGTTTCCAAATTGGATCCAAAGCATCGTTGTCATGGCGGCGCCATGGCGCCGCCATGGCGTCCTGGCGCTGGGAGAGGTGGCATATCGAGCTACGCCATGGTGGATGTAAATATATCGTTCGATATGGCTTCCATGGCGTCGCCATGGACGCCATACCACGATATGTTGGCATATCGGTCGATATTTGTACATATAAAAGTTAGATTTAAATTTTTTTTTTTTAAACCATTTAATAGCTTAGATGCTTTGCTCCAAATCACACACTGAAGAAAGACTATTGCTATCAAGCTTCAGTAAACAGGTTAACCTATCATTTGATTTTTACTATTGCTTTCAATTATTTGATAAGTTAATCTATATTTTCAATTTTTCATACTTTCATATACACTAATGGATATTAGTTACACTTTCATGAATTAAACCATAGTGGCATAGTATATTAGTAGTAGTGTAGTACACTTTCATATTGATTTTTTATGTTATAGGACATATATTATAACATACTTAATGACATTAAAAATAGAGAAAATAAAAAATTAAACATGGTCGACATGCTCGCCATGGCGTTCAACATGTCGATATATCGACGTGACACCCTTCCACCGACTTGGATCGCCATGACAACTATGATCCAAAGGCTCTCAAGTGTCTGTCTGTTGGTTATTCTCGTACCCAAAAGGGTTATCGTTGTTATTCTTTTGAGTTGCGGAAATACTTTGTTACAACTGATGTCTCTTTCTTTGAGTCTACACCGTATGATAGTTAGTCTTGTACTCTGTCTAACTTGGATGATGATCTTCCCGTTTCTATTGTTCAGTCTATTGTTCACCATGCTGCGCAGGCTGCCTCATCACCGGCACCTCGACCTATTGTGTTTAAACATCACCAATGGCAAGTATGTGCTTGGACCCCCGCTACATCGACTTCTGCACCATCTCCTTCTTTGCCGGCAGATCCTGCAATAGGTAATGATCCTTCTCCTTTGGAACCTCCTTCTGATCTCAATATTCCTATTGCTCATCGTAAGGGGGTTCGGGCATATACCCAATACCCCATTTCTAATTTTGTTTCCTATGATGGTTTGTCTTCCACCGTTCATTCTTGTTTACACACTATTGAAACTCATCCTATTCCTAAGTCTGTCGCAGAGGCATTGTCTAGTCCTAGTTGGCAGGCTGCTATGAATGAGGAATTGTTGGCATTAGAAGAAAATCAGACTTGGGATCTTGTTCCCTTACCTTCAGGTAAATCAGCTATTGGTTGTCGATGGGTGTATGTGGTGAAAGTGAACCCTGATGGGTCCTTGGCTTGCTCGAAGGCCCGCCTTGTTGCAAAGGGCTATGCCCAAGTATATGGTGTGGATTACTTGGATACATTTTCTCCTGTGGCGAAGCTTACTTCTGCTCGGATTTTGATATCTCTGGCTGCCATTTACCATTGGCCCTTATATCAGCTCGATGTCAAGAATGTGTTCTTGCATGGCGATTTGCATGAAGAGGTTTATATGGAGCAACCTCCTGGGTTTGTTGCTCAGGGGGAGTCTGGTTTGGTGTGTAAGTTGAAGAAGTCTCTGTATGGGCTGAAACAGTCCCCTAGAGCTTGGTTCGGAAGATTCACTGAGGTTGTGTTAGAATTTGGGCTGACACAATGTGATAGTGATCATTTTGTATTTTTCCGTCGTTCTGATGCGGGAAAATTATTTCTTGTGGTTTATGTTGATGATATAGTCATCACAGGAGATGATGTTTCTAGTATTGAAGGTTTCAAGACACATTTGCAGCAGAAATTTCAGACCAAGGACCTGGGAATGTTGAAATTTTTTTAAGTGTGGAAGTTGCTCAGCCAAAGAAAGGAATTTTGCTCTCATAGTGAAAATATGTTCTTGATCTTCTGTCAGAGACAGGATTGTTGGGTTCTAAACCTCTAGATACTCCTATGGATCCCAATTTGAAGCTTATTGCAAATGGTGGGGATGTCTTGCCTGATCCAGAGAAGTATCAGAGGCTTGTTGGAAAGTTGAATTACCTAACAGTGACTAGACCTGATATAGCCTATCCTGTTAGTGTGGTGAGTCAGTTCTTGTCTGCTCCTCGGACATCTCATTGGGAGGTTGTTATGCATATTTTACGCTATCTTAAAAAGGTTCCTGGACGTGGTCTTCTCTACAGTGATCATGGCCATGGGCGGATAGAGGGTTTTTCAGATGCTGATTGGGCAAGGTCTCCGGTTGATAGGAGGTCTACTACAGGTTATTGTGTGTTTGTTGGTGGAAATTTGGTGTCCTGGAAGAGCAAGAAACAGACAATAGTTGCTCGTTCCAGTGCAAAGTTAGAGTACAGGGCTATGGCACATGTTACCTGTGAGCTTATGTGGGTGAAACAGTTAATGGCTGAACTTGGCTTTGTTGATGGTTCTCCAATGAAACTGTGGTGTGAAATCAAGCTACTATCCATATTGCTTCAAATCTGGTGTTTCATGAAAGGACGAAACACATTGAAGTTGACTGTCATTTTGTTCGAGAGAAGCTACAACAAGGATTGATTTCTCCTGATCATGTTCGTACAGGAGAACAACTTACAGATGTGTTCACAAAATCTTTGGGGAGTACAAGAGTGGATTATATTTGTTACAAGCTGGACAGGATTAACACCTATGCTCTAGCTTGAGGGGGAGTGTTATCGTGATTTGTATGTGTCTCGATATTAGCGCCTATAGCTAATACCGAGATATGTGAGAAGGGTAGATAGGTCAACATCAACCATCAGCAGTAATAGAAGATAAAAATCTTCATATCGAATAGATCCAAATAGCACTGAGCAAAAATAAGTGGTAGTAAACACAAACTGCAATCTAAAAATATCATAGCAGCAACAACTTCAAAAGCTCTTCCTAAGGAAAGCAGGTAGTAAGTAGTCATCTTCACAAAGAAGACAAATAAAAGTGCAACATCTAATAGCCACACCATAAACCGGCAGGTAGTAGGTAGTAATTTTCCCAAATAAAAATAAAGGTGATGTAGATCGAAGCATGAAGAAGACCAAAGAAAAAAATAGAAATTACTGTTCACGTGAACAGTAGCTCGCAACACTGTTCACGTGAACAGTGGTTTGGGGGCTGATATGGACTGCTGGCTTAGGGAATTGATTTTTGATGTTATTTTTATTATTAGTCACTTGTTTAGTTTCCTATTGAGTTGTAATCCTAATTAGGAATCCTAGTTAGAGTCTAGTTTCTATTTTATAGGTTTTATTAATTAGTTTCTTACTTAGATTAGGATTGAGCTGTTTTATTATAAATACATGAATGTGGCTGAACAGAAAAGAGACAGATTGAAGAGAAAACAGCTATTGATGAAGCTGTGAGATGCGGCAATGGTGAGATACCGTGCGTGAGAAGCCCTGTGCGAGAGGATGATGTGTTGAGACAGCCTGGTTGAGATAGCTGATCCTATCCCCCCCTCCCCTTCCAAATCCCTTTTCTTCTTCTTTTTTATCCTTTGATGCTCTTCTTTCAGTTAACAAAACAGGAATTTCGTGAATGGCTTGAATGATCGATGAGATCAGTCAAGCTCTCTATTTATAATAATAATAATAAAAGAGATTACAAAGGAAAACACTGTTTACGACACTATTCACGACACTGTTCACGATACTGTTCACGTGAACAGTGTCACAGCCCAAATCACAATCCTACCCTTGTTCAAAAGAACATAAATAAAAAACCAAAAATACCCTTATAATATCGGGTAACACATCTCAACACTCCCCCTCAAGCTGGGGCATAGATATCACACATGCCCAACTTGACTAAACTAGGATAAAACAACTTCCCACTCAACCCTTTGGTGAAGACATCAGCCAGTTGATCTCCAGACTTCACAAAAGGAATATAAATCTGCCCACTCTCTAACTTCTCCTTGATGAAGTGTCTGTCAATCTCCACATGTCTGGTACTGTCATGCTGCACTGGATTGTGGGCAATACTAATTGCTGCTTTGTTGTCACAATACATCATTGAAAGATGAACAGAACCACGGATATCAAGGAGTAAACTCTGAAGCCACAGTAACTCACATATGCCCTAGGCCATAGCACAAAATTCAGCTTCAGCACTAGATCTTGCCACAACATTTTGCTTTTTACTCCGCCATGTGACTAGATTTGCTCCAACAAAAGTACAATAGCCGGAGGTAGATTTCCTGTCAGGGTTACCACCCCAGTCAGCATCTGTGTAAGCCTCAATGCAAAAATGGTCATGAGGAGACGAAACGATCCCCTTTCCTGGAGCTAACTTCAAGTAATGGAGAATACGAAGAACAGCAGCCATGTGAGGGGAATAAGGATCATGCATGAACTGGCTCACAAGACTCACAGCAATGGCAATATCTGGTCTGGTATGGGAGAGATAAATCAGCTTGCCCACCAATCGTTGATATCTGCCCTTATCAACAGGTTCACCATCCTTCTCTTGCAGACGGGTAGTAGCTTCCAAGGGAGTGTCACAAGGATGACAACCAAGCAAACCAGTCTCTGATAGTAAATCTAGAACATACTTTCTCTGGGAGATAAAGATGCCTTTTGGAGAACGGGCAACTTCAATCCCAAGAAAATATCTTAGCTGTCCTAGATCTTTTATGTCAAATTCCCGTCCCAAGAAAGCTTTCAGGTGAGAAACTTCATCTGTATCATTACCAGTCATAACTATGTCATCAACATAAACTATGAGAAGAGTGACCTTTTCTCCCTTTCGCTTGATGAACAGAGTATGATCAGCATGACTCTGTTTATATCCACAGGAGACCATGGCTTTATGAAACCTACCAAACCATGCCCGTGGAGATTGCTTCAACCCATAGAATGCCCTTTTGAGCCTACAAACTTTCCCATGGGTCTTGTCAGAGGAAAAACCCGGAGGAACATCCATATAAACCTCCTCTTCCAACTCCCCATGAAGAAATGCATTTTTTACATCCAACTGCTATAGGTCCCAGCCAAAGTTGACAGCACAAGACAGTAAGACCCGGACAGTGTTCAACTTCACAACAGGGGCAAATGTCTCCTAGTAGTCGATCCCATAAGTCTGAGTGAAGCCTCTGGCTACAAGCCTGGCTTTATATCTATCCACTGTTCCATCTGGCTTCTGCTTGACAACAAATACCCATTTGCACCCGACTGGTTTCTTACCCGAAGGAAGAACAACTAGCTCCCATGTCTCATTTTTAAGTAAGGCCGTCATTTCTTCCATCATGGCTGCTTTCCACTTTGGATTTGCAATCGCCTCCTGCCATTTCTGAGGAATAGAAACAGAGGAAAGAGAAGAAACAAATGCACGATAGGAAGGAGATAAAGCATCATAGGAAACAACATTGGAGATGGGGTGTTGGGTGCATGACCTAACGCCTTTACGAACAGCGATAGGTAAGTCAAGGGAAGGATCCTTACCAGATGATGTAGTAGGGTCTGGATTTGGATCAAGTGCAGACGATTGTGGAGGTGGTATGGTGGTGGTGGTAGTCTCAACTTGTCCTGTGCGCTCCCGGGTATATACCTTATCAACAGGGATTTGACTGACTGGTCTACGCTCCCCCTGAATATGAGCCACTATAGGAGCTGAAGTTACAGAGGGCTCCCCCTGAATAGAAGCCGGAAGAATAGCAGACACATCTTCAAAACCCTGATCCTGCTCCACCTGAAGAGGTGTCTGGGAATAATATGACAAGGACTCATGGAAGACAATATCCATGGAGACAAAAGTATGACGAGAAGGTGGATGGTAACACTTGTATCCTTTCTGGGTTGCAGAATAGCCCAGAAAAATACACCAAATGCTCCGTGGATCAAATTTCCCATGAGGATGATGATTGCGGACATAGCAAGCACAACCAAAAACTTTGGGGGGAACTACAAAGGAGGAGGAACCCTGGAGGAGATCAACGGGGGAACGACCATCAAGGACATGGGTAGGCACCCGATTGATGAGATAAGCAGCGGTAAGAATGGCATCACCCCAGTAGTGAGAAGGAACCTGCCGTGCAAACATAATGGCCCGAGCTACCTCAAGGAGATGTCTATTTTTCCTTTCAGCAACCCCATTCTAGGCAGGTGTGTCAACACAGCTGGTCTGATGGACAATACCATGTGCAGCCAAATAAAGTTGGAACTGACCCTCCATATACTCTCTGCCATTATCACTGCGTAAAATGCGCAAGGTGGCATTGAATTGGGTCTAAACCATACGATGAAATAACTGAAAACAGCAGAAGACCTCACTTTTATGGCTCATCATGTACACCCAAGTGGCACGAGTATAACAATCAATAAACGAGACAAACCATCGATGACCAGAAAGGGAAGTACAACGGACAAGGCCCCACACATCAGAATGAACCAAAGCAAAAGGAAACTCACTTCTTTTATTTAATGAAGAATAACTGGAACGAGTCTGTTTGGCCAAAACACAAACCTCACATAAAAACTCATTCCTATTACAATGCTTAATCAAGCTCGGAAACAAAAGAGACAAAGTACTAAAGGATGGATGACCAAGTCGGCAGTGCCAGAGAAGAAGGTCAGGGGACGAGGTGGACTGTAAATGATGAGCTATAGAGGAAGCCGAATGCAAAGTAGAAGGCTGACCCGGGTCAAGTAAGTAGAGACCACCCTGCATCTTACCACCCCCAATCGTGCGCCCCGTCTCCAGATCTTGTATGACACAATGAGAAGGGAAAAAAATCAGTTTGCAGTTCAGATCTCTAGTTAGACTACTAATGGAGAGAAGGTTGGTAGAAAATGACGGAACATACAAAACAGATTTTAATGAAAGGGTAGGTGAGCAGCGTATGGAACCTTTCCCATTAATAGGAGAAAGGGAACCATTAGCTACTCGAACACTGTCTTTGCCAGAAGATGGAGAATAAAGATGAAATACATAGGAGGAGCCAGTCATGTGGTCAGTGGCACCGGAATCTATAATCCAAGGACTGGATACAACCGATGCACACAGACTACTGACTGGAGTACCTGAGGCAAAATTAGAACCAAGAGGGGCAGCAGGTGTAGATGCCGTAGTGGAGGCAGCGGAAGAGGCCTGTAGCATGCAACGGAAAGCTAGGAGCTCATCCTGAGTAAGCCCAATGTCAGATGAAGGGGCAACAGCAGCAATAGTAGGAGAATCAGCCATATGAGCCTTGGACTTAAACTTCCCACGGGCTTTCTTTTCCTCAAAATCAGTAGGCTTCCCATAGAGCTTCCAGCATTGAGCCTTAGTATGATAGAGCGTGTTGCAGTATTCACACTTGACAGGACCTTTAGGGACAGCAATACTACCATTAGTAGTGGTAAGAGAAGGAGTACTAGAAGCAACTTACAAGGCAGAGCGATCAACAGCAGAGGAATGCATCATAGCAGCCCGACGAGATTCCTCATTATGAACCAAGGCAAAGGCCTGCTCTAGGGATGGAAAAGGAGACTGCCCAAGTACTTGCACCCGAATAGGATCAAACTCCATATTTAGTCCAGCCAAAAAATCATAGACAAGTATTTTGTCAATGTGTTTGCGATAGGCAGCCAGATCAGTAGCAGTAGAGGGTTGATAGTCGGAGTAATGATCCAATTGCTGCCACATGTTCTTGAGGGCAGCATAGTATTTGGAGACAGAGAGCTCCTGTTGGGTAGTGGCATTAGCCTTCTTTCTAATCTCATAGACCTGTGCATCATTCCCCGTGCGACCATAAGTCTCTTTGGCACCATTCCAGATAGTATGGGCAGTGTCCAGTAGAAGAAAATTGTCTGACATATCATGTTAACAAAACAGGAATTTCGTGAATGGCTTGAATGATCGATGAGATCAGTCAAGCTCTCTATTTATAATAATAATAATAAAAGAGATTACAAAGGGAAACACTGTTCACGATACTATTCACGAAACTGTTCACGTGAACAGTGTCACACCCCAAATTACAATCCTACCCTTGTTCAAAAGAACATAAATAAAGCATAAATAAAAACCCAAAAATACCCTTATAATATCGGGTAACACATCTCAACACTTTCATATGTAAACAGAAAATAGCAATAAAAAAATTCAGTTTTAGTTATTTATCTTGTTCTTTAATTTTATTGATCCTGCTGCAATCAATCTCCCATTGGTTTTCCTAGTTCAAGGTTGGTTTTGCATTAAAAGGTGCAACATCCAACAGCTACATCATAAGCCCTTCCCAATGAAAGAAATAATAAGTGGTAACCAACTCAAAGAAAAACAAATAAAAGTGCAACATCTCATAGCTACACATAAAGCCTTTCTTAAGGAAGGTACTCCAATAGAAGGACAACAACGATGTAATCACATGATTAGAGATCTGATTAGCAAAGATCAAACTCACTCCTGAGCCCCAAATAGAGGTCTTAGATTAATATTCCACCAATAAACATGTAGTATAGGTTACTGCAAACCAAGCTGTAACATCAGGTTGTTAGGGACCAAACAGCATCAGGTTGTTGAGAATTAGATAGCATCAGATCAAATAACTCAACACTAGGTTGTTGGGGACCAAACAATATCAAGTTGTTGTAAACCAGACAATATCAAGTTGTTGGGGACCAGACAACATCAGGTTGTTGTAGACTAAATAAATATGCTTTGTTCACAGATAAAATTGTTGCTAAGGGACAAACAATAAATAGTAATAATCTTCAACTGATGACTTAAGCAAATAAGAATAATAATCTTCAATCTCCCCCTCACCTTCATCTTTTGACCGACAAGCAGAAATACGACAACCTACAAGGGGAAATCATATGGAACCAACAGCAAATCTATTTTTGTAATCGAGAAAAAGAAAGGGACCACAACCATGGTGGAAATCAGGAGGACAACCTTCAACCTTCAAAACCGAAGATGATAACTCCAAGAACCATCAGCAACCAAATGTGGAAATTAAAAAGTAAAAAAAAAAAAACTCGACAAACGATAATAGAGAACTCCAAGAACAATCGCTTCCTGGAAAACCTTAGTAATTGACTTGGGCTACCGACAGCGACAATGATCTTTAACCACCAACAGGAATACATATATTGATTTGGGCTGGACTTCAAAGTACAACACAAGACGTAGAACATGATTCACTCCATCACAGCAATTCCTGTAAACTTCAGGTATGATCCATCATACAAAAAAACTTCATTGAAATCAGTATATGAAATCCTGGTTCTTCTATGGACTAGGGTTTCCTTCTTCAAACCAGATACCCAAAAAGACTCAAAACGGCAATTATTGTGAGAAACAGGTACAGGTTACACTTTGATACCACATAACAAAACCAAGGATCTATAACCAGTACCTGCAACTAGAGAGAGAGAGAGAGATAAAAAAAAGAGAAGGAGATTAAGATGGAAGAAGACTGTACAATAAAATTGAATTTTCTATCGCTACAACCAAGGTTCCTTTATATAATAGCCTTGGACAGATTACACAGTCAAAATAGAACTCTACTAACTAAGCCTAAACAGAATAGAAAAAGTTGAGAGGAAGAGAGAATGATTTTGGCTTGTCAAGAAGACAAAGGCCACTACTTTATTTATAATTATAGATCATTACAAATTTACAATAATGGAAATAAAATCCTAGCAGAATCACATGTGCACCATGTGCATAATGAACCTGGACACTTTAGTGTATCCGGGTCCAGGTCACAGGTCAACGGATCATCCTTCAACACTCTCCCTCAAGTTGGTGAATAGATATCTCGCATGCCCAACTTGGAGACAATCGGATGGAAGGATTCGACCGTTATGCCTTTAGTGAAAACATCAACCATTTGGTGCTCAGTTATAACAAACGAAGTGCAAATCAAACCTTCTTCAATCTTCTCCTTGAAGAAGTGTCGATCAATTTCAACATGTTTTGTCCTATCATGTTGAACAGGGTTATGAGCTATACTGATTGCAGCTTTATTATTACAATAGAGTCTCATATGCCCTTCTGGTGTTATTCCCAAATCTTGGAGAAGTTTCTTCAACTAAATGAGCACACAAAGCCCTTGTGCCATTACCCTGTATTCTACCTCAGCACTGGACCTGGAAACCACGGATTGTTTCTTGCTCCTCCAAGTTATCAAATTTCCTCCAAGGAATGTACAATAGCCTGAAGTGGATCTTCGATCATCAACAGAGCCAGCCCAGTCAACATCAGTAAAGAATTCTAACTTCAGATTCCCATTATTTGAGAATAGAATACCCTTTCCAGGAGCTGACTTTAAATACCAAAGAATTTTGTAAACTGCCTCAAGATGTACAATCTTCGGATCATGTAGGAAGCGACTGACAACTCCTACAGCATAGGCGATGTCTGGCCTAGTGTGGGATAAATGATACAAGTTTGGCGATGAGATGTTGATATCGCTCCTTTTCTACAGAGTTACCACCAGTGCTGCTAAGTTGGTAGTTAACTTCAATGGGAGAATCTACAAGCTTGCAACCAAGCATCCTAGTCTCTTCAAGAAGGTCTAGAACATATTTTTCTTTGAGAAATGAAGATTCCGTTGTTGGATATAGCCACTTCGATTCCCAAGAAGTACTTGAGGTGTCCTAGATCCTTAGTTTCAAACTCGGTTTCCAGTCGAGTCTTTAGAAGGGAGATTTCTTCCTCATCATCTCCAGTGATCACTATATCATCCACATAAACAATAAGTGCAGTGACCTTGCCTGTTATGTGTTTGATAAACAAGGTATAATCCGCATTACTTTGTTTGAAGCCAAGTTTCAGCATAGCCTTCTGAAATCTACCAAACCAGGCATGGGGAGACTGTTTCAATCCATAGAGTGATTTCCGGAGTCTACACACTGTGCCGGTTGTAGTTGATGATTCAAAATCAGGAGAAATACCCATATAGACTTCTTCTTCTAGATCACCATTGAGGAAGGAATTCTTTACATCAACTGATGAAAATCCCATTCCATGTTTGCAGCACAAGACAACAGGGCTTGAATAGAGTTCATTTTTGCCACTAGGGTAAATGTTTCCTGCTAATCAACACCATAGCTCTAAGTGAATCCTTTGGCAACCAGTCTGGTCTTATAGAGAGCAATCATTCCATCTACATTTTGCTTTATTGTGAATACCCACTTGCATCCAACTGCCTTCTTTCCATTAGGACAAGGCACAAGCTCCCAAGTGTCATTTTTCTTCAAGGCCTGCATTTCCTCTAACAAGGCATTTTTCCATTTTGGGTCTATGATGGCTTCCTTCCAACCCTGTGGAACAAACATAGAAGACAAAGAAGAAACAAAGGCACGGTAGGAGGGGGACAATGAATCATAAGAGATAAAGTTGAAAATAGGGTGTTTGGTACACGCCCGTACTCCTTTTCTAAGAGCAATGGGGCGATAATCAGGATCAGGAGGAGATTCATTACCAGTTGCTTGGATTGGTAGTACTTGCTCGGGAGGCGTAGACGAACATGGTATGTTTCGGATAGTCTTTTTCTTTTATCTAGAGTAGGTAATGAGATCCTTTTGTTTAGCTGCAGCATCAATCTCATCAGCTTGCTATCCCTAAAGACCCTATTCCGCATAAAGATGAACAGTATCAATGACAAAAGGAGGTGAAGAATTCTCTTCTTCTAAAGTCTCCCCCTGAAGAGAAGCCTAGTAACAAGGTTCATCCTCGTGAAAAGTAACGTTCATCGTAACAAACAATTTTTGGAGGGAGGAAGATAATACTTGTAACCATTCTAAGAAGTAGAACCCAAGAAAGATACACTTGAAAGCCCTTGGGTCAAGTATTGACCGAGAGGGGGAAGAATTGTGGGAAAAGCAAACGCACCCAAAAATACGAGGAGGAAGATGAGAAGCAATGGTGGGGTCAAGAAGTTGGCTGACTGGTATCTTAAAATCAAGGGCAGCAAAAGGAACCCTATTAATGAGAAAGGCAGCAATAAGCACAGCATCACCCCAAAAATACTTAGGAACCTGAGTGGTAGACATCAAAGAGCGAGTGACCTCCAAAAGATGGGCGGTTCTTTCGTTCTGGAATACCATTTTGCTCAGGAGTGCAGACACAGAAGGTTTGGGAGAGAATTCCATGGGTATCAAGATACTGACGAAAAGAACTATCAATGTATTCCGTCCCATTGTCACTGCGGAGAACCTTAACCTGGGCATTGAACTGAGTTTGGATCATCCTGTGGAAAGACTGGAAGCAAGAAAAAGCTTCGGATTTGGACCAAAGAAGATAAACCCAGGTTAATCTAGTACAATTATAAATAAAAGTGATAAACCATCGCAACCCCACTCGCCACCCCCGAGCAACTAACCGAGAAGGACTCCATAAGTCAGAATGAATAATAGAAAAGGGAATCAAACTTTTATTATCACTAGAAAAAAATGAGGACCGAGTGTGCTTAGCAAGTTCACAGATATCACAGTAAAAGTGATCCAAGTTACATTGTTTGACTAAATAGGGAAACAAAAGACGTCAAACAAAAAAGGAAGGATGACCGAGACGATGATGCCAGTGATGGAACTGTTGGAGAGCACTTCCTTCACAAGTAATATGAGCTGAAATTGAGCAGTAGTAAGACCAGGTTCCAAGTAGTAAAGACCATCTCGCACTCTACCATATCCAATTGTTGCCCCCATCGCTAGGTCCTTAAAAACACAATAAGAGGAAAAGAAGTGAACAGAACAATTAAGAACAATAGTAAGACAGTGAATGGAAGGAAAATTGGCACAAAGATTAGGAACTTGTAAGACAGAAGATAAAGAAATAGTAGGAGTGCAAGAGATAGATCCTTTACTAGAAATAGCAGAAAGTGAACCATCAGTGACTCGGACCTTGTCTTTGCCCGAACAAGGGTTATAAGCAAAGAAGTTCGAGGAGCTCGTCATATGATTTGAGGATCCAGAATCAATTAGCCACGAAGAATCAGTATGAGAGGATGCAAGAAAAATATTTGACTAAGCTAAATGGGAAGCAGGGGATGGAGAGGAAGCCATGGTAGTAGAGGCAGAACCAAGCTGGGTCATCAAACGTTGGAGCTGAATCACAAGTTGTTCTACAGACATAGATGAAGTACCAGTAACCTCAAGAGTTTTGGTCAAGTGAGCCTGAGCCTATGGACGAGCAGAACCAACTTTCTCTCCCTTTTCGCCCCCTTGGGGCGGCCATGTAATTTCTAGCAAGCCTCCCCAATATGACAAGGACGGCCACAACAGTCACATTATACTGGAGGACGAGTAGAACTAGCCTTACTGACTGAACCAGCACTGTCTACAGGTAAAGAAGATTGTGGTGTAGTAACAAGAGCAAACCGAGGAGTTGCAATAGGACGCATCATGATAGAACGGCAGTAATCCTCATGCTGAATCACATTATAGGCTTCAAGTAAAGTATGAAAGGTACTCCTGTTGAGAACTTGAATGCGCATCCGATCATACTCTGGATTAAAGCCAGTGAAGAAAGCATAAACTCGTTCCAATTCTCGTTCCTTTGCAAATGTAGATGCATCAACTGGGCTAGTCATAGTGACAGGATGGTAAAAGTCCAATTGCTGCCATAATGTCGCCAGGGCAGAATAATAGGCAGACACAAAAAGATCCTTTTGTTTAGTCTCCTAAGCTTGACGACGAATTTCATATATTTGGGCATAGTTGCTAGCTTGACCATAAGTGTGCTTTGCAGCATCCCATAACTCTATGGCTGAATTAAGGAGGACAAAACTGGAACTAATACCAGGGCATCGTTTTCTAACCAACTATCCTTGGTCGGAGTTTTAGTGGGCATAGGGGTATCACCATTTAATATACCCCAAAAAATGATTACCACAAATGGTAAGGAGGCATGCACGAGACCAAGCTAAGTAATTTGTTCCATTCAACTTAGTGGGGCCATGTTGGAGAGTAGGACGATGGTGACGAGCAATAGGGTGACTTAGATCACCACTCCCAGTAGCACTAGATGTACTAGATCCCTCCATGAATAAAACCCAACAAATGCACTAGAGGTTGGAAAGAAGTTGCTACTCACAAGATAGGGAGAGGTAGAGAACCATAAAGAGGGCAGAAACACCTCAAAGAAGTATAAAAGAGAAGTCACAGCAGTTGTAGAGCAAAAAAAAAAGGCCATAAAAAGGCACCAGCAGGGGTTGGAGAGGCACCGGCAGGGGCTGGAGAGGCCCCGGAAGATGTAGCAGCAAGCAGACAGGGCCTTAAAAGGAAATAGAAACCATCGACGGTGGATGGTGGTGGCAGACTGTAGCCTGAGGAGGGCCAGTAGGCGGTGGCAGTAGGAGACCGACGTGATCAGCGCAAAAAAGGATGCCCTAAAGGAGGGCAAAAAGGGCCATGGGGGTGGCAGCGACAGTACACGGTAGGGCGACAGCCGTAGGTAGCATGGTGGTGGTTAGTGGTCAGCAATGGTTAACGTGGTGCAACATGCATTAACACATGTAGTCAACCATGCTGAACCAAGAGCCCAAAGCATCGGCGGCGGTGGTGGTGCCACTTTATTTATAATTAAAGATCATTACAATAATGGATAAAATCCCAACAGAATCACATGTGCAACATGTGCATAATGAACTTGGACACTTTAGTGTATCCGGATCCGGGTCGCGGGTCGACGGATCATCCTTCAACAGAAAACTAGGAGAACATAGCCTAAACTACTAACCCAAGATAAAACCCCACGGTATGAAGGTCTATAGAGATCCATAGACTTCGATCTGAGATACATTCTCTAACAATATGCATAGTCTTACTTAAGGAAACATGAAAAAGATAAAGCCTAATCTTGAGTGCCAATAGAATCTCCACTAAATGTTCCCCTGGTTCCTTAATTCCATCAACATAACATCTTTGAAGGAAAACGAGAAAAAAAAACTACAAAAACTCAACAACTTACCAAACCTAGTTATAACCATTTTGTTAGTGTTGTTAGAACTCATGTGATAAGGGTAGTTTGGGAACTAGTCTTATATCTAGTTGCCCTATTGTGTATTTTCTATTTTTTACCTCTCTTATCTTTAACCTCCCTAGGGAGGTGTATGTAATATTCTAAAAGTCTATTAATGAAGTAATATAGGTGTGGAGAGCTCTCTCTCACACACAAATTATTCCACCGAAATACACTCTTCTTCTCCTCCTTATCTTCTTCTTCTTCTTCTTATTCCTTCTCCAACATCTCCGTCCTTTCTCTCTTGCTTCCCTAATCCAAATCCCAACTTGGTATCAGAGCTAAACCAGGTTTGAGAGTCGTGTTCAGTTCCTGGTTCCTATTTTTTTCTTCTCTTTGAAATCGTAGGGCCAAGGTTTGAGATCTCGCCGAGTTTCTCGGTTTTGGGCAATACTGAGTCGAGTTACTAGTCGGTTCCTAAAAGTGCAATTTCTCGGCCGAGATCTCGGCATCGGTGATATCTCGAAGCTTAAAATCAAGATATTTTCAATACAAAAAAACCAATATCTCGCTGAGATCTCGGCGATATCTCGGTTGGGCCCAAAAGTGCTATTTACTTGTATTCAGCCCAATTTTCACCCAAAAACCCATTTCCAACATAAAAGAGAGCAGGAACAGAACTCGATAGGCTCTAAACCAAGGGGAAAAACACCTCTCCTTCAAATTTCTTCTTCTTTCTTTCGATTGTTGGATGGAATGCACTGTTTGGAGTTAGATTGAAGTGCCAAAGTGAAGATTCAAGTGCCAATTTGGAGCATCATCACCTATTTGCAATATTTCAAAGGTGTTTTCTATTTCTTCTCCAAATCTATTTTTTCCAAAAAAAAATTTGTAATCCTTGTTAGATTCATGTGGTTTTAATATATGTTGAACATCTTTGCCCAATCTATCACTTCATGGAGTCGGATTTTTTTTTCAGTTAATAAATTATTTATTATAATTTCTGGAAAAATAAATGATTTATTTGAAAAAAGAAAATGAAAAAAATAGGATGAATAGTGATTGTTTGAAAATGATTTTGATATATGTTAAACTACTTAGGATGCTCTACAGCCCCATGGATTAATTTTTTATTTTCACCCATTAAAAAAATTATTTTATTTTTCAGATTTAATAAATATATTATAAAAATTAAAAATATATATATAATATTAAGGAAAATACTTATTGCTTATGGAAAATTATGTACAACATATGCACATAATATTCAACTTCAAATGGTGTCAAATTCATCATTACATTATATTTTTCTTATACTTTAAAGTATAAATAGTTTTTAAAAAAATTCAAAATATTATTTTTAATTAACAAATAAATACTAGGGTTAGGGGATAAATAAGAGATAGTTATTTCATAGTTCTAGTAGCTTGACATTACGTTTAAGAGTTATGAATAGCATACTTTAAGTCTTGAATACCTTACTTTAAGTGATCCATGGTTATTAATATATGCTTTTTTATGTAACAGTGTCAAACATAAGACATTTTGTATACAATGTCTGCTATAGCATGGCAACATGGAGTTCCCATGTCCGCAGACAAAAAGAAGTCCAAATGCAATTATTGTGGGAAGTTGCTATCTGGAGGAGCCACCAGGTTAAAGCAACACTTGTCTGGTACATGCAAGGATGTTTCATCATGCCCAAATGTTCCTATCCAAGTGAAAGTGGCAATGGCACAACATTTGAAAGGAGGAAGATTAAAAAAATCTGAAAGGGAAAGAATGCAACAAGAGTTTAATGAGGCAATACTAGAGAGGGCTGGTGCAGAGGTCCGTGGCGGAGATGATACTGACATTGGGCCTCCACCTGGTGAGTTTCAATCAAAGGCTGAATGGAGAATTTACCAACAGACTTTGGCTGAGAGTAGACAAAGTTTTCATTTTGATAATATAAGAGCATATGAGCAAGCAAGAGGAGCTGGTGGATCTGGCTCAGCTGCACCAGTGCAAGAAGATGAGAGGAGGAGAAGCACTGGGACAAGAAATATACCACGACCCCAAACCCGACCACGAGTACAAGGCCCATAACCCATTTTTGAGTAGGATCCCACCACTTTTAGGCAACAAGATGCCTACCAGCCAACCATCCCACAAGTATTTAGTGGTAAACAAGAGAAAGCACGAAAAGCTTTCAGCAAGTTCATGCTTTACCATGGCATTCCAGCCAATGTAGCACAAGGAACATACTATAATGCATTCCTTGATGCTGCAGGGAGGGCTAGTGCAGGATGGAAGGGACCTTCACCATTTGAATTATACAATGTATATTTGCCTCAGGAGGTAGAGGAGCTAAAAGAATACATTGATGGTTTGAAGTCAATGTGGGAGACATGGGGTTACTCTTATGGCTGATGGTTGGACTGGACCTACTAGGCTGTCCATCATAAATTTCATGGTGAGTTGCAATGGAAAGACTATTCTTGAAGTCTATCGATGCATCAAAGCATATAAAGGATGCATCATACTTGTATAAGGAGTTGAAGCAAGTGGTGGAGGAGGTAGGACCAAGGAACGTTATCCAAATTGTGACGGATAACGGTTCCAACTATAAAAAGGCTGGAGAGAAGTTGATGAATAAGAAAAGTAAGAGGATCCGGCTCTTTTGGACCCCATGTGCAGCCCATTCTATTGATTTAATACTGAAGGACATGGGGAAAAAGACTTTGGTGGCGGGTGTGGTAAATAGGGCAAGACAAGTGACAACTTTTGTGTTCAACCATTCTTATGCTTTAGCCTTGATGAGGGAGAAATGCAATGGAGATTTAGTGAGGCCTGGTGTCACTCGATTTGCCACCAATTACATTTCATTGAAGAGCTTTCAGAGTAAGGCGATAGGTCTAAGATGTATGTTTGCAAGTCATGAATGGTTTGGTTGGCAAGGTTCTAAGTCAGAAGAAGCAAAGGTAGCACAACAGACCATTGCAAATGATGGATTTTGGAAGGACTTGGGGAAAGTGGTTGGCATATTAGAGCCGGTGGTGGCGTCGAGGATGGTTGATACAGAGAAGAAGCCTACTTTGGGCCACATTTATGCTGCCATCCAAAAAATGAAGGAAATGGTTAGAGCTGCTATACCTCGAAGTGCAAAGTTCTACACTAACATCATTGATGAGCGGTGGGAGAAGCACTTGAGTCATCCATTGCATAAGGCTGGTGAGTTAAACATACTTTATACTTTAAATGTTATAACTTTTTTACATTTACATATTCAAAACCCTAAAGGCATTAAAGCGATTAAGTCACTAACAAATTATATTTGTGGTGTTTACTTTACCAGCATACTATTTGAATCCAAAGTATCACTACTCCCATGATCTTGGGCTAGACATAGAATTGTTAGAGGCAATTCAAGCTGTTACTCAGAAGTTGGAGCCCCATCCAAAGACACAAGTTGCTTGCAATGATGAGGTGAGAGTATGGGACTTTGGCACTTTGGTAGGTAGTTTATGAATGTAATTACTAAATAGGAAATACTAATGCCTCAAATTGAAAATAGATCAATTACTTCAGAGAGGCCTCAGCAAGTTTCGGTCGACTAACTGCAGTGGAGGGTAGACAAAAGTCAGACCCTGGTAGGTGGCATGATATTACATTTATGAATTATAATTTTATCTCTTTAGAATGTACATATTCTTACTATTCTATATTTGTAATGCAGCCGACTGGTGGGTGCTTTATGGTACAAGTTCACCCAACCTGAGGAAGGTAGCAGTGAGAGTGCTCTCACAAACTTGTTCATCCTCCGGATGTGAGCGCAACTGGAGTACATTCTCATTGATACATTCAAAGAGGCGGAACAGCTTGGGTAGCGAACAACTGGAGCAGCTTGTGTATGTGCACTACAATATGAGATTAAGGATGAGGCACATACGTGAAGGAATTGAGGCCAATGATAAAGAACCCATTGAACTGTCCAACATTTTTCAAGAGGACTCTGATGACGATGAGGATCCCCTATTCCAGTGGGTGAGGGATCGTGGTACACCTGATATGGATCAGTCTAGGGGTAGGCCCGACCCCACCATTGCGTCTGTAACCGACACTGATGTTGATGAATATATGTCGACGCAAGAGGGGCGTGCACATGCAGAGTCACCGAAACCTTTTGAGCCTGCTGTAGGAAGTCCTGCTGATGATGATGATGGTGGTGGTGATGACACTGGTGATGCTAGTGATGGTGATGGTGATGGTGATGGTGATGCTGGTGGTGGTGGTGGTGGTGAAGCTGCTGCTGCTAGTGGCATACGGAGTGGCGATTATTATGATGATCGTCATGAGGGGATGCGCAAGCAGTACAAGCAAGAAGTTGGAACGCAGGAGGACCCTGTGCATTTCACCGGTGCGACTCAGTTTACGCATGCCATTCAAGATCAAGACCATGGTGGCCACCCTAAAATATACAACAGAAAGAAGGGTCGCAAACACTCACATCAGTCATATGCTCAGGAGGAGGACAACAGCAGTATGAACACCATGCTTACAAGTTTCGGAAGCATGAGTATAGATACTACTAGTGAGCATCAGTCATGGCAATCATCTCAGCATCATCATGGCTATGACTATGGCCAGCAGAGCACCGGTTCTAATTATAGTGCCTATGGTCAGTATGGGCCGTCAGCAGCTGAGTATGACAGTCAAAGCTCTGCGTCAGGTGTTGGGTACACATTCCTAGTCCCAAACCAGCCATACATGCCTCAAACTCAATATGACAGTAGCAGTGGATCTTACACCTCATACCAACAGCCTCCCATGTACCCTAAGATAGGGAAATTGGTATATGTTGATCAGAAGACTTATATGGAAACTGTGTCACACTATTTGCAACACTATAGCAATTCCATGACATGGGAATTCTATGTGGATCGATATGGGGATGAATTTCTTGTTCAATCTCATTTTCTGTAACAAATTAAGTGAACATTGATGTAATGTACATTTTATTTCAAAGTTTTGATTGATGTGTACTAATTAGAATGTTTTGATTGCTAATTTGCTATGTTTTACTAAATTATATGTAGATTAGGTTGTTTTAGTACGACTCGTCGCCTACCAACCTATGGTCCAAAGTGAAACTCATATTTGGACTTGTTTTTTGGCAAATCTGGGCATGCCATTGTGTTTAAATGGCCTGAAATATGCTAGATACCAAGTTTCAGACCCAAAATATGTGTACAACCCACCGAATTGGGGGTCCGAGTCCAAAAATAAAAAATTGCAGCAACTCACCGAGATCTCGGCGAGATCTCAGCTCGACTCGGTTTCTAGCCTGGCCGAGATGCCACCAAGACCCGAGTTCTCGAACCTTGCGTAGGGCATCAAGGGTTCAAGGGTTTCAAGGAAGAGATTCCTATGTAAAGATTTGTTAAAAGAGTATGAAATAGGTCTCCTATTACCTATTTAGAAGATTGGAAGTTCTACTTAAGCTATGCTGAAGCTCTTTTGAAGATTTGGAGCTCACCCAGCTGCTGCCAGGATTTCCACCAACTTCAAGTTGCAGGTCCTCTACCTCTCTCTCAGCATGTTGGGTATTGGCCTAGACTACTAGAATCGCCCAAGAGTCCTTGTAATAACCCCTATGTCCCCCCTTGCTGATAGAAGGAGCTCTATGAGCATAACTCTTTTTCGTGGGATTCCATTTGCTGCCCAGGTAAAGCCGAGAATGCTTTGTTTCTGTCTTTCTTGTTTTTGGACTGCCATATGTTGCTTCCTTGGTTGAGAAATGCTTGTGGACAGCTCTTGTGAAGTCTTTGAACTTGTTTAAAGTGAATGCTGCTCATTGGAGAGTATTAGAGTGAAGTGTATCAAGGTTGTGCTTGTTTCTTCTCTGCTGAAATCTGTTTTTGGGTTGAGTGTGTACTCCCCATTTGTCTTTGGTGTTCTTGTTTATGGTCAAGTGCTGTTTCCCTTACAATATGGTTGATTCACCCACATCTGGGCTTGGTTCGGCTGATTCACTGCCCACTCCAACAGCCCCTCAGTTGGTTTATGAGAACACACATCTACAGATTTCCTTTGTGAAGCTTGATGGCACAAATTACTTGGACTGGTCACACTCTGTGTGGCTTTCTCTTAGGAGCAAAGGGAAACTTGGGTACATTACAGGTGCTATCCAAGCCCCAGAACCTGGTTCAGCTACCTATGAGAAATGGGAGATCGAAAATTCTACAGTCATGACATGGTTAATCTTCTCCATGAAGTCCGAGATTGGGAGAAGGTTTATACGCAAAGAAACTGCCAAGGCAATCTGGGACGGTGTCTCCCAAACCTTTGATAGAGTGGGTGACTCTGCCAAGGTCTATCAGCTTCACTAAAAGATTAACACAATGAGGCAGGGTGACAAGACCATTTCTGAATACTACAATGCTTTTCTTAGTCTTTTGGAGGAGTATGACCACTATAGGGATCTTCATTTCACCAACCCAGAGGATGAAGCAAAGGTGTTTCGGACTCTTGAAAAGGAGCGTGTCTTCACTTTACTTGGTGGTCTGAACCCTGACTATGAGCCAATTAGGCTCCAGATTTTAGGTCGGTCCCCCCTTCCATCACTTAATGAAGTTTGTAGTTATTTACAGAGTGAGGAGACTCGGCATGTTACTATGGAACCAACACCAGCATCATCTCTTGAGAGGTCAGCTCTCAATTCAAGTTCTTTCCGAGACACCCGTGGAGGTGGTAGAGGCCAAGGGCCTAAACGTGAGGAAGACAGAGCAGTGGAGACAGTTGGTGCCAGTGGAGTTGGTAGAGACAGGTTTAAATGTGATCATTGTGGGAGATCTGGACATACCAAGGATAGATGATGGACTCTTCAAGGCCGCCCTCCTGGTACTCATGGTGGTTCTCGTGGTGGCCGTAGAGGGGAAGCTCGAGCTTACTCCGTGATGACTGACGCAAATGCTGCACATGATGACTCCACTTTGGTGGATGCCGTGGTTCGCCGGGTTGTCATAGTTGAGCACATCTTCTACACCTTTCATGGCCAGCTCATCTTCATCCTCAGCTTTACAGGTCTCTACCTCAGCTTCTACTGCAGCCCAGTCTTGGGTCATTAACTCTGGGGCCACTGACCACATAACTGGTACGTCCCATTATTATGATTCCTATACCATTTGTTCTGGTAAGGATCTTAGTTAGTAAGTTCAGGAACGGCAATTGAACGGGAACGGATATGTACGGCAATTAAACGGACTAGACGGTAATAATACTTTTCAAAAATCCGGCTTCATAAAACGCATACAATAATAATACGGTACGCATTTAATACGGGTATAATACGGCATAGACGGCAATAATACTTTTAAAAAAACGGACATATATTCATTATATAACATGCATTCACCACCTAATAAACAAAATAATATCATGATTTTATGAACTAAAATAAACACAATAATATAATATCCTATATTACATCTCTAAGATTATCATTTAACATACCAAAATATCAATAAAGTAGTCTCTAAAACATAAAATATCAATATAATAGTCTATTACATCTCATCAAACATAAAAAAAAGTAAGACATAATGTGTTCTGGAACCATGAAAACCCCATAAAATAGTCTCTAATAAGGACACAAGTGACAAGACAAGAGGGAGAGTGCCAGATATGGATCTCCACTGTTACCCATTTCTCTTTTGTACACATTAGCTACAAGAGACAGAAAAACAAGAATAAAATAGAATAGAGATTGAGCCGTTCTCGCCAATATCACACCAGATTCATTTGCTTCACTACCACCATCAAAGTTCAAAGACCAAAGAAACAAGAGGAGGAAAATAAGAACAAGAAGAGAATGAGTTGAGTAACTTGAGCTGGATGATTGGGCTTTCTACCACAGACCAACTTCTCGGACAAGCACAATAAGCTAAAGAAAAGCATTTGTTTCACAATGTTCAGAAACACTGTCAAATCAAACCATACTTGCCATGATTTCAAAGCCTTTTTTGCTCGGCTTTCAGAAAAGCTTTCCGTTTCTATTTTCCATGGAGATGCAGTTGGAACTTTGTGATTTTTGGTTTGATTAGCAAACAATAGGAACTACAGAAAGGGATACTAACCGAACAACAGTGGAAGAAGGAGAAATGTCGCCTGCTAGGGTTGGATGTTCAACGCAAATCGAAAGGGACGAAAGGGAAAGTGAAATCGTTTCCCTAAATTCTAATCTTTTGGGTTTTTTTTTTTTTTTTTTAAAGTATATACCGTATAATACACGAATTATACGAGTATAATACTCGATCGATTAAAAAACGCGTTTTTTTATAAAAATACGGGAAAATGCGGGGACGGGAGTATTATGCGTTCAAAATTTCTCTTTCATCCATCTTTGGAAAGGGTAGTATCCCTATTACATCATCTATTTCTCTTACTTCTGTTCTTCATGTCCCTAATCTTACTCTTAATCTTTTATTTGTGAGTCATTTGACTAAATCTCTAAATTGTTGTGTCACCTTTTATCCTTCTCACTGTCTTTTTCAGGATTTGGTGACGAAGAGGATTATTGGTAGTGGACGTGAGGAGTAAGGCCTTTACCATTTTTACCCTTTTTTACCCACAGCTCAGTCCTATATGTGTGGACGTAATGATAGTAGTTTTGTGGAGTCTGTTATGTTATGGCATCGTCGTCTTGACCATCCATCTTTTGTTGTAATGAGGAAACAGTTGCCTCACTTATTTTCTTTTATTACTTCTTCTCATGTTTTTCAATGTGAACCATGTATGTTTGCTAAACATTGTCGTTCTTCTTATCCATACCATAGTAATAGAACTGTTGCTCCTTTCCATATTGTGCATACTGATGTTTGGGGACCTTCCCCTACTACCTCTTTATTTGGCTATCGTTACTTTGTGTCATGTTGATGATTTTTCTCGTGCTACTTGGACTGTTCTTATAAAACATAAAAGTGATGTTTGTGAAGCATTTCAGAATTTTTAGCAGATGATTCTTACTCAGTTTGATACTCGTATCAAAATTGTTCGGTCTGATAAAGGAGGAGAATACATGTTTGGTGGCCTCCAATCCTTCTTTACTAATCATGGCATTATCCATCAGTTCGCGTGTGTTGACACACCCCAACAAAATGGGGTTGCTGAGAGGAAAAATCGCCATTTATTAGAGGTCACCCATAGTCTCTTATTTGGCATGCATGTTACCAAGACCTTTTGGTCTACAGCTCTTCTCACTGCTTCCTTTCTCATTAATCGCATGCCTACCAAACTTCTTGATTTCAAATCTCCCTTAGAAATCTTATCTCCACAGGTTTCTGCTTTCTCTCTTCCTCCTAAACTCTTTGATTGTGTTTGTTATGTGCATGTTAACAAATCACATCGTACTAAACTTGATCCCAATGCCCTCAAGTGTCTCTTTCTTGGGTACTCTTCTACTACCAAAGGTTACAAGTGCTATCACCCATCTTCTCGCAGGTGCCTCACCTCCAAAGATGTCCCTTTTCTTGAGTCTGTCCCTTTTTTTCACCATCTCAGCATCCTCTTCAGGAGGAGAATTGTGGAAGTGAATAGACTGCTGATTTCCTTCATTATCCTCTACCTATCTCTCCCTTTATGCTTGACATTGGAAAACACAGGGTTGTGGATGTGGATGTGAATACAAATTCAGTTGTTGACAATGGTTCTGGTAAGGAGAAGGATTACCACATTAAATACAAGAGAGGTGAAGGCTTGCATAATGAAGGAATGAAGACCTACTAAGAGTCCTCTTTGGATCCAGATCCACATCCTGAGATTCATTCTCCTCAATCTGGTGATATCCCTTATCCTCCATCTGATTTAGACCTTCATATTGCTGTTAGAAGGGGGAAAAGAGCTTGTACTAATCCTATAGCCCAGTTTGTTTCCTATGATGCTCTTTCTCCTACAGGTCTTGCCTTTATTGCTGCCCTCTCTACAGCTTCTATTCCCAGGAATGTTACTGATGCTATGTCTGACCCAAAGTGGATACAAGCTATATCTGAGGAGATGATGGCTCTTGAAAAGAATGGTACTTCGCAATTGGTAGATCTTCACAAGGGCCGTGTCCCAGTTGGATGCAAATGGGTTTATACAATCAAGTATAAATCTGATGGTACTATTGAAAGATTCAAAGTAAGGTTGGTGGCCAAGGGGTACAATCAAGGTCTATGGGATTGACTATCAAGAGACATTTGCTCCTGTAGCTAAGCACAACTCTATAAGAGTTCTTTTATCGTTGGCTACCAATAAAGATTGGTCATTATATCAGTTAGATGTGAAGAATGCATTTCTTCATGGTGATTTGGAAGAGGATGTGTACATGTAAACCCCACCAAGCTTTAAAATACCTTCAGCTGAAGGGAAGGTGTGTCTCCTCAAGAAGGCACTATATGGACTCAAACAGTCACCAAAGGCATGGTTTGAGCGTTTCCGACAGGCTATTCTGAATAATGGATATTCCCAGAGTCAAGCTGACCATACTCTCTTTACCAAGCAGGGCAATGGTACCATCACAGCCCTCATTGTCTATGTTGATACTGTAGTCACTGGAGATGATATGGCTAAGATAGATAAACTGAAAATCTACTTGGCTAAACAGTTTGAAATTAAAGATCTGGGTCCCTTGAAGTATTTCTTAGGCATTGAAGTATCAAGGACCAAGAGAGGAATCAACATATGTTAACGAAAGTTTGTGCTTGATTTGCTGACAGAGATAGGGATGTTAGGCTGCAAACCAGCAAGTTCTCCTATTGAGCAGAATCACAAACTAGGAGAAGATTGTGGTCCTTCCTTTGTTGATGGGAAAAGTACCAAAGGCATGTGGGAAAGCTTATTTACCTCTCTATGACACGCCCTGATATCTCTTATGCTATAGGAGTGCTGAGCCAATTCATACATGCCCCCAAGAGTGGCCACTTGGATGTTGTGTATCGCATTCTCAAATATTTGAAGTCTTTTCCAGGGAAAGGACTGTTGTATGCAAGGCACAATCACTTGAGAGTGGAAGGCTTCACTGATGCCAATTGGACTGGATCCATTACAGACAGGAGATCTATCTTAGGCTATTGTACCTTAGTGGGAGGTAATTTGGTTACATGGAGAAGCAAAAAACAGCATGTTGTAGCCAGATCCAGTGCAAAGGCAGAATTTAGAGCTATAGCTCATGGAGTGTGTGAAATCATATGGTTGAAAAGGCTTGTTCAGAAACTGGGATTTGACACTAAAGGCCCTATAAGACTCTACTATGATAACAAGGCAGCCATCAGTATTGCCCACAATCCAGTGCAACATGACAAGACCAAGCACATTGAAGTGATTCGACACTTTATCAAGGAAAAGATAGACTCAGGCTGCATTTGTACTCCTTTTGTGAAGACTGGTGACCAACTAGCGGATATCTTCAGCAAGGCTCTGACCTCCGTTCAGTTTGGTACTCTCTTATGCAAACTGGGAATGCATGACATTTATTCTCCAACTTGAGGAGGAGTGTTAGTGTTGTTAGAACTCATGTGATAAGGATAGTTTGGGAACTAGTCTTATATCTAGTTGCCCTATTGTGTATTTTCTATTTTTTACCTTTCTTATCTTTTACCTCCCTAGGGAGGTGTATGTATTATTCTAAAAGTCTATTAATGCAGTAATATAGGTGTGGAGAGCTCTCTCTCACACAAATTATTCCACCGAAATACACTCTTCTTCTCCTTCTTGTCTTCATCTTCTTCTTCTTCCTTCTCCAACATCTCCTTCCTTTCTCTCTTGCTTCCCTAATCCAAATCCCAACTCATTTGGGCCGACATTTACAGTTTGTTCACTCAACCATTAATATAGAGATAATATGACCCAAATCAACTTGACTATCTAGAGGAGGATAGAAACATGAAAATTGTTTAATGATTTAGAGAAGGCACTTTGACCATTTGAGGAGAGGAAACAGACAAAAAAAATCAGTTTCAATGAAAAAGAACTCCATCATAATGGACTATCTGGGGAGGCATAATAAAATCTTAAAATGCCTACATATGTTGCAAGGGTTAAGTTCTAATGCAACAGCAGATTATGTATTGCAACCAAACAATTCAAAAGTAAATATAAGCAACTCCTCATGACAAATAAAATTGAGAGCATTTGCAATGGCTCATTCTGTAAAGAATACCTTGTTGTACAGCAAAGCTTCCCCAAAGAGTGAAGGTCACAGTGCTCAATGCCAAGAGTACTCAAAACCATTGAAACGCAAGCCAGACCACAGTCCCAACTATGTAGCTGGCTAACGTGTGGAACCTACAAGAATCATTATGCTGTATAAGTAAAAAATGCATTTATGGGTGACTGGATTAGATTGTATTTTCTCAACTGGTGAAACTTAGAACTGTCAGAAGTACTTGTAGGAAAGGAGAGAGAGAGAGATAGAGAATTAGTCAGCCCTCACTCACTTGAACAAACTGTGAACGGGGCAAACAGCTGTTGTAGCTTCTTACAATATTCAACGGCCACCCAAAAAATGAGGAAGCTCCTACAAAAGTAGAATGATCTCCATTTGATAGATCAGCATTTTCATCCTCTGCCTTTAGAAACTTGTCTAAAATGAGATATAGAGGCCACATGAATGACCAAGGTTTTCCTTCCCCTGAACGTGGAAATAGACAGTATTTGAGCTGTAACACAGTTAACTGTGTCTTAGTGAGCTCTGCTTCAGATTCTTAAGAACAGTGTCCTAGTATCCTGCAAGTTTAAAAATGCCATAAATAAGACTAAAAAGACAATAGTACTCTTTCCCTTAAACATCTAGACTTTAAATGCAAATTAACTATTTCATTTTCAAACAGAAGAAAAAAATGGATTCAATAAATATGCTGAGGAAATCTTACAATATAAGGCATATCTAGGCACAATTTTATGCCATGGGCTCAACATTGCATGGATAGTTGAAATTTTTAACGGTAGTGCACCTCTTTGTCATTTCTAGGATGAATGGAACACAAGGATTTTCTCAGAGCCATCAAAACTAATGAAAGGTTACGAGCAGGTTGAAACAAGATGTAAGGCAGTATGTGAGGAATCCATGAAAGAGCCCACTAATAGAGGTTTGGTATCAGATTGCATTAATGTCACTGGATCTCTCCTTCCCCCTTGGCCCAGCATTATTCGAAGACCATTTTGAATCTCATGTATACTGCAGTTATAACTTATACCTATAATTATGGATGTGATCTAGCCACTCTGCGGTTGAGCTATGAGGCATACTGAATGGAATCCAGAATAATTCTTTTTTTTTAATATTTCGAATCCAGTACCAACAGGTATCACCTCCTCCTGAACAACTCTCTTTCAGGTATGGTTTTAGTAATCTGTCCAGATCAGTCCGTATTGGACAAATTTACCCCTGTTTCCTTTGAAAATTTGAAATTTTTTTACATTTGTACCCTTGTCTGTACCAATCCACCAATACGGTATCGGCCAAGAATGGGTATTGGGCTCCACCGATACCGGTACGAATCGGCTGATCCGATACCAATTCCTCAAACCATGCTTCAGGACTTTCAACCAATCAATACAACCCTGTACAGCGGGCCCAAGTAGCAGAACACATGTATTGCTATTCCACAACCCCGTTTTCACAGTTTATGCAGCTCCTATTTCGCTCATGTAGTAGTTTGTGTACTTTGATTCTGGACACACAATCCAAGCAATTAGTGCTGTTGAAGTGGGGTTTTTTTTTAAGGGGGGGGGGGTGAGGGACCATAATAGTCTTGATTGGAGAGGAAAACAAACCAGCAAACTTCATTGTTTCTCTCTGTAAATGCCTTTGTATGTGCTTTTAAGATTTCAGCAAAGGAGTAGGCATGTAATCTAATCTGATAATCTCTCAACTCAGTCACTGTCCTTTCTTTTCAGTTACAGACGTGAAAAGACTTTTTACAAAAAAAAAAAGGATAGTTAGGCATAAGAAACACCCACACCTGCAACACTGAACATATCAAGTACGGAAGATGATCAATCAAACAATGTGATACTGAAGGAGAGCTCCAACGTCATGCAATGGCCAAGGAAATTCTCCAGCACAGAGGTGAACCCCATAGTTCTTAAAATAGGTTGTGAGGTATAGTGTCGGGTATTATAGAATGCAGAACAATAGCAACTTTTAAGAAAGCGAACATAAATCATGATTTATGGGATAAATACAACTACAACTAAAAATTCCAGTCATCAGGAATCCATAATCTTACAAATTCACACCAAGGAATGTTTTAAATCCAACGAATTACTTAGCACTCATCGGATTCATCAAAATTGTAGACATTATAAATCTACAACAATCAGATCGATACACAAAGAGTTGGATTAGGAAGCAGGAAAATGTTTCTTATTAGGCATTAATCGCTACCGGAGGAAAAGTTAACAAAATCATCAATGGATGAAACTCTCTAATCGCATGATCACTGTCAAATTCGCTATCAGAATGGTCAGCAAAGACGCTCGGGATTTCATTTGAAAGAAATTTCTGCGAACTAATTCAAATAAGGAAAGGAAGCGAAAAGGGATATTAGGAATTCCTTTAATTTCCTTCTCTATGGATTAAAATATGGTATGAGGAAAAATCATTTAGATGAAAAAAGATGGCATGGGTTTTAAATGGCAAGAAAAAATAAGATACCATAAAATGAATAAAAGATAAAGGAGGAGAAAAGGAAACAACAATAAAAGAATGAGTAATTCATAAATATCAAGAGAGAGAGAGAGAGAATAAACCGTATCCTTTGACGCATATGAACATCGCTTGACCTTGGCTTGACCGGACAGGAAAGAACGGCAGTCGGAGCCCGCGACTTGGGAGTTTATTGTCTCCAAATTTACCCCTTCCTTTTCTCTCCCTCTGATTCTTCCCTTCTTCACTCTTCCAAACGCAGGTGGCGCTTCTCTCTCTCTTTCTGTGGATCAAATAGAATGCTGGCGTCCCAGATTTCAAGTCTCTCTCTCTCTCTGGATCAAATAGAATGCTCGCGTCCCAGAATTCAAGTCAACGATAGTGCTTTCATTCTACATTGTTCCACAAGCAAAAATAATCCTTATAATTTTCCCCAAAAATAATAATAGCGCAAAACAAATAATTAAATAGCATAGTTTGGGGACTTAACTTCTCTCAGGTTCTCTGCCCGGTCAGGTTCATAGGTTCCTCTCATAGGGGACCGGAAATGACGATCTCACTCCCTGCCCGAACACACTACCCGAGTAGGGTGAGGTCGTCATTTCCGTTCCCTCCCTATTTGAGAACCTCGACCTCGGAATGCACCTGACCCAGTGAGGAACCCGATGAGAAGAAAAAATTCTTAGTTTGGTAGGATTTAATCAAAGTTGCCCATCATTGTTCCAAGTTCCAACTCCACTAAGGATCATTATCCTCTCAGAATTCCTCTCATAGGGGGTCCAAAAATGATGACCTAACCCTTGCCTATTAGAACACTACAAGTGAGGTTACCCAAGTGATTAGTTTGGGGACGTGCCCACTGTTCCGCCAACCCATAACCTCTCCCGTCCCATCGGGCCACCACCCCTACCCAAGTGAGGTTAAGTCGTCATTTCTGTCTCCCTATGAGAAGAACTGGACAACTATACCGGGCAAGGAATCGGACCGGATAAAAATTCCTCCAGTAGCCCACTTTTAGCCCTTCTCCCACTTTTATCCATTACTATTTCAACCCCAAACCAACAGTTCATTGAACCAACCCCAAACCAACAGCTCTTTGAACCTCTTAACCAACACGTCACTCTCAAGTTAAATTCAAACCTGGCCCAGTCCAGAAGTGAGCTTCCAAAAACCAAGGCCCCACCCCTTCCTGAACAATTCCAACTACCCATTAGACCAAGTCACCATCCCCCTGTTCCTTCAAACTCCCCTGAAGTCATCTCACCAAAAATTAGGACCCCATCTTCCTCCCCTAGCCCATGCTTATATCCTCACTCAACCGAATCCCCCCCTTCTCTTTCTGGTCTAGTTCGAAATCTAAAGAAGTAAGCTCGAGAGAACCGCCCCAAACCTAGTTACTCCCTTCAACAAACTTAGAAAAGAATTTCCACATCGAGGGCCAAGAGAGCCAAACATGGCCAACAAAAAGAGCCACCTAATCAGAGCATGGAGACCCCATCCCCTCCAAGCCATTTTTTATTGGATGGCCCCTCGGCTACTGGGGGAAATCAACACCACCGTTCATCATGAAAATCCTCAGCTGGAACGTTCAGGGCCTTAGGAGCCCCTGACTTTCCAGGTCTCTTGTAAATATCTCCCACTCGGTTCATCTGGATATTGTGTTTTTTATGGAAACTAGAAGTAATTCCAAGTGGATCAATAAGGTGGCTCAGCGGCTTAAGCTCTCTTCTACCTTTAATGTTATCCCTTTTGGAACAGGGGGTGGCCTTACTCTTCTATGGGATAATTCAATTCAGGTGAAAGTCCTCTATGCTGACAACCGCATCATCGACACTGAGGTAAGCTCCCCTCAAAATCCAACTTTCTTTCTAACATGCGTGTATGGTGATCCTATCAAAGCCAATAGATAGCAGGTTTGGAAAGAATTTGTGCTATTGGTGAACATCGCCAAGAGAAGTGAATCTGTTTGGGGCATTTCAATTCCTTTTTAACATGGCATGAAAAGAAAGGAGGTAACCAAAATATCCCAAGGGACTCGATGAAGTTTCAGATTATGTTGGATGCCTGCCAGTTGATGGATTTAGGGGCAAATGGCCCTACCTACACTTGGAACGACAAGAGGAAAGGAATAGCGAATATCTAGATAAGATTAGACCAAGTTTTTCCTAATCATGAATGGAGAATAGGCTTCGGGGATGCAGTTGTCTTTGTTAAAGGGGCTGTTGGTTCAGACCACTTCCCTTTGATCCTGGACACCCAGGTGGTAGATCATCTGGAAACGCCCTTTCAGATTCGAGGCGATGTGGTTCTCGCACTCAGATTGTAGAAATGTGGCAAATAAAGCTTGGAAGATTACCACTTCAAGGAGGCCCAGTGAGATTCTTAAATAGAAAACTCACAGTTTCAAACAAGTATTTACCCAATGGAACCATGAAATCTTTGGAAATGTGCAACGCAAACAAGCCTTCTTCGGGAATTGGAAGTTATTCAAGCTAACCCCTCAGAATTCTCTCAAGCTCGTGAAAATGAAATTCAAGAGTTGTTAGAAGTGGAACTATAGTGTGAAGAGCAAATGTGACTGCAAAAATCTAGAGTCCTTTAGCTAAAGAGTGGTGATTATAATACCAAATTGTTTTCATACCTCGACTATTCTGCGAAGGAACCGGAACAAAGTTTTTAAGCTGCGATTGCCCTTTAGGCAGTGGATCAACAATAAGTAAGATATCTCTCAGGAAATTCTAACTCGATATGGGGAAATCTTCACAAGTGAGGGTGTTGACGATAATGCGCTTCAAAAGATTCTTAGCAGTATCATCCCTAAGCTGGAAATGATCGATAACAACTTTCTTTGCCACACTCCTAGTGTGGAGGAGATCAAGACTACGCTCATCACAATGGCCCCTTTAAAGTACCCCGGATTTGATGGTCTTCTGCCGGCGTTCTATCAACGATATTAGGATATTGTTGGTGAGGATGTGTGCAATTTTGTGCGTGAATTCTTTAAATCTGGTATTATGCCTCAGACCTCTAACTCCACTTTGGTTTGTTTAGTTCCGAAAGTTGATCAGCCCAAACTTGTTGAGGCCTATTAGCCTATCTAACGTGGCAACTAAAATTGCTACCAAAGTGATGGCAACTAGGCTTAAGAGCATCCTTGACAAGCTGATATCCCCGGCACAACCCACATTTGTACCCGATCATCTCATTTCTGATAATATACTGCTGGCCCATGAGTCCTTTCACTATATCAAACAAAGGAAAAAAGGAAAGAAAAAAATTCATGGCAGTGAAATTGGACATGAAAAAAGGAATATGACCATATCGAGTGGATCTTTGTTGAAAATGTGCTTACTTGATTTGGATTTTGCAGGAAATGGGTGACAATGATTATGTCTTGCATTTCATCAATTTCTTACCAAATGTTAGTGAATGGTGCAGCTCGTGGATCCATTATTCCAACCAAGGGCATCAGGCAAGGGGATCCTCTATCCTCGGCCATTTTTGTTATATGTGCTCAAGCCCTCTCCTCATTGCTTGTGAGAGCCGATTGGGAAGGTCTTGTACATGGCATGAAAATTCGAAATAGAGCTTCACCAATATCCCACTTGCTTTCTGCAGACGACACACTTCTCTTATAATCTCAAAGAATGCCTGGACATCTATTGTCAAGCTAGTGGCCAGAGGATACATTTGCAAAAAACTTCTCTCTTCTTTAATCCCAACGTAGCCCCGCGGATCAAGAGATGGTTCTCTCACATCAAGATTCCATATGGGGATCCTCCAAAGAAATATCTGGGTCTTGCGGCTCATTTTGGAACCTCTAAGCTAAATATCTTCAGGGACATTAGAGAGAAAACCAAGCTAAACTCTAGGGGTGGAGGCAACATCTTCTCTCTCATGCTAGGAAGGAGGTAATGCTCAAATCTGTGACCTTGACAATGAACAACTCTGTCGGCTCACATTTTAAGCTACCAAATAGCCATCGCAATAAAATCAAGTGGGCAGCTACTCATTTCTTTTGAGGAGAGACTGAAGATAAAAACAATATCTACTGGATCTCATGGAATTGTTTGTGTAGATCTAAAGAGAAAAGTGGTTTGGGTTTTAGAGACCCGGAAGCTCAGAACAGGACCCTACTAGGAGAGCTTGCTTGGAGATTGTGGAATCAGCCTGCATCCAACTAGGTGACTCAAATGAAACATATCTACTTTCCAAACTACGATTTTCTCCATGCCAATATCGGTTCCAACCCTTCATGGGCTTGGAGGAGCATTATCGAAGGTTGAAAGGTCTTACAATCTAGTTTGGTATGGCTAGTGGAGACAGGGGAAAGGATTCATATCTGGAAGGATAGGTGGACCCCTTCCAATAGCTCTCTCAAATTGCAATTTCCAGATTCCAAGCCTCCAAAGAGGACCTTTGTTACACCCATACCCCCAACCAATACTAATCTAGCAACACATTAATAGACTATGTATGTATGTGGTTGTTACACCAATGATGCCCAATTATACCCCTCATGTGTATATGAACCCCCTCGAGAAGACCCCACACCAATTGGAGTGGAATTGCCCATGAAATTCCCTCTATGGATCATGCAGTATAAACGAGTGGATGATGCATATCATCCGCAGACCTACCATCTGCTCTGTGTAAAATGCTCAGAATTCGTATGGTTTTGTCTTGGATCATTATGGCTCGAGCCTAGGGCTCCACCCTGGGTTAACCCAACCCACTAATGACCTAATGTGACCATCTAAACCCTAAGATAGGTACCCTACACCCTATTTTGGATCCCATGTGTCTAAAACACATTTTGGGCATTAAATCACACCCCAAACCAAACACACCCTAACTTCCTTAGCTAAGCTAAGCCAAACCCTACCCTTTCTCTCATTTCTCTCATTCTAAATCCTAAGGAAGAGAGGAAAACATGGAGAGCTCAACTTGGAGGGAAGAAGGAGCAGAAGAGAAGGCTTCCAATCTCATTTCACTCCCTCAACTTAGCCTAATACCTACCTTGGACTTGGAGCTCATGGGAGAGGAGGATTGAAGTCCAAATCCAGCTTAGAAGCTTGCTTCCTTATTGTGCCAAGCTCACCTCATTGTAGGTAAGCTAGATCATGTAGTTCCTAGCCTAATCTCCTTAGCATTTAAATGAAATATCACTTAATCTCTAGCCTAAGCTTAGGGCTTCTTGTTCAACTATAATTAGGACTTTAATTTAGTTGTTTTAATGCCAATTGATGTCCTCTAATGGCTGGTTCCTTAATCCATGGTCGAACCACCATGAAACTCCAAGTTAGAACCTCCAAATTAGGGATTCTTGTTGACTGGAATCCAAACCCTTATAGGGGATCCTAATTGGATCAAATCCCTAGGTACAATAGCTTCCTTGGATGCTAAGAGCACCCTCTCATAGACCCCTGCAAGCCACATGGCCATTGGCCAAGAATTGGATCGAGCTCAAGCCAAATTGCTTTCAATTTGGCCTGAGCAGATGATGTATCATCCGCTCAGCAAACAGAGCATCGTCCGCTGTTTCCCAATGAACCCACTGACTGTACAGTCCGATGGCCTACGGATGATGCACACAGTTTGCTCTATCCTATTGTCCGGTCAGCCCATTTGTTGCTGACTTGGAGTTGTGACTCCGGACTTGGTACCCAAACCCTCTCTCACCTATTAGATGCTTGGGTAATGACATATAGCATAACATTCACCTACGGCGGAGGGCATACACTACTCAAAACCGTGATTGCTTACGCTTCAACGATTGTGAGTGGGTTGAATATTTGAACTATTTTATAGAATGTATCTCATTAGGCATGTGATTAGGATGTGCATAATGATGTGGTATGTTTGTTATGCATGCTATGCCTTATGGATTAATGCGAACATGATGAGATACAATTATGCTAGATGATATTAGGATGAAACTTTATTTTGGATATTATGTGAATGATGATACGAGTGATATGGAACGTGAATGTGTGATTGAATCCAAGTGCCATGAGTAGGTACCAGACTTCTGATTGCCATGTGAGTATTGTGAGGAGAGTGTTATGAATATATAATGATTATGATTCATGTATGATGGATTGGGTTAGGTTGTACCAACCGACAGGTATTTTAGTATCACACCCACCATATTATTATTATTATCTAGCGTGTGTGTGTAAGCTAGAAGGGGCAAGAAGATAGCCGGGACACCGTGTTTGGCACTATGGACTCGACCTCTAGGCTATACATGCACGTAGCTTTGCATATCAATAATTGTTTGTTGGTTAGGATATAACTTATCGAGTACTACGATCCTTACTAACAGGGGTTTAGCTGTCGGGCAAGCCCATGGTGTCACACCCCAAACCACCCCCTGGGAGGATTAGGTAAGTGACCCGAATTGCATAACGGCAATACGCCAAATCCCATGGATCTAGAAGCAGTTAATACATTCACGGACACACACATCCATAACATTACCATAAGTAAGATCAGAGTGCTGCAGATAATCTACAATTATAAAGTAAAAGAGAAAGCGTAGTGGTACGGGAAATGATTGTGATATATATATACATAAGTAAAGTTGTTCCATTTCCCCCATACAACCCACAAACTGAACAGTAAGATCTGACATATACATAAGCGAAAATAAAAGTAAATATATACAGGGCGAGATAACTCAACCCCAAAAAGAAAAAGAAGAAACTAAAATAGGAAACAAGAATGGGGATAAACCCCTGACAACTCGAAAAGGAGTCCCCAAGATAAAAAAGCATCAAGAGCACCCTTCACGGGTCTTCATCAATAACCACTGAGAACACTCGCATCATCGGCACGACCTCCGCCAGGGTCCATCCCAATATCATCATAACCACAAGGGCTCTCCTCCTCGTAATGAGCCTCCATGCCACAGCGGCGTCCACCTGTTAAACCATCTAATAGAAAACATATATAACAGAGTGAGAGCCCCATTGAGCCCGTGAGTCAAACATATCATCATGCATGCATATGCAACCACAATCTACATGATCCTACATGATATGTAAGTCCAGATTATTTATTAGCCACTTATCAATACAGCTAAGGCAGGTTAGTGCTACTACAATCCCCAATACATGTATCCCTGGTGCGGGCTTGGTTACCCTTTCCCGCGACACACCCATTGAGTTGTCGGAGAGGACCAATCAGCTCCAGCGCACTAATCCATGGTCAGTCTGACCAACCCTCTGTGATTAACCTGTGAGGTAATCGATTCAATATCAAATTCACCATTTCGGTGCTTCCTGGCATGTAGCACAAGGATCAACTTTGTTTGGTTTATAGCCATAAATCACCTATCGATGCTTCCCAAGCATGTAGCTCGAGGCTTCCCAGCTTTATAGTTTGAGGCATCCCAGCGTAAACACCCGAGGTTTTACGGTAGTCCTCACAGGCATCTAACACCTTAACCCCTGTTGGCAAGGGTGCATAGCACGGGTGATAAATCTCTAGCCCCATGTCTATATGGCATCGTATGAGTCAGGCGGTGTCAACCGTATCCCATACTACAGGCTACCACAGGCCTCATTTCCAAGCCGACTATGATACCTAGTCTATCAATCACAATCATCATAATATATTCAAATAGAGTTGATCAACAGTCACACGATGTGTAATAATTATGAAATTGTAATTGATCAAGTAACACAACATTATAATTAAAGAATTTATTGCCGGCATAATAATATTGTTACACGTACATACACGATAACATTTCACTCACCTAGGTTTGGTTCTATGAAATCAGTTGTAGTTTCAATTCCGGTTGTAGTCTAGCAGGGCCTCGAGCTCGGGATCAAACCCTCAGTATAAATCAAAAATATGTCATTTAATATTCCAAACTATTTTTGGATATCCTAGGGTTGATCTAGGCTCACTGGGTTGACTCGGTGCACAATTGGACATCACTTGGAATTCTCTAGGCCTTGCACTGGGCTTTAGGCCTAAGTCCCGATGCATCATCCGGAGAATGTGGTCTAGGGGTAGAATGGTCATTTACACTTGCAATACATGGTTTAAGGTCATAACAGCCTTACAACACTGTCCTTAAGTCAGCAGTGCTGCAGCATCAACACAGACAGAGTTTCCAAGCCCTGTGGGGCCCATTTGGGTACCCAAGGTATCCATCCTTATGGACAGATGTGAGGAGGGGTATTTTGATCATTTACCACCTCCCTACACTGTTTACAGTCCATGGGTGGAGGTCCCCAAAGCAGATCAAAAAAATTGCCCAATTTTATTCTCTGGGCGATGTCTCTGGGTGATGTCTGCATCGCCCTATGTGTCGCCTAGAGCCTACTTAACACGTGAACCTGCTCCAATTCCTAGGTTCTGCACCATGGGCAGCACCTTGATCATCCCCCCATGCATGTTAGGTCATCATGGACCCCCTGGGGTGTAGTTTGCACTGGTCTTCATGGATTTTTACCTGGGCCCACCACTTGACTGCCAGGAGCTGCCCAGACTGCCTAGTGAATAGTAACCCAATATGGCTTCAGCTACAGACCATGGATATGGCTGCATGCAAGGGTTATTTCACAGGTGTTAGGCCCATCCAAGGCTGTTGCAACTCATGGCTAGGCTGCATGCAGCCAGGGCACACAGATCTGAGCCCAGACTGCATGTTCTTGGTGTAACAGTGCAGTGCAGTCTGGCACAGGCATGGGTTTCGGTCTCAGGTATGTAACAGCCATCAAAACATAATAAAAAAGGTCAGATCCTCCATGCATCATGTTTGCATGTTGGATTTGAGGTGGTTCATGGCAGCCCCCAGCTGTTCTGGGCTGCCAATGGCCAGAAATGCTACCAAATAGCAGAGATGCATGGAGAAGAATGGTAAACAGCAGCATAGTAACAGGTGTGGGTATAGTTTTTATACCTAAATAGATTGGGTAGGCTGCTGGAATAGATTTGATGGAAGGGTGAGCTCTTCCCCTTCTTCTCCTTCTCTTTTCTCTCTTCTTTTTCTCCCCACGGTTTCAATAGTGACTAGAGCTCTGAAATGAGCCTAAGGCCTTCTATTTATAGGCCGGCCTCCTACTGAGGCCTGTTTGGCTGCCTAGGCCTCTTTTGAAAATGCGTTTTTAAACTGATTCTCAGTCGTTCAGGGCACTCAGGTGGGGTCCACAGGGATCCAAGGGTATGAGATGGTCCCCCAGACTCCCTTCTACCTATGGAGGGTGCCCATGTCCAGTATGGGTGGTCCCCACACATCTGTATATTAAAATAATGCATTTTTCCACTCTGGGCGATGTCTTTGGGTGATGTCTGCATCGCCCAGTGCATCGCCCAGAGATTACAACAAGGTTGTTTCTCTTTGGGCTTGCACAGGTGTTTGACCCAGGGTTTGGGCCTTGCACCCACATGCCACTCAAGGCCCTTTGCACCTATTTTCAGGTGTGGGACCCACATTCATGGAGAGGAGAGAGAGTACCTGGAGTCCAAGCAGTAGATTATGCTGTGAGCAGTGCAACTGCAAGGATCTGCAATCCATCTTCTGACAGGTATGTAAAAGGACATCCTTGGGGGTTCTCCATTAAATTCAATCACTGGAGTGATACTCCATAGTGTGCTTGGATGCCATGTCAGGGGTTCATCCTCAAAATTTGCTTACCTTGTCACTCAAAGAGTTGGGGTTACTTTTCTTTCATCTCTTCTTTATGTTCCCATGAAGCCTCTTCTATGGGATTTTTTCCCCATCGAACCTTTACAAAGGCGACCGTGCGGTTATGAAGATTATGTTCCTTCCTATCCAATATCTCCGTAGGCTATTCTTCATAGGTCATATCCACGTCCAACTATTCAGGTTTAGTTGATAGTACATGTGTCAAGTTGTTGATATATTTTCTTAGCATCGACACATGGAAAATATCACGGACGCCTTGCAAAGATGGTGGTAATGCCAGTCAGTATGCTACGGGTCTCACTCTGTTGAGAATCTCATAAGGACCAATGAATCTTGGGCTCAACTTGCCCTTCTTGTTAAAACGTAGCAATCCCTTTGTTGGAGATACCCGGAGGAATACCTTTTCTCTGATATTAAATTCAAAATCCTTTCTCTAATTATCAGCATAACTCTTCTGCCTTGATTGGGCCACCTTGATTTTCTCTCTAATGATATCTACCTTATCGCAGGTTGCTTGTATCATCTCTGGCCCGAGATATTTTTGTTCTCCAACAGTGTCCCAGTACAACGGGGTCCGGCACTTTCGACCATAAAGAGCTTCAAACGGTGCCATACCAGTAGTAGAGTGGTAACTATTTTTGTATGCAAATTCCACCAAAGGTATGTGGGCATCCCAACCGTCGTTCATTTTCAAGACACAAGCTCTGAGCATGTCTTCCAGAGTCTGGATAGTTCTTTCGGATTGTCCGTCTGTCTGTGGATGGAAAGCCGTACTAAGATTTAGCTGAGATCCCAATACCTGTTGTAAACTTCTCCAAAACCTTGAGGTAAATCGAGGATCCCTATCAAATACAATACTGACAGGCATGCCATGCAAGCAGACTATATTTTCAATATATAGTTGGGCAAGCTTCTCCATTGAATAACTTATCTTGATTGGTATGAAGTGAGCTGCCTTTGTCAGTCCGTCTACAATCACCCAAATTGCATTCATCCCTTTCCTGGTGTTGGGTAGATTTGTCACAAAGTCCGTAGTAATTCTTTCCCACTTCCATTCAGGTATAGGGAGCGACTGCAACAATCCATACGGTCGGTGTCTCTCTGCCTTTATTTATTGGCAGGTGAGGCATTTGGACACGTATATTGCTATGGTCTCCTTCATCCCAATCCACCAATAGTACTTCTTTAGATCCTTGTACATTTTCGTGATTCCAGGGTGGATTGAGTAGGGTGAGCTGTGCACCTCTCTAAGGATTCGATCTTGGACATCATAATCATCAGGCACGCACAATCTGTCTCAAAACTTCAATGCCGCATCATGGGCCATTGAGAAATCTGGGTCCTTATGGACTCCTTGTTGTACTTCCTAGATTATTTTGGCTAACTCGGGGTTCAATGGTTGCTTCACAATTATTTCCTCTCCTATCGACGACTATAAATCCATAGCTGCTAATTGTATAGCTGTTCCTTCGATTACGAGTTCCAGATCAAACTTTCGAGCTTCTTCTACCAACTGCTCGCTTATGACCAAGGAAGCAAGGGATGCAGTCTGTGATTTTCTACTCAGTGCATCCGCTACTACTTTGGCCTTGCCAGGGTGGTATTGAATCTCACAATCATAGTCTGTCACCAATTCTAACCACCGTCTTTGTCTCATATTCAACTCCTTATGGGTGAAGAAATACTTTAGACTCTTGTGATCGCTGAAGATTTTACTTTTTTCACCATAAAGGTAATGTCGCCATATCTTCAATGCAAAGACTACCGCTGCCAACTCTAGGTTATGAGTGGGGTAGTTCTTTTCGTGTTCCTTCAGTTGTCTTGAGGCATAGGCAACAACTTTACCTCTTTGCATTAAGACGCCACCCAATCTCGCTCTGGATGCGTCAGTATATACCACCATTCCTTCAGTGCCATCCGGAATGGTCAAAACTGGAGCCGTCACCAACCGGTTCCTTAACTCTTGAAAACTTTTCTCGCATGCCTTATTCCATTCAAACTTGGTGCCCTTCTTCATTAGCTTTGTCATAGGCGCCGAGATGCGCGTAAAATTTTTGATGAATCGGCGATAATATCTAGCCAAACCTAAGAAACTTGGAATCTCAGTGGCATTCTTTGGAGTCTCCCACTCGAGAACTGCTTTCACCTTGTCTGGGTCCACTTTAATGCCATCCTTGGTGACAATGTGCCCTAGGAATCCAATTTGGTGAAGCCAAAATTCACATTTGTTGAACTTGGCATAAAGCTGGTGTTCCCGCAACCGCTGTAGCACGAAGGTAAGGTGTCGAGTGTGCTCCTCTTCATTCTTGGAGTACACCAAAATCTCATCAATAAATACAATGGCGAACTTGTCCAACACGTCATGGAATACTCTATTCATCATGTCCACGAATGCCGTCAGGGCGTTGGTTAACCTGAACGATAAGACCAATAATTCATAATGTCTGTATCGAGTTCTAAACGTCGTCTTGTGAATATCGCCGCTCTTGATCTTTAACTGATGGTATCCGGACCTAAGATCAATTTTGGAGGAAACTCTTACTCCCTATAGTTGGTCAAATAGATCATCAATGCATGGCAACGGGTATCGATTCTTGATGGTCAACTTATTTAGTTTGCGGTAGTCGATTCACAGCCGCATGCTACCATCCTTCTTCCTTACGAATAGTACAGGTGCTCCTTAGGGAGACACACTGGGTTGTATAAAACCTTTCTTTAGTAGGTCTTGTAACTAGACCTGCAACTCCTTTAATTCAATAGGTGCCATTCGATACGGTGCCTTGGATACCGACGCTGCACCAGGGATTAGATCAATCGCAAACTCTGTCTCATGATTAGGCGGTAGCTGGGTCAAATCTTCTGGAAAAACATCAAGAAATTCTCTGACAATGTCAAGTACCTCCAAGGGCTTTATCCTTGTCTCAGTGTCTATCACCGTGGCCAAAAAGCCTTGACATCCTTTTCGTCCAGTAACTTTCACGCCTGGAGGGCGGATAAGGTTATCCTTTTGGGTTTCCTCATTGGTTCACTTTGATAGGTGAAAACGGACCCATCCTTCAATTTGAATACTATCTTCTTTTTCGCACACATGACGTTTGCTCCATAGGCGGATGGCCAATCCATGCCTAATATCACGTCGAAGTCTTTCATATCGAGCTTTATTAGCCGTGCGGTCCAGTTCCTTCTACAAATATCTACTTGGCAGGGGTCGTAGACTTCCTTTAAGCTCACGATACTACCCATCAGTGTGTTGACTACTAAATCGTGCCCGATGTCTCTCGATTGATCTTTCATCCTACTCGCAAAGGTGGTGGAAACGAAAGAGTGGGATGCGCCCGAGTCGAATAGCACTCGTGTAGGGATGGTTGAGACACTTAGGGTACCTAGGGTTTGTATACAGTTTAGGTCACAATATACACTAGTTATTCCCTATAATTTAGTAGGTGTTCAGTGGACTTACCTATCATTACATCAGGGTTCTCCTCAACTTCTTTGTTTGTCAATGCAAACACCTTCCCTCGCGTTTGATTGTCCCGTGGCTGAAATGGTCTAGTGTAGGATTGTCTTGGCGAGTTATTGCTGTATCCCCGCTGTCTGCATTCTTTGGCCATGTGCCCTTCTTTGTTGCACACGTAACACTTATAAGGTGGAATAGCTGGTGTTGAGGCTTGGCTGGCTTATGGCTGGTCGGGCTGGTGAAGCTGCTGTTGTCGCTTGACTCGTAGCCGGTTGAGCAGGTCGATTGAAAGTGGGGCGGATCGGCTTATGGAACAGAGTCGGATTGGGACTTAAACTGGTTCCTCAAAAAACCTTATTTGGCCATCCAAAGGTTTGAAAATTATTTGGCCTTTTGCCCATCCCCGATGTTGTAGCTTTTTCTTTTTCTTTCTCTTTAAATCTGTCTTCTATAGTCTTCGCCTTGTTGACCATCTGAGCATAATCCCGGATGTCCATAATTGATAGAACTGACCCGATCTTAGGTTTAAGTCCCTTCTCAAACTTCTTTGTCTTACTGACTTCCCCTTTCAGATGTTCTGGAGCAAAATGGGACAGATCTTCATACCATTGTTGATAGTCCAGCACTGACTTGGTTCCTTGTACCGGTGCTGAGAACTCAGCTTCTTTTCAGTCCCTAAAGCTCTCTGGGAAGTAGTTCTTGAAGAAAACTTCCTTAAATTTCTCCCACGTGGGATTCGGATGAGCGGCTTTAAGATTTGGCTTAGTAGCCTTCCACCAGGCTTCAGCCTCATTCTGTAGCTAATAACCTGCACATATAAGCTTTTGTGCATTCGAACACTTGAGCACATCAAATGCCTTCTCTAAGGCACTAATCCACCATTCTGGCTGCATGGCCTCGGAATTCAATCTGGAAAACACGGGTGGTTGGAGTTTCTTAAATCTCTCCATTACCTTAGCGGTAGAGTTTTCCGCTAAGTGTTGGGGCACGGGTGGTGGGAAAAGTATGGGCCGGTTGGGTGGTGGAGGTGGTACTGCACACTCATGCATCATGGCCGCAAATTGCGTAAACATTTGACCTAGCAGTTCTTGTTGTTGCTGCATGGTCCGCATCATAGTAGTCATGAAAGCATTCACCTCACCGGCTGCTATACCCGACTGAGGTGCCGCAGCAGTGGCTTGAGCAACCGCTGGTGCCCTTGACGAAGCAGCCAATGCTTCAGAATTTTGGGCCTCAATTCCATTTGGTAGTTCAACCTCCGGTATAACGCGAGGGAGTTTTCCTCGATGACCACCTCGAGAACTTCTTGTGTTGACCATGGTAACTTTTCTGAAAAGAGCAACATGTTCAATAATCCAACACTCCTTATCCTGGCCAACAAATAATTCCTAGTTAATACATGTACATACCTATTCCATAGTTCCAGTGTATTCATGTAGTCATACCAGCAAGGTGTGTTTTATTGGCTTATTCATTCAGTTCTTACTTTTATTTGTTTTGTGTCATGTTATGCATGATTTTAAAATTTTAACAATAATTCTCGTAATTTTGTACCTGTGCCTAACAGGCAAGTAGTTCCAGTCTCTTCCCAATCAGTGAACCACCCCTGCCCTTCTGACAACTAGTTAGACCTCCCCTGCTTTTCAAAATGGCCTACACTTAGCCCCAGTCCATTAGTTTTTTAACGATAGGTAACGGATAAATGTGAAAAAACTAAAAAAATAGGTTTTTACCTAATATGAATTTACCCTATTGCCCCTTAATGAATAGGTAACCTAAATACCAAGCCCATCGTCATCTCTACCTTTCCCAACCTCTCAACGAAACCCTAACCTGCAATGGATCAATTCACTCGCCTCCCATCGTGCGCAGAGGTTTAGGGATCATTTAGCTCTGGTGGCATACTCTTCTTCTCCGACTAAAGCATCATCATCTTCTTCGACTGAAGCATTCTCATCTTCTCTGACTGAAGCATTCTCATCTTCTCCAACTAAAACCCCATCGAGGAAGTGATATACGGTGGCACTGAAATCTTAGGTAGCTATCGCTTTGGTCTCTGGCCAAAAACCCCAAGGTATTTTGTTCTCCTTATCTTAAATTTATAGCACCCATTCATCTATGCTGCTATGAACTGATACTCATCCCTCTCTTGTCAGACTGAAAACCCCAATCGAAGCACCCATCGATTTTGAGTTGATACTCATCCTTGAACCAAGAACCCAAGCTTAGCCCCTTACTGTAAGGTAAAAACCCCCCATTTGTATGCTTTGTTATGATCTTTTATGGAATCAATTGCTCTTTCCCTTATCATTTTTTAGCTCATCCTCTTTAGATTGATGTAATGTCATGAATCTAATAGCTCAGCCCTCTATTATAAATTAAATCCCCCCCACCATTGGTATGCTATGCCATACTCTATTATGGAATAAAAAATTAACCATAGAAGTCCCCCTTCCCACCCCATTTTTATGCTATGTCATGCTCTGTTATGATACTGAATGTAATGTCATCAATCCAATAGCTCAACTGTAAGTTAAATCCCCCTCACCCCCCACTTTTATGCTATGTGATGCTCTCTATGTGATGTTATTAATCCATGTGTATTTTTAGTGCAAGTAAACCATTGTGATTAACTGTGCATTCTCAAAAATCTATCATGTCTGTACTTCTTGTCTATAATTTATGATGAGTTATATGTATATCTTAACCATTGCATGCACTATTTGAGTACTAGTTTGAAACAATGGTTCTTGTATGCAAAATAGTATATCATTACTATGGGAGGACTACAGAGAGATATGTAGACCCAGATAAATATGGATACCTTGATATTGTATATGATGTCTACAGTTTAGTCTTGAGACATATCTCTAAGGGAAAAACAGTGTCTTTCCAGTTGAAATTCATGTTATCTGATATGATTCAAGAGATGGAAATGATGTGTGATATGGATGTTTTAAAAATGTTTTGTGTGACTGAACAATTGGATGCACTTGATGTAATTGTATACAATGTGCAAGCTAGTGAGGAAATAACAAATACTTGGACCATTAATGGATATCCTGACTTAGTGGTAGGTAGGGATGAGGTAAGCAGTTTGGCAGTTAGAGAGGATGAGTTTCTATCAACTATGGAGACAGCCAGAACTGATATTCAAAAGCGAGGTAGTCCTAGCACCATAAGACCTAAAAAGTCTACTGTTAGGAGAGGTGGTACCACTACCATGGGTAATAATATTGTGAGGTTTAATAGTAAGAGTATTGGCACAGTTGGTGCAAATACTGAGACTCCTTCTACTATCAGATCATCAAGTAGAAGCCTTGCTAAACTTAGTGATACTGTTGCTGGTTTTGAGCATGTTCATACTGCTAGCAAGTGTGCTGGAGGTGTTGGTGTGATAAAGGTATCAAGTCAGAGTACAACCAATATAGGGGATACTAATGCTAAAGGGGGTGGACATGTTGCTTCAAGTAGCCAGACTGCTATTAGACAGGAGAGTAGTGCTTAAGGGGGTGGAGAAGATGATTCAGGTACAAAGGATGCTACTGATGATGAGGGCTTTGAAATGTCTGATCCAAATGATGAAGAATGGAAAGAGGGTTCTGAGGATGAAGTTGAAACATCTATAGATAGTAGTGATGGTGAGAGTGATGGAGATTCTGAACATAGTAAATCAGAGGAGGTAGAGAGTAAGGATGAGTAGTCTGATTACCAGTCAGATGAAGAGGAGGGATTAAAGGGGGTAAATGAGGAGGGTGAAAGAATCAGCCTGCAAGTTGGACAAATTTTTCCTGATGTTTATGCATTCATGGCTGCTCTTGCTGATTATTCTATTCAAGAGGGATTTGAATTTCTGAGATAAAAAAATGAAAAGTTAAGGGTTACTGTAATTTGTAAAGGTGATGGGTGCATGTGGAGATGCCATGGTTCACCTATTGATGAGGTGGACACTTATATGATTAAAACATATATCTCAGAGCACACTTGTGTCAGAATTAGCACAAATAATAATGCAATTTGTCCCCAAAAAACTTGAGGACAAATTGAGGAGTGACCCAGACATGAAAAAAGAGACAATGAAGCAGTTGTTGAAAGACAAATGGCAACTTGAGCCTCACAAAATGCAATATTATAGGGCTCGGGTTCGTGCAAGGGAGTGGAATGAAGGATCACATGCAGAGTCATATGCACTTTTGCCAAAGTATGGGAATAAGTTATTAGAAAAAAATGCAGGGAGCAATTATGTGATAGAATCTAAACCAAGAACAGTGCTATTGAAAGAAGTTAGAGTATTCAGGCACCTGTTTATCTATTTTGAAGCATGCAAGAAGGGATTCTTGAATGGGTGTAGGCCATTTATAGGCCTAGATGGCTGCCACCTTAAAGGACCATATGGTGGTGTGTTATTGGCAGCAATTTCAATTGATGGGAATAATGGATTATTCCCTGTTGCTTTTGGTGTTGTTGAATCCGAATGCAAGGATAGCTGGATCTTCTTCTTACAACACTTGCATGATTCAATTTTTACAGAAATGGTGTTGCCTATCACATTCATGACTGACAAACCAAAGGTATGATGAGTAAGGTTTGCTCTTTTTTTAGATCAATTTTGGAAACTGGTTTGTTTATGACTTGTACTATACATCACCTAAATTTTGATCAATTGCATTTTCTTATTTTATAGGGACTCTCCCAAGCAATAGCACAGATATTTCTATATGCCAACCACAGGCATTGTGCCAGACATCTGTACAACAACTTTAAAGTGAAATATCATGGTGCACTTTTAAAGAGCCATTTCTGGGCTGCTATCAGAGCCTACAATCCCATTCAGTTCCAGAGATCAATGAATGCCATGAAGTCTCTCAATAAGGAAGCCCATGACTGGTTGATGAAAAATCCAGTATCAGTATGGTCTAGACATGCATTTGACCATGGGATTAAGAGTGACCATGTCACTAATAATATGATAGAGTCTTTCAACCAGTGGACAGGATAGTCAAGAAGCAAACCAATCCTTACATTGATTGATGAGATAAGGTTGAGATTGATGGGTAGGTTACAAAAGAGATATGAAATGGGTGTCTCATTTGTGGGTAAAATGACACCACAAATGAAGAAGAGGTTGGACATAGTACAAAGTGAGTCCAGATTTTGTACAGTTTATCCTGCATCCACAAATCAATTTGAGGTACAAGATGGGAGGTACAAGTTTGTAGTTAATGTGGAGAATAGTTATTGTGATTGTGGAGTCTGGGGTGCTACAGGACTGCCTTGCAAACATGGCGCAACATCAATTATTTATAAGAGATAAAAGATAGAAGATTATTGTGATTCATAATTTACAGTACAAACATATCTACAAGCACATCATACCATGATACACCCATTACCAGATGTAAGCCTCTTATTGGATGATGATGATGGCAGTCTTGTCTTGCAGCCTCCGCCATTGAGGAGGTTAACTGGTAGACCACTTAAGAGTAGAAGCAAGGAACCTGGTGAACAATCCTCTCAAGATATTAGGAAGTCGAATAAAAGTATCAGATGTGATTACTGTAAGGAAATATGGCACAATAGGAGGGGTTGTCAAAGAGCTCCAGTAGCTAAGAAGGGTTCTTCTTCTAGGAAGAGATCAAGGTCCAAGGTATATCCTTTAAACATACTCTAACAGGTTATGTTTCTTTTATGTAATATAATAGGGGCTGTCAAAGAGCTCCAGTAGTTATTATGATTTTGTTGTTGAAACTGATTGAGAATGGACTTTTACAGGGAAAGCAGAAGAATAATAAACATGGTGAAACCAGTTCATCTTGAAGGGTAACAAGGTCAATGGCATCTTCTACAACCTCAGTTGTCACTGCGCAAGAGCATAGATTAGCAAAAATAGCTGCCAAGTTAGCGAAGAAGAAGGCAAGGAGGGCTGAGAAAGCTGACCATGGTCCTCACGAACCTGGACCCTTCTGACTTCCTTATGCTGTGGTGGTGATGGTGTAGCTGCTGCTGCTGTTGTAGTGGTGATGGTGATGCTGTTGTGGTGGTCATGATGTTGCTGCTGTTGCTGTTAGGGTGATGCTGATGTGCTGCTGTTAGGATGATGGTGACGTGTTGCTGCTGCTTTTGCTGTCTTTAGTGGTGATGGTGTTGCTGCTGCTACTGTTGCTATTATGATGGTGATAGTGTTGTTGCTATTATGATGGTGGTGGTGCTATTGTTGTTGTGGTGGTGATGGTCCTGGTGCTGCTGCCAGCCCACCTTGTTGGCTTGTGTTTTTTCTTTGTCATTGAGTTAATTTGGTCAAACAATTGAGCTTCTATGGTTGTTTATGGAACAGTATAGATGATGTGTGCAACATAATTTGATGTTTTCTTTATGTGTTTGAGAAGTAATGGAACAATATGGAGTTTATGTGTGCAAAACAATGTTTTTCATGTTTTGTTTATGTGTATGACAAGTGATCGAACAGTAGGGAGTTGATGGTGTGTAGTACATGTTATTTGAGAAGTTATTCTTATCAGCTTGACTACCTTGCCTAGTGTTGCTTGAATCATTAATTAATTCATTCTTCATTGATTATGAAGGATGCGTTGGGAGCCTTATCTTTAAAATGAATTAAGATCATAGGTCTCCATTATCCAATAGAATTTCACAGGTCTCCATTATCCAATACCCTGCTGATTTCTTATTATTAAGCCATTGATTAATGTCATTGGATCTCACCATTCATGCATAAGTCTTTAACCACAAGCAAGCAACCATTGCATTAAGAAATTAAGGGTTCTTACATCCTTTAAACCACAACAAAGATAACAAAGCTGACAATGAACAAAAGTTTGATCAAGGTTCCCATCTTCCCTATTTCAAATTTTTACAATAATGACCACGACCATAACAAGAAACATAACAACAAACAAAACTATCATGATCTTCCCAAAAATCTGCAGTGCTTCATTAAACATCTCCAGCTTCTTCACTCTGCTCTTTAGGCTTTTGAAATCTTCTAGACTAACTTCTCCCACATTTCTTGGTGCATTCCTGGTAACACCATTTTCCTCTCATGCATCCATAGTCAAACCATATTCCCCTGGTGAATCCACGGGCATACACCATGAAAAAAATCCACATATGTCATCTAGACATACATAGTAAAGCTTGTTTGGGTTTTGAGCTGACTTAGAGATCTTCACTGCAGCCCTTATTTTACATTTGCATTTGATGTTTATATATTTCTCTTGCCTACACCTGCTATTATTCACACTGGAGCTTGACATCTTACCTGCATAAATCATGCAACTTAAATGATGTACTAGTTCAACAACACAATGTTGCAATTTGAAAGAAATTTTACAAAAAATAAAATTGGGAAAAAAAACCCTAGTTTTATAACTAATAAGAAAAATGCAAACATGATTTGTGAAATCAAACTTCACAAAATGGAATGGAGCGTGCTGGAATGCAAGGGACTACATGTATTAGTAAAATAGAATGTTCAAGCTTGAAGTTGGGGTGATTCTTAGCTATATGGGTTGAAGTTCAGACGGAATGAATAGTAGCAGGGTAGTAGAAGGGAGTGAAGCAGCAATGTAGGTGAAGTTGGAGTCACCGGAGGTTAAGAACAAGGTCGCCGGAGTGATTACCTGTCGATCGGTGATGGAATGAGATAGATTTCACTGGTCGGAGATGAACTTCCAGTCGCCGCTCTTCTTCTTCAACCCCTATTGTCTCTCCTTTGCTCGTTTCAGATGGTGTGGATAATGAGAATATGAAGTGTAATGGTGCTATATAAGTAAGGGTAATTTGGTCAGTGAATGTTTAATTTTAACGCTGTTAACGGAATGGGGCTAAGTGTAGCCCATTTTGAAAAGCAGGGGAGGTCTGAGTAGTTGTCAGAAGGGCAGGGGTGGTTCACTAAATTGTCAGAAAGGTCAGGGGAGGTCTAAGTAATTTTCTCAATATTAACACGTGCAGGAGTTCTATGTCACTCCTAACTTCGTCAGCTAAGGATAGATAAATAACTCGATCCTCCGGTCCACTATCGGCTGCAAGTCCTAAGAAGAAAACCAATCGGTTCTCAGCACGGGGCCATATCTCTTGTATTCTGATAAGTCTTCTCCTCAGTTGCCTAATATATCGCATGTTGCTGGGGTCTCCAGGCTTGAATAATGTAGCAAGGTCCTACCATGAAGAGGTTCTAGGTATCAAGTCACTATAGATACTTAATTAAATGAATTAACTACATGCCTATAGGAATTTAAGTAGTCATGAGCAGGAGAAAATAAATGGGTTGGCTCGAGGCATCGTAGCATCTAGGGGGTTCAACTTGACTGGACAACCTATCGGATCTTGTTCTTGGTTGACCTAGGTTGTGGATAGGGTGAGATCTACGCTCCCTAAAATCTCATAAATGCATATTACAACATACCTAAATACCTATGTTCAGTTTGCATAACATCACTCCACCTTGGTTCATACACACATGGCATTAGACACATAATATTAAATATTTAAGTATACCCTACTAATTTATAGGTATAGACATAATTATTCATCATCATTCATCTTAAACAAAGAAGGAAGTTTCTTAAATTCTCTATGCTTCTTATTTCACCATGTTAGCCCGCAAGCATTGCCTTATCTAGTCATAGATGTATTTTTTTTTATTAAATTTAATTTAAAATTTATTATTATTATTTTATTATTTTCTTTATATCCACACATTTGTAAAATTTATATTTTTGTGTTTACTATGCCATTTCTAGGCCAAACTCACAAGTTCACAAGTCTATATGCAAAACAGCAAAAATTCCATTCTCTGCGCGATGTCTCTGGGCATTAGATGCATCGCCCAGGGAATCGGGGCCTAGTTATAACAGTCCAAGAGCGACCCAAATCATTTCATTTGTTCTCTAGAGCTCCCCAAACACCTAGGGCAGAGCTCCAAGGCATAGTGTGACTATTTCCACACCATATCCACCCATTTCCACGGGTCCTCAGCGATCTTGGGTGAGATTCTTCAACTTTTTTTCTTGTTTTAGGTCATTTTCCCATGTCTTTCTTGTCTTAGTTAGGGTTTTACTAATTTTTCTCTTGCCCTAACTAATTCTATCCTCTCCTTTTTTCAGCCCTATGTCTATTAGTCATAGAACGACAAGGAAATCCGTAGCACACAAGAGGCTACAGTCCGAGAGCGAGTATTCCTCATCTTCCTTTGTGCCACACACCTCATCGAGAGAGGATTCTTCATCAGAGGAGCCAGATTTTGATCGATTCCTATTCTCTAGGTATGAGCATTCTCGAGATTGGGACAAATTTAGGTCCCTTAAGATTTTGAATGGGAGGATGGTACAGGTGGACGACTGTCACCAGTACAACTTATATACTAGGTTCAATATCGTAGGTTGGGCTTCTATGTTATCACCCACCGAGCCATGTTACCCTAACTTGGTTCATTATTTTTACTGTAACCTAGTGTCATCTGGGGCACAGGAGTTTGGGTTGGAGAGCAGGGTTAAGGGGGTGGATATTAGACTTACCACTGCCACCTTAGCAGGGATCCTTGGGCTGCCTAAGACAGGCGAGAGGTGCTACTATAAGCCCAGGATAGACATTTCGGACATGTTTTCCTTGGAGACCAGGAGGAGGGTCTTTAAGGCATTGATCGGTTTAAAGGGGACTCCTAAATCTGAGGCTGCCTATAAGCCCAGTGCCCGGGTTATTAGTAGATGCATTTTGTATAACATTTACCCGAAGGGTGGGAACCGAGGCAGTGTTTCTATGTTAAGGGCCTACATCACTTATTGCCTATTGGGAGCGGGCAAGGGGGGTCCAATTATAAACCTCCCATATTTACTACTTCAGGCCATATTGTATCGCACCCAAAACCCTTCTGATGGGAACCTTCCACATGGGAAATTCCTAACTTTGGTGTTTAGACACTTTGATGTTCCCTTGGGCGACGAGTATATGGAGAGGGATAGGTCTAGACCCATCAACAAGACCTTGATCCTGAAGATGAAGGTACCAGGGGAGCCAGGAAGTGATCCAGAAGAGGGTGATAAGATGGAGCAGGGCCAGGAGCAAGGAGAGGAGGGCGACTTTGAGGGGGTCGGAGCACATTTTACTGATTTGCCCCTATTTGGGGCGATTGGAGCCACCAGTTCACAGGTGCCAGAGTCTTTTGAGTGGTTTCAGGCGATGTCACAATTTCAGGGCCTTAGCACCTAGCTCACTGAGATGTCTACGAGGATGGATCGGGGCTTCTCATCCCTTGAGAGTAGAGTGGGGTCTGTAGAGCGACGCCTGGACTTTTGGGACACATTCTATAGCGTTGATTCACGCCAGTCTCAGCCTTCACCGGGTGACTTACCTCCGATAGAGTAGCATCCTAGCCAGCATCCACACATTTAGTTTGACCTGTCATGATGTAGTTGTGACTTTTTATCTTTCTTTTTCTTATCATGATTTATGTAGTTTTTTTTTTTTGTCAGTGATGTATGTATTTTTTTTTTGTCAGCTTATGTAAATTTGAAAGTAGTACTTTCAGCCAAACTCCTTGTAGTAATGTAATTATGAAGTTTGCTTTTTAATTACATCTACCTCCCCTGTAGCATTTACTTTATGACATATTTTATTATTGGTAGCTTATTATTCCTATTCTGCAACCTATGAATGTAGAAAGAGCCTCACGCTTTGATACCAAGCTCTGTCACACCCCAAACCACCCCTGGGAGGATTAGGTAAGTGACCTGAATTGCATAACGGCAATCTGCCAAATCCCACGGATCTAGAAGCAGTTAATACATTCACGGACACACACATCCATAACATTACCATAAGTAAGATCAGAGTGCTACAGATAATCTACAATTATAAAGGAAAAGAGAAAGCGTAGCGATACGAAAAATGATTGTGATATATATACATAAGTAAAGTTGTTCCATTTCCCCCATACAACCCACAAACTGAACAGTAAGATCTGATATATACATAAGCGAAATTAAAAGTAAATATATACAGGGCGAGATAACTCAACCCCAAAAAGAAAAAGAAGAAACTAAAATAGGAAACAAGAACGGGGATAAACCCCTGACAACTCAAAAAGGAGTCCCCAAGATAAAAAAGCATCAAGAGCACCCTTCATGGGTCTTCATCAATAACTACTGAGAACGCTCGCATCATCGGCACGACCTCCATTGGGGTCCATACCAATATCATCATAACCACAAGGGCTCTCCTCCTCGTAATGAGCCTCCATGCCACAGTGGCATCCACCTGTAAAATCATCTAATAGAAAACATATATAATAGAGTGTGAGCCCCACTAAGCCTGTGAGTAAAACATATCATCATGCATGCATATGCAACCACAATCCACATGATCCTACATGATATGCAAGTCTAAATTATTTATTAGCCACCTATTAATACAGCTAAGGCAGGTTAGTGCTACTACAATCCCCAATACATGTATCCCTGGTGCGGGCTTGGTTACCCCTTCCCGCAATACACCCATTGAGTTATCGGAGAGGACTAGTCAGCTCCAGCGCACTAATCCATGGTCAGCCCGACCAACCCTCTGTGATTAACCTGTGAGCTAATCGATTCAATATCAAATTCACCATTTTGGTGCTTCCTGGCATGTAGCACGAGGATAAACTTTGTTTGGCTTATAGCCATAAATCACCTATCGATGCTTCCCAAGCATGTAGCTCGAGGCTTCCCGGCTTTATAGCTCGAGGCATCCCAGCATATTGCCGAGGCTTCCCGACGTAAACGCCCAAGGTTTTACTGTAGTCCTCACAGGCATCCAACACCTTAACCCCTGTTGGCAAAGGTGCGTAGCATGGGTGATGAATCTCTAGCCCCATGTCTATATGGCATCATATGAGTTAGGCGGTGTCAACTGTATCCCATACTACGGGCTACCATAGGCCTCATTTCCAAGCTGACTATGACATCTAGTCTATCAATCACAATCATCATGATATATTCAAACAGAGTTGATCAACAGTCACACGATGTGTAATAATTATGAAACTGTAATTGATCAAGTAACACAACATTATAATTAAAGAATTAATTGCCGGCATAATAATATTGTTACACGTACATACACGATAACATTTCACTCACCTAGGTTTGGTTCTATGAAATCAGTTGTAGTTTCAGTTCCGGATGCAGTCTTGCAGTAGGCCTTGAGTGCAAGATCAAACCCTAAGTATAAATCAGAAATATGTCATTTAATATTCCAAACTATTTTTGGGTATCCTAGGGTTGATCTCGGCTCACTGGGTTGACTCGGTGCATAATTGGACATCACTTGGAATTCTCTAGGCCTTGCACTGGGCTTTAGGCCTAAGTCCTGATGCATCATCCGGAGAATGTGGTCTAGGGGCAGAATGGTCATTTACACCTGCAGTACATGGTTCAAGGTCATAACAACCTTATAACACTATCCTTAAGTCAGCAATGCTGCAGCATCAACACAGACAGGGTTTCCAAGCCCTGCGGGGCCTACTTGGGTACCCAAGGTATCCATCCTTATGGACAGATGTGAGGGGGGGTATTTTGGTCATTTACCACCTCCCTACACTGTTTACAGTCCATGGGTGAAGGTCCCCAAAGTAGAACAACAAAATTGCCGAATTTTATTCTCTGGGCGATGTCTCTAGGTGATGTCTGCATCGCCCAGTGAATCGTCCAGAGCCTGCTTAACACATGAATAGGCTCCAATTCCTAGGTTCTACACCATGGGCAGTGCCTTGATCATCCCCCCATACATGTTAGGTCATCATGGACCCCCTGAGGTGTAGGTTGCACTGGTGTTCATGGATTTTTACCTGGGCCCACCACTTGGTTGCCAGGAGCTGCCCAGACTACCCAGTGACTAGTAACCCAGTATGGCTTCAGCTGTAGACTATGGATTTGGCTGTATGCAAGGGTTATTTCACAGGTGTTAGGGCCATCCAAGGCTGCTGCAACTCATGGCTAGGATGCATGCAGTCAGGGCACATAGATCTGAGCCCAGACTTCTTGTTCTTGGTGTAACAGTGCAGTATAGTCTAGCACAGGCATGGGTTTCGGTCTCAGGTATGTAACAGCCATCAAAACATAATAAAAAAGGTCAGATCCTCCATGCATCATGTTTGCATGTTGGATTTGAGGTGGTTCATGGCAGCCCCCAGCTGTTCTGGGCTGCCAATGGCCAAAAATGCTACCAAACAGCAGAGATATATGGAGAAGAATGGTAAACAGCAGCATAGTAACAAGTGTGGGTATAGTTTTTATACCTGAACAGATTGGGTAGGCTGCTGGAACAGATTTGATGCAAGGGTGAGCTCTTCCCCTTCTTCTCCTTCTCTTTTCTCTCTTCTTTTTCTCCCCACCATTTCAATAGTGACTAGAGCTCTAAAATGAGCCTAAGGCCTTCTATTTATAGGCTAGCCTCCTACTGAGGCCTGTTTGGCTGCCTAGGCCTCTTTTGAGAATGTGTTTTTAAACTGATTCTCAGCCATTCAGGGCACTCAGGTGGGGTCCACAGGGATCCAAGGGTATGAGGTGGTCCCCTAGACTCCCTTCTACCTATGGAGGGTGCCCATGTCCAGTATGGGTGGTCCCCATACATCTGTATATTAAAATAATGCATTTTTCCACTCTGGGCGATGTCTCTGGGTGATGTCAGCATCGCCCAGTACATCGCCCAAAGATTACAGCAAGGCTGTTTCTCTTTGGGCTTGCACAGGGGTTTGACCCAAGGCTCAGGCCTTGCACCCACATGGCACTCAAGGCCCTTTGCACCTATTTTCAGGTATGGGACCCACATTGATGGAGAGGAGAGAGAGTACCTGGAGTCCAAGCAGTACATTATGCTATGAGTAGTGCAACTGCAAGGACCTGCAATCCATCTTCTAACAGGTATGTAGGAGGACATCCTTGGGGGTTCTCCATTAAATTCAATCACTGGAGTGATACTCCACAATGTGCTTGGATGCCATATCAGGGGTTCCTGTCCTTCAATCAAAATTCCAGCCAGTCAGGGGCAGGTTTGACACATGGGACCCGATCGTGGTTTCGGGGTAGCCCACCGTGAAGTTCAGGCACTGATCGTAGTTCAGGGTGGACACTAGGACGGGATTTGTATCGGGGGTTTGCGGACAACCTAGTGAAGAGATCTAATCTCACAGGCTTCCATTGTGGTATGGGTTTGACATTGTCAAAATATCATCCGGATTATGGCACTGTTTACCGACGATGCTACCTGTGTTATTGTAGTACTCGACCCGATTTAGAATCTTGTTGTTAGGGGGAAAATGAATAAATGCATTCATGCATCATATGTAATGAGCATACTTTAGCATGCATTATTGATGTATCTATTGATGTATGTATGTGTATGATTTAATCGCTCACTGGGCTTGTGGAAGCTCATCCCTCGGAAATCTTTGTTTATATATGATGGTACATGAACTGCGATGGAGACTGATGAGGAGTCCCAATGGCTATGCTTGGCTGGGCTAGATATCTAGGGTGACCCTAGTTGGACACTTATGCCCGGTCATGACATTTGTGGGAGGCCTGCCGAGGAGGGGCATAATGGAGAGCAGACTTGCAAGAAGGATACTTATGGAGAGTAGTGGTTCGGGCTAGAGGCCCAGTAGATATGAGACTTTATTTTATTTTATTATGAGTGAACTTTGTGGATGACTGTAATTAATTTTAGATGATACATTGTGGTACCCTTTGATATTCTATACTTGCTCATGAGATATTATGGGATTCGAGAACAACTTGAATGCTTGGAATAAAATGCCACATATGTACTTATGATATCATTTAGAACTCCAATAGTACCTTATTACTATTATCCTTGATTACTTCCATTACAACTTTGATTTATCCTTAATTATTACCTATGGAATTTTGGTGAACATGACACTGCAAAGTGTCGATCTTGTGGTTAGGTGTGGAATATAGGGGTATTTCCGTGACATAGCCCTTGTTTTGGGATAGGGGTGTGACAGCATGGTATCAGAGCACTTTTGCTCTGTCCTGTTGACCGTTCGATTTACTCCATCTCGATCTAATCCACGATAGAAATTGAAATAATAAAAATCTTTAAACAAACATATATCTAAAGATAGAGTAGAGACATGTTGTTGATTAAAAATTTAAAACTACTATTAGGTAGAGACCATCTTTACATATTTAGGCCGTCCAAGGTTGACATAACTCAAAAGATAGAGGAAAATACAATATGATGCCATCTACCCCTACCACTCTAAGAACCTAGAAACCAACTTAATACAAAATAAAAAGAAGCATAATAAACTAGAAAAATGAAAGAAAAACGCTAAAACTACTACTTCTGTAGTTCTTTCCCCTCATCCTTGCTTTGAGTTGGATCTGCCCCTATAGGTCGCAGCACTGCCCTATCTGGAGCCCTCTCCATTAGCAAGCGGGACTCGATGTCGGTCAGTCTGTCATTGGTATCATCAAATCCTGCATTCATTAATGTGATCATGTCATTGTACTGGTCGTTCATCTTCTTCTCTAGAGAAGCAAACCCCTGTACCATCGTCTGCTCTATGGTAGAAAATCTCTGAATCATGTACCCCCAGCCTGGTATACCTGACATGTCACCTTCTCTTGACAGCGGAGGAGGAGGACTTGCAGAAACCTGGGAAGAAGAGGCCCTAGCAGCCCAAGATGCAGAAGCAATACCTCTTCGTCCAGAACCCCATGTGGATGAACGAGTTGCCCTGGCAACAGGAAGAGCCACTGTAGTTGCTAGCACAGTATCACTACCCCCACGACCATGCCCATCACCTCCATCTAAATCATCATGGTCACTGTCATCATCATCTCTCTCTAATGCCTCTTTGGCCACCTGTGCTCTGGCAGGTGACAACTCCAGACTTCCTTCATGACCTGTTATGCCCATCTTCTTTAGAGCAGTCATGTTGAAAGGAGTGACCTTCTTACCCCTCCAGTCATTTCCCAAGGGTACATGGAAGTGGCGCAATAGCTTGATGATTAGCTTGGCATAAGCTAGGTTCCCCTCAAAAGGCTGATCCCCTCGATACCCCATATTTTGGATGATGACATTGGGAAGGCATAGGCGACGCCCTATGTAGAGGCAGTAGGCACAATAGCTCTGCATATTTGACACCTGCCAAGAGAATATAGCAAACATTAGAGACTCAAAATATTTGAATAGAGATGTAATTGAATGAAATAAAAAGACTAAGGTTTACCTGATCCTTGTGTCCACCAACTGGGACCATATTTAGTTATGCCAGGCGTGCTAGGATGCGCAAGGATGGGTATTAATCCTTGATGAGAAGTCAAGTCTCTATCTCTTTAGGCCGTAAGCCATCCAACATGTCGAAGTACTCATCATCAGAGAGGAAGGCCATGAACTCGCATTTTGGAGGCCCATAACTATGAGACCCCTCCATCGACACCTCTACAATATCACCCAGCTCGACCGTGGTGAACGTGATGTCTACACCATTGGCACGGGTCGAGATCTGACATCCCGCATTGCCATTATCCACCATCCCTAGGTTGGCATAGATATAACGTACTAGTAGAGGGTAGAAGTCTTCCTCAAGATTAATATATTTAACCACCCAAGGTGGCCAAACCTGTTAAACCTGCCCTAAACTAACTGGAAACCTGCCTATAGAATCAGAGTCGGAGGTCATCGACTCAAATACCTGTAAGAAGGTGGGTTGCAACACCATGCAGCCGCTCAGCCCATCACTTGATGTATGACTTTGACTCTAGGTAATTTCTCCCTAATGTGTACCTAGGGGCCATGCCCACAATTACATCTGTCTTGCCTTGATAAATGTGTGGGGGGAGATGCCCAGGTGAAAGTCCTAACCCCTGTTGAAGGCCACAACAAAAATTAGAAAAAATCAGCAAAAATTAATTCTCTGGGCGATGCACTGGGAGTTGTACTCAAACGCCCAGTGCATGTCCCAGAGTGGCTGAATCAGGTATTTTGCAGTCCTGGCTTATGGGAACCATGTGCATTACTAATAGACACATTCAAAACATCCCTTTGGATTTATATAGGCCATCCCTTAGCCTTAGAACCATATGGGCCCCACATACATAGATAAGATGGAGAGAATCAAGTGAATAATGTATTTTTTAATAGGGTCAGCTTGGGCCAAACAGACCTTAGTAACCCATGGCCTATAAATAGGGGGCCTGCCTTAGCTTTCATTTCCCTACTGTTCCAAACATTGGAGAGGAGAGGAAAAAGAAGGAAAGAGAGGGAGAAGGAAGGAGAAGAAGAAGAGAAGAAGGAAATTGAGCCTAGGAGCCTTGGCCAAATTCACTTTAGCTTGAAGGTAATCAAACCAGAGTCTATTCTACCCCTCTCACCATATTCGAAATTCTGTTCCTTGTGTGTGAGCCCAAAATCTGAACCATGTAACCATGTCCAAGCATGTTTTATTATAGAATCACCATCTAGAGCACTAGGACAGCTATGGATCATTCATGCATGCTCAATTCCTTATAACTTACTCATCATCTACTCTATTACAGTCTGTTGGTACTTAAATTTCATTTTCCAGCCATGTTAGATAGTGGATTTCATGATAAAACATGTATATATCTTAAGAATGGTTGATTAGAGACATAGATCTTTGTATGCATGCTATGTTTATTGAATTATAGCTTGGGATAGCTACTGTAGTAGTTAAATATGACCTGATCTCATGATAATTATATGGATTAATGGTGCTATGAGTCTGGTTATAGCTATGCTTACCTGATTCCTTTGATGCTTGGACCCAAAGCACCAACCCAGTAGCTAATCATGTTTAGAAACCCATAAAACCATTACATTAGCTTAATTATAAGCAATACTACCCCCTGGAGTAATCCTAAATCAAAGTTGGGATGAAACCAGCAGCCAAAACCAGTTTTAGATTAAAAAATCTCGTGTTGAACAGGGACTGGGCGATGTACTAGGCGTTACACCCAAATGCCCAGTGTTGCTGTTTATGGTCTGTTTTGATCCCAGCCTTTTGGATCTTCACCCACAGGTCTAGAATAGCATGGGAAACATGGAAATCACCTCAAAACCCTACCCCATCCACCCTTGCTGATAACCACACCTTGGATGCACCAATGGACCCAAAAGGGTCAGGAAACAACACTGTGACCTAAGCCAAACCTGGGGGGACTTGCCATAACTTTCCATGATTGTTGGGGCCATGAATGAATAAACCCTGTAGAAAAATCCATAAGTTCCTATGTTCTGCATCCCTGGATGATGCACTGGGCATTTGACCCAAAGGCCCAGCACAAGTCCCAGAGATTTCTAATTTAGCTAGTTAACATCCCAATCTGAACCCAACCTACCCTAGGCCAACCCTAGGACTCTAACACTTTCTACACAATATTTAACATGTTCTAATGGTCTCGGTAACATAGGTTATAGCCCCAGATACGAAGTGCAGTGTCAGAGTCCAATTGGGATAGGGCAGACTGAAGGACAAGCAGGACTTGAACAAGGTGAGTGGAATTACACCATACGTGTGGGTGTAACCTGACTAATGAGTCATAACACAACAACAATTATTGTACTAAATTTACTTATTTAATTTGCTTTACAATCTTATTTACTCTGGTTCTTATATATGATGGATGTTGAAAATTTGATGCTATTGCATATATATAAAATTGCTAGTTTAGATGTCGTAGCCAGCTTGGATATGAGGCTGGTGGTGGCCCGTAGAATAGGATACGGGGCACCACCTGACTCATACTATCTTCCATATAGAATGCATAGGGTTAGGGTATCATCACCCATGCTACGAATCCTTGCCAACAGGGGTTAAGGTGTTGGATGTCTTTGAGAGAACTACTACCACGGGTATTTTTCGGTTGGGTACCCATCTTCGAGAAAGATGGTATCACAAGCTAATCACAGAGGGCTGGTCGGGCTGACCATGGAGAGAATGCTAAAGCCGACTGGTTTTCTCCGACAACTCAATGGGTATATCGCAGGAAGGGGTTAAAGGCCCGCACCAGGGATACATGTATTGGGGATTGTAGTAGCACTGCACCTACCTTAGGTTTGTTGTTAGGTGGCTAAATAAATACAATGAATCTCATGCATATAGACTCATGGTTGTGCTTGCATATGCATGCATGGTTAATATTTCATTTACGGGCTCCATGGAGCTCACATTCTTTTATATTCTCTTTTTAGATGATCTTGTAGGTGGATGTCTCGATGGCTGGGAGGCTCATCTTGAGCAGGAGGGTGATGTTGATTATGACTGTGTGGGTTTGAACCTGGACGGAGGTTATCCCTCTAGTGCAGATGATTAGTGTGACTTTTGAGGATGGCCCATGATGGGCGGGCAACATAAGTATTCTAACCTTAGGGATTCTTTTTGGGTAGATAGGATCTACTGACTTCCCTCCTTTTGTATAGCTTACTTGAATTTCTGTTCTCTTGCCCACTTTTGTATACATGTAAGCTATTTGGTTAGAAATGTATAGACTGTACAAAAATGGTGAAGTGGAACCAGAACAATGATGTAAATATAAAATTTTGTGTTTAATGTAAAGCTTTAGTTTTTGCAGCACTTTGTGTTCTATTTTATCCCTTGTTACGGGTGTGTGTTTGTGAGTGATATTAATTGCTTTTGGATCCTTGGGATTTGGCGGGTTGTTAACATGCAATCCGAGTCACTTGCCTATTCCTCCTAGGGGTGGTTTGGGGCGTGACAAAACCTCTCTGCCACGCGGAAGGATCGAAGGTCTTCTGTAATAACCTGCCTCTCAAGAATGGCTAGGATGTGTTGAAGATCACCCCATAAATCTTGGTTCTCTGCCAAGGTGAACCAATGGGCATCAAACTCACGAGGAGGGGGTTGTGGTTCCCTTACACCTCTTCTTGAGGGCATTGATCTACATAAACAAAGGCCAAACACAAGAGAGTAATTAGGGATTTTAAAATTGGAAACAAAACATCCCAAAGAAATCCAAGAAAAAACACACAAAATCCAACCTAGAATTGATTTGGAGGGTTGGAATAGCAAAATGGGGATTGGGAGATGAAGAACTCACCTTAAGCGAAGATTGATGGTGGAAATCCAATGCCGGGCCTTGAATCACAAAGCTTTAGGTGTTAGAAGTCCTCCTTGGTCGCCATAGTATCCCCTCTTGAAGTTAGAAGAAGAAAAATGGGAGAAGAGGGCATTACGGATCATGTTTTAAAAACAGAATTCTGTGCGAGCGAATGATGCATATCGTCCGTTGGATATGTATTTTCTGCTCTTTACTTTGTCCGCTGCTTATATGGGCACCTTCTGACTATATCATCCGCTCCCCTATGGATGGAATAGACAGTCTGCACTATGTATCATCCACTAAGTGCAGGATTTGGATTTTTTTAATTTTTGGACTTTTGTACTTGCATGCACCATTTTCAATGCCACATGTCACATGTGCATGACCCTATAAGACACATTGCACACTTTAATACATTTATATAAATTGTTAATTAATATTTTAGTTTGGGTCTAACATCTATGATCTCTCCCTCTTAGGATTTTGATCATGGTGCGCACGCTACGTGATCTTGGATATAGGGATTCAGCCGGGACCTCTAGTAATGCTATCCCTAGCAACCCTAGGTACGTCGCGGCCCACGATGTTAGCCAAATGGTGGGTGATATATTGCGAGAATTCCAGGTCCAACAAACGGGCTACATGAAAAATATGAGGCTCTCTTTCCAACAGCAACAAGGGAGTTTATGGATCATATGATAGCTCAAAATGAGGTTGATGCGAGGGCTAGAGCAATAGCTGATATTCCTTCTATATCACCTGCAGCCCCTATGGTGGTGGCTCAGTCGGCATTGGCCCCGATGGATGTTGTAAGGACTATGGAAAGGTTTCAGAAATTGAGACCCATGGAGTTCAATGGTTTGAATAAGGAACCATTGCACCCGGCTGTATGGATTTGAGAAATGGAGAAGACTTTCACGGTACTTGAGTGTACCGAAGATTGCAAGATTTGATGTGCCACCTACATGTTGAAGGGCGAGGTTGATGTATGATGGAAATTGACTCAGCTTAACCTTATTGCTGTCCATCCTGACCTTACATGGAAGCAATTTCAAGAGGCATTCTTTGAGAACTATTTTTCAGAAAGTTATCGAGAAAGGAAGGCAACAGAGTTTATGGAGGTTACTCAAGAATCTAAGTCAGTCCTTGAATACCAACAGAAGTTATTTCATTTTGCACCCACTCATCTGAAGACTGACATTGAGAAGGGGAAGAGATTTGAGAAAGGATTAAGGCCAGGTATAAGTTCTATCTAGGTCTCCCATGGACCCCAAACATATGCCAAGATGGTTCAGGTGGCCAAGTCAATTTAGGATAGGCAAAGGAACTCTTACTTTGTGTAGTCAGGACATGGTAAAAGACCGGCCACAACATCACTCAGCCGGGAAATAAGCATGTTCTCTAGAGTGCCCTGCTCATACCCTGCACCAGTGTACTACAAGCGTGCTAAGACATCATAGCCCACCCAGCTTGCTCAGTCATCAGCTTCATCATTACCTACTGGAGGCGGTGTGCAATGTTTCAACTGTAACCAGTATGGACATATCTACAAGGGCTGCCCTTGCAAACCTGAGGCATCACAGGCAGCACCCCAACCCATGGCATCATGGGAAACATATTCTAGACCTACCAAAAGACCACCCTTGCTTACTCAGGGCAACAGGATTCTGGGCCAGGCATATGTGATGACTGATGCTGAAGCGGAAGCAACCCCATGAGTTCTGACAAGTGAAACCCTAGCCTCTAATGAAACTTTATATGATTGGGCATCATGTCATCTCATTTCATGTATAGTTGATTCTTCTACATTTGTGTCAGGTACTATTTCCATTGCATCTATTCTAGCTTATATTCTTTTTCATTCAGGTGCTTTGCACTCTTTTGTGTCTCCCTCTTTTTCCAAGAAGATGGGGATTTCTCCTAAGAGTCTAGCTCAGGGGCTAGCCATTAGCACACCAATTGGGAATATGGTCAGTTTAGATGTAGTTTATGAACCTTGTCTTGTGTGGATATGTGGTTGAGATATGATTGCACACCTTGTTGAGTTGGATATGAGGGACTTTGATGCAATATTAGGTATTGATTGGTTGGTAGCCTATAGGGCTAATCTTGCTTGCACAGAGCAGCAAATTGTTTTCAAACCTCAGGGTGAGGAAGAATTTGTCTTTTCAGGAGATAAAGGGAAGTAATCCAAGAAGCTTATTATCTCGGCCCTCTAAGCCAAGAAGCTCATGGATCAAGGGTGTGAGTGCTATGTAGCCTCAGTGTCTAATACGGAAGCCAAGGTGAAACCCTTGGAAGAGTTGAGGATTGTGAAGGAATTCCCAGATGTGTTCCCAGAGGACTTGACAGAGCTGCCTCCTGATCAAGAGACTGAGTTCGTTATTGACTTATTACCTAGAGCGGCACCAGTGTCTAAAGCACCATACTGGATGGCACCAACCGAATTGAAGGAACTACAAGTCCAGCTCCAAGATTTGTTGAAGAAGTGATTCATTAGGCCTAGTGTGTCCCTTTGGGGAGCACCAGTCCTCTTTGTCAAGAAGAAGGATGGTAGCACGCGGATGTGTTTCGATTATCGGGAACTCAACAAGTTGACTATAAAGAATAAGTATCAGCTACCAAGGATTGATTACCTATTTGAGCAGCTACAGGGAGCTAAGGTGTTCTCCAAAATTGACTTGAGATCAGGATACCACTAGTTGAAGATTAAGGAGGGAGACATTAGCAAAATTGCATTCAGATTACACTATGGTCACTATGAGTTTCTAGTGATGTCTTTTGGGTTAACTAACGCCCCAACGACATTTATGGAGTTTATGACCCGAGTCTTCCAAGACGTCCTAGACAAGTTTATGATAGTATTCATTGACGATTTTCTGATTTACTCCAAATTAGAGGTGGAGCATGCAGTGCATCTCAGGATGGTGTTACAAAGGTTAAGAGAGAAGAAACTATATGCAATGTTTAGCAAATGTGAGTTTTGACTCACATAGGTTGCCTTCTTGAGTCATGTAGTTTCAGCTGAAGGGATCAAAGTTGACCCACAAAGGTTGAGAGAGAAGAAACTCTATACAAAGTTTAGTAAATGTGAGTTTTGACTCACATAGGTTGCGGTCATGTAGTTTCAGCTGAAGGGATCAGAGTTGACTTAGGGAAGATGAAGGCTGTGGTGGAATGGGAAGCTCCCAAGAATACGGGGAAATCTATAGCTTTTTGGGATTGGCCGGTTACTATTGGCATTTTATCAAAAACTTCTCACGAATATCAGCCACCATGACCAAGTTGACTTGAAAGGAAGTGATGTTTGTTTGGTCCATGTGAGAAGAGTTTCCAGGAGTTGAAACAGAAGTTGAGCACAACTCTAGTTCTAACCTTACCTGATGGCACTGGGGGAATGACCGTCTACAGAGATGCTTCAACATTGGGACTAAGATGTGTGTTGATGTAGAATGGAAAAGTAGTGGCCTATGCTTCAAGGCCGTTGAAGGATTATGAGAAGGACTACCCCACTCATGACCTAGAGTTGGCGACAATGGTTTTTGCATTGAAGATTTGGCGTCACTACTTGTATGGGGAGAAGAGTGAGATCTACAGCGACCACAAGAGCCTAAAGTACTTCTTTACACAGAAGGAGTTGAGCATGAGGCAGACGCGGTGGCCGGAATTGATGAAGGACTATGACTGTGCGATGCACTACCACCCTGGCAAGGCAAATGTGGTAGCGGATGCTCTTAGCCGGAAGTCTCAGATTGTATCCTTAACAGCATTGACTACGTATGAGCAGTTGATTGAGGAAGCTCGAAGGACGGATCTGGCGGTATTGATTGATGATACTATCTCTTCTTTAGCAGCCCTCACGGTGCAACCATCTTTGATTGAGAGAATCAAGGAGGCTCAACCCACCGATCCTGAGCTACAAGAGTTGATGGATAGAATTTGGACAAGTGATCAGCCAGATCCGGATTTCACTATATCTGAGGATGGCATACTCAGATTCTGGGGTAGGATTTGCCTACCCAGTGATGAGGAGTTGAGGAAAGAAGTGTTGAGCGTGGCCCACAATTCACCATAAATCAGTGCATTCTGGTAGCACCAAGATGAACAAAGATTTGAAAAGGAACTATTGGTGGATCGGCATAAAGGCAGAAGTGGTCACTCATGTTTTAAGGTGTCTTATTTGTCAGTAAGTGAAGGCAGAGAGACAGCGACCGCATGGGTTACTTCAGTCCATACCTATTCCAGAATAAAAGTGGGATCACATCACCATCGATTTCATTACTGGCTTGTCCCGTATAGCCAGGGTTTATGGATTCCATTTGGGTTATAGTCGACCGACTAACCAAGACAACCCATTTCATTCCCACGAAGTTGACATTTACAATGGACAGGTTAGCCAAGCTCTATGTGGATAATATTGTTTGCCTACATGGAGTGCCGATTAGCATCATTTCGGACTGAGACTTGAGGTTCAAATTGAGGTTTTGGGAAGGTTTCCAGAAGGCCATGGGCTCTTTGTTGAACTTTAGTACGGTTTTCCACCCTCAGACCAACGGGCAATCAGAGCATACAATTTAGACTTTCAAAGATATTCTTGGGGCATGTGCCATCAAAATGCAAGAATGTTGGGATGAACATATTTCGCTCATCGAATTTGCCTACAACAACAACTGCCAAGCATCCATTGGCATGGCACCGTTCGAGGTTCAATATGGTAGGCGAGCAGGGTATATTGGGACTAGAAATGATTCAGTCCACTTGTGAAAAAGTAGATTTGATACGAAAGCGTATCAAGGCAGCTGAGTCAAGACAGAAGAGCTATGTCGATGTCCGACGAAAGATTTAGATTTTGCAGTTATAGACAAGGTTTTCCTTCGTGTGTCACCCACAAAAGGGGTGATGAGGTTCAGGAAGAAAGGAAAATTGAGTCCAAGATTCATTGGACCGTAAGAGATCTTGGCACACATTGGACAGTTGGCTTATAGGTTGGCACTGCTTCCAACCTTAGCATAGGTACACAATGTGTTTCATGTGTCCATGTTAAGGAAGTATGTTTCTGATCCATCCCATGTGCTATCCCAAGAATCGCCAAAGCTCACAGAAGGTCTAACCTACAAGAAACAACCAGTTGCAGTTTTAGATCATAAGGTACTTCATCTCCGCAACCGTCTATCACTTACGTGAAGGTGAAGCGAGGCAACCATTCCAAAATAGAAGCATCTTGGGAGGTAGAATCTGAAATGCATGCCAAGTTTCTGAATTCTTCGGCCTATTAGGTATGTCAATTTCGAGGACAAAATTCTTATAATGTGGGGGGAATATTGCACCCATACCCCAACCAATACTAATCTAGCAACACATTAATAGACTATGCATGTGGTTGTTACACCAATGATGCCCAATTATACCCCTCATGTGTGTATGAACCCCCTCGAGAAGACCCCACTACAATTGGAGTGGAATTGCCCATAAAATGCCCTCTGCGGATCATGCAGTAGAAACGAGTGAATGATGCATATCATCTGCAGACCTATTGTCATGCCCCCGTGCCAATAAAGGATATATTACAAGAAAAAGGGGTGACTGGGATGACAAGTGTCATCTCATTACTACCAGGATCATAGATACAGTGTCCTGATCCGCAGTCTATGCCCAATATCAAAACATAATAGTGTCAAGTGTGTAAACCGATGGAATAACTCATTCCAAAAAGAGATCAAAGTCAGCGGAAGAGTAAATCATTTTTCAATCGAATAATACAAGATGTCTGTTCACTAATGATAACATATATTGTAACTACTATATCCCGTATCCATCCAGTAAATTCCATAAATTTATACATGGAGTCCTTACATGCCTAAAGATGATTACAAAAGTAAAGATTTAAATCACACCACACGGGCACCGCTCTTGGGTGTACATCAACATCCAAGTCCAAGTCACTCATTCTATTCGATCCGCATCCATAGGAGCTCATCAAGAGATTACCTGCATATCAACTAAAAGAGGTTGCGTAACAGGGTTAGCTCCACAAGCTAGTGAGAGAGCAAAGGGGAATGCACATACACACAAACACACACATTTACAAACAGTTTATGATGCATGCACATATTAGATTCATTTTCCACCTAGTACACAAGTTTAAGTCAGGTATATGCTACAATGATAACTCGGGAGACACTGTGGGTTACTTAACTTATTGTCACAATGAAACCTTAGTTATCACAAGGGAGCCTACGCTGGTCGAAGCCACCAGACCACCCAGTGGCAGACCCCGATAGCGATCACTACCCCTGACCTGGCCTCTCTCCCCCACAGGCAACAGGTGCTCAGACTATCCAACACATAAACCCCTATTGGCAAGGATCGTAGCATAAGGGAACAAGAATCCTAACCATAGATATACTATATGCAAGTCTTATTGTCCCGAGAGTATTCCGGGTGCATCAACGTCCCATTCCATCAAGTACCTGGCTACCAGCACGGCACGTCACATATAGAGCAGGATGACAATTAATAAATTCTTATAAACATTCTTGGGGTTCCGATACCGGTACACCTAGCACCATAACCCGATACAATAATGAAACAATTAACATATCCACATTCGAACCAGTTCACAATCAAGATAAATAATGCAAATGTGCAAGATGCTTATCATTCATATAATAACATGATAATGAATATTTAATGTATAGCAAACCCAAACAATCACCCAAAATCCATTCACCTAATTCGAGTATCACCCGACGTGGTTGACATGAATCTCATCAACATGCGTTCTTTCCAACGAGTTGGGTGGCCTAAAGATGCAAGAGTAAGTGTTAAAAGATGTATAGAGGGGTCCTATGTTATGCCCCCAAAGTTAAAATTGGGTTTCAAACAAGACAGCACGGACGGACTCACAGACGAAAGCAATAGGGTGAGTCCGTCCCTGGCTCCGTTCAGGCCAATAAGTCAAAATACGAGGGACGAATTCACTAATGAAACCTCCACATGAATCCGTTCCTGCATCTGTCTGATCCCTGAGACATTCCCAAGAGGGAACGAAACCATGGACGAAAGCAACAGAGTGAATCCGTTCCTGGCTCTGCTCGAACCAGTCACCATAATATATTGGACGGATTCACTGATGGAACCATGACGCTGGACCACGACGCTGGATCCTTTCGTGCATCCGTCAAGGTTCTTTCTGAGATTTCTTAAGATTTTCTTCTCCATATTGGAACCTGGAGTTCACATGGCCCTCAAGGTCATGGAGGGGAGTCATAGGCCTTCCTAGGGTCACTAGAACCTAGTCCTAACTCTTAGGTCCAAGATCACACAAGGATTTAACTCCTTGGTCCAAATATGAGGTTTAAGGTTTGGAAAAATCATGGAACAAAAGAAATGGCTATACCAAGGCTAAGTGGAGCTAACATTAGGGATTGGTCTTCATTAATAGAGTCCCATTAAGGGCTAAGATCCACCTTGAGTCCCAAATGGAACCCTAGGTCAACTCTACCTTAATAAACCTATCCAAACCCAAAAATAAATGGAGAAGAGGAAGATACCATGAGATGGAAACATACCTAGGTGAGTGGAGCTCAAACCCCAACTCCAGCCAGCCTTGAATATCCACCTTCTCCTCTCTTCTTCCCTTTTTCTTCTTTTCTTCAATCCTTATCTGGACAGCAAGAGGAGAGGAGGTAGGACAGCAAGACTCCTCTTGCTGCCCCTTCCTTTTTCTTCCTTCCCCTTCCATTCCGCTTTCTTTCTCCTTCTTCTCCTCCATGGTTTGGCTTGGAGGGGGAGAAATGGGAGAGACTTGAGATGAGCCCTCATTTTATAAAAGAAATGGGCCTTAGAGCTTATTTGCCTAGGTCCCCCAAAGCTAAGAATCTCTTTTTATTCAAGTTGGGCCTTAAGGCCTGTTTGGCTAAGGTTACAAACCCTATTAGGTCCAATTAGTTAGGGCACGTTTGGCTTAGCCTAAGGTCTTAAAAGGAATTTTAGTTTTAGGGCCTGTTTGGCTTAACTAAATAAAAGAACCACTATTTAATTTAGTTAGGTCTTGTGGGCCCACTTTCATGGCCCAACAAACCAAGAGAAGGTAAGGGTGGGAGTCCATCTTGTCCGAGGACCCAGTTATTGTGTCTGGAACATGGGGACGTGGGTCCCACATGAAAATTCAACAAAAGGGCAAAAAATAGCACGGATGGATCCACGAATGGAACCAGTCTGGTGAATCTATTCATGACTCTGTTGCTGCTGTAAGGGCCCAAACCACAAGGAAAATTACGGGGCTTTGACCCACACTTCCAGGACTCCGAAGGGGATATGTATAATAAAATTTAGGGTTCAAGTTTAACCCATGGTGGGGTCCAATCACCCATCAAGGTCTGAATGCAGCCCTGGAGTTCGAGCTTTCCTCCTCTTGACTGTTACAGTTCAAGGTCACAGGTGTTGGCATCGTGGCATCACCCGTCAATAAAAGTTTAATTTGACTTGGGGTATTAGGGTGTATTTCGGGTATGGGTGTAACATTCCCCCAACCTTATAAAAATTTCATCCTTGAAATTTGACGCGTCTTAGGGCTCCAATGGGTGGGGATAGTGTAAATAACAATACCTCCTACTCAACTACTACCCGGACTGTCAGGGGTCCTGTCAAAGTGGGGCAATGCCTACAAGCACACCAGGTCAGGAACTCACAACTCTCCTCCCTACAGAACCGCATCACCTTAGGGGATGTGGTTCAAGGTGGTTCCCTGGGCTCAATTGGGTTAAAAGTCGATGCTTCAGTTTGTCCAAGGAAATTAGGGCCTCAGACACAAGGTTACACCATAAGGAACAAAAGGTCCTTTAGAACATCTAGGCTGGATCGGTGTCAACTATCATTACCTTGAGTTACAAGGTCAAGCTCATACTATCTTTCACACAGGGTTCACATTTTGAATGCTTTCAATTCGGATCCTTCCATTACCTAACCCAACTTTAGAATGATTTGGAATATTGATGGAATCTCCTATTGTTCACTCCCAGTACAGAGGGAACGCATTTGGTGACCCATTACTCCATGGGAGTTATTTGGAATTTGCTAAAATAATTAGTTATTTATTTAATTAATGGATATGGTGCTAATTGTAATTATTCATTAATTAAAATAATTAATTAATTATATCATTCCCTATTAGATTCTGCTTCTTCACCAATTAGAAGCACTTTGAGTTTAAACTAAAAAGCTAACAAGGAGAGAGAGTGTCAGACTCTCACTGGGATTAATCCAAGTATGGTTTTAGAAACCCTATTATATATTCACACCATGGGGAGGGGGCAGCCAATGTTTTTGGCCGCCTTGGACGAATTTGGATGCCTTCCCCCCTTGGAGGAATTTGGTTCTCCCCTTCTCTCTCTTGTGATCTTCTTCTTTCTCCTTCTTCTTGCTCTCTATTGTTTGAGAGTTAGGGTTTTGGAAACCCAGATCTATGCTTGAAGAACTGAAGAGGATCTAGGATTGACTTGAAGAACCTTGGCTGCACCATTGGAGCTTCAGATCTATTTACTTGGAGAGCTCATTGGAGGAAGAACCATTGTCTATTGGAGGAGCAACGCTTGAGGCTCATCAAGTTAGCAAATTTATGTTAATTCCTGTTGGTGTTAATTTTATGATTATTCATGGGATGTGAAAGTAACCCACATCGATTATTTTTCGCTGTGCATTCGGGTATGAGATGGATCCCTCTTTCCATTGGATGGAATAGAGATGTATTTTCTCTATGACATGGATCCCAATATTTTTATGGGACGTCAAAGAGACGGGCTAGGCATTGGTTTTTCATATCAAACCCTAACAGGGTTCTAGTAGGGCACCATGGGCAACCATGGAAAACCCTAAAATTGAAATAGGATGCCCAAGCCAGATTAGGGTGCCCTAGGGACAACCTTGGAGATCCCAAGAGTTGAGAACTGGATAATATCATTTATTGGCTTACCAAGGTGAACCACCATGATCCCATAGATCATAGCATTGCCTACAGTGTGGTATCAGAGCCACCTTTCTCACCTATGGATATCATATAATTAATTGTATGCAATTATTATGTTAAGGGTGCAATCTTTTTGATGGAATATTCATTATAAAATATGGTTATGGATGGTTGTACATGGCCTTTATTATGGTTGTAACAACCTTCCCATATGCACATGGGTGGTTACAAGGTAGTTATTCATGTAACAACCTTGCCACGTGCACATGGGTGGTTATGGTTGTTGTAACAACCTTGACCATATATGATGATAGAGTTTTTGATTTTATAATTGTTTTATTTTATTCCATCATAGGGTTAAATCCCATTATTCCAGATTAAATAAAAAAAAATTGGTATCTTAGGTTCACTGCGCATGGCCTGCTGCCTCTGCACGCCCACGACCTGTGCTTGGCGCGTGCGGTGTGCAGTAGCAGTAAGGCTGGAGCTTGCACCTTGCACGCACGATGGCAGTGCGTGGCTGCGGCAAAGCCACAGCCTACACCACACGCGCGTGCACGATGCAGGCTATGCGTGGCCAGCACCTGCACGCATGCGGTTTGCCCCTGTGCAGGTTGCACGCACCCAGTGCTGCTGCCCAGCTATGCATTTGCGTGCGATTGCTGCCCCAGGTGTTTGGCAATGTTTTTCCCTCTAGAAAATAAAAAATAAAAATTATAAAATAGAATATTTAATTATTTTTAATGATTTTACGGATTGGAGGAAGATGATGGGTGAAGAGATCCTTCCCCTCACCCACTTGTGAACAAGTTGTTTTTAGGGTACATGTTTTCACATGAGATATGATCCTATTTTTTCTAGAATGATCCATGTGATTGTGGGCCCTATACATAATATTGTTTGCTTATGTGATTATGGGATTGGCTATCTAATAATGTAGATGGTAAATTGATGTATGTGATGCATTGGGATTATGGGTGGCTGTGATGCTTCTCTCTCTCTCTCTCTCCCCCTTTCTTTTTTATAAACAAATATACTCCACCCCATGGGCAGCCCAAAATGGTGGGTTGGTTTCTCCATGCGGGGTTTCTTTATTATGGAAAGGAAGTGCATAGAACATTTTTCCTAGGTTTCCATTGTAATTTTAGAGGAGTTAGAACTCCTAGGACATGTTAATGATGATCCACATGTGGCATTCAAAGCTTATAGAGATGCAAATCACCAACTTTGAAGACATGATCGGGCAGAGGAAATGATCGAGGCATGACATCTATAGCATGATTGATGCACCCATAATTAAAAGAAAGTTATTAGTTTTATTTTTATTGGGAGGGTTCTTTAATTGATTTTGATAAAAATGCCGCCATCCCATAATCACTTTAATTAATGTTGATTAATTATGTTATTTGATTCCGTCCATGATATGTCTGTGAGAGTTGCTTAATCCCTCTTTGATTATAATACATGTATGATATGGACTAGTCTAAGTTAGCAGACATGTCCATGGCCTCCTATTGAAGGTAAATGTAGAGATTGTGTGATATGACCCCACATACGCTAACAGGACATTACCAGGCTCATTATCACATGGTTATATATATTTACCTCTATCTAGATACATTAGGATATGGATAGTGAGATGGCACTACGACAGTGGACCATCTTTCATGATTCCATGATAAAAACTAACTAATGCAATAGGTGAATGCATGACTTGGGTGTATGTCAGCCGACAGGATCTGGATATGACACCCAGGTGGCCGAAAATATTGGAAGTCCATGAGATGGACAGATTAGTCCACATTAGCATGGTGTGTATAATGACTCCCAACAGGGTAAGTTATGCATGCAAGGGTTGTAGGTATCCAATTCATTTTTTGGGTCATGAGGGAGACCTAAATCATGAAAGACCATTGATGTGTATGCTCAATTTTTATCAATGGTTATTAATATGCGTGTGTTTTTTACTTATACATGTGTAGATTATTATTCAATGGCTGCCATTAATTCCAACCTGTTAACACTGATAAGTGAATACAAACTAAATGGTACAAATTATGTCGATTGGTATCGGAGCATTAAATTGCTCCTGACTGCAGAAGGACTTTACACTTGATGAACAAGTTCCTCTTCAACCCGACTCAGATGATTTTGAGGCATATGAGGAGATGCAGGATTTCTTTAAGAGGGACTCCAAGGCATCACTTTATATCCTAGGATCATTGGATAAGTTAATACTGGACTCACTCAAGGATATACGTACCTCAGGCGGTAAAATGGACAAGCTTGCTGAATTGTTCAACAGGCAGCTAACACATGTACACTTTGACATAATGAGTCAGATCCATAACTACAAAATGTCCTAGGGGACTCCAGTGATGGACCATGTCATGAAAATGATTAATCTATTCGAGAAATTGGAATCCATGGGGACTAGGTTTGAACTGTGATACAAGACTGATTTGATTTTAGCATCACTCACCTCCACCTATGCATCCTTTAATATGTCCTACAAGATGTTAGATAAGGAGCTGGAGCTCACCGAGCTTGCCACTGCACAGGTAGAAGCGAAGGCCACCTTGAAAAAGGATAAAGCTAAGGTCCATGCTACTGATTTGAAGCCTTCTTCAAATGGGAAGAAGAAGAAAAAGAGAAATAAGGGTAAGCCCCTGAAACCCAAGGGTGGGAAGTCTGGCAATAAGAAAGCTAAAGGCAAGTGTTTCTATTGCAAGAAAGAGGGTCACTGGAAAAGGAATTGTCGTGCATTCCTGGCTACTGTAAAAGAAATAAGCCAGATGATACAGAGGCTGCTAAAGAACTACATGTGATGTTTACATTCTTTACGAGTCTAATTTCTCCTTTGAACCGACCAATTCTTTGTTGGTGGATAGTAGTTCCACTGTTCACATTTGCAATAATTTGCAGGGGTTTAAGGAGACAAGGAATCTAGAAAGAAATGAGGTGCATCTTCGGATGAGCACTGGAGCTGAAACCATGGCGATGGCTGTGGAAATTTTTATTTTGAATTTTAGTTCTGTTAATTTAGTTTTAAAGGATTGTTACTATGTACCCTCTTTTAAGAGGAAGATTATTCCATTTTCAAAACTAGATTTGGACAGGTATAGTTTTTCCTTTAATTCTAAGTTAATTATTCATTTTAATAATTCTTTTGCAGTATCTGGATATATACAAAGTGGATTGTATATCTTGATTGCCCTATTAGAATGAATATTATTTTGAATGTTGATTTGAAATGGAATGCAGCTCCAGTGAACTCAACATATCTATGGCATCTAAGATTACGTCAAATTAATTTAGACCAAATCAATAGATTGGTAAGGAATGGGGCCTTAGAGTGTCTGTCAAACCTGCCCCTGACTGGCTGGAATTTTGTTTGAAGGACAGGAACCCCTGACATGGCATCCAAGTACACTGTGGAGTATCACCCCAGTGATTGAATTTAATGGAGAACCCCCAAGGATGTCCTCCTACATACCTGTCAAAAGATGGATTGCTGATCCTTACAGTTGCACTGCCCACAGCATAATGTACTGCTTGGACTCTAGGTACTCTCTCTCCTCTTCATGAATGTGGGTCCCACACCTGAAAATAGGTGTAAAAGGCCTTGAGTGGCATGTGGGTGCAAGGCCCTAACCTTGGGTCAAACCCCTGTGCAAGCCCAAAGAGAATCAGCCTTGCCGAAATCTTTGGGCGATGCAGACATCACCCAGAGACATCGCCCAGAGTGGAAAAATTGCATTATTTTATTAAATAGATATGTGGGGACCGCCCATATTGGACATGGGCACCCTCTATAGGTAGAAGGGAGTTTGGGGGACCACCTCATATGTCACACCCCAAACCACCCCCTGGGAGGATTAGGTAGGTGACCCGAATTGCGTAACGACAATCCGCCAAATCCCACGGATCTAGAAGCAGTTATTACATTCACGGTCCCACATTCATCACTTTACCATAAGCAAGATCAGAGTGTTGCAGCTAAACTACAATTACAGTAACAAAGAGAAAGCGTAGCGATACGGGAAATGATGATAATATATACATACATATGTTTGTTCTGATACATTCCCCAAACTACCCACAAATCTGAGAAGTAAAGCTGACAAGAACAAAAGCCAAAGAAAATACATACATATATATACAGGGTGAGCTGACTCAACCCCAAAAAGAAAGTAAGAAAAACTACAGCTAAACCACAAGCAGGATGGGGATAAACTCCTAGCAAAAACAAAAAGGAGTCCCCAAGACAAAAAGCATCAAGTGCACTCTTTAACGGTCTTCATCAATGACCACCGAGAATGCACGCATCATCGGCACAACCTCCGTCAGGGTCCACACCAATATCATCATAGTAACCAGGGCTCTCCTCCTCATAATGAGCCTCCATGCCACAGCGGCATCCACCTGCAGAATCATCTAAGAAAATAATGTATAACAGAGTGTGAGGCCCACTGAGCTCGTGAGCAAAACATATCATCATGCATGCACGCGCAACCACAAACCACATGATCCTACATGATATGCAAGTCCAGATTGATTTTTAGCCACCTAGCAATACAACTAAGTCAAGTTAGTGCTACTACAACCCCCAATACATGTATCCCTGGTGCGGGCTTGGTTACCCCTTCCCGCGATACACCCATTGAGTTGTCGGAGAGGACCAGTCAGCTCCTGCATTCGTTCACCAAGGTCAGCCCGACCAGCCCTCTGTGATTAACCTATAGGGCAATCCATCACTTTTCTCTTTTCTTTTCTTTTTTGGCTTATCGCCCATATTCACCATTCCGGTGCAAACATATTTCTTTTCTTTTCATTTCTTTCCTTTTCTCATATATACATATGGTCACCCTCACATGCATCCAACACCTTAACCCCTGTTGGCAAGGGTGCGTAGCACGGGTGATGAAACTCTAACCCCATGTCTATATGGCATCGTATGAGTCGGGCGATGTCAACCGTATCCCATAGTACGGGCTACCACCAGCTTCATTTCCAAGCCGACTACAGCATCTAGTCTAACATTCATAATCATCAAATAAGATTCACAGTGTTGATCAACAGACAGTCAATATGTTGTAATTTGAGTAATTGAATAAAATTAGATAACACAGCATTTATAATTTCAGATTCTTAACTGCCGGCATAGTAATACAGTTACACATACATATATGATAATACTTCACTCACCTGGGTCTGGTTCTAAGAACTCAGTTGGAAATTCAGTTCCAACTGCAGTCTGGTTATAGGCCTCGAGCGTGGGATCAAATCCTAGGTATAAATAAAAAATTATCATTTTAAATATTCCAATCTATCTTTGGAGATCCTAGGGTTGATCTAAGCTTACAGAGTTGACCCGGTGTTCAGTTAGTCTTCACTTGGAATCCTCTGGGCCTTGCACTAGGCCTTAGGTCTATGTCCTGGTGCATCATCCAGAGATTGTGGCCTAGGGGTAAAATAGTCATTTATAGTATTAGTACTTGATCCTAGGTCATAATAGGCTTATAGTGCTGTCCTCAGCTTGACAGTGCTGCAGAACCAAGCACAGGCAGGTTTCCAAGTCCTGTGGGGCCCACTTGGGTTCCTAAGCATTCCCTCATATGGACATATGTGGGGAGGGGCATTTAGGTCATTTTCCACCTTCCCATACAGTTACCTGACCAATGGGTGTGGTCCCCCAAGTCAGAACATCAAAATAGCAACAATTCATTCACTGGGCGATGTCTCTGGGCGTTGGGTGCATCGCCCAGTGTATCGCCCAAAGATTTCAAAACGAGATTTGGCCTAGTTTCCAAGGTTGTTGGTTATGGCCAGTGATTAAATCTTTCCCCAATGCATGTTAGGGTATTAGGTGACCCCAGGGGTGATCTTCATTTTGGTCCATGTGGATTTTCCACTGGGCCCACCACTTGGCTGCCCAGACAGCCTAGTGAATAGTGTCACAGGGTTTTCTTCAGGTATGAAACTCAGTTTTAGCTACATGCAAAGCTGGAAACAGATGTAAAATGATGATCCAAGGCTGCTACCACCTAGGGCTAGGTCCCATGCAGCAAGGGCTTGCATCCAGGGCTCCAAACAGCCAATTAACAGTGCAACTGGGCAGTGCAACCATGCACAGCCAGATTTTGGCTCCAAGACCAGCATAATAGACCTGTAAAATTACTTAAAATTCCTAGATCTTCCATGCTTCATACTTGCATGGTAGATCTGGTACAGTCCTAGGCAGTTCCCAGCTGTTCTGGGCTGCCAGAGAGCAGAAAATCATCCAAAACACAGGCATCAAAGGGAGCAGCAGGTATGGGCAGAAATTTATATAACTGAACTGAGCTTGGGTGCCACAAAACCAGAGCTCAGATGTGTGAGCTGCTCCTCCCTTCCTTCCTTCTTCTCTTTTTTCTTCTTCTCCCTCTCTTTTCCTCTCTTTTCTTTCTTCTCCCTTCCCCACGATTTGAACAGTAGCCAAGGGTTTAAATGAACCCATGGCACTGCTATTTATAGGCCCAGCCCATACTAGGGTTTGTTTGGCTACTAAGGCCCCTTTTAAGAATGCATTTTTGACACCATTCATAGCCATTTTGGGCACACTGGTGGGGTCCACAGTGGTCCAGGGGTATGAGGTGATCCCTCAGACTCTCTTCAACCTATGGAGGGTGCCCATGTCCAATATGAGTGGTCCCCATAATTTAAAATCATTTAAATATGCTGTTTTGCACTCTGGGCGATGTCTCTGGGTGATGTCTGCATCGCCCAGTGCATCGCCCAGAGATTTCAGCAAGGCTGAATCTCAGTGGGGCTTGCACAGGGGTTTGACCCAAGGTTAGGGCATTGTCCCCACATGCCAATTAGAGCCTCTTACACATATTTCCAGAGGTGGGTCCCACAATTATGAAGAGTAGAGAGAATACCTGGAGTCCAGGCAATACAATATATTGTGAGCTGTGCAGCTGCAAGGGTCAGTGATCCATCTACTGACAGGCATGTAGGATGATCCACACAGGGTTTCTTCATCAATCCAAATCGTTGGAGTGATACTCCATAGTGTACTTGGTTGCCTGGTCAAGGGTTCCTGTCCTTCAGCCAAGATTCCAGTCAGTCAGGGGCAGGGTTTGACATCATACCCTTGGATCCCTGTGGACCCCACCTGAGTGCCCAGAGTGGCTGAGAATTAGTTTAAAAACACATTCTCAAAAGGGGCTTAGGCAGGCAAATAGACCTCGATATGAGGCTGGCCTATAAATAGGGGTGCCTTAGGCTCATTTTAGAACCTTAGACACTGTTGAAACTGTGGAGAGAAGGAGAAGAAAGAAAAGAGAGAAAAGAGAAGGAGAAGAAGAAGAAAGGAAGGAGAAGAAGGAGGAGGTCTCACCTTGGCTCAAATCTGCTACCAGACCTACTACAAGGTATAAGGACCATGTTTCTCATACTGCTATGCTGCTGTTCTCTATTCATTTCCATAAATCTCTGATGTTTGAAGCCCTTCTGGCCATTGGCAGCCCAGAACAGCTGGGGGCTGCCATGGACCATCTCAGATCCAACATCCAAACATGATGCATGGAGGATCTGAGCATTTTGACCATGTTTTGATGGCTGTTACTTACCTGAGACCGAAACCCAGCTGGTGCCAGACTGCACTGCATTGTTACACCAAGAACAGGCAATCTGAGCTCAGATCTGTGTGCCCTGGCTGCATGCAGCCTAGCCATGAGCTGCAACAGCCTTAGAATACTGATTTACATGTGAAACAACCCTTGCATGCAGCCAAATCCATGGTCTGTAGTTGAAGATATGTTGGGTTACTATTCACTAGGCTGTCTGGGCAGCTCCTGGCAGCCAAGTGGTGGGCCCAGGTGCCCATGGGGTCCAGTGCAAAGTACACCCCAGGGGGTCCATGTTGACCTAACATGCATGGGGGGATGGTTAGGGCACTGACTATGGTGCAGATCATAGGAATTGGAGCCTGTTCACGTGTTAAGCAGGCTCTGGGCGATGCACTGGGCGATGCAGGCATCACCCAGTGAATGAAAAGTGACAATTTTTTGATTTGTCTTGGGGATCTTCGCCTATGGACCATAAACAGTGTAGGGAGGTGGTAAATGACCAAAATACCCCTCCTCACATCTGTCCATAAATATGAATACCTTGGGTGCCCAAGTGGGCCCCGTTGGGCTTGGAAACCCTATCTGTGTTGATCCTGCAGCACTACTGAATTAGGGATAGTGTTGTGAGGTTATTAGGACCTTGAACCATGTATTGTAGGTGTAAATGACCATTCTGTCCCTAAGCCACAATCTCTAGATGATGCACTAGGACATAGGCCTAAGGCCCAGTGCAAGGCCCAGAGAATTCCAAGTGATGACCAACTGTACACCGAGTCAACCCAGTAAGCCTAGATCAACCCTAGGACATCCAAAAATAGTTTGGAATATTAAATGACATATTTCTGATTTATACTTAGGGTTTGATCCCGCGCTCGAGGCCTACTGGCAGACTGCGGCCGGAACTAAAACTACAACTGAGTTCATAAAACTAGACCCAGGTGAGTGAAATGTTATCGTGTATGTACGTGTAACAATATTCTTGTGCCGACAATTAAATTCTTTAATTATAATGCTTTGTTACTTGATCAATTATAATTTCACAATTATTACACATTGTGTGACTGTTGATAAACTCTATTTGAATGTATCATGATGATTGTGATTGATAGACTAGATGCCATAGTCGGCTTGGAAATTAGGCCCGTGGTGGCCCGTAGAATGGGATACGATTTACACTGCCTGACTCATACGATGCCATATAGACATGGGGCTAGAGTTTCATCACCCGTGCTACGCACCCTTGCCAACGTGGATTAAAGTGTTGGATAACTGTGAGGACTACCGTAAAACCTCGGGTATTTACGCCGAAAAGCCTCGGCTACATGCTAGGATGCCCCAGGGCAATTATGCCGGGAAACCTCGAGCAACATGCTTGGGAAGCACCGATAGGTGAATTATGGCTATATGCCAAATAAAGTTTATCCTCGATCTACATGTCGGGAAGCACCAAAAGGGTAAATTTGATACTAAGTCAGTTACCTCACAAGTTTAATCCTAGGGGGTTGGTCAGGCTGACCAAGGAAAGTACGCTGGAGCTTACTGGTCCCCTCCGACAACTTAATGGGTGTATCGCGGGAAAGGGTAACCAAGCCCACACCAGGGATACATGTATTGGGGATTGTAGTAGCACTAACCTTTCTTAGCTATATTATTAGGTGGCTAATAAATAATCTGGACTTGCATATCATGTAGGATCATGTGGAATGTGGTTGCATATGCATGCATGATGATATGTTTTCCTCACGGGCTCAGTAGGGCTCACATTCTGTTATATATGTTTTCTTTCTATTAGATGATTATGCAGATCGATGCCACAGTGGCATGGAGTCTCATTACGAGGAGGAGAGCCCTTGTGGTTATGATGATATTGGTGTGGACCCCGACGGACGTCGTGTCAATGATCCGAGTGTTCTCAGTGGTTATTGATGAAGGCCAATGAGGGGCGCTCTTGATGCTTTCGTTTTAGGGACTCCATTTTAACTTTTGTTAGGAGTTTATCCCCATCCTTGTTTCTGTTTTAGTTTCCTCTTTTCTTTTTGGGGTTGAGTTATCTCGCCCTGTATATAGTTACTTTTACCTCAGCTTATGTTTATGTCAGTTTTTACTATTCTGTTTGTGGGTGTAAGGGGAAATGGAACAAATCTTACTTATGTATATGTATCACAACCATTTCCCATATCGCTACGCTTTCTCTTTCTTTTTATAATTGTAGATTATCTATAGCACTCTGATCTTACTTGTGGTAATGTTATGGATGTGTGTGTCTGTGAATGTATTAACTGCTTCTAGATCCGTGGGATTTGGCGGATTGCCATTATGCAATTCGGGTCACCTAACTAATCCTCCCAGGGGGTGGTTTGGGGAGTGACAGAGCTTGGTATCAGAGCGTGAGGCTCTTTCTACGTTCATGGGTTGCAGAATAGGGATAATAAGCTACCAATAATAAAATATGCTATAAAGTAAACGCTACAGGGGAGGTAGATATAATTAAAAGATAAATTTCATAATTATAGTAACATGAAGATAACTGTGGCTGAGCCACTACAAGGAGTCTGATTGAAAGTACTACTTTCAATTTACATAAGTTGACAAAAAAAAAAAAACATAAACTATAAAAAAAAAAAGAGAAGATAGGACAAAGGTCAGAGCTACATCATGTCAAGTCAGGCTAAATATGTGAAGTAGGCTGGAATGCTACTCTGTCGGAGGTAAGTCACCAGGTGGGGACTGAGACTGGCGTGAGTCAACTCGATAGAATGTGTCCCAAAAGTCCAGGCGTCGCTCTACAGATCCCACTTTGTTCTCAAGGGACGAGAAGCCCCGATCCATCCTCGTAGACAACTCAGAGAGCTGGGTGCTGAGGCCCTAAAACTGAGACATCATCTGAGACCACCCAAAGGACTCTAGCACTTGTGAGCTAGTGGCACCAGTCGCCTCATATGGGGGCAAATCAGAAAACTATACTCCAACCCCCTTGAAGTCACCCTCCTCACCCTGCACATCTCCCTGCACATCTCCCTGCTCCTCGCCCTGCTCCTCCTGAAGACCCTCCTCTGGATCACTCCCTGGCTCCCCTTCTACCTTCATCTTCAGGATCGAGGTCTTGTTGATGGGTCTAGACCTGTCCCTCTCCATATATTCGCCACCCAAGGGAACCTCAAAATGTCTGAAGACCAAAGTGAGGAACTTCCCATATGGAAGGTTCGCATCATAAGGGTTTTGGGCGTGATACAGCATGGCCTGAAGTAGTAAATACAAGAGGTTTATAACTAGACCCCCCTTGCCCGCTCCAAGTAGGCAATAAGTAATATATGCTCTCAACATAGAAATACTGCCTCTGTTCCCGTCCTTCGGGTAAATGTTATACGAAACGCATCTACTAATGACCTGGGCATTGGGCTTATAGGTAGCCTCAGATTAGGAGTTCCCTCTAAACCGGTCAATGCCTTGAAGACCCTCCTCCTGGTCTCCAAGGAAAACATGTCTGAAATGTCAATCCTAGGCTTATAATAGCACCTCTCGCCTGTGTTAGGCAACCCAAGGATCCCTGCTAAGGTGGCAGTGGTAAGTTTGATGTCCACTCCCTTAACCTTGCTCTCTAATCCAAACTCTTGTGCCCCAGATGGCACTAGGTTGTAGTGAAAATATCGAACCAAGTTAGGGTAACATGGCTCAATGGGTGATAGCATACAAGCCCAACCTAGGATGTTGAACCTAGTAAATAAGTTGTACTGGTGGAAGCCATCCACCTGTACCATTCGCCCATGCACAATCTTGAGGGACCTGAATTTGTCCCAATCCTTGGAATGCTCATACCTAGAAAATAGGAACCGATCAAAATCTGGCTCCTCTAAAGAAGAATCCTCTCTCGGTGAGGAAGGTGGCACGAGAAGAAGATGAGGAATGCTCGCTCTTGGACCGTAATCTCTTGCGTGCTACGGATTTCCTTGCCGTTCTATGACTAGTGTTTGAGTTAAAATAAAACCGCAAGCGTACGGTCAATTGTAGCTACGGGTCGAACACGAGGAGATATACGCCACTCTATTTAACTAACTTAAAAGTAATGCAAAATGAACCAAATTAAAGTGTTAAATTAAACTAATTAAACTAACGAAAATCAATGCATCCTAACTCATAAGCATCTAACAAAATTAAGGGATTAAATCGGCGTCCTAACACATGAGCATCTAACCTATCAAACTAAAGCGAATTGAAAGGAATAAAAATACAGCCACACATACTAACCACATAAAAAGAAATAAGGGAATAAAAATGCATCCATAAACCACAACCATATAAAATTAAAATAAAAGAAATAGAGGGGGAAGAAGAAGAAGATAGAGAGAGATAGAGGAGATGGAGAATGAGATTGAGAGTTTAGATAGTAAAACCTGGATGTGCTTGCATGAATGTAAATGAAAAGCTTGAATACTTGCATAAACTTACCATAGCCTCCTCTTCTAAATCTTCAAGTCTTGTCATCAACTTAAGAACTTAGACTAGAAGGCTTAAAACCTAAACTAGAATTAAGAAATTACAACCCAATTGAAGACTTAAATTGAAATTAAAGCATAAACTAAACCTATTATAAGCATTAACTAAAAAATTATAAAAGCAAACTAGAACTTAGAAAAGCCAAAAATCACAAATTAGAAGGAGAAGAAGAGAAGAAATTTCACTAAGTGAATGAGCAAATTTTACAAGAGAGGTAGGGGTATTTATAGGTGGAAGAGAGGAGAAGAGAGAAGATGGAAGTGTAGGAGAAATATTCCCTAAGAAAGAGAATATTCTCTTCTCTTTCCTCTTTTACAATGCCTTGAATCCTAAGAAAAAAAAAAAATAGAAAGAAGAAGAAGAAGATTGTTTACATAGACCTTCATTTCTAGAAAAATAAACTTCCAATTCTAACAAGTGCTTCATTTTCTTTGTAGATATCTTCTCCAAGCAATAAAATCAAAGCATCTTTGATTTTTCAACCTTCCATAGATGAGAAAATATAAATCTATCCCAAATAAATTTGAAGTGCCCTTGAGAAGTTGGAGGAGAGAGAGAGTAAGGGTGATGACTAGGATTCCTTCAAGAATAAATAAAATACCCATTCTGTCCTTCAGAAAACGTGGAGCGTGGAGCATGGGTGCTTATATAGGCCTCACCATTGTGTTCCTTACGAAAAATCACCCAAAATAGACCCAAATTTCGTCCAATTTGGAGTTCGGGAGCCCAAGATATCTCAAGTTGAAGTTGGACTGTCCAGAGCCCTCCAAATGGAATCTTTCGGGTACAGGAAATATAACTTCTGGTTATTGCGTTAAGGCCCCTATAATCTGAACTTTCGCTTCACTTTGTCTCCGGCCGACTGTCAATAATTACAAATAAACCCCTACAGACCATTTCGCGCCGTTACGGAAAGCGGCCGTAACTTCTTCGTTTCAACTTCGGAATCAAGTGCCGTTTGAACCGTTGAAGCTGACTCGATGGCTACACACCCCCATTAACACCTTTAAACAGCTTAAAAACATTTCTTTAGCATCATCTCTTCCATTTCTCAAGAATTCACCTAAACACGAAAAGCACAAGAAAGCACCAGTAACTCGTCAATGTGGTAAAATGTATGATTTATGCCCTAAGATTTCACACATAAATGTGCTTATCAACTAGTAGACATAGGGCTGCAAAAAGGAAAGAATAGAAATAGTTAGGGTAAGAAAAGTTAGTAAAACCCTAGCCAAAACAAGCAAGACATGGAAAATGACCTAAAACAAAGAGAAAAGTCAAAGAATCTTACCCAAGATCGCGTAGGATCGCGGGGGACCTGTGAAAATGGGTGGATTTGGTGTGGAAGAGGTCACACTAGGCACCAAAGCTTTGCCCTAGGTGTTTAGGAAGCTTTAGAGAGCAAATGAAATGAAATGGGACCCTCTCGATGTGTATAGGCTGGGCCCCAGATTCTCTAAGCGATAGCACTAGGCGATGCATCTAACGCCCGAGAGACATCGCCCAGTGAATAGAATTTTACTGTTTTTGCATAAAAGTTCATGAATTTGTGAGTTTTGCTTAGAAATGACTTAATAAACACAAAAATATGGATGTAAAGAAAATAATAAAATAATAATAATAAATTTAAATAAAAAATAATTTAATTAAAAATACACCTATGACTAGGTAAGGTAATGTTGTGGGCTGTCAAAAAAGAATGGGAAACATAGAGATTTTAGGAAATTTCTTTCCTTGTTTGAGATAAATAATAATAAATAATTATGCCTTCACCTATATGTAAGTAGAGTGTGCATAAATAATTAATATTATGTGCTGAGTGCTATGCGTGTATGAACCAAGTTGGAGTGATGTTGTGCAAACTAAACATAGGTAAGTAGGTATGTTGTAATATGTATTTATGAGATCTTAGGGAACATAGACTTCACCCTACCCACAACCTAGGTCAACCAAGAATAGGATCCGATAGGTTGTCCAGTCTTGTTGAACCCCTAGATGTTAAGATGCCTCGAGCCAACCCATTTATTTTCTCCTGCTCATAAGTTATTCCTGCAGCCATGTACTTAATTCTTTTAATTAAGTATCTATAGTGACTTGATACTTAGAACCTCTTCATGGCAGGATCTTACTACCTCATTTAAGCCTGGAGACCCTAACAACATGTGATACATTAGGCAACTGAGGAGAAGACTAATCAGGATACGTGTGGTACAAGCCCGTGCCGAGAACCAATTAGTAATTTACTTAGCTCTTGCGGACGTCAGTGAACCTGTGAATCGAGCCATTTATCTATCCCTAGCAGACGAGGTTAGAGGTGATATAGCCTACCTTTATGTGCAGAACATTATCACCAGTTGGCAGTTATAGAGACTTGCCTGTTAGACTCAGGTACATAATTAAAAGATTTTTGTTAAAAATTTAAAGTTTATTATTTAGTGTCATGCATAGCGAAACACCGCATAAAATACTTAAAGAATAAGAATATAAGTAAAAGAAATACTTCATAATAAACAAAAGAAAAATTAAATATATATAATAATACACCTTGCTGGTATGACTACATAAATTCACTGAAACTGTGGAATAGGTATGTACAGGTATTAACTAGGAATTTTTTGTTGACCTCGATAAGGAGTGTTGGATTATTGAACATGTTGCTCTTTTCAGAAAAGCAACCATGGTCAACACAAGAAGCTCTTGAGGTGGTCGTAAGGGAAAACACCCTCGTGTTATGCCGGAGGTTGAACTGCCAAATGGAACCGAGGCCCAAAATTTTGAAGCATCGACTCCTTCGTCAGGGGCACCAGCGGTTGCTCAAGCCACTGTTGCGGTACCTCAGCCGGGTATAGCAGCTGGCGAGGTAACTGCATTCATGACTACTATGATGCGGACCATACAGCAACAACAGGAACTCCTGGGCCAAATGTCTATGAAATTTGTGGCTATGACGCACGAACGTGCGGCACCACCCCCACCACCCAACCGGCAAATACTTTTCCCACCACCTGTGCCTCAACACTTGGCGGAAAACTCTACCGCTAAGGTAATGGAGAGATTCAAGAAACTCCAACCACCCTTGTTTTCCAAGTTGAATTCCGAGGCAATGCAGCCGCAACGATGGATTAGTGCCTTAGAGAAGGCATTTGATGTGCTTGAGTGTTCGAATGCGCAAAAGCTGATATGTGCTGGTTATCAGCTACAGAATGAGGCTGAAGCCTAGTGGAAGGCTACTAAGCCAAATCTTGAAGCCGCTCATCCGAATCCCATGTGGGAGCAATTTAAGGAAGTTTTCTTCAAGAACTACTTCCCAGAGAGTTTTAGGGACAGAAAAGAAGCTGAGTTCTCTGCACTGGTACAAGGAACCAAGTCAGTGCTGGACTATCAACAACGGTTTGAAGACCTGTTCCATTTCGCTTCCGAGCACCTGAAAGGGGAAGTTAGCAAGACGAAGAAGTTTGAGAAGGGACTTAAACCTAAGATCGGGTCAGTTTTATCGATAATGGACATTCAGTATTATGCTCAGATGGTCGATAAGGCGATGACCATGGAGGACAGATTTAAAGAGAAAGAAAAAGAAAAGGCTACGACGTCGCCTGGGTTGAACAAAAGGCCAAATAATTTCCAGACTTTTAGATGGCCAAACAAGGTTTTTCGAGGAATAAGTTCAAGCCCCAATCTGACTCCGTACCGTAAGCCATATGTGGGTCAGAATCCTTTCCGCCCTACTTTTAATCAACTGGCTCAATCGGCAACTAGTCAAGCGACAACAGCAGCTTCGCCAGCCTGACCAGTCACAAGCCAAGTGAGCCAAGCCTCAACACTAGTTGTCCCACCCTATAATTGTTACGTGTGCAACAAAGAAGGGCACATGGCCAAAGAATGCAGACAACGTGGGTACAACAATAACTCGCCGAATCAGTCCTACACTAGATCTTTTCAGCCATGGGACAATCGGATACGAGGAAAGGTGTTCGCGCTAACTAATGAAGAAGCTGAGGCAAACCCCGATGTAATGACAGGTAACTCCACTGAACTCTACTAAATGGTAGGGGAAATCATTGTATATTGTGACCTAAACTGCATACAAACCCTAGGTACCCTGAGTGTCTCAACCATCCCTACACAAGTGCTATTCAACTCGGGCGCATCCCACTCTTTTGTTTCTACTACCTTTGCGAGTAGGATGGAAAATCAACCGAGAGACATTGGGCACAACTTAGTAGTCAGCACACCGACGGGTAGTGTCGTGAGCTTGAAGGAAGTCTACGATCCCTATCAGGTAGAAATTTGTGGGAGAAACCTGACTGCTCGGTTAATAAAGTTCGATATGAAGGACTTTGACGTGATATTAGGCATCGATGGGCTATCCGCCTATGGAGCAAACGTCATATGTGCGGAGAAAAAGATAGTATTCAAATTAAAGGATGGGCCTGATTTCATCTATCATAGTGAACCAGTGAGGAAACCCAGGAGGATAACCTTATTCACCCTCCAGGCACGAAAGTTGTTGGATGAAGGATGTCAAGGCTTTTTGGCCACTGTGATGGACACCGAGGCAAAGATAAAGCCCTTAGAGGAACTTAACATCATCAGAGAATTTCCTGATGCTTTTCCAGAAGATCTGACCTAGCTATCGCCTGACTGTGAGATGGAATTCGCGATTGATTTGATTCCTGGTGTTGCACCAGTATCCAAGGCACCATATTGCATGGCACCTATCGAATTGAAGGAGTTACAGGTGTTTGCACAAAATAATAACCGTAAGCGTACGAATCAGTCGTAGCTATGGGTCGAACTCAAGGAGATATACGCCGCCCTATTTTACTCACTTTAAAGTAATGCAAAGTGAACCAAATTAAAGTGTTAAATTAAACTAATTAAACTAATAAAAATTAATGCATCCTAACTGACAAACATCTAAGGAATTGAATTGGCGTCCTAACACATAAGCATCTAACCTATTAATACTAATGCGGAATCAAAGGAATAAATTGCAGCCAAACATCACAACCACATAAAAAAAACTAAAAGAAATATAAAGCAAAGAGATTAGAGAGGTAAACCCAAAGGTGCTTGAATTGGACTAAAATTGCTTGCTTCTCACACTTGAAATGGCGCTACCAAATCTGAAATTAAAACAAAATTAATTAAATTAAGATCCTAACATGATGCATAATGATAATAATGAATAAAAAATAAAAATCCAAAAAGCATGAATGAACTAGAGAGATAGAGAATGAGAAATAAAATTGAAAAGTGGAGAGAGAATTCCTAATAGAATGGAGGGATTAATGGAGATGATAATACTAATAAAATAAAACTAATAGAAGAAGAAAGAGGTAGAGAATAACAAGAAAAAATTAGAAACTAGAAGAATTAAGAGGTTAAGAAGAAGAAGAACACAAAAATAAAAATAAGAAATTGATACTCCCTTTTACCAAAGTTGAATTGCATGAACTAATTAGGCCTTGTATGAATATAGTTGAAGAAGCTTGAACATTTGAATAATCCTACCATGACTTCCTCTTCCAAGTCTCTAACTCTTCTCACTAGAATTTAGAAGCCTAGACTAGAAAGCTTGAAACTAAACTAAAATTATTACAACCATATTGAAGACATAAAATTAAAGCATGAATCAAAAGCATTACAACTATGGAATTGAAATCATAAAATCAAACTAGAACTTAGAAAGCCAAAAACTAGAAGAAGAAAAGAAGAAATTTCACTAATGAATTGAACAAAAAATTACACTAAAAGCTGAACTAAATTGAACTAGAATTAACTATTACAACCCAAGGCTAATGGGGTATTTATAGGGGGAAGAGGGAGAAAAGAGAAGAGGGAAGGAGCTCTCCACGTTTTTGGGGGCTTCTCTCCCTCTAAAAAACGTGGAGGATGGAGTAGGGAGGAGAGAATCTCCAAAAAATAATATTCACTTCTCTCTTTCCCTTTACAACAAGGCTTGATCCCCAAGAAAAAAATAAAAAAATAGAAACTAAGAGTGTCAATCCCTGCTCCTGACTGGTTGGATTTCTTATTGAAGGGCAGGAACCCCTATCCAGGCAACCAGGATCACTGTGGAGCATCACTCCACTCAATGAGATCAATGAGAATACTTTGAACAAGTTTCCCTATATACCTGTCAGAAGATGGATAGCAGACCCTTACAACTGTGCAGCTCACAGCTTGATATATGGTTTGGATCCTAGGTAATCTCTGTGCAAGCCCCATTGAATTTCAGCTTACTGGAATTCTCTGGGCGATGCAGCAAGGCCCAGTGGCTATTTTTGAATATTTTATTAATTTTTAATTGTGGGGACCACCCCATATGGACATGGGTACCCTCCACTGATAGAGGGAAGTCTGAGGGACCACCTCATACCCCTAGTACAGTGTGGACCCCACCACAAAGCTCAGAATGGTTGTAAATGAGGCTAAAAATTCATTTTTAAAAGAGGGCTCAGCTGGCCAAACAGACCTTAGTTGGCCTTGGTCTATAAATAGAGGGATCTTGAACTCATTTAGAGCTCTTATTTCTGCTGGAACCGTGAGGAGAGAAAGAAGGGAGAAAGAAGAGAAAGAAGAGGAAGGTAAAGAAGAAAGAAGAGAGAGGAAGGAGGAGGAGCTGCTGCCACCCCCAACCAAGGCTGGTTCGAGCCTCCATCAGACCTGCTCAGGTATAAAAAAAATGCCTATGCACCTCTACTGTCCCCATCTCTCCTCTGTATTTGATATGATTCTGCTCCCTGGGCAGCCCTGAACAACTAGGGTTTGCCCAGATCTGCTCCAGATTTGCCATGCAAGCCTTAAGCATGGAAGATCTGTGATGTTTGAGCAAAAATATAATTTTGTTGTGCTGTTCCTTGGGCCGAAATCTGGCTGTGCACAGCTGCACTGCTAGTTTGCCCTATTGCCCATGATTTGGAACCCTGGGTGCAAAATAGGATTGCACAGACCTAACCCTAGGTAATCACAGCCATGAAACCCTGTTTTGCATCCATTTCCAACCCTGTATGTGGCTAGAATTGAATTCCAAGTTTACTGAAAACCCTGTGACACTATTCATTGGGCTATCTGGGCAACCTTTGGCAGCCTGATGGTGGATCTGATGAATGATCCATTTGGATCAAGAGGTAGGCCACCCCAGGGGCTACTTGATCCCCCAAACATGCAGAGGATCAGGATTGGGCATAACCATAAAAGCCCAGCCTTGGAATCTCAGCCCATTATTGATTTGCAGCCTCTGGGCAATGCACTGGGCGATGTAGACATCGCCCAGAGCCAACGCCCAGTGAATGAAAAGTTGCTGTATTGCTGATCTGACTTTGGGGAATCTCACTCAATGGCCTTTGGACACTGTGGGAGGTTGGGAAATGACCAAAAAGCCCTTCCCCACATCTGTCCTTAATTGGAGAATGCTTGGGAACCCAAGTGGGTCCTGCAGGTGAAGAAACCCTGCTGTGCTTTATCCTACAGCACAGGCAAGCTGTGAACAGCACTGTGGACTTGATCTGACCTAAGGTCAGGTACAACCATTGAAATGACTATTTTACCCTTTGTGCCACTGACACTAGTTGAGGCACCGGGACATGAGCCTAAGGCCCAGTGCAAGGCCTAGTGATCCCAAATGAGTACCAACCAAGTACCGGGTCAACCCAGTAAGATTAGGTTAACCCTAGGAGTACCAGTGATAGACTGAAACCCTAATATAACAACTTTTGATTTACATCTAGGAATTGATCCCGCGCTTGAGGATAACAATCAAACTGCTGTTGGAACTGAGTTTGCTAACAAGTATCTAGAACCCAACTCTGGTAGGTGAATAATACTATCATATGTGCATGTGTAATTATGATTCTATGTCGGCTAATAAGAATTGAATTATATATGTTATGTTATTTATTTCTGTTCAAACTACTCAAATCACTGCATAATGACTGTCTGTTGATCAACACTGTGAATTCTATTATGATGATTGTGATTGTTAGACTAGATGCCGTAGTCGGCTTGGAAATGAGGCCTGTGGTCGCCCATAGAGTGGAATGCGATTGACACCACCCGACTCATACGATGCCATACAGACATGGAGCTAGAGTTTCATCACCCGTGCTACGCACCCTTGCCAACAGGGGTTTAGGTGTTGGATGCCTGTGGGGGCGACCATCAGAAAATGAGAAAAGAGAAAAATGAATGAAAGAACACCAGAATGGTGCATGAATGAAAGAACACCGGAATGGTGATATTGAGCTGTATGCCAGGCTATAAGCCAGAAAAGAAAATAAAAGAGAAGAAATGGATTGTCCCACAGGTTAATCACAGAGGGCTGGTCGGGCTGACCTTGGTGACTGATGCGGGAGCTGACTGGTCCTCTCCGATAACTCAATGGGTGTATCATGGGAAGGGGTTAGAAGCCCGCACTAGGGATACATGTATTGGGGATTGTAGTAGCACTAACCTGACTTAGTTGTATTGTTAGGTGACTAATAAATAATCTGGACTTGCACATCATGTAGGATCATATGAACTGTGAATTGTGATTGCATGTGCATGCATGATTGATGTTATTTGCTCACGAGTTTTGTGGCACTCACACTCTGTTGTACAATGTTTTTCTTAGATGATTTTGCAGATCGATGCCAGTGTGGCATGGAGGCTTATCTCGAGGAGGAGAATCTTGGTTGTTACGATGATGTTGGTGTGGACCCCGACAGAGGCCATACCGATCCTGCATACTTTCTCGGTGGTCATTGATGAAGATCGTTGAGGAGTGCTTCTAATGTTTTGTTGTGGGAACTCCTTTTTGTTTTGCCAGGAGTTTTCCCCGTTCTGACTGTGGATCAGTTATAGTTTCTTTTTACTTCTTTTTGGGGTTGAGTATGCTCACCCTGTATATGTCTATGTATGTAGTTCTGAACTTATCAGTTTGGCTTCTTTATTTGTGGGTGGAGGGAAATGTACAAACTATCTTATGTATATATTATCACCATTTCCCCATATCGCTATGCTTCCTTTTATTATTGAATTGTAGTTTATTCTGCTGCACTCTGATCTTGCCTATGCTAAAGTGACGATTGTGGTTCCATGATCGTAAGCACAGCTTCTAGATCCATGGGATTTGGCAGATTGCCGTTATGTAATTCGGGTCACCTACCCAATCCTCCTAGGGGTGGTTTGGGGTGTGACAGAGCTTGGTATCAGAGTGTGAGGCTCTTCTTACGATTATGGATTGCAGACTAGGACTAATAAGCTTTAAACAATAAAACATGGTATAATTAAAAGCTACAGGGGAGGTAGATGCAATTAAATAAGGAAGCAAGAATTTTCATTAACGTAACAATAATCATATAAGTTTGATTGCAGGAACTGCAATTCAACAAGTACATGAGCTGGAAAGAAGAAAAACATTAAATTAAGTACATTCCAAGGGAAAAAAAAAAGGTACATAAGCAAAGCATAGGAAAAAAAAAAGAAGTAATCATAACCACGAAGCATAAAATGTCCAGAGCTGCACTGGAGCTACTCAGTCGAAGGTACATCATCTGGAGGAGGCTGTGTCTGGCGAGAGTTAACCCCGTAGAACCTGTCCCAAAAATCTAGCCGCTGCTCGACAGACCCCACTCTCTTCTCCAAAGAAGTGAAACCCTGGTCCATCCTGGTCGCCAAGCTAGAGAGCTGGGTACCGAGACTCTGGAAATGTGTCATCACCTGTGCCCAATCAAAAGGCCCTGGCACCTGAGAGCTAGTGGCACCGATCGTCTCATATGCAGGTAAGTCAGTAAACTGAGTATCAAAACCCTCGAAGTCGCCTGGACCTATACCCTGCTCCTCTACATGTATGCCCTGGGTGTTCCCCTGAATGTCTCCCTGCTCCATCCCCTGTATCTCCTCATCATGCACATCATCACCATGCTCCACTCCATGCTCCTCTCCCTGCTGTATCCCCATCTGCCCCTCATCCTCTGGTGGATCCTCCCCAGGCACCTTCATCTTCAGGATGGAAGTCTTGTCTATGGGCCTGGATCTGGTCTTATCAACATACTCACCCTCCAATGGAACCCTAAAATACTGAAAGACCAAAGTGAGGAACTTCCCATAGGGAAGGTTCCCATCAGCTGGGTTCCGTGCATGGTAGAGCATCACCTGCAGAAGAAGATATGGGAGGTTTATGACTGGACCCCCCTTCCCAGCTCCCAGAAGACAGTAGGAAATGTACGCTCTCATCATAGATATACTACCCTTGTTCCCACCTTTAGGGTAAATATTGTAGGTTACACACCTACTAATCACCCTAGCACTAGGCCTGTAAGAGGTCTCAGACTTGGGCGTGTCTGGAGAACCTGTCAAAGCTTTGAAGACTATCCTCCTAGTCTCCAAAGAAAATAGCTCAGATATATCCATACGAGGCTGATAGTAAACCCTCTCTCCTGTGTCTGGTAAGCTCAAAATCTCTGCCAATAGGGTAGTGGTCAACCTGATATCCACTTCCTTCACCCTACTCTCCACTCTGAACCCCAGTGCACTAGAAGGCCCCAGGTTACAGTAAAAGTACCGAACCAAGTTGGGATAACAAGGCTCGGTAGGAGACAACATCAATGCCCAACCTAGGGCATTGAACCAGGCATAAAGGTTGTATTGGTGGAAGTCCTCTACTTGTACCACCCGGCTGTTCACTATCTTTACGGATTCAAAAATTTTCCACTCCTTGGCATATTCGTACTTAGAGAAGAAGAAGTGATCGAAGGTAGGCTCCTCCGAAGAAGAATCGTCCATGGATGATGAAGGAGGTACCGAGGATGCCGAAGAATCCTTTGACTCAACTAGTAGCCGCTTCTGGGCTACCGATTTCCTAGCAGGGCGATGGCTTGTAGACATTTTCTACAAAAAGGAAAGGAAATACCATAGTTAGGGCAAGAAAGTTTGACAAAAACCCTGACGTAAGCAAAAGAGAATAAAAAGAATTCAAGAAAAGACAAAGTAACTAAGAAAACTTACCTAGGCACGTGTAGGATCGCAAATGACTCGAGGAAATGACAAGATTTGGTGTTGAAGTGGTCCCCTCACATAAAAATATGAACTTTCTCAGATGGTTCAAAAAAAATATATAAATAAATAAATATATAAAAAAAATTTAAATTAATTAAGTACTAAGCAAACACAACCTTCTTAAACCCAAAGGGGTGAAATTTCTATTTGAGGATTGAATAGAGCACATAGGGCTTGAAAAACTTTTGTTGATATGCTTATGATAAATATTTAATATATATAAATAAATGTGTAGAATGATTGGTGTGTACTACCTAATTACTACATGTTTGAGTATTGTATTGTACAAACCGATTGGAGTGTTGCTGTGTAAACCAAACATAGTTACATAGGTATGTTGTATTACATATGTATTATGTGTGGGAAGCATAGGTATTACCCTAGCCACAAAGTAGGTCAGCCGAGAATAGGAATCTAAGAGGTGGTTTAGCTGTCGAGAACATCTAGACGTTAAGGTACCTCAAGCCAACCCAAAAGTTAGAAATTTTATCCGCAGTTACTAAAATTTCAGTAGATATGTACTTAATTCTTTTAATTAAGTATGCCCTAATGCCTAGAACCATTTTCTATGATAGGACCTATTACCTTGACTGAGGCTGGAGACCCTAGCATCAAGATCTATATTAGACATCTACGAGAGAGACTGAGACGGATACGGTTAGTGTTGCCCCGAGCTGAGAACCGATTGGATTTCTATTTAGCCATCGCTGCCATTAGTGGACCCAAAGAACGAGAGTATTTTATGACATTAGCTGAAGAGGTAAGAGCTGACATAGAATTTCTACTTGCGATGGAGTTTGTGACCGGGAAGAAGCTGGAGATGCTTGCCTGCTAGATCAGGTAAATAATTAAAAGTCTTTATTTAAAAAAAAATTTAAAAATTTTCATTAGTGCCATGCATAGCATATTGACACATAAAATACATAAGAAAGTGAAACATAAAGCATTCAATAAGACATATCACCTAATAACCCAAGACAATGAATCTAACAATTCACCTTATGGGTGTGACCCATGAAATTCATTGGAACTGTGGACTAGATTTGTACCTGCTCTAGCTAGGGAATAATTTTTGATCCGTATAGAAGATATTGGAATATTGAACACGCTCCTCTTTTTAGAGAAGCAACAATGGTCAACACTAGAAGTTCTCGTGGAGGTCGTAAAGGTAAACAACCTCGAGTGGTACCGGAGGTTGAGCTGCCTAATGGAACTGAAGCTCAAAACTCTGAGGCATCGACTACTTCATCAGAAGCACCAGCGACTGCACGAACCACTACTGCAGTTGCTCAGCCAAGTATGGCAGCTGGTGACGTGACTGCATTCATGACCACAATGATGTGGACCATGCAACAACAATAAGAATTGCTTGGTCAGATGTCTGCACAATTTGCAACCATGATGCGTGAATGCGCTGCACCACCACCACCACCTAATCGACCCGTACTATTTCCTCCACCAGTACCTCAACATTTAGCAGAAAACTCTACCGCCAAGGTTATGGAGAGGTTCAAGAAACTCCAACCGCCTGCATTTTCCAAAGTAACATCAGAAGCAATGCAGCCAGAGCGGTGGATCAGTGCCCTAGAAAAGGCATTTGAAGTGCTTGAGTGCACGGACACACAAAAGATTATATGTACGGGTTATCAGTTGCAGAATGAAGCTGAAGCTTGGTGGAAAGCCACAAAGCCTAATTTGGAAGCTACTCACCCGAACCCCATGTGGGAACAATTTAAGGAAGTTTTCTTCAAGAACTACTTTTTCGAGAGTTTCAAGGACAGGAAGGAAGTGGAATTTATCGCACTGGTGTAAGGAACTAAGTCAGTGCTGGACTATCAACAGTGATTTGAGGATTTGTTCCACTTTGCTCTAGAGCACCTGAAAGGAGAAGTTAGTAAGGTGAAGAAATTTGAGAAAGGATTCAAGACTGAGATCAGATCCGTGTTGTCAATCATGGACATTAGGGATTATGCTCAGATGGTTGACAAGGCGAAAACCATGGAAGATAGATTTAAGGAGAAAGAGAAAGAGAAAGTTGTGACATTGTCCATGGGCAAAAGGCCAAACAATTTCCAAACCTATGCCTAGCCAAATAAAGTTTACCGCGGAACCAACTCAGGCTCTGTCTCGACTCCGTATCGTAGGCCGAACATGGGTCAAAACCCTTTTCGCCCCACCTTTAATCGACCTGCTCAACCTATGACGAGCCAAGCAACAACAGCAGCTTCGCCAGCTCGACCAGCAACAAGTCAAGTGAGCCAAGCCTCAACACTTGCTGCTCCACCCTTTAAGTGTTACCAGTGCAATAAGGAAGGGTATATGGCCAGAGATTGTAGACGTGTGGGTATAACAACAACTCACAGAATCAGCCCTACGCTAGGACTTTCCAGCCACGGGATAATCGAATGCGAGGAAAGGTGTTTGCGGTGACAAATAAAGAAGCTGAGGTGAATCCTGATGTATTGACAGGTAAGTTGCTAAACACTACTAACTTATAGGGACTAATTGGCTTACTTCATGTAACCTAAACTACCTACAAACCCTAGGTACCCTGAATGTCTCGACTATACCTGCACGAGTACTATTTGACTCGGGCGCGACCCACTCTTTCGTCTCCTCAACTTTTGCGAGTAAGATGAAAGATCAACTAAGAGATATCGGGCACGAGTTAGTGGTCAGCACACCGATAAGAAGTGTCGTGAGCTTGAAGAAGGTCTATGACTCTTGTCAGATTGAAATTTATGGGAAGAAACTAACCGCACGATTGATTAAGATGGATATAAATGATTTTGATGTAATCCTGGGCATGGACTGGTTGTCTGCCTATAGTGCAAATGTCTTATGTGCGGAGAAGAAGATAAGGTTCAACTTGAAAGACGGGTCAATTTTCACCTATCAAAGTGAACCCAAGAAGAAATCCAGGAGAATAACTCTATCAGCCCTCCAGGCGCGAAAGTTGCTTGACGATGGATGCCAAGGCTTTTTGGCCATGGTAATAGACACGGAGGCAAAGATAAAACCATTGGAGGAATTGGAAGTCGTCAGAGAAATTCCTGATGTCTTTCCAGAAGATCTGACACAGCTACCACCCGACCGCGATATAGAATTCACGATTGATCTGATTCCTGGAGCAGCACCAGTATCTAAGGCACCGTACAGAATGGCACCGATCGAGCTGAAAGAGTTACATGTTCAACTCCAAGACCTGCTAAAGAAAGGATTTATACGACCCAGTGTATCATCCTGAGGAGCACCCGTGCTGTTTGTTAAGAAGAAGGATGGTAGTATGCGGCTGTGTATCGACTACCTCGAGTTGAATAAGCTAACAATCAAGAATCGATATCCGTTGCCGCATATCGACGACCTATTTGATCAGCTATAAGGAGCTAGAGTTTTCTCCGAAATTGATCTTAGGTCGGGGTTGAAGATTAGGAGCGGTGATATCCACAAGACGGCGTTCCGAACTCGATACTGGCATTACGAATTCCTGGTTTTATCGTTCAGGTTAACTAACACCCCGGTAGCATTCATGGACATGATGAAGAGAGTATTCCATGACGTGCTGGATAAGTTCATCATAGTATTCATTGACGACATCCTGGTGTACTCTAAGAATGAGGAAGAACACGCGCGACACCTTACTTTCGTGTTGCAGCGATTGCGAGAACACCAGCTCTTCGCCAGATTTAGCAAATGTCAATTTTGGCTTCACCAAATTGGATTCCTGGGACACATCGTCACCAAAGATGGCATCAAAGTAGACCCAGGCAAAGTGAAAGCGGTTCTTGAATGGGAAACTCCAAAGAGTGCTACTGAGATTCGAAGTTTCTTAGGATTGGCCGGATATTACCGACGATTTATTGAAAATTTCTCATAGATTTTGGCACCAATGATAAAACTTACAAGAAAGGGAGCCAAATTTGAATGGAATGAAGCATGTGAGAAAAGTTTTCAAGAATTGAAGGACCGGTTGGTAACAGCTCCAGTTCTAACCATTTCAGACGGAACCGGAGGAATGGTAGTATATACCGACGCATCCAGGACAGGATTGGGTGGCGTCTTGATGCAGAGAGGAAAGGTGGTCGCCTATGCCTCTAGGTAGTTGAGGGAACACGAGAAGAATTACTGCACTCATGATTTGGAGTTGGCAGTAGTAGTTTTCGCGTTAAAAATTTGGCGACATTACCTATATAGTGAAAAGAGCGAGATCTTCAGCGATCACAAAAGTCTGAAGTATTTCTTCACCGAAAAAGGAGCTGAATATGAGACAGAGGCAATGGTTGGAATTGGTGAAAGACTACGATTGTGAAATCTAGTACCACCCTGGTAAGGCCAATGTTGTGGCGGATGCACTAAGCAAAAAATCTCAGACTGCGTCCCTCGCATCTTTGGTAGTAAGTGAGCAATTAGTGGAAGAAGCTCAGAAACTTGATCGAAGGAACGGCTATGCAATTAGCAACTATGGATCTACAGTCGTCGATATGAGACAAATAATTGTGAAACAACCATTGGATCCCGAGTTGGCCAAAGTAATTTGGGAAGTACAACAAGGTGTCCATAAGGACCTAGATTTTTCCTTGGCCCAAAATGGTGCATTGAAGTTTCAAGATAGATTGTGCTTGCCTGATGATTTTGATGTCCAAGATCGAATCCTTAAAGAGGCGCACAGCTCACCATATTCAATTCATCCAGGAAGTACGAAGATGTACAAAGATTTGAAGAAGTATTACTGGTGGATGGGAACTAAGGAGACCATAGCAATATACGTGTCCAAGTGCCTCACCTGTCAACAGATAAAGGCGGAGAGACACCGACCATATGGACTTTTACAACCACTCCCTATACCTGAATGGAAGTGGGAAAGAATAACTATAGATTTTGTGATGAGTCTACCCAACACCAGAAAAGGGATGAATGCCATATGGGTAATCGTAGACGGACTGACAAAGGCAGCTCACTTCATACCAATCAAAATAAGTTATCCAATAGAGAAGCTTGCCCAATTATACATTGAAAACATCGCTTACACGGCGTGCCTGTTAGTATTGTGTTTGACAGAGATCCTCAGTTCACTTTAAGGTTTTGGGGAAGTTTGCAACAGGCATTGGGATCTCAACTAAATCTTAGCACAGCTTTCCATCTGTAGACGGATGGACAATAAGGACTATTCAGACTCTGGAGGACATGCTCCGAGCCTGTGTTTTGGAAATGAATGATAGTTGGGATGCTCACATACCACTGGTGGAATTTACATACAATAATAACTATCACTCCACCATTGGCATGGCACCATTCGAAGCACTCTATGGCAGGAAGTGCCAAACTCCATTATATTGGGATAAAATTGGTGAGCGGAAATATCTCGGACTTGAGATGATACAAGCGACCTGCGACAAGGTAGATGTCATAAGAGAGAAGATCAAGACAGAAAAGTTATGCGGATAATCGAAGGAAAAATATTGAATTTGAGGTCGGAGAAAAAGTATTCCTTCGAGTATCTCCAACCAAAGGATTGCTACGTTTTAACAAGAAAGGCAAGTTGAGCCCAAGATTCATCGGTCCTTATGAAATTCTTAATAAGGTGGGACCCATAGCATACCGACCGGCTCTACCACCATCTTTGTCAAACGTCCACAATGTTTTCAATGTGTCAATGCTGAGGAAGTATATTAACAACCCGACACATGTATTATCAACTGAACCTAAACAGTTGGATGTGGAAATGACCTATGAAGAGCAACCTACGGAGATATTGGACAGAAAGGAACATAACCTCCGAAACCGCACCATCGCTTTCGTGAAAGTTCGATGGGGAAATAATCCAGTAGAAGAAGCTTCATGGGAACGTGAAGAAGAACTGAAGGAGAAGTATCCCCAACTTTTTGGATTACAAGGTAAGAAAATTTCAAGGACAAAATTTTTATAAGGTGGGGAGAAATGTCAAACCCTGCTCCTAACTGGTTGGATTTTTGATTGAAGGGCAGGAACCCCTGTCCAGGCAACCAGGATCACTGTGGAGCATCACTCCACTCAATGAGATCAATGAGAATACTTTAAACAGGTTTCCCTATATACCTGTCAGAAGATGGATAGCAGACCCCTGCAACTGTGCAGCTCACAGTTTGATATATGGTTTGGATCCTAGGTAATCTCTCTCCTCTTTATAATGGTGGGACCCACCTCTGAAAAAAGTGTGTAAAATCCCCTATGTGGCATGTGGGGACAAAGCCCTGACCAAGGGTCAAACCCCTGTGCAAGCCCCATTGAATTTCAGCTTGCTGGAATTCTCTGGGCGATACAGCAAGGCCCAGTGACATCGCCTAGTGGCTGTTTCTAAATATTTTATTGATTTTTAATTATGAGGGCCACCCCATATGGACATGGGTACCCTCCACTAATAGAGGGAAGTCTGAGGGACCACCTCATACCCCTAGTTCAGTGTGGACCCCACTACAGAGCTCAGAATGGCTGTAAATTAGGCTAAAAATTCATTTTTAAAAGAGGGCTCAGCTGGCCAAACAGACCTTAGTTGGCCTTGGTCTATAAATAGAGGGATCTTGAGCTCATTTAGAGCTCTTATTTTTGCTGGAACCATGAGGAGAGAAAGAACGGAGAAAGGAGAGAAAGAAGAGGAAGGTGAAGAAGAAAAAAGAGGGAGGAAGGAGGAGGAGCTGCTGCCACCCCCAACCAAGGCTGGTTCGAGCCTCCATCAGACCTGCTCAGGTATAAAAAAAATACCTGTGCACCTCTGCTGTCCCCATCTCTCCTCTGTATTTGATATGATTCTGCTCCCTGGGCAGCCCTGAACAGCTAGGATTTGCCCAAATCTGCTCTAGATCTACCATGTAAGCCTTAAGCATGGAAGATCTGTGATGTTTGAGAAAAAATATAATTCTGTTGTGCTGTTCCTTGGGCCGAAATCTGGCTGTGCACAGCTGCACTACCAGTTTGCCCTATTGCCCTATGATTTGGAACCCTGGGTGCAAGCTAGGGTTGCACAGACCTAACCCTAGGTAATCACAGCCATGAAACCCTGTTTTGCATCCATTTCCAGCCCTGCATGTGGCTAGAATCGAATTCCAAGTTTAGAGAAAACCCTGTGGCACTATTTACTGGGCTGTCTGGGCAGCCTCTGACAGCCTGATGGTGGACCTGATGGATGATCCATTTGGATCAAGAGGTAGGCCACCCCAGGGGCTACCTGATCCCCCAAACATGCAGAGGATCAGGATTGGGCATAACCTAAAAAGCCCAGCCTTGGAATCTCAGCCCATTGTCGATTTGTAGCCTCTGGGCGATGCACTGGGCGATGCAGACATCGCCCAGAGCCAATGCCCAGTGAATGGAAAGTTGTTGTATTACTGATCTGACTTTGGGAAATCTCACCCAATGGCCTTTGGACACTGTGGGAGGTTGGGAAACGACCAAAAAGCCCTTCCCCACATCTGTCCTTAATTAGAGAATGCTTGGGAACCCAAGTGGGTCCTGCAGGTGAAGAAACCCTGCTATGCTTGGTCCTACAGCACAGGTAAGTTGTGGACAGCACTGTGGACTTGATCTGACCTAGGGTCAAGTACAACCATTGAATTGACTATTTTACCCTTTGTGCCACTGACACTGGTTGAGGCACCAGGACATGAGCCTAAGGCCCAGTGCCAAGCCCAGTGATCGCAATGTGTACCAACCCAGTACCAGGTCAACCCAGTAAGATTAGGTTAACCCTAGGAGTACTAGTGATAGACTGAAACCCTAATATAACAACTTTTAATTTACATCTAGGAATTGATCCCATGCTCAAGGACAACAATCAGACTGCTGTTGGAACTGAGTTTGCTAATGAGTATCTAGAACCCAACTCCGGTGAGTGAATAATACTATCATATGTGCATGTGTAATTATGATTCTATGCCGGCTAATAAGAATTGAATTATATATGTTGTGTTATTTATTTCTGTTCAAACTACTCAAATCACTACATAATGACTATCTGTTGATCAACACTGTGAATTCTATTATGATGATTGTGATTGTTAGACTAGATGTCGTAGTTGGCTTGGAAATGAGGCCTGTGGTATCCTGTAGAATGGGATGTGGTTGACACCACCTAACTCATACGATGCCATATAGACATGGGGCTAGAGTTTCATCACCCGTGCTACGCACCCTTGCCAATAGGGGTTTAGGTGTTGGATGCCTGTGGGGGCGACCATCAGAAAATGAGAAAAGAGAAAAATGAATGAAAGAACATTGGAATGGTGCATGAAGGAAAGAACACCGGAATGATGATATTGAGCTATATGTCGGGCTATAAGCCAAAAAATAAATGGATTGTCCCACGGGTTAATCACAGAGGGCTGGTCGGGCTGACCTTGGTGACTGATGTGGGAGCTGACTGGTCCTCTCCGAAAACTCAATGAGTGTATCATGGGAAGGGGTTAGAAGCCCGCACCAGGGATACATGTTTTGGAGATTGTAGTAGCACTAACTTGACTTAGTTGTATTATTAGGTGGCTAATAAATAATCTGGACTTGCACATCATGTAGGATCATATGAACTGTGAATTGTGATTGCATGTGCATGCATGATTGATGTTATTTGCTCACGAGCTCGGTGGGGCTCACACTCTGTTGTACAATGTTTTTCTTAGATGATTTTGCAGATCGATGCCAGTGTGGCATGGAGGCTTATCTCAAGGAGGAGAATTCTGGTTGTTACGATGATGTTGGTGTGGACCTCGATGGAGTCCATACCAATCCTGCATACTTTCTCGGTGGTCATTGATGAAGATCGTTGAGGAGTGCTTCTAACGTTTTGTTGTGGGAACTCCTTTTTGTTTTGCCAAGAGTTTTCCCCGTTCTGACTGTGGATCAGTTGTAGTTTCTTTTTACTTCTTTTTTGGGGTTGAGTATGCTCACCCTGTATATGTCTATGTATGTAGTTCTGAACTTATCAGTTTGGTTTCTTTGTTTGTGGGTGGAGGGAAATGTACAAACTATCTTATGTATATATTATCACCATTTCCCCGTATCGCTATGCTTCCTTTTATTATTGAATTATAGTTTATTCTGTTGCACTCTGATCTTGCCTATGCTAAAGTGACGATTGTGGTTCTATGATCGTAAGCACAGCTTCTACATCCGTGGGATTTGGCGGATTGCCGTTATGCAATTCGGGTCACTTACCCAATCCTCCTAGGGGGTGGTTTTGGGTGTGACAAAGAGAGATAAGAATCTTAGTAACATCAACCTTCTATTTTTGAAAAAGTAACCTTCTAATTCTAATCTTGTACTTCCTTTTCTTTGTAGGAGTCTTCTCCAAGCAATGAGTTCAAGGCATCTTTGACTTTTCAACCTTCCATGGATGAGAGAATCTTCTCCAAAAGCAATTTATCCATAGTAAAATTTCAAAAGTGCCCTTGGAAAGTTGGAGGAGAGAGAAAGTGATGACTAGGCTTCCACTCAACAAATAATACAATACCCTTCATGTCCTCTAAAAATTGTGGAGAATTGTGTGAGAGGAGAGATTTTAGGAGAGAGGGAAGAAAAAGAGAAAGAGATAAATAGGAAAAAAAATGAAATAAAATAAGATAGAATAAAGATATGGGAGAGAGAGATAATAGGAGACCACGTGAAAGAGAAAAATAGTAGAGAAGTAAAAGGGGGTAAGGGAGGTGGGAAAGTGAGGTGACATTAAAAAAAAAAGAAGGAAATAAAAAGAAAAGAAACAAAAGAGAAAATCATGGAGGGATTAGGAGATGGGAGCCGTGGGCTTATTAGAGGGAAAGGAAGGATTTTAGGAAGGGGGTGAGGTGGCATAAGAAAAAAAAAGGAAAGAATTTAGTGGAGGGATTAGGAAAGAAGAGAGAAACGTGAGAGAGATGGGTGTGTGTGAGATGAGAGACCATGAGTGGGATTTGAGATGGAAGAGAGAGAAAAAAATATAGGAGAGAGGTGGTGAGAGCCGTGAGTGGGAATTGAGATGAGAGAGTATCTTTTCTTTTAATTTTTTCTTTTCTCCTTTCCTATCTCTCCTACTATTTCTCTTTCCAAAAATCGTGGAGGGCATGTGGGCCTTAAAAAATCATGGAATCTTGTGGCAGTGTGGGTCCCCCCATGTGGGTAGCAATTCTTCTCTCTCTTCAAGACTAGAAAATTGTCGAAACGGTCCTATACTTGCAATAAATCTCCACCATTGATTAGAAATACCTCCTTTGCTGCCAAAAATATCCCTGGGAAGTGGTAGCACGGCTATGGGCTTGCATTACAGCTCATTTCTGATCCATTATCCTTTCTTGGGCTGAAAATAATAATCAACTGCATGGAGGCCTAAACGGATGCGTAACTGAATTCTGTCACATCCATCTAGCTCAAAATTTAGCTCTGAACACAGCCATGCAAAAACATTGGGCAACTTTATGTGTAAATTTGGAGATGTAGCCCCCGATAGTCTAGAATAGCAATAAATAGCCCAAAAACCTGAAAAGCACAAGAAAGCACCGAGTAACTCTGTCCAGTATGGTAAAATGTATGCTTTATGCCCTAAGATTTCACACATAGATGTGCTCATCAACAGGTCCAGTTACAAGACTTGCTGAAGAAAGGCTTTATACGACCCAGCGTATCTCCCTGGGGAGCACCCATGCTGTTCGTGACGAAGAAGGATGGCAGCATGCGGATGTGTATTGACTACCACGAGCTAAATAAGCTGACCATCAAGAATTGATACCCCTTGTCGCACATTGACGACCTATTTGACCAGCTACAAGGAGCAAGAGTCTTCTCCAAGATTGATCTTAGGTCCGGATATCATCAATTGAAGATCAAAAGCGGTGATATTCACAAGACGGTGTTTAGAACTCGATATGGACATTACAAATTCCTGGTTTTATCGTTTGGGTTAACCAATGCACTGGCAGCATTCATGGACATGATGAATAGAGTATTCTATGATGTATTGGATAAGTTCATCATCGTATTTATTGACGACATTCTGGTGTACTCCAAGAGTGAAGAAGAGCATGCTCGATACCTTACGTTCGTGTTGCAGTGGTTGCGAGAACACCAGCTTTATGCCAAGTTCAGCAAGTGTGAATTTTGGCTTCACCAAATTGGATTCCTGGGGCACATCGTCACCAAGGACGGCATTAAAGTGGACCCAGACAAGGTGAAAGCGGTTCTTAAGTGGGAGACTCCGAAGAGTGCCACCGAGATCCGAAGTTTCTTTGGTGTGGTAGGATATTACAGCCGATTTATTGAAAATTTCTTGCGCATCTCGACACCTATGACAAACCTAACGAAGAAGGGCGCCAAGTTTGAATGGAATGAAGCCTGCGAAAAAAGTTTTCAAGAGTTAAGGAACCGGTTGGTGACGGCTCCAGTTTTGACCATTCCGGATGGCATTGGAGGAATGGTGGTATACACTGACGCATCCAGAATGGGATTGGGTGGCATCTTAATGCAGAAGGGTAAAGTGGTCACCTATTCCTCAAGACAACTGAAGGAACATGAAAAGAACTACCCCACTCATGACTTAGAATTGGCGGCAATAGTCTTCGAGTTAAAGATATGGCGACATTGCCTATACGGTGAAAAGAGTGAAATCTTCAGCGATCATAAAAGCCTGAAGTATTTCTTCACCCAGAAGGAGTTGAATATGAGACAGAGGCAGTGGTTAGAACTGGTGAAGGATTATGACTGTGAGATCCAGTATCACCCCAGCAAGGCCAACATTGTAGTGGATGCGTTAAGCAGGAAATCTTAGACTGCATCCCTCGCTTCCTTGGTCGTAAGCGAGCAGTTGATAGAAGAAGCTCAAAAGTTTGATCTAGAACTCGTGATCGAAGGGACAGCTATAGATTTGCAGCCGTCAATACGAGAGGAAATAATTACGAAGCAACCATTGAACCCCGAGTTAGCCAAGATAATCTAGGAGGTACAACAAGGAGTCCATAAGGACCTAGATTTTTCATTGGCCCAAGGTGGGTCATTGAAGTCTCGAGACAAATTGTGCGTGCCCGACGATTATGATGTCCAAGACTGAATCCTTAAAGAGGCACACAACTCACCCTATTCAATCCACCCTGGAAGCACGAAGATGTACAAGGATTTGAAGAAGTACTATTGGTGGATTGGAATGAAGGAGACCATAGCGATATATGTGTCCAAATGCCTCACCTGCCAACAAATTAAAGCAGAGAGACACCGACTGTATAGATTGTTGCAGCCGCTCCCTGTACCTGAATGAAAGTGGGAAAGGATTACTATGGATTTTGTGACAAATCTGCCCAACACCAGGAAGGGAATGAATGCAATTTGGGTGATTGTAGACGGACTGACAAGGGCAGCTCACTTCATACCAATCAAGATAAGTTATTTAATGGAAAAGCTTGCCCAACTGTATATAGAAAACATAGTCCGCTTACACGGCGTGCCTGTCAGTATTGTATCTGATAGGGATCCTTGATTTACCTCAAGGTTTTGGAGAAGTTTACAAAAGGCACTTGGATCTCAAATAAATCTTAGCACGGCCTTCCATCCGCAGACAGACGGACAATCCAAAAGAACTATCCAGGCTCTGGAAGACATGCTCAGAGCCTGTGTCCTGGAAATGAACGACAGTTGGGATGCCCACATACCCTTGGTGGAATTTGCATACAACAATAGTTACCACTCCACCATTGGCATGGCACCGTTTGAAGCACTTTATGTTCGAAAGTGCCGGACCCCGTTATATTGGGACAAGGTTGGAGAACGAAAATATCTTGGACCAGAGATGATATAGGCAACCTGTGACAAGGAGGATATCATTAGAGAGAAAATCAAGGCGGCCTAATGAAGGTAGAAGAGTTATGCCGATAATCGAAGGAAGGACATTGAATTTAATGTCGGAGAAAAATTATTCCTCCGAGTGTCTCCAACAAAGGGATTGCTACGTTTCAACAAGAAGGGCAAGCTGAGCCCAAGATTCATTGGTCCATATGAAATTCTCAACAAAGTGGGACCCGTAGCATACCGACTGGCATTATGGCCATCTTTGTTGGGTGTCCACGATGTCTTCCATGTGTCGATGCTAAGAAAATACATCAACAACCCGACACATGTACTCTCAACTGAACCTGAACAGTTAGATGTGGATATGACCTATGAAGAACAGCCTACTGAGATATTGGATAGAAAGGAGCCTAACCTCCGTAACCGCACGGTTGCCTTTGTAAAGGTTCGATGGGGAGACAATCCCATAGAAGAGGCTTTATGGGAACGTGAAGAAGAAATGAAAGAAAAGTATCCCCAACTCTTTGAATTACAAGGTAAGTAAATATTGGGGACGAAATTTTTGTAAGGTGGGGAGAAATGTCAAACCTGCCCCTGACTAGCTGGAATTTTGTTTGAAGGACAGGAACCCCTGACATGGCATCCAAGCACACTGTGGAGTATCACCCTAGTGATTGAATTTAATAGAGAACCCCCAAGGATGTCCTCCTACATACCTGTCAAAAGATGGATTGTTGATCCTTGCAGTTGCACTGCCCACAGCATAATGTACTGCTTGGACTCCAAGTACTCTCTCTCCTCTCCATGAATGTGGGTCCCACACCTAAAAATAGGTGTAAAAGGCCTTGAGTGGCATGTGGGTGCAAGACCCTAACCCTGGGTCAAACCCCTATGCAAGCCCAAAGAGAATCAACCTTGTTGAAATCTTTGGGCGATGCAAACATCACCCAGAGTGGAAAAATTGCATTATTTTATTAAACAGATATGTGGAGACTACCCATATTGGACATGGGCACCTTCCATAGGTAGAAGGGAGTCTGGGGGACCACCTCATACCCTTGGATCCCTGTGGACCCCACCTGAGTGCCCAGAGTGGCTGAGAATTAGTTTAAAAACACATTCTCAAAAGGGGCTTAGGCAGGCAAACAGACCTCAGTATGAGGCTGGCTTATAAATAGGGGTGCCTTAGGCTCATTTTAGAACCTTAGACACTGTTGAAACCGTAGAGAGAAGGAGAAGATACAAAAGAGAGAAAAGAGAAGGAGAAGAAGAAGAAAGGAAGGAGAAGAAGGAGGAGGTCTCACCTTGGCTCAAATCTGCTATCAAACCTGCTACAAGTTATAAGGACCATGTTTCTTATACTACTATGCTGCTGTTCTCTATTCATCTCCATAAATCTCTGATGTTTGAAGCCCTTCTGGCCATTGGCAGCCCAGAACAGCTGGGGGCTGCCATGGACCATCTCAGATCCAACAAGCAAACATGATGCATGGAGGATATGAGCATTTTGACCATGTTTTGATGGTTGTTACTTACCTGAGACCGAAACCCAGCTGGTGCCAGACTGCACTGCACTGTTACACCAAGAACAGATAGTCTGAGCTCAGATCTGTGTGCCCTGGCTGCATGCAGCCTAGCCATGAGCTGCAACAGCCTTAGAATACTGATTTACATGTGAAACAACCCTTGCATGCAGCCAAATCCATGGTCTGTAGCTGAAGATATGCTGGGTTACTATTCACTAGGCTGTCTGGGCAGCTCTTGGTAGCCAAGTGGTGGGCCCAGGTGAAAATCCATGGGGTCCAGTGCAAGGTACACCCCAGGGGTCCATGTTGACCTAACATGCATGGGGGAATGGTTAGGGCACTGCCTATGGTGCAGATCATACGAATTGGAGCCTGTTCATGTGTTAAGCAGGCTCTGAGCAATGTAGACATCACCCAGAGAATGAAAAGTGACAATTTTGCTGATCTATCTTAGGGGTCTTCACCTATGGACCATAAACAGTGTAGGGAGGTGGTAAATGACCAAAATACCCCTCCTCACATCTGTCCATAATATGAATACCTTGGGTGCCCAAGTGGGCCCCGCATGGCTTGGAAACCCTGTCTGTGTTGATCCTGCAGCACTGCTAAATTAGGGACAGTGTTGTGAGGTTATTAGGACCTTGAACCATGTACTGTAGGTGTAAATGACCATTCTACCCCTAAGCCACAATCTCTGGATGATGCACTAGGACATAGGCCTAAGGCCCAGTGCAAGGCCCAGAGAATTCCAAGTGATGACCAACTGTACACCAAGTCAACCCAGTAAGCCTAGATCAACCCTAGGACATCCAAAAATAGTTTGGAATATTAAATGACATATTTTTTATTTATACTTAGGGTTTGATCCCGCGCTCGAGGCCTACTGCCAGACTGCGGTCGGAACTGAAACTACAACTGAGTTCATAGAACCAGACCCAGGTGAGTGAAATGTTATCGTGTATGTACGTGTAATAATATTCTTGTGTCGGCAATTAAATTCTTTAATTATAATGCTTTGTTACTTGATCAATTATAATTTCATAATTCTTACACATCGTGTGACTGAATCAACTCTATTTACTTGTATCATGATGATTGTGATTGATAGACTAGATGCCGTAATCAGCTTGGAAATGAGGCCTGTGGTAGCCTATAGAATGGGATACGGTTGACACCACCTGACTCATACGATGCCATATAGACATGGGGCTAGAGTTTCATCACCCGTGCTACGCACCCTTGCCAACAGGGGTTAAGGTGTTGGATAACTGTGAGGACTACTATAAAACCTCGGGTATTTATGTCGGACCGCTGGGATGCCCTAGGGCAAATATGCCGGGAAGCCTCGAGCAACATGCTTGGGAAGCACCGATAGGTGAATTATGGCTATATGCCAAATAAAGTTTATCTTCGATCTACATGTCGGGATGCACCAAAAGGGTGAATTTGATACTAAGTCAGGTACCTCACAAGTTTAATCCCAGGGGGTTGGTCAGGCTGACCAAGGAGTACGCAGGAGCTGACTGATCCCCTCCAACAACTCAATGGGTGTATCACGGGAAAGGATAACCAAGCCCACACCAGGGATACATGTATTGGGGATTGTAGTAGTACTAACCTACCTTAGCTGTATAGTTAGGTAACTAATAAATAATCTGGACTTGCATATCATGTAGGATCATATGGAATGTGGTTGCATATGAATGCATGATGATATGTTTTACTCACGGGCTTAGTGGGGCTCATACTCTGTTATATATGTTTGTCTTTCTATTAGATGATTATGTAGATCGATGTCACTATGGCATGGAGGCTCATTATGAGGAGGAGAGCCCTTGTGGTTATGATGATATTGGAGTGGACCCCGACGGAGGTCGTGCTGATGATCTGAATGTTCTCAGTGGTTATTGATGAAGACTAGTGAGGGGCGCTCTTGATGCTTTTGTTTTGGGGACTCCATTTTGACTTTTGTTAGGAGTTTATCCCCGTCCTTGTTTCTGTTTTAGTTTCCTCTTTTCTTTTTGGGGTTGAGTTATCTCGCCCTGTATATAGTTACTTTTACCTCAGCTTATGTAGATGTAAGTTTTTACTGTTCTGTTTGTGGGTGTAAGGGGAAATGGAACAAATCTTACTTATGTATATGTATCACAACCATTTCCCGTATCGCTATGCTTTCTCTTTCTTTTTATAATTGTAGATTATCTATAGCACTCTGATCTTACTTGTGGTAATGTTATGGATGTGTGTGTCCGTGAATGTATTAACTGCTTCTAGATCCATGGAATTTGGCGGATTGCCGTTATGCAATTTGAGTCACCTACCTAATCCTCCCAGGGGGTGGTTTGGGGTGTGACAGTAACTGAGGGTGGCACCATTCCCTACCTGTGAGTCATGCCTTTAGGGCAAAATGACAAAGAAACCCTTTAGCAATAATGATACTAGAGCCGCAGGTTTGTTAGAGTTAATATATACTGATGTGTGTGGGCCCCTAAATATACAAGCAAGGTATGGATTTGAGTATTTCATAACTTTCACTGATTATTACTCTAGATATGGTTACATATACTTGATATATAGAAAATCGGAAGCCTTTGATAAATTCAAAGAGTTCCAAGCGTAGGTCAAAAGATAGCTCGATAAACACGTAAAGTCCTTACGATCAGATCGTGGAGGGGAGTATCTATCGGATGAATTTAAAGAACATCTCATATGACAAGGGATAGTTAGTCAATTAACTAATCTTGGAACACCACAAAAAAATATTTTATCCGAACGATGCAATCGGACTCTATTGGATATGGTCTGGACGATGCTCACTTATAGTGAGCTACCTCTCTCTTTCTGGGGGTTCGCTTTAGAAACGGCTAATTATATCTTGAATAGGGTTCCGTCCAAGTCTGTAGCTAAGACACCTTATGATAAGGGCTTAAGCCCAGCATTCAACACCTTAGGGTATGGGGTAGCATAGCACATTTGTGAAAGCAACAGACAGACAAGTTGGAATCCAGGACTTTAAGATGCTTTTTCTTAGGCTATCCTAAAGGCACGATAGGTTACTACTTCTATGGTCATTGTAAGTAAACACGTCACATTTCTGGAGGAAGAAATGTTGACCAAGAGGTCTGAACTTGTAGTCATTAAAGAGTTATTGGATAACTCAGAAACTTCACTTTCAGAAGTGAGACCAATTGACATACCCACTGAAAAACCAACACCTCAAGAACCTCGGCGCAGTGGGAGGACTGTTAGACCACCCCTCATGTTTACTTTTCTCATCAAAGAAGAGCAAACAGTGGAAGAGTTCCACATGATGTTGGTTGAATCAGATGATGATCTGATAACATACTCTGAGGCTCTTACGGATGTTGATGCCACTAGGTGGCTGGAGGCAATGCGCTCTGAAATTGATTCAATGCATTCCAATAAGGTTTGGACTCTAGTCGATCCACTACTTGGCGTTAGGCCAATTAGATGTAAATGGATCTTCAAGAGGAAGAAGGGCATGGATGAAAAGGTTGAAAGATTCAAAACAAGACTGGTGGCAAAGGCCTATACCCAGAAAGAGGATATAGACTATGAGGAAACCTTTCCACCGGTGGAGATGATGAAGTCCATTAGGATTTTACTTGCAATCGCTGCGTACTTTAATTATGAACTCTGGCAGATGGATGTGCAAACCACATTTTTGAATGGATTTGTTCAAGAAAATATCTACATACAACAGCCAAAGGGGTTCTCTTCCTTAGAGGAAGAAAGAAAAGCATCCAAATTGCAGAGGTCCATCTATGGACTGACGCAGGCTTCCAGAAGCTGGAACATCAGATTTGATCAATCAATCAATTCCTTTGGTTTTGATCAAAACATGGATGAACCATGCATTTAAAAGAAGATCAGTGGGAGTGCAGTATGTTTTCTTATTTTATAAGTAAATGACATATTACTGATGGGTAACAATGTAGGGTTTCTGTCATCAGTGAAACAGTGGTTGTCCACAACTTTCTTGATGAAAGACCTTAGTGAAGCTAGCAATATCCTTGGGATCAAACTCATAAGAGATTGCCAGAAAAGGATGATAGGCTTGTCATAGGCTACTTATAGACAAAGTCCTGGCCAGATTTAGCATGGAGAACTCCAAATGGGGAAGTTTCCCTTTCCGACATGGAGTTAGTCTTTCTAGATCTCAATGTCCTTAGTTTCAAACGGACATTAAAGAGATGAAGAGGATTCCCTATGCTTCTGTAGTAGGGAGTCTTATGTACGCTATGTTGTGTACGAGGTCAGACATTTGCTATGCAGTAGGTATTGTAAGTCTTTACTAGTCTGACCCTGGACAAGAGCATTGGAGTGTTGTCAAGAATATCCTCAAGTACCTGAGAAGGACTAAGGATTATTTCTTGATTTTTGGATCTGATCAGTTGCTAGTTCTAGGTTACACAGACTCAGATTTTCAAACTGAAAAGGATGATAGAAAATCCACGTCTGGGATGGTGTATCTAATGGGTGGAGGTGCCATTGTTTGGCAGAGTGCAAAATAGAAATCTACAGCCGATTCCACTATCGAAGTAGAATACCTTACAGCTTGCAATGCAGCCAAAGAAGGTGTTTAACTGAGGAAATTCCTATCAGATTTGGAGGTTTTCCTTGACCTTGTCAAAGGCCCTACCCCTATTATGTGACAATAGAGGGGACATTGCACAAGCTAAGGAGCCTAGGGCTCATCAGAGGAACAAGCACATACAGCAGAAGTATCACCTCATCAGAGAGATTATCCAGTAAGGTGATGTGAGTGTCTCCAAAGTGGACACAACTGAAAATGTGTCAGATGCCATGACAAAGGGTTTGTCTCCTGGGGTGTTTGAAAAACACATGGAGGGCATGGGTTTATTGGAAATTCCCTTTAATGTACAAGTGGGAGATTATTGGATTTATGTGTCCATCAAACCAGGTTCGGTCCGGTTTAATCCGATTTTACTTTGTATTGAACCTTTATGCATTTTGTTTTAATATTATCACATGCAATATAAAATTTTTTAGCATTATGTCCGTAAGTATTACTTAAAATGGTAGTAACGACTAGGGTTTAGGCTGGGCACCCTTATCACATGGTCGTCGCATTGGGTATGCCTAGACATGTGATGTCAAGGTACGAATGTGAGTGCTCACATGTTCGATGTGTGTATTGGCGAAGAATCTATTTTGTTGATTCCCTCATGTATTACTGCCAGATGTAGGAAGGGATAGATATGAGTCACCGAGACCCTGTACCGGAGGGCACCCTGTCACTGTAAAGTGTGACCGCATTCTTTGGTTCATCAATAAATGAGACTCAAGTGAGTCAAAGTAGGTGTTCTGGGAATACGCGAACACTTTGTGAGGTAAGGAGTTACTCAACATGGTCACCACTGCCTGATTGGGAAAAATCGAGATTGAGGTTGTCTGTGTATGGTCGGATTGGAATCTAGATCCAGTGCCATTTTGGAAATGGTTTTTGTAAAACCTATTTTACATAAAATAATAGATTAAATATAGTTATTTGATTAAAGTATTTTATCGAGTTTTACGGGACCTGATCAGATACACACACTCTTTTATAGACATGTACTATGGAATGGGGTTTGGCAGTACTAGTGTACATGCCCTAGATTCCATAATGATGGTGTTGATTAGTGGGGGGGTTGTACATGATAATTTATTATCATATAGGGAGTTATTTAGAATTTGCTAAAATAATTGGTTATTTATTTAATTAATGGATATGGTGTTAATTATAATTATCCATAAATTAAAATAATTAATTAATTATATCATTCCCTATTAGATTCTGCTTCTTCACCAATTAGAAGCACTTTAAGTTTAAACAGAAAAGCTAATAAGGAGAGAGAGTGTCAGACTCTCACTGGGATTAATCTAAGTAGCGTTTTAGAAACCCTATTATATATTCACACCAAGGGGAGGGGGCAGCCAACGCTTTTGGCAACGTTGGACGAATTTGGCTGCCTTCCCCCTAGACGAATTTGGTTCTCCCCCTCTCTCTCTTGTGATCTTCTTCTTTCTCCTTCTTCTTGCTCTCTATTGTTTGAGAGTTAGGGTTTTGGAAACCCAGATCTATGCTTGAAGAACTGAAGAGGATCTAGGATTGGCTTAAAGAACCTTGGCTGCACCATTGGAGGTTTAGATCTGTTACTTGGAGTGCTCATTGGAGGAAGAACCATTGTCTATTGGAGGAGCAACACTTTATTGATCTAATGGCATTGTTGTCATTGTTGGCAACTTGGTGGACAGCAGTGGTGTAAGGAATGTGCTAAGCTTGTCTGCAAGTTGGGAATAAGGAACAGCGTGTGAGCCTCAAAGCTAATAAATAAAGTAAGTCCCCATGGCATGTGAGCTTCCAATGAGAAGATAGAAAGCATGACCTAGAAAATGAAAGGGGCAGCAAAATCCCATGGCATGTGAGCTTCCAATGAGAAGACAGAAAGCATGACCTAAAAAATGAAAGAGATAGAAATATCCCATGGCATGCATGAGCCTTCAACATTTTATCATATAAGCATTGCCAATAAAAATAAAAGGGAAAGAAAAAAGTAAAGCTATAGAAAGGCAAAAACATTGGGTGTCTGACTCTTGTTGCAAGCCAGGTAATGCACATGGAAAATGCCCATAGCTCTCCAAGGGGTTTCCAACTCTTGACAATCCTGCTTAGGATGATATGACTCCTTGAGGTATGTCTTGGTAGCACACAGTAGCATTGTAGTTTCATTCATGCTTATTTTTCATGTTTGCATAGTATATCCCCATTGCATGAGTGTGTGAGTGTAGGCCACCTTGTTTAGTTATTTGAACATGTTCATAATCTCATAAATATTGTATTTGAGGTCTAACAACCTTGCTCTCAGAGATCTGGAGGTTTTGTGTACAGTTCATGGAAAGCATGTACAGGGTTGAAGAGGTAATGGCTTGGTTTGATAGATGAATTCTTAATATAGAGAGGTTTCTGGTGGTTTGAGCTCTTGGTGGCTCTTATTTCAGTGCATTGGATATGTTCCAAGAAAGTTCAAGGTCAAACTCAAGCTATATTGCCTCCTCAAGGTTCAAGTTCAAGATTTCTGAAAATTCAAGTCAAAATAGTATATTTCTTGGTTTGGAGATTGGTTTGATGATTGGTGGTACCCACTAGTCTTCCGAGTGGCTACGCATGTTCAAATTCTTGTTGGTGATGTGTTTCAAATGTTACTTGAGCCAAACAATGGTTATTTGTGAAAATGACATGTTCAGTTGCAAGTTTTCAAGTAAATCTAAAATTCAGCAACTATGACTATGAAGCCTTTTTGAGACTCTTGAAAAGTGTGCATATGAGAGAGAAAAGACAAGTGGTTTATGCAACATGTTTACAAAGTTTTTCTCTACAAGGATGAACAAATCACACAGTCATTCGAGCTATAGGTTGATGTGTGTGAAGGCCAAAAGAGTGCATTAGGATCGTTGTCAATGAAGCTGGACAACAAGCTTGAGTTAATTTTGAAGAGAGAGAAAGAGGAGAGAGAGTGTGGACCCTACCTGGGGGTGCCATGTGTCAGGGGGTAGTAAGGTGGCATGTCCACCTTGGCATTTGACTGAGTCAACATGGCCATATGACTATCACAGCCTTGACAGCATGGCTGAACAAGCACCAGCCCAGCAGCCTAGCACCATGGGCACAACAGCCCAGGTAGCAGCCCAGCAGCTCAGCCCCATGGGCACAGCGGCCCAGCCCTCTTGGGCATTTTGTCAAGCAGATTGTGGATGCTCATATACTTAGAAAATATTTGGAGGTTTTGAAAATCAAGCTACTGGAAGTCATTCTCTTTAACACGTTAGTGAATTTTTTGGAGCATCACATGGGATTTCCAACCGTATGGATGTGAAGCCCATGTGGAAAATAGTGGGAGATAAAAATTTCAGCTTTTTTTGACACATGTACAGATCATGGATGAGTCATCGTTGTCCAAAAAATGCAACCAATTGTGTGGCTGAGATTGATCTTTAAATCTGAAGTAGAATCTCTTGTTCTAATTGGTTGATCTAAATCATAATCAATGGCTAAGATAAAAGATTCTGAATGGACACCTCACAATTAAGCATATGCGAAATTGGTACACTAAAGTGATGACTTCTCATTGGTGGATCAGGAATCTAATCTGATGGTTCTGTTTTAATCTCATATCAAAGATGAGGATCCAATGGCTTATGTATGCTCCACTCCCGTGTAAAGTGGAAGACGAAAGATTGAATCTTATTTTAATCTGGGCCGTCTGTACGATCTGATCTAATGGCCCAGATTGATTCAATCTTTGCCTCGAACTTTGGGCTATTTAAAAGTCAAATTTTGGGATTTGTGTAGAGACACTACCCCCCATATTTTGACGTCCTCTATGCAGTGGTGAAGTTGGATATAGGGTTTGATGCCTCTGTGATTTAATGTTTGAATTTTCTCAGAGAAGAAGACATTTTGAGTAGAGCGATGCATTGGGATCCGTGTCAAAGGCTCCCAGGAAATGCCGCACGCTGCTCCTGATGTCCAGAAGGTCTTCATCGACAGTGGTTGTAGTTCTACTTCATTCTTGAGGTAGTTTTTCATTCAAGTTCCCCTTCTTATCATATAGTCTTGTTTGGGAGTGAGATTCATATAATTTTGAGTGTTGGGAATTTGGGTTGATCATATAAACTCATTTTTAGTGTTTAAACCCTACTGTGCTGATACAGTTAGGTGTGTGGGAGTATTTTCTATGGTTCATGTAATAAGGTTTTTTTAATAGAAGTACTGAGCAAAGCACAAAACCCGTGAGGGGTATTGCTCCGTGGACATAGGCCATTATGCCGAACCACGTATATGCTTGTGTTGTGGTTTGATATATCTTTTGAAGTGCTTACTTGCAGAGTGGGTGTGGTTCACTGGTAGACCAAGCTACTTTGTAATGATTGGTGCATGACCATACGATTGTGTGTTGGTTGTTATAATCTGAGTTTGCGGAAAATTTTAATAAGCACAGATTCACCCCCTCTCTGTGCCGAGTACCATTCATCACACTTGAGGCTCATCAGGTTAGCATATTTATCTTAATTCCTGTTGATTTTAATTTTATGATTATTCATGAGATGTGAAAGTAACCTGAATCAATTATTTTCTGATACGCATTCGAGTATGGGATGGATCCCTCTTTCCATGGGATGGAATAGAGATGTATTTTCTCTATGACATGGATCCCAATATTTTTATGGGACGTCAAAGAGATGGATTGGGCATTGGTTTGTCATACCAAACCCTAACAGGGTTCCAGTAGGGCACCATGGGCGACCATGGAAAACCCTAAAATTGAAAATAGGATGCCCAAGCCAGATTAGGGTGGCCTAGGGCAACCCTAGGGTTGTCAAGCCTGCCCTTAACTGGCTGGGAATTTTGAATGAAGGACAGGGACCTTTGGCCAATCATCCAAACACCCTATGGAGCATCACTCCAGTAGCTGAACCACTGAGAATGACCTCCTACATACCTACCAGAAGGTGGATTGTAGCTTCATGTAGTTGCACTGCACACTGCATAATGTACAGCTTGGATCCCAGGTATTCTCTCTCCTATCCAAAAATGTGGGGCCCACACCTGGAAAGATGTGTATTTTACCCTGGGTGAGATATTGGTGCAAGGCCCAAGCCCTAGGTTAAGCCCCTGTGTAAGCACAGTGGAATTACAGCCTTGTTGTATTCTCTAGGCGATGCATTGGGCGATTGGGCCTATCACCCAGTGAATTGCCCAGAGTGGCTAAAATGGTCATTTTGGACTCCAGACAAATGGGGACCACCCATGCAGACCATGGACACCCTCTAGGGGTAGATGGGGATTTTAGGAACCATTACCTACCCTTGGACCCCTGTGGACCCCACCTGAGTTACCAGAATGGCCCAGAATCAGTATAAAAATGCATTCTGGAAGAGGGACCTGGCAGCCAAACTGACCCCACTGGGGCCAGCAGTATAAATAGGAGGGGGGCAGTACTAAATTTCGTTTACTACCCCAGCTCTAAACAGAAAGGAGAGAAAGGAGAGAAAGGAGAAGGAAAGAAGAAGGAAAGGAGAAGAAGAGGAAGGGAAGGAGAACACTGGGTAGCCTTGCATCTAGCTCTCTACCTGCAGCCAGACCATCCCCAGGTATACATCTATACCTCTATACACTGATGCTGTTGTTCTCTAGTTTCCCCTACGAAGCTCTGCTCTATGGAGGTGAATCTGGCCACGGACAGCCCAGAACACCTGGGGGGCTGCCTTGTGCTGCCTCTGATCTAACATGTAAACCTATTGCATGTAAGATCAGGGCATTTCACATGCTTTTGGTTGCTGTTTTGTACTTGAGATTGAGATCAGCCTCTGTGCCAAACTGCACTGCCTAGTTGCACCTAGAACAGGCAGTCTGGGCTTGGATCTGTGCATGCAAGCTAGCCCTTGCTTAGATTTATGTTGGGACAACCTACTACCATGATTTCATATGTAAATCTATCCTTGCATGTAGCCCAAGACGTGGCCTTGAGCTGAAACACAGCTGGGCTGCTGTTCTCTGAGTTGGCTGGACAGCTCTTGGCTGCCAAATGGTGGGCCCAGGCCATGATCCATGTGGACCATTGGAATCCACTCTTCTTGGGGTCCATAACAACCCCACATGCATTGAGGATCAACCTAGGCACTGCCCATGCAGAAAAATCCAAGGTTTGGAGCCTGTTCATGCTTCAAACAGGCTCTGGGCGATTGCCCTATCACCTAGTGAATTGCCCAGAGAATTAAAATGGACTGTATAGCTGTCTTGTCTCTATGGACCTTCACCAGTGGGCCATATACAGTGTGAGGAGGTGGTAAATGACCAAAATACCCCTCTTCACATCTGTTCACTTGTATTAGTACCTTGGGTACCCAAGTGGGCCCCCACAGGGCCTGGCAATCTTGCCAGAGATGGTCCAGTAGGGCTACTAACCTGGGGATTGTTTTGGTTGACTGCCAAAACCATGTACAGTAACTTATACTGGTAATACCAAATTTGACCCTGATCCACATCTCCAGATGATGCACTGGGACATGGACCTGAAGGCCCGGTGCAAGACCTAGAGAATTCCAAGTGATACCAGACTGAACACCGAGTAGGACCAGTGAGCCTAGACCAACATTAGGTTATCCAAAACAGTTTTGAATAAATAAATAATACATTTCTGATTTACTACTTTAGGATTTGATCCCGCGCTCGAGGTGCACTGCCAGACACCGATCGGAGCCGAACCAACAACTGAACCAGTAGGAGCAAACCAAGGTGAGTGGAATGTCATTGCATATGTAAATTAACATATTAATATGCTGAAATGAATTAAAACTTAATGGAATTGTGTTGTTTATTTAATTCATTATATCTTGAAATCTGGAAACAATTATATGTTTGATTACTGGATTCTGTAAATGGACATTGAACGTTGTATGCGAATGCTAGACTAGATGCCATAGCTGGCTTGGAAATGAGGCATGTGGGAGCCCGTAGAATGGGATATGGTTGACAACGCTTGACTCATACGATGCCATATAGACATGGGGCTAGAGTTTCATCACCCATGCTGCGCACCCTTGCCAACAGGGGTTAAGGTGTTGGATGCCTGTGAGAGTGACCATATGAATGAGAAAAGAAAAGAAACGAAAAAAATGTGATTGCACCGAAAAGGTAATTATGGGTTATAAGCCGGGCTATAATCCAAAGAAAAGAAAAGAAAGAAAAAGGATGGATGCCTCACAGGTTAATCACAGAGGGCTGGTCGGGCTGGCCTTAGTGAAAGCTGTGGGAGCTAACTGATCCTCTCCGACAACTCAATGGGTGTATCACGGGAAGGGGTTAAAAGCCTGCACCAGGGATACATGTATTGGGGATTGTAGTAGCACTAACCTGCCTTAGTAGTGATGTTAGGTGGCTAATAAATAATTGAACTGCACCTTATGTAGGATCCATATGGTTGTGATTGCATGTGCATGCATGATGATGTGTTTCATTCACGGGCTCGGTGGAGCTCACACTCTGTTATATATGTTTTTCTCTTAGATGATCCTACATGTGGATATCACTGTGGCGGGGAGGCTTATTATCCGGAGGAGAGCCATAGTGGTTATGACTATAATGGTGTGGACCCCGACGAAGGTCATACCATTGGTGCAAGTATTCTCGGTGATTACTGAAGATGACCCGTGAAGGGTGTTGTTGATGCTTTTTGTCTTGGGGACTCCTTTTTGTTTTTGATAGGTGTTTTTCCCCGTTTCATCTTTTAGCTTTTTCTTCTTTTTGGAGCTCGGCTTACCTTGCCCTGTACATATTACTTTTGTATATGGTAGTTATAGGTTTTATTGTTTTATTTGTGGGTATGGGTGAGGGAATGACCAGAGACAATTATGTATATAATATCATTTCCTGTACTACTTTACCTTTTGAATGCATTAATGTAAATAAAGTATTTCCGCAGCACTCTGAGATTTTACATGTTGTATTATGGTGGATGAGTGTCTGTGAATGGATTAACCGCTTGTAGATCCGTGGGATTTGGAAGATTGTTGTTATACAATTCAGGTCACCTACCTAATCCTCCCAAGGGGTGGTTTGGGGAGTGACAGAGCTTGGTATCAGAACGTGAAACTCTTTCTACATTCACTGACAGCAGAATAGGAACAATAAAAGTTGCAAGAAAATAAAACATGCAATAATTAAAAGCTACAGGGGGGAAAATGTAATTAAAAGATAAAAACACATATATTGAACATTAATAAGGTTAATTGTGCCCGAAGCTACTACATAAAGTTTTGATGGATGTACTACTTCCAAATACATCTGCTGGAACCAAAAAAAAAAAGAGAAGAAAAATTACATAAACCATGATTAAAAAAAAAAAAGAGAGTGGACTACATCAAGTCAAGCTGGGATAAACTTGTGCTAGAAGGCTATTGTTGGGGAGGCATGTCGCTCGGCGGAGGCTGAGTTTGTTGGGAGTCAACGTGATAGTAGGAGTCCCAAAAGTCTAAGCGCTGCTCCACAGAACCTACTCTCCCCTCTAGGGAAGTGAAGCCCTAATCCATCAGCGTCGACATCTGTGTAAGCTGAGTGCGGAGACCTTAAAACTATGCCATCATGTCACACCACCTGTAGGACTCCAGCACCTGAGAACTAGTAGCCTCGATCGACTCATAGGAGGGCCGATCTGTAAACTGTGCCTCAGTGCCCTCTAGACCACCCTGCTCCTCTAAGCTAACCTCCTGCTCCTGCTCCATCTCCATCTCCTCACCACCCTCTGGATCACTCTCAAGCTGCCCCTACATCTTCATCTTCTGGATCGAGATCTTACTAATGGGTCTTGACCTGTCCCCATCCGTGTACTCTCAAACCAGAGGTACTCCAAAGTATTGAAACACTAAAGTTAGGAACTTTCCATAAGGTAGGTTCCCATCAGATGGGTTCTGAGTGTGATAGAGCATCACCTGCATCAGCAAATATGGGAGGTTAATCACTGGACCCCCCTTACCAATCCCCAACAGACAATAACTAATGTAAGCCCGAAGCATAGAAATACTACCCCAGTTTCCGCCCTTCGGATATATATTATAGGAGATGCATCTGCCAATGATCCTAGGTGTAGGCTTGTAGTCAGCCTCGGACTTCAGAACTCCTTCTGTCCCAATCAATGCCTTGAAGACCGTCCTCCTAGTCTCCAGAGAAAACATATCGAAAATATCTATCCTAGGCTTGTAGTAACACCTATCACCTATGTCAGGCAGTCCTAAGATCTCTACTAGGATGGTAGTGGTAAACCCCCTTCACCCTACTGTTTGAGTTAAATTAATACCGCAAGCGTACGGGTCAATTGTAGCTACGGGTCGAACACGAGGAGATATATGCCACTCAATTTAACTAACTTAAAAGTAATGCAAAGTGAACCAAATTAAAGTGTTAAATTAAACTAATTAAATTAATGAAAATTAATGCATCCTAACTCATAAGCATCTAACAAAATTAAGGGATTAAATTGGCGTCCTAACACATGAGCATCTAACCTATCAAACTAAAGCGAATTGAAAAGAATAACAAAAACATAGCCACACTTCATAATCACATAAAAAGAAATAAGGGAATAAAAGTGCATCCACATACCACAACCATATAAAAAAAATAAAAGAAATAGAGGGAGAAGAAGAAGAAGATAGAGAGAGATATAGGAGAGGGAGAATGAGATTGAGAGTTTAGATAGTAAAACCTGGATGTGCTTGCATGAATGTAACTGAAAAGCTTGAATACTTCATAAACTCACCATGGCTTCCTCTTCTAAATCTCCATGTCTTGTCATCAACATAGGAACTTAGACTAGGAAGCTTTAAACTAAAACTATTACAACCATTAAACTAGACTTATGAAATCAAAACTAAGAACTTGAAATCAAAAGTAAGAACTTAAGCCAAAAATAGGAAAAGAAGAGAAAATTTCACTAAGTGAATGAAATAAAAATTACACTAAAAAACTGAATTAAAATTGAACTAGAAACTAACTAAAAACTGAACTAAAAAACTCCTAACTCCTTACAACCCAGAGGGTAAGGGGTATTTATAAGAGGAAGAGAGGAGAAGAGAGAAGAGGGAAGTGTAGGAGAAATATTCCCTAAGAAAAGAGAATATTCTCTTTTCCTTCCTCTTTTACAATGCCTTGAATCCTAAGAAAAAAGAAAAAAAATAGAAAGAAGAAGAAGAGAAGATTGTTTACATAGACCTTCTATTTCTAGAAAAGTAAACTTCCAATTCTAACAAGTGCTTCATTTTCTTTGTAGATATCTTCTCCAAGCAATAAAATCAAAGCATCTTTGATTTTTCAACTTTCCATAGGTGAGAGAATATCTTTCAAAATAAATCTATCCCAAATAGAATTCCAGAAGTGCCCTTGAGAAGTTGGAGGAGAGAGAGAGTAAGGGTGATGACTAGGATTCCTTCAAGAATAAATAAAATACCCATTCTGTCCTTCAGAAAACGTGGGGCATAGGGTGCTTATATAGGCCTCACCATTGTGTTCCTTACGAAAAATCACCCAAAATAGACCCAAATTTCGTCCAATTTGGAGTTTGGAAGCCCAAGATATCTCAAGTTGAAGTTGGACTATCCAGAGCCCTCCAAATGGAATCTTTCGGGTACAGGAAATATAACTTCTGGTTATTTCATTAAGGCCCCTAGAATCCGAACTTTCGCTTCACTTTGTCTCCGGCCGACTGTCAATAATTGCAAATAAACCCCTATAGACCATTTTCGTGCTTCATTACGGAAACGGCCGTAACTTCTTCGTTTCAACTCGGAATCAAGTGCCGTTTGAATCGTTACGAAGCTGACTCGATGGGCTACACATCCAAGTCATTAACACCTTTAAACAGCTTAAAAATATTTTTTTAGCATCATCTCTTCTATTTTCTCAAAAATTCACCTAAAACCTAAAAAGCACAAGAAAGCACCGAGTAACTCTGTCCAATGTGGTAAAATGTATGATTTATGCCTTAAGATTTCACACATAAATGTGCTCATCAGATTCCCCCACACTTGAACGTTACTTTTCCTCAAGTAAAGCAAAAACAAAAACTAACATAGAATGTAGAAAATCCTAACTCACTTTCGTAGGAATCACGGTTGCACTTAGCATGTACAACAAGCCTTTAAACCCCTAGGTTACCCCTAGTGGACGAGTTGTGTCTCGTGAGTGTTTGCAGTGAATATACACCCAAAATTCAATTCTAAATGAATGATGTAAATTTTAATCATGGTATAAGTAGGATAGTGCACATAATCCCAAAAAGTGCTCAACTAAAGATCAAGGAGCCCAAGGTTCCCCCACACTTGAATTTTATTACCCCACATCAATTCAAGTAACAAGCATGCATCAAGTTCAAGGGATCTCCTCATATTTTCTGAACACTACTCACCTTCAAGTAAACCCCCCATAGCATCGATGGAACCAAAGACTTAGGCATTGAGTATTGTTGACCATACTTTTTTTTTTTTCAGGCATTAAGGCAAAAGTTTTTTTCTTTCTCAACCACAAACTCTATTTCTACTCCACTACTGTTCTCTGAATGACATGGTGGAGCATACACCAGACACCCAAATACTTGGTAGCTTCGCTTTTTGCATATATCCATAGGACATTGAGACATTGATGCAAGAGTTTTTTTTTTTTGGGTTTCCTTCCAAGGAATTTTGATCAAGTCACCCTGCTTCATGAGGCACAGTGCCCTGTCTAGTCCCAAGGAATTCCACTTTCTTTTCTATTCCTTGTTTTTTTTTCTTTTTCTTTTTTTCATTCACTTCCACTTTCATGCCTTGCCTTGCCACAAACAAATTGGTCTCAACTACTAGCCAAAAGATCAAAGGGTCCATAAAACACATAGAGGAATCTAGCAATCAAATGAAATAACGCTCATATTTTTCAATTCAATCCCTCTCACCGGATACAAACCAATTACCGTCCTTGAAAAGAGATTTTTTATTATTTCGCATGCTAGGACACCTAATTCCCTCTTTCTCTCGCTTTGCAATCAAAGAGACATATGCACAAAACCAAACTATTGTCACAATCAAAATTCACCAATTAAGCCCAACATCCCCCCCCACACTTAATTCATGCAGTGTCCTCAATGCATGCATAAAAGAAAGAATAAGGACAAGGGAGGAGATGAAGGGGCTTACCGGATATAATCAACAAAGAGAATCATGAAGAGTCATGAGCTCTACAAAAAGTGCTAGGAGCAGCAACAGAAATCTCAATCCATGGCCAGTAAATGGAGAAATAGCTTCAGACCCAGAAAATACTCGACCATGAATTTTAGTAAAGCGAGAAATAATATGGAAGTTAAGAACAACTGAGAAATCTTCAATAGAAAAATCTATCCTCATGGGACAGTGGAAAATGAAGGCATTAAAACTCAGGCCATAAATCCGTCCCTCCTCTCCCGTTTGCAATGTAGAACACCTATCATTCTTTGAAAAACCAATCAAAAACGGATCACAATAAGCATAAAAAGGATTACGAATAACCTCATCTAAATAATCATCAAAAATTGGAGGTTTACTCAAATCAATCCTGGCAATACAACTATCCGCTCTTTGCATAACTTGGTTTGCCAAATAAGGATCATGGAAATATGCTTGAAAGGCATTATGACTAACATTGTCCTCCTCAATAAAATCGTCAAACCTAGGAGGTTTGGACAAATCAACATGTGAGACAATGAAATCCTCAAAATGACAATTATCTAAGTTTTCCAAAGAGAGAGGGGGAGATCGAATTTCCTGGCTTTCTATGTTATCATGAAAATCTGATTCTAAATCAATAAATTCACTAGGATCACTAAAATCAGAAATTTCAGGCAAAAGGTGGACTTCCCCAGGTAGCTCATCAAACCTCGCTTCACTAATATCTTTAGGAGACTCAATCTCAACAAATAAATTGTCATGAAAAGCATCTTGTTGGGAGTGACTCTCATTAACCTCAAATTGGGGTGGTGGACTTTCAATATCATTAAACTGTGGATGGGGCGGTTCATTCTGAACAGGAATCTGGTAGCATAGACTAGGTTCAGGCTGACTAGGTAATGTACCCGTTTCCTCCTCTTGCACCATGGTTATCAGTTGAGAGAGTTGCTTCTCCATGGCATTTTGGCCTGTTGTGAGAAGGTCTATGTATTTCTCAAGCTCATTCAGTCTGGCCTCCTCACCCATGTTTTGAAACTCAAGGGGTTGGTGATATGGTTCAAGGAGAGGTGGCACATTGAGATTTAATGGAGGGTTGGGCATTGGAGGACCAAACTGACCATGATATTGGAAATTGGGTGGTCCAGCTTGGTTATTCCATTGATCCCACAAAAAATCGGGATGATCACTCCACCCCTGATTGTAAGTGCCAAAAGAATTGTATTGAAATTGAGGACTCACATTCTCATCACCATAGCTACCCCCATAAAGATTAGGGCATCCTTCCATAACATGGATTGTCTGGGGAAGTGACCAATCAAAATTTCCCGAAAGCCCATAGTTGGGTTGGGGAGCAAAATTGTACTGGGGTGGTGCAAAATTATTCTCTCTCTCACTACTTTTGGCTTCCCTAACCTGTTTAAACATTTCCTCCAAAATCATGGTTGCCTTAGCATAGGTCCATCTTTCCCCCAAAGTCTTATTTGGAAGTGTATCTCCCATTATTCTAAATTAACCACCTATCCCAAATTGAGGTCTCCCATAAAAAAAAGTTTAAAGAAAAATAAAAGACTAGAAAAAAAAAAATACTAAAAACAAGAGGGAGCCCAAGGTAGATAGTGCATCTATCCCTCAGAAATCGAAACAATGGTTCCAAAGCTGTAAGGTTGTCATATAGGTTGACAGCAAGGGAACCCGTATAGTCTTCACGAGCCACCTACGGGCGACTCCAAATGGATTCTGATGTAGGGTGGAGGACTACTATACGTTTATGTTTTCAACGCTCTCACTATGTCGCTTTTCTGTTATCAAGAGTGGTCACCTCCAAATATAAGTCACATGCCAATCCAAACCACCCAACGAATCAAGGGGCACCAAGATTGGCTGGGTTTGGGCATATGAAGGACTTTAGATTGGGCGCACACTATTGAAACAGAAAAGAAACAAGAGGAGGTTTTCAAAATTTTTTTTTTTTAAAAAAAAAAAAAAATAAGAAAGAGGAGAAAGAGAATAAACTAAAGCACTTCGAATTACTTAAAAATCAAAAAAATAAAGTGGTCAATAATCTCCTCGGCAACGGCGCCAAAAACTTGTTTGAGTTAAATTAATACTGCAAGCGTACGGGTCAATCGTAGCTACGGGTCGAACACGAGGAGATATATGCCACTCTATTTAACTAACTTAAAAGTAATGCAAAGTGAACCAAATTAAAGTGTTAAATTAAACTAATTAAATTAATGAAAATTAATGCATCCTAACTCATAAGCATCTAACAAAATTAAGGGATTAAATTGGCGTCCTAACACATGAGCATCTAACCTATCAAACTAAAGCGAATTGAAAAGAATAATAAAAACACAGCCACACTTCATAATCACATAAAAAGAAATAAGGGAATAAAAGTGCATCCACATACCACAACCATATAAAAAAAATAAAAGAAATAGAGGGAGAAGAAGAAGAAGATAGAGAGAGATATAGGAGAGGGAGAATGAGATTGAGAGTTTAGATAGTAAAACCTGGATGTGCTTGCATGAATGTAACTGAAAAGCTTGAATACTTCATAAACTCACCATGGCTTCCTCTTCTAAATCTCCATGTCTTGTCATCCACATAGGAACTTAGACTAGGAAGCTTTAAACTAAAACTATTACAACCATTAAACTAGACTTATGAAATCAAAACTAAGAACTTGAAATCAAAAGTAAGAACTTAAGCCAAAAATAGGAAAAGAAGAGAAAATTTCACTAAGTGAATGAAATAAAAATTACACTAAAAAACTGAATTAAAATTGAACTAGAAACTAACTAAAAACTGAACTAAAAAACTCCTAACTCCTTACAACCCAGAGGGTAAAGGGTATTTATAAGAGGAAGAGAGGAGAAGAGAGAAGAGAGAAGTGTAGGAGAAATATTCCCTAAGAAAAGAGAATATTATCTTCTCCTTCCTCTTTTACAATGCCTTGTTTGAGTTAAATTAATACCGCAAGCGTACGGGTCAATCGTAGCTACGGGTCGAACACGAGGAGATATATGCCACTCTATTTAACTAACTTAAAAGTAATACAAAGTGAACCAAATTAAAGTGTTAAATTAAACTAATTAAATTAATGAAAATTAATGCATCCTAACTCATAAGCATCTAACAAAATTAAGGGATTAAATTGGCGTTCTAACACATGAGCATCTAACCTATCAAACTAAAGCGAATTGAAAAGAATAACAAAAACACAGCCACACTTCATAATCACATAAAAAGAAATAAGGGAATAAAAGTGCATCCACATACCACAACCATATAAAAAAAATAAAAGAAATAGAGGGAGAAGAAGAAGAAGATAGAGAGAGATATAGGAGAGGGAGAATGAAATTGAGAGTTTAGATAGTAAAACCTGGATGTGCTTGCATGAATGTAATTGAAAAGCTTGAATACTTCATAAACTCACCATGGCTTCCTCTTCTAAATCTCCATGTCTTGTCATCAACATAGGAACTTAGACTAGGAAGCTTTAAACTAAAACTATTACAACCATTAAACTAGACTTATGAAATCAAAACTAAGAACTTGAAATCAAAAGTAAGAACTTAAGCCAAAAATAGGAAAAGAAGAGAAAATTTCACTAAGTGAATGAAATAAAAATTACACTAAAAAACTGAATTAAAATTGAACTAGAAACTAACTAAAAACTGAACTAAAAAACTCCTAACTCCTTACAACCTAGAGGGTAAGGGGTATTTATAAGAGGAAGAGAGGAGAAGAGAGAAGAGGGAAGTGTAGGAGAAATATTCCCTAAGAAAAGAGAATATTCTCTTCTCCTTCCTCTTTTACAATGCCTTGAATCCTAAGAAAAAAGAAAAAAAATAGAAAGAAGAAGAAGAGAAGATTGTTTACATAGACCTTCTATTTCTAGAAAAGTAAACTTCCAATTCTAACAAGTGCTTCCTTTTCTTTGTAGATATCTTCTCCAAGCAAAAAAATCAAAGCATCTTTGATTTTTCAACTTTCCATAGGTGAGAGAATATCTTTCAAAATGAATCTATCCCAAATAGAATTCCAGAAGTGCCCTTGAGAAGTTGGAGGAGAGAGAGAGAAAGGGTGATGACTAGGATTCCTTCAAGAATAAATAAAATATACCCATTCTGTCCTTCAAAAAACGTGGAGCATGGGGTACTTATATAGGCCTCACCATTGTGTTCCTTACGTAAAATCACCCAAAATAGACCCAAATTTCGTCCAATTTGGAGTTTGGAAGCCCAAGATATCTCAAGTTGAAGTTGGACTGTCCAGAGCCCTCCAAATGGAATCTTTCGGGTACAGGAAATATAACTTCTGGTTATTGCATTAAGGCCCCTAGAATCCGAACTTTCGCTTCACTTTGTCTCCGGCCGACTGTCAATAATTGCAAATAAACCCCTACAGACCATTTTCGCGCTTCGTTACGGAAACGGCCGTAACTTCTTCGTTTCAACTCAGAATCAAGTGCCGTTTGAACCGTTACAAAGCTGACTCGATGGGCTACACATCCAAGCCATTAACACCTTTAAACAGCTTAAAAATATTTCTTTAGCATCATCTCTTCTATTTTCTCAAAAATTCACCTAAAACCTGAAAAGCACAAGAAAGCACCGAGTAACTCTGTCCAATGTGGTAAAATGTATGATTTATGCCCTAAGATTTCACACATAAATGTGCTCATCACCTACTCTCCAGACCAAATTCTTGCGCCCCGGATGGTACAAGATTGCAATAAAAGTACCGAACCAGGTTCGGGTAGCATGGCTGTGTGGGTGACAACATCGATGCCCAACCTAGGGCATTAAACCTAGCATACAGCCCGTACTGGTGGAAGTCATCCACCTACACCATCCTCCCATTCACTATATTTTTGGACTTAAATTTTACCCAGTCCCTTGAGTGCTCAAACCTAGAGAACCAAAAGTGATCAAACTCTGTCTCCTCAGATGAGGAATCCTCTCCTGGTGAGGCAGCAGGTACTGTAGATGGTGAAGAAGGTGCAGGATCTAACCGCAGCCGCTTGCGTGTCACTGCTTTCTTTGTCGTATTGTGCCTACCACTTGTAGACATGGTGCTGCAAGCAAGAATAGAAACAAAAAACAAAATTAGGGCATGAAAATCTGTAATTTTGAACCAAAAAGACATGAAAACAGTGGATAGTAGTCCAAAATAGGATGAGAGTGTAAGAAACTTACCCTAGATTCGCGTAGGTGTGCGGGGGACCCGTGAAAATACGTGGATTTGATGTAGAAGTGGTCAAACAAGCCCTTGGAGCTCTGCCATAGAGGTTTGGAAGACTGAGATTTGAAAATGGATTGAAAATGACACTTCTTGGACTGTCATAACCTGGGCCCCAATTCTCTGGGCGATGGGGCCTAACGCCCAGAGAATGGAATTTCAGCAGGATTTGAAATATTTACACATGGGCTTAGCATTTCCATCCTATGTGAGCATGATTGACACAATTACATCAATCAAATATTTATGTGAATAAAAAAATAATAATAAATACAATAAATATATATACATAATATAGTAATATTAATAAACAAATAAAGCAATGATGGGAATATCACATGGGTATAAATTAATAAAGTAAGGTGTGGGAGGTTTAAGAAATAAAATTTTCTCTTTTCAAATGGCTTAATTTAAACATAATTTACATATTTAAATATTTAAATATTATGTGTTTATATACATGTGTGTATGAACCACTGTATGAGTGTATGAACCACTGTATGAGTGATGCTGTGCAAACTTGAACATAGATATATAGGTATGTTGAATTGTGTGGTTGTAGAATTTCGGGGGACGTAGGCCCTACCATACCCATAGCCTAGTTCAACAAGGATTAGACCTAATAGGCTACCAAGTAAGATTTGAACCACGTAGGTACTGAAACACCGCTTGCAAGCTCGAGTTGACCTATTTATTTCCTGTCTATGCTACTTAATTTTCCTATAATGCTGCACTTAAATTTAAGTTGAGTACCATAGTGACCTGATACTTAGAACTTCTCCATGACAGGATCTTACTGCATTGTTCGGGCTTGGAGACCCTAGCAACATGCTTTACATTAGGTGACTGAGGAAGAGACTAGCTCGGATACAAGAGATACAGTCCTATGCTGAGAACCAGTTGGTTGTTTACTTAGCACTTGCAGATACTAGTGGACCCGTGGGTCGAGCCATCTACCTTTCCCTAGCGGATGGGGTTAAGAGTGACATATGATACCTTTACCTGCAGGCTCTTATCACCGGGTGGAAGTTGGAGAGACTTGCTTGCTAGACACAGGTATAAGAAAAATAAGAAATTGCTGCTTAAAATAAATTTCAATATAACATCATGCATAACATATCACAGCATAAAACACTCCTCGAACATAAAACAAATTACTAGAACAGGACATTAAATAAACAACACACCTTACTGGGATGATAACATGATTTCACTAGAACTGTGGGATAAGTAATGTGCATGTGGTAGTTAGGAATTATGGTTGACCTCGATAAGAGTGTTGGATTATTGAGCATGTAGCTTCTTCCAGAAAAGCAATCATGGTTAACACTAGAACTAACCGAGGTGGTCGTCGAGGAAGATGCCCTCAAAATGTCCCAGAAGTTGACTTGCCGAGCAGAACAGAAGCTCAAAATTTTGAAGTGTCGGCTACCTCGCCGAGGGTACCGATGGTTGCTCAAGCCACTGTCGCTTCACCTCAGCCAGGTAGAGCAGCTGGAGAGGTGAATGCCTTCATGACCACCATGATGTGGACCATGCAGCAACAACAAGAGCTGCTAGGCTAGATGTCTACACAACTTGCGGCCATGATGCAAGAGCGACCAGTACCACCGCCACCACCCAACCGGCCAATACTTTTTCCACCACCTGTGCCTCAACACCTAGCGGAAAACTCTACAGCCAAGGTGATGGAGAGATTTAAGAAACTCCAGCCACCCGTGTTTTCCAAGTTGAATTCTGAGACAATGCAGCCGAAATGGTGGATTAGTGCCCTGGAGAAGGCATTCGACGTGCTTGAATGTACAGATGCGTAGAAGCTGATATGTGCAGGTTATCAGCTACAGAACGAGGCTGAAGCATGGCGAAAGTCCACCAAGTCTAACCTCAAAGCCGCTCATCCAAATCCTACCTGGGAACAATTCAAAGATGTTTTCTTCAAGAACTACTTCCCAGAGAGCTTCAGGGACAGGAAGGAAGCTGAGTTCTCTATACTTGTGCAAGGAACCAAGTCAGTGTTGGACTACCAGCACCAGTTCGAAGATCTGTTCCACTTTGCTCCCAAACACTTGAAAGGGGAAGTCAGTAAGATGAAGAAATTTGAGAAGGGACTCAAACCAGAGATCAGGTCCGTCTTGTCAATTATGGATGTTCAGGATTACGCACAAATGGTCAGCAAGGCGAAGACTATGGAAGACAGGTTGAGAGAGAAAGAGAAAGAGAAAGCTACAACATCGCCCGGCTTGGGCAAGAGGCCAAGCAATTCCCAGAACTTTGGTTGGCCGAATAAGGTTTTCCGCGGAGCTAGTTCGAGCCCCAATCTGACCCCGTATCGTAGGCAAGATGTGGGTCAGAATCTTTTTTGCCCCACTTATAACCGGCTTGCCCAACCAACTGCGAGTCAAGCGACAACAACAGCTTCACTAGCCCGACTTGCTATGAGCCAACTAACCCAAGCCTCGCCACCGGTCGTGCTGTCCAACAGATGCTACGTGTGCCACAAGGCAGGACACATGGTCGGGGAATGCATGCACTGCGGATACAACACCTACTCGCCAAACCAGTCCCACGCTTGACCTTTTCAGGCACGGGACAATCGCACTCGAGGTAAGGTATTCCACTGACTAATGAAGAAGCGGAGGCGAAGCCCGATGTAATGATAGGTAAGTCCACTGAACACTACTAAATTATAGGGAATAACCAGTGGATACGAGAAACCTAAATTTTGTATAAACCCTAGGTACCCTGATTGTCTCAACCATTCCCGCGCGAGTACTAATCAACTCGGGCGCATCCCACTCTTTTGTTTCTACTACCTTTGCGAGTAGGATGACTGATCAACCAAGGGACATCGGGCACAATTTATTAGTCAGCACACTGACGGGTAGTGTCGTGAGCCTGAAGGAAGTCTACGACCCCTATCAGGTAGAAATTTATGGGAAGAACTTAACCGCACAACTAATTAAGTTCGATATGAAGGACTTTGACGTGATACTAGGCATGGATTGGCTATCTACCTATGGAGCAAAAGTCATGTGTGCGGAGAAGAAGATTTTATTCAAGTTAGATGATGGCTCAGTTTTCACCTACCAAAGTGAACCGATGAGGAAGCCCAAGAGAATAACCTTATCCGCCCTCCAGGCGCGAAAGTTGTTGAATGATGGATGTCAAGGCTATTTGGCCACTGTGATGGACACCGAGGCAAAGATAACACCTTTGGAAGAACTTGACATCGTCAGAGAATTTCCTGATGTTTTTCCAGAAGATCTGACCCAGCTACCGCCTGATTGTTAGACAGAGTTCGCAATCGATCTAACTTTTGGTGCGACACTGGTATCCAAGGCACCATACCGAATGGCACCTATTGAATTGAAAGAACTATAGGTCCAACTACAAGACTTTCTTAAGAAGGGATTCATACGACCTAGCATGTCTCCTTGGGGAGCACCTGTGTTATTTGTGAAGAAGAAGGATGGTAGCATGCGTCTGTGCATCGACTATCGGAAACTAAATAAACTGACAATCAAGAATCGATACCCGTTGCCATGCATCGATGACCTATTTGATCAACTATAGGGAGCAAGAGTTTTCTTCAAAATTGATCTTAGGTCCGGATACCACTAGTTAAAGATCAAGAATGGCGATATTCATAAAACGGCATTTAGAACTTGATATGGACATTATGAATTTCTAGTATTATCGTTCGGGTTAACCAACGCCCCTGTAGCATTCATGGATATGATGAATAGAGTGCTCCATAACATGTTGGACAAGTTCATCATCGTATTTATCGACAACATTCTGGTATACTCCAAGAGTGAAGAGGAGCACGCTCGACACCTTACTTTCGTGTTGTAGCGATTGTGGGAGTACTAGCTGTTCGCCAAGTTCAACAAGTGTGAGTTTTGGCTTCACCAAATTGGATTCTTGGGGCACATCGTCACCAAAGATGGCATCAAAATAGACCCAGACAAGGTAAAGGTGATTCTCGAGTGGGAGACTCCGAAGAATGCCACTGAGATCCAAAGTTTCTTGGGTTTAGCTAGATACTACCGCAGATTTATTGAGAATTTCTCGCACATTTTGGCGCCCATGACAAAGCTAACAAAGAAAGGCACAAAGTTTGAGTGGAACGATCCTTACGAGAAAAGCTTCCAACAGTTTAGGAACCGATTGGTGACAGCACCAGTTTTAACTATTCTAGATGGCACCGGAGGAATGGTGGTCTACACCGATGCATCCCGAACGGGATTGGGCGGCGTATTAATGCAGAGAGGTAAAGTGGTCGCCTATGCCTCAAGGCAGCTGAAGGAACACAAAAAGAACTACCCCACTCATGACCCAGAGTTGGCTGCGGTAGTCTTTGCGTTGAAAATATGGCGACATTATCTCTATGGTGAAAAGAGTGAGATCTTCAGCCACCACAAAAGTCTGAAGTATTTCTTCACCCAGAAGGAGCTGAACATGAGGCAGAGACGGTGGTAAGAATTGGTGAAGGACTACAATTGTGAGATCCAATACCACCTTGGCAAGGCCAACGTTGTGGCGGATGCGTTAAGCTAGAAATCATAAACCGCATCCCTCGCTTCCTTAGTTGTGAGCGAGCAACTGATAGAAGAAGCTCAGAAGTTTGATCTGAAACTTATGATCGGAGGAATGGCTATGCAGTTAGCAACCATGGATACAACCATTGATCCGGGAAGAGATAATTGAAAAGCAGCCCACTGACCCAAATTGGCCAAGATAATTTGGGAAGTGCAGCATGGTGTCCACAAGGACCTAGACTTCTCACTGGCCCATGATGGGGCATTAAAATTCAGAGATAGCTTGTGCGTGCCTGACAACTATGATGTTCAGAATAGAATTCTTAATGAGGCGCATAACTCACCCTATTTAATCCACCCTGGAAGCACAAAGATGTAGAAGGATTTGAAGAAGTATTATTGGTGGATTGGGATGAAGCAAACCATAGCTACATATGTGTTCGAATGCCTCACCTGCCAACAAGTAAAGGCAGAGAAACCCTGACCGTATGGATTGTTGTAGCCACTCCCTATTCCAGAGTGGAAATGGGAAAGGATTACCATGGATTTTGTAACAAATTTACCCAACACCAAGAAAGGGATGAATGCAATTTGGGTGATTGTGGATAGACTGACGAAGCCGGCTCACTTCATTCCCATCAGAATAAACTATTCGATGGAAAAGCTCGCCCAAATATACATCGAGAATATAGTCCGCTTATATGGTGTGCCTGTCAGCATTGTATCTGATAGGGATCCCCGATTTATCTCAAGATTTTGGAAGAGTCTACAATAGGCACTGGGATCTCAACTAAATCTCAACACGGCTTTCCATCAACAGACGGACGGACAGTCCGAAAGAACAATCCAGACTCTGGAGGACATGCTCAAAGCCTGTATACTAGAAATGAACGATAGTTGGGATACCCACATACCCTTGGTGGAATTTGCATATAACAATAGCTACCACTCCACCATTGGCATGGCACCGTATGAAGCTCTTTATGGTCGAAAGTGTCGGACCCTGTTGTATTGGGACAAAGTCGAAGAATGAAAATATCTTGGGCCCAAAATGATACAAGCAACCTGTGAGAAGGTAGATATCATTAGATAGAAAATTAAAGCAACCCAATCATGATAGAAGAGCTATGCTGATAATCGAAGGAAAAATATTGAATTTAGAGTCGGAGAAAAGGTATTCCTCCGAGTGTCTCCAACGAAGGGATTGCTACGCTTCAACAAGAAGGGCAAATTGAGCCCAAGATTTATTGGTCCTTACGAAGTCCTCAACAGAGTGGGACCCATAGCGTACCGACTGGCAAATACCGCCATCCTTGCAAGGCTTCCATGATGCTTTCCATGTGTTGATGCTAAGGAAGTACATAAAAAACCCGGCACATGTGCTCTCAGCTGAACCTGAACAATTGGATGCAGATATGACCTATGAAGAATAGCCTACGGAGATACAAGACAGAAAAGAACATAACCTCCATAACCGCAAAGTCGCATTCATCAAGGTTTGGTGGGGAAACTGTCCCATAGAAGAAGCATCATGGGAACGCGAAGAGGAAATGCAGAAAAAGTATCCCCAACTATTTGAGCTACAAGGTAAGCCAATTTCGAGGATGAAACTTTGGTAAGGTGGGGAGAAATGTCAAGCCTACCCCTAACTGGCTGGGAATTTTGAATGAAGGACAAGGACCTTTGGCCAATCATCCAAACACCCTGTGGAGCATCACTCCAGTAGCTAAACCACTGAGAATGACCTCCTACATACTTGCTAGAAGGTGGATTGCAGCTCCATGCAATTGCACTGCACACTGCATATGTATAGCTTGGATCCTAAGTATTCTCTCTCCTATCCAAAAATGTGGGGCCCACACCTGGAAAGTTGTGTATTGGACCTTGGGTGAGATATTGGTGCAAGGCCTAGGCCCTGGGTCAAGCCCCTGTGCAAGCACAGTGGAATTACAGCCTTGGTGTATTCTCTGGGCGATGCACTGGGCGATTGGGCCTATCACCCAGTGAATCGTCCAAAGTGGCTAAAATGGTCATTTTGGACTCTAGACAAGTGGGGACCACCCATGCAGGCCATGGACACCCTCTAGGGGTAGATGGGAATTTTAGGTACCATTACCTACCCTTAAACCCCTGTAGACCCCACCTGAGTTGCCAGAATGGCCCAGAATCAATTTAAAAATGCATTCTGGAGGAGGGACCTGGCAGCCAAACTAACCTCAGTGGGGCTAGCAGTATAAATAGGAGGGGGGGCAGTACTAAATTTCGTTTACTGCCCCAGCTCTAAATAGAAAGGAGAGAAAGGAGAGAAAGGAGAAGGAAAGGAGAAGGAAAGGAAGAAGAAGGAAAGGAGAAGAAGAGGAAGGGAAGGACAACACTGGGCAGCCTTGCATCCAGCTCTCTGCCTGCAGCCAGACCATCCCTAGGTATACATCTATACCTCTATATGCTGCTGCTGCTGTTCTCTATTTTCCCCTAAGAAGCTTTGCTCTGTGGAGGTGAATTTGGCCAAGGACAGCCCAGAACAACTGGGGGCTGCCTTGTGCTGCCTCTGATCTAACACGCAAACCTGTTGCATGTAAGATCAGGGCATTTTACATGCTTTTGGTTGCTGTTTTGTACCTGAGACTGAGATCAGTCTCTGTGCTAGACTGCACTGCCTAGTTCCACAACAACCCCACATGCATTGAGGATCGACCTAGGCACTACCCATGCAGAAAAATCCAAGGTTTGGAGCTTGTTCACGCTTCAAACAGGCCCTGGGCGATGCACTGGGCGATTGCCCTATCACCCAGTGAATTGCCTAGAGAATTAAAATGGACTGTATAGTTATCCTGTCTCTGTGGGCCTTCACCAGTGGGCCATATATAGTGTGAGGAGGTGGTAAATGACCAAAATACCCCTCTTCACATCTGTTCACTTGTATTCATACCTTGGGTATCCAAGTGGGCCCTATAGGGCTTGGTAACCCTACCAGAGATGGTCCAGTAGGGCTACTAACCTGGGGACTATTTTTGTTGACTGCCAGAACCATGTAAAGTAAATTACACTAGTAATTATCAGATTTGACCCTGATCCACATCTCTAGATGATGCACCGGGACTTGGACCCGAAGGCCCGGTGCAAGACCCGAAGTATTCCAAGTGATACTAGACTAAACATCGAGTTAGACCAGTGAGTATAGACCAACACTAGGTTATCCAAAATAGTTTTGAATAAATAAATAATACATTTCTGATTTATTACTTTAGGATTTGATCCCATGCTCGAGGTGCACTACCAGATACCGGCCGGAGCCGAACCAATAGCTAAACCAGTAGGATCAGACCAAGGTGAGTGGAATGTCATCGTGTATGTAAATGTAACATAATTAATATGCTTAAATGAATTAAAACTTAATGGAATTGTGTTGTTTATTTAATTCATTAAATCTTGAAATCTAGAAACAATTATATGTTTGACTATTGGATTCTGTAAATGGACATTGAATACTGTATGCGAATGCTAGACTAGATGCCATAGCCGGCTTGGAAATGAGGCTTATGGTAGCCCGTAGAATGGGATACGATTGACACCACTCGACTCATACGATGCCATATAGACATGGGGCTAGAGTTTCATCACCTGTGTTGCGCACCCTTGCCAACAAGGGTTAAGGTGTTAGATGCCTGTGAGAGTGACCACATGAATGAGAAAAGAAAAGAAATGAAAAGAAAGAAATGTGATTGCACCAAAAAGGTGATTATGGGCTATAAGCCAGAGAAAAGGAAAGAAAGAAAAAAGATGGATGCCTCATAGGTTAATCACAGAGGGCTGGTCGGGCTGACCTTGGTGAAAGCTGCGGGAGCTAACTGGTCCTCTCCGACAACTCAATGGGTGTATCACGGGAAGGGGTTAAAAGCCCGCACCAGGGATACATGTATTGGGAATTGTAGTAGCACTAACCTGCCTTAGTTGTGATGTTAGGTGGCTAATAAATAATTGAACTGCACCTCATGTAGGATCCATATGGTTGTGATTGCATGTACATGCATAATGATGTGTTTCATTCATGGGCTTGGTGGAACTCACACTCTGTTATATATGGTTTTCTCTTAGGTGATCCTATAGGTGGATGTCACTGTGGTGGGGAGGCTTATTACCCAGAGGAGAGCCATGGTGGTTATGACTATATTGGTGTGGACCCTGACGAAGGTTATACCATTGGTGCGAGTGTTCTCGGTGATTACTGAAGATGACCCATGAAGGGTGTTGTTGATGCTTTTTGTCTTGGGGACTCTTTTTTGTTTTTGACAGGAGTTTTTTCCCGTTTCATCTTTTAGCTTTTTCTTCTTTTTGGGGCTCGGGTTACCTTGCCCTGTACATATTACTTTTGTATATGGTGGTTATAGGTTTTATTGTTTTATCTATAGGTATGGGCGAGGGAATGATCAAAGAAAATTATGTATATAATATCATTTCCTGTACTACTTTACCTTTTGAATGCTTTAATGTAAATATAGTATTTCCGCAGCACTCTGAGATTTTACATGTTGTATTATGGTGGATGTGAGTCTGTGAATGGACTAACCGCTTCTAGATCCGTGGGATTTAGCGGATTGCTGTCATGCAATTTGGGTCACCTACCTAATCCTCCCAGGGGTGGTTTAGGGTGTGACAAGGGTTCCCTAGGGACAACCCTGGAGATGCCAAGAGTTGGGAACTAGATAAATGTCATTTATTAGTTTACCAAGGTGAACCACCATGATCCCATAGACCGTAGCATTGCCTACAAACCTAACCAACAACATCTACTGCCTAATAGGGGGTGTACACGTGTAGGCCAGAGGTCGAGTCCATAGTCCCTCTGTTGGGCTCGCTATCCTCTCGCCCCCTCTATCCTCTTGCGCCCTCTAGCTTACACGTATACATTTTTCATAATCTAGTCATCGATCCCAAGTCCGGCGCACACTACGGTACTTGGCTTCCATCATTCTCACATCACATAATTATCAACCATTCCCAAATACATAAATAACAATTCTCATTCTCAATAGACATCACCATATTTATTCTCAATGCATAAACCATATCTATTCTCGTCGCACATGCCTGTCTCATCATTCATTCACATACACATTCACATTCTTGTTCCCACCACACCACCATGTTCTCATTCAAGTATCTCATCATAATAGAAGTTCAAAAGTAAATACATCCTAGCATCTACACTCAACCTGGAAGAATTTCTACAAATCGCCACACTCATTAAACAATTAAATACTATGGAGCAATCATACAGCAAAACATAACATCACCAGGATAGGTAGGGGTATCCGATTTCCTCACCTTGAGTTTCGGTTCGATCAAGCCGCAAGTGATTTGACGCTCTAAAATGTGAATCGACCCCTGTATTTGGGTGCCCTATGTACACATTAAGACACAAAAAAGACCAATGCTAAAGTCACCAAAGCGGCAGGAATCAACAAGGGTTTTAAAAAAAGTTAAATGGGTAAAATAGTAGATGCAAAATGGTAAAATGGTAGATGAAATTCTGGACTATAACTACCATTTTTATCTTCCGTTTCTTGGTAGTATAGAAATGGTAGATGGGCAGGCCATAAAATGGTAGATGGGCACCTGGGTTGCTGCTACCCTTTTTGCCCGACTGCATCTACCTTTTTACATATATTGCCCATATCTAGCTTTGGTCTTGGGGGTTTGGTATCTTGACTCAAATGGGTATATTCTAGGGTTATAGCATACATTCACAACTATGAATATTACCCTAAACTAGGGCTTTAGGTCTCCCAATCAAGAGGGTTTACAAACCCTAGAGTTTGATGGATTATCACACATACAAGATGGGTAAGTACAAGGGACTGACTAAGGAGATTTAAGGATGCATTTAAGATTTACAATCAAGGCTTAAACATAAGATGAATAATGGGTTTGTGAATCTAAGAATAAACCCTAACTTGCCCATCCTTGTTCTAGAGTTGGCATTTTTGGTCTAGGTCATTTAATGGGGAAAAATGGGAGCATCCAAGGCTAACTTACCCCATCAAAAAGACATTAGCATCTTCCATTAATGGTTCCTACAATAGGTTGGTGAAACCATTAATGGTAGGTCACCATCCTAAAGTCCAAGGTGGATAGATTAATGGGGATGAGAAGAGGTAATGGTGGTTAGGTGAGGGGCTTACCAAATGGGGTAGTGAGGTGAGTGGGTCCTCCTCCCCTCCTTCCTCTTCTCTCCTTCTTTCTCTTCTTTCTTCTCCTTCTCCTCCCAAATCGATTTAGGGTTATAGAAAGTGAAGGGAATAGTGGCTTTACCCCTATTTACTTCACATGGCCAGCTAGGGTGTGTTTGGATAGGTCCAAGTCCTTAGGTCTTATTTAGTTAAGGCTTGTTTGGTTAGATATAGGCTTTGGGTTTGAGTTTAAGTCATTGGGCTCTACCACCCAATAAGGCCCATAGGCCAATTCTATTCCTAAATTAAAGGGTCCTATACTTCTAAGCCCAATTGGCTATCTATATAATATTAATTATACTCATAAGTGGAGTACATGAATAATGGCTTTTCCCTAGTCGTCGTAAAGTGGTATAGGGAACCAGTACGGGCTTTGCAGGTCTGCCTGCGGAGGGGTTGCCCAGAATACTCATTTATCGATAAACTTCCCCCTATCCTTGTCGATGAACCTATCCTCGATGACCTTCCCCGTGTCATGGTCAATGACCTTGTGAGACGGTTTGAGTATCATCGCCCATAGTTCTCTAGAGTACATCGCCGCCGATTCTACACAAGTTCAACCTGACCGGTTAGACCGGGCTTTAAACTGGGTTTTGGGTACGGATTTAACAGCATCTTAGCCAGAAAATCATTTGAATACGCCCAGAATACATTGGAGCACCAACGTATATAAAAGGAATCTTTTCCTAGTAAACCCTGTGACCATCTATATCATACGACATTTAGTGTCATTGGCTCTATCCCCCACAACAAAGCAATTTTTTTACTTATTAACAAGCTGCCTTAAAGAATCCTCATACCGACTAATAAAACCAATGATTTGTTTCAGAGAGGTTTTAAAACCCTTTGAAAAAATAATTGTGTCGTCTGCAAAGAGACTATGAGATATTCTTCAGCATCCATGAGGCTGCTGAATACTTTGCTCTCCCTTCAACAAACAGGATTCTAAGACCTCTGCTTAGAATTTCCTCCGCAATGATGAAAAGAGCTGGAGAAAGGGAATCTACTTGTCCTACCCCCTTGAAGATTTGAAAAATCCGGTCGGGCCTTTATTCACAATAATAGAAAACCAGTAATTTTCCACAGTTTTTTTTATTAAATTAATCCAGATTTTGGCAAAGCCAAATTTTTCTAAAACTTTATATAGGAATTCCCATTCTAGCCGGTCATAGGCTTTGGCCATGTCCAATTTAAGAACCACATTTCCCCCACGAGTTTTCTTGTTTATGTCATACACCACTTCTTGGACAAAGGCTATATTATCATGAATGCAACGGCCTTGAACAAAGCCCCCTTGCTCCTTAGAAATAATAGATGGAAGAATAGTAGCCAATCTTGAAGAAATAACCTTAGCAATAATTTTGTAAGAAAAATAGTAAAGGCTTATAGGTCGAAAGTTGGACATTACCTCAGGGTTATCCTTCTTGGGGATGAGCACCAGGTGAGCCGAAGTGTAACTCCTCGGCAGAAAGCCACCTGCAAAAAAAATCCTTGACCGCTTCCCACACATCGCTGCCAACGGTCTCCCAACAAGCTGTGAAGAAGTAGCCTGAAAAACCATCCGGGCCTGGGACAGTATCAATAGACAAATCAAAAACCGCCTTCTTGACCTCCTCCAATAACGGAGTCGCCAAAAGAAGCGAATTATCATCTTTAGTGACAAGTTGGGGAATATGTTGCAATAAATCATCATCTCTCTGGGAGACTTGTGTAGTGAAGATATCTGTAGAATATCTAATGGCTTCTTCTTCAACTTTGTCTTCAACTAAAACCCAAATTCCGTTGCCATTTTTTATTGTTTCCACTCCTTTTTTTGCCTACGAACATTGACCATTGCATGAAAGAACTTGGTGTTTCTTTCACCCTCTCTCAGCCATCTCACCCTGGATTTCTGTTTTCAAAAAATTTAATCTTGCAACAGTACATCATGTAAAGCTTTTCTAGCCACTGCCAGTTCCTCCTTATTAAAATCGTTTGGGTTGTGATCAAAATCAATCTCCGCTCTAAACACTTTATCCTCCGCATTTCTAATGTTTTGGTGAATATTACCAAAACTAGATTTATTCCATGCTCGCAGGTGGATACGAAGCATCTTCAATTTAGAAAAAAGAATATAAAGCGGAGAGCCAATGATCGGGGTAGACCAACTCTATCTAACATAGTCCATAAAATCAGGATGAGCAATCCACATCTACTGAAATTTAAAAGATGAAAATTTCTTATCACCTTGTAGAGAGCATTCTAGCTGGATAGGCGAATGATCAGAGCAAGATCTGTTAAGATGGATCACCTGAGACAAATTAAAAAAAATTTGCCCAATTTTCATTAAACAAGAAACGATCCAGCCGAACCAAAACTTTCCTACTCCCTTCTTGATTATTAGATCAAGTAAACACACTTCCTTCAAAACGTCCATCTAACAAGGCAGCATCATTAACAAATTTACCAAACTCATCCAATGACGTAGACCAAGCTGGCCTTCCCCCAGCCTTTTCCATTTGGTCAAGAATGGCATTAAAGTCTCCCCTAATAGCCCATGGAATATTTATTGCAGCTGCATCTCCAACAAACTTGCCCAAAGCAACCTTCATTCCACTGACGTGCACAAAGCATGAACAAATGTAATCATAACCTTGGAAGAAGATTGAACATTGTACTCCAAGGATATATATATTGCTTATAATCCTTAACGACCGATACCTGCAACACACTTTTCCAGAAAATACAGATTCTTTCACCATTCTCCACTCCATTGGAACAAGCAATATCCATTCCAACCTTCTTCATAATGCGCAAAACTCTTGCAAAATGGATTTTTGGTTCTGCAACCGCCACCATATCCACTTTAGAAACTTTAATAATAGAACGCAAACTCCTACTAGATGGCTTATTTCCCAAGCCACGAATGTTTCAAAAAAGAACAATCATCAAATCTACAAAGTAATATGAGAAACGGGTCCCTTGGACCTAGTAAAGTGGCGATGTCCTGAAACCATTGGCTCAGCAGGGCTGTTTGCTTTCCCACCTCTAGAGTGAGAAAGAGCGTCTTACGAGAGACCATCGGAGATGGGGAACTCCTTTTCTACTCCCATCCGCGCAATAAAAATGCTAAAGCTCTTGTTAACCGCGACACTCAAGTTACGTAGATCTTCTAAGGCTGACTTCCAATCCAAATCTCTCTCCCCCCCAATTATATGAAAATCATCCTTCGTGGTAAGGATTTTATGTACCGAATGGCGAGGGCTTTCAATTTCCCCATCGGACCAGTAAACATTTTCCTTCGTAAGATTGAAAGCAGCATAACCACCCAACGCACTCCCCTCAGGCGGCTAGACCATCCTTGGAGCAACAATCTCCACAGGTGCCTCATCTTCCCCTAATGCACTCTCTTCAATCGACTTTGCATTCTCTGAAGGAATATCCTCCTCAAAAGAATTCACCTCTAAAATGCCCTCCAAAGGAGCATCAAAACGCTTGCCCGTAGGGCGCCACACCTTAGAAACTCCATAAGACTGATCAGCTATATCTGAGACCCTTTTGTAATAGCATTCATAACCTCCACGTGAACAGTACCATGCAACAACTCAGCATTACCCTCTTGGTCTTGAGAAATAACCACTTGTTGAGGCTCAACATGAGTTTCTTGAGTACCCAGAACCGCTAGCAGTCTACCAAACACATTGGATTGAGATACCATCATTCCCCTGCCCTTCTCAGCCTACCTTGATACCTTCCCTGATACACGGCCCATTTCCCTATTATTCTCAACGACCAAAGACTCCGCCACCACAACCAATGTCATTGTATTCTTACCTTGTTCTACTCGCAAATTTGCATCTTTAAGACTTTTCTTCCTGCAATTCTCCACAAAATGACCAATTTTAGAGCCACTATAGAAGGAAGGCATTCTTTCATAGACTACCTTCTGAAAAAAGCCATCAGCTCCACAACCAATCCAGATCCTTTCTGGTTGATGATCACGTAGGTCAAGCTCTACGTAGGCCCTGGCCGCCACAGTTTGAGAATAGCTTGCAATAGCTCCATCCACTTTGATAACCTTCCCCACTGCCCCAACCACTGAAAGAAAGAAATTTCCTTGATAGAAGTTGACCGGTGGATTTGGGAATGAAAACCAAATAAGCACAATAGGAGGTTCGGTCCCAAGCTTGAAGCTGCGAGACCACTTGAAGAACCGAAACAAAAAACCCTTTATGTGAATTTGCTCCTTAAGTCACACCTTAGTAAAATCAAATTTGTCAATAAAGTGAAGCAGAAAATGTCGTTGATCCAAACATGAAATAGCCACGTCCGCAACAAGGTGAAAAGAGGCCATTAACCCTGCCTTGATATAAAAAATCGAAGGCATGTTGTAAGCACACTTCGCAATCAGCGAGAAGCTAAAAGGAAGTTCAGACCGTGACACTTCTTCCTGGGTGAAGAAAACCGCAGGGCAGCCTAGATGAGAATGAGGTTTCTTAATTGGGATTTTCGCAAGCTGAAAAGAAAGAGACTTCGAAACCATTGATGTTTAGGTGGGAACCCAGACACCATTGTCGCAAGGAGGATTAATCAATCCTGACTCTGGAGGGTGATCCTCCCTGGGAGAATCCCCCATGAAAACGAAGAAGAAGCGTGGAATACAGGGTTATTCCCGTCACATTGCCCTTGTTTTGGGATAGGGTTGTGACACCTTTGTCACAGAGCTCGTTGATGCCCAGATTAGAACTTGGAGGGAGGACATTCTTTCAAACCATTTCCCCCCAGCAGATACTACCGCTAAAGAAGATTAACCTGAGTTTAGTTCCTCGCCAAGATTCCCAAGTTTGGGGAGCATGTAAAAATGGGAAATACTCTGTGAAGTCGGCCTACCATCATCTCTGTAATCAATTTGATGTAAGGAACCATTCCCTTCCTTCTACATCTATTCAAGCTCATCGGTGCACCATCCCTGAGGCATCCTGGAAGAAGATTTGGGCCTGTAGCACAAGCTCAAAGATTAGAAGTTTTCTATGATGAGCTTGTTCTAATGGTATTACCACAACTGAAGCTCCTACTCGAATAAATGTCCCCATCAATCCTCACTGCACAAGATGCGGAAGGATTGAAATAGTTGATCACTCTATTGGATTGCTCCTTCGCACGTGCAACTTGGTTTGGTTCGCATCTCTCATACATCCCTCCAGCAAATTCTCCTCAGTTACACTTGGCAACCAAGAACTGGTGCTCATCCCATCTGCATGATAAGAGGTTCCAGAAAGAAATTGCTGGTCTCATGGGCTATGTGTGTTGGTTCATCTGGAAGGAGAAACGACTTCCTCTTCAACCCCAAAGAATGGAGCCCTGTGGATGTTACAACTCAAGCTGAGAAGGAGTTTGCACAATTTACCCGTCATCCATTCCACAGATCAGCAGGGATCTTACCTTATCACCAGCGCCAGAAACCCCAACCCATCCACAGGCTTGGGCTCCTCCATCCCCTCCCTTCCTGAAACTCAACTCTGATGGGAAAGGAGGTTTGGGATTCATCATCCGAAATCATCTAGGAGAGACTATGGCAGCAATGTCTGAGCCTTCTAGGATATACTCTGCCTTACAAAGAGAAGGCCTAGCTTTGAGAGCCAGACTTCTACAGAGTATTTTCGAAGGGATTGAGCACTTGATAGTTGAAGTGGATAGCAAGGAGCTAGTGGACTGCCTCTGCGATCAACACCAATCTCCTCCTCTTGATCTCACAAGTTTAGTTTAGGACATCGTTTTTTTGAAATCCTTGTTCTCCACTTCACATTCCCAGGGAGAATAACAGTGTTGCTGACTCCTTGTTTATCCATCACATTCCCAGGGAGAATAACAGCGTTGCTAACTCCTTGGCCCAGAAATCCTTGTCCGTTGCATATAGGACATCTTGGCACTCTTCCACCCCTTGGTTATTTGCAACTCGGATACCTTGCGCTGGTCACACTTTAATATATAGATCTTTCATTACCAAAAAAAATTAAATGGGGTCAACTACGTGGATTTTTTGTCCCTCCAATCAGCTCTATTCGAGGTCATACTTGATACAAGGTCTAAGCTAGCTATGCATATTTGTTGTTATGTAGGTGGGTTGCTATAAAATACATGTACTAGGGTGTAATGGCGAAATGCGTTCGTATCATCACATACCAAGGGGTAACCTATGTTCTGCTTTCCCTCACTCGACTCGCCTCTTCTTAAGCCATTGTGCATTGCATCTAAGAATAGAGATGGGCAAAACCTTTGGGAAATAGTATTTTCCTCTGGTGTCCCTTTTTATATTCTTTTGGAGTTGCCACCTAGATCATGGCCTAGGATCAATAAATGTCTCTTCGGCCTCTTTCAAGGAAAAGAGTCGATTCTATTGGAGAACGCAATAGCCATTTTAGATTTCTAGGAAAGGCCAAATTTATGCTAGAAAGGTGTTGGGCACCCAGCCACACCCGATAGATGGCCGGTCCTTTTCTATGCAGGCCAAACTTCTAGGTTAATTAGTCCTGCTAAATAATCTTAGGGACTATGCTTGCTTGATGGTACTGCTTGAATATAAACCGATCGAAGCTAGGTAGCTAGGTCTGACTACTACAAAGTTTTGTATGTATATATGTATGCAATGTATTTATGCATGTGTGTATTCAAAAGAAGTATACTTGGGAAAACATATATATAGGGTAGTGATCGAACCAAAGTGTAAGGTCAATCAACTGCCTACATACCCTCACTAGGAATCAAGTCAAATTTAGTTCCAGATGAATGGGTGGATGACATGCAGGATGGGTAACATGGCATGTGTGTGTATTAGTGGGTGTGTGTGTGTGTAGTGGGTGTGTGTGTGTGTGTGTGATATGAACGACTATGCATGATTACATATATAATGGATGATGTATGCACGATTATGACCGAACATGGACAAAACTTATCGAAGTTACCTATGTACTCCAAATAGGGATCAGGTCAACTATAGTTCCCAATACATTACTGGGAGAGAATCTTAGGGTTCTGACCATAGCAAGGTCTGACCACTGGATTTGACCATAGCAAGGGTCTGACCATTGGTTTTTAAAAGGTTGGGTATAATGACATTATTCAAATGTCTATCGGATCCTTACCGGAAGTTTGGTAGTCTAACAATGTACCACATGTGTATTTTGGAAAAAGTCGGCATCGTAATGGTGCGTCAAGGACTTTGGGAGTACATATGCAAATATATAATACTAATATAACGTGGCTACAATGTGTAAAGTAAGCTACATGTCATATTATATCAAGTAGGAAAAAGATCCTAGGTTAGGGCATAAACCCTAACTCGGGTTTGCAATCAGTTAAAAGCAACCATATATTCTTGATCTATGTAGAAAGCTAAGTAAATGCATGTAAAAAAGGAGGAGAGAGAAAAAAAAACATTTTGGGACCCCAAAAAGGGCTTATTGGATGATTTCTGGAGAATTCTGGCACTTTCTCAACAATTTGGGTCCAATTTGGAGATTCTGGAACACTTTAGTAATTTTTTATTTTTGGGTTTTTTTTGGGAATTCTCATGTTGGGTAACTGGAGCTTGTGTTGTCATTATTGGAAACTATACAATGTGTTTGAGTGATTTGTCAATGGTGGAAGTGTCATACAGTGATTTGGCAATGCATGCAGTATAATGGAAGTGAGAACTGGACATGGGTCAATTTAGTAGTGATATTGAAATATTTGAGCATATGTGGAAGTGTTTGGATGTGTATTACAAAGTTATTCAGTGATTGGTAGCATGTGGCAGCATTGGGTGAACTACACATGCACTTTGATCAATGATTTCATAGGTTCATACTAGTGTGCCATCTTTATAGGCATTTTGAATAGGCCAAATGGTAGAATTGGAAGGAACAATGTACATAGGTAATCCATTGAGCCTTCTTTCCAACACAACTGAAATCGCATCAATCTGATTATGTAGGAGAGATATGACAATTTTTGCATTGTCGTGCCAAAATAAAACAAACCTAAGATGTTCAAAGCTCAAATGAGAGCTCTTAGCCAGTAAAAGTGCTCTTGGGTGTCATTTGTGACCTCAGAGTATGCAAACAATGGCTTATTCTCTCTCCTCACTCGGATTTTATTTAAAAATTTGTAAAATGCATTAGATGCCATTCTGGGCATCTTGAATGGCTAAGAGTATGGTATTTCCATACACCACAACATTGGCTAACAAAGTCAGCTCGGATTGGGGGATGTGATGATGCTACGTAGGTTGGATACCAATCAAGAGGGTGAATTTGATGTGCACACAAATGTGTGGTCTACAATGGAATTGATTCCATTATGGGTCTTCCTATTGGCCGAGTGCATCATGTTTGGTACGTCACACATACACAAAAGCTAAGTTGAAGTCAAGGCTCAAATCCAATGGCTCCGAAGACTCCATTCATCATTTATCTCGATCTGATGGCTTAGATTTGACTCGCGCTTAGGCGCAAGTTGTGAGGATTCGTGCCGATGAGACGTGGGGGCGGGTGTGTTCCCCCTTTTGGGTTCCTCGTGGGAAGTGGTGTCACACCCCACCCAGAATGACCCGGGTTCATGTGACTGAATGTGTCACACCCCCTATCCCAACCAGGGATAAAATAGTACATTTACCAGGGTATGACTAGGACAACACGTGTCATCCTATAGCACCACCAGGATCCAGATGCAGTGGCTCGAATCACAGTCAAACTAGTATAGTATCATAATCAATTTCAGAGTGTCAAAACCAAGAAATGTAGCATTTCAAATTAAATCAAGAGTTTGCGGAAGCATTTAAAGTAATAGTTATAACATGTTCAATCAACTAGGTGATACATAGTAAAGTTATAACAATTCCTCTCGACTGACCATGACATAACTACTCAAAATACACGTATAACAATAAATGTTTATTTAAGGGCAAAACCCCAAAAAGAAACACAAGGGAGGATTAATCCTCCATCAAGGTGCCCCAAAGGTACAGTCATCACACGGATAATCATCATCGTGATCCTCAGTCATCGGCTTCGTACCATCCGCACCAATGGAGTCGTACTCCAAAGAATACACCTCAAGGTTAGCCACATAGCCATCACCTGCAATCACATCTAAAAGGGTGTATACAAGAGGGGTAAGCTCCACTGAGCCAAGTGAGGGGATGGGGAAACATGCAAACAACAACGAATAGTCCATGATGCATGTATTAAATTACAGTATTATCCACCTAACATATCATCTAAGTCACTAGGTTCTTGCTACTTAACAACTAGGGAGACATCGTCGGGTCACTTACAATATCGATGTGATGCCACCTCAATTATTATATTGGGGCCTGCACTGGTCAAAGCCACATGCCACCCAGAGGCAGACCCCAATAACTAATAATCATCCCTGTCCTGGCCTCGAATCCCTCCTCAGGCACACAAGGAGCCAAGGTTACCCAACACCTAACCCCTGTTGGTAAGGTTCGTAGCAAGGGGATCACTGTCCTAACCACAAATATACTACATGTTACTATCGTGTCGAGAGGTAATCCAGGCATATCAATGTCCCATTCCATCTTCGCCTGGGTACCAGCATGATACGACACATGACAAGCAATTTACAACACAATACATGATTCCAGTGCCACACATTCCAACATACACATTTGTCTCATTCACATAACCAAATAATGATAAACATATATAAATTTGATTTATGCATGTTAAATGGCATACAAAATATGTTATAAGGTCAACAATCCCAAATTAAAATCAGGACCCGAACCTACTCACTTGATTGTTCGCGTACAATTAACTAGGGTTCATCCCTGATCGCCTTTGGTACGCCTCACCATAAGTATATCATTACCTAGGGATGCATGATAAGGAGTGTTAGGTAGTGTAGGTGGGGTCCTAAGAGGGCCGTCAAGGTTTTCTTTATAAAAAGACATAAATGGCCACGAACAGACTCAGAGGCGGATGCATCAGCATCTTGGTCCGCCCTGGGTCTGCCCAAGGTAAAATGCCTCGGATCAAGCAGCGGATAAGTCCAACCCTACGTCCACCGGCCCTACAAAGTCGAATGGACTCAAGGACAGATATCTATACCTGTCTCCGTGCCTGCATCCATCCAAGCATAAAGCTAAAGGGGTCAAGCAGATTCATGGGCAGATGCAAACAAGGTGTGTTAGTGTGTGGGTACGCCCAAGGTAACAGTTCTCAGGGGCTGAACGGACTCACGGGCGGATGCATCAGCATCTTGGTCCTGTCCTGCGTCCCCCAATTCCAAGGTCTTCACCTCCCCAAACTCCTTATAATGAATTTTAAGGCCTTAAAGGCTAGGGAAAGATGTTCTAAGGTCCACTAGGGTCCCATTAACTTATTCAAACTAAGGTTTAGGGGACCCAATGTCACACCCCAAACCACCCCCTGGGAGGATTAGGTAGGTGACCCGAATTGTGTAACGGCAATCCGCCAAATCCCATGGATCTAGAAGCAGTTATTACATTCATGGTTCCACATTCATCACATTACTACAGGTAAGATCAAAGTGCTGCAGATAATCTACAATTACAATAACAAAAAGAAAGCGTAGCGATATGGGAAATGATGATAATATATACATACATGTAATTATTCTGATACATTTCCCAAACTACCCACAAACTGAAAAGTAAAGATGTCAAGAACATAAGCCAAAGAAAATACATACATATGTATATACAGGGTGAGATAACTCAACCCCAAAAAAAAAGAAAGTAAGAAAAACTACTTCAGAACCACAAGCAGAATGGGGATAAACTCCTAGCAAAAGCAAAAAGGAATCCCCAAGATAAAAAGCATCAAGTGCACTCTTCAACGGTCTTCATCAATGACCACCAAGAATGCACACATCATCGGCACGACCTCCGTCGGAGTCCACACCAATATCATCATAACAACCAGGGCTCTCCTCCTCGTAATGAGCCTCCATGCCACAGTGGCATCGATCTGCAAAATCATCTAAGGAAAACATATATAACAGAGTGTGAGCTCCCACTGAGCCCATGAGCAAAACATATCATCATGCATGCACATGCAACCACAATCCACATGATACTACATGATGTGCAAGTCCAGATTAATTATTAGCCACCTAACAATACAACTAAGTCAGGTCTGTGCTACTACAATCCCCGATACATGTATCCCTGGTGCAGGCTTCTAACCCCTTTTCGTGATACACCCATTGAGTTGTCGGAGAGGATCAGTCAGGTCCCGCATTCGTTCACCAAGGTCAGCCCGACCAGCCCTCTGTGATTAACCTGTAGGGCAATCCATCACATTTCTCTTTTCTTTTTCATTTCTGGCTTATAGCCCATAATCACCATTCCGATGTAAACACATTTCTTTTCATTTCATTTCATTTCTTTTCTCATATACACATATGGTCACCCTCACAGGCATCCAACACCTTAACCCCTGTTGGAAAGGGTGCGTACCACGGGTGATGAAACTCTAACCCCTTGTCTATATGGCATCGTATGGGTCAGGTGGTGTCAACCGCATCCCATTCTACGGGCTACCACAGGCCTCATTTCCAAGCCAACTACGGCATCTAGTCTAACATTCACAATCATCAGATAACATTCACAGTGTTGATCAACAGACAATCATTGTACAGTAACTTGAATATTTGAACATAATTGAATAACACAGTATTTAAGATTTTAGAATTTATTTGCTGGCATACAGATACACATGCATATCTAATAATACTTCACTCACCTGAGTTTGGTTCTAGGAACTCGGTCGCAATTTAAGTTCCAACAGTAGTCTGTTTGTAGACCTCGAGCGCGGGATCAAATCCTAGATGTAAATAAAAAATTGTCATATTAAGTTTCCAATCTATCTCTAGTAGTCCTAGGGTTAACCTAAGCTCACTGGGTTGACCTGGTGTTCAGTTGGTTCTCACTTGGAATTCTCTAGGCCTTGCACTGGGCCTTAGGCCTATGTCCCGGTGCATCATCCAGAGATGGTGATCTAGGGGTAAAATGGTCATTTTCAATGATTGTACCTGACCCTAGGTCATTTTAGATTTACAGTGCTGTCCACAGCCTGACAGTGCTGCAGAACCAAGCACAGGCAGGGTTTCCATCACCTGCGGGGCCCACTTAGGTTCCCAAGCCATACCTCATAAGGACAAATGTGGGGAAAGGGTATTTAGGTCTTTTCCCACCTTCCCACACTATTCCTTGGCCATTGGATGAGGTTCCCCAAGAAAAAATGCCAAAATAGCAGTGTTTCACTCACTGGGCGTTGGGTGCATCGCTCAGAGTCTTCAAATCGACAAAGGGCTGAGATTCCAAGGTTGGTCTTCATGGGCAGTGCTCAAAACTTGAACCCATGCATGTTAGGGGGCTAGGTACCCCTAGGGGTGATCTAACATGGTGATTCAAGGTTACAATTACCCAGGGCTAGGTCTGTGTAGCCATGGCTTGCATCCAGGGTTCAAAAATAGTATTTCAGTCTTATAAAATTTATTGAAAATCTCAGATCTTCCATGCTCCATACTTGTATGGCATATCTGAGGCTGACCAGGGCGGATCCCAGCTGTTCTGGGCTACCAGAGAGTAGAAATTCATATAAAACACAGGGATAAGAAGGAGGCAGCAGGTATGTACATATGTATTTATACCTGAGCTGAGCTGAGGAGGCATGAAAATCTAGGCCTTGGAGTGTAGGGCTGATTCCCCTCTTCTTCTCCTTCCTTTCCTTCTTCTTCCTCTCCTTTCTCTCTTCTTTCTCTTCTTTTCTCTCCCACGGTTCCAATAGTGCTAAGGGCTCTAAATGAGCCCAAGGCATTCCTATTTATAGGCCAGCCTTGACTAAGGCCTGTTTGGCTGGTTAAGGCCCCTTTTGAAAATGAGTTTTTAAACTGATTCTGAGTGATTTTGGGCACACTGGTGGGGTCCACAGTGAATCAAGGGTATGAGGTGGTCCCTCAGACTCCCCTCTACCTATGGAGGGTGCCCATGTCCAAAATGAGTGGTCCCCACAATTTAAATCCATTAAAATATGCTGTTTTACCCACTGGGCGATGTCTCTGGGCCTTGTCTGCATCGCCCAATGCCATCGCCCAGAGATTGCAGCAAAGCTGAATCTCAGTGGTGTAGACACCACATTTTGACACCTTGGAAGAGTGTCTTGGCAATGATGGTCAAGGGCGTAACTCGTGTGGTGACTGAATAGCAAGAATTACCAAATTACCCCTACCCCATTTTTTTGTAACCAAACTGTCCCAAATAGAGCCTAAACCCCTAATATAGCCGTATGTAACCATTTAAGTCCACATTTGAAGTTTCACCCAAATCCAACACCTTTGTAAAAATGACCATTTTGCCCCTGGTACGTTTCTTGGTATCTGGACCACCCGATCTAGTCCGAAACACTTTGGTTGACCTCATTTGGTCATATTAAGCTTTCACAAAAAGTTTCGGCCAAATCGGGTAACTTTTGTAAAAATGACCGTTTTGCCCCTGGCATGGTTCTTGATATCCGAGCGACCCGATGTGACCTGAAACCATTTGGATAACTTTATTTGGTCATATTATGCTTACACTTAAAATTTCATGTAATTTCGATATCATTTGGACCTTGATCGACGTGAAACACCATTCATGTGCTTTTCTCGGTATCCGTGCCATTTTTTTTGGAAATATTTGGCTATATCAACCATACGGATGGAAAGTACGTGTTGCAATCTTCGCGTTGATAGGTGATGCGTCAAAATCGGCCATTCGGATCAAAAGATATTGATGTTTGAATGTGGACCCTTAAAATGGAATCTTTGTTTTTATTAAAAAAAGAAAAAAGAAAAGTAAAATACAAAAACGAGGGAAAAATTCTGGTCAATCCGGGTTGACCCGAATCAACTTGGACCAACTAGAACCGACCCAAAAACCAGCCACCACCCCCACATGGGCATGGGCCCATGCGCACATGGGTGTGCCAAGGTCAAGCCTGCACCAGCCATGACTCAGCCACCAGCCTACGCCCAACCACCCTCCAGGCCTAGCCCAGACACACAAGTCGCGCCTGCTGTGCGTACAAGTCGTGTGTGTCAGCCCACTTTATCCCCAGCCATCAATGCCCCAAGGTTCATTTAGTCTTTTCATTGAACAGATTTGCTCCTATAAATAGGAGGTGTTTTGGAGAGTTTAAAGAGACAGAAAAATTAGCAAACAATTACCTTCACGCATTCCTTGATCTCCTCTTTCAATCCATGGTTTTCTCATCCATAGATTATTCTTCATTATTCATATAAAATTCCGTAAATACTCCTTGTTCACCACTCTTGCCATTCGGAGCAACCATACTTGGAGCGGCTTTTGGAGGTTTTTGGCGACTATTTGACGTCAAAAAAGGTTACTCAAGCTGATCCCAGGCACTTCCACTCTTCAAAGGTATTTTCTCATATTTTTTACTTATTTTCAAGTATTTGTTTTGATTTTCTTTACAACAAAGGTCGTTTTTCAGTTATAAAAATGTTAAAAATAATTCAAGAGTGAGAAAATTATGAGATTTTCAGGGATGATGTTTACCACTATGTTTGATATTCATGAATTTTCTCAAGCTCCAAATCATGATTTTTGTGACATTTTTGCCCCTATGAAGAATTTTGGATTATGTAAAATCTGATCATGTGGGTGGGTATTTGGACAAAGTTATTGTGACCATGTTAAAGATCATATTTTGATTAGTAGGAATGGGCACTGGTTTGATCCAATTCTGATCTGTGATGGGGATTTTGTATTTTTCTTTGTTTTCCCTTCTTTTTCAACATTTCAGAAAATATTAAAAATAGTATAACTGCATAAAAATTCAAAAAAAAAATTATGGGATGCATATTTCATCATGCTTGATTTTATGGAATCATTATCCACTATCATGCATGTTTGATCGTTTTTATATGTGCTCCCCACCCCATTTAGGGATATAAATGTCATTTTTCTAATTATAATGAAAAATCCTAGAAAAATCAGAAAAAATGTTTTTATGCACGATATGCTGTTTTAGAATGTTTTAGGATGTTTTCATATGCATACATGACCATCATGCTTGATAAATATGCATAAAAAGTCATTTTCGCCCTCCAAGGGCATTTTGGTAATGTACCAAATACGGGCCCAGACTATCATTCTGGAAATATCATTTGGTGTGTTCAGTCATTTTAGGATGTTTAACATCACTTTCGATGCCTACAATGATTCAAAGTGTCTTTTTGACACTTTTACCATTATGCCCTTAGGGGCATTTTGGTCATTTTGCTACCAAACCTTGTTTAAGACTTCGGAAAGGCTCCTGCTACTTTTGCTGCATGTTTTAATGTTAATAAACATGTTTTAAGCATAAGTCAGCATTTTCATGAATTATCATGCATTTTCTATATGTTTGTCATAACAAGGGTATTTTGGTAATTTTCACCACCTCACATTTCCTTAGCATTTCATGTGCTTTTGATGATCCAAATGCATGATGTTAATGTTATTTAATCATGTTTTGGATATTTACAGCATTTAAATATGATTTTATGCCTTTGCACATATTTTGGCCCTTTAGTGGTATTTTCATAATTTTGGCTATTTTGGCCTATGAGCTATTTTGCTTATAAATGATCGTCCTTCTCCATGGTATAATTAAACTTGGTTTTCTTTTTTACAGTCAACTATGTTTTTGACCATAGAGTTAGGCTTTCTATTTAGGTAAAATCCATTAATTAGCTTAACTAGGATGCATAATGTACATAATCATCTAGCCTAGTGATAGTAATTAGGATTAAAAAAAATTAATCTTAATTAGGCTCATAAATTTCAACCAAGATAATCAAAAATCTTCAAAAAAATTAGTTTAATTAGGTGCATAATATGTATAACACAATAGTACACAATAGAGTTTGGTCTAGGAAGACCGGCTGTCGGTCAGGCGGTTGCTGGGTGCCTAACACCTTCCCAGCCAGTAACTTGACGCTTACCCAGAGATCTGGGGCAGACCATCCATTAAGTCATTGGAGTTAATTTAGCGTCCCTTCTGGAAAGGAGGGACACCATTCATGGGTCCTAGACCCTAAATCTAGGTGGCGACTCCCATTTTCCATTTTCCTTCTTCCCCCCTGGTGCACTGCTAGCGAACCTCCGTCTTCTGCACTTACAAGTGCGGCTTGCACAGGGGTTTGACCCTTGGCAGGGCATTGTCCCCACATGCCAAATAGAGACTTTTACACACTTTTCCAGAGGTGGGTCCCATATTTATGGAGAGGAGAGAGATTACCTGGAGTCCAGGCCATACATCATGCTGTGAGCTGTACAGCCGCAAGGGTCAGTGATCCACCTACTGACAGGCATGTAGGATGATTCACATAGGGTTTCTTCATCAATCCAAATCACTGGAGTGATACTCCATAGTGTTCTTGGTTGCCTGGTCAGGAGTTCCTGTCCTTCAATCAAAATTCCAGCCATTCAGAAGCAGGGTTTGACATTTCTCCCCACCTTACAAAAATTTCGTCCTCGAAATTTGCTTACCTTGCAATTCGAAGAGTTGAGGATATTTCTCTTTCATTTCTTCTTCACGTTCCCATGAGGCTTCTTCCACTGGGTTGTTTCCCCATCGAAACTTTACAAAGGCGATAGTGCGATTATAGAGGTTATACTCCTTTCTATCCAATATCTCCGTAGGTTGTTCTTCGTAGGTCATATCCACATCCAGCTGTTCAGGTTCAGTTGATAGTACATGTGTCAGGTTGTTAATGTACTTCCTCAGCATTGACACATGGAAAACATCGTGGACGCCTGACAAAGATGGTGGTAGTGCCAATCGGTATGTTACGGGTCCCACTTTGTTGAGTATTTCATAAGGACCGATGAATCTTGGGTTCAACTTGCCCTTCTTGTTGAAGCGTAGCAATCCTTTAGTTGGAGACACTCGAAGGAATACCTTTTCTCCAACTTCAAATTCAATGTCCTTCCTTCGATTATCCGCATAACTTTTCTGTCTTGACTGGGCTGCCTTGATCTTTTCTCTTATAACATCCACCTTGTCGCAGGTCACTTGTATCATCTCAGGCCCGAGATACTTTCGTTCGCCAATTTCATCCCAATATAATGGAGTTCTACATTTCCATCCATACAATGCTTCGAACGGTGCCATGCCAATGGTGGAGTGATGACTATTATTGTAGGAAAATTCCACCAGAGGTATGTGAGCATCCCAACTGTCATTCATTTCCAAAACATAGGCACGGAACATATCTTCCAGAGTCTGAATAGTTCTCTCTGGCTATTCGTCCGTCTGCGGAAGGAAAGCTGTACTAAGATTCAGTGGAGATCCTAATGCCTTTTGTAGACTCCTCCAAAACCTTGAGGTAAACCGAGGATCTTTGTCAGACACAATACTGACAGGCACGCCGTGTAAGCAGACTATATTTTCTATATATAATTGGGTAAGCTTCTCCATAGAGTAACTTATCTTGATTGGTATGAAGTGAACTGCCTTTGTCAGTCCGTCTACGATCACCCAAATCGCATTCATGCCTTTCCTGGTGTTGGGCAGATTTGTTACGAAATTCATAATGATTCTTTCCCACTTCCATTTAGGTATAGGTAGTGTCTGCAATAATCCATACGGTCGGTGTCTCTCTGCTTTTATCTGTTGACAAGTGAGGCACTTGGACACGTATATCGCTATGGTTTCTTTCATTCCCATCCACCAGTAATACTTCTTTAAATCCTTGTACATCTTTGTACCATCGAGGTGGATTGTATAGGGTGAGTTGTGCGCCTCTTTAAGGATTTGGTCTTGGAAGTCATAATCATCGGACACACAATTTGTCTCGAAACTTCAATGCACCATCACGGGCCAAAGAAAAATCTGGGTCCTTATGGATACCTTGTTGTACTTCCCATATGATTTTGGCTAGCTCGGGGTCCAATGGTTGCTTTGAAATTATCTCTTCTCGTATCGACGGATGTAGATCCATGGCTGCTAATTGCAAAGCCGTTCCTTCGATCACGAGTTCTAGATCAAGCTTCCGAGCTTCTTCGTACAATTGTTCGCTTACAACCAAGGAAACGAGAGATGCAATCTGAGATTTTCTGCTCAACGCATCCGCTACGACGTTGGCCTTTCCAGGGTGGTACTGGATTTCACGGTCATAATCTTTTACCAGTTCTAACCACCGTCTCTGTCTCATGTTCAGCTCCTTCTGGGTGAAGAAATACTTCAGACTTTTATGGTCGCTGAAGATTTCACTCTTTTCACCATATAGGTAATGCCGCCATATCTTCAATGCGAAAACCATTGTTGCCAACTCTAAGTCATGAGTGAGGTAGTTCTTCTCGTGTTCCTTCAGTTGTCTTGAGGCATAGGTGACTACTTTACCTTTTGGCATCAGAACGCCACCTAATCCTGTTCTGGATGCGTCGATGTATACCACCATTCCTCCAGTACCGTTCGAAATGGTCAAGACTGGAGCTGTCACCAATCGGTTTCTCAATTCATGAAAACTCTTCTCTCACGCTTTATTCCATTCAAATTTGGCTCCCTTCCTTGTGAGTTTTGTCATGGGTGCTGAAATCCGCAAGAAGTTTTCAATAAACCGTCGGTAGTAACCGGCCAAACCTAAGAAACTTCGGATCTCAGTGGCACTCTTCGGAGTCTCCCACTCAAGAACTGCTTTCACCTTCCCTGGATCCACTTTAATGCCATCTTCAGCAATGATGTGTCCTAGGATCCAATTTGGTGAAGCCATAATTCACATTTACTATACTTGGCGTAAAGTTGGTGTTCCCGCAACCACTGTAACACAAAGGTAAGGTATCGAGCGTGCTCTTCCTCATTCTTGGAGTACACCAAAATGTCATCAATAAATACAATGACAAATTTATCCAACACGTCATGGAATACTCTATTCATCATGTCCATGAATGCTGCCAGGGCGTTGGTTAATCCGAACGACAAGACCAAGAATTCGTAATGTCCGTATCGAGTTCGGAATGCCGTTTTGTGAATATCACCGCTCTTAATCTTCAATTGATGGTATCCCGACCTAAGATCAATTTTGGAGAAAACTGTTGCTCCTTGTAACTAATCAAATAGGTTGTCGATGCACGGCAACGGATATCGATTCTTGATAGTCAGCTTATTCAACTCACGGTAGTCGATACACAGCCGCATACTACCATCCTTCTTCTTAACGAACAGCACGGGTGCTCCCCAGGGCGATACGCTGGGTCGTATAAATCCCTTCTTTAGTAGGTCTTGAAGTTGAACCTGCAACTCCTTCAGTTCAATTGGTGCCATCCGATATGGTGCCTTGGATACCGGTGTTGCACCAGGAATCAGATCAATCGTGAACTCTATATCGCGGTCAGGTGGTAGCTGCGTCAGATCTTTCGGAAAAACATCAAGAAATTCTCTGACGACATCAAGTTCCTCCAAAGGTTTTATCTTTGCCTCCGTGTCTATCACAGTGGCCAAAAAGCCTTGACATCCTTGATCAAACAATCTTCGCGCCTGAAGGGCTGATAGGGTTATCTTCCTGGGTTTCCTTCTTGGTTCACTTTGATAAGTAAGGATTGACCCATCATTCATCTTAAACACAATCTTCTTCTCCGCACACAAGACGTTTGCACCATAGGCGGATAACCAATCCATGCCTAGTATCACGTCAAAATCCTTTATATCCATCTTTATCAATCGTGCGGTTAGATTCTTCCCACAAATCTCAATCTAGAAGGGGTCATATACTTCTTTCAAACTCACGACACTGCCCGTCGGTGTGCTGACTACTAGTTCGTGCCCGATGTCTCTCGGTTGATCATTCATGCTACTCACAAAAGTGGTAGAGACAAAAGAGTGGGTTGCGCCCGAGTTGAATAATACTCGCGCAGGTATGGTCGAGACATTCAGGGTACCTAGGGTTTATAGGTAATTTAGGTTACATAAGGTAAACCAATTATTCCCTATAACTTAGTAGTGTTCAGCAGACTTAACTGTCAATACATCGGGGTTCGCCTCAGCTTCTTCATTCGTCATCGCAAACATCTTTCCTCGCGTCCAATTGTCCTGTGGCTGGAAAGGTCTAGCGTAGGGCTGATTCGGCGAGTTGTTGCCATACCCACGCGATCTGCAATCTCTAGCCATGTGTCCTTCCTTATTGCACACATAGCACTTATAAGGTGGAATAGCAGGTGTTTAGGCTTTGCTCACTTGACTAGTTGCTGGTCGGGCTAGAGAAGCTGCTGTTGTCGCTTGACTCATAGTCGATTGAGCAGGTCGGTTGAAAGTGGGGTGGAAAGGGTTCTGACCCACGGTCGGCCTACGATACTGAGTCGAGTTGGAATTTGAATTGGTTCCACGGTAAGCTTTATTTGGCCAGACATAGGTCTGGAAATTGTTTGGCCTCTTGCCTACAGACGACGTCATAGCTTTCTCTTTCTCTTTAAATCTATCTTCCATGGTCTTCGCCTTGTCGACCATTTAAGCATAATCCCGGATGTCCATGATTGACAATACTGATCCGATCTCGGTCTTGAGTCCTTTCTCGAATTTCTTTGCCTTACTAACTTCCCCTTTCAGGTGCTCTGGAGCAAAATGAAACAAGTCTTCAAATCGTTGTTGGTAATCCAGCACTGACTTGGTTCCTTGTACTAGTGTGATGAATTCAGCTTCTTTCCTATCGCTGAAACTCTCTGGGAAGTAGTTTTTGAAGAAAACTTCTTTAAATTGCTCCCACGTGGGGTTCGAGTGAGTAGCTTCCAAGTTAGGCTTAGTAGCTTTCCACCAAGCTTCGGCTTCATTTTGCAATTGATAACCCGCACATATTAGCTTCTGTGCATCCGTGCACTCAAATACTTCAAATGCCTTCTCTAGAGCACTAATCCACCGTTCCGGTTGCATTGCCTCAAAAGTTATTTTCGAAAACGTAGGCGGTTGGAGTTTCTTGAATCTTTCCATAACCTTGGCGGTAGAGTTCTCCGCTAAGTGTTGAGGCACAGGTGGTGGAAATAGTACGGGCCAGTTGGGTGGTGGTGGTGGTGGTGCCGCACGTTCATGCATCATGGTTGCAAATTGTGTAGACATCTGACCAAGCAATTCTTGTTGTTGTTGCATGGTCCGCATCATTGTGGTCATGAATGCAGTCACATCGCCGGCTGCCATATTTGGCTGAGGTGCTGCAGCAGTGGCTCGTGCAGCCACTGGTGCCTTTGATGAAGCAGTCGATGCCTCAGAATTTTGAGCCTCAGTCCCATTAGGCAATTCAACCTCCGGTACAATACGAGGTTGCTTCCCTTTGCGACCACCACGAGAACTTCTTCTTATGTCGACCATTGTAGCTTCTCTGAAAAGAGGAGCATGTTCAATATTCCAATATCGCTCAACAGGATCAACAATTATTGCCTAGCTAGTACAGGTACAAACCTAGTCCGTAGTTCCAGTGAATTTCATGAGCCGCACCAGTAAGGTGGATTGTTAGATATTTTGTCTTGGTTTATTGTGAGGTGTTTCTTTCATTTTGTGTATTGTTTCTCTTCTTAAATATTTTATGTCATGGTATGCTATGCATGACACTATATGAGAGATTTTAAATTTTTAAATAGAAGGCTTTTAATTAATTACCTGGTCTAACAAGCAAGCAATTCCAGCTTCTTCCCGGTTATAAACTCCATCGCAAGTAGGTACTCTATGTCGGCTCTTACTTCTTCAGCTAAGGACATAAAATAGTCTCGCTCTCCCGGTCCACTAATGGCAGCAATGGCTAAATAAAAGTCCAATCTGTTCTCGGCTCGGGGTAGTACCAGTCGTATCCATCTCAGTCTCTCTCGTAGTTTTCTAATATAGATCATGATGTTGGGGTCTCCAACCTTGGCTGAGGTAATAAGTCTTGTCATAGAAAATGGTTCTAAGCATCAGGTCATACTTAATTAAAAGAATTAAGTACATGTCTACAGGAATTTAAACAGGTAAAAATCAATAAAAATGTACTTGGGTTAGCTCGATGTACCTTAGCGTCTAAGTGTTTTGGATTGACTAGACAGCCTATAAAATCCTATTCTTAGCTGAATTAAATTTTGGATGGGGTAATATCTACGCTCCCTGCACGTAGTAAATACGTATTACAACATACCTACATATCTATGTCCAGTTTTGCATAACAACACTTTACTCAGTTCGTACATTACATTATCAAGCACGTAATAATTAAATATTACACTCAGCAATTTTCGTAAGTATGTATGTATATTTATATATTTTAGCTACTTATGTTAAACATGTAACAAAGAATTTTCAATTTCCTATATGTCCTACCAAGGCCCCCAAGTAAAAGTTATACTCCCTTATTTTCATGAAATTAGTGTTTGCTTAATTATTTAATTTATTTTTATTTTTTATTCATTTTTTTTATAGAACATTAGTAAAAATATTTATTTTTATATTCGATAGGGTTAATATAGATGAAATCCAAGTTCCCATGTGTTAAAACATAAAAACCAGCAAAATACATTCATTGGGCAATGTCTCTGGGCGTTGCCTGCATCACCCAGTGTCATCGCCCAGAGAATCGGGCCGCAGGTATCTGAGTCCGAGAGGGGCCCATTTCATTTCTAATTTCTCCCAAACTCTTCTAAACACTTAGAAAAAGTCTTTGGAGGATAGTGTGACTAGTTCCACACCAAATCTTCGCATTTCTTGCGAATCTACGCATGCCTAGGTAAGGATTCTTGGTTGCTTTCACTATTTAATGCTTCCTTTTGCTTTCCTCTTGCTTTAGCTAGGGTTTTGCTAAAATTTCTTGCCCTAACCACCTCTTTTCTTCTCTCCTTGCAGCAAGATGTCCACTAGCCATCGTACGGCTAAGAAATCGGTAGCCCAGAAGAGGCTACGAGTTGAGAGCGACCATTCTTCATCATCTTCATCTACGGTACCTCCATCTTCACCTAGGGATGACTCCTGTTCGGAGGAACCCAAGTTTGATCAATTCCATTTTTCTCGGTACGAGCATGCTAAGGTTTGGAAAAATTTTAGGTCACTAAAAATTATGAACGGCCGGGTGGTCTAGGTGGAGGACTTTCACCAATATAGTCTCTTTGCTAGGATCAATACCCTAGGTTGGGCCTCTATGTTGACCCCCATCGAACCTTGTTACCCTAACTTGGTTCGGTACTTCTACTGTAATTTGGTGCCATCTAGGGCATAAGAGTTTGGTCTGTTGAGTAGAGTGAAGGGAGTGGATATCAGGTTGACCACTGCTTCACTGGCAGAGATTTTGAGTTTACCCAACACTGGGGAGAGGGTTTACTACAAACCCAGGATGGACATCTCCGAGATGTCTTCTTTGGAGACCAGGAGGTTGGTTTTTAAAGCACTGATAGGGTCACAGGACACACCTAAGTCTGAGGCTTCCTATAAGCCTAGTGCTAGAGTGATCAGTAGGTGTGTTACCTAGAACATCTATCCCAAGGGCAAGAACAGAGGCAGCATATCTATGATGAGAGCCTACATCACCTATTGCCTTCTGGGAGCGGGAAGAGGAGGTCCGGTCATAAACCTCCCATACCTTTTACTCCAGGTTATGTTGTACCATGCTCATAACCCAGCTGATGGGAATCTTCCTTATGGGAAGTTCCTTACTTTAGTCTTCCGGCATTTTGAGGTTCCTCTGGCGGGAGAGTACATGGAGAAAGATAGATCCAGGCCTATTGATATGACCTCGATACTGAAGATGAAGGTGCCTGGAGAGGATCCACCAGAGGAGGAGGAGCAGATAGAGATGCAGCAGAGGGATGAGGGGCTGGAGGAGATGCAGGGTGGAGATGAGCATGAGGAGGGGATGCAGGGTGATATCCCGGGCGAGCATGGAGAGGAGCAGGATGTTGGTGATGATGATATTGAGGGCATCGATGCATAGTTTACTGACTTACCTGCCTATGAGGCGACGGGTGCCACCAGTTCTCAGGTTCTAGGGCCTTCCGAGTGGGCGCAGATGATGTCACACTTCCAGAGCCTCGGTTCCCAGCTTTCAGATATGGCGACTAGGATGGATCAGGGATTCACATCTTTAGATAGCAGGGTGGGATCTACTGAGCGGCACCTAGATTTTTGGGACAGATTCTATCGTGTTGACTCACGCCATTTACAGCCTCCTTCGAGCGACCTTCCTCCTTCAGAGTAGTTCTCCTGACCAGTACTGGTGTCTATGCTACATGGTTCAGACATAATTTTAGCTTCTGTACTTATTTCTGCCTTTTCTTTGTGTTGGGTTTATATGTAGTTTTTTTTATTTTTTTTTTTTCAGTTTAGGTAATTATCTGAGAGTAGTACTTTTAGTCAAAACTTTTGTAGTGGCTCCGCCACAGTTGTCTTTTATTTAATGGAAATTATGCATCTTTTATTTAATTGCATCTACCTCCCCTGTAACTTTTAGTTATTACTTGTTTTAGTGTTAGTAGCTTAATAACCCTAATCTTCACCCCGTGAATGTAAGAAGAGCCTCACGCTCTGATACCAAGCTTTGTCACACCCCAAACCATCCCCTGGGAGGATTAGGTAGGTGACCCGAATTGCGTAACGGCAATCCGCCAAATCCCACGGATCTAGAAGCAGTTATCACATTCACGGTTCCACATTCATCACATTACTACAGATAAGATCAGAGTGATGCAGATAATCTACAATTACAATAACAAAAAGAAAGTGTAGCAATACGGGAAATTATGATAATATATACATACATATGATTGTTCTGATATATTTCCCAAACTACCCGCAAACTGAAAAGTAAAGCTGTCAAGAACATAAGCCAAAGAAAATTCATACATATGTATATATAGGGTGAGATAACTCAACCCCAAAAAAAAAGAAAGTAAGAAAAACTACAGCAGAACCACAAGCAGAACGGGGATAAACTCCTAGCAAAAGCTAAAAGGAGTCCCCAAGACAAAAAGCATCAAGTGCACTCTTCAACTATCTTCATCAATGACCACCGAGAATGCACGCATCATCGGCACGACCTCCGTCGGGGTCCACACCAATATCATCATAACAACCAGGGCTCTCCTCCTCGTAATGAGCCTCCATGCCACAGCGGCATCGATCTGCAAAATCATCTAAGGAAAACATATATAACAGAGTGTGAGCTCCCACTGAGCCCGTGAGCAAAACATATCATCATGCATGCACATGCAACCACAATCCACATGATCCTACATGATGTGCAAGTCCAGATTAATTATTAGCCACCTAACAATACAACTAAGTCAAGTCTGTGCTACTATAATCCCCAATACATGTATCCCTGGTGCAGGCTTCTAACCCCTTTCCGCGATACACCCATTGAGTTGTCGGAGAGGACCAGTCAGCTCCGACATTCGTTCACCAAGGTCAACCCGACCAGCCCTCTGTGATTAACCTATAGGGCAATCCATCACATTTCTCTTTTCTTTTTCATTTCTGGCTTATAGCCCATAATCACCATTCTGGTGTAAACACATTGCTTTTCATTTCATTTCATTTCATTTTTTTTCTCATATACACATATGGTCACCTTCACAGGCATCCAACACCTTAACCCCTGTTGGCAAGGGTGTGTAGCACGGGTGATGAAACTCTAACCCCATATCTATATGGCATCGTATGAGTTGGGTGGTGTCAACCGCATCCCATTCTACGGGCTACCACAGGCCTCATTTCCAAGCCGACTACGGCATCTAGTCTAACATTCACAATCATCAGATAACATTCACAGTGTTAATCAACAGACAATCATTGTACAGTAACTTGAATATTTGAACATAATTGAATAACACAACATTTAAGATTTTAGAATTTATTTGCCGGCATACAGTTACACATGCATATCTGATAATACTTCACTGACCTGGGTTTGGTTCTAGGAACTCGGTCGTAATTTCAGTTCCAACAGCAGTCTGGTTGTAAACCTCGAGCACGGGATCAAATCCTAGATGTAAATCAGAAATTGTCATATTAAGTTTCCAATCTATCTCTAGTAGTCCTAGGGTTAACCTAAGCTCACTGGGTTGACCCGGTGTTCAGTTGGTTCTTACTTGGAATTCTCTAGGCCTTGCACCGGGCCTTAGGCCTATGTCCCGGTGCATCATCCAGAGATGGTGATCTAGGGGTAGAATGGCCATTCTCAGTAATTGTACCTGACCCTAGGTCATTTTAGATTTACAGTGTTGTCCACAGCTTGACAGTGCTGTAGAACCAAGCACAGACAGGGTTTCCATCACCTGCGGGGCCCACTTGGGTTCCCAAGCCATACCTTATAAGGACAGATGTGGGGAAAGGGTATTTAGGTCTTTTCCCACCTTCCCACACTGTTCCCTGACCATTAGGTGAGGTTCCCCAAGAAAAAATGCCAAAACAGTAGCGTTTCACTCATTGGGCGATGTCTCTAGGCGTTGGGTGCATCGCCTAGAGTCTTCAAATCGACAAAGGGCTGAGATTCCAAGGTTAGTCTTCATGGGCAGTGCTCAAAACTTCACCCCATGCATGTTAGGGGGCTAGGCACCCCTAGGGGTGATCTACCTTTTGGTCCAAGTGGATTCTCCATTGGCCCCACCACTTGGCTGCCAGAGGCTGCCCAGACAGCCCAGTAAATAGTATCATAGGGTTTTCTTCAGGTGTGAATCTCAGTTTCAGCCACATGCAAGGCTGGAAACAGATGTAACATGGTGATTCAAGGCTGCAATTACCCAGGGCTAGGTCTGTGTAGCCATGGCTTGCATCCAGGGTTCCAAACAGCTAACCAACAGTGAATCTCCAGATCTGGCTCTCAAAAACAGTATTTCAGTCATATAAAATTTATTAAAAATCTCAGATCTTCTATGCTCCATACTTGCATGCCAGATCTGAGGCTGACCAAGGCAAATCCCAGCTGTTCTGGGCTGCCAGAGAGCTGAAATTCATATAAAACACAGGGATAAGAAGGAGGCAGTAGGTATGTACATATGTATTCATACCTGAGCTGAGCTGAGGAGGCACGAAAATCCAGGCCTTGGAGTGTAGGGCTGATTCCCCTCTTCTTCTTCCTCTCCTTTCTCTCTTCCTTCTCTTCTTTTCTCTCCCACGGTTCCAATAGTGCTAAGGGCTCAAAATGATCCCAAGGCATTCCTATTTATAGGCCAGCCTTGACTAAGGCCTGTTTGGCTGGTTAAGGCCCCTTTTGAAAATGAGTTTTTAAACTGATTTTGAGTGATTTTGGGCACACTGGTGGGGTCCACAGTGAATCAAAGGTATAAGGTGGTCCCTCAGACTCCCCTCTACCTATGGAGGGCGCCCATGTCCAAAATGAGTGGTCCCCATAATTTAAATCCATTAAAATATGCTGTTTTATCCACTGGGCGATGTCTCTGGGCCTTGTTTGCATCGCCCAGTGCCATCGCCCAGAGATTGCAGCAAAGCCGAATCTCAATGGGGCTTGCATAGGGGTTTGACCCTTGGTCAAGGCATTGTCCTCACATGATAAATAGAGACTTTTACACACTTTTCCAAAGGTGGGTCCCACATTTATGGAGAGGAGAGAGATTACCTGGAGTCTAAGCCATACATCATGCTGTGAGCTGTACAACAGCAAGGGTCAGCGATCCACCTACTGACAAGCATGTTGGATGATCCACATAAGGTTTCTTCATCAATCCAAATCACTAGAGTGATACTCCACAGTGTTCTTGGTTGCCTGGTTAGGGGTTCCTGTCCTTCAATCAAAATTCCAGCCAGTCAAGAGTAGGGTTTAACACCCAATGGGTTGAATCCCCAAAAATCCATTTATAGGGCTTTGAAGTCTTTGAAGCCTATGCTTCCAAATGTGATTATGGGAAGGTCCAAGAGAGGGGTTTAAAGGGGGGTCTAAAGATACATTAGGGGAGGGTATTTGATACAAAGATGGATCTATAATCTCCCTCCTTCCTCCTTTCTATCTCTTTCCCTCTTAACTACCCACAGTTTTGGCAGGTTAGAGCTTAAATGACCAATGAATAGTCCTCAAATCCTATTTATAGCAAATCTCACCTTAGGGCTTGTTTGGATTGGGTTACTTGAGGTTTACACCTATTAAAGCCCATTTTGAGCCATGTGGGCCCACCTCCTTGGTCCCGCTAGGTAAGGAGAGATGGGGAGGGGGTCTACCATGTGCGGGAACTTATGTATGATGTCCAGGACACGGGACAAGTGGGTCTCCCAAGAATTCCCATCAATATAGGTCAAACAGCTTGAGCGAATGCATCAGCATCTGAATTCGCCCATGTGTCCGCCCTTGCTAAAAAAGGGACATTTTAAACAGCAAAGCCTCTGGGCCTTGGCCTACACTTCAAGGGCTCCTAGAGGAGTGTGTACACAGAACCCAGGGTTAGAAACATACCCAAGGTGTGATCCCCTCGTCCATCAAGAAGTGTTTCCCCGGCCATTGAAGAGTCTTCTCATCTCTATGCACACTTCGCAAGGACATGAAGTGTCGAGGTGGCACGACACTGGGTTCTCCCTCTGAAACTCCTCGCTTCTGAGACTCATGCTAGGGGGATAGTCGGTGAAGTCATCATCGACAAACTTTCCCCATTCCTGGTTAAGGAATCTATCCTCGACGATCAAACCCATGTGTTGATCGATGATCTTATGACTAGGCTTGATGACCATCGCATACAACTCACCAACATAGGTGGCAGCTTCGTCTACAAGGCACAAAAATAATAATAAAATATTAAGATCTCGGGTACAGGTATAACAAAATGTCCATCGACATTTCCAAAACCACCAGGATCTCAGTTCTGTGGCTAACTCAAAGTTAATAATCAAGTAAAATGGTAAATAATCAGAGAAATGCAGCGGAAGATCAAGATTACTATTATAACCAACTATACCAGAGTTCTAAGTGATAAGATAAATATTTACATAACTAAGATGCTACTCCAAACCTTACAATCATCCTTAAATATATACATAGTATCCCAAAAAGAATATATACACAAAAGGGTAGCATAAAATAGATACACAACAAGACTATCAACTGGATCACATCAAGCAGATGCTATCGAAAGTGCAGTTGTCATAGGCGCATCATGCTCCACTTGCTCTGCACCTCCAACACCAGCCCCCTGCTCGATGTCCAACAAAGATAAAGGATCCACATCCATCATCACCTCGCCACATACCATGTCTAAAATAGAGATATATCTAGGGGTGAGCTCCACTGAGCCCAATAAGTGGAAGGAATCATACGAACAAGCACATATAGTCCATTAACTATGCATGCTACGATGCCATATCATCATAAATGCCTAGCAAGCAATGTGCCTAAGTCTCATGATAGGTTTTATACTATAACAACTTATGTTGCAATGGAAGCCTACCTGACACTTGTATGTCTTGCACGACAAACCCCCTATGTCAACCCTAGCTCTCTTTCAGTCCTGGTCAGTCTCACTGCCACCTGAGTTCAAGAATGGCACACCAATCCGTCGGTATCACCATTGGTTACCATCACCTTTCCCCTTGTTGGTAAGGGGTGTAGTATAGGGTACACTCTAACCACATGCATTCTAAATATGATGTTATGAGCATGTGAAAGTATATACAGAGTCCACATCAAAGTTATACTAACCCCCATGGTGATCAACATAATGAGTTATCATGTATTTCCATGCAATACTCGTTAAATCACATTCACAATGCAATACTTCCACAATCAAATCCACAAAATAGTACCTCAATGCATCTACATGTTTCATATCATACAATGTGCATGATCCAAGTTATGCAACACACATAATAGAAATGAATAAGAAAACACTTATAAAAGAACCAAATCCCATTAACCTTCCAATACGCGTGAGTTTCCGCAACAATTTCCGAAGTCAACCCTCATTAGGCCTCACTGTAGTGTTAATCTCTAAGCAAAATAGTGTTTATTAGCTTAATGGGACATTTGATTAAACCCCAAGAAGCCCAAACCAAATCAGCAAAGCAAATCTCTGTAGGGGAGCACTGGACGATCTATCCAGTCGATAGGCTGCATCGACCGGTTGGATTGTCCGGTTAGAAGCAAGGCTCGATTTTGAGTTTGGAACTCAATTGGTTTTGCCCTAACACCAAATCAAAGGGAAAATATATAGGGGAAAGGTTACACATATATTAAGAACTCTAAGCCCATTAAAGCACCTAATATGAGGAATAACACCCAATTAGGTTTATGATGGCTCAAAACAAACTAACACATAAATGACCTAATCCAAGAACAGATTTGGGGTTATAATTGTTGATAGGTTTAGATCAGACTAAAAAGGTTTAATGTAGTGTATCATGGTTAAACCTTCATGCTTGAACTCAGATTTACTTATGAAAAATAGATTAAAGCCAATTTAGGTTGTTAGAGTTCAATCATGACATGCAAATGATCAAACCTAGGCTTTGGATGAATTCAACAGTCATGTAAGATGATCCATTGATCAATTTACATAACCAAGGTCCTAGGACATCACCAGCACATCCCATTTGGCCATGCATGTAAGATCAAACAAGTCTAAGGTCCAAACTAGGCATACACTAAGGTAGTATACCAGAGCATCATAAAAGGATTTTTGGATACCAGTGCCTACCTTGTACAGGATTGCAAAGAGAGGAACTGGGCAGTAGCAACTCAGGAATGCTTCCTCCAAAATCTTCCAAATTCCCTTCTCTCTTGCTAGCTTCTTCTCCAGAGCTCAAGTTCTAAGAATTTGAATGTAAGAAACAAACTTCAGAAGGAAGACATGTATTTATAGCCTATGGCTATCAAGGCTTGTTTGGCTTGACAACCATAGGATTCAAAGTGCTTTAATCCCATGTATCAGCCGGGTGGTTCAACATCGAAACTCTGCAAAACATCTGAGACACGAGACAGGTCTCACATTATGCCGAGACACGAGCACGAGAACCCACGGTGAGGTATATGGGCCCCATAGTAAAATAATGTGGTTTGCTATCCAAACACCACCAGATGCTCTAACCGGTCGATTAGAGGGATCATCCGGTATGATCGTCCGATGGGTGCTGTTATACTCAATTTATAAGTTGTAACTCAGGGGTTTTAAATACAGCCTCCATAAAAGAAATGGCTCACCTTTTGACCATCAACCATCATAGTCATCACATTTCCTGGGCCAATAGGAACATCTGCAGGTCCTACAAAGTATTACCCAATAATTAGACCCGGTCTAGATGCGGGTATGACACCATGCTTGTTTTAGATTAATGCTATCACAACTCTCACTATGCTTGTTCAACATGTATGATTGCTTAGATCTTGATAAGTATACTTTGAATTGATTATGCTATGATGGATGCAAATGATGTTTGGGAAATGGGATCCGGGAGCCGAGGGTAATGTTAGGCCCGTGATTTCTATACTGTAGCTAGTTACATTACATTCTAGACTAGGGCTTTGGGTCTTTCATAGAGTGTTTGAGAGTCTTTCTTATTCTCCTTTGGGTTGGGGTAAGGCGGGTATGTCCCCCCTTGTACTTGTTTTTAGTACCACTTTACTTAATAAAATCTCAGGGGCCTCCCCGGGTCCCAGATAATATTCAGGGTAAAAAAAAAGGGTTGCGGTGTGGCTAAGCGATAATTCCGGTACCGTATTCGTCATACGAACTATGTTAATTGATAATTGTTGCATTAAAAATACTTGCTTGTATTAGACTTGGAAATGGGTTGCGGTGTGGCCGATGGAGGATTTCGGTACCGTATTTGTTGTACTCTTAGTATGTTTATGTATATGTTAGAGGAGACAGTATGATGGTGTGGTGGATGGATGATTCCGGTATCGTGATCTCGGCCTCTCAACATATATGTACGCATGCAGCTCATGTCATATAGATGTATGCTGGTTAAGATAGAACAACCCATTACTACGACCCCTTGCCAACAGGGGGATAGGTGTTGGACAACCCATAATGGTAGGCTTGATGAGATTTTTCATGATACCCTTTCCGTAGTACGATGTGATTATTGTCGAAGACAAACCGAGTTCGAGTGACTGATGGTAATTCTAGGACTGAACACCAGGATGGGGTTTTTGGGGCTTGTAGGGTGACCCATGGCACATTCAGAGACTGGCAGGCTCTGTTCGCAACTAGGGTTTAATATCGCTGGGTGGACCGATGGTGATTCCGGGATCAAGGATACTACCTAATGTGTTGCAATAGTACTTTACCCCCAGACTTAGAATTTGTTGCTTCGGTGAAAATTAAAATGAAATCATTCATGCATTCATGCGCATTGCACTCATGAACTCTATGTGTATGCTTACATGTTTTAATTCTCTCACTGGGCTTTGTGAAGCTCACACCATGTGGTGCCATTTGTTTTTAGATTGTGATGTAGGACTTAGTGTGCCGGTGCACACCGATGATGTTTTCAATGCAATTGAGCATGGTGATGATTGGTGGACGCCAGAGTCCGAGGGAAATGGAGCTGACTATGGCAGTGATGAGTGCGCTTATGGAGCACAGTGATCGAGGACATGGTCCTCATGACACTTTTTATTTAAATTTCAGTTTTGATGTATTTGGGGGGCATGGCCCCAACTTTTATTTTAAAGAACTCGCTCGTTGGATGTAAATATTTATGGATATTTAGTGCATATGTCATGATGAGAACAATGGTTGTTTTTTACGGATAATCTACACATTGTTATTTATATGGTATTACAATTTAGCTTCCAATCTCTGATTTATATTGTTATATTCTATCTTCCGATACTTTGATTTATGAGTATGTGATTGTGGACTATGAGGGCTAGCTACTGCTTTTGTGATTCTGATGGTTGATAGAGTGTATGTGTATATTCTAGTTACACTACCCTAACAATAGGGAGTGGGGTGTGACAATAGGAAGTTAGATTCATGTACCATTTTTCCTATAAATAAGAAAGTTAATCTCAAGGTAAGTCCTCTAGACAACATCTGGAACTATTCTATTCACTACTACTATCTTATCTCCCCAAATTTTTATCATGTTTTTCGGATTCTGACTTAATCATTGGAGAGTCCCCTGAGAAGTCCAACTACGTCCTTCTCATGTGTTCATTCTTTGGTTTAAGGTATGCAAGTCTCCCAGTGACAAGTCATCCTTTCAAATTCCTGCGACAACACAAATTTTGATTCAAGTTCCATGTGTCTCTCAAATCAAGGATCACCCACCAAGTCCACATAATTTGGCAAACTACAAATAATATGAGACATTCACTTTAAAGCAAGTTTTGGTATCTTGACTCACTTGGAATCAAAGAGGGCGTTTTCTCAATTTATATGATGTGGGTGTTAGAGTTTTTGTGATCTTGGGGCCATTAGACCAAACGTCAGTTCAAAAATCAAAACCTAACCATAGGGGATGTCCGAGGGACCGGGATGCCTGACTTGAAAGGGGAATCTGTTTTTTTTGTTCGGTAATAAAAAGGGAATCTGTTATGTACCTCAGTACCTCACTGACTTGAGAGACTTCACACTTTTTGGGTTATAATTATGTAACTATATACTGCAATATTTTCTTCTATCTCCACCAAACGAGACCCAAGACCCTTTTAGGGTTCTTCCATTCAAATTTCAACTAAAAGAGGTAGGTAACGGAATAAATTAACAAATTGAAGGTAAAAGAACCCAACCAAACATTTCCAAACGGCTACAAAACAGGGTTTTCTTTTTCCCTTTTTCCCTTTTTCCCTTTTTCTTTCTAATGTTTGATTTGAAAAACAAAACCAGGTAGCCGTTTTAGAAGTGAGGCCGTGAGGGGTTAGGCGGGTTTCAGTTGGAACCACCGCCATCATGACGAGTTGATGATAGGGAAAGCCGAAAAAAAAAAAAAAAAAAAAAAAAAGAAGCATTAAGAAGAAGTGGAGAAAGTAAAACCTTACAAGCAAAGCTAAAAACGAGATGAGAGTGGTGATGGATCATGGAAGTTGTTGAGAGATTTGTGAATGTTCTCCAAATTCTTTAGGACCTACCAGCAAATTTAAGTCGTTTTCACTTCTTTTGTTATTTAATTTTTCTTAAGGTTGTGGAATTTGGGATTGGTGGTGACTCTAGTCCTTGGGAGGTGGGGTTATGCCCGTAATCTGTATGTATGGTTCCGAGGTTATAGTTAGTCTTAAATTTTTCACTTGTACGAGGGTGCAGTCTTATCTTATCATAGAGGATGACGAGTGTCTGCAATTTGGATCCTCTTCTGCCGACCGTGCAGTCCAGACACGGTGAGGCACGTAATGATTGCCTTATTCTTGTCTGAGCGTTTTGTCCGAGTCGGGGTAAGGCAATCATTGTACGCGGTCCTACCGGGCAGCTCGGTAGTAGAGGATCGAGATCCATGTGTATGTTATGTGTGTGATCCATGATTCTTAATCTCAGGATTGGTCAAGGTCGATACAGATTTGATACCGATCTAGATTGGTCAAAATCGATATGTATCGGTCTAATGTAATAAAAATCCCATTAAAGCTGGATCGGTTCTTCTATGGTTCATTATCGGTTAAGTAATATTAAAAAATAAATAAATAAATAAAGGAAGATTTTCAAAAACTCCATAGATCTTGCCGTAGATGAATAAAATCCACACCATTGTATCTTGATTCATGTATATAAATGGAAAAAAAATTAAAAAATAAAGATGAGAAAAACCTTGAAATTCGATAAGAAGAAGAGGCGCTTGAAAATACCTCTTGATCTCTAAAATGAGCCAATCTCTCCCAAAGATCTTGATCCCCACTAAAAAACGTTGAGAAACCCCAATTTTTTCATTATTCTCACAAATCTTCAAATAAATCCTGGCAAAAGTGCATGAACGAAGAACATGGAATATCTGGGTTTTAAAACCCTTTTGAACCAGTCGCGCGTATCAGATTGGATTGGACAATCCGATCGAATTTCCCAATCTATGGAGTGACCCACTTAAACCAAACAAGATCGACCATATCTTGGAATCGATCACAATAGATTCCAATCCGATCAGGTCGATATCGGCCGATCCGATCCTAAATTACAAACCATGTGATCACATCAATAATATGTGGCCTTTTTTTTCTTCTATCCCCGAAGATGCCCTTTGTATGACTTCTTCACACAATTCTTGTGGGTATATTGGTTTTTTTTTTAATATGGGTTGAAGGAATAACAACTAAGGGTGTCAATTTTGGACTAGAATCGGGAATCGGATTGTAACCGGTCTGTTCAAAATCGGAATTGACCCACACAATAGCTTATTGGTCCAGTTCCGAATCTACTGATAAGTTATTGGTCTGGTTCCAGATCTACCAATTAGGAAACGGTAGAACTAGAACAAATTCACATCCTAACCCTATATATTATATAATTCTTAAGACTGAAGGTCATGAGAACTAAGGTCAAACCTTTTTTTATTTATTTATTTTTGATTTTTCAATTTTGGTTGTTACCACTTGTCTCATATTCAATTTTACCAAAGAATTGACTGTAAATTTAAAGGTTCATTTGAGAATGATAACTTCAAAACAAACTTTAAAATAATTCTAACTTATGAGGGTGGTAGTGTTCCTCCTTATTAATTACTACAAAACAAGAGAATATAGACTAGTTTTGTAATTTGAGAAACAAAAAAATGAAACATATCTCATGTTTGAAAAATTAGTGTTTGGATATAATATTATTAAATATATGTAACATGTATTAGGAGAATTTTTTTTTTTAATTTTGGACTGCTTAGAACCGTCTAGGAACCAGAACCGCCCACCCATTAGTTAATGGTCTTGGATCTCAAGTTTGTAATCGATTAGCTTATTGGTCTGGTTCTAGTACTCTTAGGGCTGGAACCGTTACAGAAGTGGACCAATTGACAACCTTAATAACAATGGCCTACGGCACCATGCTTTGAAGTAGAAGGACCCTAAAATGTTACATTAAAGAGATGGGGGGGTGTTATGATTCTTATTTGCTTAACAAAAGGTAATATAATAAAGGGAAAGAGAATGCCACCCGGTCACACAACGCACACAGCCCTTGCACCCTTGATACAAGGGCACGCGAAATGACCGCCACACCCCCTGAACCCCAAAAATGACTAAGGGTGCAGCAATCATTTCATGTGCCCCTATGTCGGGGCATAGGGCCGGGCGGCGTGTCTGGCACAAGTGGGTGACATTCTTTCTCTGTATAATAAATGAGATGGTCAATCAAACTACTGCGCCCCTAACAGAGTCAAGGCAACGTTGCTCTATGATCAGCTCGACCACCGGGAGAGAGTGCTCGTAGATCAGCTTACTCAAATAGGGGCAAAAGGACGGAGTGTTCGTAGATCAGCTTACTCAAATAGGGGCAAAAGGACTTGCTTGTTGCCTCTGTTTACTTATTCGCCAATCCGGCTACAACTATAGGTATGCGGGAGGAGCTTACTTACTGTCCTTCCTAACCTTTCGAGAGCCTTCCTAACTGGCATTTCAACTGGGCTTGAAAGCTTGACTTCTTAGCTAGTAGCCCAAACACTAAGTAGCTTACTTTCAAATCGTGTAGCAACGAGCTGCTTAAGAGGTATCTCGTCACTCCGATTTGGTGCAAAGTCAGGCTAATTTTAAATCAGTGAACATAAGAGTTGCTCTTTCTTGGCTTTTCTGGTTGGCTTTCTAGCTGGACTGGTGGCTTGGACCGAGGAGAACATATGGGAACAAGAGAGAGACTGGCTTGACTAGTGAGCAAGAAATGAAAGACTAACTGACAGACCCACTAGACTAGACTGACAAGGTGATCATGTAGCTACAAATTACTGTCGCATTGGTCCTAGTATCATAGGAGACTGAACGGCCACCCCCTAATTACTAAACTGACCTGCTTAATAATTCCATAAACACCTAGCGAAGATATGGCAAACAAATAAAGTAGCCCTATGTTCGAATCTGACAATATCATACCATAATCAAAAGGTACAACAGCCTAAGCAATCAGACTTAACATAAATGTAGCCACTGGAGCCATTCTAAAAAGGGAGAAAACTACACTAGTGTCTGGACCAATGGGAGAGCACGTCTAGGTATCTACCCAAGGGACAGGGGCATCATTTCACGATGCCATGTGAGAGGGCATAGGGGGTGTCACCAAGCAGGGATCTTTTCCCATGAGAAAAATACCGCACTTGTACCAAAAAGACAAAGATATGCATTTACCAGAATGCCCTTCTATTTTTATGATCATGAAAATTTAAATTTTGTCCTCTAAAAGATAAACATTAACGGCATATTCTGGCAAAAACACGGCATCTTCTGGCAGGCCCCACAAAGAGAGTATCAGAGGTATTTTTACAAACACTAAATACTCGTTCAGGTTGGAGTTCATTCCAAATTTCCAACCACTACAGTCACGTTCAACAATACCTTCTTTGTCCTTAGGTAGTTTTTGTGATAATGAGCTACTCTACTTCACTTGAGCCACCAAGTCTTGTTTTTTAAGTTATCCAACCAGGGTGGGCAGATGGGTCATTCCATCTCTAAGCCAAACACAAACAGGCAAAAAACACTTTCAAGTTTCAAATGTGAATGGGGTAGGTAAAACAGTAAATTTGGTCTCCATTCCCTTCGTTTGCACGACTTCTCTGCTCTTAACTCTTTAACTAATAATTTTTTTGAAACTGGGGCTTTTGGAGTATATCTTGTCCTAGTGTATTTACAATGCTAGAGGTCCTTTTAAAGCAAGCATTGATTGATAAAAGGAGAGAGAGGGTGAAAGTGAGAGATGGTGTGCGAGAGAGGTAACCCACATTGCAGCTTGAAATCAGGACACAACGGTGGAGGTTCTCTAAAATAATGAGGGCAGGCTCTTCACGTTCCACAGAGATCATGTGTTGGAGCAAGCTCTAGTAATCATGGCAAGCTTCACTCCCCTGGCAACAAAATAAATATCCAACAAAAACGAAACCCCTAAACGAACATGCTTCTCCATTTCCCCTTTTACCCCTCAGTAATGGTTGAGCCCTTATGGATAGAGCTCCTTCTGGCAACAACGACGTAAAGAAAGAGCAAATAAGAAGCAGGAACTAGTGAAGTTCAGAAGCTCTGCCTACTACCATTAGTGAAGTTCAGAAGCTCTGTGAATGCCAATCCATTTTCTCTATTGTGCATTTGGGCCTGAAAATCTCTTAGTGTTTTGAGGTCTGGCTGTGAAATTCTCTGTTTTGTTTTTTTTCGGTCCTGCTGGGTTTATTTAATCAGGGGAGTCGACGATGGAGGAGGGTTTGGTCAAGAAGAGTCAAGAAACAAAAGCGAAGAAGGTTGGATTCAATGCGAATGTGGTTGAAAGTGAGTCATTTGCAGATTCGATTGGAGAGGAGTGCAGGGAGAGCAATTCCAGCTCTGATACATCGACATCTGATCCGACGACTAATGAAGAAAGGAGTAATAGCAGTTCGGCAGAGTCATCTTCTGCATCACCATTAGGTTGGCCTATCCGGAAGGCGGAGGTGCAAAATTGTTCACTTTCTGATGTCACCGAATCTAAAGAGAAAGCCCATTCGGAAGATAAACAATTAGAGAAACAAATACCAGACATTTCTGGTAAGTTAATCCTTTCTTCTATTTATGCGTTTTCATGGTTTTTTATTTTTTATTTTTTTATTATCTACAATGTTCTCTAATTTAATTCTGGTTACTGGGTTTCAATAGAGGTTGAGTTGATGAAGGAGAGGTTTTCAAAATTGCTGCTTGGGGAAGACATGTCTGGATGTGGGAAAGGGGTTAGCACAGCATTGGCGATTTCGAATGCCATTACTAATCTCTGTGGTATTCTTTCTTTAGCTCTAAGCTTCAGTCTACGTTTATGGGAAAGTAGTCTTTTTTTTTTTCTTTAATTTTTATTTTATTGTCCTCTACCCCATCTGTAGCAACGCTCTTTGGGCAACTTTGGAGATTAGAGCCCCTACCACCTGAGAAGAAATCAATGTGGCGAAGAGAGATGGAGTGGCTTCTTTGTGTCAGTGATCACATTGTTGAATTTTCTCCCTCTTGGCAAACATTTCCTGATGGAAGCAAGCTTGAGGTAATTCTAATTCTTACATTCCAGAGCTTCATGAAATTTCTTTAATTTTTTGGATTGTTTCACCTCAATTCTGACACCAAAATTTAGAGGTCCATTGCATGTTCGAATCATTCCATTGCTTACAATTGAGGAAAGTTTGGTTACATTCAATTAATTGATTCACAATCATTATCAATAAATAGAAAAATGATCATCATTATTTTACTGTTAAAAACAAAATCTGTAAAATGTTTGATTCGTTCACTGAACTCATTTTCCTCAATTTGTTCCATGTTGCATTATTCAGGTTATGACTTGCAGACCTCGATCAGATCTCTATATTAATCTCCCAGCACTGCGTAAACTAGACAACATGCTTCTTGTGAGATCCACAATGCTTATACCCCATTTCATTAACTTCGTTTCTTCTCATTTTGGTGTTAGTTCCCTGAGTTAATTGGTCTTTACTTCTCACAGGAGATATTGGATAGCTTTAGCAATACAGAATTCTGGTATGTCGACCAAGGAATTTTCGCCCCAGATGCTGATGGATCAGCTTCTTTCCGTAGACCTCTTCAGCGTCAAGAGGAAAAGTGGTGGCTGCCTGTTCCTCGTGTCCCGCCTGGTGGTCTCCAAGAAAATTCTAGGAAGCAGTTGCTACACAAGCGTGAGTGCACAAATCAAATCCTTAAAGCTGCCATGGCTATTAACAGCATTGCATTGGCTGAAATGGAAATCCCTGAATCATACTTGGATGCTTTACCAAAGGTAGAGAAGTGTTATATGATGCATTTTTTTTTTCTGGTTTGATGAGAACAATAAAGACCTAATGATAATGTTTCCATATTTGGTTTCAGAATGGAAGAGCAAGCCTGGGAGACATGATCCACCGTTACATAACATCTGATCAGTTCTCTCCCGAATTCCTTCTTGATTGCATAGAACTATCTTCTGAACACCAGGCTCTTGAGATTGCGAACCGTGTTGAAACCTCTATATTTGTCTGGCGCCGAAGAACAAACTCAAGGTCTTTGAGTAATACAACCCGCTCTGCTTCAAAGTCATCCTGGGAGATGGTCAAGGAGTTGATGGTTGATGTGGATAAGAGGGAGTTGCTTGCAGATCGAGCTGAAAGCCTCTTGCTTTGCTTGAAGCAGCGTTTCCCAGGTCTGCCACAGACTACTTTGGATATGAGCAAGATTCAATACAACAAGGTTTGTTCTTCTATTTAAAATCTGGTTCTACACACCGTCTAGTCTCAATTTAATAAACAAATTTCAGTTTTGAAATGAAAATCTTTCATTGTCAGGATGTTGGGAAATCTATTCTAGAGAGCTATTCCAGAGTTTTGGAGAGCCTGGCATTTAACATTGTTGCCCGTATTGATGATCTTCTCTATGTTGATGACTTGACCAAGAATTCCGATGAGTACTCCTCCATTCCCACTGTCAGTGTGATTGCTCACAAAAGGGTTTTTATACCATACTCAGTGCCCGTCTCAAGCACTCCATATGCAATGGCTTTTACCACGTCGAGCTTCTCACCTGCACCTCTAGTTAGCCCTGCAAGAGGAGAGAGGCGGCTTCCCTTCCTCAATGGCAACAAACCTTATTATCGTGGGTTTGGAGTAAAGAAAGTCTTGACTGATTATCTTGGAGTGGATTTGAAAGGAAAAAGCTCTAGTAATTCAGTTACAGGATCAGATACTACCTCGAGTTCAGCTCAAGAAACACCAGCAAGATGGCCTAGCATGGAAAATTTGGAGATCCATAGAGGGATTGTAAGCCCTCCACCACAGGACTAATTTGAACTAGAAGTATTTCTTTCATGACAGCAGTGTGTTTTCCTGCAGATAGATTAGCAGAAATCAGGAGTAAGAAGGTTAACCATCTAATATTGTTTTATTCATGTTGTAACGAGTTCGATTGTGTAATAGTAAAGAGTTTTGAGTGTTTAGTGGGGTTCTTTCTTGCACTTTGCAGCGTCTGTTTAGGTTTTGATCAGACCAAAAAAATGTTATCTGTACATACCTGAGTATATTGATGGATATAACTGAAATTGAGCAAGATTGAAATTAACTTGGTCCCCCCCCACCCCTCTTCAGTTCTTCCCACTTCTATTTTCTTCCACAAGGTAGGTAGTTTGTGTAGCTCTAAAACTCTGTTATCATGTTATTCATGTGAAAACTTAATTATTTGTTGATTTTCATTTCTATCCCACATCACCCCAGTTTGAAAAATCAATTCTATTCGAGAAGGGGGGGGGGGAGTTCTATGTGGTTGTGAATGGTTTCTGTTCTTTCTCTACATGAGGGAGCGCTATAAATTGAGTACAGTTAAAATGTTATCTGTACATACCTGAGTATATTGATGGATATAACTGAAATTGAGCAAGATTGAAATTAACTTGGTCCCCCCCCCACCCCTCTTCAGTTCTTCCCACTTCTATTTTCTTCCACAAGGTAGGTAGTTTGTGTAGCTCTAAAACTCTGTTATCATGTTATTCATGTGAAAACTAAATTATTTGTTGACTTTCATTTCTATCCCACATCACCCCAGTTTGAAAAATCAATTCTATTCGAGAAGAGAGGGGGGGGGGAATGGAGTTCTATGTGGTTGTGAATGGTTTCTGTTCTTTCTCTATATGAGGGAGCGCTATAAATTGAGTACAGTTAAAATAAAATATAAAATATAAGAGTGGGGCATTCCGAGAATTGAACTCGGGACCTCTCGCACCCTAAGCGAGAATCATACCACTAGACCAAATGCCCTTTTTTGTTAATACTTATTTTTAAATATATGATCACATAAAGTGACGGTTCTCCAATCGTTCGACGTCAACCTAATCGTACAATAATCAAAGAATGAAAGGTGCTTATAATGATAGGTGAGATACCTGAAATTCCTTACCACAAAAAAAAAGATACGTGAAATTCAAATTTCATAGGGAGTCTGCGTTCCTTTGGATTTCTTTTACCAAGGGAATATGGACCTATCGGCCGCAACTATAACGGGCATTGAGAAAACCAGACCTTTTAATCGGGATCGGTCCGGACCTCTGTTAGTAAAAATGCATCTAAAACGCCGTTTAAAACATGTTTTCTCGTATGTTTCACATATATATGGAGCAAAATGGATATGATTGGAGTTTACGTTTTAAGCACGTTTTCAACGGATGTTTAATACGCGTATACGCTTTTTAAGGATATACTTGTACTTTTACTTTAATTTTTAGAATTAAAAAAAAACCCCAAAACATGATTCTAAACCCTATCTTTTGGATTTTCCCTCCCCTTCCCATTCCTTCTTTGCAAGAGCTGTTTCTTACAAATCCATCCCCAACCATTGGACCTCCCAAAACGACTCGAGCAAGCTCCCTGCTCCCGCCATGGTTTGCTAGCAGAAGCCTTCGTTCCCAACTCTAGAGCTCTCAACATTCTTGTAGCTTGGGTGTGCATCATATAAGGTCATCTAGAATCATTTTCCGTGCTTCTAGTGTTAGGGGTTTTGTTTGACAATGGTGGGTGGGAGTGTGGGACCATGGGAATCATGTTTCCTCTTCCAAATTGAAGTGCTATTTTGTTCTATTTAAACATTATAAAAGCCAAGGCTCAGATTGCTCTGCAAAATAGATTGAGGGAATCAGTGGTGAGAAACCACTACAGGCAAAGGGATTATGATCTGGAATTCTGGATCGAAGGGTGGGAAACTTGGGATTTCTTTGCTATTCATACTTCATACTCTCTTTTCTGCACAAAATAGCATTGTTATCCCTATCAATCAAGTGCTATTTTTGGTTTTTTAATCTTTGATTTCAGTTGGTTTAATATCTTTAATCCTGTTCCTGTTATTGATATTGAAACCCTTTTATTAGAAGCTTTATTATTCTCTGATTTAAGACTTGCCGCTCCCCTGTTTTGTGTCCCGATTTTAGCAATACAGTTTTGTGAGTTTAGGCAAATCTACTATTCAATTTTGAGGTTATCTATCTGAGTTGGGTTTGTCTTGGGATCTTGTCTGGGTTGTTGTCTTGAGATTGATTAGGCTTTGAAACTTCTCCATTTATGGGTTGATATATCTAAAAACTTATAATCGATTGTGAAATACATATGCATTAATGTTGGATGTTAGTTTTTTTTTTTACATTAGGTGCAAGTATTCAGGTACTACCTCTCAATTTGTATTGGTATATTGCCGTTTTTTAGGTCCCGTTTGTTTGAAAACTACACATTTAAAACCCATACCGTCCGACCGTACCGTTCGCCGTTTAACTCCATTTAAAACACGTACAAGGACCGTAATACTCCATTTTATTGTCGTTCCCATATTTGCTAACTATGGTTCGGACCGATATCAATCCGATCCGACGATTTTTGACCGATCCAATCGGATACCTCGAGGCATATGCTAGCTCCTCCCTGTGTCTATCTCTCCTCCTTCTCCTCCCTATGAAATGACATATTTGTCCCCTAGTATGGGGGAGAGAAATAAAATAGGAGGTGCTAGCATACGATTCTCCTCCCTATGAAATGACATATTTGTCCCCTACTATGGGGGAGAGAGATAAACATAGGGGGTGCTAGCATACGATACGCAGTCAAACATCATTCTTATAATAATTCTTTTCTTCATTATTAGATGTTGGAGAGGTGTATATATATGTTGAGAATTAGTGGTAGTTTTGTCATTGCTATTTTTGGTCTTTGGGGTTCTATGTAATTTTCTATCTTTTAAGTCTTTATTTGTTAAGATGTAATATGTGAGGGCTTAGGGGTAAGTTTATAATAAACCCCTAACCAGCTTACCTTAATTAGTTTGACTTTATTATTAATAGAACCCAAGGCTTGCGATAGAAGTCATCTTCTTCTATCGCAGGCTGCTATTTTCTTCTCTCGGCAGTGTGCTTCTCTTCCTCTATTCTCTTCTTCTTCTGCTAGTTAGTTAGTTCTGATTTCTAACATGGTATCAGAGCTACACTGATCAGTTGAAGGATCTTCTTTCATCTCCTTCTGCTGATCTCTCTCTCGATTTTGGTTCTCTGGTGTGCAGCCACCTATTACTGCTTCTATTTTTGTTGGTGGATTGAAGACTTGATATACACATGAATGGAGTGCTTAGTTGTGATAGCAGTTGGTGATTTGGAGACCACCCCTTGAAGATTTGATTGAAGGATGGAAAGTTCTTATTTTTCTAGAATTCCTGGTTATGCTTCTATTTTTAGAAAATAGAAACAAGAGATTTTCTTTCAGATTTGTGTATCTTCTGGTTCTGATTTTTTGAGGGCTACTTGTACCCACCTAAAGGAAGACTCAACTTGTTTTTTTTATCCAGTTCTGGTGAATAGATCGAGTGCTTCTGGGTTTCTTCTTCACACCTACGGATGCTCTATTTTCTAAGCACTTATGAGCCCTACAGTTGGCTTCCCTGTGTCTGTTTCACTTGTTTGCTTAGGCTGATTTTTTGGGATTTCATTCTCCTATCCAGTTACTAGCTTCGATCTCTTTTTCAAGCTATTTCACCCTACTGGTTATAAGTTTTGAAAAATCACTCCTATTACTGCCGGAAGTACCCTATTTTTTTTTGTTCTTCTGTTTGGATGGTTCTGCTAGTTCTAGACTTCTACCCTGCTTGAGAATGGGCCTCCTAATTTTTTGTTTTCTCTGCTGCCTATTACTCTAGAATTCTGCAACAGTTGGTAGCTTGTTTGTGTGTGGTTGTTGTCCCCTTTGTTGGCTTTTATTCGACTGGTTTTATTTTTCCCTTTTTGGTGCTATGCGAGAGAATAAAAATAATCCAGTTGTTACATCTCAAACCGACAATGTTAATGTCACTATTACCTCTATCAAGCTGAAAGGTAGTTCGAATTATTTGTTATGGGCTCAAGCTGTGAAGGTTTACATTATGGCTAAAAAAAACTCAAGTATCTTACCTCCGATCCACCTACCTCTGATTCAAAAGATTATGAGGATTGGATGCAAGAAAATGCCATTATTTTGATTTGGTTATGGAACAACATGGAACCAGAGATTGCTGCCAACATGATGTTTCACACCACTGCTAAAGGTGTGTGGGATGATTTGAAGGATACCTATTCACAAGAGAAAAACATGAATTGAGTCTATGACTTATATGAGAAACTTTTTTAGCTCCGGCAGTCCAATAAGCCTCTCCAAGACTACTACAACACCTTTAAAGACCTTGTTGAGGAATTAAATGTTTTTCAACCCCTCACCACCGATATTGACAAATTAAAAGCACAATGGAATGAATTTTTTGTGTCTAAATTTCTAACTGGACTAGATTCTGATTTGAAGTCTATCAAGGGACATATCCTTGCTGGAGAAACTGTTCCTACTCTTGCTGACACGTTCTCCCACCTACAACATATCTCTTCTCCTGGAAAAATTGACTCTACTCCTAAGGAGAATTCTGCCTTTGTGGCTGGTCGTGGACGTAACTCCAGGGGAGGACGTGGTGGTGGTGGTGATCGTCATGGCACTGGTGGTCAGTCAGGTGATAAGCCTTTTTGGAAGTGTACTCATTGTGGCAAAACTGGTCACACGGCTGATTTTTGTTGGGACAAGCATGGCAAACCCGATTGGGCACCTCAATCTGCCAATCATGCAGCGTCTAAAGGAGGTAGTGATGGTGCTGCCCATAGTGATTCTCCACAGGTTTCCCTTTCTGGGAGTGGTTCTACTACAACTCCTCACCATGATGATCTCTCTCAGATATTGTGGTGTTTACAACACTTAGAGGCATCCAGTCTTACATCCACCGGTCCCTCATCTTCTTTTGCAACTCTAGCTCATGCAGGTACACCCTCTCTTCTTACCACTGCTACTCCATCCTAGATTATTCACATACACATTCCTCTTCACCTGTCATTCTCATCCACTCCTTCCATGAGTCTCTCATCTGTGTTACATGTCCCTCAGTTACCGTTGAATCTTCTTTCTGTCAATCAAATAACTAAAGCTTTACATTGTTCTGTAACTTTCTTTCCTTCTTATTGTGTTTTTCAGGATCTTCACACAAGGAAGAAGATTGGTGGAGAGTGTGAAAAAGATGGCCTCTACTACCTTGACCATGGTGCTTCTGCCTCGTCTGCCGCTGCTGCTTCTATTGGAGGGGTGTCTCCGTTCTAGTGGCACTATCGTTTAGGTCATTTGTCTTTAGTTAGGTTAAAGTTGTTATTTTCTTCTTTTAAGTCTGTGTCTCGGTTAGAGTGTGAAGCCTGTGAGTTAGGAAAACATCATCGTGCCTCTTTCCCTTCTCGTATTATGGCTCGTAGTTCGTCTTTATTTTCTTTAGTCCATTCGGATATTTGGGGTCCTTGTCGTGTTAAGAATCGGAGTGGTTTCATGTATTTTGCCACTTTTATGGACGACCATTCTCGTCTCACATGGTTATACCTCTTGAAGGATCGTTCCGATTTTATCTTTGTATTCCAAAATTTTTATAATGAAATAAAAACTCAGTTTGGTTTGCCTATTAAAATTTTTCATTTTGATAATGCTTTGGAGTATGTTCAGTGTGATATTTCTGCTTTTTGTGTTTCTCATGGAATGATTCAACAAACTAGTTGTTCCTACACTCCACAACAAAATGGGGTGGTAGAACGTAAGAATAGACATTTACTTGAGGTTGCCCGCACTATAATGTTCCATATGCATGTCCCGAAGCAATTTTGGTGTGAAGGGGTGCTTACTGCCTGTTATCTGATTAATCGAATGCCTTCTTCTATTCTTGCCGACAAGTCCCCCTTTTCCATTGTTTTTCCTGGTCAACCCAATTTTCATTTACCTCCTCGTGTTTTTGGGTGTATTTGTTTTGTTTACAATCTACATGCTCATTCTGATAAACTCTCTCCCCGGTCCACTAAGTGTGTTTTTCTTGGATATTCTTATACCCAGAAAGGGTACAAGTGTTATGACCCTGTCACCCATAGGTATTTTGTGAGTGCTGATGTCACCTTCTTTGAGGACCATTCTTATTTTTCTTCCTCCTCCTCTGTCTCTGAGGATGAGTGGCGTGTTGATACTCCTCCTCCTATCCCTGCTCTTGTCCCATTCCCTACACCTCCATTGCAGGTTTATCAGCGGCGTGATAGGACAGTACCATAGGAAGAGGTTCCAACGGCTCCACCTATTTCACTACCTCTGCCAACTTCTTCGTCTAGTGAAGCTCCACCTTCTTCTTCAACTGATGACTTACCTATTTCCTTGTGTAAAGATACTTGCTCTTGCTCTCAAAAGTCTTCTACTTTATATTCTATTGATAAGTATGTGTCTCTTTCTCACTTACCCTCTTCTATTCATAATTTTACCTTGTCCTTGTCTTCCAACCCTATTCCCAAAAATCATACTGAGGCTCTTCGTCTTCTTGGTTAGAAGAAGGCCATAGATGTGGAAATGGATGCTCTCTTATCTCGTCACACTTGGAGTTTGGTAGATCTGCCTTCTGGAAAGGAACTTGTTAAGTGTCGCTGGTTTTACACAATCAAATACCTTCTGGATGGTTTTGTTGAGCGGCTTAAAGTCTGTCTGGTTGCTAAGGGGTATACACAGACTTATGGTGTGGACTACTTTGAAACCTTCTCTCCTGTTGCAAGGCTGAATTCTGTTCGCCTACTTATTTCTATGGAAGTTAATTTTGATTGGCCCTTGTTTCAGTTAGATATTAAAACGCCTTCTTGTATGGTGATCTTCATAAGGAGGTATATATGGAGCAACCTCCTGGGTATGTTGCTCAGGGGGAGACTAGTACTCAGGTGTGCAAATTGCAGAAAGCAATATATGGCCTCAAATAATCTCCTAGAGCATGGTTTGAGAAGTTCAGTGCCATAGTTGTATCATGCGGTTTCTCGCAGTGTTACTCAGATAATTCTGTGTTTGTTCATCGTCGTGGTGGCAAGTTGGTTATTCTGGTTGTATATGTTGATGATATTATTGTTTCTGGTGATGATGTGTCAGGCATTGCTGAGGTAAAGGCTTACTTACAACAAAACTTTCAGACCAAGGATTTATGTGACCTTCACTACTTTCTTGGCATTGAGGTTGTGAGAAGCAAGAAGGGTGTCAGTCTTTCTCAAAGGAAGTATGTTTTAGATCTTTTATCTGATACTGGCACGCTTGCGTCCAAGCCAGTAGATGTTCCCATGGATCCTCATCAGAAGTTTGGTGTAGATGATGGAGATCCCCTGAAGGATGTGCACCAGTACAGAAGTTTAGCTGGGAAGTTGATTTACCTTACTATCATGAGACCAGACATCTCATTTGTTGTTGGCGTTCTAAGCTAGTTTATGCAAACTCCTCAGAAGGCTCACTAGGATGCTACCATTTGTATCCTTCGTTATTTGAAGGGTGCTCCTAGTAAAGGGTTGATTTATCGTCCTAATCGACATATGGATCTGGTTGCTTATTCTGATGTAGACTGGGCTAGATCGGCAAGTGATCGTCGTTCCACTACCGGTTATTGTACATTTGTTGGGGGTAATCTTGTCTCGTGGCGTAGTAAGAAACAAACTACTGTTGTGTGGTCAAGTGCAGAGGTGGAGTATCGGGCTATGGCTCATACTACAGCTAAGTTGATGTGGCTTAGGTCTCTTCTTCTTGAGATGGGATTTCCTATGCCTACGCCGATGAAGATGTATTGTGATAACCAGACAACTATATATATTGTTAGTAACCCTGTTTACCATGAGCGGACTAAACATATTGAGGTGGACTGTTACTTTGTTCGTGATGCCATCTTGAAAAAGCTAGTTGAGACTTCGTTTGTTTCGTCTTCAAATCAGCTAGCTGATGTCTTCACCAAATCTTTGTTTGCTCCTAATTTTTTCACCTCTTATGACAAGCTGAGCATGGGAGACCTATATGCTCTAGCTTGAGGGGGAGTGTAGAGAATTAGGGGTAGTTTTGTCATTGTTATTTTTGGTTTTTGGGGTTCTATATAATTTTCTATCTTTTAAGTCTTTATTTGTTAAGATGTAATAGGTGAGGGCTTAGGGGTAAGTTTCTAATAAACCCCTAACCAGCTTACCTTAATTAGTTTGACCTTATTATTAATAGAACCCAAGGCCTCCGATAAAAGTCATCTTCTTCTATCATAGGCTGCTATTTTCTTCTCTCGGCAGTGTGCTTCTCTTCCTCTATTCTCTTCTTCTTCTATCTTCTACTAGTTAGTTAGTTCTGATAGCTAACAATATATATATCTTCAAGAAGAGAATCCTAACGAACTAATAGACTCAACGTGGAGTTGGTTTTTTTTTTTTTTTGGTAAATAGAAGTCTATTGATGAAAGGAGTGTATAGTAACCAAAGCTTCATTTACTCACAAATCATGAAGTCAAAGAGTGGAATTAAGCCAAACGGTCATACGCACTAATGACATGGCCTTCCTAGAAAGGGAATGAGCTATACCATTTGCTCCCCTCAAAAGAAAAGAAAAATTACAATCATTAAAGATAAAGGAAAGGAATCTAAAGTCTTTGAGAAGTGGATCGATCTCGAGGGTACAAGGACGACCCTAATTTGTAATCTAGTGCTTTAGAGTTGCACCATCTGTTTCCACTGGAACCTGCAAAAGACCTTCCTCTACCGCTGCCTTGAGTGTTGCCCTTACTGGAAGAGGCTCTTCCAAAATAGCAAAGTTAAAAGATAACTTCTCTGAAACCATAAAGATATGTGCCCCAAAGCAGTCCCTGATAATAAAATCAACTCCACCAAAGCGAGGGAAACATGAGTATTAATTTTTAGGCCAAATGTTCTATGTATGGAGGGCACAGGCTGTGCTCAGACACATGGGATGGGCGAAATGACCACCCTGCCCCCTGAATGGCAGGCCCATGTATCTGGGCACAGGCTGTGCTACAGCACAGGGAACATTAGCCATAATTTTTAACATACCAGATGGTGGCGGTTTCCAAATTGGTCCATCACAAGCCAATGGTATAAAGGTTGAAGATGTTGTAGGTGAGCAATTTTCTACTCTAACTTCTCCATTGGCTGCTTGATATGACATATGACTCCCCATGTTTACCAAAAAAAAAAAAAAAACATATGATTCCTTATGATGTGCATTAAATTTGAAATCTTATGATGAGCATTAACGTTAGGGACCCCTAGACTTGCGTTAATTTTTTAAACCCCTTGATGTGCATCAAGGGTTGAAATCAATTGATGAGTTGTAAACACTTGAGGGTCAAGACCCACTTGATAAGCTTTGGGGTGAGGGTTAACAAGAGAGGTTGATAAAGCCTGAGAACATTACAATTGGATAAATGAGGGTTAATGAGAGAGGTTGATAAATCCTGGAAACCGTTAAGAGGTTGGATGGTAATGGGGTGAAGTAAGTTATGAGAGAGGTCATGAATAGTTAAAGAAGGGGTAGACATTAAGTTATGGGTAACGGTTCCATGAAGAGATAAAGATTAGTTGACTTGGGAAGTAACGATAGTATGTTGGACTGTAACGCTTCATTTTTGGGATAAGGGAAAGGTGCAACTCTCACGAGCACTGACTGTAAGGCCATTATAATTTACATAATGTATAAACAGTTATCTCTTTAGTTTCCATCACTAACAACAATTAATACTTTAATAGTCTTTCAAAGTAACATCAAAGTATTCTACGCATCGGAAATGAAACAAACTTATAATATAACAAGACCCTCTCAACGATTACATACACCCACTTTTATTCCTACTTGAACTTACACTCTTATTCCTGATGGCAACCCTATGCAGTGCTGTACAGTCTCAGTCACAATATGTAACACCCCGCCCCAAAATACCACGGGAATGCTACTAGGATGCTTATCGCCATCCCAAACAATCCTCCAGGATCACAGATATAGTAGCTTACCTCACAGTCACACAGTCGAGAATCGTAAATAACATTAGAGTTGCGGAAAGCTTATAAATATTCCATTGATTCTCAGTAAGGATAATTGTAATTGATCATTAGCATTCTAAACATATATGATACTAAATTTAAAAGTTATTACATTAAATGTCAATTTCACAAGTTCAACGGAAAAGAAATCGTTATATTCAAAGATACAATATAAAAATATAATTAAAAATGGAAACCATCACATCAACGATCATAGATCAAAACTTTTGTATCCACATCCTATACCATGTCCTCTGCCATCCTCTAGTACCGTACAACTTGCATCACATTTTAAAAAGAAGATTTCTATGAGGGGTGAGCTCCACTGAGCCCAATGAGCGAAAAATTGAATCACACACAATCAAACACAACAATTCAATATGCATCATCAATCATGATATATGATGTACAATGTATTATGATGTATAATGCACAATGAATTATGATGTAGGGCATGCAGGCCATATTATTAGCTACAATGCAGTAGGCATTATCCCTGGTCCTGGAATATACCCGTCAGAAACCCAATGATAACCGTCCTAATTGTGTGTGGAAGCCTGCCGATCCTGAGATGCGCATCGGTGTCTCAGCAAGCCTCCGATAATCCCAACCATGTTTCTGGAATGTACACCTCGAACATCCAGGCTGGTTTATCAAACAAGGTGATCACGGTGTCGATATATATCCGTCGGCCACCCGTATCCCTTTTTTGTTTACCAAACAAGAAGATCACAGTGTTGGAACATACCCGTTGACCACCCATATCCCTTTTTCATTTACCAAACAAGGCGATAACGGTGTCGAAACATACCCGTCAGCCACCCATATCCCTTTTTCTCTCAAGTACATGTACACTCCATTGAATAGGGTGAAATGGTACCAGTGCCCACGTTGGTTATACTACAATCCATATCCAAGCCTAATGTAGCAGTTACCTTCTGTTATACCCATGCCCCAATCCGTACTAAATTAAAGTTTTGTGTGTGTTGTAGCGTAGCTTGGGAAGCTCTCGATGCCAGAGAGCTATTAAAGCTGACAATCAAGCCCACACATAAGATCCTTGATCCGAGTACAGGGGAGTTTGTCGAACAGAGATTCCTCAGTCGAGAGGGGAAGATTTATTGATAGAAAGTTTACTAATTATCCTCCAAGCACTAGCACCAGGAGCGAGGAGTATCGAAGAAGGAATTCAGTGTCTTATATCATCGACATTTGGTGTCTTTGCAAAGTGTGTATCGAGATGAGGAAGTTCTTTTCAGGAGGAGGACTTCGACTAGGTGAGCTACTAAATTACGTATTTCATGAGTTAATATGAATAGTAGAATATAAATGCAATAAACCACATTAACTGTGTGTGGGAACCACCTAACCCTAGGTAGGACCTACCCCCCTACAGAACATTAAACTGGGTTAGGGACATTAGGGTCATTCTACTTTAGTTAGTATATTGGCTGTGGGCCTAAGTGGGTCAAATGGCCCAATAACTTAATTTTAGTTAGTATATGGGCTATGAGCCTAAGTGGGTTAAATGACCCAATAACTTAATTTAGGACCTAAGGTTTTAGTGTCTAGCCAAACATGCCTTAGTCCCCATGTGAACTAAATAGGGACTAAAACCACTATTCACTTCATAATTAGAAAATCTCCAAATCATTTTGGAGAGGAGAAGAAGAGAAGGAGAGAAGGAGGAGGAGGAACTCACCTCATCCCATCTTATCTTGGTGAGTACTTCCCTTTCCCTAACTCTATTTTTTTCTCCCTCCATTGACCTCATTTATGATTTTGGGTTGAGAAGATAGAACCATTAATGGTGCTTCACTAACCTAAAGGAAGAACCATTAATTGAGGACTCTAATGCATTTAGTGTGAGTTGAAATGCACCTATGTAGTTTCCATTCATTCAAACCCCAACTCCCTTGGACAAACCATAGGTTAAGGACATGTAACCTTAGGGCTTTTCTTAGGATTTGTAAGTGACTCTCTTATGGCTAAGTACTAAGCAACATATGAAGACTTTAATTGAGCTTTCCTATCCCTATGTACATTCCCATGTACTCATCCTCTCATGATTTGCTAAGAGGACCCATTTAAACCATAGGGTTTATGAACCTAAGGGAATGGAAGGCATGAAACCATAGATTGGGGTAATCCTCATGGTGAGGGAAGCATCCCCAACCCATAGGTATGCTCCATTTGAGCCAAAACCAAATCTACATTTGGGAGCTCAGCAGTACACCGGCAGACGCAATAAGGGCATACAGGCAGCTGAAACATAGGAACCCATCTGCCGATCTGGGCCAATGCATGTGCCAGAGTCTCTCAGGCCTACAAACTGACACCTACAAGACCGACAAATGCAAAGTATTTTCCCATCTGTTGGTCAGGGCCAAACCCACGTGCTAGTGTCCTATTTTGACCTTTGTGAACCTTTGATGGTTCTCTTTATTTTGGGAACCTAAATATTAGTTAATTATATGTTTGTATACGTATCTAGGGCACTCAAATGCATACTTGGGCATATCAGAATCTAGAGTATTGGGCTTTATATTGAACAATCAAGTTGGAATACTAGGTGAGGAAATCGGACACTCAACCTTATTTTGGAATATTTTATACTCTTATTATGCGAATGTCATTCATGCATGTGCTTATTTAATACATCAAGAATGTAAAATCACTATGCTTGCTATGTGGATTTCGTATTCCCTATGAATGGTAGTTTAGGGTTAGCGATTTAGGTTGTTACGATGTTGAATGATAGATGCTTAGGAATGTGTTATATTCGATTCGTTATGATGAGATTGTGAATGTGAATATGAGAATATGTTGAGACATGCATGTGAATAGTGGATGGTTCATGGTTATGTGTTGAAATATGGAGATGAATGGTGATTATGAGATGTGTGTGATTGTTGGGATCCAAGTGCCGTAAGCGTGTGTGGGTTCATGAAATTGTAGACACCCCATTTTGTCCCCACCATTTCATCAAATTTTTGGAATATGCCCCTGAGTTCATGAGGGTATTTAGGACATTCAAAAGAGCTTTCTCCTATGGTGTTTGACAACAAAGAAGAAAACAACAGTCCAACTTAGGCCTAATTTTCCCTATCATTTAGTCCAAATCAAGTCGGACCATCACAATGCAAATAGAATGCCTCACCCTTCGTCTAACTCTTCGTCTCCCTCTGTTGGATAGTCCATGTGTCTCCTTCACTTCTAATCCCTAGATTCTGCCTCGTTTCTAGTTCCCTTTCCTTTTCTTTCCTGCCTTACCTTGACAGGGTTCATTGTACTCGGGTTCCAGTGACATCCTAAGGGTTCCTTTCTCGGTCTCTCTTCTTCTTCATTCTTCTCCCTCATCGCCACTGATCTGTGACGTAGACTTTTTGTGCTCTCCTGTTGAGCGTTTTGTCTTCTTCTCTCTACTTCCACCGCTGTTCTACTGCTAATTCGTCCCCTACTTGGTGACGCCCTATGTTTTTTGCTTGTATGCTGTACTTCTTCCTCTTCCCCCTACTTTTCTTTCAGTTTTCATTTTGCCTTCCTCTCCCCCCCTTTTTCTTTCCTCCCTCTCTCTGCTCTTCGGTGCATGTTCTAATTAGTTTCATATCCGCCTCTTGCAGCTTGATTAACATGTCTGCCAGGGCCTCCAGCTCTCGGCATTCTGCTAACTCCCAACGGTCTGAACGCAGGGACTTTCATTTCACTGATGAACGCTCTCCTACCTTTTTGACCTGGGTTTCCAGATCCAAGTCCCCTCTCTCCTGAAACCTTTCCCGTCAAGAGATTGTCGATCGCACCTTCCATGGATACGTGATTGGTTTTCCTAAACCCCAGAAAGAAACATTCTGCAATTTTTTAGGGAATCTTTGGGAACCTTTTGGGGCTTTATCCATCAAATGCTTCGACAAAGGTAACTTCTCTGTAGAGTTTTGTTTCCCATCTCAGTGTATTACTCTAATGGACCATGCCCCTTGGTGGTATGATCACTGCCTCCTGCATTTGGTCAGGCATTCCGTTGACGACCCCTACTATGTCTTTGAGCATGATCCTGTCCCTCTTTGGATTCAGATGCATGACATTCTGATTGGTTGTTTCAACACTACCTCTCTTAAGCGCTCTCTGAAGGATGTGGGTAGGCCTATTGAGTTTATGCTTAACTTTGTGGAGTTTGGACTTCCCTCATCCTCTGCCAGGATCAAAGTTTCAATCGATAAGAGGAAGCCTATTGTTATCTCTTCTTCTGTGGAAGACATGGATGGCACCTTGCACCCTGTTTGCATCAAGTATGAGCTTACCTTCTTGTGTTTTTGTTGTGGTCGTATCTATCATGACCTTTCACACTGCCCATATGTCAGAGGAAATCAGGTGCCGCCACTCCCACCCCTGGGTTTCTATAATGATGCTTTAACCCCCCCTTTGATGATCAATCAATCGCCTGGACTTGTTTGTCTTGCGAACCCTTCGGCAAAGGCATCCCTTTCTTCCTCAGAGATGGATATTTCAACTAGTGCATCCCACCCTGCTCCTCCCGTTGCACCGGTGCAACCCGCCATCCCTGCTCCCACCACGGCTAACAGCCTGAAGTTATTGGAAGTCCAGTTCTTTTTTACTCCACTGCTCTGCCCCCACTCACGAAGAATTAGGCTCTGTATGGTAACGTTCTTTTTTAGTGTTTTTTCATTTTTTTGGAACAGAAACATGCTAAAATCTAAATGGTATGTCCGGTTCGATATTTTGTTTTTTTTAAACGAACCGGGCAGTTGGTACACTTATAGCACACATTTGCAAAACACCAAATTGGTGTTTCTCACTTGGGAGAAGCACTTCTTCAAAATTTTGGAGAAACAAGAGTTTCACTTAAGTTAATGAGGGCAAAATTGTAAAGTGTCCTCTAAACATAACAAATAGGGGTTTTTTGTCCTCAGACTTCTCAATCTTCACCTGCAAGAATGGAGCATATCGATTAACCTCTGCTATTGCGAAGAGAAGCACTGCCCTGTTCATCATGAGAGTGAACATTGCCAGTCTCCAGCTGCAACTCTTCATTCTTCCTCTTCTTTTCCTTCGTTCTTACCTCTTCTCGATCAAACCCTCCTCCATCGTCGAAAGATCCAAGCAATACCTGAAGATTTCAGATCCCCAATGTGATGATTTCAATATCCTTATAAACGAATTTGTTGACGAATTTTAAAGCAAAAGGACTTTGTTCCAAGCGGTCTATGAACTGAAGTTTGAAATTGTTTGTTTCAGTTTTTAATTTATGTGGATTCCCCTAGACTTTATACCACTTCCTACTTTGACATTGATGCTGTTAAAAAAACGTTAAAATTGACCATCTTGGTAGGAAGGACCTTGCAGATACAAATTCAGGGCTTACGGCGATGATTAAGGCTACATTCTATTTACCTTCTCTCTGATCTCAATTTCTCTCAGATTTTTTCTAATAAAAATCCCTTCCTGTCTGCCCTGCTTTTCTCTCGCTCTCTCTGATTTTTCTCAAAACCCCCCCTTTTCTCCACTCACTTCTAAAACCCCCTTTGTAAAATGATGATTCCCCACCCTATCAAATGGATTGTGTTTTGTGTTTCTCGTGTTTGTGATATGTGATCTGAGTGCTTGACTTCTATTATCTATTGACTACAAATGGAGATTGCAATAATGAAGGATCTGAGTGCTTGACTTCTGGATCACCAATTGCTATGGTGCTTTTTTCATTATAAAAATGCCTTATATGCTCTAAAGCTTCAAGCTATTTTTATATCCATATAGGAATTTTATGTTGTTGAATCCTGAAATAGCCAAAGGAAATTATAGTGTGACTCTATTTTTACTATTCTTCTGATGCTAGTGTGATCATCTACCATCATTCTTATTTTCTTGTCCTCAAAATTGCCATCCATGATACACCAATGACACCTACATTTGACTGTAACATTGTTCCGATTCTTCATTCTTGCCACTTATTTTGGGCTGTATTTGGTTAATGCATTTTCAAGTTGACTTTTGCATGCTCATATACTGATTTTCTTATCAGAGGCTATGAATTTGAAGCTTCCATTCCTTATCCAACTGGAACTCTTCTGCAGGACTTGCATTTCCTCCTCTATACATCAATAGTGGAGGTGTTCGTGAATTCCTTGCAACATTAAAGCAACATATTTTTTTTTTGTGATGTTTGTTTTTTATTTTTTTTTTGGCTAAAAAAATCATAAGTATAAAAGCCATGGTGTAGGTGGCAAATACGTAATTTTTGGTAAACAACATAAACGATTCTGTTAAATGCGACCCATACAGATTTTTGTTTCTTCTAAACTTCAGAAATGTTTATTTTTCAGGGTTACCATACAACATTTCGGGACCCAGAAACGCTCAAACAACACAGAAACACATAAAAGTGTGCCGGACCCAAAAACACTAAAAAAAAACAGAAATGTTACCATACAGAGCCTTACTGTCCGCCGATGCCCCCTTTGTTGTCTGTTGCTGAAGATCTGCATTGGATTAACGCAACTCCTTCTCTCCTTCATCAACAAAGCCATGCATCTGAGTCGTTTCAGGGAAGTTTCACTGTTGCCCCCCTGCTGTCCAGCCTCAGGTGGATGTAGCTACCCAATCTTCTGTCTTTGTTGGTGTTTCTGTGCATAGCCTTGGAGCGTCTGCTCAAATGTTTACCTCTAGCCACTTACACTCCAGCACCTTTGTTGGGCCCACATGTTCCTTCCCTGCAAATAAGAAACGGAAGTTAGACCAACCCCATTGGACAAACCCTGTTGCATCTGAACTTGCTGCACTGAAGAACTCCCTGTCCCAGTCTCTGCTCTCTTCATCTGACCCCCGAGCCCTGATATCCATGCTCAAAGATTGGCTGACTGAACTCTCTCCTCCAGCCTCTGAGACCTTCCAGCAGTATCCTCCATCGGAACCCTTGCACTCTCCTTACTTTGTCACTGAGCCCGATTCTGTGAACCCTGTCCAGGTAAGCCCCTTTATCTCAAACTTTATTAGTTTCTTCGATTTTTTCTGTGTTTACTTTGTCCTTCTATTATCTTTTGCTTTTTGTTGGTTTTCCTTGGATCGTAAAGCTAGGAACAGGTGCTTTATCCCTCGCAGGTTCTTTATTCCCCATCCCTTCTTTTTTTTATTTATCTCTTTGCTGTATCTTCCTGCTATTTCTCCTTTAATTATGCTGCTATTATCTTGGAATGTCAGGGGTTTAAATAACCTCTTCATCAAACACTGCATTACTTGTTATATTAAAAAACTTAAGCCTGACATTGTGTTCCTCTGTGAAACGAAATATGCCTCTTTTGATAAAATTAAGTTTAATTTCCTTTTGAACAATTTCAAAACCATTACCTTTGTTAATAGCCAAGGGTCCAAAGGTTAAAGGGTGGTTTTTGGGTCCTTTGTAATACTTCTGCACAGTTCTCTATTATTTCGATTACTGATTCTATGTGTGCTTTCAACTGGATGCTACCTGATAACACTACTGTAACAATTATTGTCCTCTACGCTCCACCCCCTAGGACTCAGCTTTGGACTACCTTGGACAATTTTCTTTCTTGTGTCACTCACCCTTTTCTCATTATTGGGGATCTCAATGAAGTCCTTTCACCTATGGATAAACTTGGTGGCGTCCCTTTTATTTTGCACCCTTCTGGCTCCCACCTTCTGCATCTCATGGAGAACCATTCGCTTGAGGATATTACCCCTGTTGGGTCCCGCTTCACCTAGACAAACAAACAGAAACCTCCACATTTAATTAAGGAACGCCTGGATAGATGTCTAGCTTCACCTTCTTGGTTCAGCACCTTCCCCCACTCCTCACTTTCTACACTACCTTCTGTCGGCTCAGATCACAACCCCATTTTTCTGTCTACCACCACCTCCAAACGCTCCTACAGAAAACTATTCCATTATCAGGAGTCCTGGGTTCACCATCCGGACCTTTTTCATTTTTGTTCCCATAAATGGTCATGTATTCCAAAAGAAAATCTCCAATCCCAACTCCTCGCCCTTAGTAGACTCCTCACCCATTGGAACAATACTGTCTTTGGAAGAATCCAAGACCTTAAAGACAAATATTTTTCACAGATAAGCTTCGTTGAACAAAAAGACCCTGAACCTTCGGACATAGCTCAAAGTCACCTTCTTATAACCAAACTCTAGTGGATTGCTGCGGCTGAAGAGAAGTTTGGGTTTCAGAAATCTAGACATGCCTTTATCCATGATGGGGACAGAAATACAAAATTTTACCACTCTGTGGCCAAGACCCACATTCACAAAAGGAGGATCCCCTTTATAGTTAATGATCTTGGCCAAAAACTTGAGGACCCTAAAGACATGGCCCATACTTTTTCTCTACACTTAGGTGCCATTTTGCAGACTTCCAACCCATTAGACTTCTCTTTCATTGAATGCCTTTTCCCACCCACTTTAAACCCTTCCACTACATCCTCCCTGATATCCCTACAATCCCCCCTAAAATTAGGAAGGCTATTTTCTCCATTGGAGCCTATAAAGCCCCTGGCTCTGATGGCTTCCAAGCATGTTTTTATCATAAGTTTTGGGAATGACTCTCATCTGATATCTGTAATTTTGTCTATTCCTTCTTCACCTCTAAATCTCTTTCCCCCTGGGTGCAACCATATCCTCTTTTGCATGATCCCCAAGAAGGACAATGCCATCCTCCCGGCTGAGTTTTGACCTATCAGCCTTTGCAATGTGTCCTACAAAATTTTGCTAAGATTTTAGCCAATCGACTTTGGTGTCTTCTCTCCTCCTTCATCTCTCCTGTCCAATCTACTTTCATCCCTGGGCGACTAATCGCTAGTAACATTATCATTGCCCATGAATCTTCTTCTATCTCAAACATCTCAAAGGAAAAACTGGCTTTGCTGCTATTAAGATAGATATGTCCAAAGCTTATGACAAGGTTGAATGGCAACTTTTAGGAGATTTAGCTCGTTTCCTGGGTCTTGATGAAGAATGGATCACGACCATTCATTCCCTCATCTCCTCCACATCTTTTTTCTTTCAAACTTGATGGTGGCTCCTTTGTTTTCCTCAAACCTACCTGTGGCCTCAGACAGGGTTGGCCCCTCAGCCCTTATCTTTTCCTTTTCACTATGGAAGTTCTGTCAAGACTCCTTGCTGCTTACCATGATATCAATCTTTTTCGTGGGGTCAAAATAGCCAGAAACGCCCCTGAAATCAATCACCTCCTTTTTGCAGATGATACCCTAATTTTTTGTAGAGCAACTGAGGAGGATTTCTTAACAATCAAGGCTATTTTAGACCTTTTTTCTGATATTACGGGCCAGGAAATTAACTTCCATAAGAGTGATGTGCACTTCAGCAGAAATGTGGACAATTCAACCAAAGCACATCTCTGTCGCCTTCTGCATTTACATGAGATGCTCCCTCATTCTCTATATCTTGGAACTAAACTTTTTCCTTCCAGATCTAAGTCCAAAGATCTTTCCTTGATTGTCAACAGAGTAAAGGCCAAACTCTCAACTTGGAAAACAAACCACTTATCTTTTGCTGGCCGCAAGGTTTTAATCCAATCGGTGCTTGCCTCTGTTCCATCCTACCTTATGTCATGCTTCCTGTTCCCACAAAAAAATCTGCAAGTCTTTGGATTCCGTTTCTTTACACTTTTGGAATAAGGACCAACAGGGAGGAAAACATTGCCACCTAATTGGGTGGGACAAAATTTGTCAACCACCATCTACTGGGGGTCTTGGTCTTAGGAAATCTGAAGACCATAACAAAGCCCTAATCCTGAAACTTGGATGGCGCCTCTTAACTAAGTCATCCTCTACTTGGGCTAGGGTACTTCGAGCAAAGTACTTTCCAAAACTACCCATCTTTAACCCAAAAACTTTGGCTAGAAAAGGATCGTGGACCTGGAACAGTATTGCAAAAACTCTTCCAACCTTGAAATGCATGGTCTCCCGACATATTGGAAATGGTAAGACAACTTCATGCAGGTATGATCCGTGGATACCTTCCACGAATGGTAAGTTCTTACCCCCCTCCTATGCCTTTAAATAATTTCCATTTTGTCAATGACTTCATGCATAATTTGTCTTGGAATAGAAACAATTTGATATCTTGCTTTGACAAATTGACTGTATCAAATATCGAATGGATTCCTATATCCGATTCTGAGGATGTCTGGAAGTGCTCTCTTACCCATTCTGGGAAGTTCTCAACTAAAGTTGTGGCTTCCCATCTCACATCTATGTCCACTCTCCTTAGGCCTTTGATGTTCCAATGGTGGAAATTCTTTTGGAAACTTTCTATTCACCCCCGTTTTAAAATTTTCTTTTGGCGTGTCTTACATGCAGGAATCCCTACAAGAGCATTCCTCTCGAAATGGATTTCCGTTGAGCCTACATGTGTATTCTGTGGTTCTTACGATGAATCGATTTGGCATCTCTTCTTATCATGTGATTGGACTAAGCATATTTGGGCTGGCCCTCTTGGACTAAGGACTGAGCATTTATTAGCCCCCTCCTTACTTGACTTTTGTGCCTCCCTCCTTGGCTCTTCAGCCTTTGATAAACAATCTTGCATTTGTTTTTTTTCTGTTTTCATTATCACTTTTTATTATATTTGGTCTGTAAGAAATAAAGCTGTTATATGTGGCGAAAAGGCCGATCCTATTACAGTCATTAAGTCTGTCACTAGATGGCTGACTGATCTTAATATCAATCCTCCATCTTTCACCTCCCCCAAGGTCTACTCACAAAGCACACACAATGCTATGAACACTTTGCTTCCTACTAACGTTAATATCCAATTTCTTGGTTTATTGATCGCAGGAATTTTTGAACCCGACCTTAAACTAGCTCAGTGGGCTTTCTACATTTTGTTAGATGGACAACATATGCTAACAGATGCAGGTAGATTGAAGAAGGATGATGCCATAGAGGCGGAGCTTTTTGGACTCTTTCAAGGCTGGAGAACAGCAATACAGGAAAATATTAGGCTGACGGGCATATGGACAACCAACAAGGCAATCCAAGACCTGTTTAACCATCCCTTCACACTCCCCGTTCCGTGGACAGCTATTAGTAACTACTGTGAATTATTGGACGATACTAAGAACTTTCCTAGCATAGGTATTTATCTCTCTAATCATAACTCTCAACACCATAGCAATGTAGAACTGTAGGGTTCTGTCTTTATATATATAAACTTTTTTCATAAAAAAAAAAAGTCGGACCCTTAATTTGGGTTTCATAAAATCCTTTAAACCAACTATTGCCCACGACCAAACCAATCTACTAGATTGGATTTGATCATTTGTGAACCAACCCGGTCCACCCAACCTTCCACAAGGAAAGCCAAAAAAAACCTGAGGAAACCCTTTTCTCTTTCAGCCGAGGTATCTCTTGAATCTTCCCTCATAATTGTCACTGCAAGTTGCTTTGGCTACTTGCAAGGAGGGAGAACATATGCACACCTTGATGCAATATCACTTGGCTGGTTGGACCAGCATGATAGGATCTGGAGACCCAAACCCAAATAAAACCTGTCCAATGGTTTTTGGTCCTACAAGGGTTGGAATTTAGTTTAGTAATTAGTTATTTATTTTATGTCTTTTAATTGTTTGGATCAGCTACATAGGATTCTTATTCAAGTTTTAGAAAGCTACTAGGATTTAGCTTCCTTATTCATTTGAGTTTCCAGGTTAGAGTTAGTTTCCCTTCTTGTTGGGTTTCTTTTTTTTTGGGGGCAAAAAGAGCTTTTATAAATAAAGAATCAGACTAAAATAATTACAATCTTTGATATCTTCTCCCTCTAGCGTCTTCCCTGACAAGGTGGGATAGAGCCGGAGGAAGGCACGTAGTGCTAAAGGAGATCTCTTGGTCAGCACACAAGAAACTAGCCAAGTAATCCGCACAGTGATTTGCTTCTCTCACCACATGCGTAAAAGTGCAGCAAGGAAATCTCTCCTTGAGGTGCAGAATATCCTCCACAAGTCCATACAATGCCACGGGGTGTGGAAGATGTCTCTAACCATTTGGATGGCACAGAGGGAGTCTGATCGAATATGAACACGAGAGAAACCAGAAGAGCAAGCTTTGCGAAGGCCACATCGAATGGCTTCCAGCTCCATGCGAAGAACGTTGGACGTCCTTGAACCGCCGGCGACAGTGAATCTAACTCTGCCCATATGATCTCGTGCGATAGTACCATAGCCACCCAAATTATCCTTAACAGAGCCATCGCAATTGATGGCAATACAATTGGATGGGGGCCGGAGCCAAGAATGGAAGGAGGGCCGCTGCATGGAGTACACCACCTTGATCTTCCACCGATGGAAAAAGTCACGGGTGCAGCCTGAATCAGGGACAGTGGACACTGAGCCGGCGAACCTACTCCTCGTATCCTGAATGATTTGGCGAAGAACACCCTCATACGCATTGGCCTGTTGCTTGAACACTCTACTGTTCCTTTCCAACCAGATGCGATATATCATCGCGCCAAAACTAAAGCACCAAACTCTATTAAGAAGAGAGTCCCCCGTGAAGTGTTTAGTGGTCCAGAGCACCACATCAGACCAGGAGGGGGGGGGGGAGGCCGCCGTAAACCCATTCAACAGGAGGATCTCAAGCCATATCCGGTTGGTGTAGGGGCATTGGAAAAAAAGATGGTCGAGATTTTCACTGCCCGAGTTGCAGAGGGGGCAGGTGGTCTCCATCGTCAATCCCCAAGAGGCAAGCCTACATTTAGTGGTAAGCCTGCCAATAATAGCTAGCCAGACGATGAAAGAGAACCGGGCCTGAGAGCCAGGGAACCAGACCAGCTTTGCCCAAGTAACCGGGTCTCGACGAACTCTTATGGCATCCCAAGCTGATTTCAAAGAGAAGGAACCCCCTGAGGTCGTACACCACATCACCGTGTCCGAGGGAATCCTACCATGGATTCTAGTACTGGAGATTTCGGCCCACCTACCTCGAATGCAAGGATCATCAATATCATTGGACCAGTGCGAGCCATCCATGATAAGGGAGTCCACCATGGTGAAAACACTCCTACCCAACGCCTCCGAGAGCAGCATACCCGGCTGGTATATAGGACCATTGGGTAACCATGGATCGAACCAAAGGTTAACATCACGACCCGTTTTGATGAGATAAAGGCAAAAAGGAATGGCCTTGGGACGAAGCATGAGAATAGACTTGAGGGGGTGCGAACACTGGGAGGGAATCGAGATTGACCATAAACTATGCCGTTTGAGCCACCTGTGTTGGGTTTCTTTTATTTAAATGGATGTAACCGTGCAATGAGAACTCATATTTGATTAATGAGATTTTATTAGTGAAGCTCTACATGAGTGTTTGTGAACAAGAGTTCCCTCTTCCCCCTCCTTCTCATTCTTCAATTGCTCTCTATGAAGCCCACCATCGTAGATCACCACCTTGGTCTGCATTATTTTGGTATTAGAGTCGAAGGATCCCATCTCCTTTCCCATCAATCTCTCTCACCCCATTCTTCTTCTCTATACCCTCTCTTCCGTTACTGTTCTGCTACAATACCAGCAGCAATGAAAAAAGTCAAAAAAAAAGAAAAAAGAAACTCAACTACCTATTCAATTCCAAGCAACCACACCTTCCCTTTGTTTCCTCCCTCTTAGAAAAACCCAACCCCCTTCTCTTTCCCTTTCTTCCTCACTGTAACCGCGAAAAAAAAAAGATCTACTCCTTCCGTCGATTCCAATTATCCATCCCACCCTTGCAATTCCTAATGACCAATCCCAATCCCATCTCTTTTGATTACCTTACCAAAACCCCAGGTCCCTATACCCACCATACCTGTCACACCCCAAACCACCCCCTGGGAGGATTAGGTAGGCGAACCGAATTGCATAACGGCAATCCGTCAAATCCCACGGATCTAGAAGTAGTGCTTACATTCACGGAACCACATTCATCACTTTACCATAAGTAAGATCAGAGTGCTGTAGATAAACTACAATTGCAATAACAAATAGAAAGTGTAGCGATACAGGAAATGATGATAATATACACATAGATAATGTTTGATACATTCCCCAACAACCCACAAACTAGAAAACAAAGGTGACAAGAGACAAGCCAAAGTAAATACATATCTAAATATATATACAGGGTGAGATAACTCAACCCCAAAAGGAAAAGAAAATAAAAACTACACAGAACCACAGTCAGCACGAGGATAAACTCCTAATAAAAACAAAAAGGAGCCCCCAAAACAAAAAGCATCACGTGCACTCTTCAACGGTCTTCATCAATAACCACCGAGAATGTACGCAGGATCGGTATGACCTCCGTCGGGGTCCACACCAACATGATCATAATAACCAGGATTCTCCTCCTCGAGATGAGTCTCCATGCCACAGTGGCATCGATCTGCAAAATCATCTAAGAAAAATAATGTATAACAGAGTGTGAGCCCCATTGAGCTCATGAGCAAATCATATCATCATGCATGAACATGCAACCACAATCCACATGATCCTACATGATATGCAAGTCTAGATTATTTATTAGCCACCTAACAATACAACTAAGTCAGGTCTGTGCTACTACAATCCCTAATACATGTATCCCTGGTGCGGGCTTCTAACCCCTTCCCGTGATACACCGATTAAGTTGTCGGAGAGGACCAGTTAGCTCCCTCATTCGTTCACCATGGTCAGCCCGACCAGCCCTCTGTGATTAACCTGTAGGGCAATCCATTTCTTTTCTCTTTTCTTTTCATTTCTGGCTTATAGCCGGCAAATAGCTCATATTCACCATTCCGGTGTTCTTTTCATTTCTTTTCTCTTTTCACATATACATATGGTCACCCTCACAGGCATCCAACACCTAAACCCCTGTTGGCAATGGTGCATAGCACAGGTGATGAATCTCTAGCCCCATGTCTATATGGCATCGTATGAGTTGGGTGGTGTCAACCGCATCCCATTCTATGGGCTACCACATGCCTCATTTCCAAGCCGACTATGGCATCTAATCTAACAAACAATCATCAAATAAGAAATTCATAGTGTTGATCAATAGACAGTCATTATGCGGTGATTTGAGTAATTTGAAATAGAAGTAAATAACATAGCATTCATATTTACAATTCTTAATAGCCGGCATAGCATCATAATTACACATGCACATATGATAATATTATTCACTCACCTGAGTTTGGTTCTAGAAACTCAGTTGCAAACTCAGTTCCAATAGCAGTCTGGTTGTTGTCCTCGAGCGTGGGATCAATTCCTAGATATAAATCAGAAGTTGTCATGTTAGGTTCCCAAGTTGTCTCTGGTAGTCCTAGAGTTAACCTAAGCTCACTTGGTTGACCCGGTGTTCAGTTAGTTCTCACTTGGAACCACTGGGCCTTAGGCTCATGTCCCGGTGTATCATCCAGTGTCGGTGGCATAAGGGCAAAATGGTCATTAACAGTGACTGTACCTGACCCTAGGTCAAATTAGGTTCACAGTGCTATCCACAACTTGTCTGTGCTGTAGGACCAAGCACAACAGGGTTTCCTTCACCTGTGGGGCCCACTTGAATTCCCAAGCTATACCCACATAAGGACAGATGTGGGGAAGGGCATTTATGTCATTTCCCACCTTCCCATAGTGTCACATGGCCAATGGGTGAGGTCCCCAAAGCCAGATCAGCATTTTAGCAGAAAAACTTTCACTGGGCGATGGCTCTGGGTGTTGGGTGCATCGCCCAATGCATCGCCCAGTGCCCTCAAATCGACATTGGGCTGAGTTCCCAAGGTTGGGCTTTTTAGGCTATGCTCAAATCTGATCCCTCTGCATGTTAGGGGGTCAGGTAGCCCCTGGGATGGTCTACCTCTTGATCCAAATGGATCCTCCATCAGACCCATCATTTGGCTGCCAGAGGCTACCCAGACAACCCAGTGAATAGTGTCATAGGGTTTTCTTCAAGCTTGGAATTCGATTTCAGCCACATGCAGGGCTAGAATCAGATGTAGTTTGATGTTCCATGGCTGAAATCATCTAGGGTTAGGTCTGTGTAGCCATGGTTTACATCCAGCGTTCCAAACTGTTAGCCAGAAGTGAATCTGGGCAGTGTAGCCATGCATAGTCAGATTCGGCTCTCAAGAACAGCACATCAGAATTATAAAATTAAATAAAAATCTTAGATCTTCAATGCTCAAGGCTTGCATGGTAGATTTGGAGCTGTCCAGGGCAAACCCTAGCTGTTCAAGGCCGCCCAGGGATCAGAAACACATTAACCACAGAGAAAGCATGGAAGCAGCAGGTATCCATATATGTATTCATACCTGAACAATGCAGAGGAGGCACAAAAATCTAGGCCTAGGGGCTGAGAGCAGCTCTCCCTTCCTCTTCCTCTTCTTCTTTCTCTCTTCTTTCTCTCCTTTCTCTCCTCACGGTTCCAACAGTGCTAAGGGCTCTAAATGAGCCCAAAGCCTTCCTATTTATAGGCCCAACCCTTACTGAGGCTTGTTTGGCTGTGAAGGCCTCTTTTGAAAATCAGTTTTTAAACTGATTCAGAGTGATTCTGGGCACACTGGTGGGGTCCACAGTGAACTAAGGGTTTGAGGTGGTCCCTTAAACTCCCCTCTATCTATGGAGGGTGCCCATGTCCATGTTGGGTGGTCCCCATAATTAAAAACCATTAAAATATGTTGTTTCACTTACTGGGCCTTGTTCGCATCGCCCAGTGCCATCGTCCAGAGAATTCCAACAAGCTAAAATTCAGTAGGGCTTGCACAGGGGTTTAACCCTTGGTTAGGGCATTGTCCCCACATGCCAAATAGAGGATTTTACACACATTTCTAGAGGTGGGTCCTACAGTTATGGGGAGGATAGAGATTACTTGGGGTCCAGGCCATACATCATACTATGAGCTGTGCAACTGCAGGGGTCTACTATCCACCTTCTGACAGGTATGTAGCGTGACATGCACAAGGTTTGCTCATTAATCCAAGTTACTGAAGTGATACTCCACAGTGTTCCTGGTTTCCTAGTCAGGGGTTCCTGTCCTTCAATTGAAATTCTAGCCAGTCAGGAGCAGGGTTTGACGTTTCTCCCCACCTTATAAAAATTTCGTCCTCAAAATTTGCTTACCTTGCAATTCGAAGAGTTCAGGATACTTCTCTTTCATCTCTTCTTCACATTCCCATGAAGCTTCTTCCACTGAATTGTTTCCCCATCGAACTTTCACAAAAGCAACAGTGCGGTTACGGAGGTTATGCTCCTTTCTATCCAATATCTCCGTGGGTTGCTCTTCGTAGGTCATATCCACATCCAACTGTTCTAGTTCAGTTGATAGTACATGTATTGGTTGTTAATATACTTCCTCAGCATCGGCACATGAAAAACATCGTGGATGCCTACCCCAGATGGAGGTAGTGCCAGTCGGTATGCTACGGGTCCCACCTTATTGAGTATTTCATAAGGACCAATGAATCTTGGGCTCAACTAGCCTTTCTTGTTAAAATGTAGCAATCCTTTAGTTGGAGACACCCGAAGGAATACATTTTCTCCTATTTCAAATTCAATATCCTTCCTTCGATTATCTTGACTGGGTTGCTTTGATCTTTTCTCTTATAACATCAACCTTGTCGCAAGTCGCTTGTATCATCTCGGGTCCAAGATATTTTCGTTCACTGACTTCATCCCAATATAACGGAGTTCAACATTTTTGCCCATAAAGAGCTTCAAATGGTTCCATGCCAATGGTGGAGTGATAGCTATTATTGTATGCAAATTCCACCAAAGGAATGTGTGTGTCCCAACTATCATTCATTTCCAAAACACAGGCTCGGAGCATATCTTCTAGTGTCTGGATGGTTCTTTCTAACTGTCCGTCCGTCTACGGATGGAACACCGTGCTAAGATTTAGTTGAGATCCCAATGCCTTTTGTAGACTGCTCCAAAATCTTGAGGTGAATCGAGGATCTCTGTCAGACACAATACTGTCAGGCACGCCGTGTAAGTGGACTATGTCTTCAATGTATATCTGGGCAAGCTTCTCCATTGGGTAACTTATCTTGATCGGTATGAAGTGTGCCGCCTTCGTTAGTCCATCTACAATCACCCATATCGCATTCATGCCCCTCCTGGTGTTGGGCAGATTTGTCACGAAGTCCATAGTTATCCTTTCCCACTTCCATTTAGGTATGGGAAGTGGCCGCAACAAACCATATGGTCGGTGTCTCTCTGCTTTTATCTGTTGACAGGTGAGGCACTTGGACACGTATATTGCTATGGTCTGTTTCATTCCAATCCACCAGTAATACTTCTCCAAATCCTTATACATCTTTGTACTTTTGGGGTGGATTGTATAGGGTGAGTTGTGCGCCTCTTTAAGGATTCGGTCTTGGACATCATAATCGTCCGACACGCACAATCTGTCTCGAAACTTTAGTGCACCATCTTGGGCCAAAGAAAAGTTTGGGTCCTTATGGACACCTTGTTGTACTTCCCAAATTATCTTGGCCAGCTCAGGATCTAATGGTTGCTTTGCAATTACTTCTTCTCGTATTGACGGCTGCAGGTCCATAGCTGCTAATTGCATAACCGTTCCTTCGATCACGAGTTCCAGATCAAATTTCTGAGCTTCTTCTACCAACGGCTCGCTTACGATTAAGAAAGCGAGGGATGCAGTCTGAGATTTTTTGATTAATGCATCCGCAACAACGTTGGCCTTACCAGGGTGGTACTGGATTTCACAATCGTAGTCTTTCACCAATTCCAACCATCGCTTCTGTCTCATGTTTAGCTCCTTTTGGGTGAAGAAATACTTCAAGCTTTTATGATCGCTGAAAATTTCACTCTTCTCACCATATAGGTAATGCCGCCATATTTTTAACGCAAAAAATACCGCTGCCAATTCTAAGTCGTGAGTGGGGTAGTTCTTCTCATGCTCTTTTAATTGTCTGGAGGCATAGGCGACTACCTTACCTCTCTGCATCAGGACGCCACCTAATCCTGTTCTAGATTCCTCGATGTATACCACCATTCCTCCGGTGCCATCCGGAATGGTTAGAACTGGAGCTGTTACCAATCGGTTCTTCAATTTCTGAAAACTTTTCTCACATGCTTCATTCCATTCAAATTTGGCTCCCTTCTTTGTGAGTTTTGTCATAGGTACCAAAATCTGTGAGAAGTTTTTAATAAACCGTCGATAATATCCAGCTAAACCTAAGAAACTTCGAATCTCAGTGGCACTCTTCGGAGTTTCCCATTCAAGAACTGCTTTCACCTTGCCTGGGTCTACTTTACTGCCGTCCTCAGTGACGATGTGTCCCAGAAATCCAATTTGGTGAAGCCAGAATTCACATTTACTAAACTTGGCAAAAAGTTGATGCTCTCGCAGCTGCTGCAACATGAAGGTGAGGTGTCGAGCGTGTTCTTCTTCATTCTTGGAATACACCAGGATGTCGTCAATAAACATGATGATGAACTTATCTAACACGTTATAGAATACTCTGTTCATCATGTCCATGAAAGCTGCCAGGGCGTTGGTTAATCCGAACGACAAAACCAAAAATTCGTAATGTCTGTATCGAGTTCGGAACGTCGTTTCGTGAATGTCGCCACTCTTGATCTTCAGTTGATGGTGTCCTGACCTAAGATCATTCTTGGAGAAAACTCTTGCTCCTTGTAGCTGGTCAAATAGGTCATCGATACGCAGCAACGAATATCAATTCTTAATAGTCAGCTTATTCAACTCGCGGTAGTCGATACACAACCGCATACTACCATCCTTCTTCTTAACAAACAGCATGGGTGCTCCCCAGGGTGATACACTGGGTCGTATAAATCCCTTCTTCAACAGGTCTTGAAGTTGAACCTGCAACTCTTTTTGTTCGATTGGCCCCATCCGATATGGTGCCTTGGATACCGGTGCTACACTAGGAATTAGATCAATCGCGAACTCTATATCGCGGTCAGGCGGTAGCTGCGTCAGATCTTCTGGAAAGACATCAGGAAATTCTCTGGTGTCTTCTAGTTCCCCCAAGGGTTTTATCTTCGCCTTCGTGTCTATCATAGTGGCCAAAAAGCCTTGGCATCCATCATCAAACAACTTTCGCTCCTGGAGGGCTGATAAGGTTACTCTCCTGGGTTTCTTCCTTGGTTTACTTTGATAGATGAGGATTGACCCATCATTCATCTTAAATACTATCTTCTTCTCCGCACAAAAGACGTTTGCAACATAGGCGGATAGCCAATCCATGCCTAGTATCACGTCAAAATCATTTATATCCATCTTTATCAATCGTGCGGTTAGTTTCTTCCCACAAATTTCAATCTGACAAGGGTCGTAAACCTTCTTCAAGCTCACGACACTTCTTGTTGGTGTGCTAACCACTAGCTCATGCCCGATGTCTCTCGGTTGATCCTTCATCTTACTTGCAAAGGTTGAGGAGACGAAAGAGTGGGTTGCACCTGAGTCGTATAATACTCGTGCGGGTATAGTTGAGACATTTAGGGTACCTAGGGTTTGTAAGTAATTTAGGTTACATAAAGTAAGCCAATTAGTCCCTATAAGTTAGTAGTGTTCAGCAAACTTACCTGTTAATACATCAGGGTTCGCCTCAGCTTCTTCATTCATCATCCCAAACACCTTTCCTCGCGTCCGATTGTCCCGTGGTTGGAAAGATCTAGCAAAGGGCTGATTCAGCGAGTTGTTCCTGTACCCACGCATTCTACAATCTCTGGCCATATGCCCTTCCTTGTTGCACTGGTAACACTTAAAGGGTGGAACAGCAGGTGTTGAGGCTTGGCTCACTTGACTTGTTGCTGGTCGGGCTGGCGAAGCTGCTGTTGTCGCTTGACTCGTCGCCAGTTGAGCAGGTCAATTGAATGTGGGGCGAAAAGGGTTCTGACTCACGTTTGGCCTACGATACGGAGTCGAGACGGAATTTGAGTTGGTTCCGCGGTAAACTTTAGTTGGCCAGGTATAGGTCTAGAAATTGTTTGGCCTTTTGCCTACGGACGACGTCACAGCTTTTTCTTTCTCTTTCTCTTTAAACCTATCTTCCATGGTTTTCACCTTGTCGACCATCTGAGCATAATCCCTAATGTCCATGATTGACAACACTGACCCGATCTCAGTCTTGAGTCCTTTCATAAATTTCTTCGCCTTACTAACTTCCCCTTTCAGGTGCTCTGGGGTAAAATAGAACAGGTCTTCAAATCGCTGTTGATAATCCAGTACTGACTTGGTTCCTTGCACCAGTGCGATAAATTCAGCTTCTTTCCTGTCCCTGAAACTCTTTGGGAAGTAGTTCTTGAAGAAAACTTCTTTAAATTACTCCCATGTGGGGTTCGGATGAGTAGCTTCTAGATTAGGTTTAGTAGCTTTCCACCAGGATTCGGCTTCATTCTGTAATTGATAACCCACACATATCAACTTTTGTGAGTCCGTGCACTCCTGTACTTCAAATGCCTTCTCTAGTGCACTAATCCACCGTTCTGATTCCATTGCTTCAGAAGTTATTTTGGAAAATGCAGGCGGTTGGAGTTTCTTGAATCTTTCCATAACCTTGGCGGTAGAATGCTCCGCTAAATGTTGAGGCACAGGTGGTGGAAATAGTACTGGCCGATTGGGTGGTGGTGCTGCTGCTACGCGTTCGTGCATCATGGTTGCAAACTGAGTAGACATCTGACCAAACAATTCTTGTTGTTGTTGCATGGTCCGCATCATGGTGGTCATGAATGTAGTCACGTCTTCGGCTGCCACATTTGGCTGAGGTGCAACATTAGTGGCTTGAGCGGCCGCTGGTGCCTCGGATGAAGCAGCCGATGCTTCAGAGTTTTGAGTCTCAGTCCCGTTAGGCAGCTCAACCTCTGGTACAACTCGAGGTTGTTTTCCTTTACGACCACCAAGTAAACTTCTCCTGGTGTGGACCATTGTGGCTTCTCTGAAAAGAGGAGCATGTTCAATATTCCAATATCATCCGTATGGATCAACAGTTATTTCCTAGCTCGAGCTGGTACAAATCTAGTCCACAGTTCCAATTAGTTTCATGAGTCGCACCAGTAAGGTGAATTATTAGATATGTTGTCTTGGTTTGTAGTGTGATGCTTTATTTGGTTTTATATTTCGTTTCTCTTTCTTAAGCATTTTATGTATCGGTATGCTATGCATGGCACTATATAAGAGATTTCAAAATTTTAAATAAAAGACTTTTAATTATTTACCTGGTCTAACAGGCAAGCATCTCCAACCTCTTCCCTGTCACAAACTCCATCGCAAGTAGGTACTCTGTCCACTCTTACCTCTTCAGCTAAGGTCATAAAATAGTCTCGCTCTTCCGGTCCACTAATGGCAGCATTGGCTAAATAAAAGTCCAGTCTGTTCTCGGCTCGGGGTAGTACTAGTCGTATCCGTCTCAGTCTCTCTCGTAACTGTCTAATATAAATCATGATGATGGGGTCTCCAGCCTTGGTCAAGGTAATAGGTCCTGTCATAGAAAATGGTTCTAAGCATTAGGTCATACTTAATTAAAAGAATTAAGTACATATCTTTTGGAATTTAAATGACTAAGATTCAATAAAACTAATCTTGGGTTGGCTCGAGGTACCTTAACGTCTAGATGTTTCGATTGGCTAGACAACTTATCAGATCTTGTTCTCGGCTATCCTAAACCTTGATTAGGGTAAGATCTATGCCCTCCATACTTAGTAAACACGTATTACATCATACCTATGTAACTAAGTTCTATTTTGCATAGCATCACTTCACACAGTTCGTACATCTCAATACTCAAGCATGTAGAAATTAGGTAATACACACCATATCCTATAAATATGTATACACGTGTATTTATATTTATATATATATTAAATACTCATTGTGGTTATATCCACAACATTTTCCAAGTCCTTAGGTGTTTTATTCAAACCACATGTAGAAATTTTCACCCCTTTGATCTTAAGAAAGTTAAGTTTGTTTAACTCTTAGGTCAAAAGAATTTTTTTTTAAACTTTAATAAAAATCTGTATTTTTATGTTTTCTAAGGTTACTTTAGGCATTCCCCAAGTTTCTATAAGTTAAAACCCAAAAATCAGCAAGATACCTTCACTGGGCGATGCCTCTGGGCGTTGGACACATCGCCCAGTGCCATCGCCCAAAGAATCGGGGGCGCAGTATATGAGTCCAAGAGGGGCCCATTTACATTCTAACTTCTTCTAAACTCTCCCAATCACCTAGGAAAAGTCTTTGGAGGGTAGTGGGACTCATTCCACACCAAATCCTCACGCTTCCTTGTGTTCTTCGCAAATCTACACGTGCCTGGTAAGATTTCTTAGTTGTTTTCCCTATTTTAGCTCTTCCTTTTGCTTTCCTAATATTTTAGATAGGGTTTTGCCAAAATTTCTTGCCCTAACTATTTTCTTTTCTTCTCTTTTGTAGAAAATGTCTACGAGCCACCGTACAGCCAAGAAATCCGTGGCCTAGAAGAGGCTACGAGTTGAGTCTGAGGATTCTTCACCTTCTTCAGTGCCTCCATCATCTCCAAGAGACGATTCCTCTTCGGAGGAGCCCGATTTTGATCATTTCCTTTTCTCCAGGCACGAGCACGCTAGGGATTGGAAAACTTTTAAATCCCTCAAGATTGTGAATGGCCGTGTGGTACGGGTAGAGGACTTTCACCAATACAGCCTATTTGCTAGGTTCAATGCCCTAGGTTGGGCATCTATGTTGTCTCCTATTGAGGCTTGTTATCCCAACTTGGTTCGGTACTTTTACTATAACCTAGTGCCTTCTAGTGCACAGGAGTTCAGAGTGGATAGTAGGGTGAAGGGAGTGGATATTAGGCTGACCACTGCTTCACTAGCAGAGATTCTAAGTTTACCCAACACTAGGGAGAGGTGTTTTTCTCAGCCACAGATGGACATTTCGGAGATGTTTTCTTTGGAGACCAGGAGGAGGGTCTTCAAATCATTGACAGGATAACAGGACACGCCCAGGTCTGAGACTTCTTACAAGCCTAGTGCTCGTGTCATTAGCAGGTGTGTGACCTACATCATCTATCCTAAGGGCGGTAACAGGGGTAGTATATCTATGATGAGAGCCTACATCACATATTGTCTTTTGGAAGCTGGTAAGGGGGGTCCAGTCATAAACCAGCCATATATTTTACTTCAGGTAATGCTTTACCATGCCTGGAACCCAGCTGATGGGAACCTTCCTTATGGGAAGTTCCTCACTTTAGTCTTCCAGTACTTCGGGATTCCTTTGGAGGGTGAGTATGCTGAGAAGGACAGATCCAGGCCTATTGATAAGACTTCCATTCTGAAGATGAAGGTGCCCGGGGGTGATCCACCAGAGGATGAGGAGCTGGTGATGCCTAGAGATGAGCAGCAGGGAGAGGAGCAGGGAGTGGAGCATGGTGATGATGTGCACAATGACGGGGTGCAGAGGATGGAGCAGGGAGACATTGAGGGAGACACCCAGGGTATGCATGTAGAGGAGCGGGGCATGGGTCAGGGCGACTTCGAGGGCTTTGGCACGCAGTATACCGACTTACCTGCCTATGAGGCGATGGGTGCTACTAGTTCTTAGGTTCCAGGGCCATCAGAGTGGACACAGATGATGACACATTTTCAGAGTCTTGGTGCCCAGCTTTCAGATATGACGACTAGGATGGATCGGGGCTTTACTTCATTGGAGAGTAGAGTGGGTTCTGTAGAGCAGCATCTGGACTTCTGGGACAGGTTCTACAGGGTTGACTCCTGCCAGACATAGCCTCCACCTAGTGACTTGCCTCCAACTGAGTAGCTCCTGATCAGCTTCAGATGCTCATGCTACATGATTCAGACATATTTTTCTTTTATTCAACTTATGTTTTTTTTTTTTTTTGTTTGGGATGTTTCTAGTTTAGCATTCATTTCTTTTCAGCTTATGTAATTATTGAAGTAATGCTTTCAATCAGACTTATGTAGTGGCTTGGTCACAATTATCTTTTAGTTAATGGAAATTATGCATCTTTTATTTAATTGCAACTACCTCCCCTGTAGCTTTTATTTATTACATGTTTTATTATTTATAGCTTATTAGTCCTAGTCTGCACTCGATGAATGTAAGAAGAGCCTCACGTTCTGATACCAAGCTCTATCACACCCCAAACCACCCCTTGGGAGGATTAGGTAGGTGACCCAAATTGCGTAATGGCAATCCGCCAAATCCCACGGATCTAGAAGCAGTGCTTACATTCACGGAACCACATTCATCACTTTACCATAAGTAAGATCAGAGTGCAACAGATAAACTACAATTGCAATAACAAATAGAAAGCGTAACGATACGGGAAATGATGATAATATATACATAGATAAGGTTTGATACATTTCCCAACAACCCACAAACTAGAAAGCAAAGCTGACAAGAGACAAGCCAAAGTAAATACATATCTAAATATAAATACAAGGTGAGATAACTCAACCCCAAAAGGAAAAGAAAATAAAAACTACACAGAACCACAGTCAGCACGGGGATAAACTCCTAACAAAAACAAAAAGGAGCCCCCAAGATAAAAAGCATCACGTGCACTCTTCAACGGTCTTCATCAATGACCACCGAGAATGTACGCAGGATTGTATGACCTCCATTAGGGTCCACACCAACATGATCGTAATAACCAGGACTCTCCTCCTCGAGATAGTCTCTATGCCACAGTGGCATCGATCTGCAAAATCATCTAAGAAAAATAATGTATAACAGAGTGTGAGCCCCACTGAGCTCGTGAGCAAATCATATCATCATGCATGCACATGCAACCACAATCCACATGATCCTACATGATATGCAAGTCCAGATTATTTATTAGCCACCTAACAATACAACTAAATCAAGTCTGTGCTACTACAATCCCAATACATGTATCCCTAGTGCGGGCTTCTAACCCCTTCCTGCGATACACCCACTGAGTTGTCGGAGAGGACCAGTTAGCTCCCACATTCGTTCACCAAGGTCAGCCCAACCAACCCTCTGTGATTAACCTGTAGGGCAATCCATTTCTTTCCTCTTTTCTTTTCATTTCTGGCTTATAGCCCGGCATATAGCTCATATTCACCATTCTGGTGTTCTTTTCATTTCTTTTCTCTTTTCATATATACATATGGTCACCCTCACAGACATCCAACACCTAAACCCTTGTTGGCAAGGGTGCGTAGCACGGGTGATGAATCTCTAGCCCCATGTCTATATGGCATCGTATGAGTTGGGTGGTGTCAACCGCATCCCATTCTATGGGCTACCATAGGCCTCATTTCCAAGCCGACTACGACATCTAATCTAACAAACAATCATCAAATAAGAAATTCATAGTGTTGATCAACAGACAGTCATTATGCAGTGATTTGAGTAATTTGAAACAGAAGTAAATAACACAGCATTTGTATTTACAATTCTTAATAGCCGGCATAGCATCATAATTACACATGCACATATGATAATATTATTCACTCACCTGAGTTTGGTTCTAGAAACTCAGTTGCAAACTCAGTTCCAACAACAGTCTGGTTGTTGTCCTCGAGCGCGGGATCAATTCCTAGATATAAATCAGAAGTTGTCATGTTAGGTTCCCAAGTTGTCTCTGGTAGTCCTAGAGTTAACCTAAGCTCACTGGGTTGACCCGGTGTTCAGTTGGTTCTCACTTGGAATCACTGGGCCTTGCACTGGGCCTTAGGCTCATGTCCAGGTGCATCATCCAGTGTCGGTGGCATAAGGGCAAAATGGTCATTAACAGTGATTGTACCTGACCCTAGGTCAGATTAGGTTCACAGTGCTGTCCACAGCTTGTCTGTGCTGTAGGACCAAGCACAACAGGGTTTCCTTCACCTGCGGGGCCCACTTGGGTTCCCAAGCTATATCCACATAAGGACAGATGTGGGGAAGGGCATTTATATCATTTCCCACCTTCCCACAGTGTCACATGGCCAATGGGTGAGGTCCCCAAAGCCAGATCAGCATTTCTACAGAAAAACCTTCACTGGGCGATGGCTCTGGGCGTTGGGTGCATCACCCAGTGCCCTCAAATCGACATTGAGCTGAGTTCCCAAGGTTGGGCTTTTTAGGCTATGCTCAACTCTGATCCCTCTGCATGTTAGGGGGTCAGGTAGCCCCTGGGATGGTCTACCTCTTGATCCAAATGGATCCTCCATCAGACCCACCATTTGGCTACCAGAGGCTACCCAGACAACCCAGTGAATAGTGTCATAGGGTTTTCTTCAAGCTTGGAATGCGATTTCAGCCACATGCAGGGCTTGAATCAGATGTAATTTGATGTTCCATGGATGAAATCATCTAGGATTAGGTCTGTGTAGCCATGGTTTACATCCAGGGTTCCAAATTGTCAGCCAAAAGTGAATCTGGGCAGTGCAGACATGCACAGCCAGATTCGGCTCTCAAGAACAGCAAATCAGAATTATAAAATTAAATAAAAATCTCAGATCTTCCATGCTCAAGGCTTGCATGGCAGATCTGGAGCTGTCCAGGGCAAACCCTAGCTGTTCAAGGCTGCCCAAGGAGCAAAAACACATTAACCACAGAGATAGCATGGAAGCAGCAAGTATCCATATATGTATTCATACCTGAACAGTACAGAGGAGGCACGAAAATCCAGGCCTAGGGGCTGAGAGCAGCTCTCCCTTCCACTTCCTCTTCTTCTTTCTCTCTTCTTTCTCTCCTTTCTCTCCTCACGGTTCCAACAGTGCTAAGGGCTCTAAATGAGCCCAAAGCCTTCCTATTTATAGGCCCAGCCCTTACTGAGGCTTGTTTGGCTGTGAAGGCCTCTTTTGAAAATCAGTTTTTAAACTGATTCAGAGTGATTCTGGGCACACTGTGGGGTCCACAGTGAACTAAGGGTTTGAGGTGGTCCCTCAGACTCCCCTCTATCTATGGAGGGTGCCCATGTCCATGTTGGGTGGTCCCCATAATTAAAAACCATTAAAATATGCTGTTTCACTCACTGGGCGATGTCACTGGGCCTTGTCTGCATCGCCCAGTGCCATCGTCCAGAGAATTCCAACAAGCTGAAATTCAATGGGGCTTGCACAGGGGTTTAACCCTTGGTCAGGGCATTGTCCCCACATGCCAAATAGAGGATTTTACGCACATTTCCAGAGGTGGGTCCCACAGTTATGGGGAGGAGAGAGATTACTCGGGGTCTAGGCCATACATCATGCTATGAGCTATGCAACTACAGGGGTCTGCTATCCACCTTCTGACAGGTATGTAGGGTGACATGCACAAGGTTTCCTCATTAATCCAAGTCACTGGAGTGATACTCCACAGTGTTCCTGGTTGCCTAGTCAGGGGTTCTTGTCCTTCAATTGAAATTCCAGCCAGTCAGGAGCAGGGTTTGACAATACCCTTCTTGGTTCTACTAGAACCGAAAAAAAAAAGCAGAAAGAAGAGACAAAGCGAGAAACAGAGAATAAAAAAAAAAAGAAGGTAAAAGAAGAGAAGTAGAGAATTGAACCAAAAAAAGAATAAAAATAAGGCATACCAAATTTGAAGCTCCTAGCTGCGAGTCATACCCATCGTTGGTCGGTTCCCTTGCATCGCAGCTCTCCTTGTTGAAGTCGGACACGACCATCGCAATTCTCTCCTGTGCAAAGTTAGAAGACAACTCCAACTCCATTTTTTCCATAATAACCCCACTTTGCTCATTTGGTTCCTTTTAAGTCTTATTCTATTCTTATCTTCCAGAATTACCCCTGTTTTCCTCTTGATCTCATCTTATCCATTATTTCTTTTCTTGTTCCAACCCTCATTCTCCTTTGTGATATCTTTGTTTTAACTTTTTTTTATTTTATTTCAGAACTGCCCCTCTTTATTTATTTATTCTCTGTTTATAGTCTCCATTAACGTTACTCATCTTTTAATTAATTCCTTTTAAGTCCTATTCCTTTTATTACTTCCAATACTATATAATTGCCATTATAGTAGGAAATTTGATCTACTTACTGTTTTGCCACTCAACCTTTGTCTTTGAGTGTTTCTCCTTTAGCATAACCATGGTAACCAACAATAAACTTCACCAACAGTTCAATTCTTAGAAGGCTGAAACCGATGCAAAATTTGATACTGTCATTGCTGCTGTCAATTCCATTAAGACTGTCACACCCTGTCCCCACTAGGCCGGCAATATGACTAAATATTCACAAATATCCACTTGACCTCATAAACTTACACTTCACAACCAAATGGAGAAATAGCAGCGGAAGCATTCATTATAAGCATAAGAAAGTGTGTATATATATATATATATATGGGGTCATCTAAAATGATAATAGTATTTTAACAATTTATCTCAATGAGTTCTCAAAAACCAAGACTTCAAATACATTATTACATTCCCAAAATGTATGATAAATCTAAAGGTTCAATATCCCAAGGAATCTCAAATGACTATCAACTCTGCCACACTATGGTCATGGTACTCCATAAGCGTAGCCATCACAGATGCATCCTGACTTGTGCGCTTCGGGCTCTGGGGCCCACCAATTTCCTTCCATCTCTGTGGAGGGGACCGCATCTTCCATACTCATGGTATCCATCAAACCTGCATCAACATCTAAAAAAAAAGGCACACACATGGTGTGAGCTACAACTGGCCAAGTGAGGGGATGGAACATACAAGCAATCACAAATAGTCCATGAATGAATGGATGAATGAATTATTATTTTTAGGGTAAATTACATAGACCTCCCCTGTAACTATGCCTAATTCAAGGGACACCCCTGAATTTGAAAAAACTCCACAAACCTCCCATGTAACTATGCCTTGGTTACACTCGGCCCCAACTTCATCCGTGAGTTGCTGTTAAGTAATGACGTCATATAGAATAAATCATAATGACTAAGTTACCCTTATTTGGAAGTAACATTACCCTTTTGCCCTTTCAAATGATTTGCCCCAAATAGCCAAGGTTTTTTGTTTTTTCACTTCCTTCTATATGCAACTCATATGGAAACTCTTTCGAGAAAGAAGATCGACCAAACTTGAAGAGCTGCAGAGCTATTGTGTTTGTCGTCCCAGTCGGTGAAATACATCCATGAAACATTTCTCTACAACTCCTACTTTACTTCAAATCCCTTGGATTCACCATTCATTGTCCTAAGTACCTTCCTTTAAATCGTGTGTCGACTGACCCCTGCAACTGCTTCAATTTGGTCTCGATACTCTTACTATTTGGACCTCCAACCCTTAGTGCCCTACAAGCCTCTACCACTACCGCTGCAACCCATACCCACCCCACTGCCCTGACCATCACCCTGAAATTTCTTCACCAATTTCTATTATCATACCTAATCAGATCTAATCAGATCAAGCATCAGATTAGAATTTTATTCTACCAATCCTTACTTGAGCCCATCACTAGCAGATCCATCTATTTGATTTGTATTAAATGGTGTTGCCTCTGGAGAATTGATATGTTTAAAACTGATTTCGATGGAGGTAGATGGGTTGAGATAAAAAGGAAGTTAGGATTTGGGATTAGGAGATGGGAAAGAGAGAGAAATGGGGAAGATGACAGTTTGGATGGAGTTAAAAAAAAAAGGAAAATAAAGAGAGGAAGATGGGTTTGGTAGAGGTTATGGTGCTGATGTGTCGGTGGTGGTTTCAGTAGGAAAGGGGGTGTCACACCCCAAACCACCCCCTGGGAGGATTAGGTAGGTAACCCGAATTGCATAATGGCAATCTGCTAAATCCCACGGATCTAGAAGCAGTGCTTACATTCATAGAACCACATTCATCTCTTTACCACAAGCAAGATCAGAGTGCTATAGATAAACTACAATTTCAATAATAAAAGGAAGCATAGCGATACAGGGAAATGATGATAATATATATAAGTAAGTTTGTACATTTTTCACTAACCCACAAACATAGAAACAAAGCTGACAAGAACAGAACTACATACATAAATATATACAGGGTGAGCATACTCAACCCCAAAAAGAAAAAAAAGTAAAAACTACAATAGAACCACAATTAAGATGGGGATAAACTCCTAGCAAAAACAAAAAGGAGTCCCCAAGATAAAAAGCATCAGATGCGCTCCTCAACGGTCTTCTTCAATGACCACCGAGAAAGTATGCAGGATTGGTATGACCTTCGTTGGGGTCCACACCAACATCATCGTAACGATAAGGACTCTCCTCCTCGAGATGAGCCTCCATGCCACAGCGGCATCGATCTGCAAAATCATATAAGAAAAACAATGTATAACAGAGTGTGAGCCCCACTGAGCTCGTGAGCAAATCATATCATCATGCATGCACATGCAATCACAATTCATAGATCATATGATCCTACATGATATGCAAGTCCAATTATTTATTAGCCACCTAGCAATACAACTAAGTCAGGTCTGTGCTACTACAATCCCCAATACATGTATCCCTAGTGCGGGCTTTTAACCCTTTCCCGTGATACACCCATTGAGTTATCGGGGAGGACCAGTCAGATCCCGCATCAGTCACCAAGGTCAGCCCGACCAGCCCTCTGTGATTAACCTGTAGGGCAATCCATTTCTTTTCTTTGGCTTACAGCCCATATTCACCATTCCGATGTTCTTTCATTTCTTTTCAATCACCATTCCGGTGTTCTTTCATTTCTTTTCAATCACCATTCCGGTGTTCTTTCATTTCTTTTCAATCACCATTCTGGTGTTCTTTCATTTGTTTTCATTTCTTTTCTCATATACATATGGTCACCCTCACAGGCATCCAACACCTAAACCCCTGTTGGCAAGGGTGCGTAGCACGGGTGATGAAACTCTAGCCCCATGTCTATATGGCATCGCATGAGTTAGGTGGTGTCAACCGCATCCCATTCTAAGGGCTACCACAAGCCTCATTTCCAAGCCGACTACGGCATCTAATCTAACATTCACAATCATCATGTAAGAATTCAAAGTGTTGATCAACAGACAATCATTATGTAGTGGTTTAAGTAACTTTAATCAGAAGTAAGTAACACAGCATTCAGGATTTAAATTCTTAATTGTTGGCATAACATCATAATTACACATGCACATATGATAATATTATTCACTCACCTGAGTTGGGTTCTAAGACCTCAGTTGCAAACTCAGTTTCAAAAGCAGTCTGGTTGTTGACCTCGAGCGCGGGATCAAGTCCTAATTACAAATCAAAAAATGTTTTATTAAGTTTTCAGTCTATCACTGGTAGTCCTAGGGTTAACCTAAGCTTACTGGGTTGACCCGATGTTCAGTTGGTACTCATTTGGGATTACTGGGCTTTGCACTAGGCCTTAGGTCATGTCCCGGTGCATCATCCAGTGTCAGTGGCATAAGGGTAAATTGGTCAGTTTTAATAGTTGTACTTGACCCTAGGTCAGATCAGGTCCACAGTGTTGTCCACAGCTTGCCAGTGCTACAGGACCAAGCACAACAGGGTTTCCTTCACCTGTGGGGCCCACTAGGGTTCCAAAGTATTCCTCCACCAAGGACAGATGTGGGGAAGGGCTTTTTGGTCATTTCCCAACCTCCCACAGTGTCCCAAGGCTAATGGGTGAGGTTCCCAGAGCTAGATCATCATTCCAGCAATTTTCCATTCACTGGGCGATGGCTCTGGGGGATGTCTACACCGCCCAGTGCATCGTCCAGAGGCTGCAATCGACAAATGGGTTGAGATTCCAAGGTGGGGCTTCTTGGGCAGTGTGCTCAACATCATCCCATGCATGTTAGGGTGCTATGTAGCCCCTGGGATGGTCTACCTATTGGTCCAAATGGATCATCCATCTGGTCTACCATTTGGCTGCCCAGATAATCCAATGCATAGTATCACAAGGTTTTCTCTAAACTTGGAATTCGATTCCAGCCACATGCAAGGCTGGAAATGGATGCAAAACAGTGGTTCAAGGCTGCAACCACTTAGGGTTTGGTCTCTGCAGCCATGGCTCACATCCAGGGTCCCAAATCACAGGGCAATAGGGCAAACTGGCAGTGCAGCTGTGCACAGCCAGGTTTTGGCCCAAAGAACAGTACAATAACCTACTAAAATTAAACAAAAATCACAGATCTCCCATGCTTAAGGCTTGCATGGCAGATCTGGAGCTGTTCTGGGCAAACCCTAGCTGTTCAGGGTTGCCCATGGAGCAAAAACACATCAAGCATAGAAAAGAAATGGGGACAGCAGGCATATATAGGTATTTTTTATACCTGAGCAAGTCTAAGAAAGCTCGAATCAGGCTGGGTGCAGGGCTCCAGCAGCTCCTCCTCCTTCCTCCTTCTTCTTTCTTCTTCTCCTTCCTCTTCTTTCTCTCCTTTCTCTCCTCTTTCTCTCCTGTGGTTTCTATCAGAGCTAAGGGCTCTACATGAGCCCAAGGCCTTCCTATTTATAGGCCCAGCCTTCACTGAGGCTTGTTTGGCTGTGAAGGTCTCTTTTGAAAATCAATTTTTAAACTGATTCTGAATGATTCTGAGCACACTAGTGGGGTCCACAATGAACTAAGGGTATGAGGTGGTCCCTCAGACTCCCCTCTATCTATGGAGGGTGCCCATGTCCATATTGGGTGGTCCCCATGATTAAAAATCAATTAAATATGCATAATCACTAACTGGGCGATGTCACTGGGCCTTATCTGCATCGCCCAGAGAATTCCATCAGGCTGAAATTCAATGGGGCTTACACAGGGGTTTGACCCTTGGTCAGGGTATTATCCCCACATGCCATATAGGAGATTTTACACACTTATTCATAGGCGGGTCCCACTGTTTGGGGAGGAGAGAGATTACCTAGGGTCCAAGCCATACATCATGCCATGAGCTGTACATTTGCAGGGGTCTGTTGTCCATCTATTGACAGGTATATAGGATGATCCACACAGGGTTTCCTCATCAATCCAAACCACTGGAGTGATACTCCACAGTGTTCTTGGTTGCCTGATCAAGGGTTCCTATCCTTCAATCAAAATTCCAGTTAGCCAAGGGCAGGGTTTGACATTTCTCCCCACCTTATAAAAATTTCATCCTCGAAATTTGCTTACCTTGCATTTCGAAGAGTTGAGGATACTTCTCTTTCATTTCTTCTTCACGTTCCCATGAAGCTTCCTCTATTGGATTGTTTCCCCATCGAACCTTTACAAAAGCAACGGTGCGGTTACGGAGGTTATGCTCCTTTGTGTCCAATATCTCCATGGGTTGTTCTTCATAGGTCATATCCACATCCAACTGTTCAGGTTTAGTTGACAGTACATGTGGCGGGTTATTAATTTACTTTCTTAGCATTGACACATGAAAAACATCGTGGATGCCTGACAAAGATGGTGGTAGTGCTAGTCGGTAGGCTACGGCTCCCACTCTATTGAGTATTTCATAAGGACCAATAAATCTTGGGCTCAACTTGCCTTTCTTGTTAAATCGTAGCAGTTCTTTAGTTGGAGATACTCGAAGGAATACTTTTTCTCCGACTTCAAACTCAATGTCCTTCCTTCTATTATCCGCATAACTTTTCTGTCTTGACTGGGCTATCTTGATCTTTTCTCTTATAATATCCACCTTGTCGTAGGTCACTTGTATCATCTCAGGTCCGAGATATCTTCGTTCGCCAACTTCATCCCAATATAACAGAGTTCTACATTTCTGTCCATACAATGCTTCGAATGGTGCCATGCCAATGGTGGAGTGATAGCTATTATTGTATGCAAATTCCACCAGAGGTATGTGAGCATCCCAACTGTCATTCATTTCCAAAACACAGGCTCAGAGCATGTCTTCTAGTGTTTGGATGGTTCTTTCTGACTGTCCATCCGTCTGCGGATGGAAAGTTGTGCTAAGATTTAGTTGGGATCCCAATGCCTTTTGTAAACTTCTCCAAAACCTTGAGGTGAACCGAGGATCTCTGTCAGACACAATACTGACAGGCACACCATGTAAGCGGACTATATTTTCAATATATATGCGAGCAAGCTTCTCCATTGGGTAACTTATCTTGATCGGTATGAAGTGTGCCGCCTTTGTTAGTCCGTCTACAATCACCCAAATTACATTCATGCCTTTCCTAGTATTGGGTAGATTTATCACAAAATCCATAGTGACTCTTTCCCACTTCCATTCAGGTATGGGAAGTGGCTGCAACAAACCATACGGTCGGTGTCTCTCTGCTTTTATTTGTTGATAGGTGAGGTACTTGGACAAGTATATTGCTATGGTCTCCTTCATTCCCATCCACCAGTAATACTTCTTTAAATCCTTGTACATCTTTGTACTCCCGGGGTGGATTGTATAGGGTGAGTTGTGCGCTTCTTTAAGGATTCGGTCTTGGACGTCAAAATCATCAGGCACGCACAGTCTATCTCGAAACTTCAATACACCATCATGGGCCAAGGAAAAATCTGGGTCCTTATGGACACCTTGTTAAACTTCCCAAATTATCTTGGCCAGCTCGGGGGTCCAATGGTTGCTTCATAATTATTTCTTCTCGTATCGATGGCTGTAGGTCCATAGCTGCTAATTGCATAGTCGTTCCTTCGATTACGAGTTCCAGATCAAATTTCTGAGCTTCTTCTATTAACTGCTCACTTACAATTAAGGATGCGAGGATTGCAGTCTGAGATTTTTTGCTTAATGCATCTGCAACAACGTTGGCCTTGCCGGGGTGGTACTGGATTTCACAATCATAGTCTTTCACCAATTCCAACCACCGTCTTTGTCTCATGTTCAACTCCTTCTGGGTGAAGAAATACTTCAAATTTTTATGGTCGCTGAAGATTTCACTCTTCTCATCGTACAGGTAATGCCTCCAAATCTTCAACGCGAAAACTACCATCGCCAATTCTAAGTCATGTGTGGGGTAGTTCTTCTCGTGTTCCTTTAATTGTCTGGAGGCGTAGGCAACTACTTTACCTCTCGGCATCCAGACGCCACCCAATCCCATTCTGGATGTGTCGGTGTATACCACCATTCCTCCGGTGCCATCCGGGATGGTTAGAACTGGAGTTGTTACCATATGGTTCTTCAATTCTTAAAAACTTTTCTCACACGCTTCATTCCATTCAAACTTGGCTCCCTTCTTTGTGAGTTTTGTCATTGGTACCGAAATCCGTGAGAAATTTTCAATAAATCGTCGGTAATATCTGGCCAATCATAAGAAGCTTTGTATCTCAGTGGCACTCTTTGGAGTTTCCCATTCAAGAACCGCTTTCACCTTGCCTGGGTCTACTTTAATGCCATCCTTGGTGATGATGTGTCCCAAGAATCCGATCTGGTGAAGTCAAAATTCACATTTGCTGAATTTGTCAAAAAGCTGGTGTTCTCGCAATCGTTACAACACTAAAGTAAGGTATCGAGCGTGTTCTTCCTCATCCTTAGAGTACACCAGGATTTCGTCAATGAATACTATGATGAACTTATCCAGCACGTCATGGAATACTCTATTCAGCATGTCCATGAATGCTACCGGGGCGTTGGTTAACCCGAACGACAAAACCAGGAATTCATAATGCCCGTATCAAGTTCGGAACGCCGTCTTATGGATATCACCGTTCTTGATCTTCAATTGATGGTATCCCGACCTGAGATCGATTTTGGAGAAAACTCATGCTCTTTGTAACTGATCAAATAGGTCATCGATACGTGGCAGCGGATATCGATTCTTGATAGTCAGCTTATTCAACTCGCGGTAGTCGATACACAGCCGCATACTTCCATCTTTCTTTTTAACAAACAGCACAGGTACTCCCCAGGGTGATACACTGGGTCGTATAAATCCTTTTTTCAACAGGTCTTAAAGTTGAACCTGCAACTATTTCAGTTCGATTGGCGCCATCCGATATGGTGCCTTGGATACTGGTGCTGCACCAGGAATTGGATCGATCTCAAATTCTATGTCGTGGTCAGGCAGTAGCTGCGTCAGATCTTCTGGAAAGACATCTGGAAATTCTTTGACGACATCTAGTTCCTCCAATGGTTTTATCTTTGCCTCCGTGTCTATTACTGTGGCCAAAAAGCCTTGGCATCCATCGTCAAGCAACTTTCGCGCCTAGAGGGCTGACAAAGTTATTCTCCTAGGTTTCTTCTTGGGTTCACTTTGATAGGTGAAAGTTGACCCATCTTTCAAATTGAACATTATCTTCTTTTTCGCACACAAGACGTTTGCACCATAGGCCGACAACCAGTCCATGCCTAGTATTACGTCAAAATCATTTATATCCATCTTTATCAATCGTGTGGTCAGTTTCTTCCCACAAATTTCAATTTGACAAGGGTCGTAGACCTTTTTCAAGCTCACAACACTTCCTGTCGGCGTGCTAACTACTAGCTCATGCCCGATGTCTCTCGGTTGGTCCTTCATCTTACTTGCGAAGGTCAAGGAGACGAAAGAGTGGGTCACGCCTGAGTCAAATAATACTCGTGCGGGTATGGTCGAGACATTCGGGGTACCTAAGGTTTGTAGGTAATTTAGGTTACATGTAGTAAGCCAATTAGTCCCTAACAGTCAGTAGTGTTCAGTAAACTTACCTGTCAATACATCGGGATTCGCCTCAGCTTCTTCATTTATCATCGCAAACACCTTTCCTTACGTCTGATTGTCCTGTGGCTGGAAAGATCTAGCGTAGGGCTGATTCAGTAAGTTGTTGCTGTACCCACGTGTTCTACAATCTTTGGCCATATGCCCTTCCTTGTTGCACTGGTAACACTTAAAGGGTGGAGCAGTAGGTGTTGAGGCTTGGCTCACTTGACTTATTGCTGGTCGGGCTAGCGAAGCTGCTGTTGTCGTTTGACTCGTCGCCCGTTGAGTAGGTCGATTGAATGTGGGGCATAAAGGGTTCTGACCCACATTCAACCTATGATACAGAGTCGAGACAGAGTTTGAGTTGGTTCTGCGGTAAATTTTATTTGGCCAGGCATAGGTCTAGAAATTGTTTGGCCTTTTGCCCACAGACGACGTCACAGCTTTCTCTTTCTCTTTCTCCTTAAATCTATCTTTCATGGTTTTCTCCTTGTCGACCATCTAAGCATAATCCCTAATGTCCATGATTGACAACACCGACCTGATCTCAGTCTTGAGTCCTTTCTCAAATTTCTTCGCCTTACTAACATCCCCTTTTAGGTGCTCTGGAGCAAAATGGAACAAGTCCTCAAATCGCTGTTGATAATCCAACACTGATTTGGTTCCTTGTACCAGTGCGATGAATTCTGCTTCTTTTCTATCCCTGAAACTCTCTGGGAAGTAGTTCTTGAAGAAAACTTCTTTAAATTGCTCCCACGTGGGGTTCGGATGAGTGGCTTCCAAATTAGGTTTAGTAGCTTTCCACTAGGCTTCGGCTTCATTCTACAACTGATAACCCGCACATATCAACTTTTTTGCGTCCGTGCACTCCAGTACGTCAAATGCCTTCTCCAAAGCACTAATCCACCGTTCCGGCTGCATCGCTTCGAAAGTTATTTTGGAAAATGCAGGCGGTTGGAGTTTCTTGAATCTTTCCATAACTTTGGTAGTAGAGTTCTCTGCTAAATGTTGAGGCACAGGTGGTGGAAATAGTACAGGCCGATTGGGTGGTGGTGGTGGTGCAGCGCATTCGTGCATCATGGTTGCAAACTGTGTGGACATTTGACCAAGCAATTCTTGTTGTTGTTGCATGGTCCGCATCATAGTGGTCATGAATGCAGTCACGTCACCAGCTGCCATATTTGGCTGAGGTGTAGCAGTAGTGGCTTGAGCAGCCGCGGGTGCCTCTGATGAAGCAGCCAATGCTTTAGAATTTTGAGCCTCAGTTCCGTTAGGCAGCTCAACCTCCGGTACAACTCGAGGTTGCTTTCCTTTGTGACCACCACAAGAACCTCTTCTGGTGTTAACCATTGTTGCTTCTCTGAAAAGAGGAGCGTGTTCAATATTACAATATCATCCGTACGGATCAACAGTTATTCCCTAGCTAGAGCAGGTACAAATCTAGTCCACAGTTCCAATGAGTTTCATGAGTCACACCAGTAAGGTGGATTGTTAAATACATTGTTTTGGTTTATTATGTGATGAGTCTTGTTGAGTGCATTATGTTTCACTTTCTTATGCATTTTATGTATCAATATGCTATGCATGGCACTATATGAGAGATTTCAAATTTTTTAAATAAAAGACTTTTAATTATTTACCTGCTTTAACAGGCAAGCATCTCCAGCTTCTTCCTGGTCACAAACTCCATCGCAAGAAGAAATTCTATGTCAGCTCTTACCTCTTCAGCTAAAGTCATAAAATACTCTCACTCTTCTGGTCCACTAATGGAAGCAATGGCTAAATAAAAATCCAATCGATTTTCGGCTTGGGGCAACACTAGTCTAAGTGCTTCGACTGGTTAAACAGCTTATTCTCGATTGACCTAGTCTGCGATTTGGGTAAGATCTATGCTTCCCACACGTAGTACATATGTATTACAACATACCTATGTAACTATGTCTGGTTTACACAACAACACTCTAGTCAGTTTGTACATCACAATATGCAAGCATGTAGTAATTAGATAGTACACGCCATATATCATAAGTATTTATACTCATATATTTATATTTATATATACTAAATACTTATTGCAAATACATCAACAACATTTCCCAAGCCCCTATGTGGTTTACTCGACCTCATATAGGAATTTCACCCCTTTGATCTTGAGAAGTTGTGTTTGTTTAATATAATTTTATTTATTTATTTATGTTTGACCAAATAAGAAAATTCATACTTTTATGCCCATTAGGGTTATTATGGTCAATTCTCAAGTCTTTATAGGCAAATAGCCCCAAAACAGTAAAATTACATTCATTGGGTGATGTCTCTGGGCGTTGCCACATCGCCCAGAGAATCGGAGCGCAGGTTTTTAAATCCGAGAGGGGCCCATTTTGACCATAACCTCTTCTAAACTTCTCTAAACACCTAGAGAGTCTCCTTGGAAGGTAGTGTGACTCTTCCCACACCAAATCCTTGCATTTTCTCGAGTCATTCGCGAACCTACACGTGCCTAGGTAAGTTTTCTTGGTTACATTGTCTTTTTGGACTTCTTTTTATTCTCACTTGCTTAGGTTAGGGTTTTTACCAAAATTCTATGCCCTAACTATCTTTTCTCTCCTCTCTTGTAGGAAGATGTCTACTAGCCATCGCACTGCTAGGAAATCGATAGCCTAGAAGAGGCTACGAGTTGAGTCAGAGGATTCTTCGGCATCCTCAGTGCCTCCATCATCTCCTACAGACGATTCTTCTTCAGAGGAACCCAACTTTGACCAGTTTCTCTTTTCTAGGTACGAACATGCTAAGGAATGGAAAATTTTTGAATCTCTAAAGATTGTGAATGGTCGGGTGGTCCGGGTAGAGGACTTCGACCAGTACAACCTTTACACTAGGTTCAACATCTTGGGTTGGACCTCCATGTTGACACCCACCGAGCCTTGTTATCCCAACTTGGTTCGGTACTTTTACTGTAACCTAGCGCCCTCTATAGTGCACAGGAGTTCGGGGTGGAGAGTAGGGTGAAGGGAGTGGATATCCGTCTGACCACTGCTTCACTAGCAGAGATCCTGAGTTTACCTGACTCAGGAGAGCGGTGTTATCATCAGCCACAGATGGATATATCCGAGATGTTTTCCTTGGAGACCAGGAGGACTGTCTTTAAAGCATTGACAGGGTCACAGAGCACGCCTAGGTCTGAGACTTCTTATAAGCCTAGTGCTCATGTTATTAGTAGGTGTGTGACCTACAACATCTACCCCAAGGGCGGTAACAAGGGTAGTATATCTATGATGAGGGCCTACATCACATATTATCTTTTGGGAGCTGGTAGGGGAGGTCCAGTCATAAACCTCCCATATCTTTTACTTCAAGTGATGCTTTACCACGCACGAAACCCAGCTGATGGGAACCGTCCTTATGGGAAGTTCCTCACTTTAGTCTTCCGTTACTTTGGGGTTCCATTGGAGGGTGAGTATGCTGAGAAGGACAGGTCCAGGCCTATTGACAAGACTTTTATTCTGAAGGAGAAAGTACCTGGGGAGGATCCACCAGAGGGTGAGGAACAGATGGGGATGCAGCAGGATGTGGAGGAGCAGGGAGTGGGGCATGGTGATGATGTGCACGATGAGGAGGTGTAGGGGTTGGAGCAGAGAGACATTGAGGGAGACACCCAGAGCATGCATGCAGAGGAGCAGGGCATGGGTCAGGGCGACTTCGAGGGCTTTGGCACGCAGTACACTGACTTACCTGCCTATGAGGCAACGGGTACCACTAGGTCTCAGGTTCCAAGGCCAGTAGAGTGGACACAGATGATGACACACTTTTAGAGTCTCGGTACCCAGCTCTCTGATATGGCGACTAGGATGGATCGGGGCTTTACTTCATTGGACATGAGAGTAGGATACAAGTTGAGTAGTTCTTGATCAGCTCCTTTGAGTTCATGCTACGTGATTGAGACTATTTTCCTTTTATTATGCTTATGTACTTTTCTTTCTTTGGGATGCACTTAGTTTAGTGTTTTTTTTTTTCCAGCTTATGTACTTACTGAATTGCAGTTCATGCAATTAAACTTATGTAATTATTGTTAAGTTTAATGGAAATGTTGCATCTCTTATTTAATTACGTCTTCCTCCCCTGTAGCTTTTAGTTGTTACCTATTTTATGATCTATAGTTTATTAGTCCTAGTTCTACACTCCATGAATGTAAGAAGAGCCTCACGCTCTGATACCAAGCTCTGTCACACCCCAAACCACCCACTGGGAGGATCAGGTAGGTGACCCGAATTGCATAATGGCAATCCGCCAAATCCCACGGATCTAGAAGCAGTGCTTACATTCATGGAACCACATTCATCTCTTTACCACAAGCAAGATCAGAGTGCTGCAGATAAACTACAATTTCAATAATAAAAGGAAGCATAGCTATACGGGAAAATGATGATAATATATATATAAGTAAGTTTGTATATTTCCCACCAACCCACAAACATAGAAACAAAGCTGACAAGAACAGAACTATATACATAAATATATACAGGGTGAGCATACTCAACCCCATAAAGAAAAGAAAGTAAAAAATACAATAGAACCACAGTCAGGACAGGGATAAACTCCTAGCAAAAATAAAAAGGAGTCCCCAAGATAAAAAGCATCAGATGCGCTCCTCAACGGTCTTCTTCAATGACCACCGAGAAAGTACGCAGGATCGGTATGACCTCCGTCGGGGTCCACACCAACATCATCATAACAACCAGGACTCTCCTCCTCGAGATGAGCCTCCATGCCATAGCGGCATCGATCTGCAAAATCATCTAAGAAAAACAATGTATAACAGAGTGTGAGCCCCACCGAGCTCATGAGCAAATCATATCATCATGCAATCACAATTCATAGTTCATATGATCCTACATGATATGCAAGTCCAAATTATTTATTAGCCACCTAGAAATACAACTAAGTCAGGTCTATGCTACTACAATCCCCAATACATGAATCCCTAGTGCGGGCTTCTAACCCCTTCCTGCGATACACCCATTGAGTTGTCGGAGAGGACCAGTCAGCTCCCGCATCAGTCACCAAGGTCAATCTGACCAGCCCTTTGTGATTAACCTATAGCGCAATCCATTTCTTTTCTCTTTTCTTTTCTTTTCTTTGGCTTACAGCCCATATTCACCATTCCGATGTTCTTTCATTTCTTTTCAATCACCATTCCAGTGTTCTTTCATTTCTTTTCATTTCTTTTCTCATATACATATGGTCACCCTCACAGGCATCCAACACCTAAACCCCTATTGGCAAGGATGCGTAGCACGGGTGATGAAACTCTAGCCCCATGTCTATATGGCATCGTATGAGTCGGGTGGTGTCAACCGCATCCCATTCTACGGCTACCACAGACCTCATTTCCAAGCCGGCTACGGCATCTAATCTAACATTCACAATCATCATGTTAGAATTCATAGTGTTGATCAACAGACAATCATTATGCAGTGGTTTAAGTTATTTTAATCAGAAGTAAGTAACACAGCATTCAGGATTTAAATTCTTAATTGCTGGCATAACATCATAATTACACATGCACCTATGATAATATTATTCACTCACCTGAGTTGGGTTCTAAGACCTCGGTTGCAAACTCAGTTTCAAAAGCAGTTTGGTTGTTGACCTCGAGCGCGGGATCAAGTCCTAATTACAAATTAAAAAATGTTTTATTAAGTTTTTAGTCTATCACTGGTAGTCCTAGGGTTAACCTAAGCTTACTAGGTTGACCCGGTGTTCAGTCGTTACTCATTTGGGATTACTGGGCTTTGCACTGGGCCTTAGGTCATGTCCCGGTGCATCATCCAGTGTTAGTAGCATAAGGGTAAATTGGTCAGTTTCAATAGTTGTACCTAACCCTAGGTCAGATGAGGTCCACAGTGCTGTCCACAGCTTGCTTGTGCTGCAGGACCAAGCACAGCAGGGTTTCCTTCACCTGCGGGGCCCACTAGGGTTCCAAAGTATTCCTCCACCAAGGACAGATGTGGGGAAGAGCTTTTTGGTCATTTCCCAACCTCCCACAGTGTCCCAAGGCCAATGGGTGAGGTTCCCAGAGCCAGATCATCATTCCAGCAATTTTCCATTCACTAGGCGATGGCTTTGGGCGATGTCTGCATCGCCCAGAGGCTGCAATCGACAAATGGGCTGAGATTCCAAGGTGGGGCTTCTTGGGCAGTGTGCTCAACATCATCCCATGCATGTTAGGGTGTTGTGTAGTCCCTGGGATGGTCTACCTATTGGTCCAAATGGATCATCCATCTGGTCTACCATTTGGCTGCCAGAGGCTGCCCAGATAACCCAATGAATAGTGTCACAGAGTTTTCTCTAAACTTGGAATTCAATTCCAGCCACATGCAAGGCTGGAAATGGATGCAAAACAGTGGTTCAAGGCTGCAACCACTTAGGGTTTGGTCTCTACAGCCATGGCTCACATCCAGGGTTCCAAATCACAGGGCAGCAGGGCAAACTGGCAGTGCAGCTGTGCACAGCTAGGTTTCGGCCCAAAGAACAGTACAATAGCCTACTAAAATTAAACAAAAATCACAGATCTCCCATGCTTAAGGCTTGCATGGCAGATCTGGAGTTGTTCTGGGCAAACCCTAGTTGTTAAGGGCTGCCCAGGGAGCAAAAGCACATCAAGCATAGAGAAGAAATGGGGACAGCTGGCATATACAGGTATTTTTTATACCTGAGCAAGTCTAAGAAAGCTCGAATCAGGCTGGGTGCAGGGCTGCAGCAGCTCCTCCTCCTTCCTCCTTCTTTCTTCTTCTCCTTCCTCTTCTTTCTCTCCTTTCTCTCCTCTTTCTCTCCTACAGTTTCTATCAGAGTTAAGGGCTCTAAATGAGCCCAAGGCCTTCCTATTTATAGGCCTAGCCTTCACTGAGGCTTGTTTGGCTGTGAAGGTCTCTTTTGAAAATCAGTTTTTAAACTGATTCTGGGCACACTGGTGGGGTCCACAGTGAACTAAGGGTATGAGGTGGTCCCTCAGACTCCCCTCTATCTATGGAGGGTGCCCGTGTCCATATTAGGTGGTCCCCATAATTAAAAATCAATTAAATATGCAGAATCACTCACTGGGCGATGTCACTGGGCCTTGTCTGCATCGCCCAATGAATTCCAGCAAGATGAAATTCAATGGGGCCTGCACAGGGGTTTGACCCTTGGTCAGGGTATTGTCCCCACATGCCATATAGGAGATTTTACATACTTTTTCATAGGTGGGTCCCACTGTTTAGGGAGGAGAGATTACCTGGGGTCCAGACCATACATCATGCCATGAGCTGAACATTTGCAGGGGTCTGCTGTCCATCTATTGGCAGGTATATAAGATGATCTACACAGGGTTTCCTCATCAATCCAAACCACTGGAGTGATAATCCACAGTGTTCTTGGTTGCCTGATCAGGGGTTCTAGTCCTTCAATCAAAATTCCAGTCAGCCAGGGGCAGGGTTTGATAGGGGGAAAATTAAAATCAAAATGAAAAATAAAAAAATGGTAGTAGAAGGAGCAGAAGAAGAGGAGAAGAAACCGTGGCAGCAATGGATTTCTTCCTGGCTCAGGGGGCTTCGGCGTTACATCGTAATGGGGGATCGTCTTAGGGTTTTCAAGGAAACAACCACCAACTCAATGAGGAAATCGCAGGTCACAGGGGGTGGTTGTCCCCAAAGAAGATGATCAGCTTAGGCCAAAGTTGTTTGATACACAAAAGCAATAGAGAGCACGGGAAGGAGAACCTCGAGAGCAGTCAGAACCTCCGTTGATGGTGCTCATTCAACTGATTTAGGTCGAAGTAAGGAAGAAGAAGAGAAATAGGTGTTTTAGGTTTAAGGGTGGTAGGGTCATTTCATATTTTAAGTAGTTTTGGTGTAAGGGTAGCAAGGTCATTTCATTATTCAACCTAACAGAGTCTCACGTTTTGGGGCCAACTATAGTTTTTAAACTAACAGGGGTATCCATTGAATTAGGCATAGTTACAGGGTAGGCCCGTGTAATTTACTCTTATTTTTATTAATAACCTAACATCACATCTAAATCCCTGTTAAAGTGCCACTGCAACCCAAAGGGATACTGGGTAGTATCCCTGGTCTTAGAATCGTCCATCAGCCACCCAGCAATAAACCCCGATTGTTTAGTAGGAGCATGTCGGTCCCTGAATGTGACCTGGGTCACCCAACAAACCCCAACATAACCGCATCCTAGTGCAACGGTCCAGGAATCATACATTGGTCACCCGACCTCGGCCCGCATCTGGTAATAATCACATCATACTGCGGATATGGTATCTTAGAATGGTCTCATTGAGCACTACCATAATGGGTTATTGAACACCTGACCCCTGTTGGCAAGGGGTTGTGGCACAGGGTGTGTTAATCCTAGCCATATACATTTCTATTATGAACAATTGGTCATATGCATATGCAAATATTTAAGGCCGGCATAGGCAGTACCGGAATCACCCTCGATTACACTGTCCACCTGTCTCCCTAAGCATTCACACACCATACAATAAAGTATAGCGAATGCAGTACCAGAATCCTCGATCGGCAACACAGCAAGCCCATTTCCAAGTCCTCATGCAACATGCAATTCTAATGCAAATGTCATGAATAAAAATAATTATACCATGGCAACCTTGATATTGGAATCCACCATCGGCCACACCAGGTCACATCATCCATAATCAACTCACATAACGCTCATGATACATAATTTGACAACATAAGTAACATTATAACAGTGACTTCAACATAAGCATTTCATAATATGACAATAATTGTAAATAATTACATATGTAGACAATCATCGTAAATAGGTGCATATGCATGCGTCATATAACAGTTTATCTAGTCTAGAAACACTCTGTAAAATAAGTCAAACCAAAACCACTCACCTTGTTTGCTAACTTGGTGGAAAATCCCCGGTAGAATGTCCCAACACACCGCGATTCGCTCTCACCAATTTTGTTTCGACCCTATGCTCAAGTGTGAAAATACAACATTAATATCCCCAAAATTCCCCTCAATTAATCTTCAAAAGCTCCCACCAAAGTCCCCCTTACATGGCCCCACATTAGGTCAAACTGGCTTAGCTGGCACATCACCTAGGGCAGCCAATTGATCAGCAGACCCCGAGGTTCTTGGCCACATAGGCAGGCGGCACATGACCTACGCTCGAGCCAGCCAGCCGATTGATGTGTCGGCTCTCCCAGTGTGTTGTCCTAAGCCCACTGCTGGCTCCAATTGACCCAAAGGGCTGATTCCTTCGATGGGTATGCAATTCCACTTCCAAATGCCTCAGTAAACCCATTTAATCATAGGGAAAACCATTCATGATGAAACCAATCTCATTCCATTGATCTATAGCCATTAAGTAAGGTTTCAATTTGGGGAAAATAGCAAATCAATGAGGGAAAGAGTAACTCTAACTACACTAGCTAGAAACAAGTGTAAATCTCACAATTAAACCCTAATCTAAGGATTACATGATGAATTGATACATTTCTATAAATCTATAGCAATAGGGGAAAATTCCTAGCATGGTTTCTAAGTAGGAAAGTGAGGGAAGGCGTGAGGAGCTCACCCAAGCTCTAGTTCTTGCAATAATTTTTGAAGTTTGGAGTTCTTCCACCTTCTAAGCTCTCCTTCCCATCTCCTGCTCCTCCAGCTTCTCCAACACTTTTCCTAAATTTGGCAAGAAATAGTTGAGAAAGTGATGTTACTTCCTATTTATAGATCCAGGCACTTAAGGTCTGTTTGGCAAGGGACTTCTCAATTTCAAAACTACATTAAACCTAATTTAAGTCTATTTGGCAAGGGACTTCTCAATTTCAAAACTACATTAAACCCAATTTAAGTCCATGTGGGTCCTGATGATCCAGGCACTTAAGGTCTGTTTGGCAAGGGACTTCTCAATTTTAAAACTACATTAAACTAATTTAAGTCTGTTTGGCAAGGGACTTCTCAATTTCAAAACTACATTAAACCCAATTTAAGTCCATGTGGGTCCACCATCAAGATTCCATTTTGGGCATGGATTTATGATCACTATCCACATCATGTGGGGTCAAAATATGAGTAGCCAAATTCCACACACACAGGGCCCCATAGCCAACACATATGGTAGCCTTGCTATCAAAATCAGCTGGCAGGTCACAATCGGTTGGTCTTGATCAGTCGGCTGATCAACTGGCTACCTATTGTAGCTCTGATCAGCTGAGTTTTTCCCTAGTTCTCCCACCCATCTTGTTGGGGTTTTGACCAATGATTGGCCACTTATGTGATGTTAAACATATAAAAATTGGGTGTCTAACACCAAGGTTTGATGTGCTTACCATTAGTCTGCTAGAGACTATAGTTGTTGTCCCAAAACTCCAGAGTTGCCACTTGTAGGGACTGTAGCTACACATAAGCCCATAATTAGATCAGGTTGAGGCATAGATGTAACAAATACAATGATGGAATCTATGCAAGCTTCTATTGATCAAATGAAAGCTTCAGATAAAGGAAAGAGTCCTATGCTAGTTGGGGATTCTTCCAACGCCATCACACAAGACCGGTTTCATGGTATGCCACCACCACCACTGCCACTACCCCATCCTTATGGATTTGCTTGTTATGATGATTATGGAGCTGAAAGAGCAGAAAAGTTGGATGTCCTTGATTTTTATGGGGATAATAATCCAAAACAGTACCTTGACTGGATTCACAGTTTGGACACCTTTTTCAGATGTTACGGTTTGACTGAGGCCAGGAAAGTTTCATATGCAGAGGCTAAACTTAAAGGAACAGCTCGAATCTTGTGGATCAAGAAACAACAACAAAATTGGACCCATGGCAGATCCACACCCAACTCCTTACAAAGTTGTATGGGTGAAGAATACTAATCTTAAGGTTACAAATAAGTTTTTACTCGCCTACTCTATTGGTGAATTTATGGATACGGTACAGTGTGACGTTCTCCCCCTGAAGGTCTATCATATTCTTCTTGGTCGACCGTGGTTGTTTGATAAGAAGGCATAACATTGCAGGTATGCGAATACCTATTCTGTCACACCCCAAACCACCTAGGAGGATTGAGCGGGTGACCTAGATGTCAAACCAAATCCTCTACATCTCCAGGACCTAGAAGCTAACACCACTTACAAACACACATATCCATAATATAGAATAGCATAAACAGAGTGCAACAGAAACTAAAGATTTATATATAAAGATCTACCAATTTACCTTGTTCATTAGTAGCTCACAACCCACTGTTCTTGGTGTTACATACTTGACATTTTCTAAGCTTTACATCAAGGTTATAAAGTTAAACAAAAGATGCATCTATAAGCTTTACAAAAGAAATGCCAACAGGCTATCCACAAAAAGAATGTTCAAAGAACAACAAAATAAGGACAGCCCTCGATCAGATCTCCACTCCTAGCTCTACTCTAAGTACCCGCATCAGAGGGATCACCTCCTTCAGGGTCCAGACCAAGAAAATCACAATCACAATCACCTGTTGGGATAATTCTTCCCTCCCTCTATAAATGTTTTAATGATAACGACCAAGTTGGCAAGTCTTTGTGTTCTATTATGTTAATAGGTCTAATGCAATAATAAAGAACGGGTCAAGGCTCAATTCACAAGGAAGCTCAAGATAAAGTGTCAAACCTGTCCCAATCTGACTTAGATTTTGCTTAAAGAACAGGGATCAGCAGCCACCCACACCAATGACATGTGGTGTATCAGCCCAATGGTTACAATCAGCAGGGAGCCCCCACTGATGACATCCACCATGCCTGTGAGAAATGGGTAGCAACACCATGCAACTGCTCAGTTCATTACCTGCTGTACAACACAGAGCACAGGTAATTCTCTCTCCTGAGCATTAAGAGGGTTATGACCTTAAATATATATAATCCTTGTATGTGTGGTAGAGTGTTGGGAAAGTGCCATGTGGAACGACAATCCTCTGTAGAAGCCACAGACAAAACTCAATAGTGCTGTATTCTCTGGACGATTGGCCCAAAGCTCTAGTGATTCGTCCAGTGATGCCAAAACCTGCATTTTTTCATTCCAAGATTGTGGGAGCTGTACCTACTGCCTTCAAACACCTCCAATAGGTACTTTGGAATTTTAGAAACCAAACCCCCTCTTGAAATGCATGTGGGCTCCACCTATGTAGCTAAACTAGGAAAAAATCACTTGAAAAATGCATTTTCACTATAGGGGCTGCCTAGCCAAACAGGCCTTAATTTTATAAAAGCTATAAATAGGAGCCCAGCTTAGAAAACAGACTATTACAGTTCCTAAACAGCCAACAGGCCTTAATTTTATAAAAGCTATAAATAGGGGCCCAGCTTAGAAAATAGACTATTACAGTTCCTAAACAGCAAAGAAAGAAAGAGAGAAAGAAAGAGAAGAAAGAGAGAAAGAAGAAAGAGAGAAAGAAGAAAGGAGAAGGAAAGGAAGGGAAGCTTACACCTAGCAGGCCTTGGCTGAAAGAAAGAGAGAAAGAAAGAGAGAGAGGAAGAAAGAGAGAAAGAAGAAAGGAGAAGGAAAGGAAGGGAAGCTTACACCTAGCAGGCCTTGGCTGAATCCTTCTACAGTCCAAGGTAAACTCATCTAACATAAGAACTACCCACTAAGACATGATCCTAATCTGCTTCTCTGATTTTGAACCCAAGACCAGAGCCTATATGGCGGTCTCTGTAGGAAATCCTAAGGGATCACTGCCTGCAGCTTCAGGACTGTTTAGATCATGCATGCATGATTAGATTTAGGGGTTTTATATGAAATTATATTGTTTTAGCTTACTGTTACATGCATCTTAAGTTCCAGCCATGCATCTAGCTTAACTTCATGTCTGATCATGCATGCAAACCATTGATAGTGAGCTAAATGCATGGATCCCTGTATGCATGGGGGTTTTGCATTTAGGAGCCTAAGATCTTAGCTGAAATGAATATGCATGCCTGCCGATGTGTGTGTATATGAGTTTGTAATGGCTACATGTCAAAACTCTACCTTACATGGTTAGCTTGTTTGATGTTTCAACCCCAATCCATCAACCATTAAACAAACCGATTTAGGAAACTATTATAACCATTGTTTTGGCTTAATCATATGTTGTAGGACCCTCTGATTTCATCCCAATTTGAAGATGGGATGAAACCAGCTACTAAAATCAAGTTTTGAGCAAGAAAACTCGTGTCCTACAGGGACTGGACGATGCACTGGACGTTTGACCCAATCGTCCAGTGAATCCTCCAGTGCTGCTATTTGAAGTCTGATTTGATTCCAGCCAATCTGATCTGCGCCCGTAGGCCTTGGACAGTGTTGGGGGCATAAAAATTACCTTAAAATCATACCCCAACCATCCTTGCTGGTAACCATGTCTTGGGTGTGCCAGTGGACCCAAAAAGGGGGTCAAAAACCAGCATTGTGACCGAAGCCAGACCTAGAATAGAACCATGCTATTGTTCCCATATTTGTTGAACAATGTTTGAGCAAACCTATACCTAACCTGGAACTCTAGACCCTTTTAAGACAGTGTTTGATATGTTCTAATAGTCCAATCAACTTAGGTTATAACCCCGAACATGAGGTGCTATGTCAGACACCGACTGGGACCGAGTCGGGTGAAGGACAAACAGGATTGACACAAGGTGAGTGGAATTACACCATGGGTATAGGTGTAACATGACTGATGAGTCATGACAACAACAACAACAATATTTACTGTATTACTTATTAAATTGCTTTATATTCTTACTAATTCTGGTATGTATCTGATGGCTATTGGAATTGAATGTTAATGTTATATTTGTGAAATGCTAGATTAGATGCAGTAGGCGGCTTGGAAATGAGGCCTGTGGTAGCTCATAGAATAGGATGCGATTGACACCACCCAACTCATACTATGCCATATAGAATGCATCTGGCTAGAGTATCATCAATCGTGCTATGAACCCTTGCTAACAGGGGATAAGGTGTTGGATGTCTGTGAGAAAACCCATATCCAAAAAAAAAAAAAAAAAAAAAAAAAAAAAAAAGGAAGAAAGAAAGCAAAAAAGAAAGAAAAATGTTATACCGAAAAGGTGATTACTCGGTTGGATGCTAGAAAAATGTTATACCGAAAAGGTGATTGCTCAGCTGAATGCCAGAAAAAATTGTTATACTGAAATGGTGAAAGGTGGTATCGCAGACTAATCCTAGAGGGCTGGTCGGGCCGACCATGGAGAGCATGCTGGAGCCGATCGATTCTCTCTGATAACTCAATAAATGTATCACGGGAAGGGGTTAGAGGCCTGCACCAGGGATACATGTATTGGGGATTGTAGTAGCAGTTTTACCTGCCTTAGTTGTGATGCTAGATGGCTTACTAATAAAAAGAACCTCATCTCATGTAGGATTCATTTGGTTGTGCTTGCATGTGCATGCATGTTTATAGTTCATTCATGGGCTCGGTGGAGCTCACACTCTTGTATATTCCTTTTTAGATGATCTTACAGGTGGACGTGATGTTGGCTGGGAGGCTCATCTCGAGCAGGAAGGTGGTTTTGATTATGACAGTGTTGGTGTGGACCCGAACGGAGGCTATTCCTCTGGTATGGGTGATCTCAGTGACAGTTGCAGATGGCCCATAAAGGGTGGCCAGCTTACCTCTCCTAACCTAAGGAATTCTTTTGATGTAGATACTTGTCTATTGACTTTTCCCTTTTTGTATAGCTCGTGCGGGGCTTCTGTTATCTGCCCCTTTTATTATTTTGTGGAGCTATTGATTGGAGGTGTGGTGACTGTCCGGATGGTGGTATTGTGCAACAGTGACAGTATGGGTTATATCTTATCTTGAATAGTTTTGTAAATATTAGTTTCCACTGCACTCTGTAATTATGTTTTTATCCATCATTATGGGTGTGTGTGTTTGTGAATGATATTAACAGCTTCTGGATTCTCGGGGTTTGACGGATTGCTACCGAACAATTCGGGTCACCTACCTAATCCTCCCAAGGGGTGGTTTAGGGTGTGACAGAAAGCCTTAAGAGATCAAACCTATAAAGAATTTCCAAGATAGATAGTTCTTGAATAAAAGACTACTCGAAGATTGAAGATCATCTTGTAAAGAAGAAATCAAGTTGAAGATGCTCCTATGCACATTCACACACTTGTATAATTGTAATTGCATATGCATCATATAGACTCTAGGAAGGCACTTAAAGACCCTAGAAGTCCTTAGCATTTGCTGGGAAAAGACTAGACCAAAGACAGGCTAACAAAATGTCTAAAAATCCCTACCGATCAACCGGCTGCAGAGCCAAATCGATCGCTAGAAATAGTGAGCAACCGGTTTCAACCGGTTCTCCTAAATGGTCGCCCAACACCTGTCGGTCACTCAATCGGTCGACCGTCTATCAACCACTTGCCTTAAGAGTCCTAACGACTCTATTTTCTCTAACGGCTATATCTAGCGGTCGACCGGCAAAACCAAGCGGTCGACCGGTTCAGCCAAAAACTAATCTTTTTATAGCCGTTAGAGCTATTTTGACACATGATTTTTGAGCATTAAATAATGCCTATGAATACCAATTGTGTCAGACCTTTTTACCATCACTATAGTCCAAAAGAATACTTTACTGTGAAATGAAAAGGTCAAGTCAGGCTCCTAATGCTAGTATTTGAAGACAAGATGAAAGCTTAGTTAATCAAGCTTAATATCATCATTCGAAGATTTATCTTCTTCTAGTTTAAAGCTCAAGCATCTTCATACTTGTCATTGCATATTCACATTTGCACTGCATGAAGTAAGTTGGAATACTTCCGCTTAGGTAACACTTTACTTTTTATCTTTCTCATTAATTGCTTTCTTACTCTTGACTCAGGTTGACTCTAGACGAGTAAGGTGTGCTTACATTTTCCACTGTACTTAGGTTTTGTAAGGGATTCTCTAATCCTTAAAAGATTGTGGGATTCTTTTATCCTTAAAAGATTGTAGGATCTTCTTATCCTGGTAAAAGGATTCTTAAAGGTGTTTTCCCCACTTATTGTACTGAAAGGAAAAGATTAGTAGAATTCTCTCAAGGTTGAGTCGAACCACTATAAATGCTTGTGTTTCTCTTATTTTAATTTGCTTTGAATTATATTGTCTTGAAACTCGGGTATATTTTTTAAAAGAATAGAAATTCCACTAAAGTAATATTCATCCCCCTCTAAGTTATCCAACACTTGGTATCAAAGCGGGAGCTCACTTTAAGAGTCTAAAAGATCAATGGGATCACATCACCTATTACACTTGAAGAGCAAAATGTATCAAAACCACCATTATTTAATGGAGACAACTTTTCCTACTAGAAAATTAGATTCAGAAATTTCACATGTGCCCACAATCTTGATGTGTGGCATGTGATTGAAAATTGACCACACCTATACTCTAAAACAATAGATGGTGAAATCGTACCAAAGGACACATCTGAACTAACTCCCTTGAAAAAGGAAAAAGTTCAATATAATTATAAAGCTATCACCTTTTTATAATATATATTGAATGATTCAAAATTTAACAAGATAGTTATGTGTGAGACAGCTAAGGAAATTTGGGATATACTTGTGGTTTCATATGAAGGAATCTCACAAGTAAAAGTATTTGAAATAGATAAACTTGTTCATAAAAATGAATTGTTTAAGATGTTAGAAAATGAGAATATTGCTAGCATATTTTTAAGATTTACTAACATTATCAATAAGCTGAAGGGACTTGGAAAAACCTACACCAAGTAACAGAATGTTCGAAAGATCCTCAGATCACTACCCCCAAAGTGGAGACCAAAGGTAACTACAATCAAAGAAGCTAAAGATCTTGAAAAGGTAAGTATGGATGAATTATTGGACTCTCTACTAACTCATGAAGTTGAGTTGAATGAAGATGAAAAATATGTTGAGACAAAGGAACCTAAGAAGAAAGTCATCGCACTCAAAATGTCTAATATATCTGATGATGAGAGTAAGGAGGAAGACAACATCACCTTCTCCGATAAAAAAATGTCCTTGATAACCAAGAAATTTCAAAAGTTCCTCAAAAGAAGAGGAGGAAAATCATTCAACAAGAGAAGCTCTTCCAAGGAACAAAGAGGTAAAATCCCATCCAAAGATAAAACTATATCTACTAACAAAAAGGATATTGTTTGCTTTGAATGTAAAAAGCCAGGACATTTCAGAACCAAATGTCCAAAATCTAAAAAAAAGAAGAAAGTCTATGCTACAAATATTTCTTGGGATTCTAGCGAAGAAGAATAAGAAGAGGAGTCTGATGATGAACGAAGCAATCTAGCACTTATGACACTCACTTAAGAAGACAATGATGAGGTATGCTTGAAGAGCAGAAGTAAAATTGAGTGGTATATCGATAGTGGATGCTCCAAGCATATGACAACAAACTCCAAATTATTCACAGAGCTAAAGAAGCAAGATGGTGGATGGGTGACTTTTGGAGACAATGGAGACAATGGAAAAGGAAAAATTATTGGGACTGAAAACAATGAAATCGGAGGTACAATCATTTTAACTATATGTTTAGTAACTAAATTAGCATACAATTTGCTTAGTGTTAGTCAACTATGTAGTGCGGGATATAAAGTAAACTTTGATGCATCACACTACTTGGTTGTTAATTCTGAAAATCAAGTAATGTTGAAAGGGACTAAAAAAAATAATTTTTATACATGCTTGATTAATGAATCTAACCTTAAGAACACTTGCTTTATTTCTAGCACTGAATCTAATGTATGGCATAGGAAGCTTGGTTATATAAATATAAAGCTAATCAAAACTATTGCTTCCAAAAATCTAATTATAAATCTTCAAAAACTGAATTTTGATAAAGATCATTTTTGTTATGCATGTCAAAGGGGTAAACAGACCAAGATATCACACAAGGCCAAAAATATAGTGTCAACTGATAGACCTCTGAAACTATTACATCTAGACTTATTTGGACCAATCACAACACCTAGTCTTGGTGGTAAACACTATCCCTTTGTGACAGTCGATGACTATTCACGATTTACATGGACTCTATTTTTGAGTCATAAAAACAATGCCTTTGATGAATTTGCATATCTATGCAAGAAAATTAAAAATAAAAAAAGCTATATGATTTTAACTATTCAAAGCGACCATGAAGGAGAATTCGATAACCAGAATCAATTTAGAAAATTTTGTGATGATCAAGGGATTACACATAACTTTTCTGCCCCTAGAACTCCCTAGTCTAATGGAGTAGTTGAAAGGAAAAATAGATCTCTCTAAGAGACTACTAGAACTATGTTGAATGAATACTCTTTACCTAAATACTTTTGGGCTGAAGCTGTAAGCACAGCTTGTTATATACTCAACCGAGCCTCTATTAGAAAAATACTCTCAAAGACATCATATGAGTTGTATCATGGAAAAATCCCCAGAGTCGACTATTTTCAAATCTTCGGATGCAAATGTAGTATGTTAAATACTAAATATAAGCATGGAAAATTTAATTAAAAGTCTGACAAAGGCATCTTTCTTGGATACTCCTTAAATAGCCGTGCCTATAGGTTATTTAATAAGAGAAACTTGGTTGTTGAAGAATCCATAAATGTTAAATTTGATACTTCACCACCAAAAGAAAAATATAGACCCTTGGAGGATGATGATGAAGACTTACTAATAGAAATCAATAAGAAAACTAAAGATACATATCTTGATAAGCCACAAGACCAAACTCAAGAAATGCCTAAAGAAATTATTTCTATAAAGGACCATCATTTGGAACAAATTATTAGAAATATTGATATAGGTGTACAAATAAGATCTAAAATCCAGAACACCTGCAACTATGCTGCTTTTCTATCCAAAATAGGACCCAAAAACATAAAAGAAGTACTTCGTGATAATGATTGGATTGTTGCTATGCAAGAAGAACTACATCAATTCGAAAGAAATGATATTTGGGAACTGGTATCAAACCCAAAAATAAAACAATTATTGGCACTAAGTGGATTTTTAAAAATAAACTTGACGATGATGGAACAATAATAAGGAATAAAGCAAGGTTGGTTGCCCAAGGATATAATCAACAAGAGGGAATAGATTTCAATGAAACCTATGCCCCCGTTGCTAGACTTGAATCCATTAGAATGTTATTGGCTTTTGCATGTCACAAAAACTTCAAATTATTTCAAATGGATGTCAAAAGTGCATTCTTAAATGGATTCATAATTGAAGAAGTATTTGTTGCACAACCTCCTAGATTTGAAAATTCAAAATTTCCATCTCATGTTTTCAGATTAAAGAAAGCATTATATGGTCTTAAACAGGATCCTCGAGCATGGTATGATAGATTAAGTAAATTCTTACTTGAAAATAATTTTTCTATGGGAAAAATAGATACTACATTATTTTTTAAACACAAGAATTTTGATTTAATCATAGTTCAGATTTATGTGGATGATATAATCTTCGGTGCTACAAATGATTCACTATGTGTTGAATTTAGTACTTGTATGAGCAATGAATTCGAAATGAGTTTGATGGGAGAGTTAAATTTCTTTTTAGGTCTTCAAATAAAACAAATTTCTAAAGGAATATTTTTTAATCAATCCAAATATATAAAGGAACTATTAAAGAAATTTGATATCAATTCACAAAAATCATCCAGCAGTCCAATGAGTACTTCCCTAAAACTATGAAAGGATGAGAATGGTATATCAACTGATGCAACTAGATATAGAGGAATGATTGGAAGCTTATTATATTTAACTGCTAACAAACTTGATATCATGTTTAGTGTCTGTACTTGTGCCAGATTTCAAGCAAATCCCATGCAATCACATGTTAGTGCAGTAAAATGAATTTTCAAGTACTTGAAAGGCATGATTGATGTTGGAATATGGTATCCTATGCAAAATGACTTTGATCTTATAAGTTTTTCTGATGCTAATTTCACTGGGTGTCACATTGACCGGAAGAGCACTAGCAGTACATGTCACTTCCTTGGTTTTTGTCTTATTTCTTGGTTTAGCAAGAAACAGAATTCCGTTGCCCTCTCCACCACTGAAGCTGAATACATCACTGTTGGAAGATGCTGTACCCAAGTCCTTTGGATGAGACAAACTCTTATGGACTATGGAATATCCTTTTCGCCATCAATAATTCATTGTGACAACACAAGTGCTATAAATCTTAGCAAGAATCCCATTCTTCACTCCCGAGCAAAACACATCGATATCCGGCACCATTTTCTAAGGGATACAGTTCAAAAAGGTGATATGACTCTTAGCTACATAGAAACTGAAAAACAGCTAGTCGATATCTTCACAAAACCCTTGCCAGAAGACAGATTTTATACTCTTAGGAGAGAATTAGGGATTTGCAATCCATTTGAATAAAATCTCTACAATATCCCCCCCAAAGATAACCCCAGAACAAAATCTAGGTAAAAAATCTAAGAATTCTGAGTTTTTCACTCAACCGGTCGATCGGATCACAAAAATCTCTATTTAAAGCAAATCCGTGGATCCATTGGCTCACATGTCTTTTCCTATTTTCTAACCTCTCCTCTTCTAAAACCCTAGGGCGAATAAACTAGGGCATATATCCTTCAAAACCCCTTGATTACTTGTTTCTATTCCGTCAAATCTCACCTCACTCAATCAAAACCCTCCTTTTCTTCATCCAAATGGCCCCCAAAGAAGGTGCTCCAAGCAAGAAGAGAAAAACTCTTGCCAACAAAGGTAAAACCGCCTTCAATCATGCTCTCTTTTCATCTTTAAAGGCTTCAATCTTTTGGCCAAAGTACTTGGAGAGGAAAGTCATTCAAGAACGCCATGTGAGGACTTCGGAACTCTAAACTTGTAATATCTCTGAGTTTTACTCTTTCCTTGGTTGGGATGCCACTCTTTATCACAATAATCTTTGCTATCCTAATCTTGTCAAGTATTTTTATTGCAATGTACAAGTTGTTCAAGAGGATGATGACATTAGAATCAATTCTCTTGTCAAAGGCACTCCCATCTCCTTTACCTTAGATGATCTTGAAGACATCCTAAATATTAGGGCTTATGGTGAGAAGAAGTTTCTCAAGACTAAACAAAACTTTGATAATTTTATGAATGAGGCTGAAGTGTATGGCAAAATTATAATTAATTCCAATGGGGACTCATATAATCTCAAGGCTGTCCAACTTCATAACACTCCAAGGATCATGTGTCTGATTAACTCCTACAACACTCTTCCTAAAGGAGACCATAGGGATGCTATCAAGCCTTTTAAGGCCTTTCTTGCATGGTGTCTTGTTACTGGGAATCAAATTAGTCTACCATATCTCATGATGCGAGTTATGAAAACTGCATCTCAAAGGACTACCAAGGATAGTCTGGCATATGGTCAATCTCTCACCACTATCTTTCATTATTTTCAAATTGATTTTTCTGGTGAAATTCCTGATGACAAGCCTTGTGATATTGATGCCACTACCATCAAGAAGATGAACCTTTCTATGGTTCCTCCTTTTGTCGATACCTCTCAAGCTTGAAGAAAGAGGGCTAATCAAAACAATGCCTTCAACACTGAAGATGAGGACTATGATGAAAGCGATGAGAAGGATGACGATTATAATCCTGAGACAGGTGAAGGATCCTCTAGTGCATCTGGAGACAGGAAGGTTATGATGGATGATGAGCACATTTATGTGTGAAATCTTAGGGCATAAAGCATGCATTTTACCACATTGAACAGAGCTACTCAGGTATTTTTCTATGTTTTTTAGGTTTTAGGTACTTTGAGGTCATTTTATGTTATTCTGGGCTATCGAGAGCTATATCTCCCAATCTACAGGTAAAGTCACCATGTTTCTTTTCATGGTTACGAAGAGGACGGAATTCCGAGCAAGGTGGACCACTTGCATGTCAAGTACGCATTTGTTTAGACCATTGTGCAAGCGATTATCGTTTTCGGGCCAGAAAAGAATAATGAGCCAAAAGGAAGCTAAAGGAAGCCCAAGCCACGATTTTATTTAATGCAATCACTTACATGGGCTGAACTAATGGGCCTTGAAGACCAAGCCTCCAGTGATCCGCAAAATTCCGGGGCAAAGCGAGGAATTTCCATTTGTTCACATGCGATAGGGATTTTCTCATTTAAAATTTAAGATTTCTCACATGTGATCATAAAATCGGCCTGGACTGTGGACAGTGATTTCTTGCAAGTGTCCTGATCCAAGATGGATGGCCAAGATTAAATCAAGACCCTCTCTCTTACTTATGGTTCACTGGTTTAATTCATTGGTTCATTGGGTTCATCACTTGAACCAATCCAAATTGTGTTTATTTTCCACAAGGGGTATAAGTGGAAAGTCTCACCATAAAGATAGAGAAGGAGATAGAGACTGAGAGAGAGCACAAGATGGAGTTTCCTATTTTCTCTCAAACAACACCTCACTCTCTCTCTCTCATCTCCACCGAATTTGTCTCGCCAAAGTGGATTCTCCTAATTTGTCTCAAGATCAATATCTCTCTTCTCCAACGATTTTCTTTCCAAGAGTGGTTCCCCTCTTTCCCTTTTCTCTCTCCCTCTCTCCACGATTTTCTCTTCTCCCTCGTTCTTTATTTCTAATTTCTTTCCCCTTTTTCTCTATGCCACCTCACCTTTCCACTTCCCTTACTCCCTTCTACATCTCTATTCTTTTCTCTCTTTCACGTGGTCCCCCACTTCCCTATTTTATCTCTCTTTTACTCTCCTACTTTATCTCCTCCCTCTCACGTTTTACATCTCTCCTTTCCTATTTCTTCTCTTCTCTCGTTGGCCGAACCATCTCCCTATTTTCTCTCCAATCTCCTCCCCCTCTCAATCTCCCAAGTTTTTTTTTATTCTCTTTATCTCAACCGAAATCTTTCTCTCTACTATCCTTTCATCTCTCCTTATCTCTCCTTATTTTCTCTTCTTTCTTGGCTCCTACTTTCTCTCTACACCCCCCCCCCCCCGGTTTCTTAGTCTTTTATTATTTATATTTTGTTTCAACCAAGAGAATTGGGAAGGAGGTGTGGGGCATATATGGATGTAAATTATTATATATGGGCGAGAGCCAAAATCGTGAGAGAGAATAGAGTAGGTTAGGTTTAGTTTTTTTTTTCTTCTCCAGTTTTTCCTTTATGCAATGTAACTTTCAGATTCCTTAGTAAAATTTAAATTCCAGTTTTTAATTCAAGCTTTGTAATTCCAATGAATGCAATTTTAAGTTCAGCCTTTACTTTCAAGTTTCAATACATTATCATCATCATCAATTTGGTCTAAGGGAGTATTCGTTTCTAGTTTTTATTTTTATTTCTATTTCTCTCGTTTCCTCTCTTCCTTTATTCTCTTCACCTTATTTTTATGTATTCAATTTAATTTTCAGGTTTCATTGACGCATTGCAATTCCGGCTTCACCCGTATATCAAGTTTCAAGTCTCTTCAGTAGAGTAATTTTCTTACATTCATAGATCTAGGTTTCTTTGGATTAATTCGCGTGGTTGTTATTTTCTTATTTTGCTTTATGTGGCTGTGGTAGTTTAGGTCCTTCAATTCATTTGCCAAATTTCGTTATCCCGCGTTAGTTTCATTATAGGTTAGATGCTTATGTGTTAGGCCGTTCATTCGTTAGTTTAATTAATCACATAAGTCTGGTGCACTTTCGCCTTACTTAAGGAGGTCAAATTTAGTGGCTACATCTCCTTAAGATCGACCTGTTAGCTACATTGACCCGTACGCTTACGGTTAAATAAAATTATCAACAATGGACTACATGGAGAAGACAACAGGAAGGCTCGATGAGATGGACAAGAAGCTTGACTCCATTGTGTTTGATCTTGCCTGAATCACAAGCTACTTCAACATGCCTCCTCCTCCTCCTCCTTAGTTCTTACTCCATATTTTGATAACTTTAAACAATTTTTCAATTGGGTTGTAATAACTTTAAATTTGAACTCTTTACTTTTCTTTCGGTATGCAGTACTCCTTAAGACTTAAAGTATTTTTGCTACTATGGATTATATGCTTTTAATCTTATTTCAATAATTATATTATGCTGTTCTTCTTTCATTTTAATGCATATGTTTAGGGGTAGTATGCTTATGGATATGCAGATTTTATCTGTAGGGGGAGCTTCTCTGTGATTATCTCTTTTCGCTGTTGACAAAGGGGGAGAAGAATCATGATTTAAGTTTTTGAGTTTACTTACAATGTTTTTTGTTTATGTTTATAAGGATTCTTAATGGTTATACATGAGTTGCTTATCTTATTTATTATCTTTACTCTATACTTGTTATTTGCAAATCATACTGTTGTTATCATCAAAAATGGGGAGATTGTTGGGAAAATTCTTCCCTCCCTCTGTAAATGTTTTGATGATAACAATCAAGTTGGCAAGTCTTTGTGTTCTATTATGTCAACAGGTCTAATGCAATAATAAAGAACGGGTCAAGGCTCAATTCACAAGGAAGCTCAAGACAAAGCCTTAAGAAATCAAGCCTATAAAGAATTTTTAAGATAGATAGTTCTTGAAGAAAAGACTACTCGAAGATTGAAGATCATCTTGTAAAGAAGAAATCAAGTTGAAGATGCTCCTATGCAGATTCACACACTTGCATAATTGTAATTGCATATGCATCATATAGACTCTAGGAAGGTACTTAAAGACCCTAGAAGTCCTTAGCATTTGTTGGGAAAAGATTGGACCAAAGACAGGCTAACAAAATGCCTAAAACCCCTAACCGGTTGGACAACCGATTGATCAGCTGCAGAGCCAAATCGACCGCTGGAAACAGTGAGCAATCGGTTTCAACCGATTCTCCTAAACGGTCACCCAACACTTGCCGATCGCTCAATCGGTCGGCCGGCTATCGACCACTTTGCCTGAAGAGTCCTAACAACTCTATTTTCCCCAATGGCTATATCTACCGGTCAACTGGTTTAGCAAAAAACTAGCCGTTTTATAGCCGTTAGAGCTATTTTGATACATGATTTTTGAGCATTAAATGATGCCTATAAATACCAATCATGTCAGACCTTTTTACCATCACTACAGTCCAAAAGAATACTTTAGTGTGAAGTGAAAATGTCAAGTTAGGCTCCTAATGCTAGTATTTGAAGACAAGAAGAAAGCTTAGTTAATCAAGCTCAACATCATCATTTGAAGATTTATCTTCTTCTAGTTTAAAGCTTAAGCATCTTCATACTTGTCATTGCATATTCACATTTGCACTGCGAGAAGTAAGTTGGAACACTTCCGCTTAGGTAACACTTTAATTTTTATCTTTCTCATTAATTGCTTTCTTACTCTTGAGTCAAGTTGACTCTAGACGAGTAAGGTGTGCTTATATTTTCCTAGACTGTACTTAGGTTCTGTAAGGGATTCTATTATCCTTAAAAGATTGTGGGATTCTCTTATCCTTAAAAGATTGTAGGATCCTCTTATCCTGGTAAAAAGATTTGTAAAGGTGTTTTCTCCACCTATTATACTGAAAGAAAAAGATTAGTGAAATTCTCTCAAGGCTGAGAGGAGTGGACGTAGACTCAAGGTTGAGTCAAACCACTATAAATGCTTGTGTTTCTCTTGTTTTAATTTTCTTTGAATTACATTGTCTTGAAACTCAGGTATATTGTTTAAAAGAATAGAAATTCCACTAAGGTAACCTATTCACCCCCCTCTAGGTTATCCAACATCACCATCCTGTTCGAAATGATTGTCCCATTCAGGGAGACATCCCCCTGCAAAATCATCTAAAAGAAATATTCTACGAGGGATGAGCTCCATTGAGCCCAACAAATGAATAATAAATCATGCATGCAAATGCAACACATCATCATGAATCTATATGCTTGGATTCAATTTTATCACTCTAGTCCACCTAGCACCACAACTAAGTCACTAGGTTGATGTTACTTGCAATGACTCGGGCAATAACCTCTACTTCTTCCTTTCATCACTTTGGTTGCGGCTTCAATCATTGCGAATGGAACCCACGCTGGGATTAGGAGCACCAACTCCCTCCCTTGGCAGACCCCAAGATAACCATGACAACCTATCCCGAATTATGCCCTCCTCGTCTTTCAGGAGGCCAATGATGAGCACATTTATGTGTGAAATCTTAGGGCATAAAGCATACATTTTACCACATTAGACAGAGTTACTTTGGTGCTTTCTTGTGTTTTTCAGGTTTTGGGCTATTTTGGACTATCGGGAGCTACATGTCCCAAGTTACACGTAAAGTTGTCATTTTTTCTTCCATGGCTGTAAGAAGACTAAATTTGGAGCAAGTTGGACATGACGAAAAGCAAGTACGTATTCATCTAGCCCACCGTACAATTGATTATTCTTTTTAGCCCAAGAAAGGATAATGGGTCAGAAAGGAGCTATAGTGCAAGCCCATAGTCAGTCTACCATTGCCCAGGGAGAGATATTTCTAAGCAATGGTGGAGATCTACTGCAAGTACAGGATCGTTTTGGCAATTTTGCATTCTTGAAGAGAGAGAAGGACTGCTACCCACATGAATGGACCCACATTGCCATTAGATTCCATTAATTTTGAAGGCCCACAAGGTGTCCATGATTTTTATGGGCTGCATTTAATGCCCCACGATTTTTAGAGGACACATTGGGGATTTTGTTATTTGGTTGAGTGGAATCCTAGTCATCACTCTCTCTCTCTCCTCCAACTTTTCAAGGGCATTCCTAAAATTTCACTTGGGATAGATTTATTTTGAAAGATATTTTCTCATCTATGGAAGGTTGAAAAATCAAAGATGCTTTGATTTTATTGCTTGGAGAAGATATCTACAAAGAAAAGGAAGCACAAGTTAGAATTAGAAATTTACTTTTCTAGAAATAGAAGGTTTATGTAAACAATATTCTTTTCTCTCCTTCTTTCTTTTTTTGTTTTTTGTTTTTTCTTGGGATTCAAGGCAATGTAAAGGAGGAAGGAGAAGAGAATATTCTATTTTCTTAGGGAATATTTCTCCTACACTTCCCTCTTCTCTCTTCTCCCCTTTCCCCTATAAATACCCCCTACCTCTCTTGTAAATCTTGCTCATTCACTTAGTAAAATTTCTTCTCTTCTTCTCCTTCTAATTTGTGATTTTTGGCTTTTCTAAGTTCTAGTTTGCTTTTATGATTTTTAGTTAATGGTTATAATAGGTTTAGTTTATGCTTTAATTTCAATTTAAGTCTTCAATTGGGTTGTAATTTCTTAATTCTAGTTTAGGTTTTAAGCCTTCTAGTCTAAGTTCTTAAGTTGATGACAAGACTTGAAGATTTAGAAGAGGAGGTGTTGCGGGTGAAAACCCCCGATGCCTGGTTCGCCCACGGATGAGCCTGTAAAAACCAAGCGATGAGCACAAGAGAGCCGGTGTGGCTCCGGCCTAGGACTCTCCGATGCTCAAGTCAAGTATCCAATGCAATAGCGTAACTGCGTAGTAAAAGCAAGATGAGGAATGGTGCTCCATACCTGGGTATTTATAGAGTGAAGATGAGATGAGGCAGTGGGGAGAGTCCTAGTATGGTAGGAGTCCTTCTTTCGGAAGGTTCTGTCGCGTAGAGTGGAGTGGAGAGCTATTTTTGGGGTCGGGCTCTTATTAAGGTAAGAGTCCATGTAGAGTGCGATTTCGTGTTGCACTGGGATCGTGGCTCGATCCTTATCCCGTGATTCTCGGGATGCACTGACGTGGCCCGGAGATCCCCGATGGGCCGCTATGGTAGCTTCAGTGGAGGAGGGCTCGACCTCGGAGGTCGGCTTAGGAGGGAGGCCTGATAGGTCGGCCTTGGCGGTCACCTCAGCCTAGGAGGTCGGCCTTGGCCGTCACCTCGGCCTGGGAGGTCGGCCCGAGAGGTCTGTCTCGACAGTAAGCTCGGCCAGGAGTCTATGGCTGACCTGTATGAGCTCGGCCTCAGCCACCGGCTAGCTTGAGCGAGTCTGGCTCTGTCAAGTGACTTATAGTGGAGATGGGGTCGGCCTGGTTTCCTGCTCGGCCCAACTCAGTTCTCGAACTGAGGTCTGGTCGGCCCTGTGGCAGCCTCTGATAGGTGGGGTGTTTTATGCCTCATCACAGGCCCCCCCACTCATCAGGGGTCGACTCGGCACTGATTAGTGAAGTTTCCTGCTCTGCTTGTCTGGAAGATTTTTGTGGTCGAGCCGAGCTTATTTTTTGCTGCGGATTTGACGTTGCACAGCCTGACAGTTGGGTGTCAGTGCCACGTCAGCAGAGTCATTATTATAGGCTCGGGAATTCAAAACATCCTTTGATCTGGGCCGTTGAATTATGCTGAGCTCTGCTCGGCCATTGGATTAGTTCAAGCCAAGAATTATAAATAGGTGACTCCTAACTATTCATTCTTCACTGCTCTAAGTTATTGACTCCTCGGCAAGCTCGGATTCTTCAGCTCTGTAGCGCTCGGCGTTTACTAGTTCGTGATCAGCTCGGCCTTTGCTTCGTTCGCTCTTAGCTCATCCTTAGCTCTTCTTCAACCAGTAAGTCTTCTCCGCCCAGTATGTCAGTTAGTAGTAGTCCTATGGGCGAGTTGTTAGCCGAGGTGGCAGAGGGCGCGAGTCCGAGCCAAGAGCTCCCCGCTCGTTCTCCCACTATAGACTTGTTGGGCTCGACCTCGGATGAGCCCGATGTAGTGGAGCTTCGTCAAGCCGAGGTGGCTGAGCCTCCGTTACTCATGGAGTTTGACCACACGGCCCACCCAATCATCGCAGACCGAGCCGAGAACTCTGGGTCGTCCTCATCCGATGAGGAATCAAGTGAGGGAGATTCGTCCGAAGTGGGGGTTGGCTCAGTTAGCTCGTTCGCTGACGCCCCTGAGCTCGAGGAAGGTAGTGTCAGCACCGTTTCGAGCATGATCACAGAGGCCGACCTCGACTATCTATGGATGACCTATGCCATCCTCGAGGACATTCAGCTCCAAGCTCCTAACCTCGAGGAGATGGCCTGCTTCATCAGGCCCGGTGAGGTGGCTTTGTACGAGACGCCTTTCAAGTACGCGTTCAGGCTCCCCGTCCTCGGCCTGGTAGACCAGATCTTAGACCACTTCCACCTGTCTCCTGGTCAGCTAGTGCAGAACTCTTGGCTGGCCGTGTACGGCTTCTATGCCTCATTCTGCGAGATGGGCCAAGGTGCAAGCGTGGCGCTTTTCTCTCGGCTCTTCTTCTTGAAGAAGTCTCCCGAGAAGGGGTGGTACTATTTCTGCCGCCGATCTGGGAAGAGTGCAGCCCTGGGCAGCCACAAATTTTTGGTCGGCACACTGACCTTTAATAAGTATTGGAAGCCTCATTTTTTCTTCGCTTCCATTCCCAACAGTCCTCTCCGAGCCGAGTGGAAGGAGATGAACTTAAACTACATCAATAGGGTACTGCCCCTAACCGAGAATGAGCTGACCTCTCTTGACCTAATCCCCCAGCGCCCGCCCTTTGACGTCCTTCGGCTTCAGGATGAGGGGTTTCTTCAAAGGTGGCATATGACACCTGGTAGGAGCCCGAGCCGAGCCCTTTTCTGTTCCCGAGCTGACCTCTTCATCTAGTCTTCATTTCTTTTTTAATTTGTTTTTGACATTTGGTTTCTCATGCAGTGGTCGGCCATATCCCCCCTATGGATACAGCTCGGCTAAGAGCCGAGACCCTTGCAGACCGAAGGAAGAAAAATGTTGAGAAGAAGTCCCGGGGTGAGTCTTCCAAGGCCCCCAAGGGCAAGGCCGTGATGCCGGGCCCGCCAGACACTGTGGTCGGCCTTGAGGCCGAGAAGAGTACGGGCCCAGCAGGGTCTCTGAGGAAAGGAAAAGGCCGAAAAGGCGAGAGGAGCCCACCGAAAGACACCAAGCGTCAGAAGCTCTCGGTCAATCTGACGAGTGGTGGCCTTCTGCCCGTGGCTTCACCCCCCAACATCTCCCGATATGTCTTGGGGAGGGCCTCGGCCAGCAACGTTCCTGTGAGGCCGACATGGTGCCTCTTCCCCGGGGACTCGGCATTGACATCGGCCGCACACGCCAAGGAATGGCTAGACGCAGGTCGGCTGCCGACTGACAGGGAGAAGCTTGAGGCGCTGTCTGACCCTGAGCTCCTCTCTATGCTGTTTCAGGATTTCAACATGGTGAGTCTCCTGGTCGGCTCTTGTGATTAGATCTGATCTATGCAGTCTGTCTTGACTTTTGTTCTCATGCCTTTTTGCAGGGCTTCGCCATGGCCGTGGAGACCATGCTTCGTTTTGAGCGGCTCTTGACCGAGAACCACTCCTTGGGCGTTCAGTGCAAGAAGGCCTATCAGGTTGCCTAGGATGTCGTTCAAAGGTGTCGAGAGACCCAAGAGAAGCTCACTGCCGTCGAGGCCAAAGTGGAGAGCTCTCAGGCCGAGGTGATCAGGCAGAAAGAGAAGGTCCGGGCTCTGCAGGCTCAGCTTACCGAGGCGAGGGAGAAGGCCAAGGAAGACCTGGCCATGGCTCGGGAGGAGGCGATTAGCGACTATCTCCAATCGGAGGAGTACGCTAATGTGTGCCATGAGATCAGGAAGCCTCCATATGCCGAAGGTTTTGAGGCAGGCCAGGCTGAGCTCTTGGCCGAGATCAAGGTGGTCTACCCCGATCTCAATCTCTCCTGTTTTGATGATGACGTGACTACCTTTGCCTGGGAGTTAGGAGATGAGGAGGGGGCCGAGGTCACCCAGGCTCTGCCCCTTAAGGAACCTACATAGGCCGATGTCTTCCCTCCTGACGCTGGACCCCAAGACCCCCTGCCGAGCCTACTGCCGCGGATACCGCCGAGGTCGCCTCCAAGTTCAACGCCGAGGAGATTGAGATGTAAAATTTTTTTTTTTTTTTTTTTATGGCCGAACTGCCCATCTTGTAACCGTGCCAAGCAGTCGGCTTATAATGAATGAAAAAATCAATTTTTGTTAGAATTTGTCCAAGTGTTCTAGCTCAGCGCTCTTATCCTTCTCTTCCTTGTGTACGCTGTTCTATTTGAGGTTATGGCCGAACTACCGAGTCATTCCGCTAGCCGAGCTTAGGAACTTGTCTCTTTTTTACCCATGCTTCACGTGGTCGGTGGCTCGGCCATGCCATGCCCGAGGTCAATGTGATCCTCGCTTTGGTTGGCTAATTCACCGTTCCCATCGGTCCAATTGGACAGGCTATCATATAAGCGGACGCGTGGCCGAGTAGCCTTCCTGGCCGAGCGTAATGCCTTAGCTTAGTTTCAAACTTTGTTAGGCTCAGCCAAAGGGAGAGTTTTCTCTTGAGAGGTCGGCCAGGTCTATGAGGACCGGTCTTACGACCTGGTTACCGACCTATGAGGGTCGGTCTTTGAGGTCAGCCAGGTCTATGAGGACCGGTCTTACGACTTGGTTGCCGACCTATGAGGGTCGGCCTTCGAGGTCGGCCAGGTCTATGAGGACCGGTCTTACGACTTGGTTGCCGACCTATGAGAGTCGATCTTCGAGGTCGGCCAGGTCTATGAGGACCGGTCTTACAACTTGGTTGCCGACCTATGAGGGTTGGCCTTCGAGGTCGGCCAGGTCTATGAGGACCGGTCTTACGACTTGGTTGCCGACCTATGAGGGTCGGTCTTCGAGGTCGGCCAGGTCTAAGAGGATCGGCCTTATGACTTTGTTGTCGACTTATAAGGGTCGGTCTTCGAGGTTAACCAGGTCTATGAGGACCGGTCTTACGACTTGGCTACCGACCTATGAGGGTCGGTCTTAGAGGTCGGCCAGGTCTATGAAGACCGGTATTACGACTTGGCTACCAACCTATGAGGGTCGGTCTTAGAGGTCGGCCAGGTCTATAAGGACTGGTCTTACGACTTGGCTGTTGACCTATGATGGTCGGTCTTAGAGGTTGGCCAGGTCTATGAGGACCGGTCTTACGATTTTGATTTTAGGAGCTTGCAAATACGTTCAGTGGTGGAGAAAGACTTTATTTAATTGAATCAAATGTTGGGGCTGAAGCCGAATACAAGCATGCTCAGTTATTGAAAAAACTTCTTCAAATTTTCCAAGTTCCAAGGTCTCGGTATCTTCTTGCCCCCCGGAGTCTGCAAGCGATACGTGCCAGGGCGAATTTGCTTGGAGATTATGTACGGGCCTTCCCAATTCGGTGCTAACTTTCCTTGCTGCCTCAGCTGGGATGCGCTAAGCTTTCTGAGAACAAGGTCCCTTTGACGGAAGTGCCGCTCTTTTACTCTTGAGTCATAGTACTTTGTCGTCCTTTGTTGGTATGCCGTATTTCGGAGTAGGGCATTTTCTCGAACTTCATCGAGGAAGTCAAGGTTAGCTCTCAGTCCGTCTTCATAGGTCTTCTCATCGAAGTTGAGCACTCGGTACGATGAGGCCATAATTTTGACCTGGGCGAGGGCTTTGGTCCCATAAGCGAGGCGAAAAGGACTCTCCCCGGTTGGAGTTCTTACTGTCGTCCTATATGCCCATAGGACACTTGGGAGTTCTTCCACCCATCTTCCTTTGGCCTCATCTAACCTTCTCTTAATGCCGGAGAGTAATGTTTGGTTGCACACTTCTACTTGTCCATTTCCTTACGGATGAGCTACTGAGACGGGTTGGAAGTCAATGTAGAAGTGTTCGCAGAACTCTCGGAAGGCCGGGTTGTTGAATTGCGTGCCATTATTTGTGATGAGCACTTTCGGTAGTCCGAACCGGTAGATGACCTTATCTTGAAAGAATTTCTCCATGTTCTTTTCGGTGATGGTTGCAAGGGGCTCGGCCTGGACCCACTTGGTGAAGTAATCGATCGCCATTACCACGTACTACCTGTTTCCCGATGCCGGGGTGAAATCTCTGAGAATATCCATTCCCCACATAGCAAAAGGGATTGGGCTCAGCATTGAGGTCAGCTTTGTTGCTGGTCGGCTTGGGATTGGTGCAAACAGTTGACACTTCTCGCACGTCTTCACATACCTCATGGCCTCTTCTTGCATTCTCGGCCAATAGAATTCTTGCCGAAGTATCTTGTATGCAAGGGCTCGGCCACCTATGTGACTCCCGCATATTCCCTCATGCACCTCGGCCAAGGCATACTCGGCTCCCTTCGGTCCAAGGCATTGGAGAAGAGGGGCCGAGATTGCTCTTTTGTAGAGCACTTCGTCGATCATGGTGTACTTGGCAGCTCGGATCTTGACCTTTCTTGCTTCGTCTCGATTCTCCGGGAGCAGGTCATTCTCTAAGTAGTTGACAATGGGGTCCAACCAGGTCGGCCCGTCCTCTTCAATGTGCTTTACGCTTTCTTCTTGTAAGGAGGGCTTCTCCAAGATTTTTATGTATACTGGTCGGCTCAGATATTGGAGGTCGGCCTCGGCCAACCTAGACAAGGAGTCTGTCGCGGCATTCTCTTTTCTCCGTATTCGAGTCATCTCAAAGTGCTCGTGTTTGAAAATCAGATCTCAGGCTCGGCTCAGGTAAGCTATCATCCTTTCGTCTTTCGCCTCATAGTCTCCATTGACCTGGTTGACCACGAGTTGAGAGTCTCCTCGCACCTTCAACTGCTTTACACCCATTGCTTTGCTGACTCGAAGTCCAGCTAGGAGGGTTTCATATTCGGCCTCGTTGTTCGAGGCGAGAAACTTGAACCTCAGGGCATATTGGATCAAAAATCCTTCGAGGCTTACTAGGATCAGGCCGGCCCCGCTTCCTCCGGAGTTGCTTGAGCCGTCGACATTCATGGTCCAAGTGGGGTCGATCGTAGCCCCGACCTCCTCTACTATCTTTTCTTCCCCGACTTCAAGGTCGGATCCTGTGCATTCGACTATGAAGTCGGCAAGGGCTTGTCCTTTTATCTCCGTCCGAGGATGATAGCTTATATCATATTTACTCAGCTCAACCGCCCAGGTGATCAGCCGTCCCGAAACATCGGGTTTATGCAGTATCTTCTTGAGTGGCTGATCGGTCAGTACCACGATCGAATGAGCTTGAAAGTACGGCCTTAGTTTCCTTGCGGCCGTAACAAGAGCGAATGCTACTTTCTCGAACCCGGAGTATCTTGTCTCGGCGTCGACGAGAACGCGGCTGATGTAGTATATGGGTCTTTGAGTTTGACTTTCTTCCCTAATCAACACCGCGCTGACCGCTACAGGGGTAGCGGCTAAGTAAACTTGAAGCTCCTCTTTTGGCTCAGGTCAGCTAAGAAGAGGTGGGTTCTCCAAATATTTCTTCAACTCTTCGAAAGCTTCCTGGCATTCGTTCGACCAGATGAAGTCCTTTGGGTTCTGGATATTCTTGAGGGCCTTAAAGAACGGTAGGCACTTGTCGCCCGATCTCGACATGAATCGTACCAACGCCGCCACTCGTCCATTTAGCCTCTGTACTTATCGGATCATCCTTGGAGGGCTCATCTCTTGGATGGCCTGGATTTTTGTCAGATTGGCTTCGATGCCTCTGACAGAGACCATGAAGCCGAGGAACTTTCCCGAGGTCAAGCTGAATGCACACTTGGCGGGGTTTAGCTTCATTTGGTTCTTCCTCAATACGCCAAAGGCTTCTTCCAGGTCGGCCAAGTGGTGTTTGGCCTTCAAACTTTTCACCAACATGTCGTCCACGTAGACTTCCATGTTTCTTCCGATCTGCTCGCTGAATATATAGTTCACGAGCCGCTGGTATGTCACTCCGGCATTTTTCAATCCGAACGGCATGACCTTATAGCAAAAATTTTCTTGGTCAGTTCGGAATGCCGTGTATGACTCGTCCTCCTCATGCATCATGATTTGGTTATAGCCAGAATACGCGTCCATGAAACTCAGCATCTCGTGACCTGCCGTGGCGTCGATCAGGAGGTCGATTCGAGGTAGTGGGTACTCATCTTTTGGACAAGCCTTGTTGAGGTCGGTGTAGTCGACACACATTCTCCACTTCCCATTCGATTTGGGGACCATGACGACGTTAGCCAACCAGGTCGGGAATTTTTCTTCTCGGATGAACCCTGATCGGCGAAGCTTCTCCACCTCTTCCTTAATCGCGGTTTGTCGATCAAGTGCATAGTTCCTTCTCTTCTGCCGAATTGGTTTTTGACCTGGATCTACATGGAGCTGATGTTCAGCTATATGCCTGGGTATGCCCGTCATGTTGACAGCCGACTAGGCGAAGACATCGACGTTTGCCCTTAAGAAAGCTACGAGCTGATTCCTTTGATCTTCATTCAGTGATGATCTGAGCTGGACCACCTTTGCTGGGTCATCCTCGCTGAGATGAAATGGAGTCAGGTCTTCCACGGGTCGTCCCCTCCTTTCGATAAGCTCATCCCTCTGATCCTCGGGGAGGTGTTCGACGCACATTGCCATTCCTCAGACGTTACCTTTGTTTTGCTTGACAAAAGTAGCATAGCACTCCCGTGCCTTCTTCTGGTCGCCTCGGACCTCGTCGATACTATTCTCGGTGGGGAACTTCATCTTCAAGTGTGTCGGGGAGATGATGGCTTGGAGAGCGGTCAATGAAGGACGGCCGAGTATGGCGTTGAAAGCCACTACCTACCGTACTACCATGAATTTAACTTGGATCGTCGCCTCGCATGGAGCTTGCCCAATCGTGACCAGCAGGTCGATTGAGCCCTTGATGGTCGCAACAGCTCCAGAGAACCCGTGAAGTGAGGTGCCTTTCGGCTTGAGTGCTTCATCGCCGAAGCCGAATTGTCAATACGCTTCTAGTGACATAAGGTCCATGGATGCGCCGGTGTCGACCAATACACGGTGGACGGGTCTCTTCACAATTTCTACCTGCACCACTAAAGCATTATCATGAGGTAAACTTATACCTTCGAGGTCGGCCTCGGTGAAGGAGATCGTCGCCGCTGGCTAGAGCTTCTTGGTGGGCATCTCGGCAACTCCGATGAACCGTGCGTTTGCCTTAGCCTTTTGAGTAGTCTCTTGCCCGGGCCCTCCAAGGATAGTGTATATGGGAGCTCCCTTGTCACTGCTCGGCCCGGACCCGTCCTCTTTCTTCTCAGCTCGGACTTTATCTTCATCTCGTTCGACTTGCCTATTTTTGGGCCTCGGCTCGGCTCTTCTTTGATCCTGCTCTTCAGGCAGCCGACCTCCACGCTCTTCTCGGCCTCCTTTAACATATCGCTTCAAATGGCCCGCTTTTATCAGCTCTTCGATTTCTCTTTTTAGCTGATAACAATCCTCGGTATCGTGATCGGTGTCTTTGTGGAACTAACAATATTTGTTGGGATTCTGAGATGACCCCACTTGCATCGATCGGGGTCGGCGGATGTACCCCCCATCCTGTATTTGCATCAAACCTATCCGCTCGGCGATCCGTTTAGGGGAGTGTAGTCGGGGCTCCGAGCTCGATCCGACCTGTCCGCTCGGCGATCCGTCCTGGGCCATTTATCTTCCCTACGATCATCTGTTGTCGGACTTTTCTTGTCGGGTTGGCCTTTGTTTCCCTTCCGGGCCTGGAGGACCTCGGCCATATTTATAAATTCATTGCATCTCTCTAAGAGCTCGGCCAGGTTTCTGGTCGACTTTCGGGCCAAGTCCTTGATGAGGTCCATGTCGGCAAGCCCGTTGCTCATAGCAGTATGGGCTGTGGCCTCGTCCAAATCCTTGATGTCTAAGGATTCCTTATTAAAGCAGGAGACGAATGCTCGGATCGACACGTCGGGCCTTTGCTTCACGCTGAGGAGGTTGACCGTTGTCTTCTTGTGTTTCATACTACTCTGAAAGCGCGTGATGAAGGGTTGACAGAGTTGAACGAAGCTCGTTATGGAGTTCGGCGGCAACCAGGAGAACCATGAGGTCGCCGCGCCCTTGAGGGATGCAGGGAAGGCTCGACAAGAGACGATCTCAGTTCCTCCGTAGATGGTCATCATTGCATTAAAGTAGTTGATGTGATCCATTGGGTCGATCGTCCCGTCATATCGGTCGAATGGGGGAGGTTTGAACCTGGTCGACAACGACGCGGTCATGATCTCAGGAGGATATGGGTGACGCCTGACCAACGAATAGGCGTCCGGGGTCGCTTGTTTCTTCAACCCCTCCACTTGCTCCGCCAAGTCTCGTAGTCACCTCTCCAGCTCTATTTTAGGTGCTCGGCCAACCGGCTATTCAGCCCAAGGTCGGTAGGGTCGGTCATCCCGTTGTGGTTGGCCATTCTGGTCAGCTCGGTCCGCGCCATCCTTCCTTGTTCTTCTTTCCTCCTGGAAGTTGGACCCATGGGGGCTCCCCTGTTGTTCTTCTCTGGGAGGCGAGCTTTGACGTCGGGGGTACGACGAGATCCTTCTCCTTGTCTCGGAGCACGCCTTTCATTCGGCTCTTTCCCTTGTTCTCTGACTCTCCTCAGTTGTCCGTCCTCTCCGAGCCGTCCAGAAAATATCGACCTCCTCACTACCGAGCCGGCTGGTTCGATTTCCTGCCTTGTTCTCTGGCTTAGGCGATGCTCTTGCTCATCCTGTCGGGCGCCTCTATTAGGGCGCGGAGGTGGAGTCTTCTGACGAGACGGGTGTGAGGACGCGGCTCGGCTAGGCTCGGCCCTATGCCAGCCACCATTTTGCTGTAAGTTTCTCTCTGCACGGACCGGGGCTGGTGGGGGCGCGACCCGTGGTTGGCCCATCAGCCCGCCTCGGGCCATCTGGTTCATGAAGGTGCGCAGCATCTCGTTGGTGTGGAGTATCTGCAACTGCAAGTCCATAACTTGTTGATTATTTATCGGGGCTTCGGGGTCCAAACTCTCCTGCAAGGGCGGTGGCGCTGGTAGGCCCATCCCGTCCAAGCTTGGCTCGGCCTGTACCCGATCAGCCGTGGCCATGGTTAGCACACCTCCCCCGTTCGAATGGTGCCCGTGATGGGCTACGCACCCCCTGGCCGAGGGGGTCTTCTGTTTATCCCCTGTTGAGAGGCTTCGGGGGGCAGTGATCGCCTCGTCTGCCCAACGGGTTATGGCTCGTCCGTGCGGGAAGTCGAGCCATGCCGCCCCGATCTCGTGTGCACCATTACTATGGCTCTTGAAGTTGGTAGAAACGACGATGCTTGCTGATGTCGTTCCCACAGACGGAGCCAAATCTGTTGCGGGTGAAAACCCCCGATGCCTGGTTCGCCCACGAATGAGCCTACAAAAACTAAGCGATGAGCACAAGAGAGCCGATGTGGCTCCGGCCTAGGACTCTCCGATTCTCAAGTCAGGTATCCAATGCAACAGCGTAACTGCATAGTAAAAGCAAGATGAGGAATGGTGCTCCATACCTGGGTATTTATAGAGTGAGGATGAGATGAGGCGGTGGGGAGAGTCCTAGTATGGTAGGAGTCCTTCTTTCGGAAGGTTCTGTCACGTAGAGCGGAGTGGAGAGCTATTTTTGGGGTCAGGCTCTTATTAAGGTAAGAGTCCATGTAGAGTGTGATTTTGTGTTGCACTGGGATCGTGGCTCGATCCATATCCCGTGATTCTCGGGATGCGCTGATGTGGCCCGAAGATCCCCGATGGGCCGCTATGCCAGCTTCAGTGGAGGAGGGCTCGGCCTCGGAGGTCGGCTTAGGAGTACGGCCTGATAGGTCGGCCTTGGCTGTCACCTCGGCCTGGGAGGTCGGCCGAGAGGTCTTTCTCGCGAGCCCGAGTCAGGTGACGTTGGCTCGCTAAGCTCGAGTGACTTATAGTGGAGTGGTTAGCAAGTATTACTTTAATTACATTCATGCAAACATCATTTCTATCTACCTCATCTTCTCATCTCTCTTCTCTCTATCTTCTTCTTCTCTCTATTTTTTATTTTAATTTTATATATGTGTGGCTGCATGTGTGTGCATTTTTATTCCTTTCAATTCGCTTTAGTTTGATAGGTTAGATGCTCATGTGTTAGGACGCCGATTTAATCTCTTAATTTTGTTAGATGTTTATGAGTTAGGATGCATTGATTTTTGTTAGTTTAATTAGTTTAATTTAACACTTTAATTTGGTTCACTTTGCATTACTTTTAAATTAGTTAAATAGAGTGGCGTATATCTCCTCGTGTTCGACCCGTAGCTACGATTGACCCGTACGCTTGCGGTAATTTTTAAACTCAAACAAGTTTTTGGCGCCGTTGCCGGGGAGATTATTGTCCATTTTATTTATCTGATTTTTAAGTAGTTCGAAGTGTTTTAGTTTATTATTTTCTCTTCTTTTTCTGAAAAAAAAAAAAAAATCAGTTTTTGAAAACCTCTTCTGTTTCAAATAGTATGCGCCCAATCTAAAGTCCTTCATATGCTTCAACCCTCCATCTTTTGGTGTCCCTCATAGGATTAAGTTACCTATGATGCTACATCTTGACTTGGTTGGGTGGATTAGCATGTGACTTATCTTTGGAGGTGACCACTCTTGATAACAGGAAAGCGACATAGTGAGAGCGTTGGAAACATAAACGTCTAGTAGTCCTCCACTCTACATCAGAATCCATTTGGAGTCGCCCGTAGGTGGCTATAGAAGACTATACGGGTTCCCTTGCTGTTAATCTATATGGCATCCTTACAGCTTTGGAACCATTGTTTCGATTTTTGAGGGATAGATGCACTATCTACCTTGGGCTCCCTCTTATTTTTAGTATTTTTTTTTCCTTAAGTCTTTTATTTTTTTTTTTTTAATTTTTCAAAGGAGACCTCATATCTGTTTAGGTAGCTATGGTGTGGACTCGTGATTCATCTAATCGTCTTATTAGAATACCACCTCCTCCACTACCCTTAACCCCACCTTTGACTATGGTTGACCAACAACCCAAGACTCTTAAGGATAGGTTCTACCCCACCAGGGCTGCACAACCCTCATGCATTAGTCTGCCTGTTGTTACAGGGAATAACTATGACCTCAAGACCAACTTCATCAGCATGCTACCCCATTTCCATGGGATGGCTAATGAGGATGCATATCTTTTCCTTAGGGAATTTGAGGAGGTCTGTGTTCTAATTAAGGTCCAGAATTTGACTGATGATGCAGTTAAGCTTAGGTTTATACCCTTTGCCCTGAAAGACCAGGCTAAGAAGTGGCTTTATGGACTACCTACAAACTCCATTAATACATGGGATGAGTTCACCATTGTTTTTTTGAGAAAATTCTTCCCTCTTCACAAGACCAATAAGCTTAAGAGTGACATCCTCCAGTTCAGGCAGAAACCACATGAGTCCTTTTCTAAATTCATGGAAAGATTCAAGGACCTCCTCTTAGAATGCCCTCACCATGGTTTCAACTTGTGGCAACTATGCCAAATTATTTATGAGGGTATTGATTATCAGACCAAGCAATTTGTAGAGTCCATGTGTCCAACAGGCTTTACTTCTTTTTCTGAGGAGAATGATGCATGAACATTCTTAACCAACTTGGCTGATAAGATTAGGGAATAAGAATCTTCCCAAGAGGCTGAAAGGACCACTAAGGGGTATCTCATTGAGGGTATGCCAGCCAAGGAGGCCAAACTTGACAGCCTCATAAAACGGTTGGAGTCCATAGTTCTTAAAGAGTCTATACCAGTTAATCAGGTCAACCGTGTGTCGGTATGCAGTTGGTGCCAAACCCCTAGACACCTTTCTGAGAAATGCCCCAACACCTTGGTGGGTAATTCTAGTATTGAGAATATAAGTGTTCTCTACCAAAAAAACCCATATAGCAATACTTACAATCCAGGATGGAGAAATCACCCCAATTTCTCCTGGAATCAAGGGAACCAAGCATGCCCATCCAACTTTAACCATCAAGGCCAGCCTGGTGTCCAAAGGCCCAACTTTGCATCAAAAAACCAAGGGTTGTCTCCTAACCCTTTCCCCCCTCATCTTCACACAGGACCTTCTATTATTTCTCCTAGGCCTCTTCTCCTTGCACCTTATCAGCAACCCCCAGGGTTTACCAATACAGGAGAAGCAACAAGACTGAATGAGATGGACAACAAGATAGCTCTTCTCATGACAAGCCACAATAACATGGAGAAACAACTCACCCAGCTTGTCACAATCTTGCATGAGAGGAAAACAAGAAAATTACCTAGCCAACCTGAGCCAAATCCTAGGCATCAGGTTCATATTTAGCAAGGTACCCAAGCTCCTCCAACCAATGTTGCACAAGGCCAACAGCACCAAGGGCCCTCCAGACAGGTAAATACTGTTTATGCTTTAAGGAGTGGCCGTGAGTATCAACAGGCTAGTGCACCTCAGTCTTTACCATCTCATACTCCTGTTGACTCTCCCCCTTCTGAAGAGGCCATTTAAGTGTCTACTGTTCCAGGTTCGTCTGATGAACCTGAAGATATTTCAGATGATTGGTTGAGAAAACCAAAGAGGATTCTATTGAGGAAGTTAAAAAGCCCAACCCTGAAAGAATTTATACCCCACCTGCCCCTTTCCCAAATAGGTTGGTTAGCAAGAAATCTCATTCTGTGGAGAAGATATTGGATGTGTTCAAATAGGTTCAGGTGAATATCCCCTTGTTGGATGCCATTGCCCAAATCCCCACTTATGCTAAAGTCCTCAAAGACTTATGCACCCAAAAGCGGACCACCAATGTGCTTAAAAAGGCATTCTTGGTTGCTAACATTAGTTCTCTCATCTCGCAGCCAGTAGCAGCCAAGCATAAGGATCCTGGCAGCCCCACCATCTCTTGCACTATAGGTAATACTACTATTGATCATGCCTTATTGGACCTTGGTGCAAGTGTAAACCTCTTACCCTTTTATGTCTACCAACAACTGGGATTGGGAGAACTGAAACCCACCAAAATCACTCTTCAGCTTGCAGATCGATCGGTTAAAGCTCCTAAGGGAATGATTGAGGATGTCTTGTTGAAGGTTGGGGAATTTATTTTTCCTGTGGACTTTATTATTTTAGATACCCAACCTACTGCCAACTTCAAGGACCAAATCCCTATCATCTTGGGTAGGCCATTCCTAGCTACCAGTAATGCTTTAATCAATTGCAGGAATGGTCTCATGAAATTATCTTTTGGCAATACTTCTGTTGACTTCAATGTGTTTAGGTTGGGCAAGCAGCCTGATATGGATGACAAGGTGCATATGCTTCAAGGATTTCCTGATGATATTGATACGTTCTTTGAGATTGATTTTGATTCGGAAATTTCAAGAATGTATGCAGGAATTGGAGGGTGTTGATGATACCCCCTTATCTGAGGTCTGGAGCATCCAACCACCTTTGGAGCCCTTTGGACCCCTATCCACTTCCATTCCCAAACCCTCTATTATTGAGCCCCCTACATTAGAGTTGAAGGCATTACCCTCCAACCTCAAGTATGCCTTCTTAGGACATGATCATACTCTTCCTGTTATTATTGCTTTTGATTTGACTTTTATTCAGGAAGAAGAGTTGATTAGGTTGGACCATGTCTGACATCAAAGGTATTAGCCCCTCCATTGTTCAACATCATATACATCTGATGGAGAGTTCCAAACCTTCTAGGGAACCCCAAAAGAGGGCTAATCCTGTGATGAAAGAGGCAATCAAGAAAGAGATCCTAAAATGCTTGGATCATGGCATCATTTATCCTATTTCTGATAGCCAATGGGTGAGTCCTGTGCAGGTTGTGCCTAAGAAAGGAGGTGTCACTGTAGTTGAGAATGCCAATAATGAGTTGATTCCAACCCGTATCCAAACGGGATGGAGAGTGTGCATTGACTATAGAAAATTGAATGCGGCAACTTGGAAGGACCACTTTCCCTTGCCTTTTATTGATCAGATGTTAGAGAGACTAGCTGGCCATGAATATTATTGTTTTCTTGATGGTTATGCAGGCTATAACCAAATTCCTATTGCTCTATAGGACCAACACAAGACCAATTTCACATGCCCTTATGAAACCTTTGCTTATCGGCGTATGCCTTTTAGGCTTTGCAATGCCCCTGCTACATTTCAAAGGTGGATGATGAGTATCTTTTCTAATATGGTAGAGCACTTCCTAGAGGTGTTTATGGATGATTTTTCTATTTACGTCTCTAGTTTTTCTAATTACTTGCATCATCTCTCTTTGGTTCTTAAAAGATGTATAGAAAAGAACTTGGTCCTGAATTGGGAGAAGTGCCACTTCATAGTGAAGCAAGGCATAGTTCTTGGTCACATTGTGTCTAAAGAAGGGATCAATGTTGATAGATCTAAGGTGGACCTTATTGTCAATTTACAATCACCCAAGAGTGTGAAGGACATTAGATCTTTTCTTGACCATGCAGGTTTTTACAGGAGATTCATCAAGGACTTTAGCCAGATAGCTAGACCTCTCACTTCTCTTTTAGCAAAGGACTGCCCATTTGATTTCTCTTCTGAGTGTCATGATAGTTTTGAGCAATTGAAAAGAGCTTTGACCTCAGCCCCCATTATTCAAGCTCCAAATTGGATAGTTTCATTTGAGATTATGTGTGATGCCTCTGATTTTGCTATAGGGGCTGTTCTTGGGCAAAGAATCAACAAATTGCCCCATGTGATTTATTATGCAAGTAGGACGCTTAATGATGCACAACTTAATTATACCACCACTGAGAAAGAATTTTTAACTGTTGTGTTTACTTTAGAGAAGTTTAGGCCCTATTTGGTTGGATCACATATGATTGTTTATACTGACCATGCAACTATCAAATATCTTGTACAGAAGAAAGATGCCAAGGCTTGCCTCATTAGGTGGGTCATTTTGTTACAAGAATTTGATCTTGAAATTAGGGATAAGAAAGGGTGTGAAAATTTGATTGCAGACCATCTATCCCGGCTGCCTAATTCCTTGACTGTTGATTCTCCAGTCAACGAGAACTTTCCTGATGAGTATCTGATGGCAGTGTCTAGTGAACCTTGGTTTGCTGACATTGTTAATTATCTAGTTACAGGTGTAACACCTACACATTAGTCTACCCAAGATAAGAATCGTTTCTTTTCACAAGTTAAGTATTTCTTTTGGGATGATCCTTATCTTTTTAAGACCTTCCCGGATCAAGTAATCCGGAGATGTGTCCCTAATCATGAGCAATAATATGTCTTATCTTTTTGCCATGATCAGGCTTGTGGAGGCCATTTTGGCCCTAATAAGACTACGACCAAGGTTTTACAGTGTGGATTTTATTGGCCTAGTCTGTTTAAAGACGCTTTTACTTATTGCAAGGCATGTTCTTCATGCCAATCCTTAGGGTGTCTTACTAAGAGAAATATGATGCCTCAACCCAATTCTGGTGGTTGAGGTGTTTGATGTATGGGGTATTGATTTCATGGGGCCTTTCCCTAACTCTTTTGATAACCTGTACGTATTACTTGCTGTGGACTATGTGTCCAAATGGATTGAGGCAGTTGCTTGTAAGACCAATGACCACAAGGTGGTTGTAAAATTTCTGAAGGAGAACATCTTCTCCCGTTTTGGTACTCCCCGGACTATCATTAGTGATCAGGGCAAGCATTTTTGTAATCGCCCTTTTGAGGCCCTCATGAGAAAATATGGTGTCGTCCATAAGTTGGCCACACCCTACCATCCCCAAACCAGTGGCCAAGTTGAGGTTTCAAATAGGCAGATCAAGCAAATTCTTGAGAAAATCATCAACCCGAACCGCAAGGATTGGTCTAATCGGTTGGTAGATGCGTTGTGGGCCCATAGGACAGCCTTGAAGATCGATCTTGGTCAATCTCCGTACCGTCTGGTGTATGGAAAGGCATGTCACTTACCTGTAGAGATTGAGCACAAGGTCTTTTGGGCTATCAAGAAGCTTAACTTTGACCTACCCACTGCAGGTGCCCATAGAAAACTCCAACTATCTGAGTTGGAAGAGCTTAGGAATGAGGCATATGAGAATGCCTGGATTTACAAGGAAAAACCCAAGGTTTTCCATGATAGGCACATTTTGAGAAAATCTTTTGAGGTAGGCCAGAAAGTTTTGTTGTACAATTCTCGTTTGCATATCTTTCCAGGTAAGCTGCGTTCTAGATGGGATGGCCCCTATATTGTTCAAAAAGTTTATCCTCATGGGGCTGTTGAAGTCCTCAATCCAAGTACAGGAGCTACTTTCAAGGTCAATGGCCAAAGATTGAAGCCGTACATAGAGATGCCTACTCTAGTTGAAGAAGAGGTCATGGATCTCCAAGAGCCTCTTTACCTTGACCCCTGATATCCTGGTATGTATCCCCTCACTTGTCCTTATTCTTTCTTTTCTGCATGCATTGAGGACACTGCATGAATTAAGTGTGGGGGGGGGTGTTAGACTTTAATTGTGAATTTTGATTGTGGTGATAGTTTTTGGTTATGTGCATAAGTCTCTTCGATTTACAAAGCGAGAGAGAGGGAATTAGGTGCCCTAGCATGCGAAATAATAAAAACATCCCTTTTCAAGGATGGTAGTTGGTTTGTATCAGGTGATGGGGATTGAGTTTGAAAATATGAGAGCTACTTCATGTGATGGTTAGATTCCTCTATGTGTTTATGGACCCCTTTGATCTTTTGGCTAGTAGTTGAGACCAATTTGTTTGTGGCAAGGCATGAAAGTGAAAGTGAATGAAAAAAAAAAAAAAAAAGAGAGAAACAAAAAGAAAAGTGGAATTCCTTGGGACTAGACAGGGCACTGTGCCTCATGAAGCAGGGTGACTTGATCGAAATTCCTTGGAAGGAAACTCAAAAAAAAAAAAAAAAAAAAAAAAATTCTTGCATCAATGTCTCAATGTCTTATGGATACATGCAAAAAGCAAAGCTACCAAGTATTTGGGTGTCTGGTGTATGCTCCACCATGTCATTCAGAGAACAGTAGTAGAGTAGAAAAAGAGTTTGCTGTTGAGAAAGAAAAAAAAAAAAAAAAAACTTTTGTCTTAATGCCTGAAAAAGAAAGTATGGTAAAAAATACTCAATGCCTAAGTCTTTGGTTCCATTGGTGCTATGAGTGATTTACTTGAAGGTGAGTAGTGTTTAGAAAATATGAGGAGATCCCTTGACCTTGATGCATGCTTGTTACTTGAATTGATGTGGGGTGATAAAATTCAAGTGTGGGGGAACCTTTGGCTCCTTAATCTTTAGTTGAGTATTTCTTTGAGATTGTGTGCACTATCTTACTTATGCCATAAGAAAAATTTACATTATTCTTTTTTATTTATTGAATTTTGGGTGTATATTCACTGCAAACACCCATGAGATACAACTCGTCCACTAGGGGTAACCTAGGGGTTGAAAAGCTTGTTGCACATGCTAAGTGCAACCGTGATTCCTACGAAAGTGAGTTAGGATTTTTTTTTTTGCATTTTAGGTTAGTTTTTCTTTTTGCTTTACTTGAGGACAAGTAACGTTCAAGTGTGGGGGAATCTGATGAGCACATTTATGTGAAATCTTAGGGCATAAAACATACATTTTTACCACATTGGACAGAGTTACTTTGGTGCTTTCTTGTGTTTTTCAGGTTTTGTGCATTCTGGACTATCGGGAGCTACATGTCCCAAGTTACACGTAAAGTTGTCATTTTTAAATGGCTGTAAGAGGACTAAATTTGGAGCAAGTTGGACATGATGGAACGCAAGTATGCATTCGTCTAGCCCACCGTACAATTGATTATTCTTTTTAGCCCAAGAAAGGATAATGGGTCAGAAAGGAGCTATAGTGCAAGCCCATAGTCAGTCTACCATTGCCCAAGGACATTTTTGATATTATAGAAGATATTTATAAGCAATGGTGGAGATCTACTGCAGGTACAAGGTCGTTTCGGTAATTTTGCATTCTTAAAGAGAGAGAAGGACTGCTACCCACATGGAGGGATCCACATTGCCATTAGATTCCATTAATTTTGAAGGCCCACAAGGTGTCCACGATTTTTATGGGCTGCATTTAATGCCCCATGATTTTTAGAGGACACATTGGGGATTTTTTTATTTGGTTGAGTGGAATCCTAGTCATTACTATCCTAATCATCACTCTCTCTCTGTCCTCCAACTTTTCAAGGGCATTCCTGAAATTTCACTTGGGATATATTTATTTTGAAAGATATTTTCTCATCTATGGAAGGTTGAAAAATCAAAGATGCTTTGATTTTATTGCTTGGAGAAGATATCTACAAAGAAAAGGAAGCACAAGTTAGAATTAGAAATTTACTTTTCTAGAAATAGAAGGTTTATGTAAACAATATTCTTTTCTCTCCTTTTTTCTTCTTTTTTTTTTTCTTTTTTCTTTTTTTTTTTTTTTCTTTTTTCTTGAGATTCAAGGCAATGTAAAGGAGGAAGGAGAAGAGAATATTCTCTTTTCTTAGGGAATATTTCTCCTACACTTCCCTCTTCTCTCTTCTCCCCTTTCCCCTATAAATATCCCCTACCGCTCTTGTAAATTTTGCTCATTCACTTAGTGAAATTTCTTCTCTTCTTCTCCTTCTAATTTGTGATTTTTGGCTTTTCTAAGTTCTAGTTTGCTTTTATGATTTTTAGTTAATGGTTATAATAGGTTTAGTTTATGCTTTAATTTCAATTTAAGTCTTCAATTGGGTTGTAATTTCTTAATTCTAGTTTAGGTTTTAAGCCTTCTAGTCTAAGTTCTTAAGTTGATGACAAGACTTGAAGATTTAGAAGAGGAGGCCATGGTAAGTTTATGCAAGTATTCAAACTTTTCAATTACATTCATGCAAGCACATCCAGGTTTTACTATCTAAACTCTCAATCTCATTCTCCATCTCCTCTATCTCTCTCTATCTTCTTCTTCTCCCTCTATTTCTTTTATTTAATTTTATATGGTTGTGGTTTGTGGATGCATTTTTATTCCCTTATTTATTTTTATGTGGTTAGTATGTGTGGCTGCATTTTTATTCCTTTCAATTCGCTTTAGTTTGATAGGTTAGATGCTCATGTGTTAGGATGCCAATTTAATCCCTTAATTTTGTTAGATGTTTATGAGTTAGGATGCATTGATTTTCGTTAGTTTAATTAGTTTAATTTAACACTTTAATTTGGTTCACTTTGCATTACTTTTAAGTTAGTTAAATAGAGTGGTGTATATCTCCTCGTGTTCGACCCATAGCTACAATTGACCTGTACGCTTGCGGTTTTATTTTAACTCAAACAGCCATAATCACCCAACACATGCATCCATGTTGGTAAGGACTGTAGCATAAGGGTATGTTCAATCTAACCATATGATCTACATGGCGAGTATGAGTTGAGTGGCATCGATCGTATCCCATTCTACGGGCTACCATACTCCCCATTTCCAAGTATGAAGTGTACAGTGCTCTCGTAGCCCATACTACAGCTCACCATACCATTGATTTTCAAGCCGACTACAACATCTAGTCTAGGAGTTTAATATCATGCATTTCATCACAATGCAACATTTCAATCATAACGTAATCAATTCCACATTTATATCATTGGTTTCATAATTTTAAAGAAAATTTAAAAGAAGCATGCATTCAATTATCTTTACAGTTTTTATCAGCATTACATCTACAAGAATGATTCATCTCCACTCACCTTGGCTATGATCTACTTGTTCGAAGGACTGCCGGTTCTCAAAAGCACTCTGATACGCGTCGTCGGGCAAGTTGTTATAGCCTATTATTAATTGAACCAAAAGTAAACATTAATAAGTGTTTATGTTAAACCCGTGCCCAAAAATGCGGGCTAATTTGAAATTTTGTTGGAAGTCCAGAACCCGAGGCCAAAGCTACCAGTACACTGTGGTGCATTAAATCCGTGGTTGAACATAACGAGGTAGCCCCGTTGGTGAGGATCTACATACCATTAATAAGGCAAGCACCAACTCCTTGTAACTGTACAGCTCACCACCAAATGTACAGGCTAAGGAAGGTACCATCCCTTGATTCTAGGGCCCTTGGACTTAATCCTAGTTCTAGGCTAAACTAATGATGACCCTCATCACCTTAAATGTTCTAGATAAAGCATTTTCAGACCCGAACATCAATTTGCATGATTGATTTGATGATGAGAACCCAATTCCATACATACATCTTAAATCCCAACATAAATGGCAAATTCTGCTAATTTACAGATTGACCTTCTCTTAGTTAAAATGATATAACTCCACCACCTGAACTCCATTTGTGTTAGTTCCAATTTTGTTAGAAACTAGACTCATAGGAATGCATTTTTTTAGAAGACACCATTGCCTATTTATGTCTCTAAGTTAGTTAAAACTTCATTTCAAGTTGCTATCAAAATCGGATCCTGCTGTCTTGACAGATTGACCTTTTTATAATAAAAATAACATAACTTCATAATCCAATCTCCATTTTCTTTGATTCTAGTTTTTCTAGAAACTAGATTCATAGAGCTTCATTTTCTTAGAAGGAACCATGATCCAATTATGTCTCTAAATGAACTAAAATTTCATTTCAATCCAAACAAATTCTACAAATGAATTCTCTTGGCGATATCACTGGGCGATGCACACATCACCCAAAGACATCGCCCAGAGTGGGAAAATGCAGCATTTTAATCTACAGATGTGTGGGGATCACCCATATTGGCCATGAACACCCTCCATAGGTTGAGGGGAGTCTTGGGAGCCACCACATACCCCTGGACCCTTGGGGACCCCAGCAGAGTGCCCAGAATGGCTGAGAATCAGTCTAAAAATACATTCTTGAAATGGGCTTAAGCAGCCAAACATGCCTTAGTAGAGGGCTGGCCTATAAATAGAGGACCCCAGCTCTATTTTAGAACCTATTTCACTACTGAAACCATAGGAGAGAAGAGAAGAGAGAAAAGAGAGAGAAGAAGGAGAAGAAGAAGGAAAGAGAAAGAGAAGAAGGGGAGGAGCTCACCCTTGCATCTAATCTATCCCAGCAGCCATCTTAGATCATTTCAGGTATAAAACTATACCTACATGTGCTGCTTTACTGCTGTTACTGTTCATCTCCCTAAATCCCTGCTGTTTGGATGAATTTCTGGCCATGGGCAGCCCAGACCAGCTGGGGGCTGCCATGAGCTGCCTCAGATCCAACATGCAAACATGTTGCATGGAAGATCTGAGGATTATTTAGGTGTTTTTGCTGCTGTTTTATACTGGAAACTGAAATCAGTCCCTATGTCGAGCTGCACTGCCTTATTGCACCCAAATCTAGCAGTTTGGGCTTGGATCTATGCATATAGGCTAGCCCTTGCCTGGATCTTGGTAGGGATAGCATACTACCATGATTATACATATGAATCCGCCCTTGCATGCAGCCCAATCCATGCCCATATGCTGAAACACAGCTGGGTTACTATTCACTGGGCTGTCTGGGCAGCTTCTGGCAGCCAAGTGGTGGGCCCAGGTCAAGATCCAAGTGGACCATGGCAAACTACCCCACATGAGGTCCATAATGACCTAACATGCATGTAGGGTCGATCAAGGCACTACCTATGGTGCAAAACCCAAGAAAATGAGCATGTTCACGTTCTAAGCATTCTCTGGGTGATAGCACTGGGTGATGCACACATCACCCAGAGACATCACCCAGAGAATTAAAATGGACTATTTTGCAAATCAGACCAAGGGGCTTCCACATATGGACTATAAACAGTGTAAGGAGGTGGAAAATGACCAAAATACCCCTCCTCACATCTGTCCACAATTATGTATACCTCGGGTACCCAAGTGGGCCCCGCAAGGCTTGGAAACTCTATCTATGTTGGTCCTGTAGTACTGCTGACCTTAGGATTGTATTATAAGACTGTTGGGACCTTAAACCATGTACTACATTGGTAAAATACCCTACTGACCCTAAGCCACATTCTCCGGATGATGCACCGAGACATAGGCCTAAAGCCCAATGCAAGGCCCAGAGAACTTCAAGTGATCTCGGACTGAGCACCAAGTCAGACCAGTGAGTCTAGATCAACACTAGGACATCCAAGAACAATTTTAAATGTTAATAACACATGTCTCATCTAACACTTTAGGATTTGATTCCGTACTCGAGGTGCACAGCCAGATACCGTCTAAAACTGAACAAACAACTGAACCAGTAGGATCAAACTAAGGTGAGTAGAATTACACCATGAATGTAGGTGTAACATGACTGATGGGTCATGATAACAACAACAATAATATTTACTATCTTTAATTACTTTAAATTGTTTCATATTCTCATTTGAATTTTGAATCTTATCTGATGGACATTGGAAATGGATGATAATGCTTATATGTGGAATTGCTAGATTAGATGCCGTAGCTGGCTTGAAAATGAGGCCTGTAGTAGCCTATAGAATGGGATGCGGTTGACACCACCCGACTCATACGATGCCATATAGACATGGGTCTAGAGTTTCATCACCCGTGCTACGCACCCTTGCCAACAGGGGTTAAGGTGTTGGATGCCTGTGGGAGCAACCGTATAATCCTTGAGCTATATGCCAGGTTTTAAGCCACAATTCAATTATAAGCTATATGCCGGGCTTAAAACCGTAATAAGGAAAATAAATGTGATTATGAGTTATATGCTGGGCTTTATGCCACAATATAATTCAAAAAAAAAAATAAAGGAAAAAGAATTGAGCTAAATGCCGACGATTACCTCACAGAGGGCTGGCCGGGCTGACCTAGGATTGAATGTAGGAGCCAACTGGTCTTCTCTGACAACTCAATAGGTGTATCACGGGAAGGGGCTAGAGGCCCGCACCAGGGATACATGTCTTGGGGATTGTAGTAGCACTAACCCGCCTTAGTTGTGATGTTAGGTGGCTAATAAATAAAATGAATTGTACCTCATGTAGGACTCATTTGGTCGTGCTTGCATGTGCATGCATGGTTTATATTTCATTCATGGGCTCGGTGGAGCTCACACTCTTGTATATTCTCTTTTAGCTGATTTTGCAGGCACTAGTTTGCCAATGGGTGAGGAAGCTGTCGATGGAATTGTAGATCTTCCTCATCTCGTTGCTTAGCGATGATTTTGTTATGATTTAAGTTTCTTTCTTTTAAGAAGTGTAATTACCAAAATGATGTATCCATTGAACATAAATGGATATGCATATGGTATAACATAGCTATTTGAGATTTTATTTTAAGTGATATAGATCATCTGTAGGTAGTTCGATCTTCCATTGCACTCTGATATCTTTTTATTATCTTTTTCCTCATTATGTGGTTTATGACGTGTAAGCACTGCTTCTTGATCCTTGGGGATTGGCGGATGTCGTAGGATGTCTGGGTTACTTGCCTAAATCCTCCCAGGGGGTGGTTTGGGGTGTGACAGTTTAAATGGTCAAGGAGTCTAGGGTTATACTTGGTCTAAGTTTTAAACCAAGGCCAGACTCAATTCTGGAATGATAACAACAGTAGTCGATTCCAAGTGGTCAGTCCAATCGACCTGTAGTGCTGGCAGTAGCAAAGCTGAAAAGGATTTATGGAAATGGGCATGGTTTCACACCACAGGGTTCTCAAGTGATAGATTAATGGTTTCTATAAGGTTTGGGTTAGGATCTCATCCCCAATTTGTATTGGTTGATCCAAACACTTCCCGGGAGTCAAACTGTATTCAAAAGGCAGCAACAGGGCTGAAATGGTATGGGTTCTTGTTTGATGAGGGATCGAGAGTGCTGAATTTGGTGTAGCTGGATCATTTGGGGTATTTTGAGATTATTTTTGAGTGATGTGCTATGTTGGTCAAGATGGAAGCTTGATAAAGCACTCCTACTTTATTCTATCTCGTTAGTTCGCACGCCTCTTTTCTTGTATGAAGTGTTACACATTTGAAAGATCATTGGATGACCGATTGGGTTAGTATGCCTTATGTGGGCTAGTGGGAGCGGTTAACCGAACCTGGGTAGACCCGGTTCGGGTTTGGCACCCACCCATGGGGCAGCCGATTAGACCATGGTGAGTCGACCACTAAGGAGGTGTGGCCTTCTCCCTTTGGGTCTCTTCCCTCTTTGTGTTTCCTATTTGGAGTTGAACACTGTGAGTAGGTGGGGACTGGTTATATATATATAATAATACTAATGCTATTATTGAGATCATAGTTTTTCTCTCTCTCTCATTCTCAATCTTGTTCTCTAAGTTACTCTCGTGTTCTTTGTGGGATTCTGTCTATTTTCAAGGATTTTGAGTGTGGAGTTCTCTGTGGATAAGCCTTTCAAGATATCTAGAGATTGAAGAAGATCGTTAGAGTTCGTAAAACTTGTAACCAAATCCATACGAGATCCTTCTGCTGGCTCCCATCTCCGTTTAGGTAACAGGTTAGCGGGTGGTGATTTGTTTAAAGAGATGAATGAAGAGAACTTCGCAGACCCCTATCCATGTCTTTATTGACGGGTATCCCACTTTCTACTTGTTGCAATCCCTTGAATAGACCTTTGGCTTCTGCCTCGACCTCATCACTTGCCATGCCATGTCCAAAGCCACAAGGGTAACTATTTTTGATACATAATAAGAGTTGCTCATCCTGCCTCCATGAAGGCATAAAAGCTTCTAGTGAAACATATCACTGGAGGATACGATACAAGTATATCTTGGGTCATAATATCATTAGATACCTGAGATTGAAGATCACATGTTATAGAATTAGGGGATGATGGAGATAAAGAAAAATCATTAAGCTAATATGAAACTCTTGATAGGATACCAACTAGATTTGGATTAACCACTTGATATAGAACTTGGTTATGATGGAGCCAAATAAAATAGAAAGCAATCACAACTGTTGCATCAAGAAACCTTCGGTGGGTCCTCCAAAAGTCATAGTAATAAACCAACAAGGGAAATGAGTATCGGTGGGGTACCGGCGATAGACTCTCTGATGCCTAAGTTAAATCTCTCTTGCACACAGATGAAACAGTAAGAGTTTCAAGAGTTCGATCACTTGCATGGGGTGTTACCTTCCCTTTTTATAGGGTTGTCATGATGATATAGAGGTTTTGATATAACTAACAATGGAGCCCTCCTCAAGGGGGAAGTAGATTGTTTCTCTATCTCAGTTGTTTGTCTTCGGTCTAGAGAGTCTCATGTGGAGAATGCTTTATCGGGGAAGGCCTCCTATGTGCGTTGGGGCTTCTTTTAGTGGGCATCATTAAATGCTCATAAATGCAGTGGAGATGTGGAGAGTGGCCTCCTTCACTGGATCACCACCTTCTTAAGGATTCTTGACGTGCCAAGGCACCCTGTGCGAGGCCCATTGTTCAGTTTTTCGGTGGTCTTTTCCCAATTTTTCCAAAATTCTTGTTGACTGAATAACTTGGACAGGGAAGTCAAAACTTCTTGGTACAAGTGTCCAAGAGAAGCCTGTTGGATTTGGATACCTTTGTTGAAGAAAGGACCTCACACACTCCTTTATGGTTTTGATGATAACAAATAAACCTTTGTGTACTAACTCTTGTTCTAGATGCATAAGAAGCCCTTTACAAGAGCATGACAACAAGTGAGGGGGGGCACCTAAGTTCATGAGTCTATATACACTAGAACTTCATCAATTCATGGAAGAACATGTTCAAGCTAAGCTATGAAGTACCCAAGACATGAAGCACCCAAGACTTGAAGAAGATTGAAGACTTAGAATTGTACTAAGTTGTAAAGTCATAATTAAGGTCACAATTGATGTAATGCACACACACACGCATGCATTCATTTAGATGGACTTAAGGAGGTTAAAATTAATCCCAATCCATGTGACCAAACCCATTTGGAATCACCCAAGTAAGTCCAACAAAGGACTTAATAAATTTCAGCAGAATTGGCTGATTCGACATACCGGATCATAAAACGGCATACCAGATTAGATGCAATCTCAGGAAAATGAATTTAGTAGCCTTCCGGCATGCACCGGATTGGGATCTGGCATACCGGATCACCTTTGCCTAGTTTACCTTGATCCAGCATACCGAATCCATTTATGACCGTTGGGACTTGATCGTTGAGTCAAAGGCTGAATTTTAAGAAATTTTGTGATCCAACATACCAGATTGAGAAACGGTATACCGGATTAGCCCTGTCTTATGAATCCGATCGTAAGACAGATTCCTAATTAATTTGAGCTGCCCAGCCTATAAATAGGCACTTGTTTAAGCTCTAATTAACATTAATCACCATCAGAAAGAGACTTCACTGCAAGCTCTAATTGCAATGGCCTTAAGTGAGCATTCATAGATTTCAAGCATCTAATCATCACAAGCTCACACACTCAAGCTCCTTTACCTCATCTAGCTTTAAGCTCCAAAGCTGGAAGGTAGCATACACTCCTACTAAGATTGAGGAAACCCTTTTCCTAGTAGTTTTTACTTTATGTTTTAATTGAGTCCTCTTCCTTGGAATCAAGATTGGTTGAGTCCTCTTGCTCGGAATCAAGAGTATTTACATGAGTCCTCTTGCTCGAAATCAAGAGTAGTTTGAGTCCTTTTGTTCAGAATCAAGAGTAGTTGTAAGATTCATCTTACTCCTAATTAAGATTATTTATTTAGTGGAATTCTCTCTTTGAGAGGAGTGGATGTAGGAAAGTTTTGGCCGAACCACTATAAATCTTGGTGTTATATTTGCAATTTATTTGTCTTATATTGATAACATTTTTATTTTTGCGAAAGTTTATATTTTTCACTACGTTCACCTATTCACCCCCCTCTAGGTGAACTCACATTTGATATCAGAGAGGGAGCTCAAGACCTTGATTATTCTAAATCTTTTTAAGAGTTAAAAGACCATGGGATCCTCTACCAATCAAAAAATTGAAGGATACAACATTTCTAGATCACCCTTCTTCGAAGGAGAAGGATTTGCTTATTGGAAAAATCGGTTAAAAAATTTGTTTGTGCTTATGACATTGATGCATGGGATGTCATAGAAAATAGACCCAATGTCATAAACAAACCCAAGGAAGAATGGACTGCCGCCGATGAAGCGAAAGTTCAACTTAACTATGTTGCCATTAGCTATATACAATGTGCCTTAGGAGAGAAAGAATACAATAGAACTTGCATGTATGATTCCGCTAAGGAGATGTTTGACAAACTTGTTGTAACCTATGAAGGTACCTAGGAGGTCAAACAATCCAAAATAGATATGCTAGTAAATGAATATGAATTATTCAAAATGAAAAATGATGAAGATATCTATGCTATGTTTACTCATTTTACTAACATTGTGAACAAGTCGAAAGGTTTAGGTAAAACTTATACAAATGGATAAAATGTGAGAAAGATCTTGAGATCTCTTTCCAAGGAATGGAGACCCAAAACAATGGCTATCAAGGAGTCAAAGGATATCGACAAGTTGAGCCTAGATGAGCTATTGGGATCACTCCAAACTCATAAAATGAAACTCAAGCAAGACACCAAGGAAGAGGAACCAAACGATTCAAAGAAGAAGATTGTGGCATTCAAATCATACCATGAAGTGAGTAACGATGAAGAAGAACTTTCCGATGATGAGATTGCATATCTTTCAAAGAAGTTCTCAAGATTCTTAAAGAACAAGGACAAAACCTCATTCAACAAGGGGAGATTCTCTAAGGACCAAAAAGGTAAGAACATTTTTAAAGAAAATGTTGATTCCTCTTCAAAATACATTGGTTTGCTTTGAGTGTAGAAAATTGGGACACTACAAGGGAGATTATCCAAAAAAAAAGAAATACAAAAAGACATACAAAGTCAAACACTCATTTGACTCAAGCGATGAAGAAGAGGAAGACGAAGAATCTCAAGAAGAAGAGCAAACCAACTTGGCCCTCATGGCTCTTGAAGATGAGGACAACCTAAACAAGGTAACCACTACTCCTCCATCTCTAAATATTAAAGATAATATAGAATTAGAAGAAGCCTTTGAGGAACTTTATCAAAATAGCATAGTGTTAGCTACTACCAAGAAAAATCTCTTGAAAGAGATTAACTTCCTTAAAGACCAAAACATGACTTTGACTTTTCAAGTAAGCAACTTGGAGAAGAAAAAGAGAAGTTATGTAAAGCCTTAGAATCCTTTACAAATGGCAAAAAGAACCTTGATATTCTACTTGGAACTTCATCAAAAGTACATTTCAATAAAGAAGGGTGAGGCTATGGTATGAATAACAATTCAAACCAAACCAAAAAGCCAAGTTCAAGTAAAATAGCAAGTAAGGGAAATAAGAAAACTAAATATTGCAACTATTGTAGAAGGAAATGACATTCTCTTGAGGAATGCTACTCTAAAAAGAAAAGTCCTCAAGTAAATAAATCTATTCCCAAAGGAAATATTCAAAATTTTCAAATTGTAGTATACAATAATTGCAACAAAAAGGGATATTCAATTTGAGAATGCTATCATATGAATCAAGCATTTTATTACCTTAGAAGACATTATAATGGTCAAAATAGGAGAAATCCTTTAAAGCTGCAAAGGCCATCTAGAACTCCACCAAAGGTACAAAAATCATCTAAGAACCAAGGATCATATAGAGTACCCCCAAAACCAAATACCTTGGAACCCACAATCATACAACAATTGGTATGATAACCAGAAGGTAAATGGAAACCAAATGGTTTGGAGACCAAGAGGAATGTATGATACTAACAATGACGGACCCAACACACAATTGGGACCAAAGTTTTATTAAGCATTATTATTTTGCAGGTGCATAAGAGCAACATGGAATGGTACATCGATAGTGGTTGCTCAAAGCATATGACATCTAACCCAAAGCTATTTTTTGAGCTCAAGAAGCAAAAAGGAGGATGGATATCCTTTGAAGACAATAGCAAGGGAAGAATCATAGGAAATAGATCAATTAAGTTTGGAGGTACCATCATTTCTAATTTTAGCTTAGTTGACAACTTGAAGTATAACCTGCTAAGTGTAAGTCAATTATACAACAATGAATATTTTATGAATTTCAATGCCTCTAAATGTGTGATTAAAGATTTTGATAATAATGAGATTCTTGAAGGATGTAAAAGAAAAAATATTTATACTTGTATATTTAGTGTAAACTCACATGATGCATGCCTTATATCTAAATTTGATGATGCTACCTTATGACATAGAAAATTGGGACATATAAATGTTAAAATAATTAAATCCCTATCTTCAAAGAATTTGGTGAGAAATCTACCAAAGTTGAACTTTGATGAGCAACACACTTGTGGTGCATGTTAAAAAAAGTAAACTAGCAAAGGTATCTCACAAGGCCACTAATGTTGTTGTTACTAGTAGGCCCTTGGAATTACTTCACCTTGACTTGTTTGAACCAATCCCCACTACAAGCCTAGGAGGAAAGAAATATACCTTTGTTATAGTAGATGACTACTCTAGATTCACTTGGACCCCTCTTTCTCAAACATAAAAATGATGCATTTGAGAAATTTATATCTCTTTATAAGAAAATACAAAATCAGAAGAGTTACTTGATCACCTCTATCAAAAGTGACCATGGTGGTGAATTTAACAATATAGATGAATTTGGAGATTTCTGTAGAAAACAAGGTATAACTCATAACTTTTTGGCTCATAGAACACCACAATCAAATGGTGTGATTGAAAGAAAAAATAGAACAATCCAAGAAACCGTAAGGACTATGCTCAATGAGTATTCTTTGCCAAAGTATCTTTGGGCCGAAGCCGTTCATACGGCATGTTATGTGTTGAACCGAGTTTTAATAAGACCTATTCTTTTGAAAACTCCCTATGAACTCTCTCATAATAAACTTCCTAAAATTAATTACTTGAAAGTTTTTTGTTGTGCTTGTTTTATTTTAAACACAAATGATAATTTAGAAAATTTTGAAGAAAAGGCCGATGATGGCATATTCCTAGACTATTCCATAAATAGTCGTGCTTATAGAGTATTCAATAAGAGAACTCTAGTTGTGGAAGAATCTATGAATGTCAAGTTTGATGAATCTTTAGCCAAAGAAAAAGATAAAGACCTAGAAGAGGAAGATGAAGATGAAGTACTTGAAATCAGAAAAAGAGTTGAAAATGTCTGTTTAGAAGAATCTAATGATCATGTACATCAACTTCCAAAGAAAATTAGATCCGTCAACGATCACCTTCTTGACCTGGTTATTGGAGATATAGAAAAAAGCATACAAACTAGAAGTAAAATTCAAAATATTTGTTCAAATATAGCCTTTATCTCTATCATTGAGCTTAAAAATATAAAAGAAGCCCTATTAGATAGTAATTAGATAATTTCTATGCAAGAAGAGCTCAATCAATTTGAAAAAAATAAAGTTTGGAAACTAGTGCCAAAACCCATGAACACCAAAATAATTGAAACTAGATGGGTGTTTAGAAATAAACTCGATGAAGATGGAAATATAACTAGAAACAAGGCTAGATTGGTTGCTCAAGGCTACAACCAACAAGAAGGTATTGACTTTGATGAAACTTATGCTCCTATAGCTAGACTTGAATCCATTCGTATATTACTCGCTTTGCATGCCATAAAAACTTTAAGTTGCATCAAATGGATGTTAACAGTGCATTTTTTAATGGTTTCATAAATGAAGAAGTACATGTTATTCAACCTCCCGGATTTGAAGATTCTAAATACCCAAACTATGTCTACAAACTCAAGAAGGCTTCATATGGTTTGAAACAAGCCCCAAGAGCTTGGTATGAAAGGTTGAGTAAATTTCTTATTGATAATGGTTTTTCAATGGGTCAGATTGATACAATCTTATTTGTTAAGCATAAGAAAAATGACTTGATTATTGTTCAAATTTATGTGGATGACATTATTTTTTGTTCAACTAATGCATTACTTTGTCATGAATTTAGTAAATTAATGAGTAGTGAGTTTGAAATGAGCCTTATGGGAGAACTAAACTTCTTTCTAGGACTCCAAATTAAACAAACACATAATGGGATCTTCATTAGTCAAACTAAATATCTTAAGGAGCTTTTGAAGAAGTTTGACATCAATGGACAAAAATCCTCTAGTACTCCAATGAGTATATCAATTAAATTGTCCATAGATGAAAATGGTACTCAAATTGACTCTACAAAATATAGAGGAATGATAGGTAGTCTATTGTACTTAACGGCTAGTAGACTAGACATAATGTTTAGCGTCTATACTTGTATTAGGTTTCAAGCCAAACCTATGCAATCCCACTTAAGTGCTATCAAAAGAATATTTAAGTACTTGAAAGGGACCCCAAGCATTGGCCTTTGGTACCCAATGAACAATGACTTTGACCTTATAAGCTTCTCCGACGCCGATTTTGTCGGATGTCATGTTGATCGAAAGAGTGCAAGTGGAACTTGTCACTTCTTAGGATCATGTTTGGTCTCTTGGTTTAGTACGAAGCAAAATTCAGTGGCTTTGTCTACCACCGAGGCTGAATACATCGCAGCCGGACAGTGTTGTACACAAGTGTTATGGATGGGGCAAACTCTCCAAGATTATGGAATCAAGTTTGACACTTCTTCCATCCAGTGTGATAACACAAGTGCTATAAATCTTAGCAAAAATCCAATTTTACACTCTAGAGTAAAACACATTGACATTCGCCATCACTTTTTACTCGATACAGCTCAAAGAGGTGAAATCAAACTTGACTTCATAAAGACCGAGAAGCAACTCATAGATATTTTTACAAAACCCCTGAGTGAGGAGAGATTTTGTATGTTAAGAAGAGAATTGGGCATTTATAACCCATTTGAATAATTACATTTGTTATTTTCTTTTATATCCCCGCTTTTTTATAATGTCAAAGGAGGAGAGAAATGGGGAGAAAAAGTTGATATGTGAATAAAAATGGATGTAGTTTTCTCTTTGTACTTATTATGCAATTAATGTTATACATTTCTTGAATATTGCATTATTTTTTGTTATTATTTGTCATCATCAAAAAGGGGGAGATTGTTGAAAAAAGGACCTCACACACTCCTTTATGGTTTTGATGATAACAAATAAACCTTTGTGTACTAACTCTTGTTCTAGATGCATAAGAAGCCATTTACAAGAGCATGGCAACAGGTGAGGGGGAGCTTCTAAGTTCAAGAGTCCATATACACAAGCACTTCAATAATTCATGGAAGAACATGTTCAAGCTAAGCTATGAAGTACCCAAGACATGAAGCACCCAAGTCTTGAAGAAGATTGAAGACCTAGAATTGTACTAAGTTGTAAAATCATAATTAAGGTCACAATTGATGTAATGCACACACACACGCGCATGCATTCATTTAAATGGACTTTAGGAGGTTAAAATTAACCCCAATCCATGTGACCAAACCCATTTGGAATCACCCAAGTAAGTCCAACAAAGGACTTAACAAATTTCAGCAGAATTGGCTGATCCGACATACCGGATCGTAAAATGGCATACCGGATCAGATGCAATCTCAGAAAAATGAATTCAGTAGGCTTCCGGCGTGCGCCGGATTGGGATCCGGCATATCGGATCACCTTTGCCTGGTTTACCTTGATCCAGCATACCGAATCCATTTATGACCGTTGGGACTTGACCGTTGAGTCAAAGGCTATATTTTAAGAAATTTGGTGATCCGACATACTGGATTGAGAAACGGTATACCGGATTAGCTCTGTCTTATGAATCTGATCTTAAAACAGATTCCTAATTAATTTGAGCTACCTAGCCAATAAATAGGTACTTGTTTAAGCTCTTATTAACATTAATCACCATCATTAAGAGATTTCACTACAAGCTTTAATTGCAATAGCCTCAAGTGAGCATTCATAGATTTCAAGCATCTAATCATCACAAGCTCACACACTTAAGCTCCTCTACCTCATCTAGCTTCAAGGATGGAAGATAGCATACACTCCTACTAAGGTTGAGGTAACCCTTTTTCTAGTAGTTTTTACTTTATGTTTTAATTGAGTCCTCTTGCTCGGAATCAAGAGTAGTTGTAAGATTCCTCTTGCTCCTAATCAAGATTATTTATTTAGTGAAATTATCTCTTTGAGAGGAGTGGATGTTGGCAAGTTTTGGCCGAACCACTATAAATCTTGATTTTATTTTTGCAATTTATTTGTCTTATATTGATAACATTTTTATTTTCACGAAAATTTATATTTTCCATTACGTTCATCTATTCACCCCCCTCTAGGTGAATTCACAACCTTGGCCAGTTAAGAGTTTTGATGCTTCTTTACTGAGTGGTTCTGGAAAAGAGTTGAGAAAAACCTGCTTCATGTTGATTTCATCAATTCCTCCAAGAACGTAGAAACGTTTGGACATATGCACATAGTGCTTATCAAGATCTTTCCGATGAAATGAACAATATTTCATTTAAAAATATTCTTCTCTGGCCTTGGTTCTGCTATTTTCCACCGGGCCTAGAAATTCATTGTAGAGGGCAACAATGAATGCTGAAATTTCCATCTGTACCCATTGCATTTGCCTGTATGGACCCAAATTCATGTACCATTCTCTCAAGTTTCCTTGAGTGTGAACTAAGAATTTAGTCAATGCAATCTGGGAGGACCCTTCTTGGGATTCTTCAGTTGTGAGCCAGGCATGGAATTCTGAGAAATTTTTGGGGCCATTTTGAATAAGGAACAGCATCCAAAGTGACAAATTGCCTAGGTTCTTGGTTGAAAAACTGTTGAGTCGGAGGATTATCAACCACTGGGGGAAGATTTTCAGCCATTTCTTCTTCATCAGTGAGATTCTCAGTTTATCGAGTATGTTCACTTTGTTCCTAGGTTGTAAAGAGAGGTGCTGGGTCTGATGTGTCTGATTCAATCTCAAAATAGAGAGAAAGGAATGGACGTGGTCCATGAGAACTTTGAGGGGGATGAATAGTTAGATTTCTGAGGAAAGTACTGAGGGGATTCAAATTTTCTACTGGACGGAGGGAGTTACATGGTGACAAGGAGGTAGAGGTTGTTGTAGTAACCACTGTGGTAGTAGCTGGTGGCAGATAGGGTTGAAACGGAGGGGGGCCTTGTTGCTGATGAGACAGAGACTGGTGTCTATGCTGTCTTGATTTAGCCTTAGACTGAGCCAACTTACGTTGGTTCTACTGTAGATTTTTCAGCATTTCTGTTGGAAATGTGTGGGGAGTATCTGGTGTAGGAGAGATTGGATTTTGTATGATTCCTAGAAAGATCGGAAAGAATGGAGTGTAGGTAGTCATGGCTGGTGTTTGGGTTGGGGAAGATTTTGGAATAGGGGCCTGCATACTTTAAAGCTAATTTTCAAGCTGTTTCTTTTCTTTTTCTCGAACAGAGATAAGAAGAGAAGCATGTGCCATATCTTTCACAGTAGTAATAATGTGCAGTAATTCATGATGTAGAACTTCAATCCTTTGCTAGAGATAGTTGATGTTCAGACTAGATTCTTGGAGTTGTAGTGTCGTGTGCTCCTGATATGAGACAACCTTTTACAAATATTGATTCTGAACAATAGCATTCTCTGCTTGCCAGTTGAGTGCTACTTCAAATGGAGAGTTGACAGGCCTATTTCCATCTTGATCAACTGTGTTTGGTGGTGTTATTTTCCATTTATGCATTATCTGATCATGATCAAGATAATGAACTGCAGGCGAAAAGTTCTTGCTGATGGAGGAGGAACCAGATCTTGAGGTTGAAAAAGACGATTGGTTCATCATACAATAAGGAATGGGTTGTGCCATCGGTAAGGCTACTAATGGTGGCATAGGTGGTGTTGGTGGAGATGGAGGCGGTGTTGGCGGAGATGGAGGCGCAGAAGCTTGTTTAGGAGGATTCTCAGGGAGAGTGCAACATCCTAAAGAACATGCCTTTTGCATACCATATTCCATAATGAACTGGTACTTGCCTAGATCATCGCCGAGGGGACCGACATTGGGGCAACCTGCTTTGTAACGTTGCCAAAGATGGTCTGGAACCTTCTTTTTCTTGCGTTGAGATCTCCTAGGTTTATCATCTTCTGATTTATAACAACAATCTGCACTGTCACACCCCAAACCACCCCCTGGGAGGATTTAGGCAAGTGACCCGGATATCCTACGACATTCGCCAATCCCCAAGGATTAAGAAGCAGTACTTACACGTCACAAACCACACAACGAGGTTAAGAGATAATAAAAGGATATCAGAGTGTCATGGAAGATCGAACTACCCACAGATGATTTATATCATAGATATAAAATCCCAAATACCTATGTTATACCATATACATATCCATTTACGTTCAATAAATACAAAATCTTGGTAATTACATGATGAGCACATTTATGTGTGAAATCTTAGGGCATAGAGCATGCATTTTACCACATTGGACAGAGTTACTTCAATGCTTTCTTGTGCTTTTCAGGTTTTTGACTATTTTGTGCTATTCTGGACTATTGGGAGCTGCATGTCCCAATCTACACGTAAAGTCACCATTTTTCTTTCCATGGCTATAAAGAGGACTAACTTTTGAGCAAGATGGACGTGACAGACTACAAGTATGCATTCGTTTAGGCCTCCATGCAGTTGATTATTCTATTTAGGCTAAGAAAAGATAATGGATCAGAAATAATCTGGAATGCAAGCCCATAGCTATTCTGCCACTTCCCAAGCGTACTTTTGATATTAAAGAATACATTTCTAATCAGTGGTGGAGATCTACTGCAAGTACAGGACCGTTTTGGCAATTTTCCAATCTTGAAGAGAGAGAAGAGCAGCTACCCACATGGGGGGACCCACACTGTCAAGCTTCCACGATTTTTTGGGGTGCACCAGGGTTCCACGATTTTTAAAGGGTGCACCCCCCATGATTTTTGAAAGAGGACAGCTTGGGTATTTGATTTATTGTTGAGTGGAATCCTAGTCATCACCCTTATTCTCTCTCTCCTCCAACTTTCCAAGGGTACTTTTGGGATTTGACTTTGGATAGATTTCTTTTGAAAAATATTCTCTCATCCATGGAAGGTTGAAAAGTCAAAGATGCCTTGATCACATGATTTGGAGAAGACTCCTGTAAAGAAAAAGAAGCACAGAATAGAATTAGAAAGTCTACTTTTTGAAAAATAGAAGGTTTATGTAGCTAAGCTTTTTATCTCTCCCTATTTCTATTTTTTCTTTTTTCTTGGGATTCAAGCAATGTAAAGAAGGAAGGAGAAGAGAATATTCTCTTATTTTTGGGATCCTCTCTCTCACTCTCTCTCCCCTCCACGTTTTTTAGAAGGAGAGAAGCCCCAAAACTGTGGAGCCTCTCTCCCTCTCCTCTCTTCTCCTCTCATTCTCCTATAAATACCCAATGCTTTGGGCTTGTAAACTTGTTCAATTGCTTAGTAAATTTCTTCTTCTTCTCCTTCTAATTTGCTATTTTTGGCTTTCTAGTTCTTAGTTTGATTTTATGAGCTTAGTTCATGGTTGTAATGATTTTAATTCATGTTTTAATTTTAATTTATGTCTTCAATATGGTTGTAACCTCTTAATTCTTGTTTAGTTTTAAAGCTTTCTAGTCTAAGTTCCTAAGTTTGTGAAAAGACTTGGAGATTTAGAAGAGAGAGCCATACAAGGATTATTCAAATATTCAAGCTTCATCAATTACATTCATGCAAAGCTTAATTAATTCATGCACTTTCAACTTTGGTAGAAGGGAGTATTAGTTCTTATTTTTATATTTATTTCCTTTTCTTCTTAACCTCTTAATTCTTCTAGTTTCTAATTTCTTTTTCTTATTCTCTACCTCTTTTTTCTTCTATTATTGTTATTTTATTAGTATTCTCATTCCCTCCATTCCATCCATTCTAGTAGGACTCTCATTCTCCACATTTTATTTTATTCTCATTCTCTACCTCTCTAATTCAATCATGTTTTTAGGGTTTTATTTTTTATTTACTATCATCAATATGCATTATATTAGGATTTTAATTTAATTATTTTTATTTTTATTTCAGATTTGGTAGTACCATTTCAAGTGTGGTAAAAGCAAGCAATTTCAATCCGGTTCAAGCACTTTCGGGTTTCACCTTTCTAATCTCTTAGTCTCATTCTTCTTTTATTTTTTTTTATGTGGTTGTGGTGTGTGGCTGTGATTTATTCCTTCAAATCTGCGTTAGTATTGATAGGTTAGATGGATGTGTGTTAAGATGCCAATTCAATTCGTTAGATGCTTGTGAGTTAGGACACGTTAGTTTAATTATCACTAGTTTAATTCAACCCTTTAATCAATTTGGTTCACTTTGCATTGCTTTAAAGTGAGTAAAATAGAGTGGCATACATCTCCTTGAGTTCGACCCGCAGCTACGATTGATCCGAACGCTTGCGGTTATTATTTCTTGCAAACAAATTTTTGGCACCGTTGCCGGGGAGATTATTGTCTACTTTATTTTTCTGATTTTTAAGTAATTCGAAGTGCTTTAGTTCTTTTCTTTCTCCTCTACTTTTTCAAAAAAAAAAAAAAAAAGAGTTTTTGAAAACCTCATCTTGTTTCTCTTCTGTTTCAAAACCCAATCTAAAGTCCTTCATATGCTCAAACCCAGCCTCTTTTGGTGTCCCTCATAGGATTAAGTTACCTATGACGCTGCATCTTGACTTGGTTAGGTGGAATGGCATGTGACTTATCTTTGGAGGTGACCAACTTTGATAACAGGAAAACGACATAGTGAGTGCTTTTGTTGTTAGTGATTTTTTCTAGTCCTTTTATATTTCTTTAAATCCAAAAAAAAAAAAAATTATTTTAGGGAGACCTCAATTTTGGATAGGTGGTTAGTTTATGCATGTCTGGAATAATGGGAGGTACACCTCCACCTATGACTTTGGGGCAAAGGTGGAACCATACTAAGGCACATATGACTTTGGGGGAAAAGGTTTAAACAGTCTAGGGAAGCCAAAAGTAGCTAGTTAGAGAACAACTTTGCACCACCTCAGTACAATTTTGTTCCCCAACCCAACTATGCGCTTTCAGGAAATTTTGATTGGTCACATCCCCAGACTATCCATGTTATGAAAGGATGCCCTAATCTTTATGGGGGTAGCTATGGTGATAAGAATGTAAGTCCTCTATTTCAGCACAATTCTTTTTGCACTTACAATCAGGGGTGGAGTGATCATCCCAATTTCTCGTGGGATCAATGGAATAACCAAGCTGGACCACCCAATTTCCAATTCCATGGTCAGTTTGGTCCTCCAATGCCCAACCCTCCATTGAATCTCAATGAGCCACCCCTCCTTGAACCATATCACCAACCTCCTGAGTTTCATAAAATGGGTGAGGAGGCCAGAATGAGTGAGCTTGAGAGGAACATTGCCCTTTTCGTAGAAAGTAGTAATAACATGGAGAAGCAACTCTCTCAACTGATCACCATGATACAGGAGGAGGAAACGAGTAAATTACCTAGTCAGCCTAACCCTAATCCATGTTACCAAATTTCAGTTCAGAATGAACCGCCCTATCCCCAGTTTACTGATGTTGAAAGTCCACCACCCCAGTTAGAAGTTAATGAGAGTCACTCCCAACAAGATGATTTTCAAGATGATTTATTTGTTGAAATTGAGTTTTCTGAAGATGTTAGTGAAGCGAAGTTTGATGAGCCACCTGGGGAAGTCCAACTTTTGTCTGAAATTTTTGATCTTCGTGAGCTTAGTGTTTCTACTGATTTAGAATCAGATTTCCATGATAGCATGGAAACCCAGGAAATTCGATCTCCCTCTCTCTCTTTGGAAACCCAGATAATTGCCATTTTGAGGATTCAATTGTCCCATATGTTGATTGGTCCAAACCTCCTAGGTTTGATGATTTTATTGAGGAGGACAATTTTAGTCATGATGCTCTTCAAGCATATTATCGTGATCCTTATTTGACAAAACAAGTTATGCAAAGGATGGATAGTTTTATTGCTAGGATTGATTTGAGTAAACCTCCCATTTTTTATGATTATCTTGATGAGGTTACTGATATTAATGATCCTTTTGATGCTTACTGTGATCCATTCTTGGTTGGTTTTTACGATAATGACATACATTCTGCATTGACCATGGGAGGGAATGGGAGGATTTGTCTGCATGGACTATTTTTCACTACCTTCATTTTCTACTGTCCTATGAGGACAAATTTTCCTATTGGGTATTTATCATTTGTGCTTAACTTTCATATTATTTCTCACTTTACTAAAATTCATGGTCTAGTATTTTCTACTTCTGAAGCTCTTTCTACATTTACTGGCCATGGATTGAGATTTTTGTTGCTGCCCCTTGTAGAGCTCATGACTCTTCATGATCCTCATTGTTGATTATATCTGATAAGCCCCCTCATCTCCTCCCTTGTCCTCATTCTTTCCTTTCTGCATGCATTGAGGACATTGCATGACTTAAGTGTGTGTGTGGGGGGGGGTGTTGGACTTAATTGGTGAATTTTATGAATTTTGATTGTGGCGGTAGTTTTGGTTTTGTGCATACGTTCTTTGATTGCAAAGCGAGAGAGAGAGAGGGAATTATGTGCCCTAGCATGCGAAATAATAAAAAAATCTCTTTTTAAGGATGATAATTGGTATGTATCCAGTGAGAGGGATTGAGTTGAAAAATATGAGCACTGTTTCGTTAGATAGCTAGATTCCTCTATGTGTTTTATGGATCCTTTGATCTTTTGGCTAGTAGTTGAGACCAATTTGTTTATAGCAAGGCAGGCATGAAAGTGAATGGAAAAAAAAAAAAAAAAAAGAAAAAAAGAAAAAAAAAAAAGAGAAGAAAGGAAAGTAGAATTCCTTGGAACTAGATAGGGCACTGGTGCCTCAGGAAGCAGGGTGACTTGTTCGAAATTCCTTGGAAGGAAACTAAAAAAAAAAAAAAAAAAAAAAAAAAAAAAAACTCTTGCTTCAATGTCTCAATGTCTTTATGGATATATACAAAAAGAGAAGCTACCAAGTACTTGGGTGTCTGGTGCATGCTCCACCATGTCATTCAGGGAATAGTAGTCGAGTAGAAATAGAGTTTACTGTTGAGAAAGAAAAAACTATTACCTTAATGCCTGAAAAGAAAGCATGGTCAAAAATGCTCAAAGCCTAAGTCTTTGGTTCCATCGATGCTACGAGTGGTTTACTTAAAGGTGAGTAGTGTTCAGAAGATATGAGGAGATCCCTTAATCTTGATGCATGCTTGTTGCTTGAATTGATGTGGGGTGATAAAATTCAAGTGTGGGGGAACCTTTGGCTCCTTGATCTTTAGTTGAGCACTTTTAGGGATTGTGTGCACTATCCTACTTATGTCATGATTAAATTTGTAGTATTTTTTTTAACTTATTGAATTTGGGTGTACATTAACTGTAAACACCCACGAGACACAACTCTTCCACTAGGGGTAACCTAGGGGTTTAAAGGCTTGTTGCACATGCTAAGTGCAACCGTGATTCCTACGAAAGTGAGTTAGGATTTCTGCATTTTAGATTAGTTTTTGTTTTGTTTACTTGAGGACAAGTAACGTTCAAGTGTGGGGGAATCTGATGAGCACATTTATGTGCGAAATCTTAGGGCATAGAGCATGCATTTTACCACATTGGACAGAGTTACTTCGATGCTTTCTTGTGCTTTTCAGGTTTTCAGCTATTTTGTGCTATTCTGGACTATCGGGAGTTATATATCCCAATCTACACGTAAAGGCATCATTTTTCTTTCCATGGCTATAAAGAGGACTAAATTTTGAGCAAGATGGACGTGACGGATTGTAAGTACACATTCGTTTAGGCCTCCATGCAGTTGATTATTCTATTCAGGCTAAGAAAGGATAATGGGTCAGAAATGAGCTGGAATGCAAGCCCATAGCTATTCTGCCACTTTTCAAGGGTACTTTTGACATTAAAGAAGGCATTTCTAATCAGTGGTGGAGATCTACTGCAAATACAGGACCGTTTTGGCAGTTTTTCAATCTTGAAGAGAGAGAAGAGCTGCTACCCACATAGGGGCCCCACACTGTCAAGCTTTCATGATTTTTTCGGGTGCACCAGGGTTTCATGATTTTTGAAAGGGGAAAGCTTGGGTAATTGATTTATTGTTGAGTGGAATCCCAGTTATCACCCTTATTCTCTCTCTCCTTCAACTTTCCAAGGGAACTTTTGGGATTTGACCTTGCATAGATTTCTTTTGAAAAATATTCTCTCATCCATGGAAGGTTAAAAAGTCAAAGATGCCTTGATCACATGACTTAGAGAAGACTCCTGCAAAGAAAAGGAAGCACATAATAGAATTAGAAAGTCTACTTTTTGAAAAATAAAAGGTTTATGTAACTAAGCTTTTTCTCTCTCCCTCTTTCTATTTTTTCTTTTTTCTTGGGATTCAAGCAATGTAAAGAAGGAAGGAAAAGAGAATCTTCTCTTATTTTTGGGATCCTCTCTCTCACTCTCTCTCCCCTCCACATTTTTTTGAAGGAGAGAAGCCCCAAAACCGTGGAGCCTCTTTCCCTCTCCTCTCTTCTCCTCTCTTCTCCTCTCATTCTCTTATAAATACCCAATGCGTTGGGCTTGTAAACTTGTTCAATTGCTTAGTAAATTTCTTCTTCTTCTCCTTCTAATTTGTTATTTTTGGCTTTCTAGTTCTTAGTTTGATTTTATGAGCTTAGTTCATGGTTATATTGATTTTAATTCAAGTTTTAATTTCAATTTATGTCTTCAATATGGCTGTAATCTCTTAATTCTAGTTTAGTTTTAAAGTTTTCTAGTCTAAGTTCCTAAGTTTGTGAGAAGACTTGGAGATTTAGAAGAGAGAGTCATGCAAGGATTATTTAAGTGTTCAAGCTTCATCAATTACATTCATGCAAAGCCTAATTAATTCATGCACTTTCAACTTTGATAGAAAGGAGTATTAGTTCTTATTTTTATTTTTATTTTCTTCTTCTTCTTAACCTCTTAATTCTTCTAGTTTCTAATTTCTTCTTCTTATTCTCTACCTCTTTCTTCTTCTATTATTGTTATTTTATTAGTATTCTCATTCCCTCCATTCCATCCATTCTAGTAGGATTCTCATTCTCCACTTTTTATTTTTATTCTCATTCTCTACCTCTAATTCAATCATGCTTTTAGGGTTTTATTTTTTATTTACTAACATCAATATGCATTATGTTAGGATTTTAATTTAATTATTTTTGTTTTAATTTCAGATTTGATAGCGTCATTTCAAGTGTGGTAAAAACAAGCAATTTCAGTCCGGTTCAAGCACCTTCGGGTTTCACCTCTCTAATCTCTTAATCTCATTCTTCTTTTATTTTTTTTTGTGGTTGTGGTGTGTGGCTGTGATTTATTCCTTCAAATCCGCGTTAGTATTGATAGGTTAGATGGATGTCTGTTAGGATGCCAATTCAATTCATTAGATGCGTAATTTTGCTAGATGCTTGTGAGTTAGGACACTTTAGTTTAATTATCATTAGTTTAATTCAACCCTTTAATCAATTTGGTTCACTTTGCATTGCTTTAAAATGAGTAAAATAGAGTGGCCTACATCTCCTTGAGTTCAACCCGTAGCTACGATTAATCCGTATGCTTGCGATTATTATTTCTTGCAAACATTACACTTCTTGAAAGAAAGAAGCTTAAATAATAACAACATCGTCGCTAAGCAACAAGATGAGGACGATCTATAATTCCATCTACAACTTCACTGTCTATTGGCAAACCAGTACCTGCAAAATTAGCTAAAAGAGAATATACAAGAGTGTGAGCTCTACCGAGCCTGTGAATGAAATATATCATCATGCATGCATATGCAATCACAACCATATGATGTGCAATTCAATTATTTATTAGCCACCTAACATCACAACTAGGGCAAGTTAGTGCTACTACAATCCCCAATACATGTATCCCTGGTGCAGGCTTTTAACCCCTTCCCGCGATACACCCATTGAGTTGTCAAAGAGGACCAGTCAGCTCCCGCATTCATTCCTCGGTCAGCCCGACCAGCCCTCTGTGATTATCCTGTGAGGTAACCGTCGGCATTTAGCTCAATTCTTTTTTTTTTTTTTCTTTTGGATTATATTGTGGCATAAAGCCCGGCATATAGCTCATAATCACATTTCTTTTTTTTTTTTTTTTCCTTATTACGATTTTAAGCCCGACATATAGCTCATGGCTTAAAACCCGACATTTAGCTCAAGGATATACGATTGCTCCCACAGGCATCCAACACCTTAACCCCTGTTGGCAAGGGTGCGTAGCACGGGTGATGAAACTCTAACCCCATGTCTATATGGCATCATATGAGTCGGGAGGTGTCAACCGTATCCCATTCTACGGGCTACCATAGGCCTCATTTCCAAGCCGACTACGGCATCTAGTCTAGCAATCACAATTAGCATGGAATATTCAAACAGAGTTGATCAACAGTTACATAGTATTGCATTGTATTTATAAGACTTGAATTAAACATGAATCATAGTATTAATATTTATGTAAATTAGATTCTGCATATTATTCATGTTACATGTACATACACGATGACATTTCACTCACCTGGGTCTGGTTCTATGAGATTAGTTGTTGTTTCAGTTTCGGCTGTAGTCTGGCAGTGTACCTCGAGAGCGGGATCAAACCCTAAAATATAAATAAAAAATATATCATTTAATATTTCAAACTATTTTTGGATGTCCTAGTGTTGATCTAGGCTTGCTTGTTTGACTCGGTGCACAGTTAGGCATCACTTGGAATTCTCTGGGCCTTACACTAGGCTTTAGGCCTATGTCCAGGTGCATCATCCGAAGAATGTGATCTAGGGTCAGAATGGTAATTCACCACTGTAGTACATGATTCTTGATCACAACAGTCTTACAACACAGTCCCCAGGTCAGCAGTGCTGCAGGACCAACACAGACAGGGTTTCCAAGCCCTGCGGGGCCCACTTAGGTACCCAAGGTATTCATAATGTTGGATAGATGTGAGGAGGGGTATTTTGGTCATTTACCATCTCTTTTGGTCATTTACCACCTCCTTACACAGTTTACAGTCTATTGGTGGAAGCCCCCAAAGTCTGATCTGCAAAAATAGCCATTTTCATTCTCTGGGCTTTGCACTGGGTGATGTCTGCATCGCCTAGTGCATCAGCCAATGCCTATTCAAAACGTGAACAGGCCCATTTTCTTGGGTTTTGCACCATAGGCAGTGCCATGGTCGACCCCTTATGCATGTTAGGTCATTGTGGACCTCATGTGGGGTAGTTTGCCATGGCCAACATGGATCATGACCTGGGCCAACCACTTGGTAGCCAGGAGCTGCCCAGACAACCCAGTAAATTGTAACCCAGCTGTGTTCCAGCATATGGGCATGGATTGGGCTTCATGCAAGGGTTATCCCACGTGTAATAGGGTGGTCTGAGGCTGCTGTAACACAGAGTTAGGCTGAAAGCAACCTATGTGCACAGATCCAAGCCCAAACTGCCTATTCTTGGTGCAACAGTGCAGTGCAGTCTGGCACAGGGATGGATTTCGGTCTCCAGTATAAAACAGCAGCAAAAACACCTAAATAATCCTCAGATCTTCCATGCAACATGTTTGCATGTTGGATCTGAGGCAGCTCATGGGCAGCCCCCAGCTGTTCTGGGCTGCCAACGGCTAGAAATGCTTCAAAAACACCAGAGATTCATGGAGAAGAACAGTAACAGCAGCATAACAACTGGTATAGGTAGTGTTTTATACCTGAACTGAGTTAAGGATGGCTACTGGAGCTGAGCTTGGATGCAGGGCAGCTTCCTCTCCTTCTCTTTTTCTCTCTTTTCTCTCTTCTTTCTCTCCTACGGTTTCAACAATGTTTGGAACCTCTAAAATGAGGCTGCGGTCCTCTATTTATAGACCAGCCCCCTACTGAGGCCTGATTGGCAGCTTAGGTCCTTTCCAAGAATGCATTTTCAAACTGATTCTCAGTCATTTTTGGCACTCTGGTGGGGTCCACAGGGGTCCAAGGGTATGTGGTGGTTCCCAAGACTCTCTTCAACCTATGGAGAGTGTCCATGGCCAGTATGGGTGGTCCCCACACATCTGCTGATTAAAAATCACTTTTTCCCACTCTGGGCAATTCACTGGGTGATGTGTGCATCGCCCAGTGCATCACCCAGAGAATACAGCAAAGTTGTATCTCAATGGGGCTTGCACAGGGGTTTGGCCCAGGGTTTGGGCCTTACACCTATACCTCACCTAGGGTAAATTACACCCTTTTTCAAGTGTGGGCCCCACATTTTGAGGAGGAGAGAGAATACCTGGGGTCCAGGCTGTACATAATGCAATGGGCTGTACAACTACAAGGGTTTGCAATCCATCTTCTGACAGGTATGTAGGAGGACATCCTCGGGGGTTCTCCATTAAATTCAATCACTGGAGTGATGCTCCACAGTGTGTTTGGATACCATGTCAGGGGTTCCTGTCCTTCAATCAAATTCCTAGCCAGTTAGGGGCAGGTTTGACATGCACAATCGCAAACATCAAACCATTTGTGACCTGAGGGGCTGTGGAACTCATAAATAGGTTCCCCGGTGTTGTCAAAGGCTTTGATAAGTACATGAGGTAGTCGGGGCCTGGTCCCCATGTCTGTAGGTCGAGGGAAAGAGACTGAAATTTTTCCATCTTCAAGTATAAGAAGGATTGGTAGCAACCACGGGGGGTGGTGGTGGAGTATTATCTTGGCTCTGTTCATATGAAGTGATCCAAGATTCAGGGATCAGCTTGACCAACTCTGTCCTGGAAAGTTAGCGAGGCACATGAGTGATTGTCAGAATCTGATCCAAGTCTTTCTTCAGGAACAAAGCATCATTAGACTGACCTGTGTTGAGGTCAAACGAAAGGTTCTGCAACTTGTAACACATCTAGTAATGGAGAGTTGCCGCTATTGATGAAGCTACCTGACGTGCACCCGTGATTTGCACCAAAAACTGCAAAGCATCTGGAAGCTTAGGATCACTTAGGGCAATGTTGTAATTTGGATATAACATGAAGAATACCGTGCCAGAGTTGAAGGTGGTCTGAATATTGGTGATGGTGGCATGAGGATATAACTTGAACCGGGTATCAAGAAGATCAATTTTAGTGGCAATAGGTAACCCTTTTCGGCCATGAAAGGTGAGAGCTATTTGGATGGCACCAAAGTGCAGATGTGTCACACCCCAAGCCAACCCCTGGGAGGATTGGATAGGTGACCCAAATTGCATAACGGCAATCTGCCAAACCCCACGAATCTAGAAGCAGTTAATACATTCACAGTCCCACATTCATAATATTACCATAAGTAAGATTAGAGTGTTGCAAATAATCTATAATTAGGACCAAGAAAGAGAAAGCGTAGCGATACGGGAAATGATATGATATACATATATAAGATTGTTCCATTCCTCAGTACAACCCACACACTGAAAAGTAAAGCTGACATATTCATAAGCGAAAAGAAAGTACATATATATATACAAGGCGAGATAACTCAACCCCAAAAAGAAAAGAAGAAACTAAGACAGAACCAAGGATGGGGATAAACTCTTATAAAAAACAAAAAGGAGTCCCCAAGACAAAAAGCATCAGAAGCGCCCCTCACTGGTCTTCATCAATGACCACTGAGAACCCTTACATCATCGGTAGGACCTCCATCGGGGTCCACACCAATATCATCATAATCACAAGGGCTCTCCTCCTCGTAATAAGCCGCCAAGCTATAGTGGCATCCACCTGCAGAATCATGTAGAAGAAAAATATATATAACAGAGTGTGAGCCCCACTGAGCTCGTGGGCAAAACATATCATCATGCATGCATACGCAACCACATTCCACATGATCCTACATGATATGCAAGTCCAGATTATTTATTAGCCACCAAACAACATAATTAAGTCAGGTTAGTGCTACTACAATCCCCAATACATGTATCCTTGGATTGGGCTTGGTTACCCTTTCCCGTGATACACCCATTGAGTTGTCGGAGAGAACCAGCTAGCTCCAGCATCTCCCTACCCAAGTCAGCCTGATCGGCCCTCTAGATTGAACTTGTGAGGTAACCAACTCAATATAATTTCACCTTTCGGTGCTTCCCGACATGTAATTCGAGGATAAACTTTATGTGGCATATAGCCAAAATTCACCTATTGGTGCTTCCCAAGCTTGTAGCCCGAGGCTTCTCGGCATATTTGCCCTGAGGCATCCCAGCTGTGCTAAGGCTTCATAAACGCCCGAGGTTTTACAGTAGTCCTCACAGTTATCCAACACCTTAACCCCTGTTGGCAAGGGTGCGTAGCACGGGTGATGAAACTCTAGCCCCATGTCTATATGGCATCGTATGAGTCGGGCGGTGTCAACCGTATCCCATACTACGGGCTACAACCAGCCTCATTTCCAAGCCGACTACGGCATCTAGTCTATCAATCACAATCATCATGATATACTCAAGCAGAATTGATCAACAGTTACACGATGTGTAATAATTGAGAAATTTGAATTTAATTAAGTAATAAGAAATATAATTAAAGAATTTAGTTGCCGGCACAATAATACTGTTACACGTATATAGACGATAATATTTCACTCACTTGGGTCTGGTTCTAGGAATTTAGTTGTAGTTTCAGTTCCGGTGGCAGTCTGGCTGTAGGCCTCGAGCGCGGGATCAAACCCTAAATGTAAATCAGAAATATATCATTTAATATTTCAAACTGTGTTTGGGATGTCCTAGGGTTGATCTAGGCTCATTGGGTTGACTCGACGTACATCTGAACATCACTTGGAAATCTCTGGGCCTTGCACTGGGCCTTAGGCCTATGTCCCAGTGCATCATCCAGAGATTGTGGCCTAGGGGCAGAATGGTCATTTATCACATTGGTACATGTTTCTAGGTTATTTAAGCTTCACAGTATAGTCCTCAACTTGAAAATGTTGCAGGACCTCACAGTCAGGGTTTCCAAGTCCTGCGGGGCCCACTTGGGTACCCAAGGTACTCATTCATGTGGACAGATGTGGGGAGGGGCATTTTGGTCATTTTCCATCTCCCTACACTGTTTTGTGGCCCATGGGTGAAGATCCCCAAGTCAGATCAGCATTGTAGCAAAATTTCATTCAATTGGCGATGTCTCTAGGTGATGTCTGCATCGCCCAGAGATTGCAAAACCGGGAACAGGCTGAGATTCCAATGATTTTGGCCATGGGCAGTGCATGGATCTTCTCCCCATGCATGATAGGTCATCATGGACCCCCAGGGGTATACTTTGCACTGGTCCCAATGGATTTTCACCTGGGTCCACCATTTGGCTGCCAGAAGCTGCCCAGACAGCCCAGTGAATAGTAACCCAGCATATCTTTAGTTGCAAATTAAGGTTTTGGCTGCATGCAAGGCTGATTTCATGTATATGACTGTGATCCAAGGCTGTTACAACCAAAGGCTAGGTTGCATGCAGCCAGGGCACACAGATCTGAGCCCAGACTGCTTGTTCTTGGTGTAATAGACCAGTGCAGTCTAGCACAGCCCAGGTTTCGGTCTCAGGCTTGTAATAGCCATCAAATCATGGTTAAAATACTCAGATCCTTCATGCATCAGGTTTGCATGGTGGATCTGAGATGGCCCATGGCAGCCCCCAGCTGTTCTGGGCTACCAATGGCCAGAATAACTTCAAAAACACAGAAATCCATGGAGGAGAATGGTATACAGCAGCATATCAATATGAGAATATGATTCTTTTACCTTGCAGCAGGTCTAGTAGCAGATCTCAATACAAGGTGAGGTCTCCTCCCTCTTCTCCTTCTCTTTCCTTCTTCTTCTCCTCTTTTCTCTCTTTTCTTTCTTCTCCTTCTCCCCACGATTCCAACAGTACTAAGAGCTCTAAATGAGCTTAGGTACACCTATTTATAGGCCAGCCCCTAACTAGGGTCTATTTGGCGGTCAAGGCCTCTTGTAAAAATACATTTTTGTTCTGGACACTCAGGTGGGGTCCACAGTGATCCAAGGGTATGAGGTGATCCCTCAGAGTCCCCTTAACCTATGGAGGGCACCCATGTCCAGTATGGGTGGTCCCCACAGATCAAATCACTGAAAAATTGCATTTTTCCACTCTGAGCGATGTCTGCAACGCCCAGAGATTTCAGCAAGGCTGTATCTCTGTGGGCTTGCACAGGGGTTTGACCCAGGGTCAGGGCCTTGCACCCACATGTCACGTAAGGCCTTATACACCTATTTTTAGGGGTGGGTCCCACATTTATGGAGTGGAGAGAGAGTACCTAGAGTCCAGGCAGTACATTATGCTGTGGGCTATGCAACTGTAGGGATCTGCAATCCATCTTCTGACAGGTATGTAGGAAGACATCCTCAGGGTTTCTTCATCAAATTCAGTCACTAGGGTGATACTCCACAGTATGCTTGGATGCCATGTCAGGGGTTCCTATCCTTCAGTCAAGATTCTAGTCAGTCAGGGGCAGGGTTTGACATTTCTCCCCACCTTACAAAAATTTCATCCTCGAAATTTGCTTACCTTGTAGCTCGAAGAGTTGGGGATACTTCTCTTTCATCTCTTCTTCACATTCCCATGAAGCCTCTTCTATGGGATTGTTTCCCCATCGAACCCTTACAAAAGCGACCGTGCGATTATGAAGATTATGCTCTTTCCTATCCAAGATCTTCGTAGGTTGTTCTTCGTAAGTCATGTCCACGTCCAACTGTTCAGGTTCAGTTGAGAGTACATGTGTCAGGTTGTTGATGTATTTTCTTAGCATCGACACATGGAAAACATCGTGGACGCCCAACAAAGATGGTGGTAATGCTAGTCGGTATGCTACGGGTCCCAATTTGTTGAGAATTTCATATGGACCAATAAACCTTGGGCTCAGTTTACCCTTTTTGTTGAAACGTAGCAATCCTTTTGTTGGAGATACCCAGAGGAATACTTTTTCTCCGACATTGAATTCAATGTCCTTCCTTCGATTATCTGCATAACTCTTCTGCCTTGATTGGGCTGCCTTGATTTTCTCTCTAATGACATCCACCTTGTCACAGGTTGCTTGTATCATCTCTGGCCCGAGATATCTTCGTTCACCAACTTTGTCCCAATATAATGGGGTCCGGCACTTCCAACCATAGAGAGCTTCAAATGGTGCCATGCCAATGGTGGAGTGGTGACTATTATTATATGCAAATTCCACCAGGGGTATGTGGGCATCCCAACTGTCGTTCATTTCCAAGACGCAGGCTCTGAGCATGTCCTCCAGAGTCTGGATAGTTCTTGCTGCCTATCCGTCCGTCTGCGGATTGAAGGCCGTACTAAGATTTAGTCGAGATCCCAGTGCCTTTTGTAAACTTCTCCAAAACCTTGAGGTAAATTGAGGATCTCTGTCAGATACGATACTGACAGGCACGCCATGTCAGCGGACTATATTTTCTATGTACAGTTGGGCAAGCTTCTCCATCGAGTAACTTATTCTGATTGGTATGAAATGGGTTGCCCTTGTCAGTCTGTCTACAATCACCCAAATCGCATTCATGCCCTTCTTGGTGTTGGGCAGATTTGTCACAAAGTCTATAGTAATTCCTTCCCACTTCCATTCAGGTATAGGGAGCGGTTTTAACAATCCATACGGTCGGTGTCTCTCTGCTTTAATTTGCTAGCAGGTGAGGCACTTAGACACTTATATCGCTATGGTCTCCTTCATTTCAATCCACCAATAGTACTTCTTCAGATCCTTATACATCTTCGTGCTTCCGGGGTGGATTGTATAGGGTGAGTTGTGTGCCTCTTTAAGGATTCGGTCTTGGACATCATAATCGTCAGGCACGCACAATCTGTCTTGAAACTTCAATGCTCCATCCTGAGCCAAAGAAAAATCTGGGTCCTTATGGACTCCTTGTTGAACCTCCCAAATTATTCTGGCCAACTCGGGGTTCAATAGTTGCTTTACAATTACCTCCTCTCATATCGACGGCTGTAGATCCATAGCTGCTAATTGTATAGCCGTTCCTTTGATCACGAGTTTCAGATCAAACTTTTGAGCTTCCTCTAACAATTGCTCGCTTACAACCAAGGAAGCGAGGTATTCAGTGTGAGATTTCCTACTTAACGCATCCGCTACAACGTTTGCCTTGCCGGGGTGGTACTGGATCTCATAGTCATAATCCTTTACCAGTTCGAACCACCGCCTCTGTCTCATATTCAGCTCCTTCTAGGTGAAGAAATACTTCAGACTCTTGTGATCGTTGAAGATTTCATGCTTTTCACCATATAGGTAGTGTCGCCATATCTTCAATGCAAAAACTACCGCTGGCAATTCTAATTCATGAGTGGGGTAGTTCTTTTCGTGTTCCTTCAGTTGTCTTGAGGCATAGGCGACTACTTTACCTTTCTGCATTAAGACACCAACCAATACTGTTCTGGATCCGTCGGTATATACCACCATTCCCCCAGTGCCATCCGGAATGGTCAAAACTGGAGCCGTTACCAACTGGTTTCTTAACTCCTAAAATCTTTTCTCGCATGCTTCATTCCATTCAAACTTTGCGCTCTTCTTTGTTAGGTTCATCATGGGTAACGAGATGCGTGAGAAATTTTCAATAAATCGACGGTAATATCCCACCAATCCTAAGAAACTTCGGATCTTAGTAGCACTTTTCGGAGTCTCCCACTCGAGAACCGCTTTCACCTTATTTGGGTCCACTTTAATGCCGTCCTTGGTGACAATGTGTCCCAGGAATCCGACCTGGTGAAGCCAAAATTTGCATTTGCTGAACTTGGCATAAAGCTGGTGTTCCCGCAACCGCTGTACCACAAAGGTAAGGTGCCGAGTGTGCTCTTCTTCACTCTTAGAGTACACCAGAATGTCGTCGATAAATACGATGATGAACTTATCCAACACGTCATGGAATACTCTATTCATCATGTCCATGAATGCTACCGAGGCGTTGGTTAACCCGAACGATAAGACTAGGAACTCATAATGTTCGTATCGAGTTCTAAACGCCATTATGTGAATATCAACGCTCTTGATCTTCAACTGATGGTATCCGGACCTAAGATCAATCTTGGAGAAAACTCTTGCTCCTTGTAGTTGGTCAAATAGGTCATCAATGTGCGGCAACGGGTATCAATTCTTGATGGTCAGTTTGTTTAGCTCACGGTAGTCGATACACAGCTGTATACTACCATCCTTCTTTTTCACGAACAGCACGGGTGCTCCCCAAGGAGACACGCTGGGTCGTATAAAACCTTTCTTCAACAGCTTGCAATTGAACCTGTAACTCCTTCAATTCAATAGGTGCAATTCGATATGGTGTCTTGGATACCGATGTTGCACCAGGAATTAGGTCAATCGTGAACTCTGTCTCGCGATCAAGCGATAGTTGGGTCAGATCTTCTGGAAAATCATCAGGAAATTCTCTAACGACTTCAAGTTCCTCCAAGGGCTTTATCTTTGCTTTGGTGTCTATCACTGTGGCCAAAAAGCCTTGACATCCTTCATCCAGCAACTTCTGAGCCTGGAGGGCGGATAAAGTTATCCTTCTGGGTTTCCTTTTTGGTTCACTTTAATAAGTGAAAACTGACCCATCTTCCAACTTGAATACTATCTTCTTTTCTGCACACATGACATTTGCTCCATAGGCGGACAGCCAATCCATGCCTAATATCACGTCATAGTCCTTCATATCAAACTTTATTAACCGTGCAGTCAAATTATTCCCACAAATTTCTACCTTACAGGGGTCATAGACCTCCTTCAAGCTCACGACACTACCCGTCAGAGTGCTGACTACTAAGTCGTGCCCAATGTCTCTCGGTTGATCTTCCATCCTACTTGCAAAGGTGCTAGAAACGAAAGAGTGGGATGCGCCCGAGTCGAATAGTACTCGTACAGGGATGGTTGAGACACTCAGGGTACCTAGGGTTTGTATATAACTTGAGTTATGAATATACACTGATTATTCCCTACAACTTAGCAGTGTTTAGTAGACTTACCTGTCATTACATCGGGGTCGCCTTAGCTTCTTCGTTTGTCATCGTAAACACCTTTCCTGGCGTCTGATTGTCCTGTGGCTAAAAAGGTCTAGCGTAGGACTGATTTGGTGAGTTTTTGTTGTACCCACGCAATCTACATTCCTTGGCCATGTGCCCTTCTTTGTTGCACACGTAGCACTTATAAGATGGAACAGCTGGGGTCGAGGCTTGGCTCACAGTTATCCAACACCTTAAGCCCTATTGGCAAGGGTGTGTAGCACAGGTGATGAAACTCTAGCCCCATGTCTATATGGCATCGTATGAGTCGGGCGGTGTCAACCGTATCCCATACTACGGGCTACCATCGGCCTCATTTCCAAGCTGACTACGGCATCTAGTCTATCAATCACAATCATCATGATATATTCAAGCAGAATTGATCAACAGTCACACGATGTGTACTAATTGAGAAATTTGAATTTAACTAAGTAACAAGCAATATAATTGAAGAATTTAGTTGCTGGCACAATAATATTGTTACACATACATACACGATAATATTTTACTCACCTGGGTCTTGTTCTAGGAATTCAGTTGTAGTTTCAATTTCGGTGGCCATCTGGCTGTAAGCCTTGAGCACGGGATCAAACCCTAGATGTAAATCAGAAATATGTCATTTAATATTTCAAACTGTGTTTTGGATGTCCTAGGGTTGATCTAGGCTCACTGGGTTGACTCGGTATACATCTGAACATCACTTGGAAATCTCTGGCCCTTGCACTGGGCGTTAGGCCTATGTCCCGGTGCATCATCCAGAGATTGTGGCCTAGGGGAAGAATGATCATTTATCACATTAGTACATGTTTCTAGGTTATTTAAGCTTCACAGTACAGTCCTCAACTTGACAGTGTTGCAGGACCATCACAGTCAGGGTTTCCAAGTCCTACAGGGCCCACTTGGGTACCCAAGGTACTCATTCATGTGGACAGATGTGCAGAGGGGCATTTTGGTCATTTTCCATCTCCCTACACTATTTTGTGGCCCATGGGTGAAGATCCCCAAGTCATATCAACATTCCAGCGAAATTTCATTCACTAGGCAATGCCTCGAGGTAATGTCTGCATCGCCTAGTGCATCGCCCAAAGATTGCAAAACCGAGAACAGGTTGAGATTCCAATGTTTTTAGCCATGGTTAGTGCATGGATCTTCTCTCCATGCATGATAGGTCATCATGGACCCCTAGGGGTATACTTTGCACTGGTCCCAATGGATTTTCACCTGGGCCCACCATTTGGCTGCCAGAAGCTGCCCAGACAGCCCAATAAATAGTAACCCAACATATCTTCAGTTGCAAATCAAGGTTTTGGCTGCATGCAAGGCTGGTTTCATGTATATTACTGTGATCCAAGGCTGTTACAACCAAAGGCTAGGTTGCATGCAGCCAGGGCACATAGATCTGAGCCCAGACTGCCTGTTCTTGGTGTAACAGAGCAGTGCAATCTGGCACAGCCCAGGTTTCAGTCTCAGGCTTGTAACAGCCATCAAATCATGGTTAAAATACTCAGATCCTTCATGCATCAGGTTTGCATGGTGGATCTGAGATGGCCCATGGCAGCCCCCAGCAGTTCTGGGCTACCAATGGCCAGAATAACTTACAAAACACAGAAATCCATGGAGGAGAATGGTATACAGCAGCATATCAATATGAGAATATGATTCTTTTACCTTCCAGCAGGTCTGGTAGCAGATCTCAGTACAAGGTGAGGTCTCCTCCCTCTTCTCCTTCTCTTTCCTTCTTCTTCTCCTTCTCTTTTCTCTCTTTTCTTTCTTCTCCTTCTCCCCATGATTCCAACAGTAGCAAGAGCTCTAAATGAGCTAAGGTACACCTATTTATAGGCCAGCCCCTAACTAGGGTCTGTTTGGCTGTCAAGGCCTCTTTTAAAAATGCATTTTTGACTGAATTCTCAGTCATTCTGGACACTCAAGTGGGGTCCACAGTGATCCAAAGGTATGAGGTGATCCCTCAGACTCCCCTCAACCTATGGAGGGTGCCCATGTCCAGTATGGGTGGTCCCCACAAATCAAATCACTGAAAAACTGCATTTTTCCACTCTGGGTGATGTCTGCATCGCCCAGTGCATCACCCAGAGATTTCAGCAAGGCTGTATCTCTATGGGCTTGCACAGGGGTTTGACCTAGGGTCAGGGCCTTGCACCCACATGTCACCCAAGGCCTTATACACCTATTTTCAGGGTTGGGTCCCACATTTATGGAGTGGAGAGAGAGTACCTAGAGTCTAGGTAGTACATTATGCTGTGGGCTATACAACTGCAGGGATATGCAATCCATCTTTTGACAGGTATGTAGGAAGACATCCTCAGGGTTTCTTCATCAAATTCAGTCACTAGGATGATACTCCACAGTGTGCTTGGATGCCATGTCAGGGGTTCCTGTCCTTCAGTCAAGAATCCAGTCATTCAGGGGCAGGGTTTTACAAGATGGGTATAGCCAAGAGCTATCCATTGGTGGATGAGTTCTAGGACTATTTCAATGGGAAAATACTGGTCTTTTCCCAAAGTAGTGACCTGATTTTGAGAGAAAGGAGAAGCATGCACATATTCCTTCAGACCTGGAGTCTTTGAAGGAGAAATGATAGACCGAATTTTTTTGGTGGGAAAAGTTCGGTTCTTCGGAAAAACATTGTGATGAGCACATTTATGTGTGAAATCTTAGGGCATAAAGCATACATTTTATCACATTGGACAGAGTTACTTCAGTGTTTTCTTGTGTTTTTTAGGTTTTAAGTGAATTCTTGTGAAAATGGAGCAAAAGATACTAAGAATAGCAGGAAGTGCCCAGGAGTCGAGAAAATCAAGTTTGGATTGAGCACTGAAAGAATCATGCCAATCAATCAAATTTGAATGTGACTACAGTGGGCCCCTTAGCATAATTTTGAGGTGTTAATAGTATGGATGCGTAGCCCGTCGAGTCAGCTTCGCAACGGTTCAATTCAAACGGCACTTGATTCCGAGTTGAAACGAAGAAGTTACGGCCGTTTTCGTGGATAACGGTTTATTTGTAATTATTAACAGTCGACCGGAGACAAAGTAAAGCAGAAGTTCGGATTCCAGGGGCCTAAGCACAATTATCAGAAGTTATCTTTCTATCAGCCGAAAGATTCCATTTGGAAGGCTCTGGAGCAGTCCAACTTCAACTTAAGATATCTTGGGCTCCTGAACTCCAAATTGGATGAAATTTGGGTCTATTTTGGGTGATTTTTCGTAAGGAATACAAAAATGAGGCCCATAAAAGCATTCCATGCTCCACGTTTTTTGAAGGACAGATTTGACATTTCATTAATTGTGAGTGAAATCCTAGTCATCACCCTTGCTCTCTCTCTCCTCCAACTTTTCAAGGGCACTTTTGAAATTCTACTTGGGATAGATTTCTTTTGAAAGATATTCTCTCATCTATGGAAGGTTGAAAAGTCAAAGATGCCTTGATCTCATTGTTTAGAGAAGACACCTACAAAGAAAAGGAAGCACAAGTTAGAATTAGAAAGTTACTTTTTAATAAATAGAAGGTTTATGTATCTAGGATTCTTTTCTCTCTCTCTTTCTATTTTTTTTCTTTTTCTCTTGTTTTCTTGGGATTCAGGGCATTGTAAAATAGGAAGGAGAAGAGAATATTTTCTTTTCTTGGAGAATATTTCTACTGCCACTTCCCTCTTCTCTCTTCTCCCTTCCCCCTATAAATACCCCTTGCCCTTTGAGTTGTAACAAGTTAGTTTTTAGTTAGTTTCTAGTTCAATTTTAATTCAATTTTTTTGGTAGTTTTTAGTTCAATTAATTAATGAAATTTCTTTTTCTCTTCTTTTAGTTTTTGGCTTTATAAGTTCTAGTTTGATTTCATGCTTTCAATTTCATGGTTGTGATGCTTTTGATTCATGCTTTAATTTTATGTCTTCAATATGGTTGTAATAATTCTAGTTTAGTTTCAAGCTTTCTAGTCTAAGTTTCTAAGTTGATGACAAGACTTGGAGATTTAGAAGAGGAAGCAATTTCAGTCCGGTTCAAGCACATCCAGATTTTCATTCTCTAAACCCTTAATCTCATTCTCCCTCTCCTCTATCTCTCTCTATCTTCTTCTTCTTCTTCTTCTTCTCCCTCTATTTCTTTTATTTTTTTTATATGGTTGTGGTTTGTGGATGCACTTTTATTCTCTTATTCTTTTTTATGTGGTTATTATGTGTGGCTGCATTTTTATTCCTTTCAATTTGCGTTAGTTTGATAGGTTAGATGCTTATGAGTTAGGACACATTAATTTTCATTAGTTTAATTAGTTTAATTTAACACTTTAATTTGGTTCAGTTTGCATTACTTTAAAGTTAGTTAAATAAAATGGTGTATATCTCCTCGTGTTCGACCCGTAGCTACGATTGACCCGTACGCTTGAGGTAATTATTTTTATTCAAATACATTGTATGAGTTGATAACATGGAAGTTCGTCGAGTAGATCTTCTCTGAATCTGGAGTGTAGTTGTTTTCATACAAATAATCAACCTTAGTGGACTTGGAGGTTCAGAAGGTAACCTTTGAGCTTGAGGAAGCATTGCTTGGTCGTGGTGACTGCAGTATGATGAAAGAGGAGCTGCATCTTTGAGAGATGCTCAAAAGGGTAGATAACTGAGTTTGAACATTTTATAGTAAATAGTATCCTTGTAAAAGGTTTCTCGAGATAAACAGGGTATAAAATGGCCCTTCGCCTGAAAACCCACCGAATCTCAAGGGACTTTATCGGCAAGAATACTACTTAACCAGGTCTGTCAATCAAGAGTTTTCTGATGAGGAGGGTCCTCAAAGAGGCAACCTCAGAGCATTCTCACCGGATGACTAAAGAACTCAGGACTCTAACTAGAAGAGCAGAGCTCCCTTGGATAAGGCAAAAGAGGATTTTAAGCTACCATGGCTCTCAAAAAATCCTATACATCACTACTAGGGTGTGCCACACTTTGCATCATATTGAAATACTAACTCTAACGCATATACACAAAAAAAAAACGTGTCACTTACACGAGCACCAAAAAGAGAGATCTCCACCCAAAAAAAATATGTACATTATGGGTTGGTGGGAGGAGATCGATTACACATCCTTAAAATCTGAGCGAATCAAGTTAAGTCTATACCGCCACGGGAGAGTATTATTAACATCTCAATTGATTGGGACCACCTCAAAAAAACTTCCAAATTGTCATGGGAAAATATGGGAAGAGATGAGAAAAATCACAATCTCCTACTTTTCTTTCCCATAACAAAGTCTTTCTCTTTTCTAATAAAGATTTTCATTGTTAATGTGCACCATCCAATGTGAAAGAAAATAAAGAGAAGGAAGATGCACCCATAACAAGAAAACACCATCTGTTTTCTTGAATGGGATGGTTTCAAGAATCCCAAACCAAAAAAGAATTATAACACATTAGAAGCAAAATTAAAACTTCCACTGACAATAAAAATCCTAAAATTTGGGTCCAAAAACTCATAATTATACCCAATTAGGAAAAAGAAAGAATGTGGATAAAGAGATTCTGTCTTCACCCATCATCTTCCCAAACTTAAAAATTCTACCCCGTTTTTTTTCTTTTTCTTTTTCGGTATGGCAGCAGCAGCCGCAGGCTAAGGCATGTTGCTACTGCCATGCATAAAGCCTAGCGGCACATAGCCGCGGCAGGTGCAGGCCATGGCCTGTTGCTACCACTGCTGTGCCTGCAGGCACATCGTAGGGTCGACAGACAAAAGGGAGAGAGGAAATAGACTTCTCCTGACATTGAAAAACTTTTGAAAAAGTGATCACAATGATTGATTTTCCTTTTGAAAAATAACTATTGTGACATAGATTTATTTTATTTTAATAGATACAAAATAAATAAGCTCAGATTCAAGGGGCTTTTAGCATGCCAATCAGAGACGCACGAAGCACGTAGCAGGGGCATGGGCTAGGGGCAGGGGTCGTGCAAACGTACAACCAAGCTGATGCGCACACGGCAAGCTAATGTGTGCACAGTAGCAGCGTAGAACGGTGGCAGGCTAATGTGTGCACCACCGTTGGATGTGGATTAAAAGTTGAAACCCCTACGAAATTGCAAGCATTCATCGCAAATCTCTCTCATCCCAAATCGAAAGCGAACCAAAACCTTATGGCTTTGATGCCAATGTAAATAAATCACCACCCATTATGGTGTTACCTTAACGAAGATGGGAGCACAGTGGAAGGTTCTCGTACGGATTTAGTTACAAGCTTTACTACGGACTCTAACGATCTTCTTCAATCTCTAGATATCTTGAAAAGCTTCTCCACTGAAAACATACTCCAAATCCTTGGGAACAGATGGAATCCAACAGAGAAGACGAAAGTAACTTGGACAACAAGATTGAGAGTGAAAGAGAGAGAGAGAGAGAGAGAGGGAGACTATGATCTCAATAATAGCATTAGTGTTAGGGGTGACTTAATTATTTCTATATATAATCAATCCCCACCTTCTCACACTATTCCACTCTAAATTGGAAACACAGAGAGGGAAGAGACCCAAAGGGGGAAGACCACCTCCTTAAGGGCCAACTCACCCTAGCCCAATCGGCTGCCCCATGGGTGGGCGCTAAACCCAAACCGGGTCTACCCAGGTTTGGTTAACATTTTCAAAAACCAAAGATGTGGTTTGGTCGTGGGAGTATTTTTACATTCTATTTGATATTTATCTGGGTTGTAATAACTGTTAAAATTTTGCTCTTAAATATTGTGACAATGATTTGGTGGGTCGTACTCCCCTCCCGTGAGAGATGCGAGGGACAATAGGTAGAACATTACGGTGGTTGATGATGTTTCGAACATTGTAGTTCTATGCTTAATTGTAACGCTCAAGTCCCGGGATAAAGGAAAGACCAGACCTCACGGACAGAGATCGTAAGATCTTATCAATAAAAGTCATGAAGACTACCAATACCGAATTTGAGGGGAAAATTTCAACTCTTCATTAGGACTATAATTTAGAACACCAGAGTACATAGTAAGAGGAAGCAAATTTATAATTACAATCCTGAAAAAAAAAGTCTGATCCTTCCCCACCTGATGGCATTCACAAAATATTCCAAGAAATCCCTTCCCATACACATAATTAATGTCTCTACAAGCATATACAACGTTTGTTCAAAATCACAAAAAGAATGGCATCACAATTTATCTCTCACCCAACGTAATCACCACCTTCTAGTTCTAAAGGGTTTGTAAAAGAAAATTTCCACGAGGGGTGAGCTACAATAGCCCAGTAAGTAAGAAACACTTTAAACTAACATACAATTACAAATCAATGCCCATATCATTTTACACTTAGTGGTGGTTCATAAGTTCAAGAAACACTTTAAACTAACATACAATTACAAATCAATGCCCATATCATTTTACACTTAGTGGTGGTTCATAAGTTCAATATTCATTTACAACATTTCTCTTCTAACCATATTCCAATTGTATGTCTTGTCATACCCTATCTTTTCTATTTTTGCAGTTCCCATCATACAAATATCCCCAAGAATCATCCCACACCACTCTCATGGTGGTCAGTCCCACACTATCATTTCATAATTGATCATCAAGTAATCACCACACTCATGGTGAGATGGTCACACAACACAATCCTATCACAACTGCCTCTACTACCACGATCTCTACCAACACCATATCCGTACCCTCCACCCCATCCTTACCCCCGCTAGGTGAGGTACGCACCTATGGTTTACCTATCATCTCATGCATCCCCTCCATCCAAATGAGGTATCAGTCCTCCCACTCTACAAAGTGAGGCATCTCTAACTCTTATCTCTCACTCTATCCCCCCTGGTGCTGAGTGAGGAAAACCACCATTTTAACATTCACAATTTCACATACACAAGCATTCATTAACACAGCGAAATATGAGCCTCTTTCTATCCTTTCCCTGTGTGAATTTATTTATGATTTCATTCCTTCAGTATTACACACCATTAATCTTTTAGTATCTCCATTGCCAATAGTTACATCCATATTCAATTCCTGAAAGATATAATTTTCGGATGGTTATCCATGTATGATTCCATAATTATCCGCTTAAATCACATTACATTCATCATGCATTCTCATTTCATGTTCAATAACAATCAATGTTCAAGTCACACTCGCAAAACATATTCTTCAATGCACAAAATACATCTGATACGCATGGCAGACAGTACAATGCTCACACAAACTCATTCAACACACTATACATGACAAATATCTCATAACATTGTCATTCACTATATATATATATATATTGATACACCACCTTTTGTGCATCCAATCTCTACTTTACATGTGGCCCCACTTGGGCTACAAGCAAATCGGCTCTCAAACTAAAACCCAAAAAGTCACGCCCAAGATAGTTATACCGGCCTGGACACGTCAGCAAAGACAGTTGTAAACTTCTAAGTGGGTATATGCTGATAACCGTAATTCACGTGCCACATATGGAAGGATCCCAAGATTTGATGAGAGAATCTCGATTCTTGTAAAGGTTTCCTAATCCGAGCATGCAGGGACCACCTTACCAGAAAGGAAAGATACTCGAGCAGATCGGAGGGATGGAATAGGAAAGGGATTGGGCATAAATTTGTATAAATAAGAGCCCTGTCGCTCAAGAATTCATTCATTCATCTATCAATAAAGAAATCAAGAAACTTAGAAGAGTTATCTTCGTTTTCCCCTAATTCATTCCTAGCCTAAGGCTAGCTTGAAAGTTGTACTGCTTGAGGGTCTTCCTCTGGCAACATTCTTTGTGCAACATTTTGGCGCCGTCTGTGGTAAGCAAAGAACAGAGACCTGAAGAGTTCCCACCATGACTAACACCAGAAATTAGTCAAAAGTCACAAGGGCCGCCGCCGTCGCCGCCGCTACAGCAGCCGCTGCTCCAACTGTTCCTCCTGCCATCGCTCAGGGGGTAACTTTGGGCGAACCTGCAGGCTCTTGCCTGGCGGCGGAAGATCCTATCCTCGAAGTGAATGAATCATAGTAGGAGAAATCTCATCCAAGACTCTCTGGAGACCCACCGCGATACGTGACGGTGGAGCAGTTCGATTCGCTGCAGGCTCGCTGGCAGGAGAAGATGAATCAAATGGTGGAGCTACAGCGTGATTTCTTATAGGGGATCCAAATACCCCCACGACCGCCACATGACAGAGAAAGAACTCCTTCCTTGGAGCATAGCGAGAATCACAGCAATGCAAACAATGCCAGGTGGAAGGAGAAAGAAATGCTAGGGAACGACAATAATCAGGATTCCCAGATGACCAATGTTGAACAAGCTCTGAACGACAAAAGTCTTGGAACTGCAGGACCAGATCCAGGAGGTCATGAAAGGAAAGAACCTAGCCCCTAATCATGACTTCCACTTCACTACTAATCTGGCGTTTATGGATGAAATCTGGTTGGAACCTCTGTCGAAGGGGTTCAAGATGCCGACTATAAAGCAATACGCGGGCACAACGGATCCAGAGGATCAGTTGGAAACTTTTAAGTCCTTGATGTTCTTTCAAGGCGCCTTGGACGTCATAATGTGTAGTTCCCCTCCACCCTCAAGGGGGCGGCGAGACAATGGTTCTCGCGCCTTCAATCACGCTCCCTCTCCAACTTTGTGGGCCTGGGGCGAGCCTTTCTGGCTCACTTTGTGAGCAGCAGGGTCCACAAGAAGACGGCCGCCAATCTACTGGCCATAAAGCAATGCCCCGATGAGTCAATTAGGAACTTTCTTACAAGATTCAATAAGGAGGCCTTGGAGGTGCGAAACCTAGATCAGATGGTGAAGTTTCAGGCGTTGCGCAGCGGCATCCAGGATGTCGAGTTGAAGAAGTCCTTAATTATGGATGAACTAGGAGATATGTGCGAGCTTTTCTCATGCTGTGAGAAATACATCAATCTGGCTGAAGTTCTGGGCACCGAGCAAGAAAAAGACCCAAGAAGAAGGGCCAAGAAAAGAAAGATACCCAGGTCGAGGAGAGCGGTTTAAAGCGTGGCAGAGATGAGGAGGGAAGAAGGAAGAGAGAGGGCAAGAAGGCGTGGGTTCCCAAGAGTGATGTGGAGCCAAAGCCTATTTACACGGCCCTCACCCACAACTGAGCATACATCTTGAACGAGATAAAGAACCAGGTGACCTTGTGCTGGCCGGCTAAGATGGTGAAACCTGCGCATGAGCGCAATAAGAATAAATACTGTCGATTTCACCAAGACCATGGCTACAACACCAAGGATTGAAGGCAACTAAAGGACGAGATAGAAGCGCTCATCCAAAGAGGCCATCTAGGCCGGTTTGTCAAGAAAGATGGCAATGATAGGAGGCAAGACTATCGCACCCGGGAACCCGAGTCGAAGCCCAGATCACCTGCTCTGTTGGACAGAGAAGACCATACCAGAGGGAAACAACATGCTGAGAATGCCCCCGTAAGGGAAATAGCCACGATCTATGGAGGCCCATGGCTGGGAGGCGAGTCCTCTAACTCAAGAAAAAACCATGTTTCGAGCGTGTACCAAACAAAAGTACCAGACAAGAGGAAGAGAACCGAGCATCAGATTACCTTCTCGGATGAGGATTTATCTGACATCCAGTCTCCCCACGATGATGCTCTGGTGATCAAGATGACTATTGCCAATTGTGCTGTGGGAAGAATCCTTGTTGATAACGGGAGCTCAATTGACATCTTATATTACGATGCATTTGAGAAAATGCTTTTGAAACCCAAGATGCTGAAAAGGGTTGAATCCCCCCTGTATGGATTCAATGGGCCCCGGTACCCGTTGAGGGGTCAATTGAACCATTGGTGACGGTGGTGACAGAGCCCTGGCTCGCTACAATGAGGATGAACTTTCTAGTGGTAAAGGTAAACTCCACCCACAGATTGGGGCAAGTCTGAATGGTGAGCAAAAGAACACCCTCGTGAGTTTTCTAAGAGAGAACGCTGATATATTTACATGGTCGACATCTGACATACCGGGGGTAGATCAGGAGTTAGCCGAGCATAGGCTCAGCGTGTACCCTACCTCCAAGCTAGTTTTTCAGAAGAAGAGGACCTTCGCCCCAGAGCGGCAAGAGAAGATGATTGAAGAGGTGACAAAGCTACTAGAAGCATGCCTCATAGAAGAGGCCATTTATCCAGAATGGCTTTCTAATGTTGTAATGGTGCCAAAGTCTAACAAAAAATGGCGGATGTGTATTGATTTCACTGATGTGAATAAAGCGTGCCCTAAAGACTACTACCCTTTGCCTCGTATTGATTTATTGATAGATGTAATGGCCAGTCATGAAATGTTGAGTTTCATGGACGCCTATTCAGGATACAATTAGATTAGAATGTACAAGCCTGATATTTTGAAAACTTCCTTTATCGCTGGAAGGGATACGTACTGTTATACCCGTATGCCCTTCGAGTTAAAAAACACCAGGGCCACATATCAACGACTGGTGAACCACAGGCGCAATATGGAAGTGTATGTAGATGATATGCTGGTGAAAAGCTTGAAGGCAGAACACCATATCTCCGACCTAGATGAGGCATTCCAGGTCTTAAGGGAAAGCAAAATGAAGTTGAATTCGTCAAAATGCGCCTTTGGCATCACCTCAGGGAAGTTCCTTGGTTTTGTGTTCTCAAGAAGAGGAATAGAGGCTAATCCAGCTAAAATCAAGGCCATACTGAAGATGCATTCCCCCAGGCAGAATTAAAGAATTGCAAGAGTTAACTGGGAGAGTAGCGATGCTAGGAAGATTCATCTTAGCTTCTGGTGACCATTGCCTACCCTTCTTCAAGGCATTAAAAAACCGAGCGCGGAGAGAGAAACAAAGGGGACCAAGCTTACTTTTGAGTGGACGGAAGAATGCCAGATAGTGTTCACAGAGTTAAAGAGATATTTGGCCCAACCACCACTGTTGACCAAGCCGGAGCCAGGGGACACGCTTCAGCTTTATTTAGCCATTACCACAGTAGCGGTGAGCGCGGTATTGGTCCGAGGAAATGGATGGGTATAGAGACCCATCTACTATGTCAGCAAGGTGCTCCTCGATGCAGAAACCAAATACAACAATATGGAGAAGTACGCCTATACTCTGATAACGGCTGCTCGAAAGTTGAGACCTTATTTTCAAGCCTATACCATAGAAGTAATAACAAACCAGCCCTTGAAGAAAATCCTGGCCAAACACGACCATTCTGGGAGGCTAGTGGCATGGTCGGTAAAGCTGGGGGAATTTAACATTCAGTACAAGCCTCGCACTGCCATTAAGGCCCAAGCCCTGGCAGACTTTGTCGTCGGGTGTACCTTACCAGATGAGGACATGGAACCAGAGACTAAAGCAGGGGAGGTGACAGAAACTTGGACCGTGTTCGTGGACGATTCATCTAATGGTAATGGATGTGGCGCTGGCCTAATATTAACAAGCCCAAGGGGATTCTTAGTGCAGTATGCACTAAGATTTGAATTCCATACCACAAACAATGGAGCAGAATATGAAGCCCTAATTGCAGGTCTGAGTCTGCCAAAGAGTTTGGTAGTGAAGAACATCACCATCCATAGCGACTCCCAGTTAGGGGTCAATCAAGTCAATGGAGAGTACGAGACGAAGGAACAGCGCATGGCGCAATACCTGGGCAAGGTGCGCAACTTAATTAATGAGTTCACCAGCTTTCAAATATTGCAGGTACCCCGAGCCCAGAATGCCTCAACGGACGCGCTTTCTAGGCTAGCCACCTCAGAATTTTAAGATCTTGGCAGAACTGTATACATAGACGTGCTCGGTGCGCCAAGTATAGAAGAAACCAAGGATGTACTACCTATTGAGGTTGAACCTTGCTGGATGGACCCCCTGATAGCATATCTCCAAAGGGACTCACTCCCAACGAACAAGGAAGAAGCCAAAAAGATAAAGATGAGAGCAACTCAATACATGATGATTGAGGGAGTGCTTTACAAGAAAGCATATGCCATACCCTACCTAAAATGTCTCAGGCCTTCCGAAGCAGAATACGTTCTAAGGGAAATTCACACGGGCATTTGCAGACAACACTTGGGGGCCATAGCACTCGCCCACAAAGTCATCAACAGGGATAGTTTTGGCCATTTCTGCGGAAGGAAGCAATGAGTTTTATGCGCAAATGCCTCAAATGCCAAACGTTTGCACCGATCGCACGTCAGCCAGCCACGGAGCTTACTTCCATCTCAAGCCCACTACCTTTTGTAGAGTGGGGGATGGATATTCTGGGTCCTTTCTCGAAAGCATCAAGGGGTAGAAACAGCTCGGGTAAGGAACGCGGCTCACCAACAGCGAACGTCACACCATTATAATTCAAAGCTGAAGCTAAGGAAATTTCATTGAGGAGAATTGGTGCTTCGCAAGGTAGAAACCTCCGACCCGAGATCCATGGGAAAGCTAGCGCCCAATTGGGAAGGACCATACAGAATCTCCAAACAAGTGGTGCCAAGGGCTTTTCATTTGGAGACTTTGGAGAGAGTACCCATACCACGGTCTTCGAATACAGAAAATTTGTAGAAATTCTATCAATGAGGTCAGTTCAATGAGTTCCCATTTGTTTTGAATCAAAATTGACGTTGTTTTAAAGTTTCATATGGCTATGATTAATAAAGATGTCAATTAAACTTGCAATGGTTTATTCTTGCAATTAAACTTTATAATCATTCTTCTAAACAAATTTCACATGTTATTACTAATGGTGCGCCAAATATTTAATGGTTGTCCGACCATAATGGTGAGTTGCACCTTAGGGGCATTTTTCCAATGAAAATCATGGTCATCCGACCATAATGGTGAGTTGCACCATAGGGGTGTTTCCCCAATGAAGACAATGGTCATCCGACCATAATGGTGAGTTGCACCATAGGGGCTTTTCCCCAATGAAAATAATGGTCATCCGACCATAATGGTGAGTTGCACCATAGGGGCATTTCCCCAATGAAGACAATGGCCATCCGACCATAATGGTGAGTTGCACCATAGGGGCTTTTCCCCAATGAAAATAATGGTCATCCGACCATAATAGTGAGTTGCACCATAGGGGCATTTTCCCATGAAAATCATGGTCATCCACCATAATGGTGAGTTGCACCATAGGGGCATTTCCCCAATGAAGACAATGGTCATCCGACCATAATGGTGAGTTGCACCATAGGGGCATTTCCCCAATGAAGACAATGGTCATCCGACCATAATGGTGAGTTGCATAATAGGGGCATTTTCCCAATGAAAATAATGATCATCCGAACATAATGGTGAGTTGCACCATAGGGGTGTTTCCCCAATGAAAATCATGGTCATCCGACCATAATGGTGAGTTGCACCATAGGGGCGTTTTCCCAATGAAGACAATGGTCATCCGACCATAATGGTGAGTTGCACCATAGGGGCATTTCCCCAAAGAAGAGAATGGTCATCCGAGCATGACGATGAATTGCACCACAACAACAAAAAGGGTCCAGAGTTCAATTTATTACTATGGAGCGAAAGACCGAGCATAAAAAGCAAAGCCCAACAGAAAGAACCAGAGCAAAAACAAGTCAAAAACAACAAAGTTCTTTATTGACATTTCAAATGGTGCTACAAGTACATGGGATTGTTACAAACATCAAATAGTACTACAAATACAAAAGTTAGCTGTGCTCGGTTCCAGTTGGATTCTTCTCCTAAAGGATGAAAGCCAAAAGAGATGGAAATGCGCCTAACCCACAAGCCCGATGTGCCTTATCATGATCCTCCTGAGAAGAGCATTGAGGTGTGAATGAACCAGGGGACGAGAAATATGAAACATGCATAGCCATAACAAGAACATCTGGTAGAGTATGATCAACCACGACATTCATGATGCAGAACGACCTATCCCAAAGCAACCCCGAGAAGCCAAGGGGGGGACTGCTTTGCCAAATGGGATTCACCATCCCGGCATCGTTGAGCTCCTCCAAAGCCCAAATGACCTTCATTTCCGGTCTCCTAAATCTAGCAAAAAGGAGGAGGTCGAAGATGACGAGTAAGGCACCGGTTTAGGTTCTCCAGTGCACTGCTTGTGCCAAACCACCACACCTCGAACTCTGAAGAGGTTAGGGACGGCAGGAAACAACCCTCTCAAGACTCTAATTCTCTCTACGATAGCATAACCCCACCAAGTATTGGTAAGGGAACACCACACAGAAAGAAAGCCCAAAAGCCTGGAAACCCAAAGGGCATTATATGTCGATTAAGGATCGAAGCTGTAAGTGCAAATGTCGATTGAAGATCGGAGCCGAAAACAATTGCATCTACAGAAGAGCAAGCCTTCAAAAATATACATCCTGTATAGCCATAAAGGCAGCGGCAACCAAAACACCAGAGAAGTATAAGGGCTTTGATAGAACTACAACGTCTACAGAGAGGACTCATGGCTTCGTTATGAATAGGAGAAGGGGAAAGCAGAGGCACTACTTAGAGGGCAAACCGACGGTTCAAGACAAGACAGGAATACCAAAAGGCAACCACCAAAATTAAGAGGAATAACTATCGGGAGCCACGTGGCCAAGCCCCATTGCACCTATACCTTTCAAAAATTGGGAAAGGGTCCAACTACGGAGGCAATGATTCGGTTCCAACTTAAGTTCCATTAATGGCACAGTAAACGAAGCGTTGAGTACGACACAAGCAATAAATGTTTTACATTGGGAATTACAAACAAAATCCCCTGGAAAAAGATCTTTGTTATAAAGACAATTCTAGCCAAAAGGAAGGGCAAGCGTTACAAAAAAAAGAATTGTTCATTAAAATAGAGAGACTAAGCAGTATGAGCCAGAAAAATACCGAGCAAGATGATGATTCCATAAATAAAATGTGACAGTTATTACTGCCCAAGGTACAATGGATTTTCTACAAATACACACGCGTAGGGCGTGGAGGATTAGGGGGTAAAGGTCCTGGAACATTCTGAGGAGGGGAAAAGAATGGTATCGAGAGGGAAGATGGATCCAACACCACCTCCCGTACAGGAATCCGAGGATTAAACCCCAACTTAATCTTCCCCCATTTGAAGTGGGGGACAACTTCCCTTATCTTGTCGTACAAACACTGGGCACCTTCTAGTGCCTTATCTTTGCAGAAGCGCTTGAAGACCACCGACCTCACAACATGCTCTATAGTAAGGTTGGCAGCAGCATACTTCTCGGCCCAGACATAGTCAGCAACATGATCTACGTCCCGAGCAAACTCTAGTCTTTCCAGCAAATCTTTCTCCCAGCTTTCAAGGGACTTGTAGTAATTTAGTTCACTCTCAAGATGAGAATAGTGCTTCCGTAGGATAGCATTTGTGTTCGCATACACTGATATCTGGGCTTGCAAATCCCTTTCTCACTTGGCGGCATCAGGTTGTGTGCTACCGGACATGGGAAGATTATCCTATAGACAAGATACAAAGGTTATGGTCGGATAATGCCAAATCAAATAAATCAACACGGGATAAGAAATATGGAAAGCAATGAAAAGGTAATTGTTCTTCATTGAAAGCCCCAGAGGCAAGTTACATTTTTTGGTAGACAAAAAACAAAAAAGAGCAACACATGGCAAAAAATCAGAAAAAGGAGGAGAGCTAAACTACGGAAGCATCCATGGGAGCCTGAGCATTCGGAGCAGGAACCATCCCCTTTGCAAGCACCAATGAAGGATTCCCCACTCCCAGCTCAGTATTCTGCTCAGTGACTTGATCAGGAATCCTCGCAGCTATCTCAGCTTGCTTGGGAACAATGGTCTCGGTCTCCACAACACCTACCGAAGAAGTTGACCCCCAACCTCAGTGCTAACCACAGGGGGAACCACAGAAGAAGGATGCGGCCGGGGAATCTCCAGTTGACCCCTAAACGAAGTGGGGACATAAGCACCTTATTCTAGCCGAGTAAGCATGTACTGCACCTCGAATATGCTACCGAAATCGAAGTCAGGCTACTTTTCCTTCACCTGCTCCCAAATGGAGTGAGACACCTTTAGATAAACCTTTGAGGCCGTCTTCAGATGCTCCCTGGTATTGGCCTCCGAGCGGAGATAATCCTCTATGGCCTTGGCACAGGGATCCTCAAGTTGGGACTTCAGACTGGCAATCTCCTTCTTCTGATCCTTGATCAGCTGCTCCTTATCGTGGAGCTTTTCCTTAATCTTCTCATAAGAAGAAGAAAGAGTCTCCACCCGCTTCTCCGTCACCGCAAGCTTCACATCTGCCTCAACACGGGCCTTCTCCACAGCCTTCTTCCCCGCCATTAGATCCTTCACCCCGGTATCCAAGAGGTGAATCTGATCATTGCTTTCATGGCTAGTTTTCTTTAGCTCCCGACATTCTTTCTCCAGCTCGCTGTACACAGAGGCAATCTTTCTCTTGCGCTCCACCAACCCGGAAGCAAAAGCCAAAGCATGGAATAAGAAAAAATTAGCAAAGACCACCTGAAACCCGAGTTCCATGGAAAGAAAAGAGTATCACCTCATAAACCCGCACAAGGGTAGATCTCTCTAGGGTGTCATCATCCATATCCGAGAGCAAGCCCTGATCAGCTGGAGGAACACAGTTCAAGGCCAGATGCTCAGCAGCCCTTATGTCGCCAATCACTTTTTGGTCAGTACGAACCAACCATTTAGGGACGAACACATCCACGTTCACCTTCTCCTTCCCCTTGCTCTTCTTAGCAATTTCCAAGGACGGGGGATCCTTGAAGACTGCAAGAGAACTCTCCTCCCGTGTTGAATGCTCGGAGGAAGAAGATGTCTTCTTCTTGCTGGACTGTTGCTCCTGAATTTTGAGACCCTGGGAAGACGGAGGAGGGAGATTCTTGGGCTCTTTTCTCGGGAGACCCTTTTTATGCTCGATCAGAGGCTCCTTTCTTTTCTTACTCTTGTCCAAGGGAGGGAGAACAGTATCCCCGGCCACCTGGAGATTCTCAGTCTCTATGAAACTGGTGAGGGAACCCAAGTAAACTCCACTGCAACAACATGAAAAAGAAGGTTAATGCAATGTAAAGGTCCATGGGAAAGGAGACAGGAAGAGGCAAATTCCAGAGGCGCTCACCCCTGTCCAAATCATTCATGTCCAGAGCATCAATAGCATCCACTTCCACACGCTCCTGGTCGGTCACCATCTTTTCCAGAGTGGATAGGTCTGCGGGGTCAAGGTAAGGGGTTCTATTTCAAGCAAAGGTGTCTGGGTAACCCCACAAGATAGGACACTTGGGCCCCTTGTATGAAGCCCAGAAGAATCTCTGTTTCCAGCCATGAATGGTCGACGGGATCTTGCCCACAACAAGAACGTCACACTGACGAAAATAATACCACCTTGAGTTTAGGGTGAAGCACCTAATAAACAGAGTGGGAGAGGGATGTCTACCTCACCGAGAACATCTAACTACGAAAGCTCCTACACACCTTCAGCAGTTGGGGACCAGTTGGCTGGGGGCAACCCTGTAATGCCTAAGGAGAAAAGAGATAAAGGTGGGAAGGGGATAACGGAGCCCCGCCTCAAAAGCATCTAAGATGAGATCGACCTCGTTGGGTTGCGCATGATTCAACCAATCCTCGGGAGAAGGGACCCTAAGGTCAACAAACTCCGGGATCGAATAAATATCTCGGATCTCCACCAGGTTATATTCTGTCAGTACAGAAGGGATCTCCTCTACCCCTTTCCCTATGGTGGGATCAAATTGGGGTTGGCGAACGCGATAACCCCTTTTGGCCGATGATTTCTTGGAGGCGCGACTGGAAGTGCTGGCAGAAGCACCAGATGAACTTCGAGGAATCAAAATGGGAACCCTTGAAGCTACAACACCCTCTATGGATGACCGGGGAGGAGCCCTTCGATTTTCTCTTGTAACCTCTCCATGATACAACTTCTCACCCTCTTCTAACAAGGAGTCCAAATCTTGATTGGACTCAGGAACCGAAGTTTTCTTAGAATTTTCCATCTCTCAGAATGAACATAAAAGCAAACGAATAAAGAGAAAGGGAAAGGGAAAAACTTACTTGAGCAAGAACGGATGCGATTGAAAAAAAGAAGAGGCACTGAGCGAGATGACTTCAGGAACTCAAGAGATTTTTTTGCAAGGGAACTTAAAGACGGTGAAGAAGGAAAGATAGGGGAAGTTAGAACGCTTTATACTCTTGGGGGCAGTCGAACAAAGCTCCCAATCCAACCATTCGTTTTGCTCAAACGACCAAGATGCAATGATGAAGAAGAACAAGAGACACATATTTCGAGGATGGGAAAAGCTACCTCTACGTGGAAAACATTCGGAAAGCAAGAAAGTTTAAATTTAAACTTTATGACATCCCATCAAACTTCCCTCAAAAGGCGTGAAAATCGAAAGATATTTCGCACCCATGTGCAAACATCGACGAGTGGCAGCGCGATTATAAAAGACCCACGGAGGGTAATGTCGTCTAAAGGAGAAATATGATCCAAAGGACAAAACGATTTGTTCACGGCCTACAAACGTCGCCGAACATATAAATCGAGCTACATTCGCGTCTGCACGGGATACCCAGGAAATTTCCTCCCCATACCTCACTTCAGGTAAGGGGAGTAAGGAGAAAATGATACACCACCTTTTGTGCATCCAATCTCTACTTTACACGTGGTCTTACTTGGGCTACAAGCAAATCGGTTCTCAAACCAAAACCCAAAAAGTCACGCCCAAGACAGTTATACCGGCCTGGACACGTCAGCAAAGACAGTTGTAAACTTCCAAGTAGGTATATGTTGATAACCGTAATTCACATGCCACATATGGAAGGATCCCAAGATTTGATGAGAGAATCTCGGTTCTTGTAAAGGTTTCCTAATCCGAGCATGTAGGGACCACCTTACCAGAAAAGAAAGGTACTCAAGCAGATCGGAGGGATAGAATAGGAAAAGGATTGGACATGAATTTGTATAAATAAAAACCTTGTCGCTCAAGAATTCATTCATTCATCCATCAATAAAGAAATCAAGAAACTTAGCAGAGTTATCTTCGTTTTTCCTTAATTCATTCCTAGCCTAAGACTAGCTTGAAAGTTATACTGCTTAAGGGTCTTCCTCCGGCAACATTCTTTGTGCAACATATATATATATCACTAATACTCTATTGCAATTTTAAATATATTAATTGCATCTTAATTTCCCATTCATCATACGATGGTAGGAAAGTTAAAGTGATTTCCACTCACAATTAGTAGTTCCCGCCTCAATCCTTGAGGTTCAGCCACCACTCTTCACTTGTAGTACAGTAAAGAGCCGCAAAACACATTACAAACTTTAATCAAACCAATGGTCTCATTCTCTTTGAAACCCCCTATCAAAACAAGCAAAATGACCAAATAGAGGTGAGCCGGTGGTTTCAGCCGGATCGTCGGATGCTTACCGAAATCTTTACCGGGCTTGTCGGATGCAAATCCGATGGCATTCTGCCGATCAAGGCTCTTTAATCCCTAAACATCCGGACCCGTCGGTAGATCGGGAAATACAGCCCGATAGGGCTTTTCTAGCCTACGGTTTTGGGGATTTTCATGGGTTTTACTTCCAGTCCCAAATTTGCCACGCATAATGCTTCTAACCATGAATCAAAGCCATACAAACCTCTATTAAGTCCTACACATCCAAGTTTTGGAAATAATTGCGGATTTCATAGGGATTTACCTCAAGTTCTCCCCTTTTTAAACCCTAAATCGCAGCTCCTACAATCCCCTTCGATTTCTTCGCAAATCAAGGTTGTAGAAAGGTGATATGCACTCTTAGAACTCTATTACAAGTACTAGATTCGAAACCAATGGTGTGGATTGAAAACCAAAAGGGTTTGAGTGCCATTTTACCTCTAGATTCCCTCGAAAGGTCAAACGAACGGTGAAGATGGGTTCACATGACCTCCACCATGCAATAAAAAGCATTTTCTCTTGGATTTTGTGCTCCATTGCATGAGTTCATAGATCTCATCCTCAGCTAGGGTTTCCCCCATTCTTCTTCTCCCTTCCCTCTTCCCTTTCTTTCTCTCCTTACTATTAACTCATAAATGTGATTACCTAACTCATTGCAACTCTTAAGGTGGTTTATTCATTTGGTTCACTATTTGAACCCCAACCATGGTCCAACCATGGTCTATTACTAAACTCGTCTACACTTCTATTCTTAAGTCAACCCTCACCATGTCCAGTCTAAAGTTTAACTCTTAATTCAATTATGAACCTCTATAATATATTGGTATTTTATAAACTCTAAATTAATTATTTATTTAATACATTCAAAACACCAAAATGAATATATCCATTATTTCACCACAATCATAGAACCTATGTTTTAGTCTTTAAATAATACTTCTATTTAATAGGAAAAGCCCCATAACAAAAACAAGGATAAATCACGCAATTACCTCTTAATATGCATTTCTTTACAAGTACTCTTGAGAATCATAGAAGAAAAGTATAATCACATATTTAATATTGTATCTCTATTTTATTATAAATATCAAACAAAATGAACGTTACACCTCAGACTCTCATGACCCCTCAGATCCCGTATAACTATTTGAAAATTGAAGCCTCTCTGCTCCTCAAACTCCTACAAGGCATCAACCTCATGTCAAAATTTTAGGGTATTACATCCCTACCCCCTTATAAAAATTTCGTCCCTAAAATTTGAGTGAAGAAATTCTTACCCAATCATTGAACAAGTGGGGATAATCATGTCGCATAACAGATTCCTGCTCCCAATTCAACTCTTCAATTGGGTGGTTCTCCCACAACACCTTCACATAAGAAATAGTCCGACTCCGTAATTGATGTTCTTTTCGGTGCAATATCCTAGTAGACCTCTCTTCGTAGGATAAATCCCTTTTCTAGTTTAAGCTGTTCATAACTCAAAACGTGTGCCGCATCAGCTACGTATTTTCTAAACAGGGACACATGAAACACATTGTGAATGTCGGACAGATTTGATGGAAGTACCAAGTTATAGGCTACCTGGCCTATCCTACTCAGTATCTCGAATGGTCCAATATACATAGGGCTTAACTTGCTCTGCTTCCCAACTCTCATAACTCCCTTCATAGGAGCCACTTGTAAAAACACCATCTCTCCTTCGTTTAACTCTAAGTGCTTCCTTCTAACATCTACGTATCTCTTTTGTCTATCTTGAGCCGCTCTAAATCTTTGTTTCTTCTTTAACCTTATCATAAGTACTTAGTAGGATTGTTGGTCTAAGCAATTTCTTTTCACCTATTTCATCCCAATACAAGGGTGTTCAACACTTTCTTCCATATTAAGCCTCAAATGGAGCCATGCCTATAGTAGCTTGGTAACTATTATTGTAGGCGAACACCACCAGTGGTAAATGTTCTCCCCAACTACACTTGAGGTCTATAACACAGTCTCATTCCAGGATTTGGATGGTACGCTCTGACTGACCATCGGTTTGGTGATGATATGTTGTACGAAGGTTGAGCTTCGTGCCCATGGTTGCTTATAAACTCTAGGGCTTAACTTGCTCTGCTTCCCAACTCTCATAACTCCCTTCATAGGAGCCACTTATAAAAACACCATCTCTCCTTCGTTTAACTCTAAGTGCTTCCTTCTGACATCTACGTATCTCTTTGTCTATCTTGAGCCGCTCTAATTCTTTGTTTCTTCATTAACCTTATCACAAGTACTTAGTAGGATTGTTGGTCCAAGCAATTTCCTTTCACCTACTTCGTCCCAATACAAGGGTGTTCGACACTTTCTTCCATATAAAGCCTCAAATGGAGCCATGCCTATAGTAGCTTGGTAACTATAATTGTAGGCGAACTCCACCAGTGGTAAATGTTCTCCCCAACTACACTTGAGGTCTATAACACAGGCTCATTCCAGGATTTAGATGGTACGCTCTGACTGACCATCGGTTTGGGGATGATATGTTGTACGAAGGTTGAGCTTCGTGCCCATGGCTACTTATAAACTCTGCCAAAACTTCGAAGTAAACCTCAGATCTCTATCTGATACTCTAGAGACCGGTACACCATGTAACTTAATGATTTTGTCGATGTATAATTATGCTAGTTTGGCCTTAGGATAGGCTATCCATATGGGTAAGAAATGGGTGGACTTTGTTAGACGATCAACTATTACCCACACAGCATTGTGATCTTTAGGTGTCTTGGGTAATGTAGTTACAAAATCTATGGTAATGTTTTCCCATTTCCATTCTGAAAACGGTGAGTATAACAACCCTGAGGTCTTTTGGTGCTCTGCCTTAACCTGTTGGCAAGTTAAACATTTCTCGACAAATTTGGCTACATTTCTCTTCATATTATTCCACCAATAATATTCTTTGATATCCTTGTCCATTTTGGTGCTTCCGGGATGTATGACGTAGGGAGAATGATGTACTTCCTAATAGTATCTCCTCTTTTAGGTCCGAATCATCCGGAACACAAATCCTCATCCTAAATCTTAGAATGCCATCAGCACCAATACAAAATTCCTTTCTTTCATCCTCTTGTATCTCCTTTTTAACCTTTATTAGGAATTCATCTTCATCTTGTTTGGCCCTTATTTCAGTCATTAATATTGGCAGGACTGTGATGTTGGCTAACAAGGCTACAGAGTTGCCCATCACTATCACTATATCCATCCTCCTCAAATCCTCAAGGATGTGGGGTTGATTGATCAACTGCATCGTGACACAAATCTGGGATTTCTTGCTCAATGCATCGGTCACTACATTTGCTTTACCCGGATGGTAGTGAAAATCACAGCTGTAGTCTTCTATCATTTCTACCCATATTGGTCAATTACATCACAGCATAAATCTGGAATTTCCTACTCAATGCGTCGGCCACTACATTTGCTTTACCTGGATGGTAGTGAGAATCACAGTTGTAGTCTTTTATCATTTCTAACCATCTTCTCTGCCTCGTATTCAATTCCTTGTGGGTGAAAAGTATTTAAGACTTTTATGGTCAATGTAAATCTCGCACTTTTCACCATAGAGGTAATGAATCCAAAATTTTAAGGCAAATACTACAATTGCCAACTCCAGATCGTGAGTAGGATAGTTCTGCTCATAGTTCTTTAATTGCATTGAGGCATACACCACAACCATGCCATCTTGCATTAACACGCAACCAAGCCCTTTTTGTTATGCGTCACTGTAAATGACGAACCCTCTCGTATTTGTTGGTATTGTCAATACAGAAAGAATCGAGTACTCCTAAAGAAGGTACATTTGAAATAAATGTTCTTTATGAGTCGATTTTGTCTATTAAACTGTCTAATTCATGGTTGGTGGACTCTGACACTACTATCCATGTTTGCAATTTATTTCAGGGGTTCAAGGAGACAAGGAAACTGGAAAGAAATGAGATGCGCATGAGGATGGTCACTGGAGCTGAAGCCATGGCAATGGTTGTAGGAACTTTTACTTTAAGTTTTAGTTCTTTTAATTTAGTTTTAACGGATTGTTACTATGTACCTTCTTTTAAGAGGAAGATCATTTTAATTTCAAAACTTATTTTAGACAGATATAGTTTTTCCTTTAATTCTAAATTAGTTATTCGTCTTAATAAATCCTTTGTGGCATCTGGTTATTTGCAAAATGATTTGTATTTTCTAGATTGTCCTGATAAAATGAATTTAGTTTCGAATACTGATTTGAAATGGAAAGCAGCTCTAGTGAATCTAACATACCTGTGGCATTTAAGATTAGGTCATATTAATATGGACCGAATCAGTAGTTTGGTAAAGGATAGACCTCTGGAGAGTCTAAAAGTCTAATCATTTTCCACATGTGAGTCATGCCTTCAAGGCAAGATGACCAAGAAACCCTTTAGTAATAAAGGTGCTAGAGCCACAGATTTGTTAGAATTAATACAAACTGATGTGTGTGGACCCATAAACATACAAGCCAGGTATGGATTTGAGTACTTTCTAACATTCACCGATGATTATTCTAGATACGGATATATCTACTTGATGCGTAGGAAATCAGAAGCCTTTGAGAAATTTAAGGAATTCCAAGCCGAAGTTGAAAGACAGTTGGATAAATGCATTAAGTTTTTACGATCAGATCGCGGAGGAGAATATCTATCGGATGAGTTTACGGAGTATCTCACATTAGAAGGGATTGTTAGTTAACTAACAAATCCTGAAACACCACAACAGAATGGTGTATTCAAACGGCGCAACCGAACTCTATTGGATATGGTTCGGCATATGCTTACTTGTAGTGAGCTCCCTCTATCTTTCTAGGGGTTTACCCTACAGATGGAGATTTATATCTTGAATAGGGTTCCAACTAAAGTTGTGGCTAAAACACCTTTTGAGTTGTGGAGAGGGCATAAGCCTAGCCCACAATATCTTAAGGTATGGGGTTGTATCGCACAAGTGCGTAAGCAACAAATAGATAAATTGGAATCTAGGACATCAAGATGTTATTTCTTAAGTTACCCTAAAGGCACGATTGATTATTACTTCTATGACCCCAATGATCAAAGGTCATTGCAATTAAACATGCTACTTTCCTTGACGAGGAAACACTCACTAGAAAGTCGGAACTTGAAGTTATTAAGGAGTTATTGGATAACTTAGAAACATCACTCTCTATAATGAGACCAAGCAATGTACCCACTGAAACCTCTGAAACCCCAACACCTCAAAAACCTCGACATAGTGGGAGCATATCTAGACCACCCACAAGGATAGTTTTTCTCACAGATGATGAGAAAACAGTGGAAGAGTTCCACATGGTGTCAGTTGAGTCGGATGATGATCTGATAACATACTCTGAGGCTCTTAAGGATGTTGATGTCGTTAAATGGTTTGAAGCAATGTGCTCTTAAATGGATTCAATGCATTACAACAAGGTCTGGACTCTATTCGATCTACCAATTGGGGTAAAACCCATTGAATGTAAATGGACCTTCAAGAGGAAGAGGGGCCTGATGAAAAGGTTGAAAGGTTCAAAGCGAGATTGGTGGCAAAAGGATACACACAGAAAGAGGGGTGTTGACTATGATGAGACCTTTTCCCTAGTGCCGATGATAAAATCCGCCAAGATTTTATTGGCAATCGCAGCATACTTTTGATTATGAAATCTGGCAGATGGATGTACAAATTGCATTTCTGAATGGATTCTTCAATGAGGACATCTATATGTAGCAGCCGAAGGGATTCTCTTCCTTGAAGGAAGAAGGCAAAGTATGCAAATTGCAACGGTCCATTTATGGACTGAAGCAGACATCCAGAAGTTGAAACACTAGGATTGATCAATCAATCAAATCTTTTGGTTTTAATCAAAATATAGATGAACAGTGTGTTTACAAGAAATTTAGTGGGAGTGCGGTATGTTTTCTAATTCCATACGTATATGATATAATGCTTATCGGAAATGATGTAGGGTTTCTTACATCAATTAAGCAGTGGTTATCCACTATTTTTCGATGAAAGATCTCAGAGAAACTAGCTACATCCTAGGGATTAAACTCGTAAGAGATCACCAAAAATGGATGTTAGGCTTATCACAAGCGACCTATATAGACAAAATTCTGGCCAGATTCAGTATGGAGAACTCCAAGAGGGAAGTGTTCCTTTTCAGCATGGAGTCAATCTTTCCAAATCTCAATGTCCTCAGACTCAGACGGACATTGAAGAGATGAGGAGGATTCCCTATGCTTCTGTAGTAGGGAGTCTTATGTACGAGGACAGATATTTGCTATAAAGTAGGGATTGTGAGCCGTTACCAGTCAAATCCTGGACGAGAGCATTGAAGTGTTGTGAAAACCATCTTCAAGTATTTGAGGAGAACTAAAGAATATTTCTTAGTTTTTGGATGTGATCAGTTATCGGTTCGGGGGTATACTGACTCAGATTTCCAAACCGATAAAGATGACAGAAAATCCATGTCTGGGATGGTTTACTTAATAGGAGGATGCTCCATTGTATGGAAGGGTGCAAAACAAAAGTCTGCAGCCGATTCCACTACCAAAACAGAATACCTTACAGCCTGTGATGCGACAAAAAAAGGTGTTTGGCTAAGAAAATTTTTATCAGATCTGGAGGTAGTCCCTGACCTTGTCAAATGCCCAATTCCCCTATTATGTGACAATAGAGGGGCAGTTGCAAAAGCAAAGGAGCCTAGGACTCATCAGAGGAACAAACAGATACAGCGAAAGTATCACCTTATCAGGAAAATTATCCAGCAGGGTGATGTATCTCCAAAGTGGACACAGCTGAAAAATGTGTCAGATGCCATGACGAAGGGTTTATCCTCTGAAGTTTTTGAGAAACACATGAAGGTCATGGGCTTAAAATGCAAGGAGAATTGGTTTTGATGTACAAGTTGGAGATTGTTGGATATGTATGTCCATAAAAACTGGTTCAATCCGATTTATTATGTATTAAACATTTCATATATTTTTGTTTAATATGATCACATGTGATATAAACTTTTTGAGCAATGTATGTCCCATAAGTATTACTTTAAATTGGTAGTCATGACTAGGGTTAGGGTTGGGCGGCCCTTATCATATAGTCGTCGCATTAGGTATGCCTAGACATGTTTGATGTGGGGTAAGAATACGAGTAAGCACATGTTGATGTGTGTATTGGTGAAGAATCTTATTTTATCGATTTCCTGATGTATTACTCCCAGATGTAGGTTTGGGATAGACATGTGTCACCAACACCTTGTACCTAAGAGGGCCTTGTCACTGCATGATGTGAGCCGATTCTTTGGTTCACCAATGACTGCAGTACTAAAGTCAGTGTTCTAGGAATGCGTAAATATTATGTGAGTGAAAGAGTCACTCAACATGGTCTCCACTGTTCGATTGAGGAACATCAAGGGGAGTTAGTTTGTGGATTGTCGGATTTGAATCAGAATCCTGTACCATTTTGTTAAATGGTTTTTGCAACATATTTTCACATAAAATGATAACTTATAATTATGTATTTGGTTCAAGAGTTTAATCGTGTTTTGTGGATTCCGATCACATACACAGACGCTTCGATACGGACATGTACCATGGAATGGGGTTTGGCAGTACGAGTGTACATACCCTAGATTCCATGACAATGATGTTGTTTAGTGGAGGGTTGGTCCATTTTTTATATGCAGGGGTATTTTTGGGATTTTTTAATTATTAATTAATATATTTAAACTAGTATGTGCTTGATGCTAATTAATTAAAGGTCCATTAATATTTAAATTAATTAATTAAAATTATTGCCTTTTAGATTTTGTTTCTTCACTAAGTAGAAGCCCGCCCATCAGGGTTTTAAGTCAAACAGGAAAGAGACTGTCAGACTCTCACTGGGAATGAAGAGGCTCTTTAGAGCCTCACCTATTTAAACACACCAAAGGGGGACGACCAGAGCAATCAAGCCTTGGATCTAATTTTTTCCTCCCCCTCTAGAAAATCCGTCCCTTGACACACACAGACTCTCTCTCTCTCTCTTCTCCTTTGTTCTCTTGCTCTCTAGAGTTGTGAGATTGGTTAGGGTTTTTGAAACCCTGGAATTTCGGATTGAATCCAGATTTTGGAGAAGAAATTCTGGTTTGGCTTAGGGTTCTTCTACTGCAACAAGGAGATCCAGATTAGGGCTTAGTTGATTGGCTCGTTAAGGGAAGAACTATTATCTGAAGCAGCAGCACTTGAGGCTCAACAAGTTAACAGATCTTGATGTTTATATTTACATTAAGTGTTTTTAATTATTTGGTATTCATGGGATGTGAAAGAAACTCAAATCGATCTATTTTCTGCCACATATTCGGGTATGGGATGGATCCCTCTTTCCATGGGATGGAAAGGAGATGACCTGCTCTATTCTTGAGAATCCCATAATTTTATGGGACAAGAAAAAAAAGGGTAAGAATTTTTTATACCAAACCCTAATTGGGATTCACTAGGGTTCCCATGGGCAACCATGGGAGATCCGAATTTTATTTAAGGTTCCCATGGGCAACCATGGGATTGCCCTAGGGTCACCATGGGAGACCATGGGTTGACCCAGAGATTTTTCAAATGCTTGTGAACCCAAGATGATCCCATGGACTATTATTTGCCAACGGTTCTAGTACAACATCATACAAGGATATTATTAACAAAGTAGAACAGAAACTTGCAGGATGAAAAATGAATCTCTTATCCCTAGTTGGTCGCACGACCCTTATCAAGTCAGTTCTTTTCTCGATACCTACTTACCAAATGGCCATTTTAAAATTCCCTCAATCAATTTGCCAGAAGCTAGATGCTATTCAAAAGAATTTCTGGTGGGGGCATTCCTCAGGTCAGTGGAAGATTCATACTCTTCCTTGGGATATAATTTGCCAACCTAAGTCCAAAGGTATATTAGGAATTTGTACCTGCAGGAATCATAACCTTGCCTTACTTTTGAACTTGTGCTGGCGTATCTTTCATAATCCCACATATCTGTAAGTTCAAAGATTAAAGGCAAAATATTTCCGTAATTATTCTTTCCTGAAAGGTCCTTTGCCCAAGAATTGTTCTCAATTCTGGCGAAATACCTTGAATATTCGTCCCCTTTTAAAACAGATGATATGTTGGCAATGGGACAACTGTTAAAATTTGGACTGATCCATAGATCCCTCATCTGCGCTCCTTTTCAATTCCTCCAAATGTCACTCTTCTTCCTTCTCCATATGTTTACGTTTCCAAATTAAGAGACCCCAATGGAAACTGGAATCTCCCACTCATTAATTCTCTTTTTACATCGGAGCTTGTGTCTAGTATGCTCAAAGTGAAGCTATCAACAACCCTCACTATAGACTCCTTGTTTTGCCCATTTTCCAAAACTGGAAAATTTTCAACTAGAATAGCTACCTCTTTCTTAGCTAAAGGAGGAGTTACCAACCTTTGAGATGCAACCCAAACCCACTCTTCAATGGGGAATTTCATATGGAAACTGAAAATTCATCCTAAATTTAAATTATTTCTTTGAAAATGCTGTCAGAATGGTCTCCAAACCAAATGCTACATGAATAAAATTTTCTCAATTGACACTGAGTGTGTGCTATGAATTGAAGCTGAGGAATCCTTTTGGCATTTGTTTTTTGAATGTTCCTTTTCATGTATTGTTTGGTTTGGATGCTATATTGGGATTAGCACCTCTAATATTTCCTCTTCATCATGACCCTCTTTTCTCCATGAGCTAATCTTATCCTCTTCCAAATCTGAGTTGTTTTATATTTTTATTACTATGTCTTTTGTGTTATTATATTTTATTTGATCGGAAAGGAATCGCGTTTTTCATGACCAAGACAAGCCCAATCCCTATCGGATCTCTATAACATTACGACCTAGGAATCTATCCTTACCTTATCTTCATCTCCATCCCTTGCTTCCCAATCCTCCACTTCGGTATCTTCAAGTACTACCCCACAGCTCCCAACCGACTTGTTCTCTCCCTCTAAATAAACTGAATCCACCAGAAGGTTACACCTTACTCCTAATAGATGGGAGTTTTAAACCAGACACCAAGGCAAGCAACTGGGCCTGCATCCCATCCATTCAGATGTATTTGTTTTTTGCTTTGAGCATTGAACAGGACATACGATCAACAAAAGACGAAGGCATCAAACACCTAGCGGCCTAGTCAGACTTGGAGAATTTGGATTTTTGGTTTCAAATAAAACATTTCCATTGCTGGCCTTGGCTTATGTCACCTATTACATGACATAGTATCTTGGACTTTTTTTTATACTGTTCCTATTCAGAAAGTTACATAGGAATGTTATTCAGCAAGCCCATAATTAGCTAATCGGGCTCAGCTCTAAATGTGTAAACCAAGTAGTTGGTCCTATCTCAAACTTTGGTAATCTCTGTTAGATTTTAATTTTCTTTTCACCAAAAAATTAAAAATAAATAAATAAAAAAATAACACTATTTTACTTAATTTTTTGTGGGACTTTGGATAGCATAAGGATGAGATTTTCAAATGCCACATCAACAAACAAAACATTTAATATTATTCCATGAGCTTTTGTAATTTCACTTCAAGTTAAATAAACAAGGTTGCGGTAGGATTTTGAAGTGCGCATTAGTATTTTCTCACCCCTATTCTCCAACCTCCCACCTAAGTCCCCGTCAAACAAACGGACCTAAGAGATCAACAAATAACCCTAAGCCCTTCCCATAACATGGTTTGAATGCCCTAACACTTCATGAGGTCCAATAAATTAATAAATTTTTTTTAAAGATCATTATCTATCAATATGCACGTGCAAAAGCACTTTTCCTTGTACTGTTACATGTTTTTAAGAAATGGTAAATGGATCATTATCTATCAACATGCCCATGCAAAGGCATTTTTCCCAATATTTTCTTTTTTTGGTAAAATTCCAATAATGTAACATGATTTACCAAATGGTAAATGTTACAAGATTATTGTATGTAGAAACGTTCCGGAGCTTCTCAAAATTCATAGGCCTGTCTCACAGAGCAATAATAGTCTGAATTTGGGCCGTGAGTGTTCAAGCTTGGGCTCACCATAGGCACTTTGAGTGGGTGCTTGGGGGAACAGAAAATCACACAAATCATATGATCACCCAAACGAAACCAGAAAGAATAGCATGAGTGCACAAGTATATGTACTAGAATGGAGCTCCATCTTTTAAATAGATCCATAATCTTTAGGACAGTTTTCCTCCATCCATAGAGAGATGGTTCACCCACCATCCTAGGGTTTTCTTATGGTTCCAAAATACCTTCCCAGTAAAACCATTCCCACCCTCTCGTAACTAGGTCCTAATCTTTATAATACCAATACCCTTTTAGCATGTATATATAGTTCTTAATGACTTCCAACTCATCACATCAGTTTCTTTTCCACTACATTGTCATCCAGAGGACACCATCACATTCTCTATAGTTCTATTTTGCTCATTCTGCTGCCTTCCCTTTGCGTCTGCTGCTACTGTCCGTCTCTAATAGGTAGCAAACAATTGAAACCACATCATCTCCAAAGATACTATAAGCTTCAATCACTTGCAAGTAACTGAACCCCATTGACAAGACCATCTGCATGTTGCTGCTAAGGATAGTATCAGGCAAACCCCTCTCTGTCCTATATTTCACCTGGGACACACTACTTGATGGCCCTGTCACTATGCCCAAACATTTGTCAGAAAAATGACACGGGCTTGAAATTGACTTCTTAAAATGTTTCTTCTGTTTTTTTTTGGTTGGGGGGGGGGGTGGGGGTTGGAGGGTTGTCGAAGTGGTAGCGGTGGGTACGGGGTGAATTTCCAGATTAACAGGGGAATTCAAGCTCCATTCCCTGGGCGAGTTGGCTTCTGAACAAAGGAAGAATAATGTTTACCTTTCTAGTTCACAAAATTAAGGAAATAAAATTCAGTACTCAGTACTCACTAGTTCCCGAGGATGATGGCTCAGCGCTAGAAGCAGAAGACTCCCTGAAGCCAACCTGCTGTCTGGACTTGTCATTAGCAAGATACTCAGCCCTTGAAGCTTCCATCACCATGTGCTCAATTTCCTTCTCAGTGAGCTCAAGATCTGAGTAGAATCGTCCCTCAGCAAGAAGAGCCTGCTATTAGGCAACATTTAACAGTATAAGCAAATTCGTCACTAACATGTTACGTCTAATGCCCAATTTAATTCAACACCAACAAACTAGTTCACCACCCCATCCTTTATCTTAACACATGAGAACGAGAGAAGTCAAGGTACTTGCATTATCAATCTGTTGATCTTGCTGAGCTCTGATAGCAGCTTTCACTTGATCTTTATCAACGTTTGTCTGCAAACCAAACAATGCACAGGTTATTAAACATAAATGATTAACAAAAGGGGATACGAATGAAAAATTATTGGATAGCCATGTGAGAAGGCTCACCCCTCGGAGACTACTGAATCCAAGGCCTGCACCAATTGTCAATCGACGTGGATCAACAAGCGAATTGTAATGATTACTGAGATGATAACTTAGATGTATAGGAGGACTATCTGTATTGTAGCTACCATGAAAAATATTGATAGGTTCTGCATTAATGGATTAATAGTGAGCTGTTGCAATAACCAGATTCCACAAGAATGTCATAATAATCATTCATATCAAATGGATTGCCACCTGTGCTGTATGAATAAATATGGATAGGACGATTGTACATTTCAGATAGAGCCTGGATCTCTACATTGTTTCCATGCACCTGTCGCAATAAAAACATCCATTACATCCACACAAGTTAGTGAGGGCAAAGATAAGGGCGTTCATGACACAGCAGAAAAGGCATATCAGCACTCCATTAACAGCTTGGTAAAATGAATCTTGGATGGCTGCTGCTGAGATTCAGGACAGCCTTGGTCATACACCAAATAACCAGTCCTTACACCAAAATACTCATTCAGCTACACTAGATTCAATAACAGTGCAGCGAGAACAGGGAGACAAGGAACCAAATACACTTCAAATAAGAACTTCTCATTACGGCAACAGTTCTTTACAAAACTTCAGCAGGTTCTTTTGAACCATAAGTAACTTTATGAAAACTAATCCCGAACCAGGGAAATCCAGTGGGACATTAACTCAACAGGATTGCAGGAAACAGGAACCAGAGCCAGAAAACTAGAAAATTCAATAACTAGAGCAGAACAGTTCTGATGGGCCTAACCTTTAACCAAAGGGTCAGTCCAACCAGTAGAGAAGGCCAGTAAAGTTTGATTCAATTCTGACGGTCATGCAGATTTTCTACAACTTGGTTGGTTTGATTTGGGTTGTTTTGGTTCATTATCGAACCAGTTCTCTGACTCAAACTCAACCAGTGTGTGGAGAATTTGGGATTCCTGAAAATTAGGATTTTTTTGGGGCCATATGGTATTCTTTTCCCAGAATTTTATCCCCAGCTACAACTTTCCTATATTTTAGGAAACTGAAACTGCCATCTTTATGTCCCACGCATGGAGGAATTAGTGATGTAGATCCCATGACTGGCCAGCATTACCAAAGGAAGAAGAAGAAGAACCAAGCACCTGGACCAGCTCGAGCCAGCCTAGTAGGACCAGATCAAGCCAGCCCAGCAGGCCTTCTAGAAGACCCAAGATTGTACCCCACGATTTTGACAAGGCTGGTCTTTGACCAGTCAAATCCTATTTGCTTAGTTTCTAATTTATTAGTTACTAATTTGATTATTCCTGCATGTTTAGAAGGCTGGATTATAAAGCCTTTAGTAGTTTCTAATTTCAGCTAGTTTCTATTTTCAGTCAGTTCCTATTGTCATTAGTTGCTAAGTTTTAGTAGTTACTAATTTTCACTTTCTATTTTTGTAAGCTAGCCTAAGTAATTAAATAGGAAGCCTCTGTAAGAGCTTGACAATGAATTAATGAAAGAATTTTGGAGGCATTCCGTGCACTCGATTACAACAACAACAACACAGCCTTATCCCAACTTAATGGGGTCGGCTACATGGATCCAAAACACAAAAAAAATGAAAAAAGGATAATGAGTTTGAGAAAAGAGAGGTTGGAAATGAGATAAGAAATGCAAAATGGCAGACAAAATGAGTGATGTAAACTAAAAAAGAAAAAGAAGAGAAAGTTTACAATTTTGCTATTCCTTCCTTTTTAATTACCCATAGCACCATTCACCCAAAAAAAATTACCCATGGTACCTTTGGAAAATTCTGGATAGTTACGCTTTTGCCATTAAACCTTAAATCATCTCCATTATTTATCCACATGTATTACTACACGTGAGGGGGAGATTATGTACAGTACACTTGCAGACATTGCAGAAGCAGAACTTGCAGGAACATTTGTGGCAAAACATAGAAGATCAGTGTTTTCCACCATTGCTATTGGGTATCCTTTGTTATTGGGTTGAGTTTGCCATAAGGGGGAGATTGAAGTATTGAAGAGTATTGAAGATATTTGGTTGTTGCCTATTTGAGGACTTTCAGTTGGGTTGATTTTTTCCGCTGCTTGATCTTTTCTGCTGCTTGATTCATCTGCTCGCTACCCTAGTTACTTATCTTCAAGATTATTAGTCAGAGATTCATCACTGGACAGCTGTTGAAGATTGGTGAAAGTTTGCTGATAAAGTCTACCCAGGTTTTGAAGATCTATTTTTCAAGTTCTTAAAGGTTTTTTAGGAGCTGCATTCATCTGTCAAGCTGGATTCTGCTATAACTTAGTTTTTTCCCATTTCGTTCAAGTTGGGGATTAGTACCTTGTATGCGCCAACTTTAGGGGGAGTGTTAGCATTATTAGGAGTTCTTTTTTCTTTAGTTCAAGCTGGATCTTTTTTCTTTACTTATTTGGATAAGCCAACTTGAGGGGGAGTGTTGGAATATATAATCCAGAATACCGTGGGGGTGTTCTGGTCCTTTTAGGGTAGTTTTATTCCTATGTTATTAGGTTTAAGTGACTGCTTTTATAGAGTCAGCTAGTTAGGGGTAATTATGTCTACAGTTGGCTATGTGGGTTTTAGTCCCACATCGCCTAGTTCAGTCCTTTGTAACTTTCCCTTCTATTATAAATAGAGAGGCTTACCTATCAATGAGATAAGCTATTCCATTCTCTTATTCTCTCTTTTTGACCCACGGTTCTGCTAACAAGCATAACCATGGTTATATACAAAAGTGGTCACTTGTCATGCCCTATTAACCACACCTGCCACCAACGTTTTCTATCCCATGTCTTTTAACATTAAATCAATGGAATGTACTGCACATAGAGTCCAAAAGAGGCGGATCCTCTTACTCTGCTTGTTCATCAACTTCTCTCTAGCCTTTTTAAAGTTAGAACCGTTATCCGTCACAATTTGGATAACATTCTTTGGTCCTATCTCATCCACCACTAGCTTCAGTTCCTTATACAAGTATAATGCATCCTTTATATACTTCGATGCATCGACAAACTTCAAGAATACTGTCTTCCCATTGCAACTCACCATGAAATTGATAATGGACTGTCTAGTAGGTCCAGTCCAACCATCAGCCATAAGGATAACCCCATACATCTCCCACCTTGGCTTCAGACCCTCAATGTACTCTTTCAGCTCCTCTACCACCTTAGGCAAATATACATTATATAAGTCATGTAGTAAAGGCCCCTTCCATCCTGGGTTAGCCCTCCCTGCAGCGTCAAGGAATGCATGAGAGTATATTCCTTGTGCTACATTAGCTGGAATGCCATTGTATAACATGAACTTGCTTAAGGCTTTTCGTGCTTCCTCTTGTTTACCACCAAACACTTGCGGGATGGTTGGTTGGTAGGCATCTTGTTGCCTAAAAATAGATGGATCCTGCTCAAAAATGGGATCTGGGAAATGTAATCGTGGTCGGGTTGGGGGCCATAGAGTCTGTCTTTTGTCAGTGCTTCTCCTCCTCTCATCTTGTTGCACTGGTGCAGCTGAGCCAGATCCACCAGCTTCTCTTGCCTGCTCATATCTTCTCATATTCTCATAATGCAAACTCTGTCTACTCTCTGCCAAAGTCTGCTGATAAATTCTCCACTTAGCCTCTGATTCAAACTCACCAGGTGTATGCCTATATTCAATATCATCTCCTCCATGGATCTCTACACCAGGCCTCTCTAACATTGCCTCATCAAACCCTATTTGTTGTCTTTCCCTCTCAGCTTTCTTTGCTTGTCCTCCACTCAAGTGTTGGACCATAGCCACTTTCACTTGGCTTGAAACATTTCTGCATGAAGCAACGTCCTTACCTGTACCAACCAAATGTTGTTTCAACCTAATGGCTCCTCCAGATAGCACAACTTTCTACAATAGTTACACTTGGACTTGTTTTTATCCCCGGACATCAAGACTCCATGTTGCCATGCTATATCAACACGGTCCCCCATTGTATACCAAATGTCTTACTCTTTATAGTGTTACATAGAAAAACATGTATTAGTAACTATTAAAGACCTAAAGTAATGTATTAATGACTTGAAGTATTGTATTCGTAACCTATTAAACATAACGTTAAGCTACTAGAACCATCAAATAACTATCTCTTATTTATCCCCTAACCCTAGTATTATTTCTTAATTAAAAATAAAATTTAAAATTTTTATTAAAAATATTTATACCTTAAAAGTATAAAATATTATAATGTAATGATGTATTTGGCACCATTTGAAGTTGGACATTATGTACATATGTTGTGCATAATTTTCCAAAAAAATAGGTATTTTTCCTTAATATTATATATTTTTTTACAATTTCAATAATATATTTATTAATTCTGAAAATTAAAATAATTTTTTAATGGGTGAAAAAATAAAATGACTCCACGAGGCTGTAGAGCATCCAAAGTTGTCCAACATACATGAAAACCACTTTCAAATAATCACTATTCATCCTATTTTTTTCAATTTCTTTTTTTTTAAAAATAATTTTTTTTTCCAAAAAATATAATAAAAAAATAATAACAGAAAAAAAATTTCGGACTCCATCAAGTGATAGATCGTCCAAAGTTATATAACATATCTTAAAATGATATGAATCTACCAAGGATTGAACAAATTTTTTTGAAAAAAATAGATTTGGGGAAAAATAGTTTACCTCTGAAGAATCCTTCAAATTTGTGATGAATCTTGAATATGTGTAGTTGAATCTTCAAATCTGCAGTTGAATCACCTCTCCCGAAGTTCAAGTCTTGAAATCCACAGGTAAAATGAAGAAGCAGCTTCAAATGGAAAAGAAGAGAAGAGTTTTGGGAACTTTGGATAGAACTTGACCGAAATATGTCAAGTTCTGTCGAGTTAGGTAAGTAAATAAAGTGGTAGATGGATCATATAATGGGTCAACCCGAGATCTCGACCCGATATCCGAGATCTTGAACTTTTAAGTATCGTATTCCATCTTGTCTCGGCTTCTCAAAAAACCGAGAAACTCGCCGAGATCTCGCGAGTTCTCGAACTATGATCGTGAGATCTGAAATCAGATCTGGCAGATGTCTTAGTTGCAGGTTACTTCGAAAATTTGAATCTCACAGAAAGAGAGACTTCTGGCTATGAAACTTCCAGGTATGGATCGCCCAAGACAAAAGAACTTATGAATCAAATCTGAGAACCAATCGATGTGTGTGTGTAAGGATCCTATGATGGCTTTCCAGAATCTGGTAGTACCGCCAAGAAAGAAAAAACTCAGAAACCAAGGCTAAAATAGGAGATTTAGGGAAACAGGGATGCCATGGCGTTGGTCGATATGCACATTTCTCCAGCGCCAGGACGCCATGGCTACGCCATGACAACTATGATTGAGATGACTGCATTGAAGTTCGAAGCACACTTGAATTGGTCCTATGCATTAGGGGAAACAGGTCGTCAGCCGGATTACACAGGTTGAGGTAATCCGCATCGCAAATCCCTATTTTTTATTGTTCTATGTTGTGTTTATTATTGAAAGACCTAGACCATGAATGTAATCAGAGATTTAATTTATGTACTTACATTGTAAACTTAGCAAGTTGAGGCTTTAGACTAGTAAAATTGGGATGCGCAGCCAGTTAGTATATGCATGGTTTAAAGTATCGACCGATACGTATCTTTTTTGTAGAAACTAGTATGTCTCGATTGGTATCGTATGTATTGGCCGATATAGACCGATACGATACAACCGATACGATACGATACATATCGATACGCCCAGTAAAGGGTTCTATGGGTGGTTTAATACGTATTGGCCGATACAGCTCGATACATACCGATACGTACCGATACATTCCATAAAAAACCCATTTTCACTCAGACTCTATACAACTCCTATTCGAATGGGAAAATGAAGGAAAACTCTCAAGCAAGAGTCTAAAATCTTGCATTTAATCTTGGTTTTTCACACTTTTGGACTCAAAACTGAATCAAGGAGTGCTACAACATCATCCTTTGCATCATCCAATATTCTTAATGGCTATAAACTATTACAACATCTAAGAAACCTCATCTTTTAAAACAATTTCAATTTAATGCACTTGTTTAGATATACATTATTATCCATTTTAGTGTTTATGCATGACATATTGACATCTATTGTATATTGCTTACTTATATTGTTTTTTGTTCCAAAAGTGAATTTCCATGTGTAGCTTAACCATTTCTATGCGTATCTGTTGTGGTTGATACGTATCTCCGATACGATACGTCTCTTAAAATCACCCGACCGTTACTTTAAACCTTGAGTATATGTGCCAAGCAAGCAGTGCAATGTGAAGGACAACAGTATTTGTGATTGTGCATCCGTATGTGATGTAGATCTCACGACTGACCAAAAGAAGAAGAACCAAGGCCCATCGAACCAGCTCCAGATGGACCAGAACTGGACCAGATCAAGCCAGCCCAGCAGGTCTTCTAGAAGGGCCAAGAAAAGTGGCCAAAACACTGTTCACGTGAACAGTGTCACAGCCCATATTGCCTTGTGTGGGGATGCTTTTGGAAGATCTTGTGGGCCCATCAAATCCTAATGCTGCCATAGTATAGTTTCTATTTTCTGGTTATATTAGGTAGTTTCTAATTTATATTAGTTTCTACTTTGGTTATCTTTGTATGTTTAGAAGGCTGAGTTATAAAGCCTTTAGTAGTTTTTATTTTCATTAAGTTTCTAATTTCCATTAGTTGCTAAGTTTGTCAAGTTGCTGTTTTTTAAAGTTTCTAACTTTGTAAGCTAGCCTACTTCATTAAATAGGCAGCCCCTTATTGTAACAATTAGACAGAATTAATGAATGAAACTTTGAGGCATTCTTGCACTCGATTATGGTAGTAAAACCCCTGTTCAACAGCTGGGATAGCTGTGGGTGAGAGACCCAGGCTGAAAGAGCGATTCCCCTACCCCCCCCCCCCCCTTTTCTCTTCTATCTTCTCTTCTATTGCAATCAATCCTTTGTGCTGCTGTTTCTCTGTTGATCAATACAAGTGCTGTGAAGAATCCTTCGAAGGCTGCAAACAATCCCCAAACACTCCAAGTCTGTTGCTGCTGCTGCTGTACCCATCGATTGAAGACCTCTGCTGCTCATGCGAGTTGTCTCTCTGCTGCAACATCAGAGGGGGATATCTCCATATTCCTTCATCAAAACCTGCAGAGTTTTGGAGCATCACCTCACTCCATCACCCCCTCCATTCGATCCTCACTTCCACCCCATTCCACAGGCTGAAACCTTCTATTTTCATTAACTTTCAATTTTCATTCCACCCCCATAACTTCACTTCTACCCATCAGAACTTCACCAAACTTGCAGCAGAGCCCCCTCCCCATAGATCCTACACCCGATCCAAGTTAAAGCCAAAACTGGTGGCTAGTTTGGCCTGCAGAGAATTAGTTTCTATTTTGGGAGTTGCTGACATATCTTCCAATTCAACCATTAGAAACAAGTGAGACTTTCAGCCATGTTTCTCTGCCATACAACCAGCATTCGATACAAGTATGGTTACTTTCTCATGGCTGGTTTGATCCCTACTCACTAAGTTACTAAATCTGAGTTTACCTTCTATTTTAGTGATCTGTTGATATCTCAGCATCTACCCATCACTTGTGGCTGAGATTTTGAAGGTTCATTCAACTCAATAAGACCTACCTTTGATTGGTTCCCCAGCTCCATCTGAGTTTCTGAGTTACTAAATCTGCCGCTGGTTATTTTCTGGTTAATTTCAGTCTTATATTGTCCGCTTCTGTTGCTGTTATTCTTGCTGTAGCCAACTGATATGGTTATATAACGACCCTACTGTAGAGTGGTTCTTAATTAACCCCTTCTACATTAGTATGCGTGTGTGCCGGAAGTGAGACTGTTTCGTCAGTGTGATGAGCAACGAGATTGTGTTGTGAGTGCCATGACATAACGGTTGTATTTAGATTTTAGACAGTGCCATCGGTGTTGGGAATACCAAGGGAGTGTTCATAGGTGTGTTGGGATAAATTTGGAAAGAGTTTTGTGATCTTGATTCACCCCCCCCTCAGTGTCAACCTGTGGATATCAAAATCGTTGTGATGGCCTGAAGGCCTCACAAGCATTTATTCTGCAGAATCCTGTGATTGGCTTAGAAGAAAGCTTACACCATCGAACTAATAGGAAAGGAGAGCTTACATCATCCTATCAATAAGAAAGCTTCAATCTAAACTATTACATCATCCAGCGAATAGTAAAGCTTTAAACTGGCCTACAGACTTAACAACCAATAAGAGAAAGATAGCCAATTCAGACAAGAATGAAATATTCAATTCAAGATAGGCTTTACAACAAAACAAGAAAGAAAATAACTTATAGAAATCCTCGTAATTTATGTAATTAATAAATCCTGTATTCATACTCTCTACCCATATTTTAGGCCCATTAAAATGGCCTATCACAACGAAAACAAAGGCCTAACACATCTAACCCAACCCAAAATAAGCCCATTTTTCTGATTTATCTGCATCAGTAACTGACTTTAGACATTTCAATCTTGTTTCCACATGCGATTCTTGAGGAAAAAAGAGAAAAAATCCAAAAAGAAATTGGAAATACTGCTGCGAACCACCATATGAAGCTCACAGAATAATGTAAATATGTAATACATTGTCTACAACAAAAAATATATATATATATATATATTCAGCCAGTGTTCAAAAATACAGTAACGAACACAAAGGCAGCCAAAATAGAAGAGTAGTTGTACCTTGTCTCGCCTCTTCCTTTTACAATAAGATGTGAAACCTTCTGTTATAAATTGGGAGAAGTGATCCCTCTCCCTCTCCTGAATAAAAACAAACAGATATTAGAACATAATACTTGGAAAACTGAGAACACTTAGAACCAAAGCATAGTTATTAAACATAAAGCTGAATGAATTACCATCACAATATAACCAAGGTTTTAGATCTCGGTTTCGGTATTGGTTTCGCCAGGCCACAAAACCGAGATCTCAGCAAGATCTCGGCGAGATGATGTATTTTTTTTTTTTTAACTCGATGCAAGGTTTCGGTGGCCATATGGCCAAGATAGGGGCTGAAACTTGACATTCCCCCTATTTTAGGAATTTAGGCCTTCTAACCACAGTGGAACCATTAGTTTTTACAAATTCAAACCCAAAATGGTACTTTGACTACAGACCCTAAGTTGGTAGTCTACGGCATGCGTGAGGTCTACCCTAGGCTATTCCACAGTCCACACAATGTTTAGAACTCATAAATAATTAAAATAGAAGTGCAAGGCAACTTAATAAGCATTAGGAACTAAAACACATCAAACCATAAACCATTACATACTACATAATGATTGACTGATTGTTCATCATTTGTTGGAAACCTTTCCAAAGACATCGTCATATAGATCAAATAAATACAAGTTAGTAGCCTAGTATTGAAACGATGCCGGGCCGGATCATTATAATGACCACACTGGTGTTGTTGTTGTCGAATCAAGTTCTACTCTGATTGCATCACAAAGGCTGGCCATGACATATGGTTGTGGAAGTAACACTCGATGCACAACAACCCTATAAACCGAGTCATCAGAGTACTGGAGGCACCCTAACCTAGGGTATATATCTCTGAAACGTAAGGAACTCGATCGAGAGCCACCGCTACTAGATGGTGCTTGTAGAACCGGCACAGACATGTATGGCTGAGGGGCCGGGACCCCAAAAATACTTTCCACAAAACCTGACTCAATGTGTGAGTGTGACTGACCTTCATACTCATAGGCAGGATGATGAAGAGCCGGCCTGTCCAAAGCCCCCAAACTGACCATACCCAATATAGTGACTATACTAAGAACCGGTGCTCCCCGTCTCATATATGGATGGTGTATCATGTATGTCACTGCTCCCCATGATGAATACCACTCTCCATACTCATGCCTCCAATACTGTCAGTCAAGCTCCTGATCGTGTCTCCATGCTATCTTGCTGCTCCCCAGCTTGTTTTTTGGATTTGTGACCTTTTCGCTCTCTCTTGTAGACAGATCCACCATGGTCCTGATCCTGTGTGGCATGAGTGAATTGAGTCTCTCCTGTGAAGCGTACTGGCTCAGGCTCACACTCCGGCTCTGGGTCCGGGATGTGATACCTCTCGCGCATACCCCATAATCCCCATCACCCTCATCATCACCATCATCCCCATCACTACCATCACCACCATCACCCTCCGGGGCATCGGCCCAATCACCATCACCATCATCCCCATCAGCACCATCCCCATCACCATCAACCCCATCGCCTCATCAAATCCCCTCCGCATTTCTCCCTCAATAATTGTATAGAAAATCCATGGTTGTAGACAAAAGTGGTCACCTGTCTTGCTCGCTCGACCACACCCGCTACCAAGGATTTCTTACCCACATCTTTTAAGCATGAGGTCAACGCAATGGACAACACATGGAATCCAAAAAAGATGCATCCACTTGCTTTTTCTATTCATCAATTTCTCTCCCGCCTTCTTAAAATTACTCCTGTTGTCCGTCACTATTTGAACAACGTTTGTTGCCCCTACTTCGTCTACAACATCTTTCAACAACTTGTATATGTAATTTGCATCCTTTTTCTCCTTGGATGCATCCACTGACCGTAAGAAGACGGTCTTGCCATCGCAATAGACCATGAAATTGATGATGGACTGCCTAGTGGGTCCAGTCCAACCATCACACATAATAGTGACTCCATATTGCCCCCATTTCAACTTTAATGATTCAATGTAATCCTTAAGCTCCTGCACTTGCTTAGGCAAATAAACATTCATCATTTCCCATGGAGTGGGCCCCTTCACTCCCGTGCCAGCCCTCCCAGCAATGTCAATCATAGCCTGATAATATGGCCCCTAAGCAGCATTAGCTGGGATGTTATGATAGAAGAAGAACTTGGACATAGCATCACCAACTTTCGCTTTCCAACCACCCCATGATTGCTTTAGAGTTCTTTGTTTGGTGTCCTGTTGTCTATATATAAGGGGATCCAGTGAAAGAATCTCAATGGGATCATCAGGATTAAAGGGAGGAATGGGGATGAGGGTGGGGATTGGGATGCAACTTCCCTCACACTCTGGGCTCTCCTAAAAGGCAAATCCCCCCATCTCTGCTTCTTACTCCTATCCTCTGCCGGTCACACATCTGAAATAGCTGGTCTAGAACCAGAGCCATTTGCCCCTCTGCACATCTCTGTAGTCCTAATCATTTCCATCTGAGCTATCATTTGGCTATCAGCCAAGGCTTTTTGGTATTGTCTCCACTCTGCTTAAGTCTCAAAATCTTGTGGCCTATCCATGTACGCATCATCTTGTGGCTCTGGGTGTCTGAGTGTCTCTCTAAGACTGCCTCATTAAACTCTTGCTCTGCCCTTTCCCTTTCTGCCTTCTTTAATCTTCCTCCCTTCAATACTTTAGCCATGTTTTGTTGCACTTGTTTGGGAACTTGTGTGCATGTGGCCACATCCTTATACCCACCCACCAAATGCTGCTTTAATCTGGTATCCCCTTCAGAATTCAGCATTTTTCTGCAGTAGTTACATCTTGCCGCCTTCTTGTCATTTGACATTGGCTCTCCATGAAGCCAAGCTATATCTCCACCTCCACCTTCAGCCATTGTGCAGTAGTTTTATACTTCGGCACATTGTTAATTCAACAAACGGATGAAACAAGAATCATCACTTTCCATATTTAAATGCATTAACATTCAACATCATTTCAAAGTCCTAAGTTAATCATATAGCTATTTCCTATTTCCCCCTTGCCTCTTGTATTTTTTTCTTAATTAAAAAATAAGTTCTATAATTTTTTTCATAAATAATCATACCATAAGCAATACAAAATGGCAATGGATGAAACAAGAATCATCACTTTCCATATTTAAATGCATTAACAATGCTTTCATTACATTTAAATAATTTTCAAAACAAAACAGATTTTTTTTTACTATTTTTGGGAATTTTCTATAATTTTTTAACTATATTTCAAATTTCAGAAATTAAAATCATACCATAAGTAATACAAAATTATAATGGATGAAATAAGAATCATGCATTTCCATATTTAAATGCATTAATAATGCTTTCATTACATTTAAATAATTTTCAAAACAAAACAGAATTTTTTCCACTACTTTTGGGAATTTTCTGTAATTTTTTAAATATATTTTAAATTTCAGAAATTAAAATAATTAATTTACAAACTGAAAAAAATAATAATAATAAAAGGGACAACGTGAAGCCATAAATCGGCCAACGGTGTCCAACATATATTTAATTATGTTCCAAACAATGAGTATAAAGCATATTTTTTTCAATTTTTTTTTACAAAAAAATAAATAAATAATTTTAAAACAGAAAAAAAAAAAAATTGGCCTCCATTCCATAGATCGGTGGAGAATGTATAACATATAAAAATCTCATAGTCAACAAACAAGATCTAAACATGTTTCTATGAAAAATTTAGTTTTAGGGATGTATAGTTACCTTAGGTGCTTGAGATGCAACTTGGAGGAGATTTGGAGCTTCAATCTTCAATGTACAAGCTAGGATGAGGTGTTCAAGGAGAGATTTGTGGAAAAAAATGCAAAACAAACCCCAAAGAAGGTGTTTTTCCCTTCACAGCCGAGAGAGAGGCGAGACACAGAAAAACTCGTCAAAACTAGGTAAGTTTCATGTTTAAAAGGTGTATGGTTCGACCGAGATGAACCGAAACAAGATATCTCGGCAAGATATAGTATTATTTATATATCGCTGTCAGTCTCGTCTCGAGTTCCCACGAAACCGAGATTTCACCGAGATCTTGAACCATGAATATAACTACCTTAAGATCATACATAGAAACTTAAGATACAAAATATCCTGCAACCAAACAGGATCATAATTATCACCAATAACATTTTAACACTACATCTATGAGAAAGTAAATTCATTAACACATATGGTAATCTTCATTAAGAAGAAAAAGAAGATGGGGCAATGATCATCATATTCATAAGTTCTCTGAGTAAAAGCTATGCAGCCTGCAAAATAAAGTGCAGCTGTTGGATGTGGCCATTTGCCTAGGTTTTGGATATAGCCCCAAACCTTATGATACAAAGCTTCATATGAGCACAAACTCGGAAGTTAAAAAAAAAAATGGTAGATTTGGTGAATTGGACACATCCCACATCTACACCCATGGACCGTCTGTTTGATAGTCAATAAAAAAAAGAAATCTTAATTGTAAATTTAGTTGTGGACATTTCGGTTTGGTCCCGAAATAAAATATTTCTGCATTCTAAGTAGTTTTGCTGAAATATTTTGACAAAATTGTTCACAAAGTATAATACTATAGAAGGTAAATATCAACAACAACAACAACAACTCCAACTCAGCCTTATCCCAACTAATTGGGGTTGGCTACATGGATCCTAGCAAAGAAAATAATTTATAGCCCAATATTAAATAATAATCAGTAGAGCTTTGGTTTCCTATGCCAGCTAAAAATCTGCCACATGGCAGCTCAGTTCGGGCCCAAATTTCATGGACAAGTATACCTCAAGGTCTCCTGTTCGCATATCAAATTTCAGCCCAAACAGAGTTTGCCAAGAGGCAAAATAGAACTTTGAAGAAAAGACTTTGGGAGAGCAAAATATTGGGTAGAGTACCAGTACGCATGCACAGACATACATGAGGATGCATGGCAATAAATGGGAGGGAATTTGATTGAAATAGGCTCTGAACTTTGATGTGTGGCTAATCCAAACCTTGTCCTTTATATCCAATAATAAGAATAGCCATATCACGGTCCATGTGGCATAATGATAGTGAGCAGTGCAGGATCCCATTCGAAATGGAGTAGCACAAAGACCCTTTCGCTTATTCAATAAAGTTATCTTTTCAGAAATCTTGAATAAAACCCTTCAATAAAAGTACTGGTTGGATACCGCAAAAACCCTTGAATGGGCCACAAGCTGAATATATTGAAGCTTAGTTTTAAATGGGATTTTCATTTTACCCAACTAAATTTAACAGAGTTGACCCAAATCAAAGAGATTTCATCTTCACAACTCCTGTTTTAAATGGCTGAAATTACTGAAATGCTCAAAGAACGATTTTGGTAAAACAAATGGGCCAAAATAAAATGTTACAGAAGTTGATGGTGAAGTAGAGATCTCAACCATGTTAGATGTATTAAAAGTGAAGATGGTAAAGTACTAATAAGGGATAAGGACATTAAGGAGAGATGGAAAGATTATTTCTACAGCCTACTAAATGAAGATACTTCAAGTAATAACTGTCCTAGAAGACTGCATTACCCATCAAGACACCACAAGTCATAGATATGTAAGAAAGTTAGGGTGTCTAAAATAAAAGAATCTTTAGGAAGATGAAAGTAGGTAAGGCACTAGACCCAGATGAAGTCCAAAAGAAGTGTGGAAGAGCTTAAGAATCTGTGGTTTATATTGGCTAACCAAATTGTTTACTAGGATTATGAGCATAAGGAAATGTCAGATGAATGAAGGATAAGCATTGTGGTTCCGATTTACAAAAATGAAGGTGATACTCAAAGCTGCAATAACTATAGAGGCATAAAACTAATGAGTAATACTATGAAATTATGGGAGAGTAATGCAAGAGTAGACCTGTAACAGTAGCTCAGACCTAATCTCACAGCAGGATCTCAAGAAACAGTCAAAATCAACCTTCTCAGACGAAGGTCAAACTTGCGATTGCTACACAAAGAATAATAACACCCTTCAGAAGATGAGAGTGATTGGATAAGTAATTTGAAAGTAATTAGAAAATCTCGGAAAAATAGAGAAAAATAGTCAAACTAAAATTAAATAAATCAGACCACTAGATTTTTCTCAAATTCAGTTTGAGTTCTATCCTTGATATGAGCTCACAAACCACCAGATATTGAAACAGATCACATGGCTAATTAGGGAGTAATTAGATCAACAGGAAATCTGAAACCAGAACTCACTGAGTCGGAGTGATTTTGAAGTAGCACACTATTCGGTAATCAGAAGGCCACAAAATCCAGGTCGAGTTTGCCCTGGGGTAGGTCTTCAATCCCACAAAGTTTGGGTGGAATCAGATCAGGGGTTTAAGATTAATCAAGAAAACACTATGGGCTAAAATCAAGTAGAAAACATAGTATGGGGTAGAACAATAAACCTGAAATTAAACTCTGGTTTAATTGGTGTCGAACCAGGTTCGGACACTTATTTATGCCTGTTGCACAAAGAATGATGCTCAAGGGAAATCCTCAAACACTGCAACTTTCAAGCTAGACTAGGCTAGAAAAAGATTAAAGAAAACGAAGATGCTGTGCCCGGGTTTCTTGATCTCTTCTTTGATCAGAGAATACTTTTTTCCATCCCTTTACATGGGCACCAGGGCTCCAATTTATACAGATTTCACTTCTCAATCTTCTTTCACCCACCTTCCGGATTTGTCAGATGGCTTTCCTTCTATGAAAGATCGTCCCCTTGTGCTCGGATTAGGAAACCCTTCAAAAGCGGGATCCTCCCCTTGTTCCCCGGGAACTGGAACCTTCCCACACATGGACTGCCGTTATCAGTTTCCATCCGCCAGGGTGTTCAAAAATAGATCTTGTTGACGTGTCTAGGCCAATATAACTGCCTTGTTAGTGGTCTGATTTATTTTGGTTGTGGGGCGGTTACTTGCAATCCAAGCCATTACACGTGTCAAGCTCAGATTGGGTAGATAAAGTATGGTGTATCATTTGCACCCTACTCCCCTTACCTGGAATGAGGTATGGGGAGAATTATCCATTCATCACGTGCAGCGGCATTTCGGCCTGTGTGCCAGGTTAATTGCGATCCTCGCCCGTCAATATATCTCAGTGATGATCGGTTTATGTTGCTTAATGCCCGGCAGAACTGGGTACCGATCATGTGTGCGAATTACTTCCCTTTTTGAATTGCATTTCTCTCCTGTTCGATTTTACCCTCGAGTATGGAACGAGAGTCTCCATAACCGCACCGCCATTCGCCGTTGTTTGCACGTGGGTCCGAAATATCTTCCGGATTTCACACCTTTTGAAGGAAGTTGAAAAGATATCATAAAGTTTGAATTTAAACCTCTTGCTTTCCCGGCGTTTTCCTTGTCGAGGGAGCTTACCTCATTCTCTCTAACACGCGCTTCTTCCATCTTTTCCTTTCATCCTAACCATCCAATTAAAATCACTAGGTGGATCAGGAGCCTCCATTCCTTCCCCAAGGGTATAAGGTGTCCTAACTTTCCGAGGCTTCTCTTCTCCATCGTCTTCGAGTTCTTTGAGCCTGAAAATCTCCTGATTCTCTACCTTCATTCCATCTTTGAAGCTATCCCATTCTGCGTTTTTTCTTCAACTACACTTCTCTTACTCAAGTAAGTTCTCTTTCCTTTACTTCTACCGTTGATTTCTTTCTCCTCCCCCCTTTTTTTTATTTTTGAGAGATGTCGAGCTCTAAGAGAACTCCGGTTCCTAAGTCCGACCTGGATGTAGCTTCTTTGTTCAAAGCATAGTTGTCATGGCGTCGCCATGGCGTCCTGGCGCTGGGGGAAAGGGCATATCGAGATCCGCCATGGGTATAAATATCGAGCGATATGGTTTCCATGGCGTCGCCATGGACGCCATACCACGATATATGGGTATGTCGACCGATATTTGAACATTTAATGTATAAAAGTCAGGTTTATATATTTTTTTTTTTAAAAACGATTTAATAACTTAGATGCTTTTTCGTTAATGTGTATTGGAGGTGTAACTTGAAAGTTAGCAATACACATTATCATAAAACTTAAAAATATTAAACATAATAACTTATACGGTTATACCCTAATGGGGGAAATAGAAATAGAAATCGCAAAAGGAAAATCGAGAGGAGAGGGATCGTGACTCCGGCAACGGTAACTTCCTCACTTCCTGCAACTCTCGAGTCTCGGCAGCCTTCGAACAAGTTCGAAGTTCGAACTTCTCCAGTTCTCCGGCAATCTCCAGGACTCCAACTCTCCAAGTAAGTAAATTTTTATTTTTTTTTTAATTTGGATCTTCTTCCTCCTCCCAGGCAGACCTCGTCTTCTTCTTCTTAACTTCTTCTTCTTCAGTTCTTCTCCTCCCAGCCTCCGGTAGTGATTACAGCCAGTAGTATCGTTTTTTTTTTTTTTTTTTTTTCTCTTGCCTTGCTTCCTCCTCCCAGGCAGACCTCTTCTTCTTCTTCAGTTCTTCTCCTCCCAGCCTCCGGTAGTGATTACAGCCAGTAGTATCGTTTTTTATTTTTATTTTTTCTCTTGCCTTGCACAGCCACATTTACACACACAGTGACAGGGAGAGAGTCGAGAGACAGGGGGGGGGGATTTATTTCAATTAGTAGTCCTCGACTCCTCTCGGTTTTTATTTTCTTTTTTCTTTTTTCTTCTTTGCTTGTACAGTCACAGAGACAGGGACATAGTCGAGAGACAGAGGGGGGAGGGATTTATTCCAGTCAGTGCTGTAACCATAGCCCTCTCGGTTTTTTTTCTTTTTTCTTTTTTCTTCTTTGCTTGTACAGTCACAGAGACAGGGACATAGTCGAGAGAGAGGGGGGAGGGATTTATTCCAGTCAGTGCTGTAACCATAGTCCTCTCGGTTTTTTTTTTTTTTTCTTTTTTCTTCTTCTTGCCTTGCAACTAGCTTGCTTACAGTCGCAGACCTTGGGACTTCTTGCCTTGCATTTTTTTTTTCTTCTTCTTGCCCTGCACAGTGCACACATACACACAGTGTCACACAGAGACAGGGAGAGAGTCGAGAGACAGAAGGGGGGAGGGATTTATTACAGCCAAACTATCTCCGTTTTTTGTTTTTTTTTTTCCTTTTTCTTGCCTTGCAGTTGCAGGGTTGCACAGTCACAGAGAAGGTGTTTGTTTTTTATTTTTTCTTCTTCTTACCTTGCACACAGGCACACAGCCACAGGCCCACAGCCACAGGCCCACACATACACTTACACACACACAGACAGGGAGAGAGTCGAGAGACAGGGGGGGAGGGATTTAATAGTTATTACAGCCAGTAGTCCATCACCATTCACTGATTTCACTCACAGTCTCAGTCACAGACTCACAGTGTCACACACACAACAGCAGCAAGCACATATTCAACTCCATAATTTCAGTTTTTTTTTTCCCCTCCATCCATTAATGTTAATCTGCTAAAAACCAGTACTTGGATTTGTGTTTTGACTGTTTTCCATCCTAGTTCAGCTTAATGTTAATATGCTAAAAACCAGTTTAATTGTTTTTTTTTTTGTTTTGTTACCTTTGTAGTCTACTAGTGTCTTTCACTCAACTAATGGATGGTTCTACACCAATTAGTAGTGGGGGTGAAAATATTGTAAGTACTGGAGCTACTCCAGGATATGATCCAAGCAAAGACCCAGCAAGAAAGGCCAAATTAAATGACCCTGGGTGGAAGTATGGGTATTGGCCAGATCTAACAAACAAGAATGTTGTTAAATGCACCCTTTGTGGCAAAGAAATGAGTTGTGGAATTAAAAGATTGAAGCAACATTTGGTGGGTGGATATGGAGACGTTATTAAGTGTACCAAGACGAATGATTCTATTTCTCAAGTGATGAGGGAAGCTCTAAATAAAAAAAAGAAGAAACAAATTACAGAAGTATTGGATGATGATGCTGTAGAAGTTGGAGGGCAAATACAATCAGAAGATACACTAGAAGGACAATCCCAGACTCCTACAGCTACTAGGGTGGCTCCTAGCTCTGGGACAATTGCTAAGAAAAGAAAGGTTACTCAGCCTCAAGTAAGGGGTCCCATGGATGCTCATGTTAGACGGACTCCTGAGCAAGTAGTCAATGAGAGGCATAATAGTAGTTCTACTCAGACTACTATAGAGAACCGTTTTAGGACACCAGAACAAAAAGCCAGAGTTGATTATCACATTGCTAAGTGGATGTATCAGCAAGGTATCCCATTCAATGCTATTAAGGCAAGGACCTTTGAGGTGATGTGCGAGTCTATTGCACAATATGGTTCTGGATATATTCCACCTTCATATCATCAAGTGAGAGTGCCATTGTTAAGAAATGCTGTGAATGAAACTACGAGAGATGAAGAAAAATATGAAGAGTATTGGAAGCGTATGGGTGCACTCTTATGTCCGATGGATGGACGGATAAACGGGGAAGGCACTTAATTAATTTTCTCGTTAAGCTGTCCGAGGGGACTTATTTCATGGGATCCGTTGATGCATCTGGTATGGTTTAAAGTGCACAAATGCTATTCGAATTGCTTGATAGCAAAATTGATGAGATTGGTGAGGATTATGTCATTCAAGTTGTGACTGACAATGCTTCAAACTATAAGTTGGCTGGTAAAATGCTTATGGAAAAGAGAAGAAAGCTATACTGGACTCCTTGTGCAGCCCATTGTTTAGACCTGATGTTGGAGGATATAGGTGGTCTGAAAGACTTAAAGAATGTGATAGGTAAGGCAAAAAAAATAACCACCTTCATCTACAGGCACACACGTCTTCTTGATGCAATGAGGAAAAGAACTGGACAAAAGGATCTTGTGAGAGCTGCAGTTACTAGATTTGCAACTGCTTGTTTGACATGTCAGAGTTTGGTTAAGCATAAGGATGCATTGAAGCATTTGTTTATTTCTGATGAGTGGAAGGGTTCCAATTTGTCAAAGACAGAGGCTGGAAAGAAAGTGGAAGAAACGGTGTTTGCTGTACCATTTTGGAACACTGTGGAAGATTTTATTAGAGCATCGAAGCCACTTATTGTTGTTTTGAGGATTGTTGATGGTGATGAGAGGCCTGCTATGGCTGAGGTTTATGTTGCTATAGAAGAGGCAAAAAAGAAAATCCGTGAACATTTAGCACATAAAGAACGGCTGTGGAAGAAAATTATAAATATCATTGACAGGCGTTGGGAGTGTCAGATGGAGCGTCCATTGTATGGAGCCGCACTATTTCTTAATCCCGGAAAATTTTTCATGTTCAAGGAAAGTGAAGATGGCGAACTGATTGCCAATCTACACATCTCATTGATTGATGTCATGACCAGACTGGTGGATGACCCTGCTATACAAGACAAGATAACTTTGCAAATTGATGATTATAGATTTTCAAAGGGTTCTTTTGGGAGGGATATGGCGATTAGACAACGGACAACCATAAATCCTAGTAAGTAACTTAGTATTTTTAGTTTGTACCTACTTTGTATGCTACTATGTCTATGATGTATTACTATTAATTCAGTTTTTTTATTATATTTTTATAGTTACTTGGTGGAGTACAAATGGAGGTCGTGCTTTTGAGCTTTCAAAGCTTGCATGACGCATATTAGGCCTCTGTTGCTCTTCTTCTAGTTGCGAGCGCAACTGGAGCACATTTGAGTTTGTAAGTATTAACTTACATGATTACATTTACATTTAATTTATTTTTTAGACTTTTTTTTTCACTTTTGTTATGTCTTTTATTGAAAAATGACTTTTTTGTTCTCTCTTGTTTATGAATTCAGATTCATACCAAGAAGAGGAATAGACTGGAACATTCTCGTTTGAATGATCTAGTCTATGTTCAATACAATAGCCGCCTCCAACAAAAGGTTTCAACAAAGACGTGAGCTGGAAGGCAAAAACAAAAAATATGATCCACTAATTCTTGATGAGCTGGATTGGTCTAGTGAGTGGATGGTTACCCAGCCAGTGGAAGATTTAGTCCATCCCAATGATGATCTCACGTGGGAGGATGTTGGTAGAGCAATGGGGGCATCGATTGAAGCCCCCATCCGACCAAGGAGAACTCAAGCATCAACCTCTAGAGTCAATGTGACATATTCACGCCGTGGACATGGTAGAGGGAGAGGTAGCTCAAGGATGGCTAATGTTCAGGATGACTCTGAACCAGATGAAGACAAGGAAGAAGAGGAAGATGATGTGAATGACGACGAGAATGCCGTAGATGACTATGATGGTGTCGAAGAGCCACGACAAGAAAATCTGCCAAATGCAGATCTTTTAGATGAATATGATAATTAATTAGTTTTGGACCTTTTGGATATTGTGGATTGTTTAAACTTTGAAGTTTGAAGATTAGTTAAGGACTTAAGGTTATCTATATTTGGTATTTTGGTTGATTACTTGACTTTAAATTTTGATCTTTGATTACTATTATACTATATTCAGTTATCTATCTTAAATTATTTTTTTGCTTTTGAATACATAATTTCCTCTCCTCTTTCATCAAATTCATATATATTAATATATACCTATTACTTTGTTCAGGTTGCTTTGCTCCAAATCACACACACTGAAAAAAGACTATTGCTATCAAGCTTCAGTAAACAGGTTAGCCACTTAGCCTATCATTTGATTTTTACTATTGCTTTCAATTATTTGATAGGCTAAACTATATTTTCATACTTTCATATACACTAATGGATATTACACTTTCATGAATTAAACCATAATATATTAGTAGTAGTGTAGTACACTTTCATGTTGATTTTTTATGTTATAGGACATTTATTATAGCATACTAAATGACATTAAAAATAGAGAAAATAAAAAATAAAACATGGTCGACATGCTCGCCATAGCGGGCGACATGTCGATATATCGTGACGCCGTGACAACTATGGTTCAAAGAATCCGAGGAGTTATACCATGGGGAAGGTGTTAGGAGAACCAGGGTGGTTCCACCTAGGTTGTCTGAGGAGGTTATCGCAGTTCCTAGGGTTTCTGCCTCTGTTCAGTGGAGTACGTTTGGTGTTTCCGCTGGTACTTCCGGTTGTATTCCTCCGAAAAAACCTTTGGCTTCCCTAGGGAGGAAGGCTCACCATATTCGCCAACCTCAAGTTGATCCTACCATAGGTAAAGGGGTGGATGAAATTCACTCAGTACTGACAGTGTCCAATGTTGTGGGGATCCGAGAGATTTACTCGATCCCAGAGTCTGTTGACCTCAGGGTCGCCTATCCCGAGGACAGATTAAATATTGAGCATCCCAATGAGATTGGCCTCATCTTGGATGCCTTTGAGGCTGGCTTCCGTTACCCTCTTCTGGTATTCGTTTCCTGTCTTCTTAAGCATTATGGAGTTGCCCCCAGCCAGTTGGTCCTGAACTACTGGAGATGTGTCGGAGCCTTCATTCTTAGATGTACTCGGTTAGGTAGACGTCCCTCTCCTGCCTTGTTCATTAGATGTTTTCTACTAAATTCGAACAGTGGTCACCCTGGGTGGTATTACTTCCATCAACGCGACATTCCTATATGGGCAAAATCCCTACCTCTATCTATGCTTGGAAACAAAGGTTCTTTTGGGCTTCATACGTGGGACCCAGGTTCCCCAATACATGGGGTTTTCCGACCACCTTTGCTTGGAACAAGGTCCCAATTCTCGAATGACGAGGATTTATCCACCTTGGAAATGATGGTGAATACTCCGGGGCCTGTGGAACTGGCCGATATTGACGCTCTGGACATGTCCGAGTTGGAGAGGGATAAGCACCCTTGGATTTTGTCTCTTTTTACTGTCTTCTCCTTATTTATTTTTACTTTGAGCTAACCCCTTCCTCTCCGTTCGGTGCAATGGATTTCGATTTGAGTTCCCTTGCTAATTTCATGGAGACGAAGAATCTCCAAGTTACCAGGGATACGGTCGTCTCCCCCCTGCCCCTGGATAAGAAGAAGAAAAGGAATGAACCTCCAACCGAGCAGAAGAAGGATCCTCGAGTAAGGAGCTTAAGAAGAATGTCCCTCCCCGGGCCTCTGGGGGCCATAAGAATCAGGGCCAACATCTAAGTAAAAAGAAGGCATCCTCTTCATCCGATCATACTGTATGGGGGAAAGACTCTCTCACAGTCCTTAACGGTGCCTCCTTGTTGGAGGTTACCAAGAAAAATAAAGGTAAGGAGAAGGTTTATTTGGATCTATTAGTCCCCAAGTGGTCGGTACGAGTTGACCAGAAGGTGATCGGGGATGCTGAAGCTGCTGAGAATCTGGCGTTGACCTGCATTCCCCCAGCTGACCGGGATGCCCTCTCGGATATGGAGGATGATGCGCTGGAAAACACCGCCCTCGCACGGGCCTATGAGGTGACGCTTTCTTCTACTGAAGATTTTCGTGATCTTAGTTTATCTTTACTAACTTTTCCTTATTCCAGGCTTTGGCTTTCGCTTCCGGGTTGGTGTAGCGGAAGAGGAAAATTGCCTCTGTGTACAACCAACTAGAGAAGGTTTACAAGGAGCTGAAGCGAACCTGTACTAACAGGAACGAGCAAATATACTCTCTGGTTGCTAACGTAAAATTACTAACGGAAGGAAAGATGGTCGTGGAGGCCTTTGCGATGGCGGATAATGGTCTTGCAGCCGCCGAGAAACGTATTAAGGCCCTCAGCCTATCCAATAAAATGGTTGAGGAAGAGCTAAGTAAGAAGACCCAGCTGGTTGAGAGTCAGAAAATAGAAATTGCAGATTTGAAGTCCAAGTTAGAGGATGCCGGTACCAAGGCCGTGGAGGCCTATCTTTGCTCGGAGGATAACACCAAGGAGCACATGAAGACTGCTTCCAAGATTTTTCTGCAGGTTGCTCACTCTATCTGGGCGCAGGTGAAGGAGAAGGAGCCTGATTTTGATTTCCAGGGTATGGCTGAGGGAGAATATATGCTCGTCTGGTTGAAGTCTAGGGCCTACATCCCCACCTCGAATAGGGGAGAATTGGTAATTCTGGTACCACGTCCTCCCTCAAGGACTATAAATGTGGCGAACACCAAGGCTGGGGGGTCTACCTCTACTGCGGAGGCTGAACAGACCATCGCCGAGGACACAGAACAGGTTGGGACGGTTGGGAAGGAATCCAAGCACAGCACTGAACAAGCTGTCACCCCACCAAATGGGACCTCCTCCTCGTCACCTGTGGATGAAGCAATGCCAACTTCTGACGCTCAGGATCCAAAGGATTCTGCTTTAGTTTAGCTCCTCTCCCTCTTTCTTTATTGTTTTGGGCATGTTCTCTTGTTATTTTGCACCTGTAATTCATCGTGCATGTCTTTAATGAGAAACAATCATTTTCTGGGCTTCTTTGTTCTATGCTCGTCTTCAGAGTCACATTCTCCGACCATGACCTTCATGTTTTGCATGTAGGGTTATTCCTCCATGCCCGGTATCATACAACCTGACGCTATGGAGCGAGAGAAGGAATTGCAAGCTCGGATAACGATGTACGCGAACTCAAACGCTGCCCTATTGAAGTTCAAATCTCGTCTTGAGGATGAATTAGACTACTACAAGTTAGTTGAAAGTTGGGGGAAGGATCTGCTGGAAAGGTTGGACTTCTCTTGTGATATCATAGACAATGTTGTTGACTATCTCTGGGTTGAGAAATACGCTGCGGCGAACCTTACCATCGAATATCTCTTGAAATCGGCGGTCTTCTAGTGCTTTTGTGAAGATAAGGCTTTAGAAGGTGCCCAGTGCCTATATAATAAAATAAAGAAAGCTGCCCCCTAATTTAAGTGGGGGAAGATCAATTTGGGGTTCGATCCGAGAATTCCCGTGCAAGAGGTGAGGTTGGACCCGTCTTCTATTTCGGTGCCCTTCTTTCCTCCTCCCGAGAAAGCTCCAGGACCACTGCCCCCCAATCCTCGGCGCCTAAGCGCCTATAATTGTAATTGTCTGTTGTGTTTGGCCAAGCGGTAATAACTGGCATACTTAATTTATGGAATTTTTATCCTTTTGCTGCTCAGTATTTGTCTGGCTCACAATGCTCAGTTCTCTAACTTGGTTAGGAGGAAATCATTTCTTGTAGTGCCTGTCACCCTTTGGAACGAAAGTCGCCTTTATGGTTAGAAGATCTTTTATGTGATCTTGGTTTCGTCCCCTGGGTGCCTTGTTTGCAAATTGCAATGCAGAACATTTATTATCTAAGCCCTTTTTAACGCTTCATTTATTACGCTATTAATGGGACTCAAACAAAAGCTAAACTATCGCCTCCCTTCTTAAAGCTTTCCACAGATTTTGAAAAGCGTAGGTGCAATGGGGATTGGGGACCTACCGTGTGGCCCCTGGCAGTTACTTCTCTTAAATCCGAGATATTGCCTTTTTGGATTTTCTTTTGATCTAGACTGTCCGTTCCACCATAAATAGTAGTTTTTCCTTCTTCTTTCCTTACCATACTCCGCTTCTTCCCTTTGGAGCGAAGCCATGGACCTTCTCTATGGGTTTCTTCCATACGCTTCTCTTGACGCCCTTTTATTTCTTTGGTGCTGCGACTGTCGTTGCTTCTATGACTATAACGGATGCCATTTTTTGGGTGCTAACCTTCTGCTTGAGATGCTGTTTTTGGCTCCGATCTTTAATCGACATTTGCCCTTACAGTTTCGATCTTCAATGGACACACGGTGTCTTTTGCAGTTCAAGCCGGAGGGCTACCTCTTCGTGTGGTGTGCCCGTGTCAATGCTTGGAGCGATCATGCTATCACGGAGAGTAGAGTCTTGAGGGAACTGTTTCCTGCCTTCCCTAACCTCCTCGGAGTTCGAGGATGGGAGATTTGCACAAGCAGTGCGCTGGAGGACCAAAGCCGGCGCCTTTCTTGTCGTCTTCAACCTCCTTGTCTATGGCAGGAGCAGGAGGCCGCCCGTGGGATCCATTCCGTCTTCAGAGGAGCTCAAAGATGTCGGTATGGTGATTCCCATTTGGCGAAACAGCCTCTCAAGGCTTCCTGGAGTAGCGTTGGGCCGCAGGGTGGTACACCATGAATGTCTGGGTTGATCATAACCTGTACGACATCCTCTTTATGGCTACTCCTGTCTCACGCTTCTCGGCCCCTGCTTCCCTCATCCCTCAGACCTCCTTTTTGGCAACTCAAGGCGATGCACTGCGTGCTCGTGGTTTAGGCGCACCTCGCTTTTGTTTCACTTGTGTTATAAAGGAGAAGCGTTCCCCTGGAGCCGAGCACCCTCGATACTTCTTCCAGATTTTGTACAGCTTTTAGTTCTTATTCCAACATTTGTAAACACGATCACGTATTTACGATACAATTTGGAATTGTCAATAAAGAACTTTCTGCTACTTGAATTATCACTGCTGTTTTTCTTTTATTTTGGGCCCCTTATTTCCATGCGGCATATCTTGTCGATGTGGTCGGCTGACCATGAAACTCCACTAGGGGATCTCTCAATCTTATGGTCGGTAAACCGTTAATTGTACGACGCCACCATGGTACAACTCAGCATTATGGTCGGATTAATTATTTTTGTGGAACGCCACTATTGTGCAACTTATCATTATGGTCGGATGACCATTAATTATTTTGTGGATTGATAACAGCATGCGGATTCTTGCTATTTTGCTTGTAAAGTAACTTATTGCTCATCAAAGTGAATCACACAAATATTGGTATCTCCATTAAATGTACTAATTTGAGCATTTGAAATAATCCAAAATTGATTCAGAACAAATGAGGGGTGAGGACTAACCTTTACTGGTAGAATTTTCTAAATTTTTTGGAGTTCCATGACCGGGGTATGGGTACTCCCTCCAAAGTCTCCAAATGATAAGCTCCCGGAGCCACTCTTTGGAGATTCTGTATGGTCCTTCCCAATTGGGCGCTAGCTTTCCCACAATCCTTAGATCGGATGCCTCTACTTTACGGAGCACCAAGTCTTCTTGATGGAGCATTCTCGGTTTTACCTTCGCATTATAATTGCGCGTTGTCCATTGCTGGTGCGCAACATTCCTTACACGTGTTGTTTCTTAGATTTCCTCTAATAGGTCCAAATTTGCTCTTAGTTCTTCCGCATTAGTTTCTTGATTATAGAGTTATACCCTCAGTGAAGTTTCTCCTATTTCCACAGGGGTCACTGCCTCGGTTCCATATGTCAACATAAGGTGTTTCGCCTGTTGCGAGTCTGGTGGTGGTTCGGTATGCCCATAAAATGCTTGGCAGCTCCTCAACCCACAACCCTTTAGCTGTCTCCAACTTCTTTTTTATCCCATCCAACAAGATTTTGTTCATGGCTTCTGCCAAGTCGTTAGGGGGATGTGCCACCGAAGTCTTACGTAGCTGAATCTCATACTGATCACTAAATTCCTTAAACTTTTGCTCAAATTGCTTTCCATTATCTGTGATAAGGGTTCTCGGAATGCCATATTTGTCTATGACGGAATGGAGGAAGAACCTCCACACCTTCGCAGCTGAGATTAATGTCAATGCCTCTGTCTCAACCCATTTGATGAAGTAATCTACCGCCACTACCACAAATTGTCTACCTCCTTACGCCTTTGGGAATGGACCTAGAATGTCCATCCCCCATTGTACGAAAGGTAATGGACTAGAGATGGAAGTGAGCTCCGTTGCCAGCTGGCGTGTGATCGGTGTGAAGGTTTGGCAATTGATGCATTTGCGTACAAAACTCATTACTTCTTTTCGTAAATATGGCCAAAAGTACCCTTGTCTGATGACCTTATGAGCCAACGTTATACCCCCTAAGTGTTGTCCGCAAATGCCTGTATGAATTTCCCTAAGGACGTACTCTGTTTCGGATGGCCTGAGGCATTTTAAATAGGGCATGGCGTAAGCTTTCTTGTATAGTACTCCCTCGATCATTGTGTACCGTACTGCTCTCATCCTTATCTTCTTGGCTTCTTCTTTGTTTGTGAGGAGTGTCCCTCCTTGGAGATAGGCTATGAGAGGGTCCATCCAACAAGGCTCAACATCTATGGGGAGTACGCTCTCGGTTTCTTCTATACTTGGTGCGCCGAGAACGTCTATGTACACCATTCGACCCAGGTCTTGAAATTTCGAGGTGGCCAGCCTAGACAGCGCATCGGCAAAGGCGTTCTGTGCTCGGGACACCTGTAATATTTGTAAGTAAGCAAACCCAGCAATTTAGTCGGGTACCTTCCTTAGATATTGCGCCATGCGCTGTTCTTTTGCTTCATATTCGCCATTCACTTAATTAACCACCAACTGAGAATCGTTGTGCACGGTGATGTTCTTTATCATCAAACTCTTTGCCAAATTCAAACCAGCAATTAGGGCCTCATACTCGGCTCCATTATTCGTAGTTTGGAACTCGAATCTTTGCGCATACTGCACTAAGAACCCTCCCGGACTTGTCAGTATTAACCCTGCGCCACATCCGTTGATGCTGGATGAGCTGTCCACATACAGAGCCCAGGATTCCGCTGATTCCATAGCGTCGCCCTTTAGCACTACCTCATTGTCTGGCAAGGTGCACTCGACGACGAAGTCTACGAGTGTCTGGGCATTGATGGTTGTACGAGGCTTGTATTGGATGTCAAATTCTCCAAGTTCTACCGACCACGCCACCAGTCGTCCGGAATGGTCGTGTCTGGCCAAAATTTTCTTCAACGGCTGGTTTGTTAGTACCTCTATAGTATAGACTGGAAAGCAAGGTCTCAATTTTCGTGCGGCCATTATTAGAGCATAAGCATGCTTCTCAATACTGCTATACCTGGTTTCTGCATCTAAGAGCACCATGCTGACATAGTAGATCGGTTTTCGCACCCGACCTTCGCCTTTGATTAACACTGCGCTTATTGCCACCGTGATAATGGCTAAATAGAGTTGAAGTACGTCCCCCGGGTCTGGCTTGGTAAAGAGTAGTGAGCTGCTTAAATATTTCTTCAAATCTGCAAATGCTGTGTGATATTCTTCCGTCCATTCGAAAGTTAGCCTGACCCCTTTTACCTGTCTCTCCCGTGCTCTATTTTTTAATGACTTAAAGAAAGGGAAACACCGATCTCCTCAGGTAGAAATAAACCTCCCCAGTGCCGCCACTCTCCCCATTAGCTCCTGTAAGTCCTTGATTCTGCCCGGTGGTCGCATTTCTAGTATAGCCTTGATTTTAGCGGGATTCGCCTCTATTCCCCTCCTTGAGACCATAAAACCGAGGAATTTCCTTGAGGTAACTCCAAACGCGTACTTAGCCGGGTTCAACTTCATTTTGCTTTTCCTCAAGACTCGGAATGCTTCTTCTAGGTCGGTTAAATGGTTTGATGCCTTCAAGCTTTTCACCAACATATCATCCACTTAAACCTCTATGTTACGCCCTATTTGATCTTTAAAGATGTGATTCACTAAGCATTGGTAGGTGGCCCCCGCATTTTTCAGCCCAAAGGGCATACGGGTGTAGCAGTACGTATCCTTTCCGACTATGAAGGAAGTCTTCAATATATCCGGTTCATACATTCTAATCTGATTATATCCGAAGTAGGCATCCATGAAACGTAACATTTCATAGCCGGCGGCGGTTGCATCTATTAGTAAATCAATGCAAGGCAAAGGGTAGTAGTCTTTAGGGCATGTTTTACTCAAATCGGTGAAATCAATACACATTCGCCATTTGCCATTAGGCTTGGACACCATTACAACATTGGAAAGCCATTCTGGGTAGATGGCTTCTTCTATGAACCCTGCTTCTAACAGCTTGATCACCTCTTCAATCACCTTCTCTTGTCGTTCTGGAGCAAAAGTCCTCTTCTGAAAAACTGGTTTGGAGGTCGGAGACACGGTAAGCCTATGCTCGGCCAACTCCCGATCTACACCGGGCATGTCTGCTGCCGACCATGCAAATAGATCAGCGTTGGCCCTTAAGAATTTCATCAGGCTGTTATTCTGCTCGCCGCTTAGGCCTGCTCCCATTTGTACGATACAGCTCCCATCTCCTTCCACGATTTCTATGGGCACCAAATCCTCCGCGGGTTCTGTCCTTTCATGCGCGGGGCTCTCCCGACCATCCTCAAGGCTAATTATGAGTGTCCAAGGTTCCTTCCCTTTGGCCCTTAGGTAGCCCTCGTAGCATTTCCGAGAGGTTATCTGGCTTCCCCGACATTCCCCTACCCCTTGATTTGTGGGAAACTTCATCACAAGGTGCACGGTGGAAACTATGCCCTACAGGGTGTTGAGTCCTGGACGTCCTAATATCCCGTTATAAGTAGAGTTCATCTTCACCACCAAAAAGTTCATTATCACCGTAGAGAGTTTGGGTTCCGTCCCGACCGTTACCAACAATTCAATTGACCCCTCCACGTGCACGGGGGCTCTATTGAACCCATACAAAGGAGATTCGACCCTCCTCAGCATCTCGGGTTTTAGTTGCATTTTTTCAAACGCGTCATAGTATAGGATGTCAACCGAGCTCCCGTTATCCACAAGGACCTTGGCCACCGTACAGTTGGCAATAGTCATTTTGATCACCAAGGCATCATCGTGGGGAGATTGTATGTCGGATAAATCTTCATCCGAGAATGTGATCTGATGCTCGGTCCTTCTCTTGTCGGGCACTTCCGTTTGGAATACGTATCGAGCATGATTCTTCCTAGAGTTGGAGGACTCACCTCCCAGTCCCGGGGCCCCCGTATATTGTGGCAATTTCCCTGAGTGGGGCATTCTCAGTGTGTCGCTTCCCCCTTGCCCAGTCTACCCTGTTTTCAGTGCCTTCCAACCGAGCAGGTGATTTCGCCTTTTCCTCAGGTTCCTGAGACCGATATACCTGCCTCCATTCCACCATCTTTTTTAACAAATCGGCTCAAGCGACCCCTCTGGATGAGGGCTTCGATCTCGTCCTTCAACTGCCTACAGTCCTCGGTATCATGTCCGTGATCTTGGTGAAATCTATAGTATTTGCTCTTGTTACGTTCGTGCGTGGGCTTAATCATCTTGGTGGGCCAACGCAACATCACTTGGTCCTTTATCTCATTCAAGATATATGCCCGGTTGTGTGTGAGGGCCGTGTACACCAGCTCCGGGTTTGAATCGTTCTTTGGAACCCAGGCCGTAAACTGGCTCCGGGTTTGAATCATTCTTTGGAACCCAGACCTTGTCGTCTCTCTTTCTCTTCCCCTCCTTCTGGTCTCCACCGTTCTTCAGGCAGCTCTCTCTAGCCTGAGCATCTTTCTTTTCTTGACTTTTCTTCTCGGGTTTGCCTTCTTCTTCTTGTTCAGCTACAAGAACTTTGGCCAAGTTGATGTGCTTCTCGCAGCATGAGAAGAGTTCATACATGTCTGCCGGCTCGTCCACGATCAGGGACCTCTTTAACTCGACATCCCTGATGCTGCTGCGCAGAGCTTGGAACTTCACGATCTGGTCCAAGTTTTGCACCTCCAGCGCCTCCTTGTTGAATCTTGTGAGGAAGTTTCTGATTGATTCGTCATGGCGCTGTTTTCTAGCCAAAAGATTGGCCGTTTTCTTATGGACTCTACTACTCACGAAGTGGGCAAGAAAAGCCCACCCAAGCTCCACAAAGTTAGTCAGGCAGCGCGGCCTAAGGCGTGAGAACCATTATCTCGCCGCCCCCTTCAAGGTAGAGGGGAATGCCCTACACATTATGGCGTTGGAGGCGCCCTAAAAAAACAACAATGACTTAAAAGTTTCCAGGTGATCTTCTGGATCTGTCGTGCCCGCATCCTGCTCAATCGCGGGCATCTTGAATCCTTTCGGCAGGGGTTCCGCCCAGATCTCGTTAGTGAAGGCAAGATCGGTGGTGGAGTGGAAGTCGTGATTTAGGGCTAGGTTCTTTCCTCTCATGACCTCTTGAATTTGATCCTGCAACTCCAACACTTTGTCGTTTAAAGCCTGTTCGACCTTGGTCATCTGGGAACCTTGGCGCTTGCTGTCATAGTTGTCATGGCGTCGCCATGGCGTCGCCATGGCGCCGCCATGGCGTCCTGGCGCTGGGGGAAAGGGCATATCGAGATCCGCCATGGTATATGTATAAATATCGAGGGATATGGCTTCCATGGCGTCGCCATGGACGCCATACCACGATATATGGGTATGTCGACCGATATTTAAACATTTAATGTATAAAAGTCAGATTTATATATATATATTTTTTTAAAAACGATTTAATAACTTAGATGCTTTTTCGTTAATGTGTATTGGAGGTGTAACTTTTTCAAGTTACACCTCCAATACACATTAACATAAAACTTAAATAAACATAATAACTTATACTCTTATAGTCTTATACGGTTATACCCTAACGGGGAAATAGAAAATTAGAAATCGCAAAAGGAAAATCGAGAGGAGAGGGATCGTGACTCCGGCAGCGGCAACGGTAATCCTCGCTCCCGCAACTCTCGAGTCTCGGCAGCCTTCGAACAAGTTCAAGTTCGAACTTCTCCAGTTCTCCGGCAATCTCCAGGACTCCAACTCTCCAAGTAAGTAAATTTTTAATTTTTTTAATTTGGATCTTCTTCCTCCTCCCAGTGCACGCCGCACCTGCCTTCTTCTTCTTAACTTCTTCTTCTTCGCTTCTTCTCCTCCCAGCCTCCAGTAGTGATTACCCATAGTATCGTTTTTTTTGTAATTTTTCTCTTGCCTTGCTTCCTCCTCCCAGGCGACCTCTTCTTCTTCTTCTTAACTTCTTCTTCTTCAGCTTCTTCTCCTCCCACCTCCGATCACTACTACACCAGAGTATCGTTTTTATTTTTATTTTTCTCTTGCCTTGCACAGCCACATTTACACACACAATGACAGTGGAGAGAGTCGAGAGACGGGGGATTTATTTCAGCTTAGTAGTCCTCTCTCGACTCCTCTCGGTTTTTATTTTCTTTTTTTTTTTTCTTCTTTGCTTGCAGTATCACGGAGACGGGGACATAGTCGAGAGACGAGGGGGAGGGATTCATTCCATCGGTCTGTAACCATAGCCTTCTCGGTTTTTTATTTTTTTTTTTTCTTCTTTGCTTGTCAGACACGAGAGATTCACAGAGACAGGGACATAGTCGAGAGAGAGGGGGAGGGATTTATTCCAGCCATTGTTGTAACCATAGTCCTCTCGGTTTTTTTTTTCTTTTTTTTCTTCTTCTTGCCTTGCAACTAGCTTGCTTACGCATGAGCACCTGGGACTTCTTGCCTTGCTTTTTTTTCTTCTTCTTGCCCTCGCACAAAGCACACATACACAAGGTCACACACGAGACAGGAGAGAGTTGAGAGACAGAAGGGGGAGGGATTTATTACAGCCGAACTATCTCTGTTTTTTTTTTTTTTTTCCTTTTTCTTGCCTTGCAGTTCAGGGTTGCACATCCAGAGAAGGTGTTTGTTTTTGATTTTTTCTTCTTCTTACCTTGCACACAGCCACAGGCCCACACATACACAGTTACACTTACACACACAGAGACAGGGAGAGAGTCGAGAGACAATGGGGGAGGGATTTAATAGTTATTACTTATTACAGCCAGTAGTCCATCACTATTCACCGATTTCACTCACGTCTCGACCACGACTCACAAAGTGTCACACACACAACAGCAGCAAGCACATATTCAACTCCATAATTTCAGTTTTTTTTTCCCCTCCATCCATTAATGTTAATCTGCTAAAAACCAGTACTTGGATTTTATGTTTTGACTGTATTCCATCCTAGTTCAGCTTAATGTTAATATGCTAAAAATCAGTTTAATTGTTTTTTTTTTTTTTTTTGTTACCTTTGTAGTCTACTAGTGTCTTTCACTCAACTAATGGATGGTTCTACACCAATTAGTAGTGGGGTGAAAGTATTGTAAGTATGGAGCTACTCCAGGATATGATCCAAGCGAAGACCCCACAAGAAAGGCCAAATCAAATGACCCTGGGTGGAAGTATGGGTATTGGCCAGATCTAACAAACAAGAATGTTGTTAAATGCACCCTTTGTGGCAAAGAAATGAGTTGTGGAATTAAAAGATTGAAGCAACATTTGGTGGGTGGATATGGAGACGTTATTAAGTGTACCAAGACGAATGATTCTATTTCTCAAGTGATGAGGGCAGCTCTAAATAAAAAAAGAAGAAACAAATTACGAAGTATTGGATGATGATGATGGTGATGATAATGTCGTAGAAGTTGGAGGGCAAATACAATCGGAAGATACACTAGAAGGACAATCCCGGACTCGGATGCTGCTAGGGTGGCTCCTAGCTCGGGACAATTGCTAAGAAAAGAAAGGTTACTCAGCCTCAAGTAAGGGGTCCCATGGATGCTCATGTTAGACGGACTCCGAGCAAGTAGTCAATGAGAGGCATAATAGTAGTTCTACTCGGACTACTATAGAGAACCGTTTTAGGACACCGAACAAAAAGCTAGAGTTGATTATCACATTGCTAAGTGGTTGTATCGCAAGGTATCCCATTCAATGCTATTAAGGCAAGGACCTTTGAGGTGATGTGCGAGTCTATTGCACAATATGGTTCGGATATATTCCACCTTCATATCATCAAGTGAGAGTGCCATTGTTAAGAAATGTTGTGAATGAAACTGCAGAGATGAAGAAAAATATGAAGAGTATTGGAAGCAGATGGGTGCACTCTTATGTCCGATGGATGGACGGATAAACGGGGAAGGCACTTAATTAATTTTCGTTAATCGCCCGGAGGGGACTTATTTCATGGGATCTGTTGATGCATCCGGTATGGTTCAAAGTGCACAAATGCTATTTGAATTGCTTGATAGCAAAATTGATGAGATTGGTGAGGATTATGTCATTCAAGTTGTGATCGACAATGCTTCAAACTATAAGTTGGCTGGTAAAATGCTTATGGAAAAGAGAAGAAAGCTATCTTGGACTCCTTGTGCAGCCCATTGTTTAGACTCGATGTTGGAGGATATAGGTGGTCCGAAAGACTTTAAGAATGTGATAGGTAAGGCAAAAAAATAACCACCTTCATCTACGCACACACGTCTTCTTGATGCAATGAGGAAAAGAACTGGACAAAAAGATCTTGTGAGAGCTGCAGCTACTAGATTTGCAATCGCTTGTTTGACATGTCGAGCTTAGTTAGGCATAAGGATGCATTGAAGCATTTGTTTATTTTCGATGAGTGGAAGGGTTCTAATTTGTCAAAGACAGAGGCTGGAAAGAAAGTGGAAGAAACGGTGTTTTTGTACCATTTTGGAACACTGTGGAGGATTTTATTAGAGCATCTAAGCCACTTATTGTTGTTTTGAGGATTGTTGATGGTGATGAGAGGCCTGCAATGCCTGAAGTTTATGTTGCTATGGAAGAGGCAAAAAAGAAAATACGTGAACATTTAGCACATAAAGAACGGCTGTGGAAGAAAATTATAAGTATCATTGACGGGCGTTGGGAGTGTCGGATGGAGCGTCCATGTATGGAGCCGCACTATTTCTTAATCCCGAAAAATTTTTCATGTTCAAGGAAAATGAAAATGGCGAACCGATTGCCAATCTACACATCTCATTGGTTGATGTCATGACCAGATTGGTAGTCAATTCTCGCTATACAAGACAAGATAACTTTGCAAATTGATGATTATAGATATTCAAAGGGTTGTTTCGGGAGGGATATGGCGATTAGACAACGGACAACCATAAATCCTAGTAAGTAACTTAGTATTTTTAGTTTGTACCTACGTTGTATGCTACTATGTCTATGATGTATTACTATTAATTCAGTTTTTTTATTATATTTTTATAGTTACTTGGTGGAGTACAAATGGAGGTCGTGCTTTTGAGCTTTCAAAGCTTGCACGACGCATACTAGGCCTTTGTTGCTCTTCTTCTAGTTCCGAGCGCAATCTGGAGCACATTTGAGTTTGTAAGTATTAAGTATTAACTTACATGATTACATTTACTTTTAATTTATTTTTTAGACTTTTTTTTCACTTTTGTTATGTCTTTTTATTGAAAAATGACTTTTTTGTTCTCTCTTGTTTATGAATTCAGATTCATACCAAAAGAGGAATAGACTGGAACATTCTCGTTTGAATGATCTAGTCTATGTTCAATACAATAGCCGCCTCCATGAAAGGTTTCAACAGAGACGTGAGCTGGAAGGTAAAAACAAAACATATGATCCACTAATTCTTCGATGAGCTGGATTGGTCTAGTGAGTGGATGGTTACCCGGTCGGAGGAAGATTTAGTCCATCCCAATGATGATCTCACGTGGGATGATGTTGGTAGAGCAATGGGGGCATCGATTGAAGCCCCCATCCGACCAAGGAGAACTCAAGCATCAACCTCTAGAGCCGATGTGACATATTCACGCCGTGGACATGCTAGAGGGAGAGGTAGCTCAAGGATGGCTGATGTTCGGGATGACTCGAGCTAGATGAAGATGAGGAAGAAGAGGAAGATGATGTGAATGACGACGAGAATGTCGTAGATGACTATGTTGGTGTCGAAGAGCCACGACAAGAAAATCTGCCAAATGCGATCTTTTAGATGAATATGATAATTAATTAGTTTTGGTCCTTTTGGATATTATGATTATGGATTATTTAAACTTTGAAGTTTGAACTTTAAACTTTGATCTTTGAAGATTAGTTAAGGACTTAAAGTTATCTATATTTGGTTGATTACTTGACTTTAATAATTTGATCTTTGATTCCTATATTCAGATTATCTATCTTAAATTATTTTTGGCTTTTAAATACATAATTTCCTCTCCTCTTTCATCAAATTCATATATATTAATATATACCTATTACTTTGTTCAGGTTGCTTTGCTCCAAATCACACACTTCGAAGAAAGACTATTGCTATCAAGCTTCAAGAAACAGTTAGCCTATCATTTAATTTTTACTATTGCTTTCAATTATTTGATAGGTTATCTATATTTTCAATTTTTCATACTTTCATATACACTAATGGATATTAGTTACACTTTCATGAATTAAACCATAGTGGCATAGTATATTAGTAGTAGTGTAGTACACTTTCATGTTGATTTTTGATGTTATAGAACATATATTATGGCATACTCAATGACATTAAAAATAGAGAAAATAAAAAATTAAACATGGTCGACATGCTCGCCATGGCAACGCCATGGCGGGCGACATGTCGATATATCGACGTGACACCCTTCCACCGACTTGGATCGCCGTGACGCCGTGGCAACTATGCTTGCTGTTCCCCTGGACTTCTTTATCCTTCCGCCGAGCATTATTCGCGTTGCTGTGGTTCTCACTATGCTCAAGGGAAGAGATTCTTTCCCTTGCTTGCGATGGACGTGGTGGTATCAGGATTCCTTTTAGGAAATCGCGTTGCAGCTCTACCATCTGATCCATTTTGTCCTGCCACCGAGCTTGCATCGCATCGAACTGTTCCACCATTACGTACTACGGCGGGTCTCCTGTGAGTCTTGGCGGAGACTCCTCTTGTTGGGATTCGTTCACCTCTAGGATTGGATCATCCGCTTCAGGGTGAGAGCCTGCAGGTCTACCCAAAGCTCCTCCTTGAGTGACTGTAGGAGCAGCGGCTGCCGCAGCAGCTGCAGCGGCCTTAAAAATCTTTGACTGATTCCGAGTATTCGCCATAATGGAATCCTCGTAGGTTTTTCTTCCTCATTTCCCACAGACGGCGCCAAAGATAGTTACACAAAGAATGATGCTCAAGGGAAATCCTTAAACACTGCAACTTTCAAGCTAGACTAGGCTAGAAAAAGATTAAAGAAAATGAAGATGTTGTGCTAGGGTTTCTTGATTTCTTCTTTTGATCAAAGAATACTTTTTTCCATCCCTTTACATGGGTACCAGGGCTCCTATTTATACAGATTTCACTTCTCAATCTTCTTTCACCCACCTTCTAGATTTATCAGATGGCTTTCCTTCTATGTGAGACCGTCCCCTTGTGCTCAGATTAGGAAACCCGTCAACAGCGGGATCCTCCCTTTGTTCCCCAGGATCTGGAACCTTCCCACACGTGGACTGCTATTATCAATCTCCATCCGTCAGGGTGTTCTAAAATAGATCTTGCTGACGTGTCTAGGTTAGTATAACTGCCTCGTTAGTGGTCTGATTTATTTTGGTCGTGGGCTGGTTACTTGCAATCCAAGCCATTACACGTGTCAAGCTCGGATTGGGTAGAAAAAGTATGGTGTATCAATGCCAAATATCATTTAAGTAAATGTTTTCATTTACTTGAGATTTTATTCATAAATAAGCAAATACCCCCTATTTGAATCCAATAAAAATAGGAAAAAATCAAATTACAAAATGATAAAAAGACAACCCCCCAGTTCAAGAACAAAAACTGAATTTTTGGCGGTAGGTGAAATTTTCAACTTTCTAATGTTGGGGTTTTTCTCAATCTAAAAATTCCATAAATCTTAATATGGTAAAACATTGCTAAAAACCAAAAGTTTGGTAAAATATTCATTTGTTTTGATATCTAAAAAAATATTTTAATTCAAAGCGATTTTAACAACATTCGCGCACACCAAATAAGGTTTGACCGGAACATAACTCCTTCAATATAAATAAGATTTAAGCAATCTTAGATTTGTTGGAAAGCTGGTTTTGTGCTCTACCTAATACAAAAAGTCTCATGTAAAAATAAAATAATTTGATCGATCAAATTTCTTAGAGAACAAGAACATTTCTCTAAATGGAGAGCAGGTTAATTACTTATTGATAAGATCATATTTTCTAAGAACAGTATAAACCAAATGTGAAACTAGGTATACCTGAAAATTACCAATTCCAAGAACATATAAACCAAAAGTATGTATTGATTGTTTCAAACTTCCAATATTTTGCTTCTTCAGTTCTGATGTCTTCTATTTCTTTGTTGATTTTTTATGACTTGATGTGCCTTGATATTGATTTTTGATGACTTGATGCGACTTAATGTTGATTTTTGATGACTTGATGTGGCTTAATGTTGATTTTTTATGATATAAGGTACATGTTGTAGCATACTAAATAATGTTAGAAAAGAGGAAAATAAAAAATAACACTTGGGCACCTTGGTTGCCTAGGCGGGCACCTAGCTGCCTAAGCGCTTAGACACCCCTCCACTGCCTTGGGTCGCCTTGACAACTATGGTATGACCCATGTTTTCCTTCCCTTCCAGGTATCTCCTTACACTCCATCCTGAATATTATACGATCTTTTTCCTTGGTTAATGATCTGACTATTAATAATAATTGGAATTTAGATTTGCTCTTTCAAACTTTCCCTTCTGATATTTGCAATGAAATATTGAGAATCCAAATCTCAGATACGGATGATATTTGGAGGTGCAATCTATCTAAGTCTGGTTTATTCTCCACTCAACAGGCTACAAAGTTCATTTCCAATTCGCAATCAACCACCACTCATTCTAAATGGTGGAGATTTTTCTGGAAATCTAATATTCATCCCAAGTTTAAAATGTTCTTTTGGCCTTTTTTTACATGCAGGACTACCCGTCAAAGCAGCTCTCACAAAATGGGTGGAAGTCGATCCTACTTGTATTCTTGGTGGTTCTTGTGATGAGTCCATGTGGCACCTCTTTCTATCTTGTGACTGGACTAAGCATATCTGGGCATCTGGCCCATTGAGATTGAGAATAGAGCTTCTCTTCAGCCCCTCTTTGGCACAATTGTGTCGTACTCTTTTCCTATCCACAGCTTTGGACAAACAATCTTCTACTTGGTTAGTTGGTTCTTCTCAGTTTTATAATTACGTGTTATTTTATTTGGGATGTAAGGATCAAAGTAATGCATGGGTCAGCCTCGGCTGATCCCAATTTTGTGTTGGAGTCTCTATATAAATGGCTCCATGATCTGAACATTTACCCCCTACCCCTATTCCAACTTTAACACCTCTCTATGTCACCATGAGTTACCTATTATACCTGATTTCTCTAACTATGAAATGCATTGCCCTGTTTTAATTTGCGCAGGCATTTTTGAACCTCAACTAAGATAAACAGGATGGGTTTTTTGCATTTTGCTAGCTGGACAGGGATTTCTAACAAATATGCTAATATCTCCAATCTCAGCATCAAAGAAGTCTGGAATTTCAATAAGAAGCTAATCAGTCTACTTAATCCCTCTACAATATTACCATTATGTCTAGAATTAACGGATCTCACTAGTCACTACAAACTTCTCCACTTTTGTCTTTAAATATTTTGATGATGACATTCTACTAGCTATGTTAACCTCCCTCCATCTTGTACATTCTATTAATCTTTAATATATTTTTCTTTTCATCAACAAAACAAAATTGAAGAAATTTTGAAGGTAAACCATTTTTTCCCAAATCTATTTTTTTCCAAAAAAAAATTGTTCAAATCTTGGTGAAATCATGTCAATTTAATATATGTTACATAACTTTGGCCGATCTATGACATGATTGAGTCCGAATTTTTTTTTTTTTAGTTATTATTTTTATAAAACTTTTCTACAAAAAAAATTTGAAAAAAATAGGATCAATAGTGATTGTTTGGAAATGATTTTTATGCATGTGGTAGGGCTTGATCCTAGTATGACTGCAGATTGAGTTGTTTGGAGGACAAAGACCCATGTAGCCGACCCCTTGTAGGGGAATGTTCCTGGGATGCTGCTTTGACTACTACGTGGACTTCTTCCTTTACCTATTATCTTTTTTACTTCCTTTTACTCCTCTTAGTTCTTTTTTACTTCTCTTATTTCTATTACTGTCATAACTCTATCGGATCCATGCAGCCGACCCCATTTAGTTGGGATAAGGTTATATGTTGTTGTTGTTATTGTTGTCATAACCTCTATCGGATCCATGTAGCCGACCCCATTTAGTTGGGATAAGGTTATATGTTGTTGTTGTTGTTGTTGTTTAGACGCCGTTGGATGCTCTATAGCCATGACTTCGACACTCGGGAGCATTGGGTCAGGATTGTTGACGACTTATTCACAGTCCTAACCAAGTCATACATGCCTGATGGCAGTAGCTGTGGATCGATCCCATTATTCCCATCGCAACCGCCTCTTCTATACCCTAGGATAGGATACCTTTGGATAGCTGATGACAACACTTATATGACTTGTGTGGTAGACTACACGCATTTCTTCAGCAGCACTATGACATGGGAATCCTATGTGACACAATCTGAACCTTACTGGCTTCAGAAACATGGCTTGGAAGGATAGAGGTATATCATATATGTTACCCTACTTTACATTTCTAATGCTTATTTAAGTTGTTTTACATTAATTAAATGCTTTGATTGCTTTCTATTACTAAATTATGTGTACAGTAGAATATTTTGGTACATCGTCACCTACATGGTTCAAGATTTCATGAAATATCGCCGATATATCGGGATATTTCGAAAATCTCGACAGTACCGAAACGAAATGGCAAGGCGAAATGGAAAAGTTCATATTTCGGTGATGTTGCGGGATATTTCGTGATATTTCGGCGATATTTCGTGATATATCTTGTGAGTCTTGCACTCTTGTGAGTTGTGAACTTGTGACTTTGTGTATTGACTATTGAGTAATGAGTATTGACTATTGAGTGTTGAACTATTGACTGTTATGGAGTTTATGAGTTATGACTTATGAGTTATTTTTGTTCCATTACTTTGCTTAAATTTCTTATGTCTTTCAGTACCTAATCAATGTATATTTAACTATTTATACATCAGGGTCGACGACCGTATACTGTCAATCAAGGGTGCAAACCAAAAACACCACTTTGAGTTCATTTTTTTTTTTTTTTTACAATATGAAGGTTTAAATGTGTTTATTTAGCTTGAATAAGGGTGTACATGAAGTATTAGGCCTTAATATGGCCAAAAACCCACCGAGATGGAGTGCCGAAATATGGCAGAAAAAATACTATATTTCGACGATATTTCGGTATATTTCGGATATTTTGGCAATCTCGACCAGCCCGAGATACCGAGATCCGCTAGATATGGTCACCTACCAACCTAAGGTCCGAAGTGAAACTCCTGTTTGGAATTTGTTTTTGCAAATCTGATGGTGCCATTGTGTTTAAATGGCCTAAAATAGGCTGAGTACCAAGTTTCAGTCCCAAACTAGGTCTAAAACCCACAAAACCAGCCTTCGAGTTCCCCAAAAAAAAAAAAACAATGCACCAACTCGCCAAGATCTCGGCCTAACTCGGTTTTTCGACTGGGGCAAAACCAGTACCGAAACTGAGTTCTTGAACCTTGGTCACCACCCCGGATGATATTCTTACCATCGGAAAATTTACTTCCTGATTCCACCTCACTCCATTGAAGAGAAAGCTCCACGCCTTCAAGATTACATTCCTAACATCCACAAGCAACCAGAATTTTGTTTGGGAATGGTCAAAGCAGCACCTTACATGCTTGTATGTGAACCATAGTTGGGTGACGAATGGGCTGTTAATGCTGTCCTTGAGGTTGAAGACTTGGATAAACCCAGAAGATGATTTTACTGAAAATGCCTATGAACATGTTTCAAGAATTCTGCTTGTTGAATCTAAGGGAGAGGACTGGAGGTGACACACTATTTTTAATACCTTGAGGAACAGAGGAAAGTCTACGGCACAAGTGATTGTAGACAATGGGAGTTGTGTGAATGTTGTCTCTCAAGCATTTCTCATTGACAGGAAGTGTAAGCTTGACCCAGACCCACAGCCTTCCAAAGTTTCGCTACTCAATAACAGCACTTTGGAGGTCAACCATATAGGCCTATAGATGGATCGGATTCGGCTCGGATACGGACCGGATGTGATCAGACCCAGATATTCCCTGGTCGAATACAGATACCTCTAAATGGATTCAGATGGATTCGGATGCAGATCGAATTCGGATTTTCGATCATCCGTTTACATCTTTGCCTTATGAAACCCAGACCTTCCTCCTCCTAGCGGATACAATTCACTCTCAATCCATATCTCTTAGATCATGATTCTCTTTTCCTCATATTCTAGAACCTGTTCCATCTTCTAAAACCCTCAAGATCATTATTTACTTAATTTTTTATTATTAAGTTTTCAGATTTTTTTCCCCGGATATCTCTAAACAAATACAGATGTCCCTAAACGGATACAGATGCAGATCGAATTTGGATTTTCGGTTGTCCATTTACAACCCTAGTCAACAAAAGGTGTTTTGTCCCACTTCAGGTTTCAGGCTATGAGGAGGATGTGTGGTGCAAGGGAGGTCATGGATTTATGACAACAATATCTTGGTGGGAGGTTGTTGGTCAAACAACGGTCCAGGGATCAAACCATGATTCCCTAGGGAAACCAATATACAGAAAAATTAGGGTTTTGCACGCCCTGGGTTATCCCATGGTGTCCCATGGGTGCCCCATTAAATTTTAGGGTTTCCCATGGTCGCCCATGGGAACCCTGGTGCATCCCTATTAGGGTTTCTCCTTCCATATTGCGTCCCATAAAATTAATTATCACAATAGGGACAGAGAAATTCATCTCTAGTCCATCACATGGCAAGAAGGATCCATCCCATACTCAAATGCGCAACGGAAATTAATCAATTCGAGTTTCTTTCGCATCCCATAAATATTAATAATCTAATATTCAGAAGGAATTAATAAAGAACTGCTAACCTGGTGAGCCTCAAGTGTTGCTCCTCCAATAGACAGTGGTTCTTCCTCCAGTGAGCGCTCCAAGCAAACAGATCTGAACCTCCAATGGTGCTACCAAGGTTCTTCAAGCCAATCCCAGATGCTCTTGAACTCTTCAGCACAAATCTAGGGTTTCTCAAACCCTAACTCTCAAACACAGATGAGAGAAGCAAGAAGAAGAAGAGAGATCACAAGAGGGAGAGAGAAACCAAAAACGTAGGAGAGAGAGTGTCTGCTCAAAAACGTGGAGAGCTTTCCCCCCTTCTGCGTTTTGGTCCCCTATATATATTATTTGGATTCAATTAAATCCTAGTAGGATTTAATAGAACCCCTGTGAGAGTCAGACTCTCTCTCTCTTTGTTTGGCAGTTCTGTTTAAACTCAAAGTGCTACACAGGTGAAGAAACAGAATCTAATAGGGAAAATATTAATTAGATTATTTATTTAATTATTAATGGATAATTACAATTAGCACCAAATCCATTAATTAAATAAAGAGCCAATTAAATTAGTAAATTCCAAATAACTCCCTATATGATAACAATTTATCATATACAACCCCCCCACTAATCAACACCATCATTATGGAATCTAGGGCATGTACACATGTACTGCCAAACCCCAATCCATAGTACATGTCCATATAAGAGAGTGTGCATCTGATCGGGTCCCTCAAAACTCGATTAAACACTTTATTTAAAATCACTATAAATAATGTATCATTTTATGTAAAATAAATTTTGCAAAACCATTTCCAAAACGGCACTAGATCCAGATTCCGATCCGACCATGCACAGACAATCTCTATCTTGGTGTTCCCCAATCGGGCAGTGGTAACCATGTTGAGTAACTCCTTCACTCACAAAGCGTTCACGCATTCGCAGAACACCGGCTTTGACTCGTTTGAGTCTCAATCATAGATGAACCAAAGAATGCGGTCACACTTTGCAGCCGACAGGTTCCTCAGCAAAGGGTGCGGTGACACATGTCTATCCCTTCCTACATCCGGCAAGACATAACGAGGGAATCGACAAAGTAGATTCTTCGCCAATACACACATCAACATGTGAGTACTCGCATTCGTACCCTAACATCACATGTCTAGGCATACCCAATGCGACGACCATATGATAAGGGTGCCCAGCCCAAACCCTAGTCGTGACTACCATTTTAAGTATACCTTACGGACACATAATGCTCAAAAAGTTTATATCGCATGTGATAATATTAAACTAAAATGTATAAAAGTTCAATACAAAGGTAAACCGGGTTGAACCGGACCGAACCGGGTTTGATGGACACACATATCCAACAGAGGTACCAAGAACCAAAGTGTCTTTGATTTCAAAGGAAAACCATTGGTACTTAACCCACTCAATATACCAGCCATGAAGCTAAAATCGAAGGCCGCCCAAGTCAAGCGCCACCAACTATTGAAGCCTATTCTTGAGAAGCCACCAGCAAAGGAGGAAGGTAAACACCTTTAGCAGCATACACGTGCAACCATGAGTAAAGGACAGCATGTTACAAAGCTGTTGGTAATGTTATCCCACAAGGAGCTCTTGACAGATGTAGCACTTCTACAGGAAGAACTCAAATCTGAATCAAAAACGGATACCACCCCCATATGTGGATGATCCCATGGATACGTCTGAGGGTGTTGAAGTTGAATGGTGGAATTTATTATTAGTACACTGAAGAACGAACTCCACATCTTCTGGATTACATTTGTATCTTCAAAGCACCTGGATTTTTCAACGAACTGCAGACATATGTGCACAACATGAAGATCCATCCTACACTTGTCAAAATTCGAGGTCGGATTTTTTCTAAGTGGGGAAGAGCTGATGTAGACCAGAACCAAACATTGAACGAAGCCCTATTGGGCCAGAATTGGACTAGCACGAGCCAGCCCAAGGACCAGATCAAGCCAGCCAGCTGGCCTTCTAAAAGGACAAAGAAGATCCCCCACGATTTTGGCAATACTGATCCTTGACCAGTCAACTTCAGCTGCTGCCTATTAGCTTCAGTTTCTATTTCCATTAGTTTCTATTTTCCAAACAGTTGCTAAGTTTTACTTTCTATTTTCATTAGTTTCTATTGATTCCTAATTCTTGAGATGAAGTATCATGCATGGAAAAAATATATACGAGTCATATCATGAATTGTATGTATGTGCTATCCTCATGCATCAATGAATTTTGTTTTCAAATTGTATTCCATTGTTCCACTCGCGAGGCCGTTAATGCTCACCCTACTCTTATCTCTTTTTTTTAGAGCTTCTTCGTTTCGACCACACATGTTCAATGTACGTTTTTGGAGACGGGACAAGATCCTAAGACTTGATGGATATACTTGCTATGATGACTTTTTTTTTTGTTCCTATTCGATCTATTTACATGTAATTTTAGAAGCTCACATGGATATGCATCTAGTAATATGTTGGGGAACGTAATAAATAGCTTTTACTGATTATGTTAACTAATGGATGTATGCAATGAAACTGTTCATGAACTTTAGGTGTCACCAGTGTGTCACGGGATCTTTGAAACAATGCATTTTGCGGGGATAATATGTCAAAATTTCCCCACTCCATACTTGGATAATTATTCCTCTGCAATTATAGTCATTTACTTTTTGAAAAGTTTAAATTTGGCATGTCGGCGCCTGCAAGCTTAAAGTGTAATTGCAACCTATTGACCGACAAGTGTGAGGGTGAGACCTCTTAACCGCCCTCCAAATTGGGGTCGTGACACTGAAGGTGAGTGGGACTACTGAACTAATGCTATTTAATTCATGACTTGATTATGTTATGTTCCACAACGATGAATGATATGTTTGAATAACGATGATGATGATTTCATACTTTATGTTATCTATTCATATGTCATGAACTACTATACTTAATACATATGTATCATGAAAACATTTATAGTATATGAGTATATCATGTTATAGAATGAAACGAATGCAAAATGAATGCTTATGAATGAACGAAAGAATGATCATGTTAAGACTGATGCCAATATACGACTCGGTGAGTTATACCAAGCCTTTATAGGCAATCACGATGGGAACGGTCCTGGCCTTTATAGGCAATCATGACTGGAACGGTTCAGGCCTTAATTGGCACCCCACGGGTAGACGTACCATATGAGTTGAGGCAATGTCTGTTAAATAAAAGAAACTTATGAACTGACTGAAAGATGATTGAACTATGTTTACCCATGATTACAGACAAATGTTTAATGCACATGATGAATGAATGTCAATGAATGATGATTGCATGCTATGATCGAACACAAGATACTTGATTTCCACACTCCATGTTTATATGTATATTATATTTTACATATATGTACTTCACTGCATGGTTGTGTTTCTTCCTCACTGGGCTGTAAGCTCACCCCTATCATGGTTGACCAAGGAACAAAGGACAAAGGAAAAGGGGTAGTGGTGCAGGAAAAGAGTGATTGAAGAAGCTGATCTTGTTACCTTTTGTGTCCATAAGGTCATGTACAATTGTATCGAGGTTTATGATGTAATGTTTATAATTATGACTGTTTTAGTTGGAAATAGAGTCACAGATAATGTTTTCAAGTTTTGTTGGGGATTTACGGTTCTATAGAACATGCTGATAATGTTAAAGTTCCCCACTTTCATGTTTAAGTCTTCCGCTGATGACTACTAAGTATGTTGATAAAAGTTCTGATTTAAACGGTTTACTGAGCATGTTTGCTCTAAATGATTAATAGTTATTGAACGAATGTTCACGCTCTTCCCTATGCAGTCCCAGCCAGATCTGGTGTCATGGGCCCCACTAGGTCGAGGTGTTTGGGGCCATGACACTACATGTGTGAATGTGGGATTCCCTCTTTCCTTTGCAACTCAAAGATCCCATCTCAGACATCTCCCTCTTCCATAACTGGGCCCCACCACCTATCTTCCTCTCATCGCCAACACTCGTGTATTCTCTAACTTTTCCATAATATAGTAATTGGTCTGCCGCAGTAGTCATGGTACCAAGGCAAACCAGGCAATGGCCAGGCACCTTAACGCCTTGGTGCCTAGCAGACCAAGGCATGCATATACCAATGGTGTTTTAGACGCAAAATATGATATTCTTTCCTTTAAGATTAATTTTAGGAGAAGATTTATTTATGAAGGAAAAATTATTTCTTTTACTTGTGAATATGAGGGGGTGTTAGAGATATAGGCCAGAATACCGTAGGGGTATTCAGGTCCTTTCCTCCTTTTTATTTTTCTTCTTATGTTATTTATTTTCTTTCCTTTGTTTATACTTATGTCAACTATATAGGGGCATAAGTGTCTATGTAATTCTCTTTTATTAGTATAAATAAAGGGCTTAGGGAATCATATTGATTCACTTAAGCATTAAACCATTCTATTTCTTAACATGGCATCAGAGCAACGACACTTCTGATTTTTTCAAAACCCCTCCCTCCCATCATGTTCTCTTCCCTTTCCCTTCTCTCTCGACTTTTTTTTCTCCCCTTTCTCCTTGCTTCTTCTCCTTCTCTAAGGGTAGCACTGCAGAGGTGATCACATGATCTAGTTGCTGCCCCTTCCCACCTCTTTTATTCCTTTTTTTCATGACCTAAACCTTTTCTCTCGATGGCTGCTGGTTCCATATTGTGCTAATTAGAGTTTCCTGTTTTTTTTTTTGGGAAGATCAGTCCTCGATTTATTAGGCCTGCTTCTCCTTCTATTGGAGACCCTCTTGCAACATTGGACTGCCAGTATCGAGACAACAACAGAAACTGAAGACCATATCTCCCAATCGAGACCTACTTTCAGGTTTTTTTCTTCAAAAAAAAACCCTGCATATTCTCTGTTTTTGAGATTGGACTGCTTGCGGCTCCTGCTTCTTTTGGATCTTTTTATTCTTCATCCAGGGCATTCTCTACAGTATATTGGACAGCGTGGATAAGCCTTCTTCAACAATTTTTTTTTTGGATTTCCCTACCCCATCAATCTCAGTTTTTGGGTTTTCTTCCATAACCCTCACACACTCGATATTGGGGAGGGCTCCTATTTTGCTGCTGGACAGATCTTCTCTTCACTATGGGTGACTCCACTGATATTTCGACTGCTACATCTGATCAGGTTAGCCATGACAAATCTGATTTCTGTGATCTCTACCCTAGCCCTATCAAGTTAGACGGCAGTAATTATCTTCTATGGTCTCGATCAGCCTCTTTTGCTATGGCTGGCCGTGGCCTCACTGGTTATATTGATGGGACTATCCCTATGCCGACTGCCCCTGGTACTGCCAAGACTCGATGGCTAGCCAACAATGGTCTTCTTATGTCATATTTTGTTGGTTCTATGAATTCAGATCTAGCCCAGGGATATCTTTTACTTGATACAGCTTCTCAGATTTGGGCAGCATGTAAAGAGACATATGGGCAGCTTGGTAATGATGCTTAGGTGTATGAGCTTCGCAAAAAGGTCCTTCATACTACTCAAGGGGACTTCACAGTGTCTAAATATTATGCCACTCTCCGCAGCCTCTGGCAGCAATTGGACCTTTTTTCAGATTATCACCCAGATACAACTACCAACATCGCTGCCTTTAAGAAGCATGTTGACAAGATTAGGGTGCATGACTTTTTCGCCGGGTTGAATGTTGAATATGACCAGATTCGTGTTCAAGTGTTGGGCCATTCTCCTTTTCCCACACTTGAACAATCCTATGCCCTTGTCTCTTCAGAAGAAAACCGTAGGGCTGCTATGTTACATCCTCCTGTTTCGGACAGATCGGCTCTCCAGACTGCTGCCCAGGCTACTACTGCCCCTATTGGGACTTTATCTGTTGGTAGTTCTCCTTCAGATCCTATTACCTATGACCACTGTCATAAGCCTTATCATACCAAGGACAAGTGCTGGAAGTTTCATGGGAAACCGGCTGACTTTGAAGCCAAGCGGGCTGCCAAGAAAAAGCCTAAAAACAAGGCAAATCAATCTAAATCTGTTGATACAGCCCCGGCTACAGACATTGGTCTATCCCAGGAAGATTTACAGGCTTTCCTGCGTTTACTAAGGTCTTCCGTTGCTGCTGCCTCTACTACTTCCGCTGCCACGGCGAATTCCTCGGCTCCTTCAGGTTCATATTTTGCCCGGTCAGGTATCCCTTTTGGTGGTCATTGTGTTTATGTAGCTTCACATCCTTGGATCATTGATTCCGGGGCTACAGATCACATGACTGGTACTTCTAGCTTATTTTATAGATATTCTCCCGCTTATGGGAAAGACAAGGTCAAGGTGGCTGATGGTTCCCTTTCTTCGATCTCTGGAAAAGGAATCATCAACTATACTTCCAACCTCCCTTTGTCTTCTGTTTTACATATACCTAATTTTACTACTAACCTCCTTTCCATTAGTAGTATTACTCGTGATCTTAACTGCAAGGTAACCTTTTATCTTTCCCATTGTGTTTTTCAGGATCTGGCGTCTGGGAAGACGATTGGATTGGGTAAAGTTCACGGTGGGCTGTATCTGCTTGATGATGGTCATCTTCCTTCACCGCTACCTTCTCCACTACATCAGAACTCCTTGGTCTCTTCTGAACTTTACCAATGGCACTCTAGATTAGGTCACCTTCCATTAGGCATTTTAGCGCATTTATTTCCATCTTTGGTCACCAAATGTAATAAGGATAATTTATTTTGTGAGGCTTGTGTTCTAGCCAAACAGACACGTGCAACTTTTTCTTTATCTAATAAAAGGAGTTCTTTTGGTTTTCATTTGGTGCATTCGGATGTTTGGGGACCTAGTCGTAAGACCTCTATCTCTGGCCATCATTGGTTTGTCTCATTTATTGATTGTCATTCTCGAAATACTTGGATTTATCTTCTTCAGTCTAAAAACCAAGTTTTTTCTTGTTTTCAACATTTTCATACAATGATCCAGACTTAATTCCAGGCCACTCTTAAGGTTTTACGGAGTGATAATGGCACTGAATATAAGGAATCCCAATTTCAAAAGTACCTTGCTGATCATGGGATTATACATCAGAGTAGTTGTGTTGATACCCCGGCCCAAAACGGTGTGGCCGAAAGAAAGAATCGCCACTTATTGGAAGTGGCAAGAGCATTAATGTTTGCTCGACATGTTCCATCCCAATATTGGGGTGATGCGGTCCTCACTACCGCTTACCTTATTAATAGGTTGCCTTCCCGGGTTCTGGATTCCCGTCGCCCATCTGACGTTTTACTTGGTGATTCCTCCTTTGTGGTACCTCCCAAAGTCTTTGGTTGTGTCTGGTATGCTAGGGATACTCATTCCCCTGGCAAACTTGAACCTCGTGGGTTACGGTGTATATTTTTGGGTTATTCTCCAACCCAGAAAGGATACAAGTGTTACCACCCTCCTATCTGCCGTACTATGGTCAGTATGGATGTGGTTTTCCATGAAACCCTTTCCTATTATTCCTCCCCACCTCTTCAGGGGGAGCGTTCTAGTGAAGATGTGGTTCATACCCTTGGGTTTCCCCTCCCCCCATCCCCTATAGCCACCGACCAACACTCCCCAGCTGCTGTCCAGCCACCCGAGGCTGCTGTCCAGCCTCCAATGGCTGTTGTCCAGCCTCCAGTGGCTGTTGTCCAGCCTCCCGAGGCTGCTGTCCAGCCTCCAATGGCTGCTGTCCAACCTCCCGAGGCTGCTGTCCCTTCACCTAAGGAGAATCCAATACAGGGGGAGATCATGGAAACAGATGGTGGTAATGTTCCTATTCAGGGGGAGTTGACTCCAGTACAGAGGACCCTTCGTAACTTTCAGAGGACCATTGACAATTCCACCGTTCTCACTTATAACCGGAGATGTTCTAACAGAGGGCAGAGTCAGACCACTGCAACACCGATACCCATCTAGTTGCCGCCTCAGGATCCAGATCCTCCTTCTCCTGGTGAGCCCTCCTCTTCTAATCTACCCATTGCTCATCGCAAAGGTACCAGGACCTGCACTTTACATCCTATTTCCCGTTTTGTGTCTTATAGTTCTCTTTCTCCCTCTTTTCGTACATTTGTTTCCTCCCTTTCTTCTGTTTCCATTCCTAAAAATTGGCAGGAAGCATCTACAGATGGGAAGTGGAAGGCAGCAATGTTGGAAGAAATGAGAGCATTGAACAAAAACAATACGTGGGATCTTGTAGTTCTTCCTCCAGGAAAAAGACCAGTGGGATGTAAATGGGTGTTTGTGGTCAAGCAGAAGGCAGATGGTACAGTGGATCGGTACAAGGCACGTCTGGTTGCTAAAGGCTTCACTCAGACGTATGGCATTGACTACTAGGAGACTTTCGCACCGGTAGCAAAACTGAATATTGTACGAATATTGCTATCCTGTGCAGTGAATCTTGGATGGGATTTTCAGCAATTGGATGTGAAGAATACCTTCCTCCATGGTGAACTAAAGGAAGAAGTATATATGGACATTCCTCCAAGTTTTCAAGTCCTGCTACCAAGGGTCAGGTGTGTCAACTGAAGCGTGCACTCTATGGCTTGAAACAATCACTTAGAGCTTGGTTCGGTAGATTTCACAAGGCTATGTTGTCCGTGGGCTACCAGCAAAGCAATGTTGATCATACCTTGTTCATCAAACGGGTGGGTGCTAAGGTTACTCTCCTCATAGTCTACATTGATGATATTGTAGTGACCGGTAATGATGGTGATGAGATCAACAGGTTGAAGCTATTACTTGGCCGTAAGTTTGAAATTAAGGATTTGGGGACTCTGAAATATTTTCTCGGGATAGAGGTTGCTCGTTCTTCAAAGGGTATATTTCTGTCTGAAAGAAAGTATGTCCTGGATCTACTGTCTGAAACGGGGCTGCTAGGGTGTCATCCTTCGGCAACTCCCATAGAAGCTACGACAAGACTCAAGGAGAAAGAAGGCTCACCAGTTGACAAAGGTCGTTATCAGCGGTTGGTGGGCAAACTAATCTACCTATCTCACACTCGGCCAAACATTGCCATTGCAATGAGTATGGTCAGCCAGTTTATGCATGACCCTTATTCTTCTCATATGGAGGTCGTCCTTCGCATCTTACGATACTTGAAGTCTGCTCCAGGACAAGGGATACTCTTATCTCCCAATGGTCATCTGAAGGTTGAAGCATACACTGATGCGGATTGGGCTGGTTCAAGTGATAGGAAGTCCATCTCTGAATATTGCTCTTTTGTTGGTGGGAACCTTGTCACCTGGCGTAGTAAAAAACAGAATGTGGTGGCCAGGTCCAATGCTGAGGCTGAATTTCGTGCGATGGCTCATGGTATCTGTGAATTGTTGTGGCTTAAGGGGCTGTTGCAAGATATTGGAGTTGCTGTCCAACTTCCAATGATGTAATATTGTGACAATAAGGCTGCCATAAGCATCGCTCATAATCCTGTCCAACATGACCGTACTAAGCATGTGGAGGTGGACAGACATTTCATCAAGGAGAAACTTGAAGTTGGACTTATCTGTGTTCCCTATGTGAAGTCTACTGATCAGCTGGCTGATGTGTTCACAAAGGGGCTGACTGGCAAAGTGTTTCATCCTTTTCTAGCCAAGTTGGGCATGTGTGACATTTTTGCACCAACTTGAGGGGGAGTGTTAGAGATATAGGCCAGAATACCGTAGGGGTATTCTGGTCCTTTCCTCCTTTTTATTTTTCTTCTGATGTTATTTATTCTCTTTCCTTTGTTTATACTTATGTCAACTATATAGGGGCATAAGTGTCTATGTAATTCTCTTTTATTAGTATAAATAAAGGGCTTAGGGAATCATATTGATTCACTTAAGCAGTAAACCATTCTATTTCTAAACAGGGGGCAATTTATATATATATATATATATACGAGAATAAAGTGTACTAGTGTTCCTTCAAATTCAATATACAAGAATCGAAACCGAACTGATTAACACCCTTAGCCTTAACCAAATGATTTGCTAGGCTCTTTCAAATTTCAACTATTTGGAACAGAAATTGCAGGTTTTCTTAATTATGGATCATAATTTCAGCATCAAGCTGCTTGCATTCAGGTTTTATTTTACTAACAAACAGTGGCCCTAATCAGACATGAGAATAACATGGAAAGCATCTCAGAAGATAAAATATGGGAGAGGGATCATAAATAGCACATTAAAACTAACTTATCAGAAAGAAAACCTAATACCTAACAAAAATGACTTGGAAGCTAGTTGTTGAGATATAAAGATGTTTAACACAAAATTCTTAGCTTGAGTAAGCTGCTCCTTTATTTTCTTTTTCCGGGTAAGTAGTAAATACTAAGGTTATACCCTGAAAGGTTGAATAGCAATATCCGAAAGGTCTCAGAAATGAAATTTTGAATATAAACTAAGGATGGTAACAAAAGCAGAACTCACTGACTAAACTATAATAGTGAATTATGCTTTTGTTTGGAATCTTTTTGTTATAATAGTTTAGTATGTTAATCCCTATAACCATTTCACAAAGCGTGGTCTAATAGGACCATAGTTCCATGTAAGTTAAGATAGTAATTACAAATTAAGAGGTGTGCAATAGAAAAACAAATAGCTCAGATATCACATTCTTCATTGAAAGACTCTCCACATATGAAAGAACATCAAAGATGGAGTTTTTAGATCTGGAGAATTCATTAGAAAGGACATCCAAGACTTTTTTCTTTTATGAGTTTCAAGGCTTTATCCTTTTCTTTTTTTCTTTTTCCCATTTGAAAATCTCAATAATTTATCAATGAGATATCAATCAACATAAAAGAAATCAGCCAATTTAAAGGGATATTATATCTTGCATGAGACAGGAAGAAAACTCTATCAAGAACCAATCATATTTTGAACTTGCAATTTCTGAAACAATCACTAAATAGAATTGAGAGAATACCCTAGTAAACGTGGAAAAGCTAACACATGAAAAAAAAAAAAACTCAAAAAATAATTTGGGGGAATGAGAATGGGGAAGGTGAAGGAGACCGTGGAGAGAGAAGAAGGGTTGGGAAATACGATGACTAACCTGATGGTGATCAACGTAATCTGATGGCACCATCGAAGACCGTTTTGCCTGCGGTGATGTAGACCTCAATCTTTGTTTTCAGAAAGATTCATGGCACTAAAGCCAACAGGTGGAATCCTAACAAACTCAAAGCGTAAGAGACTTGGCAAACATACATTCAAGGAAATCAAAGGAGAACCATCAGCGTTACAGCGATCCAAGATCAAGCATTTCAATTTCGATTCTGGAGCACAAAGAGCAACATCCATGGGCAAGAAACAATTTTTTAGATGCAGATAAATCAAACACGGCCAATTAGAGATCATATAGGTCAGTGGTCATGGTGGAACTGAACCACGAACATAAATGCAATCTCAAGAGAAAGAAAGCTCTAGGAATTGGAGGGTATAGAAGGTTTCAAGGGGAAATAATATTGTTTCACACCCTTCAGTGATTTGAACAGGAAAGGGAAAGGAGGCGAATCACAAATAGATTTGAAACGAAGCCTGTTCGTGCCTTCTCTCTGACCAGAGAATCGAGGAAGATGATGGAGACCGTGGAGAGGGAAGGAGAAGGGTTTGGGAGACACGATGACTAACCTGATAGTGATCAACGTACTCTGATGGCACCATCGAAGACCGTTTTTCTTGTGGTGGGCGTAGGATGTGAGAGAGAGGAGACTCAAAGAAAGAGACGCATAAGAGGAAGTGTCAGGGAATGGTAGACACATGACGGGGAGAGACTGAGGAAGCACCAAAGCATTGTAGCTTTTCATAGAGAGACACTAATGAGAGAATTTGGGATGATGACCATTTTACCATTGTAGAAAGTCTATGCCAAAATTCTTTCTTTCATAGAGGACAGGGGCATTTTTGTCAACTGAAAATTTGACAAAAAAAATTGAGTACGTACTTTTATAGGATACATAGATATATATCATCATCATCATCATCATCATCATCATCATCATCATCATCAAAGTTATTATTTAACAAATGAAACCAATTAAACCGTGTGTGGTGTAATTGTGTAAACCACGATAGAGGGAGTGTCTCTCTATCGTGGACTATGTTTTTCTTCTTTTTCTTCTTTTTCTTCTTTTGTTTTGCTTTCCTAGTTGTACTATAAAGTGACTATTTTAGATATTTGGGATCAATCATAAATAAAGAAGGTGACATAGAATTAAAGTAAGATGGATGAAATGGAGAGGTGTGTCCGGTGTGCTATGTGACCGACGTATTCCTTTAAAGGTTAAAGGAAAGTTCTATATGACTGTTGTACGACCGGCTATGATGTATGGGGCAGAATGTTGGGCAGTTAAGAAGTATCGTATTGATAAGCTTTGTGTACCAGAGATGAGGATGTTAAGATGGATGTGCAGAAAAAACTAGAAAGGATAAAGGAATGAGTATATTAGAGCTGACTTGGGAAGTGCTCCGATCAATGACAAGCTCCGAAAGAGTCGTTTGAGGTAGTATGGTCATGTTCAATAGAGGTCTAGGGACGCCCCAGTAAGGAGGAGTGATATGATCCCAATTAAAGGAGCTAAAGGAGCTAGTGTCAAGCCTAAAATGACCACAGGGGAAGTTGTGAGGAAGGATATGCATAGTCTAGGTCCTGTACCAAGTATGATCTCAGATAGAGCCTATTGGAGGGCAAAGATCCATGTAGCAGACCCCTTTTAGCTGAGATTATCCTGACTTATTGGGCTGTGCCTCTTTCCTTTTACTTACATCTTTCAACGTCTATTCTTTTTCTTTTATTTTCTATTTTTCATTTGTCATTTCTCATCTCATTTTCCATCCCTTTTTTGGTGCTGACCTCTATCTTCTCTACTTTGTTTTTTTGGGATCCATGTAGCCGACCCCATTAAGTTGGGATAAGGCTGAGTTTGTTGTTGTTGTTGTAGTTGTACTAGGAGTTTAGTTTTCTTTCTTTGGTTCTTTCCTAGCCTGAATAGGAAAGATCCAGTGTAATATGTTTTCTTTCTATAAATAAGATTGGAAAGGGGGAGGCTGCCTTTGGTTGTTAATCCTACTAGCAACCTCCCATCGTCTCCCTCTATCTCTTCTCCTTCTCTTGCTTTTCTCTTTGATTACTGGTTCCATAATCTGATATTATCACTTCCACCCTCATACAAATGGTATATTGCTCAAGTCAGATGTGCTTACATATCCTCCTGAAATGGATATATAATCTATAAAACAAATTCTAATATGATTCATGCCATAGTAACTCAGTGAAAACTAAATGAGATATATCTCATTTTAGAGCACCTGTTCTTCCAGGGTACCACTAAGCCATAATGATATTAAACTGGCTAAACCATGACCAGATATCCAAAAACAAATCTAAATAGCAAAAATGCAAGCATGAAGGATCTAACTCTTCTGAAAACAATATTTTACGGATATGAAAATGTGCATACCATATAATCGATACACATTTGCCTAATCAAATGATATGTTTCAGTGTCCCCGTACACTTGATCTGCGACAGCACGAAACAGGCAGTTTCCATCCTCCACCATTCGTCTAACTTCTAAACCCTTGGCTCGTCTTATATCAATCTCAAACTGGCATTCTCTCTCCTGAAATTAACACAATGGGTATGTTTCCACACTTGGATTAGTAAGCTATATTATTAATTTCTAAATACACAAGGATAGCCATAAAAGGTCGTACCCAGTGCACAAGGCTCCCGCCTTTAGCAGGGTCTGGGCATCACAACAGAAAAAGGACACAATTAACTTATTAAGTTGCAGACATAAAAGAAAACTCAAAATTGGCTAGGATCTCCAAGCAAGATACATAACTACAAAAACACAAGAAAACCTAAAAGGAGCCTTGATCTATCCACAACAAAATTTGATTAACAGAAAAATACAAACATGTTTCCACACCAGATGCATAGTGGCATTAAAACATTCACTTAAATAATCTCTAACCAGCTAACAAGCACCCTTCACTTACTGCATCATCATAGGAGGATCCAAAATATTGACTCTGTTCATCTGCACTATTGTAATCCTCCCCTTCACCATAAGACCTTGGAGAAGGAGGACGTGAACCAGATGGGGAAGTCCGAGCGGCAACAGGCCAGGCTAATGCTCTTCTAGAAGAACCAGTCCGGCCAGTGTTTGAATTGCCTAAAACAGTTCGCCTTGAACTCGTGTGTACCACCAGAGGCTTAAGTGGAGGGACGGGAGGAGGTGGAGGGGGATGGGAGCTACTAGACACTACCTGGGAAGTACCACCACTCGATCCTTGATTTTCACTTAACTCGAGGTTCTCAGTAATCCGCAGGCCAACCAACTCATTCATCACGACCCCGAAATTCATAGCATCCTCATCACTAGTTTTCTCCTTATCAAAATAATCATCAAACGCGTTTCCATTTTGACCACCCTGAATGCTTTCAGGTAATGACTCATCAGCCCTCGCTGACTTATTATCATCTCCACTTTCACAAAGGTGAAAAAGATCATCTGAGGCCACGAATTCCTGCACTTCTTCCTCCTGTTCCTCTTCTTTAGTGCCAGAAGGAAGCAGAGGTGTGACGAGCTGCTGTGTTAGAGCTGAAGAGGAGCTAGGCAAGGTCGAGCGACAAGGGTTTGATGAAGAACCAGAGGACCCACGCTGAATTAAGATACGAGTCATCTTTGTTCTTTCACTTTCCGGCTAAATTACCCTCGCTGCCCGGTCTCTCTTCCAAACTCAAATGTTCAAAGTGTAAATTTGCAGTTTATCACGCGTCCTCGCCTTAGGAAAGGTTACGCCAATCCCCTGGCTGAACGATTTTTTACAGTCCAGCGCCTTCAGCTCCTCCGGAATCGATCTCTGCATGCCCCCTGTAATTCTCATGAGACCCAGACCTTGACCTGAAGAATTGAACCCTCGATAGGGACTCAAATTTATGGGAAAAGACCTTCCTGTGAAATACCCAAATTAACCTCGGAAGCTGCCAAGCAATTCATCAAAGTACTTCCTCCGGAATCCAATGAATAACAAAAGCTACTAAGGATCAGCTCGCGAATTTGCGGCACTGCAACCAAAACCATCAATATTCATCAAAATGAACCAAAAAAAAAACCCGTCATGAATAACATCAGGCAAATATAGAATTATAGAAAGGGAACGAGTCCAAAATCAAATAAATCAGATAATTCAGAAGGAAAAGAAAACAAATACTAAGGATCGCTATTAATCAGCAAAGCCAGGACAATAATAAATAGACTGACCAGGTAGACCCCAAAGCATCTGAGATTTGCTAATTGCTGTGAAGCTCAATCGTAATCGGTAATTCTAGAGTTTTTAAATAAAAGCGAAGTAGAGTATTTATTTTCTTAGCGCAGAGGTAAGGTTAATAGAGAGAGACGGGAGTCTGCTTTTTGTTGTGTCGAAGGCGCACTGCACCGCGGTGAGGATTGCCAGCGACGGCCCGTCGCCGGTATAACGAACACGTGGCTATATTACAAGGTTCGATACATGTGCGACCATTTGGGCGCTCCGATGAAAAAGTGTTAATTTTAGGGAAAATTATAAAATTAGGTAAAATCAGTTATGTTTTTACAAAACTAGTCACTCATTGTTTGGGTTTACAAAAATACACTCTTTTGGGTTTGTGTTTACAAAATTAAAGAATTTTTTTTTTGGACAATCTTACCCCACTTCTCTTCCACAATTGATGCCACCGGCTCCTACTCTTTTCTTCTTCTTCCTGCAGTTTCCCCTCAAACTAACAATGTTTGTGGAAATCGAACTGATTGAATTGGAAGTAATAGTCCCGACAGAATCGTAGATCCTCAAATCCAAAGAATATTCCAACCATTGATGTCTTGGAGTTGTTGATTGAAGTGGGTTCTCTGAGACGGCTTCTGAGACGTTAACTTCACTCCTGCTGGAGGAAGTGGAGGAGGAGCTATTATCGTTTCTCCTATTGAGAAAGCCACAAGCAATAGCGAAGAGAACAAGCAAGCGATTGACTGAATCCCAATTCCTTCTTCACTAAATTGGGTTTGAAACCCTAAGAAAGCGAAGAAATTACAAAAAATAGATGCGACAATGGGGAGCAACACGATCAGTTCCATCTCTCGATTTTCTTTGAAATTGAAGTTTTCAATTCGTGAAGTCTCTCTCTCAATTTTCTTCGAAATTGAAGTTTTCAATTCGCTCTGATCGTCGTTGCCCCTGCGCATCTCCCTCTGATCATCGTCGCTGTAAGTCCGGCAATAGCCTGCTCTTTATTATTTTATTTTATTTTTTATCATGTGTTTTTTTAATCACAAAAAGGAAATTATCGGCATTTGGGAAGGTGTTTTAGGGTGCCGTCGGTGATAGGAACAGCAGCCGCATCTCCAGAAGCGGCTAGGAGATGCGCATGGGCTGTGTACCGGTTGGCCGATGCGTGGAGCAGGAACGGCTGAGTATGAGTTTTGCACTAGGACGTGGTTGTCACCTGTTCCAGGCAAGCATGGCAGGGGAGGGTAGTTGCAGGGGATGGGGTAGGATTGCAGAACGAGGGGCTGGGGGGAAAAACAGAGGGCGGGGCAGGAGAGGGATTGGGGTTGCAGAGTTGGGGCATTGTGGTTGCAGGCTTGGGGGGTGGTTATAGGGAAGGCAAAAATCAGCTTTTGAGAGTCGTTTCAGCGGAGTTGTCCTTGAGAGAGATAGAGAAGAAGGCTCGGCTTGATCTTGGATTGGGGCTGGGAGCGAAACCGAGAGTAAGACTGAGGGAAGTATCAACGGGAACAGATATGGCGATTGAAGGAGATAATGGCAGGGGGGAGAGTAGGGGCGGGTGGGGTGGGTTGGCGTGCAGCAGGGTGTGGGGGTGTGTGGGCGCTGGGGCATGGTATGTGGGTGGTAGGAAGAGGAAGAGAAAGAGGAGGAAGAAGAGGAAGAAGGGGGTAGGAGCGGGTGGACTCGTGGAAGAAACGTAATTGAACAAGGGAAGATGGGGCAAAATTGTCAAAAAAGTTTATTAATTGAGGAAGGCTATGTTTTGGCTAGTTTTATAAACCCAAACAATGAGTGGTTAGTTTTGTAAAAGCAAAGTTGATTTTGCCTAATCTTATAATTTTCCTTTAATTTTATGGGTAAGTTTCAACGCCACCCCTCAAATGGACCAATATTTTAATGTCAACCCACTAAAGACCAATATATCACTTTGGGTCCAAAAACTAACAGAAAAGACATTTTAACCGTTAATTAATGATGTCAGTAGGTTAGATGTTTTTAAAAGACCATGTTATCCTTCCCCTTAAAACAACTGAAACTTGTCTTCTTCTTCCTTAGTCGAACGAAGCCCTTCCCGTCTCTAAAACTTGCATTTTCTTCTTACCGATCTAATAGAAAATTTCACAAATTGAATCTAATTTCATCAAATACCATGAATAGATCATTCTGATTCACAACTAAGAGGAAACGAAAATGAAAAAGGAAAAACCTTAGTTTAAAAAAAAATTATGGAGGAATTGCATAATCGTAGTTAGAGGCCGAGAAGGGAGAAGGGGTGGGGGAGTTGATGGCGTTGGGAAGTGTGAATCTATTAACCCTTCTCACACTTCTCAGAGTTCAAAATCAAATTGGGATGGTCTGAGTCGGGTTTCGGTTCCAATGGAAAGGGGGAGATCGAGATAGTCGGTACTGGGTTTAGTTCTAAAACAGAAGTTCAGGAACTTCTGGGTTCGCTGCAAGTGAGATGATCAGAGGACAGAGAGGTTCGATGTAAATGTGTGAGAGAGAGAGAGAGAGCAAGAGCAGCAGCAGCAACAGGGCAGAGGGGTTCGCTGTGAGTGAGATGATCAGAGGGGTTCGATGTAAGAGAGAGAGAGTAAATGGGGAGTAATACCTAAATTTGTTTTGTGATTCAATCTGAGCTGTAACGTCTCAAATTCCATGATCAATTGCTCCTGAAAAACCAAAATTATTTTTTAATTGTCAATACTAGCGTATAATCCACCAAATGTTGAACCCCATGCTTATATGCAGAATTGCAGAAATGAGGGACATTAATGAGGAGATCCATTTATAAGTTGTTCCTGCTCTTTCGAGCACCTTTGTTCAAGATACTTGGCAATCTACATCTACATCAAAGAAAAGGAGAATAAAATAACCTCCAAGTAGAAGCCATTGATACTCAAAAAACGAAAGGAGGTTGAATTATGTTGAAAGAAGGGAGTACCTTTGGAATTCAGTGGGGGTTCTTGGCAGCATATTCACACAATTTAATAATTTTCCATTCATTTGAAGCACCCTTCTACAAAATCAAACAGCAAGACATCATTATCCTGGATGTCAAAAAGATAAGGACTACTCTGCTTTTATAACACCATGAAACAAGAAAATAGATGCGTCTATCTCAAACAAGGATACAAGACATCCAACATGACAACCTTAAAAACTAGATAGGAAAACACATCTGTATATGTACTCTCTCTCTCTCTCTCTCTCTCTCTCTCTCTCTCACTCTCTCTCTCTCTTTCTCTCTTATCTGGGAAAGTCAGTGTTTCTATCACAAAATCATGTGGTACCTTTCAACTTAGAAGAGCTCAGAAGGAACCTTCCTCAGCCACTTACCTGCAAATATTTCAACCTTGCCTCAGCTACCTCATCAGTTGGATTAATGATCCTACATCAAAAGAAAAGGAAAGTAAAAATATAAGAGGAAACAGAGATTCATTTTTCTTTTGTAAAAGGATGTCAGAATCACTTTTATGTCTTGTATTAATTCAGATTATTGGTCCATTTGGCCAAGAAAACACGAAGTCCTACAGAAGGTTCAACATAATTACTTGATTCACAATATGATCTACCTGGCTTCAAGCTCTGAAATTTTCATAAGCAATAACTGCTCCCTTCCAGACGCAGCTGTTTCAACCTGTTAATTGAGAAAATATAGAACAATTTGCACTTAACTTGTCCTCAAATGAGACATACATAAAGAGAACTATAACACAGAATTAATATTAGAAATAAAGAATTGAACAATTCCATCATGCTTCAGAGCTTATAGAGAGCATTGGAGAATAAAATTTCACATAGAGCTGCTATTGAGACCTAATATAATAGGCAAACATATGGCATATAATTCTTTTAATAAGAAAAAGAAAACTGAGTAATCCAGTGATCGGCTGTTGCTTTAAAGTACTAGTGAGTTTGTTAAAGAAGAGAAAACAAGCTGTGGTAACAGTAGTTTTTCTGATAGGAATAACGATGAAAACTCGGATCATAACAATAATAATAATAATAAAATCCATCCTTACCTAGGGAGTCCACTGAATCATTAGTGGAAGTTGGGAAACCCAAGAATGATGCACTTGATGCGGCCATCTACCCCCTGGTTTCTCTAAAATGTCACATATTGTCAAGGAATCTCTTACCCATGACCTCCAGCCTAAAACATTGTTAGGATCACCCTAGCTTACCACATGAATAGAATTAAGCTTCTTTATTATTCTAGCTAAATAGATGTTAATCATTGTTATACCGACACAGCTCCAGCCTTATTTTGGTCACATTTGCCTTGGAAAAGAGTAATGGCTATAAAGAACTCTCAATCTTTTTTCAGCTTTGTACTATCCCTCGCTTTTTTTGCTTCTGATGAACAAAGAAAGAGTGGGAGAAGATAAAATAGAGTTGATTTGAAAGGGACCAAACCAAAAATAGTCAAGGGAAAACATTTATAGTGAGGAGGTGACATCAGAGATACATGCTAACTGTAGTTTTGTACGACTCGTGTACATAAGCTGCATAATCACCACGCACAATTGTACATACATCTTACCAGACCAACTAAGGATTTTAATCTTGAATTGGTTCTAAAACCCCTATCAAGTTTCACATATATAAAGAAATGCGTAAAGATTAGATTACGACCTTCACTTCAAAATAGCGCAAATTAGAATGTGCACTGCAAGGGAATGACTAAAAAATAAAGAAGGGAAAAGAGGAAGAAGGAAGAAATTCAATTGTTCAAAAAACCTGGTTGTCCCACCCACTAAAGGGGGAGAACACAACTGCAAACCCAATTGGAAGTGGTGCCAATACCTGTAAATCCAAAGCAAAAGTTCTCAATTAGAACGTTTTCCATGTGGGTTAACAAGAGAATTGAGAATGATTTCTATATTGCTTCTAATAATACTCCGTTTTCCAAGTAAAACAGGTGAACTTACAGGAACATGGGAGTCTCTGGCACTTCTCTTGGGATCAGTAGCGGAGAAAACAGTGTAGACAAGGCTGAAGGTGCCAATAATTTGAGCTGCCAAACCCACACCTTTTGTATTGTCATCGGCGATCTCATTCGCCCCACCACCATACTGCACATAGTAAGACTTTTGGAAGGCTTTTACTAGCCCTACACCACACATTGCACCCAAGCGTTCTACCACAATGTACATCACAGCACGGATTAGTGACACTTTACGGGCTAAGAACAACCCCAACGTCACTGCTGAGTTAATATGCCCTCCTGTAAACACAAACACACACAATTGTTTATAATCAAATTGTAAACAACAGAAAATAGAGAAAGAAGACAAAAAAGGGATTACTCACCAAAGATGGCGGTGCAGTAATTGAGGATGAAGATCATGAAACAAAACCAGCTACATAGTTATGTCTTGTATGATAAGAGAAAATTTGAGCAGCGGTCATGAGGTGCCAAGCGTCGAGAAGGGAATAAAAAGAATACCAAAAAATTAAAAACAAATAAGAAGATAGTGATGAGCTCGAGTTACAATGAAGCCGTCTTGAATGAAATGAAAATGGCAGTGGCTAGTGATGTAGGTCCGAGTGAAGTAGAGACCCTCAACGAAAAAACCTCAGCGTTTCGACGACGACGATGATGGCTTCTCCGTCTCAAAATTTTTTTGCAGTGCAAGACTACAGGTTTGAGCTTTGATTGGTTGAATAAGGTGAAGTGCACTAGTTGGAGCCGGACCTTAGGGTTGGGCTTGGGCCTATTAAAAATTCAACAAAAAAAAAACCAGAAAACAACCTAAACGAGTAAGCACCGAAGAGAAAAGAGGAAGAAGGAAGAAATTCAATTGAGGCGGCGATCAAAAAACACGGTTGTCCCAAGAAGCAGCGACGATACTGATGCCCATAGAAAAGAAAAGAGATTTACAAAGAAAATAGATCTGCCAAAAGATGGTAGGACCGACGAATAGTGGTCGCACGCATCCTTCTCTTCCTCCAATTTCCCCCAGAAAATTGCAGGTAGATCGAACTCTATAATAGTGCCTTTTCTTCCTTCAATTTCCCCCAAAAAATTCCTCCTTTTTAGCAGGTTTCAGAATTAGGGTTCTATGGTTCTTCTTCTGTTCCAGTTTCAGAGTAGAAGAGAAAGAAGAAGATGAATCAAGGAAACCCTAACCCTAGATGACTAGCCTCAGAGACGGAGAAAGACGGAGAGAGAGGGGGAGAAATAAGTTACAGAATTTTTTTTTTTAAAAATAAGGTAAAGGGTAGTTTAGTCATTTGCATTCAACTCAGTTAACCACTTTATATTTTTATTATAAAGGGTAGTTTAGTAATTTTACTTCCCCTCAGTTAACCCTCAGTTATTTTCGTTAGTTTTTGGGCCCAAATTGATATTTTGGCCCTTAGTGGGCTGACATTAAAATATTGGTCCATTGAAGGGGGTGGCGATGAAAATTTTCCCAAAAATTATGCCATCTACATAAATTTGAACAATAATAAGATCATTTCTTTTATGTTTAACAAATAGAGTTGTGTCAATCTTCCCCATTGAAAAACCATTGTCAAGAAGAAACTTACTCAATCTTTCATACCAAGCTCTTGGAGCTTGTTTCAAGCCATACAATGTTTTCTTGAGTTTATAGACATGATTTGGATAATTGGTATCTTCAAACCCGGGGGGTTGAATGACATGTACCTCTTCATTTATAAAACCATTCAAGAATGCACTTCTAACATCCATTTGATGCAATTTAAAGTTCCTATAACAAGTAAATGCAAGTAACATTCTAATGGATTCAAGTCTACCTACCGGAGCATAAGTTTCATCAAAATCAATACCTTCTTGTTGGTTATAGCCTTGAGCAACCAATCTAGCCTTGTTTCTTATTATATTTCCATCTTCATCAAGTTTGTTTCTAAATACCCATTTTGTTCCAATTATCTTGGTGTTCATAGGTTTTGGCACTAGTTCTCATACTTGATTTCTTTCAAATTGATCGAGCTCTTTTTGCATAGCAATTATCCAATTACTATCCAATAAAGCTTCTTTTATATTTTTACGCTCAATGGTAGAGATGAAGGCTACATTTGAATAAATATTTTGAATTTTACTTCTAGTTTGTATACCCTTCTCCAAGTCTCCAATAACAAGGTCAAGAGGGTGATCTTTGAAAGATCTAATTTCCTATGGAAGTTGATGTTCATTAGATTTTTCTACAGAGATGTTTTCAATTCTATTCCTTATTTCAAGTATTTCATCTTCATCTTCCTCTTCTAGGTCTTTATATTTTTCTTTGTCCATTGATTCATCAAATGTAACATTCATAGACTCTTCCACAACTAGAGTTCTTTTATTGAATACTCTATAAGTTCGACTATTTGTAGAGTAGCCTAGGAATATACCATCATCGATTTTTTCTTCAAATTTTTCCAAGTTATCTTTTGTGTTTAAGATAAAACAAGCACAACAAAAAAAGTAGTCAACTTTGGGAAGTTTATCATGAAATAATTCATAAGGAGTTTTCAAATAGGTCTTATTAAAACTCGGTTTAAAACATAACATGCCGTGTAAACGGCTTCGGCCCAAAAATACTTTGGCAAAAAATACTCACTGAGCATTGTCTTTGCGGTTTCTTGGATTGTTCTATTTTTTCTTTCAACCACACCATTTGATTGTGGTGTTCTAGGAGCCGAAAAGTTATGAGTTATACATTGTTTTCTACAATAGTCTCCAAATTCATTTATATTATCAAATTCACCACCATGGTCACTTTTGATTGTGGCAATCAAGTATCCCTTTTGATTTTGTATTCTCTAACAAAGCGATACAAATTCTTCAAAGGCATCATTTTTATATTTGAAAAAAAAAATAAAGTCCAAGTAAATCTTGAGTAGTCATCTACTACAACAAAAGTATATTTTTTCCTCATAAACTTGTAGCTGGGATAGGTCCAAATAAGTCAAGGTGGAGTAATTCCAATGGCCTAGAAGTAACAACTAAGTTTATGGCCTTGTGAAAAACTTTTGTTAATTTACTCCTTTAACATGCACCACAAACATGATGTTTGTCAAAGTTTATCTTAGGAAGATTTCTCACCAAATTCTTTGTAGAGAGGGATTTAATTAACTTAGAGTTTATATGCCCTAATTTTCTATGCCATAAGATAGTATCATCAAATTTAAATATAAGACATGCATCATGAGAATCTGAGTTAAATATGCAAGTATAAACATTATTTTTCCTACATCCTTCAAGAATCACATGATTGTCATGATCTTTAACCATACATTTTGAAGCATCAAAATTAACAAGATATCCAATGTTGCATAATTGACTTACACTAAGTAGGTTGTACTTTAAGTTGTCAACCAAGCTAATATTAGAAATGATTATACCTCCATATTTGATTGAACCATTTCCTATGATTCTTCCTTTGCTATTGTCTCGAAAGGATATCCATCCTCCTTTTTGCTTCTTAAGCTAGAAGAAAAGCTTTGGGTTGAATGTCATGTGCTTGGAGCAACCACTATCAATGTACCATTCTATGTTGCTCTTATGCACCTACAAAACAACAATGTTTAATAAAATTTTGGTCTCCATTGCATGTTGGATCCGTCAAGGATAATATCATACATTTTTTTTGGTTTCCAAATCATTTGGGTTCCATTGACCTTTTGGTTACCATACCAATTGTTGTATGAATGGGGGTTCCAAGGTCTTTGGTTTTGGGGTACCTTATGTGATATTTGCATCTTGGGAGGGTTCCTAGGTCTTTGCACCTTTGGAGGATTTCTCCTATATTGACCATTCCCATAATAAGGTCTTCTAGATTTATGATATGCTTGATTTGTATTCTTTGAACCCATGTAATGATTTATCCATCGAGTATCATGGCAATCCCAAATTGAATGCCCCTTTTTGTTGTAATTATTACATACAATATTTTGGGAGGTTTTCGATTTTAAATCTTACCTTTGGGATTGAGTTTATTCACTTGAGGACTTTTCTTCTTGGAATAAAATTCCTCAAGAGAGTGTCCTTTCTTTCTACAAAAGTAACAATATTTATTTTTCTTTGCTCCCTTGCTTGCTATCTTACTTGGACTTGGCTTTTTGGTTTGTTTTGAATTGTTGTTCAAATCATAACCTAACCCTTCTTTATTAAAAGGTACTTTTGATGAAGTTCCAAGTAAGATTTCAAGATTCTTTTTGATATTTGTAAATGATTCTAAGGCTTTAGATAAATTTTCCTTTTCTTCTTCCAAGTTATCTACTTGAGAGGACAATGTCATAATTTGGTCTTTAAGGGAATCAATCTCTTTTAAGAGATGTCTCTTGGTGGTTGCCAATTCTATGCTATTTTGATAAAGTTCTTCAAAGGCTTCTTCTAATTCTAAATTATCTTTAGCATTAAGAGATGGAGGTGTAGTAGTTACCTCAACTTGGTCTTCCTCATCTTCAAGAGCCATGAGAGCTAAATTGGTTAGCTCTATTTCTTGAGATTTCTCATCTTCTTCTTCATCATCACTTGAATCGAATGTATGTTCAGCTTTGTATGCCTTTTTATATTTCTTCAATTTTGGACAATCTCCTTTGAAGTGTCCCGATTTTCTACACTCAAAACAAACAATATCTTTTGAAGAAGAATCAATGTTTTCTTTAATGAAATTCTTACCATTTTGGTCCTTAGAGAATCTTCTCTTATTGAATGAGGCTTTGCCTTTGTTCTTTAGAAACCTTGAGAACTTCTTTGAGAGATATGCAATCTCATCATCGGAGAGTTCTTCTTCATCATCACGTACTTTATAGCATGATTTGAAGGCCATGATCTTCTTCTTTGGATCTTTTGGTTTATCTTCTTTGACATCTTGCTTGAGTTCTATTTCATGAGTTTGAAGAGATCCCAATAACTCATCAAAACTTAATTTCTCTATATCCTTTGACTCCTTGATAACCGTTGAGTTGGGTCTTCATTCCTTGGAAAAAGATCTCAAGATTTTTCTTACATTTTCTCCATTTGTGTAGACTTTACCTAAGCCTTTCAACTTATTGACATTGTTAGTAAATCTAATAAACATAGCATAAATATCTTCATCATTTTTTATTTTGAACAATTCATATTCATTTACTAACATATCAATTTTGGATTGTTTGACTTCGGTGGTTCCTTCATAAGTAACAACAAGTTTGTCAAACATTTTTTTAGCGAAATCACACATGCAAGTTCTATTATATTCTTTTTCTCCTCGAGCACATTGTATATAGCTAATGGCTACATAGTTAAGTTGGACTTTTACTTTTTCGACGGTAGTCCATTCTTCTTTGGGTTTGTTTATGACATTTGGTCAATTTTTAATAACATCCCAAGCATTAATATCATGAGCACAAACAGAGTCCTTGAATCGGTTTTTTCAATAAGCGAATCATTCTCTTTCAAAGAAGGGTGTTCTAGAGATGTTGTATCTTTCAATCTTTCGATTGCTAGAGGATCCCATGGATTTTTTACTCTTAATAAGATTAAAATATTAATCAAGGTCTTGAGCTCCCGCTCTGATACCAATTATCAAATCATCTAGAGAGGGGGGTGAAGTTGGTAGAAAATAAAATATTTTACGGAATAATGGATTATTAACATAAATTAAAACAATTGCACCAATAACACAAAGATTTTATAGTGGTTCGACCAAAATTTACCTACATCCACTCCTCTCAACTAAGAGAGAATTCCACTAAAAATAATTTTGAGAAAGAGCAAGAGGACTCTTACACAACCCTTGATTTCGAGCAAGAGAACTCAACACAACTCTTGATTCCGAGCAAGAGGACTCAATTAATCTTGATTCCAAACAAGAGGACTCAACTAATCTTGATTCTAAGTAAGAGGACTCAATCAAACATTAAGTTAAACTACTAAGGAAAGTGTTACCTCAACCTTAGTGGGAGTGTGTACTACTGTCACGCCCCCAACCCGATGTAATATATATACTGCCACATAGGAGGTGACTGGGACAACCTGTGTAATCCCACTACCTACCAGGATCACAGATACAGTGTTCCGAGCTATAGTCCACTTTGTCATCACATATTGATAACAGAAAGGAACGTACCAATATGGAATAAGTCGTTCCAAATACAGAGTTAGCGGAAGCATAATCTAATTAAATCATGTGAAATTATAGAGCATCGGTTCTTTAATGATAACACATTGTACATTGTTCATAAATGTAACCATTCAATTTCTCTTATAATTAAACACGTAGTTTGTACATGGATGTGGGAATGAAGATAGAAAATTAAATGATAAATAATTGTCATGAGGGCACCAATCTTGGGTGTACATCTACATCCAAGTCACAACCACCGGCTCCACTTGATTCACATCCAACGGTACTCATCTAAGTAGTACCTCCTGCATAACAACCAAAAGGGGTTGCGCAATGGGGTTAGCTACACTAGCTAGTGAAGGAGCAAAGGGGAATGCACATACACCATACAATCAATATCAATCAGAATGATGCATGTTAATGTTAGATTCATTTTTCACCTAGCATACAATTATATCGGTCAAGTGTATGCTACTGTGATAACTTGGGAGACATTGAGGGTCACCTATCCTATAGCCCCAGTGAAACCTCAATTATCATAAGGGGACCTACGCCAATAAAAGCTATCATGACCACCCAGTGGTAGACCCCGAGAGCCTTTACTACCCTTGTCCTGGTCTCTCCCACCTCCACAGACCACAGGTGCTCCGACTATCCAACACATAAACCCCTGTTGGCAAGGGTCGTAGCATATGGGAATAAGCATCCTAGCCGTAGATATACTATATGCAAGTCCTATCATCTCGAGAGGTATTCCGGGTGCATCAACGTCCCATTCCATCTAGTACCCGGGTACCAGCACAGCACGACACATTCAGATCAGGATAACATATAGCAATTTTCATAATTTAAATGAATTGGGGTTCCGGTACTGGCACACCCGACACCATAGCCCGATACAATGGTGAGCATACTATCACATTCATAACAGATCACAATTAGATAATAATGCAGTGCGCACAATGCTTATAAACATATAATAGTATGCTTAAGGTTGTTAATATATATATTCAAGCCCATCAAAGTCACCCAAAACCCACTCACCTAACACGGAGGTCGCCATGTGTGGTTGACATGAATCTCACCTGGGCTCCTTGCTATCCATCGAGTTAGGTAGCCTAGGAATACAAAAACAATCATTAAAGCATGCATAGAAGGGTCCCATGCTAAGCCCTCTAGGTTAAAATCAGATTTCAACCAAGACAGCAGGACCGGACTCACGGACGGTTTCAGCAGAGGTGAGTCTGTCCCTAACTCCGTTCAGGCCAAAAGGTAAAATCAGAGCTTAAGGAATCAAAGAGAAATGGAGGAGAGCTAGGTTTGGGGAGCTGACCTTGGTGAGCTTCCTCCTTCCAACCACTCTCTCGATCTCTTCTCCTCCTCTTTCTCTTCTCCCTTAGCTCCGATCAGCTTGGGGAGGAGATGTGGGGCAGCCAGCCATCTTGGCATGGCTTCTATCTTCTTCCCTTCCCCTCCTATTCCTCTCCTACTTCTACTTCTCCTTCTTCTCCTTCTTCTCTTGTTTCTTCTCTTCCACGGTTTACTTGGGAGGGGGAGAGATGAGAGAATAAGGATTCTCTTATCCTTTTAAGGGTCAAATAGGCCTTAGGCCATGTTTGGTTTAGGTATCCCCAAACATTTAGTAGCCCTTAGGTCTTTAAATAGATTTTAGTTAGATTTTAGGGCTTGTTTGGCCTTGGCCATAACCATTAGGTCCATTAGGTCATGTTTGGGGTGCACCCTGAGTCCATAGGGCTTAATTGTCCACTAAGGTTTGTTTGGTTTAGGTTAGGGTATATAAAACCCATTATTCATTTGAGTTATGCTTTGTGGGCCCATTTTTATGGTTCAACTAACTATCTAATGGCAAGGGTAGGGGTCCACATAGTCCAAGGGTTCAATTATAGTATCCAGGATACGGGGATATGGGTTCCACAGGAAAATAATCCAAAAAGGTAGATGGCAACATGGGCGGATCCTCGAGCGGATTCAGTAAGAGTGAGTTCGTTTGTAACTCTGGTACTGCTGTCAGGGTCCAAACTTCAAGGAAAGTTACGGGGCTTTGGCCCACACTTTCAGGGCTTCGAGGGGATAGTTTTAGTGATATTTTAAGTCTGAGGTTACAGGTGTTGGCCAGTGCCACATGGCATTGCCCCTTAGGTAAAGGTCTAAACTACCCCAAGGTATAAGGGGTATATCTGGGGTGCGGGTGTAACATCCCCCCAACCTTATTAAAAATTTCATCCTCGAAATTTGAGGCGACTAAGGTCTCAAGGGTAAGGGCTTGTTGTGTAACAATATGTCTAGTTGCCCACTACTTTAGATTAAGTCGAAGGTCAGGTCAGAGTAAGGCAGTGCCTACACGATACAGTAGGTCGGGTTCTTCAATTTCCTTTCCTTTTTAGGGTCCCATCATCACAAGGGTGTGGTTCATAGTAACCCTAAGTTCCATTTGGTTAAGAGTCGGTAGTTACCACATTCCAGAGGCAATCACACTGTCTTCCACACTAAACTGAGTCATAAAGAATAGAAAATTCTCTAGATTCTCCAAATTAAGTGATACCATCTAGGCCTTCACTACTCTTGTTACTCTTGGGTTGCAGGGCTTAACCTGCTTAGTTCCAAGCACAGGGTTTACATTATGAATGCTTCTACTTCGGGTCATCGCATTACCTAACCCAACTTCAGGATGATTTAGAATATTGATGGGACCTCCACATGTGTCACTCCCAGCACAGAGGGAACGCATTTGGCGACCCATTACTATCTTCATATCTATCATTGGAAAAGGTCTTGTTACATCCTTTAGTTTTCAGCCTTCACAACCTTTAACCTTATCGCACAGTTATCCCACAGGGGAAAAGTCCATACCAGTCCTCTCTTGAGAACCACACAATTTTCTCATGGTTGGAGTCTGAGTCAATTCCTTTAAACAGGTTCCATTATTAACCTACCCGTTCATCATTAAATTAATTCCCTCTTAACATTAAGGTCGGGTTGACCAGGGTTGGGGCTTAAACTAGCTGCCATGGTAAGGTCAAACTAGGGTCACACTTGTGGCTCAAAAGAACAGATCTAGTTACACGCAAAGGTGTAAGACATACACTTATACATTCATATTCACACCAATCATAGGTATAAGTTTAATAATTACATTCATATCCCTATAGACATATCTGTAACCTAGGTTAATCCATAGGATCAAGCGGTCTTTAAGTACGATATACTAGGTCCTTTTGGAAACCAAGTTATGGTGTAGGACTCCCTCTATGAGCCTATACAAGGTTTGGATGAACCAAGTAAGGTACAAATAAAGTCGTCACTAGCTTGAGGTGTCATGAATGATCTCCAAGTACACGTGGCCTTCATGGCTCGTTCAATTAAACTTTTCCAAACCAACCTAGTGTTTCCTTCCTTCAGGCCTGGCTAAGAGTTAGATCCTATGTACCCCTATAAGGGTTTCTACATCGTGTAGGTTTAGGTTTCACTATCCATAGGTTCCGGTTCACTCACTAACGGGGCCTAAGGATTTTCATCCATAAGGGTAACTCTCCTTCTCTCGCATAGGAGGGGAGTCACAACTTACACTGATGCCTGCCATCTCATATTGGCTGGCCCAGTCGGGTATAAGTCCTAATCCCTTTCAATTTTGAGGCATTAGACGAGGCTTAGGTGGTCCCCACAAATGGGTCACACAACCAGGGTGTTCAACCTAGGGTATAGGCACAAAATCATCATACATGGGTGGGGTCAAAAGTCCTCCAAAATTTGAGCTCAAAATCCTAAAAGAAATCAAGTGGATTCACAAAGGGAATCAGTACTCCGGGTCCGTTTGTGGCTCCATCAAAAAATAAAGAGAGCAGACTGATCGGGAGGATGCGGAACGTGAATCCGTTCGTTTGTCCATTCTCAAAAGGGTCAATGACCGAGAGGAAATGAATCAAACAGATCTACGGGTGGATTCATGAATGTGGATCCACTCATTGATCCGCTCAGGCTAATATTCCAAAATTTTAAGTTTTTATGCGGAACGGATCGACAGGTGGAGTCACGATTAGTGGATCCATTTGTTCATCCGTTCGCGAAATTTCAACAAAACAGAGCCACGAGTTTTTAAAACTCACTTTGGCTCCAAAGAGGGGAAATGCAACCGCAAGGGGAAAGGGCTCTATAGGATTTTGGTTTGGGCTTTCTAGCACTCTCTTGAGGGTTTTCTTGCAAGTTCAAGTCCAAAAATCAATCCTTACACTCTCAAGGTAAGATTTCTCTTCTCCTTTCTCTTTCCCATTCTTCCTTCTCATCATTGGTGAAGTTGTGGCTTGAGTCTCTTCATATTCCCTTCCTTTTTCTTCTTGGATTTGAGATGGGTAACCTAGGTTGTGATTGGATTTGATTTTGTTTGCATTATCATGGTTATGCACATCAAATTCATACTAAAATCTATTTAGGCTAGGGTTCTTGGGTTAGAATCAAGCCCTAATCGATCAATGGCACTACATGGTTGAATTCCTTGGTTGTTCATTGTATTTCTTATAAATTTTAAAGCCCTTGCAAGCATTTTAGAGATTGATTGCTATGGTTGTCAAGTGTAGTTGGGTTTACTTGGATAATTTTAGGTTTAAATTGGGGTAAAACCTCAATCCTTCAATGCTTTGGGGAAACCTTCAAGTTTGTGTTTAATTCTTTATGTTCCCTAAAATCTCATAGGAATTTATCTCATTGTTTTATCTTTAAGCATGTTCTCTTGTTTGCAAGACTGTTGACAAAATCCTTGAAATCTATCCTTTGTTTTCCAAATAATTCACTCACTTGATGTATCCTCAATGCATTTCTTATTTATGGGATTGTTTGCAAAATCCTTGGTGCTCATCCCCTTTTTCTCAATTAAATAGTCTTTGTCTCTTGTTGGGGTATCTCATTCAATATCTTGCTTGTTTGACATTGGTTGAAATATATAATGTTCAAGAGCACATACATCATTCATGTTGACCTCATATTTCGACACTAGGGATCTCATGTAGGCTTCATATGTGAATTAACCTTGTTCCTTTTCTCCCCAACATATCTCCAATGGTATCCATATTTCATATTCTCATCATTTACATGTGTATATTTTGATTTTCCTCATCATGTATAACCTTCTCTTCTCATCATCTCCATATCATTTAAACATTTTACTTCTATAATTTACTTGCCAATCATATGTCGTCATTCCAATTTGACTTACATTTATCGTCCTTCTTTGGTTTGTGCCTTATGTGTAGGAAATCTGATAATGGGTCCAAAAAGAAGGAGAGATCTATCCATTGTATCTTCCGCTCCTACAGCTTACAACGTGAACTGTTTTACCTCCGAGAAGACCGAAGGAATCTACAGGGAGCATCTCTTCAATAGGAAGATTCTTGTAGAGAGAGATGTAACAGTAGAGGAGCTTTTGGCCTACAAGGTGGGGGCCAGGTTTAATAAACTGCAGTGGACCGACATGCTCGCTCAACTAGACTTTTACTACCCCACTCTGGTCAGGGAGTTCTATGCAAACCTGGTAATGGTCCAGGAGGATGATCACGGCTCTGGGTTGACTTCCTATGTAAAGGGAGTGGTCATTAGCTTCAATGCCGTGGAGCTGGGGGTTCTTCTCAGTGTATCCTCAGAGGGTGAGAGGGTATACTATCCTCCAGGCAGTCACCCAGATAAGTGCCTTCCTTTAGATGAGAAGCAAAAATTATTTAAGGTTCTCTCCAATGACAGATTCGAGGAGAACGAAGATCTTTCCAAGTTCCCTCCTTCACAGCGTGTACTGATTTTTATAGCCAAGACCAATCTGGCTCCTTCCAAGGGACACAACACTCTCCCTCCTTTGATGTCTGTGATTCTGGCCCATTCTCTATACACTAGCTAGCCCATCTGTTTGCCTCACGTGGTCATACAATACATGGCCCACGCGGTGATGAATCCTGCTCGAAACAACACTCTACCCTACGGTCGACTGCTCACCAGGATTTTCTTATTCCTTGGGGTTGATCTTGACCGTGAACCCAAGGGAACATGCACTGAGGGACCTATTGGGTTCAATGCACTGCAAAAGATGAATTTATATTATGATTATGACAGTGCAGGGGAGCAGGTGCAGTACGAGGATGGCAGAGGGGCCAGGGAGGAGGATGAGGATGACAACGATGATGACATAGAATTTATGGGTTCTGGACCATATGCAGTAGGTACTTCGGGTGCACTTGGGGGAGGTAGGGACATCATGATGGCTATTCGGCGACTGACCCTGAGGATGGCAGATGGTTTTGACGATGTCAAGAAGCAATTCTCTGATCAGGCTCAGCATCTAGAGAGCATAGAGCGAGGAGTGAAAGATCTCAATGCCTTCCTAGATCGCGGTGGTGGCGGTGGTACAGATGCCTAGCTCAGTTCTTCCCCAGCAGTTCTTTAAAGTTATTTTGAATCAGCTCCTTTAATTTCTTATCTTTTGATGGATTGGGATGTTGGAACTATTTTCTTTTGGCTTTTTCTTGCATTTTCTTTTCTTTGTCGGTTGGTTTAATGAACCTTTTAGAACAGTTTAATTGTGGTGGATGAATGTACCCTTGACTTGGGTGGAACAATCAGATGTTTTGAATTGGATCCTTGAAACCTTGTGCTTGAGGTTGGAATGGGCACTATTGTGTCCAAACAAAGAATTTGGAACAACTTGATGGTTGAATTCATATGCATGATTGACAGGGTAAGATTACATGTCCAGGTTGGAATGAATGAAGTCACGGGTTTGAAGTTGGGAAAGACTTAACTGGCTTCAAGGAAGGGTTGGAATAATATGGAAATTGTAATTAGCCTTATATATATATATATATATATATATATATATATATATATATATATATATATATATATATATATATATATATATATATATATATATATACTTGCTAAATTCCCCTTTGCTTAGATCATTGTGGATTATTATGGTTGGTTATATTTAATTCATTATCGTTTATGAATTATAGCATATATTTACCCAACTAGCATCACTTAGGACTCAACCAAGCAATTGCATAATTGTTACTCAACAGCATGTGTTTTGAATTCTAAGTTCTATGTTGTTTATTATCATCTAGATTCTTATTTTCACTCCAATCAGTCTTCTCCCTAAGTCTGCACATAATCATTTATGTTCTTGAGATTTTTAGTTTAGAACCAATTTGTGAAGAGTAAATTAAGAGGTTACACTGGACCGTGGTCGGTGCAGAGCATCATCGCTCTGATACCACTCTGTCACGCCCCCATCCTAATGTAATATATATACTGCCACATAGGGGGTGACTGGGACAACCTGTGTCATTCCACTACCTACCAGGATCACAGATACAGTGTCCCGAGCCACAGCCCACCCTGTCATCACATATTGATAACAGAAAGGAACGTACCAATATGAAATAAGTCGTTCCAAATACAGAGTTAGCGGAAGTATAATTTAATTAAATCATATAAAATTATAGAGCATCGGTTCTCTAATGATAACACATAGTACACTGTTCATAAATGTAACCATTCAATCTCTCCTATAATTAAACACTTAGTTTGTACATGGATGTGGGAATGAAGACCGAAAATTAAATGATAAATAATTGCCACAAGGGCACCAATCTTGGGTGTACATCTACATCCAAGTCACAGCCACCGGCTCCATTTGATTCGAATCCAACGGTGCTCATCTAAGTAGTACCTCTTGCATAACAAGTAAAAAGGGATTGCGCAACGGGATTAGCTACACTAGCTAGTGAAGGAGCAAAGGGGAATGCACATACACCATACAATCAATATCAATCAGAATGATGCATGCTAATGTTAGATTCATTTTTCACCTAGCACACAATTCTATCGGTCAAGTGTGTGCTACTGTGATAACTTGGGAGACACTGAGGGTTACTTATCCTATCGCCCCAGTAAAACCTCAATTATCACAAGGGGACCTATGCTAGTAGAAGCCATCATGACCACCCAGTGGCAGACCCCGATAGCCATCACAACCCCTGTCCTGGCCTCTCCCACCTTTATAGACCATAGGTGCTTAGACTATCCAACACATAAACCCCTGTTGGCAAGGGTCGTAGCATAAGGGAACAAGCATCCTAGCCGCAGATATACTATATGCAACTCCTATCGTCCCGAGAGGTATTTCGGGTGTATCAACGTCCCATTCCATCTAGTATTCGGGTATCAGTACGGCATGACACATACAGATCAGGATGATATATAGTAGTTTTCATAAGTTAAATGAATTGGGGTTTCGGTACCGGCACACCCGGCATCGTAGCCCGATATAATGGTGAGCATACTATCACATTCATAACAGATCACAATTAGATAATAATACAGTGCGCACAATGCTTATAAACATATAATAGTATGCTTAAGGTTGTCAATATATATATTCAAGCCCATTAAAGTCACCTAAAACCTGCTCACCTAACACGGACGCCGCCATGTGTGGTTGACATGAATCTCACCTTAGCTCCCCGCTATCCATCAAGTTGGGTAGCCTAGGAATACAAAAACAATCATTAAAGTATGCATAGAAGGGTCCCATGCTAGGCCCTCAAGGTTAAAATCAGATTTCAACCAAGACAGCACAAGCGGACTCACAGACGGTTTCAGTAGAGGTGAGTCCGTCCCTGACTCCGTTCAGGCTAAAAGGTAAAATCAGAGGGAGCAAACCCACGAGCGAAACATCTCACTTGGATCCAATCTTGCATCCGTTCAACACCTGAGACACTCCTATTAGGGAGCGGATCTACGGGTGGATTTGCTTTTTAGGTCTGCCCCTGCATCTGTTCATTCCTTGAGACACACCCAAGAGCAACAGGCCCCGAACGGAGGCAAACAGAGTGAATCCGTGCCTTCGTCCGCTCAGGCTAAGGCGCAGAGTTTGTATTAGGCGGACTAACGGACAGTACCACGATTGGTGGATCCAATCGTTCATCCATCGGCAGTCTCTTTCGAGATTTCAGAGGGCTTGTGCTCCAGCTTAAAGCTTGGAGTGCCCCATGTTCTCAGGGACAAGGGAGAGGTGTCTAAGCCTTCCTAGGGTCACTAGATCCTAGGCTTACCTCAAGGATTCCAAGATCCTACAAGGTTTGGTCTCACATTGGTCCAAGGGTTGGGTTTCATGGCTTAGGACCAAGGGTTCACCAACAATGGCTACAATGCAGCATATTGAGGTCTGGATTAGTTCCATTAGAGCTCCCAAATTAGGCCAAGCATCACCTTGAGTCCCAAGTGGAACCCTAGGTTAGCTCAAGCTCAAGGAAATTCATCAAAATCAAAGAGAAATGGGAGAGAGATAGGTTTGGGGAGCTTACCTTGGTGAGCTTCCTCCTTCCAACCACTCTCTCCATCTCTTCTCCTCCTCTTTCTCTTCTCCCTTGGTTTCGGCCAACTTGGGGAGGAGATGTGGGGTAGGTAGCCATCTTGGCATGGCTTCCATCTTCTTCCCTTCCCCTCCTATTCCTCTCCTACTTCTACTTCTCCTTCTTCTCTTGTCTCTTCTCCTCCACAGTTTACTTGGGAGGGGGAGAGATGAGAGAATAAAGATTCTCTTATCCTTTTAAGGGTCAAATAGGCCTTAGGCCATGTTTGGTTTAGGTATCCCCAAACACTTAGTGGCCCTTATGTCTTTAAATGGATTTTAGTTAGGTCTTGGGGCTTGTTTGGCCTTGGCCATAACCATTAGGTCCATTAGGTCATGTTTGGGGTGCACCCTAAGTCCATAGGACTTAATTGTCCACTAAGGTTTGTTTGGTTTAGGTTAGGGTATATAAAACCCATTATTCATTTAAGTTATACTTTGTGGGCCCATTTTCATGGTTCAACTAACCATCTAATGGCAAGGGTAGGGGTCCACATGGTCCAAGGGTTCAATTATAGTGTCCGGGATACGGGGATGTGGGTCCCACAGAAAAATAATCAGAAAAGGTAGATGGAAACAGAAGCGGATCCTCGAGTGGATTCAGTAAGAGTGAGTCCGTTCGTGACTCTGGTACTGCTCTCAGGGCCCAAACTTTAAGGAAAATTATGGGGCTTTGGCCCACACTTCCAAGGTTTTGAGGAGATACTTTTAGTGATATTTTAAGTCTAAGGTTACAGGTGTTAGCCAATGCCACCATGGCATTGCCCCTTAGGTAAAGGTCTAAACTACCCCGGGGTATAGGGGTATATCTGGGGTGCGGGTGTAACAGCTACCTTCCAATTTTGAAGCTTGAAGCTTGATGTGGTGGAGGAGCTTGAGTATGTGAGCTTGTGATCAATGGATGTTCACTTGAGACTATGACACTTAGAGCTTGTGGTATTGTCTCTTAATAATGGTGATTAGTGATGATTTGAGCTTAAGTAAGTGTCTATTTATAAACTAAGGGGTTCAAACCAAGTAATTATCTATTTTAAGTTTGGATTCAAAAGATAGACTTAATTCGGTATGCCGTTTCCTAATCCGGTATACCGAATCACCAAAATCACTTAAAATATAGTCGTTGATCCAACGGTCAAATCCCAACAGTCATGATCTGATTCGGTATGCTGGATCATGATTTGAATTGATTTTTGATCCGGTATGCTGGATCATGATTTGAATTGATTTTTGATCCGGTATGCCGGATCCAGATCTTGAGCATACCGTTGGCTCTCGATAAAATTGTATCTGTGGGATTATATGGATTCGGTATGCCATTTCTAGATCCGGTATACCGAATCAGCAATTTTGCTGAATCATTGCAAGTCCTTGGATGGACTGTTTTGGGTTGATTCCATTTGGCTTGGGCATATGGAATGGGATTTAACCTCCTAAGGTCATTCTATATGTATGCATGCATGTGTGTGTGCATTACATCAATTGAGACCTTAATTCAAATTTACAACTTAATACAATTGCAAGTCTTCAAAAATACTTCAAGTCTTGAGCTCCATTGCTTTGCTTGAGTATTTGTCTTCATGATGTGTTCTCCATGCTTCATGACTCTTTGATGTCTTGAGAACCTGGACAAAGGCTTCAATTGCTTTGATCGTCCATCTCTTGAATTGAGTGCTCCCCCTCACTTGGTGCCATGCTTTTATATAGGGATTCTATGCATCTCAAACAAGAGTTAGTATATTTTGGTCTATTTGTTATCATCAAAATTTTGATATCATCATAGTAGATGATGGAGTTTATGTGTGAGGACTTTCCCTCAACACAGGTCAGTATCACAATGCTAGAAGATGGTCGACATATGGATGGCATAAAAAATGCCAAGTTTTTTCCAAATGTCACCTTTGATGGTTTACATTCTCTCAACCTAGTTATTCCACTCAATGTACCTAGAAGGCCAATGTCGTTTAAGAGCGGTAAGTTTAAGTAACGGAGAACAAGGTGCACCTTTCCTAAAGAAAAGAAGCTCATCCGAGTAAGATAGGAAATGGTTGCAGTAGAAACCTCCAAGAGGGGGGCCTATTGCAAAATGATCATTTCGGGGAGCAAGTACCTCCAGGTTCACGGCGAGATGAAGACTAGCACACCTCTCTTGAAGATGGTCTACAACTGACTTGGAATCTCAAACAATGGGTTTGATTTGGTTCATTTTTTCTCCAACAAGGAAGAATAGAAGAGGCAGAAGAAAGCTCATTTGCTTGAGCTCCAAGGAAAGGTGAAACGATGAAGAGTCTGAAAGGAAAGAGGGGTTTTAAAAGGGTTTAAGGCCCCTAGGTAATAGGGAGTATGATGTCTTTCCTTGAGAAATAGCGAGGGACACGCTAGAAGTTCCTAGATTTTAGTCGTGATTGGTGCACGTGTCTCAGTGACGTGTTTCAGGAAATTACGTCGTTTCAGTGTACGAATCTTTATTGATATTTTTTAGGGTAAGACCGATGCTGGCGCAATCTTCAAGGACTAGAAGCAAGATCGTCCTCAAAGATTGCGAGGGGCATTGTTTACACCCAAAATTTGCTCGGTCTGATTTTCGGGTTCAAGAAAGTTCGGCTAGAGTAAAGAGCTTAACTCAGCTAAAGGGAGACTAAGATGGGCTCGATCATGGTAATTAATCAGTCAAACGTGGGTGGTTACCATATTCAATTGATAATCAAATAATTTATAGTTATGATCAGTCAAGGAGTTACCACTGATCTCAACATTTCAAGAAAGTAGCCACGACCGATCAAAACGTTATAACTGATCGATAGTTATTCTAGTAGTATAAATAGAAGAATAAAATCAAAAGGAAGGACTTTTGATCAACTACCCAAAAATTGCACTTTTGTCTTTATCTTTATTTTTGTTTTCTTATAATGGTGTAGTTGTTAAGACTTATGTGGTGGAAATCTAATATGATTCCATTGAGCAATAAGGTGAATAAATATACAAAGCCAAGGAGTGATTCACTCCATAAGAAAGAAAAGAAATAAAGAATTCCTACCTACCTATTCTGTAGTTTACATAAAATGACAGTTACATAAAATGGTAATAAACATTATAAACATGCGCTAATGAGTTAGCTAATGACTCTGCTTATGTATATCGTTAACAGTCCTCCTCAAGGTGGAGCATGAAGGTCACGAATGCCCAGCTTGGACCATAGATGTAGGAATTGAGGGCGCCCAAGAGACTTGGTGAACAGGTTGGCAAGCTGGTCCGATGAAGAGATCTTGAGGGTGCGTATGAGACCCTGTTGTAACTTCTCACGCACGACATGGCAATCTAGCTCAATGTGTTTGGTGCATTCGTGGTAAACAGGGTTAGCAGCAATATGAAGGGCTGCCTGATTGTCACAATAGAGGGGAGGGGGAGATAGACCTAGGTCATGTAAGAGCTACGTGAGCCAGGTGAGTTCGCATGTAGTAACAGCCACGGCACGGTATTCGGCCTCTGCGGAAGAACGAGATACAATTACCTGTTTCTTCGTCTTCCAAGATATGGCAACAGAGCCAAGACATATGCAATAGCCGGTTGTGGAACAACGAGTCATCGGGCAACTGGCCCAGTCCGAGTCGCAGTAAGCACTGAGTTCAAGAGCATTCTTGGTAGGGATGAGGAGACCTTGACTTCAAGACGTCAAGGTGTAGCTGACTGGGTTGATACATAAATTAGCTTAAAATATTGACAGTATGTACAATATCCGACCGTGTAATTGTGAGATATATGAGGCAACCAACCAACCGTTGATAAGGAGGTGGGTCACTGAGAATAGGCCCTGATGTATCTGAAAGTTTCAAATTCTGTTCCATTGGAAAATCAGTAGGCCGACATCCAGTGAGACCACAGTCATCCAGAATATCCAAGGCATATTTCCTTTGGCAGAGATAAGGACCATGCTGAGAACGAGCAACTTCAATGCCAAGGAAATATTTGAGAACCCCAATATCCTTTGTATGAAACTGGGTGCAGATGCGATCCTTGATGTCTTGAAGTAAGGTGGCATTAGACCCAGTAATAATAATGTCGTCCACATAAACGAGTACAAAAATTGATGCGGATGCCCGATGTAGAAAAACTAAGGAATGATCAGCCTCGGATTGGGTAAAACCAAAACCAATCAGGGCATTAGATAGCTTAGAGAACCAACTGCGGGAGGCCTATTTAAGACCGCTATAATTTGCAAACCATGGTGTCCCCCTTACAACGATAACCAGGTGGGGGCTGCATGAAAACATCTTCAGTGAGATCCCCAGTTAGGAAGGCATTATAGACATCAAGCTGCCTAATAGGCCAAGCATTCGCCACGGCAACAGTAAGTAGAACATGAACAGTTACTAGCTTGGCAACGGGTGCAAAAGTGTCATGGTAATCGACCCCTTCAATTTGGGTGTAGCCCTTGGCAACAAGGCGGGCTTTGTACTGCTCAATTGAACCATCGGGCTTTCGTTTAATTTTGAAGACCCATTTCGAACCAATAGCACGCTTGCCAGCTGGAAGTGGGACAAGCGACCAAGTTTGATTGGCTTTAAGAGCATTAATTTCAGACTCCATGGCAGCACGCCATTCTGGAAATTTCATGGCTTCTGCAAAGGTGGTAGGCTCAAAGGTAGCAGTTAGAGCAGTGAGAAAAGAACTGGGAATAGTAGAAAAATGGGTATAACATAACGAATTTACAAGAGCGTGAGCTGTACCGGAACCGACCATTGAAGATGTTGTTGCTTAGGCAAGCGATAGGTAGTAATCCTACAGATAGCTCGATTTCTTGGTGATCTGAGTCGGACGAGTAGGGGTGACAAGAGGGGTGTTCAGGGGGTTGGATGGGGAAGGCTCCACGGTTGGGAGGGGTGGATTCGGTTCAGGGGTTTGAGCATTAGGTGGGGCGTGGGGGGGTCATCCGAAATGGGCGGTGGGGGGTTTTCATCATGATCGGGAATGGGTAAAGGTAAAACCGAGGAGGGTGTTATGGTGGGGTGTGATTGGAGATGGAAGGGAAATATGGATTCATGAAATACAACATCTCACGAAACATAAATTTTTTTGGAAGTAAGGTCATAAATCTTATAACCCTTTTGTCCATGAGGGTACCCAACAAAAATTCCCGGTAATGCGTGTTGATCAAATTTGTGGCGAATTGAAGTGTTTCGCCCAAAACAAAGACAACCAAAGACCCTGAGATGGGATAGGGTGGGTGTTTTATGAAAAAGTAGTTCATGGGGGGTACGCCCGTGAAGCACAAGGGTGGGTAAGCGGTTGATGAGATAGCAAGTGGTGAGGACATAGTCGCCCCAAAATTCAAGGGGTAGACCACTTTGAAAGCGGAGGGCACGGGCAATGGCCAAAATGTGACGGTGTTTACGCTCCTCAACGCCGTTTTGTTGAGGAGTATAAACACAACTCAATTCTTGAAGGACCCCAAGTGATATGAAATAGGCAAAGGTATCTTTGTTAAAAAATTCACGCGCATTGTCAGAACAAAATTTTCGAATGGAGGAATCAAATTGAGTTTTCACCATGAGAAAAAAAGACTGAATTAAATAATTCACTTCAGTTTTGTGGTTCATGAGAAATACACAAGTGGTGCGAGTGTGATCATCAACAATAGTTAAAAAAGAGTGTGCCCCAGAGTGGGTAGGGGTGTGATAAGGGCCCCAAACATCAACATGTATAAGATCAAAGCAGATGGAGTAGATATCATACTAGAATTAAAAGGCAAACGTGCTTGTTTAGCAAGAGGACAAACAGTGAATACATGCTTAGTTAAAAAAGAAACAGAGTTATCTAAATTTTTGAAATAAGAAAATAAAGAGGGAGACAGATGACCGAGTCTCCAATGCCAAAGGTCGAACTGGGGTGAGGTAGTGGTGGAAGCTATCGAAACCGAGGGATCCAAGAAGTACAAACCACCATGGCGCTTACCCGTCGCAAAAATCATCTTCGTCTGTAGGTCCTGAAAAATACAAGAATCAGGCAAGAAAGTTAGAATGCAATCAGAGGAAGGAGTAAGTTTGCGAACAGATAAAAGATTATAAGTGAATGATGGGATGTATAAGACATCAGTAAGATGTAATTTGGGAGAAATAAAAATGGTTCGAACATGGGTGACTGGGGTTGTCGACCCATTTGGAAGCCGAATGGTAGAGAGCAATGGGTGAGAGGTTGAAAAAAAAGTCAGATCTGAAACCAAGTGATCTGTGGCTCCAGTGTCGATAATCCAAAAAGATGGAAAGGGTAAGGCCATTAAGGCTGTACTTGCGACGTGAGCAAGTGGGTGGGGAGTACCAGTAGGAAGAAGGGATAGGAGCTGTTGCAACTGATCGGCAGTGAGGGAGGCCATGGGGACAGTAGAAGCCTGGTCCGAAGATTGGGAGAGATTGGCAGCAGGGCGAGCAGGTGGGGCGCACACTGGTGTAGCTGTGCGCGTGCCAGACTTGGTGCGCGGGGTCCAATTAGCCAGGTACCCGTGTTGCTTGAAACAGCGGGAGTTGGAGTGTCCATCAACATTGCAAAAATTGCAGTGATATCGGGGTCGTTCAGGGCGGGTGTTAGACTGCTGGGCAGCCATGGCAACTTAGTCCTGGGTAGGGGAGCGCGAGCTGTGCAAAGAACGCTGGCATTCCTCCTGAAGGAGAAGTGAATATGCCTTGGCCATGGTGCGTAGGGGATCCATCAAAAGGATCTGACTGCGAACCGCCGAGAATGAATCGTTTAGGCCTTGGAGAAAATCAATCAACGCATCCGTTTCCACAAAGGAGTGGAGTGTAGTCATGGCACCACAGGTGCAAGTAGGTAGCTATTGGTAGGCACCGAGTTCATCGCGAAGGGCTTTCAATGTGGTATAGTACTTTGAAATAGAGTCAGTCCCCTGTGAAAGAGTGGTGATGGAGCGCTGTATCTTGAAGATACGAGGCGCATTCTATTGAGAAAAATGAGCAGACAGGTCTTCCCAAACGGCATGGGCGTTGGTGCTCCATAAGATGCTATCGGCAATGGAAGGAATGGTTGAATGGATCAACCACGACGTGACCATGGAGTTGCAGCATTTCTAGGCTGCCAGATCATCAGAGTCATCGGCCGATTGTGGGAGAGAACCGTCGATGAAGCAGATTTTGTTTTTAGCCTGAAGGGCCATGGAGATTGCGTGACTCCATGTCGGAAAGTTGTCACCATTGAGAAGTTGAGTGACCAACGGTGTGCCGGGGTGGTCGGAATTATGAAGGAAATAGGGAGAAGAGGGGTCAGAGGCTACTAGAGCCATTAGAGATGGTCAGGATCGGTATTAGGTTGATACCATGTTAAGACTTATGTGGTGGAAATCTCATATGATTCCATTGAGCAATAAGGTGAATAAATATACAAAGCTAAGGAGTGATTCACTCCATAAGAAAGGAAAGAAATAAAGAATTCCTACCTACCTATTCTGTAGTTTACATAAAATGACAGTTACATAAAATGGTAATAAACATTATAAACATGTGCTAATGAGTCAGCCAATGAGTCAGCTCATGTATATCGTTAATAGTAGTCTTGAGGAATTTGCCTTCGACACCTCTTGTTCTGTACTGTGGATTGCTCACTTCGAGTGATTCAAAGCAAAGATTAATACATCATTTCCAATTTACTCTCGTTCTCGAGTTGTCTCTTTTAGTTCTCTTTTGAGTGAAAGTCCTTGGATTACCAAGGCATGAGACGAATCTGTCGTCGCCTCACGTAGAACATAGAAGATTGTCCTGTGTTAGCAATGGCTTCAGGCCGAAGTGAATTTAAGGGAAACAAGTACTTATTTGTTTTGTAGACAAACCAAGGTTGATGTTGGCAACTCCAACACCAAATATAACGTCACGAACCTAAAATTATGTTGAGAAACTTAAGAGGCTGAGTCGTGTCAATGGACATTGTCCTTAAGACTGTAGATGCTCCCTATGGTGTAAGTCGAGTTCTTACGAATCAGCCTCCAAGATAAAACAATCTTAGGCCCCCTCCAGTAGTTGTTACGCTTGCACACTGGTCGGGCCCCGTCGAGACACATTTAGGTTGTGCACAGTTAATAACACGAATGGAATAACAGGACCTCTCAAAACAATAAAAACTAGAAAGAAAACTTGAGAAAAATTGAATATAGGAGAGTGTGTAACAACACTTGTAATTTATTTACAAAGTGTCCAAAAACATCTTCTATATATGGAGGTGAAGGACCCCTTGGAGACACCCTTCCCAAGGGATGTGTCCCTTCAAGAGACAATGGAAAAAGTCGACATCGATCAAAACTGATCAACCTTGGACGGAACCTAAAATACGCAGAGGTATTTTGAAATTTCATTTTATAAAATACAACAGTAATTATCAAGGGTCGAAGGTAAATCAAAAGTTGCATCTTTAAAACTTTTGCTTAATATCATAAAACTAACACCGCCAAGACCAGAACTTCCAGGTGCGGTTTTTTCTAGTTTCCGAAGTAATTGGCAAATCTGCAACATAAACGGCCGTACTGGCAACGGTTTATTCTGCAGCAAAGTCATAATTTATCTCGCTCCTTCAATGCTGAAGCAAGTTAAAGAACCTAAACCATGACCTGGAGTCGCGGTTTGTCCAAGGGATTTTGAAGATAAAAAGACCAAACAACCCGCGTTTCATGACCAATAGTAGTAATTACCCACCCACTCATTCATAAATAACTGGTGACCTCATAAAACATGTGGCTCTGAACACATCCTGTTTCCATCCGACTCCTTTGTCCTTACAGCAAAGATTGCTCAGTACCTCACAGCCTCACATTTCGGAGAGTTAAAACGTGTGATCTTTCTTTATTCTTCTACCACTCACCTCTCAACCTTTGTAAACCAAACCATGGTTGCTGCTTCTACTCTGCATCAACTGCTCCACTCAACACGCTGCACATCACCCGTGCGATTCTCTTCCCATTCTCCTTCGTTTAATTCATGCAACAAGCTTTTGTTCAGAAGAGACGGAGACTGCAATCAGTTCTCTAAATTGAATGAAATTTCGGGCCACCGGATTCTGGCTATGGCTTGCAATGCAACATCTTCGTCGGAAGAAGGCAACATTGTGGAAGCCGACAACGATGACGATGGTGTCTCCCTTGGGACCATGATATTACCCCTTGACATCGATATTCCTAGATTCGAAACTCTGCTCTTCCAGGTACAGTAACTCTCACTCGCATAGTTTGTTACTCGGACATGACTCTGTTCATTACTCAGACGGTCAGACGATTGACTCTCTTCTAATCGATCTTTTTAACAGTGGGCGAACAGTCTCTGCCAGGGAGCTAATCTTCCCCTTCCCGTGCCGTTGAAGGTTGGTTATCGATTTTTTAATCTCTTATTAGTACGTCTTTGGCAACTAGTTTATGAGGTCACCAGTTATTTATGAATGACCTTTCTCGTTTGCAACTAGTTTAGGTTTTCTTTTTTCTTCCTCTTATTTCTGCGGCTGTGCGTGATAGCAACCTTCCGCCGGCGTGCGTGTTCATCTCCGCCATTAGTGCGTGTTTATCTGCGCCATTAGTGCGTGGTTTCCGTTTTCCTTTTCCCCATCTCCTCCTTTGTTTTCTGCCATGAACATCGGACTTGGCAGCGAAGAAGACTCCGACGAAGATGACGATGCAAATGATGGCTTACCGGCCTAGAGATGGCTTTTTTCGCCCTCTGTGGCCTACCTTCTTCGGATCCAAATCCTCTACTGCCAAGCTGTCCGACAGGACCGTGCTACTTAGACATGGTGAGGCGCACAATGACCGTCTCACCGTACAATGACCGTCTTACCCCCATTCGGGCAAGGTGTTCGAGCAGGGGTAAGGCGGTCATTGCATGCCTCATCGTGTCTAGGCAGCATGGTCCTGCCGAGCAGCTTTGCAGTAGAGGATCCAAATTGACCTTCTTCTACCCTACTCCAATGATAGCATCTGCACTCTCTGGACCTTCGTTTGCAAGGCCGTTGAACCCCTGCTCCCCCACGGTAGGGAGCTCTACGACTCCGACATGGGGGCGTTGACTACCTCATCTTCATCTCTGCCGTCCGTACCGGTTGAGATCGAGATCTACGTATGGGGGAGCTGATACTCGTGATGGGGCTCCTCATCTCGGTCAGCTAGAACGGAACAGAACCCGAGCACTTCGGCACCTCAGGCAACGATACTGCCTGCACTCTTGATTTCTTCGACTGTAAGGCCATGGTTAACCACAGAGTGACTTACGACACCGCCTGGGGCAGCGCTGATGCCTTCTCCTCCGCAGGTGGCTCCGGTGGGGTTTTTGACCGGCGCGAATTTGAGGAGACGCTGTTGGTGTTGGGGCTGAACTAGTCCTACGAGGCTGAGTTCAAGGCCAAAGTTGAGATGGCCTCCAAGGGTTCCACCGTGCTTCTGTTGATGAGTGGTGGGTCAATTCTATGGGTGATTAGGGTTTTGTGCCATTGTCAGTCAAAAGTTGTTGTTTTTGTGTTCCAAGGATTTGTTTCAGTGTTTCGGCTCTTTGGCAAGGGCATTTCTCTTTTTTTCTGTGTTTGCGGGTGTTGCCGACCTAGGTGCTTGTGGCACCGAGGTATACGTCGGCTTTGATGATCCAGCCATCGATCATTATTCACCAACACTCTTCGGTCGTCATTCAAAGCTCCACTGGCGATCCATCAGACTATTGCTAATCCAGTAAGTTTGTTTGAAAGTAAGTTGTGGCAACATGTCGGCACGCGTGGGCAATGTGGCGTTGGACTATTTGGCATTTTTGGCGCCCCTTCTACTGGCATGTTTGTGTATGCGCTTAATTGTAGCAATGGCTACAACCTGTTACATAGGGAAGTGGTAGTGACCTAACCCCTAGCTTGGATGACCCAGTTATGTGCGATTGGGTTAATTTCCACTCCTTGGTTTTGGATACCGTATATCCATACCTTGTGCTTATCATGCTCTCTATTTGTGTTATGTATTTCATTTTCCTTTGTTTGGCATTGGGCGCGCATGAACGAATAACCTTCTTTCTACCAAAAAAAAAGAATATAGCACCAATCAAAATGTGCCTCACACATGTCAGAATATTCAGTTCATACATCGGTTGATAATGACATTTCGTCTCCATCGAATCGGAATCCATAGAGGCAGATCCCATGTCTGATTCTGGTTTATGCTTTGCTTGACACTTGGACATGGGAAGTAAATTAGATTAAAGGTTGTTGACTCTCCAGGCACTTGTTGATCCAAGTGAAGTAGATCATTTGTCTAAGCAAGTCAACTTGCAATCGAAGCAAAAATAGTTCTCAATAGAACATGGTAAATGCAACCAATGGGATTTTAATCCTCTCCCATTCCCTAAACTGTGCAGTGCGGCAGATCGGGGTGGAAATTTTAATACATGGTAGCTCAGACATCCAACGGTCCAAGCTCATTGACTTCCATTTTTTTCTTTTTTTGTTGAGCTCAGCACCGTTTAATGTCCAAGTTGCCATGTGTCGGCATCTCCACCCCAAACTACCGCACTGCACAATTTAGGAAATGGGAGAGGATTATTTTCCCATGGTGCAGAATATATCCATATATACAAATTTTAGGATTTAAAGCCTCTCTCTCTCTCTCTCTCTCTCTCTCTCTCTCTCTCTCTGAAAGGTACCTAATCTGGGGGTGAGGGAGGGAAGATGAGAACCAGGAGGCTTGAACCCAAGACCACTTGGTAAGATGGGCTTTTACACTCCACACTTTTACCAATGTTGTATTATTAATGGATAATAGAAAAGAATAGAGGGGCATAGATAGATTCATAGAATAAACAAAACAGATATGACATATATAAAAACCTTTTGACTGTAATTTGTATGGTAACGCCAACCAAGAATACGTTTCTTGTTGATGTGGACAAACCAGGTACAACTAGTGAAGTCGTATTGGATACTTTCCTTAAGGTTTTTAAGTGCCCCTATTTATGCATAAAGCGTAACCAAGATAAAATCACCCCAAATCACAGAGGATGTACTTCATGTTTGTTGTTTCACTTTTGTACTTGAACAAGAAGTGAAACAGCAAACAAGAACAAAGTAGAAACCAGAACACTTGAAGAACATGCAAGAAAAAGAACCGAAGCTCCTTTTGGATAGTCTCATAATGTATGCAAATTCTTATAAAACCGTTTCCTTTGAAGGTGTTGGGTATTTATAGACAAGTATGTATCCATATAAGTGTCTCTGTACATCTACAGACACCTATACATATACAGATGTCCCTTGTTAGTAGGTGCCTAAACTACGTATAGGTGTAAATTTTTATGTGAATAGATATGAGTAATTCAATGTATTTTATATTTGAATATGCACTTGAATATCTGTTCAAAGTATTTGGCTTTGGAGCCAACTTTAAAATTCAAATGTATATTAGAACCAAAACTTTTTTCCAAAAGATTGATATCAGCCCACATCCACATCCACACCCGAACCTGACTCGGACTTGCTCTTTGTTTGGCTGGGCGCGCACAATTCAAAAGCACCCAGGGACCCCCCACACATATGGGAGGAGGGAGCGTTTCTATCCAAGAGGCTTACACCCTTAAGAAAACACATCTATACATATACCCCTTGAAATCTTCTCAAGTTTCCAATGTGGGAATAAACCAAAAGGCCAAAGTAAGGAGCTCAAGTGAGCTAAAGAAGAGTTCAAAAGTAATTTTGGAGGAAAATGAGATTTTTGAAACTTTCAAATTCCAAAAATCCCCATAAAGATTCAAAATATCGAGTAAACAAGAAATAAAGTACTGAGTGTATTAGACATGATAGAACACATCGTTGTAGGTGTCTTTCAGACTTGAACCTAAACTAGGTCTAATGAACTTTGTTACAGAGTAAAGGTGAAGTCAGACTTATTGAACCTTTCCTTATTAGTGTAGCTCACCATCCATATTCTATCAATCGACTTATCGCGACATCCCTTACGTTACAAATTTTTGAAGATTTTTAAACTGGCCTTGTCCGCTATCTTGGTCTTATGGATGTTGTTTAGAGAATTCGCCTTTAAATTCTCATTGGTAGGTGACCTCACCAACTACATTTACTTAAGTCAACCTATGGTGTGCATCATAGGTCACACGCCCCCACATTCATGAGATTAGGCTTGATTAAGGGTCTATGACTCACCCTCTTACATTGTGATGATACATGCTACTTTCCCATATAGCCAGAATGAATGAATTTTTTTAGTCTAAACAGACCATTCGGTGACTTCATTTTTATCTTTTGACCCTAATTCAAGATTAAACCTCTTCACATAGGTTGGGTGTCCATCACATGGTATATGACACAGGCTTTAAGCTCATTCCTTTAGATGATTCATTAAACATCATTGTTAGCATAAATTTTGTGAACATATATATTAACAAGGTTGCTTTTTGACTTTACAAAATTGATAGCTTCCTTCACTTCTGTACTGCCTAACAAGATTATGCCTTATACGGATATGCCCCCTTTTCCCATTATATACCTTACTTTTAGCTTTAGCAATTGCCGCCTGATTATCACAATAAAGTGATATAGGAATCGAGTTTCGCCATAATGGAATATCCGCCATTAGGTTGCTCAGTCATTCAACTTTAGTTCCTGCCTTTTCAAGACCAATAAACTTTGCTGTCATGGTGGATCCTGTCCCCACAGGACTGTTTTACTGACTTCCATGAAATCGTTCCACCCCAAGCATAAAATACATACCCACTTGTTGCTAATGACTTGTTAGTATATAAGATCCAATTAGCATCACAATATCCTTCCAATACAGTTGGAATTCCACTATAGTGAAGAGCATAACTTGTTGTACCCTTCAAGTATTTTAATAGTCTTTCTATGGCACACTAATGTTCTTTACCCAGGTTATGGGTATGTTGGCTTAAATTTTCAATTGCCAAGGCTATATCTAGTTTGGTATTGTTCATTAAATATAAAACTGACCCTATAATTTGGAAATATTTCTTTTGATATATAGGTTCATTCAAATTCTTTTGTAAATGACCACCCATTTCAAAAGGTTTTTTAACATACATATAATCATTATAACCGTATTTTTTTGAGTAGATTCTCTACATAAAATCGTATTTTTTTCAAGAATCACATCGGCCTCTCCCATGTCAAAATTAACCATTGATAGATTTTTGATCTGTTTTACAATGTTTAAACTTGTTCCCATGATTTATATGCCATCTACATACAATATTATAAACACTCTTTTACCTTAATGAAATTTAATGTATAAACATCTATCAAATTCACTTATAAGAAACCGATTAAATATAATCACATTATCAAGGTTTTTTCATACCATTGTTTTGGAGCTTGTTTCAATCTGTACAAGAACTTCACAAGCCTACAAACCTTATGTTCTTAGCCAACTACAATACAACCCTCTGCTTGTTTGATATAAATTTCTTTCTTAGTCTTCATTTAAGAATATTGTTTTAACATTCATTTGATGTATAACTAAGTTATATATCGAAGCCACATCCATTAGTACTTTTATCATAGTGATTCCAGCCACTAGAGTGAATGTATCAAAATAATAAAAGTTTTTCACCTTTTCTAAAGCCTTTGACTACAAGTCTAGCTTTATATTTATCAATTGATTCATCTGGTCTTAGTTTCTTGCGAAATATCCACTTAGTGTCTAAAATTTTGGAACCTCTTGGCAAGTTTACTAACTTCCAAGCGTGATTGGCTATTATTGTATTGCTAAGAAAAGGAAGTCATATGAAAACACAATCACAGGTCCTTAGACCTAACTTCCTTTTCTTAGGTTATGGTATTGCTATTTTAGATAAACAAACCCATACCATTAAATGGTTTAAATGTGGTTTTCTATCAAACCATAATTCAAAAGGTAATAAGCCGATTTTTCTATGATGAACTCTATTTAAAATATAGCAAGCTGTTAGAATAGCCTCTCCCCACATGTTAAGTGACAATCCAAAACTTATAAGTAACGAATTCATCATTTCTTTTAAAGTTTTGTTTTTCTTTCAAATTAAATTCAGATTTCTAAGGGATTGTTGTCTCTTATATTATACCATTTTCTTCACAAAAATATGTGAGATTAAAGTATTCAGAACCCATATCAGTCCTTAGCCTTTAATTTTTTATCTAACTGATTTTCTACTTCTGTAAAAGATATAAAAGTATTACTTACTTCGTCTTTTATTCTCAAAATATAAATCATAGTGAACCTAGAATAAGCATCTATAAAGATTACTACATACCTTTTTCCACCTTTAGATTCATATGAGTTGAAATTACATAGATCACTATGTATAAAGTCGAGAAGGCTATTTTACCTTTCTATTGATTTATGAGATTTTTTAGAAAATTTCACATCAATACAAGTGGGACACTTGTCTACAGGTGGCTGGAGATTGTATTCAATAACTTCTTATTTGCATAATTATAAAATATATGAAGAATTGCAATGCACTAATCTACCATGCCATACATCATATGAGTCAACAAGGTAAACCAAAGTACTAGGAGTTCCATTTGTAATATCGGAAACACTTATTACAAAAAAGGCCCTCACTTAGGTAACCTTTTCTGATTAATACATCATTCTTAAGAATAACAAATTTGTCTGCTTTAAAAGATATTTTTATTCCTGCTCAAACAAGAAATGGACCTGAAACCAAGTTGTGACAATTTTTCTTGGACATGGAGTACATTGTTCAAAATAAGTTTCTTCCCTGAAGTGAGCTTCAAAATGATATCACCTTTGCCGATGACACTTGAGGATTGTGAGTTTCCTATGAAAGCTTTATCATTAATATTGACGATTGAATATTTACTTAATGAACAACGGTCTCCACAAATATGTCTAGTAGCACTAGTATCAATGACCCAGTCCGTTGGTTTTTCAGCCATATTTATTTCAGTAAACATAGCCACATAAGCATCTTCCTCAATCAAGTGAACATTCTTCTTATTAGAATTCAAAAACTTCATATTCTTATAGTCTTTCTTAAAATGACCAGGTTTACCACATGGAAAACAAGTACCTTTTTTGTTTTTAAAGTTCTTGGCTTTCTTCATTTGGAGAGTTCTCTTGAACGGTCCTTGTCGCTTTGTTTCAATGAGATATAGCCTTGAGTCTTGTATACTTGATCGGATTTTCTCCCTTGTCCTTGGCTCGATTCCTTCTCTCTATTTTGATATTGACCACTACTTGTTCATACATCCACTCCTTCCTCTTGTGTTTCATATCTAATTTAAATGTATTCTAAGAGGTTGGAAGCTTCTCAAGTTTCCCAAGACTAAGGTGGGTCTTCATTCAACTATCTTCGAAAAGCCAAATGCAAAGTGCGAGGTAGGTTGCGTGAGGTTGCATGCGATGATCGTCTGTGTCGATTCTTTGACCAAGATTAGGAAGGTTTCTCTTGTTGAAGAGAAAAGGTCATTGAGACGATCATCCTAATGTTCCAGTCACAAAATGCATCAGGTAAAATAATGTTTTCATTAGACAAATTTCTAACTAAAATTTGGAATTTGTCAGTTTGAGAACAAAGGCTTTCACCATCTTGCATTTGAAAATTCAGAAAGTTGCCAATTACATACTTCTTTTTCCAGCATCATCAAATGTGTATTTATTACATAGTGCATTCAATATTATGTATGCATATTCATAGCAACACTATAAATATTGATGAAAAGTGCATTTAGAATCCGATTCTTACACTGAAAATTGGCCTCAATCCAAGCAACTCTTTTCATTTCAACTACGGGATCAACAGTTTGTGCCGATTTGGGATTTGTCAAAGAGAAAATAACTCCTAACTGAGATAAAGCAAAGAAGATCATTTGCTTCCATCTCCTAAAATTTTCTCCATCAAATGGAGTGATCTTATCAAACTCATTATAAGTCCTTAATTTTTCCATTCTTGGTTGATTGGAATTCACAACATTAGTTATAGAAGGGACAGAGTTTGATGTAGCCATGTTAGTTGCTAGAGTGACATTCGATGTATCACCATTATTGACCCGCAGGTGGTTCTCCTACTGGGGTAGGGGACGTTGGTGCTCCTTTGGTCCCTATCCTTCCTCCTATTGTGGCCGTCGGTGCCAAGCAGAAGGGGGGTCCCGATCCTCCTTATGCTGTGAGGACCTCCCTGCGGGTTAGGCTTCCGCGATCGAAACCTGCTGTTACTGCGTCCGGGTCTTCCATTCCACCCTCTACCCGAGGCAAGGGGTGGTTTCTTCTTCTGGTGCGGCTGTTGATCCATCAGCTTCGTCTCCCCTGGTCCTTCCTTAGGACATCCAGGAGGGTGCCTTCCTGTCTAGCAATGGTGTGTCGTAGGAATGGTTGTACAAGGGTCGGCTCCCTGTTGAATGCTTGGCTTTACAGGGGATGAGCCATCCAGATTTGCTGCAGTCCCTCTATGAGGACCTGACCTAGGTAAGTTGTATGTTCTAATTCCTTGTTACTCGATACTTTGTTGCTACTCTGTACCTTGTACTTTGGAGGCTTTCTAACAATCACCTCGGCTGCAGGTCTAGCACCGCACTACGGAGGCGGTACTTCGCCACGAGCGCTTCACTTTTTAGGAGATCCATCAGGGTCGGCTACTGCGGGCTATGGAGAGGGACCTCCAGGAGCATAGGGTCGTTCGAGAGGAGGCTATTGCCTAAGAGAGAAAGATGGCCGAGGAGCTTAGTGTCGTGTCTTCCAGGAGTGTTGCCTTGAAGGCCCAGAGTTCAGCCAGGATCCGTGCCTTGGAGGAGGAGCTCCATAGCATGAGGCAGAGCTGTGAGGTTGAGTTGGTCGAGGCTGGTGAGCGAGTCGTGGCAGAGTTCCAAAAATCTTCGACAATCACGAAGCTGTTCTATGAGTATAACTAGGAGATACGATGTGGGGATCCAGGACCTGGCGACCTATGTTCTTGAGGAGACTCCAGGTTACGACTTTTCTCGATTCCCGGGCATCGCGGCGTTTGTCTCTGTAGGTGCCATGGCAGTCGATGTTCCTGTGAGGGAGAGTGTTGTGGTGCCTGAGGAGGGCGCTACTCTACCCGAGGAGGGTGATGCTCTACTTGAGGAGGGCGCAACTCTGCCTGAGGTGGGCGCGGCTTGTCAGCCTGAGGCTGATATGGCTTCTCCTCCAGAGGAGGACGTGACTCCCCCAGCAGATGCTCCTCGACTTCATATGTGTATTTCTTATGTGTGTTGAACTTGGTCTGTAATTATTGTTGCGTTCTACTCTTGGTATTTGTAGTTAAATTCTCACCTTTCTTGCATATTGTTCCTTGTTTCTCCATTTCATTCTCTGTGATCTTTGCCAGCGGCTTAGCCTCGACCCATTTGGTGAAGTAGTCGACGGTGACTATTAGGTACTTTCAATTGCCGGATGCTGCCGTGAAGTCACCTAGGATGTCCACCCCTCACATGGCAAATGGAATGGGGTTGAGGATGGATTTCAATTTGGTGGCGGGTAGATGGGATACTAGGGCGAACAATTGACATTGCTCGTAGGTCTTGGCATACTATATGGCTTCTTCTTGCATCCGTGGCCAGTAAAAGCCCTGGCAGAGGACTTTGTAGGTTAGTGCTCGCCCTCTCATATGGCTTCCACATATCCCCTCATGGACCTTTGCCAGGGCGTACTTGGCTCCCTTGGGTCCTAGGCATCTGAGTAGTGGTGCAGTGATCCCCCTCTTGTATAGTACTCCGTCCACGATGATGTACTTTGTAGCTCTCATCCTTATCTTCCTTGCCTCGACCTTGTCCTCTGGTAGGACGTCGTTCTGTAGGTAGTTGAGTATAGGGACCATCCTGCTTGGCCCCTCTTCAATTTTATTGATCTGCTTCTCCTGGTATGTTGGCTCATGTAGTATTTCAACATAGACAACACTGGCCAAGTTCCAGAGCTCGTCATTTGCTAGCCTGGATAGGGCGTTGACTGTGGCATTCTCGACCCTGGGAATTCGAACCATCTCGAACTTCTCGAACTCCCCGATCATTTCTCGAGCACTTGCTAAGTACGATGCCATCTGGTCGACCTTCATCCTTCGCCTTATACTCTCCATTCACTTGATTCACTATGAGCTAGGAGTCACTCTGGATGGCTAGGTGGGTGACTTGGATGGCCTTGGCCACCTGGAGTGCAACTGGTAGGGCTTCATATTCTGTTTCATCGTTGGATGCCTGAAAGGTGAATCAGAGAGCATAATGGATTCAAAAACCCTCAGGGCTGGTGAGTATATAGCCAGCCCCGCTTTCTGTTGCATTACTCGAACCATCCACGAACATCTCCCATGACCCACAATCATGCTTCTCTGGCTCGATCTCTGATAGGGTGCATTCGGCGACAAAGTCCGCCAGAGCTTGGCCTTTGATGGCCGTTTATGGTTGGAATCTGATGTCATGCTCACTTAACTCTACCACTTAGGCTATCAATCGTTCAGAGACATCTGGCTTGTGCAGTACCTTCTTCAGTGGTAGGTCGGTGAGTACCACGACTGTGTGGGCTTGGAAGTATGGTTGTAGCTTCCTTGCCGCGATCACCATTGCGTAAGCCACCTTCTCAATTCTTGTGTACTTGGTCTCTGCATCTATCAGGATATGGCTGACATAGTAGATGGGTCTCTGTACTTTACCCTCTTCCTTCAATAGTACGGTGCTTACTGCGACCGGGGTGACGGCCAAGTAGAGTTGTAACTCCTCATTGGGCTTTGGTCACCTAAGCAGTGGTGGACTCTCTAGATGCACCTTCAGCTCTTTGAACGCCCGTTGGCACTCCTATGTTCACGCAAAGTCTTTAGGACTTTGGAGGTTCTTTAAAGTCTTGAAGAATGGTAGGCACTTGTCTCCCGACTATGACACGAACCTTGAAAGGGCGGCGACCCTTCCATTTAACCTTTGAACTTCCCTGACCATCCTGGGTGGTGTCATCTCCTGGATGGCCTTGATCTTTGAGGGGTTGGCTTCTATTCCTCGTACTGAGACCATGAAGCCCAGGAACTTTCCTGACGTTACACCGAAGGCGCACTTTACGGGGTTTTAGTCTCATCTGGTTCCTTCTCAATATCGTGAATGCTTCCTCTAGGTCGGTCAGGTGTTGATGGGCTTGGACGCTTTTCACGAGCATTTCATCCACATATACCTCTATGTTGCATCCAATCTGTTCTTCGAACATCTTGTTAACCATCCTCTAGTAGGTGGCTCCTACGTTCTTCAGCCCGAAAGGCATGACGCGGTAATAGTAGTTCTCCTTGCCCGTCTAGAATACGGTATAGGACTCATCATCCTTATGCATGAGGATCTGGTTATACCCAGAGTAGGCATCCATGAAGCTCAGCCTCTTATGTCCAGTAGCATCGATCAACAGGTCGATCCTGGGCAGTGGATACTCATCCTTCGGGTATGCCTTCTTCAGGTCTGTGTAGTCGACGCACATCCTCCACTTCCCGTTGGGCTTTGGTACCATGACCACGTTCGTGAGCCAGGTTGGGAACTTCTCTTTTCTGATGAACCTTGAATAACTCAACTTCTCGACCTCTTCCTTGATGGCTGCTTGTCGGTCGAGGGCAAAATTCCATTGCTTTTGTTGGACGGGCTTCCTGGCTAGGTCTATGTGTAGCCTGTGTTCTGCTATGGACGGGGGTATACCTGGCATGTCGGAGGTCGACCATGTGAAGACATCCATGTTTGCTTGGAAGAGACACCCAAGCTCATCCTTCTGTTCCTTGCTCAATAGTGAACCAACCTGTACTACCTTGGAGGAATCGTCTTTGCTAAGAGGACATGGGACGAGGTCCTCCACTGGCCTTCCTCTTCTCTCCGTCTGTTCATCTCTCTGTTCGCTGACATGACTCTCCATACACAGCGTCATTCCACGGGTGTTGTGGTTGTTCTTCTTGACGAAGGTCGCATAGCATTCGCTGGCTTTTTTCTGATCTCCTCGGACCTCGCCCACCCCATTCTCTGTGGGGAACTTCATCTTCAGATGGATGGATGATACCACTCCTCGAAGGGCTGTGAGAGATGGTCACCCTAGGAGGCCGTTGAAGGATACCACGGACTTGACGACCATAAAGTTCACCATGATTGTCACTTACCGAGAGTGCTCTCCGAAGGTGACGGACAACTTTATGGTACCTCTAATGGAGGCGGTGGTGCCTGAGAACCCATGGAGGTAGGTAAGCTTTGGTTTGAGTTGGTCATCATTGAGCCCGAACTGGCGGTAGGCTTCCAATGAAAGCACGTCCATGGACGCCCTAGTGTCTATCAACACCCTGTGTACTGGTCTGTTGGCTACCTCTGCCTGTACTACTAGGGCGTCCTCATGTGGAAGGCTCAATGCTTCCAAGTCTGCATCTAAGAAGGAGATTACCATCTCTGTCTTGGCTATCTTGCTTGGCTTCTCTACTACTCCCACAAACCTAGCATGGGCCTTGGCCTTCTTGGTAGACTCCTGCCCTGGTCCTCCTAGTATAGTGAGGATGGGGGCTCTCTTGGTTCCACTTGGCTCTGTAGTATCTCTCCTTTCTTCTGGGCGATCTCTTTCGCTGTCTCGATCTGTCCTTCTATCTTCCCTCCTTGGTTCTTCTCTTTCTCGGTCACTGCCTCTACCCTCTTGGCCAGAACGGCCGTCGCATCCTCCGTTCACATACTTGTTGAAGCTCCCTGCCCTCATAAGTTCTATCTCCCTTTTCAGTTGGATGCAATCCTCTGTATAATGTCCTGTGTCTTTATGGAAGAGACAGTACTTGTTAGGGTTACGCTTCTCAAGTCCTACTGCATGAGGATCTGAGACCTAGTGGTATTCAGGGGTGTGAAACAGGTTGCTTGCTCAGTCGCTTCTCTCCGGGCGGCGGTCGGTCCTTCCTGACTGGCGGTCACCCTTCTCCTGTCGGCGCTATGTCCTCGATCTCTTGCTCTCTTTACGGTCGTCCGGTGTCGATCTCTTATTATCTTGGGGCTTGCCTCGATCACTTTCTTCCGAGCCTGCAGTACCTCGGCCATATTGGCGAACTCGTTGCATCATTTCAGAAGCTCCTTCATGGTCCTGGTCTCATGTCGTGCGAGGTCTTTGATCAAATCCAAGTCTCTGATGTCTCCAGCCAAGGCTGCATGCTGGGTCTGGTCGTCTAAGTCTCGGACATCCAAGGACTCCTTGGTGAATTTAGTGACGTACTCCCTGAGAGACTCCCTAGGGTTCTGTACCACGTTCAATAGATTGATCGTGGTCTTCTTTTGTTTGACGCTGCTCTAGAAGTGGGTGACGAATTGTTCGCACAGTTTCGCAAATGAACCTATTGACCTTGGTCGTAGCCTGAAAAACCATGAGGTAGCTGCATCCTTGAGGGATGTAGGGAATGCTCAGCAGCAGACCACGTCTGATCCCCCATAGAGGGTCATCATCCCGTTGAAGTGAATGATGTGGTCATTAGGGTCCGTGGTACCACTGTAGAGTTTAAAGGTAGGTAGCCTAAACTGGGAGGGGAGTGTGGCTGCCATGATCTCTGCCGAGAATGGATGTTGTTCGGGTACTGAGTGTGTCTCGCCATTGGTCTGCTTCTGTAGTCCTTCCAGCTTCTCGTCCAAATCTCGGAGTCTTTTTTCCAACTCCTCTTCCCGTAACTGTCCTTCATACCTGGCAGGGCATTCGCTGCGACCTTGCTCCCGATCTCTCCTTGAAGTTCCCTCCCGTTGTGAGTTTTGACGGGATGGTGTGTGGTCACAGTGCGATGAACCTTGGTATGAACGTGAGGGACTCTCTTCTCGGTAGGTCCGGCTTCGCCTTGGTGTGTGACTTCCTCCTAGTCATCCTTGGAACACCGACCTCCTGATCGAACCTTCTGGATGGGTACCACGGTCATGTGTGTTGGTGTCCTCCCCCGTCTTGAACGTATTGGGAGGTCCGCCGTTCTCCTGGGATGTTGGGAAGGATCCCCTTGCTGGTGAGTGGGACTTGCACGCCTTGCGAGTCTCTTTGACTTTTCACCCTTGGGAGGTGACCTCCTAGGGTTATGCTCCTGTCGAGGGATAGGTTCTGTCCTTGGTGGTGGCAACACCCTACGGCGGTGGGACGTCGCACGCTGCCTCAGGTAGTCTCAAAAGAGTCGTTGGTCATTGAGGATCTGTTACTGCAAGTCATTGATCTGTCCCACAATTGCTGGTGCGTTAGGGGTCAGGTACTGGCTCCACGGCTGCTTCGGGGTTGAGGTCGACTACCTCAATCTGTTTGTTCTCTGGAACCTCCCTCTCCTGAGAGACATGGTCATTGGCTCTACGACGTGAGCTCTCGGGAGGAGGTGATCCGTTGCCCTCCCTGGCAGCATTGTTGGTTGAGGGAGCGGTCTTATACCCCGTGGTGCCATTGAGTGATTGAGGAATCGAGCTAGTAGGTATGATGGCTAGCGTCGTTCCCATAGACGGCGCTAATCTATTGTGTCAAGAAATCATCCGGTGGCCCCTTTGAGTGCCGTAACCTACAAAAGGACCTGGGTGACAAAGAAGAACTGGTGTGGTCCCGGCTTAGGACTCTCCGATGCTTAAGTTAGATCTCTCTAAGCAAATAGATGAATAGTAGAATTCAAGATGAGTTGATGGGGGTAGAGTACCTTCTCTTTTATAATGGAGTGTGGCAGTGTGGAGAGTCCTAGTCGATGATGAGTAGTCCTCGTAGTTGATAGAGTCCCAAGGTGGTAGGGTTCTTCCTTGGTTGGTTGTCTCCCTACAGGAGATAGTGTCCCAGTAGGGTTGATGTCCTTAGTAGATAGACACTTATCCGTGCTGGATAAGATCCCTGGTGCTTGAGTCCGTCTGGGACTATGTGGCTGGTAGGCGGCGGCCTAGTGCCCATGAGATGATGTATACCTTGTTGATGGTGGTGGTAGTAACCTATAGTACTCGTACTTGAATCTTGGTGGCAGTCATGTCCCCTGGCCTGGTCTACGCCTAAATTTGTGCCCGAGCTCTGCGCTCGGATCCGCGCCCAAGGTCCAGTCCGCGCCCGAGGCCATGCCTGGGTCTGCGCCCAAATCGGTTGGCGTTTGTGTCCGTGCTTGTGGTCCGTGCCTGAGCTGGTTCACCACCGGTCTTGGGATTGCCCTCCTCCTTGGTCCAGGACACGTGGCGGCTCCCAATTGGTCTGTGTGATTTTGGGTTTATCATTTTGTTAGCCTCTAGTACGTTTTGGTTAATTTTTTTGTACCATTGTTTATATCTATGTATTTTCCTTCTATTTATATTTTCCATATTTTGCTATTGTCTTTTGCTCTTTGTTTTTTTTTTTTTTTTAATGATTTTCTCTATTGGCTTGACAGATTTCAATGTATATTTTCTATGTATTCAAGTCTTGAATTTTATCCTTGTTCTTCATCATTCGAGCCTTTCATGATGATTTCATGCTTGTTTAGTTCATGCCTTGATGTTTTTCATCAATTTCCCTCGTTGTTTTCCGATATAGGGCCCTTCCCCTCTTCGTTTTGCATGTTTTTTCTCCTTAGTTCATGTTTAGCCTAGGGGTATTTTGGAATGTCTATAGTAAACGAATATTCTGTAGTTTTTCATCCCTCATATGATTTTTATTGTCTATTCATCATATTCCATATGTTTAGCATGTGTTTAGGTAGTTTCATTAGTAATGTATGTTTCTTTATGCTTATGTGTTTGTTTTTCTCATAGTTGCATGTTCAATGGTATTTTTGTAATTTACAGCATGCCTAACCTTAGCCTAGGTTCTATGCTTTGTTAGAGGGGGTATTTTGGAATGTTTGTAGTACACAAATTTTCTGTAGTTTTTCATCGCTCATATAATTTTTATTATCTATTCATCATATTCCATATGTTTAGCATGTGTTTAGGTAGTTTCTTTAGTAATGTATGTTTCTTTACGCGTATGTGTTTGTTTTTCTCATAGTTACATGTTCAATGGTATTTTTGTAATTTACAGCATGCCTAACCTTAGCCTAGGTTCTATGCTTTGTTAGCTTTATAGTATATTCAGTATACTAATCATGTAGCACAGCTGGATTGGAGTGAGTCCTTCTCCTTTCTTTTTAATTATTTATCTTGTTTAGTTTGGCTTAAGACTTATGTAGCATACCTATGATTTGAAGTCCGGATTGACCAGGTGGGTCAAGATGTCTAACACATTCCTAGGACCACAACCAGACATTAACCTGCTCCTTGGTTGGCTCAGTTTGGAGTGGAATCATTAGTTTAGTCTCTTGGCTAATTATTATAGGTCCTAGGCCCTAATCTAGGTGGCAACTCTTTGTCATGTCTCCCTTGAGAATCAAACCCTATGAACCATTCCTTCAGTTTGGTCCGAAAATTTTCCCCCTCGACCAGAAGTAGAGAGGAGGTTGGTAATCCCCTACGCTGAACCTCATAGTTGGCAAAGCTACTCTCAATCAATCCACTTTATCGACCCTCTCTCAGTATCACATGTCATGTTTCAACTTCCATGCAACACCATCAAGGTAGAGCGTTCCCACTGAGGTTGCATAAGGTGAGTCTATCTCGTCTAAAATATTTAGTATTATTCACACAAAATACACTAATTAGAAATGGGCACAAAAATAGTTGGAAAAAACATGTAAACCATTGAGTGATAGAAATGTTACATTTAATTCCCTCTTTAACAACACTACATAACTGACTTTTAGGTATGGAAAATGCAACGGTCAAAAACCCTAATCCATTGAGACAACCAGTACAGAGAATGTACACCATTGATTGGACATAAAATATTTATGAATAATTTTTAAAATATAATTAATTAATGGTTATAATATTTAAAGGTATTTACAAACAATTTACAAAAAACTACACCCCAAGCGGGTTGCTTAGTTGGCAAAGACCAACACCTTGCAAAGAAGAGGTCATGAGTTCAACTCTCCTAGGGGCCCAACTATCAAAAAAAAAATTTTACAAAAAACTACCACCAAGCTCAGAATTATGTCCAATCATTGTTAGTAAATTCTCACATGATATTCTCCCTAATCAAGAAGTAGTTTCCATGTTGAGAACTCAAATAATAGCCAGTGTAGGCATCAACCATTGGCACACAAAGATGCAAAAAGTATAAATGCGATAGGGACCTCTCACGTATAGAGATAAAAATAACTATTACAGAGCCTTGCTACTACATAAACAATTGACAATGATTCATGCACTTACTTAGGTTTAATATCTAAGGCATCCCAAGCCTTAACCCTCTAATTTTGTATGGTCATCTACATCCATACTTTGATAATTTTTTCTACATGACCATGCCATTATAATGGCTCTAGATTTCCCATTCCTTATTTAAAATTATTATTTATATAAATACTTAAAAAACAAATCAACATTTTGTACATCCTTTATGATCATGCCAAATTACGCTTGAATGAATGTATCTTGCATTATTTTTGTGCCACTCCTTACTATACTATGGTTTTGAGTCTTTCTTGATTGTAATTGAATAGGTGGATAAAATCAAAGGTGGAGCTAGATTGGGATTCATCACAATTGGAGATGGCCAGACTCAAGTTTTGGTATATATTGATTGCACAGTTTTTTCAGCAACCGAAGGCTCTGGTCCAATTTTCCGTGCCATAAGGAATGGACCATTAAAAGATCAGTCACCTCCTGGTGAGCCAAGAATCATGAGAAGTCTTCTGCAAGCCCTCAAAAAGTCAGTCGAAATCGCTAGAGTTTAAGCTTCACAAACACAAGTATTCTATTTGAGAGGATAAAAATTTTAAATTCTAGACGTACTTCACGTCAAGTACGGGCAGGCGAATTGAGAGGATAAAAATTCTAAATTCTAAATTATTTGACCTTGAGTCAAATCAAACAACTAAATGAAATCATGAAATAAACAAATATGGCATGTGATTTATAGACTACTATAGTTAAGGGGCACCTTTTAAATTACCCACATGTCAAAATTTGTGAGCCATTTGTAGTTATTTGCATGGCCTATATGTGGATGTTTTTATCTTTATGAACGCTTCAAGCAGATATGTTTTAAATTAAAAAAAAAAAAAAATTGGTTTAGTCCCAAGAGTTCTCTTTGGTCATGTTTCCACTCAAAGAAGATATATTATCTCGAAAACCTTGGGGATTCCAATGTGTACGTTGCCGACTCGCTAAGTAGGTGTAGAAATCTTTAAAGGTTGTGTTAAAAGATACCATTTGCTCCTCTTTCTCGACAAAGTTAAAATTTGAATGATGGGATGGATAGGTAAACTTCTATCTATGGCTAGACGTGTAGAGATGGTGAAATCAATTTGTTAGAACAAGCTAGGGTTTTGTCAAACCCGGATCCATCCCCTTACAGAGATCTAGAACATGATTGAATCAAAAAGAGCAGGGAAAATCAGGCGTACCTTGCACCATGTTTGTTGATGCAGAAGAGATACGAACCCACGCACAACAGCAATCCGTCAGTTGATGTTTGCAAAATAACGGCAATGGAGATCTTCTATAGTCTCCTAGACTCTCCCATTGAGTTTTCTCTCTTGTGGAGAAAAGAGAAAAGAGAAAAGAGAATAGAATAGTGACTGCAGGGACCCCATCATTAGTATTTATAATACTTTCCAAACCCTAACCCACTTCCACAATGGGCCAGGCCGGTCCGGTCTATCTCAATAAAATAGTAGCAAGCCACGTCAGCCCTTGTATTTCTTGATCCCCATCAATGATCGATCCTATAATTAATTAAGCCCACACGTCGCAATTTGGAAAATTTCTAACAATCTCCCACTTGGGCTAGATTAATTATAAGGTCATCATTATCAGATGTGGCCATGGAATCTCAATACAACAATAATGCTACTAAACCTTGATCCAGTTAGCAAATATATCGATGTCGAACAACAGCAGAGAATACACCTCAACACACGGCATATCACTTTCTGTCAGCTACAAACAATGATTTACTTACTAGCATGAACCACCTTGAGATAAATTTTGTACAAGGAATGTCGTACACGTCTGTGATCACATAAATATCGTCATCATTCCTTGTGGGTCCTCGAACATATCATGAGCATCGTATGACTCATAGATTACCTTTGAATATCGTCATATTCGTCGATAATCGATCGACTTGGTTTATCACCAATCGAACATCCATGGCTAGAAATAGCCGAACAACTTGGTTCGTCGCCAATCGAACATCCTTAGACCAAAAGGCCTTCAACACATCAAACAACATATGCATGCATACAAGTGCTATTCATCACATCAAGCAGAAGCATTATAATTAAAACGAAACATATATCCTTTCAAGCACTCTCACTAAACAAGCATATCAAATAAAATAATATGAAACTCCCACTAATCAAGCAGAAACAAACAAATCATCAAAAGTCTAAAAACAAATATTCAACTAAAAGTGCTTGCATGAAATAATTTAATTCAACTAAAAATTCATTCCCCCTTTTTGCCATCTTCTGCACCGTCCTTCTTTTCTAGCCAGGCCTTCTGCGCATTACAGTCTCTTTTCATGTGTCCCTTCTGATCACACCAATAGCATTAAATTTCACCAACGCTTCTCCTTTCTTTATTGTATGGATGATACTTACCTTTCTTGAAAAATCTTGGATTCCCTTTCTTTGTTTCACTTCCAGACGCTCCGTTGTTCTCAGTCAGGTTCGCATTCTCAATAGTCATCTTCTTCGTGTTTCTTTTTTCTTGTATGCAGATAGATATCAGTTCATTCATGGTCCATTTGTCCTTTTGAGCAGCATTCACATACACATCTGGGAGAGATTTAAGTGCAAGATGCACCAAAAGTTCTTCTTCTATAGGCATCCCAAGATCCCTCAACTTGTTCGTAGTGGAAGCCATCTTCAGTAAATGTTCTCTGACACTCTTAGTACCATCGAATACAGCCGACATAATCTGATGCATCAGATCCCCTTTCTTAGCCTTCTGAGACACCTAAAAAATAACCTTTATCTCACTCAAAAACTCTGTGGTAGTATCTTTCACTTCAACACTATCACGCAATGACTCAGGAATGGATTTCTTCATAACTGGTATGCACTTCCAATTAGCTATCACCCACTTTTTCATCTTAACTCTCTTAGCATTCGTACTCGGATCCATCAGATCAGTAGGTTTTGGTTCTCGAAGAGCCACAACAAGGTCGAACAGTCCTAGATTAATTTCTAGGTCCTCTACCCACTTCTTGTAATTGTTCCCAGAAAGAACAAGAATAGATGCCAAAAGACTATTTGGGAGAGACATCCTGTGGGAGAAAATTCATTCATACAAATAAACAAGGATATATATACATTCCAACAACAACATGATCATATTAAATCAGCTAGCAAATGCAAACAATTCATATAAACTACTAGCAAACACAAACAATGATCATCATCACATTGTATTTTGTCCTCTCGAGTCAAATGCACACGTCTTTATCACACCGCAAGTACCGCGAGATAGCAACAACTTTTGAAAATCTCCCTCCACCTTTGGGTGATAGAGAAATCCCTAGGTTATGCACCTCAATATCATAATAATTTATCACACTACAATTATCGCGAGATGTCGATGACTTTCAAAAATTTTCCTCCACCTGTGGGCGATAAGAAAACCCCTAGACCATGCATCCCAAATTCTTTGAATACACTATCTTTGGATGGACACACTGCCTTTCCATGAAAAGATCAGTAGTCTTCAGAAATCCCAGTACCTTTGGGCAACTGGAACCCTTAGACCACTATCCCTTCCAATCTATGTGCATATCACCTCGTCAATCTTTGGTAACATCGCCTTTGGGCTAATGTCACCTATTCCGCTGCCTTGATCGAACCATAAAAGGATTCAATGGGCCACTTTGGTGGATCACCATTTTATCCTCTCATAATTCCTCAACCTGATATGCAGCAATGTATGTAGAAGTAAACACATTGATCGTCCATAATGTGTTGCGATATGCACATTCAAGTGGCAATGGTCAACCCAAAATAGTCCAAATATGCTCAAAGTAGCATAATTATCCAAAACAGGTCCCTGGAAGTATTAAACATCCCAATACCAGGTACCAACAGGTTGGTTTTTAAAATACGAACAAGACAAGACCAACCGGAGCCCAAATCGATGCTCCACGCCCATTAAACCATGCATTCAAGATTATTAGAAAACATAAAAACTGGCAAAACCATAGTCTTTGTTTATACAAAGTATGTTGAATTGCATATCAAAATGAAGAGCACGAAAAAACAGACATACTAGAAAAAATCGGGTCTCAAAATTAATCCAAACGAACCCATATGGTCCATCTGAAGGTTTTTGGTTATTTCGCCCCTTTTTTTTCGAAACGAACTGGTTTGGACCAAGCCGAACCGGAGCGAACGAACCAAACAGGGCCAAACCTGGTTCGCCTGAACCGAACCGCAGGTCCACCCAACCAGATCGCCGGTCCAACAATTTGGGTCATAAAACGGGTAAAAAATTGGGTCTCTGGTCGGGTCAACGTTGATCGGGTCAGAAATCTTTGACCGTGTCTCGTTGATCGGATCTAGGTCAAGTTTGACCTGGGTTGGGTCAGCTCTGACAGGGTCAAACATGACCCCCAAGCAACTGTTGATGTCACGCTGATGTCAACCCTATGACGTCAGATGACATGTCACACCCCAAACCACCCCTAGGAGGATTGAGTAGGTGACCCGATTTGCATAACGGCAACCTGCCAAATCCCACGGATCTAGAAGCAGTGCTTACATTCACGAACCACATTCATCTCATTACCATGAGTAAGATCAGAGTGTTGCAGTTAAGAAAAACAATGTATAACCGGTGTTCTTTCATTTCTTTTCATTCACCATTCCGGTGTTCTTTCATTTCTTTTCATTTCTTTTCTCATTCACATATGGTCACCCTCATAGGCATCCAACACCTACACCCCTGTTGGCAAGGGTGCATAGCACGGGTGATGAAACTCTAGCCCCATGTCTATATGGCATCGTATGAGTCGGGTGGTGTCAACCGCATCCCATTCTACGGGCTACCATAGCCTCATTTCCAAGCTGACTACGACGTCTAATTTAACATTCACAATCATCATATAAGAATTCACAATGTTGATCAATAGACAGTCATTATGCAGTGATTTGAGTAGTTTGAACAGAAGTAAATAACACAGCATATACAATTCAATTCTTATTAGCCGGCATAGCATCATAATTACACATGCACATATGATAGTATTATTCACTCACCTGAGTTTGGTTCTAGATACTCGATTGCAAACTCAGTTCCAACAGTAGTTTGGTTGTTGACCTCGAGCGTGGGATCAACTCCTAGATATAAATCAAAAGTTGTCATATTAAGTTTTCAGTCTATCACTGGTACGCCTAGGGTTAACCTAAACTTACTGGGTTGACTTGGTTCTTGATTGGTACTCATTTGGGATCACCGGGCCTTGCACTGGGTCTTAGGCTCATGTCCCGGTACATCATCCAGTGACAGTGGCATAAGGGTAATATGGTCATTTCCAATAGTTGTACCTGACCCTAGGTCAGATCAGGTCCACAGTGCTGTCCACAGCTTGCTTGTGCTGCAGGACCAAGCACAGCAGGGTTTCCTTCACCTGCGGGACCCACTAGGGTTCCAAAGTATTCTTCGACTAAGGACAGATATGGGGAAGGGCTTTTTGGTCATTTCCCAACCTCCCACAATGTTCCACAACCAATGGGTGAGGTTCCCATAGCCAGATCAGCATCCCAGCAACTTTCCATTCACTGGGCGATGGCGTTGGGCGATGTCTGCATCGCCCAGAGGTTGCAATCGACATTGGGCTGAGTTCCCAAGGTGGGGCTTTTTGGGCTATGCTTATTTTTGATCCTTTGCATGTTAGGGGGGTCATGTAGCCCCTGAGATGGCCTACCTATGGGTCCAAATGGATCATCCATCAGGTCCACCATCAGGCTGCCAGAGGCTACCCAGACAACCCAATGAATAGTGTCATAGGGTTTTCTCCATGCTTAGATCTCAGTCTCAACCACATGCAAGACTGGAAACACCTGAGATTTGATGACTCATGGCTGCAATCATCAAAGGTTAGGTTTGTGCAGCCATGGTTCACATCCAGGGTTCCAAATCACATAGCAACAAGGCAAATAGGCAGTGCAGCAGTGCACAACCAGGTTTTAGCCCAAAGAGAAATACAATAGCCCATTAAAATTACACAAAAACCACAAATCTTCCATGCTCAAGGCTTGCATGGCAGATTAGGCATTGTTCTGGGCAAACCCTAGCTGTTCAGGGTTGCCTAGAGAGCAAGAACACATCAAACAGAGAGAAGGGATGGGGACAACAGGCACACATAGGTATTTTTATACCTGAGCAGGTTTGATGGAGCTTGGATTCAGGCCTGGTGCAGCGCTGTAGCAGCTCTCCTCCTTCCTCCTTCCCTTCCTCCTTCTTCTTTCTTCTTCTTCTTCCTCTTCTCTCTCTCTTCTTTCTTTCCTTTCTCCCCTCACGGTTCCAGTAGAAAAAAGAGCTCTGAATGAGCTCAAGACCCTTCTATTTATAGGCCCAGCCTTCACTGAGGCTTGTTTGGCTGTGAAGGCCCCTTTTGAAAATCAGTTTTTAAACTGATTCTGACTGATTCTGGGCACACTGGTGGGGTCCACAGTGAACCAAGGGTATGAGGTGGTCCCTCAAACTTCCCTCTATCCATGGAGGGTGCCCATGTTCATATTGGGTGGTCCTCACAATTAAATACTATTAAAAATGTACTGTTTCACTCACTGGGCGATGTCACTGGGCCTTGCTGCATCGCCCAGTGCCATCGTCCAGAGAATTTCAGCAAGCTGAAATTCAATGGGCTTACACAGGGGTTTGACCCTTAGTCAGGGTATTGTCCCCACATGCCCCATAGGGAATTTTACACACTTTTACAGAGGTGGGTCCCACCATTATAAGGAGGAGAGAGATTACCTGGGATCCAAACTATATATCAGGCTGTGAGCTGCACAGTTGCAGGGTTCTTCTATCCATCTTCTGACAGGCATATAAGATGACATGCCCAGGGTCTCTTCATTAGTCCAAGTCACTGGGGTGATGCTCCACAGTGATCCTGGTTGCCAGGTCAGAGGTTCCTGTCCTTCAATCAAAATTCCAGTCAGCCAGGGACAGGGTTTGACATTTCTCCCCACCTTACAAAAATTTCATCTTGGAAATTTGTTTACCTTGCATTTTGAAGAGTTGAGGATATTTTTCTTTCATTTCATCCTCACGCTCCCATGAAGCTTCCTCTACCAGATTGTTTCCCCATCGAACCTTTACAAAAGCGACGGTGCGGTTACGGAGGTTATGCTCCTTTCTATCCAATATCTCCGTGGGTTATTCTTCGTAGGTCATATCCACATCCAACTGTTCAGGTTCAGTCGACAGTACATGTGTCGGGTTGTTAATGTACTTTCTCAGCATTGACACATGAAAAACATCATGGACGCCTGACAAAGATGGTGGTAGAGCCAGTTGGTATGCTACGGGTCCCACTCAATTGAGTATTTCATAAGGACCAATGAATCTTGGGCTCAACTTGCCTTTCCTTGTTAAATCGTAGCAATCCTTTAGTTGGAGATACTCGAAGGAATACTTTTTCTCCAACTTCAAATTCGATGTCCTTGCTTCTATTATCCGCATAACTTTTCTGTCTTGACTGGGCTGACTTGATCTTTTCTGTTATAATATCCACCTTGTCGCAGGTCGCTTGTATCATCTTAGGTCTGAGATATCTTCGTTCGCCAACTTCGTCCCAATATAATGGAGTTTGACACTTTCGGCCATAAAGTGCTTCGAATGGTGCCATGCCAATGGTGGAATGATAACTATTATTGTATGCAAATTCCACCAGAGGTATGTGAGCATCCCAACTGTCATTTATTTCCAAAACACAGGCTCGAAGCATGTCCTCCAAAGTCTGAATAGTCTTCTCTGATTGTCCATCTGTCTGCGGATGGAAAGCTATGCTAAGATTTAGTTGAGATCCCAATGCCTTTTGTAAACTTCTCCAAAACCTTAAGGTGAACCGAGGATCTCTGTTAGATACAATACTGACAGGCACGCCATGTAAGCGGACTATATTTTCAATGTATATCTGGGCAAGCTTCTCCATTGGATAACTTATTTTGATTGGTATGAAGTGTGCCGCCTTTGTTAGCCCATCTACAATCACCCAAATTGCGTTCATACCTTTCTTGGTGTTGGGCAGATTTGTCACGAAATCCATAGTGATTCTTTCCCACTTCCACTCAGGTATGGGAAGTGGCTGCAACAAACCATATGGTCGATGTCTCTCTGCTTTTATCTGTTGATAGGTGAGGCACTTGGACACGTATATTGCTATGGTCTCCTTCATTCCCATCCACCAGTAATACTTCTTTAAATCTTTGTACATCTTTGTACTTCGGGGATGGATTGTGTAGGGTGAGTTGTGCGCCTCTTTAAGGATTCGGTCTTGGATGTCAAAATCATCAGGCACGCACAGTCTGTCACAAAACTTCAATGCACCATCATGGGCCAAGGAAAAATCTGGGTCCTTATGGATACCTTGTTGAACTTCCCAAATTATCTTGGCCAGCTCAGGGTCCAATGGTTGCTTCGCAATTATTTCCTCCTGTATCGATGGTTGTAGATCCATAGCTGCTAATTGCATAATAGTTCCTTCGATCACGAGCTCCAAATCAAATTTTCGAGCTTCCTCTATTAATTGCTCACTTACGACCAAAGATGTGAGGGACGTAGTCTGAGATTTCCTGCTTAATGCATCCACAACAGCGTTGGCCTTGCCAGGGTGGTACTGGATTTCACAATCATAGTCTTTCACCAATTCCAACCACCATCTCTATCTTATGTTCAGCTCCTTCTGGGTGAAGAAATACTTCAGACTTTTGTGGTCGCTGCAGATTTCACTCTTTTCACCGTATAGGTAATGTCGCCAAATCTTCAATGCGAAAACTACCGTTGCCAATTCTAAGTCATGAGTGGGGTAGTTCTTCTCGTGTTCCTTTAATTGTCTGGAGGCATAGGCTACTACTTTACCTCTCTGCATCAGGATGCCACCTAATCTTGTTCTGGATGCGTCGGTGTATGCCACCATTCCTCCAGTGCCGTCCAGAATGGTTAAAACTGGAGCTGTTACCAGACGATTCTTTAATTCTTGAAACTTTTCTCACATGCTTCATTCCATTAAAATTTGGCTCCCTTCCTTGTAAGTTTTGTCATTGGTACCGAAATCCGTGAGAAATTCTCAATAAATCGTCGGTAATATCCGGCCAGTCCTAAGAAACTTCGAATCTCAGTAGCACTCTTTGGGGTTTCCCATTCAAGAACCGCTTTCACCTTGCCTGGGTCTACTTTGATGCCATGTTTGGTGATGATGTGTCCCAGGAATCTAATTTGGCAAAGCCAAAATTCACATTTACTGAATTTGGCGAAAAGCTGGTGTTCTTGCAATCGCTACAACACAAAAGTAAGGTGTCGATCGTGTTCTTCCTCATCCTTAGAGTATACCAGGATGTCGTCAATGAATACTATGACGAATTTATCTAGCACATCATGGAATACTCTATTCATCATGTCCATGAATGCTGCCGGGGCGTTAGTTAACCCAAATGACAAAACCAGGAATTCGTAATGCCCGTATTGAGTTTGAAACACCGTCTTATGGATATCACCGCTCTTGATCTTCAATTGATGGTATCCCGACCTAAGATCGATTTTGGAGAAAACTTGTGCTCCTTGTAACTGATCGAATAGGTCATCGATATGGATTAGTGGATATCGATTCTTGATAGTCAACTTATTCAACTCGCGGTAGTCGATACACAGCCGCATACTCCCATCTTTCTTCTTAACAAACAGCACAGGTGCTCCCCAGGGTGATACACTGGGTCGTATAAATCATTTCTTCAGCAGGTCTTAAAGTTGAACCTGCAACTCTTTCAGTTCGATTGGCGCCATCCGGTGTGGTGCCTTGGATACCGGTGCTGCACCAGGAATCAGATCAATCGCGAATTCTATGTCGCGGTCAGGCAGTAGTTGTGTCAGATCTTCTGGAAAGACATCAGGAAATTCTCTGATGACTTCTAGTTCCTCCAATGGTTTTATCTTTGCCTCCATGTCTATTACCGTGGCCAAAAAGCCTTGGCATCCATCGTCAAGCACCTTTCACGCCTGGAGGGCTGACAAAGTTATTCTCCTGGATTTCTTCTTGGGTTCACTTTGATAGGTGAAAGTTGACCCTTTCTTCAAATTGAACATTATCTTCTTCTCTACACACAAGACATTTGCACCATGGGCCGACAATCAGTCCATGCCTAGGATTACGTCGAAATCCTTTATATCCATCTTTATCAATCGTGCGGTTAGTTTCTTCCCACAAATTTCAATCTGACAAGGGTCATAGACCTTCTTCAAGGTCACGACCCTCTCTATCGGCGTGCTGACTACTAGTTCAAGCTCAATGTCTCTTGGTTGATCCTTCATCTTACAAAGATCGAGGAGACGAAAGAGTGGGTTACGCCCAAGTCGAATAGTACTCGTGCGGGTATGGTTGAGACATTCAGGGTACCTAGGGTTTGTAGGTAATTTAGGTTACATGTCCAATTAGTCCCTATAAGTTAGTAGTGTTCAATAACTTACCTGTTAATACTTCGGGATTCGTCTCAGCTTCCTCATTCGTCATTGCAAACACCTTTCCTCGCATCCGATTATCTCGTGGCTGGAAAGACCTAGCGTAGGGATGATTCTGCAAGTTGTTACTGTACGCACACGTTTTTCAATCTCTGGCCATATGCCCTTCCTTATTGCACTGGTAACACTTGAAGGGTGGAGTAGCAGGTGTTGAGGGATGGCTCACTTGACTTGTTACTGGTCGGGTTGGCGAAGCTGCTGTTGTCGCTTGGCTCATCGTCGGTTGAGCAGGTCGATTAAATGTAGGGTAGAAAGGGTTCTGACCCACGTTTGGCCTACGATACGAAGTCGAGACGGAGCCTGAGTTAGTTCCGCGATAAACTTTATTTGGCCAGGCATAGGTCTAGAAATTGTTTGGCCTTTTGCCCACGGACGACGTCAGAACTTTCTCTTTCTCTTTCTCCTTAAATCTATCTTCCATGGTTTTTGCCTTGTCGACCATCTGAGCATAGTCCCTAATGTCCATGATTGACAACACTGATCCGATCTCAATCTTAAGTCCTTTCTCAAATTTCTTTGCCTTACTAACTTCCCCTTTCAGGTGCTCTGGAGCAAAATGGAACAAGTCCTCAAATCGCTATTGATAATCCAGTATTGACTTGCTTCCTTGCACCAGTGCAATGAATTCTGCTTCTTTTCTATCCCTGAAGCTCTCTGGAAAGTAGTTCTTGAAGAAAACTTCTTTAAACTGCTCCCACGTGGGATTCGGGTGAGTGGCTTCCAAATTAGGTTTAGTAGCTTTCCACCAGGCTTCAGCTTCATTCTGTAATTGGTAACCCGCACATATCAACTTTTGTGCATCCGTGCACTCAAGTACTTCAAATGCCTTCTCTAGTGCACTAATCCACCATTCCAGCTGCATTGCTTCAGAAGTAAATTTGGAAAATGCAGGTGGTTGAAGTTTCTTAAATCTTTCCATAACCTTGGTGGTAGAGTTCTCCACTAAATGCTGAGGCACAGGTGGTGGAAATAGTACAGGTCGGTTGGGTGGTGGTGGTGGTGCAGCGCTTTCGTGCATCATGGTTGCAAACTAAGTTGACATTTGACCAAGCAATTCTTGTTGCTGTTGCATGGTCTGCATCATAGTGGTTATGAACGCAGTCACGTCACCAGCTGCCATATTTAGCTAAGGTGCAGCAGTAGTGGCTTGAGCAGCCGTTGGTGCCTCTAATGAAGCAGCCGATGCTTTAGAATTTTGAGCCTTAGTTCCGTTAGGCAGTTCAACCTTCGGTACGACTCGAGGTTGTTTTCCTTTATGACCACCATGAGAACCTCTTCTGGTGTTAACCATTGTTGCTTCTCTGAAAAGAGGAGCACATTCAATATTCCAATATCATCCGTATGGATCAACAATTATTCCCTAACTAGAGCAGGTACAAGTCTAGTCCACAGTTCCAATGAGTTTCATGAATCGTACCAGTAAGGTGGATTGTTAGATACATTGTCTTGGTTTACTAGGTGATGTGTCTTATTAAATGCTTTATGTTTCACTGTCTTATGCATTTTATGTATCAATATGCTATGCATGGCACTATATGAAAGATTTCAATTTTTTTTTTAAATAAAGACTTTTATTTATTTACTTGATCTAACAGGCAAGCATCTCCAGCTTCTTCCTGGTCACAAACTCCATTGCAAGCAGAAATTCTATGTCAGCTCTTACCTCTTCAACTAAGGTCATAAAATACTCTCGCTCTTCTGGTCCACTAATGGCAGCAATGGCTAAATAAAAATCCAATCGATTCTCGACTCGGGGCAACACTAGTAGTATCCGTCTCAGTCTCTCTCGTAGATGTCTAATATAAATCATATTACCAGGGTCTCCAGCCTTGACCAAAGTAATAGGTCCTATAATAAGGAATGGTTCTAAGCATCAGGCTATACTTAATTAAAAGAATTAAGTGCATATCTATTGGAATTTAAATGAATAAGGTTGAGTGAAATTAATTCTTGGGTTGGCTCGACGTATCTTAACATCTAAGTACTTCAATTGGTTAAATCTTCTCTTAGAATCCTATTCTCAGCTAACTTAGTCCGTGATTTGGGTAAGATCTACGCTTCCCACACGTAATACATATGTATTACAACATACCTATGTAACTATGTCTGGTTTACACAGCAACACCCCAGTCAGTTTGTACATCACAATATTTGAACATGTAATAATTAGGTAAAACACACCATATGTCATTGTACACATATTCAATACTTATTATAAATATATCAACAAATTTTCCCAAACCCCTAAGTGCTTTATTCAACCCTCAAATAGAAATTTCACCCCTTTGGGTTTAAGAAGGTTATATTTGTTTATAAAGTATTAGTTATTATTACTTTTATTATATTTTATTTTTGACTAATTAAGAAAATTCATATTTTTATGTCCATTAAGGTTATTTTGGTCAATTCTCAAGTCTTTGTATGCAAATAGTCCCAAAACAACAAAATTACCTTCACTGGGCGATGTCTCTGGGCGTTGCCATATTGCCCAGAGAATCGAAATGTAGGGTTTTAAATCCGAGAGGGCCCCATTTGACTTCTAACTTCTTCTAAACCTCTCTAAACACCTAGAAGAAGCCTTTGAAGGGTGAGGGGACCATCTCTACACCAAATCTTGGCATTTCCTCGAGTCATTCACGAACCTACACGTACCTAAGTGAGTTTTCTTGGTTATTTTGTCTTTTCCTTGAATTCTTTTTGTTCTCTCTTGCTTAGATTAGGGTTTTATCAAACTTTCTTGCCCTAACCATGTTATTTTCTTCTCTTTTTGTAGAAAATGTCTACAAGTCACCGCACGGCTAGGAAATCGGTAGCCCAGAAGCGGCTACGAGTTGAGTCAGAGGATTCTTCGGCATCCTCAGTACCTCCTTCATCTTCTAGTGATGATTCTTCTTCGGAGGAACCCAACTTCGATCATTTCCTCTTCTCTAGGTATGCATGCAGTGGAAGAATTTCAAATCTCTAAAGATTGTGAATGGTCGGGTAGTTCGGGTAGAGGACTTTCACCAATACAATCTCTATACTAGATTCAACATTTTGGGTTGGACCCCTATGTTGGCATCCACCGAGCCATGCTATCCCTTCTTGGTTTGGTACTTTTACTACAACCTAGTGCCTTCTAGTACTTAGGAGTTCGGAGTGGAGAGTAGGGTGAAGGGAGTGGATATTAGGCTGACCACTACCCTATTGGCAGAGATTTTGGGTTTGCCTGACACAGGAGAAAGAGTTTACTATCAGCCTCGGATGGACATTTCAGAGATGTTCTCGTTGGAGACCAGGAGGATGGTCTTCAAAGCATTGACAGGGTCACAGAGCACTCCTAAGACTTCTTACAAACCTACTGCTAGGGTGATCAATAGGTGTGCAACCTACAACATTTATCCCAAGGGTGGAAACAGAGGCAGCATATCCATGCTGAGGGCGTACATCATATACTGTCTCTTGGGAGCTGGGAAGGGAGGTCCAGTCATAAACCTTCCATATTTATTGGTTTAGGTAATGCTTTACCATGCTAGGAACCCAGCTGATGAGAACCTTCCTTATGGGAAGTTCCTTACTTCAGTCTTCTAGTACTTTGGGGTTCCATTAGAGGGCGAGTACGCAGAGAAAGATAGATCCAAGCCTATTGACAAGACGTCGATTCTGAAGATGAAAGTGCCTGGGGAGGATCCACCAAAGGACGAGGAGCAAATGGGGATGCAGCAGGGAGAGGAGTATGGTGATGATGTGCATGATGAGGAGGTGCAGGGGATGGAGCAGGGAGACATTGAGGGACACGCCCAGGGCTTACATACAGAGGAGCAGGGCATAGGTCAGGGTGACTTCGGGGACTTTGGCACTCAGTTTGCTGACTTACCTTCCTACGAGGTGACCGGTGCCACTAGTTCACAGGTGCCAGGGCCTTCTGATTAGGCGCAGGTGATGACACATTTCCAGAGCCTCGGTACCCAGCTGTCTGATATGGCGACCAGGTGGACCAGGGCTTCTCTTCCTTGGAGAGTAGAGTGGGTTCTGTGGAGCAGCGACTAGATTTCTGGGACAGATTTTACAGAGTTGACTCTCGCTAGTCAAAGCCTCCTCCAGATGACTTACCTCCCACTGAGTAGTTCTTGATCAGCTCCTGCCAGTCCATGCTACGTGTTTCAGACTATTTTCCTTTTATTATGCTTATGTACTTTTCTTTCTTTAGGATGTTCAAATTTTAGTGTTTCTTTTTATCAGCTATGTACTTATTAATTTTTTCAATTTACCAGTGAAACTTATGTAGTGGCTTGGCCACAGTTATCTTTTATTTAATGGAATTTATGCATCTTTTATTTAATTGTAACCACCTCCCCTGTAGTTTTTAATTATTATACATTTTATTATTTCAAGCTTATTAGTCCTAGTCTGCACTCCATGAATGTAAGAAGAGCCTCACGCTCTGATACCAAGCTCTGTCACACCCTAAACCACCCCTAGGAGGATTGAGTAGGTGACCCGAATTACGTAACGGCAACCCGCCAAATCCCACGGATCTAGAAGCAGTGCTTACATTCTCGGAACCACATTCATCTCATTACCATAAGTAAGATTAGAGTGCTGCAGTTAACCTACAATTTCAATAAATAAAGGAAGCATAGCGATACGGGGAAATGATGATAATATATACATAAAAAGGTTTGTACATTTCCCACCAACCCATAAACATAAAGACAAAGTTGACAAGAACAGAACTACATACATAAATATATACAGGGTGAGCATACTCAGCCCCAAAAGAAGAAAAAGTAAAAACTACAACAGGACCACAGCCAGAACAGGGATGAACTCCTAGCAAGAACAAAAAGGAGTCCCCAAAACAAAAAGCATCAGAAGTACTTCTCAACAGTCTTCATCAATGACCACCAAGAAAGTACGAAATGACCTCCGTCGGGGTCCACACCAACATCATCATAACAACCAGGACTCTCCTCCTCGAGATAACCCTCCAGGCCATACTGGCATCTATCTGCAAAATCATCTAAGAAAAACAATGTATAACAGAGTGTGAGCCCCACTGAGCTCGTGAGAAAATAACATCAATCATGCATGCATATGCAATCATAGTTCACAATTCATATGATCCTATATGATGTGCAAGTCCAATTTATTATTAGCCGCCTAACAATACAACTAAGTCAGGTCAATGCTACTACAATCCCCAATACATGTATCCCTGGTGCGGGCTTCTAACCCCTTCCCGCGATACACCCATTGAGTTGTCAGAGAGGACCAGTCAGCTCCCGCATCAGTCACCAAGGTCAGCCCGACCAGCCCTTTGTGATTAACCTGTAGGGCAATCCATTTCTTTTCTCTTTTCTTTTCTTTGGCTTACAGCCCATATTCACCATTCCGATGGTCTTTTATTTCTTTTCATTTCTTTTCTCATTCACATATAGTCACCCTCACAGGCATCCAACACCTAAACCCCTGCTGCAAGGATGCATAGCACAGGTGATGAAACTCTAGCCCTATGTCTATATGGCATCGTATGAGTCGGGTGGTGTCAACCGCATCCCATTCTACGGGCTACCACAGCCTCATTTCCAAGCCAACTATGGCATCTAATCTAACATTCACAATCATCATATAAGAATTCACAATGTTGATCAACAGACAGTCATTATGCAGTGATTTGAGTAGTTTGAACAGAAGTAAATAACACAGCATATACAATTCAATTCTTATTAGCCGGCATAGCATCATAATTACACATGCACATATGATAGTATTATTCACTCACCTGAGTTTGGTTCTAGATACTCGGTTACAAACTCAGTTCCAACAGTAGTCTGGTTGTTGACCTCGAGCGCGGGATCAACTCCTAGATATAAATCAAAAGTTGTCATATTAAGTTTTCAGTCTATCACTGGTACGCCTAGGGTTAACCTAAGCTTACTGGGTTGACCTGGTTCTTGATTGGTACTCATTTGGGATCACTAGGCCTTGCACTGGGTCTTAGGCTCATGTCCCGGTACATCATCCAGTGATAGTGGCACAAGGGTAATATGATCATTTCCAATAGTTATACCTGACCCTAGGTCAGATCAGGTCCACAGTGCTGTCCACAGCTTGCCTGTGCTGCAGGACTATTCACAGTAGGGTTTCCTTCACCTGCGGGACCCTCTAGGGTTCCAAAGTATTCTTTCACTAAGGATAGATATGGAGAAGGGCTTTTTGGTCATTTCCCAACCTCCCACAATGTCCCATAGCCAATGGGTGAGTTTCCCAAAGCCAGATCAGCATCCCAGCAACTTTCCATTCACTGGGCGATGGCTCTGGGCGATGTCTGCATCGCCTAGAGGCTGCAATCGACATTAGGCTGAGTTCCCAAGGTGGGGCTTTTTGGGCTATGCTTATTTCTGATCCTTTGCATCTTAAGGGGGGTCAGGTAGCCCCTGAGATAGCCTACCTATGGGTCCAAATGGATCATCCATCAGGTCCACCATCAGGCTGCCAGAGGTTGCCCAGACAACCTAGTGAATAGTGTCACAGGGTTTTCTCCAAGCTTGGATCTCAGTCTCAGCCACATGCAAGGCTGGAAACACCTGAGATTTGATGACTTATGGCTGCAATCATCAAAGGTTAGGTCTGTGCAGCCATGGCTCACATCCAAGGTTCCAAATCACAGAGCAACAGGGCAAACTGGCAGTGCACAGCCAGGTTTCGGCCTAAAGAGCAGTACAACAGCGCATTAAAATTACACAAAAATCACAGATCTTCCATGCTCAAGGCTTGCATGGCAGATCAAGCACTGTTCTGGGCAAACCCTAGCTGTTCTGGGCTGCCTAGAGAGCAAGAATACATCAAACAGAGAGAAGGGATGGGGACAACAGGCACACATAGGTATTTTTATACATGAGTAGGTCTGATGGAGCTCGGATTCAGGCCTGGTGCAGGGCTACAGCAGCTCTCCTCCTTCCTCCTTCTTCTTTCTTCTTCTTCTTCCTCTTCTCTTTCTCTTCTTTCTCTCCTTTCTCCCCTCACGGTTCTGGCAGAATTAAGAGCTCTAAATGAGCTCAAGACCCTTCTATTTATAGGCTCAGCCTTCACTGAGGCTTGTTTGGCTGTGAAGGTCCCTTTTGAAAATCAGTTTTTAAACTGATTCTGACTGATTCTGGGCACACTGGTGGGGTCCACAGTGAACCAAGGGTATGAGGTGGTCCCTTAGACTTCCCTCTATCCATGGAGGGTGCCCATGTTTATATTGGGTGGTCCCCATAATTTAATACTATTAAAAATGTACTGTTTCACTCACTGGGCAATGTCACTGGGCCTTGCTGCATCACCCAGTGCCATCGTCCAGAGAATTCCAGTAAGCTGAAATTCAATGGGCTTGCACAGGGGTTTGACCCTTGGTCAGGGTATTGTCCCCACATGTCCAATAGGGAATTTTACACACTTTTACAGAGGTGGGTCCCACCATTATAAGGAGGAGAGAGATTACCTGGGATCAAAATCATATATCAGGTTGTGAGCTGCACAGTTGCAGGGTTCTGCTATCCATCTTCTGACAGGCATATAAGATGACATGCACAGGGTCTCTTCATTAATCCAAGTCACTGGGGTGATGCTCCACAGTGATCCTGGTTGCCAGGTCAGAGGAACCTATCCTTCAATCAAAATTCCAGTTAGCCAGGGACAGGGTTTGACATTTCTCCCCACCTTACAAAAATTTCATCGTCAAAATTTGTTTACCTTGCATTTCGAAGAGTTGAGGATATTTTTCTTTCATTTCATCCTCATGTTCCCATGAAGCTTCCTCTACCAGATTGTTTCCCCATCGAACCTTTACAAAAGCGATGGTGCGGTTACGGAGGTTATGCTCCTTTCTGTCCAATATCTCCGTGGGTTGTTCTTCGTAGGTCATATCCACATCCAACTGTTCAGGTTCAGTCGACAGTACATGTGTTGGGTTGTTAATGTACTTTCTCAGCATTGACACATGAAAAACATCGCGGAAACCCGGATCCATCCCCATACAGAGATCTAGAATACGATTGAATAAAAAAGAGCAGGGAAAATCAGGCGTACCTTGTACCACGTTTGTTGATGTAGAAGAGATAAGAACCCACGAACAGCAACAATCCGTCAGTTGATGTTTGCAAAATAACGGCGATGGGGATCTTCTATAGTCTCCTAGACTCTCCCACTGAGTTTTCTCTCTTGTGGAGAAAAGAGAAAAGAGAATAGAATAGTGACTGCAGGGACCCCATCATTAGTATTTATAATACTCCCCAAAACCCTAACCCACTTCCACAATGGGCTAGGCCGGTCCAGTCCATCTCAATAAAACAGTAGCAAACCACATCAGCCCTTGCATTTTTTGACCCCCATCAATGATCGACCCGATAATTAATTAAGCCCATATGTCGCAATTTGGAAAATTCCTAACACAATTATCTCCAGAATACCCATCCATAATTTTTTGATCTACTGGTGATCGAAATCGCTGATTAAGACTATGGAAAGGTGGATGCACAACTTCATCTGGTCTGGGGATGTGTAGACCCCTAAGAAGATACCAGTTAAATGGGATTCAATCTGTATACCCAAGGCTGAAGGGGGGGTTAGGTATTCACCGTTGGCGGACTGTGAATATGGCACTTTTAAGTAAGCTCACTTGGAAAATAAAGCATGATCAGTCTAGAATGAGAAGGTTTTTTTGTGCTCGATTCATTAATGAGGATGGGTCGGTCAAAAGATGCTACAAACAATCTTTTGTTTGGTATGGGGGTGAGAAGGATGTGGAGTTTTGTCTGCAGTAAAGTACATTGGATTGTGGGGAATGGGGGAAATATCAAATTTTGGTCTGATAGGTGGCTTGATGAAGATCCTATTGCCAAGCTTTCAAACCTGAACCCATCATTCTATCATGGCTTTAAGGCTTATGTTTTAGACTTTATAACTAATTCAGTGTGGAGTCTTCCTTTGGTGGAGTCGCAGTTTTTGATGGAGGTGTTTGATAAAATTAAAGTTGTTTATCTTCCCCTTCCCCCCCAGGGAGGACATTTGTTCCTGGTCCCTAACAAGTTCAGGCTCCTTCTCAATGTGGTATGTTGGGGAGGTGTTATGTGCTTCGAATCCAAAAGTGGTCTGGTCTCCTCTGGTGTGGTGTAAACTATTGTAGCCCCGCCAGTCAGTGTTTTGTTGGCGTCTTCAATATGTTAGGTTCCCTATGGATGACAAGATCTCTATTAAAGGAATCCATCTCCCATCGAGATGTGATCTTTTCTTATGTGAGAGAGAAAGTCTATCACATATCTTCTTGGAGTCCAATTATGCTCGCTTTGGTTGGAATTCTTTCTTTGCTTTTTGGCACTTCTTGGCAGGGTTATACTTCGTTCCTTTATTTGAGCTTATGGTGGTGATATGAACAATTTCTCATTGTCCAATCCCGTGAGGACACGTGGTCAGTAGGGTCCCAAAAGTGAATAGTGGACCACGTGACTCGAGGGACATGAAATTAAGATCTAGGAAGGTTATCGATCTGCTGTAGTCCGACCTACGTAAGCCCAAGGGTAGGAAATCAAGATTTTGAAGGGGTATTCTTGTAAAATCGACAAGGTGGCCAGGATACGTGGAGAAGATATAAATAGAAGGTGTTGAAGCGGAGGAAGGGGACACTCTCACTCTCGCTCAAAAACTCTCTCAACTATGATAGAGCTAGATCTCACTTTCCTTGTTATTCATCTTCTTCCTTGTATTCTGGTTCAGACCAGTTCCATCGGAATCGATTGAGATCTCTGGATGTCCAATTCATTAATTGAAGTGTTATCAAAGGATTCTGGAAATTTTCTTTGCATAACATCTTTGGCACCGTCTGTGGGAAATGAGATCTAAATCTGCGAAGATCCACGATGCCTAACAGGCGAAATCAGTCGAAAGCTGTGAAGGCAAGCCATGCCGTTGCGAACACGGCAAATGCACAAGGCCTACCGATTGGGAGAGTTCAAGAAGAGCAAGAAGATGATGTAATTTTGAAAGAAAATAATCTGGCGAAAGGAAATACACCAAAAAGAACCACCGGAGATACTCCACGCTTTGTCACGGTGGAGCAGTTTGATGCAATGCAGATAAGATGGAGAGATCAAATGGAGAAGATGATGGATATGTAGTGGACTATGCTACAGGGAATTCCTCCAAAGATCCCTCTGCAGGATCAGGAACAAGGATGGATCGCGTCTCCAAACCATAGTAGAATCACAGTAACGCCAATTACGGTTGCGATCTAGCAAAGGAGGCACAAGGAGACAACAAAAAGCTTAGATCGCAGATGACCAAAGGAGAGCAGGCTCTGAACGAGAAAGTAATTGAGTTGCAGGAACAGATTCAGGAAGTCTTGAAGAAAAACTCCAAGCCGAGTCAGGATATACAATTCACTACTGATCTGGCCTTCACAGATCAGATCAAATTAGAGCGATTACCAAAAGGCTTCAAGATACCGCTAATTGAACAATACGATGGAACAGTAGATCCGAAAGATCACCTGGAAACTTTTAAGTCACTGATGTACTTACAGGGAGCTTCCGATGCAATCCTATGTAGAGCATTCCCGTTAACTCTGAAAGGATCAGCGAGGCAATGGTTCTCGTACCTTAAACCTCGATCGCTGACTAGCTTCGTAGACCTAGGAAGAGCTTTCCTAGCAAATTTCATGAGCAGTAGGATTCATAAGAAGACTGCGATAAATCTATTAGCTATCAGACAGCAACAGGGAGAGTCGATTAGGGAATTCCTCACCAGGTTCAATAAGGAAGCATTGAAGGTGCGAGATCTGGATCCCACGTAAAATTTCAGGCCCTCCGAAGTGGAATTAGAGATAAGAAGTTGAAGGAGTCACTGATCATGGAAGAGCCCACCGATATGTATGACCCCTACTCATGATGCGAAAAACATATTAATCTGGCGAAGGTTCTTACCGTAGAACAACAAAAAGAATCAAGAAGTGAGAAGAAGGAATTGGACAGAAAGGAGCAGTCAAACAGCAGAAATAGGACGATGGAGAATAGAGAGCAGAGGATGGGGAAAAGGAAGAGAGAGGAATGTGCATGGGTGCCGAGAAATGATTCAAAGCCAGACTCATCTTGCACACCCCTCACTCATAGATGAGCCTACATTTTGAATGAAATTAAAGATCGACTGGCTTTATGGTGGCCAATGAAGATGGTCAAACCTGCTGGTGAGCGAAACAAGAATAAATATTGCAGGTTTCATCAAGACCATGGGCATGATATCGAGGAATGTAGGCAGCTGAAGGATGAGATAGAGGCCTTGATTCAAAGAGGTAGACTAAATAAGTTTGTGAAGAGAGAAAAAGGAGAGAACATCAAGCAAGAAAGCTGAGAACAAAAGGGCGAAGACAAAGGGAAGATGTCAACTCGGGGAGAGGGAAGTTCGAACATCCGAACACAGCATTGGGAGAACCAACCCGTCAGGGAGATAGCAACTATCTTTGGAGGCCTAGGGATAGGTGGAGAATCTTTGAATTCAAGGAAAAATCATGCGCGGATGTTAGGCCTAATTGAGACAGCGAGCAAGAAGAGAAAAGTCAAACATCAAATCACCTTCTCAGATGAGGACTTGGCTGGTATCCAATCACCACATGATGACACCTTGGTGGTGAAGATGATCGTCGCAAATTGCTCGATAGCTCGTATACTAGTGGATAACGGGAGTTCCGTGAACGTCCTATACTATGATACCTTTCTAAAAATGTAGTTGACTCCGGAGATGTTGAAGAAGATAGATTCTCCCTTGTATGGATTCAATGGAGCACATGTACAAGTTGAAGGATCCATTGAGCTCCTAGTTACTGCAGGAACGGAGCCCCAAATATCCATAGTAATGATGAATTTCTTAGTGGTGAAAGTGAATTCAACATATAATGGAATCCTCGGCAGGCCAGGTCTGAATGCTCTGCAGGCCATAGTCTCCACCCCACACCTCGTGATGAAGTTTCCTACCAAGAATGGTATAGGTGAATGCAGAGGAAACCAGAAGGCATCCCGTAAATGTTACAAGACATACTGGAGGGCAAGGGAAAGACTCTGTAGACATTCCATGTCACTTTAGAGGATGCTCTGGAAAACACCGACCAAGAAAGGTCGGAGCCTGCAGAAGAGTTAGTCTCGATTTAGATCTATGAAGGTGATCTGAGCAAAACGGTGCAAATCGGAGCCACACTGTCTAGAGAACCGAATGAAAGGATGATAAGCTTCTTAAGGGAGAATGTAGATGTGTTCACATAGTCGGCTACAGATATGCCTGGGATAGATAGGGAGTTGGCTGAACATAGGTTAAACGTCAACCCCAACGCCAAGCCAGTGTTCCAGAAAAGAAGGAATTTCGCTCCGGAATGGCAGGAGAAGATGGCGGAGGAAGCAAACAAGTTATTGGAAGTAGGGTTCATAGAGGAGTCCATATATGCTGTCAAATGTAGTAATGGTGCCAAAGAGCAATGGCAAATAGCGCATGTGTATAGATTTCACCGATTTGAATAAAGCATGCCCTAAAGACTATTACCCTTTGCATCGTATTAATTTATTGATAGATGCAACGATAGGCCACGAAATGTTAAGTTTCATGGATGCTTATTCAGGATACAATCAAATTAAGATGTATGAGCCTGATATCCCAAAAACATCATTCATGGTCGAAAGGGATAACTATTGCTATAAAAGGACGCCATTCGGTCTAAAGAACGCTGGGGCTACTTATCAACATCTTGTGAACCTCATTTTTCGAGAACAAATTGGTCGCAATATGGAGGTTTATGTGGATGATATGCTAGCAAAGAGCATCAAGGCATCCAATCATATTTCTAATCTCCAAGAAGCCTTTCACATCCTGAGAAAGACCAAGATGATGCTTAATCTTGTGAAATGTGCCTTTGGAGTGACTGCAGGAAAATTTCTGGGATTTATGGTCTCAGTAAGGGGTATAGAGGCAAATTCGGCTAAGATAAAGGCCATCCTAGACATGTCACCCCCAGGAAGGGTGAAAGAAGTGCAAGAGCTTATAGGAAGGATAGCAGCTTTGGGAGGATTCATTTCTACCTCTGGTGATTGGTGTCTGCCATTCTTCAAAACCCTTAAAAACCGAGCACGAGAGCGACAGACCAAAGGAGCCAAGCTGACTTTTAAATGGTCGGAGGAATGTCAGAAGGTTTTTGAGGAATTGAAAAGATACCTGATTAATCCACCTTTATTAGTAAAGCCGGAATTAGGAGATGTACTCCAAATTTATTTTGTAGTCACAGCCAAGGCCATAAGTGCTGTGTTGATAAAGGAGGATGGACGGATTCAGAAGCCGATTCACTATGCCAATAAGGTATTAGTGGATGCAGAGACTAGATAAAGCGACATTGAGAAATATGCTTTTGTGCTAGTAATGGTAGCAAGGAAGTTAAGACCCTATTTTCAGGCTTATACTGTAGAGGTGCTGACAAATCAACCCTTGAAGGAGATATTGGCAAAACTCGACCACTCAGGACGAATGGTAGCGTGGTCAGTGGAATTGGGCAAATTTGATCTGCATTATAAGCCACGCACAATGATTAAGGCACATGCTTTGGACGATTTCATAATAGAATGAAAGTTAAAGGGGAGTTCCACACCCGTTGAGAATGAAGAAAATAGAGCACCCGAGGATCCTTGGATGTTGTTCGTAGATGGATCCTCAAGTAGTGCAGGATGTGGAGCAGGAGTGATGTTGTTTAGTCTGAGGGGTTTCATGGTGCAAAGCACGCTGAGGTTTAAGTTTCAGGAAACCAACTATGGGCTGAGTATGAAGCCTTGATAGCAGGGCTAAAGTTAGCAAAGAGCCTTATGATAACAAATCTCATCGTGCACAGTGATTCTCAGTTAATCGTCAACCAAGTGAAGGGAGAGTATGAGGCCAAAGATGAACATATGGCCAAATATTTGGAAAAGGTACGCCATCTGATCACAGAGATCCCATCCTTTCAGATACATCAAATTCCCCGATCAGAGAATATCACAGCAGATGAATTATCACGCCTAGCCACATCAGACTTCTAGGATCTGGACCGAGCAGTGTATATAGACATTCTCCGCGCACCGAGCATAAGCAAAAATGAAGATTTGATGTCCATTGATCAGGAACCCTGTTGGATGGATCCTATCATGACATATTTATCTCAAGAGAAGCTTCCCGAGGATAAGGATGAGGCCAAAAAGATCAGAATGAGAGCAGCTTGGTTCACCATGATTGGTGGAGTATTGTATAAGAAGGCATATTCAATGCCCTATCTGAAATGCCTTCGACCATCAGAGGCTGATCATGTCCTCAAGAGAGGTTCACACTAAGATATGCGGACAACACCTAGGCGGTGGGGCGCTGGCTCATAAAATCATTAGGCAAGGATATTTCTAGCCACACTTATGCAAAGAAGCAATGGATTTTGTGCGCAAATGCACAAAGTGTCAGACCTTCGCCCCGATCCCTCGCCAACCCACGACAGAGCTAAGAAGTATTTCAAGCCCGTTGCCATTTGTTCAATGGGGGATGGACCTCCTGGGACCATTCCCAAAAGCATCTGGAGGAAGACAATTTGTGGTGGTAGCAGAGGATTACTTCACTAAATGGGTAGAAGCAGAGGCCCTGGCCACAATCACAGCAGTGAATGTGTGGAAGTTCTTCCTGCACTCAGTCATTTACAGGTATGGCAGACCAAGAATTCTCATAACTGATAATGGGAAACAGTTCAAGCATAAGTTCAAGGAATTTAGTGATTAGTTCGAGATTGAGCTACGAAAGACTTTGGTGGCCATCCACAATCCAATGGTCTCACAGAGGCAACAAACAAAATCTTGTTGATGGGATCAAGAAAAAGTTAGATGCAACAAAAGGGCTGTGGGCGGAAGAGCTACCAAGTATACTTTGGGCTTATCAGACTACCACCAGGTTGGCGACGGGGGAAACACCCTTCAAACTGACGTATGGGACTGAGGCCGTCATTCCAGTAGAGATAGGGGAAAAATCCCTCAGAGTACAGATGTATAATCCAGACACTAATGATGAAGAATTAAGGGGAAATTTAGACTTGCTAGATGAAATAAGGAAAACAGCCCAAGTGAGGAATGCTGCTCACCAGCAGCGGACTGCTAGACATTTCAACATAAGAGTAAAAATAAGGGTTTATCATCCTGAAGATCTGGTGTTGAGGAAAGTAGAAGCTTCTGATCCTAGAGCCATGGGGAAGCTAGCACCCAACTGGGAAGGACCATACAGAATCTCCAAACATGTCGCTTCAGGAGCCTACTATTTGGAGACTTTGGAGGGGGTACCCATACCCAGGTCATGGAACTCAGAAAACTTGAGGAATCCTTCCCCAACAAAGGATCACGATCGTCTGACCATAGGGCCATTTCCCCAATGAAGATCCATGGTTGTCAGACCATAGGGACATTTCCCCAACGAAGATCCATAGTCGTCCGACCATAGGGGCGTTTCCCCAATGAAGATCCATGGTTGTCAGACCATAGGGGTGTTTCCCAAACGAAGATCCATGGTCGTCCGACCATAGGGGCATTTCCCCAATGAAGATCCATGGTCGTCAGACCATAAGGGTGTTTTCCCAACAAAGGATCATGGTCGTCTGACCATAGGGGTGTTTCCCTAATGAAGATCCATGGTTGTCAGACCATAGGGGTGTTTCCCCAATGAAGATCTATGGTTGTCCGACCATAAGGGCGTTTCCCCAACGAAGATCCATGGTCGTCAGATCATAGGGGCGTTTCCCCAACGAAGAATCATGGTCGTCCGACCATAGGGGCATGTCCCCAATGAAGATCCATGGTCGTCAGACCATAGGGGCATTTCCCCAACAAAAGATCATGGTCGTCCGACCATAGGGGCGTTTCCCCAATGAAGATCCATGGTCGTCAGACCATAGGGTCTTTTCTCCAACGAAGATCCATGGTCGTCCGACCATAGGGGTGTTTCCCCAACGAATATCCATGGTCGTCAGACCATAGGGGCGTTTCCCCAATGAAGATCCATGGTCATCAGACCATAGGGGCGTTTCGCCAACAAAGGATCATGGTCGTTTGACCATAGGGGCGTTTCCCCAATAAAGATCCATGGTCGTCCGACCATAGGGGCATTTCCCCAACGAAGATTCATGGTCGTTAGACCGTGAAGGTGAGTTACATCATAGTTCACTCCCATCAAAGATTAATGGTCACTTGACCATGGAGCAAATGAAGATTGAAGTTCAAATAAAAGGAACATCAAGGATCTCAAAACTTAGTAGAAAAGCTAAATGAAGAATAAAGATCTACCGATCATGTTACTTGGAGGGTTAAAGGCACTATAGCCTTAACCATATGAAGCTTACAAACAGAATCCTATCATGAATTGCGTGAAGGAAAGTAACCGAGCATTGAACTTCGAGAAATTCTGGCCCCAACTCCAGCGGGCTCACATGCTATCATATTAAGAGTTATTTGAAGAAAGAGGGCCGAACAGTGAAGTTCAAGGACAATCACTTATTTTTGCTAAAGGGGATGACCCTTATTAGCCCAACTGAACCCGGTGGCAGGAAAGATAAAGAAAGTGATCACTGTAGCAGTGTTAATGCTTGGAACAAAGAAACGTCGTAACTAAATCAATCTACAGTAAAGGAATCTTGCGCAACAAAGAGAGATAGACACATAATTAAGTGTGAAAGTAAATTTTATTCATGATATGATCTGCAAAGACAGATATAGTATTTACAACATGGAGATGGAATACAGGATGATGATCGTTCCTCAAGCAGTGATGCAGAGCTACTTAGTAATCTTCGAACACCTTGCAACCTCCCCACCTTCATAGCAGAAAAGCAGGTGACCTCATCCTAACCCACAAGCTCGAAGAGTAGAAACTGGATTGGCCATGCTCGGCGACCAGGGCACCACTAGAAGAAGGAACCGAAGGTGTTGCATGAGAGTAATCACCGGGGAGATGTCGAGCTGATCAAACTCAACACGGACATCAGAGGCTTCCCCAACCACAACAACCTTCAGTTCCCTTGTACCTCCGAGGGATTCTTCACCAACTACGAGCCCCCTCGCCAGTGCCATTCCGCTCCTCTAAAGATGAAATGAGTACGGCAAGGGGTTCAAACCACCCTAGGAGTAGAAGAAGAAGAGGCAAGGAAGCCAGGGGCAGGGTTGCTACCTGTTAGAGAACTGCTCCAAAGTCACCTCCTCGAATTCTGGGGCTATTCGAAGCAAAGGGGAATAACCCCCACTAGGTACTCTACCAATTTGCTCCCACATGAGGGAGGCAGACTCAGGGCCTGATCATGCGGAGCAAACTGGGGGTTTGCAGCCCACAGAACTGTTTGACACTATGTGTCAACTGAGAAGCAAGGCTGCATGTCACACCCCAAACCACCTCGTGGGAGGATTTAGGCAAGTGACCAGATATCCTACGACATCCGCCAATCCCCAAGGATCAAGAAGCAGTACTTACACATCACAAACCACATAATGAGGGTAAAAAGATAATAAAAGAATATCAGAGTGCAACGAAAGACTGAACTACCCACAAATGATTTATGTCATTTATAATAAAATCCCAAATACCTATGTTATACCATATACATATCCATTTATGTTCAATAAGTACATTATCTTGGTAATTACACTTCTTTGAAAGAAAGAAACTTAAATAATAAAAAAATCATCGCTAAGCGAAAAGATGAGGATGATCTACAATTCCATCGACAGCTTCCTCGCCCTTTGGTAAACCCGTACCTGCAAAATCAGCTAAAAGAGAATATACAAGAGTGTGAGCTCCACCGAGCCCGTGAATGAAACATATCATCATGCATGCATATGCAAGCACAACCAAATGAATCCTGTATGAAATAAGGTTCTTTATTATTATTAAGCCACCTAGCATGCAAAACTAAGGCAGGTAAAAGTGCTACTACAATCCCCAATACTTGTATCCCTAGTGCGGGCTTTTAACCCCTTCCCGCGATACATCCATTGAGTTGTCGGAGAAGACCAGTCGGCTCCAGCATCCCATTCTAAGGTCAGCCCGACCGTCCCTCTAGGTTATCACTGTGCTACCACCAGCCCTATTGGCTGGTGGGCCTACTGACCAAACAATGTCTTCTTGAGACATTGGCCTCACACATTTCTGTGCTACCACCACGCCCTAATGATCATGATGGGTCAACTGACTGAACAATGCCTTTCAGGACATTGGCCTCACACTTTTGTGATATCCAACACCTAAACCCCTATTTGCAAGGATTCATGGCACGGGTGATGGTTTCTTAGCCATATGCATTTTATATGACATAGTATGAGTCGGGTGGTGTCAACCGTATCCCATTCTATGGGCTACCACAGGCTTCATTTCCAAGCCGGCTACGACATCTAATCTAGCAATTCCACATATAAGCATTATCATCCATTTCCAATGTCCATTAGATAAGATTCAGAATTTAAATAAGAATATAAAACAATTTAAAGTAATTAAAAATAGTAAATGTTGTTGTTGTCATGATCCATCAGTCATGTTACACCTACACTCATGGTGTAATTCCACTCACCTTGGTCTAATCCTATTAGTTCAGTTGTTTGTTCAGTTTCGACCGGTACCTGACAGAGCACCTCAAGCGTGAGGTCAAACCCTAAAGTATAAATAAAAAATATGTCATTTAATATTCCAAACTATTTTTGGATGTCCTAGTGTTGATTTAGGCTCACTGGTTTGACTCGGTGCACAATCGGACATCACTTGGAATTCTCTGGGCCCTGCACTGGGCTTTAGGCCAAAGTCCCGGTGCATCATCCGGAGAATGTGGTCTAGGGGCAGAATGGTAATCTACCACAGTAGTACATGATTCTAGGTCACAACAGTGTTACAACACTATCCCTAAGTCAGTAGTGCTGCAGGACCAACACAGACAGGCTTCCAAGCCCTGCGGGGCCCACTTGGGTACCTAAGGTGTTCATAATTATGGACAGATGTGAGGAGCGGTATTTTGGTCATTTACCACCTCCTTGCACTGTTTACAATCCATATGTGGAGGTCCCAAACTCAGATTTGCAATATTGGCCTTTTTACTTCTCTTGGTGATGTGTGCATCGCCCAACTACACAGGCTCCAATTCCAAGGTTTTGCACTACAGGCCGTGCCTTGATCAATCCTACATGCATGTTAGGTCATTGTGGATCTCATGTGGTGTAGTTTTCACTGGTCCACACAGATCTTGACCTGGGCCCACCACTTGGCAGCCAGGAGCTGCCCAGACAGCCCAATAAATAGTAACCCACCAGAGTTCCATCTATAGGCCATGGATTTGGCTGCATGCAAGGGCAGATTTACATGTATAATCATGGTAGTTGGCTGTCCCTACCAAGATCTAGGCAAGGGTTAGCTTGTATGCACAGATCCAAGCCCAAACTGCCAGATCTGGGTGCAATAAGGCAGTGCAGCCTGGCACAGGGACTGATTTCAGTCTCCAGTAACAAAACAACAGTAAAAACATTTAAATAACCCTCAGATCTTCCATGCATCATGTTTGCATGTTGGATCTGAGATAGCTCATGGCAGCCCTCAACTATTCTGGGCTATCCATGGCCAGAAACTCATCTAATTAGCAGAGATCCAAAGAGATGAATAGTAACAATAGTACAGTTGTATACTAAAGGTATGATTTTATACCTGTAATGGTCTAGGATGGCTGCTGGACTGAGCTGATGCACAAAGGGTAAGCTTCCCTTCTTCTTCTCCTTCCTTCCTTCTCCTTCTCTTTCTCTCTTTTCTCTCTTCTTTTCTCTCCCACAGTTTCAGCAGTTGAAATAGGTTCTAAAACAGAGCTAGGGTCCTCTTTTATAGGCCAGCCCTCTACTAAGGCCTGTTTGCCTGCTTAGGCCACTTTTCAAAATGTGTTTTTAGATTGATTCTCAGCCATTCCGGGCATTCTGGTGGGGTCCACAGGGGTCCAAGGGTATGAGGTTGTTCCCTAGACTCCCTTTAACCTGTGGAGGGTGCCCATGGCTAGTATGGGTGGTCCCCACACATCTGTAGATTAAAATACTGATTTTTCCCACTCTGGGTGATGTCTCTGGGTGATGTGTGCATCGCCTAGTGCATCACCCAGAGAATGCAGCAAAGCTGTATCTCAGTTGGGCTTGCACAGGGGTTTGGCCCAGGGTCTAGGCCTTACACCTACACCTTACCCAGGGTAAATTACACCCTTTTTTGGGTGTGGACCCCACATTTATGAGGAGAGAGAATACCCAAAGTTCAAGCTGTACATTATGCTGTGGGCTGTACAACTACAAGGGTCTGCAATCCATCTTCAGACAGGTATGTAGGAGGACATCCTCAGGGGTTCCCCATTAAATTCAATCACTGGAGTAATACTCCATAGTGTGCTTGGATGCCATGTCAGGAGTTCCTATCCCTCATTCAAATTCCTAGCCAGTCAGGGGTGGGTTTGACACTGCAACCGTATTGTCAATTGAAAAGCAGGGCTGAAAGAGAAGAATCCAAAAAGGCTTCCAAGTCATCTGAGATCATCTCAAGAATAGCAGGATAGAAGCCACGACAAAGATAACACCACAAAAGAAGGAGGAAGAAGAGACTGAAATAAGAAAGGCAGGAAATATAGAAAGCCATATCTAGAGTGGGCGAGAAAAGAGTAAAGGGAAGAGAAGAAGGAAGACCTATTTATAGTGGAGGATACAATTAGGGTTAAAAAGGGGAGTTTGAAGTCCCAAGCGTCAGGACTCTCAAAGGATGGAGTCTCAAAGAGTTAAGCTGTAAAAATCATGGAAAGCCAGGTGGTAGCATCTTACTGCACACGAGATTAAGGGGGAACTATCAAAAGATTGAGTAAATCATGGGTTACCACGCATCTACCAGTTATTGTTGGATTAGTAACTGACGGTAGATTTTTTGGGAAGAGGCGACGATTCGGTTCAAAATTTGAACCCTAATGACAACGTTATAAACGAAGCGTCCGTTGGTTGGAGGAATTAATTGTGGACTGGGAAGTCCAAAGGTTATCTCAATTAGACCGTATATAAAGAAGAGAAGAAGTATCTCCAATCATGAGAGATAGCGGCCTGAGGCACATGGAACGCAAGCAGGGCATGGATGCCAATCAAGAAGTCAATAAAGTATAAATGACCGAGGATGACAGACAATTTCGCAAAGAAGAAATTTTCATTACAGTTATAGTCAGAATCATACATCAGAGGGTACAAAGAGGGCAATCAAGTTAACTATTGATCAATAACCGTAGGGCGTGGTGGAATTGGGAGAAGCCGACCTGGTGGACTATCAAAATATGGAGCCGAGAGCGAATTTGCCTCCAAAACAAGGGGAGTCCATGGGCTGTTAGGAGCAAAGCCCAATTTTATCTTGCCCCATGAAAAGTGGGGGGGCAACAGCTCTTATCTTGTCATATAATTGCTGAGCACCCTCCACCACCTTATCTTCACAGAAGCGTATGAAAATGGGTGACTTTGAGATATACGCAATGGTCTGATTGGCAGCAACGTACTTCTCACGCCAGATGTGATCGGCGAAGTTACCCTCTATGTAGCCCAGCTTCTTAGACAGATCTTTTTCCCAGCCGACCAAGGACTCATAGTACCCAATCTTCTCCTTGAGGCGTTTACATTGCCTAGATAAGGCAGAGTAAGATTTATCATACATGTCGAGAAGACTCTGGAGCTCCAGTTCTCAGCTGTTGGGATCTGATACTTCCCCTACCAAATCAAGCTGATCCTACAAATAAATGGTCGAAGGGAGGCCATAGGAAATAGTTAATATTTAAGAGACACAATTGAGACAAGAAAAGATAAGTTCCTCTTCATTCTTTCATCAAGTTAAACAAGTACAAAAATACATTGACAAATCAAGCCGAAGTAAGGGGATCTTTCTTGGAAACTTTCTTTTGGTCGGAAGGAGGATTAGAGACATGCTCGGATGAAGAGCTAATAACTTGGGCTGAAGGATGGTCGGATTGTTTGGTCGGAGGTCCAACTAAATTGGACACGCCAGGTTTCAAACTGAGACCTTGAAGTGGTGAAGGGGGGAACCTAACCTGAGAAGACTTGGAAATCTGAACCTTCGCTTGATCACCCACGGCTTGGGAAGGATCAGTTGCAGCCTTGGACTTGGAAGGATTAACCTTCCCAGGCTTGGTCTTCTAGGCATCGGGATTCTGAACATCCGGCCTCAAAGCCAAGCAAGGAACAGGGGTGAAGCTCCCATCTGTCATCATGGCCTTCATCCGCTCCACCTTTGGAACCCTAGAAAAGGAGTGGGATCACGGTTTGCGGATAGTTGATCTCTCTCTTTTTCAAGAGCAGTGATCGTGAGAACCTGATCACCATACTTATGGATGAGCTCCTTATTCTCCTCCTCAGTTTTGGCATAGGGTTGGGACAACTCCCTACTCCTCTCCACCAAATCGACCACATAAGCCACAGCCTTAGAGAAAAAGTATCAATCAGTACACAGAGGTGAGTAAAGGCTGAATGATAGGAAAAATAATTAAAGGAAAGGGTGATACCTCATATGTCTGAGAACACACTTTCCTCTCCAGGGACTCGTTCCCCATCCCCTTGATGCGATGATGATCGGCTGGAGGGACACATCCTAGGATCACATGCTCGGTGGAGACCTCATCATCCAGCACCTCTTGGTCAACCTAAACACTCCACTCAGGGATGAATACTTTTGACGGGACTCTCTACTCGTCCATGGGTGGGAGATTCATCCCCTCACCCTCTCCCTGTTGTTCCTCTCTCTCTTCATTCTATTTCCTCTCCCTCTCCTTCAAATTAGGAAAGGATGGAAGATTCTTTTGGGTCTCTAGAAGGGCCCCATCGTGAGCATCTTCCCTTGTAAGGTCCAAAGCAGTGGACCCAGCATCATCAGCCTTATCCCCAAAATTGTGTGGGGCCTTCCCCTTCTTGGTCAGGTCATTCCTGGGGCCTTGCGCGGAGGATCCTTCTTCCAACCTTCTCTTTCTAGAGCAAAAAGCGGAGGAAGACCCCAAATCTTTTTCAAAAAGTTTCACATTTCCAGTTTGGACCTATGCCATAGCATCTGATAGATCCACTACAAAAGACACAATTGAGAAGAGGGACAAGATAAAGTTAGTACGAGGTATTAATGTGGTCCAATGTGCAGGGAACACAAAGTGAGAATAGGCAAATCCTACCCCGCTCCAACATATTAAAGGCTTCAATCGCCTCATTTGTGACAAGGTGGGTCTCCTTACTCTTCATGATCATATCGAGGGTCTTTTCATCCTCGGCATCAAGGGGATCAGTCCTATTCACCTTACTGGCCTTGGGATAACCCCGTTGGCTGGGGAAACTGAGGTCAATGTAAGAAGCCCAAAAAATCTCCGTTTCCAGGCATGGATTGAGGAGGTTGGAGTTTCAATGATCGGAATCTGTGAAGTCCTCTAGTGGAGAGTATAAATACCATGATGATGTTTGTGAGCACTGAGCATATAACAATGGAGGAATAGATTGACTGACTCAAGTCTGTGCAGCCCCATGCACCTGAGTATAAACCCTATAATCATCCTCCAACAATTGGGGACTAATTGATAGGGGACCAATTTATAGTGGGACAAAAGTTGGGAGACAAAATAGGGGAAAGGAAGGCGAAAACCCAAGGTGAAAGCATTTACAGTTATTGCAATTTCTCCAGGAAATTAAGAGTTAAGCCTATCATTGGGGTCGGTAGCCCTGAGACAAATGAAATAATGAATGGAGTAGACCCTCCGGTAGTCAACTACTTCGGAAATCCCAATCACTGAAGGGATATCCTCAAGGGGTTTCCTACTCGTGGGGTCAAAAGGTGAATTGCTATCATCACCAGCCCTTTTCTTGGAAGACTTGGACCATTTCCTCTTGTAAACAGGCTTAGGAGGAGGAGAAGGGTTCATTGGCATTTTCATCTTTGAGGAACTAGGGTTGGATGAACTGGCATTAGCGCCAGAGTGCAGTCGAGACTGTTAAATAGGTCTCATCGGGTAATATTCCAGGAGGTCCACAACTACTGAAGGATTAGTCGGGGGATAGTATAAACGTTCCCCTTCTCCAAACAAAGCAGCAACTTCATCCTCTGTTTTGGACCTAGAAGAACTTTCCGAAGTAGACATTCTCTTGAAGAAAGGCAAAGTAATCAATAGACAAAAGGAAAAGAGAGGGAGAGTTACTCGAGTAAGTTTGAAAATTAAAGAAGGAGTTGATGCTAAGTGAAAGAAAGAGTCTTCAGATGATGGCGAGTGAGCGGGAAGAGCTTAGGCGCTTGGAGGACTTGAAAAAGTAATGGAGAACCAGAAGACAGTGAAAGAAAAATGGAAAGATGAAAGAGACAGTGCCTAAATACTGGAATATGAAGGAAGGGAACACCCTAGATCAATTTCATAGATTCAAATGTATGGTGGAGATCAAATAACGAAAACCAAGAAAAGGAAATGATGAGAAGTTGGGTCAAATCGATTAAGGAAAGCTTAAATGACAAGTAACTACCCTGAAGAAGAAGAGTTCGAGTTTAAACTTTTTGAATGCTCTCCAAGGGAAAGTGTGGATCCCCAAAGTGGAAAAAGTAAGCAAAAAATATTTTTGAGAAGGATAAAGAATAAAATAGCAAGTAGCGGTGGAAGAATGATGATGCATTCATAGGACCCGAACATGATCTTGAAAGAGATAAATAACTCCGAGCACACATGTGAAGCCGATCATCGTGACCATGTCTTCAACCACGACAACGATGACATAATCTCCTAAGGTGGACTCCAGGGGAAAGTTTAAATACTTCTTATATTCGATCTCAGAAGCATAAGGAGTGGGGGCAAATGATATGAACAATTTCTCATTATCCAATCCCGTGAGGACACGTGGTCAGTAGGGTCCTGAAAGGGAATAGTGGACCAGGAGGTTGAGAAAGATGACCTAGGGTGGCCCGGTCCACATGACTCGAGGGACATGAAATTAAGATCTAGGAAGGATATCGATCTACTGTAGTCTGACCTACGTAAGCCCAAGGGTAGGAAATCAAGATTCTGAAGGGGTATTCCTGTAAAATCAACAAGGTGGCCAGGATACGTGGAGAAGCTATAAATAGAAGGTGCTGAAGCAGAGGAAGGGGACACTCTCACTCTCGCTAAAAAACTCTCTCAACTATAATAGAGCTAGATCTCACTTTCCTTGTTATTCATCTTCTTCCTTGTATTCTGGTTTAGACCAGTTCCATCGGAACCGATTGAGATCTCTGGATCTCCAATTCATTAATTAAAGTGTTATCAAAGGATTCTGGCAATTTTCTTTGCATAACAGGTGGAAAAGGATGGTGAAATCCCTCTCCCTTAGGGATCCCTTGGGGAGGCATGGAATACTTTGTTACTTTGTCCGATGAGCTTGGGCCTTCATTATCAATCCAGAAGACACCACTAGCTCGTGGAGATTTTTGGATGCGACCACTGCTAGATTGGACCAACTCAATCTTGATGGTCATTCCCTTGGAAATCCAGGCAGATCGGGAATAGGGGGTCTGCTTCAAGATGACCAAGCAAGGATTATTTTTTGCTTCAGGATTTTCCTAGGTAATAATTCAAAATTTGAAGCTGAATTTTGTGCTTTGATTTTTGGTTGGAGTATGCTAGAGATGTTGGGAAATTCTACTCTCCTAAGTTGATTAAGTTTTGATGATGACAAACAATAAATGATGGAGAAATGCAATGGTGACATACAAGCCCAAAGAAGATCATGAGTTGAGAAGAAGACCAAGAAAATTCGAAGCAAACAAGTTGGAGTTAAAGAAGGAAACAAGCTTGAAGAATACGATTGGAGAAAAAGAAAAGGCACAAGCGCAAATAGTCATGATTTAGGACATTTGCACTCATTACATTGCATACTCATTATGTCAAAGCCTAAATAGACCCTAGGAGGTACCTAAGGAGATGTAAAATGGTTAAAATATATGAAAGGACTAATGATTGAAAAATCCCAAAAAGATCGAAGCAAAAAAGACCCAAACTGGGTGCTCCAACTGACCTAATAGAGTCAAACTGATATTAGACCGGTTAGAGGTAGAAATGCCTCATTTTAAATGGTTGGAGACAAGAACAAACTAGTCTAACCAGTTGAAGAAACCAGCCTAACAAAGTCCGACAGGTGTTAGACCGGTTTAGTAACGACCATATTTTGTGTAATGGCTAGTCTACCAGTTGGACCAGTTCCTCGACCGAATTAAATCAAAACAAAAAGGTAAAGGCTTTTGCAACATTAGTGGGCTTTATTATTCTCATCCTAGCATTAGCAAAATCTATTTCAAAAAAGGGAATACAATTTGACATGGAATTTCGACCGATTGACAAAAAATAGAGTCGTTTTATGTCTATTAGTGCTCAAATCAACTCCAGCTTTTTGGCTATGAAAAGGCCATTCAAAGAGAGAAAATGAGAGGCTTTTTACTACCCAACTAATATACAAAAAGGAGCACTTTTGTGTCTTACAAGATCATCTAATTCAAGTACTCTTTAGTTCTTGATGTTCAAAGAAAAAACCCAATCTTTCTCTCAAGTGAATCCAAGCCTCTACACTACCTCAAAGCTACATCATCAAGAGGAGTAGTGTCACACTCCTTGTTAGGTAACTCTATCACTTTCTTTTTTATAATTGTATTGGCTCTTGAGTTATTGAACTCCAGTCTAGAACAAGCATTTCATCAGTCTAGATTGTACTTAGATTATTGCAAGAAGGATCCTCTTATCCTTGAAAAAGAGTTGCAAAGGTGTTATTACCCCACCCATTGTATTGAAAGGAAAATACTAGTGGAATTCTCTCAAGTATTGAGAGGACTGGACGTATACTCTTGGAGTCGAATCACTATAAACTTTGTGCTTCATTTGCTTATGCTTTTTATTTGTAAGTCAATTCATAATTTACCTAAGTGTGACTAATCGAAAAAGGAGGCAAAACCCACTAGTGATAACCTATTCATCCCCTATATTATCCAACAATTGATATCAAAACGGAAGCTCAAACTTGAGACCATATTATCTCTAACTTGAGCTAAAAAGATCCATGGCATCATTATCATCTTCACACCAAATTAAGGGACTTAACACTTCTAGGCCACCATACTTCGATGTTGAAGGATTTGCCTATTGGAAGTGTAGGTTCAAACACTTTGTGTGAGCTCATGATGTTGATGTATGGAGTGTGATTGAGGAAGGTCCCTTCAAAGTCACAAAAGAAATTAAAGGAAAAACTATACCTAGGGATAGAATTGAATGGACTCCAACCGATAACCTACAAATACAGCAAAATTTTAAAGCTATCGCATTTCTTCAATATGCTCTTAGTGAAAAGGAATTTAATATAAATAGTATGTGTGACATGACTAAGGAAGTGTTTGATACTATCACACCCCTAGGAGGATTGAGCGGGTGATCCGGATGTCAAACTACATCCACTACATCTCCAGGATCTAGAAGCAAAAACCACTTACAAACATACACAAACATTCACAATTAAGCATTGTAAAATCAGAGTGCAACGGAAAGCTAAAGATTTATACATAAAGAGCCACCAGATTACATTGTTTTGAAGTGGCCCACAAACCCACACTTTTTATATTACATTTATGATATTTTCCAAGCTTTACATTAAAGCTATAAGTAATCAAAAGATACATCTATAAGCTTCACCAAAGAAATTCCATCTTGCTGTCCACAAAAAGAATACTTCGAAGAACTTCAAAAAAAGGACAACCCTCCATCAAGTCATCTCCTCCAAACCAACTCTAAGCATCCGCATCAGAGGGATCACCTCCGTTGGGGTCCACACCAGCAAAGTCATAATCACCAACTCCATCCAGTCCGAAATGACCCTCCCATTCATGGAGACATCCACCTGCAAAATCATCTAAAAGAAAATATTTCCCGAGGGATGAGCTCCACCGAGCCCAGCAAATGAATAATAATCATGCATGCACATCGTTATAAATCTATATGCTTAGATTCAATTTTATTACTCTAGTCCACCTAGCAACACAACTAAGTCTCTAGCTGTATGCTACTTGCAATAACTCGGGTAGCAACCTCCGTTGCTTCACTTTCTTACTTTGGTTGCAACTTCAATTATTACGGATGGAACCCGTGCTGGGCTAGGAGCACCGACTCCCTCCTTTGGCAGACCCCAAGATAACCATGACAACCTATCCTGGATTCTATAACTCGTCGGCTTACAGGTGGCCATGGTCACCCAACACATGCACCCCTATTGATAAGGGCTGTAGCATGAGGGTATTTTCATCCTAGCCACATGATGTACATGATAGTATGAGTTAAGTGGTGTCAACCGCATCCCATTCTACGGGCTACCATACTCCCCATATCCGAGTATGAAGTGTATAGTGCTCCCATAGCCCATACTACGACTCACCATACAATTCATTTCCAAGCCGAGTACGGCATCTAATCTAGTAGTTCAATATCATGCATTTCAGCATAATGTAGCAATTCAATCATAACCAAATCAATTCCATATTTATATCATTGATCTCATGATTTCATAGCAATTTAAGGAAATAAATGTATTTTATTAACTTCATCATATTCAACAGCATTACATCTACAAGAATAATTCATATCCACTCACCTTGGCTACGATCCACTTACTCGAAGGGTAGCCGACTCTCATAAGCACTCCAATACGCGTCGTCGGATAAGTTGTTATAGCCTAAGGTTAATTAAATTATAAAAAACATCCATCAGTGTTTAAAATAGACAAGGAGCCCAAGGGTACCCTTGGTTTAGGTTCTAAACCAAGGCCAGACCCAATTCTGGAAAGACAACAGCAATGGTCCATTCCTAGTGGTCGATCCAATCGACCTGTATGAATCGGCCAGTAGGGCTGGCAGCAGCAAAACTGAAAAGGTTTTAGGGAGATGGGCATGGCTTCACACCACAAGGTCCCAGGTTGATAGGTTAGTGATTCCTACAGGGTTTGGGTTAAGGTATCATCCCCAACTTGTGTTGGTTGCCCGAAATACTTCCCAGGAGTCAAACTATCACCAAGAGGTAGAAACAGGACAAAAATGGTATGGGTTCTAACTTGGTTTACACAAATTGTTACACCTACGCTCAAAATATGCCCAAACTTTCTGAGTCAAATTGAATTTTTCATTAATTGGTGTGGCGACGTTGCCAACGGTCGACACCTGTGACCCTGGGCCGTGGTAGTCAAGGGGAAAAGTTGATCAAAGAATGGAATTTACCTTGATGGCCAATGACACCACCCCAGGGTGAAATTTTAACCCTAGCTGCTATGTGTGCATGTTACCTTGAAGTCCTTGAGGTGCGAGCCATAGCCCGAACCTTTTTAGATTGTTAATTGCCCTATTCCTGTAGGAATCACCTACTGGTCAAATTCTACTACTCTGGCACCTTGTTTAATTAAATTGGCATAACATCTTCATTCGAATATAATTTGCTTTTATTCCAATTTTTTTAGAAACTAGATTCATAGATCTTCATTTTATTAGAAGGAAGCATTGTCCAATTTTGCCTCTAGGTGATCTGGAATTTCACTTCAAGTTGCTATCATGGATTGAATTCTTCTATTTTGGCACATTGACCCCTATTCAGTTAAAATTAAATAACTCTACCATATGAACCTTGATTGTCTTGATTCTTGATTTTTTAGAAACTAGACTCATAGGACTTCATTTTGTTAGAAGAGACCATTTTCCAATTCTACCTCCTATGAGCTGAAATTCCACTTCAAACCTAAATTGTCATGCTGTTGCTGTCTCTGGTCGATCTGGATCAACCAATTCGATCAACCAGTGCTATTGTCTTGTGTGAATTCCATTCTTGGTGTGTGGGGCCTAGTGTCTCACACCCGAATCATCTCCCACACCTTAATTGGCCCGTGGAAATATTGCCCCAGCAAAGTGACCTTGTGGGGTCCCACTTATAAACCCAACCCTTAATTCTGAAACTCATTTCTTCAGCCAAAAGAAATCGTTGAGAGAGGGAGAGGAGAAAGAAGAGAAAGGAGGAAGGAAGAAGAGGAGAAGAAGAAGAAGAGAAGGCCTTGGAGCACTTGGACCTTGAAGATCCAAGGTAAGCCCTGCACCCCACAAAATTCCCTTCCCCTGTACCTCTCTTTAGGTTCTGATTTATACCATTGCAAGTTCAGACCATGGCATCACCAATCCCTTGACCTCCATGCCCATTTTCCCATGTTATTTTAGCTTTGGATCACAATTTCTAAGCATGCAAGCCCAAACCCCTCTTTGATTTCTTCTTCTTAACTTCCATAACCTGAATTTACTTTGAATCTCAGGTTTCAAGCATAATTTAGTTAATTAAAATGATAGCCCTTGGTCTCTATGCATAAACCCCATGAATAGGACCCAAACCTCCATGCATGCAAGCCAACTCAAGACCCAAAAGCTTAATCTAGTATTGTCTTGACTTAGAAACATGGATCCCTACATGCATGTCAAAATCTACTTATTTTCTTTTTTATTAACCTTCCAAAACCCAGATTCACTGTGGATATCATTTCCAGCTTAGGAATGACTACCTACCATGCTGGGAAATGAGTTTAGAACATGGTTTTGTAGCATAGAACTTGAATTCCTTGCATACATGATCCATCGAAGTCCAATTGTATGAACCGGTACTGTTTAGATATAATCCAAGTTCTTTCCCTTTTGAATTCTAAAATTTATTCATGTATGAAGCTCATTTACCACCAGGCATGATGGGTTTGATGGAACATGAACCAAATCCATCATGCATGTTCAATCTTCTCATTCAACCATGAATTCCATCTCAAATATGACATGCCAGTGTTTCTTGATCATAAATATCAGCTTTGGATTAGTAGAATCAAGCTAAAAAGACTGAAACCATACATAATCCTCGAGTTGTAATGTCACTGGTCGATTGGATGGACTAGTACCAATCGATCACTACCAGAAACTTAAATCAGATTTAAACCTGATCGGTCCTATGGCCTGAAACATCGTATGAGAGGCCATTTATGTAAACCAAATAGGAAACCATGCCCTGTTGCTACCTTTGGGCAACAGGTTGATTGGATCAACCAGTCCAATCAACTAGTGCAAAACCATTGAATGAAAACCGGACCAAACTATGTAGGAATCCTTAGCACATCACCTGAAAGCCCTGTGGTGAGAAACCATGTAAAAAGTCCATAAACCCCTTTCAGTTTTACTACTACCAGCACTACTGGTCGATTGGATCAACCACTGTTGCTGTCTTCTCAGATTTGAGTCTGGCCCTGGTTTAGATTTAAGACCAAGGGTACCCATGGACTCCATGCCCACTTAAACACTATTTAATACTTGCTTTTGATGTAATCAATCTTAGGATATAGCACTTTGCTCGACGAAGAGTGTTAGAGTATGATCAAGAATCGACAACCAGTTGAACAACGAGATACTAGAAAAGGTGAGTAGGTTTAGGTGATTGTTTGGGTTTGACTATATCTATGCATATCCATTATTATATTGAATTGCATTCAAGCATGTTGCATACTTGCATTATATTCTTGATTGATGGATTATATGATTTTGGTCATGAATTGTATTTCATTACTTATGTCGGGTTACAGTGCCGGGACTGTCGGTATCGGAACCCCACAGAATAAATTGCTATCGCTTGTCATATTGGCCTATATGTGCTGTGTCATGCTGGTACGCGGGTGCTAGATGGTATAGGACGTTGATGTATCTGGAATATCTCTCGAGACGGTAGGATTTGCATATAGTATAACTGTGGTTAAGATCTTTGTTCCCTATGCTACGACCCTTACCAACAAGGGTTTAGGTGTTGGGTGATCAGGGTTCCTTACTTGTGGGGGAGAGAGGCTAGGTTAAGGATGACCATTGGCCTATATGTGCTGTGTCATGCTGGTACGCGGGTGCTAGATGGTATAGGACGTTGATGTATCTGGAATACCTCTCGAGACGATAGGATTTGCATATAGTATAACTGTGGTTAGGATCTTTGTTCCCTATGCTACGACCCTTACCAACAAGGGTTTAGGTGTTGGGTGATCAGGGTTCCTTACTTGTGGGGGAGAGAGGCCAGGTTAAGGATGACCATTGGTCATCGGGGTCTACCTCTGGGTGGTTTTGGTGGCTTCGACCAGTGCGGGTCCCTTAGTGACAATTGAGGTTTCACTGTGGCGATAACATAAGTGACACACAGTGTCTCCTGAGTTGTTACAATAGCATATACCATTGACTTAGAACTGTGTGTTAGATGGACAATCTATTAATATTTACATGCATCATGGACTATATGTGAATTGCTTATATATGCATTCCCCATCCCCTCATTGGGCTCAGTGGAGCTTACCCCTTGTTGCGCAACCCTTTATAGCTATATGCAGGTGGTGTTTTGATGGTGCTCCTCCTTTTGGTGATAATTGATCGGTGCTGGTAACCTAGGGCTTCGATTGCTGGCATACATTTGAGGACTGTGCCATTGGGGCATAATTTTATCTTTTATTATTTTGTTTATCATTTGCATTGTATAAATTTGGTAATACTACTGCTATTTTCAATTTTCAGTTAATCTTTTGGGATAAAGTGTGACATATTTAACTATTTATCACTTAGACTCGAACCCTATTTATAATGTAGACCCTTCCGTTACTTTTGATCTCATTTTTGGAACATAATGTTCCTTTACTTTCTGCACTCTGATATTATTGTAATTTAATATTGGTTCATGACTGTGGATTAGGACACTATATCAGTGATCGTAGTAGCTTAATGGGATGACATGTGTTCTCCTAGTCACACCTTTTATTGTATTTTATCCCTTGTCGGGATGGGGACGTGACACAAAGGCATCCCACATGAAGCTTCAGGATATGGGACTGACCAGGTTTGAATTTGGTCAAAGTTTTTGGTAGTGGTCGATTGGTACTGGTCCATCCAATCGACCAATGGCAATCGACCTGTTACTGTATAGCTCAAGGATTTCACATGCAATCAGTGTTTTGGCTTGATTTTATTGATCTAAGGCTAATAAAATGATCAGGGAGCATGGGTAAGCTACATCTATGGTAATTCACATATTTAAGAGAAAAGATCAAACATGCATGGGGGGTTTTGGGATTTATGAACATATGGCTAACATGCATGAGCTCACACATATGAAACAGCATAAAATAGTTTGGAAGGGATTTTATGGACTCAAAACTAGTACTGCTACATGCAATAGGTCATGGAATTGTCATGCAGTTAAAGGGAAGCATGTCCTACACTATAAAACTCATTCAAAGCTTGGTATGGGCATGAGGATCGATTATCCAAGGCTGGAATGGTGGTTACATTATGTATTTACCAAGAGAAAGGTGGATGAGAGGTCAGAAATGCTAGATCTCAACATGCATGCAAGGATCCTAGTTCCTAAGCTAGTAATCCATGAGAATTTCACATATAGGCATGGTGGATCATGGTTGAATAACAAGAGTTAGAGATTGATCATGCTTAGAGCTTAAGAACAATATAGAAACTAAGAACTAGCTAAGGGCAGAATTTACCGTATGGATTCTTAAGCATAAAAGAAAGTTCAAGTTCCTCCTCCTCTTCTCTTCTCTTTCTCTCCTTCTCTCAATGAAATGAATAGGGGTGTATTCTGCAATGGGGTGGGCTTTATATAGGGCTTAGTTGAGGCTTGTTTGGCTAGGAACCACCTTAGTTAAAAACACATTCTATAGTCTCTTCTAAATGTACATAGACTCATAGGTGGGTCCCACATGGTCACATTATCGGGATAATATTCCCACGAGTTGGTGGAAGTACAGGGAGATGATTTAGGGTGCGAGACATTGGGCCCCACACACCAAGAGTGGAAATTACACATGATAGCAGCACTAGTCGATTGAAGTGGTCGATCTAATCAACCAATGGGAATGCACCATTAGGTGAATTTCTACTATTTTTGCATTTAAACACTACAGAGGCTCATGCCATGGTTTGGACACTTTCCAAACATGGTTGTCAAGCCATTAACAGTGTTCAAACATTTAGAATTCTAATTCAATGAAAGTGAGGAATTTACCTTAGGCTGTACATCAGTTGATGCACAGAATAACTGCATAAGGTTGGTGTCTGCCTCCTAGTTGGTATGTAAGATGTTACCACTGGACTTCCTTCCTCTTGAATGATTACCCCATTAATACACCATAGGTTGCTAGTGGACATGATCCTGGATTCTCCAGGTTCCGGACCTACATTCGGAGTTCGGGTATAGATATAACATCCTCCTCCCCTTACAAGAATTTTGTCCTCAAAATTGACGTTCCTTGTAAGCTGAATAGATGAGGATATTCCTTCCGCATTTCTTCTTCACTTTACCATGATGCTTCCTCGGGTGTGTGGTTTCTCCATCGCACCTTGACGTAGGCAATGGTGAGATTGCGGAGCTTATATTCCTTCCGATCCAGAATTTCTTCAGGTTGCTCGACATAGGTCATGTCGGAGTCAAAGTGTTTTGGTTCAGCCAAAAGTACATGTGTCGGATTGGTTATGTACTTCTTTAGCATTATGGACACCTTCCAATGATGGCGGCAGAGCTAACTGGTATGCTACTGGCCCAACTCTTGTTAGAATTTCATATGGTCCAATATATCTTGGGCTCAGCTTTCCTTTCTTGCTAAAACACATGATGCCTTTGGTTGGAGAAATCCGAAGAAACACCTTCTCACCAACCATGAACTCAATATCCTTTTGTCTATTGCCGGCGTAGCTCTTTTTTCTAGACTGGATCACTTTGATATTTTCTCTAATCACGTCCACTTTTTCACAAGTTATTTGAACTATTTACGGGCCTATCATATGCCGCTCTTCAACTTCATCCCAGTATAGGGGCGTGCGACGCTTCCTTTCGTATAAAGCTTCATAGGGTGCCATTCCAATGGTGGAATGGTTGCTGTTATTATAAGCGAACTCTATTAGGGGAATGTGTGAGTCCCAACTGGCCTTCATTTCTAAGATGTATGCCCTGAGCATATCCTCCAGAGTCTATATTGTTCGCTCAAACTGTTCGTCGGTCTAGGGGTGAAAAGCTGTGCTGAGATTCAATCGAGTGCCCATAGCTTGTTGAAGGCATCTCCAAGATCTGGAGGTGAATCTAGGGTCTTGGTCCGATACAATGCTGACTGGTACACCGTGAAGGCAAACAACGCTATCGATGTATAGTTGTGCTAGCTTGTCCAAGGGGTAAGTGACCTTTATAGGGATGAAATGAGCTGATTTTGTCAATCTGTCAATAATTACCCAGATTGCATTCATGCCCTTGATCATCAATGGTAGACCGGTCACAAAATCCATGGTGATGTGATCCCATTTCTATTCAGGGACTGGTTGCAGCAGTCCATATGGTCCATGCCTATCCGCCTTTATTTGTTGACAGGAGAGACACTCTAAACATACAACGCTACGGTCTCCTTCATTCCAATCCACCAATAGTACCCCTTTAGGTCCTTGTACATCTTTGTGCTACCTAGGTGTATTGAATATGGTGAATTGTGTGTTTCTCTGAGGATCCCATCTTGTACATCGTAATCAGCTGGAATACACAATCTATCTCTAAACTTGAGCACTCCATCATCTGCAATCGAGAAGTTCGGATCTTCCCAAGCTCCTCGCTTGATGTTCTTAATAATTTTCCACAACTCTGGATTCCTTGGTTGTTTCTCTAAGATCTCTTCGCTAATTGATGACTGAACATCCAGAGCTGCCAATAATATAGCTGTCCCGTCTATCATGAGTTCCAAGTCAAACTATCTAGCTTCCTCTATCAATTGCTCACTAATGGCTAGGGAAGCTAAGGATTGTGTTTGGGTCTTCCTGCTCAGTGCGTCTGTGACTACATTGGCCTTTCTGGGGTGGTATTGTATGCCGCAGTCATAATCCTTTATTAATTCCAGCCACCTTCTTTGTCGCATATTTAGTTCCTTCTGCATGAAGAAGTACTTCAGGATTTTGTGTCGTTGAAGATTTCAATCTTCTCGCCATACAAATAATGCCACCAAATTTTCAAGGCAAAAACCACCGCTGCCAATTCCAAATCATGAGTGGGGTAGTTCCTCTCATGTTCCTTTAACTATCTCGATGCATAGGCGATCACCTTCCCTTTTTGCATCAGTACACAACCTAAGCCTTTTCGTGATGCATTCGTGTATACTGTCATGCCACCCGTGCCATCTGGAATTGTTAAAATTGGGGCTGCTACTAATCATTCCCTTAGCTCATGGAAACACTTTTCACATGCGTCAGACCATTCAAACTTTGCTCCCTTCTTGGTTAGTCGAGTCATTGGTGCCGATAGTCGTGAAAAGTTCTCAATGAATTGCTGGTAGTAACCAGCCAATCCTAGGAAGCTATGGATTTCTATGGCAATCTTCGGCGCTTCCCACTCAAGGACTACCTTGAGTTTTCTTGGATCAAATTCGATGCCTTTACTCAAAACTATGTCCCAAGAATCCTATTTGGCGGAGCCAAAATTCACACTTGCTGAATTTTGTGAACAGTTGGTGTTCCCTTATCCACTGCAACACAGACCTCAAGTGTTGTGCATGCTCTTCCTCATTCTTGGAGTAGACTAGAATGTTGTCTCTGAAGACTATGCCATATTTGTCTAGAACGTCATGGAACACCCTATTTATCATATCCATGATTTCCACGGGGGCATTTGTTAAATCGAAGGATAACACTATGAATTCATTGTGTCCATACCTTGTTCTGAATGCTATTTTATGGATATTGCTGCCCTTTATCCTCAGTTGATGATACCTGGATCTAAGATCGATCTTTGAGAAAACACTTGTGCCTTGTAACTGATCGAACAGATCATGAATGCGTGGCAACGGGTATCGGTTCTTCATTGTGAGTTTATTCAGTTTCCAATAGTAGATGCACATACGCATGCTTTCGTCCTTCTTCTTTATGAATAGAATCGGTGCTCCCCAAGGAGACACACTGGGTCGGATAAATCCTTTCTACAATAGGTGCTACAATTGAATTTGCAGCTCTTTCAACCCTATAGGTGCCATTCGATATGGGGCCTTAGATACCAGGGATGCTCCAGAGTTTAGGTCTATTACAAATTCCATTTCTCACTCTGGTGGTAGTTGAGTTAGGTCATCGAAAAATACGTCAGGGAATTCCCAGACTACATCCAACTCTTCCATTGGTTTCACCTTTGCTTCCATATCCATAACTATTGTAAAAACCCTTGCATCCATCATCTAACAACTTCTTCGCTTGGAGTGTGGATATTGTTACCTTCTTGGGCTTCTTCAACACTTTACTCTTATAAGTAAACTCATCCCTATTCTTCGGCTTGAATATGATCTACCTTTCTGCACACATGACATTAGGCCCGTGGGCAGACAGCCAATCCATTCCTAGGACTACGTCAAAATATTTCATCTCGAACTTGATCAGATGAGCTATCAAGTCCCGCCCTCAGATTTCTACTAAGCAATGTTTGCAAATCTCCTTCAAGCTTACTACGTTCCCGGTTGGGGTGCTAACTACAAACTTGTGCCCTGTGCTCCTAGGGAATTCATTCATCTTACTCGTAAAGGTACTGGAAATGAAAGAATGTGATGCACCAGAGTCAAATAGCACATGCGCTGGAAGGGATGCTATGTTTAGGGTACCTAAGTTTTGAAGTGAAGATAATGATGCAATCAAAATCTACCTTAAGCCATATAACTTATCATGGATTGGTTGATAGTTCTATCTAGGGAAATACCTATCATTACTTCTGGTTCCGCTTCTACTTCTTCAGTGGTTAGCACGTACACCTTCCCTTGAGTCCTACAGTCTTAGGGCGGGAAAGGTCAGCTAGTTAGTTGGTTGGAGTCTTTAGGGTGCATTATTCCTTCAGTGTGTACAGTCCTTCGCCCAATGACCATGCTAACCACATCTGAAACACCGGATGGAATTAGCATATTGGAAAGGGGACACAGAACCGGTTGATTGAGAAGGGGCTTGACTAGCTTGGCTCGTCGCCGACCATGGAGACTGAACAGAAGTTGTAGCTTGACTAGAAAAGTTTGACGAGTATACTGTTTTGACTAGATGTAAGTCTGACGGAAAGGTTGTGAGGTTTGACCTGCTTCTGGCTGTCGATACTATAATGGGCTGGGGCTGCTAGGACTCTTGAATGTCTTATTGGGCCAATTGTAGTTCTGGTAAGTTGACCCTTGCGTTGCAATCGAATTTTCCCTCAGTCTATCATCCACTTTCTTGGATTTGTCAACCATCCGGGCATGTTTCAATCTCCATGATTGACAACATAGCTCCAATTTTAGGTTTAAGTCCTTTCTCAAATTTCTTGGTCTTGCTTGCCTCATCCTCAAACGTTCTGGTGCAAAATGGAGCAGGTCCTCGAATTGCTATTGGTAATCCAATACTGTCTTCAACCCTAGTGTGAGGGCAGAGAACTCTGCTTACTTTCTATCCCGGAGGCTCTCTGGGAAGTAATTCTTGAAGAAAACCTCCTTGAACTGATCCCAAGTTGGGCCGAAATGTGTTGCTTCCAGATTTGGCCGGGTTGACTTCCACCAGACTTCGGCTTCGTTCTGCAACTGGTACCCAGTGCATATCAACTTCTGGGTGTTGGTGCATTCCAGTACTTTGAAAGCCTTCTCCAGGGCACTGATCCATCTCTCAAGTTGTAGCGAGTTTAAACCAACCTTGGAGAATGATGGAGGGTGGAGTTTCTTGAATTTTTCCATCACTTTACCGGTAGAATTTTCTAGTGTAACTTGAGGCATAAGAGGAGGAAAGTTCAGGGGACGGTTAGGTTGTGGCACTGCTCTTTGTTGTGTGGCAGCCATGAATTGCATGTTCATGTTGGTCATCAGCTCTTGTTATTGTTCCTGAATTTGCAATTAAACTTGCTGCTACTATTGTATAGACTGCATCATATTAGCCATAATTGTAGTCACCTCTCTGACGGTCATGATTAGTAGAGATGGAGGTATATGAGCCAGAGGAACCTCAAGTGCTAGGGGATTCTCATGTGTTTGTGTAGGAGGAACCTTAGGCACGCTCTCAGAAGAAGCATATGTTTCAAGTATCGGGCCCGGAGCATTGGATGGTCCCACTTCACGAACAAAATGAGATTGCATTTCGCAACGAGCTCTCTTATTTGACCTTGTCCTAACCATGATTACTCTTCTGAAAGGAGGTTTGAGAGCATATTTTTACTATTCATGTATTTGGGTAGATCTAATTTTTTCTATGTATCTCCCTGAACAATTCACATATTTGAGAAATCTAAACTCTCATAATATTATCATAAGTACAAGTAGGCACAATTTGTGTTTCTACCCTATAGTCGGCCTGCATTTTATAATTTATCAAGGGTATGCCTGAGTAAGGAGTATCATCTATTATAGCAATGATATATAAATGTATGTATGAATTTTTTTTGTACCTGAACTCAGCAAGCCAGGATCTCAAGTCTTTACCCAGTAATATACAGGTCCAATTCTAAGTAAAAGATGTCAGCTTTAACTTCTTCTGCTAGCTCAAGGAAAAACTCTCATTCCTCAATCCTACAAATCTCAACCAAGTCTATATGTTCCTTTAACACTCTCTTTGCTTTTGCTTTAATTGCATGGATTCGGTTTAGCCTTTTCCTTAACTTGCTAAGGTAACGCATGTTGCTTGAAGTCCGCTAAGTCCAAACAACACGACCATTCCCTAACATAGAAAAATGGGCCATTAGTCTACTTAGGATGATTTAATCTATAATAGGTTTGGTTGTCATATGCGTATGTTAATATATAGGACAAAGTACAAACCATGATGGAATAATAACTTACACATGTAAGAATGCAATTTAGTTTCAGGATTTCCGTCATAACATATGATCAAAGAGTTTATAGGGTAAAATTTCTAAGCTAGCAATGACCTGGGTGTCTTATATCAGGCATTGAACTATGTCTGCCCACCGGTTAATATGCTTTGGATACGGGCAGCATGGTGTTGAAGATATTCGACCCTCCTATCAATGTCGTTAAAGTCACGGGTAGCCAAATTCCAGTTGTGGTACAGTTGAGACTGTAGATACCTACAGTCATCAATCATCATTCCAAGCTTTAAGTTTAGCTCATGGATATTGTTATCATCATATTGGTATTCTCCAATGGGCCTTAGAACGTAGTCCATTTTATCTAGGGAATAGTACCCAAGTTAGTAAGAACATTTTCCTATATTTTTTTTTATAAGTTCACACATTTTTTTGTTTCATCAATAATCTATGCTTGTGGGGTTGGTACTAAGCATGTACATATTTTTAGGTATTTAGTGTAAGTTCCACCATATTCCATACATAAGTGTCTTGCAAAAAGAGAAAAAAAATTTAAAATCCAGCAAAAATCTGCCAACTGACCGTATTGGTTGATCCAATCGACCAGTGGCAATCGACTTGTGCATCGAGATAGGTTTAAATTAAACCCACAATTCACATTCTTCCATTTCCAACTTCTGTTTTGGCTATGGAAGGACTCTAGGAACGACCAGTAGGATGTGCAAGCTTCTTCCCTCATCATCCCAAGGTGTTTCCCCCAAGATTTTTGAATCCAAATCAAGAGCAAGGTGAGTTCATTTGAAAACCTAGGTTTTTCCCCAAATTTTCTGCTATTTCCCATTCCTTCTAATTCTTTTCAAATAAAACTAGGGTTTTGCATCTCCCATTTCTTTTCACTTCCTCCAATGTTTCTTCAAGTAAAACCCTAAGTTTTGTTGCCCATTTTTTATTTATTCTTCACCTATATAAATGTATTCACGCCAAACCCACAACAGAGCAAGGGATCCGAAGGCCAACAAGCGCCCATGTGTTGAGACCGAATCTTCCTCATCAGATCCACCATCTCCAGGGTTTGAGGATGAATCTTCTGAGCATAACTCATCATCTGAAGAGGGAGAGTATGATGAACATTGGTTTTCCTATTACCAGCATGCCCGGGATTGGAGGGACTTGAGAGATAAGAAAATCGAGAATGGGAAGGTAGGTAGTGAAGGTAGAGGACTTCCTAAGGTTCAAGGTATATGAAAGGTTTAATGCCATGGGTTGGGCACCAATGCTGAACCTAGAGCTTCCCTGTTATCCAAACCTGGTTAGGCATTTTTATTGTAATCTTAGGCCTATCGATAGTGATGAGTGCCAAGGCTATGGCCTTGTAAGTTTGGTAAAGGGGGTTAAGATTGTGTTTAGCTGTGCAGACATGGCTGTCCCGTTACAGGTAGCCAATAGGGGTGAGAGGTTCTATAGCAGATCGAGGCCTGATACCTCAGAGGTCTTTTTTATGGAGTCACGAGGTCAGATTTTTTGGGCACTTACTGGTAGGGATGAGGTTCCTGAATCAGAGATTGAATTTTAACCATTAGCCCAGATATTGAGCAGGTGTGGATAGTATAATATCTGCCCAAAAGGAGGGAATAGGCGGGGCATATCTATGCAGTGGGCCTTTATCACTTATTGTCTATATAGGGCAGGCACAGGAGGTCTAGAGATTTGCTTGCCCTATCTACTTATGGGGGTGATGTTGTATCATGCCTAACATCCATCGGATGGTAACTTGCCATACGGCAGGCATCTCTCTCAAGTGTTTAGACACTTTGGGGTCAGTTTTGTTGGTGAGATTGAAGGGGGTGAAGGTAAGGCTCCTACTGGCAAGACTACTATTAAGAAGATGGGGCTGCTAGATACCCCAGGGAGTGATGTGGAGGCTGGGAATGTGGTTCGAGAAGGCAATCCAGGAAGGATTGGTTCACAGCCAGGAATCTTCCCGATGTAGGTCAGTTTGCAGCTTCGACTTCACAAGTAACACCTCCTTCTCCTAAGACCTATAGCATGAGGGATTTGATGTTGTAGCTTCAAGCTAAGAGTAGGCAGCTGGCAGGGCTTTCTACTACGGTGCAGCAGTGTTTCTCTTCTCTAGAGGGTAGGATGCATACCATGGGACAGAGACTGGACTTCTGAGATGCTCGCTTTTAGGTTGATTCGCATCCACCTCTGCCACCACTTGATCTAGCTCGGGAGTAGTTCTACTCAGTTATCTCTAGAAGTTTATGACTTTTTCTCATGTTTGATTCGGTTTTTTTTTTCTTTCAAGCTTACTAGTTGTATTTTCTTTATTTTTCTTATGATGTATTTTGGGATGTAGCTCTTCCAATTTGGTTTGGTTGTAATGGCTTCAAGCCCCTTTTATGTTATAAAGTTCAGCTTAATGAATCTAAATCAGCTTCGTATTATGTTCATCTACGTTCTTATTTGTTTACCATCCTATTTCCACTGTTTATGGGTTTAGAGAGCTTCTCGCTCTGATACCAAGTTCTGTGACACCCCAAACCACTCCCTAGGAGGATTCAGCGGGTGACCCGGATGTCAAACCACATCCGATATACCTCCAGGATCTAGAAGCAAACACCACTCACAAACATACACAAACATTCACAATAAATCATTGTAAAATCAGAGTGCAACGGAAAGCTACAGATTTATACATAAAGAGCCACTAGATCACATTGTTCGAAAGTGGCGCACAAACCCACAGTTCTTACATTACATTTATGACATTTTCCAAGCTTTACATCAAAGTTATAAGTAATCAAAAGATGCATCTATAGGCTTTACAAAAGAAATGCCATCCAGCTATCCACAAAAAGAATACTTTGATGAAATTTAAAAAAAGAACAGCCCTCCATTAAGTCATTTCCTCCAAGCCAACTCTAAGCACCCACATCAGAGGGATCACCTCCATTGGGGTCCACACCAGAAAAGTCACAATCACCAACACCATCCTGTCCGAAATGACCCTCCCATTCAGAAAGACATCCACCTATAAAATTATCTAAAAGAAAATATTTCCCAAGGGATGAGCTCCACGGAGCCCAGCAAATGAATAATAATCATGAATGCAGATGCAACACATCATTATGAATCTATATGCTTGGATTCAATTTTATTACTCTAATCCACCTGGCAACCCAACTAAGTTTGTAGCTGTATGATACATGCACTAACTCGGGCAACAACCTCTGTTGCTTCCCTTTCTTACTTTGGTTGCAACCTCAATTATTGTTGATGGAACCCGCGCTGGGCTAGGAGCACCAACTCCCTCCCTTTGCTGACCCCGAGATAACCATGACAACCTATCCTGGATTCTATAACTCCCCAGCTTATAGGAGGCCATGGTCACCCAACACATGCACTCCTGTTGGTAAGGGCTGTAGCATGAGGGTATGTTCATTCTAGCCACATGATCTACATGATAGTATGAGTTGAATGGTGTCAACCGTATCCCATTCTACGGGCTACCATACTCCCGATGTCCGAGTATGAAGTGTATAGTGCTCCCATAGCCCATACTACGGCTCACTATACAATTCATTTCCAAGCCGACTGTGGCATCTAATCTAGCAGTTCATTATCATGCATTTCATCATAATGCAGCAATTCAATCATAACCAAATCAATTCAATATTCATATCATTGATCTCATGATTTCATAGCAATTTAAGGAAAGAAATGTATTTTATTAACTTCATCATGTTCAACAGCATTACATCTACAAGAATGATTCGTATCCACTCACCTTGCCTATGATCCACTTGCTCGAAGGGTTGCCAACTCTCACAAGCACTCCGATACGCGTTGTCGGACAATTTGTTATAGCCTAAGGTTAATTAAATTATAAGAAACATCCATTAGTGTTTAAAATAGACAAGGAGTCCAGGTACAGGTTCTAAACCAAGGCCAGACCCAATTCTGGAAAGACAATAGCACTGGTCAATTCCTAGTGGTCGATCTAATCAACCAATATGAATCGACCAGTAGGGCTGGCAGCAATAAAACTGAAAGGGTTTTAGGGAGATGGGCATGGCTTCACACCACATGGTCCCAGGGTGATAGGTTAGTGGTTCCTATAGGGTTTGGGTCAAGGCATATCCCCAACTTGTGTTGGTTGCCCGGAACACTTCCTGGGAGTCAAACTGTCACCAAGAGGTAGCAATAGGGAAAAAATGGTATGGGTTCCAATATGGCTTACACAAATTGTTACATCCGCGCTCAAATATACCCAAACTTTTCGAGTCAAATTGAATTTTTCATTAATTGGTGTGGTGACGCTCCCAATGGTTGACACCTGTGACCCTGGGCCGTGATAGTCAAGGGGAAAACTTTATCAAAGAATGGAATTTTGCTTTGATGGCCAATGACACCACCCCAGGGTGAACTGTTAACCCTAGATGCAATGTGTTCATGTTACCTCGTGGCCCGCACCTTTTTAGATTGTTAATTGCCGGCCTGTTCCTGTAGGAATCACCTACTGGTCATATTCTACTACTTTGGTAGATTTACCCTTATTAAATTAAATTGGCATAACTTCTTCATCCGAACATCATTTGCTTTGATTCAATTTTTTTTAAAAACTAGATTCATATATCTTCATTTTATTAGAAGGAAGGATTGTCCAATTCTGCCTCTAGGTGATCTGGAATTTCACTTCAAGTTGCTATCTAGAGTGAATTCTTCTATTTTGGCAGATTGACCCTGTTCAGTTAAAATTAAATAACTCCACCATATGAACATCGATTGCCTTCATTATTGATTAGTTAGAAACTAGACTTATAGGACTTCATTTTGTTAGAATAGACCATTTGCCAATTCTACTTCCAGTGAGCTGAAATTCCACTACAAACCCAAATTGTCCTGCTGTTGCTGTCTCTAGTCGATCCGGATCAACCAGTGCTGCTGTCTTGTGTGAATTCCATTCCTGGTGTGTCGGGCCCGTGGAAATATTGCCCCGGCAATGTGACCATGTGGGGTCCCACTTATTGGGTCTTGTGCTTAGGAATAAGGCTATAGAATGTATTTTTCATAAGACTTCCTCAAGCCAAACAGACCCTAAGTTCCCTCTATATATACCCAACCCTTAATTCTGAAACTCATTTCTTCAGCTAAAAGAAATATTTGAGAGAGGGAGGAGAGAAAGAAGAGAAAGGAGGAAGGAAGAAGAAGAGAAGGCCTTGGAGCACTTGGACCTTGAAGATCCAAGGTAAGCCCTACACCCCACAAAATTCCCTTCCCCTGTACCTCTCTTTAGGTTATGATTTGTACCATTTCAAGTTCAGACCTTGGGATCACCAATCCCTTGACCTCCATGCCCATTTTCCCATGTTATTTTAGCTTTGGATCACAATTCCTCAACATGCAAGCCCAAACCCCTCTTTGATTTCTTCTTCTAAACTTCCAGAACCTAAATTTACTTTGAATCTCAGGTTTTAAGCATAATTTAGTTAATTAAATTATATCCCTTGGTCTCTATACATAAACCCCATGAATGGGACCCAAACATCCATACATGCAAGCCAACTCAAGACCCAAAAGCTTAATCTAGTACTGTCATGAATTAGAAACATGGAACTAATCACAGAGGGCTGGTCAGGCTTGTTAGTCCATTGGAGTGTGTGGAATGTTGTTGTCATTTTTGGCAACGTATTTGGTCATAGTGGTATTGTGGCAGTAGCTATTGGTGGTTTGGAAGAGCTGAAATGGTCAAACAGTTACCTACACAACTATAAGGGTATTTTGGTCATTTGGCAGGGTTACAAGGGTACCCTCACTTGAAGAACACCATTTAACAGTATATTAAGTCCTTATATAGTGTTTGGCAAAGGGGCGAAGCAGAAGGTGAAGGTTTCATACTGATAAAGTTGTGATTTCATAGGTTCATACAATGGTAGTGACTCTAAGGTCATTTTTGGAAGGATTAATGGAATTTCTGGGTGAAGTGGTCTTCATGAGAAATGAATTTCGTTGAGTCATGGTTCCAACGCAACTGATCTCGTATTATTTCCGTATCGGACAAGAAAGTTACAGATATTTTTGTGTCGATACGCAAAAACAGAACAAATCTGGAATAGGCAAAAAGTTTTACACTTAGCCAAATTTTTTGGTCCTTTTTGTTAATTGCTACTGGAGACAGAGATTTCCCATTGCTTTGTTAAAGTTCCAGAATCACCATGGGCATCGGGTTGGCATCTAGTGCAAGATTCCTCTTGGACGTTGCAGATTGATGCAAGATTCTTTTCAAAAAAGAAGGAAGAGAGAAAGGAAATAAAGGATATGGTAGTGGAGTGTGACATCAGCATGACATCACATCTTATTTCAAACGAATATAGCATTGTGAATTTCTTTGACATGTGTCCTCGTTACACATGGTTTTGTCACGAAGAATCTAGTTATTTACGATTCTACCACTGATTACTAGTTTTAGAGCATCCAACTTTGGAAGGCCATATCTTGGTCATCCGAAGTCCAAATGGGATGAATTTTTTTTTTAAATTGGGTAATTTTTCAAGAGGAAGTCATTCAAAGAAGTTACAGCACCGTTTGAGCACAGAAAATTGATGATATCACTAGATTATGCTCGATGACTCCGTATTGAAGATGGTTTGAGCAGTGGAGCGTACATAGACTCGATTTCTATGCGTCAGAGGCTTCATGGTTGTTGGATTACTCTACAAGAGGTAATCTTTGATTGTAAATCCCCATTGTGAGTTTCTAGGTTGCATGTTTAGTTGAAAAAAACCTAGTTTGATTGTAAGCCAATATTGGTCATTGTATTGGGGGATTTGATTATGTTATTTATAATTAATTATTGTAACTCTGTCAAGTGGGGGCTTGTACAGAGATTGGGGTAGATGCCCTCATTTGTGTTATTGCACAAATCAAAGCAGGGATTGTAGTTCCAGTGCTGTTATTGCAGTAAAAAATTTGAGTAGCGTATTGAGCAATATACGAAACCCTGGGTAGGGTATTGCTCCATGGACGTAGGGAGTTTGGCAGAACCACGTAAATTTGGTGTCTTATCTACTTTACTTTCCATTGCATATATTGGAGTGTGTTTGATCTGCAGAATGGGGTGCATTGTCTGATAGACCTAGCCACACAGTGATTGCGAGGTGGACGTGCATGTGTGTTGTGGGATTGGTAATGACAGGATTGCCTCGGCCAATCAGGTTTGTTTGAAGTCTTCTCCATCGACATCAACATAGGGTTGAAATTTAGGGATTATTTTTTGAAGAACACTGATTCACCCCCCCTCTCAGTGTCAACCTGGGATCAACAAGTGGTATCAGAGCTAGGTTCCCAAGGAAGAAAACTTAACAGTTGTGGGTTGGACATTGAGATTTGATAGTGATGGCAAACACTAGTGAAGGAAAAAGCATGTACGGGAAGATTCTGATTTTTTATGGCTCCAATTATAGCTTTTGGAAAATTCGGATGGAGGCGTACTTGAAATCACAGGGATACCATGTGTGGAAGACTGTGCAGGCATGTTACATCATTTCTACAGAGGACATTACAGATGCGATAGAGTTAAAAAAGTATGAACATGAGAATAAGACCAGAAGTGCACTGTTGAGTGCCTTGACAGATCAGGAATTGGCAAGAGTGTCTGGATGTGAGATAGCTAAACAAGTTTGGGACAAATTGAAAGGCATCCATGAAGGGGATGAAAAGATTAAAGAAGCCAAGCTCCAGCATTTCAGAAATCAATTTGAAAGCCTGAAAATGTCAGAAGAAGAGACAGTTGAATTTTATATGAACAGAATAAATGAAATTATTAACTCTATTAGAGGGTTAGGTGAGCGAGTCACTGATACAGTGGTGGTGAAGAAAATTTTAAGGTCTTTACCAGATCTCTAGAACCCCAAAGTGTCTGCAATAGAAGAGTCAAAAGATTTGAATTCCATGAGTTTAGATGAATTGCATGGCACACTGACAGCATATGAGATGAGGATGGTGAAGGTAAAACCTACCGAAAAGGAAGCTGCATTCAAGGCCATGAAGAAGATAAAAATTAAGCAAGAAAGTAAATCAGATGATTCTGACGATGAGTTGATAGTTTATCTTGCAAGGAAGCTCAAGAAAGGAAGAGGAAAATACAAGGGAAAACTTCCCTTAAAATGCTTCAATTGTGGAGGCATTGGTCATTTTGGATCGAAGTGTCCAGAGAAAGGTAAGACAGATGATTCAGATGAAGATATCCATGAAAGTAAAACCAAGAAAGGTAAGGAGAAGGTTGTTCCTAGAAAAGGCAACTACAGGAAAAGAAGCTTAATTTCAAAAAAAAAGCAACACCTCTTCAGAAGAAACATCAGAAGGTGAAAATTTAGATAATGAAGAATACGAAACACTTTTCGTGGCATTTGGAAGCAAAAGTCAAAATAAAATAGTTGAAAAATCTGATGAAGAGGAAGAGTCTGAGGGTGAATATGACCTTGAAGCTGAATTATACTCTGCATTAAAAGAACTTAAAGTAGAAAGAAAGAAGAGCAAGAAGTTTGAAAAATAGCTTGAAGAGCAAGATGAATTGATCAGTCAACTAAAGCTTACCATTGTGGAGACAGAGAAGATAACTGATGATATTAATAGCAGTCTTTCGTTGAAGATAGAAGAATGCAACAAATTGGAGGAACAGATTGTTATATAGAGGACAGAGATTGAGAGGCTAATGAAGAATGATGATCCAACTCCTACAACCCCATCAGTTACTATATTAAAGAGAAAAGACAAGGAAGTGAGCACACAGGTGATTGAGATAGACCATCCACCATTTAACAAAGGACAAAATAATATACTTGATGCGATCCTTAACTTTCAGAGATCACCATAGCTAAAGTTTGGTCTTGGTTTTGAAGGAAGTTCATCTGGAAGTGAAAAGACTAAAGGTAAGGGCACTACAGGGAATTCAGTGAGATTCGTTAGTGAAAAACCAAAGAACTCTAATGTTGAAAAGTTTTCTAAGAAGAAAGTTGACAAAGATGGTTTCACCACAGTCAATCATCAGAAGCCCAAGAACTTTGGGAGATATTCAAGACAGGGACAGAGCTACTTTAATGGTTATTGCTATTGGTGTAATGTTTATAGGCACAGGTTGGCAGAATGCAAAAGACAAGTCAAGCCTACAAATTTCATAAGCATGAACAGGTATGCTCCACTTAGAGTGGAGAGTGTGGAATGCTACAGGTTAGGACACATGGCAAGGAATTGCAGAACCATACTTTCCTCACAGAGGCAATCTAGAAGAAACCTGAAGAAGAATCCTCCAAAGAAGGAAGGTCAAAAACAGAAAGTGGATGTTGAAGAGAAAAGAAGGAAACACATCACAATGGTAGAGAAGGTAGTTTGGATTGAGAAAAAGAAGAAAGGGAACAGTGACAGTTCACTTATTGTTCAAACTGCTTTCCAGGCACACAGTAAACCATCACCATGGATTCTTGACAGCAGATGCTCTACTCATATGATAGGTGATAAAGATAAATTTCTGAATCTAGAACATGTTGGAAAAGGCTCAGTTAGATTTGGAAATAATGATGGCGCTAGAGTTGAAGGAAAAGGAAAAATCAGATTATACAATGGACATATTTCTTCTAATAATGCCTTGTATGTTAGTGAATTGAAACACAACATCTTGAGTATCAGTCAGATATGTGATAGTGGCAATGAAGTTCTATTCACCAAAGATGGGTGTGTGATCAAGAAGACAAAGAATGGAAAGATTGTGGCACAAGGATCAAGGATAGCTCATAATCTCTATGCACTTTCTGAAGGTCTTAAAGAAATGTGCATGATAAGCAAGAAAGGAGTACTTCTCGACGACAACCTTGAAGCACTCAAAGACAAACCTGAAGTTATTACTCCACAAGAACAATAGATGATGATACATGTGCAGGGGAGTAGGGGGAGCTTCTGTGCAGGGGGAGCTTCAGTACCCTTTGAACTTGTTGTCAAAGGGGGAGAGAAGTGCATCATAGTCAGGATGATTTTGTGCAGTGAGTTGCCAACAATTCCAAAGGGTGAGATTGTTAGTCCATTGGAGTGTGTGGAATGTTGTTGTCATTGTTGGCAACGTATTTGGTCATAGTGGTATTGTGGCAGTAGCTATTGGTGGTTTGGAAGAGCTGAAATGGTCAAACAGTCACCTACACAGCTATAAGGGTATTTTGGTCATTTGGCAAGGTTAGAAGGGTATCCGCACTTGAAGAATACCATTTAACAGCATATTAAGTCCTTATATAGTGTTTGGCAAAGGGGCGAAGCAGCAGGTGAAGGTTTCATACTGATAAAGTTATGATTTCATAGGTTCATGCAATGGTAGTAAATTTAAGGTCATTTTTGGAAGGTTTAATGGCATTTTTGGGTGAAGTGGTCTTCATGAGAAATGAATTTCATCGCATCATGGTTCCAACGCAGCTAGCCTCTTATTATTTCAGTGTCAGACGAGAAAGTTACAGATATTTTTGTGTTGATGCACAAAAATGGAGCAAATCTGGAATAGGCAAAAAGTTTTATACTTAGCCAAATTTTTTGATTGTTTTTTTTAAGTGCTACTGGAGACAGAGATTTCCCATTGTTCTGTTAATGTTCTAGAATCACCACGGGCGTCGGATCAGCATCTAGTGCAAGATTCCTCTTGGACTTCGTGGATTGATGCAAGATTCTTTTTAAAAAAGAAGGAAGAGAGAAAGGAAATAAAGGATATGGTAGTGAAGTGTGACATCAGCATGACATCACATCCTATTTCAAACGAATATAGTATTGTGAATTTATTTGACATGTGTCCTCGTTACACATGGTTTTATCGCGAAGAATCTAGTTATTTACGATTCTGTCACTGGTTACTAGTTTTGGAGCATCCAACTTTGGAAGGCCATATCTTGGTCATACAAAGTCCAAATGGGACAAAATATTTTTTGAAATTGGATAATTTTTCCAGAGGAAGCCATTGGAAGAAGTTACAGCACCGTTGGAATTTAAGGATTATTTTTGAAGAACACTGATTCATCCCCCCTCTCAGTGTCAACCTGTGATCAACAAGACTGACCATGGAGAGCATACTAGAGCTGACCAGTCTTCTCCAACAACTCAGTGGGTGTATCACGGGAAAGGGTTAGAAGCCTGCACTAGGGATACATGTATTGGGGATTGTAGTAGCACTCTTACCTGCCTTAGTTGTGATGCTAGGTGGCTTAATAATAAAAAGAACCTCATCTCATGTAGGATTCTTTTGGTTGTGCTTGCATGTGCATGCCTAGTTATATTTCTTTCATGGGCTCGGTGGAGCTCACACTCTTATATATTTCCTTTTAGATGATTTTACAGGTGGACATAATGTTGGCTACGAGGCTCATCATGAGCAGGAAGGTGATTTTGATTATGATAGTGTGGGTGTGGACCCGGCCGGAGGCTATCCCTCTGGTATGGGTGATCTTGGTGACAGTTGAAGATTGCCCATGAAGGGCGGGCAGCTTATCTCTTCTAACCTTGGGAATTCTTTTAATGTAGGTATAAGTCTACTAACTTTTCCCTTTTTGTATAGCTTGTGTGGGGCTTCTGTTGTCTGCCCCTTTTGTTGTTTTGTGAAGCTATTGGTTGGAGGTGTGGTGACTACCCGGTTGGTGGTGTTGTGTAACAGTAACAGTATGGCTTGTACCGAAACTTGAATAGTTATGTAAATATTAGTTTTCGCTGCACTCTGTAATTATGTTTTTATCCATCATTATGGGTGTGTGTGTTTGTGAATAATATTAACAACTTCTGGATCCTTGGGGTTTGGCGGATTGCTACCGTGCAATTCGGGTCACCTACCTAATCCTCCCAGGGGGTAGTTTGGGGTGTGACAGAGCTTGGTATCAGAGCGAGAAGCTCTTTCTACGTTCACAAACAACGGAGATAGGACAACTAATAACAGAAAATAAATATTTAGAAAATTTAGCAAACATAAGATTACTTGTGAATAACACACCATAGGGACTGACATAATGTAAAGAAAGAAATATGATTCATAGTTTGAAACTTGGCATAGGCCATTACATCATGAGCGGGTTAAGAGTACTACACCCGATTACAACCTAGAAGAAAAATATAGAAAGCACAACTAATAATCGGGAAATGCATGAAACATAACTTGAAATAAAACATAGGCTTCTAGACTAGAGATATCAGAACTAGTAGGCTACTTCTGGGCTGGATCATCGCTCCTCGGAGGCTGAGATTGTCGCGAGTTAACCTGATAATGGGAGTCCCAAAAGTCCAGTCGCTGCTCAATAGAACCCACTCTCCCCTCCAGAGAAGTAAAACCACGGTCATCCTCAATGACATCTGGGTAAGCTGGGTGTGAATGCCTCTGAACTGTGCCATCATATCCTCCCAACCATAAGTCCTAGATACTGGAGGAGGTACCTACAAACCAGAAGCCTCTGCAAGACTATGCACGGGAAGATCACCAAACTGCATGTCTGCATCTACAGGATCATCCTCTCTCCCATGCATCTCCCCAGTCTCACCTACCCCCCCTACATCCTCTTCCTCAAATTCCTCCATCTCTTCATCAACATCCTCAGATGCACTCTCAGGCTCACCCAACATCCTCATCTTCTTCATAGAGGTCTTACTAATGGGTTTCAGCCCATCACCTCCCTCAAACTCCCCATTAAGGGAAACTCCAAAGTGCATAAAGATCAGAGTAAGGAACCTCCCATAAGGCAGGTTCCCATTAACTGGGTTCTGGGCATGGTAAAGCATGACCTACATAAGTAGGTAGGGTAGGTTGATCTTGGGACCTCTCTTTCCAGCCCTCAGCAGACAATATGTAATATAGGCACGGAGCATAGAAATACTAACTCTGTTACCTCCCTTGGGGTAGATGTTGTAGGAGATACACCTACTCAAAATCCTGGCGGAAGGCCTGAAGCTCCCCTCAGATTTTGGAACCCTCTCTGACCCAGTAAGAGGCTTGAACACTTGAGCCCTGGTCTCCATAGAAAACTGATCTGAGATATCCACCCTGGGCTTGTAAAAACACCTAATAACCCTGTCAGGTATCTGTAGGATCTCAGCCAAGATAGCTGGGGTGAAGGTCATGTCCACTCCTTTCAACCTGCTTTGAAGCCTAAAACCCTGCATTCCACCCGCTGGACTAAGGTTGCAATAGAAATGTCGAACCAAATTTGGGTAGCATGGAAGGGTGGGAGATAGCATAGGTGCTAAACCCAAAGCGTTGAATCCCTTGAAAAGCTTAAATTGCTGGAAGTCCTCCACTTGCACCACCCTTCCATTCACAATACTTTTATCTTGGAATTTCTCCCATTCTTGCTCGTACTCATAACGTGCAAACCAGAATTGGTCGAACTCAAGCTCTTCAGATGAAGAATCACCCCCAGATGTGGGTGATGGCACGGTCAATGATGGTGGCTGCGATGGATCAGACCGTAGGCGCTTGGGGGCTACTGCTTTCCTTGTTGTGCTATGTCTTCTGGTAGTAGACATGGCTACAATACAGCAAAGAGAGAAGTTAGGGTTTATACAAAGGAAAAAGGGGGACAAATAGAGAAAAGAGAGAGAGAATCTATCAAACTCACCTAGAGCACGCGTAGATACGAAGAAATGATGGTGTGATGCCTTGGAATGGTAGGGGGTAACCTGCAAAACCCTTGGGGCACAATTTGGAAGGTCTAAAGCTCTCAAGATGGAAGAAAGAAATGGGTCTTGGACTGTGTTTAAATCAGTCCCTGATTCTTTGGACGATGGCACTGGATGTTTGACCCAATCGTCCAGTCAAACGCCAGAGAATGGCTAACAGTAGTAATGAGAATTCTGAATTTTGGTTTGAATCCACATTGTATAGATGGGCATTTTGGATATTTTAAAACCATGTAGTTGGTCATGGTGACATTAGGGGTAAATTTTAAAAAAAAAATAATTATAAAAAAAAATAATACCTATGTAATAATATAAGATATATATACAATACAAGAAAGAAAGAAAACAAACAAAAGAAGAGATTTTTGTAAGGCAAAACCCGTGGCGTGTATATGTGCATTATGCAGATAAAGTATATATGAATTTGGATGAGAACTTGTGTGTGGATATTGAGAGTAGAAATCCGAACATAGATAGGTAGGGATAAAATATATATATATATATATATATATAAAACCAAGTAAGTTTGATTGAACATATTTAGGTATCGGGAGTGGTGTGTCGACACGAGCTAGAAAGAGAATTATAATTAGCATCGTTCTTTAAGTTTCTAATATGCTTGTGACAGACTGATGCATTAAAATTTTTTTTTTTGTAAAATATTGTTGTTTTGCTTATATCTTGAGTTACCTCATTTAAGATTCTTGACTGTATTACCCAAGTTCATGCAGCCTTAAGTACATTCATCCAAGATAGGGAACCATAGGAACCTAATGTCCAAAAAAAAAATCTCTCCATGGCAGGGTTGGTTGTGTTGTTTGAGTTCAACAAACCCCAACAACATGCACTACATTAGATGACTAAGAAAGAGGCTAGCTCGAATCTAGAGGATTAGAACCCAAGCAGAGAAGCGCCTAGTAGTATACTTAGCACATCTTGACACCAGTAGGGAGGAAGACCGCTATATTTATCTTGCTCTAGTCGATGAGGTTAGGAGTGACCTAGTGTACCTAGACCTACAGGCTTTTATTATAGGGAGAAGGTTGGAGCAACTTGTTTGCTAAACACAGGTATAAACCCAAAGATGCTTACCTATTATAGAAATTAATCCTGTTATCTTATGTGATTTTCTTCTTTTTAAGTTATGAAATTCTCCTTGCTATATGAAAATGTTATCAAACTGCAACTTAGGAAGATGCTATCCTGTGTATCTTAGATCAAATTAGAACTTTCACTAGTGAAGATACGTATAGAGTTATTCATTGCAAAATTCCTTTTAGCAATCAAACATGGTTAACACAAGATCAAATCGGCGTGGTCATCGTTGAAGAGGCTCTCAATTCGTTCCGAAAGTTGAGCTACTGGATAGAGCCGAAGCTCAAAATTTTGACATATATCGGTTACTTCGCCAAGAGTACCCCGAGTTATACTAAATCCGGTGCCAAGCAGCTGCCCCAACTGCTATAACCGTACCTCCTCCAGGTCTAGCTCGGTGATGTAAATACCGTAATGGCAACCATGATGCAGACTATGCAAGCAACAACAAGAGTTGTTGGGCGGATGACTGGTCAATTTATGACTATAATGCAGCAGCGAGCGGCACCACCACCACCCAATCAGCCCCTGCAATTTCCACCACCTGTGTCTCAGCACACGGCAGAAAGCTCCACAGCTAAAGTGATGGAGAGATTCAAGAAACTCCAGCCGCCAGCATTTTCCAAGCTTAATTCTGAGGCGATGCAACCAGAGAGATGGATTAGCGCCTTAGAGAAAGCATTCGACATACTCGAGTGTACTGATGCTCAAAAATTGATATGTGCCCGGTACCAATTGCAAAATGAGGCAAAAGCATGGTGGAAGGCAATGCGACCTATCTTGGAAGTAGTTCATCCCAACCCTACTTGGGATCAGTTTAAGGAAGTATTCTTTAAGAATTATATCTCCGAGAGTTTTAGAGATAAGAAGGAACTTGAATTCTCTGCCCTCATACAAGGATCGAAGACTATGCTAGATTACCAGCAGCAATTTGAGGATTTGTTCCATTTTGTACCGGAGCACATGAAGGGAGAAGCTAGCAAGACAAAGAAGTTTGAGAAAGGACTTAAGCCGGAGATTAGCTCCACTCTATCAGTACTAGACATTCAGGACTACACACAGATGGTTGATAAGGCAAAGACCCTGGAGGATAGACTAAAGGAGAGGACCAGTGCATTGCCTGGATTGGGCAAAAGGCCAAGTAACTATCAGAATCTTGGGTGGCCAAACAACGCATTTCGGGGAACTAGCTCAAGCCCCAATCCAATACAGTATCAACGACAAGAAATGAGCCAAACTCCTCAACCTTTCCATCCTATTTACAATTCGGACTGCTCAGTATGCTCAACCCACTCCTAGCTAAGCAACAACTACTGCCCCTACACCTCGACCAGCGATGAGCCAAGTGAGCCAAGCCTCTTCCCCCTCTACACTATCCAACAAATGCTTTATATGCCACAGAGCTGGGCACCTAGCTAGAGATTGTGCAAGCCGCAGATACAATTCTTACCCTCCGATCCAATCTTTCGCTTGACCCTTTCAGCCCCGGGATAACCGGACACGAGGAAATAGGAAACGTGATTGCATCATTATTTTTATACAAACCCTAGGTACCTTGATTATCTCATCCGCTTCCACACGAGTGTTGTTCGACTCGGGCATCCCACTCTTTCGTATCTATTGCTTTTATGGATAGGATGACCATCCAACCAAAGGACATTGGGCATGATTTAGTAGTTAACACTCCGATTGGAAGCATCGTGAGTCTAAGGGAAGTCTATGACCCCTATCTAGTGGAAATTTGTGGGAAGAACCGGACAGCCTGCCTGATCAAGTTTGATATGAAGGATTTTAATGTAATACTAGGCATGGATTGGTTGTCCGCTTATGGGGCAAATGTAATATGTGCGGAGAAGAATATTTTATTTAAGATGAAGGATGGCTCGGTTTTCACCTATTGAAGTGAACCAACGAAGAAACCCAAGAGGATAACCTTATCCGCTCTCCAAGCATGAAAGTTGTTGGACGAAGGGTGTCAGGGCTATTTGGCCACGATAATGGACATAGAGGTGAAGATTAGGTCATTAGAGGAACTCGATGTTGTTAGGGAGTTTCCCAATATTTTTTCGGAAGATCTGACTTAGCTACCACTTGATCAAGAAATGGAGTTCACGATCGACTTAATTCCTGGTGCAGCAGCACCTATATCCAAGGAACCTTATAGAATGGTGCCTGTGGAGCTAAAAGAGCTGTAGCTTCAGTTACAAGATTTACTAAAGAAAGGACTTATTCGGCCAAGCGTGTCTCCTTGGGGAGCACCTGTGTTATTCGTGAAGAAGAAGGTGGAAGCATGCAAATGTGCATCGACTATCGGGAGCTGAACAAACTCACAATCAAGAACCGATACCCATTCCCATGCATAGATGACCTATTCAATCAATTACAAGGTGCAAGGGTTTTCTCTAAAATTGATCTTAGGTCTGGGTACCATCAGTTGAAGACCAAGGGTAGCGACATTCACAAGACGGCATTCAGAACCTAATACAGACACTATGAATTCTTGGTGTTGTCATTCGAATTAACCAACACCCCAACTACGTTCATGGACATGATGAATAGGGTATTCGACGATGTACTAGACAAGTATGTCATCATATTTACTAAATTTCTCAACTGTTTTTGGACCCAAGGTATGTCAATTTGAGGATGAAAATTTTATTAGGTGGGGAGAATGTCAAACCTACTCCACTCGACTTAGATATTTTAAAAGAACACTTGCAAACGAGGATCAAGACCACCCACACCAATGACTTTGTGGTGTATCACACCGATGGTTACAATCAACAGGAACCCCACTCGATGATATCCACCATACCTGTGAGAAGGTGGGTTGCAACACCTTGTAGCTGCTCACTCCATTACTTGTTGTACAACACAAAGCACAGGTATTTCTCTCTCCTGAGCATTAAGAGGGCTATGCTCTTAAATATATCTTCCTTTTATGTGTGGTGGGGTGTTGGGAAAGTGCCATGTGGAAAGACAAACCTTTGTAGGAACCACAGGCAAAATTCAACAGTGTAGCATTCTCTGGATGATGCACTGGACGATTGCCCTAAAGCTCTAGTGAATCATCCAGTGATGCCAAAACCTGCATTTTCCCATTCCAAGCTTGTGGGAGCTGAACCTACTACCTTCAAACACCTCCAATAGGTACCTTGGAATTTTAGGAATCAATCCCCATCTTGAAATCCATGTGTGCCCCACCTATGTAGTTAAACTAGACTAAAATCACTTTAAAAATGCATTTTTACTATAGGACTGGCTAGCCAAACAGACCTTAATTTTAGAGAAACTATAAATAGAGGCCCAACTTGGAAATTAGGCTGTTACTATTCCTAAACAGCAGAGAAAGGAAGAGAGAAAGGAAGGAAGAGAGAAAGAAGGAAGAAGAAGGGAAGAGGAGGAAGGCCTACACCTGAGCAAGCCTTGGCCGAATTCCTCTACAGCCCAAGGTAAGCTCACCTAGCCTAAGAACTACCCCCTAAACCATGATTCCAATCTGTTCTCTGATTTTAAACCCAAAGACCAAAGCCTATATGACTGTCTCTGTAGGAACTCCCATGGAATCACTGCCTAGAACTTTAGGGCTGCTTAGATCATGCATGCATGATTAGTTCTAGGGGATTTATATGAAATTATACTGTTTTAGCTTACTGTTACATGCATCTTAAGTTCTAGCCATGCATCTAGCTAGATTTCATGCCTGATCATGCATGCAAACCATAGATAGTGAGCTAAGTGCATGGATCTTTGCATGCATGGAGTGTTTTGCCTATTAGGACCTAAGATCTTAGCTATAATGCATATGCATGCTTGCTGATGTGTGTGTATGTGAGGTTTGAATGGCTGCATGTCAAATCTTAGCCTTGCATGCTTAGTTTGCTTGATGATTGAACCCAAACCCATCAACCATTAGACAAACTGATTTAGGAACCACCATAGCCATTGATTTGGAGTAACCATAAGTTGTATTACCCTCTGATTTCACCCCAATTCGAAGATGGGATGAATCTTGCTGCTGAAATCCAGTTTTGAGCAAGAAAACTCATGTCCTATAGGCACTGGAGGATGCACTGGACGTTTGGTCCAAACGTCCAGTGAATCGTCCAGTGCTACTGTTTGAAGTCTAAATTGGTTCTAGCCTATTGGGCCATCACCCGCAAGCCTAGGATAGTGTTGGGGGCATAAAAACTACCCTAAAAGCATACCCCAATCATCCTTGCTGGTAACCATGTCTTGGGTATGCCAGTGGACCCAAAAAGGGGGTCAAAAACCCACAATGTAACCCAAACTAAACCTGGAAAAGAACCATGCTACTATTGAACAATGATTGAACAAACCTAAACCAATCCTGGAATTCTAAGACTTTTGTGAGACAGTGTTTGATATGTTCTAATGGTCCGGTCAACTTAAGTTATAACCCCGAACACGAGGTGCGGTGTCAGACACCAACTGGGACCAGGCTGGCTGAAGAACAAGCGGGATTGATACAAGGTGAGTGGAATTACACCACGGGTGTAGGTGTAACACTGATTGATGAGTCATGACAACAACAACAACAACAATATTTACTGTTTTATTTATTAAAATGTTTTATATTCTTATTGATTCTGATATGTATCTGATGGGTATTGGAATTGAATGTTAATGTTATACTTGTGAAAATGCCAGATTAGATGCCGTAACCAGCTTGGAAATGAGGCTTGTGGTAGCCCGTAGAATGGGATACGGTTGACACCACCCGACTCATACTATATCATATAGAATGCATCTAGCTAGAGTATCATTACCCATGCTACGAACCTTTGCCAATAGGGGTTAAGGTGTTAAATGTCTGTGAGAGAACCTATATAAAAAAATAAAAAAAATAAAAAAAAAAAGGAAAGAAAAATGTTATACCGAAAAGGTGTCTGCTAGGCTGAATGCCAAAGAAAAATGTTATACCAAAAAGGTAAAATGCAGTAGGGATTGTGAGCCATTACTAGTCAAATCCTGGAAGAGAGCATTGGTGTACTGTGAAAAACATCCTCAAGTACCTGAGGAGGACTAAGGATTACTTTTTAGTTTATGGATGTGATCAATTATCAGTTCTGGGGTATACTGACTCAGATTTCCAAACTGATAGAGATGACAGAAAAGCCACATATGGGATGGTTTACTTAGTGGGAGGAGGTGTCGTTGTATGGAGGAGTGCAAAACAAAAGTCTATAGCTAGTCGATTCCACTATCAAAGCAGAATACCTTGCAGCCTGTGATGCGGCAAAAGAAGGTGTTTGGCTGATGAAATTTTTATCAGATTTGGAGGTAGTCCCTCACCTTGTCAAATGCCCTATTCCCGTATTATGTGACAACCAAGGGGCAATTGCACAAGCAAAGGAGCCTAGGGCTCATTAGAGGAATAAGCATGTGCAGCGGAAGTATCACCTTATCAGGGAGATTTTCCAGCAAAGTGACGTGAGTATCTCCAAAGTGGACAATGCTAAAAATGAGTCGGATACCATGCTGAAGGATTTATCCCTTGGAGTGTTTGAGAAACACATGGAGGTCATGGGCTTAAAATGTATGGGGAATTGGTTTTGATGGACAAGTGGGTGATTCTTGGGTATGTGTGTCCATAAAACTCGGTTCAATCTGGTTCGACCGAGTTTATTATGTTTTAAACATTTCATATATTTTTGTTTAATATGATCACATGCGATATAAACTTTTTGAGCAATGTATGTCCATAAGTATTAATTTAAATTGGTAGTCATGACTAGGGTTTGGGTTGGGTAGCCCTTATCTCCGAGTACGCACATGTTGATGTGTGTATTGACGAAGAATCTTATTTTTTCGATTCCCTCATGTATTACTACTAGATGTAGGTTTGGGATAGACATGTGTCACCAATACCAAGTACCTGAGAGGCCTTGTCACTGCATGATGTGAGTGTATTCTTTGGTTCACCGATGACTATGGTTCAAGAGAACTAAAGCCGGTGTTCTGAAAATGCATAAATATTATATGAGTGAAAGAGTCACTCAACATGGCCTCCACTGCTCGATTGAGGAACATCAAAGGGAGTTAGTCTATGGATGGTCGAATTTGAATCTGAATCAGGATCCTGCACCGTTTTGTTAAATGATTTTTGTAAAACATATTTTCACATAAAATGATAACCTATAATTATTTATTTGGTTAAAGAGTTTAATCGTGTTTTGCAAATTTTGATCATGTACACAGAAGCTCTGATACGGACATGTAACATGGAATGGGAATTGGTAGTACAAGTGTACATGCCCTAGATTCCATGACGATGATGTTGTTTAGTGGAGGGTTGGTGCATATTTGATATGCAGGGGTATTTCTAAGATTTGCTAATTATTAATTAATATATTTAAACTAGTATGGGCTTAATGCTAATTAATTATAGGCTCATTAATGTTTAAATTAATTAATTGAAATTATTTCCTTTTAGATTCTGCTTCTTCACTAATTAGAAGCCCATCAGAGTTTTAAGTCAAACAAGAGAGAGAGTGTCTGACTCTCACTGGGAATGAAGAGGCTCTTTAGAGCCTCATCTATTTAAACACACCAAGGGGGATGGCGAGAGGGATTCCAGCCTTTGACAAATTTTTCTGCCTCCTCCTCTGGAAAATCCATCCCCTGGCAGTCTCTCTCCTCTCTCTCTCTTCTCCTTTGTTCTCTTGCTCTTTAGAGCTGTGAGATCGTTAGGGTTTTAGAAACCCTAGAATTTCAGATTGTGCAATTAAGGAAAACTTTAGTGTGTAGAGATTTCCTTTTATGCAATTATGGCCAACTTAAGAGGCTACTCTTTAGGATCACACCACTTGATATGATCTTGACCATTGATTTATAATCTCCTAATTAATGCTTTTCTATTTAAAGAGAGGCTTAGTTCAAACCCTAGTGTTGCAACATAATTATTCTCAATAGTTGAGAGAGAGCTCTTAAGAGAGAAAAGAAAGTCTTGTTCTTCATCAAGCTAGGGTTTCTGCCATTGGAGTTGGAGCAAAGCTTTGGTGATCATACTCTTAGGCTGTATTCCTTTGGAGGAACATGCCATCAATGCGTTCTAGGTAACCTACTCATCCTTGTGATTGATTCATTATCAGATATGTTCATCAAGATCATGTCTCTATAATTTTTATTATGTATCCGGTAATGTACTACTTCCGCTGCCGCCTACATATTGCATGTTCGACAATAGTTCAAGAGGCCATTTAGGTCAGAAGGTTCTTGCATAGACTTAGTGTTTTTGCTCACTTAGACGACACTGTACTTATACATTGCGACAGCACGACAGTGCTAGCAATTGTGAAGGACCCCAAGTTTCATGGGAGAGCCAAACACATTGACATACAATATCATTACATTTGAGACATGGTTGCGCAAGGTGAAGTAGTTCTGAAGCAAATCTCCACTGGCAGTATGTTGGTTGATCCTTTGGTGAAGCCCATTGTAAGAGATGTTTTCCTTGTTCATGTTAGGAACTTGGGACTAAGGCGGATTTGATATATATTTACTTTGGGATACTTTTATGGATTGACATTTATTTGTATTTCTCTTTCATTTTCATTAATGAAATATATTTATTTCAGTGATATTGTGTGTACACATTCATTTATTATTGTAAAGATGTCACTAGGAATTGAGTTGACCCACTGACACGGGTGACTCGCCTTGGCACTTGTGGGTAGTGAGCAAAGATGAGCCTATGAGCATTTGTGCTTCATGGAGCCTTAGTTAGAGCTAAGATGACACCTTATCTGGTCCAGCATAGAAGATACCACACTTTTATGTAGCTTGTGAAAAATCGGATGTGAGGTTTAAGGCAGAAACCATGAGGGTAACTATATTAGAAACTCAGGTTAGGTGCTTGACACGGCGACTAGACTAAGGTCCGAATTACGATCATATTTTTTGTGAGTGACATGCCCGCCTCAATGGGAGTAACGCCATAGTATACATATTATACTGTATGCGCTTGTACTGACTGATAGTGAGAGTGACTAAATGGATCCTAGCTTCGTCACTGTGTGAGCTATGTGGATTATATTAATCCCTCAGTACCCTTATTACCTGAGATAATGTCATGAAGAGGATGTTGGATATGTATATCCATCAATCCCAATTCAATCCGATACGACCCGATTTTAACAGTATTAAATATTTTATACATTTTTGTTCAATATGATCACATGCGATATAAACGTTTTGAGCAATGTATGTCCATAAGTATTACTTTAAATTGATAGTCACGACTAGGGTTTGGGTTGGACAGCCCTTAGCATAAGGTCGTCGCATTGGGTATGCCTAGACATGTTTGATGTTGAGGTACGAATGTGAGTATGCACATGTTGATGTGTGTATTGGCGAAGAATTTCATTTTGTCGATTCCCTCGTGTATTACTGCCATATTTAGGTTTGGGATAGACATGTGTCATCAAGACCCATTACCTGAGAGGGCCTTGCCATTACATGATGCGAGTGTATTTTTAGGTTCACCAATGACTATGGTTCAAGAGAACTAAAGCCGGTGTTCTGCCTCCCCCTCTGGAAAGTCCAGGGGATGAATTTTTCTACCTCCCCCTCTAGAAAATTTGTCCTGTGGCACTCTCTCTCCTCTCTCTCTCTCTCTCTCTTCTCCTTTGTTCTCTTGTTCTCTAGAGCTATAAAATCGGTTAGGGTTTTGGAAACCCTAGAATTTCGGATTGGATCCAGATTTTGGAGAAGAAATTCTGGTTTGGCTTAGGGATCTTCTACTATATCAAGGAGATCTGGATTAGGGCTTAGTTGATCGGCTCATTAGGGGAAGAACCATTATTTGAAGGAGGAGCAATGCTTGAGGCTCAACAGGTTAGCAGATCTTAATGTTTGTTTTATGCATTAAGTTTTATTAATTATTTGATAATCATGGGATGTGAAAGAAACCCGAATCGATCTATTTTCCATTGCGCATTCGGATATGGGATGGATCCCTCTTTCCATGGTATGGAAAAGAGATAATCTGCTCTATTCTTGTGGATCCCATAATTTTATGGGACAAAAAAAGAGAGGGTTTGATAAGAAATTTTTATACCAAACCCTAATAAAGATTCACTAGGGTTCCCATGGGCAACCATGGGATTGCCTTAGGGTCACCATGGGAGACCATGGGCTAACCCAGAGACTTTTTAGATGCTTATGAACCCAAGATGGTCCCATGGACTGTAATTTGCCAACAGAGGACACCCAATGAAACTACTTTGACGTACTCCTTAGGATCATGGATGATGCGGTCTAGCGGGACACGATTGGGAAAGCTGTTGGGGATAATCAGATTGACATGAGGGGCTCAGGGAAAACCATTCGACATTACACCTTTGTTTTGTGACTCATTGCCCGGGCGACTTGTCGTGTTTGTGATCAACGAAAGTGATGAGTACATTACATATAATGGTTTAGCACTACTCATCATGAGGGATCAAGAGTGTTGGATCTGATGTAGTTAGATTGTTTGGAGTATTTCGAGATTGTTTGTAAGTGATGTACTACGTTGGTTAGATGGAAGCTTGATATAGCACTCCTACCCTGTGTTATCCCATTAGGTTGCATGCCCTATTGTTGTATGAAGAGTTACACGATTGAGAAAAACTTGGATGCATAGTTGAGCTAATGTGCCCTGTGTGAGAGATGTAATACAGAACCGGGTCTTGGATCTGGTCCATGGCGTCCACAAGGGGCAGCCTGGCCCAACCCATGAGAAGAGGGAGAGAGGGCCGGTCAATTTAAGTGACCGACTCTCTCCCCCTCCTTCCTAGTCAGAGCATGACTGTGATAATGGGGGGGGGGCTTAGGGTAAGGTTTTAAATACCCCTCCTATAACCCTAAGGCAGATACACTGGAAACCAAATTTCTCCTCTCTCTCTCTCTCTTGCTCTCCAAGTCTTTGTGTTCTCTGTGGGATTCTATCTGTTCCTATGGATTTGTGGTGTGGAGTTCTTCTTCGTGGAGAAACCTGACAAGATATTCGAAGATCATGAAGGAGATCGTTCTAGTTCGTGAAGCTTGTAACCAAACCCATACGAGATCCTCTTCCGCTGTGTTCCCATCTCCGTTTAGGTAACACCCTAACAGGTGGTGATTTATTTACATAAATAAATGGCAAACAAAAATTGAAAAAACTTACAATGACATTTTACATCATATTTTTACCTATTGGAAACAAACATTGAAATTTTTTTAACATGTAAAAATTTTGACATGTATAAATTTACATCGAAACAAATTGGAAAGTTTTGGTTGGGTTATGTTCAACAGATGAATTCTCCTAAGAAGAAAAAGAAGAAGAAGAAGAAGAAGATGAAGATGAGTTAGAAGAAGAAGAAGGATGAAGAAGAAGGGCGTAGAGGATCTCATTCCAGGCATCTGGTACACCGGGAAGGCACCAATGCATGCAGTCCGCGTAGGATGTGGGATTGGAGAGTTGCTCCTGAGTGATAGGCTCCCATTGTTTCTTGTATATAGAAGGGTGGGCTTCTTTCCGGTACTCCGACATCTGTGTAATATTCAGTATCTGCACTGTCACTCCTCTCCCCTCCAACTCCTTGACCGCCGATTCCACTAACCGCATCATCCTCGAATCTGATCCTCCACCCCAGTGTCCTTGTTTTGTTATGGGCTCCGTCTCATTGTAACAGTTCCCCTCCCCCTCCTTTGCATTGCTCCACTCATAATTCCTACCAACACAGTCACCCACATCCAATAAGGTACAATACATAGTATGAGTTCAGTTTTGATGAAGACTGAAGACAATGACAACATATTAATGTGCTTGGCCATTATTTAATTAATTAATTCTTAGTTTTCTTACCACAAGTGTGTGGGCGACAAGCTCGCGAAGAATAATTTGGTCTTGGTATGGTTCACATGGATTTCAACCCAATCCGACCACGTCTTCAGTGCCATTTCATAGCTGCGCAGCATCTCTACCTCTTTGTAAATTCCGTCGGAACTATCAAAAGAGCCCCACCTGATAAACACCATTTCCATCCAAATTCTGGATTAGATTTGTTCTCACTACACTGTAAATTGAGTCAACTTTTATCATATATGTTGGGCAAATAGTTACATGATTACCATCACATGCAAAGGAATTTTTATTTTTCTCCCTTTTTATTGGGGTTTTCCATGCCCAAAATCCATATTCACAAATACTTTTGCCAAAAAAAAAGCACTATTTTTTTTTTTTTTGGTAAGATTCTAGTAGTAATTTGTTCAAAACAAATGATTTAAACTGAAAAATTTAGACTCTAAAAAAGGGTTATCAAAAATAAATATCAGGAAAATCTTTAAAAGACTTTAATAAAAAGTACTTAAAAAGGGTGGATTGGGGTGGATTCTGTTTTTGTCTTTCTTTTTAGAAAAATTTATATCAAAATGCCTAAGAGAGAAAATATATATATTTTTTTGATAGGTACACCTTGTTCTGTTTGATCTATTTCTTTATCTCGCCATGAATCGTATGTTTGAGACAATAGGGACAAAATTTTCTCAATTCCAATCGACTAGGTGTATTTTGTCGATTCTTTTGAGTAATATATCTGGAAATCCCTGCTGGTGATTCTTTATCTTTATTAACATCGTTACGGGCACAATTGGTACATTCCAAAATAACCATGCCTCTGACATCTTTACCCTTAGCCATGAACCTCCTTTCGTTTGGATTTTAGATTAACTAAACTCTTTAATTTTCGCTCCGAAACAAGAACAAAGGAACTAAAATGAAAATAAAAAATAATAAGTAATCTAACAATTTCTAACTATACAATTTTTTGAATCCCAATACACATTTAAATATCTTGCTTGTATGAGATAAATTGTTAAAGAAATTGGGAAAAAAAAAATCTAAAAACCCCTGTATAGAGATAATCCTATCAAACAACCCCATTTTTCAATGTATTTTTATAATCAATTAATTACTATATTTCATTGAGAAGCTTGACTTTGATGATATTTATGACACTCAATGGAGATGATCCTTGGGGCATAATTTATCCTTTATTTATTCTATCAACTAAAATGCTTTTGAATGGCTTTTAAGGGATATTTTTTATGGTGTGCTCCTTTTTAGGTAGGATGCAAGGGTCACGCCGCACGCAACAGTCAATGACAACGCATGCAATGACACAAAAGTGGGCAGAATTTGTGCCATACATCGGGGTATGGCGGTCATTCTGGCCCCTATTGTGCGCGGGCGTGCCTCTTGCGTCCCATGCGGAAAACATTCTCCCTTCTTTTTATATTTGTAATTGTAGAAATTATCAAAATGGAAGAGATCTTGATAATAATTAGTTGTATACTAAGAAAGAGAAAGAGCCCTATTAAATTACTTCCTCTGAGCTTATGGCAGAAACTATGGCTCTAATGGACAAAAAACATAGAAGAGGCATGGGGTTCATTGACGGATATCCAAGTGTTGAAGATATATTTCTAAAGAAATTCTCATTTTGACCAGTAAAATTTGATAACTCTAAATATATTTTCTTTTTAATCGACTGGAATCGATATTTCCAAAGAAGTCCTCATTTTGACTAGTAAAATTTGAAAACTTTAAATATCTTTTCTACCGTAAGGCTCTAACAACTGATGAATTCTACTACGGTGGCTGCGTCGACTAATAATTATAGAGGGATGACTATAATCTTCGTCATAATCTGTAACTAGCTTTTTGGACAATCAAAAGCATTTCCTTTAATGCACGTCACAACGATTGGCAATGTTCGGATAGGGGTAAGGTGGTCAATGTACTGCCACCTCATTAGGAGGCTGCTACGCCTCCCCGTGGCAGGCCGTAGACGGATCCTAATTGTTTAGAAAGCCAATTTGATTGTTTTGCAAATAAAAAAAACTAATAATAAATAAAGAAACCGATGTGGGTGTTAGGAGGATATTGTACTCACAAAAGCTTCATTTTGGGTCTTCTCCACCAAAGATAGGAGTTAAAGACCAGTACGTCTGCGTCTGTCCAGTATCTGGCGTGCCTCTCGATTGCTTGGATTCTGACGAATCGGTCAGATAGACGATGGTTAAATGGATGGTCCGAATTGGATTCCAGCAAAAGAGGAGCCCAATAGAACGCGATAGATGCATCGTACTCCTAAATAACATTAACAAACAATCTTCAATCTTCACAGAGAAACAAAACAAAATCGTGTCTATACTCTAAAGTCAATTATTACATCAAACAGCTTATTTATAATTCAAGTTGACACTCACCTTGGCCGTGAAGGTGATGATAGAGCCATCCTGCCCGCTCCAGTCCATGGCCTTCTGTGAGGCAGGGATTGAAGACTCTAAGAGGCAAACCATAGATACCCATTGACCTCTGTTAAGGGAATCCCCAACATAAATAAGCCTTTTCCCCCTCAACATCTCCAGCAATGCTGTGGCATTGAACCTTTTTAACATGAAAACTTACACTAACTCAGATATATACCATCAAATATCAAAGACATATAGATCAAATTTAGATAGATTAATGATACACACACTCCACAAAGAGAGAGAGAGAGAGAGAGAGAGAGAGAACCTTGGAAGGTTACATTGATGTGGTTGCCACCTCCAATTCTGATACTTTGTATCCTTTCTCCCAAACTTCTCGCAAGCCACTTGATCTGAAATGTAAGAGCATTGCTCCCAGGTGTATAGAGGGTAGGACGAGTTATCGTAAACCCATTCGCCGGAAAATAAATCGCATTGGGACGGCGAGTCACTGGAATTCTCATGTATCACAAGACTGTCAGAAGACGCCACGTTGTTGTTCTTTCCTGTGAGGTTGCCGGAAAGCAAATTACATTGAGATGTCGCAAGACTGTCAGACGATTGCACGTTGTTCTTTCCGGTAAGGTAGATAACGGAAATGACGAAGACGGCGACAAGGATGGCCGTAAGGGAATGAAAACGGTTCCTGATCCCCCATGCCATGACTGGAAAAGCTATCCGGTTTTTCCTTCCCATTAGTGTTGCCTTCTTTGTTTGATGCTGTTTGGGTGTATCCATGACCTTGTCTTTAAGCTTTGAAGGATCTCTGTTTGACCGCTATTTGTTCTCATGTATCACTTCAAATTCTTTGGCTAGTTTGTTAAATGTTGATGTGTAAACTCTACCGAAGAAGGATATTAATAATACATACATTCATGATTCATTCTCAAAAAAATGAAATTAAAGGCATGAGCTTGGTCAACTTGGCAATGGATGGAATGTCTATAATGTCCATAGAAATTAGTGGAACTATAATATGATTTGGTGCGAAAAATTATTACAGAATCTTTTGTATCAGATTTTGCTATTGGGCTCTTTTCGTAATTTGAGTAGGTGAGTCCCTTGATTATTTATATGAATTAGGTTAAGGTGGTTCACCTATCCAAATCCAACTTCGCCACCTATCCAAATCAAGCTTCGCTGTGCCTCATTTATGTTATTATAATATGGATGATGATGTGTAACGATTATTGTTCTTGGAGAGAGAGAGAGAGAGAGAGAGAGAGAGAGAGAGAGAGAGAGTTTGAACTTTGAAGTATGATATTCACGGAAGCAACACTATATTGACTAAATCAAACTCAGTTGTTGCGAAAGAACTTTGAGGTGTGATATTCATTGAAGCAACAAGATATTGACTGAATCAAATAGTTGGTAATGATCAAATAATCTTTTGAATCAGATTCTGATTTCAGGGGAAGAAGAGAATGCGCCAACCATTTCATTTAGGGATGATTGTGTCTTCTATGCTCTGCATTTAAGATTAAAGTCTCGATGGAAAATTTCATTAACGGCTGCTGCTTCCATGCCTTCTTGGGACTTGGGAGAGGTCTATCTGTGTTATATGTCTAATGGGGTTCATTGTAGTGTATGGGCAATAGATTGGACCAACCAAGTATGTGATAAGTTAAAGGACTTGATTTCACGTGTTCTATCACCTTTGGAGCTTTTGGCGTATCAATCAAGTACCTAACATTTGGTATTAAAGTCGGACACCATGTCACGGGTTCGAGTCATAGAGAGGGCTACCTGGAGTAGAGTGAAAGCCGTCAAGAAAGGGGTGCCTACTACCAGGCAAAAACCCTAGAGTAAAGTGAAGCCTCTTGGAAAGAGCTATCTACCGCCATAGTGAAAGTTGTCTAGAGTGAAAGCCACAGAGGACGACGGCTGCGAAAGCGTGATGGTCTGTTATATGCCAAATGGGGCTCACTCTAGTGTATGGACACTAGATTAAGCCAGTCTAATATGGGATAGGTTAAAGGGTTTGATTTAATGTGTTCCATCAGCTCTGGAGCTTTTGACGTATCAATCAAGTAACTAACAATCTGATACCCAGAAAACCCCACCATCAATTGGTTCTGCAGCTATTTGTGTAATACAGAAATGATTTTCTTTGTTGATTTGGTATCCAAACTAACATTGAGAACTCAAGAGGGACCTCGAGCAGTTTTTTTTTTAATGACAGGGATTGGGTTTTGGGCTAGCTTGACCTATATTCCTACTCTAAAGTAACAGACCATAAAAAATGTATGTTTTTTATCAAGAGCGGCCGCTTGCCCTAACTTGGAAGTAGAAACAAACCCCCTCCATTTGCCCTAACTTGGAAGTAGAAACAAACCCCCTCCAATAACTATCATGTGGTAGTTTAGATAAAGTTGAAATTTATGTATAGGTGGATCCTAAGGTCTTCTCTATTCATTTGTTAAGTTTCAGTCTAATTCAAGTTTGCTAAGTGGCAAAAAAATATTTGAAGAGAAAACAACGGCTTAGTGCAGCTGGTAGATGCGTGAAGCGTAAAAACCCACTCCACCAGGAGGTATATTACTTTTAACGGTTTAAGTCTTTAGGATTATTTTTAAGAATAGTTAATGCTGATGATATCTCCTTTTTTTAATTTTCCTTTAGTGCATATAAGGACACAAATGGTAAAAAGATAAGGCTACCAAAGATCAATCAAGGCCAACCCGGCCCTAACAAAAATTAGGCCCAACCTGGCCAGCTAGGCCTTATTAGGTTCAATCAGGGTCAGGCACCCATCAAGGCTGGGTGGGCCTGGGCTGAGAAATCTCAGGGCCGGTTGGGTTAGGGTTTTTAAAAAATTTGACCCAACCTGGTCCAGTTTCAACCCTATATAAGAGAATACATTGAATCTCAATCTGGAATTGGACATGTGTTAATCCACATCATTTTTCTTGGAATTGGGAACTTTCTTTACATATATTTTGTATAAAGGGGGGGGGGGATCAAACTAGGGAGGGGGTAATGTACCAGCCAAGAGACTCGAATTCGAGACCACCTGATGAGCATGGGCATGAAACGCACCACAGCTCACCAGCTGAGCGTTAATCCACATCATTTCCTAAATATCCATGGTACAAAATTTTCGTCATCCTTCCATGTGGCATAAATATAGAGTGAGGGGATGCTAGAATATATCCCATTTTTATCCGTTTGTGTACGATATTTAAGAAATTAATTGTCTCAAATCATGAAACTGAAGGTCAAAACCTCATACAATCTATGAAAAGAAATATGTATCATGCTCAAAGTCAAGATTCCCCTAAGGTGATGTTAGCTTAGCCGGTAAGTATTGTGACTTCTTGTCACCATGTTCTGGGATTGAATCCTTCCAAACTAACATAAATCAATAAAGGGGTAGGGAAAAATTATTATAAGCTAATATATGCCTCTCAGGAGAATTTTTATATTATTTTTTCTCTTCCCTTCACTATGTGGGCCCTTGTGAATGATGCCATTTTCCACGCAGGCATCACTATGGCATAGAAGATCCTACCATGCTGGCAGTGTGGGGAACCATTCCAACGAAAAAGGAATCAAGTTTTCTCTAGAACGTCTTTGCACATTTAAAAGATTGAGTACAAGTTAAATGTTTATAGACCTTCCCCATTGCCTTGTCTTGGGTTTCACATCATTATGCATGCCGAATTGCCGATGCAATCTTCTAGTAATAAATATCTTCAAAGTTTTTATGGGACTACTACTCTAGTTGTCCATTTTGTGCAGGTGCTACTTTTGTCCAATAAAGCAAAATCATTTGGAATTAGGGTTGGCTATTGGAAGTTGCCAACAACTTGACACGAACATGAGCGTTAAGATTTAATTAGAATCTGTTGTCAACAAGACATCGATGCTTTTTCATGTCCATCTTTGCTGTAAATGGGAAAAATTATCCTCTCTAATTCCCTAAAGCTTGGTAGGGCGGCAGTGCTAACTGGAGATGTCGACACGTGACATCTCGGACATATAACGGTTCGAGCTTATTGACTATGTTGAGCTCCGACCGTTGGATGTCTGAGTTGCCACTTGTCGACATCCCCACCTAGCAATGCCACACTGCCGAGCTTTAGGAATTGGAGAAGATAATAGGCTTACGTAAATAGAGCAGGGGTGTTGGGATCTTAGTTTGAATCGTCATCTTTATTTATGTAAATACGCCTAGAATGAGGTGTGCTAGCTAGTAGTGTCATTTTGCAAATTCTGAATCCATATCAAAGCAGATGGCTTGTTCATCTGCCATTGAAGTATTCCTGAAGTTTCTGTTATAGCAATAGATTGGCACCCACCGTCGGGCCTCTCAATCGGAAATTAGCTACAAAGTGAAGATCCAATAATCATGACGAATAAAAACAACTAAAGGAAGACAAGACTGCAATAGAGGAACACAAATCCTGCTCTGATGGCGGCGAATCTGCATTTGGATGCTTTGCCACCAAGAAACTCCCCTAATCACAGCGGCAACCATCACAGCCACCAGGAAGAAGCACTTCTTCATGACAACGGGATGGACCCGAACGGTCTAGTCATTCAAAGCCAATTCATGGCCATGGAGCAGAAGTTGGAACTATTGATGAAGATAGTTTTGCAAAACAATGAACAACAAAGAAGTAAGGCTCGTGGTTCCCAACCTCACCAAAACCGCCTCTAGGAAGAAAATAGGGGATCAGACCTAAGTCCGGCAGGAGTCATTGTACGCTCCCTCACGAACAGCTAGATCGCAGAGATCAACCAAACAATGTAAAAAATATCCAACAACATTCGCAGCAGCAAGCGTCACCCAAGAACAATCGATAACAAGATCACCAGGAGGAAATCCCTTAGAGAAGGACTTTGGAGGTAAGAAACCAGATGAATTTAGCTAAAAGGTCCAAGAATTGCAGAAGCAGCTGGAGAGAATTCAAAGGATCCAAGATCTCGATCAAGGAGGCTAATGATCTGAAAGTCTGCACTAAGACGACTCTGTCTGACGAAATAATGACAGTGTCGCTTCCCCAAGGTTTCAAGATGCTGACGATGAAGAACTACGATGGAACTTCAAATCCGATGGAACATCTTAAGAACTTCAAAACCATGATGCTACTTCATGGAGCTCCATATCTAATCATGTGCAAAGCCTTCCCTGTCACGCTTACCTCAGGGGCCTGAGCTTGGTTTGATCATCTAGAACTGAGATCAGTGAACAACTTCACCAAATTAGGGAAGACCTTCATCGAGAACTTATTGTGTCACACCCCACTCCCCTAGAGACTAGGCAGTGTGACTAAGATACACCCTTGTATCCTACACCAACACCAGGATCTACATTTGATGTACCATGATCACTAATGTCACACCCCCATTCTGCACAGGAACTGATATGTGACCAAGATACCCTATGATATCCAAACAATCTCCAAGATCGCAGAAGTTGTACATTACACGTCACAAACCACAGGAGCAAGAGATAAAAAGAAGGGCTTTATCAGACCTATTGAAGAAGGGCTTTATCAGACCCAGTGTGTCTCCGTGGGGAGCACCGGTGTTGTTCATAAAGGTAAAGTGGTAGTATGCGGATGTGCATCGACTACCGTGAGCTTAAATAAATTGACGATCAAGAATCGATACCCCTTACTAAGAATTAATGACTTGTTCAATCAACTGCAAGGTGTAAGGGTATTTTCAAAGATTGACCTCTGATCAGGATATCATCAGCTGAAGATCAGGAGTAGTGACATAAGCAAGACAGCGTTCAGATCTCGCTATGGTCATTACGAATTGCTGGTCATGTCCTTCGGATTGACTAACGCCCCGATAGCTTTTATGGAGTTAATGAATTGGGTGTTTCACGATGTCTTGGATAAATATGTCATCGTGTTCATTGATGGCATTTTGGTTTACTCCAAGAGTGAGGAGGAACATGCTGACCATCTCCGCTTGGTACTGCAGAGATTGACAGAGAAGCAACTATATGTCAAGTTCAGTAAGTACGAATTCTAGTTGTAGCAAGTGGCATTCCTGGGACATCTGATTTCCACTAGGGGTATTGAAGTAGACCCCGGTAAGGTGAAGTTGGTGGTTGATTGGGAGACACCCAAGAATGTAGCGGACATTCCTAGCTTTCTGGGCCTAGCCAGTTACTATAGAAGATTCATCGAGAACTTCTTGAGATTATCAGCCCCCATGACTCGACTGACCCAAAAGGGAGTGAAGTTTGAGTAGTCTAATGATTGTGAAAAGAGTTTCCAGGAGTTGAAGTAGAGGTTAGTTTCCGCTCCAGCACTCACCATTCCTAATGGTACTAGAGGTATGGTGGTTTATAGTGATGCATCGAAGATGGGCCTCGGCTACATACTGATGCAGGACGGAAAGTAGAGGCAATTGCTTCGTTAAAACTGAAAGACTATGAGAAGAATTACCCAACTCATGACTTGGAGCTTGCAGCTGTAGTGTTCGCCTTGAAAATCTGAAGGCACTATTTATAGGGGGAAAAGAGCGAGATCTACAGTGACCATAAGAGCCTCAAGTATTTCTTCACCCAGAAGGAGCTCAACATGAGATAGAAATGATGGTTGGACCTGATGAAAGACTATGATTGCACTATCCATTACCATCCAGGTAAGGCGAATGTTGTAGTGGATGCACTTAGCTAGAAATCTCAGACATTGTCACTGACATTGCTGGCTGTCAGTGACAGACTCATCGAGGAAGTAAGGAAGATGGACCTGAAGCTACTGTTTGAGGGTGTTACACTATCCTTGGTAGCTCTATTAGTACAGTCAATGTTGGTGGGAAGAATCGGGGCAACCTAGGCATTTAACAAAAACTTCCAAGAGATTATTGAAGCCATCCATGGAGACACATAGAGGGAACTGGACTTTACATTGACTGAGGATGGCATCCTCATGTTTAGAGATCGTTTATGTGTACCCAATGAGGAACAACTGCGAAAGGACGTCATGGCAGAAGCCCATAACTCTCCCTATTTGATTCATCCAGGTAGCACCAAGATGTATCAAGACCTGAATGGGCACTACTGGTGGAGTGGGATGAAGAAAGATGTGGCCGAGTTTGTGGCTAAATGCCTCACCTATCAAGAATTGAAGGCTGATAGATAGCAACCACATCGCCTACTACAATCCCTGCCTATTCCTGAGTGGAAATGGGAACATATCACTATGGATTTCATCACCGGGCTACCTTATATGCCTAGGGGTGTCGATGCCATATGGGTGGTCATGGACAGATTGACAAAGACAGCCCATTTCATTCCTATGAAGGTCACATACTCGATGGATAGGTTGGCTAGCTCATACATCGACAATGTGATTCGCTTGCATGGCGTACTAGCCAGTATCATTTCTGATCGAGATCCTAGGTTTACTTCAAAATTTTGGGGTGGCTTTCAGAAAGCCAAGGGGACCCTCTTGAACTTCAGCACCGCATTCCATCCTCAGACGGACAGACAATCGGAGAGAACTATACAGACGTTGGAGGACATGCTCTGCGCCTGTGCCATAGACATGAAGGGCAGTTGGGATGAACACCTCTTGTTCATCAAGTTTGCACATACCAATAGCTATCAGGCTACTATTGGCATGGCACCATTCGAAGCCCAGTACGAAAAGAAGTGCAGGATAATGTTGCATTGGGATGAAGTTGAAGAGCGTCGGCTTTTAGGACTTGAATTGATCCAGGCAACTTGCAAAAAGGTTGAATTAATTCGGGAGTGAATCAAGGCTGCTTAGTCTAGACAGAAGGGTTACGCGGACCAACGACATAAGGACTTGGAATTTATTGTTGGAGACAAAGTGTTTCTCAAGGTGTTTCCTACCAAGAGGGTAATGCGATTCAGAAAGAGAGGGAAGCTGAGTCCAAGGTTTATTGGCCCGTATGAGATTCTTGCAAAGATTAGGCCGGTGGCGTGCCAATTAGCTCTTCCTCCTTCCTCGGTGGGTGTACACGATGTGTTCCACGTCTCCATGTTGTAGAAGTACATTCATGATCCGGACCATGTTCTATCACAAGAACCGCCGGAGTTGGCTTCCAATATGACCTACCTGGAGCAACCCAAAAGAATACTGGACAATAAGTTGCTTCACCTCTGCAATCATCCACTTTCTTACTTGAAGATTAAGTGGTACAGCCACCCGTGGTGGGAGCGTCTTGGGAATCCAAAGTGGAATTGCGGATGAAGTATCCCTCTTTCCTTGACTTACAAGGTACGTCGTAAAATTTCTTATAAGGTATGGGGGATGTTACAACCACACCCAAACCCTAATATAATATTGTACTATTATGCCATATAGGCGAAGTAGTAGGATAGCTGAGGAATTATTTGCAATGGCTGTCAAGCCAACTCATCAAATCATCGACCGCAGCACCGAACTCTTGGTTGAAGAAAGGTTCCTTAACCGAGACTAGGGGACGTTCGTGGATGGTGATTTCCTTGATTGCCCTCCTAACACTTGTCCTAAGAGAGAAGAGGATCGCAAGGAGAATCCGGTGGCCACGTGCATCAACAAGTAGTGCCTTTGTGTCATGTGCATCGAAAAGAGACTGTTGTTTGGGATCCGGGAACTGAGCTTGGATGAAAGGTGAGCAAATACCTTGAACATAGGCCCCCAACACTCATAGGGTTGGACCCTCCTCGAGGCTCTTGATGTGTGGGTCAAAACCCAGAACAATCCTTGGCTCATCCAGCCTTGACAACAGGAATGAAACCATAGACGGAACCACTACTGGTAATTTCGTTCGATCGTCCATCTAAGCTATGAAGGGTATTATGGTAATTTGGTTTGTGGGACCCATAACCCTGTACTCCGGACAGTGTCCCTATCTTAGCCTTCACCTACCTATTGGGCCACATAGATGGGCCCACATGGCTCAATTTAAGTAAAAACGAATATCTTGACTTAGGGGTAAACCAAACAGGGCCTTAGGGCCACTTGGCTTAGTAATAAGAGCCTGCCCTTATGGCTCATTCATTCCACACCAACCAAAAACGTGGGAGCTTGGGCTGGAGCATTGAAGGAAGCTTGAGAGAGGAAGAAGGGGGCAAGATCAAGGATTGATTGGTGGTGGGTGCCCTAATCCCTACACTGATTGAGGTAGGCCTTCATTCCACCCTCCTCTCTCTCCCTTTCAATCTATTTTGGGTTTTGAGAACCTTCTTGAGCATGGGTTTCACCTAGTGGAACCCAAGGTTGTGAACTGATGATCTATGGTACTCTACAATTGGGTTCCACACCCATCCAAGCCTAAAGGAACCCTATGTATCAGCCTATTTCTGATCTATGTTTGGCAAACCCTAAAACCCTAAATGAGGTCAAATGGAAGCCATGTTTAGTGAACCCTAGGATCTGGGATGGCTGGGTTCGTGGTGACCCTTTGAGGGCTTAGGACACTCCCTGTTAGCCTTTGGAACCAATGGATCCCAAGGAAAAAGGCTAGGAGAAGAAAGCTCCTGGAATGACTGTTTTCCCTTTGACGGAACTATGAATGGAACCAGGCATCGAGCCTCCGCCTGTAGTTCTGTCCCATTTAAAATGAACATCGATTGGGCAGAACAACGGACGGAACCACCCTGGTTGCTTTCCTCCGATGTTCCAAACCCCTCAAGGATGTCTTAGAACATTGGCCCAAGATGAAACTATGACTGAGATTCTGCCCGATGTTCTGTCCCATGTATTTCAACCCAGGGCTTGGACGGAACCACGGATGGAACCAGAGACATTGCCTCCGTCCCTGCTTCCGTTCTTGCTATTTTTAGTATTAAGTTACAATAACTCTTGGGGCTCCTCATGGGACCCACCTACACCTACTAACATGTTACTTCACACAACCCTAGGTAATCAAAGTAGCACGGGGAGCATGCACCGAGGAAATACTCATCGAGCGATACAACAACGACAAGTGAGTGGATTTGGGTCTTGTTGGGTTTGCCTATATGCATCTATTCATATATATAAACATAATGCTATTCTAATCATCATAACCATGCTTGCATTATTGTATATATATTGTTATTGGATACTTATGATATGGATTATGATGTGGAATGTGTTGGGTTTCGGTGTCGGGAAGTGCCGCTACCGGGATCCTGGATGATTTGAACTAATAACATGCATGACATTTTACTTGTATGCACCGTGTTGTGCTGGTAACCTGGTGTTAGATGGAATGGGACATTGATACACCCGGATTATCTGTCGACATGATAGAACCCATGTAGTATATTTGTGGTTAGGACTAGTCCCCTATGCTACAACCCTTACCAACAAGGGTTTTGGTGTTGGATAACCAAAGCGCCAGATTCTGTGGAGAAGTAGAGAGGCCAGTCATGGTAGCAATGGTTATCGGGGTCTGCCTCTGGGTGGTGATGACTGCGGCCGACGCGGGCTCTCGTATGGTAATTGAGGTTGCATTTGTGGCATCGAAAGGAAGGGACCATAGTGTATTCCCGAATTATCATTGTAGCATTTAACTATTGACCTAGCATTGTGTGTTAGATGAAAAATGAATTAATAATATCATTCATCATGGACTATTTGTGCCTTATGTGTATGTGCATCCCCATCCCCTCACTGGCTCAGTGGAGCTAACCCCCATGTACACAATCTTTTTAGATGTTGATACAGGTACTGGCTGTCTTGTGGGTCTCGAGGTTGAGCCCTCGAGATATGACGCTATTGGATCCGAGGATCCAGAGTATGAGATCGAGGAGCACAGAGACGAATGTTCGTGTGATGATTACTCTTATGGAGCACAATGACTACTTGGGACTTGGTCCCTTCTTTTGATTCTTTTGGGGCTTGTAAGCCTTTATATAAACATTTTCATGTTATACTATTATTTTGTATAGTTATGTCATGGTCAGTCTAAACGCTGTGTTATTATATTGTATCACATAGAGGTTGAACATGATGTAACTAATGATCTTAACGCTTCCGCACTGATTGCTTACTCTTGGAAATGTAATTATTTTACCTTCTGCTGCACTCTAATATGGATGTGACATTTATGTTAGTTTAAGACTGTGGATTGGGACACTGCATTTGTGATCCTGGTAGTGTTGGGCTGACATGTGTCGTCCCAGTCATCCCTTTTATTACTATTATATTTCTTATTGGAATGGGGGCGTGACACATTTAATGCTCAAAAACCATGTGTCACAATTTCTCTAACGGCTATAAAATGACTAATTTTTAGTTCAATCGATCGACTGCTAGATATAGTTGTTGGGGAAAATAAAGCCGTTAGGACTCTTAAGTCTAAGTGGTTGATAGCCGGTCGACCGATTGAGCAACTAGCAAGTGATGAGCGACCGTTTGGGGAAACCGGTTGCTCACTGTTTCCAGTGGTCGATTTGGCTCTGTAGGCGGTCGACTAGTTGTTCAACTGGTAGCGGTTTTTAGGCATTTTTTTAGGCATTTTTTTAGCCTGTCTCTGATAGTCTTTGGTCTAGTCTTTTCCCAACTAATGCTAAGGACTTCTAGGGGCTTTAAGTACCTTCCTAGAGTCTCTATATGATGCATATGCAATTTTATTTATACATATACAATTACAATTATGCAAGTGAGTGAATGTGCATAGGAGCATCTTCAACTTGATTTCTTCTTTACAAAATGTTCTTCAATCTTTGAATAGTCTTTTCTTTAAGAACTATTTATCTTGGAAATTCTTTACAGGCTTGATCTCTTCAGGCTTTTTCTTGAGCTTCCTTGTGAATTAAACCTTGACCCGTTCTTTATTATTGCATTAGACCTATTGCCATAATAGTACACGAAGGCTTGAGCCAACTCGTTTGTTATCATCAAAATATTGATAGAGGGAGGGAAGAATTTTCCCAAAAAGGGCATCCCAATCAGCTGGATGAATGCAAAACAACGCCATCTGCTCAGCAACCTTGACGTCCCCAATTACCTTCTGGTCAGCTCGTACCAACCACTTGGGGATAAACTAGTCCAAAGACGCCTTCTTGCCCTTATTATTTTCGGTGCCCTTAAGCAAGGGGGCACCACTAAGGACTATGAGAGGAGCCTCCTTCTGGACAACATGGTCGGAGGATGGGAGCGCCTTCTTCTTGCTTGAATGCTAGCCCTGATTCTTGCGGCCTTCAAAAATTGGGGGAAGGGCATTCTTCTTAAGCTTCTTCCTCGGAAGATCCTTCTCATGCTCGGTTGGAACGAACTTCCTCTTCTTCTTCTTCTTCTCCGGAGGCAGAGGGGAGGTGACTATGTCCTTGGTAACTTGGAGGTTCTCTGTCTCCATGAATGTGGTAATGGTGTCCAAATTGAAATCCACTACATCAAATAAGGAGGAAAGAATTAGCACACCAAAGTAAAAATCAATAAAAAGAAGGGGAAGAGAGAGAAAATCCAGGGGCGCTTACCCCTCTCCAACTCAGACATGTCTAGGGCATCAATGTCGGCCAGTTCCATAAGCCCCGGAGAAATCATTATCATTTCCAGGGTTGTTAGATCCTCGTCGTCAAGAATTGGGATCTTGTTCCGAGCAGAGGTGTTCGGAGAACCCCATGTATTAAGGAACCTATGTCCCACGCATAAAGCCCAAAAGAACCTTTGTTTCCAAGCTTTAGGAGTGCACCAGACCCATACATGGACCTAGCAGCCTCGTCGTAAGCTTTAGCAGCTTCAAGTGCAATGGAGAAGGTACCCAGCCAAAGCCGGCTGCCTCGATGAGGTTCACGAACCTCGGCCACCAACTTTCCCAAGTCCTCTATCTCACGCCCTATAATTGCAGTGGGAATTATCTAGTCCTCCTTTCCCTCTCATACACCCTTTCTTAGAGCCTTAGCTAGGGGCTCTACGACCCTTACTCCATCACCAGAAGAATCGAGCTCCTTATTGAACTCTCTCCACCTAGCGAGTTTCTCTACTATAGAATCTTATCTATTCTATATGCTTCTTGACTTCCTCTTTCTGCTGCATTTAGTATCATGGTCCATAGAAACTTAACAGAGTTTAAAAACTAAGGCACTGAGAAATTATAGAACCATAAGAACATGGACTATCTTTCCAATTGCAATCAGGTAACTAGAAGAAAGACTCACAAATGAAGTTTATGATTCAAAATAGGAACTAGAAGCAATTTTAATTTTTGGAACTAAAAGGGTGGAACCCTAAGCCAAAGCTTGTAAAAATAGGGCTGAATTTAAGGAAAACAAAGCAAAAGGGGAGAGGAAATCAGAGATGACCAAGGGGAAAGAAGGTTAAGAGATTCATTCTTTTTTTAGTTGTAGGAAATATTTAGTGAGATAGATGGGGTCCAACTATGGTAGATATAGGGTGGAATCAGGGACGGAGAAGATGGGTTAGGTTATTGGTGAAATAAAAGATGGGCTCAGGATTTAGAGATTCGATCAATGAAGCTGAAGAGGGTTTAGATGCAGCAGTAAGTAGATGATGGCAGCTCATTTTGGGTAAAGTAGAAAATGGAATTGGGGTTTCAGATGATGGGAACTAGAGGTTTCAAATAGGGACGGTGTCTTGGTAGTTGTAGGGAAGGTAGAGATGGGGAAGAAAAGTGAATCGACAGGTGGAGAAAAATTGCGATTCAGGTTCAGTGAAAATGAATCAAAGGAGAAGAAGGTGTTTAGTCACGATAATGGTAATGGAAGGTGGGAAAATGGAGAAACAAAAAATGGAAGAAGAAGAAGAAGATGAATTGGTTAGGGGGTTACCAAAGAAAAGAATGAGGAGCTCACTAGGTTAAGTAAGGGTAGTTTTGCTATTTAGAAGGAGTTAATCATCACTTAACTATACACACCTAACGGATGTACATAATAGTAATAAAGGCTCCTCCCCAAAATGGGCTTCAATGACAAGGTGACTTCTCTCATCATAGGTACAACAACCTTGGTAAAGTACTCTTTTCTGGTCAATGGAGCGATTCGATGTGCGGTGTGCCCTTCGAGAGGAATTCATCAAGGAGACCCCATATCCTCAGCTCTTTTCATCATATGTTATCAAGCTCTCTCGAGTGTCATCCATGGAGTTGAAGATAAGGGCCTTATACGCAGAGTGTGAGTCAGAAACCGTGCCAAGCCTCTGACACATTTACTTTTTGCAGATGACTATCTGCTCTTCTCGGAGGTCAAATTAAAGGAGCTTTGCAACCTTAAGAAGTGCGTGGTTCTCTATTGTCGGGCAAGTGGACAAGGGTTAAATTCTAAAAAATCAAGCATGTGCTTTAGCCCCAACATGGGTCAGAAACATAAAAGATGGATTAGTAGAGTTCTTAAACTCCCATATGGTGATGGACCAGGAAAATACCTTGGTTTACCGACCGAATTTGGAGTTAATAAAGCCGACCTCTTCCATTCTATTAGTGACAAGTTGAGTGGGAAACTCCATAGGTGGTCTCAAAAGTTCTTGACTCAAGCAGGTAAGGAGATCCTCCTTAGGTCTGTCGTCCCCCATCATAAACTTCGCTGCCTCTCACTTCAAGATTTCAATGTCCATCCATGATTCTGTGAGGAAGGAAGCCACCGGTTTCTTTTGGGGAGGAACAGCTGATGAGCCCAAAATCCATTAAATGAGTTGGAAGAGGTTATGTCAATCTAAGGATCGGGGAGGGCTTGGTCTTCGTGACCCTTGGATGTGTAGGATTAAGCACTTGCCAATCCCCTAAAAAATGCCTTGTGAGGGAAGGTGCAACTTTAATTCCTTATTGCACACCAGCCAGAGCGCATTGCTCCCTCGCCCGAGCTGGGATCTGGACAGGGCATTTTGGGTCACTCCCAACAATCCCCCCCCCAAATGCACACCCAATAACAGAGCACCCATGGCACTAATGCATGCTCAATAATAGAGCACCCATGGCACCGGGGAGACTCGAACTCTCGACCACCTGCTCTGATACCAATTGTAGAATTAAGCGCTTGCCAATCCCCCAAAAGACGCCTTGTGAGGGAAGGTGCAGCTTTGATTCTTTATCGCACACCAGCCAGCACGCATCGCTCCCTCGCCTGAGCTGGGATCTGGACAGGGCATTTTGGGTCACTCCCAATAGGATGCACAACAAAGCTCTCCTTTCAAAGGTTGCTTGGAGACTCTTCTTTGATCCAGGGTCCACTTGGGCATTGTTTATGAAAAGTATCTACTTCCCTCAAAGTGACTTCTTGGATGCTCAACTTCGCAATAGCCCATCATGGGCCTGGAGGAGCATAATCAAAGGAAGGTACTAATGGAAGGCTTGTTATGGAAGATTGGGTTAGGTTCAAAGGTTCATATTTGGAGGGATAAATGGATCCCATCCTTGCCGAGTTTCAAACTTCACAACACAGCTCCTACCCTTTGTCAATATCAGTGGGTTGCTGATCTCATCGATGTGGATAGCCGGTCATGGAAATTAGATGTGCTTACCTTGCTTTTTTCTCAGGAAGAGAGGTGTGCTATTATGAAGATAAAGCTTTCCATTTTTTAAGCTGAAGACACCTTGGTTTGGGGTGGATCAAAAACTGGCGCCTTCTTCATCAAATCAGCATACCACCTGCTTTGTAACCTCTAATCGCAGGGGCAACCAGCTCGAGCTCCATCATCGCCAATCAATCCCTGGGAGAACACCCGTACAGAAATGTGGAGAGCAATATGGAACTTGCCTACCCTCCCAAAAATCAAGAGTTTCATTTGGCGAGCATGCTCAGCAAGTTTGGCCTCTAAAGAAGGCCTTTCTCAATGCAAAGTCCCCATTGATCCTTGCTGCCCCCACTACAATGCTAAAATGGAATCAGCTGATCACATCCTGTTGCAATGCTCTTTTGCCCAGGCCGTGTGGTTTAGGTCTGTGCTCTCTCTCAGAGTTCCAACTGCAAGTTCCACTTCCCTTGGAGAATGGATTCACCGTCTGGGTTGGGTGAGTCATCCTTCTAAGAGGGAGATGAGACTTTAAAAAAGTTCGTGTAGTTTTCTCTTATGGGCTTTATGGAATGCCCGCAACGATTTGGTGTTTGGTCGTAAAAATTGGAGCCCAGAGCAGGTTATTAACTCGGCCCAAATTGTTCAAGCCCACTTCCTTGAAGCCCACAACTTAGGGATTCTCAACCAGAAAACAAGACCTGCTGAAGCCCAACTAGTCTGAATGCCTCCACATCCTAGAATTCTCAAGCTCAATTGTGATGCCTCTCTATCAAGGGACAAGAAGAAAGGAGGTTAGGGGATTGCTATCAGAGATGCTCAGGGGAAGGTTCTATTAGCTAAGTCTGTCATCAAACACTTTGATTCGACGAAAGTTGGAGAAGCTCTGGCGATCAGACATGGCTTGCTCGAAGGGATAGCTCTATGTATTGGCGATATTGTGGCAGAATCAGACGCTGAAGGTTTTATAGGCTTTATCCTTTAGCCTTCTTCCCCTACTCCACTTACCATCAAACCGATTGTAAAGGACATCCTGCAACTAGCTTCGTGCTTTAGAATGTGTTCTTTCAACCATGTTCCTAGGAATGCTAATGGGTTAGTAGATTTCCTAGCCAGGAAGGCCCTGTCAATCTTGTGTACTACAGTTTGGCCACATTCCACTCCATTCGTTTCAAAGTGTTGTAACACCCCTCGCATGTGCTAAGTACAAATTTTTCAATAGATTAATTTTTACCAAAAAAAAAAAACATAAGGAAAGTTTTTGGGGTGTCTATGCAATTCAACCAAAATGCAAAGGGTGTGTAGACACTGAATTTTCCACCCCCCCAGCGATGAAGACAACCGGACGCAAAAGACTGGCAATGCCCTTTAAATTCTCCTTTCCTTCCGGATAACTTGGACACCCCCTATTTCATTTTGTTTTTACCCGTGGTCCCCCCGCATTCCCAGAATGACTACCCACGATGCCCTCGCTTAAAGACCTGACCAAATGGCATTGCGCAGGGCCGCGGCATTGCCTGACAGCACCACACTTGGCAGCGACACCGTACTGTAGCACCGCTCAACAGCATAGTGCCTAGTCGCACCCAGCCGAACCAGACTATGACGCCGCGTGGCAGTGTCGTAGCCAGGGATTTTTCCCCTCCATAGCATTGCACGGCGGCACTGCGCCCAGGGCCGTGGTGCCGCCATGGTACCCAAAACAAAAAATTTTGTCTGGCGGCGCCGCCAGACGAATTTTTGCCTATAAACAGCCCCCACCCCTCATTTCAAACAAGTCTCAAGTTGAGGAGAGGGGGACCCTCAGAGCCCCAGTTTTTCAATTTTTTCCCTTTTTCCTAGTTTCGGGGCCCTACCCCTGTCCTATTTCAAGCCTTCAAGCCTAGTCCCTCTGTCTGGAGTCCGGGTCCTTCGAACCCACCTTTGCTAACCCGATTCTGTGCAAAACCCTAAAGCCTCCCATGGCCTAGTCACCTTGCTTGATGTCCTAATCCCCAGTTTCTAAAGCGTTTTTCGATGCTGTCATTTTATCCGAGGTCCTAGTATCCGAAACCGGTGCACCATTACTCTGTCCAATATTTGAAGAAGCCTAGTTTCCAAGCCTTTTCGACGCTGTTATTCTGTCCGAGTCCTAGTATCTAACGCCTGTGCACCGTTACTCTGCCTGATATTTGAAGAAGCTTAGTTTTTGAAGCTTTTCGACGTCTTTGTTCTATCCGAGGCCTCAGCACCCGATACCCGGACGCCATTACGCTGTCCGACAAAGGAAAAAACCAGCTAGTCTTTTTCCTCCACCTGAGCCAGGGGACACGATTCTTCCCGTATAACTGCATTGATTTAAATGCATATAGGTATTTAACTCTTTCCTTGCATTTTAATTCTGTAACAATGTAGACTTTTAAATTATGGTTGTGTAGTGTACAGTAGTTAATTTAATTAAGCAGTTTGCACATCATTTTAGTTGTACATGTGGAAATAGGACATTATAAGGGAAGAATATTCGAAAACCAGCATCTAGTAGAAAGACTGGTTTTACCGGGCGAGGTGGATGCCTAACATCTTTCCACTCTTGTAACCTGACTACTTACCCCGAATCTCTGACCAAACCAAATGAAGTCTTGTAGCCCTTCACAGGGCTACACTAATGGGTCCTAGGCCCTAATCCTAGGTGGCGACTCCATTTCATTTAATTGTATGACCCCTATCCCCTGATAAATCATAACCATTTGAGAAGACACCTTCCTTCTCTCTCTCTCCAACCGAGGAGCATAACCCCAAACCCAATGAATCCAGTCCAGAGGAATGCCAAACCCCCTCACGTGCGGTTCCAGAAAGGAACGGATCCTCACAAGTGGCTACTCCACTGGGGATTGATGGTCAAGCTTTCAATACTAGATGTTACTGTTGAATGCAAGAATATTCTTCCTTCTACATTATTGATTGATAACATGTTCGGCTAACCCCTTTTGTGTACTAACTGCATCATGCATGTTTAAAGTGAAGTCAAACGACGAGGGTATTCTCTGTTGTGCCTCTACCCCCAGGGAGGTGGGGCACATCATACTAAGTACTCTGAGATTGGATGATACCCGCTTCTGTCACCACTATCATCCACACACAACACTGTATAGAAACACATAGCCCTGTGGTTAATCGTTGGACCCCATATGTAGATATGGGTAATTCGCGGCAAAGCCACAGCCCTTGATATTTACTGCACGAGTTTAGAATCACCAATGAGGGTATTCACTAGTGTGCCATAGGGTACTTCGCTACTCAAAAAGGGCACTACTTTAATTACTCTGAGATCGATTTGACGAGGGTGTTCACTAGTGTGTCGTGGGGTACTTTCCTACTCGAAAAGGGCACTAGTTTGATTACTCTGAGATTGTGTGACCTACTCTCTAGGTATTTTAAAAGCACCACGTACTGACGATTCGCGACCACGAGCAATGGGTATATTGGTGCTGTCAGAGGTGATCTTTTTCTGTCCTATCAGCCTACCCAGTGAATGCATCATTTAGGAAATTAAACCATATACGATTAGGATACGCCACAAACTAACATAGCAACCCTTTGGTCGAAAACAAGGTTCTTGGCAGTATATCCTCCTTAATGTAGTTTACCTATCATGGGAAAGGGCTCTATTTGTCCCTCAATATTCCCTCAATAGTCCCTCGATGAAAGTGACATATCATCTGGGATGGTGGATAAAAAAAAAAACTGTAGCCTCAATAGTCCCTCAAAAAATGATACACCACCCAGGACATTATGTCAGTAATGGAGCCCTAGTTGTCCCAAAATGGAGGGTACTCTACATTAATTGAAGATAGACTGTCGAGAGATCCTCAGATAAGCCCCCTTCGTGATAATCCTAATACGATCTCTGGGGGCCATCGAACAAGAGAGGATTTATGGCTAGAAGTGGAGCGCAGAGGTCAGGAATGGATCGTCATGCCACCCAACCACTGTTTGTATATATATATATTTGCATATTGCTTTGTAAACCAGAACATAGATATGTATATATATATATATATATATATATATATTAAAAAAAAAGTTATGAAAAAAAAGATTAAAAAAATGATAATTTATTTGTTACACAAAATCCTAAAACAATCTTTCGCCCTTGCAAGGCACAATTCCGCGACAAAAGAACCTTTTGTTGCCCGCTTAGGACCGTCAGGCCGACCGATTAACTCAGGCCCACCTCCGCCAGTCTCCACCCCCTTCATCCAATAGAAATCACAGTCCATCTTTGATCGTGTCGTTAACCGGTCAAAAATAAAACCCTAAATTAATCTAGCAAGTAGCAAGTAAGGGGTGATCTACGGGGGACTGGAAGGGTAAATTACTATAAGGATAAGTTGGAAGTGATGAAAATTAAATTACAATAAATCTGATTTCTTAACTAAGAACCAAATAAACAAATTTAACAATGGTATGCAAATACTGGAGAAGACTATCTTTAGGGTTCGAATCCCCAATGGGTTGTTATTCAATTTGGTAGCATGCTTCGGTTTATTATAACCACAGGGCTAATATTACCACAGAATGTAGGGTTCCTTCTAAGTATGGATTATCTTGACGAGTACTATCATCCTTCACTTATAGGGCTTGACATGCTTAGTTCGTTCAGCTATAATCTATCATCGGTACAACCACATAAGAACAAAATACTATTGCTTGAATGAAAAATAATGAATCATAGAAACAGAATTTTCCAACTAAATATATCTATTAAATTTATCCAAATAGGGATGGGATCTCAACATCAAGCAATTAAGAATGCAAACCAGAATTTTAAATAGTAAACACCATTAGTTCATCTACACCTAAAGATAGAAAGAACTTAGCTGATCATGGTGCTCAGAGACAGGGGCAGCAATGGTGACGATGATCCATGGAGGTGTGCTTGGCGTTCTTTGTGAGTTGCTGCCCAGGAAGAAAGCGTTGGAAGAAGGTGATGGAGATGCTTTGCTGGTTCAGTAATGGTGCTAATTTCCAGAATCCCTTCCCTGGCTTTGGCATATTTCAATATATATATATATCCAAGGAAGGGAAACCGAGAGAGAGAGAGACCGTGAGGGATTAGAAAGTAGAGATATAAGAGGAAAGAGAGATAAAAGTGGAATAGAATTTGGAAAGGTGGGACCTGTGAGGGATTTGAGAGAGAGAGAGAGAGAGAGAATCGTAGTGGGATGAGAGAGAGAGATATTAGGGAGGAGAGAGTATTTAATCTAAATTATAAATTTGATCAACATTCTCTTTTTGAAAATATCTCTCCATCCTGGTCTCGAATGGACCCAATCCGAGATTTAACGTTGCTCCAATTAATAATCCGGACAATATGAACCCAATATCGGATATCTTCTGAAAATTTTCCAATATTCTGAAATTATGATTATGCCCTTGGGTCTTCAGTGAAACTTCTTCCCATCTCGCCCTTGATCACATTTGATTCATTCCACGGGTAGACTGGTGCTTAGATTGCATCAAATTCATCCTTGGTTCTAGGCTCGGGCTTGCATTTCAATTCATTTTCTGGTTCATTATTCTTTTCTGGCCCAAAAAGAATAATCACATGTATGGGCTTCAAAACTTATGCGTATTTTTATTGCAACACGTCCATCTTGCTCAAATTTCAGCCTTCTTCGCAACCATGAAAAGAAACTGGACCACTTTATGTGTAAATCTAAAGATACGATGTCCGATAGTCCAGAATAGCATGAAATCGCATAAAATGACCTAAACCAGAAAATATAGAAAATACCCAAAGTATCTCCATTCTAAGCAGATAAAAATGCAAAATTAAATGGAATAATTTCACACATGAATGTGCTTATCAAATATCCCCACACATAGATTTTCCTAGTCCTCGAGCAAAAAAAAAATAAAAAAAACAAAAATCCTAACTCACTTTCGTAGGAATCACGGTTGCACTTAGCAAGTGCAACAAGCCTTTAAACCTCTAGGTTACCCCTAGTGGACGAGTTTTGTCTCATGAGTGTTTGCAGGAAATATACACACAAAATTCATGATTGCAAGTTTAAATTTTGACAATGGGTAAGAAGCACACATCAAACCCGAAACTAAGATGTTCTACTTAAGATCAAGAAGACAAAGGTACCCCCACACTTAAGCTCTTAATACCCAATATTGATTCTAGCAACAGGCACACATCCTAATTAGGGAATCTCCCCATATCTTCCAAACACCACCTTACTTAAGGTAAGACCACTCATGACATCAAGGGCACCAAGTACTTTAGGCTTCAGAGCATTTTTTACCATACAATTGGACCAAGGCAAGGACATTTCTTCCTTCTCTTATTTTTTTTTTTCACAATGAACTCCATTTGTTACTCCACTACTGTTCCTCAAATGCCATGCAGGGTCACTACAGAAGACACCTGAGCTACTTGGTAGCTTTGCTTCTTACGTATATCCACAAGGATAGTGATGCTAGAGTTCTTTTTCAAAGGTTTCACCCAAGGAGTTTCGATCAAGTCACCTCGCTTCCTGAGGTGGAGTGTCCTATCTAGCTCCAAAGAAGTCAACTGTTACTTTTATTTATTTATTTTTTTCTCGCTCTTTTTTTTTATTCTTTTTTTTATGTCACGCCAAAACTAAACTTGGTCTCAACTCCTAACCAAAAGCTCAAGGAATCACAAGACAGACAGGTAGTCTATCCCTTTAGACAAGATGAGGCTTTTATTGTCTGAGTCAAAATCCACCTTAGGACACATACTACCTATTATCCTCTAAACAGGGTTTTCATTACTTTAGATTAGGGTTCCTAAGTCTCTCTCTCCCGCATTTCGATAAAACTTACCAAAAGGTAAAAAATAAAAATCTGTCTTCTACCCCCACACACTTAAAGTATGCAGTGTCCTCAATGCACGCAGAAGAATAAAAATAGGGATCACGGAAGGAGAGTACCAAAAATCAGCAATATATGGCAAAACAGTGCATCCAGCAATCAATAGCAGCTACCTAAAAAATAAAAACAAACAAACCCAAAAAAAAACAAAAGTACTAAAGAAAAATAGTGGGCTACCTCCCAAAGAGCGCTAAGTTTAGAGTCTTAAGCCAGATTCAGAATGACTCACAGAGGGTCAAGGATCAAATCATACCAAGGAGCCGATTTAGAAGAAGGTTGGGGAGATGTAATCAAAGGGGGGAGCGGCTCAAACATAACTGTCCAAGATGGCTGTTCCAAAGAGGGTGAGGAATCTAGCAAAGTATGCACCTCTTCAGTGTATGCCTTAGACTCATCTCCAAGCATCATATAGTGCTACAAAGGATCATCAATAAGCACGTGAGAAGTATGATCAGCCAAAACTTCATCTAATAAATCCAATGCAGAACACTCTTCCTCTCGAATGGAATCGAAGGATGCATTGAAGATGTTAAGCCTAAGCTTCTTATTCCCAAAAGATATGTCCATGGTACTCGATCTACAATTTCTGCAAGAATTTATAGTAGCTAAGAAGGGGTGAGTTTGGTTGTGGTGGCTGTATCCATATCCAGAACAAGGAAGTCCATAGGAAAGAACAATTCTTCCACCATCACTAAAACATCCTCTAACAAACCACGAGGTGTCTTGACTGAACGATCAGCCAACTGAAGGATGACCTCAGTGGATTTTAAATCTCCTAAACCAAATCGGTTATAGACTGAACTAGGCAAGATATTCATACTAGCCCCTAAAGCAAGTAGTGCCCTACTTATGGAGAGATCTCTAATGATGCAGGAAATAAGAGGCACACCTGGATCCTTAAGTTTAGGGGGTAGGTGGCTGGAAATTACAGAGCTAACCTGTTCAATCAAATGGACGGTCTTAAGGATTTGAGTTCTCAACTTATGCTTTTGGGTCTAGAGGTCTTTTAAAAATTTAGTGTAAGTAGGACCTTGCTTAATAGCATCCAAAAGAGGGAGATTGATGCAAACTTATTGGAACAAGTCTATCATCTCTTGCATCTTTGCACCCTTTTTATCCAAATAGTCTGTGGCTAATGTCTGAAGGGCTTGGGAAAAATGGGACCTTTGGAATATAAGAGTCAGGTGATGGTCCCTCCATAATGGGAATGTGCAGCCCCTTCCTTGGGAATTGATGAGTGATTTCCATAGGTGGTGTTTTAGTAATGAACTCATGTATTTTTACACCACCACCAGAATTCTCTAGGGTTGACTCAGCCTCTCCCTGGCTTTGAGACTTAGTAGGCAACATCTCATTAGTGGCTAATGGTGCATCAGGTTTTTCCACCCTTTTGCCGCTCCTTAGGACTATGACCGATTGGACCTGTTCTTTCCCTGGACCCATTTGATTGTTTGGATTATCTATTGGCTGACTTGGCAATTGGCCAGCCTCCCTCCTGCTTATAGCATCAACTAGTTGACCCAGTTGGTTCTCTAGCTTATTAATGGGCTGAGTATGTGAGTGTAGCAGCTGCGTGTTCTGCTCGAGCCCACTTAATGCTTTTAGCACCTTCTCCTCGAAAGATTGATTTTGTTGGGGTAAAGGATATGGTGGTTGTCCACCCCTATAGGCATTAGATTGAACATTAAATGGTGGCCTATATGGTGGGTTTGGAGGATTATTAGGTACTAAGTTTCTCCATGAAAAGTTTGGGTGGTTTCGCCATCCTGGGTTATAGGTATTGGAAAAGAGATCATTACCCAGTGTAGGGAAACTTTGAGCCATTTGCACTTGTTCCTAAACAAACTCAAGGTATTGTGCAGCCAAAGGGTAATTCATCATATAATGACTAGGGCTAGCACATAGGGCACGAGCTTTAGTCTGATTGGGTGGAGGGAAACTCATTGGGAAAGGGGACATAGGATGCTGCCCTATAGACATCAGATAGTCCAATTTCTTGGACAACAAATCAACCCTGGCAGTCATCTCTATAGTTGGATTGATCTCATAGAGACCATCCTTATTATACCCGCACCCCAAATATTCCCTTATATCTGGGGTAGTTTAGAACTTTACCCAATGTAATGCCTTATGACCATAGTCAACCCTGATGACCTTGAACTGGAAATACCATAGGAAGGACCCCCTCGAAGTTTTGGAAGTGTAGGCCAAAGCCCTGCCACTTTCCTTGAAGTTTGGGCCATGACAGCAGCACCGGAGTCACGAACGAACTCACTCTTACCGAATCCACTCGAGGATCCACCCATTCTGTCATCAGCATTTTTGGGTCATTTTCTTGTGGGACCCACATCTTTGTGTCCCCGACACTACCATTAGACCTTTAGACCATATGAACCCCTACCCTTGTCATGGAATTTAATTGGACCATGAAGTCGGGCCCACATAGCCTAACCTAAGTAATTAATGGGTTTTATACACCCTAACCCAAACCAAACAAGACCTAAGGGCTAATAAGTCTAAGTGAGGTTGGACCCAACCCAAACAAACCCTAACTACCTAGCTCAAGACACATTTAAAACCTAAGGACCTAAGCCACATCCTAAAGACCCCTAACCAAACACTCCCTAAGGTCCCTTCCACCCCCTTAAAACTAAAAGAATCCCTTTTATTCTCTTATCCTGCCCCCTCCCCCAAAATCGTGGAGGAAAAGAGACAAGAGAAGGAGAAGAAGGAGGAAGAAAGAGGGAAGTAGGAGTGGGAGAGGAATGAGAGGGGAAGGGAATAAGATGGGAGCTACGCCAAAATGGCTGGCTACCCCACATCTCCTCCTCTTGCTGACTGGACCAAGAAGGAAGAAGAAGGTGAAGGAGAAGAGATGGAAAGGAAGGGAGGAGAGCATAAAGGCTCACCTAGCCTTAGACTCCACCCCTCCATGGAGGACCTCACCAAGGTAAGCTCCCTGAACCTAGTTCTCCCCATTTTCCCTTTGATTTTGGTATAATCCTTGAGCTTGAGTGACCTAGAGTTCCATTTGGGACTCAAGGTGGAGCTCAGTCCCTAGTTGGAGCTCTAATGGAGCTGACCTAGGTTTGGTTTTGACCCCTTCGTGCTGCAATTGTAGCCATTATTGGTGAACCTTGGTTTTGAACTTTGAAATCCAACCCTTGGACCCCAAATTGAGACCCAACCTTGTGGATCTTAGATCCTTGAGCTCAAGCCTAGGTTCTAGTGACCCGAGGAATACTTGGACAGCCCTCCCCTGTTCCTGAGATGCTAAGGAGCTGCAAGCTCCAAGTTGAAGTTGAAACTCCTTGAAATCTCGAAAGAGACTACTGACTGTCGAACGACCGGATCCATCTATCATGGAACCGCCCGTCAGTCCACCCAGTGTAAACCCTGTGTGATGGCCTGAGTGGATGAAGGCACGAATTCACTCTGTTTGCCTCCGCCCGACGCTTGTTACTCTTAGGTCCTATCTCAGGAATTGAACGGATGCAGGGGTGGACCCAAGAAGCACATCCGCTCCCTTTTATAATTGTCTCAGGTGTCGAACGGATCAACCATTGGACTCACGTAAGAAGTTTCGCTCGTGGGTCCGCTCGCTCTGATTTTACCTTTTGGCCTGAACGGAGTCAGGGATGGACTCACCTCTGCTGAGACCGCCTGTGAGTCCGCTCGTGCTGTCTTAGTTGAAACTTGGTTTTAACCATTGGGGCCTAGCATAGGACCCTCCATACCCTTTTTAATGCTTTATTGTGTATGTTTACGTTGGTGTACCGGTGAGATTCATGTGAACCACGTCGGATGACACCCAATGCCCGAGGAGATTCATGCCAATCACGTCCGATGACACCTATGCCTGGTAAGTGGGTTCTGGGTGACTTTGATTGGGTTTGAATATTATTATACAATTGTTAAACATAAGCATGCTATGTTATATTTATAAGCATGGTGCGAATTGCATTTTATTCACTTGTGAACTGTTGAGAATGTGATAGTATAATGCTCACCATTGTATCGGGTTACGGTTTCGGGTGTACCGATATCGGATCCCAAATTTATTTAAATTATGAAAACTACTGCATGTCATCTGAACTGTATGTGCCATGCCGTGCCATGCTGGTACCCGGGTACTAGATGGAATGGGATGTTGATGCACCCGGAATGCCTCTCAGGATGATAGGACCTGCATATAGCATATCTATGGCTAGGATGCTTGTTTCCTTATGCTACGACCCTTGCCAACAGGGGTTTATGTGTTGGATAGTTTGAGCACCTGCGGTCTGTGGAGGTGGGAGAGGCCAGGGCAGGGGTAGTGGTGGCTATCGGGGTTTGCTACTGGGTGGTCATGATGGCTACTACTGGTGCAGGTTCCTTCATGATAATTGAGGACTCACTAGGGCGATAGGATAAGTGACCCTCAGTGTTTGCCGAGTTATCACAGTAGCATATACTTGACTGATAGAATTGTGTGTTAGGTGAAAAATGAATGTAACATTAGCATGCATCATTCTGTTTAATATTGATTGTGTGATGTGTGCGCATTTCCCTTTACTCCCTCACTAGCTAGTGTAGCTAACCCCGTTGTACAATCACTTTTTAGTTTATATGCAGATAATCTCTTGACGAGCACCGTTTGATGCGAATTAAGTGGATTTGATGACCGTGGCTTGGATGTAGATGTACACCCAATGATTTTTTCATTGGGCAATTGTTTACTATTTAAATTCTGTATTTATTCCACATCCATGTATAAACTATATGTTTATTTATAGAGAGAGTAATGATTGGTTACTTATGTTAGAATTGTAATATATGTTATCATTAGAGAACCAATGCTTTATAATTTCACATGAATTAATCTAATTTTGATTCCGCTAACTCTGTGATAGAACAATTTATTCCTTTTGGTACGTTCCTTTCTGTCATCATAAGGTGTTGACAGGGTGGACTGTGGCTCGGGACATTGCATCTGTGATCCTGGTAGGTGTTGGGATGATGTGCGATTATCCCAATCATACCCCTATGTGGCAATATATATTACATCGAGATAAGAGTGTGACAGAGTGGTATCAGAGCAATAATGCTCTGCACCGACCACAGTCTGAATGTAACCACTTAATTTACTCTCCACAATTAGGTTCTAAATTAAAAATCACAAGAACATAAATGATTGTGTGCAAACATAGGAGAAGACTGATTGGAGTGAAAACCAAAACTTAGATGATAATAGGCAACATGGAATTAGGATTTGAAACATAGGCTGCTAAGCTATAATTGTATGATTGATTAGTTGAGTCCTAAATAGATACTGTGCAGTTATATAGACATCATAATTTATGCTCAGTATTATATTAATTTCACCAACCATAATAATCTACAATGATTTAAAAGAGGGAATAATTTATATATGTATATATGTAAATGCTAACTGCAACTTTTCCAAAGAATTTAATGTTCTTAGATATAATTAGTGTTCTTCACCATTTGACACCTGTGATTCTAATCTGTTCATCCCAAATTTTTAACCCGTTCATCCCAGATTTTTAACCCAACCATGATTGTATCATTCCCTGTTTGGGCACGACTATGCCCTCTCCCAACCTAAAATATCAGATTTCACCTGTTCAACCTAAGATACCTGATGGCAGTTACGCAAGTCTACAATCATCTATTGATTTTGAAGGTTTTCAAAGTTTTCCTAGATTGTTCACAAGGTCTGATCAAAAGAAAAGAAAAACAAATGCAAGAAGCTGAAGGAAAGTAAAATGAAATAGTTCCACAAATTACCCCTCAGGGGCAAGAGACTGAAAGAGCTGATCTGATAGGATGATTTCTGAAGATTTTGGAGGAAGATTGGAACTAGTCACTGGCACTGGTTTTACCACAGCTAAGGAAGAAATTGATGTCGTCTATTCCATGCCCCATATCTGACATACGCCAAGCCTGGGCATTTAGTTGTTTCCTGATTCTATTGAAGCCATCTGCCACTTGCATGCCTAGTCGTTTGATGGCCATTGATAAGTCATCACCTCCCTCTACAATCTTTGAGGTACCTGCTGCAATTGATTTGGGACCTCTGAGCTCAGAATCTGCTTCACTATTATCTTCCTCATCATTTTTTATTCCTTTTCCCTTACTGATAAGCACATTTATATGTGAAATCTTAGGGCTTAAAGCATACATTTTACCACATTGGACAGAGTTACTTCGGTGTTTTCTTGTGCTTTTCAGGTTTTAGGTGAATTGAAAATAGAGTAAAAGATGCTAAGAATAGCCGAAAGCGCCCAGGAGTCGAGAAAATCAAGTTTGGATTGGGCACTGAAAGAATCATGCCAATCAATCAAATTTGAATGTGATTACAGTAGGCCCCTTAGCATAATTTTGAGGTGTTAATAGTATGGATGCGTAGCCCGTCAAGTCAGCTTGGCAACGGTTCAAACGGCACTTGATTCCGAGTTGAAACGAAGAAGTTACGGCCGTTTCCGTGGATAGGGGTTTATTTATAATTATTGACAGTCATCCGGGGACAAAGTAAAGCGGAAGTTCGGATTCCAGGGGCCTTAGCTCAATTATCAGAAGTTATCTTTCTGTCAGCCTAAAGATTCCATTTGGAAGGCTCTGAGCAGTCCAACTTCAACTTGTGATATCTTGGGCTCCCGAACTCCAAATTGGACGAAATTTGGGTCTATTTTGGGTGATTTTTCGTAAGGAATACAACAGTGAGGCCCATATAAACATCCCATGCTCCACGTTTTTTGAAGGACAGATTTGACATTTCATTAATTGTGAGTGGAATCCTAGTCATCACCTTTGCTCTCTCTCTCCTCCAACTTTTCAAGGGCACTTTTGGAATTCTACTTGGGATAGATTTATTTTGAAAGATATTCTCTCACCTATGGAAGGTTGAAAAATCAAAGATGCTTTGATTTTATTGCTTGGAGAAGATATCTACAAAGAAAGAAAGTACTTGTTAGAATTGAAAGTTTACTTTTCTAGAAATAGAAGGTCTATGTAAAAAATCTTCTCTTCTTCTTCTTTCTATTTTTTTCCTTTTTCTTAGGATTCAAGGCATTGTAAAGGAGGAAGGAGAAGAGAATATTCTTTCTTCTTAGGAAATATTTCTCCTACACTTCCCTCTTCTCTCTTCTCCTCTCTTCCCCCTATAAATACCCCTTGCCCTCTGGGTTTTAATGAGTGAGTTTTTTAGTTCAGTTTTTAGTTAGTTTCTAGTTCAATTTTAATTCAATTTTTAGTGTAATTTTTGGTTCATTCACTTAGTGAAATTTTCTCTTCTTCTTCTATTTTTGGCTTTAGTTCTTAGTTTGATTTCATAAGATTAGTTCCTTCAAGTTCTTAATTTTGCTTTCATAAGATTAGTTAATGGTTGTAATAGGATTAATTTATGCTTTAATGTCTTCAATATGGTTGTAATAGTTTTAGTTTAAAGCTTCCTAGTCTAAGCTCCTATGTTGATGACAAGACTTGGAGATTTAGAAGAGGAGGCCATGGTAAGTTCATGCAAGTATTCATTCAAGATTCTTTAATTAATCTGGTTCAAGCACATCTAGGTTTGCATTCTCTAAACTCTCAATCTCATTCTCTCCTTCTCCTTCTTCTTCTCCCTCTATTTCTTTTATTTTTCTTATGGGTTACTTTGTTTATGTGGTTATTTTGTTTATGTAGATGTGGATGCATGGCTGCATTTTTATTGCTTTCAACTTGGTAGTATAGGATTTTATTTTAATTACTCCCAATTTGGGTTCGTTTGATAGGTTAGATGCTCATGTGTTAGGACGCCAACTTAATCTCATAGATGCGTAATTTGTTAGATGCTTGTGAGTTAGGATCCGTTAGTTTAATTACCATTAATTTAGTAATTTAATTAATTTGGTTCACTTTGTATTACTTTTAAGATTAGTTAAATAGAGTGGCGTATATCTTCTCGTGTTCGACCCGTAGCTACGATTGACCCGTACGTTTTATTTTGACTCAAACAAATTTTTGGCGCTGTTGCCGGGGAGATTATTGTCCACTTTATTTTTTTTTTATTTTTAAGTAATTCGAAGTGCTTTCTTTTATTTTACCTTTTCTTCTTAAAAAAAAAAATCAGTTTTTGAAATCCTCATCTTGTTTCTCTTCTGTTTCAAAGACTGTGAGCCCAATCTAAAGTCCTTCTTATGTTCAAACCCAACCTCTTTTGGTGTCCCTCATAGGATTAAGCCACTTATGACGTTGCATCTTGACTTGGTTGGGTGGAATGGCATATGACTTATCTTTGGAGGTGACCAACTTTGATAACAGGAAAGCGACATAGTGAGTGCTTTGGAAACAGAAACGTATAGAAGTCCTCCACTCTATATTAGAATCCAATTGGAGTCGCCCGTAGGTGGCTCTTGAAGACTATATGGGTCCCCTTGTTGTCAACCTATATGGCAACCTTATAACTTTGAAATCATTGTTTCGATTTTTGAGGGCAATGTACCAACTGTCTATTTATTCCCTCATGTTTTTAGTGAATTTTTTTTAGTCTCTTATTTTTCTTTAATTTTTCTAAGGGAGACCTCAATTTGGGATAGGTGGTTAGTTTAGAATAATGGGAGATACACTTCCACCTATGACTTTGGGGGAAAGGTGAAACTATGCTAAGGCAACCATAACTTTGGGGGAAATGTTTAAACAGACTAGGGCGGCCAAAAGTAGAGAGTTAGAGAACAACTTTGCACCACCCCAGTACAATTTTGTTCCCCAACCCAAATGTGGGCTTTCAGAAAATTTTGACTGGTCTCATCCCTAGGCTATCCATGTTATGGACGGATGCCCTAATCTTTATGGGGTGAGATATGGTGATGAGCATGTGAGTCCTCTATTTCAATACAATTCTTTTCGCACTTACAATCAGGAGTGGAGTGATCATCCCAATTTCTCATGGGATTAATGGAATAACCAAGTTGGACCACCCAATTTCCAATACCATGGTCAGTTTGGTCCTCTAATGCCCAACCCTCCATTGAATCTCAATGGGCCACCTCTCTTTAAACCATATCACCAACCCCTTGAGTTTCAGAAAATGGGTGAGGAGGCTAGGCTGAGTGAGCTTGAGAAACACATAGCCCCTCTCACGACAAGCCAAAATACCATGGAGAAGCAACTCTCTCAACTGATAACCATGGTGCAAGAGGAGGAAATGGGTACATTACCTAGTCAGTCTGAACCGCCCCATCCCCAGTTTAATGATGTTGAAAGTCCACCACCCCAGTTTTAAAGTCCACCACCCCAGTTTTAAAGTCCACCACCCCAGTTTGAGGTTAATGAGAGTCACTCCCAACACAAAGATTTTCAAGATGAATTATTTGTTGAGATTGAGTCTCCTGATGATGTTAGTAAAGCGAGGTTTGATGAGCTACCTGGGGGCGTCCAACTTTTGTCTGAAATTTTTGATTTCAGTGCGCCTAGTGTTTCTACCAATTTAGAATCAGATTTTCATGATAGCATAGAAACTCTGGAAATTCGATCTCCCTCTCTCTCTTTGGAAAACCCAGTTGACTGTCGTACTAAGGATTGTTTTGTCCCACATAGTGATTTGTCAGGAGGTTTGATGATTTTATTGAGGAGGACAATGTTAGTCCTAATGCTCTTCAAGCATTTTATCGCGATCTTTATTTGGAAAACTAAGTTATGCAAAGGGCGGATAGTTGTATTGCTAGGATTGATTTGAGTAAACCTCCCATTTTTTATGATTATTTTGATGAGGTTATTCATAATCCTTTTTATGCTTACTGTGATCCATTTTTGGTTGGTTTTTCTAAACATGACATGTGTTCTACGTTATAAACGGGAGAGAATGGGAGGATTTATGGCATGAGTTTTAATGCGTTCATTTTCCACTGTCCCATGAGGACAGATTTTTTTATTGGATATTTCTCAGTTGTACTTAACTTCTATATTATTTCTCGCTTTACTAAAATTCATGGTCGAGTGTTTTCTGATTCTGAAGCTATTTCTCCATTTACTGGCCATGGATTGAGATTTTTGTTGCTGCTCCTATCACTTTTTGTAGAGCTCTTGACTCTTCATGATCCTCTTTTTGATTATATCTGGTAAGCCCCTTCATCTCCTCCCTTGTCCTTATTCTTTCTTTTATGCATACATTGAGGACATTGCATGACTTAAGTGTGGGGGGGTGTGTGAGCTTGCTTATTTGGTAAATTTTGATTGTGGCAGTAGTTTGGTTTTGTGCATACGTTTCTTTGATTGCGAAGTGAGAGAAAGAGGGAATTAGGTGCCCTAGCATGCGAAATAATAACGAAATCCCTTTTCAAGGACGGTAGTTGGTTGTATCTGGTGAGAGGGATTGAATTAAAAAATATGAGCGTTATTTCATTTGATGGCTAGATTCCTCTATGTGTTTTATGGACCCTTTGATCTTTTGGCTAGTAGTTGAGACCAATTTGTTTGTGACAAGGCAAGGCATGAAAGTGAATGAAAGAAAAAAAAAAAAAAAGAAAAAAGAAGGAAACAGAAAAGAAAGTGGAATTCCTTGGGACTAGACAGGCACTGTGCCTCATGAAGTAGGGTGACTTGATCGAAATTCCTTGGAAGGAAACTAAAAAAAACTCTTGCATCAATGTCTCAAAGTCTTTATGGATATATGCAAAAAGCAAAGCTACCAAGTATTTGGGTGTCTGGTGTATGCTCCACCATGTCATTCAGAGAACAATAGTGGAGTAAAAATAGAGTTTGTTGTTGAGAAAGAAAAAAGCTTTTGTCTTAATGCCTGGAAAGAAAGTTTGGTAAAAAATACTCAAAGCCTAAGTCTTTGGTTCCATCAATGCTGTAAGAGGTCTACCTGAAGGTGAGTAGTGTTCAGAAAATATGAGGAGATCCCTTAATCTCGATGCATGCTTGTTACTTGAATTGATGTGGGGCGATAAAATTCAAGTGTGGGGGAACCTTTGGCTCCTTAATCTTTAGTTGAGCACTTTTAGGGATTATGTGCACTGTCCTACTTATGCCATGATTAAAATTTGCAGCATTCATTTACAATTGAATTTTGGGTGTACATTCACTGCAAACACCCACGAGACGCAACTCGTCCACTAGGGGTAACCTAGGGGTTTAAAGGCTTGTTGTACATGCTAAGTGCAACCGTGAATCCTACGAAAGTGAGTTAGGATTTTTTGCATTCTAGATTAGTTTTTCTTTTACTTTACTTGAGGACAAGTAAAGTTCAAGTGTGGGGGAATTTACCATGCTGAATCGGTCCTCCTGCACTGTCATAAATAGGGTACAAATTCATCTCTCACAGGGTATCGAATCCAATAGGCTCCCTAGTGCTTGACTTCCTGGGTTCCTAATCAAGGTCAACCTCAAAGCAGAGGAAAACCCAAGTGAGTAGTCAACTGTAGGGTAGTGCGTGCCTTCGGGTGGAATCCATAACAGTGCAAGCCATGTGCTTCATGATTATGTAAGGAAGACAAACAGGTTGGCCAGTATATAGGGAGTGAGCTATACAGCAGACATCAGAGGAGGGTGTGTGCTACTTGCCTTGGAGGGAACCAGATTTGTTTTGGCAATAAAAGTAAGGACTCGTTGGCAAGGAGGAAACTTGGAGAGATCCTTATTCTTCTTGTATCTGTTGTTTGTTAACACTTGGAACAATTCTTTGCTCTCTCCTAGATGCAGGCTTTGGTCTGGGTGGCCATCTGAAGAATAGTAAACCTTTCTCCCTTCTGCCGAAACATCAAGAATGATTCCCTATTCTTCAGTGGTAAAACTGATGGTGACCCCCTTTACTACAGTAGACAGTCTGAGATCACCATCATCTCCCTCTGACAGCAGCAATTTTGAGTAGAATTCTCTAATCAGAGCGGCATAGTAAAACTCAGGAGAACTAGCATGTTAGACCATTCCAACCTCTCGAATCTAGTCTCCACCTGATATGCCATCATTTCCTCAACGGTTATGTCCCTTTCTACGAGGATTCTCCTGCTAAAAACACGTCCCTAGGAGTGTCCCTCTGTCCCTCCAGTGGTCAGTCGAGACATTCGATGGGTGATAGGAATGGCCGGCACGATGGCAGTGTCTCTCTCTCTTTTTGGGGCCATGAGGTCACCTACACACATGAGGCAACACCAAGTAGAATAACAAGAAGGTAAGCCAAAATAGAATAATGATGTATGAGATTGATAATGAGTTGGAAAAGTAAAAATGCCCAATTGATGTGGAGATGATTTGAATGAAAGACTATGCATGATGAGAAATCAAAGGAGGAGTGCGTATAAATGTGAAATAAAATGAAAATGTATAATGGGAACTTGGAAAATCATTGGAGATGTGTTTGAAGAGAAGAGAAGAGACAAGAATACTATGCAAACAAAGCCTCACATGTAATCCCTTAGGTATGAATGTGAAGGATGAGACTGAAGTAAGTAATAAGCATAAGTTGTGAAATGGGATATCCCAACTTGAGACAAGAACCCTTTGTTGAGAAAGGAAATGAATACCAAGGATTGTGCAAGTAATCTCAAAAATATAAAATGCATTTGGGAGTACACTAAGAGGATGAACTATCAAGAGAAGGAGATAGACTCCAAGAATTTTATCTACTATTATACAAAGTATAAGAAATGTGCTTGATGGTATATCAATGGAATGATTTGGTAATGCCTAGATACATGTAATGGATTGAAAGATGCTTTTGAAAGAGATTTCTCAAGCATGAAGAAGTTGAAGAGTTATCCCAATCAAGCCTAGAACCAATTAAAGATAACTAATGAAGCAAGTTAAACAATCTCTAAAATGCTTAAAAGAATACAATGAACAAGTAAGAAGCCTTTCCTATAGTGCCATTGATAGTTAGAGCTTGAACCAAGCCCAAAGGCCTCAAGTCTAAATTGGTTTTGGCATGAACATGGTATATATGGCCATACGAATGCAAACAAAGGCCATGATCATATTTAAAGTAAATCATCACAAATCCAAGAGGAAATGAAGAAGAAGATGAAGAGACACAAGCAAAATCTCCCAAAGAGAAGAATAGAGAATTGAAAGGGTAATGGAAAAGAGAAATTTACCTTGATTGGTTGAGAAATGATCTTTGAGTCTTGAAGTTGCAAGAGAACTCCTCAAGAGACCTGTAGAGCCTTCCTCCCTCTCCCTACGGTTATGTTTTCTTTGGAGCCAAAGTGAGTTTTGAAACTCACGGTTCTGTTTTTGCTGAGATATCTCGAACGGACGAATGAATGGAATTAGTTATCGTGACTCCGCTCGCCAATCCGTCCCGCCTAGAATTTGAAAAGTTGTGTCTTTATAGCTAACTGGATCAACGAACGGATCTACCACCATGAGTTCTCCCGTAGATCCGATCGATTCATATTCTTTCAGACTTTTGATCTTCTGTGAACGGACGAATGAACGGATTCACGTTTCATATCCGCCAGTTAGTCTGCTCTCCCTATCTTGCGAGGGAAACACGAGCGGACCCACAACACCAATTCCTCTTGTGAGTCCACTCGCTATTCTTTTAGGATTTTGACCCTAGACTTTTGAGACCTTTTGACCAACCCTTGTATGATGAATTAATGCCCATACCTTAGTTTGGACACCCATTTTACTTGGCCATGCATGGTTAATTGCTTGCCTTAGAGGCAAACCATGATGTCTATATTCTTGGGCCTATGTCGGCCAGAGCAGCTGATGAGAATGACAGGCAATAGTGTGTGCTGTGACTCCCCTTTACCTAAAAGGGAGGAGAGTTACTTTTGGAGATGAGGACCCTTAGATTCTGTGAATTGGTAGACTCAGACCATATGGATAGGAAGCCTAACCCTGTGGGTAGATATTAAGGAAGGGAAGATATTGGGCTGGCTTGGACTGGTTCATTTGAAATGAGCGACGGAGGCCAGGTATAACTAGGGACCCCTCATAACACCTTGAGTTAGTGACAACTCTATTTGTACTTTACTTGGTTCTTTCAAACCATGTTTAGACTCATAGAGGAAGTCCTACACCGTGAGTTGATCCTCCAAAAAGACTTAGCAAACCGTACTCGAGGACTTTTGTTCTTATGATTTGACTTAGATGACAAATATGTCCATAGAGATACGAATGCAATTCTTGAATTTTCGTCTATGGAGTGGCGTGGTATATGTATATATGTATGTATATATATATATATATATATATATATATATATATGCAAGTAATGAAAGAGGGACGTCCCTCTAGTCTCGCAGACATGGTTCTACTAAGTCTACTCATAGTTTATCGGAACATATCCCCCTAACTAAGGTATACTTCCATCCACCAAAGGGTGAAGGAGATCTTAGTTGCTAATTAACCGCAATCTGGGTCTTACCTCTTGCCCAACGGCCCTAAAAGCCAACTAATACTGGTATCAGAGCCTAACTCTATTTCGGCTACTCTTAGTTTTAAGTTCTTCTCTCCTCTTTTTTTTACTTTCTGGCGGTCCTCTGGGAGTTGCGTTGCGAGTATTAGTTGGCTTTTAGGGCCGTTGGGCAAGAGGTAAGACCCAGATTGCGGTTAATTAGCAACTAAGATCTCCTTCACCCTTTGGTGGATGGAAGTATACCTTAGTTAGGGGGATATGTTCCGATAAACTATGAGTAGACTTAGTAGAACCATGTCTGCGAGACTAGTCGGCGACTTCAGTTCGCCAAGTCATGTAATTACTAATGAAGTTTTAACAAGTGACCTTGACCAGTCCCTTCAAAACTGGACCTTACCCAAGGTCCCAACCAAAGAAGTTTACAAACAAGAATGGTATAGTTTCACTGAAACTATCAAGACTGTAGAACAAACTATCAATTACTCTCCAGATATGGAAGAGATCCAACTCTTAGACCCTTCAAATCTTAACAAGTTAAAAAAGGATTTTAATTATATCCATATAGGATTTATACAAGTAGCCATCAAACCCCTGCACAGGGAAGGACTCAACGTAGCCCTCCTGCTTGCACTCAGGGATCAAAGGTTCCTGCAATTTGATGATTCCCTTCTAGGGATGATAGAAACAAGTCTTCACAAAGGCCCAGTTTATTTCAATTGTTACCCAGACATAAATTTATCCTTGAATGATGTAAATCTTCTGGATACCTTAAAAGTTAACATCCTTACAAGTGGTTACAAGATGAAACAAGGCTCTATACCAATTGCCATAATCCATAGAATCCAGTATAAGGCCATGAGAACTTTAAGACCCAAGGCTCTAAGAAGAACTATCAAAGGACAAACCACGTTCATAGAAACGGACTTCGTCCATTCAAGAACCGTTCACCCTAAAACGGTGAGCTGGAAAGACATTAAGTTTTCGACAAAATGGTGTCTCCAGGCACCTTGCCCAGAGTCACTGGTTGAGCCAAACAGTGACGTTGAATCTATAAATCAAGATCAAGATGGAATGGTTACTATAACATTCCAGAGGAAAGATAAACAAATAAAACCAAATCCTGAAGAGTTTGAAAGACTCAGTCAAGTCCCAAGTAGAGCTTCAACCTCTAGCTCTCTAACAAGTCTTCACTTAGAAAACCAAAGGTTACATGAACAAATAAGGTCCTTACATATTCTAGGATTGCATACTCCAATTAACAGTAATGTCACCCAAGGAATTTATGAAGAACAGTCTAACAAGTCTTCTCCAAATGAACCAGCCTCACCAACTCAAACTAACATGCAACACGAAGCAAGAGTTGCTGTCATAACAGTAGAAGACTATGAGATAGACAAACCCAAACTCAGAGTAGATTTCAGTTCACTCAGAAACGCTGAAAAAAGAGAATGATTTTTTAGCTACTTCTCAAAAGAGAAACAACAAGAAATCAAGAACCTCTAGTACGACAAAATGAGAACCATCAAAGTAGATGTTATGTTTTTCACATATTTAGACATCTATACAAGTAATAACAATATTCCTTATCCCTTCTCAAACATCAATGCCAGTAAGAAGGTATACCACACCTGAAAATTGGCTGATGACAAGACCATAGAAACGATACACCCTCCTGGTTCAAATGTTAAATTAAAAATTAATAACATGGAAATCTTGGCAACACCTTTTAGATCTATTGAAGGTGTTTCTGATGGATCCAAGAAAATTATTGAACAAACAAATTACACAAACCAGTATTTACAAACCATAGGAAGTCAACTAATTAGAATAGAGAACTTAGTTCAAAAAGACACTCCTAGTGAACCAACGTCTCTAAATCAAGCTAGTACTTCCTCAACAACAACCCTGTTCAAACCTTTCACAATTTCTAACAAGAGTTTAAAAAATTTAAATACTCAAGAAAATAGAGATCTAGTAAGCCAAATTTCCACAAGATTACAAAGCTTGATTGTCCCTGATACACCTCAAAAAGAAACACAAGGAAGCTCTGCTTCCAATGTGGCGAACATCCAACAAATGGCTTCCTCTGAATCATCCAGTGATGAGGAGGAGCAAGAGCAAGTAAATGCTATTACTAGCCCATACATGAACAATAACTATTATCCAAGACCAACATACCCAGATCTTCAAATTAAACAAAGAAGGGAATTTTCCCAGGCAAATTACCAAAGTGGTACCATCTATGAATGGAACATAGATGGTATGTCAGATTACAATCTGGCTAACAAACTCCAAGAAATGACCATGGTGAGCAATGCTCATCGGATCAAGAACATACCTGATCAAGCCATAGCAGAAATAATTATTTCTGGGTTTACAGGTCAACTTAAAGGTTGGTGGGATAATGTTCTCATCCAATCGAAAAAGAATCCATACTAAATGCCATTCAAACTAATGAACAAGGTCTACCAATTATAATAGGAGACCAACCATTGAAGATGCAAGAAACACTTTAATTTTTAGTATAACCAAGTATTTTTAGGAGATCCCACAAGACTCAAGGATAGGTCTTCGAACAATTATCAAACCTCAAATGTAAAAAATTACACGATTTTAAGTGGTATAAAGACACATTCATGACCAAGGTTCTAACTAGGGAAGATGCAAATCTCCCCTGTTGGAAAGAAAAATTCCTTACTGGGTTACCCAGTTTATTTTCTGAAAAACTCAAACAAAAATTAAGAGAAGAAAACAACGGAGAAATACCCTATCCAACCCTCACCTATGGTGACCTCATAAGTCTTGTACACAAGGAAGGGTTAGCCCTATGTACAGATATCAAGCTTAGAAAACAAATTAGAAAAGAATCAAAATCCTACAAACAAGAATTACGGGGATTCTGTGAACAGTTTGGTTTCGATTCAAAAATCATTTCTCAAAAGAAACATAAAAGTCGTAGGCATAACAGGAAGAATAGATACTCAAGTAAGTACAAAACCAGAAAAGAACCAGATAAAAATTTAGACAATAGATCTAGCCCAAAGAAACAGGGACCTTACAAGAGAACTTTCCAAAAATCAAGACCAACCCAAAACACCAAGACGGGTTGTTACAACTGTGGTAAACCAGGCCATATAGCCAAATATTGTAGACTACCAAAAAAGATAAACTCACTCATAATGCCTGATGATACCAAAATCCAACTCTTAGCCGATTTGGGTCAAAACAGTTCAGAGAGTGGAACAGAAACCCAAGAAAATGAGTTGAACCAAATTGAGTCAAACAGTGATAGTGATGAAAGGCTTCTCCTTGTAATTGTAGCCAAGGAGTTTTCTCAGAAAATTGTGATGATTCGTAATCATCAAAATCTATAAACATGATACAATCGAATTCAGGACCTAAAACCTTTAACAAACCAGAAGAATTTCTAAACTTTGTTGATCAAATCAAAGATAAACATACCAAGACTTTATACCTTCAACATGCCCAAGAACTCTTACAACAAGTCTCATCAACAAAACCCCAAACTAAGGCAACCCCTTATAACATAAAAAATATTTATAAAAAGTTTGACAAAACTCCTACTCCTTCACAAAATCCGGATCAAGTTAAAATTGCCAGCCTAGAAGCTACTACAAATGATTTAAAGACTGAAATCAAAAATATAAAAGGACATAGCAAGTTTAAAGAAGTTTCAAGAAAAGATCGAATTAGAGGTAGAAGAAGTAGGAGACAACAAGATACAAACTTTACCAAACAATAATGAAGATTTTGTTGATATTATTAACAAAGTCAAATGCCAACAGTGGTATGTCAATATTACTATTGTCATATCCTCAGCCCATAAGATCAGCACCATAGCCCTGATTGACTCAGGAGCCCAAATGAATTGCATACAAGAAGGGTTAGTCCCAACCCAGTATTTTGAAAAGACAACTCAAAAATTAACAGGAGCAAATGGCTCAAGACTAAACGTAAATTATAAATTATCAGACGTTCACATCTGCAACCAAGGAGTTTGTCTAAAACAAGTATTCATATTAGTAAAAGACCTTATCACTGAAGTTATTCTAGGACAACCTTTACTAGAACTCATAAAACCCTTCACTGTTTCGGATCAAGGAATTACAACAACTATCCTAGGTAAACAAGTCCATTTCCAATTTTTGAACAAGCCAAAACAAAAGAAATAGACTGCTCAAAACAAGAGCCATTTCGTAACAATCAACTATAAGTCAAATTCAAAGTAAACAAAAACATCCGCAATATCTAAAACAAGAAGTTAACCATAGGACAATTGAAGTAAACTCCAAGAAAGAACAGTTCAAAAACAAATTTCTAACACCAAGGCCCAAATTGAAAAAGAACTCGTTCGAGTTTCGATGCCTTCTCGGCACAGACGTAGGCATATTGTCCATCTTCCCTATGAACCAAATTTTTCGGATAAGGACATCCCTACAAAAGCCAGACCTATTCAAATGACCCAAGAACTACAAGAAATATGTAAAAGGGAAATTCAAGACCTTCTTGATAAAAATTTAATCAAGAAAAGCAAGTCACCTTGAGCGTGTCGCTTTCTACGTTAATAAGAACGCTGAAATAGAAAGAGGGACGCCTGGACTTGTCATAAACTACAAGCCTTTAAATGAAGCTTTACAATAGATCAGATATCCTATACCAAATAAAAAAGAGTTACTCCAGAGGCTTTATCAAGCTACAATTTTTTCAAAGTTTGACCTCAAGTCTGGATACTGGCAAATCCAAATTCATAAAGAAGACCGCTATAAAACAGCCTTCACCACACCATTTGGTCATTACGAATGGAACGTAATGCCTTTTGGTTTAAAAAATGCCCCTAGTGAATTTCAAAATATTATGAACGACATCCTAAACCCATTTGGCCAGTTCATAATAGTCTATATTGATGATGTTCTAGTATTCTCCAAGTCTATTGAACAACATTTCAAGCATCTTAGGAGCTTCTTCCACACCATGAAAACTAGTGGATTAGTTCTTTCCCAGAAAAAGATGGAGTTATTCCAGACCAAGGTTAGATTTTTAGGTCATTACATTTACCAGAACCAAGTCATCCCAATAGAAAGATCTATAGCTTTTGCTTATAAATTCCCTAACCAAATCCTAGACAAAAAAACAATTACAGAGGTTCCTAGGAAGCCTAAATTATGTCAGAGATTTCATTCCTCAAATTAGCCAATTATGTAAAGATCTTTACTCTAGGCTCAAGAAAAAACCAAGTCCATGGACTTCAAACCATACCAAAGCAGTTCAAGATATTAAAAAATTAGTCAAGGAAATCCCATGTTTAAAACTTGCAGATCCTGCACTCTTCAAAATTGTTGAAACTGATGCCTCTGAACTTGGATACGGAGGCATTCTTAAACAAGTCCAAGATGATAAAGAACAATTAGTCCAGTTTGCTTCAGGAGTTTGGAACCCAGCCCAGCAAAATTACAGTACCATTAAAAAAGAAATCCTTTCAGTAGTTCTTTGCATCCAAAAATTTCAAAGTGATCTTCTAAACAAAAAATTTTTAGTAAGAGTTGATTGCAGTGCAGCAAAACAAGTTTTAAAAAATGATGTTCAAAATATTGCTTCAAAACAGGTTTTTGCAAGATGGCAAGCCCTTTTATCGAGTTTTGATTTTGACATGACTTACATAAAAGGAGAAATGAATTCAATTCCTGATTTCTTGACCCGTGAATTCTTGCAGGGTCCTAAAACAATTTCTGTTATCATGGCTCCAAAGGAGCCCCCCAAACCAAGTATAAAATCAAAAGGTTCCTATGCTAAACCAACTGCTTCAAGTCAACTAGTCAAAGTGTCCCCCTCCAAAACAATAGTTGAAAGTATTCCCTTCACCTAAGTCGTGGCTAGTCAGTCCACTCAAATAGTTCCTAACACAAGGTCATCCCAACAGCTCTCTAGGCCAAGTTCCTCCACAACAGTGTCCAAACCAGTTTCTTCCCAAAACTTACCTAAGAGTCAGTATGTCCTCAAACAAGCTTATCAAGACATTTTTGCCCTTGATGACCAGTTCACCAAAGGCTGCAACACTCCTGTGGAAATAGCGCGAAGGGCTTTTTTCCAAGGTTGGGATTTCTATTCCCCAAATAGTTCAAAAGGCCAAGAGTTCTATGAGTTTATCCTCGTTGATACAGATTCCATCCGTATCAAACAAAATTTCGACAAAAATGAACCAAACTTGGTTACCCATACTTCAGTAACCATTTTACAAATTATCAGTTCCAAGGATTGGGGTACACATCCCCTGTCTACAAAAAGGTTCTCTCAAAACTACCAGCCCCAGGAATATCACTATTTTGACTACATGGATGCTTGGCACCATGCTTTCCTATTCCAAAATAGTAAGAACCAACATTCCTGGTTCTTTTGTTTCGACTTCAAGTTCTCAAGCCCAATTCCAAATTGGTTCCCTCGTTGGTGGGCCGCCTATGGGCCAATTAATGACATCCTGCCGGATCAAGTGTTCGATGCTCTAAGCATTTTTTGCCAGCACACCGAACAAATCCCTGAACAGCCAGATCTCCTAAGATTCTTTATCCATTGCCGTCTGGCGTGGATCATATATTGGGAATATGCAATTGGACAATCTGAGGGCCCCGATTGCTCTATCCCTTTTCTAGTAAGAAACTTCAGAGTCAAGTGGTGGGACAAGTGTGATCTAAGAAGGTGCACCCCTGAGGCCCTTATCCAATCCCTCACAAAAGCTAAACCTCAAGTGGCCCTCACTGAAGGATCGGACAAGTCCAGTAACAGTAGACGCCTCAAGCTAAAAGCCAAACAAGCAGAGATCGAGGCCCAGCTAGCTGCCCTCGATACTGAAGAAGAAAAAGAAGAAACCAGCTCAAGTGTTGGGTCCATTGACCCCCACCTTCATGAAGGCCAATATGCTCAAGACCCAGATGATGGGCTGGACCTTACCAGTCAACAACTCTCTTCAACAAGGTCCACCAGAAGGTCCATGAGCTAAACTTCCAGAAAAGTGGGCTGTTAAGCCCATAGGGTTAGTCTCCAAACCCTGATTTTGGAGAATCGTCAGCCATGACGACATCATAAAAATGGCTCAGCAACTGACACGTGGCTGTATCAAAAGTCGTGTCCCAGTTACTATCTCTGGTCCTAGATAGTCAAGCCACCACTAGGCCCATTCAAATACAGTGAACCATCTAAACCAAACCAATGAGGAAAACAGTGTCTCGACACGTGGAATGCCTCGGTGCGGTTTTTGAAGTATCTTCTCAAAGATTCCAAGTTCTACCAACAAAGTGGTGAATAGTAAAAATGACTTTTTACTGTAGCACTACGGACCAAGACTACTTTCGGCGCCCCTGCCTCCAAAGTCAAGACTCTGGGCCCACAACCACATGCTTCTTCGCCTTGCCAAAGATTCCTTCAAGATAAGGTTTGCTTTCGGTGGAAAAGTGAAGCATCCAAAGCCTCCAAAGCTCTATAAAACCCTTGGTCTTCTCCAAGAAGAGGAGGAGAATCTCTGAGGAGGAAAATAGAAGCACGCAAAGATCTGCGTAGCTCAGCTCTTCAAGTTCTTACACCCAGTTATTTCAGGTTTTTAATTTTATTTTCTTCAAGTGTAATTCATCAAGTGTTCTCCAAGTCGTAACTAAGTTTCATCAAGTGTTCGTCAAGTCTCAGAACTACAAGTTTAAGCCTTTATCTCAGGCTTCAAGTTTCCTTCAAGTAAACCCGTAAGTGAATAGTTTTCTTCAAGCTTTCTTCAAGAGTCCTGTATATCAAGAGTGTAATTCAAATTCTCCTAGTAATATAAAATTCAAGATTTTAACTCTCTTTTATCTTCAAATATTGGTCGGCTCAGCCGCCTTGCACGCAGAAGGCTACCTGCAAAATGGTAGACCGCCGAGGTTACCCCTCCGAGTGCCGCGACCAGTCTAGTATGGACTGCAGCACCTGCTAAGCACACACAAGTTATTATTTCCGCTGACCTTTTCAAGTTTTCACTTGCATATTTTACTTTCATTACTTGCATATTTTATTTGGTATCCTGAGAAAACTACTGGGCGTCCCTCTTTCTACTTACATATATATATATATATATATATATATATATATATATATATATATATGTCCCTCTAGACCTTGGAACTGTATGTCTAGAATGATTCTCTAGTACTACGAGTATGACCTTACCTAGGCTTTACTGTGATCGCTTAGTTAAGCTCTGACCCTAGATCATGTTGATCCCAGGTTATTAGTAGATGAACTTAATAATGGCAGGGTAGAATGATTAGCATGAGTTGACTTAGACCTACCATAGGAGGTTGTTTGGCTCTCGAAAGAGGACCATAGGGGACTTTTCCTGTGTAGTCACCGTGAGACTGGTACAGAGATCTGCAGGCTGAAACTGAAGGATGTAACAAGACCTTCTCCAATGATAGATATGAATGGAGTAATGGGTCACCAAATGCGTTCCCTCCGTATTGGGAGTGAACAATAGGAGATTCCATCAATATTCTAAATCATTCTAAAGTTGGATTAGGTAATGAGATAACCAGAAGAGAAAGCATTTAGAGTGTGAACCCTATAATGAGGACTGCATGGGTTGAGTTCTGTAACCCAAGTGTAACCAGAGTTGTGAAGGTCAGAATGGTGCCCTATACCCTAGACTAAGCCACCTGGAACAAAAAGTTCCCTAGACTTCTCCAGACTAGGAGATACCTCTTGGACCTACTGATATATTGTGACCACTGACTCTAAAGGTTCAAAGTGAGCCTGGGTTATTGTGGATCACACCCCTATGGTAATGTGACCATGTAGGGAAGAGAATTTTGGAGCCCGACCTGCTGTGTCAAACAGACACTACCTTACCTTGACCCGACCTTGACTTAGTTTAGATAGTGGTATTTGGAGGCATTGTTGTTCAACAAGCTATTGCCCTGAGACCCGGGTTGCCTCAAATTTTGAGGACAAAATTTTTAATAAGGTTGGGGGGATGTTACACCCGCACCCCAAATATTCCCTTATACCTGGTGCAGTTTAGACCTTTACCCAATGGGTAATGCCTTATGACCATAGTCAACCCTGATGACCTTGAATTGGAAATACCATAGGAAGGACCCTCTCAAGGTTTTGGAAGTGTGGGCCAAAGCCCCACCACTTTCCTTGAAGTTTGGGCCATGACAGTAGCACCGGAGTCACGAATGGACTCACTCTTACTGAATCTGCTCAAGGATTCGCCTGTGCTGTCATCAGCATTTTTGGGTCATTTTTCTGTGGGACCCACATCCCCATGTCCCGGACACTACCATTAGACCTTTGGACCATATGAACCCCTACCCTTGTCATGGAATGGTTAATTAGACCATGAAGTGGGGCCCACAAAGCCTAACCTAAGTAATTAATGGGTTTTATACACCCTAACCCAAACCAAACAAGACCTAAGGGCTAATAAATCTAAGTGAGGTTGGACCCAACCCAAATAGACCCTAACTACCTAGATGGACCTAAGGGCCATGACTTGGGCCAAACATGGCCTAAAGCCTAGCCCAAGACACATTTAAAACCTAAGGACTTAAACCACATCCTAAAGACCCTTAACCAAACACTCCCTAAGGTCCCTTCTACCCCCTTAAAACTAAAAGAACCCCTTTTATTCACTTATCCCTCCCCCTCCCCCAAAACTGTGGAGGAGAAGAGACAAGAGAAGGAGAAGGAGGAAGAAAGAGGGAAGAAGTAGGAGTGGAAGAGGAATGAGAGGGGAAGGAAAGAAGATGGGAGCTATGCCAAAATGGCTGGCTGCCCAACTTCTCCTCCTCTTGCTGACCGGACCAAGAAGGAAGAAGAAGGTGAAGGAGAAGAGATGGAAACGAAGGGAGGAGAGCATGAAGGCTCACCTAGCCTTGGACTCCACCCCTCCATGGGAGGACCTCACCAAGGTAAGCTCCCTGAACCTAGTTCTCCCCATTTTCCTTTTGATTTTAGTAGAATCCTTGAGCTTGGGTGACCTAGAGTTCCATTTGGGACTCAAGGTGGAGCTCGGTCCCTAGTTGGAGCTCTAATGGAGCTGACCTAGGTCTGGTTTTGACCCCTTGGTGCTGCAATTGCAGCCATTGTTGGTGAACCTTGGTTTTGAACTTTGAAACCCAACCCTTGGACCCCAAATTGAGACCCAACCTTGTGGATCTTGGATCCATGAGATCATGCCTAGGTTCTAGTGACCCTAGGAATGCTTGGACACCCCTCCTCTGGTCCTGAGATCCTAAGGAGCTCCAAGCTCCAAGCTGGAGCTGAAATTCCTTGAAATCTCGGAAGAGACTGCCAGCGGACAAACGACCGGATCCATCTATCGTGGTACCGCCCATCAGTCCACCCAATCTAAATCCTGTGTGATGGCCTGAGTGGATGAAGGCACGGATTCACTCCGTTTGCCTCCTCCTGAAGCCTGTTGCTCTCGGGTCCTGTCTCAGGAATCGAACGGATGCAGGGGTGGACCCAAGAAGCACATCCGCCCGTGGATCCGATCCCTTTTATAATTATCTTAGGTGTCGAACAGATCAACCACCGGACTCAAGTAAGAAGTTCCGCTTGTGGGTCCGCTCGCTCTGATTTTACCTTTTGGCCTGAACGGAGTCAAGGACGGACTCACCTCTGCTGAGATCGCCCGTGAGTCCGCTCGTGGTGTCTTGGTTGAAACTTGGTTTTAACCATTGGGGCCTAGCATAGGACCCTCCATACCTATTTTAATGCTTTCTTCTATATGTTTAGGTTGGTGCACCGGTGAGATTCATGTGCACCATGCCGGATGACACCCGATGTCCGGGGAGATTCAGGCCAATCACGGCCGGTGACACCTATGCTTGGTGAGTGGGTTCTGGGTGACTTTGATTGGGTTTGAATATTATTATACAATTGTTAATAATAAGCATGCTATGGTATATTTATAAGGATGGTGTGCATTGCATTTTATTCACTTGTGAACTGTTGAGAATGTGATAGTACAATGCTCACCATTGTATCGGGTTACGATGCCGGGTGTGCCGGTACCGGATCCCCAATTTATTTAAATTATGAAAATTGCTATATGTCATCATGAACTGTATGTGCCGTGCTAGTACCCGGGTACTAGATGGAATGGGATGTTGATGCACCCGGAATACCTCTCGGGACGATAGGACCTGCATATAGTATATCTGTGGCTAGGATGCTTATTCCCTTATGCTCTGACCCTTGTCAACACGGGTTTATGTGTTGGATAGTCTGAGCACCTGCGGTCTGTGGAGGTGGGAGAGGTTAAGGCAGGGGTAATGATGGCTATAGGGGTTTACCACTGGGTGGTCATGATGGCTTCTATCAACGCAGGTTCCTTTGTGATAATTGAGGACTCACTGGGGCAACAGGATAAGTGACTCTCAGTGTTTCCCGAGTTATCACAGTAGCATATACTTGACCAATAGAATTGTGTGTTAGGTGGAAAATGAATCTAACATTAGCATGCATCATTCTGTTTGATATTGATTGTGTGATATGTGAGCATTCCCCTTTACTCCCTCACTAGCCAGTGTAGCTAACCCCGTTGCATAACCACTTTTTAGTTTATATGCAAATAACCTATTGACGAGCACCGTTGGATGCGAATCAAGTGGATTTGATGACCATGGCTTGGATGTAGATGTACACCCAAGGATTTTGCCATTGGGCAATTGTTTATTATTTAAATTTTGTATTTATTCCACATCCATGTATAAACTATATGTTTATTTATGGGGAGAGTAATGACTGGTTACTTATGTTAGAATTGTAATATGTGTTATCATTAGAGAACCGATGCTCTATAATTTCACATGATTTAATCGAATTTTGCTTCCACTAACTCTGTGATGGAACGATTTATTCCTTTTGGTATGTTCCTTTCTGTCATCATAAGGTGCTGACAGGGTGGACTGTGGCTCGGGACACTGCATCTGTGATCCTGGTAGGTGTTGGGTTGATGTGCGATTGTCCCAGTCATACCCCTATGTGGTAATATATATTACATCGGGATAGGGGCGTGACAATCCTTCTTGAGTTGCCCTATGTGTGGAATCTTAGTCCAAGAGGCCGAAGCATGATGTTGGGAATTCTCACTAAGGGTTTCAATAAGATCCCATGCTTCCATCTCATTCTTGTGCATAAATGTTCCACCACAAGAGGAGTCCACCATCTGCCTATATCGGTCACGGAGATCATCATAAAAACACTGGGCTAACTGCCATTTCGGGATAGCATGGTGGGGGCACTTCTGACGTAATTCCTTGAGTCTTTCCCATGCTTCATGAAATTGTTCGCTCTCTAATTGGGAGAAACTAGTAATGACTCGCCTAAGGCTATTAGTCTGGCCAATGGGGAAGAATTTTTTCTGAAATTCCTGCTGCATTCCCGCCCATGTAGAAATCCTAACCATAGGGAATGAAGCCAGTGTTTGGCTTTGGCCTTTAAGGAAAATGGGAACATAAGCAACTTTAAGGCATCTTTAGAGAGGTTTTGGATTTTGACAGTAGAGCATACCTCTAAGAACTCATCAAAATGCTTGTAAAGCTCCTTATTAGCAAGTCCATAATAGGATGGTAACATCTGTATGATGCTGGACTTGATCTCATATTGAGCGGTTTGAATGGCAGGCAATTGAATAAAAGATGTAAGGGTATAGGCAGTTGGAGTGAAGTGCTCACTCAGCGGCCTTCTTGGCTGGTTTTTATCACCTATTTTATTATTATTATCCTTATCCTTAGGTCTAGCCACAGATTGCTCTATTTCTAGGTCAAGGGAAGTCAGGTTAGGGTGCAAAGAACGCCGACCATGCATAAAACACAACACAGATTGAACGTGCTAATTAAACAAAAATTAAAACTAGTAAGTTAAAATGTGATAACTAATAAAAAACACTTAATAAAAATAAAAATCAAAACTAAAATAGTAAAAAAAATAACTAATTTAAAACTAACAAAAATACTTACCTGGTGTTGGCGGTTGCACAATTTCACGTGCTGCCCCCGATGAACGGTTACACATATGATCTTAAGGGGCTGGGGGAATTAAAATTAAACCAAAACACCCAATCTAATATTGGAATTAAAAAAAATTACATAAAATAACCATAATTACATAAAGTCTAGGAATTAAAAGTAAACCAAACGGACAACTTGTCCTTACTCGATCTACTCGGCTTCCAGCACAAACAAAGAGAATGTTAGGTATACTAAAATTAACCTAATAAAGAGATTAAAAATAAAAATAAAAATTCTCGAATTATAAAATTAAAACTAAAACAAGGTAACACAAAACAACTCAATCAATCTTAGCAACCGTGCTTCCGTTCCCCGACAACGGCGCCAAAATTTGATCGTGTCATTAACCGGTCAAAAGTAAAACCCTAAATTAATCTAGCAAGTAGCAAGTATGGGCGATCTACGGGAAACTGGAAGGCTAAATTACTAAAATGATAAGTTGGAAGTGATGAAAATAAAATTTCAATAAATCTGATTTTTAAACTAAGAACAAAACAACAATATGCGAATACGGGAGAAGACTATCTTTAGGCTTCGAATCCCCAATGGGTTGTTATTCAATTCGGTTGCAGGCTTCGATTTATTATAACCACAGGCCTTATAATTCCACAGAATGTAGGGTTCCTCCTACGTATGGATTATCTTGACGAGTACTATCATCCTTCACTTATAGGGCTTGGCACACTTAGTTCGTTCAACTATAATGCATCATCGGTACAACCACATAAGAACAAAATACTATTGCTTGAATGAAAAATAATGAATCACAGAAATAGAATTTTCCAACTAAATATATCTATTAAAATTATCCAAATAGGGATGGGATCTCAACATTAAGCAATCAAGAATGCAAACAAGAATTTTAAATAGCAAATATCATTAGTTCATCTACACCTAAAGACAGAAAGAACTTAACCGATCATGGTGTTAAGAGACACGGGGTAGCAATGGTGACTATGATCCATGGAGGTGTGCTTGGCGTTCCCTGCGAGTTGCTACCCAGGAAGAAAACATTGGAAGAAGGTGATGGAGATGCTCTGCTGGTTCGGTAATGGTGCTAATTTCAAGAATCCCCTCCTTCTTTAGCTATATATATATATATATCCAAAGAGGGGAAACCGAGAGAGAGAGACCCCAAGGGATCAGAAAGTAGAGATATAAAAGGAAAGAGAGAGAAAAGTGGAATAGAAATAGGAAAGGTGGGACCCGTGAGGGATTTGAGAGAGAGAGAGAGAGAGAGTGAGAGAGAGAATTGAAGTAGGAGAGAGAGAACCATAATGGAACCTATGAGGGATTTGAGAGAGAGAGAGAGAGAGAGAGAGAGAGAGAGAGAGAGAGAGAGAGAGAATTGAAGTAGGAGAGAGAGAACCGTAATGGGATGAGGGAGAGATATTAGGGAGGAGAGAGAATTTAATCTAAATTATAAATTTGATCAAAATTCTTTTTTTGAAAATATCTCTTCATCTTGGCCCCGGATCGACAAAATCCGAGAATTAAAGTTGCTCCAACTAATATTCCGGACAATATGAGCCTAATATCAGATATCTTCTGAAAATTTCCCAAATTTTTAAAATTACGATTATGCACTTGGGTCTTTAGGAAATCTTCTTCCCATCTCGCCCATGATCACATGTGAGTCAATCCATGGGTAGACTAGTGCCTAGATTGCATCAAATCCTTCCTTGGTTCTGGGCTCAGGCTTGGATTTCAACTCATTTTCTGGTCCATTATTCTTTTCTAGCCCAAAAAGAATAATTTCATGTATGGGGTTCAAAACTTATGTGTGCTTTTAATGCAACACGTCCATCTTGCTCAAATTTCAGCTCTCTTTGCAACCATGAAAAGAAACTGGACCACTTTACATGTAAATCTGAAGATACGATGCCCGATAGTCCAGAATAGCATGAAACCGCATAAAATGACCTAAACCTGAAAATAACAGAAAATACCCAAGGTAGCTCCATTCTAAGCAGATAAAAAAGCAGAATTAAATAGAATAATTTCACACATACATGTGCTCATGAAATACCCCCACATTTAGATTTTGCTAGTCCTCAAGAAAATAAAGAAAACAAAAATCCTAACTCACTTTCGTAGGAATCACGGTTGCATTTAGCATGTGCAACAAGCCTTTAAATCCCTAGGTTACCCCTAGTGGACGAGTTTTGTCTAGTGAGTGTTTGTAGGGAATATACACAAAAAAATCATGATTGCAAGTTTAAATTTTGACAATGTGTAAGTAGCACACACCAAACCCGAAACTAAGATGTTCTACTTAAGATCAAGAAGACAAAGCTACCCCCACACTTAAGCTCTTACTACCCAATATTGATTCTAGCAACATGTACACATCCTAATTAGGGAATCTCCCCATATCTTCCAAACAACACCTTACTTAAGGTAAGACTACTCATAATGTCAAGGGCACCAAGGACTTTAGGCTTCAAAGCATTTTTTACCATACAATTGTACCAAGGCAATGACATTTCTTCCTTCTCTTCTTTTTTTTTTTTTTTCACAATGAACTCCATTTGTTACTCCACTACTGTTCCTAAAATGCCATGCAGGGTCACTACACAAGACACCCAAGCTACTTAGTAGCTTCGCTTCTTACATATATCCACAAGGATAGTGATACTAGAGTTCTTTTTCAGAGGTTTCACCCCAAGGAGTGTCGATCAAGTCACATTGCTTCCTGAGGTAGAGTGCCTTGTCTAGCTCCAAGGAATTTAACTCTTACTTTTATTTATTTCTTTTTTCTTTTTCTCTCTCTTTTTTTTTTTTTAATTTCTATATCACGATAAAACTAAACTTGGTCTCAGCTCCTAACCAAAAGCTTAAGGAATCACAAGACAGACAAGATGGGGCTCTTATTATCTGAGTCAAAATCCACCTTAGGACACATTCTAGCTACTGTCCTCTTGATAAGCCTAAATTCACACCAACCAATCAGAGGCAGCCACGTGTCCCGATCCAAGGAGGTGGACCATGACAGGACCAGTGAAGGACCAATCCTCTGGCGCCGTTCAGCATTACCACCCTCGGGCGCAGATCCGCATGACCACCCTCGGGTGTGGACCACATGACTACTCTCGGGCGCAGACCACCCTCGGGCACGGACGGCCTACAAGCGTGACCTCGAATAAGCACGGGCGAAGACCCGACCTGGGGTACAGATCAGACCCCAGACATAGACCCTAATCTAAGATCAAGCCACCACCGCTGCCAACAACAAGACATACACCATCTCCAGGACTCTAGGCCACCGTCTATCAGTTGAACAGTCCCAGATGGACACAAGCACCAGGCACCTTATCTGACAACAGATCAGGCATCTATGTATCGGAGACATCAACCCTATCGGGACACTATCTCCCGTAGAGGGGTAACCAACCATGGAAGAACCCTACTACCCAGGGACTCTATCAACTATGAGGACTACTCGCCATCGACTGGGACTCTCTGCCCCACCACATTCCACTATAAAAGGGAAGGTACTCAACCCCCACAACCCATCTTAACTCATCTTGAATTCTAATTATTCATTTGTTTGCTCAAAGAGATCTAACTTAGGCATCGGAGAGTCTTAGGCTGGAACCACACCGGTTCTCCTTTGTCACCCTGGTCCTTTTGCAGGTTACGGCACTCGAGGGACCACTGAATAATTTCTTGACACAATAGATTGGCATCGTCTATGGGAACGACACTAGCCATCAGGCCTACTAGCTTGATTCCACCATCACTCAATGGCACCATAGGGTAAGAAGACCGCTCCCTCCACCAACAATGCCACGAGGGAGAGGAACAGATCACCTCCTCCAAAGAGCTTGCATTGCAGAGCCAATGACCCTGTCTCTCAGGAGAGGGAGGTCCTCAAAAACCAACAAGTTGAGGTAGTCGACCTCAACCCTGAAGCAACCATGGAGCCAGCACCTTATCCTAATGCACCGACGACTGTGGGTCAGATCAATGACTTGCAGCGATAGATCCTCAATGACCAACTGTCACACCCCAAACCACCCCTGGGAGGATTTAGGCAAGTGACTCGGATATCCTACGACATCCACCAATCCCTAAGGATCAAGAAGTAGTAGTTACACGTCATAAACCACACAATGAGGGTAAAAAGATAATAAAAGAATATCAGAGTAAAATAGAAGATCAAACTACCCACAGACGATTTATATTACTGATAATAAGATCCCAAATACCTATGTTATACCATATACATATCCGTTTATGTTCAATAAGTACATTATCTTTGTAAATACACTTCTTTGAAAGAAAGAAACCTAAATAATAACAAAATCGTTGCTAAGCGACAAGATGAGGATGATCTCGTCGCTAAGAGACAAGATGAGGACGATCTACATTTCCATCGACAACTTCATCGTCCATTGGCAAACCAGTACCTGCAAAATCAGATAAAAGAGAATATACAAGAGTGTGAGCTCCACTGAGCCAGTGAGTAAAACGTATCATCATGCATGCATATGCAATCACAACCATATGATCCTACATGATGTGCAGTTCAGTTATTTATTAGCCACCTAACATCACAACTAAGGCAGGTTAGTGCTACTGCAATCCCCAATACATGTATCCCTGGTGCGGGCTTTTACCCCTTCCTACGATACACTCATTGAGTTGTCGAAGAGGACCAGTCAGCTCCAGCATCCCTTCCAAGGTCAGCCCGACCGACACTCTATGATTAACCTGTGAGGTAACCGTCGACATTTAGCTCAATCATTACATTTTTTTTCTTTTGGATTATATTGTGGCATAAAGCCCGGCATATAGCTTATAATCACATTCCTTTTCTTTTGGATTATATTGTGGCATAAAGCCTGGCATAAAGCTCATAATCACATTTCTTTTCTTTTGGATTATATTATGGCATAAACCCCGGCATAAAGCTCATAATCACATTTCTTTTCGGTCGCTCCCACAGGCATCCAACACCTTAACCCCTATTGGCAAGGGTGCATAGCATGGGTGATGAATCTCTAACCCCATGTCTATATGGCATCGTATGAGTCGGGTGGTGTCAACCACATCTCATTCTACGGGCTACCACAGGCCTCATTTCCAAGCCAGCTATAGCATCTAATCTAGCAATTCCACAAGCATTATCATCCATTTCCAATGTTCATCAGATAAGATTCAGAATTCAAATGAGGATATAAAATAATTTAAAGTAATTAAAGATAGTAAATATTGTTGTTGTCATGACCCATCAGTCATGTTACACCTACACTCATGGTGTAATTCCACTCACCTTAGTTTGATCCTACTGGTTCAGTTGTCTGTTTAGTTCCAGCCGGTATCTGACTGCGCACTTTGAGCACAAAATCAAATCCTAAAGTGTTAGATCAGACATGTGTTATTAATATTTAAAATTTTTCTTGGATGTCCTAGTATTGATCTAGACTCACTGGTCTGACTTGGTGCCCAGTCCGAGATCATATGGAATTCTCTGGGCCTTACACTAGGCTTTAGGCCTATGTCCCGGTGCATCATCCGGAGAATGTGGCTTAGGGTCAATATGATATTTTATCACTATAGTACATGGTTCTAGGTCATAATAGTCTTGCAACACAATCCCTAGGTCAGCAGTGCTGCAGGACCAACCCAGACAGGGTTTCCAAGCCCTGCAACGCCCACTTGGGTACCCAAGGTGTTCATAATTATGGATAGATGTGAGGAGGGGTATTTTAGTCATTTTTCATCACCTTACACTGTTTATAGTACATATGTGGAGGTCCCCAAACTCATATCTGCAAAATATTCCACTTTAATTCTCTGGGTGATGTGTGCATCACCCAGTGCTATCGCCTAGAGAATTCATTTGCAGAATTTGTTTGGATTGAAATGAAATTTTAGTTCATTTAGAGACATAGTTGGATTATGGTTCCTGATAAGAAAATAAATACCTATGAATCTATTTTCTATAAAAACTAGAATCAAAGAAAATGAAGATTGGATTATGAAGTTATGTTATTTTTATTACACAAAGGTCAATTTATCAAGACAGTAGGATCCGATTTTGATAGCAACTTGAACTGAACTTTTAACTAACTTAGAGACATAACTAGGTAATGGTGACTTCTAACAAAATGTAGCCCTATGAATCTAGTTTCTAACAAAATTTGAATTAAGATAAATGGTGTTTGGGTGGTGGAGTTATATCATTTTAACTAAGAGAAGGTCAATCTACAGAGTAGCAGAATTTGATATTTATGTTGGGATTTAACATGCATGTATGGATCCGTGGCTCTATCCTACTATTCATACTTTATGCACATGGTTTGGTATAAACTAAGCTATATTCATGGCTGTAACTGAGGTCTAAGCAATTCTGGGTTTGTAAGAATGTGGATGAAGAGCAATAACATAGAATCCATGGTTCTATCCTGCAAATCATGACTTACATTCATAGTTTAGCATGATGGTTAGCCAAATCATGGCTGGATTTTAAGTTTAGGTACATTCCAAGTTTGAGAAGAAGGTAGGAGGTTGGAGGGAGAGGTTACGCAAGAGGATCATGCATCCTAGCTACCAATTTAAGCATTTCATACATGGTAGCATGCAAGGTAGGAGTTTGGGTTAAATTCTGTAACTGTTTTCCCAAAACAGAACTTTATAAGGAGGGTTTATGAGATGAGAAGATCAGATCCTAGTGGTGGTTACCTTGGATCTTGAGAGCAAGAGATGAGCAAGGATCCTTGTTCTTCTCCTTCTCTTTCTCTTCTTTTCTTTCTTCTCCTTCTTTTTCTCTTCTTCTTCTCTTCTTTTCAGTTTTGCTGAAATGAAACCAACGAAGATGGGTTCTTTTATACTTTATTTTATTTTTATTTAGATTTGATTTATGAGAATACAATTTTACCCCTTCTTTATCCTTGTATAACCAATATATTATTTTCTTTATTTAGTATCTTGGGTACCCATCTAAATGTGTAAGGACATCAATGTCCCCATACTTTAAATGAAATGTCTTTAAGTCCCAAACCTATGAAATTCCAATCCTACCCTACCTTGCCTCCATTTTCTACCAATAGTGATTAGTCTTCTTCTTTGACTAAGGTACCCTTATAAAGTGAAAAAACTTAATTACCCATTAGTCTTATGCTTTATTTCAATTATATCTAGCCTATCCCAACTTGCCACCTATTTATTAATTTGATTTCTTAATTCTCACCAATAGGATCCTTCCACATGGGATGATGTCATGTGGCCTCCAACTATTGTATGCATGGAACATGCACCATATATCCCTATGCTTAGTGTGCCATGTGGCTACCACTCTAGGTGGGCCCCACATTCATATTTGTTTTTAAAATTGAATTTCCACCTCATCAAATGTTTTTTATTCAACTTATTTAAAATTTTATGTATAAGTCAAAGTATACATGAGTGGGGATTTGAACCTACAACCTCCCACTTAAATAGCCAAAGTAACAACCAATTAGGCTATGACTCTACTTTGCTATCTTTTGAAGAATAAATTAATTTATCCTTTTGTTCTTACTGTTTTGATCAAAATTTTGTCTAGGAAACCCGAAATCGACTTTCGTCAATTGTATAGGTTTCGTTTTAAGGTTCTTCTCAATAATTTATTGATCTTAAGAATTATTTTACGCTGTTACTACTCAATTTTTCATGAGTTGATATAATTACCCTAATGCCCCTATATTACAAATATAAGTTGTTTTATTGTTTATCGGTCGCTAGGTTAGACAGACGATGCACTTGTTGGAAACCAAAGGTAACGAGAAAATATTAATACAAAGATGTGGGCATTACATTACATCATTTATCTTGACCATTCGTTCAACGCTCCACAAGGTACTGGTGCCTTTGACCTCGGGTTTTGGACCTTCAACAAAATTTCAAATTAGCCCGTATTTTTTGGGCACGGGTTTAACACCAACGACTCTTTTGAGACTACCTGAGGCAGCATGCAACATCTCATCGTCGCCGAGCATTGCCAGCATAAAGGACAGATCCTGTCCCTTGATAGGAGCAAAGCCCTAGGAGGTCACCTCCCAGGGGTGACAGGTTAGAGAGGTACACCAGGCGCGCAAGTGCCACTCATCAACGGGGGGATCCCTCCCAGCATCCCAGAAGAACAGTGGACCTCCCAGTACGGTCGGACCGTGGTACCTAGCCCAGAAGGGTCTATCAGGAGGTCGGTGTTCCAAGGTCGACTAGGAGGGAGTCACACACCAGGGCGAAGCCAGACCTACCGAGAAGAAAGCCCCTCACGTTCACGCCAAGGTTCATCACGACGTGACCATTCACCATCCCGCCAACATTCAAGACAGGAGGGGACTTCAAGGAGAGGATGAGAACGAGGTCGCAGTGAACGTCTGGCTAGACGTGAGGGACAATCACAAGATGAAGAACTAAATAAGAGACTTCGAGATTTGGATGAGAAGCTGGAAGGATTGAAGAAACAAACCAAGGGTGAGACACATTCAGTTCCCGGGTAACATCCATTCTCAGAAGAGATCATGTCAGCCTCACTCCCCCCCAGATTCAGGTTACCCACCTTCGAACTCTAGAGTGGTACCATGGACCCTAATGACCACATCAACTACTTCAATGGGATGATGACTTTATATGGGGGATCAGACTTGGTCTCCTACCGAGCGTTCCCTGCATCCCTTAAGGGTGCAACTACTTCATGGTTTTCCAGACTATGACCGAGGTCGATAGTTTCTTTCGCAGAGTTATGTGAACAGTTCATTACCCGCTTCCAGAGCAGCATCAAGCAGAAGAAGACCACAGTTAATCTACTGAATGTAGTACAGAATCCTAGGAAGTCCCTCAGGGAGCACGTCAGTAGGTTTACTAAGGAGTCCTTAGAGGTCAGAGACTTAGACGACCAGACCCAGCATGCAGCCTTGGCTAGAGGTATTAGAGACCTGGACTTGATCAAAGACCTGGCACGTCATGAGACCAAGACCATGAAGGAGCTTTTGGAGTGGTATAATGAGTTCGCCAACATGGCCAAGGTACTACAGGCTCGGAAGAAGGTGATCGAAGCCAAGCCATAGGATAATAAGAGGTCGGCGCTGGATGACCGCAAAGAAAGCAAGAGGTCGAGGACCGAGCATCGATAGGAGAAGAGTGATCGTCCATCAGGGAGGACCGACCATCACCCAGAGAGGAGTGAGACAGCAAGTAGCCCAGAGTTCACACCCCTGAACACCACCAGGTCCCAGATCCTTATGCAAATCCAAGACCATGACCTACTCCATTGGCCACGACCCATGCTAGCAGGACCTGAGAAGCGTAACCCCAACAAGTATTGTCTCTTCCACAAGGATAATGGACATGACACAAAAGATTGCTACCAACTGAAGAGGGAGATAGAGCAACTTGTAAGGGCAGGGAGCTTGAATAAGTACGCAAAAGGAAGACGTGATGGCCATTCGGGCCAAGGAGACAGAGGTCGTGACTGAGAAAGAGAAGAACCAAGGAGGGAGGAAAGGAGGACAGATCAGGACAGAGAGAGAGATCACACTAAAGAGAGGAGAGATACAGCAGGGCCAAGTAGCACCCAGGGAGCCCCCATCCTCACCACACTAGGAAGACCAGGGCAAGAGTCTACCAGGAAGGCCAAAGCCCATGCCAGGTTCGTGGGAGTAGCAGAGAAGCTAAGCAAGGTAGCCAAGACTGAGATGGTAATCTCCTTCTAGGATGCAGACTTGGAAGGTGTGAGCTTTCTACATGAAGATGCCCTAGTAGTGCAGGTAGAGATAGCCAACCGACCAGTGCATAGGGTGCTGATAGATACAAGGGCATCTGTGGAGGTGTTCTCATTGGAAGCCTACCGCCAATTTGGGTTTGGAGACGACCAACTCAAACCAGAGCTGACCTACCTCTATGGGTTTTTGGGCGCCACCGCCTCCATCAGAGATACCATAGAGTTGTCCATTACCTTCGGAGAACACCCTCGACAAGTGACCATCATGGTGAACTTCATGGTCGCCAGGTCCATGGTGTCCTTCAACGGCCTCCTATGGTGACAATCTCTGATAGCCCTTAGAGGAGTCGTATCACCACTCTACTTGAAGATGAAATTCCCCACTGATAATTAGGTAGGCAAAGTCCGAGGAGATCAGAAAAAGGCCAGAGAATGCTATGCCACCTTTGTCGAGAAAAATAATGGCAACACACGTGGAATGACACTATGTATGGAGAACCTGGTCAGCGACCAGATAGATGAACTGACAGAGAGAAGAGGAAGGCCAGTGGAAGACCTCGTCCCATGGCCACTCAGTAAAGATGACCTTTCCAAGGTCGTACAAGTTGGCTCGTTATTGAGCAAGGAACAGAAGGAAGAGCTGGGGCACCTCCTCCAAGCAAACATGGATGTCTTCGTATAGTCAACCACCGACATGGCAGGCATACCACGGTCTATAGCAGAACACAGGTTACATGTAGACCCAACCAGAAAGCCCATCAAACAGAAGCGACAGAACTTCACCCTCGCCTGACAAGCAGTTATCAAGGAAGAGGTCGAGAAACTGAGTCGATCAGGGTTCATCAGAGAAGAGAAGTTCTCAACCTGGCTTACGAATGTGGTCATGGTACCCAAACCCAACAGGAAGTGGAGGATGTACATTAACTACACGGACCTAAACAAAGCATGCCCAAAGGATGAGTACCCACTGCCCAAGATCGACCTGTTGATCGATGCTACTGCCGGCCATGAGATGCTGAGCTTCATGGATGCCTACTCTAGGTATAACCAGATCCTCATGCACGAGGATGATGGGTCCTACACCGCATTCAAGACGAACAAGGAAAACTACTGCTATCGCGTCATGCCGTTCGGACTAAAGAACGCAGAAGCTACCTACCAGAGGATGGTCAACAAGATGTTCGAGGAGCAGATTCAACGTAACATGGAGGTGTACGTGGATGACATGCTCATGAAAAGCGTCCAAGCCCACCACTACCTGACCGACCTAGAGGAAGCGTTCGTGATACTGGGAAGGAACCAGATGAGGCTATACCCCACAAAGTGCACCTTTGGAGTAATGTCAGGGAAGTTCCTAGGGTTCATGGTCTAAGTACGTGGAATAGAAGCCAACCCATCCAAGATCAAGGCCATCCAAGAGATGGCACCACCTCGACTGCTCAGAGAAGTGCAGAAGTTGAATGGAAGGGTCGCCGCCTTTTCAAGGTTCGTGTCACGATCGGGAGATAAGTGCCTACCATTCTTCAAGACATTGAAGTACCTCCGAAGTCCTAAAGACTTTGTGTGGACGGAGGAGTGCCAAAAGGCATTCAAGAAACTGAAGGAGTACCTGGAAAATCCACCACTGCTTGGGCGACTAGAGCCCAATGAAGAACTGCAGATCTACCTGGCCGCCACCCCGATAGCGGTAAGTGCAGTATTGTTAAGGGAAGAGGGTAAGACACAGAGGTCCATCTATTATGTCAGTCATGTTCTGATTGATGCATAGACCAGGTACATAAGGATCGAGAAGGTAGCCTACGCGCTGGTAAGCGCGGCTACGAAGCTACGACCATACTTCCAAGCCCATACTATCATAGTCCTCACTGACCTACCACTGAAGAAGGTACTCCATAAACCAGACGTCTTCGATCGATTGATAGCCTGGTCAATAGAGTTGAGTGAGCATGACATCAGATTCCAACCACGGACGTCCATCAAGGGCCAAGCTTTGGCAGACTTTGTCATTGAATGCACCCTATTTGAGATCGAGCCAGAAGCAGAAGAACCAGAGGAGCATGATCGAGGATCATGGGAGATGTTTGTGGATGGTTTGAGTAATGTAGCAGGAAGTGTGGCTGGCTTCATACTCACTAGCCCTGAAGGTTTCTGAATCCAGTATGCTCTCCGATTCACCTTTCAAGCATCCAACAATGAAGCAGAGTGTGAGGCATTACTAGCTAGACTTCGGGTGGCTAAGGCCATCCAAGTCACACACCTATCCATCCGAAGTGACTCCTAGCTTGTAGTGAATTAGGTGAATGGAGAGTATGAGGCGAAGGACGAGCGAATGGCATCATACCTAGCACGTGCTTGAGCATTGATCGAGGAGTTCATGAAGTTCGAGATGGTTTGGGTTCCCAGGATCGAGAATGCCACTACCAACGCCCTGTCTAGGCTAGCCAGTTACGAGTTTTGAAAACTAGCCAGTGTTATCTACGTTGAAATACTACATGAGCAGACATATCAGGAGAAGCATGTCAATGAGATTGAGGAGGGGCCTAGCTGGATGGACCCTATACTCAACTACCTACAGACTGACGTCTTACCAGAAGACAAGGCCGAGGCAAGGAAGATAAGGATGAGAGCTGCAAAATATACCATCCTGGATGGAGTACTATACAAGAGGGGGGTCACAGCACCACTACTCCGGTGCTTAGGACCCAAGGGAGCCAAGTACGCCCTGGCAGAGGTCTATGAGGGGATATGCGAAAGCCACATGGGAGGATGAGCTCTATCCTACAAAATCCTCGGCCAGGGGCTCTACTGGCCACGGATGTAAGAAGAAGCGATACAGTATGCCAAGACTTGTGAGCAATGTCAATTGTTTGCCCCAATACCCCATCTACCTGCCACCAAATTGACATCGATCCTTAACCCCATACCCTTTGCCATATGGGGGATGGACATCCTAGGCTATTTCACAGCAGAATCCGGGAACCGCAAGTACTTGGTGATCGCCATAGACTACTTCACCAAATGGGTCGAGGCTAAGCCATTAGCCAAAATAACAGAAAATGAAATGGAGAAGTTCGTTCGTGATGATGTCATCTACAGGTTCAGGGTACCAAGGATACTAGTCTCAGACAATGGGAAGCAGTTCAATAACCCCAAGTTTAGAGCATTCTGCCAAAGCTACAATATTGACTATCGGCCTGTCTCGGTAGCCTATTCACAGGCCAATGGTCAGGTGGAGGTAACCAACAGAACATTACTAGAAGGGGTCAAGAAAAGGCTAAAAGGAGCCAAAGGAAAGTGGGTCGAGGAACTACCAAGTGTTCTGTGGGCGTACCGAACCACAGTAAGGACACCCACAGGAGAAAGCCCATTCTGCCTAGCATACGGCACAGAGGCACTGACACCAGTAGAGGTCCTCGCCATGTCCCACAGAGTACTGCAGTTCAACGAGCACACCTAGGTCGACAGACTACGAGAGAACCAGGACTTCTTAGATGAGGTCCATGAGAAGGCACTCCTAAGGAATGTGGCATATCAGCAGAGAACAACCAAGTACTATAATGCTAGAGTAAGAGAAAGGCTCTTCCACTAGGGAGACCTAGTCCTAAGGAGAGCCAGCGTATCACAACCACGAAAGGAGGGAAAGTTGTCGGCCAACTGGGAAGGACGTTATATAGTTTCCAAGAAGATACGCCTAGGGACCTACCGCTTGAAAACTCCTAGGGGCAAGAAGATAGATCGCACCTGGAACTCAAAACACCTAAAGAAGTACTACCAGTAAGAGGAACAACAGTAGCAGTAGCAATAGCATAGTTGGCTGTCAGCCATGGTACACAGTAAGTCACATTACAACTATAGTTTTTAAGGATAATTTAAAATTTTATATTGGGATACATTCGTCTACTCTACCCGTCAGTCGAACACCTCCAAAGCACCATGGTCTACGGACCACTTGCAAAACACCATGGTCTATGGACCACCTCCAAAGCATCATGGTCTACGGACCACCAAGGAGTAAGGCCACCCAGGTCCACGGACCACAGAGGCTTAATGCCACCAAAGTTTGTTGGCCACCAAGGCGTAAGGCCACCCAGGTCCATGGACCACTAAGGCATAAGGCCACCAAGGTCTCCGGACCACTAAGGCGCAAGGTCACCCAGGTCCATGGACCACCAAGGCGTAATGCCACCAAGGTCTCTGGACCACGAGGCATAATGCCACCAAGGTCCGCTGACCACCAAGGCGGAATGCCACCAAGGTCTCTGGACCACCAAGGTGGAATGCCACCAAGGTCCACTGACCACCAAGGCGCAATGCCACCAAGGTCTCTGGACCACCAAGACGTAATTTCACCAAGGTCCGCTGACCACCAAGGCACAATGCCACTAAGGTCCGTAGACCAATAAAGACCAAGAACTATCAAGGCGCAAGGCCATCGGGGTTGAACGACTACCAAAGCCAGTAGGCCATATACGTGGGACGAAGAGTAATACACAAAGGAGCGCGGATCCAACCACAAAAATCCAGAAAGAAGGCTATAGGAGAAGGAAACCTCATAAAGGCAGACCTCATCCGCTCAGTGGAAGAAGGCACGATCGACTCCCCAGGGGCGCGAAGGATAATCTCAGAAGGTATGTGGTACAATAAAAAAAAAGACACCAAGTCCAATGCAGTCAAGATGCTTGCGAACCGTCCCATCCTACTATTGGGATCCTTGACCGGGGGTGCCACCCCAGTATCATCTCTAGGAGGACTACCATTAGGGCCAGGACTATCAATGGCATCCTCCCGGTCACTAGAAGTAGGTCTGGGAGGAGGCAATGGGGGGAGAGTGTCTACAGAAGAAGATGACCTTGAAGAGGGCCCATCTGTGGACCCAACTACAACAGTGGCAGAGTCAGATTAACTAGACATCATGGACAATGGCAAGGAAGGCTACTTACTTGAGTAGTAGTCCCCCAAAGTCAAGCCACCGACCCAGGAGAGTGGAAAGCAAGCTGCAACGACCAATAAGCAAACCCAGGAGGAAAGGCACCAAAAAAAAAAAAAGCCATGGCTAAGGGCCGTAGACAACAAGCCATGGACATGGGCAAGGCTCGAGGTTCGAGTTCAAGGTCTAAGGACGAGGTTCAAGGTTCGAGGTTGAGGTCCAAAGTCAAGGTTCGAGGTTCAAGGTCGAAGTTCATGAGGGGTTGAGGTTAAGGTTTAAGTAAAGACGTGTCTATGGCCAAAGACCAATTTGACTCAATACAAAAAAAAAAAAAAATGCCATGGCCAAGGGCTATAGACGATAGGCCATGGACATGGGCGAGGGTCGAGGTTCGAGGTCAAGGTTTGAGGATGAGGTTTGAGGTCCGAGGTCCAAGGTCAAAGTTCACGAGGGGTCGAGGTAAAGGTTCGAGTAAAGACGTGTCTATAGCCAAAGACCAATTTGGCTCAATACGAAAAAAACAAAGGTGGCTAAGAGGCCACGGCCAAGAGACCACGGTCAAGAGGCCAGGGGCGCCATCAATGGGCGTCGACTCTTAAGAGAGAGATGAAGAGAGGAGAGAAGAGAGAGAAGAAAGAGAGTGAAAAAAAGGGGGCCAAGAGGCCACGGTCAAGAGGCCGTGGGCCATGGGTGCCATCAATGGGCGTTGACTCTTAAGACGAGAGAAGAAGAGAGGAGAGAAGAGAGAGAAGAAAGAGAGTGATGAAAAAAAAAAAGGCCAGGGTCCACGCCTAAAAGGCATGGGCGTCGACTCTTGGAGAGAGAAGGGAGAGAAGAAAGAGAGCGACGAAAAAAAAAAAAAAATGCCAAGGGTCCACGCCCAAAAGGCATGGGCATCGACTCTTGGAGAGAGAAGGGAGAGAAGAAAGAGACTGATGAAAAAAAAAAGCGCCAAGGGTCCACACCCAAAAAGCATGGGCGTCGACTCTTGGAGAGGGAAGGGAGAGAAGACAGAGAGTGGAAAAAAAAAATAAAAATCCATTAATGGGCACCGCCCAAGAGCCAAGGAGAAGAGAGAGAAGAAGAGAGAGAAGAGAGAAAAAGTAGGAGAGAGAAAAGAAGAAAAAGTAAGAGAGAAGAAGGAGAAAAAAAAAGATAAAATATAATAAATAAATACATATCGAGCACGAACCGAAGAGTATGGGTGCAGATCAATAGGCGCGAATCAAGGCCTGCGAGCGTGGATCGACAGGCGCGGATCGAGGCCTATGATCGTGAATTGAAGCTCAACAAGCATGGATCGAAGCCTACAGGCATGGATCGACAGGCACGGATCTAGGTGATGGGTGCCAACCCAGCTCGACAGGCGCGGATCGAGGCCTACGGGCGTGAATTAAGGATCGACAAGTGCGGATCGAGGCCTACAAGAGTGAATCAAAGATCGAAAGGCGCGGATCAAAGCCTACTGGCGTGGACCAAAGACGATAGGCGTGGATCGAGCTCCTTGGGCGTGGACTATTGCCACACACACCCTCAGGCGCGGATCGAAGCCTACAGGCATGGACCGAAGATGACAGGGGCGGATCAAAACCCTCGAGCGCGGACTGATGCTACATGCACCCCTATAGGCGTGGACCGAACTCCACAGGCACGGACTGTGGATGATGGGCGCTGACTGCCCACGGCGTGCGGACAGTGGCATTAGGCACGAATCATGGTAGGGTCGAGGCACAAGTGAAGGATGCGATGCACCATGAGCACAACCCAAGGACGTGGACAAGTGAGCACTAAGCTAGCTATCAAGCCAACCGAAGGCCAAGGCCAAAGATGGAGAGACTAGAAGCAAGCAAATGATAGGTCACATCATTCTTTGCCACCCAAAAGCAAACAATTGGGGGGCACCAAAAAACAAAGACCAAGTTCAAAAGAGGGAGAAGGCTTCAAAAAGGAAAAGGTAAAAAGCAAAAAAGAAGAGAGAGGAAAAAGAAATATATTTACAATAAGAGAAAGAAGCAAAAAAGACAAAAAAGTGTAAGAGGAGAGGCTTAAACCCACAACCTCTCCCACTTCACCAAATGGTTTCGTAGGTATACCCTCCAACAAGAAGGAATTCACAACAAACCCCCTATAAGTGTAGAAATGCAAAGTCTACTCTCTTGGACATTCTGACCCAAGAGAGTGGGGGCAAATGATAAACCCAATTTCACACCAACCAATCGGAGGCCGCCACGTGTCCTGGCCCAAGGAGGTGGACCATGACAAGACCAGTGAAGGAGCAACCCTCGAACGCCAATCCGCATGACTATCCTCGGGCACAAATCCGCATGACCACCCTCGGACGTGGACCGCATGACCACTCTCGGGCGTGGACCACCCTCAGGCATGGATAGCCTATAGGCGTGACCTAGACAAGCACGGGCGAAGACCCGACCTGGGGTACAGATCAGACCTCGGACGTAGACCCTGATCTAAGATCAAGCCACTACCGCCGCCATCAATAAGACATGCACCATCTCCAGGGCTCTAGACCATCATCTATCAGTTGAACAGTCCCAGACAGACACAAGCACCAGGCACCTTATCTGACAACGCATCAGGCGTCTATCTATCGAAGACATCAACCCTATCGGGATACTATCTCCCGTAGAGGGGCAACCAACTATGGAATAACCCTGCTACCCAGGGACTTTATCAACTACAAGGACTACTTGCCATCAACTGGGACTCTCTGCATCGCTACATTCCACTATAAAAGGGAAGGTAGTCAACCCCCACAACCCATCTTAACTCATCTTCAATTCTAATCATTCATCTATTTGCTCAGAGAGATCTAACTTAGGCATCGGAGAGTCTTAGGCCAGAACCACATCGGTTTTCCTTTGTCACCCTAGTCCTTTTGTAGGTTACGACACTCGAGGGACCACTGAACAATTTCTTGATGCAACACCTTTCAATAGGGTTTTCATTACTTTAGATTAGGGTTCCTAAGTCTCTCTCTCTCGCGTTTCGCATCAAAGTAACAGAGAGACAAGTAAAACTTACCAAAAGCCAAAAAATAAAAATCTGCCAATCGGTCTCACATGCCCCCCCCCCCCCACACTTAAAATATGCAGTGTCCTCAATGCATGCAGAAGAATAAAAATAGGGATAAGGGAGGGAGAGTACCAGAAATCAGCAATATACAGCAGAACAGTGGATCCAGCAATTAGTAGCAGCTACCTAAAAAAACAAAAACAACAAACACAAAAAAATAAATAAAAGTACCAAAGAAAAATAGTGGATTGCCTCCCAAAGAGAGCTATATTTAGAGTCTTTAGACAGACTCAGAATGACTCATAGAGGGTCAAGGATAAAATCATACCAAGGAGCCAGTTTAGAAGAAGGTTGGGGAGATGTTACCAAAGGGGGGAGCGGCTCAAACCTAACTGTCCAAGGTGGCTGTTCTAAAGAGGGTGAGGAATCTAGCAAAGTATGCACCTCTTCAGTGTATGCCACAGACTCATCTCCAAGCATCACATAGTGTTGCAAATGGTCATCAATAAGCACGTGAGAAGTGTGATCAGCCACCACTTCATCTGGTAACTCCAATGCAAAACACTCTTCCTCTCGAATGGAACCTAAGGATGCATTGAAGATGTTAAGTCTAAGTTTCTTATTCCCAAAAGAGATGTCCATGGCACCCCATCTATAATTTATGCAAGCATTTGCACTAGCTAAGAAGGGGCACCCTAAAATGATAAGGGGAAGCTTGGCTATGGTGGTTGTATCCATATACAAGACAAGAAAGTCCACAGGAAAGTACAATTCTTCCACCTTCACTAAAACATCCCCTAACAAACCACAAGGTGTCTTGACTGAACGATCAGCCAACTGAAGGATGACCTTAGTGGGTTTCAAATCTCCTAAACCAAATCTGTTATAGACTAAACTAGGCAAGATATTCACACTAGCCCCTAAATCAAGTAGTGCTCTACTTATGGAGAGATCTCCAATGATGCAGGAAATAAGAGGCGCACATGGATCCTTAAGCTTAGGGGGTAGGTGGCTAGAAATTATAGAGCTAACATGTTCAGTTAAATGGATGGTCTTAGGGATTTGAATTCTCAACTTATGCTTTTGGGTGCAGAGGTCTTTTAAAAATTGCGCGTAAGTAGGAACTTGCTTGATAGCATCCAAAAGGGGGAGATTGATGTGAACTTGTTGGAACAAGTCTATCGTCTCTTGCATCTTTGCACCCTTTTTATCTAGATAGTCTGGGGCTGATGTCTGAGGGGCTTGGGGAAAAGGGACCTTTGGAATGTAAGAGCCAAGTGATGGTCCCTCCACAATGGGAATGTGCAGCCCCTTCCTTGGGAACTGATGAGTGATTTCAACAGGTGGTGTTTCAATATTAGACTCATATATTTCTACACCACCACCAGAATTTTCTAGGGTTGACTCAACCTCTCCCTGGATTTGAGACTTAGTAGGCAACGTCTCATTAGTGGCTAAGGGTGCATCAGGTTTTTTCACCCTTTTGCCGCTCCTTAGGACTGTGATTGATTGGACCTGTTCTTTCCCTGGACCCATTTAATTGTGTGGGTTATCTATAGGATGACTTAGCAATTGGCCAGCCTCCCTCCTGCTTTTAGCATCAGCTAGTTGACACAGTTGGTTCTCTAGCTTATTAATAAACTGAGTATGTGAGTGTAGTAGCTGTGTGTTATGCTCGAGCCCAGTTAATGCTTTTAGCACCTTCTCCTCAAAGGATTGATTCTGTTGGGGTTAAGGATATAGTGGTTGTCCATCCCTATAGGCATTAGATTGAACTTTAAATGGTGGCCTATATGGTGGGTTTGGAGAATTATTGGGTGCTGAGTTTCTCCATGAAAAGTTTGGTGGTTTTGGCATCCCGAGTTATAGGTATTTGAAAAGGGATCATTACCCGGTATAGGGAAACTTTGAGCGGTTTGCACCTGTTCCTAAACAAACTCAGGGTATTGTGCAGCCGAAGGGCAGTTCGTCACATAGTGACTAGGGCTAGCATATAGGGCACAGGCTTTAGTCTGATTGGGTGGAGGGAAACTCATTGGGAAAGGGGACATAGGATGCTGCCCTATAGACATCAGATAGTCCAATTTCTTGGACAGCATATCAACCTTAGCAGTCATCTCTACAGTTGGATTGATCTCATAGAGACCATCCTTCTTTGGTTGCCCTATGTGTGGAATCTCAGTCCGAGAGGGTGAAGCATGATGTTAGGAATTCTCACTAAGGGTTTCAAAAAGATCCCATGCTTCCATCTCATTCTTGTGCTTAAATGTTCCACCACAAAAGGAGTCCACCATCTACCAATATAGGTCACGGAGACCATCATAAAAACACTGGGCTAACTGCCATTTTAAGACAGCATGGTGGGGGCACTTCTGAAGTAATTCCTTAAGTCTTTCCCACGCTTCATGAAATTGTTCGCCCTCTAATTGGAAGAAACTAGTAATGACTCGCCTAAGGCTATTAGTCCGACCAATGGGGAAGAATTTTTTCAGAAATTCCTACTACATTCTTGCTCATGTAGAAATGCTAATCAAATCTAGGGAAATAAAGCCAGTGTTTGGCTTTGTCCTTTATGGAAAATGAGAACAAAAGCAACTTTAAGGCATCTTTAGAGAGGTTTTGGATTTTGACTGTAGAGCATATCTCTAAGAACTCATCAAGATGCTTGTAAGGCTCCTCATTAGCAAGTCCATAATAGAATGGTAACATCTGTATGATGCTGGACTTAATCTCATATTGAGCGGCCTGAATGGTAGGCAACTGAATACAAGATGCAGGGGTATAGGCAGTTAGAGTGAAGTGCTCACTCAGTGGCCTTCTTGGCTGGTTTTTGTCACCCATTTTATTATTATTATCCTTATCCTTAGGTCTAGCCGCAGATCGCTCTATTTCTAGGTCAAGGGAAGTCAGGTTGGGGTGCAAAGAATGCCGCCCATACATAAAACACAACACAGGTTGAACGTGCTAATTAAACAAAAATTAAAACTAGTAAAAATGTGATAATAATAAAAAAACACTTAATAAAAATAAAAATCAGAACTAAAAAAGTAAAAAAAATAACTAATTTAAAACTCACGAAAATACTTACCTGGTGTTGGCGGTTGCACAATTCCACGTGCTGCCCCCGATGAACAGTTACACATATGATCTTAAGGGGCTGGGGGAATCAAAATTAAACCTAAACACCCAATCTAATACTGGAATTAAAAAAAATTACATAAAATAACCCTAATTACATAAAGTCTAGGAATTAAAAGTGTCACACCCCAAACCACCCCCACAGGGGCTTGGCCCAGGGCATAGGCCTTATATCTTCACCTCACCCAGGGTCAAATGCACCTATTTCCATGTGTGGGCCGCACATTTATGGAGAGGAGAGAGAATACCTGGAGTCCAGGCTGTACATTATGGTATATATAGTGCAGTAGCATGGAACTGCAATCCACCTCCTGGCAGGTATGTAGGAGGTCATTCTCATAGGATCAGCTACTGGTGTGATGCTCCAAAAAGTGCTTGGATGATTGGCCATAGTTTCCCGTTCTTCATACAAATTCCTAGCCAGTCAGGGGCAGGTTTGACATTTCTCCCCACCTTACAAAAATTTCTTCCTCAAAATTAGCTTACCTTGTAGCTCGAAGAGTTGGGGATACTTTTCCTGCATCTCCTCTTCATGTTCCCACGATGCTTCCTCTATGGGACTGTTTCCCCATCGAACCTTAACGAATGCGACCGTGTGGTTACGGAGGTTATGTTCCTTTCTGTCTAATATCTTCGTAGGTTGTTCTTCATAGGTCATATCCACATCTAATTGTTTAGGTTCAACTGAGAGTACATGTGCCGGGTTGTTGATGTACTTTCTTAGCATCGACACATGGAAAACATCATGGATGCCTTGCAAAGAAGGCGGTAATGCCAACCGATATACTACGGCTCCCACTCTGTTGATGATTTCATAGGGACCAATGAATCTTGGGCTTAGCTTGCCCCTCTTGTTGAAACGTAGCAATCCCTTCGTTGGAGACACTCGAAGGAATACCTTCTCTCCAACTCTAAATTCAATATTCTTCCTCCGATGGTCAGCATAACTCTTCTGTCCTGATTGGGCCGCTTTAATCTTCTCTCTAATGATATCCACCTTCTCACAGGTTGCTTGTATCTTCTCGGGCCCAAGATACTTTCGTTCTCCAACTTCGTCCCAATATAATGGGGTCCGACACTTCCGACCATAAAGAGCTTCATACGGTGCCATGCCAATGGTGGAGTGGTAGCTATTGTTGTATGCAAATTCCACCAAAGGTATGTGGGCATCCCAACTGTCATTTATTTCCAATCTACAGGCTCTGAGCATGTCCTCTAGAGTCTAGATTGTTCTTTCGAACTGTCCGTTCATCTGAGGATGGAAGTCATATTGAGATTTAGTTGAGATCCCAGTTCCTTCTGCAGACTTCTCCAAAACCTTGAGGTAAAATGAGGATCCCTATCAGAAACAATGCTGGCAGGCATGCCATGTAAGCGGACTATGTTCTCAATGTATAGTTGGGCAAGCTTCTCCATCGAATAGTTTATTCTAATGAGTATGAAGTGAGTTGCTTTCGTCAGTCCGTCTACAATCATCCAGATTAGGTTCATCCCTTTTCTGGTATTGGGTAAATTTGTCACAAAATCCATAGTAATTCTTTCCCACTTCCATTCAGGTATAGGGAGTGGCTACAACAATCCATACGATTGGTGTCTCTCTGCCTTTATTTGTTGGCAGGTGAGGCATTCAGACACGTATATAGCTATAGTTTCCTTCATCCCGATCCACCAATAGTACTTCTTCAAATCCTTATATATCTTCGTGCTCCCCGAGTAGATTGAATCGGGTGAGTTGTGTGCCTCTTGAAGGATTCAATCTTGTACCTTATAATCATCAGGCACGCACAGTCTATCTTTGAACTTCAATGCCCCATCATGGGCCAATGAATAGTCTGGGTCCTTGTGGACACCATACTGCACTTCCCAAATTATCTTGGCTAATTTGGGGTCAAGAGGCTACTTCTCAATTTTCTCTTCTCGTATCGACGACTGTATATCCATAGCTACTAGCTGCATAGCCATTCCTTCGATCATGAGCTCTAGGTCAAACTTTCTCGCTTTGCCACTTATTACCAAGGAAGCAAGAGATGCAGTCTATGATTTTCTGCTTAATGCATCAGCCACAGCATTGGCATTGCCAGGGTGGTACTAAATCTCATAGTCGTAGTCTTTCACCAATTCTAACCACCGTCTCTATCTCATATTCAGCTCCTTCTGGGTGAAGAAATACTTCAGACTTTTATGATCGCTGAAGATCTCACTCTTTTCACCATAGAGGTAATGTCGCCATATCTTCAATGCAAAGACTACCACGGCCAACTCTAAGTCATGAGTGGGGTAGTTCTTTTTGTGTTCCTTCAGCTGTCTCGAGGCATAAGCGACCACTTTACCTTTCTGCAGTAAGACTCCACCCAATCCTATTCCAGATGCATCGGTGTATACCACCATTCATCCGTTGCCATCTAGAATAGTCAAAATTGGTGCCGTCACCAATCGATTTCTTAACTCCTGGGAGCTCTTCTTACAAGCATCATTCCATTCAAATTTTGTGCCTTTCTTTGTCAACTTTATCATGGGCGCCGAGATACGTGAGAAATTTTCAATAAATTGACGATAATATCTGGCCAAACCCAAGAAACTTTGGATCTCAGTGGCATTCTTCGGAGTCTCCCACTCGAAAACCGCCTTCACTTTGTCTGGGTCTACCTTAATGCCATCCTTGGTGACGATGTGCCCTAGGAATCCAATTTGGTGAAGCCAAGATTCACATTTGCTGAACTTGGCATACAGTTGGTGTTCCCGCAGCCACTGCAACACGAAGGTAAGGTGTCGAGCATGCTCCTCTTCACTTTTGGAGTACACTAGAATGTCATCGATAAATACGATGACGAACTTGTCCAACACGTTATGGAACACTCTATTCATCATATCCATGAACATTGCCAGGGCGTTAGTTAACTCGAACAATAACACTACGAATTCATAATGTCCGTATCGAGTTCTAAACGTGGTTTTATGAATATCGCCACTTTTGATCTTCAATTGGTGGTATCCCGACCTAAGACCTATTTTGGAGAAAACTCTTGCTCCCTATAACTGATCAAATAGGTCGTCAATGCACGGCAATGGATATCGCTTCTTAATTGTTAGTTTATTTAATTCATGATAGTCGATACATAACCACATACTACCATCCTTCTTCTTTACGAATAGCGCGGGTACTCCCCAGGGAGACACGCTTGGTCGTATAAAACCTTTCTTCAGCAAGTCTTGTAGTTGGACCTATAGTTCCTTCAACTCAATAGGTGCCATTTGATATGGTGCATTGGATACCGATGCTGCACCAAAGATTAGATCAATTGCAAACTCTGTCTCGCGATCAGGAGGTAGCTGAGTCAGATCTTCAGGAAAGACATCAGGAAATTCTCTGACGATGTCAAGTTCCTCCAAAGGCTTTATCTTTGCCTCAGTGTCCATCACAGTGGCCAAAAGCCTTGACATCCTTCATCCAGCAACTTTCATGCCTGGAGGGTGGATAAAGTTATTTTTCTGTGCTTCCTCATTGGTTCACTTTGGTAAGTGAAAACCAACCCATCATCTGACTTGAATATTATCTTCTTCTCCACACACATAACATTTGCTCCATAGGCGGATAGCCAATCCATGTCTAGTATTACGTCAAAGTCCTTCATATTAAACTTTATTAGACGTGCGGTAAGGTTCTTCCCACAAATTTCTACTTGACAGGGGTCATAGACTTCCTTCAGGCTCATGACACTACCCGTCGGCGTGCTGACTACTAAATCATGCCTGATGACCCTCGGTTGGTCAATCATCCTACTCGTAAAGGTAGTAGAAACGAAAGAGTGGGATGCGCCCGAGTCTAATAGTACTCGCACAGGAAAGGTTGAGACATAAAGGGTACCTAGGGTTTGTATAAAATTTAGGTTTCACATTCCATAGTCTATTCCCTACAATTTAGTAGTGTTCAGTGGACTTAGCTGTCATTACATTGAGGTTCGCCTCTGCTTCTTCATTTGTCAGCATGAATACCTTTCCTCGCGTTCGATTGTCCCATGGCTAAAAAGGTCTAGCGTAGGACTGATTTGGCGAGTAAGTGTTGTATCTGCGGTGCATACATTCCCTAGCCATATGTCCTGCTTTGTTGCACACATAGCCTTTGTTGGACAGAATAGCTGGGGATGAGGCTTGGCTCACTTGGCTTCTAGCTGGTCGGGCTGGCAAAGCTGCTATTGTCATTTAACTCAAAGTTGGCTGAGCAGGTCGAGTATAATTGGGGTAGAAAGGGTTCTGACCCACATCTTGCCTGCGGTACGGAGTCGGATTGGGGGTCGAACTAGTCCCTTAGAAAACCTTGTTTGGCCATCTGAAGTTCTGGTAGTTATTAGGTCTCTTGCCTAATCCGGGCAACATTGTAGCTTTCTCTTTTTCCTTCTCCTTCAACCTATCTTCCATAGTCTTCGCCTTGTCAACCATTTGAGCATAATCCTGAATGTCCATAATTGACAAGACTGGTCCGATCTCAGGTTTAAGTCCCTTCTTAAATTTCTTCATTTTGCTTACTTCCCCCTTCAGGTCTTCTAAAGCAAAATGGAACAAATCTTCGAACCGTTGCTGGTAATCCAGCACCGACTTGGTTCCTTGCACAAGTACCAAGAATTCAGCTTCCTTTCTGTCCCTAAAGCTCTTGGGGAAGTAGTTCTTGAAGAAAACCTCCTTGAATTGCTCCCAAGTAGGATTAGGATGAGCGGCATCAAGATTTGGCTTAGTAGCTTTCCACCAGGCTTCAGCCTCATTCTGTAGCTGATAACCCACATAAATCAGTTTTTGTGCATTCATACATTCAAGCACATCAAATGCCTTTTCCAGAGCACTAATCCATCATTCCAACTACATTGCCTCCGAGTTCAACTTGGAAACACACGGGTGGCTAGAGTTTCTTGAACCTCTCCATCACCTTTGCTGTAGAGTTTTCCGCTAGGTGTTGAGGTATAGGTGGTGGAAACAGTATTGGCCGGTTGGGAGGTGGGGGTGGTGCTACGTGCTCTTGCATCATGGCCACAAATTGTGTAGACATTTGGCCCAGCAGTTCATGTTGTTGCTGCATGGTCCGCATCATAGTGGTCATGAAGGCATTCACCTCGCCGGCTGCTATACCTGGCTGAGGTGCTACAGCAGTGGCTTGAGTAGCCATTGGTGCCCTCGGCGAAGTAGCCGACACTTTAAAATTTTGAGCTTCAGTTTCATTCGGTAGCTTAAAATTTGGGACAGTTCGAGGGCGTCTTCCTCGACGACCACCTCGGTTGGTTCTAGTGTTGACCATGGCTGCTTTTCTAGAAAAAGCAACTCGTTCAATAATCCATCACTTCTTATCGAGGTCAACAAGCAGTTCCTAGTTAACACATGTACATTACCTATTCCATAGTTCCAGTGAAAATTATGTTGTCATCCTAGCAAGGTGTATTATTTGCTTATTATTCTGTTCTTGTTCTTTTTATTTGTTTCATGTTGGAGGAGTGTTTTATGCTTTGATATTTTATGCATGATGTTATCTTTAATTTAATTTAAATAACAATCTTCTTAATTATCTACCTGTGTCTAGTAGGCAAGCCTCTGCAACTGCCAACTGGTGATAACAGTCTGCACGTAAAGATATGCTATGTCACCTCTAACCTCGTCTGCTAGGGATAGGTAAATAGCTTGACCCACGGGTCCGCTAGTGTCTGCAAGTGCTAGGTAAACTATGAACTGGTTCTTAGTCCAGGCCTGTATCTCACGTATCCGAATCAGTTTCCTCCTCAGTTGCCTAATATATCGCATGTTGCTGGGGCCTCCAAACCCGAACAACGTAGCAAGGTCCTGCCATGAAGAAGTTCTAAGTATCAGGCCACTATGGTCACTTAATTTCAAGAATTAAGCATAATACTATAGGGAAAATAAGTAGCAGGAGTAGGAAGATAAATAGGTCAGCTCGAGATTGCACAAGGTGTCCTAGTACCTACAGGGTCCAAATTCCACTCGGCAGCCTAATAAATTCTATTCCTAGTTGAACTAGGTTATGGGTGTGGTAGGGCCTGTGTTCCCTAAGATTCTATAATCACATAGTACAACATATCTACGTACATATGTTCAAGTTTGCACAACATCAATCAACCATGGTTCGTACATACACGGAAATAGGCACATAATATTTAATATTAAAGTACACACTATTTATTTAGAAATATACATATTTATTTATTCTCAACCAATAAAATAAAAGAAAATTTTTAAATACCAATGCATCTCACTCTCACTTTAACAGTCTACTACTATGTAATAACCTATTATTGCCTTATTTAGCCAAAATGTGTGTTATTATTTAATTATTTAATTATTTAAATTAAAATATTATTTTTTTTTTATATTCACATATTTATTTAATTAATATTTTTAGGTCTATTATACTATTTTTAGGTGAAACTTTCATGTCCATAAACATTTACAGCAAAAACTGTAGAAAATCATTCTCTGGGCATTAGGTTACATTGCCCAGTGCATCGCCCAGAGAATCGGGGCCTAGCCTATTTCAGTCTGAGATAGGTCATTTTCACCCCATTTGTCCTCTATAGTCCCCCAAACACCCTGGGCAAAGCTCCAAGACTTAGTGTGACCACTTCTACACCAAATCCACTCATTTTCACGGGTCCCCCACGCTCCTACGTGAATCTAGGGTAAGTTCTTTGGAATTTTCTCCCATTTTGGACTGTTGCCCACTGATTTCACTTCTTTTGCTTTAAATCACAAGTTTTTACTTGCCCTAATTTGTTTTTATGTTTCCTTCTTGCAGCACCATGTCTACCAGACATAGTACGATAAGGAAATCGATGGCATGCAAGAGGCTACGGTCAGATCCCGAGCCTTCCTCATCCTCTACAGTGCCACCAGCCTCACCAAGAGAGGATTCTTCCTCAGAGGAGCCAGAATTTGACCGATTTTGGTTTTATAGGTATGAACACTCTAGAGATTTGTTAAAGTTCAAGTCCAAAAGCTTTGTCAATGGGAGGATGGTACAAGTGGATGACTTCCACCAATATGGGTTATATTCTAGGTTTAACATCCTAGGTTGGGCATCCATGTTGTCGCCCATAGAGCCATGCTACCCGAACTTGGTTCGGTATTTCTATTGTAACCTAGTACCACCTAGGCCATGGGAATTTGATTTGGAGAGTAGAGTGAAGGGGGTGGATATTAGGCATACTATTGCCATCCCTGCAAAGATCCTAGGGCTACCTGACACAGGCGACAGATGTTACTACAAGCCCAGGATAGATATCTCAGATATGTTTTTCTTGGAGACCAGGAGGAGGGTCTTCAAGGCACTGACTGGTTCAGAGGGGTTTCCAAAGTCCGAGGCTAATTATAAGCCTAGTGCTAGGATCATCAGTAGATGCATTTCATATACCATCGACCCAAAAGGCGGGAATAGGGGTAGTATTTCTATGCTAAGGGCTTACATCACCTACTGCCTATTGGGTGCTGGTAAGGGGGGTCCAATGATCAACCTCCCCTATCTACTGATGCAGGCCATGTTATATCATGCACAGAACCCATCTAATGGGAACTACCATATGGGAAGTTCCTAACCTTAGTGTTTAGACATTTTGATGTTCCCCTGGATGGAGAGTACATGGATAGGGACAGGTCTAGACCTATTAGCAAGACCTCGATCCTAAAGATGAAAGCGCACGGGGAACTACAGAGTGATCCAGAGGAGGATGATGAGATAGAGTAGGGACAGGAGCAGGGGCAGGAGATTGGCCTAGAGGAGTAGGGTGACATAGAGGGGACCGATGCGCAGTTTATTGATTTGCCCTCATATGTGCCGACTGGGGCTACGAGCTCATAGGTGTTGGGTCCTACGGGTGGTCCGATATGATGGTACAGTTTCAGGGCCTTTGCACTCAGCTCACAGATATGTCTACGAGGATGGATCAAGGCTTCTCATCCCTAGGGGGGAGAGTGGGTTCCGTAAAGCGGTGCTTGGATTTCTAGCACGCTTATTACCGTGTCAACTCTCGACAGACTCAGCCTCCACCAAGTGACATTCCCCCTCAGGAGTAGCTTTCCCGGCTCGAGTTTCTTATGTTCAGCCTGACTTACTTGATATAGCTCTGACTTCATTTTTTTTTTCTCATGGTTTATGTACTAGTTTTTTTTTTTTTTTTTTGTCAACTTATGTATTTGGAAGTAGTACTTCCAGTTAAACTTTATGTAGTGGCTTCGGCCACAGTTAACTTTTTATTAATGTAAATATGCATTCTGTCTTTTTTATTTATAGTTACCCCCCACTATGTAGCATTTAATTTATTGCAAGTCTTATCATTTGTAAAAATTTATTATTCCTATTCTGCCGCCTGTGAACGTAAAAAGAGCCTCACGCTCTGATACCAAGCTCTGTCACACCCCAAACCACCCCCTGGGAGGATTAGGTAGGTGACCCGAATTGCATAACGGCAATCTGCCAAATCCCACAGATCTAGAAACAGTTATTACATTCACAGACACACATCCATAATGATACAACATGTGAACTCAGAGTGCTGCAGAAAACTATAATTACATTGAAAGATAAAGGAAATGTAGCCGTACAGGAAATGATGATATATACATAAATAGGTCTGATCATTCCCTCTCTCACACCCACAAGTAGAATAGTAAAAGATACTAATACATCAGCTTAAACAAAAGAAAAATTATATACAGGGCGAGGTAGCTCAAGCCCCAAAAAGAAAGAAAGAAAAACTAAAAGCAAAGATGGGGATAAACTCCTGACAAAGTCAAAAAGGAGTCCCCAAGACAAAAAGTAGCATTAGCATCTACGTCAACACCCTTCACGGGTCAGTCCTCAGTAGTCACCGAGAACACTCGGACCATCCGGGGTCCACACCAATATGGTCATAACCACCAAGGCTCTCCTCTGCGTAATGAGCCTCCCCGCCATAGTGACATCCACCTGTACAATCATCTAATAGAAAAGCCGGCTACGGCATCTAGTCTAGCACTCACAATCAGCATAGAATATTCAAGCGGAATTGTCCAACAGTCAACACAGTATTGTAATGAATTTATAAGATTTGAAATAAACATGTATCACGGTATTAATATTATAAAAGATTAATTTCAACATATTGCTCATGTTACATGTACATATGCGATGACATTCCACTCACCTTAGCTTGGTTCTAAAAGATCAGTCGTTGTTTCAGTTTCAGCTGCAGTGTGGCAGTGCACCTCGAGCACGGGATCAAATTCTATAGTATAAATCAGAATTGTGTTATTTAATATTCCAAAATTTTTTCGGATGTCCTAGTGTTGATCTAGGCTCACTGGTCAGACTCGGTGTTCAGTATAGTATCATTTGGAATTCTCTGGGCCTTGCACTGGGCTTTAGGTCTATGTCTTGGTGCATCATCCGAAGAATGTGGTTTAGGGCTAGATATGGTATTTTACCTGTGTAATACTTCGTACATTGTCCCGACAGTCCCACAGTTCAGTCCTTAGGTCAGCAGTGTTGATGAACCAACACACGCAGGGTTCCCAAGCCCTGCGGGGCCCACTTGGGTACCTAAGGTGTACATAATTGTGGATAGATGTGAGGAGGGCTATTTTGGTCATTTACCACCTCCTTACACTGTTCATAGTCCATGGGTGGAAGCCCCCAAAGTCAGATCTGCTTATCACCCCCTTTTTAATTCTCTGGGCGATTCACTGGGTGATGTGTGCATCGCCCAGTGCATTGCCTAGAGCCTGTTTAGAACGTGAACACACTCCATTTCTTGGGTTTTGCACCACAGGCAATGCCATGGTCGATCCCTTATGCATGTTAGGTCATTGTGGACCCCATGTGGAGTAGTTTGCAGTGGTTCACATGGATCATGACCTGGGCCCACCACTTGGCAGCCAGGAGCTGCCCAGATAGCCTAGGGAATAGTGACCTAGCTGTGTTCCAGGATATGGCCATGGATTGGGCTGTATGCAAGGGTGATCTTACATAAAATAGGGTGGTCTGAGGCTGCTGCAAGATAAGGTTAGGCTGAGAACAGCCTATGTGCACAGATCCAAGCCCAGACTGCTTGTTCTTGGTGCAATAGTGCAGTGCAGTCTGGCACAGAGACTGGTTTCAGTCCCAAGAAAAAAACAGCAGTAAAAATCATTGAAAAATCCTCAGATCTTTAATGCAATCTGTTTGCATGTTGGATCTGAGGCAGTACATGGCAGCCCCCAGGTGATCTGGGTTGTCCATGACCAGAAGTGCTTCCAAACTACAAAGATCTAAGGTGAAGAAAAGTAAACAGCAGCATAGCAGTATGTATAGCTATGGTTTTTATACCTAAACTGAGCTAAGGTTGCTGCTGGAGCTGATTGGATGCAAAGTTATGCACTACCCCTCCTCCTTCTTCTTCTCCTTCCTTCCTTCTTCTTCTCCTTCTCTTTTCTCTCTTCTTCCCCTCCCACGATTTGAATAGTGTTTAGAGTTCTAAAATTTGGCTGGGACCCCCTATTTATAAATTTTCCACAACTAGGGTCTATTTGGCAGCCCAGACCCATTCCATGAATGCATTTTGTAATCAAATTCTAGGCCATTCTGGCTACTCTGGTGGGGTCCATAGGGGTCCAAGGGTATTTTATGATGCCTAAGACTCCCATCTACAACTGGAGAGTGTTCATGGCCAGTATGGGTGGTCCCAACACATCTGTTGATTAAAATACTCATTTTTACCACTCTTGGCGATTCACTGGGTGATGTGTGCATCGCCCAGTGCATCACCCAGAGAATATAGCAAAGCTGTATCTCAATGGGACTTGCACAAGGGCTTGGCCCAGGGCTTAGGCCTTACACCTACACCTCACCTAGGGTCAAATGCATCTATTTCCAGGTGTGGGTCCCACATTTATGCAGAGGAGAGAGAATACCTGGAGTCCAGGTTGTACATTATATTGTGTGCAGTGCAGTAGCAGGGAACTGTAATCCACCTCCTGGCAGGTATGTAGGAGGTCATTCTCATAGGATTAGCTACTAGTGTGATGCTCCACAGAGTGCTTGGATGATTGGCCAGGGCTTCCTATTCTTTATTCAAATTCCCAGCCAGTCAGGGGCAAGTTTGACAAAAAGTAAACCAAACAGACAGCTTGTCCTTACTCGATCTACTCGGCTTCCTACACAAACAAAGAGAAAGTTAGGTATACTAAAATTAACCTAATAAAGAGATTAAAAATAAAAATAAAAAATTCTAGAATTATAAAATTAAAACTAAAACAAAGTAACACAAAACAACTCAATCAATCTTAGCAACCGTGCTTCAGTTCCCCAGCAACGGCGCCAAAATTTGATCGTGTCATTAACTGGTCAAAAATAAAACCCTAAATTAATCTAGCAAGTAGCAAGTAAGGGGTCGATCTACGAGGAACTGGAAGGCCAAATTACTAAAATGATAAGTTGGAAGTGATGAAAATTAAATTGCAATAAATCTGACTTTTAAACTAAGAACAAAAGAAACAAATCTAAGTTAACAACGGTATACAAATACGGGGGAAGACTATCTTTAGGGTTCGAATCCCCAATGGGTTGTTATTCAATTCGGTTGGATGATTCAGTTTATTATAACCACAGGCCTAATAATACCATAGAATGTAGGGTTCCTCCTAGATATAGATTATCTTGACAAGTACTATCGTCCTTCACTTATAGGGCTTGGCATGGTTAGTTCGTTCAGCTATAATCCATCATCAGTACAACCACACAAGAACAAAATACTATTGCTTGAATGAAAAATAATGAATCACAGAAATAGAATTTTTCAACTAAATATATCTATTAAAATTATCCAAATAGGGATGGGATCTCAACATCAAGCAATCAAGAATGCAAACCAGAATTTTAAATAGCAAACACCATTAGTTCATCTACACCTAAAGATAGAAAGAACTTAGCTGATCATGGTGCTAAGAGACAGGGGGCAGCAATGATGATGATAATCAATGGAGGTATGCTTGGTGTTCTCTGCGAGTTGCTGCCCAGGAAGAAAACATTGGAAGAAGGTGATGGAGATGCTCTGCTGGTTCAGTAATGGTGCTAATTTCCAGTATCCCCTCCCTCTCTAGCTTATATATATATCTCCAAGGAGGGGAAACTGAGAGAGAGAGACCGTGAGGGATTAGAAAGTAGAGATATAAGAGGAAAGAGAGAGAAAAGTGGAATAGAATTAGGAAAGGTGGGACCCATGAGGGATTTAAGAGAGAGAGAGAGAGAGAGAGAATTGAAGCAGGAGAGAGAGATATTAGTGAGGAGAGAGAATTGAATCTAAATTATAAATTTAATCAAAATTCTCTTTGTGAAAATATCTCTCCATCCTGGCCCTAGATGGACCGAATCTGAGAATTAAAGTTACTCCAATTAATATTCTGGAAGATATGTGCCCAATATCGGATATCTTCTGAAAATTTTCCAATTTTTTGAAATTATGATTATGCCCTTGAGTCTTCAGTAAAACTTCTTCCCATCTCACCCTTGATCACATGTGAGTCGATCCATGGGTAGACTAGTGCCTAGATTGCATCAAATCCTTCCTTGGTTCTGGGCTTGGGCTTGCATTTCAACTCGTTTTCTAGCCCATTATTCTTTTCTGGCCCAAAAAGAATAATCACATGCATGGGGTTCAAAATTTATGCATACTTTTAATGAAACACGTCCATCTTGCTCAAATTTCAGCCCTCTTCGTAACCATGAAAAAAAACTGGACCACTTTACATGTAAATCTGAAGATACGATGCCTGATAGTCCAAAATAGCATGAAATTGCATAAAATGACCTAAACCTAAAAATAACAAAAAATACCCAAGGTAGCTCCATTCTAAGCAGATAAAAATGCAGAATTAAATGGAATCTTTTTGCACATAAATGTGCTCATCAATTCTTTAGTCCCGCAAGGCAGAGTCTAGTAGGGTCACCTCCTTTTACGAGTACCATGGATCCACCAGAGGTCGATTCTTCGGGAGAAGTTTTGAGTCAAGAAATGGTCAGCACTGAGAAGAGAGATAGCTGAGATGAGGCAGCTAGTCACACAGATGGTTCAGAAGATGCAGAGTCAGTCTCGAGGAGACAAGTAGAAACCCCTGGAGAACCTAGAGTGATGCTAATACCCAAAGTACAACCCAAGGTGGTGATAGAGGAGAGAAAATGTTGTGGTCCTCAACACCCCACAGAACCCCCCTGAGACTAAAAGAGAAATAGATAAGGGAGAAAGTTGAAAAACTGGAGATTACTCTGGAAGGAAAAGCAGTGGCAAAACCAGAAGATGATTTGGTCTTGTTCTCGATGGGGAGAACACCGAAAGACTTCAAGTGGAAGCTTGACAAGTTTGACGGGACAGGGGACCCGAAAGTCCACCTAAAATTCTTCATTACTATGGCCAAGTTATGGGAGTTTACAGAGAATCAAATGGGTCAAGTCTTCCTTTACGCATTGGCTAGATTAGCTCTGACGTGGGTCACCCAATTGGACCAGACTCAAACTCAAACCTGGTCGGTAGAGGTGAAGGAGTTTACCAAGCAGTATTCTTATAACACTAAGGTAGATATTACCCAACGTGAGTTGGAGACCTTGAGGCAAGGAGCCGACGAAGGATTTTCCAATTTTATTATGAGGTTTTGTGAGAAGGCATCTAGGATGTGGAAACGTCCGAATAAAGCAGAGCAAGTGGAAATGATTTAAGAGAACTTACATGGGGAGTACCATGACCGCCTCTACTATTAGCACATCGAATTGAAGACAAACTCTTCAAGGGAAAGCAAACCCAAGCTTCGACTAAGAAGGCACCACTGGGTCTTACCTCAACAAGAACAACAAAGTAGGAAGAGGGAAGGGTCCTAAAGTGAATGCAATCACTACTAGCTAGTACACTGAAAAGAAGATTTTGCCGATAGCCACTATGCCATTGGTTATCCAGGCAAAATAGTTAGCCTCTCCTAGACAGTTTACTTTTGGCAATATGACTCCTGCTCGCCTCTTCTCCAAGCTCAAAAGGGAAGGGATGTTGGATGTCGTACCACCAAAATATGTAAATTTGGCCAATCCACCTCCAGGATACAAGCCAGAATTTCACTACCACTATCACAATCAGAAAGGTCACTAGATCGACAGATGCATACACCTCAAACATGTCATACAAGACTTGATCGACGCGGGGAAGATAGCGTTGAAAGTGGAACAACAACCCAATGTAACTACTAACCCTTTGCCAAACCATGGGGTGAATAAGTTGCAAGAGGATGTTCCAGGTTTAGACCCAACCACTCTGATTCGGCCCGTAGAGGGTCCCTTGAAGGAGTTGAAAAGGAGTTGGAGGGATAAGGTACATCTCATGCGGCAGATGGACCTCCCAGCAGAAGCTAGGACCAACATTGGCAATTTCCTAAGGGACATGTATGGGAGGGAAATGATTGAAGCTCAACCAACACCTTTTCGTGGCTGAAGCCGATACGCTTAGAAGAGGAGAGCAAAAAAGGATGATGGTATGCATTTATTGTGCAAGAACCAACTGCAATGGAAAATTCAGAGAAGGTGGACAATAGTGTGACCAAGGGAAGGGAATAGCCTCCGACCATCGCACGAGGAAACTGGAATACCTAGAGAATGGGTTAGATAGCCTTGGGCCTCATGCACAATTGAGAAAGTTCTGGTTCATCGATTATGAGATCAGCCACATGGCATATGTGGAAAATTTAGAAGATGAAGAAGAATGTGCTACCCGATGGTTCACATTCAACCCATTGGGGGAGAGCCACCTAAAGATAATAAAAAAATCATTGAAGAGGTTACACTAAGTTTGATCTAAGCAGTATCCACGTTGGCTATTAGAGAGACTCTCTCTGGAGACACATTCCTTATCCGGATGGGAGGAAGTACCAATGAAAATAAAGAAGGAGACTTTGAGTCACATTCTGAAGATGAGTTCTCCGTTGAAACTACAATAAACAATATTGGAGTAGATAATGACGGAATGGACCCAACTAATCTCATCCAACCCATACCTCCCAGAAATGAGGGAAGTAACAGCAGTGAGGGAGAAAGGACCCCCAAAAATCCGAGAAGAACATGGTTCATCAAAGAAGAAGACTTCAATAGATGGGGCATGAGTGTCTTCCATTAATTGCAAGACATCCTTGAGCTAATATCCACGGCCCACGACATCACGTATCAAGCAACTTCCAACTTCTCGAACATGGTGTGTGGCCATTTGGCAGAGCAAGTTGAAAAGATAGAATTACCTGCAAAAGAAGATGCACTTTAGAGAATGCTGCATGAGCTGAGAAACATGGCTTGGCTGAACCTGGCATTAACCAAGGATTTCTTTGGGAATCCGCTTCAAGATCCTATGTTATACTCAGATAAGTTCCCTTATGTCTGTCCACCAAGAATGATGGAAGGGTGGGAAAATTGGGTCAGTAACGTCAATACCGACGATCCATACTCTGATCCCTATTGATAGCAGTGGGGAAGAAGAAGAGGACCCAGGTCATCAGGATTCTAAAGAAGAGCCAGAAGAAGAAACGTCCAATGAAAGACTGGACGATGAAGTAATGGATGAAGGCACTAGCAGTGAACTACCCGATGAAGAGTCTGAAACAGAAGAAGAACCTAATGTTAACCAGTATGAGGAAATTTATGGGCCAAAAGCTTAGTCCCTTCCACTTGAAGCAAGGGGGATCCTCAGAATGGTCGATAAGATTCACCAAATGCTCTTTAAGGTGGTACCTACAGACAAAAGCTATCAGGAAGAACTACAACAACAACAGTCGGTGAATGAGAAATGACCATTACCTCAAGTCCTAAAAGAATTAGAGGATGAGGTCACTCTCGCATTCACTTTGGCAAAAGATTTATGTGGAAGTCCTCCAGCATCTCCAGACCATGGAAGTGAGGAGTATCACGAATGGGCACAGGCACATGATAGGTTCTATCTCTACAACATCAATGTGGATGATCATGTGATACCCCACAAGGAACATTCATCCAGTGATCTCTAGTGAGGAAGAAACATCAGAAGATGAAGAGCATTTTGGATCCTTAGCTGAAGCCATGAGGTTCCAAAAGTTATCCAGTGAGGTCTTTAAAATGATCCAGCAGATGATGCTGGTAGGCCTGAGAAAAATAGAACATGACCAACTTGTCAGGCATCTTCACAGAAAGCAAGAAGCCTTGTCCAAGATTCTTCGAAATGCCTAAGAAACGATCGATGGAAAATGAAGTCACTTGTCCGAGAAGGAAGAGCCCAATGGTAGGAACCCTGGTGATAACTGAAAGTGACCTAGAGGATGACGAGTTGTGCCCGATAAAGCTCATTGTCAAGGGAAGAGAACCTAAAGTATCGAAGACCCTGAGTGGAAGAAATTTCAAAGATAAGGGTCTAATTGTGGAAAAATCGTATGCGCTTGCCTTACCGCAAAGCAAGTACAAGCCAGAAAATCAAGTGTTGAACCAACTGAAGAAGATACAAGCCAACATCTCTGTCTAGGGGTTGCTAATGGCTCCCTACCACATCGGGAAGCAGTCCTGAAGGCACTCAACAAAGTTCAGGTACCAATAGAGATGGGCCCAGAAGAACTTCCAAACATCGTGGGGGCTACCTATGCCACGCATTCTCTCTCATTCTTCGAAGATGATTTGCCACCTGGAGGAAAGAATAATAATCGGGCCTTGGACATTACCATTGAATGCAACGAGAACTGGGTCCCCTAAGTCTTGATAGACAATGGATCAACTCTCAATGTCATACCTCTCAAAGTTGCAAGCTACATGGGGTTAGACCTCACTCGTATGAAGCCCTCTGCTCAGACCATCCGAGCATATGACAACACCAGAAGGAAAGTTCTGGGAGTTTTGACCACTGATATCCGAGTTGCACTTGTCCAGTTCATGGTGGAATGTCAAGTGATTTCATTCAAGCATCATTCAACATGTTATTGGGGCGATCCTGGCTACATTCAGTAGGGGCAATGGCCTCAAGCCTACATCAAAAAATGAAGTTTATCCATGAAGGGAAGACGATCACCATCTTCGGTGACCCAGAAATAGTTCACACCTTGGCAAGCATTGAGGTAGGAGAAGAAACTCTAGAAGATACCCAGCTAGGTGGATTCAAGATTGGGGCAATTGATGTGATGACCTCAGAAGAGAGAGATAATCCCATTTGGATACCCATCCGCTTAGAGTAAGTCAACTCTGAAGATGATGACCAATATGGAATATTTACCAAGATTTGGATTGGGAAAGAATCAGCAAGGGATTCTAGAATTCCCTGAGTTTCCAACTTACAGCAACCGTCATGGACTGGGATATGAAGAACCAAAAAAGAAAGGCAAGCTTGAAAATAGCCTAAAATGTGAGAAGGTGAGCACTGCCATGGGACTATCTCCATATTTCAAGACTCTGAACGGCTATTTTGTCAAGGAAGGGGAGAACTTCCCATACTGTGGCAATGTTGACCCTTGGTTCGATCATGACAAAGGAAGTCACCAGCTAGGATTTGAAGTCTTCTTTCAAGGCAACATTGACTATGTGGCACTAGAAGTGGAACAAGTAGAATTGAAAGCTGCTACAAAAGATCTGCACATCAGAGAATTGTTCAAGATATCCATGATTTCTGCAGGGGACGAAGAATGGTCGAAACCTCATCTTTTGATTCACCCTCTCTAAGAACCCATTGTAAACTGGATCAGCGTTTCTGATAGATTTTAGAAAATAGAGTCTCAAGGAGTGGTCAGATCTAAACTAGTCTCATCTGCTGGTAAGTCTCTTGTAATCAAGGAAGGTAGTACCTTCCAATCTGTCGAGTCCGCTTGTACCTCTTTCCATCATGAATGAAGTCAACCTTTCTGAGTATGTCTCTTCTTCTTCTTCTGATTCAGCTTTCGATGATGAGGATATCCTTGAACACCATCACTTAATAAAATAACTAAAGCAATGAAAGGCTCAACTTGTACGGAGAGGACACATGTCCCATAAATCTGGGAATAGAATAGTATCCCCGGATGGTTAAAATTGGCTCCTCACTCGGTAAGGAGGAAGTTGGTCAGATGACAACCCTGTTGAAAGAGTTTTAAGAAGTATTTGCATGGTCCTACGAAGATATGCCAGACATCAATCCAAGGATAGTACAACATCAACTGCCCATGTATCTAGATGCTCGGCCTGTCAAACAGAAGCCCAGAAGAATGTGGCCTGAATGGAGTGAAAAGATCAGGGAGGAAGTCATTAAACAATGGAACGCTGGATTTCTCCAAGTGGCACAATACCCTCAATGGTTGTCCAATATTGTCCCAGTTCCCAAGACAGACGGTATGTGTGTGGATTTTTGAGACCTCAACAAAGTCAACCTCAAGGACGACTTCCCATTGCCACACATTGACTTGCTGGTAGACAACACAGCAAAGCATACCCTACTGTCATTTATGGACAGATTTTTTGGGTATAATCAAATCAGCATTTGTCCAAAGGACAGAGAGAAGACAGCGTTTACCACACCATAGGGAACTTATTGTTATAAGGTAATGCCCTTTGGTCTGAAGAATGTAGGAGCAACATATCAAAGAGCAGCTACGGTCATCCTACATGACATGATACACAAAGAAGTAGAAGTATATGTGGATGACATGATCATCAAATCAGTCACCCGGCACGGGCATTTCCTGGCACTGAGAAAGTTCCTTGAGCGGATAAAAGAATATAAGCTCAGATTGAACCCTCAAAAATGCGTATTCAGAGTAACGACAGGGAAGCTTTTGGGATTTCTCGTCAGTGAAAGAGGAATAGAAGTGGATCCTGAAAAAATAAAGGCTATAACAGAAATGCCATAACCAAAAATATAAAAAGAGATCCGAGGTTTCTTGGGTCGCATCCAATATATAAGCCGGCTCATAGCACGCCTAACCGTGACATATGAACCCATTTTCAAGCTCATAAGAAAAGAAGAGCCAAAAGAATGGAACGATAAGTGCCAAGAGGCGTTCAAAAAAATAAAGGAGTACTTAACTCATTTGTCAGTACTTGTCCCACCAATGCTGGGTAAACCACTGTTGTTATTTTATCTGTCAAAGGAATGGCAATGGGATTAATGGTAGCATAGCTTGATCAAAAGAATGGGGAAGAGCACACAGTCTACTACTTGAGCAAAAAAATTGCTAGAGTATGAAACTCATTATACCCCTTTAGAGAAGACATGTACCGCCTTGGTTTGGGTAATTACAAGATTGAGGCATTACATGCTTTCGCATCCAATCCGACTCATCTCGAGGGTGGACCCGATAAAGTACTTGTTTGAAAAGCTAGCGCTAACTGGAAGGATGTCCAAATGGTTGTTGTTATTATCAGAATTTGACATAACATATGTCAACCAAAAGTTTATGAAGGAGCGAGCAGTCTCAGACCATCTAGTTGCACATCCGGTGGAGTCGGATTCACGACCAACGAAATATCTTTTCCCAGATGAGGACTTAGCATGCATGGAAGAAGAAGAATGCAAAGACTGGTGGCAGTTGTATTTTGATGGCACAGTCAATCAGAGGGGATATGGGGCCAGAATATTGCTGATAACCCAGAGGATCTTTATCTCCCTTCTGCTTTTCGATTAGAGTTCCCATGTACCAATAACATTACAGAGTACGAAGCATGTGTAATTGGCTTGGAGGCCGCCATGGCATTGGGAATCAAGAAGTTGAAAGTTTACGGGGATTCGTCAATCGTAATCTGTCAAACTCAAGGTAGATGGAAAATGAAAGATGAAAAGCTGAAACCCTACCAAGAACATTTGGAGGGGTTGATTAAGAACTTCGAAGAAATCACATTCGAGTATTTGTCAAGAGTCAACAATAGATTTATAGACGCTTTGGCCACCCTCGCCTCAATAGTTGAATGCAGCTCAGATACCCAGATCCGACCATTTTTTGTGGACAAGAGATGCGAGCCAGCATATGAAGAATCAGTGAATGTCCTGACAGCTGATGGGAAAGTGTGGTTCACACCCATAATTGACTTCATCAGAGAAATGAGATATCCTGAACATTTCACTGTGGGTGAAAAGAAGCGGCTTCGAAAGTATGCCACATAATTCATGCTCCAAGGAGACTTGTTGTACAAAAGATCTTACGATGGCATATAATTGCTTTGTGCAGATGATGAACAAGCTCAAATAATCATGAAGGAAATCCATCAGAAAATCAATGGACCGCATATGAATGCTAGAATGCTTGCCAAGAAGATCCTGAGATTGGGGTATTATTGGGCAACCATGAAAGAAGATTGTGCCACATTCATGAAAAGATGCCACAAGTGCCAGATATTTACCAAAATTATCTATATTCCTCCCACAAAACTCCACTCATTGAATGCTCCCTGGCCATTCTCCACATGGGGCATCAACATCATAGGGAAGGTGACACCGAAAGCGTCCAACGAACATGAATTCATCCTCGTCACCATAGATTATTTCACCAAATGGGTGGAAGCATAGTCTTACGCCATCTTGACGGCTGCAAAAGTAGCAAAATTCATCAAGAAAAATATCATATGCAGATATGGAGTGCCACACGCCCTTATATCTGATCAAGGAGCATATTTCTTAGGAAAAACGAATAAGTGTGAAATCACCTAGAGGGGGGAGAATAGGTGAATCTAGTAGAAAATAAAATCTTTTGCAGAATAATAGGTTATTAACATAAATTAAAATAGTTGTCCCAATAATACAAAGATTTTATAGTGGTTCGGTCAAAACTTATCTGCATCCACTCCTCTCAACTTAGAGAGAATTTCACTAAAAACAATCTTGAGAAAGAGCAAGAGGATTCTTACACAACTCTTGATTTTAACCAAGAAGACTCAGTACAACTTTTGATTCCAAGCAAGAGGACTCAACACAACTCTTGATTCCGAGCAAGAGGACTCAACTAATCTTGATTTTAAGCAAAAGGACTCAATCAAACATAAAGTTAAACTACTTTGAAGCTTGAAGCTTGATGTGGTGGAGGAGCTTGAGTGTGTGAGCTTGTGATCAATGGATGCATGTAATCAATGTATGGTCACTTGAGACTATGGCACTTAGAGCTTATGGTATTGTCTCTTAATAATGATGATTTATCTTGATTTGAGCTTAAACAAGTATCTATTTATAGACTTGGGAGCTCAAACTAAGTTATGAACTCTTTTAAGTTCGTATTCAAAAGATAGACATAATTCAGTATGCCGTTCGTTTCCTAATCCGGTATACCGAATCACCAAAATCACTTAAAAAATAGCCGTTGATCCAATGATCAAATCCCAACGGTCATGTTCTTATTCGGTATACTGGATCATGATCTGAATTGATTTTTGATTCGGTATGCCGGATCCAGATCCGGAGCACGCCGTTTTCTCTTGATAAAATTGTATCTGAATTGCATCTATGGGATTATAGGATTCGATAATGCCGTTTCCTGATCCGGTATACCGAATCAGCAATTTTGCTGAATCATTGCAAGTCCTTAGATGGATTGTTTTGGGCTGAATCCATTTGACTTGGGCATATGGAATGGGGTCAATTTAACCTCCTAAGGTCATTCTATATGAATGCATGCGTGTGTGTGTGTGCATTACATCAATTTGTGACCTTAATACAATTTTACAACTTAATACACTTATAAGTCTTCAATACATTTCATGACTCAAGCTCTATGGCTTTGCTTGGGTATTTATCTTCATGATGTGTTCTCCATACTTTATGACTCTTTGATGTCTTGAAAGCATGGACTAAGGCTTCAATTTAGTTGATCATCAATCTCTTGAATTGAGTGCTCCTCCTCTCTTGGTGCCATGCTCTTGTATAGGGATTCTATGCATCTCAAGCAAGATTTAGTATAATTTGGTTGATTTGTTATCATCAAAACTTTGATATCATCACAGTGGATGATGGAGTTTATGTGTGAGGACTTTCCCTCAACAATTTCCCCCTTTTTGATGATGACAAATACTAACCTTTAATAAGAAATTTCAATACAAGACAGCAATTGTATGAAAACATAAATTTAAATTTATTGCATAAGAGTTTCAATACATGATATCAATTGCATAAATTTAACTTCAAAGCATAACAACCAATACATGACATTGTTATCTTCCTTCTTCTGCCCCTTTGTCATTATCAAAAAGCGGGGTGATGCAACTACACACTTCATGGATTAGGAGCATTGGGATTAAGTTGATCTACCGAATAGAGTAATTTCGGCAAAGCACTTCAAATTTAGGCAGAAATTAATGAACAAACTTATTTAAAAGGGTATAGATGCCCAATTCTCTTCTTAACACTACAAGAAAATGACTCTATGGCGGCATTTTTAAGCGCCGCTATAGATCCGAACAACGCCGCCATATGATATGACGGCGTTTATGCTTTGTGCCACAGAAATGTCAACAAAGGTACCGCCGTTTTTGTACAACGGCTTTTTTTTAGAGTGACTGTGTATGTGCCTTTATTGCGGCATTTTCTAATAAACACCATGGAAAATTTCCTACGATGACGTTTTTGGAAGTGCCACGATAGGTACTGAATTTCTAGTTGTTGCGACGTTTATAGTAAATGTCGGGACAAGTACACTAAAACGACGTTTATAAAAGTGTTATTGCAGACAACAATTTTTTATTATTGCGGCATTTGTCAATAAGCGCCAGTAACTGTGTCCTCGCTTTTTGTTTTTGCCGACGTTTTTAAAAACGCCGCTAATGTGGTATTTTTTTTTTTTTTAAGAACAACTTCTGTATCTAATCCATTAACCTGTATTAAATATAATAGATTCATCCTGCCACCTATTTCATATATAATACATTCATCCATATTAATCTTTTCAATCACTTGTTTCATATAGAACACATTATTCCCACAAAATAATGGTTTTACTAATGCCAAGATAAATTGAACTATGTAAAATATCCATTAAACATGAAATAAAAACAGTGTCTAAAGTACTAAGGTTCTGATACTGCAAAAAGACGAGATCCCCTCCTACACAAAATCCATAGTTCTAAGGTTCCGATACTACAAAAAGACAAAAGACCCTCTCCTAAACAAAATCTATAGTACTAAGGTTCTGATATTGCAAAAAGACACGAAGAAACCCCCTTCTATACAAAATTCATAACCCAATTAGCAAAGAAAACAATATTAGTTCATGGATCTCTGAAGCCTCCAAAGTTATACTCCCAGTGAGGAAACCAAGCCCAAAAGTGAAATTCCAGGACCTGAACACGATCTCCATCCTACACAAAACCATCAAATAGAAATATAAACTAATTAGTAAGATTGAAGGTGAAAAGAGGTATGCACAAGTACCAATAACTAAGCAAACAAAAAATTATGGGGACAGATAAACAAATTTATTCAAAGATCTTCTGTACAACCAAAAAATAATAGCTAAACAAGGATACAAATAATTCAACTGATATCACTAGATAAAGCTTGTCATGATTATCATATTCTTTATTTCTGGGCTTTTGTTATCAATGATTGTCACAGGAATATTTAGATATGGAAGAGAAAAAGTTGATCCTTCCTCCTCTACTGGATAACCCAAATCCACTTTCTCCACATCAGCATAGATAATCACCAATCACATTTAACCAAGAGATGCGTGGCTTCAGTAAAGATAAGGACCCAATTTAGATGGGTCACAGTGTCACAGTCACCACATTTCCTGTTGCTCAGATCAAAATATAGTCAGATACCCATTTGACAGATTGCCTAAACGAATCAACTGAGTTGATTTGAAGCCAGAAGACAGCTTGGAAGTTGGGGAACTAAGACAACTTAAAAGTTGTGAGGAACTTACCTGACAAATGGGCAATGACTCAATCCTTGACTGTTTCAGAATTCTTGAAATATTTTGAACTCATGAAAGAGTAATAGGAATTAGTACCCAAATAAAATAAAAAAGAGTAGTAGGAATGAGGAGATGGGTCGAAGTCAAAGGTCTCATGAACTCTATCTATGGGTGTGCAGATAATGGACCTTAGCTTACTGCTATTGCACAACCTGAATCAAGCTTATCCCAGGGCTTTTTTGAGGTCTCCTGGAACATACTCTTCCAAGTAACCTTTTAATGTCATCCCACCGGCCAGCATTTGCGTATATGTTTGCTAACTGTACCTGAAGATCATCATTTTCAGGTCCTAACTTAATAAGTTGCTTCGCGGACAGCTCTGCAACTGCTGTGTCTCCTTGAACTGTTGCAGCCCCAAGCACTCTTCCTACAAGGCCTGTCTGCCTACACATGGTAGAGTTTTAATTCTTGCTGCCCTGCCTAGAAGGGGTGTCTAAAAGCTGCCCAAATTTTGAATCCTCAGAATTCTTGCTGAATTGCTGCTACTTGCTCTACTACTACTGTATTGGAATCTTATCATCTCTCTCACTCACTCACACACTCATCAACTTGATCAGACTCAACTCAAGAAGATGTAATGGTTGCTGGCTTCTTGGTCTCTGACTCTCTAATAGTGTATGTATTATACAGATATACTCAATCTGAAGCTCTCTCAATCATATCTATCGATCTCCAACATAACTTAATGTCAACTTACTTGCATCAAAGTATCAGTTCCAGTACTACAACATTAATATCTCACACATGAAAGGATATTTATATAAAAAAATCAGGTATATATAGAAGCAACATTTGATTGAATTAAAAAGCAAACATAATCATCGATCTCTGATCTACTAAAGGAAGATTAATCCAATTAAGGTTTTCTAAAATCAAACAATTAAGACATTGGAGAATCCATATAAGGTCACACCCTTCATGCATGAAAGAGTGGAAATATAACTGGAAACACTTAATTGAAAATTAGAACTGATGATGATGATAGAACTAAATGAAAACTGATATAGCATAGGCTTTCATATTAATGAGGCCATCCATATGAATCATGAAGAGAAAAAGAAAGCATGCACACCTGCAGATCAGAAATCAGTTTCTTTTCATTTATATAGATTCCTTCTACCAACCATGACACTCAAACGAGAAGGAAATATGCATATATTTCATTGACCAAAAAAGGAAAGCAATGGGAAGATGTACTGTCCTCATTGACCAAAAAAGGAAAGCAATGGAAAGATGTACTGTCTTCCCATTGCTAGGGAGTAATAACAACCCTTGCAGAATTTCCAATGTTGATATAACACATTGGTTGCTCGGCCGCTCTAGTAAATATCTCGCTCCAAGAGAGGCCAAATTCAATGAAGACAAGAGGTGGTTGGCTAGACTTTGTATTGGGATCACATTCCTCTAGGAGGTTGTTTGCCCTTTTTGCTTTGTGAATTTTTTTTCCTTCTTGATCTTTGTGCTTGGCAGTGGCAGAGGAGCATAGCTTCCGCTTTGGTTGTAGTACATGTAATCTTGTTCCTTTCTGATTAATCATTTTTTGTAGGAAAAGAAGAGGCATATTTTTCTTGTTGATTTCAGTGTCTAGGAGCATAAGTTTGGGAAAGAAGGGTCTGAACAAAGCTCCACAAAAAATGAATTACACATAAAGCTTCAATTCAAAATGTTTTGGAATGTTAGCTCTTATACTTAGCATGAAGAGAGGGATCCTTTTTTGTTTAATCAATATTTTTTTTCCCTTTCTAGGTGTCTAAAATAATGGTGAAAAAGTTGAGTTAAAGAGAGAACTTGTGTGGGAGCTTTGCTGTAGTTCTGTCCTATCTCTTTGATTTTGTTCAACAGAGGTTGGAGCTGCTTAGCACACAAAAAAAAGTTAGGTCAGGTGAGAATGCTGCTGGAAGCATGCCTCTGTACTTTCCTCTTGGTTGAATGCAAATAATAAAGTATATTTTAATGCTAGTTTGTGAACAAATTCCTGACATGCATAAGTACAAGTCCCTAAAGAAGTCAACTGACCATAGTAACCCTCTATTTCTGAAAGACTCCTAGTCCCTGTAGAAGTTGGCTGACCATAATAACAATTTATTTCTGAAAGACTCTTAGGGTGTGCTTGGATTGTTTGTATTAGAGCCTGGGAAATTGGAATTCAGAGGTGTAATTGTAACTATGGATTCTAGGATATCTTAAAGCCTGTCATTTTAGGTAGCCTAAGAATCAGAATGTAGGAATTTCATCGGATTACAAAAAATTGCTGGGAAGCAAGCCAAGCCAATAACAGGGAGTAATATAGGAGAATTTGGTGGGGGGGTTGGTGCTACATACAAGGAGGCCCGCATATTTGATGAGGAGAGAGTGTCATTCTTTGTGATAGTGTCTGTACTATGGGAGAGCTTGTCCTTCCTTTTCCCTTAGTTTTTCGCCTAAGAGAATAGATCTCTGCCCTACATGGTGTAATATGGTTCAATGGTCAAACCTAGAACCTTTGTTCATGGTGAACGATACGAATATATGATTCATATCATATCCATTAACCTCACAACTGCAAGATCCCTGCAGACTGAAGTATTCCTCTGATGTGGTTGTCCAGAGGCTACGGAAAAACAGAACTTCACGCTCTTGGCATCAAATGGTTGCTACTGGAAAAGGTTTCACTGTGCCATTTATGGTTGTGGGGACTGGGGGAGAGAAGAAGGGGAAGGGAGACAGGGTACCTCGGCTATGTTGTAGCCTGGAGTTATAGTAGCCATCCATGAGTTGACAAACTTTATAAATTTCTCACTTTACCCATATGAACACCAAACCTAAAGCCCAGGTGGGAAATTTGGAATTTTAGGTGAAAGCTCTCACTTATTGCTGTTGCTTTGGTTTTTGTGTCTGGTTTAATGATGGTTATTGCTTTGTGTGGAAGTGAAATGGGTGCTATATGGGAATAATGGATCTAGGAATCAAAATCAATGGGGACTAATCAAAAGTTATTTTGGTGACAGTATTGTTTGAGAACACTCACCAAATGTTAGTTTAGTTTCATTTCCATGCGGATTGCTACCCTATTTAAGATGCTTTATAGCAAGATCCACTGCACTTTGGCTTTGATCTCCATTGCGTTTGTTCATGATCAGAAAATACAGATGAAATAATACATGGAAACAGATGGAGTACAATAGTAAAAGAACAAGAAGGAAGTTGAATGTCAACCAAGCTTTGTTTTCTGGAGTGAAAGCCTCTTTCTTTAACCAATTAAGCAATTTACTCAGGAATCGAAAAAAACAGAACAATTGTGCTTTTCTACACCAGTTTTCTATTTAAAACCACTTCGGAAGACATACATTTTAATAAATTCATATCAACCTTCCAAAAAATAAAACTTAAATATTCAGTTTCCTCTATAGATATTTAAATATGTGCAACCAACTACACTCTTTAGAGCTAGCGTACTTATGAATCTTATTCCTAGTGGATTATATTAAATTAGAATGTGTTGTTTTATTACCTTTGTGAGGAACTCAGGAGTGTATATCCGGCCTCGGGGAGCAGAGGGTGGATTCTCTGGTGCATACTTTCCTATAAGAGCACCTACAAGTTCGAAAAGATAGCCATTAATGTACAGATACATTAAAAGAAAATAGTAAATAAATAGAAAGGAGGAAAAAGAAGGGTGTGCAGTGGGTGCAGAGTTGAAGAAACTTCTGAAGCAATCCTTTTGAACTCAAAAGTATAGAACTACAAAAGTTATTTATTTCTCAATTGAACAGTACAAAATAAGTGCTAATCACAATGACAACCTGATGAAATTTCTCTAGGCAAAGAATAAGTGAACAAAACACAAGGTCAAAATAAAAGTTAGCCAATTTTGTAAACCTTGAGAAGGAAGCACTACAAGAAATGCTTGATGTGGTGCTGGAGAAAGAATAGTCATAGGTACTGGGATAGAAAAAATACCAAATAACAGTAAACTAGAAAAAAAAAGAGAGCAACAATACAGTGAATGCAACACTCCAAAGTCTCATTGAATTACTGGACAAATCCTCAACTTGAAACTAAAGTTGAAAATGCTGAAAAAGTAGTCATCTAGGTTCTCCTTGGCATCCGAAGTTGAATTTTGAGTTCTAACTTATATTTTTAGCAAAAGGTTTGTAGGTACATATGAATGAATAGGAATCCCACCTTGGGCAATAGGAGAATACGCAATCAAAGTGATCCCCAGCTCATCACAGGTGGCTTTCACACCTTTTTCCTCTGGAGCTCTGTATATCAGGCTGTAATTTACCTGGTTGGAAGCCAGTGGAATACCTCTCTTCTTAAGCTGCTCATAAGCATCACGGAGACTTTTAGAGGAACCTAGACCTACCTGACAATATTCACGTACATATAAGATGTTAATTTGAGACTAAAGAGTTTTATACAAGTTTTCTCAAGGAAAGAATAGAGGTGTCAGTGTCCTCCGCGTGGCTTCTCAACTTCGGAATCCCTTAAAAAAGGATTAGATGGTCTGAAGAGAATTCACAAAATTAAATTTGTTGTAATCTAAAGATCATCTTATTTGTTTCCCTTTGTAACTTTTTTCCACACAAAAACCATAAATACCATGTTGCTGAAAATGAGAAAATTACTGTTGTAATTTGAGACACCAATAGCCTTCACAAGGCCCTGCTCAACCGCATCTCCAAGGCCATCAATGTAACCTGCAAATATCTTTTATTCAATCTACGTGAGAGAGTCTTAAGACACTTGAGCATAAGAATGATAAAATTTCTGTGCTCATTGCGACATTGACTTGTTTTCTGTAAGAATGTAATGAAAGTAATATTCAGTAACCTTCATTTCCCCAGACTCCTGGCATGAAAATAACAAAACTACTTTCATTAGCTATTATGTTTTCCCAGATAAATCTACAAAATCTACTAAGTATATGCTCATGTAATACAAACCAATGAAGCTGGTATAGTTCCACTAAAAGAAGACCAAGGCGGCATGGGGAATCCTTAAGGGCCGAGACAACACTCCCACGACCAAATCTCCATGGCAGAGCTGCAAACTTGGTTGCAACAACTACCTCTACTGGTGGATCTTTCTCTTTCCTTTCCTTGATGAATCTACAAAAAAAGGGGTAAAGGTAGACTAGATTTAGGAATCAATCTCAAATAACAGGGGAAAGAATTGAAAACATAACATTTCATTCTTATTAATTTTGGCCGCCATACTCTTTTTCAGTTCTTTAGCCTCAAGAAGAATCACATTTTTATTGATAAGTAAAGAAATCAAGAAAGTTTTCATAACTTAACAACCAAGTCCTGTGGCTGGTGTTACCTTCCCAGTAATGTTTCTGAATTAACTGCACCCATAGACAACTGCAAGAGCAGAGAAGGTATGTTTCAAAGCTAGATTCAGATTAATTAATGATACGGACAAAGAGACAAAGAATGCAAGAAATCCCTGTTCTCACCCTTGAGCCATAAACCTCAGCAGTATCGAATATCTCCAATGTTACTTTCATCATTGATCATTTCATATGATCAATGATTCTCAAAATGAAATGGAACGAAGAAACAAAAACAAGAGTTTCTAACCCCAAAAAAGGAAGAAGAAAAAAAAAAAGACATCCACAGCCACTAGTAATTAGAGCTAGGTAATTTCTAATAAATCCAATGATCAGAATTCAGAACCGAACAAATATATCAAAAAACTGACATCTTAAACACACTTAGAAACAAATAGAACGAAGATGAAAGTAAAACCTATTCTATTTTCTTTTTCCTCACCTTTGTTTGATCAAAACAAATCCAAATTAGCTCAAATTCTACTGTTTTCACTTTTCACCATCACATCACCAATATAAACACATGTTCATACATATATAAACTACATATGCAAATCCATAGATAAACACAGAATGAATCGAAGCAGAAACAGAGAGAGCGAGAGAGAAAGGAGAGTTTAAGATTAAAAAAAATATTTAAACCAAGAGACTATAGAAACCCTAAACAAAAGAAACTTGGAAAAAAACTTGAAATACTAGCAACAGATCAAACACAAGAACTAATCCTTTCCAACAAATCAAAGCATGTAAGAAAAAAGCAAAGGAGAAGGGTTTGAATGGGATCAAACCTTGTGGGACTTGCGAGAATTGGTATGACTGGACCAGGTTACTGCCAAATTCACCAGTCCAACTAGCAATAGTTGCCAATTCACCGTTGCTCTGCCGTTTGAAAAAGATTTCAGAGAGGTTTGACGGTTGAGAGAGGAAAAAGATTTGAGAGAACTGACTCCCGCTACTCTGGAGTTTGAAAATATTTTTGAGAGAACTTTGAGAGAGAGATGGTAAGAGCAGGGGAAACGAAAAGGGTTTTGAGAGAGAGATGGAAATCGCGGGGAAGTGAAAACGATTTTGGGTTTTTCTTTTTTGAAACCTATTTTTTTTCTACGGCGTTAATCTTAAAACGCCATTGTATTGCGATATACAACTGCATTTCTTTGAAAACGGCGTTAATAAAAATATTAAATCATTATTAAATGTAGGGGTGTCAATTCCAGGCCCGGCTCGGTAGGCCCGATCGAGCCCGCCCGGTTAAAGCCCGACCTGGACCGGACCGATTCTTAAATGTAGCCCGACACGTTTAATAATAGGGCGATCCCGGTGTGGGGTCCTAGCCCGTCGGGCGCCCAACTGGACCGACCATTTTCAAGCCCGACCTAGCCCGCCCAGCTATAGCCCGACCCTTTAAGCAAACCACCCTCCATTAATCCATTTAGCCCACCTGATAACCCTCTCTCTTTTCCTATTTAACTCCTTAAAATGATTAGCCCATTAAGCCAAATTAATGGGCAATTCAATTGATGGGTTTCCTTAACTCAGAAAAATGTTTATATTCTTCTCCATTAAGCTTCTCATTTCATAGAATCAGAACGAGACATATACAAAAAGGGCTGGGGGTGTTCTTGCTCCAAAGAGAAAACAAATAGCAGGACGAACCCAGTACCGTCAATGATGATTGAGCTGTTAAGTATAAGCACTTCATAAATTTGAGTTAATTATAATTACAAAAAGAAACAAATCAGTAAATAAAAAATAATAAACATAAGTTGTTCCTTTTTTTGGGTAGAAACTAATAAACATAAGTTCAGGAAAAGATTATGGTTTGAAAATTTGGGTTTGGATTTGGGTCTTGAATGTGTTTTGGTGGAAACCCATTTCTCTTCTCTTTATTTTTTCAAGTAGGAATTTAATTCTGTAAAGGCCCAATTAAGAACGGGGTAAGTCCCGATGAAGAGTTAAACAAGCCCACAAACCGGTTAAGACCTGATTAAAGCCCGATTTTAGTACCCAATTAAAGACCGACACCGACCGAACCCCAATCGAGCCCGACATGGCCCAGACCGAATACTTAAATGGTCAGACACGGTGTAGCCTGCACAATTGGTGAGGCCCGGCTAGGCCCGACCGAACCCGACCAAGCCCGACAGGTTGACACCCCTAATTAAATGGTAAGCTACAGTGACGCTTGTTAAAAAAATGTCGTGTAAACTAATTTGTTTAACGGCGATTGTGCACAAATGTCGTTATATATTCATATATGACGACATTTATACCTACTCGCCGTTATACCTTTATATATGACGACATTTTTAACAAAATGTGGGTATATCTTCATATATGACGACATTTGTAGAAAATGCTGCAATAGCTCAACCCAAAGTGCTGCCGTTGCATCAGTTTCTTGTAGTAACATGCAAAATCATTCCTCACTTAGGGGTTTAGTGAAAATATCAACAAGTTGCTTCTCGGTCTTTATGAAATCAAGTCAAATTTCACCTCTTTGAGTTGTATCACGTAAAAAGTGATGACATATATCAATGTATTTTGCTCAATAATGTAAAATAGGGTTCTTGCTAAGATTTATAGCACTTGTGTTATCACATTGGATTGAGGAACTGTCAAACTTTATTCTATAATCTTGGAGAGTTTACCTCATCCATAACATCTGTGCACAACACCGACTGACTGCTATGCATTCAACCTTAGTGGTTGACAAAGCAACAGAATTTTGTTTCTTGCTAAACCAAGAAACCAAACATGATCCAAGGAAGTGACAAGTCTCACTTGTACTCTTTCGATCAACATGACATCCGGCAAAGTTGGCATTAGAGAAGCTAACTAGGTCAAAGTCTTGATTCAATGGGTACCAAAGGCCAATGCTTGGAATCTCTTTCAAATATTTGAATATTCTTTTTACAGCACATAAATGGGATTACATAGGTTTGGGTTGAAACCTAGCACAAGCACAGACACTAAATATTATGTCTGTTTTACTAGCCGATAGGTAAAGTAAGCTACCAATCATTCTTCTATATTTTGTAGGGTCAATAGGTGTGCCATCTTCATCTATGGATATTCTAATTGATGTACTCATAGGAGTACTAGAAGATTTTTGTCCAATGATGCCAAACTTTTTCAAAAGTTCTTTAAAATACTTAGTTTGACTAATGAAGATCCAATTAGAGGTTTGTTTAATTTGAAGTCCTAAAAAGAAATTCAATTCACCCATTAGACTCATTTCAAACTCATTTCTCATAGTTTGACTAAATTCATGACAAAATACATCATTAGTAGAACCAAAAATTATGTTATCTACATAAATTTGAACAACAATAGGATCATTTCTTTTATGCTTAACAAATAAAGTTGTGCCGATCTTCCCCATTGAAAAACTATTGTCAAGAAGAAACTTACTCAATCTTTCATACCAAGCTCTTGGAGCTTGTTTTAAGCCATACAAAGCTTTCTTGAGTTTTAAGACATGGTTTGGATACTTGGTATCCTCAAACCCAGGGACTTGAATAACATGTGCTTCTTCATTTATAAAATCATTCAAGAATGCACTTTTAACATCCATTTGATGCAAATTAAAGTTCTTAAAACAACAAATGCAAATAACATTCTAATGGATTCAAGTCTAGCTACCGGAGCATAAGTTTCATCAAAATCAATACCTTCTTGTTGGTTATAGCCTTGAGTAACCAATCTAGCCTTGTTTCTTGTTATATTCCCATCTTCATCAAGTTTGTTTCTAAATATCTATTTTGTTTCAATTATCTTGGTGTTCATAGGTTTTAGCACATTTTCCATACTTGATTTCTTTCAAATTGATTGAGCTCTTCTTGCATAACAATTATCCAATTACTATCCAATAAAGCTTCTTCTACATTTTTAGGCTCAATGGTAGAGATAAAGGCTATATTTGAACAAATGTTTTGAATTTTACTTCTAGTTTGTATACCTTTCTCCAAGTCTCCAATAACAAGGTCAAGAGGGTGATCTATGATGAATCTAATTTCCTTTGGAAGTTAATGTTCATTAGATTCTTCTACAGAGATGTTTTCAACTCTATTCCTTATTTCAAGTACTTCATCTTCATCTTCTTCTTCTAAATCTTTATATTTTTCTTTTGCCATTGATTAATCAAATTTAACATTCATAGACTCTTCCACAACTAGAGTTCTCTTATTGAATACTTTATAAGCCCGACTATTTGTGGAATAGCCTAGGAATATGCCATCATTGGCCTTTTCTTCAAATTTTTTCAAGTTATCTTTTGTGTTTTAGATAAAGCAAGCACAACTAAAACTTTTAAAGTAGTCAACTTTGGGAAATTTATCATGAAATAATTCATATGGAGTTTTCAAAAGAATAGGTCTTATTAAAACTCGATTCAAAACATAACATGCCGTGTGAACGGCTTTGGTCCAAAAATACTTTGACAAAGAATACTCATTGAGTATTGTCCTTGCGATTTTTTGGATTGTTCTATTTTTTCTTTCAACCACACCATTTGATTGTAGTGTTCTAGGAGCTGAAAAGTTATAAGTTATACCTTGTTCTCTACAATAATCTCCGAACTCATTTATATTATCAAATTCACCACCATGGTCACTTTTAATCGTGGTGATCAAATATCCCTTTTGATTTTATATTCTCTTACAAAGAGACACAAATTCTTCAAAGACATCGTTTTTATGTTTGAGAAATAAAGGCCAAGTAAATCTTGAGTAGTCATCTACTACAATAAAAGTATATTTCTTTCCTCCTAAACTTGTAGTTGGGATAGGTCCAAATAAGTCAAGATGTAGTAATTTCAATGGCCTAGAAGTAACAACTAAGTTTATGGCCTTATGAGAAACTTTTGTTAATTTAATCCTTTGACATGCATCACAAACATGATGTTTGTCAAAACTTATCTTAGGAAGATTTCTCACCAAATTCTTTGTAGAGAGGGATTTAATTAACTTAGAGTTTATATGCCCTAATTTTCTATACCATAAGATAGCATCATCAAATTTAGATATAAGGCATGCATCATGAGAATCTAATTTAAATATACAAGTATAAATATTATTTTTCCTATATTCTTAAAGAATCACATGGTTATCATGATCTTTAACCACATATTTTGAGGCATCAAAATTAATAAGATATTCAATGTTGCATAATTGACTTACACTAAGTAGGTTGTACTTTAAATTGTCACCCAAACTAACACTAGAAATGATTGGACCTCTAAATTCGATTGAATCATCTTCTATGATTCTTCCTTCGCTATATTCTCCAAAAGATATCCATCCTCCCATTTGCATCTTGAGCTCGAAAAAAAGCTTTAGGTTGGATGTCATGACTTGGAGCAACCACTATCAATATACCATTCAATGTTGCTCTTATGTACCTACAAAATAACAATGCTTAATAAAATTTTGATCCCCATTGCATGTTGGGTCTGTCAAGGTTAGTATCATACATTTCTCTTGGTCTCCAAACCATTTGGGTTCCATTCATATTTTGGTTACCATACCAATTGTTGTATGATTGGGGGTTCCAAGGTCTTTGGTTTTGAGGTAACTTATGTGGTCTTTGCATCTTGGGAGGGTTCCTAGGTCTTTGCACCTTTGGAGGATTTCTCCTATACTGATCATTTCCATAATAAGGTCTTCTAGATTTATGATATGCTTGATTTGTATTTTTTGAACCCATGTAATGATTTCTCCATCGAGTATCATAGCAATCCCAAATTGAATGCCCCTTTTTGTTGCAATTATTGCATACAACACTTTGAGAGGTTTTCGATCTTTGATTCTTACCTTTGGGATTGGATTTCTTTATTTGATGACTTTTCTTTTTTAAATAACATTCCTCAAGAGAGTGTCCATTCTTTCTACAAAAGTTACAATACTTATTTTTTTTAACTCCTTTGCTTGCTATCATACTTGGACTTGGCTTTTTTATTTGTTTTAAATTGTTATTCAAATCATACCTTAACCCTTCTTTATTGAAAGGTACTTTTGATGAAGTTTCAAGTAGGATTTTTGTTGGGGTAAATTTCACACATCACCCATTATGGTTTTGATGATAATAAATAAGTTAGTTGTACTAACTCTTGTCTAAAAGATGCATAAATAAGAGCAGAGCATCAAGTGAGGGGGAGCACTCAATTCAAGAGATTGATGCTCAAAGCAAATTGAACTTGTCCAATCTTTCAAGACATCAAAGAATCATGAAGAATGAAGAACAAATTTTGAAGACAAAGATCAAGACAAGTTAGAGGAACTCACTTTGAAGATATTCATGTAAAGAAGTGAAGTTCAAGACTTCAAGAATTGTGAAGACTTAGAATTGTACTAAGTTGTAAATTCATTTATTAAAATCATAATTGATGTAATGCACACACGCACACATATATTCATTTAAAATGACCTTAGGAGGTTAAATGGACCCCTAAACATGTGAATATTAAGTTTTGGAACCCCCCAAACCAAACCCTTTTGAAATCTCCCATGTAAGTCCAAAAAAGGACTTAAATGAGAATACAGAAATTGTATGATCCAGTATACCGGATCATGAAATGGTATATCGGATCAATAGTGAATCTTAGGAAATGGAAAACAGCAGCTCAGTTAAGCATGCTGGATGAGGATCCAGCATACCAGATCATGAACCGGTATACCGGATCATAATCCAGCATACCGGATCACTTTATGACTATTGAAATATGACCGTTATTCCCTTGTTTCTTAAGGAAAGTAGGTAATCCGGCATACCGGCTTCCCATCCAGCATATCGGATTACTTATAGAATGTGCAATTTTTTTCTTAATTGGATTCCTAATTGGTTCTAAACCTCTAGCCTATAAATACCTTCTTGATTAGTGTTCTACACACTACAACAATCATCAATCAAGAGCTCTAAGCAATCAAGCACTCCCTTATGAGATTATTCTTTCAAGATCAAAGAAGATCGAAGAAAATTCAATCTCATTCTTGCTCCCTCATTGCATATTTGCATCCAACTTACATTGACTAAGAGGTAGCACTCATTCTACTAAGTTTTAAGGTAATCCTAAACTACTTAGTACTTTACTTAAAATTATTGTTGAGTCCTCTTGCTCGGAATCAAGAGTAGTGAGTCCTCTTGCTCGGAATCAAGATTGGTTAAGTCCTCTTGCTCGGAATCAAGATTGGTTAAGTCCTCTTGCTCGGAATCAAGAGTAGTGAGTCCTCTTGCTCGGAATCAAGATTGGTTAAGTCCTCTTGCTCGGAATCAAGAGTAGTGAGTCCTCTTGCTTGGAATCAAGATTGGTTAAGTCCTCTTGCTTAGAATCAAGAGTAGTTGAGTTCTCTTTCTCGTTTCTCAAGAGTAGTTGTACGAGTCCTCTTGCTCTTACTCAAGATTCTAATAGTGAAATTCTCTCTAAGGTGAGAAGAGTGGACGTAGACACGTGTTGGCCTAACCACTATAAATCTTTTGTGTCTTTCTTTAATTATTGGTTGTCAATTGATTATCTTTACTTGTTTATTTTCCGCATAATTTTTTGTTTTCCAACCTTCATCTATTCACCCCCCCCTCTAGGTGAATTCACATTTGGTATTAGAGCGGGAGCTCAAGACCGTGATTATCTTTAATCCAACTAAGAGTTAAAGACTATGGGAACTTCTGCTAACCGTAAGTTCGAAGGTTATAACATTACCCGACCTCCCTTCTTTGAAGGTGAAGGATTCTCCTTTTGGAAGAATCACTTCAAGAATTTCGTATGCGTCAATAACATTGATGCATGGGAAGTTATAGAGAACGGACCCAATACTATAGACAAGCCTAAAGACTAATGGACTCCAGTTGAGAAAACTAAGATGCAACTCAACTATGTTGCTATAAGTTATCTTCAATGTGCATTAGGAGAAAAAGAGTATAATAGGACATGCATGTGTGACTCCGCTAAGGAGATGTTTGATAAGCTTATAGTGACCTATGAAGGTACTTCTGAAGTTAAGCAATCTAAGATTGACATGTTAGTGAATGAATATGAATTGTTTAAAATGAAAAATAATGAAGATATATATGCCATGTTTACTCGATTTACTAACATCATGAACAAGTTGAAAGGATTAGGTAAGATTTACTCCAATGGTGAAAACGTTCGAAAGATTCTAAGATCTCTCTTAAAGGAATGGAGACCCAAGACTACAGCAATCAAAGAATCCAAGGACATCGACAAGCTAAGCTTGGATGAACTGTTGGGATCACTCTAAACTTATGAGATAAAGCTCAAACAAGACACCAAAGAGATTGAACCAAAAGAACCAAAGAAGAAGGTTATAGCGTTTAAATCATACCATGAAGTAAGTGATGATGAAGAAGAACTATTTGATGACGAGATTGAATATCTCTCAAAGAAGTTCTCAAAGTTTCTGAAGAACAAAGGCAAAGCCACATTCAACAAGAGAAGACTCTCAAGAGACCAAAAAGGTAAAAATATTCTTAAAGAAAATAACGATTCTTCTTCAAAAGACATTGTTTGCTATGAGTATAGGAAACCAGGGCATTTTAGGGGAGATTGTCCGAAGATAAAGAAATACAATAAAGTATACAAAGCTGAACACTTCTTCAATTCAAGCGATGAAGAAGAGGAAGACGAAGAATCTCAAGAAGAAGAACAAATCAACCTTGCTTTTGTGGCTATTGCAGATGAAGAAAGTGAAAATGAGGTAACCCCCACTTCTCCATCTCATAAGGATAAGAATTTTCTAGAATTAGAAGAAGCTTTTGAAAACCTCCACAAAAGTAGCATAGAGTTAGCTACTACTAAAAAGAATCTCTTGAAAGAGATCAATACCCTCAAAGACCAAAACACAACTCTAACTTCTCAAGTAAATATTCTGGAAGAAGAGAAAGAGAAGTTGTGTAAAGCCTTAGAGTCTTTTACAAATGGCAAAAAGACCCTTGATATCTTACTTGAAAATGCCTCCAAAGCACCTTTCAACAAGGAAGAGCTAGGCTATGATGTGAACATGAGTTTAAAACCAACCCAAAAGCCAAGTTCAAGTAAGATAGCAAGCAAAGGAGTTAAGAAAAATAAATATTATAACTACTGCAGAAAGAAGGGACATTCTCTTGAGGAATGCTATTCCAAGAAGAAAAGTCCTCAATTTAAGAACCCCAATCCCAAAGGGAAGACTCAAAGTCCAAATACCCCTTAAATTATTGTATGCAATAACTACAACAAGAATGGACATACTATCTGGGAATGTCATTACATGAGCCAATCTTTTCACCATTCTAGAAGATCTTACAATGATCAAAACAGGAGGAGTCAATCAAAGGTGCAAAGACCTACTAGAACTCCACCTAAGGTGCAAAGACCTCCCAAAAACCAAGGTTCATATAGAGTACCCCAAAACCAAAGACCTTGGAACCCCCAATCATACCCAAATTGGTATGGTAATCAAAGGGAAAATAAAAACCAAATGGTTTGGAGACCAAGAGGAATATATGATACTGACATTGATGGACCCAATATACAATGGAGACCAAATTTTTATTAAGTTCTTTACCTTCTATCCCCGTTTTTTGATAATGCCAAAGGGGGAGAGTAATGGGGAGATAAAGTGGTAGTTTCTTTCTTAAACAAATATTGTCTTCATATTGTCTCTTTATATCACTTGATATTACTTATTTGTCATCATCAAAAAGGGAAAGATTGTTGGGGTAAATTCCACACATCACCCATTATGATTTTGATGATAACAAATAAGTTAGTTGTACTAACTCTTGTCTAAAAGATGCATAGATAAGAGCAGAACATCAAGTGAGGGGGAGCACTTAATTCAAGAGATTGATGCCCAAAGTAAATTGAACTTGTCCAGTCTTTCAAGACATCATCATCCATTATGGTTTTGATGATAACAAATAAGTTAGTTGTACTAACTCTTGTCTAAAAGATGCATAGATAACAGCAGAGCATCAAGTGAGGGGGAGCACTCAATTCAAGAGATTGATGCTCAAAGCAAATTGAACTTGTCTAATCTTTCAAGACATCAAAGAATCATGAAGAATGGAGAACAAGTTTTGAAGACAAAGATCAAGACAAGTTAGAGGAACTCACTTTGAAGATACTCATGTAAAGAAGTGAAGTTCAAGACTTGAAGAATTGTGAAGACTTAGAATTGTACTAAGTTGTAAATTCATTTGTTAAAGTCACAATTGATGTAATGCATACACGCACACATACATTCATTTAGAATGACCTTAGGAGATTAAATGGACCCCTAAACATGTGACTATTGAGTTTTGGAACCCCCCAAATCAAACCCTTTTGGAATCTCCCATGTAAGTCCAATAAAGGACTTAAATGAGAATACAGAAATTATATGATCCAGCATACCAGATCATGAAACGGTATACCGGATCAATAGTGAATCTCAGGAAATAGAAAACAGCAGCTCAGTTAAGCATGCTGGATGAGGATCTAGCATACCGGATCATAATCCAGCATACCAGATCACTTTATGACTGTTGAAATATGACCGTTATTCCCTTATTTCTTAAGGAAAGTAGGTAACCCGGCATACCAGATTCCCATCTAGCATACCAGATTACTTATAAAATATGGGATTCTTTTCTTAATTGGATTCCTAATTGGTTCTAAGCCTCTAGCCTATAAATACCCTCTTGATTAGTGTTCTAAACACTACAACAATCATTAATCAAGAGCTCTAAGCAATCAAGCACTCCCTTGTGAGATTATTCTTTCAAGATCAAAGAAGATCGAAGAAAATTCAATCTCATTCTTGCTCCCTCATTCCATACTTGCATCCAAGTTATATTGACTAAGAGTTAGCACTCATTCTACTAAGTTTTAAGGTAATCCTAAACTACTTAGTACTTTACTTAAAATTGTTGTTGAGTCCTCTTGCTCGGAATTAAGATTGGTTGAGTCCTCTTACTCAGAATCAAAAGTAGTGAGTCCTCTTACTCAGAATCAAGATTGGTTGAGTCCTCTTGCTCGGAATCAAGAGTAGTTGAGTTCTCTTGCTTGTTTCTCAAGAGTAATTGTACGAGTCCTCTTGCTCTTACTTAAGATTCTAATAGTGAAATTCTCTCTAAGGTGAGAGGAGTGGACGTAGGCACGTGTTGGCCGAACCACTATAAATCTTTTGTGTTTCTCTTTAATTATTGTTTGTCAATTGGTTATCTTTACTTGTTTATTTTCTGCATAATTTTTTGTTTTCCAACCTTCATCTATTCACCCCCTCTCTAGGTGAATTCACATTTGGTATCAAAGCGGGAGCTCAAGACCGTGATTATCTTTAATCCAACTAAGACTTAAAAACTATGAGAACTTCTGCTAACTGTAAGTTCGAAGGTTATAACATTACCTGACCTCCCTTCTTTGAAGGTGAAGGATTCTCCTTTTGGAAGAATCACTTCAAGAACTTCGTATGCGCTAATAACGTTGATGCATGGAAAGTTATAGCGAACGGACCTAATACTATAGACAAGCCCAAAGAATAATGGACTCCAGTTGAGAAAGTTAAGATGCAACTCAACTATGTTGCTATAAGTTATCTTCAATGTGCATTAGGAGAACAAGAGTATAGTGGGACATGCATGTGTGACTCCGCTAAGGAGATGTTTGATAAGCTTATAGTGACCTATGAAGGTACTTCTGAAGTTAAGCAATCTAAGATTGACATGTTAGTGAATGAATATGAATTGTTTAAAATGAAAAATGAAGATGATATATATGCCATGTTTACTCGATTTACTAACATCGTGAACAAGTTGAAAGGATTAGGTAAGGTTTATACCAATGGTGAGAACGTTCTAAAGAGTAATATCTCTCTCAAAGGAATGGAGACCCAAGACTACAGCAATCAAAGAATCCAAGGACATTGATAAGCTAAGCTTGGATGAACTATTGGGATCTCTCCAAACTCATGAGATGGAGCTCAAACAAGACACCAAGGAGATTGAACCAAAAGAACCAAAGAAGAAAGTTGTAGCGTTCAAATCATATCATGAAGTAAGTGATGATGAAGAAGAACTATCTGATGACGAGATTTAATATCTCTCAAAGAAGTTCTCAAAGTTTCTGAAGAACAAAGGCAAAGCCACATTCAACAAGAAAAGACTCTCAAGAGACCAAAAAGGTAAAAATGCTCTTAAATAAAATAATGATTCTTCTTCAAAAGACATTATTTGCTATGAGTGTAGGAAACCAGGACATTTCAGGGGAGATTGTCCAAAGATAAAGAAATACAATAAACTATACAAAGCCGAACACTCTTTCAATTCAAGCGATGAAGAAGAGGAAGACGAAGAATCTCAAGAAGAAGAACAAATCAACCTTGCTTTTGTGGCTATTGAAGATGAAGAAAGTGAAAATGAGGTAACCCCCACTTCTCCATCTCATAAGGATAAGAATTTTCTAGAATTAGAAGAAGCTTTTGAAGACCTCTACCAAAGTAGCATAGAGTTAGCTACTATTAAAAAGAATCTCTTAAAAGAGATCAATATCCTCAAAGACCAAAACACAACTCTAACTTCTCAAGTAAATATCTTGGAAGAAGAGAAAGAGAAGTTGTGTACAGCCTTAGAGTCCTTTACAAATGACAAAAAGACCCTTGATATCTTACTTGGAAATGCCTCCAAAGCACCTTTCAACAAGGAAGGGCTAGGCTATGATGTGAGCATGAGTTTAAAACAAACCCAAAAATCAAGGTCAAGTAAGATAGCAAGCAAAGGAGCTAAGAAAAATAAATATTGTAACTACTACACAAAGAAGGGACATTCTCTTGAGGAATGCTATTCCAAGAAAAAAAGTCCTCAACTTAAGAACCCCAATCCCAAAGGGAAGACTCAAAGTCCAAATACCCCTCCAATTATTGTATGCAATAACTGCAACAAGAAGGGACATACTATCTAGGAATGTCATCACATGAACCAATCTTTTCACTATTCTAAAAGACCTTACAATGGTCAAAATAGGAGGAGTCAACCAAAGGTGCAAAGACCTACTAGAACTCCACCTAATGTGCAAAGACCTCCCAAAAACCAAGGTTCATATAGAGTACCCCAAAATCAAAGACCTTGGAACCCCCAATCATATCCAAATTGGTATGGTAATTAAAAGAAAAATGAAAACCAAATGGTTTGGAGACCAAGAGAAATATATGATACTGACATTGACGGACCCAATATACAATGGGGATTAAATTTTTATTAAGTTATTTTCCTTCTATCCCCCTTTTTTTATAATGCCAAAGGGGGAGAGAAATGGAGAGATAAAGCGGTACTTTCTCTCTTGAGCATATATTGTTTTCATATTGTCTCTTTATATCACTTGATATTATTTATTTGTCATCATCAAAAAGGGAGAGATTGTTGGGGTAAATTCCACACATCACCCATTATGGTTTTGATGATAACAAATAAGTTAGTTGTACTAACTCTTGTCTAAAAGATGCATAGATAAGAGCGGAGCATCAAGTGAGGGGGAGCAGTCAATTCAAGAGATTGATGCTCAAAGCAAATTGAACTTGTCCAATCGTTCAAGACATCATCACCCATTATGGTTTTGATGATAACAAATAAGTTAGTTGTACTAACTCTTGTCTAAAATATGCATAGGTAAGAGCAGAGCATCAAGTGAGCGGGAGCACCCAATTCAAGAGATTGATGCTCAAAGCAAATTGAACTTGTCCAATCTTTCAAGACATCAAAGAATCATGAAGAATGGAGAACAAGTTCTGAAGACAAAGATCAAAATAAGTTAGAGGAACTCACTTTGAAGATACTCATGTGAAGAAGTGAAGTTCAAGACTTGAAGAATTGTGAAGACTTAGAATTGTACTAAGTTATAAATTCATTTGTTAAAGTCACAATTGATGTAATGCACACACGCACACATACATTCATTTAGAATGACCTTAAGAGGTTAAATGGACCCCTGAACATGTGACTATTGAGTTTTGGAACCCCCCAAACCAAACCTTTTTGGAATCTCCCCTGTAAGTCCAATAAAGGACTTAAATGAGAATGTAGAAATTGTATGATCCAGCATACCGGATCATGAAATGGTACACCAGATCAATAGTGAATCTCAGGAAATGGAAAACAATAGCTCAGTTAAGCATGCTGGATGAGGATCCAGTATACCGGATCATGAACCGGTATACCGAATCATAATCCAGCATACTGGATCACTTTATGACTGTTGAAATATGACCATTATTCCCTTGTTTCTTAAGAAAAGTAGGTAATTCGGCATACCGGATTCCCATCTAGCATACCGGATTACTTATAGAATGTGGGATTCTTTTCTTAATTGGATTCCTAATTGGTTCTTAGCCTCTAGCCTATAAATATCCTCTTGATTAGTGTTCTAAACACTACAACAATCATCAATGAAGAGCTCTAAGCAATCAAGCACTCCCTTGTGGGATTATTCTTTCAAGATCAAAGAAGATCGAAGAAAATTCAATCTCATTCTTGCTCCCTCATTGCATACTTGCATCTAAGTTATATTAACTAAGAGGTAGCACTCATTCTACTAAGTTTTAAGGTAATCTTAAACTACTTAGTACTTTACTTAAAATTGTTGTTGAGTCCTCTTGCTCGGAATCAAGAGTAGTGAGTCCTCTTGCTCGGAATCAAGATTGGTTGAGTCCTCTAGCTCGGAATCAAGAGTAGTGAGTCCTCTTGCTTGGAATCAAGATTGGTTGAGTCCTTTTGCTCGGAATCAAGAGTAGTTGAGTTTTCTTGCTCATTTCTCAAGAGTAGTTATACGAGCCCTCTTGCTCTTACTCAAGATTCTAATAGTGAAATTCTCTCTAAGGTGAGAGGAATGGACGTAGGCACGTGTTGGCCGAACCACTATAAATCTTTTGTATCTCTCTTTAATTATTGTTTGTCAATTGGTTATCTTTACTTGTTTATTTTTCGCATAATTTTTTGTTTTTCAGCCTTCACCTATTCACCCCCCTCTAGGTGAATTCACAATTTCAAGATTCTTTTTGTCATTTGTAAATGACTCTAAGGCATTAGACAAATTTTTCTTTTCTTCTTCAAAGTCATCTACTTGAGAAAATAAGGTTATGATTTGTCCTTTAAGGGAATCAATCTCTTTTAAGAGAATTTTCTTGGTGGTTGCCAATTCTATACTATTTTGATAAAGTTCCTCAAAGGCTTCCTCTAATTCTAAATTATCTTTAGCATTAGGAGATGGAGGTGTAGGAGTTACCCCGACTTGGTATTCTTCAAGAGCCATGAGAGCTAAATTGGTTTGCTCTATTTCTTGAGATTCCTTATCTTCTTCTTCTTCACCACTTGAATCGAATGTATGTTTGGCTTTTAATGCCTTCTTGTATTTCTTCAATTTTAAACAATCTCCTATGAAGTGTCCCAATTTTCTATACTCAAAATAAACAATGTCTTTTGAAGAAGAGTCAATATTTTCTTTAGAAATATTCTTACATTTTTTATCCCCCTTATTGAATGAGGTTTTACCCTTCAACTTTAGAAACCTTGAAAACTTCTTTGAGAGATATGCAATCTCATCATCGGAGAGTTCTTCTTCATTGTCACTAACTTCATAGCACGATTTGAAAGCCACGATCTTCTTCTTTGGATCTTTTGGTTCATCTTCTTTGGCATCTTGCTTGAGTTCTATCTCATGAGTTTAAAGAGATCCCAATAGCTCATCAAGACTTAGTTTTTCTGTATCCTTTAAAGTTTTTCTATATCCTTTGACTCCTTGATGGCCGTTGATTTGGGTCTCCATTCCTTGGAAAGAGATCTCAAGATCTTTCTCATATTTTTTCTATTTGTGTAGACTTTACCTAAGTCTTTCAACTTGTTGACAATGTTAATAAATCTAGTAAACATACATAGATATTTTCATCATTTTTCATTTTAAACAATTCATATTCATTTAACATGCCAATTTTGGATTGTTCGATTTTCGTGGTTCCTTTATATGTTACAACAAGTTTATCAAATATTTTCTTAGCGGAATCACACATGTAAATTCTATTGTATTCTTTTTCACCTAGAGTACATTATATATAACTAATGGCTACATAGTTAAGTTGGACTTTTGCTTTTTTGGCGGTAGTTCATTCTTTTTTGGGTTTGTTTATGACATTTGGTCCATTTTCTATAACATCCCAAGCATCAATATCATGAGCACAAACAAAGTTCTAGAATCGATTTTTCCAATAAGCAAATCCTTCTCCTTCAAAGAAGGGTGGTCTAGAGATGTATCCTTCAATCTTTCAATTGCTAGAGGATCCCATGGATGTTTGACTCTTAATAAGATTAAGATATTAATCAAGGTCTTGAGCTCCTGTTCTGATATCAATTGTGAAATCACCTAGAGGGGGTGAATAGGTGAAGCTACTAGAAAATAAAATCTTTTACAGAATAATAGGTTATTAACATAAATTAAAACAGTTGCACCAATAACACAAAGATTTTATAGTGGTTCGGCCAAAACTTGCCTACATCCACTCCTCTCAACTTAGAGAGAATTCCACTAAAAATAATCTTGAGAAAGAGCAAGAGGACTCTTACACAACTCTTGATTCTGAGCAAGAGGACTCAACACAACTCTTGATTCCGAGCAAGAGAACTCAACACAACTCTTGATTCTGAGCAAGAGGACTCAATACAACTCTTGACTCCGAGCAAGAGGACTCAACTAATCTTGATTCCGAGCAAGAGGACTCAATCAAATATAAAGTTAAACTACTAAATAAAGTGTTACCTCGACCTTAGAAGGAGTGTGTGCTACCTTCCAACTTTGAAGCTTGAAGCTTGATGTGGTAGAGGAGCTTGAGTGTGTGAGCTTGTGATTAATGGATGCTTGTAATCAATGTATGCTCACTTGAGACTATGACACTTAGAGCTTGTGGTGGTATTATCTCTTAATAATGGTGATTGGTCTTGATTTGAGCTTAAACAAGTGTCTATTTATAGACTTGGGAGCTCAAACTAAGTTATGAACTATTTTAAGTTCGGATTCAAAAGACAGACATAATTCAGTATGTCGTTTCCCAAACCGGTATACCGAATCACCAAAATCACTTAAAAAATAGCCGTTGATCCAACGGTCAAATCTCAATGGTCATGATCTGATTCGGTATGTTGGATCATGGTCTGAATTGATTTTTAATCTAGTACACTGGATCCAGATCTGGAGCACGCCGTTTGCTCTGGGTAAAATTATATCTGAATTGTATCTGTGGGATTATAGGATACGGTATGCCGTTTCCTGATCTGGTATACCGAATCAACAATTTTGCTGAATCATTGCAAGTCCTTAGATGGACTGTTTTGGGTTGATTACATTTGGCTTGGGCATATGAAATGGGGTCAATTTAACCTCCTAAGGTCATTTTATATGAATGCATGTGTATGTGTGTGTGCATTACATCAATTTATGACCTTAATATAATTTTACAACTTAATACACTTATAAGTCTTCAATACACTTCATAACTTGAGCTTTATTGCTTTGCTTGAGTATTTATCTTCATAATGTGTTCTGCATATTTATGACTCTTTGATGTCTTGAAAGCTTGGACTAAGGCTTCAATTTATTTGATCATCAATCTCTTGAATTAAGTGCCTCCCCTCACTTGGTGCCATGCTCTTATATAGGGATTCTATGCATCTCAAACAAGAGTTAGTATAATTTGGTTGATTTGTTATCATCAAAACTTTGATATCATCACAGTGGATGATGGAGTTTGTGTGTAAGGAATTTCCCTCAACAATAAGTTTTGCGCCAAGTTTGATATCAAGAGGCATTGGTCTACGATTTATGGACCATAGACTAACGGAGCAGTGGAAGTAGCCAACAAAAATGTCAAAGTCATATTGTAAAAAATGGTTGATACTCATAGAGATTGGGTAGACAAGCTCCCATATGCGTTATGGGCTTATCAGACGTATATTCGAACTTCTACTGGGGTAACTCCTTTTTCATTGGTCTATGGAATGGAGGCAATATTACCTGTGGAAATCCAAGTACTGTCAGAGTATTGATGGACTACAAATTACCAGAAGAGAATGGATGCTAGAAAGGCATGATGAGCTTAACCTGCTAGATGAGAAAAGGATGAAAGCCATGGATCACCTTAAGAAGTACCAACTCAGAATGGCGAGAGCCTTCAACAAAGGAGTTCGCCTGCAGAATACTGAAGAAGGAGATTTAGTTCTTCGTGAGCAAAGGGCACCTATCCACGACCCAAGGGGCAAGTTCAGGCCAAATTGGAGTGGACCTTATCAAGTAAAGGAAATCCTAACTGGGCAAGTTGTTCGACTTGTGGATCTTGATGGAGAAGACGTCAAGGGCCTTGTTAGCATGGACCAACTTAAGAAATATTTCATGTAGCTGTTAGGTCTACATGAACTACGTTTGACCTGATTCCTTTTCAAAGGATAATTAGGCAACTTGGCATGCTCAAGTGTGATCACATCAACCCTTCATTAGGGGTATATTTCTAAATCCGCCACCCTTCAATTTCCATCACCCATCATCCAAAAAAAAAATCCTGCTGTCCAACAAAAATCCACCATCCGGCATCTCCTCGTGTGTTACTAGTAGGAGCTGACTATTCCTTGAGTCCAATAAAAGAAAAAAAAAAAAAAGAAGAAAAGAAAAAGTAAAAAAAGAGAAATCTTTTCCAATTTACTAAGGAGTTGTTTGGTTGGGTACAGGCAATATACATCCCCTAAAGAAGGCAACTCTTGACGAGACTTTACACAAATGGACCGTAGGCATGAGCTCAGACGATCCAACCGCTTTGGAAGATGTACATCTACCAATCATTGGAGGGATCATGTATGTGGAGATCCATCATGACATGCTTCGGCAAGTATACCAATGTTGGGATCTAGAACTGAATGTTTTCAGATTTGGAGATGTGAAGATAACCTCCACAGTTGAAGAATTTTGAGCTTGCGATGCTCTCATAGCCGTCAGGAAGACTTTTTCGTCTCCCTCTATGCAACAGCTACAAAGAAGTGCTACAAGATTTCTTCAGATGGCCCAAGAGGGAAGTCAAGAAGATTATGGAATATGGCAAAGTTGACATTATGAAAGTAACAGGAATCTAATCCAAGCAGGAAAGTGTTGAAAAAGCTCGACAAGAGAATAGGAGGAAAGCATATTTGTTTTGTATGATTAGGAGATACTTGCTGCGTACCCCCGAGAAAGGTGTTCTCCCTGTAATGGCCGACGTTGTCCAACAGATTCTTGAAGTATGTGATATCACCCCTACAATGCTAGCTGAGACTTTCAAAGTTTTAGACGACATGAGTGATTTCCAAAAGTATGGCACAAATCATTGTGCAGGATCCCCTGCAATTTTGTAAATGTGGCTGCTGGAAAGGCTACGATTGGTCCAACCAATACGTAATGCCACGCTGCACTTAAAGCATTTTTGAACCCGAAGAGAAATGATAGAGTTTCTTGCGATCAAGGACTGGAGGAAATATTTAGAAGAAAGAATGGACGAGAAGATCCAGTGGAACTACCATTGGTGGAATACAGAAACCCCAGTCTTCAAAATTCAGGATTGTGATTATGTGTGGTTGATGGGATTGACTCATACCACCTTCTACCTGCCTCATCTCATATCCACGCAATGTCACTTGGCCCCAAAAGAAGCAACGGCAAAAGATCGACCATCAAAAGAGTTAATGTCGAAGATCATGAACCTACTAGATGAATTGTGGATGAAACATGTAATTGAGGGGTGACCTTATTGGACTATGTTTCGTTTCCATCAATCTCTTTTCCATTGCCGTACCCTCTTTTCTGTTGCCATACCATTCCCACACATGTAACCATCAGGGGTTAAATGAAAGACGTTTGGGATTGTGCCTTGCAAAGAAAAAGTAATTGTTTCAAGATAATTAACCTACACTATACACAACACAAAATAAGAAATAAAAAAATAATATACAACATCCAAACAACACTCTAAAATCCACACTCTAAAAATCCATACAAAAAAGAGTATGTTCAATAACTAGGGGTGTAGAAGACTAATTCTTGCCGCCAAAGGATGCGGCCTTGCTATCAACCTTCAGGACGTACTCATAGCCGCCATCGTCACTATTGTCATCGTCGCCATCATCATTATCATCATCATCATCATCATCGGCATCACCCTGTATCGGGGATGGAAACCGAAAGAGTCCTGCATGCTTGAGCTCCCTCCGAAGGCGCTTGTTCTCCTTAGAATACCATCGATTCTCCTCAGAACTCCGTCGATAACGACGCTCAAAGTGGTCCCGAGATTCCCTCATCTTGTGGAGCTGATCGCTCTGAGAGAGAAAAGGATTGAGACTACTTCAAGGAAATGGAAGAGATTCCACAAGAAGGGAAAGCATCAAAAGATACAGAAGAGGAATTGCTCACCAACTGCTAGATGTCACGTATCCTCTCCTCGAACTGGGCGTCCACACTCGCATGCATCTGGTGCATGTCGGCATATCTCTCAGCACTGATCTATTATGATGACACCAAGCAAAAGTCAGCCAAGATCAAGGAATTAATCATAAAGTAAAGAGAAAGATAAGGGACAACATACCCCATCAAAGGGGATCAGGAGCCCCAAGTCATGATCGGGAACCCAAAAGGCAAGGAGGGTGGTCTGGAGACTGATATCAAACATGGAAGGGATGGTCCACCCCCTATACCTTGGGATGGGATTGCCCATTTGTGCAATAGGCAAGTCAGTACCAGCAGCATGGGAAGGGCGAGAGCTCACATTGCAGCCACGTGAGGGAGGCAATCCGTACTCCCCAAGAATCAAGCGGCGATCTAGATACTGCAAAAAGGAAGAAAGAAAAGAAGAGACAAGACTGTTAATTTAAAAAAAAATTGGGGGACAGAAAATGTCACAAAAGGAAACCAGATTCAAGGGAATACCACAGGACCCTCTCGGGTTAAGCAAACACAGATAGTCTCCCGATAAAGGAAGTCCTGGTAATCCTGGTTCATCACAACCAGCTCTACAGCTGCAATCCCAGCCCTCAAGGCCTCGATGTCAGGGGATAAGAGAGGAGCATGCATATGAGTAGGGGGAGGTCGAGGTACTATCTGAGTAGGATGCCACTGGTGGGTCACCCTCTCCCCAAGATACAACTCCACCCCAGAAGGACCCTCAAAGGCTATCCGCTTCTGGATAAGCCCATAAGCAAATCGATACTCCTCCAGGTCATCGGGATAAATCTCCTCCTCATCGTAGGGCTCCCAGCAGATCTGCCAACAGAATGATTTCAGTTAAACAAGTAAAGAGGAATCAGTTCAGGAAGAACATGAAAACTCAAAGAAGTTTCTTTGATCATTACCCGGGTAGCTACCAAATCATTGAGCTGGAGATATACTTGCAGCTCATCGGTAAGAGAACACCTAGCCTTCCCCCAGCGAGTCACTCGGGGGATGTAAGGAGCCGACTCGTCAAGAAGGCCAGGGCCATGGGTCCCAAGAACCTCATAGAACCAGACCTGTCAAGAAAATAAGAGAGCAATATCAAGAACCAAACAAAGATTGAAGGCTAAAAAAAAAAAGAAAGGAGAGATCAGGGGAGCAAAGCATACCCAAAGAACGTAGGCGCAGCCAGTCAAGCCAAGAGCACCGAAGGCAAGATAATCTAACATCCTCAGAAAGTGAGTATAGGCAGACCCACCCCAGTCGAAAGACGTTGCCTCATAAAAATCCTTAAAGAAACAAGCAAGAATAGTGTCTGTGCGGCCTCGCCTGTCACGAAAAAGAACTTTGGAGACAAGATAAAGGAGAAAACTCCTAGTAGCCTGGTCCAATACTCCCTAGGGGAGTTGTCATCAATGACACGGTCATCCCACTCCTCCTTCAGGGAGGACAAGAGAATGACACGGGAGGTCACTGTGAAACCTAGGAGATCCCCAATGTCCTTAAGGGACCTCGTCTCAAGGGAAGGAATCACAAAAACAAGTTTCCTAGTGAAGGGGATCCCTATAATCATGAAGAAATCTAGGGGAGTAATGGTTATCTCCCTAGTAGGTAGGTGAAATGTATGAGTCGACAACCACTAGCAATCCACCAAAGCATGAACTTTGGGAGTGTCTAGCTTGGGCACAACTACCTGAGCAATACGCCCCAAGCCAGCCAAGTCCACCCTCTCCCTCACGGCAGGATGAAGGCGCGAGTACCATGAAAAGACATCATTCGGACGACAATACTAATTGTAACCAGGGAAATAAAGCTCCTACAATAAATTGAGCGAAAATCAAATACTGAACAAGAATATGCGTTGCATAAAAAGAGAAGAAAAGGCGAGTACCACTTACCTTCTTGAGAGCCTGACCCCAAATGGTGCAGCATTTGTGGAGCACGGTGTCCACCAAAATACTGCCCGTGTACCACTCTGCCTTCAGGTTGCCGGATACTTCGGAGGAAGAAAATGATAGTCTGCCTCGTTTGGATGAAGACATGGCGAATGGCTCACAAGAGAGATGGAAAAACAAAGAAGAAAGAGAAAAATGAGAAAAAGCAAGGAAGAGAAGAAGAGAGAGGGGAGAGCCCAAGAGGGAAAAAAACTAAGCCAAGGGAGAGGGGGAGGTGAGAAATGAGGTCCACCCCCCCTCTTTTATAGAAATTTGGACTTGGTGGCCCCGCGGGCTGTGGGCGCGTGCCTGGCGACACCACGCGGTAGCTCCGCGGCCTAGGCTGCGGCCCTGCGTGGCACCGTTGCGGCCAAAATATATATATAAATTTTTTTTGGGTTGCAATGCCACCCCACTACACATTTTGAAAAATCGATCGAGATGCCATCTCATTGTATGTTTTAGAAAAACCAGTCGCGATGCCGTCTCATCATATGTTTTTAAAAAACCGGTCACGATGCCATCTCATCGTATGTTCTTTTTTGAAAAACCGATCGCAATGCCGTCTCATCGTATGTTTTTGAAAAATAGGTCACGATGCCACCTCATCGTATGTTTTTTCCCCAGTGGTCACGATGCCATCTCGTCGTATGTTTTCTAAAAATCGGTCGCGATGCCACCTCATTTTACATTTTTTCCCAAGTGGGTCACGATGCCATCTCATCGTATGCTTTCTAAAAAGTGGTCGCGATGCCATCTCATCGTACCTTTCTCCAGGTTAGTCACGATGCCATCTCATCGTGCTTCTTTTCTCCAGTTGGTCGTGATGCCATCTCATCGTTACACCTTTCAAAATTCAGTCACGATGCCCTTTCATCGTTGCACATTTCAAAATTCGGTGGCAATGCCATCTCATTGTTGCACCTTTCAAAATTCAGTCGCGATGTCGTCTCATCGTTGCACCTTTCAAAATTCGGTCCCGATGCCGTCTCATCATTGCCATTTCAAAATTCAGTCGCAATGCCGTCTCATCGTTACACATTTCAAAATTTGATCCCGATGCCATCTCATCGTTTGGTCGCGATGCCATCTCATCGTTTGGTCACGATGCCATCTCATCATTTGGTCACGATGTCATCTCATCGTTCGATCACGTTGCCATCTCATCATTTGGTTGCGATGCCATCTCATCATTTGGTGTTGCGATGCCATCTCATTGTTTGGTCACCATGCCATCTCATCGTTTGGGCACGATGTCATCTCATCGTTCGGTCACCATGCCATCTCATCGTTCGATCACGATGCCATCTCATCATTTGGTCACAATGCCATCTCATCGTACGTCCCCAAGGAAAAATTCGGTCAATATACCTTTCAAATCGAGCATTGCTCAAAGCCATTATCCTTTTTGATCTTTTGATCACCCATTTGCTAAGATAGGTTTTGGTGTTTGGAACTAAAAAAAAGAATTTTCATCGAATGGTTTGCCGATATAGGTTTTATCATTCACCGAGCAATTTGTCGAGTTAGGTTTTATTGTTCAGAACTTCGTCACCTATGAGCAAAGTGACGATAGTAGTTGCTCAACCCGAGGAAGTTCATCGAAAGGTTTACTAAGGGACCCCTATTACCTTTGACCAAAGTAATAGAGTAGTTGCTCGGCCCAAGGAGGCTTACTAAAAAGTTTGCCGAGGGAACACCATCACCTATGAGTAAACTGAAGGGTAGTAGTTGCTCAAAAGATTTGTTGAATGGTTTACCAAGACACAGTTTTATCATTCAACTCCGCCACCTATGAGCAAAGTGGCGGTGATGCATACTCCTGGTGACAAAATCAAGCAGTCTTTTGTCTTTGCCCTTCTGCTGTAGGCATAGGTCTCGGCCAAAGAGGGTTAAACTATAGACACAAAATTTTACCACCCCCCAATGATGATGACAATCGGACACGAAAGACTGGCAATGCCCTTTAAAAACTCCTTTCCTTCGGGGTAACTCGGACACCCCCTATTCCATTTTGTTTGCACCCGTGGTCCCTCGCATTCTAGGAATGAACCCCCATGACGCCCTCGCTTAAAGCCCTTACCCAGTGGCATCGCACCCGGTAGCATCGTGCCCGACTGCGGCACCGCCCGACAGCACCGCGCTCAGCCACGATGCCACCCGACAACACCGTAGCCAAGGATTTTTCCTCCTCCACGGTGTCGCGCCCCAAGTTGTAGTGCCGCCAGGGTACCCAAAACAAAAATTTTTTGTCTAGCAGCGCTGCTAAATCTCCCGTGGTGCCACCAAACAGATTTTTGCCTATAAATAGCCCTCACCCCTCTTTTCAAACAAGTCTCAAGTTAAGGAGAGGGGGAGCCCCGAGCTCCAGTTTTTTAGTTTTTTCCTTTTTTCCTAGTTTCGCGGCCCTGCCCCTGTCTGATTTCGAGCCTTTGAGCTTAGTCCCTCGGACCCATCTTTCCTAACCCGGTTCTGTCAAAAACCCCGAAGCCTCCCATGGCCTGGTCACCTTGCTCGATGTCCTAATCCCCAGTTTCTGAAGCGTTTTTTGACTTCGTTATTCTGTCCGAGGTCCTAGTATTTGACGCCCGTGCGCTGTTACTCTGCCCGATATTTGAAGAATGGCCTAGTTTCCAAAGCTTTTCGACGCTGTTATTCTGTCTGAGGTCCTAGTATTCGATGCCCCGTGTGCCATTACTCTGCCCGATATTTGAAGAAGCTTAGTTTTCGAAGCTCTTCAACGCTGTTGTTCTGTTCGGGGTCTCAGCACCCGACACCCGTACGCCGTTACGCTGCCAGATATTTGGGTAAGTACTCCCCAAATATTGTTTTTGACGTCGTTATTCTGCCTGATATCCAAGTAACTACTCTTCGACGCTGTTACTTTGTCCGATGAAGGACAAAGCCAGTCTTTTGCCTCCACCTGAGTTGGGGGACGAGATTTGTCCCGTATAACTGCATTGTTTTAAACGCATACAGATATTTAACTCTTTCATCGCATTTTAATTCTGTAACAATGTAGACTTTTAAATTAGGGCAAATTTCACGGACTATAAGTATTCGAAATGTCAGAGACAACCCAAACTTTGAAAAAATGTCAAAGATTACCCTTATTTTATGAATATATATCAACTTAGCCAACTCTGTTAGGCTTTTGCAGTTAAGTTACTATTAGTTTTTTGATAATGGCCAAATTGCCCTGAAGAAGTGACAAACTTACCATAATACCCTTAAGGGTAAAACCCCCAACTTAACCAAAAACAAACTGTACATTCATTGTTTTCACCTCTTCAAGCTTTCGTTGGGTTGAACGGAGAAGACGCCAGAATAGTGGGCAATAACACCAACAGCTGACCCATTACCATGCTCTGAAGATGGAAGAAGGAAGAACACAACTGCGGTATGTTTTCCCCCCTTCAATCTTTCCTGTTCTTTTAATGTTCATAAAAGATTCTAATATCTAGGGTTTTGAATATGTTTGAAATCACAGACATTCAAGCTTGAGCATTGGTGAAATCCATAAGACATTCAAGCAATTGATTTGTTCGTGGAGAGATACAGTGGCAAGAATATCTTCGTTGTTGCAGGTTATCTCCTTGGTCAATAAAAGCGTTTCTAATTTTTTGTACTGCTTCTTTTCCCTTTTGCTTTTGTGCTCTACGCTAGGGGAATGAGTTCTTTTCATCTGAAAAAGTAAATGTGACTAGGATCTATATGTGTTGAGAAGTGGTTGCCATTCACATTCCTTTTTTTCTGTATTCTCTATAGGGTATTAAACTGGATTCTTCCCAAGGTAGTAAATCTTGGTTCTTTTGTGGGACTTGGCCAGTGATTAAATCAATACAAGTTTGTAGTAATAGTTGATTTCGTGTTCAGATGATGTAGACCAATTGAGTGGTTGTTCTTTCACCTTGTGAAATGGACCTTGGTTGAGATTTACTGAATTGTTAGTGTGGGCTTGCTTTAGCATTAGCTAATATGTTAAGCTTCTAAGGGTCTATGATTGTTTACGTTTCATGCTTCATGTGCCTGCTTGTAAATTTGTCCCTATGCTCTGGTGTTGGTGTTATGGTCACATATGAGGTCTCCAAATATTTTCCTTGTAATTTTTGCATAACTGATTGGATCTACTGCTGATCAATATTTTGTTGATGGGCATTGAGTCAATTCAGCTGTGTACTTTTCAATCAATTGTCTTTCCATAAGCATTTGATAACCTTCCTCATGCCCAAGTCTATCTAGGAAAATGTACCAAGTTTCATATACATTTCATTTATTGTATCATAGAGTGTAATCTATAATTTAATGAACTGATAATTGATTGGACTTATCTGGTTGTGTTTTACATTGTTTTTGCTTGGCCATGGAATAACATTCTTCTATAATTTTTAGCTTTCCCTATGTGCTTCTTTATTCTTATTGATATGCCACTCTAATGCAATGTATGGAAGATCTTCACAGACCTGTTTGACTATTTCCCACTGACAGCTTTGGTTAGAATGATTTACTCTTAATTTTTACTTTTTTTTTAAAATTTTTAGTGTGGGTTCATTTCTGTTTTAGGCCATGGATCTCTCTCTCTGTCTCTGGAAAAATGATATTGTATCTTATAGTATTATGTTTTTTATTTAAGAATGTAAGAACATGAGAAATATTAATTTTTTTGGTTAATTATGACAAATATTATAAAAAATATATAGCATTTCAGTTCTTTTACATTCTACCTTAGTATATGAAGTGGACTATGTTTTGGAGAGTTTCCGTAGTAAAGGTATTGGCGATGCATTTAATGGGATTGCTAAATGGCCTGTGCTTGGTTTCTATGATTGTATCTTGTTGGGCATGTCAAACAAAGGCATAGTAAAGGGTTCAGCAGGAGATTGATATTGTTAATGTGACAACTAATTTTGACACTAGTCTTTGTTTCCTTTTGCAAACTGTTGCAGGGTATAAGAAATGAGTGAAGCACAGTGGACAAGGTTTATATATTATTATGAAGGGATAACAAGTGAAAAGTTAGTAGACCCAGACAAGTATGGGTACCTGGATATGGTGTCAGATATATGCAACACAGTTGTGAGGAATGATGCACCAGTTGGGTATGATGTAAATTTTTCTATTAAATGTATATTACCGGACCCCTCAGAAGATATGGACATTGCCTTTGACCAGAATATATTGACAATGTTTAGATTGTGTAAGGATGTGGATGTGGTCAAATTCTATGTATATGATATGCAAGTTGGCCCAAGCCCCACAGAAATATATGTCATTAATAGATTTCCAAGTGCAGTGGTTAGAAGAACAAGTGAGCCAAGGGGTATAACTATATCTAGTAGGGCTGCGAAACGCCCTATTAGAAGGGGTGGTGGTAATTTTGGTAGTAGGACTCCAGCTAGTGTTATTGATGAGAGGATGATATCAGAATCATTTATGCCAGCTACTAACACTGCTAAGAAGAAACTGACTTTGGGTATGATGATAATGATATTGAATTTGAATATAGTGGAGAGCAAGAAATTGACAGTTTAGATGATGATGCATCAAATGACTATGATGAGGAGGCAGTTACTAATGAAGGGAATGAAGGGAATGAAGGGAATGAAAGTTCGAATGTAGATGAGGAGTTGGACATGCCACATGATGACATAGGTATTGTTGATGGAGGTACAAATTTTAAGCTACATTCACTTTTTAAAAATATCAAACAATTCAGATCTGTCCTTCAAGAATTTACAATAAAAGGTGGCTTTGATATTTTGAGATTTAAAAATGAGAGGAAGAGGGTCACAGCCATATGTGCAGCTGATAGGTGCCCATGGAGGGTACATGCATCACTTACTGGTGATGGTGTAACCTTCATGATCAAGTCAATAGGACTAGCTCATACATGTGCAACCGTATCAAAAAATTCCAATGCAACATCTGGTTGGATAGCAACAGTACTTTCAACCAGGCTTAGGGAAGAGCCTGACATGAGTATTAAGAGTATGATGACATCCATACAAGAACAATATGGGGTTGTAGTACATAGGTTACACTGTTGCAGAGCAAAACAGATTGCCAAGGGAGAGCATTCAGGTAACCATGTAGCTTCATATTCCAAATTGCCAGCATATTGTGAGCTGTTGTTAAACAAAACTCCTGGTTCAGTAGTTTTGTTGCATCCAGATGTAAGGCATGACTTCAATGATGACCCTACTTTTCAGAGATTGTTTGTTTGTTTTGATGCTTGTAAGAAGGGGCTCTTGAATGGATGTAGACCTTTTATAGGTCTAGATGAATGTCATCTGAAGGGAAGATTTGGTGGAATTTTGTTGTGTATTGTCTCTGTTGATGGGAACAATTGCTTGTTTCCTCTAGTATTTACTATTGTTGAAGTAGAGAACACAACAACTTGAGAGTTTTTTCTGCACAATCTAGCTGATGCACTTCAGAGTGCTGTAGATTACATTAACAAAACATTTATAACAGATAAGCAGAAGGTATGTATTCCTAAACTACCTTTTTCCTTTGTATATTTAATCTTACATTGCATATACAAATGTACATTACATATTCTAGATTGTTTTCTATCTTTGTCTTTTGTAGGGTCTTATATATGCTATCAACAATATATTTTCAGGTGCTCACCACAGAACTTGTTGTAGGCATCTCTACAGTAATTTCAAAGTCTCCTTTCCTGGATTGTTATTGAGGTCACAATTTTGGAAAGCAGTACAAGCAAGTTCTGCATGGGTTTATGAGAGAGCAATGAAAAAAATTAAAGACACTAATGTGGAAGCACATGGTTGGTTGCTTCAGAATCCCCCTTGTACATGGTCCAGACATGCTTTTAACACTAAGGCAAAATGTGATGATGTTACTAATAACATGATAGAATCATTCAACAATTGGATAGGGCCAATGAGAAACAAGACTATTCTTAGCCTAATAGATGATATTAAGCTAATATTGATGATTAGATTACAGCAAAAGTATAGCTTTGCTTGCTCTCTTGAGGGGAAGGTAACACCATCTATAAAGAAGAAGCTGAAATTGATTGTGGATGATGCAAGGTTTTGTCACGTACATTTTGCTGGAGAAAATCAGTATGAAGTCACTGATGGAAGTGTAAGATTTATAGTCATTGTGAGCACTAAACATTGTGATTGTGGAGTTTGGAGGATTTCAGGAATCCCTTGTAAGCATGTAGCAGCATGCATTCAAGAGCAGAGGAGAGACATTGATGATTTCTGTGACTACTATTATAGTGTTGAGAAACTTCGGCTTGCATATAGGGAGATGATTCCACCAATGCCAGATCTGAAATAGTTGCCAGTTAATACAGATGTACTACATGGTGTGCTCCAACCTCCTAAATTGAAGAGGCAACCAGGTACACCTAGAAGAAACAGGCGACGGGAACCGGGTGAGCCAGACCATTCAGAGTTTAGGAGGAAAAATCAGACTGTGAGGTGTGGTAATTGCAAAGAAATGGGCCATAATAGTAGGGGTTGCCATATGGGACCAACTGCTAGTTAGGTTGGTAATGTCAAGGAATGCTAATTTTTTTTGTGTTTTTATTGAAATAAATATGGAATGGATTTGATCACCAACTTGGTTTTATTTTTTGTAGATAAGCCAAAGGAATGTCAGTAGGTCTCAAGCCTCTCAAAGAGTCACTAGGTCTCAAGCCTCTGCTAAAACCAGTATGACTGATCAGGCCAAGAAAAGAAAAAAAATGGCAGCCAGGCAAGAAAGGAAAAAGGCAAAAGCTAGGAGAACAGGGGAAGGTTCAACTGGTGCTACATGATGGAACCCACGGAGATGAAATTTTTTTTTTGTTTTTTTGTGAAACATGGTGGTTGTAAATAGGTTCAGAAGATGATATGTTCATAGTCTAAACTTTTTTTGTGTTGATGGGAATAGGTTCAAAAGATGCACACTTTTAGGGAAGGAATATGGTGGTTGTAAATAGGTGCAGAAGATGATATGTTCATAGTCTAAACTTTTTTTGTGTTGATGGGAATAGGTTCAGAAGATGCACAGCTATAGGGAAAGAATTTATTGATTGTAAATAGGTTCAGAATATGCACACTTTTTGTCAGGAAACAATGGGGTAGAACAATCTTGGTTGTATTGGTTTATGAATTAAACAAAATTTCCACTTTTGTTTGAAGTGCATCTACAAATTTGCTGTGAAAAATTTCTTACTTTTGATTCTAGCATTAGTGTTTCATTCCTGCTGTTTCTGAAATCGTTTTTGTTGATGTTATACACTGGAGGCTGGTGCTGTTGTTGTTGCTACTGCTGTGGTTGCTGCTGAGTTTGCTGATGCTGCTGCTGCTGCTGTGATTGTTGTTGATGTTGTTGCTGTTGCTGCTGAGTTTGCTACTGTTGCTGCTACTGCTGTGATTGTTGCAGATGTTGCTGCTACTGCTGTTGTGGTTACTGCTGAGTTTGCAGATGCTGCTACTGCTGTGATTGTTGCTGATGTTGTTGCTGCTGCTGCTGTGGTTGCTGCTGTGTTTGCTGCTGCTGCTGCTGCTGTGATTGTTGCTGAGTTTGCTGGCTGATGCTGTTGAATCTTTAGATATCTTGTGAGAGATCTTATTGAGGTGCTTGAGATACTGATCTCTGCTATTGCTGTGGTTGGTAGTGTTGTTGTTGTGGTTCTGCTGGTGGAAGTTGTTGCTTCTACTATTGCTGCTGGTGGATTCACCACCAGATGAATGACAATTTTTTTCCATTATACCCACCTAATCTCTTCTATCTCTCTCTCTCTCTCTCTCTCTCCCTCTCTTTGTCTTTCTTTCTCTCTCTTTCTCTCCCGCACACCTTCTGGAATATCAAATATGTATGATATCTTCTTGATCTTCTTTATCCAAAGATGATGTTTAAAAGACATTGTGTGTTCATTCCTGACACTAGAATGGTAAGAAAGAGTAATGATGTACATGAAATGGCTTTACTATAATTTTTTTTTCAACTTTTCTGATCTAACTTTTGCCATGCTTGTGAAAGCTCTCCTATGTCTACATGGTTACATCCAGATTCCAGACTCCAAATAGATGGTTTGGGCATGCCCTGTTAGTCATTGTCATCATGGTGGCTGCCAATGTGGCTTTGCCACATCCAAATGGCCACCTCACTGCCACGTCAGCAGCATGAGCAGTCCATTTCATGCCTTATCACCGTACATTACTGCACTCATGTCAATCAAAATTCTTGAATCTTCACATGTTTTATTAGCAACACAATGCACCACACCACATCCATGCAAATCAACATCATCATACATCATGTACATGAAACACCAACATGCATAGCCACATTTCAAAGCTAATCCATATTACATATAATCCATATTCTACCCAAAGACAGACACGACATCCATATCAATACATAGTAGTTCCAAAGTGCTAAGAGTATCATTACAATAACTAAGCTATCGCTTCAAAAGCAATACAACTATCACAGCCACCAAGACTATTAGAATATTAACCCTACATAGTAGTTTTTCTTCCAACTTCTCCATCCGCATCAGTGCATTCTGTGTCTTGCGGATGTCTTTCTTGATACTTTGTAAGTCTGGAATTCTTTCACCTACATCTGTTTGTGGGTTGTCACTGGGCACAATCATTGCTCTTGGTCCTTGTATGGGGTCACACCAAGAGAAAAAATTACAACCACCTCCTCCAGGGTACTCTGTGCACCATTGGTATAGCCTGCTCGGGTTGTCTGCAAATTGTGAAATTCTTACTGCTGCTCTTCTTCTACAAAAACACCTCAAGTTCAAATACATCAAGTAACCTTCATTGTTGTTATTTACACTCGAATTTGACATTGTTTATCTGCAAAATAAACAAAATAAACATCAATACAATTGGAAATATCAATACAAATCATATCAATCTATCTAAGTAATGGGGTCTTTAAAGTTGGACAGCAATAGTATCCTACTCTTTCCATGTCAGGCTACACAAGTGGTTCCCTAAATGATGATGAAAGTGAAACTAGAAGACATGGAACCATGTGGCACAAAATTGCTCATCTTTTTTTCCTGTCACTCTTCTTTTGCTATCTTATGTTGGTCCCAGTTTGCATTCACCTAGGGTTTGGGCCTAACTTTGTATTGACCACTGCAAACAAGTTCTTTTCATATCTCAAACACCTAAAAGTTGTCATAAATCATCTTCATATGCATCACAATTTCAGTTCTATCTACCTATCTTCATAGAATGAGCTAGCTAGCTAGCTAGCAATATATTGTCCCTTTAGCTTACAAAGAAGAGAGCACCTTATTGGTGTGAGAGCACCTTTTTAAGCCTTTGCATCCAAAGTTACAGACAAAGCCTGAGTAGGAAGATTGCAATCACATTGCAAAATCTAAGGCCATTGCATTTACTTCTTAAAACACATTCACTATCTAGTTTTAAGGGTTTGAACTTTGCTATTTAGAGCTCTGAAGCAGAAAATTGATGCAGAGCATCTCTCATTCTACTCCCTCTATTTTCTAGTTGTTTCATGAGGTTTTATTATCTCCATCCAACAGCCTTCACTCCCATTACTTTCTCGTTTTTCCTTTTGGTTATCATCTCCATCCAAATCCTTCACTCTTCAGATTTTTTGGTTTTTGTCTCAATTATCATCTATACCCTTTAGGTCATACCTGACAGTCAAATCTGTTGGATCAAATCTTGGCTTGCTAAAGTGCAAGCCATACACTGCTAACTTATTATTGCACCTTCTCTCCTACCCTGCTAACTTATTAATGCCTTTTTTTGGTTTATTTGTGTCAGGGTCTGGAATTCAATCTGATCATGTCACGGGTAGCAAGTGTCATCTTCATCAGCTTGACTTGGAGGTGTCAACCATAGGCCCTTGTGGTATAAACTTCTAGCAGAAGTGTAAAAACATATGTTGAAAAATAGTCCAAAAAAATGATTCGATCACTTGGAAGTATGGTGGAAAAAGAGAAGGGGAATGTACAGTGGGGCAGTTCTCGTTTCAATGCTTCAACTTCGTTGGTCTTATTCCAAGTTCAAGAAACAGGATACCCAAAACAAATTATAGTTAGGGATTAAAACGCCATAACCTGAAATTGATTAAAAAACAGAGTATCTACAGGATTAAACTAGTCACTATAACAGATCGAAAACCTAAGTTCATATCCATTCCAATCTCTGCTGTTTCTTATGTATGTTTAACACTAAACATCAAAATGATTAGATTATTATGCAATAGAAATGGACATCCAAATTCAGAACACAAAAACCTTGATTGAACAGTTTAAGGGAACCCTAGGTCAGTAGGTCACTTACAGATTCTTGTTTCATTTTCTGCAGATGGGTGATGATGAGTTGCTGCAAGTAATCATCGTCGGAGAAGAAATCGTCGGACTTGATTGTCGACAGCTGGAGTTGGCGCAACTGATGGTCGCCCACGGTGGTTGTGCTCTCCTACGGTGCCTCAATGCGTTCCAGCGGGAAGAATATGGAAGATGATAGATTTCTTAGTAATTTTTCCTAAAAATTACTAAGAGGGTAAAATCGACATTTTCACTTTGAATGGTAACTCTTCCTAAGAGGGTAAAATCATCATTTTATCTTTGGGGGGTAACCTTGCTTAACATCAGGGGGAAGGTTGCCATTTTGACCAAGTTTGGTAAGTTCGTGTCATTTCGAATACTTATAGGGGGTGTCTGTGAAATTTACCTTTTAAATTATGATTGTGTAGTGTATAGTAGTTAATTTAATTAAGCAGTTTACACATCATTTTAGCTGTACATGTGGAAATAGGACATTATGAAGGAAGAATATTTGAAAACCAGCATCTAGTAGAAAGATCGATTTTACCAGGCGAGGTGGGTGCTTAACACCTTCTCACTCTTGTAACCTGACCACTTACTCCGAATCTCTGACTAGACCAAACGAAGTCCCGTAGCCTTTCACAAGACTACACCAATGAATCCTAAGCCCTAATCCTAGGTGGCGACTCCATTTCATTTAATTGTATGATCCCCATTCCCTGATAAATCATAATCATTTGAGAAAACGCATTCCTTCTTTCTCTCCAACCGAGAAACATAACCCCAAACCCAACGAACCCAGTGCTGGGAACGCCAAACCCCCTCACGCGCGGTTCCAAATCCTCACTAGGTGTTGGTGAAATTTTCCCAAAAAATAAAAAGAAGTTGTTCATGCCAGTAGGCTTTTGTTGACCTTGATTAACCGCCGTTGGGCTTCAAGCACGTTTAGTGGACAGCGTGGATATAGCCTTGCTCTACAGCCCCATCGTCCGTCTTCTCCTTCTATCCAGTGACTATAAAGAGGGTTTTCTAGTTCAGTAGTTTTGTACGTCTTTTTAGAGTGAAAAACCTGAAGATGATTAACAGGTAGTGTTACTTCAATGATTCACGACTCAACGACGTCTCTCGCACTTTCTTGTGTCTTTATGTGAGATGGCTGATGTGACGCCCAAAACCCTAGATCCGGCAGCAAATCTGAAACAAAAGGGTCGACCCGTCGGCGGCACAGAGCACAGCTGGTGCCGAGCCGTACCAGGAGGCACCGGTATAACCGTCCTGGCCATGCTCTTCACGAAAGACCCTGGAACCTCACATCTCCAAAACGCCCTCCACGAACTCCAAAAGTTCCATCCCATCCTCCGTTCCAGAATTACTCGAGACGAAAACACCAACACCTTCTTCTTCACCGTATCTCCCATCCCTCTCCTTCAAATCCAGTCCTTCGACTCCTCCACAACTTCTCAACTCCTTCAAAGTCTCGCCGAAGGCGACCCAAACAGTGGCCAGATCTCACCGTTCCATCGTATCATCGAACACGAATTGAATCAAAACCCCTGGTCCGACCAGTCCGACACGGATGTACTCTTCGCCTGCCTTTACGCTTTGCCCGATTCGAAGTGGCTCGTTGCACTGCGCCTCCACACATCCGTCTGCGATCGTACGTCGGCGGTGTTTATGTTGACGGAACTGCTTGGGTTGGTCCGACGGAAAGAAGAAGGCAGTGTTGGAAAGGAACAAGGGAAGGAAACAGAGGAGTTCAATTTAAGTTTAGAGCGGCTTATCCCCAACGGAAAAGCAAATAAGCCTTTCTGGGCTCGAGGGGTGGATTTGCTCGGCTACTCCTTGAACGCGCTGAGGTTTGCCAACCTAGAGTTTAAGGATGTGACTTCGCCACGATCGTCGCAGGTCATAAGATTGCAGATGAACCCGGATGAGACTGATCGAATTCTTACGGTAAAGTGTTCTCTGATCTCCATTGTGCAGTCCACTCTTTTAGTTATTTTTCTTCTTCCAAGGGGTAAAAAGAATGCTGCCGCCGGTTACTAAACCTCCCTGTGGCTGTCTCTCCTTCCTCATATGAAGCGATATATCTACAATTGTTTTAAGCCACCCGATGGAAGAGATAAACAGAGGGATAGATGCCCTACGCAAGGCAGTCAGACAGGGATTTTAGGATAAATGTTTTTGGTGGAAGAGTGTAGGGACCACACCTTCTATCCAAAAAAGAAAAAGAAAAAATGTAGTGACCAGCCTCGGACATAGAAGGGGCTAAAATTACCCCACACCATTAAAAACGGTAGAAATGCCCATTCTGCATCCATACGTGTAGGGCCACGATTTCTCATAGAAAATTGTTTTCCTTTGTAATTATATTTTGGAAGAATATTCTTTGTGCCATAGTATAAGGCTACGGCCAGGCACATGGGCCTATCACTGAGGGGCCAAGGTGATTATTGCGCTCACCATCATGTGCTTGGGCTCAATCTGCGGGGCACAATCTATGCTGCGGCACAGAAAACAGCATCCCTTATATTTTTTTGATGAGAGAATGCTAATCTAGCATGCTCCTAGCGTGGCTCCCACGCTTTGCCCGAGAAACCATTCTACAGCTTGAAAATGAAAATGATTGTCTTACACTTCACTTTTTTTTTTTTTTTTTTTTTTTTTTTTAAACAAAAAAAAGGCAATCATTTTGCCGTACATAGATGTGGGAGTCTCGCTAGACTCATGGCCAGTTAGCGTTCATTAGCCTTTTGTTTTTTGTCACTTAGTATCCTTTTTGCAATACCACATGCTTTAGGGATGGGTTTCTTAATAGACAATTTTAGGGACAGCTCCACAGCTCCTCCGCAGTAGCTTTAATGTTAGAGCAAATGTAGGTCTATATCTAGTCGTAAATGGTCCAATGGGACCAAAGGTTACGGAAGGGTATTTTATCAAATTCCACCACAACGAATCTAATAAGCTCAAGGGAAATGGACAATGCTCCAACTATAAACCTACCCTCTTCCTTGTAGCAAGTGAATGTTATTCCTTGGTGTTTACCAAAAAAAAAAAAAAAAAAGAATTTTTTTCTTTCGTGCCATCCCAACCGTTGGATTGTGTGTTCGAAATTGGGATCATTCCTCAGTAGGCATGAAGCCGATTTCAATTGGATGCACATTGATGAATTAGCCGAGGCCAACTGTAATATAGATTTTAAGGCAGACTACTCGTTGAGCTGGCAATGAATCCCTTGCCACATGGCTTAGCCCAGGTCAACTGTAATATAGATTTTAAGGAAGACTACTCGTTGAGCTGGCCATGAATCTCTTGCCACTAGAGCAAGGCGCTTGGGCAGGGATAAGGCGGTAATTTATCGCCTTGATGTGTTTTGGTAGTAGGGTCCTGCCGGACAGCTCGACAGTAGAAGATCCAAATTGTTGGCGCATTTGTAGTATGTTTTTTCTCTCCAAAAATTTAATATTCTAATTTGAAATAATTTAAAATTAATTATACAATCATATTAACAATGTTTATAGAAGTCTACATTTTGATTTTAATTGACTTTCACTGTTTCTCTTCCCTTTGTTTCTCTTGCAACCAGAGATTGTAATTATTCACCAAAAAAAACCAGAGATTGTAATTCATGTGGCACGTCCAAATGACCAAATCAGTCCTCCAAGTGGAGAAAATAGCTGAAAAAAATATGGGATTTTGTTGCTGGAGACTTTTTTTTTTATCTTTTATTTCCGTGTAACCTTATAGAGTCAATTCAAAATTTTTTGATCGATCACACTTGTTCCCCTCAATTGAGTCTTAGTTTTTGTTAATGCAGGAATGCAGGGTAAGGGGTATCAAATTGTGTGGGGCCATAGCAGCTGCTGGATTGATCGCTGCAAATTCCTTGAAACACCTCCCTGATCATCAGTGGGAGAAGTATGCAATCATTACTCTCATCGACTGCCGCAAGCTGTTGGACCCACCTCTCCAATCCCACAATCTTGGTAAATCTTACTTCTCTATCCTTGTCGGTGAAGATATTGATCCTTTCAATTATCCCTCTGTTGCAAGTAAAAGGAAGAAAAGGGAACTGAAATTTATTTAAAAAGGTAAAAGGAAATTAATAAGGGACTATACAAACGATACCTATATAGATATATTTATTTACCTCTTCTTATTCTCAAAAATTTATTAAAGGAAAAAAAAGGGTTTTTCAAAATAAGCAAAGTGACATATTATCATGTCATTGTCAAAAGTTATCACTGTTTTGTACATTTTTTGAGTAAATACACATGATGACAGGATTTATCTTCACTGGGAAAAAAAAGTGTGTAATACTTAAAAGGTCAAAAAGTAAGTTTGCAAGTTATTTGATACCTAATACGTCATAAAATCGGCACCCAATAGGGTTCTGACACTTGAAACCCCATGTGAGCAAGGACGGTGCATGCCAGTGATCAGCTCGTCCCACTGGGGACGAGGTAGGGTGAACCGACCTGGAGCAGGTAGCAATCCGATCCTAAGAGGGGCCGACCACTAAGGATGAGGCGAGGAACAACCAGCCTGGGGTAGATAGCGACCTGACCTTGAGAGGGGCCGACCGTGCGTCGATGGAATCACGCCCCAAAAATAGCGCAGGATGGCCCTAATGGTCCTAAATCATCGTACTAATCTAGCCTGACGTGGCGTGATGGGTTGGAAAGCTTATCCCCAGCCCTGAAAAGGCTCCAAACCACCTAAACTAGCGTCGGGAGGATTCCCTTTCCTATTAAGCCACATCACCGCTTGTAGGAATCTCTCAACTACCTATAAATTACTGGGTAACCTCATTCTATGATCATCTGATTTCAGTTACTATCATCTGTTGCTAGAGAGTTTTGACTTAGGCATTGGAGTGACCAAATTGGCTCGGCCCGGTCCTCTATTGCTGTCTTCTTCTTTGCAGGAACAACATGCTTCCCCTTAGTTGTTGATGCAACAAATTGGCGCCGTCTGTGGGAATGACACTTGCAAACCTACGAAAGCTCTCATGGCAGGAAATCGAGAAGTCGTCCCCACCAATCCTGATGTATCCCAACAGGAGGGGAACCAAGCAACCCGGCGAGCTGCAAGAAATGCTCGCGGTGGAGCGCATGGAGTACGATTGACAACGTGACAGGCAACAACTGCCGCGGCAAGAGCGCAGCCAGCCGTTGAGACTGCCACGGCAAGACCCAACGCAACTCTGGGAGAGGCGCAAGTCAATGAGGGATCCCTTCCCTTGCTGCCGCCTCTTCCAGAGAGGATCTCGATGGGTTTGGATCAAAACGCATTTGCAACCATCGATCAAATCAACGACCTACAACAACAAGTGCTCCAGCAGAATGCCTTCTTTAGGGACATGCATAGGGAAGTGCAGGCAGGAAGGGCACTCAACCTTGCGCCTGCCTCCGCGCTTACTACTACCCTTCCACCACCTCCACCGGGTCTACAAGCTCGAGCCTAAGAGATAGTAAGAACCCCTAGGGGCGACGGTACCCAGAGAAGCCGGAGCCGAGTTGGGTCGTCCCAGCCCACTCGAGGAGTGTACCACCTCCGGGAGTAGTTTGGACCGGAGACCTGCCAACCAGGACACTTGAGAACCTGGCACGCACCATAGAGCTGTCAGTCGTGATGCGTCGAAAAGTGCACAGTCCAACTGAACAGAGCCGTACCTGGTAATCCCACCAATGCATGTCACGGGAAGGAAACTCCAGACTAGTGGATCGAAGAAATGGGCATAGAGAAGATGGTCGTTACAAGTAGAATGGTCAAATTGCATATACATGCACAAATCGGCTCGCAGGGGACGAGCTTGACCGTAAGCTCAACGAGATCAACGACAAGTTGAAGGTTCTAGAGAAAGGGACTGACCCCGTGGAGTACTTTAGGTCGGGCCAACACCCGCTCTCGGTCGAAATAATGAAGGCAAAACTCCCTCGGGGGTTCAAGCCGCCCAGCTTCGAGGCCTACGATGTGAAGACCGACTCCAACGACCACATAAGCTACTTTAATGCGATGATGACGGTCTACGGGGGGACCGACGTTGTGTCGTGCCAGTCATTCCCAATGTCCCTGAAGGGACCAGCGGCCCTGTGGTTCTCCAAGTTGAAGCTGAACTCCATCAAAAACTTCACGGAGCTGTCTTGGGCGTTCGTGAGTCTTTTTCAAAGTAGTGTGAAGCAAAAGAAGACGGCAGCGAATCTGCTAGCAGTGAAACAGCGACCTGATGAATCCATACAAGATTACATCACTCGCTTCAATGGTGAGTCCCTAGAGAGAAAAGACCTAGGTGATGGCATGGCTTTCAAAGCCCTGCACAACGGGGTCACGAACCACGACCTAGTTTGATCCCTAGCCTTAGAGCCGGTCTACAATATGACTGAGCTACTCGACCAGTGCTATTAGTACGCCAACATGTTCGACATCATAAAGGCGCAAAAGACGGCTGACACTAAGGGGTCGGAGAAGAGAAAAACGAACGAGAAGGAAGAGAAGAAGGATGATAAGAGGCAGAGGTCGGATCGGTACCAGGACCGAGATTGAAGCCCAAATTACACCCTGTTGACTACCTCTAGGGCGAACATACTTATGGAAGTTTATGACTGGGGTCTCCTACAATGGCCAAGGCCGATGTTCTCAAAACCAGAGGATTGGAACCAAAAGAAGTATTGCAAGTTCCACAAAGATGTCGGGCATGATATCAAGGACTGCGGACAATTGAAAAGAGAGATAGAAGATGTAATCCAGAGAGGCCACCTTCGACGGTACGTAAAGGAAGACGAGTGAAAGGACGGCTCGCGTGGTCGAAGGGGCGCGAGCACGGAGCCAAAGAGAGATGATCGAGCTCAGGAAAGAAATGAATGAGATAGACGAGGAGAACGACCATATTATCGCAGGCCTGGGGCCGAAGCCAACACGTCAACGGCACCGGCCATTCTCACAATCATTGGGAGGCTTGGAAAAGAATCCACTAGGAAGGCCAAGGCGAAGGCACAGTTCATAGGACTGACGGAGAAAATAAAGAAAAAGGTAAAAATTACTCCGATCATCTCTTTTTCAGACGACGATCTCAAAGGGCTAAGCTGGCCACGCGACGATGCAGTCGTGGTTCAGGCAGCTATAGTGAAAAGGCTCGTGCACTGTATCCTCGTAGATATTGGGGCCTCGGTGGACCTACTGTCCTACGACGTGTACTTGCAGTTCGGGTTCGAGTCGAGAACGTTGAAACCAGAAAGCTCGCCACTGTATGGCTTCTCTGGATCTCCTGCCCCAATTGAGGGCTCAATGGAATTGTTGATGACAATAGGCACGACACCATACCAAAAAATCGTGAAAGTCAATTTCATGGTGGTCCGGGTTGCGACGACTTACAATGTCATCTTAGGGAGGCCTAGTCTGAATGAGATAGGGGCAATAGTCTCCACTAAACACCTCAAGATGAAGTTCATCACAGAGAATGGTATGGGAGAATGCCGGACCAAGCAGAGAAAGGCCAGAGAATGCCATGCTGCATTCCTAAAGCAAACCAAAGGCAATTGCAGAGGGACGGCCTATGCAGTTGAAGTCAGCGACAACCAGGATGAACAAAACCCCACTGGGAGAACCAGTGGAAAAGCTGATAGAGGTCTCAATCGATGATAATGACTTGACCAGGAAGGTTAAGATCGGGGCATTGCTAAAAGAAGTGGAGGCGAAGGAATTAGGGGCCTTCTTTAAAGGTCATGCCGATGTATTTGTTTGGTTGGCCACTGACATGCCGGGCATCCCGCAGCACATCGCCGAGCACACCCTGCACTTAGACCCCACAAGAAAGCCGGTCCAATAGAAGAGGAGAAGCTTCGCCCTAAACAAGCAAACAACAATGAAGGAGGAGGTAGAGAAGTTGAAAGCGTCAGACTTTGTTCGATAAGAACAATTCCCAACTTGGCTAGCTAATGTAGTCAAGGTATAAAAAGCGAATGGGAAGTGGATAATGTGTGTGGACTACACCGACCTGAAGAAGGCATGTCTAAAGGACGAGTACCCACTCCCCCCAGAAAGATCTACTGATTGACACCACTGCAGGATACGAGAGGTTGAGCTTCATGGGTGCATACTTAGGTTACAACCAAATTCTGATGGAAGAAGAGGATGAAAAGTATATGGCGTTCAGAACGGATCGAGAGAACTTCTGCTACCATGTCATGTCATTCGGCCTAATAAATGCATGGGCCACGTACCAAAGGATGGTGAATGCGATGTTCAAAAAATTGATCGAGCGTAACATGGAATTATATGTGGACAACATGCTCGTGAAGAGTGTTTGAGCCCAGGACCATATACCCGACCTGAGAGAAGTTTTCCAAGTACTTAGAGAAAATCAAATGAAGCTGAACCCAACAAAATGCGCCTTTAGGGTCAGCTCGGGAAAATTCCTCAAGTACATGGTATCCTATAGAGGCATCGAGGCCAATCCAAGCAAAATAAAAACAATACAAGAAATTATTCCTCCAAGGATGATCCGAGAAGTTAAAAGATTGAATGGAAGATTGGCAACCCTGGCCAGATTCATGTCCTGATCTGGGGACAAATGCTTGCCATTTTTCAAGACCCTGAAAAACCTCAGAGAAGCGAAGGATTTCGCCTGGATTGACACTTATCAGAGAGCATTTGAGGACCTAAAGGAGTACCTGATGAGACGGTCCCTATTGGTGTGACCCGACCCAAAGGGGGAGCTGCTGGTCTATCTGGCAACCTCTTCCATGGCAGTTAGCGCTGTACTCAAAAAGCAAGAGACCGAGCAGCAGAAGTCTGTCTATTACGTGAGCCATGTCCTCCTAGATGTAGAGAGCAGGTACCCTAAGATCGAGAAGCTCGCGTTCGCGTTGGTGATGGCAGCAAGAAAGCTCAAACCCTACTTCCAGGCCTACCCCATAGTTGTGATGCCTGATCAGCCCCTGAAGAAGGTAATACATAAGCCAGATGTGTCAGGATGCCTGATCGCATGGGCAGTGGAGCTGAGCGAGTATCAGATCGAGTTCAGACCCAGGACAGCCATAAAGGGTCAGGCCCTCGCAGATTTTGTGGTCGAATGCACGTTGGCAGAGGACGGGCACGAGCAAGAAGAAGAAGTTGAAGAAAAAAACAAACCAAAGGTGCCTTGGATGATGTTTGTGGACGACTCGAGTAATTCTGGGGGGAGTAGAGTTGGTTTCATATTAACCAGCCTAGAAGGCCTCAAAATACAGTACGCGCTACACTTCGACTTCCCAGCATCAAACAACGAGGTTGAGTATGAGGCACTGTTAGCAGGTTTAAAAGTGGCCCGAGCCATCCAGATCGAAGGGCTGAACGTAATAGCGACTCCCAGTTGGTAGTCAACCAGGTGAACGGGGAATATGAGGCCACGGACGACCGGATGACCTCCTACTTAGGGAAGGCCCGGGACCTAATCGTGACATTTAGAATGTTCACTATACAAAGAGTGCCTCGGCTAGAAAATGCAGTAGCAGACGCGTTGTCAAGGTTGTCTAACGACGACTTGTCCCAGATGAGCAGAGCAGTCTACTTGGAAAACTCGAGTAGGCCAACCTACGAAGAGAAAGAGAATGTGATCGCTCAAATTGATATTGAGCCAAGCTGGATGGACCCGATCGTGAGCTAGCTCCGAGATGATGTACTTCCTGATGATCGCGAGGAAGCTAAAAAAATCAGGGGGAGAGTAGCCAGGTATACGATGATCAAGGGACAGCTGTAAAAAAGGTCGATTACTGTGCCCCTACTAAAATGTCTAGCACCGAGCCGAGCTCAATACACACTAGCTGAAGTGCACGAAGGACTATGTGGAAGTCATATGGGAGGACATGCCCTAGCATACAAGGTGCTCCGGCTAGGCTTCTATTTGCCAAGGATGCAACAGGATGCGATCTAATATGTTAAGAAGTGCGAGCAGTGTCAGAAGTTCGCGCCCATTCCATGCCAGCCCGCGACACAATTAACCTCTATCCTCAGCTCCATACCATTCGCTATATGGAGAATGGACATACTTGCTGACTTCACCCCCTACCATGGGGGGCAGAAAGTACCTAGTAGTCGTGATAGATTACTTCACAAAGTGGGTAGAAGCTGAGCCCTTGGCAAAAATCACAGAAAGGCAGATGGAGTTCTTCGGGGACAAAATTCTCTATAGGTTCGGGCTACCTTAGGTGTTCGTCACCGACAATGGGACGCAGTTCAATAACCCTGAGTTCAGGCAATTTTACATGCACTATCATATAGATTTCAGACCTGTTGTAGTAGCCTACCCACAGGCAAATGGGCAAGTAGAAGTCACAAACCACACACTTCTGGAAGGAATAAAGCGAAGACTGACTGAGGCCAAGGGAAACAGGGTGGACGAGTTACTCAGTGTGCTATGGCCGTACGAACCACAGTTTGCACATCGACGGGAGATAGCCCATTTTGATTAACGTATAGAACAGAACTCCTTGGCTCCAGTAGAAGTATTGGCTGGGTCACACAGAGTACTAAACTTCAACGAGATAATGTACTAGGATGGGCTACGTGCAAACCTGGATTTTTTGGATGAAGTTAGGGAGAGCGCCCTCCTGAGGAACGTCGTCTATCAACAGAGAATGGCTCGCTACTTCAACTCAAAGGTAAAGGAACGAGTGTTCAGAGCTGGAGACTTGGTTCTAGGAAAAGCGCGAGCTTCGCAGCAACAAAAGGAGGGCAAGCTATCAACCAACTGGGAAGGTCCGTATGTGGTCTCTAAGCAAATACGATTGGGCACGTACCGCTTGAAGACCTCGGGGGGCAGGAAAATACCCCGACCATGGAACTCAGAAAATTTGAAGAAATTTTACCAATAAAAGTTCGTGTGCACCCCTTTTAGCCTAGTTCGTGCTTATAAAGAAATTTTAGTTCGTGTTCAATTTTAGTTTGTGTTCACCCCTTTTCGCCAAGTTTGTTCCTTTTAGTCAAGATTGTGTTTATAGAGAAATTTTATTAAGGAAAGTTACCATTCATTACTTTAAGCCTATGTGCAATTATATTTTGGAGTGCCCAGAATAAAATCCTATTTCTCAAAGAAAAATCTCCCTACCTTTTAAAAGACCGACCTTGTAAGTTGGCACCAAAGTCCTCAAGGGGTACCAAAAGACCGACTTTGTAAGTTGGCACGAAAGTCCCCTAAGGGGGGCACTAAAAGATCGACCTCGTAACTTGGCACAAAAGTCCCTAAGGGGCATAAAAGTCCAACCTCAAAAGTTGGCGCAAAACAAGATAAACAAAAAGGCCTTACTGGAGAAAGACAAAGTGAAGTAGAAGAAAAAAGTTTTATTGATTATACATGGCCTAAAGGCCAGTTCGTCATTACAAAAAAATACAAAAAAAAAAAAGAATGAGAGAGAGAGAGAACAAAAAGGGTCACAGGTCGGCGGGGTCTTTGGCTTTGGGGACGCCCTCGCATGGAAGAGCTAGGGGAGGAGACTGGGGTGGAGGAGGCACGACCTCGTTGGTCAGAGCCACGCCGGGAGACTTCGCTGGGGGAGGGACGTACGCATCGAATTTGTCAAACTTAAACTTAGGGTCCTCACCAAGGACGAACTCAACGGTGTCGCTAACACCATAGTCGTACGCCTTTAGGGACTTCCCCTTCACGTACTCCGCAAGCTTGGTAGATTTTTTGAAGTCCTTCACGGTCTGGGCCCGGATCGCACCATGACTCGTGCAAAGCTCCTCCAACTCCTTCTCCATAGCTTGGATTTTTAGGTTTTGCATGGCGGCCCGGTCTTCAGGGAGGCAGCCTTGCTCAAGCCACTCCCGCGCAATGGCCGAGTCTTCAAAGGTGTTGTCCTCCTCGAAGATCTCCCATCGGGGGATCAAACGAAGCCTCTTCCGGGGGGGACTCTTTCATTGCTCCCCGGCCTCGTCGCCCAGGGAGATCACCCTCGTTATCTCAGGCGTGCTCGAGGCAAGAGCACCCTTCTCGAGGGGCTTTTCCCTCCCTTGCCTCTTATGGCTGTCCTCCACCGGAGACGCTTGAGGAAGAGCACGTGGATTGGCACCTCCTTGCCTTTGGACGGGTCCTTTGAAGGACTGTCCCTGATAATCGGGCTTGCGGCCGCCCTCTCGTGATTGGCCTGTTCCTTTGCCAGCTTCTTCTTCTGAGCCGCGGCATCAGATTTGAACGCCTTCCAGTCCAGCTGGACATCCACTGAAAATCAAATAAACATAGGTCAGAAACTAAACAAAACATAACAAGAGAGGGGCGTCTACCCGGGTTGGGAACACTCACCCTATGCCGAGCTCAAACCATAGCGGGCCAGCAGGTCTTCCCTTTTCAACTGACGAACGTCGAAAGGATCGCCACCTACACACACGCTGAGGGACGCCTAGTCATAGGGGATGAGCTCGGACGGGCAGTTCACAGCCCGAAGACAGATCACCCTCTACTCCATCCGAAAGGGATCCTTGGGGATCCTAGTAAAGAAGAAGCGGTCATTCCAATTCTTAGCCGACTGTGGCATGTGGCTGATCATCTGGACAGATCTAAGCTCATTCCACTTCTTAGTCGACTGCGGCATGTGGCTGATCATCTGGACAGACCTCAGCGACCCCTTCAGGGGCGAAGAGAAAGATAGTACCACCCCCCCAACCGTCGTCTTCAGCATGAAAAAATGGGTGAAGAGTGCGGCAGTCACCTCCTGGCTGAGCTGGGCAAAATGTAGGAAGAACTTGAAGATCTGCCTCCATTAGTTCGTGACCAACTACCCGGGAAGAGCGTGAAATGGTTGAGTAGGTCCACCACGAAGTTCCGGGCTGGGAGGCGAAGGCTGTAAGTGAACGCGATCGTGTACAGGCATACTTCTCTCTCACGGAAGTAGCACGCCTTTTCATCCGAGGTCGGGGCGCGCATCCAGATCTCTTTGGGGATGAGATACCAACTCCGTAGGGTTGCCAAAGCCCTATCATTCAGGACACTCTCGTAAGAGTTTGCCCCCTTGACTGGCCCACCATCATCACCGACATCAGAACCGGACTCATCAGCGTCATCCTCCATGATGTCAGCCTCATCTACCCTTTAGGCCTCCTCCTCCTCATCATAAGCAGGGTCGCCCTCAGCGGTCCGCTCTTCAAGGGCCTCGGCATGTCTATGGTAGCTTCTCCTTGGCAGATTGCGAGAGGAACTGGCCAGATGGCCGTACTGGACCACGGATTTCTTAGACCCAAACAACACAAGCTGGTCGTTGTGAGTCCTCTCGGAACTCACTTCAGGCTCAGAGTCCCCACTCATCTCAGCAACATCAGGAGAGTAGGGGATGGGCTCCTGGGAAGAAGAACTAGAAGACATTGGAAAGGGTAAGGAAAAAAAAAACTTACTGGCTCAAGAGGGAGATTGAAGACTTGCAAAAGGAAAATGACCAAGTGTGTAAAGAACGAGTAAAATGGGCGAAGGACCGAGCCAAGAACGAGAAGGCAAAGAAGCAGGAAGCAGTAGGAGAATCCGAGAAATAGGAGAAGAAATGGGAAGAAGAGATTGCAGATTTATAGGAGCTAGGAGAAGGAGGACCGTAAAGATCCAACAGTCAAGCACAAAAGGCATCAACGGCGGGGGGTGAGCGTCGATAGCCCTGCTCGAGGCTCCATGATGACTTAAGGCCACGCGTCGCTCGAGGTATGAACCATCACGTAATGCTCAACCGTCACGTCTTAATGACAGCCTCGAAGCAAGGGACCTGACAGAGGGGTAGCCCATACGAGGGCGATTCAACTTCCTCCGAACGCGAGCGTCCGAAGGAGTGGGGGGCTCATGATATGTCATAACATGTGAGCAAGGACGGTGCATGCCCGCGATCAGCTTGTCCCACTAGGGACGAGGTAGGGTGAATCGACTTGGAGCAAGTAGCAATCTGATCCTGAGAGGGGCCAACCACTGAGGACGAGGTGAGGAACAACCGGCATGGGGTAATTAGCAACTCGACCCTGAAAGGGGCCAACCTCGCCCCGACGCCAAATCTGGATAGGGCGATGGAATCACACCCTGAAAATAGCGTAGGATGGCCCTAACAGCCCTAAATCAGTAAACTAATCTAGCCTGACGTGGCTTGATGGGTTGGAAAGCTTATCCCCAGTCCTAAAAAGGCTTCAAACCACCTAAACTCGCGCTGGGAGGATTCCTGTTCCTATTAAGTTACGTCATCGCCTGCAAGACTCTCAACCACCTATAAATAACTGGGTAACCTCCTTCTATGATCATTTGATTTCAATTACTATCATCTGTTGCTAGAGAGTTCTGACTTAGGCATCGAAGCGACCAAATCGGCTCGGCTCGATCTTCTATTGCTATCTTCTTCTTTGCAAGAACAACACGCTCTCCCTCAGTTATTGATGCAACAATATCTTATGCATTGTCAATAAGAAAACACATTTAAAATTTTATTTTTAATTTTTTTTATAGTTTACTCTCTAAATGTTACCTCTATAGATAAGTATATTTAGAACTTCATACCTTTTGATTTCCCCTTGTCTTATTCTCAAAAGTTTTCAACGTTATGGTGAAAAATGTGTTTTCTAAATTAATTGCAAAGTGATTTTTTAATATGTTTTCATTAAAAGTTGTCATTGGTTTATATGAATACACACATGTGATGATAAGATTTACCCTCATTGAAAAAATTAGGGCGTTATTCTAAAAGGCCAAAAAGCAAGGTTACAAGTTTTTTGATACATTATGGAGTGTTAACAATAAAACCCCATTTAATAATTGGCCAAATGTTCTCTGTGCAGGGGGCGCAGCCTGTGCCCAGACATATGGGGGTGGGCGAAATGACCACCTTGAGCCCCCAAGATGGAAGTCCCATGTGTCTGGGCGCAGGCTGCACTGTGGCACAAAGAACATGAGCCCTTAATAATTATATTTTTAGATATATTTTTGTTTTACTTCTCAAATACTAGGGATCTAATTACATGTAAAGTAAAATTTAATAACCTGATTTAGAATTACTGATAACTAGGGGTGCAAGTTTGGCTCGACAATCCTAAGCCCATCCAAGCCTGCCCTAGGCTTGTCATGACCTAGGGTTGGCTAGAATTGTGATTTCTAGGCTCAGCATCGAGCTATGTTAGGTTGAGGTCTCAATTTGAGTCCGGCCTGATCAAACCCGACCTTGTATATATATAATATAATCTGTATAACATACATTTTCATCAAAAAAAAAAAAAAAAAAAAAAAAAAAAACCAAACAAATTGTATAAAAAGATTTGCGAGTCGTGCGTGAGGGGATTCTTTCACACGGCTTCTCACAAAATTGAGGGCCCCACACCCAATCTCTCCTCCAAAAACCCCTTATTTACAATTCGTAATGGGGGATGAAATGGCATGAATAGTGCTGCGAAGGTCAATCTGGGTCAACGTCCAGTCCAACCCAATCAAAGTCAATTAGGGTTCGATTGGGCTAGGCTGAACCTAGCAGGATTGGACTTGGGCTAAGAGATGGGTACCTAAGGGGGTGAGATTTTATGAAACCCCTAGACACAGCCTTATCTGGTAATAATTATAAAAGTTCTTTTTGGGGTGAAACATGGGTTCTTGATAAGATTCAGCAATGAAACAGGAAAGACTGAGGCACATGATAAACCATGAAACTTTCATGTGAGTGGCCCTAAGGGTGAAGAGGAATCGAATTTATGACCTCTGATTCCGTAGGCATGACCGCTTTATTTCTTGCAACTAGACAGAGCATGTAAGTTTTAATTATCTGATTAACCAAGCCCATCGTTGGGAAGGAGGGCCCATCAATTGAACGGTTTAGATTATTTATTTATTTTGTTGGATTCCAATTCGAGTGGTGTAGGTTAATTATGTTTCTCCAGGATTTTACCATTCTGCCATCGTGAACACACATGATATAAAGGAAGGACAAGAACTATGGGAATTAGCAAGCAGATGCTATGTGAGCTTGAAAGACTCAATCAATGCCAACAAGCATTTCACGGACATGGCTGATCTCCACGTCCTCATGTGTAAGGCCATCGATAACCCGGGCTTGACGCCTCACTCATCCTTGAGGACATCCTTCATCTCAGTGTTTGAGGACCCTGTGATCAACGATGAACACACGCAGCTACATCAATGGATGGGACTGGAGGACTACATGGGATGTTCCTCGGTGCATGGCGTGGGTCCCTCAATTGCTGTATTTGACACGATTCACAATGGACGGTTGGATTTTACCTGTGTTTATCCGTCTCCCTTGCATTCCAGGGGTCAGATGCAAGAGCTGATTGACACCATGAAAAGGATTCTCGTGGGTGGTGAGGATAAAACATAGAGCCAAAGGTGGGACCTCTCTGTGAATTTTCTTATTATTTTTTGGTACAGTGATATTTCAACCACTACCCCCTATAGTGAGGGCGGGATTCGATCCCAGGTCTCACTCTGACCTCTACCTCTAGTTTTTTTTTTTTTGGGTATTGACCTCTCCCTCAAGTTGGATTAATGATTTTTGTATAACCAAATGTGAACATGTTGGACTTATGTGTCTATCAAACTAGGTTTATTTTAATTTGAACCGTTTATATTATTTGATATTATCACATGTGGTATAAAATTATGAGCTGTTTGTGTCCTAAAATATAAATTTTAAATTGGAGTCACGATTAGGGTGTGGGTTGGGTATTCTTATCATATGGTCATCACATTGGGTATGACTAGACATGTTCATGTCAGGGTACAAATGCGAGTACATATATGTGTGTGTTGGCAAAGAATCTTTTCGTGTCATTTCTCGCTAGTTGTAAGTAAGGGATAGGCACTTATCATCGAAACCCTATACCTATGAGGGCCTTGTTATTGCGAGATACGAACCCGTACTTTGATATATCAATGACTAAGGTCCTATTATCCAAAATTGATATGGTGGGTGTGGGTGAGTATTTTATGAGTGAAATAGTCTCTCAATAAGGTTTCTACTGCCCGATTGGGAACATCAAGAGAGAGGCTATCTGTGGACGATCGAATGAGAACCAGGATCCTGTACCGTTTTAGAAATAATTTGCAAAATTTATTTTCACTTAAAATATTAAGGGAAGCAGTTTTCTGTATGGGAGTGTGGCCTACACCAGCACTCCCATGTGTCTATCTCTCTCCTCCTTAAAATAAGGGGGCAGAAGTGTCATTTCATATGGTGAGGAGAGAGATAGACTCATGGGAGTGCTGGCATAGGCCACACTCCCGGACAGAGAACTTTTTCTCAAATATTAATTATTTGATTTTGATTAAAGTGTTTAATTGAGTTTTGTGATTCCGATCACGTACACACACTCTGATATGAACATGTACTGTCGAATTAGGTTTGACTCAGATTTTTGGCATACTAATGGTTTAGTTGGTATGGATGACAATTTTTATTTCATTTTAATTTTATCATGAGCATTTGAATTTAGACAACATCTTACAATTTCTGTTCAGTGTGTGTGCGAACTGTGTTAATTATTTAGCCTTGATGAATATTTAGGAGTGTAATGCCTTGCTTAGAATCTTGACCTTACTCCTAACTGCCTACTAATTCTAATGTCTCATTATGATGATTATCATTAGTTTGTAATAATAGATGGTTTGCCTCTGACCATATAGTTTAACAATATTGCTTGTGTTATGAGTGTATAAGTTATATACCTATGCATTTCAACATTATGAGCTTAAGTTTCAGGTATTAATAGGTTTGGGAAAACACTGGTTATTACACCTACTAGTGATATGAGTCCATAATCGAAGTCTTATTCAAATTTTGAGGACAAAATTTTTATAAGAGGAGGAAGGTGTGTCACACCCATATCCCAATTAAGGAATAAAATAAGGATAAATGTAATGTGACGGAGACAATATGTGTCCCACAATAAATCATCAGGATCACTAAATGTAATGGCCCTAACCACAGTCAATCTAATATAAATATCAGAATTCTGGGAGGATGAAATATTACATTTCAAATCAAATAATTGCGGAAGCGCTTAATCAAGATAGTTATAAGATGTTCATTCTGTCTAGGTGATAATGATTACTGTACTATTACACGTTTCCCAATGACCATCAAATAATTACAAAAGTATAACATAAATGTTTATCTAAAATGAAACGGAAAACCAAAAGGTAACAAAAGAGGACAGCACTTCTCAATCGGTATGCCCCATAGGCACAATCATCGCAAGGGCACCCGTCGTCATGATCCTCCGTCCACCACTCTGGGTCCTCAGCATCGATAACATTATACTCTGAACTCACCAAAAAAAAAAACAAGGTACTCTAAAGAATGCACCTCAAGATTCGCCACGTAACCAGGATCCACAGCAACATCTAAAAAGGTGTATACAGGGGGGTAAGCTCCACTAAGCCCACTGAGGGGATGGAAAACATACATACAATAACACATAGTCCATGATGCATATATTATTTACAATATTACCACCTATCAATCATTCCAAGTCACTAGGTACTGGCTACTACAACAACTCGGGATACATCTTGGGTCACTTACGGTCATCGCTATAATGTATCTTTAATTGCTGCCTAGGGGCTGTTTGAGTTAAAATAATACCGCAAGCATACGGGTCAATCGTAGCTACGGGTCGAACACGAGGAGATATACGCCACTCTATTTAACTAACTTAAAAGTAATGCAAAGTGGACCAAATTAAAGTGTTAAATTAAACTAATTACATTAATGAAAATTAATGCATCCTAACTCATAAGCATCTAACAAAATTAAGGGATTAAATTGGCGTCCTAACACATGAGCATCTAACAAAATTAAGGGATTAAATTGGCGTCCTAACACATGAGCATCTAACCTATCAAACTAAAGCGAATTGAAAGGAATAACAAAAACGCAGCCACACTTCATAATCACATAAAATGAAATAAGGGAATAAAAGTGCATCCACATACCACAACCATATAAAAAAAATAAAAGAAATAGAGGGAGAAGAAGAAGAAGATAGAGAGAGATAGAGGAAAGGGAGAATGAGATTGAGAGTTTAGATAGTAAAACCTAGATGTGTTTGCATGAATGTAATTGAAAAGCTTGAATACTTGCATAAACTTACCATGGCCTCCTCTTCTAAATATTCACGTCTTGTCATCAACTTAAGAACTTAGATTAGAAGGCTTAAAACCTAAACTAGAATTAAGAAATTACAACCCAATTGAAGACTTAAATTGAAATTAAAGCATAAACTAAACCTATTACAACCATTAAATAAAAATCAAAAAGCAAACTAGAACTTATAAAAGCCAAAAATCACAACCTAGAAGGAGAAGAAGAAAAGAAATTTTACTAAGTGAATGAACTAAAAATTACACTAAAAACTGAATTAAAATTGAACTAGAAACTAACTAAAAACTAAACTAAAAAAAACTAACTTCTTACAACCCAAAGGGCAAGGGGTATTTATAGGGGAAGAGAGGAGAAGAGAGAAGGGGGAAGTGTAAGAGAAATATTCCTTAAGAAAAGAGAATATTCTCTTCTCCTTCCTCTTTTACAATGCATTGAATCCTAAGAAAAAAAGAAAAAAATAGAAAGAAGAAGAAGAGAAGATTATTTACATAGACCTTCTATTTTTAGAAAAGTAAATTTCTAATTCTAGCTTGTGCTTCCTTTTCTTTGTAGATATCTTCTTCAAGCAATAAAATCAAAGCATCTTTGATTTTTCAACCTTCCATAGATGAGAAAATATCTTTCAAAATAAATCTATCCCAAGTAGAGTTCCAGAAGTGCCCTTGAGAAGTTGAAGGAGAGAGAGAGTAAGGGTGATGACTAGGATTCCTTCAAGAATAAATAAAATACCCATTCTGTCCTTCAGAAAACGTGGAGCATGGGGTGATTATATAGGTCTCACCATTGTGTTCCTTGCGAAAAATCACACAAAATAGACCCAAATTTCATCCAATTCGGAGTTGGGGAGCCCAAGATATCTCAAGTTGAAGTTGGACTGTCCAGAGCCTTCCAAATGGAATCTTTCGGGTACAGTAAAGTAACTTCTGATAATTGCATTAAGGCTCCTAAAATCCGAACTTCCGCTTCACTTTGTCCCCATCCGACTGTCAATAATTATAAATAAACCCCTACAGACCATTTTCACGCGTCGTTACGAAAACGACCATAATTTCTTCGTTTCAACTCGGAATTAAGTGCCGTTTGAACCATTGCGAAGCTGACTCGATGGGCTATGCATCCATTTACACTTTTAAAAGCTTAAAAACATCTCCTTAGCATCATCTCCTTCATTTTCACAAGAATTCACCTAAACCCTGAAAAGCACAAGAAAGCACCAAGTAGCTCTGTTCAATGTGGTAAAATGTATAATTTATGCCTTAAAATTTCACACATAAATGTGCTCATCAGATTCCCCCACACTTGAACGTTACTTGTCCTCAAGTAAAGAAAAAACAAAAACTAATCTAGAATGCAGAAAATCCTAACTCACTTTCGTAGGAATCACAGTTGCACTTAGCATGTGCAACAAGCCTTTAAACCCCTAGGTTACCCCTAGTGGATGAGTTGTGTCTCGTGGGTGTTTGCAGTGAATATACACCCAAAATTCAATTGTAAATAAATGCTGTAAATTTTAATCATGGCATAAGTAGGACAGTGCACATAATCCCAAAAAGTGTTCAACTAAAGATCAAGGAGCCAAAGGTTCCCCCACACTTGAATTTTATCACCCCACATCAATTCAAGTAACAAGTATGCATCAAGTTCAAGGGATCTCCTCATATTTTCTGAACACTACTCACCTTCAAGTAAACCCCCCATAGTATCAATGGAACCAAAGACTTAGGCATTGAGTATTGTTGACCATACTTTTTTTTTTCAGGCATTAAGGCAAAAGTTTTTTCTTTCTCAACCACAAACTCTATTTCTACTCCACTACTGTTCTCTGAATGACATGGTGGAGCATACACTAGACACCCAAATACTTGGTAGCTTCGCTTTTTGCATATATCCATAAGACATTGAGACATTGATGCAAGAGTTTTTTTTTTTTTTTTGTTTCTTTCCAAGGAATTTCAATCAAGTCACCCTGCTTCATGAGGCACAGTGCCCTGTCTAGTCCCAAGGAATTCCACTTTCTTTTCTGTTCCTTGTTTTTTTTTTTTCTTTTTTTCTTTTTTTCATTCACTTCCACTTTCATGTCTTGCCTTGCCACAAACAAATTGGTCTCAACTACTACCCAAAAGATCAAAGGATCCATAAAACACATAGAGGAATCTAGCCATCAAATGAAATAACGCTCATATTTTCCAATTCAATCCCTCTCACTGGATACAAACCAATTACCATCCTTGAAAAGAGATTTTTTATTATTTCGCATGCTAGGACACCGAATTTCCTCTCTCTCTCTCTCGTTTTGCAATCAAAGAAACATATGCACAAAACCAAACTATTGCCACAATCAAAATTCACCAATTAAGCCCAACATCCCCCCCACACTTAATTCATGCAGTGTCCTCAATGCATGCATAAAAGAAAAAACATAAGGACAAGGGAGGAGATGAAGGGGCTTACCGGATATAATCAACAACAAGGATCATGAAGAGTCATGAGCTCTATAAAAAGCGCTAGGAGCAGCAACAGAAATCTCAATCCATGGCCAGTAAATGGAGAAATAGCTTCAGACCCAGAAAACACTTGACCATGAATTTTAGTAAAGCGAGAAATAATATGGAAGTTAAGCATAACTGAGAAATATCCAATAGAAAAATCTATCCTCATGGGATAGTGGAAAATGAAGGCATTAAAACTCAGGCCATAAATCCTCCCATTCTCTCCCATTTGCAATGTAGAACACATGTCATTATTGTAAAAACCAACCAAGAATGGATCACAATAAGCGTAAAAAGGATTATGAATAACCTCATCAACATAATCATAAAAAATGGGAGGTTTGCTCAAATCAATCCTAGCAATAAAACTATCCGCTCTTTGCAGAACTTGGTTTGCCAAATAAGGATCATGGAAATATGCTTGAAACGCATCTTGACTAACATTGTCCTCCTCAATAAAATCATCAAACCTAGGAAGTTTGGACAAATCAACAAACGGGACAATGGAATCCTCAAAATGACCATTATCTGGGTTTTCCAAAGAGAGAGGGGGAGATCGAATTTCCTGGGTTTCTATGTTATCATGAAAATCTGATTCTAAATCAATAAAAACACTAGGCTCACTAAAATCAAAAATTTCAAAAAAAAGTTGGACTTCCCCAGGTAGCTCATCAAATCTCGCTTCACTAATATCCTGAGGAGACTCAATCTCAACAAATAAATCATCATGAAAAGCGACTTGTTGGGAATGACTCTCATTAACCTCAAAGCGGGGTGGTGGACTTTCAATATCATTAACTGGGATGGGGTGGTTCAAGTCGACTAGGTAATGTACCCGTTTCCCCCTCTTGTACCATGGTTATCGAGTTGATAGAGTTGCTTCTCCATGGTATTTTGGCTTGTTGTGAGAAGGTCTATGTATTTCTCAAGCTCATTCATCGGCCTCCTCACCCATGTTTTGAAACTCAAGGGGTTGGTGATATGGTTCAAGGAGAGGTGGCCCGTTAAGATTTAATGGAGGGTTGGGCATTGGAGGACCAAACTGACCATGATATTGGAAATTGGGTGGTCCAGCTTGGTTATTCCATTGATCCCACAAGAAATCGGGATGATCACTCCACCCCTGATTGTAAGTGCCAAAAGAATTGTATTGAAATTGAAGACTCACATTCTCATCACCATAGTTACCCCCATACAGATTAGGGCATCCTTCCATAACATGGATTGTTTGGGGATGTAACCAATCAAAATTTTTTGAAAGCCCATAGTTGGGTTGGGGAGCAAAATTGTACTGGGGTGGTGCAAAATTATTCTCTATCTCACTACTTTTGGCTTCCCTAACCTGTTTAAACATTTCCTCCAAAATCATGGTTGCCTTAGCATAGGTCCATCTTTCCCCCAAAGTCTTATTTGGAAGTGTATCTCCCATAATTCTAAACTAACCACCTATCCCAAATTGAGGTCTCCCATAAAAAAAAAAAAATTTAAAGAAAAATAAAAGACTAGAAAAAAAAAATACTAAAAACAAGAGGGAGCCCAAGGTAGATAGTGCATCTATCCCTCAGAAATCGAAACAATGGTTCCAAAGCTGTAAGGTTGCCATATAGGTTGACAGCAAGGGAACCCGTATAGTCTTCACGAGCCACCTACGGGCGACTCCAAATGGATTCTGATGTAGGGTGGAGGACTACTATACGTTTATGTTTTCAACGCTCTCACTATGTCGCTTTCCTGTTATCAAGAGTGGTCACCTCCAAAGATAAGTCACATGCCAATCCAAACCACCCAACGAATCAAGGGGCACCAAGATTAGCTGGGTTTGGGCATATGAAGGACTTTAGATTGGGCACACACTATTTGAAACAGAAGAGAAACAAGAGGAGGTTTTCAAAAACTAATTTTTTTTTTTCAGAAAAAGAAGAGAAAATAATAAACTAAAACACTTCGAACTACTTAAAAATCAGAAAAATAAAATGGACTATAATCTCCCCGGCAACGGCGCCAAAAACTTGTTTGAGTTAAAATAATACCGCAAACGTACGGGTCAATCGTAGCTACGGGTCAAACACGAGGAGATATACGCCACTCTATTTAACTAACTTAAAAGTAATGCAAAGTGAACCAAATTAAAGTGTTAAATTAAACTAATTAAATTAATAAAAATTAATGCATCCTAACTCATAAGCATCTAACAAAATTAAGGGATTAAATTGGCGTCCTAACACATGAGCATCTAACCTATCAAACTAAAGCGAATTGAAAGGAATAACAAAAACGCAGCCACACTTCATAATCACATAAAAAAAAATAAGGGAATAAAAGTGCATCCACATACCACAACCATATAAAAAAAATAAAAGAAATAGAGGGAGAAGAAGAAGAAGATAGAGAGAGATAGAGGAAAGGGAGAATGAGATTGAAAGTTTAGATAGTAAAACCTAGATGTGTTTGCATGAATGTAATTGAAAAGCTTGAATACTTGCATAAACTTACCATGGCCTCCTCTTCTAAATCTTCAAGTCTTGTCATCAACTTAAGAACTTAGACTAGAAGGCTTAAAACCTAAACTAGAATTAAGAAATTACAACCCAATTGAAAACTTAAATTGAAATTAAAGCATAAACTAAACCTATTACAACCATTAAATAAAAATCAAAAAGCAAACTAGAACTTATAAAAGCCAAAAATCACAACCTAGAAGGAGAAGAAGAAAAGAAATTTTACTAAGTGAATGAACTAAAAATTACACTAAAAACTGAATTAAAATTGAACTAGAAACTAACTAAAAACTAAACTAAAAAACTAACTTCTTACAACCCAAAGGGCAAGGGGTATTTATAGGGGAAGAGAGGAGAAGAGAGAAGGGGGAAGTGTAGGAGAAATATTCCCTAAGAAAGAGAATATTCTCTTCTCCTTCCTCTTTTACAATGCCTTGAATCCTAAGAAAAAAAGAAAAAAATAGAAAGAAGAAGAAGAGAAGATTATTTACATAGATCTTCTATTTTTAGAAAAGTAAATTTCTAATTCTAACTTGTGCTTCCTTTTCTTTGTAGATATCTTCTCCAAGCAATAAAATCAAAGCATCTTTGATTTTTCAACCTTCCATAGATGAGAAAATATCTTTCAAAATAAATCTATCCCAAGTAGAGTTCCAGAAGTGCCCTTGAGAAGTTGAAGGAGAGAGAGAGTAAGGGTGATGACTAGGATTCCTTCAAGAATAAATAAAACACCCATTCTGTCCTTCAGAAAACGTGGAGCATGGGGTGCTTATATAGGTCTCACCATTGTGTTCCTTGCGAAAAATCACACAAAATAGACCCAAATTTCATCCAATTCGGAGTTGGGGAGCCCAAGATATCTCAAGTTAAAGTTGGACTGTCCAGAGCCTTCCAAATGGAATCTTTCGGGTACAGTAAAGTAACTTCTGATAATTGCATTAAGGCTCCTAAAATCCGAACTTTCGCTTCACTTTGTCCCCATCCGACTGTCAATAATTATAAATAAACCCCTACAGACCATTTTCACGCATCGTTACGAAAACGGCCATAACTTCTTCGTTTCAACTCGGAATTAAGTGCCGTTTGAACCATTGCGAAGCTGACTCGATGGGCTATGCATCTATTTACACTTCTAAAAAGCTTAAAAACATCTCCTTAGCATCATCTCCTTCATTTTCACAAGAATTCACCTAAACCCTGAGAAGCACAAGAAAGCACCGAGTAACTCTGTTCAATGTGGTAAAATGTATAATTTATGCCCTAAAATTTCACACATAAATGTGCTCATCAGGGGCCCTCGTCGGACATAACCACACACGATACTATCTAGTGGCAGACCCCGATAGTCAATGGTCATCCCCGACCTGGCCTCTTTCACACTCCATAGGCAAGCAGGGAGTCTCAACTACCTGACACCTAAATCCCTAACGGTAAGGGTCGTAGCAAGGGGAAAGACAATCCTAACCACAGATATACTATATGCTTCTATCGTATCGAGAGGTAATCTAGGCGCATCGACGTCCCATACCATCTATCGCCTGGTTACCAGCATAATACGGCCATATAACAGTTCATATATGCAATATCACATTCACATGAATCCGATGCCGACATGCCCCGACCACCACATCCAATGTCTCATAATCTCAACATAAACATTCATACATAATCACAAACACAAGCATAAGTTATAATTTATGCAATATGAAGCATGCATGATATATGGCATTCAAGACATGTCAAATGCACAACAAACCCAAATTAATTCAAGACCCCAAACCCACTCTTCCTTATGTGTATTGATGCCTAGGGAGGTGTGCAAGAGTGTTAGAAGTAGTGGAGAAGGTCCCATAGAAGGACCCCTTAGGTTACCTAAGGCTGCAGTCCTTTAGAACAAGAACGAATGCATAGGCAGTTTCAAGCAGAACTTGCATCCGCACAAGCACGCCTGCCGGGATGACCTCAGATTCAAGGGCGGTTGCTTTATCATCTTTGCATCCGCCCTTTCATCCGCTCCAATATGCCTGTTTGGATGACTTCGGATTCAAGGGTGGTTTCAAGCAGGATGTTGCATCCGGTCTTTCATCCGATCGAGGTAAGACCTGAATTTTAAAGGGTTTCTCTTCCCCAATCTATTCCACTTGGATTTTCAAACCTCAAGGGTTAGGGGAGGATGTCCTAGGGTCCATTAAGGTCTTAGTAACATATACAACCAATGGTTTGAGGAAATTTAAAGGAATTAACCTTCAAGAACCAAATTCTTGTTGGCCAAACAACGGTCCAGGGATCAAACCATGGCTCCCTAGGGAGACCAAGATATTTATCTTTAGGGTTTTGCACGCCCTGGGTTAGCCCATGGTGTCCCATGGGTGCCCCATGTTAATTTTAGGGTTTCCCATGGTCGCCCATGGGAACCCTGGTGCATCCCTATTAGGGTTTCTCCTTTCCTATTGCATTCCATAAGATTAATTATCACAATAGAGACGGAGAAACTCATCTCTAGTCCATCACATGGCAAGAGGGATCCATCCCATACTCGAATGCGCAGCGAAAAATAATCGATTTAAGTTTCTTTCGCATCCCATAAATATTAATAATCAATAAACAGAAGGAATTAATAAAGAACTGCTAACCTGGTGAGCCTCAAGTGTTGCTCCTCCAATAGACAGTGGTTCTTCCTCTAATGAGCGCTCCAAGCAAACAGATCTGAACCTCCAATGGTGCTACCAAGGTTCTACACGCCAATCACAGATGCCCTCAAACTCCTCAGCACAGATCTAGGGTTTCACAAACCCTAACTCTCAAACACAGGTGAGAGAAGCAAGAAGAAGAAGAGAGATCACAAGAGGGAGAGAGAGAAACCAAAAACGTAGGAGAGAGAGTGTCTGCTCCAAAAACATGGAGAGCTGCTCTTCTGCGTATTTTTGGTCCCCTATTTATAATAATGGGGTTTAATTAAATCCTAGATAGATTTAATAGAGCCCTAGTGAGAGTCTGACTCTCTCTCTCTCAGTCTGACAGTTCTGTTTAAACTCAAAGTGCTACACAGGTGAAGAAGCAGAATCTAATAGGGAAAGTACTAATTAGATTCTTTATTTAATTATTAATGGATAATTATAATTAGCACCAAATCCATTAATTAAATAAAGAGCCAATTAAATTAGCAAATTCCAAATAACTCCCTATATAATAACAATTTATCATATACAACCCCCCCACTAATCAACACCATCATTATGGAATCTAGGGCATGTACACATGTACTGCCAAACCCCAATCCATAGTACATGTCCGTATAAGAGCGTCTGTGCATCCGATCGGGTCCCGCAAAACTCGATAAAACACTTTATTTGAAATAACTATAAATAATGCATCATTTTATGTAAAATAAATTTTGCAAAACCATTTCCAAAACGGTACTAGATCCAGATTCTGATCCGACCATGCACAGACAGTCTCTATCTTGGTGTTCCCCAATCGGGCAGTGGTGACCGTGTTGGATAACTCCTTCACTCACAAAGTGTTCACGCATTCCCAGAACATCGGCTTTGACTCGCTTGAGTCTCGCCATTGATGAACCAAAGAATGCGATCACACTTTGCAAAGTGACAGGTTCCCTCAGTATGTGGTGTCGGTGACACATGTCTATCCCTTCCTACATCTGGCAGTAATACATGAGGCAATCGACAAAGTAGATTCTTCGCCAATGCACACATCAAACATGTGAGCACTCACATTCGTACCCTGACATCACATATCTAGGCATACCCAATGCGACGACCATATGATAAGGGTGCCCAGCCCAAACCCTAGTCGTGACTACCATTTTAAGTATAACTTATGGACACATAATGGTCAAAAAGTTTATATCGCATGTGACAATATTAAACTAAAATGTATAAATGTTCAATACAAAGGTGAACCGGGTTGAACCGGACCGAACCGGGTTTGATGGACACACACTTGTCCGACAATCTCCCACTTGTACATGAAAGCCAATTCCCCATACATTTTAAACCCATGCCCTCCATGTGTTTCTCAAACACTCCTGGTGACAAACCCTTTGTCATGGCATCAGACACATTTTCAGTTGTGTACACTTTGGAGATACTCACGTCACCCTGCTGGATAATCTCTCTGATGAGGTGATACTTCCGCTGCACGTGCTTGTTCCTCTGATGAGCCCTAGGGTCCTTAGCTTGTGCAATGGCCCCTCTGTTGTCACATAACAGGGGAATAGAGCCCTTGACAAGATCAGGGACTACCTCCAAATCTGATAGGAATTTTCTCAGCCAAACACCTTCTTTTGTTGCATCACAAGCTGCAAGGTATTCTGCTTCGGTAGTAGAATCGGCTGTAGACTTTTGTTTCGCACTCTGCCACACAATGGCACCTCCACCCATTACATATACCATCCCGAACGTGGATTTTCTGTCATCCTTGTCAGTTTGAAAATCTGAATCTTTGTATCCCAATACTGACAACTGATCAGATCCAAAAATCAAGAAATATTCCTTAGTCCTTCTCAAGTACTTGAGGATATTCTTAACAGCACTCCAATGCTCGCGTCCAGGGTTAGATTGATAACGACTTACCATGCCTACTGCATAGCAAATATCCGGCCTCGTACACAACATGGCGTACATAAGACTCCCTACTGCTGAGGCATAGGGAATCCTCTTCATCTCTTCAATGTCTGTCTGAGACTGAGGACATTGAGATCTGGAGAGATTGACTCCATGTCTGAAGGGAACACTTCCCCTCTTGGAGTTCTCCATACTAAATCTGGCCAGGACTTTGTCTATATAGGTATCCTGTGACAAGCCTAGCATCCTTTTCTGACGATCTCTTACGAGTTTGATCCCAAGGATATAGCTAGCTTCACCAAGGTCTTTCATCGAAAACGTTGTGGATAACCACTGTTTTACTGATGAAAGGAATCCTACATCGTTACCAATCAGTAATATGTCATCTACGTATAAAACAAGAAAACATACTGCCCTCCCCCACTGATCTTCTTGTAAACGCATGGTTCATCCATGTTTTGATCAAAACCAAATGATTTGATTGATTGATCAAACCTGATGTTCCAGCTCCTGGAAGCCTGCTTCAGCCCATAAATGGACCTCTGCAATTTGCACACCTTTCTTTCTTCCTCCAAGGAAGAGAACCCCTCTGGCTGTTCCATGTAGATTTCCTCTTGAAGGAACCCATTTAGAAATGCGATCCGCACATCCATCGCCAGATCTCATAATCAAAGTGTCTTGCGATAGCCAATAAAATCTGATGGATTTCATCATCGCTCTCTTGGTGAAAAGGTTTCCTCATAGTCTATACCCTCTTTTTGGGTATAACCCTTTGCCACCAGTCTCGCTTTGAATCTCTCGACCTTTCCATCTGCGCCCTTCTTCCTCTTGAAGATCCATTTACATCCAATCGGCTTGACGCCAAGTGGTGGATCGACTAGAGTCCAGACCTTGTTGGAATGCATCGAATCGATTTCAGAGCGCATTGCTTCCAGCCACCTAGTAGCATCAACATCCTTTAGAGCCTTAGAGTATGTCATCGGATCATCATCCGATTCAACCGATACCATGTGGAACTCTTCCACTGTTTCCTCTTCGGTTAGAAGAGTTAGCCTGGTGGGTGGTCTAACAGTCCTCCCACTGCGTCGAGGTTCCTTAGGTGTTGGTATTTCATGGGTATGTCGGTTGGTCTCACTACGGAAGTGACGTTTCGAGCCATCGATAGCTCTTTTATGACTCTGGTTCGGACCTCGGGTCATCATTTCTTCCTCCAAAAATGTGACATGTTTACTTACAATGACCTTTTGGTCAACTGGGTCATAGAAATAATAGCCTATCGTGCCTTTGGGGTAGCCTAAGAAATAGCATCTCGAAGTCCTGGATTCTAACTTGTCTATCTGTTGCTTTCGCACATGTGCTATGCAACCCCATACCCTAAGGTGTTGAATACTGGGCTTTCGCCCTTTCCACAACTCAAAGGGTGTCTTGGCTACAGACTTAGATGGAACCCTATTCAAGATATATATCGCCGTCTCTAAAGCGTACCCCCAGAAAGAAAGAGGCAGCTCACTATAAGTGAGCATCGTCCTGACCATATCCAATAGGGTCCGATTGCGTCGTTCGGATACACCATTTTGTTGTGGTGTGCCTGGATTAGTTAGTTGACTAACTATCCCTTGGGATATGAGATGTTCTTAAACTCATCCGATAGATACTCCCCTCCATGATCTGATCGTAAGGACTTGACGCGTTTATCGAGCTGTCTTTCGACCTCGGCTTGGAATTCTTTGAATTTATCAAAGGCTTCCGATTTCCTACGAATCAAGTATATGTAACCATATCTAGAGTAATCATCGGTGAACGTGATAAAGTACTCATACCCATATCTTGCTTGTATGTTTATGGGTCCACACACGTCAGTGTGTATCAACTCCAATAGATCTGTGGCTCTAGCACCTTTATTGCTAAAGGATTTCTTGGTCATTTTGCCCTGAAGGCATGACTCACAGGTGGGGAATGGTTCCACCCTCAGACTCTCTAAGGACCCATCCCTCACCAATCTACTGATTCGGTCCACATTAATGTGACCCAATCTTAGATGCCACAGATATGTTGAGTTCACTGGAGCTGCTTTCCGTTTTAAATCAACATTTGAAACAACATTCGTTCTAATAGGGCAATCTAGAAAATACAAACCACCTTGCATATAGCCGGATGCCACAAAGGAATTATTAAAACGAATAATCAATTTAGAATTAAAGGAAAAACTATATCCATCCAAAACAAGTTTTGAAACTGAAATTATCTTCCTCTTGAAAGAGGGTACATAATAGCAATCCTTTAAAACTAAACTAGCAGAACTAAAATTTAAAATAAAAGTTCCCACAGCCAACGCCATGGTCTGAGCTCCAGTGCCCATCCGAAGACGCACTTCATTTCTTTTCAGGTTCCTTGTCTCCTTGAACCCCTGCAAATCATTGCAAATGTGAACAGTGGATCCACTATCCACCAACCAAGAATTGGTCGGTTCAAAAGATAAATTAGACTCATAAAGAACGTGAACATCACATGTACCTTCTTTAGCAGCCTCTGTTTCATCCGGCTTCTTGTCTTTCAAAGTTGCCAGGTAAGCACGACAGTTTCTTTTCCAGTGACCCTCCTTCTTGCAATAGAAGCACTTGCCTTTGCCTTTATTGCCAGACTTCCCACCCTTGGCTTTCAGGGTCTTGCCCTTACTTTCCTTTTTCTTCTTCTTCCCATTTGAAGAAGGCTTTACCTCAGTTGCATTGACCTCAGCCTTGTCCTTTTTCAAGGACGCTTCAGCCTCTACCAGTGCATTAGCAAGCTCGGTGAGCTCCATCTCCTTCTCGGACATCTTGTAGGACATCCTAAAGGGTGCGTAGGCAGAAGTGAGTGACGCTAAGATCACATCAGTCTTGTATCGTAGGCTGAAATCAGTCCCCATGGATTCCAGTTTTTCAAACAGATTGATCATTTTCATTACATGATCCATCACTAGAGTCCCCTGAGACATCTTGGAGTTATGGATTGGACTCATCGCATCAGAATGTGTGTGTATCAACTGCCTGTTGAACAATTCAGCAAGCTTATCCATTTTACCCCCAGCAGTGCGTATATCCTTGACTGAGTCTACAACTGATTTTTCCAACGATCCTAGGATATAGAGTGATGCCTTGGAATCCCTCATGAGGAACCCTTGCATCTCTTCATTTGCCTCAAAATCGTTCGGGTCGGGTTGAGGAGGAACTTGTTCATCTAGAAGCGTGTCTGATCCTTGATGATCGGGAGCAACTTAATGCTCGGTACCAATCGACATAGTTTGTACCATTAAGTTTGTATTCGCTAATGAGTGTTAACAGGTTGAAATTAACGGCAGCCATCATATATTAATCTACACATGCATAAGTAAATAACCACATGCTAATTAATGACCATTGAAAATAATAAATTGAGCACACACACATCAATGGTCTTTCATGATTTGGGTTCCCCTCATAACCCAAAAGATGAATTGGATACCTACAACCCTTGCATGCATAACTTACCCTGTCGGGAATCATTATACACACCATGGTACTGTGGACTAAGCTGTCCGCCTCATGGGCTTCCAATATTTTCGGCCACCTGGGTGTCATGTCCAGATCCTGTCGGCTGACATACACCCAAGTCATGTACTTACCTATCGCATTAGTTAGAATCATGGAATCATGAAAGATGGCTCACTGTCGCAGTGCCCTCTCACTATCCATACCCTAACGTATCTAGATGGAGGTAAATATAGATAAATGCGTGACAGAGGTCTTGGCAATGTCCTATCGGCTTATGCGGGGTCATGTCACACATTTTCTACATTTATCTTCAATAGGAGGCCATGGACATGTCTACCGATTAAGACTAGTCCATATCATACATATATTGTGAATAAAGAGGGATTAATTAACTCTCACATACATGGATAGATTTAAACAACATAATTAATCAATATTAATTAAAAGTGATTATGGGATGGCGGCATTTTTATCAGAAGCAATTAAAGAACCCTCCCAATAAAAATAAAACTCATAACTTTGGGTGCATTTATCATGCCATGGATGCCACGCCTCGATCATCTCCTCCGCCCGATCACGTCTTCAAAGTAGGTGACTTGCATCTCCATAAGCTTTGAGCATCACATGTTGATCACCATCTACATGCCCTGGGAGTCCTAACTTCTCTAAAATTATAATGGAAACCTAGAAAAATTCTATACACTTTCCTTTCCATAATAATAAAGAAACCCCACATGGAGAAACCAACCCACCATTTGGGTTGCCCATGAGGGGGAGAGAGAGAAAGAGAGAGAAGCATCACATCCACCCATAACCCCATGTATCACATACATAAACAATCCATCCATTTATTAGAATGCCATTCCCATAATCACATCATAATATAATTTCATGCATAGGCATTAAAGCAAGTGAACCAAAAATTAAAACATGGATTCCTTCAATTATTGAACCACCACATCGCATGTGATATCATGTATCCAAGCCCATAAAATTAAAATCGCATTTTAATTGCAAGTGGGTAAAGAGGGAATCTCTTCACCCATCATCATCCTCCAAAAACAAAACAAAATAATAAAATTCTGTTTTGAAAAATCTATTTTTTTTTTTTTTTTTTTGTTAAATTGGAGGGAAAACAAGGGGGGTGCATGCAGCCCACTTGCGCAGGCTGCAGGCACTCCCTGCGCAGCCCATAGGCACAGGGCCCACGGATAGCAGCCTGCAGGCCCGCAGCCCTCAAGCTTGCTGCCCGCAGGCAGCAGCCCACAAGGGGATGCGCACAAGGGTAGGTTCATGGGGAAGGGCGTGCACAAAGGCTTGGCAGCGTGCACTCCCCCCCCCCCCACATATAGAACATGATTAAAAAATTTTAAAATAAAAATTAGTAATCACAACCTAATTGGATACATGCTTCAATAATTGGAATAAACAAAACAAACCAAATCCATCATCACATGGGTAGGTTGTTACACTAACAACCTTGTAACTACCCATGTGCACATGGGAAGGTTGTTACTACAACCATATCCTAACCACCCATGTTCCACCTTGCATCCCACTCATGATAATCATATTAACCATTAATTATCTAATATTCATGGGTGGGAAAGGTGGCTCTGATACCACACTGTTGGCCAAACAACGGTCCAGGGATCAAACCATGGCTCCCTAGGGAGACCAAGATATTTATCTTTAGGGTTTTGTACGCCCTGGGTTAGCCCATGGTGTCCCATGGGTGCCCCATGTTAATTTTAGGGTTTCCCATGGTCGCCCATGGGAACCCTGGTGCATCCCTATTAGGGTTTCTCCTTTCCTATTGCATTCCATAAAATTAATTATCACAATAGGGACGGAGAAACTCATCTCTAGTCCATCACATGGCAAGAGGGATCCATCCCATACTCGAATGCGCGTCGAAAAATAATCAATTCGAGTTTCTTTCACATCCCATAAATATTAATAATCAATGAACAGAAGGAATTAATAAAGAACTGCTAACCTAGTGAGCCTCAAGTGTTGCTCCTCCAATAGACAGTGGTTCTTCCTCCAATGAGCGCTCCAAGCAAACAGATCTGAACCTCCAATGGTGCTACCAAGGTTCTACACGCCAATCACAGATGCCCTCAAACTCCTCAGCACAGATCTAGGGTTTCACAAACCCTAACTCTCAAACACAGTGAGAGAAGCAAAAAGAAGAAGAGAGATCACAAGAGGGAGAGAGAACCAAAGAGGAGAGAGAGTCGACTCTCTCTCTCGATTTTGGTCCCTATTTATAAATGGGGTTAATTAAATCAATAGATTTTAAACTCAAGTCGAGTGCTACACGTGAAGAAGCAGAATCTAATAGGAAAGTATTAATTAGATTCTTTATTTAATTATTAATGGATAATTACAATTAGCACCAAATCCATTAATTAAATAAAGAGCCAATTAAATTAGCAAATTCCAAATAACTCCCTATATGATAACAATTTATCATATAAAACCCCCCCACTAATCAACACCATCATTATGGAATCTAGGGCATATACACATGTACTGCCAAACCCCAATCCATAGTACATGTCCGTATAAGAGCGTCTGTGCATCCAATCGGGTCCCGCAAAACTCGATAAAACACTTTATTTGAAATAACTATAAATAATGTATCATTTTATGTAAAATAAATTTTGCAAAATCATTTCCAAAAGCGATCTGGATCCAGTTCGATCCGACCATGCACAGACAGTCTCTATCTTGGTGTTCCTCAATCGGGCAGTGGTGACCATGTTGGATAACTCCTTCACTCATAAAGTGTTCACGCATTCCCAGAACACCGGCTTTGACTCGCTTGAGTCTCAGTCATTGATGAACCAAAGAATGCGATCACACTTTGCAGTGACAGGGTTCCCTCAGGTACAGGGTGTCGGTGACATATGTCTATCCCTTCCTACATTTGGTAGTAATACATGAGGGAATCGACAAAGTAGATTCTTCACCAATGCACACATCAAACATGTGAGCACTCGCATTCGTACCCTGACATCACATGTCTAGGCATACCCAATGCGACGACCATATGATAAGGGTCCCCAGCCCAAACCCTAGTCGTGACTACCATTTTAAGTATAACTTACGGACACATAATGCTCAAAAAGTTTATATCGCATGTGACAATATTAAACTAAAATGTATAAATGTTCAATACAATGGTGAACCGGGTTGAACCGGACCAAACCGGGTTTGATGGACACACACTTGTCCAACAATTCTAGGGGTACGGGTATTGAAACCCTAGGTTCAAGAGGAGTTCAAAGAGGTGTTTTAATGGGTGCATTTAAAGGGCAAAGCCCTCGCAAGAGGGTCCAAGGAGGGGGGTTTATCACGAAGATCCCAAATAAAAAATCCCAAAACCCAAAAGAAATAACAAGAAAGGGAGGAGGGTTTCATGGACTTACCTTGTTCAAGGTGTCCAATGGATGCCTTCCAAGTGGAGTCCAATCTCCTTCCTTCTCTCTCCTTCTCCCTTGCAACTTCTCTCTCTTCTTGATTCTCCTCTCCTTCCACGGTTGGGTAAGTGACTGGGGTAATGAATAATGAATAGTCCCACCCACTCTATTTATAACAAGGTCCCACCTAAGGCCTGTTTGGCTCGGGTCCCCTTGTGTCCAAAATACATAAACCCATTTAGAACATAAGTTGGGCTTTAAGGACCCCACTCAATAGGATACAAAGTAAGGGGAGGTAAGGGTAGTAGTTAACCATGCCTAGTGTTCGGGACACGGGGCAAGTGGGTCCCACAGAAAACTCACCCATAGAAGGTTCAACAGCACTGGCGGATGAAAGGTCGGGTGCAACAACAATCTTGCATTTGCCCATAGAGAAATGGCTTTTCACTCTTCATTTGGCTTCGGGCTTTGGCCCGCACTTCGAGGTCTTAAAGGGGAGTGAGAACAAGTAAAAATTAGGTTTAGTAATTTACCCCTCGTGTGATCCCTTTGCTCATCACGGCGTGTCCTCAGGGATTCCAGAGAGTTTCCTCACTTCGACACTAACTTCACTAAGGTATGAAGTGTTGATGTGGCACGACATAGGATGCTCCTTCTGGTACTCCTCACTCTTAGGGCTTGTATTAGGAGGGTAGTCCGTAAAATCATCGCCGATGAATTTTCCCCACTCCCGGTTGAGGAATCTATCCTTAATAGTCAAACCCATGAACTAGTCAATGATCTTGTGGGTCGGTTTGCCGACCATTGCGAACAACTCACTAGCATAAACCTCAACTCCATCTACATGGCACAAGGATAATAATATAATATTAGTATCTTGGGTGCGGGTATGACATTCCCCCAACCTTACCAGAAATTTTGTCCTCAAAATTTGGCGTACCTTGTAAGTCGAAAAGAGAGGGATACTTCGCCCTCATTTTAACCTCACCTTCCAAAGATGCTCTTCCTCTATATGATTGCAGCATTGTACCTTCACATAGAAGGTAGGCTGATTGCGAAGGTGAACAATCTTGCTAACCAAAATCTTCTCAGGCTGCTCCTTGTAGGACATGTAAGCTGCGAGCTCCATGGTTCATGCGACATAACATGACTCGGGTCATGGACATACTTCCATAACATGGACACGTGAAACACATTGTGTACACCTTCTAAGGATGGAGGAAGTATCAATCGATTCGCAACCCGCCCGATCTTTGCAAGAATCTCATAAGGTTCGATGACCTCGGACTCAGTTTGCCCTTCTTGCTGAAACACATCACCCCTTTGGTGGGTGACACCTTAAGAAACACCTTGTCTCCGATGGTGAATTTCATGTCCATTCACCTCAGGTCTGTATAACTCTTCTGTCTGGACTAGGCTGCCTTGATTCACTCTCTGATCAAGTCCACCTTTTCATAGGTTGCTTGAATCAGTTCGAGTCCCAGAATACGCCATTTTCCAACCTCATCCCAATATAAAGGTGTCCGACATTTCTTTCCATACTAAGCCTCAAACGGTGCCATCCCAATTGTATCTTGGTAACTGTTGTTGTAGGCGAACTCGATAATCGAGTTGTGCTCATCCCAGTTGCCTTGCATATCGATGGCACAGGATCAGAGCATATCTTCCAATGTTTGTATAGTCTTCTCCGACTGCCCGTCTATCTGAGGGAGGAAGGTTGTACTAAAACTCAGCAGTGTGCCCATAGCTTTCTGGTAGCCACCCCAAACATGGATGTAAATATGAAATCTTGATTGGAAACGATGCTAACTAGAATTCTGTGCAAGTGGACCACATTATAAATGTATAAGCCGGCCAGTTTGTCCATCGAGTAGGTAACCTTCATAGGGATGAAGTGGGCTATTTTTGTCAATTATTCCACAATAACCCAAATAGAATCAACACCTCTAGGGGTACAGGGCAAACCGATGACGAAGTCCATGTGATCATGTCGTTAAGTAGTCAAAAATAAAACCCTAAATTAATCTAGCAAGTAGCAAGTAAGGGGTTGATCTAAGGGAAACTAGAAGGTTAAATTACTAAGATGATTAGATGAAAGTGATGAAAATTAAAATGCAATGAATCTGATTTTAAACTACGAACAAAAGAAACGAATCTAAGCTATCAACGATATGCAAATACGGGAGAAGACTGTCTTTAGGGTTCGAATCCCCAATGGGTTGTTATTCAATTCGATTGCATGCTTTGGTTTATTATAACCACAGACCTAATAATACCACAGAATGTAGGTTTCCTCCTAGGTATGGACTATCTTGACGAGTACTATCGCCCTTCACTTATATGGCTTGGCACGCGTAGTTCGTTCAGCTATAATTCATCATCGGTACAACCACATAAGAACAAAATACCATTGCTTGAATGAAAAATAATGAATCACAGAAATAGAATTTTTCAACTAAATATATCTATTAAAATTATCCAAATAGGGATGGGCTCTCAACATCAAGCAATCAAGAATGCAAACCAGAATTTTAAATTGCAAACACCATTAGTTCATCTATACCTAAAGATAGAAATAACTTAGCCGATCATGGTGCTAAGAGACAGGGGGCAGCAATGGTGATTTTCCATGGGGATGAAATTGGTGGTTCATGACGGAGCTGCAATGCGTTGAAGACAAAGCTGCTGAAACAGTGATGGCAAAGCTGCTCTCCCCTTGGGCTCCCAAGATAAAACGTGAAGAAGAAGAAAGGGATTGAGAAGAGAAGAAGTATGGTGGAACGTGGAAGGGGCTGCTATATAAATCATGGATGGAAGGGAGAGATTGTGTGAGATTTGAAAGTTGGAGAGATATTAGAGAGAAGAGAGAGAAAAGTGGAATGAAATTAGGAAAGATGGGGGAGATGGGGGATGTGTGGCTGGTATATGGAGGGAATTAGCAGAAAGAGGGGAGAGTTTAGGAAAAAGAGAGTTTAGGAGAGATTATGTTTCCCTTTTTTATTTATCTTTAAGAGAGAGGGATTTTTTTTAAAAGAGATGGGATTTAGGAAGGATGGGAAACCGTAGTGGGATGAGAGAGGAAAGAGAGATTTTAGGAATAAGAGAAGAAATAGGAGAGAGAAAAGAGAATTGAGAGAAGTACGAGAGATGGGAACCGTAGAAGGGATGAGAGATTTGGGAAAAAAGGGAGAGAAAATAGGAAGGATATTGGAAAAAGGGGAGAGAGAAGAAAGAGAAGAAAAAATAAAGGAAAGAGAGGGAGAGAAGAGAAGGGGGAGAATTTGACCTAAATTCTAATTTGATCAAAATCATCTTCTTGAACGAAGCTCTGAAAAATGGGGTCAGACGTAACAGAGTTGTTGAAGACAACAAAAAAAAAATAATTATATATATGTTAACAAAACAGAGACAATGCTAGTCTTACAATGCCTTACAGGCGATTCGATATTGGAGATGGGAGAGGAGAGGGTTCTCTTACAACTTACATTTAAGAATCGCCTTCAGAGCTGTATATGTTCAATGATCCTGATGTTTCTTCAAAAGTTCAAATTTCAGACTTCAAAACTCCTTTAGGTTCAACGATTTTCCTTTTTTCTTTTTAATGTGTAGATAATTTGCAAGAAACGCAGAGTGGGAAGGTGAAAAGCTGAAGGGAAAAAGAAGGGAAAGAGGAAGGGTTTAGGCTGTTTAGGGTTCAACATTTCTCATTTTTATTTGGATATGGAAAGAGAAGGGAAAGTGATGGGAAATAGATGGGGTTTAGGGTTGTCTTGTTTGTGCATGGGTGAATCCTGAATGGGTTTAGGTTTGGGGGTTTTCTCATTGTTTTTTGGATTTTTAGGTTTTAAGTTTTAGTTTTTTATTTGGTTTAATTAAATTAAAATACATAAATATGTATTAATACAGCAATTAATACAACATTTAATATGGCAAATAATATGACTACTTTTAAAACTCGCGTACAGAATTAAGCTACCTCACATAATACGATAAGAGTCGTCAGGAATTTGAATTATACGGTCAGGTACGACAATTAATACGACAATTAATATGTGAACTTACTAACAATGATTTTGCCTCCCTTCCGTGGATGCCATTTTGGCCAGACCGGTCTCTTGTTGAATCCCACAACATTCAGAAAATAAAATTCTTTGATGAACTGTTTTTGATGGTTTGAATTGTATGGTTGAAGGCATTAAAGGCTGAAATTGTTAAGACCAAATCCCAACTCCCAAGTACTGCAAGTACTAATTAGTACCTAAAGATTATTAAGGAGGTAATGGACTTCGGTTTTTGGCTGAAAGGTAATGCGTTTGTATATATATAGAGAGAGGGCGCACCTGGGTAACCCCTTCTGTTGCACTTGGGTATAACCCCTTCTAACCCCTTCTGCTCTCCGTGTAATCCCCAACTCTGTCTATTAGATGTTGCTACTCGGAGGGGCATGCGTTTGACAGAGCTCTCGTCTCTATAAACAGAAAGTAGAAATTCTCCATTTATTACTCTATTTTTCTCATTATATTGTAATAGAATTAGGAGGAAGACGATAGCTAAAAAAACATAAAAGGAACTCTTCGCTCGATAAGGGAAAGAAGATGGGTGATGGGAGAATTTCTTCACCTATCAATAAACTGATAAAAATTATTTACACATAAGTAGTTACCAAACTTATTTTTCATTCTACAATCTATTATTGTGTTTAGTAGTTCTCAAACAGTTTTTCATTTTTGATCAAAATGGATTTTAGTAATGATTTTTTTTTTTTTAAATAGTCAAAATGAGAATGAAAGTGATACCAAAGAGGCCCTAAAGAGAATGCTTCTTGGACGAGTGTGGCACGTTGTCTCTACACCTAGACATAGGGGTGTGCAAAATGATCATCGTGACCCTGGAAAATACCATTTTAACATGGGATGCAACGATTATTTTGCATGCCTTGTATCTGAGCCAGGAACACTGCATCACACTTGTCCAGATAATGTTCTTTCTCCCATACTCTTTATAACCAATATAATTGGTAAGGTTTTCAGCCTATTTGGACGAATGGTGACAAAATGGATATGGGCTATGGGATGCATGTGGGAGTTGGGACCATTACTCTATTCTTACTCTTTCAATAATCCTTAATCCTTATAAACCAAAGAATTCATTTTAGACAATAAAATGAAGCAGGTGATGATGATATTTTTAATTCTGAAGAATGAGTTTACCTTCAGCCATGGTGGGGGAAGAAGTCTTTTATCATGACATTAGTACATTGAATGTCCAAGGGGAAGGGTACATTGGACTCCAAACAATAGAAGATGTTTTGACCAAAAAATAAAATAAAATAAAATAGAAGATGGGATTTTGTGATAAGACAAGAGACATCATTAGTGGTGAGGGAATTCTTTCTCCACTGATGAAGAAAAACTTTGTCCTATTCTTATCTCATTTTTTGTCTTCCCCTAACCACTCCATTGTGACTCATTTCGATCTCCCTCTCTCTTCATTCGCCCTCCAAAAAAAAATTGATTTATGACTCGCTTTCCCTTATCTCACAAAAAAAATATTTGTAGTCTCCATTGTCCTTAGCTAATTTATTAAAAAACAAGAAAAAAGAAAAAACAGAAGTAACCGTATTATAGTGAATAATAGTTGAAGGTGTGGGAATTGAAAGTTTAATACATCTGATATTAACCATAAAAATAGCAATTGAAGGCTAAGATTTTTTATAAATCAATATTTTATAAATAAATAATTTATATAGTTAATAATACTTGAATAAGTTTAGGACTGCCTTACCAAAAAAAAAAAAAAAAAAGTTTAGGACTGCTTAATCAACTATCTAGCCGACCCCTTATTGTGATTGGAGCACTTGGTTATTTGGTTAGACTAATTGGCTTATCTAATAATGCTTTATTAGAAAAATTATAAAAACAATGTCATATCAACAACTATCTAGCCGGCCCTTATTCTCATTGAGCCATTTGGTTATTTAAAAATGCTCATTGTTTAGCCTAATACTTTATAAGAAAAATAGAATCCAAGTGTCAAGTTTATAAGTCTCCTCTAAATGCATTGTATAATTTTTAGTAATTAAGTTGGATTTATAATTAAAATAAAAAGTTGGATTTATAATACTTTACCCTCTTTCAATAAGCCATAATTCCTTTATATTATGATACATTAGTTGTAAGAGACCATACTGTAGAAGATACTAGAGTCTTTATGATTACATTTTTGTTTTCAGGTGCAAATAACAACTTAGTCTTATCCCAATTAAATAGGGTATGTTACATGGATCGTTTCCTTTCAATCAACTCTATTTGAAGTCATACTTGATATAAAGCCTAACTTATGCATATCTTTATCACCCCTTCTCCTAGGATCATTTTAGGTATGTCTCTGACTCTTTTAGTTCTTTCAATCTTGTTACGGGGTAAAATATTTCCACCACTTACAACAAGACATGTGGATACACAAAACAAGAAACATGATCCAACAAATCTCCAACCCAACTTTTCCAAGAACTAAATACCAAGACAGGGAAACACACTCCAAATAGGAAATTAAGGAGTCCCACGCTTCCAACTACCCACTAAGGGGAGGAATTCTAGTGGATCTATAGGTTATAGAAGCTTTCCTCCAATAGACTCTCCAAGAATGATCCCTACTCCTAAGAGGAATCTACTAATTTGGGAAGAGTGTGCATCAGAGGAAGACTCACTCCCCCGACTCAAGCTACTAGACAACCTGTTATACTCGTATTCAAGAACCTACTAACTTATTATTATTCTTTTACCGTATAGGCGAAGTAGTAGCCTATGCCTATGAGTTGTTTGCAATGGTCGTCAAATCGACCCACAGGATCATTGATCAACACACAGGATTGGCTGTCGAAGATAGATTCCTCAACTGAGAATGGAGAAAGTTCGTCGATGATGACTTTACCGACTATCCTTGTAGTAGAAGTCCTGGGAGTGAGGAGTTTCGAAAGGAGAACCCAGTGTCTTACCACTTGGATACCCAATGTTTTTGTGAAGTATGCATTGAAATGAGGAAGCTCTTTGAGGTCCGGGAAGACACGCCTAGATGGACGAAGGGATCACACTAGGGGTAAGTTTCTAACCCTAATTTCCACGTGTACATACCCTCCTTGAAGTCCTTAAAGTGCAGGCCCAGGCCTGGATGGAATTGATAAGTGTAAACCCTTTTCAGCAAGGGCGGTTAACATTGCTGATGCAACTGGCCTTGCAACAGCCTATGCTGAGAGACTCCAAGTGAAGTGGATCTCATGGGACCCACTTGCCCTGTGTTTCAGGCAAGGAGTTGGTGTTCCCGGGCATGGTGGACCCCATCCCCATCTCTCATTATCTTGTGGGGGCCAAGTAAGTGGACCCACATAGTCCATCCTAACCTTTAAATGATTTTAAACCTAGTAATGACCTAACCAAATAGACCCTAGGAGGAATTATTCTATCAATAGAAAGTTGGCAATTCATTGGCCACTTATTCTCTTCACCTACCAAAAACATGGAAAGGGAGAGGAGACAAGGAAGAGAGAAAGAAGGAGAAGAAAGGAGGGGATTGGTGGAGAGCTAGCTTACTTCGAATGCATCTATTGGAGCTTCACCTCTTGGCCTAGGTGAGCACATAATTTTCCACCCCTCTTTCCCTCTTTATTGTGGATTTGGGAACTCATGGGTTGGGGTTTGACCTAGGGTTCCACTTGGAGTCCAAGGAATGAATGAAGGAGCCTAAGTGAACCCAATGTGAGATTAATGTTCACCTATTGGTGCCCCAAGGACCTCCCCCTGACCCTATTTGGAGACCTAGGGTTTCAATCACTCAAAAACCCTAATTTTGGTCAATAGAGGGATCCAATCTTGAATCCCTTGATTCATTGGTTTCTGTGTGTTGTTAGGACCTTAGAAACCCTGGGGCACCTTCCCCCAAGCCTTGGGGCATTGGAATCCAAGTGGAATGGATTGGGGAAGTTAAAAACCTCAAAATTGTTTGACTTGCCCAGTTACAAGTTCTGGTGCAACCGTTAGACCCCTAAAGCCATTGTATTGGGTGGTCGCATGCCTGGTTTCAAGTATTAATGCAACTGCCCATGAAATCGCATGACCCTAAGACCTTAAAAGGCTCATGTACTCAGCGATCGGTTGCAACCGCTCGTGTAACCATTAGCCTTTTTAGGCGGGCGATTGTAGGGCCAGTTGCAAATATATAAGTAACCACTTCTACAATCGCTGCTCACCCAAGGCAACTGTACTGGGCGAACGCAAGGGCGGTCTCAGTGCTGATGCAATCGCCCGTACAACCGCCCTGTTCTAAAATGCCATATGCTTAGGCAAGTTAAGGGGACCCTCTTGAGACCTCTTCTACTCTTTATAACTCCCTCTTTCACACCTTCTTAGGCAACCTTGGTTCATACGGTGAGGCATGTTGGGTAACGAATCGGGGCAACGAACCGTGAATCCATACTTAATATATAATAAGTGAGTAGGTTTGGGTATGAATTGTTTTGGGGCTATAACATGCTTCATATGCCATTTATCAAGCATATCTCATTCTTGCATTATTATAACTATAATTGTGATTATGTGAATATGGTTGGTAATGTGTAGAATGGGATACCGTGATTAGGGTATACCGACACCAGGATCATGTGGTTATGAAATATTGTTATCATGCATTCTAAAGGACCTGTTATGTGTCATGTCGTGTCATGCTAGTACCCGGGTACTAAATGGTATAGGGCGTTGATGCACCTGGAATACCTCTCTACACGATAGGATCATATAGTATTAAATGGTTAGGATGTTGTTCCCCTTTCTACGACCCTTACCAATAGGGGTTCAGGTGTTGGGTAATCAGACTCCCTACTTGCCAATGGAGTGGAGAGAGGCTAGGTCGGGGATGATTATTGGTTATCTAGGGTCTGCCACTGGGTGGTTTGTGTGCATGTACCATTATTGGTATAGGCTTAAAGGCAACAATTGAAGTTGCATCGCGGCGATGACCGTAAGTGACACGAGATGCTTCCTGAGTTGTTGTAGTAGCATTGACCTAGTGACGTAGACTGTTTGCTAGGTGGCTAATTTTGTTAATTAATACATGCATCATGGACTATTTGTTATTCCTTGTATGTTCCTAATCCCCACACTGGGCTCAGTGGAGTTTACCCCCTTTGTGTATGTGAGGATCCGTTCCAAAACTGCGCCCGCGTTCCCTCTTAGGGGGCTTGGTTCGGACAGGGGGTTGGATTATGCTCCTCGATTGGAGAGTGAGAAAGAATGCGTCTTCTCGAAGGTTATGATTTATCAAGGGATGGGGGCCATACAATCAAGTGAAATGGAGTCGCCACCTAGGATTAGGGCCTAGGACCTATTGGTGTGGCTCTGTGAAGGGCTACGAGAGTTCGTTTGGTCTGGTAAGAGATTCAAGGTAAGTGGTCAAATTACAAGAGTGGGAAAGTGTTAGGTACCCACCTCGCCTGATAAAACTAGTCTTTCTACTAGATGCTGGTTTTTGAATATTCTTCCTCATAAAATGTCCTATTTCCACATGTATAGCTAAAATGATGCACAAACTGCTTAATTGAATTAACTACTATACACTACACGGGCATAATTTAAAAGTCTACATTGTTACGAAATTGAAATGCGATGAAAGGACTAAATACTTGTATGCGTTAAATAAATACAATTATATGGGATGAATCATGTCCCCCATCTCAGGTGGAGGCAACAGACTGGCTTTGTCCTTCGTTAGACAGAGTAATGGCATTGAAAAGTAATTTCCTGGATATCAGGAAGAATAACGGCGTCAAAAAATATTTGGAAAGTAATCACCAGGATCTCGGGCAGCGTAACGGCGTACGGATGTCGGGTATTGAGACCTCGGACAGAATAATGACGTCAAAAAGCTTCGAAAACTAGGCTTCTTCAAATATCGGGCAGAGTAACGGTGCACAGGTGTTAGGTACTAGGACCTCGGATAGAATAACAACATCGAAAAGCGCTTCAGAAACTAGGAATTAGGACATCGGGCAGGGTGACTAGGCCATGGGAGGCTTCGGGGTTTTGGGTGTAAAGGGGTTAGGAAAGGCGGGTTCGGAGGACCCGAACTCCAGACAGAGGGACAAGGCTCGAAAGCTCAAAATTAGACAGGGACAGGGCCCTGAAACTAGGAAAAAAGGGAAAAAATTGAAAACTGGAGCTCTGGGGGTCCTCCTTCCCCTCAACTTGGAACTTGTTGAAATGAGGGGTGGGGGTATTTATAGGCAAAATTTTCATCTGGCGGTGTCGCGGCGAAACCGACGGCACCTCCGAAAATAAAAAAGTTACTTTGGGTACCCGATGGTGCCCCACCAGGCGTGGCGCTGCCACGCACTGCCGCGGTCGCGCGTGATGCTGCTGCATGGTACCGCAGCTATGCGTGATTCCTTTGGGTCAAGGCTTCAGGCGAGGGCGTCGTGTAGGGTCGTTCCGGGGAGGGACAATGCGTGGAAACGAGGTGGAACAGGGGGTGTCCGAGTAACTCCAAAGGGAAAGAGTATTTAAAGGGCCTTGCCAGTCTTTCGCATCCGGTTGTCGTCATCGCTGGGGGGCGGCAAAATCTAGCGTCTATAGTTTGCCCCTCTTTGGCCGAGACCTATGTCAACAACTGAAGGGCAAAGATAAAAGAGCGCTTGATTTTGTCACCAGGAGCATGCATCACCGCCACTTTGCTCATAGGTGGCGGAGTTGAATGATAAAATCGCGTTTCGGTAAACCATTCAACAAATATTTTGAGCAACTACTACCGTCACTTTGCTCATAGGCGACAGTGTTCCCTCAACAAACCTTTTAGTGAGCCTCCTTGGGTCGAGCAACTACTCCATTACTTTGCTCAAAGGTAATAGAGGTCCCTTGGTAAACCTTTCGGTAAACTTCCTTGGGTTGAGCAACTACTATTGCCACTTTGCTCATAGGTGACGATGTTTCGAACAATAAAACCTAATTTGGCAAATCGCTCGGTGAAGTCTTTTATTTTGAACGATAAAGCCTATCTCAGCAAACCTCCCAATGAAATCTGTTGTTTTGAACGATAAAACCTATCTCGGCAAACCATCCAATGAAATCTTTTATTTTGAACGATAAAACCTATCCTGGCAAGCCGTCCAATGAAATCTTTTATTTTAAATGATAAAACCTCTCTCGGTAAACCATTTTGTAGCAACTGGTGCTCAATCAGTAAATCTAGAGGATCGGGTGTCAACGAGAGATCGAAGATCTGATGGTAGCGGGCGATCAACAGATCGAATGATAGCGGATAATCATAAAGTCAAATGGTAATGGGAGATCTAGGGATCAGATGGTAATAGGTGATCAACAGATCAAATGGCAATGGGCGATCCGAGGATTAGATGACAATGGGCGATCCAAGGATCGGATGATAATGGGTGATCAACAGATCAAGTGGCAATAGGCGATTCAAGGATCAAATGGTAACAGACGATCAACAGATCAAACGGCAATGGGCAATTCAAAGACCAAATGGCAATGGGTGATCAATAGATCAAATGGTAATGGGCAATCCAAGGATCGGATGACAATGGGTGATCAATAGATCGAATGACAATGGGCGATCCGAGGATCGGATGACGATGGGTGATCAATAGATCAAATGGTAACAGTTGATCAAAAAGTCAAATGGCAACGGGCGATCTAGGGATCGAATAACAATGTGTGATCAACAGATCAATTGATAACAAGTAATCAAAGGATCGGATGACAATGGGTGATCAACAGATCAAATGGGGTAATGGTTTTGAGCGACGCTCTGTTGAATTCCTATTTATAAGTGACACTCAGTAGGAAACCTGACCTTGAGCAACGCTCGACTGGGATTTAGCTGAATCTCCCTTGGAAATGTACAAAGAGATGGTACCACGACTGAATTTTGAAATATGCAACAATGAGACAGCATAGTTATCGAATTTTGAAATGTGTAATGATGAGACGGCATCGTGACCAGATTTTAAAATGTGTAACGATGAGATGGCATGATGACAAAATTTTAAAATGTGTAACGATGAGATGGCATCACGACTGAATTTTGAAATGTGTAATGATGAGACAGCATCACGACTGAATTTTGAAATGTGTGACGATGAGACGGCATCGCGATCGAATTTTGAAATGTGTAACGATGAGACAGCATCACGACCAAATTTTGAAATGTGTGACAATGAGACAGCATCGTGATCGAATTTTGAAATGTGTAACATGAGACGGCATCACGATCGAATTTTGAATGTGTAACGATGAGACGACATCGCAACCAAATTTTAAAAAGAAATGTACGATTAGATGCCATCATGACCAATTTTAGAAAAACATGCGATGAAAGGGCGTCATAACCACTTGAAAAGTATGTGATGAGATGGCATCGCGACTAGTTTGGAAAATCACGCGATGAGATGGCATTGCGATCAGTTTTGCAAAGTGTATGGTGAGGTGGCATCGTAACCCCCAAAAAAATGTTTTTTTTTTGCCATGGCGTTGCCACACAGGGCCGCAGCGTTGCCACCCAAAGGGCGCATCCACAGTCCCGCGGCGCCGCTAGCGAAGAATTTCTATAAAAAGGGGGGGGGTGGCCCTCATTTCTCACCTTCCCCTCCCCTTGGCTTGGTTCTTTCCCCTTGGGGCTCTGCCTTCTCTCTTCTTTGTTTTTTCTCATTTTTCTCTTGTTAGCCATTTGCCATGGCTTCGTCAAAACGGGGCAAGCCATCTTTTTCTTCTAAGGTGACAAGTGACTTGAACGCAGAGTGGTACCCGGGCAGTATTTTGGTGGACACTGTGCTCCACAAATGTTGTACCATATGGCGTCAGGCTCTCAAGAAGGTAAGTGGTGCTTGCCTTCTCTTCTTTTTCATGTAACGCATGTCTTGTTCAATATTTGATTATTGCCCATTATCTTGTAGGAACTTTATTCCCCTAGTTATAAGAAGTATTGTCGTACCAATGACATCTTGTCATGGTGCTTGCGCCTTCATCCTATTGTGAGGGAGAGATGGACTTGATAGGCTTGGGTCGTACTGCTCAGGTAGTTTCACCCAAGCTGGATACTCTTGTAGTTCACGCTCTTATGGATCGTTGGTGGTCGTAGACCCGTATGTTCCATCTGCCTGCTGGAGAGGTAACCATCACCCCTCTAGACTTCTTTATGATTACAGGGATCCCCTTCTCTAGGAGACCCATTTCCTTGACTCCTTCCCTTGAGATGAAACACCGTGGGGATATTGGTGATCTCTTGGGTTTCAAAGTAACCTCTTACATCATTCTCTTGTCTACCTTGAAGAAGTAGTGGGACAACCATGCTATTGGTGACAACTCCCTTAGGGAGTTATTGGACCAGGCTGCTAGGAGTTTTCTCCTTTATTTTGTCTCCAATGTCCTTTTCTGTGACGGACGAGGCCGCACAGATACTCTTCTCGCTTGTTCCTTTGAGGATTTCGATGAGGCAACGTCCTTTGACTGGGGCGGGTCTGCCTATGCCCACTTTTTGAGGATGTTAGATTTATTAGGGAATTCTAACCCACCTCCATTAGTGTTTTGATGATAACAAACATGTAGATAAGGTTGTGTGTGTGGTCTTGTGTGTGTCTCTATGTTGACAGAAAAATAAGATGTGAAACTTGAAGACACAAAGTAAGAGAAGATAATAAAGAGAAGTTCAAGAACTAACCATTGAAGACCATGAAGACATGACAAAGCTTGACAAGCATAGAAGACATCAAAAGAGTTATTGAAGAGTGAAGAGTGACGAAGATGCTCGTGTGTACTCTTAGAACACTAATTGCATGACTTTAATTGCACTTGCATAAAATAAATGAATGAGCATGCTCATCTTTTAGGGACCTTAGGAGGATACAAATGAATCCCCTATGACCTTAGAATAAGCCAAAATTGGTTGAAAAAAGTCCCGGACCGAACCCATCAGTCATACAGTAGGAATCAAATATTGACTGCGATCCGGTTTGTTGATCCAGTCGATCGGATCTCAGGGTATGCATAGACCGGATTAGGCAGTAGCCTCACGGGTATGTTCCCATAGATGATCTGGTCGACCGGACATTGACCGGATGCACTTGCTGCCTTTAAATAAATGGTTTCCAACGGCTAGTTTTTGTAACCGCTAGGATCCGGTCGATCGGATCAGTTTTCAGGTCAATCGGATTGGTAAAAATAGAGCCGTTAGGGCACTTTTTGCACATGTTTCTTAGGCCATTAATGAGCCTATCAATAGAGAATATGTCAGACCTTTTCACCTATCCATTACAATCTAAAATTCTACTTTTGTGAAAGGTGAAAAGTGATTATAGCACTCATAATTGAAGTCTTGTCCGCATTGATCAAGAGTTGATTTTAAAGCTTAAAGGACCTTCCCAAGTTCACTCAAGGCTTAATTCTAAGAGAAGGTCTTCATTGTGCAAGCACACATTCGCATCATTTGGCACTTACAAGGGGTACACATCACACTTCTTGCTTAGGTATTTCTATCTTATTTCTTTTTGTATTTAGTTTATGCTTTTAAGTTTACAAAGCATTGTTTGCATTGGCCTAAACTGTACTTAGGCATTGCAAGGATCCTCTTATCCTTAAAAGATTTTGGATTCTCTTATCCTTAAAAGATTGGGATCTTCGTATCCCGTGTAAAAAGATTATAAAGGTATTCTTCCCACCTACTGTACTGAAAGGAAGAAACTAGTGAATTCTCTCAAGGTTGAGAGGAATGGACGTAGGCTAAGTTTAGCCGAACCACTATAAATTATTTGTGTCGCCTATTTGTGCACTCTCTTTTTCTCTATCTTATTTAATTTCTTTAAAAATTTAAGAAGGACATAAATTCACTAGTGATAACCTATTGACCCCCCCTCTAGGTTATCCAACAAGTAGTATCAGAGCGGGAGCTCATTTTGATTGAGACTAAGATCAATGGGATCTAATTATACCAATCCTCTTGAGGGACTAAATGTATCTAGACCTCCCTTGTTCAATGGAGACAATTTTTCTTATTGAAAAATTAGATTCTGAAACTTCACATGTGCACATACTCTTGAAGTTTGACATGTTATTGAAAATTGACCTTATTCCTTTACTAAGATTATAGATGGTAAAAGTGTGCCTAAGGAAACCTCTGAATTAACTCCGACTGAAAATGAGAAAATTCAGTTTAATTTCAAGACTATCACCTTTCTACAATATGCCTTGACCGATTCCGAATTTAATAAGATAGCCATGTGTGAAACGGCTAAAGAGATTTGGGATACACTTGTGATTTTATATGAGGGAACTTTACAAGTAAAGGAATCCAAGATTGATAAACTTGTGCATGAAGATGAATTATTTAAAATATTAGAAAATGAGAGTATTTCAAGCATGTTTTTGCTTTTTACTAACATTACCAACAAGTTGAAGGGACTGGGTAAAACATACACCAAGTCTGAGAATGTAAGAAAAATTCTCAGGTCACTTCCCCCCAAGTGGAGACCGAAAGTAACAGCCATTAAGGAAGCAAAGGACCTCGACAAAATTAGCTTGGATGAACTGCTTGGATCTCTTCTTACTCACGAAGTCGAATTGAATGATGATGAAAGATGGTCGGAAGTGAAAGAACCAAAGAAGAAGTCTATAGCTCTCAAGACCACAAATGTTTCTGATGAAGAGAGTAATGAAGAAGAGGATGTCACTTTCTCAGAAAAAGAAATGTCCCTTATCACAAAGAAATTCCAGAAATTCCTCAAGAAGAAAGGTGGAAAATACTTCAATAAGGGACAAGTAAGCAAAGGTAAAAATCTAACCAAAGATAAAACTCCTTTTTCCAAGAAAGATATTGTTTGCTATGACTGTAAAAAGCCCAGACACTTCAGAACTGAATGCCCAAAAGGACAAGATAAGAAAAAAGCATATGCCGCTGAAATTTCATGGGATTCAAGTGAAGAAGAAGTGGTGGGAGATTCTGATGAAGAAATAACAAATCTAGTTCTTATGACAACAGAAGAAGACATTGAGGTAAGTTTAGCCTATCTAACTTCAAATTCTAAAAATAGTGATTCAATTGAAGAGATAGATACGGACGACATAGATGAAGATGATATTGAAAAGGGATGACCTCAACCAAACCATAGGTCATATATGAAGTATAACTCATATAGACCTTATTACCATCAAGATTCCAAAGAAGTAGGACTCAAAACTCCTTCAATAGCCAAAGACCACAAAGGCAGAAAAGGGCACCATCTACATTTGACATTTGTGACCCTAGGTACCGATGACCTAAGAACTATGTTCTAGACACAAACTATAGTCCTAATTACAAGACAGTTTAGGTACCTAAGGAATCTCTCAACTCTAACAACAATGGACCCATGAGATTATGTGGATCAATGTATGTGTAAACTTTATTTTGTAGCTATGCTTGAAGAGAAAAGGACAAGTAGAATGGTATATCGACAGTGGATGCTCCAAGCATATGATGGTAAATACGAAGTTATTCACAAAGTTAAGAAAGTATGATGGAGGATGGGTGACTCTTGGAGATAATGGCAAAGGAAAGATAATTGGCATTGGAAACATCAATATCGGAGGTATTACCATCTCAAACATCTATCTGGTAAACAAACTTACCTACAACCTACTCAGTGTAAGTCAACTATGAAGTGTTGGATATAAAGTAAGTTTTGATATTTCACATTGCTTAGTTATGGATACAAATAACAAAGTAGTATTGAAAGGAATTAGAAATAACAATATATATACTTGCATCATTGATGAAGCTAATTTTAGCAATACTTGCTTAGTTTCCTATGAAGATTCAAATGTTTGGCATAGAAAACTTGGGCATATAAATATCAAATTGATTCAATCAATAGCTTTCAAGAATCTTGTCCGAAACTTACCTAAACTAAAGTTTGACAAGAATCATTTTTGTGATGCATGCCAAAAGGGTAAACAAGTTAAGGTTTCTCACAAATCTAAGAATATAGTTTCACCTTCTAGACCACTTGAACTTTTGTCATTGTTGATGATTATTTTAGATATACTTGGACTTCTTTTCTTAGACATAAAAATGAGGCTTTCGATGAATTTTCAAAACTGTGTAAGAAAACCCAAAACCAAAAGTGCTATTTGGTCACTACAATAAGAAGTGATCATGGTGGTGAGTTTGACAACTTAAACCAGTTTGGGAAATACTGTGATGATGAAGGCATCACTCATAATTTTTCTACTCCTAGAACACCTCAATCCAATGTGATTGTTGAAAGGAAAAATAGATCTCTTCAAGAGACTGCCCGGACTATGCTTAATGAATATTCCCTACTTAAATATTTTTGGGCTGAAGCTGTGAATACTGCTTGTTATGTTTTAAACCGTGTTTTGATTCGAAAGATTCTATCCAAAACACCTTATGAGTTATATTTTGAAAAAAACCCAAGATGATTATTTTTAGATTTTTGGTTGTAAATGTCTCATTTTGAATACTAAAGACTTCAAAGAAAAATTTGATAAAAAATCAGATGAAGGCATTTTTCTTGGGTACTCTAGCAATAGTCGTGCATATAGAGTATTCAACAAAAACACCTTAGTAGTAGAGGAATCTATGAACATTAGATTTGATATTTCTACTCCAAAAGAAAAGTATAAGCCTCTAGTTGATGATGATGAGGATGTTATATCCAAAATCTCAAAAAGAGTTGAGACTACCTCTTTAAATGAGAATAATTCTCTTCTAGACACATCAAATGAAGACTCATTAGAACTTCCTAAAGAAGTTAGATCAGTAAAAAATCACCCATTAGAACAAGTTATTGGTGATTTAGAATCAGGTGTTCAAACTAGGTCTAAACTTTAAAGCACTTGCAATTTTTCTGCATTTCTATCCATGGTAGAGCCTAAGAACATAAAAGAAGCCTTGATGGATGATGATTGGATTTTGGCCATGCAAGAAGAACTTCATCAATTCGAAAAAAATGATGTTTGGGAGCTTGTGCCCAAACCCAGGAATAAATCCATAATTGGAACAAAATGGGTATTTAGAAATAAATTGGATGAAAATTGTATTGTGGTAAGAAATAAAGCTAGACTAGTGGCTCAAGGATATAATCAGCAGGAGGAAATTGATTTTGATGAGACATATGCCCCTGTTGCTAGATTAGAAGCCATTAGAATGCTCCTAGCTTTTGCTTGTCATAAAAATTTTAAACTTTTTCAAATAGATGTGAAAAGTGCTTTCTTGAATGGGTTTATTGAAGAAGAAGTGTATGTATCTCAACTTCCTGGTTTTGAAAGTTCTTCTCACATTGATCATGTTTTTAGATTAAAGAAGGTTTTATATAGACTTAAATAGGGACCAAGAGCATGGTATGATAGATTGAAGACATTTTTGATAGAAAATGCTTATACCATTGGTAAGATAGATACTACATTATTTGTTAAATGTAAGGGGTCTAATTTGATTATAGTACAAATATATGTAGATGATATTATATTTGGTGCTACTGATGATTCACTATGTATTGAATTTAGTAATTGCATGAAAAGTGCGTTTGAAATGAGTTTAATTGGTGAACTCAATTTCTTTTTAGGCCTTCAGATCAAACAAACTGAAAATGGGATTTTTATCAATCAATCTAAATATATCAAATAGTTGCTAAAGAAATTTGATATTAACTCCCAAAATGCCTCTAACACTCCAAAAGATGAGAGTGGAACCCCTGTTGATCCTACTCGTTATCGAGGTATGATTGGAAGTTTGTTATATTTAACTGTTAGTAGACCTGACATCATATTTAGTGTTTGTGCATGTGCTAGATTTCAGGCTAGTCTAATGCAGTCACATATTAGTGTAGGTAAAAGAATCTTTACATATTTAAAAGGGGCAATTAATATAGGATTATGGTATCCAATGCATAATAATTTTGAATTACTTAGCTTCTCTGATGCTGATTTTGCTGGTTGTCATGTTGATCGCAAGAGCACGAGTGGTACTTGTCACTTTCTTGGATCTTGTTTGGTTTCTTGGTTCAGTAAGAAGTAAAACAGTGTAGCACTCTCAACCATCGAAGCTGAATATATTACAGCTGGCAGGTGTTGTGCCCAAATTCTTTGGATGCGTCAGACTCTTCAAGATTATGGACTCCAATTCAATTCTTCCAAAATATTCTGCGACAGCACTAGCGCCATCAATTTAAGCAAAAACCCAATTCTTCACTCAAGAGCAAAACATATAGATGTTCGCCATCACTTTCTTTGAGACACTATCCAAAAGGGAGAAGTAGTACTTGAACACATTGAGACTGAAAAACAAGTTGCGGATATCTTCACCAAACCTCTATCCGAAGAACATTTCTGCAATCTTCGTCGAGAGTTAGGTATGTGTAACCCTTTCGATTGAGAAAAATCCTCTGTGCCTATCCCAATAGACCTTACGATCCAAATCTGGGAAGACCGGCCTAAGATGCCCATTTAGGAGCATCCAGTCGACCGGATGGTCGAATCCGATCGATTGGATGGCGGAAATCTTGTTTTAAACCCAAATCCATGGTTCTCAAACCCATTTCTAATTTTTTAAAATCTATCTCTCTTCTCACCCAAACCCCTCTTTTGAGTTTCTAGGGCAAAATCTTGCCAAATCTTTGAAGATTTTTTCTTTTTTAGTGATCCAAACTCATTCTCACCATCAAATCTCTAGTCTCACCATCAAATCTCTAGTTTTTCATACCTTTTCTTCTCCAAATCTTTTCCAATCTCTCTTTCTCAAAACCCTTGCTCTCAATGGCTTCAAAAGGAGAATCCTCAAAGAAGAGAAAGACTATGGCTTCAAAGAAGGATCAATATGATGGAACTTTGTTCATCTCGAAGGAGGCATCGATTTGGTGGAAGGAATTTCAACTGAAGAAACTCATTCGAGAAAAGCTAATAAGTGTTATCGAACTCAATGCCGTTCTTCCTTGTGAGATAAACACTTTCTTTGAGATGTTGGGTTGGGATGCTATTCTCTATCCCTAAGAGAAAGCCTACACTAGGCTTGTTCAACTATTTTATTGCAATCTCAAAGTAGTTGGTGTTGAAGGTGACTACACCATCACCTCCCTAGTTAAGGGCAAATATATTTTCTTTGACACTGTGGAACTTGCCCAAATAATTGGGGTTGATGACTCTGAAGAACAAAAGTATCTCCATACCAAGACTTCCCCTATAGGATTTATGGATGTTGATGCAGTGTATGGTTCAATTTTTAAGAATTATTTGGGGGAAATCAAGGGTCTTATTGCTATTCATCTTGGAGACATTCTTAGGGTAGTCAATTTGATTTTGACCTATAATATCCTCCCACTTGGTGGGCATAGAGATGCAGTTACCCATTTTCAGGCATATCTCATTTGATTCATGCCAATACTAACCAAATTTGTCTTCCCTATGTGATTATGAAAGCTATGGAATTGGCTGCTGAAAGGGACTCCAAGGCAAGCCTCCCTTATAGTCGGTTCCTAACAGTTATCTTCAAGCATTTTGAAGTTGATCTATCTGATGAAATTCCAACTTCAAATCCTTCTGCAATTAATTCTTCCACTTTGAAGAAGATGGCTATCCCTACTAGTGGAGCTGATCCTCCTCCTCCTCCTCCGGGTCGTCAGGCTAGGCGTAAGCAAGCCTCTTCATCCATCGTTGACAGTGATGCTTCTGATGAGGATGATGACGAAGATGAAGAATATGTGACAAAGGCCGAATTTACTGCATACCAGGAGAAGCTTGATTCTCGCCTGCAGGGCTTTGATGATCAGTTCACAACACTTCGTGGAGACAACAAGGAAATCATGGCTCAGCTTAGGGCGATTTCTCAGCATTTCCACATCTCTACCCCTCCTGTAGATTAGTTTTATTTACTTATGTTTCTTTTAAAGACAGTTTGGGTTGTAATACTTTAAACCTACTGCTTTACTTTTGCTATGACTTTTCAGTAGTGCACCTCTCTAGGGGGAGAGTGTTTTGATCTTTAATATGATAGACCCGCTTTAGACTCTTACAACTATGTGATGGATGTTATTGCCTTTGGTTGCGATTATTCTACTTATTGCTCATGGATGTCTATTGTAGGGGGAGAAGCTGTGATGATTTGCATGTTATGATTTGCATTTTATATTTGGATTTTATGCTATGATATGCCTGCATATACTTGGTGGATATGGTTTTGATGCATAGTTTGATAACTTTGATCTTTTGATAATGAATGCTATGCTATATTTATTATTGTCAAATCATATGTTTGTCATCATCAAAAAGGGGGAGATTGTTGGGGAATTCTAACCCACCTCCATTAGTGTTTTGATGATAACAAATATGTAGACAAGGTTGTGTGTGTGGTCTTGTGTGTGTCTCTATGTCGACAGAAAAATAAGATGTGAAACTTGAAGACACAAAGTAAGAGAAGATAATAAAGAGAAGTTCAAGAACTAACCATTGAAGACCATGAAGGCATGACAAAGCTTGACAAGCATAGAAGACATCAAAAGAGTTATTGAAGAGTGAAGAGTGTCGAAGATGCTCATGTGCACTCTTAGAACACTAATTGCATGACTGTAATTGCACTTGCATAAAATAAATGAATGAGCATGTGCATCTTGTAGGGACCTTAGGAAGATACAAATGAATCCCCTATGACCTTAGAATAAGCCAAAATTGGTTGGAAAAAGTCCCGGACCGAACCCATCAGTCATACAGTCGGAATCAAATCCTGACTGTGATCCGGTCTGTTGATCCGATCGACCAAATCTCAGGGTGTGCATAGACTAGATTCGGCAGTAGCCTCACGGGTACGTTCCTATAGATGATCCCAATCGATCGGATCATATGAGACGATGATCCGATCGATCGGACATTGATCGGATGCCCCTGCTGCCTTTGAATAAATGGTTTCTAATGGCTAGTTTTTGTAATGGCTAGGATCCGATCGACCGGATCAGTTTTTAGGTCGACCGGATTGGTAAAAATAGAGCCGTTAGAGCACTTTTTGCACATGTTTCTTAGGCCATTAATGAACCTATAAATAGAGAACATGTCAGACCTTTTCTCCTATCCATTACAATCCAAAATTCTACTTTTGTGAAAGGTGAAAAGTGATTATAGCTCTCATAATTGAAGTCTTGTCCGCATTGATCAAGAGTTGATTTCAAAGCTTAAAGGACCTTCCAAAATTCACTCAAGGCTTAATTCTAAGAGAAGGTCTTCATTGTGTAAGCATACATTCGTATCATTTGGCACTTGCAAGGAGTACACATCACACTCTTTGCTTAGGTATTTCTACCTTATTTCTTTTTGTATTTAGTTTATACTTTTAAGTTTTCAAAGCATTGTTTGCATTGGCCTAGACTGTACTTAGGCATTGCAAGGATCCTCTTATCCTTAAAAGATTTTGGATTCTCTTATGCTTAAAAGATTGGGATCTTTTTATCCCGTGTAAAAAGATTGTAAAGGTATTCTTTCCACCTACTGTACTGAAAGGAAGAAACTAGTGAATTCTCTCAAGGTTAAGAGGAGTGGACATAGGCTAAGTTTAGCCGAATCACTGTAAATTCTTTGTGTCCTCTATTTGCGCACTCTCTTTTTCTCTATCTTATTTAATTTTTTTAAAAATTTAAAAAGGACATAAATTCACTAGTGATAACCTATTCACCCCCCTCTAGGTTATTCAACAAGATCGTCTTGCCTTCGACGCTCCTGGCTTGATCGACTGCGCCTACGTTCTTTGGGTATGCTTCGCTCCCTTGGTCCCTTTTTTTTTAGCCTTCAATCTTTGTTTGGTTCTTGATACTGCTCTCTTATTTTCTTGACATGGTGATATGAGGTTCTAGGGATCCATGCCCCTTGTCTCCCTGACGAAATGGCTCCTTACATCCCCCGAGTGACTCGTTGGGGGAAGAACAGGTGTTCTCTTATTGATGAGTTGTAAGTGCATCTCCAACTCAATGATTTGGTAGTTAACTGGGTAATGATCAAAGAAGCTTCTCTCAACCTTTTTGTTCTCCCTAAATTGATTCCCCTTTACTTGTTTAACTGAATTGATTCTATTGGCAGATCCACTGGCAGCCCTACGATGAGGAGAAGATTGAGTATCCTGATGACCTGGAGGAGTACCGGTACGCCTGTGGGCTTGTCCAGAAGCGTATAACCTTTGAGGGTCCTTCCGGGTTAGAGTTCTATCTTAGGGAGAGGTTGATCCGCTAGTAGCATCCTGCTCAGATGGTGCCTCGGCCTCCCCCTACTCATATGCGTGCTCCTCTCTTATCTCCTGACATTGAGGTCTTGAGGGTTAGGATCGCAGCTTCGGAGCTGGTTGTGGTAAATCAGAATTGCCAGGACTTTCTTTATTGGGAGACAGTCTGTGTTCGCTTGACCCAGGAGGGTCCTGTGGTATTTCCTTTAATCTTATCTCCCTTTGTGACATTTTTTTAGTGAAAATTGATAATCTTGTCTCTTCTTTTCTTTCTTCCTTTTTTGCAGTACCCAGATCATCGCCTGAATCCTGGCGAGTACGGATTGCCTCCCTCACATGGCTGCAGTGTGAGCTCTTACCCTTCCCATGCTGCCGGTGCTGACTTGCCTGTAGCACAAATGGGCAATCTCATCCTAGGGTGTAGGGAGTGGACCATCCCTTCCAAGTTTGATATCAGTCTCCAGACCGTCCTCCATGCCTGCCGGGTTTCTGATCACGACTTGGGACTCTCGATTCCCTTTGCTAGGGTACATTACCTCTTCTTTTCTTTTTCACTTTATGATTAATTCCTCATCATAACAGATCAATGCTAAGAGATATGCTGATATGCGCTGGATGCAACCGAACGTGGACGCCTAGTTTTAGGAGCAGATACACGAGATCTAGCGGTTGGTGAGTACTTCCTTTTTTGTATCTTTTGACGTTTCCTTTCCTTTCTTTAGAATCTTTTCCCTTTTTTCGAAGTAATCTCAATCCTTTTCTTTTTTAGAACAGTCAGCTCAACGAGATGAGGGAATCTCGAGACCACTTTGAGAGACACTATCAGTGGTATTCTAAGGAGAACAGGCGCCTTCGAAGGCAACTAGTACATGCAAGACTCTTTCCATCACCATCTTCGGTGCGGGGTGATGATGACGATGATAAGGATGGTGACGACGGTGGTTATGAGTTCATCCCAGAGGCTGATAGTGGGGCCACATCCTTTGGCGGCGAGAATTAGCCTTCTCCCCCTCCCCAATTATTGAACATACTCTTTTTTTGTATGGATTTTTAGAGTGTTGTTCGGGTGTTAGATGTTGTATGAATTCTTAGATGTTATTTGGATGTTAGATGTTATATTTTATTTTCTTCATTATGTCTTATGAACAAAGCAGGTTAATTATCTTGAAACAAGTACTTTTTCCTTTGCAAGGCTTAATCCCAAACGTCTTTCATTTAATCCCTGATTGTTACATGCACGGGAATGGTATGGCAACAAAAAAGAGAGTGATGGAAATAAGACATAGCCCAATATGGTCACCCCGTAATTACATGCTTCATCCATAATTCATCTAGCAGATTCATGATCTTCGGCGTTAGCTCTTCTGGTGGTTAAACCTTCGCCGTTGTTTCCTTTGAAGCCGAATGACATCGCGTGGGTACGAGATGAGGTAGGTAGGAGGTGGCATGAGCCAAACCCATCAACTACACATAATCTCAATCCTGAATTTTGAAGACCGGGGCTTTTGTATTCCACCAATGGTAGTTCCACTGAATCTTCTCGTCCATTCTTTCTTCCAAATATTTCTTTCAATCCTTGATCGCATGAAACTCTATCATTTCTCTTCAGATTCGGAAATGCTTCAAGTGTAGCGTGGCATCAGGTATTGTTTGGACCAATTGTAGCCTTACTAGCAGCCACATTTGCAAAACTGCAAGGGATCCTGCACAATAATCTATGCCATATTTTTGGAAAGCACTCATGTCGTCCAGACCTTTGAAAGTCTCAGCTAGCACTGTAGGGGTGATATCACATCCTTCTAAAAGCTGCTGAACAACGTCGGGTATTATAGGGAGAACACCTTTTCTCGGGGTACGTAGCAAGTATCTCTCAATCATGCAAAACAAATATGCTTTCCTCCTGTTCTCTTGTCAAGTTTTTTCGACGCTTTCCTACTTGGAAAAGATTCCTGCTATTTTCATAATGTCAACTCTGCCATATTCCATGACCTTCTTGACTTCTCTCTTAGGCCATCCGAAGAAATCTTGTAGAACTTCTTCATAGTTGTTGTGTAGAGGGGGGTGGAAAAGTCTTCCTGATGGTGGTGAGAGCATGCAAGCTTGAAATTCTTCAACTGTGGGGGTTATCTTCACATCTCCAAATATGACAACGTGCAGTTTTGGATCCCAACATTGGTATACTTTCTGAAACATGTCATGATGGATCTCCACATACATAATCCCTCCAAGGATTGGTAGATGTACATCTTGCAAAGCGGTTGGATCGTTCGTACTCATGTCTACGGTCCATTTACGTAAGGTCTCATCAAGGGTTGCCTTCTTTGGGGGATCCATATTGCCTGTACCCAACCAAAGAACTCCTTAGAAAACTAGAAAAGATCTTGCTTCTTTTTTTCTTTTTGGACTCAAGGAATAGTCAGCTTCTACTAGTAACACACGAGGAGATGCTGGATGGCAGATTTTTGTTGCACAGTGGGATTTTTTTGGATGGGTGATGAAGATTGCCGGGTGGCGGATTTAGGAATATGCCCCTGGTGAAGGATTGTTGTGACCGCAGTTGAGCATGCCAAGTTGCCTATGTTGTTATCCATGTGTTGAGCAAGTTGCAACACATTTTACTATTGTAATTAGTGTCAACGAAATAGCCATGTCAGCATTTAATTGGTACATTTTATGGGCTGGTTCATTTGAGTACCAAATGTATTGGTTTATTTTAGGTTGGTTCAATTTCAAAGTGATTCAGTTTGAACCAAACCAGTACTATTTTTGGTTCAAGGACATTTTATATGCTTAAGTGGATTAATGATGTCAGCCCACTACCATGTTCTCTTATGAAACATATAATTTCAGAAACTTAGTGGATTGATGATAGGTAGCCCACATCTCCTTTGGTCTTGGTCAAGTAGAGGAGTTAAATTTTATAAGGTCTCTTGACACATGGTGGACAGCAGGGGATCATGACATCAGCAAGGTAATGGGGTCATCATCAAATAGGTCCAAGGAAGTTTTATTATTCAATTAGTTAAGGTGGCAGGATTATAAATGAAGTGACTGCTGCCACTTGGATGTCTATGCTTGGTAAAATAAGAATTGGACAGCAGCTCCTTGAATATTCAGTGATGTGGATTTGTTTGTATGCATTCAAAAATCTGAGATTCTATTTTAGAAGGCAGCCGAGTATAAGATCTTTTCTACATGTGATCACTACCTTAATAGTAATCCAAATTAGATTCTAAAAGGCCCAATATAAAGCTTCTATATGTGAATGATGGGCTGGTGTGTTTCTAGTAAGTGAATTTAAGTCACCTACACTCGATTGAAATAAGGAAAGCTTAAGATATAGGAAATTCCTTTTAGGAATTCTCACCCTCGCATATGGATGGCTTGTTGCTGACCTTCCTTCATAAAAGGGGACCTTTCTAGAGTGTAAAGTGTGGAACTCTCTACAGTTGCAGAATCAAGAGAAAAAAAAAGGTGAGAGAATCTGAGGTGCTCTGTGTTTGACTGCAGAATCAAGTGAAGCAAAGAAGAAAAATAGAGAAGAGAGAGATTGTTGTCACTATGTTCTAAAAGGGTATTCATGAGATCCTATATGTTGCTGTTATGGTGTAGTGAAGAAGAAGTATAGCATTAGTAAGATCCTTGGCCGTGGGTTTCCCAGTTGCTTGTTGATTTGATTGATGGAATATGAAGGCAATATGCAGGCAGAATATGAGCTCTCTTAATTGCAGCAGATTTATGAGTTCAAAGGTTCTTTATTTGAGTATCTGAAAGCTAGGAGAGAATGAGTTTGGAACCACAGGTATGTTGAATTTCTGATAAGCTATTATGGTGCTGCTGTGGTTATGAAAGTACTGTTATGATTTAAAGTAACCCGGATTCAAATGCTTGCTTGTCACATCCATTCGTTGCTGATCTAAGCTTCAAGTAGTGTTACTGCTATCATGATTTTCTTATAAAAATCAAATGTTGCTGCAATGGTGTTGATCTAATACTGCTACTCGAGCATGTGCCATAACTATTAATGTTGGAGTCATACAAAGGTATTGGCTGATCATTCTTATCACTGCATCAGTTGTCTGAGTTTCCTATAACTGCTACTATATATGATGGTGTTGTGCACATGATCTGAAACTGTGGATTGATATTCATATTATACAATGTGTTATTGATGTGATCATACTGCTATTCTAAAAGACACTGCTGGTTACATAGTGTTAATCACGGGCATGATTTGTTGCTACTGATATGAACTATTGGTGCTACCACGTTCAAGTTTAACTGCTCTTTATTTGTTGATGTTGTTGCTACCCATATCTGAAGTTATGACCATGATGGTTACACTGCTGTTATATGCTGCCATCTATTGAAGTTGCTATTACTCTACTGCTACCATATTGCTTCGGGTATTGTCACACCTTGTCAGTGAAAGTGGTGGCTGGCTGAAGACATAAAAATCAAAGAGGGTGCCATATTATTGTAATTCTGATTTTTATCTTTTTACATGTATGTTTTACTTGGGGCCTTGGGTAGACATCATGTATTAGGGGTTTTCATTGTAAACCTTAATTTATTGGTGATTGGTTGTACACACTATTACGTGGGTGCATAACTAGTGTCTTTGGGGTTGTAGCTCCAAACACAGTGGGTGCTGGGTTGAATTTTTGTAATGGGTGGGTGCTCCTCATTGGTGGGTGCTAGTGAAATTGTTCCGTATCATGCTTACACATTTAGGCCACTTTTTGAGTTGGTGCTTGAGTGGTCATTACACCGTGGACGTAGCCTTCGGGTGAACCACGCAATTCTTTGTGTGTCTTGTGGATTGTGTTTATGCTTTCAGGTATTTGTTGACGAGAGTGGCACGTGAGAGAATGATTTTAGACATCACTGATTCACCCCCCCTCTCAGTGATCCATTGGGTGTAACATATGTATCTTTTGAAAAGGAATTAGGTCAAACGTAGTTCATATAGACCTGACGGCTACACGAAATATTGCTTGAGTCGGTCCAAGTTGACTAGGCCCTTGACGTCTTCTCCATCAAGATCCACGAGTCAAACAGCTTGCCCGGTTAGGATTTCCTTTACTTGATAAGATCTGCTCCAATTTGGCCTGAACTTGCCCCTTGGGTTGTGAACAGGTGCCCTTTGTTCGCGAAGAACCAAATCTCCTTGTTTGATGTTTCACGCGCGAACTCCTTTGTTGAAGGCTCTCGCCATTCTGAGTTGGTATTTTTTTAAGGTGATCCATGGCTTTCATTCTTTTCTCATCTAGCAAGTTGAGCCCATCATGCCTTTCCTCCATCCATTCTCCTTCGGGTAATTTGCAGTCCATCAATACTCTGAGGGACGGTACTTGGATTTCCACAATTAATATAACCTCCATTCCATAGATCAATGAAAAAGGAGTTGCCCCAGTAGACGTTCGAATGGACGTCCGATAAGCCCATAACGCATATGGAAGCTTGTCTACCCAATCTCTATGAGTATCAACCATTTTTTATAATATGACTTTGACATTTTTGTTGGCTGCTTCCACTACTCCATTAGTCTGTGATCTGTAAGTCATATACCGGTGTCTCTTGATACCAAACTTGGCGCAAAACTTATCCATTTTTCCCAAGAAATGTGCTCCCTGATCAGATATGAGGGCATGTAGCACTCTGTATCTGTCTGTGATATTTTCCTTGATGAATTTTGCTACTTTCGCAGTTGTCAAGATGGCGTAAGACTATGCTTCCACCCATTTGGTGAAATAATCTACGGTGGCGAGGATGAATTCATGTCTGTTAGACGCTTTCGGTGTTACCTTCCCTATAATGTCGATGCCCCATGTGGAGAATGGCCAGGAAGCATTCAATGAATAGAGTTACGTAGGAGGAATGTGGATAATGTTGGCAAATATCTGGCACTTGTGGCATCTTTTCATGAATTTGGCACAATCTTCCATGGTTTCCCAATAATACCTAGGTCTTAGGATCTTCTTGGCAAGCATTCTGGCATTCATATGCAGTCCGTAGATTCCTTGATGGATTTCCTTCATGATTGTTTGAGCTTGTTCCACATTCACATAGAGCAGTTTTATGCCATTGTACGATCTTTTGTACAACGAGTCTCCTTGGAGCATGAATTGCATGGCATACTTTCGTAGCCGCTTCTTTTCTCCCACGATGAACTGTTCAGGATACCCTCCTTTCCCTTATGAAATCAACTATGGGTGTGAACCATACTTTTCCATCCACTGTCAAGACATTCACTAATTCTTCATATGCCAACTCACATCTTTTGTCCACAAAAAATGGCCGGATCTAGGTAACTGAGCTACATTCAACCATCGAGGCGAGGGTGGCCAAAGCATCTACAAATCTGTTGTTGACTCTCGGCAAATATTCGAACGTGACTTCTTCAAAGTTCTTAATCATCCCCTCCAAGTGTTCTTGATAGAGTTTCAACTTTTCATCTTTCATTTTTCATTTCCCTTGAGTTTGATAGATTACGATCGACAAATCCCCATAAACTTTCAACTTCTTGAGTCCCAATGCCATGGCGGCCTCGAGGCCAATCACACATGCTTCGTACTCTGCGATGTTATTGGTACATAGGAATTCTAATCGAGAAGCAGAATGGAGACAAAGATCTTCTGGGTTAGCAACAATATTCCGACCCTATATCCCCTTTGACTGGCTGCACCATCAAAGTACAATTGCCACCAGTCTTCGCATTCTTCTTCTTCCACACATGCTAAGTCCTCATCTGGGAAAAGACCTTCCTTTATTTGTGAATCCGACTCCACCGGATGCGTAGCTAGATGGTCTGAGACTGCTCACCCCTTCATAGACTTTTGGTTAACATATGTTATGTCAAATTCCGATAATAACAATAGCCATTTGGCCATCCTTCTAGTTAGCACTAGCTTTTCAAACAAGTACTTTATTGGATCCATCCTTGAGATGAGTTGGACTGGATGCTAAAGCATGTAATGCCTCAATCTTTTAGTTACCCATACGAAGGTGGTACATGTCTTCTCCAAAGGGGTATAGAGAGTTTCGTACTCTTAACAATTTCTTGCTCAAGTAGTAGATTGCGTGCTCTTCCCCATTCTTCTGATTAAGCTGTGCTACCATTGATCCCATTATCATTTCTTCAACGGATAAGTATAACAACAGCGGTTCACCCAACATCGGTGGGAAAAGTACTGGAGGATGAGTCAAGTACTCTTTTATTTTTTCGAGCACCTCTTGACACTTATCGTTCCATTCTTTTGGCTCTTTTTTTCTCAGGAGCTTGAAGATGGGTTCACATGTCGCGGTTAGGCGTGGTATGAACCAGCTTATATATTGGATGCGAGCCGAGAAACCTCAGATCTCTTTTTCTATTTTTGGTGATGGCATTTATGTTATAGCCTTTATTTTGTAGGGATCCACTTCTATTCCTCTTTCACTGACAAGAAATCCCAGAAGCTTCCCTGTCGTTGCTCTGAATACACATTTTTGAGAGTTCAATCTGAGCTTGTATTCTTTTATTTGCTCAAGGAACTTTCTCAGTGCTAATAAATGCCCCTGCTAGGTGACCGATTTGACGATCATATCATCCACGTAAACTTCTACTTCTTTGTGTATCATGTCATGTAGGATGACCGTAGCTGCTCTTTGATATGTTACTCCCGAGTTCTTCAGACCAAAGGGCATTACCTTGTAACAATAGGTTCCCCATGGTGTGATAAACGTTGTCTTCTCTCTGTCCTTTGGACACATGCTGATCTGATTATACCCAGAAAATCCGTTCATAAATGACAATAGGGCATGCTTTGTGGTGTTATCTACCAACACGTCAATATGAGGCAATGGGAAGTCGTCCTTGGGGCTGACTTTGTTGAGATCTCGGAAATCCACACACATCCATACTTTTCCATCTTTATTGGGAACTGGAACTGTATTAGACAACCATTGAGGGTATTGTGCCACTTAGAGAAACCCTACATTCCACTTCTTGATGACTTCCTCCCTGATCTTTTCACTCCATTCAGGCCGCATTCTTCTGGGCTTCTGGTTGAAAGGCCGAGCATCTAGATAAGTGGGTAGTTGATGCTGTACTATCCTTGGATCGATGCCTGGCATATCTTTGTAGGACAATGCGAATACTTCTTGAAATTCCTTCAATAGAGCTATCATCTGACCAACTTCGTCCTTATCGAGTGAGGAGCCAATTTTAACCATTCAGGGACACTGTTCTATTCCCAGATTTATGAGACACATGTCTTCTCGGATAGGCTAAGCTTTTCTTTGCTTAAGTTATTTTATTAAGTGATGATGTTCAAGGATATCCTCATCATTGGAAGATGAATCAGAAGAAGAAGAAGAGACATACTCAGAATGGTTGACTTCATTCATGATGGAAAGAGGAGTACAAGCAGACTCGACAAACTGAAAGGTACTACCTTCCTTGATTACAAGAGACTTACCAGCTGATGAGACTAGTTTGGAACTGACCACTCCTTGAGACTCTACTTCCTGAAACCTATTAGAAACATTGATCCAATTTACAATGGGTTCTTGGAGAGGGTGAATCAAAAGATGAGGTTTCAGCCCTTCTTCATCCCCTGCAGAAATCATGGCTATCTCGAATAGTTCTCTGATGCTCAGATCTCCTTCAGCAGCTTTCAATTCTACTTGTTCCACTTCTAGTGCCACCCAGTCGATGTTGTCTTGAAAGAAGACTTCAAATCCTAGCTGGAAGCTTCCTTTGTCATAATCGAACCACTGCTCAACGTTGCCATAGTATGGGAAGTCCTCTCCTTCCTTAACAAAATATCTGTTTAGAGTCTTGAAATATGGGGATGGTCCCATGGTGGTGCTTGCCTTCTCACATTTCAGACTGTCTTCAAGTTTGCCTTTCTTTCTTGGTTCTTCATATCCCAGTCCATGACGGTTGCTACAAGTTAGAAAGTCAGGGAATTCAGGAATCCCTTGCTGATTCTTTCCCAATCCAAGCCCCGAGAAATATTCCATATTGTTCATCATCTTCAAAGTTGACTTACTCCATGCGGATGGGTATTCGAATGGGATTATCTCTGTTACTTCTGAGGTCGTCACACCGATTGCCCCAATCTCGAACCCACCTAGCTGGGTATCTTCTAGAGTTTCTACTCCTACCTCAATGCTTGCCAAGGTGTGAACTATTTCTGGATCATCGAAGATAGTAATCATCTTTCTTTCATGGATAAACTTCATTTTCTGATGTAGGCTTGAGGCCATCGCCCCTACAGAATGTAGCTAGGGTTACCCCAATAACATGTTAAATGATGCTTGAGTGTCAATTACTTGACATTCCATCGTGAACTAGACAGGTCCAACTCTGATATCAGTGGTCAAAACTCCCAAGACTCTCCTTCTTGTATTATCATATGCTCAGATGGTCTGAGCAGAGGGCTTCATACAAGTGAGGTCTAGCCTGATGCAGCTTGCAGCTTTGAGAGGTATGACGTTGAGAACTGATCCATTATCTATCAAGACTTAGGGGACTCGATTCCCATTGCACTCTACGGTAATGTGCAATGCTCGATTATGATTCTTCCCTCCAAGTAGCAGATCATCTTCGGAGAATGAGAGAGAATGTGTGGCATAGGTAGCCCCCATGATGTTTAAAAGTTCTTCTAGGCCCATCTCTATTGGTACCTGAATTTTGTTGAGTGCTTTCAGGACTGCTTCCTGATGCGGCGGGGAGGCCATCAACAACCCCCAGACAAAGATATTGGCTTGTATCTTCTTTAGTTGGTTCAACACTTGATTTTCTGGCTCGTACTTGCTTTGCGGTAAGCCAAGTACGAACAGTTTCTCCATAATCAGACCCTTATCTTTGAAATTTCTTCCACTCTGGGGCTTTGATACTTCAGGTTCTCTTCCCTTGACAATAATCTCTATCGGGCACAGCTCGTCATCGTCCAGGTCACTTTCAGTTATTGCAGGGGTTCCTACTATTGGGCTCTTCCTTCTTGGACGAGTGTTTTTGCTTTCTACTTTCAAAGCGGCGATCATCCATCGGGTCTTTTGTAAGATCTTATGTAGGGCCTCTTGCTTTTCGTGGAGGTGTCCGATAAGTTGGTCAACGTCTGACTTTTGCGGGCCGACTGGCATCATCTACTGGATCATTTCAAAGATTTCTCTGGTTAACTTTTGGAATCTCAAAGCTTCAGCCAAGGACTCGAAATGTTCCTCATCTTCTAATGTTTCTTCAATGTTGGAGATTACAGGATGAATGTTCTTTGTGGAATCTACATTGGTGTTGTGGAGGTAGAACCTATCATGTGCTTGTGCCCATTTATGATACTCCTTACTTCCACGGTCTGGAGATGTTGGAGGACTTCCGTATAAATCTTTTGCCAGAGCGAACACGAGAGAAACCTCCTCTTCCAATTCTTTCAGGACTTGAGGTAATGGCCATTTCTCATTTATTAGCAGTTGCCGTTGCAATTCTTTCTGATAGCTTTGGTCTATAGGTATTACCTTAAAGAGCATTTGGTGAATCTTAGTGACCATTCTGAGGATCCCTCTTGCTTCAAATGGAAGGGACCAAGCTCTTGGCCCATAGATTTCCTCATACCGGTTGACAGTAGGTTCTTCCTTCATTTCAAATGCTTTGTTGGGTACTTCACTACTAGTGCCTTCATCCATTACTTTGTCATTCAGACTTTCACTGGATATTTCTTCATCTGACTGTTCTTCAGAATCCTGATGACCTGGGTCCTCTTCTTCTTCCCCATTGCTATCAATAGGGTGAATTCCTTTGGTTGGATCAAAGTATGGATCTCCGGTATTGACGTTATCGACCCAATTTTCCCACCCTTCCATCATTCTTGGTGGACTGATGTAGGACAAATCATTTGAGTACAACATAGGATCTTGGGGTGGATTCCCAAAGAAATACTTTGTTAATGTCAGGTTCAGCCACATATTCCTCAGCTCATGCAACATTCTTTGAAGTGCATCTTCTTCTGCTGGTAATTCTATCTTTTCAACTTGCTCTGCCAAATGGCCACACACCATGTCTGGGAAACTAGAAGTTGCTCCATACATGATGTTGTGGGCCATGGATATTAGCTCAAGGATGTCTTACACTTGACAGAAGGTGCTCATGCCCCATCTATGGAAGTCTTCTTCTTTGATCGACTATGCTCTCCTCGAGTTTTCGTGGGACCTTTCTCCTTTACTGCTACTACTACTTCCCTCATTTTCAGGAGGTATGGGTTGGATGAGATCAGTTGGGTCCATTCCGTCATCATCCACTCCAATATTGTTTATTGCAGTTTCAATGAAGAACTCATCTTCAGAATGTGACTCAAAGTTTTCTTCTTCACTGTCATCGGTACTTCTCCCATTTGGATAAGGAAAGTGACTCTAGAGAGAGTCTTACCAATGGCTAGCGCAAATATGGCTTTGATCAAGCTTGATGTGACCTCTTCAATGATTTTCGTAATATCTTCAGGTGGCTCTCCCCCAATGGGTTAAATGTGAACTATTGGGTTAACGCATTCTTCTTCATCTTCTGAGCTTTCCATGTATGCCATGTAGTTGATCTCATAATCAATGAACCCGAACTTTCTCAACTATGCATGAGGCCCAAGACTGTCTAACCCATTCTCTAGATATTCCAGCTTCATCGTGCAATGGTCAGAGGCTATTCCCTTCCCTCGTTCACACCGCTGTCCACCTTCTCTGAATTTTCCATTGTAGTTGGTTCTTGCATAATAGACACATACCATCATCCTTTTTGCTCTCCTCTTTCGAGCGTATCAGCTTCGGCTGCAAAAAGGTGTTGGCTGAGCTTCAATCATTTCTTTTCTACATATATCTCTTAGGAAATTGCTGATATTGGTTCTGTCTTCCGCTGGGAGGTCCATCTGCCAGATGAGACGCATCTTATCCCTCTAAATTCTTTTTAAGTCCTTCAAGGGACCCCCTATGGGCCGAATTAGAGTGGTTAAGTCTAAACCCGTTGTCCCTTCTTCCAAGGCATTTATAGATTCCATGGATGATCTCGGGGAGTCAAGTTCATTTTCATCAAGCGACCCCTTCAGGGTGGCGAATTCTTCCAATATCTCACACCATTGGGGGTAAAGATACTCATGATATATTCCATGCAGATTTTCCAGGATTATGCCTACTTGTTCTTCCTTCGTTAGGTGAGGTTGCATCTGGTCTACTTCCTCACGAAATCGGAGAATACTTGCCTTTGCCTTAGAGCTTCCAACTCCTTTCTTTTCTTCTCATTTTCCTTGGTTTGGGCTGCTAGGATAGCCCTATAAATTCGCGAATCCATCAACTTCCTCCCTTGTCTTGTAGGTTGGATCATGAATGTTGGGTCTTCACAAGGAACATCCTCTTGCAACATATTCACCTCATGGTTTGGCAAAGGGTTAGTGGTTACGTTGAGCTATTGTTCTACTTTCAATGCTATCTTTCCTGCGTTGATCAGGTCTTGTATAGCATGCTTGAGGTGTATGCATCTGTCGGTCTAATGACCCTTCTGATTATGATAGTAGCAATGTAACTCTGGCTTGTATCCTAGAGGTGGATTGGCCAAATCTACATGTCTCGACGGTATGACATCCAGCATCCCTTCCCTCTTGAGCTTGAAGAAGAGGCAAGTAGGAGTTGTATTGCCAAAAGTAAATTATCTAGGAGAGGCCGACTATTCCACTTGGATAACTGATGGCACAGTGACTGTCAATGAAATCTTCTTCTCGATGTATTGGCCGGTAGTGATTGCGTTCACTTCAGGACCCTTCCCTCTTCCTACTTTGTTGTTCTTGTTAAGAAAAGATCCAAAGGCCTCCTTAGTTGAAGCTTGGGCTTGCTTTCCCTTAAAGAGCTTGTCTTCAATTGCTTTCCCGTAGCTATGAGTGCTTTAAAGGTTTTGATGTGCTGACAGTAGAGACGGTCATGGTACTCCCCATGTAAGTTCTCTAGTATCATTACCACTTGTTCTACTTCATTTAGACGTTTCGACATCTTAGATTAGGGCTATAATAGGGTTGGGCTTTATGAAATCCTAGCCCAACCCTAAGTCCCCTTAGTTGGGCCCGGGCCCAACCCTACCCTAACTCAGGGCCAAAAAAATCCAACTCTGACCCGCCCTTAGGGTCAGACCGGGCTGACCCTGATTGGTCCTGATCATGGGGAGAGGGAAGGAAATGCATGGGCTAGAATGGGCTGGGGAGAAAATGGTCAATTTTACGTAAAATAACACTATAATAAAATGCATTATATCACTTATTATCTTCATATATAATATATTATATAACAAAATATGTGTGACGTTTAAAGTTTATAATATATATATTATATCAACATATTTTTTATAGTATTACTTAAAACAGGGTCAGGGCGGGGCGGGCCAGGCTTAGCCAGACCCGACCCTGAGGGCCATAAATTTCCAACCCTAACCTGCCCTTAGGACCAAATATCTCAGCCCAGGCCCTGTTCGAGCCGACAGGGCCAAACTTGCACCCCTATCCTAGATACCTTCTTATGGAACCTTATAATAAAATTGGAAAATCCTTCGTCGACTCCTTGCCTCAAAGTTTCCAACTCACGCCAAGTAATATCTACCTCAGTGTTATACGAATACTGCTTGGTAAACTCCTTCACCACCACCGACCAGGTTTGAGTTTGAGTCTGGTCTAATTGAGTAAGCCACCTCAGAGCTGATCCAGCCAATGAATAAAGGAAGGCCTGACCCATTTGATTTTTTGTAAGCTCCCATGATTTGGCCACAGTAATAAAGATCTTCAGGTGGGCTTTGGGGTCTCCCGTCCCGTCGAACTTGTCAAACTTCCATTTGAAGTCTTCGGATATCCTTCCCGTCGGGAAGAAGACCAAATCATCTTCAGGTTTTACAACTACTTTCCCTTGCACACCAATCTCTAGTTTTTCAACTTTCTCCCTCATCTATTTCTCTCTTTCAGTCTCAGGGGGATTCTGTGGAGTGTTAAGGACCATAACTTCTTCCTCTATCACAACCTTGGTTGTACTCTGGATATTGGCATCACCTTAGGTTCTCCAGAGATTTGTGCATTGCTTCCTCGAGACTGACTTTGCATCTCTTGAACCATCTGTGTAACTAACTGCCTCATTTCAGTCATCTCTCTTTGCATGTTGACCATTTCTTGACTCAAAACTTCTTCGAAAGAACCGGCCTCTGGTGGATCCATGTTACTCGTAAGAGGAGGTAACCTTACTAGACTCTACCTCGCGGGGCTGAAGATGGCTGGGATTTTTGTTGGACGAAGGGGATGGAGACTGATGGAGGTGGGCCCGAGTAAATCGGCCGACTTGATGGTCCCAAGCGGGCAACAAAGGGTTCTTTCATCACAGAATTATGCCTTGCAAGGGCGAAAGATTGTTTTAGGATTTCGTGTGACAAACAAATTATCATTTTTTTTATTTTTTTATATATGTATATATACATATCCATGTTCTAGTTTACAAAGCAAATATACAAACATATATATACAAACAGTGGTTGGGTAGCGTGACGATCCGTTTTTGACCTCTTCACTCTACTTCTTGCCATAAATCCTCCCTTGTTCGATGGCTCCCAGAGATCGAATTAGGATCGTCATGAAGAGGCTTTCATGAGGGTCTCTCGACAGTCTATCCTTAGTTAATGTAGAGTACCTTCCATTTTGGGACAACCAGAGCTCCATTATTGACATAATGTCCTGGGTGGTGTACCATTTTTTGAGGGACTATCGAGGTTACATTTTTTTGATACACCATCCCGAATGATTGTGCTGCTTTCATCGAGGGACTATCGAGGGACAAATGGAGCTCTTTCCCATGACGAGTAAACTACTTTAAGAAGGATGTACTACCAACAACCTCATTTTCAGCACCAAAGGGTTGCTACGTTAGTTTGTGGCATATTCTAATCATATATGGTCTAATTTCCTACATGATGCATGTAATGGGTAGGCTAATAGGACAGAAAAAGGTCACCCTTGACAGAACCAATATACCTATCACTCGTGGTTGCGAATTGTCAGTACATGGTGCTTTTAATATACCTGGAGAGTAGGTTACACGATCTCAGAGTAATCAAACTTGTGCCCTTTTTGAGTAGCGAAGTACCCCACGGCACACTAGTGAATATCCTCGTTGGTGATTCTAAACTACAGTAAATATCAAGGGTTGTGATCTACATATGGGGTCAAACGATTGACCACGGAGCTGTATGTTTCCATGCGGTGTTGAATGTACATAATAGTGGTGGCGGAAGCGGGTAGCATCCGATCTCAGAGCACTTCATATGGTGTACCCCACCTCCTTGAGGGTAGAGGCACAATAGGGAGTACCCTCATCGTTTGAATTCACTTCGAACACGATGCGTGATGCAGTTAGTACACAAAATGGGTTAGCCGAACATGTTATCGATCAATAATGTAGAAGGAAGAATATTCGTGCATTCAACGGTAGCATCTAGTATCGAAAGCTTAACATCATTCCCCAGCGGAGTCGCCACTGTGAGGATCCGTTCCCGAAACCACGCCCGCATTCCCTGTTGGGGCGCTTGGTTCGGACGGGGGGTTGGGTTATGCTCCTCGGTTGGAGAGTGAGAAGGAATGGACAAAGAGAATAAAAATATGAGGAGTATTTTATTATGTTACTAGTAAGGTCTTGCAGGTCATGAGAAGAAGTGACTATTGAAATACAACAGAAACACACTTTGTAGAGCTGCATCCACCCTGCAATAGTGATATAGATCAGAAAAATTCAGTCATTGGACGTCACACAGTGGCACAATATGAATAGGATTTCATCCAAAACATCAGAAGGGGAAGATGATGGAGATCCCAGTCGTTCGTACCAATCCACTGATGACAGCTTAAAGAGAGGCTTAAGACTGCCTAGCCCAAACATGTAGATTCTACGACTCCAAAGAATTGTTCGGAAAAGTAGGGCAAATGCTCTCCCGGGACCACCATTGGAGAATGAGTTGCACAAACTAGGCTTAAAGAAAGACCGCAAGGAATGGAGGGAGCTTCAAGATTGTCAACCCAAGTGCCAAGGATTGACAAAACCTCGATGCATTTGGTAACTCATCACCAAATCTCCCCAATAATAGAAGAAGCTCCCTACTCCTTGCAGAACCATGCAAGGAATCTACAAGAAGCAAGGAAAGCTAGCTTCTGATCTCATTTAGACCATATCTTCTACTCCTTCAGATGACACAAAAGAAGAGCATTGCATGAACCACGCTCTCGTACTTGGAAGAGGAAGGTCCTAAGGGAGACCTGCATACAACAAACTGATGCGTTATTTGAATAACACCATCGAGAGCACACCATTGTTTGAAGATCACTTTCGAGAAGATCAACATAAGAGTCCTGAGGCTAAATCAAGGCATAATTGTCAGAGGAACAAGGCAGCAAAATCTGAACAACGAAAAAGAGAGAAGAAAGGAAGAATATCCCAACAAAGGTAATTTGGCTATCTAAGAAAATGGAGATAGCTACAGTGGGAAGGAAAAACTGCATCCTTATAAAGTGGCACCAATAGCCTAGATCTAATCACAATAGATGCTTTGGATCATCTAGAAACCCATTCTCCGAAAAAGATTGTTACTTCCCAAGAAAGTGGACCATGTGGCATAACTTCAAGGCATAATACAGAACAACGCAACACAAGATAGAACATCTCATTTAATGTGCATTAATCACACACAAATAATATTCCCCAAAGGCCATTGAAAATTATCAAAGATGAGTTAAAGCTATTAGTGCAAGTCTTGGGAATGACAAGCGCAAGACAATGAAATGTCAAACCACAGAAACTCCAAGGCTTACGCCCACGACCATAGGGGTGCGACGACCTAAGCTAGGCAAGAAGTCATCAATTCCTTCTAAGAGAGAAGCTTGTGCCTACAACCTTAGGGGTGCGAAAACCTAAGCTAGGCAAGAAGTCATCAATTCCTTATGAGGGAGAAGCTTGCGCCTATGACCTTAGGGGTGTGACAACCTAAGCTAGGCAAAAAGTCATGAATTCCTACTAAGAGAGAAGCTTGAGTATATGACCTCAGGTGTGCGACGATCTCAATTAGGCAAGAAGTTATGAATTCCTTCTAAGGGTGAAGCTTGTGCCTACAACCTTAGGAGTGTGATGACCTAAGCTAGGAAAGAAGTCATGAATTCATTCTAAGGGAGAGGTTTGTGCCCACCACCTTAGGGGTGCGACGACCTAAGCTGGGCAATAAATCATGAATTCCTTCTAAGGGAGAGGCTTGTGCTCACGACCTTAGGGGTGCGACGCTGAAAGCTAGACAAGAAGTCATGAATTCTTTCTAAGGGAGAGGCTTGTGCCCATAACCTTAGGATGCGACAACCTAAGCTAGGAAAGAAGTCACAGTCCTCCTAAGAAAGAGTCATGCCCACAAACTTAAGGGTTACAATGACCTAAGTTAGGTGAGAAACCATGAAATCCCTTTAAGGATGAAGTTTACACTCATGACCATAGGAAGTCCAACAATCTATGTAAGAGAATATAAGACCCTCCTAAAAGAGTGTACATTAGTGAACTTAGCAAAAAGCTAACGAAAGCAAAAAGGATTCAAGTGTTGAAAAATATATTATTCATTGGAAGCCCGATTGTTATCATTACAAAAAAAAAAACAAAGAAAGAAAGAAAAAGAGAAAAGGAATTGAAGACAAAATTCTTTTAACTTGGCACAAAGGAGGGAGATGCAGCATCAGGCTTAGTAGGCTCCTTCGAGGAAACAGAATCAGGCTCAGCAAGGCCCTTCGGAGGAGAGGCATCAAGAGACTTCAACACAAAGAGCACCTCATCCATGACTTCACAAGGTAGCCCTAGTTTTCCGATAACAACATGGGGATACGTGATGAGCACGTCTAAGATCCCCTTCTTAACGTCGTCAAGGTAAGCGCCAAAGCTTGCCACCTCCACCTCGTCAGTAAGGCTTTGGGAGGCTTTAAAGGCTGCAACAGGCTTAGAAGCAACCTTCTCCCCTCAACTTTAGCCTTAGTCTTCACCTCAAAAACTGTCGAAGCCTTGGTGGCCTCGCCTGATCGAGCTCTACCCTAATTTTCTTCACCTGCTCCTCAGTAGAAGTTAGCTTGCTCTCAACAGCCAGCTTTTCCTCAGACAGGGCCCGAACCTCAGCCTCCAAGTGAGTCTTGTCGGCCAAAATATTCTTCCTAGACTCCTCAAGCTTCTCCAAGGTTATCTTACCATTCAGCATCATATCGTTAAATTGGGCTGAAAGTTTCTTGTTCTCATCCATGAAAAAGCTGCAGTAGTCCAATATGGAATCCAGTTGATCAAGAGCCTCGACACCGTGGACAATAGACCAACAAAAAATGTGGGTTACCAAGGAATTAGGAAAAAAAACAGCGAAAGGACAGGAGGAGAACTCACTGAAGCAACATCTGATGGGCCCTGGAGACAAGCTGCTTATCACTAAGTTCCCAGACATGCATGGCATCTGTGGGAAGACAACACCTTTATAGGATCCAATGAGCAATGTTTGTAGATTCTAGAGTCAATTGGTCCGTGCAAAGACCTAAAGGTGGGACAAAGAGAGTTTTGTCCACAGCCGAGGTCGTATTCCTAGGGCAATAAATGGGGGCTTCCTCGCATCGAAACACAGGCTCAAGAGGTTTGTCGCTCCTTCATAAGATCCTTTACTTACCCCTTTACTTCCTCCTTTTATTGCAATGGCACCAGGCTTCATGGAGGGAGGGGAGGAACACCAGAAGCACCCTTCTTATTCGTAAAAACGCTAAGGTCCTTGCCTTGTCAACAAAACTCAGGGTTAACCTAGTTCCAGACTCAGGAAGAGATTTCCTTTTCTTATGGGAGCCTCCCTCGCCAGACGTCGTCTTAACGACCTGGGCCATAAAGGAGATAGGAGCAGCCACAACATTGTGCCTCTTCTTCAATCTTGCCTCAAACCCATCTGGATTCACCCTTCCTTAAAAAACATAATCTAGGTCAAGAAATGAAGTACAAAATAAAAAATGAAAGAAGGCAAAGGTAACTAGGGCTCATCCTGATCAATCCCAGCTTGGCTTAGGCTCAAACTCCTGAGAACATGCTCATCAATGAGGTCTCTTAAGTCGAACGTCTTACCATCTAAGACCATTCTAATAGATTCTAAAGCCTCCTCATTAAGAAAAAGGTCTTACATTAACAACGGATGTCTCAACATCAGTCCACATCAATCCAGAGTATAACTAATCAGTTTGAGCAAAGAAAAGCTTATCCTTCCAGTTGTGCTTAAAGGAAGGTGAATGTGTGAGAACCTTCGCCTTCAACCTTGGACGACCAGAGAATTAAAACCATCCACGACTAACAATATGCTTCTTAATGACAAAGAGATGCGAAAAGACCTTAGGAGTAGCACACCTTCCTAACTTGGCAAAAAGGGAAGCGAAACCCATGATGAATCTCCACCTATTAGGAGCAATTTGGGCGGGAAGCACCCCAAAATACATCAGTATCCCATCTGCCACATAGTGAATAGGGAACCTGAGCTCTCTTTGAGCATATGCTTATACAAACAAACTTCCCTAGGCCTAGCCTTACAAGCATTTTCCCAGGACCCCGGATTCCTAAGGCTAATACTCAAAAGGAATTGAATATGCATTCATCAAGACCTGAAGAAATTCATTAGTGACAACTAAAGATGCCAAATGCCATAAAAAACCTAGCAACAACAACCAAATTGGTTAACCTTAAAGCAATAGGAACCCCACTTTGGTTGTCCACCGACGAGTGTTGCACGCCCTCTTTAAGGTTGGTTGAAGCTTATCAATCATTTGGGAGGCAGAACTACTACCGAAAGAATTTGAGGATGAAACTCTCGTCCTCAATTCTGAACCAGCATCCATACCACGGACTTGACCAGAAGAGCTCTCATCAATACCTTTGCTAGATGCTGAATTGGTGTCCCTAGACATTTTAAAAGAAGAAAAACTTACTGATTAACACAAAGATGAGAAGAGCACCAAAAACGGAGTAAACTTCGTCACCACAAGGAGATGGAACTTTGGTCTTTAGAGGAAGAATATGATGGAGCACAAAAACTAAAGAAGACAAAGTAGCAGAAGTGCGGCATGCATCCAAAAAGCCCTGCTAAATAACTGCAATTGAACGGTCCAGATGTCCTTGTGAATACAATGTGACTATAACTTTTTCGGATTTCAAGGATTTCGTCCAACTGCTCAAGGTAATTTGGAAGTGTGTGGAAGTGATAGGCACGAAAGTCAAGAACATGCAATATTTAAAACATCACGACAACGTAAAAGGTAAGCTTTACAAATACCAGGATGCAATTACCACAATACCCTCTTTTCGAGAAGATGACCTCAGGACAACTCATTGACTTCATAGCTTGTATCCCTTAAGAGAACTACTCCCGCAGCTCACAAATATGGGATGAGGGAGTGGGGGACCTCTGTTATGGGTAAAATATTTTCACCATTCATAATGAGACACGTGTTTACACAAAATAGGAAACATGATTCAACGAATCTCTAGCCCGACTTCACTAATATGGAAACTTTCCAAGAGGTAAATACCAAGGCAGGGAAACACACTCCAAATAGGAAATTAAGGAGTCCCACACTTCCATCTCCCCACTAAGGAAAGAAATCCTAGTGGATTGATAGGTTATAGAAGCTTTCCTCCAACAAACTCTCCAAGAATGATCCCTAATCCTAAAAGGAAGCTACTAATTCAGGAAGAGTGCGTATCAGAGACGGACTCACTCCCCCGACTCAAGCTACTAGACAATCAATATAAATATAACCTCCCTCAAAGGGTAAGGTACGATACAATTACTACTCTACACCCATGTAATATTGCTCTGCTATTCCCTTCAGTTGCAAGGAAGATGATTTAAGCATCGGAGAGTTTTTGTAGGACCCAGCTCCGACCCTCCCATGATGTCTTCTTCTTTGTGTTCCATAGATACCTCACACAACGTAGCTCGTATCTGTGGAAAGTCAGTTTTCTGCTGCAACAAAATCTAAATCAATCACTCCTCCATTGTGGAGCATGTAAAGGCCTTTGTTGCATGTGGTTATGCTACCACAAATGACTTTCTCATAGCTTACCATCTTTCAAATTAACTCCAATATGATGATTCCTTATTTTATCCTTCCTTGTATTGTCATTCACTAACCTATCTAATCGACGTACTCATCTCCGCTACACTAACTTTATCTATATAATGCTTCTTAACTGCCAACATTCTACACCATTATCATATGACTATTCTATAAAATTTTCCTTTTAAGTTTTAAAGTAATACTTCAATCACACCACACTCTAGGCGTACCTCTATACTTCATCGCTCATATTTTAATACTCTATGAAACATCACCTCTATATCATCTTTTTATTTGTCATTGAGCCCAAATATTTAATAAAATCAGTTTACAGAATCTCCTTGTCATCAATTTTTACCATTTCATTATCCGTCCTAGTGTAACCAAAGTTACACACCATATACTCTGTCTTCATTCTACTTTATCTCAAAACCTGTTGATTCCAAGGTTGAACTCCTTAATTCCAACTTGGTGTTGATCTCTTCTTTTATCTCATCCACCAAAACAATATCATTGACAAAAAACATACACCAAGGAACCTCATCTTGAATATCTTTGGTTAAAACATCCATGAAAATTTGGGAAATTATCACTTTGACTCACCACTGTTCTTGCACTAGTCAGCACATCATCATACATATCTTTAATTATGGCCACATATTTAGGTAAACACTTTTCTCATGTAATTTCTAGATTAACTCTATAGAGACTCTATCATAAGCTTTTTCTAGTTTTATAAAAACCATATAAACCTTTTTGGAATCTCTAAAACTTTCCATGAGTCTCCTAACTAAGAAAATAACTTCTATCGTGGATCTTCTTGGCATAAAACCAAACTAATTCCCCATAATAGTAGTTTCTTGTCTCAGGTGCATTTCAATAACCCTCTCCCATAATTTCATAATATGACTCATTAGTTTGATGCCTCTATAGTTGCAACTCTGAATATCACCGTTATTTTATGTAAATAAGAACCACAATGCTTCTCCCCCATTCATCTGGCATTTTCTTTGTCTTGATATTCTTATTAAACTATTTGGTTAGCCAAGATGCTTAAGCTCTTCCACACTTCTTTTGAGAACTTATCTAGGCCTAGTGCCTTCCCTACTTTCATTCTCCATGAAGCTTCTTTTATTTTAGACACCCTAATTTTTGGTATATATCTACAACATGTGATGTCTTGATGGTAATGAAGTCTTTCGGGACACTATTACTCGAATTGTCTTCATTTAGTAGGCTACAGATCTAATCTTTCCATTCCTACTTAATATCCTTATCCCTTATTAATGTTTTATCATTTTTACTTTTAATACATCTAACATGATTGAAATATCTACTCTTTCTTTCCCTCATTTTAGCTATCTTATAGATAGTTTTTCCCCCTTCATTTTGTACTTCCATACTATTACTACTGAGAATAATGCTTGGAGAATCTTATTGATCATCAAATATATATACAAGCGGCAGGGTCCATAACCCTAACGGTTTACAATGGAAATTGTACATGTGATAATCCAAATAGGAAAGAAATATTATAGGGAGATCCTAGAGATAAAATCTTTCACAATCATATATAGAGTTTCCATTTACATGGGACACTATATATGTCAATACACCCCCCTCAAGATGGAGAATCGAGGGAGCGAATCTTCAGCTTGTCCCGTATGAATTGGAACCATGCGGTGGAGAGCAGCTTGGTTAGGGCATCAGCCAGTTGGTCAGTGGTGGAAATAAACTTGATAGAGAGCTGTTTTTTGGCAACCCGATCTCGTACAAAGTGAAAGTCGATCTCAACATGCTTAGTACGAGTATGGAATACAGGGTTTGCCGATAAATAGGTCGCCCCAATGTTGTCACACTAGAGAACTGGGGGACCAGGGAGAGTGACAGCCAACTTAGTGAATAACGATTCCAGCCAAATCAACTCAATAATAGCAGCATCGGCTAGGGCCTTATACTCAGATTCTGTAGAAGAGCGAGCAACAGCCCTTTATTTTCATGAATTCCAAGAAATGAGATTCGGACCAAGAAAAATCACATAAGCACCTGTAGAATTGCGATCTTCATTACTACCAGCCCAATCGGCATCGAACTAGGCCTAAAGGGTGAGATCCTTAGAGCGACTAATGAGAAGACCATGATGATGAGTGGCTTTTAAGTAGCGCAGTATGCATTTTACCAAGGACCAATGATGCTCGGTCGGAGAGTGCATGTATTGACAGACACGTTTGACGGCAAAGGCCACGTCAGGTCATGTGCGAGTAATATATTGTAAGGCACCCACAATAGAATGATATCTTGTAGCATCGGAGAAGGGGGCACCCCCTGCATCAGAAGCAGGGGAAGACATTGGTATGGAGTAGGGTTTGCAGTCTTGCATTCCTACACGATTCAATAAATCAGCCACATATTGAGATTGCGATAGAAGTAGCCCCTTAGAGTTGTAAGTGGCCTCAAAACCCAAAAAGAACGATAATGGTCCAAGGTCCTTGATAGCGAACTCTGAGGACAAACGTTCAAGGAGAGAGCTAACCTGAGTAGATGAGTTGCTAGTGACCAATATGTCATCCACATAGATTAGTACATATATAGTATGCCTTGCATCCTGAAAAATAAACAAAGAAGGATCGGTTTGCGAAGCCCAAAATCTAAGTTGTATGAGATATTGAGAGAGCCAGTGGAACCACGCATGAGGGGTCTGCTTTAAACCATATAAAGAGCGATGAAGCTTACAAACATGATCATGACGTGTTACGTCAATAAACCCCTGTGGCTGCACTGTAAACACATCCTCAGATAGAATACCATGCAAAAAGGCATTGTGCACATCAAGTTGGTAAACCGGCCAGCCATGAGAGACTACAAGTGAGAGAATGGATCGGATGGTGGTTGGTTTGATAGCAAGACTGAATGTTTCCTGATAATCAACGGCAAGATGCTGATGAAAACCCTTAGCAACCAATCAAGCCTTGTACTTTTTAAGAGAACCATCTGCCTTACGCTTGAGGCGATATAACCACTTGCAACCCACAAGATTCATAGCAGAGGAACGAGGGACCAAGGGCCACATCCCATTTTTTATTAATGCATTGAACTCTTCAGCCATAGCAGTGCGCCACTCAGGGATCTTGGAAGCCTGCAAAAAATAAGTGGGCTTAAGGGGGGGAACGTTAGCAGTCATGGAGGCCGGGATGGCCGGGGGCATAAAGTCATGGAGGGACAGGGTGGAGGGGCAGCGTACAGCTCCTGAATGGAGCGTGCATGGGTAGGTGGGGAGAGGGAGGGGAGTCAAGTGGGGTAGGCGATGGTGATGGTGGGTTGTGGAGAGGTAATGGTGGAGGGGGAGGAGATGCCAAAGATAATGGGGGGTCGAGGTTACGTGCAGGTAAGGGGGAGGGGCAACTGGGGTTGGTACCATATAGGGAATTGAAGCCCAAAGAGACGGGGAAGGTGGAGAAGGAGGAGGGGAAGGATGAGAAAGAGAGTGAAAAGGGAACTTTTGCTCATCAAAGCGGACATGACGAGCGATCCAAAAATTTTTTGAACGAAGATCCAAACAACAATAACTAGTATGTAAAGGACTGTAACCAAGAAAAACACAAGGGGTGGAGCAAAAATCCATTTTGTAATGGTTGTAAGGATGAATATAAGGGTAGCACAGGCAACAAAAAATCCAAAGAAGAGTAATCCAGAGCCTTGTGATGAACTAACTAAAAAGGAGAGATGTGATTTGACACATGGGAAGGCATGCGATTAATCAGAAAATAGCAGTTTCAAAAGCAAAGTGCCAATATTGTTGAGGAATATGGCCATGGACAAGTAAAGACAACCCAGTTTCAACAATATGCCTGGTGCAATGCTCAATCACCCCTTGTTGCTCATGGGTGTGAAGGAACGAGAGGCGATGAGAGATGCTAACAGAGGAGAAAAAAATGGGGAGAGTGCAAAACTCACCCCCCAATCCGTTTGCCCAACCCAAATTTCTCTAGTAAAAAGGCGTACAACCATTAATTGAAAAGTGCGAAAGGTAGAGAACACACTAGACTTACGATGAAGCGGAAAAAACCAAATATATTTAGTGCAGTAATCCACAAAAATTACAAAATAACGGTGGCCATCACTAGAAAGAGTAAGGGATGGCCCCCAAACATCACTATATATTAAGTCCAATGGTAACAAACTAAGAGAAGGAGGAAGTCCTAAAGAGAGATGACTAGCTTAGCCAAGTTGACAAGCATTACATAAAGTAGATAAATGGGTCGAAAGACAAGGAAGAGCATTGTGGCGAAGCATAAAGCGTAAAAGGCATTCATGTGGATGACCGAGGCAGGAGTGCCAAACATCCAGGGATGTCCTTTCAACACTATTAGCAGATGGAGAAGAAGCCGGATCAAAGGAGACGATGTAGAGACCATTGCTACTCGGTTCAGAAAGTAAGATTTTCTTGGTTACCTGGTCCTTGACAAAAAAATGAGAAGAGTGAAACTCAAAATAGGTAGAATTATCTTGACAAAATTTTTGAATGGAAAGAAGGTTTTTGGAGATAGAAGGAACATGTAAAATATTTGATAAACGAAAAGAAAGAGAGTCAAAGTTGGAGGGATACATAGCAGTACCAACATTGGAAATCAAAAGTCCCTTACCATTGTCGAGATGTAGCTGATCAGGACCATGGTAGGTATCATAGGAGGAAAGGGAGTTCAGATTCGGAGTAATGTGGTGAGAGGCACCAGTGTTAGGGTACCATATGAGGGTAGTGGAAGGCAGTGGTGTAGGTAACAAAGGGGGGTTGGCATAGTAGGCAGTGGGTGGGGCAGGGTTAGGGTAAGGGTGGTAAGGGGGAGGAGCAGGGCCAGGTGATGCGGTAGGGTGATGAAAGAGGTGTGGTTGATCTTTATAATGACAGTTTGTAGCAGTGTGATAAAGACGATCGTAAATGGTGCACCATGGTGTGGTCCCCTAAGATGATGAACGGCCCCCATAGCCTAGGCCGAGACCACGGCCGTGACCACCCCTACCTCGAGTGGCGCCTTTGGATTGCAAGGCAGCGTCGAAATCAGAGGATGATGAGGAGCCACGCTGAATAGTGTTCACAGCGGATGAAGGCACTGATGGAGAAGACTCAGTGAGTGAAAGCTTGCTCAAGGCTTAACCAAGAAGGAACTCATGGCTAAGGAGCATAGCATGAAGTTCATCATAAGAAATTACATCAAGACGAGTGAGCAACGAAGAAACCATGGCTTGAAAATCTGGTTTCAAACCACGATAAATGTGAAGATTGAAGGTGCTTGGACGAAGAGGCTGGCCAGCGGTAAGTTCAGTAGCCATTGCTTTGGCACGGGTAAGGAACTGAGAAACCTATTCATCTTGTTGTTGAGTGATATCCTGAATGGTCGTGGCGAGGGACATCAGACGACTCTCTGAAGGAGAGGAGAAAATAGTGTATAGGGTATCCCAAATCTCCTTACTTCGTTTCTTACCGAGAATGAGAGGAAAGACCTCCTCGGACAGGGAAGCAATCAAGAGACTACTAATCATTGCATCGTTGCGATTCTAAGTAGCAGTTACGGTAGCATTTGTGGGACAAGGAAGAGTTCCATCAAGGTGTCCGAATAAATTCTGAATAACGAAAAATGGCTCGACTTGGGTTTGCCAGAACAGATAGTTCTTAGTAGTAAGCTTCATGGAGATGTAATGGTGAGCCAGGGGAAAGGGCACCAGGCGTAGAGGTAGTGACGTCACCCTGAGTAGAAGAAGAATGGAGAAAAGTGGTAGGCCAAGATCGCTATCTCGCAGGAGTAGCGGCGGATGATACCATATTATTACTGAGAATAATGATTAGAGAATCTTTATTAATCATCAAATATATATACAAGTGGCAGGGTCCATAACCCTAACGGTTTACAATGGAAATTGTACATGTTATAATAAATCCAAATAGAAAAAAAAATATTGTAGAGAGATCCTAGAGATAATATCGAAATGTTGGATTTATGTGTCCATCAAACCCGGTTCGGTCGGGTTCAATCCGATTTTACTTTGTATTGAAACTTTATTCATTTTGGTTTAATATTATCACATGTGATATAAACTTTTTGAGCATTATATATCCGTAAGTTTTACTTAAAATGGTAGTAACGACTAGGGTTTGGGCTGGGCACCCTTATGATATAGTCGTCGCATTGGGTATGCCTAGACATGTGATGCAGGGTATGAATGCAAGTGCTCACATGATCGATGTGTGTATTGGCGAAGAATCTACTTTGTCGATTCCCTCATGTATTATTGCCAGATGTAGGAAGGGATAGACATGTGTCACCGACACCCTTTACCTGAGGGAACCTGTTGCTGCAAAGTGTGAACGCATTCTTTGGTTCATCAATGACTGAGACTCAAGTGAGTCAAAGCCGGTGTTCTGAGAATGCGTGAACACTTTATGAGTGAAGGAGTTACTCAACATGGTTACCACTGCTTGATTGGGGAACACCAAGATTGAAGTTGTCTGTGTATAGTCAGATCAGAATCTGGATCTAGTGCTGTTTTGGAAATGGTTTATGTAAAACCTATTTTACATAAAATAATAGATTATATGTAGTTATTTAAATAAAGTGTTTTATCGAGTTTTACGGAACCTAATCAAATACATAGACACTTCTATACGGACAGATGCTATGGAATGGGGTTTGGCAGTACAAGTGTACATGCCCTAGATTCCATAATGATGGTGTTGATTAGTAGGGTATTGTACATGATAATTTACTATCATGTAGGGAGTTATTTAGAATTTGCTAAAATAATTAGTTCTTTATTTAATTAATGGATATTGTGCTAATTGTAATTATCCACAAATTAAATAAAGCAATTAATTGTATCATTCCCTATTAGATTCTGCTTCTTCACCAATTAGAAGCACTTTGAGTTAAACAGAACTGCCAAACAAGGAGAGAGAGAGTCTGACTCTCATTGGGATTTTATTTTCCCATCCAGGGTTTTTTAAAACTCTAGCATTATATAAAGGAACCCAAAAACACAGAGAGGGGCACAAGTCTCCACGTTTTTGGCTGCCTCTCCCTCTTGAATGATTTTGGCCTCCCCTCTCTCTCTCTCTGGTGATCTCTTCTTCTTCTAATTCTTGCTCTTTACTTTGCTTGAGAGTTAGGGTTTTGGAAACCCAGATCTGTGCTTAAAGAACTGAAGAGCATCTAGGATTGGCTTGAAGAACCTTGGCTGCACCATTGGATGTTTAGATCTGTTTGCTTGGAGTGCTCATTGGTGGAAGAACCATAGTCTATTGGAGGAGCAACATTTGAGGCTCATTAGATTAGCAATTCTATGCTAATTCCTCTTGTTCTAATTATTGATTATTCATGGGATGTGCAAGTAACCCATTTTGCTTATTTTCCACTGCGCATTCGGGTATGGGATGGATCCCTCTTTCCATGGGATGGAATAGAGATGAATTTTCCATCTCTTTTGGGTTCCATAATTCCATGGGACACAAAAGAGAAGGACGGGGGCATTGGTTTATCAGACCAAACCCTGGTTGGGATGCACCAAGGTTCCCATGGGCAACCATGGGAAACCCTAAAATTAAAATAGGGCGCTCATGGGCAACTATGGGTTAACCCAAGGGGTGCAACACCCTAATTGGTTTATAATTGGTTTCCCAGGAAAACCATGACATGATCCCAAGACCGTAGTTTCACCTACAGTGTGGTATCAGAGCTACCTTTCTCAGCCATGGATATTATATAATTAGTGTTTTAATGTAATTATCATGTATGGGATGCAAGTTGTCAAATTCTTGATTGAGTTTGTTGAAGATGCACATGGGTGGTTATATGGTTGTTGAAACAACCTTCCCATGTGCACATGAGTAGTTACAAGGTTGTTAGAATCTAGCAACTTGCCCATGTGGTTGGTTATAATGATCATGGATTTGATTGATTGTATTGTTCCAGTTATTGAAAAATTGTATCCATAAAAAGGGAAGGGAAATTTATTTAATTAAAATTTTTTCTTATATGATGGGTGTGGGGATGGAGCGCACGCTGCCAACCATCCCCGCACCTAATGCCCCTGCCCATGCCACATGCCCACGGTTAGCAAGGTGCGTAGGCTGCTGCCTGCGGCTTGTGAGCCTGATGCGCGCGGTAGCCACATGCAACAAGCCACGGGCAGCACTACGGGCACGCGGGGCCTGCCCAATGTGGGCTGTACGCAGCCCGTGGGTGCTACCTGCGGCTTGTGCCCTTTTGCCCTTGTGGTTTTGAGCAGAATTTTTCTGCAATGGTTTTTCCCTCCTAGCTTTAATTAAAAAAAAAGGGGGGGGTTTACAAAAACAGAATTTTTATTATTATGGAGGAAGAATATGGGTGAAGAGATTTTTCTCTCCACCCACTTGGAATTAAAATGAGATTTTAATTAGTAATGGGCTTGGATACATGTTATCACATGTGATGTGATGGTTTAATAATTGAAGAAATCCAGTATTATGCTTGCTTACTTTAATGATGCTTATGCATGATGTTATATTATGATGTGATTATGGGATTGGCTTTCTATTAAAATGGATAGTAATTTGATGTATGAGATGCATTGAGATTATGGGAGGATGTGATGTTTCTCTCTCTTTCTCTTTCTCCCCCTTTCTTTTTTATAAACTAATGTACTCCACCCCAAGGGAAGCCCAAAATGGTGGATTGATTTCTCCATGCGGGGTTTCTTTATTATAGAAAGAAAAGTGTATAGAATATTTTTCCTAGGTTTTCATTGTAATTTTAGGGGAATTAGGACTCCTAGGGCATGTTGATGATGATCTACATGTGGCGCTCAAAGCTTATGGAGATGCAAGTCATCTACTTTGAAGACGTGATCGGGCGGAGGAGATGATTGAGGTGTGGCATCCATGGCATGATTGATGCACCCATAATTAAAAGAAAGTTATTAGTTTTATTTTTATTGGGAGGGCTCTTTGATTTCTTCTGATAAAATGCTGCCATCCCATAACCACTTTTAATTGATGTTCATTGATTATGTTATTTGATTCCATCCATGATATGTATGTGAGAGTTGTTTAATCCCTCTTTAATCATACTACATGTATGATATGGACTTGTCTAAGTTAGTAGACATGTCCATGGCTTCCTATTGAAGATAAATGTAGAGATTGTGTGATATGATCCCGCATACACCGACAGGATATTGCCAGGCTCGTTATCACATGGTTATCTATATTTATCTCTATCTAGATACTTTAGGATATGGATAGTGAGAGGGCACTGTAACAGTGGGCCGTCTTTCATGATTTCATGATTCTAACTAATGCAATAGGTAAATGCATGACTTGGGAATATGTCAGCCGACAGGATCTGGGCATGGCACCCAGGTAGCCAAAAATATTGGAAGCACATGAGGCGGACAGCTTAATCCACACTACCACAGTGTGTATAATGACTCTCGACAGGGTAAGTTATGCATGCAAGGGTTGTGGGTATCCAATCCATTTTTTGGGTCATGAGAGAAACCTAAATCATGAAAGACCACTGATGTGTATGCTCAATTTTTATCAATGGTTATTAATATGCATGTGTTTTTACTTGTACATGTGTAGATTATTACTCAATGGCTATCGTTAATTCCAACCTGTTAACACTCAGTAGCGAATACAAATTAAATGGTACAAATTATGTCGATTGGTACTGTCATGCCCCCATCCCAAGCTTAGGATCAAGCACAGTCAAGAGGGTGACTAGGATGACACGCGTCATCCCATTTCCTACCAGGATCAATGACACAGTGTCCCAATCCATAGTCAACAGCCAAGGACCCACCCAAAAATTATAATTTATAAAAAGAAAAGAATATTCCATTTAAAATAGAGTTAATACAAGCGAAAGCAATATAAATAGCAATTACTATACGTTCAGCTGGCTAGGTAATATAATAATAGTCTAACACTGTTCGCCGACTGACCATGACGTAACCACTCAAAAGAATAATAATTATTACATAAAATATTCATAAGGGGCTCAAAGCCCCAAAAGAATCAAAAAAGGGGACAATCCCCAACATTATCACGGCCCATAGGCACAATCACCAGAGGGGCAACCGTCGCCGTGTTCTTTCGACACAGCCTCAGGTTCCTCCATGCCAATACTATCACAATCCGATGATTGGGCCTCTAGGCCAGCCAGATATCCACCATCTGCATCAAAATATAAAAAGGTGTGTATACAGGGGGTTAGCTCCACTGAAGGGGAAAGGAGAATGCACAAACACACAATCACTCATAGTTCATGATACATGAAATGTTAAATAGATTTTTCACCTAACAAACAATTTAAGTTAGGGTATGTACTACTATGATAACTCGGGAGACACTGTGGGTCACTTAACTTATCACCACAATGAAACCTTAGTTATCAGCAAGGAGCCTACGCCGATAGAAGCCATCTGGCCACCCAGTGGTAGACCCCGATGATCAGTGGTCATCCTTGACCCGGCCTCTCTCCGTCACAGTTATGACCAGGGAGCCTACGCCGGTAGAAGCCATCTGGCCACCCAGTGGTAGACCCCAATTGTCAGTGGTCATCCTTGACCTGGCCTCTCTCCCCCACAGGCAACAAGGAGCCCCGATCACCCAACACCTAAACCCATGTTGGTAAGGGTTGTAGCATGGGAAGATAAATCCTAGCTGCAGATATACTACATGCAAGTCCTATCATCCCAAGAGGTATTCTGGGTGCATCAACGTCCCATTCCATCTAGTACCCAGATACCAGCACAGCACGGTGAATACAGACTAGGATGGCAATCAATAAATATCAAAAGCATTTCTGGGGTTCTGATACCGGCATACCTGGCACTGTAACCCGATACAATAATGTAAAGTAAACATAATCACATTTCATCAATTCGTAACCAACATGGTTTATATGCAAGGATGTGACATGTTAAGAATGAATGCAAGCATAAGCACAATTATAACATCTATATAATTATATATATATAACAAGCCTAAACATCACCCAAAACCCACTCATAGTTTACTTATTGTTCGGTGTGTTCGGTAAGATTTACTTTGGTGCACGTACTCCCGTACAAGTTACGAAGTCTGAGGATGCGTGTAAATACAATTAGAAGTGTATAGGTGGGTCTAATCAGGGGTCCCAACAATTTATTTGAAGTTTAGGACAAGACAGCATGGACGGACGTAGGGACGGAGACAACCAGGTGAGTCCTTTCTTGGCTCCATCCAAGCATTCAGTAAAAATAGATGGAATAGATTCACGAATGGAACTTCCAAGTGAATCTGTTTGTGCATCCATCTGAACCCTGAGACATTCTCAAGAGCGAATGGAGCTACGGACGGAGTTACCAAGTGAATCCGTTCCTGGCTCCATCCAAGCCAATCGACCAGGTTATACCGGACGAAATCATGACAATGGATACGTTCGTGGATCCGTCGAATCTCTCTTTGAGATTTGGGAGGAAATCCTTCTCTAGCCTTTCATCCATGAGACCATGGGGGTCTTAGGGTTAGGGAGATGAGTCCATTCCTTCGTTGGGGCCCAAAACACCTAGCCCTTCATAGGACTTAGAGGATTTAAGGGATTGGAGCCATCTCCAGGTTTTTCCAAACTTAGTTTTAGGTCTCAAGGCTTTAAGCAGCAACTCAAGCCATAAAATCCATGGAAGCAGCAAGGGAGAGAAAAGTAGGTCTCAACTTAGGAATTTATGAGGGATATTGGGTTTCCAAGAGGAAATCCTAAACTGGGAATCGATCCCAAGGAATCTCTAAGCTTAAAAATGGAAAGAGAGGGAGAAGGGGAGAGTATTCACCTTAAAGACAAGCCAATAAATGGGTTCCACCTCTATAGCTCCGTCCAATCTCCTCCTTCAATACCCTCAAAGCTCTCCAAGCTTCCATGGTTTGTTTAGGTAGGAGAAGTGAATAGTCATTAAATGGCTGGGCTATGCTTTTATAGTTAAGCTCCCACTTAGGGCCTGTTTGGCTTGGGGCTTTGAGAGTTAAAACTCATTTAAATGCCAACATAGACAAGTGGGTCCACCTATATGGCACACATTCAATTCAAGGAGACCTAGGGTGGGGTCCACCTTATCTAGGTGCTTAGGTAGGATGTCCAGGGCACAGGGTATGGGTCCCACATGAGGAAAACACCCAAAAGCCCAAAATAATACAAACAGACTAACGGACGAAAGCAGTCTTGTGTCCTTGTGTATTGTTTTAGGCTTTAAGTGGGAGATTGTTGGATTTATGTGTCCATCAAACCCGATTCAGTCCGGTTCAATTTGGTTTTACTTTGTATTGAACCTTTATACATTTTGGTTTAATATTATCATATGCAATATAAAATTTTTTAGCATTATGTGTCCATAAGTTTTACTTAAAATGGTAGTCACGACTAGGGTTTGGGCTGGGCACCCTTATCATATGGTCGTCGCATTGGGTATGCCTAGACATGTGATGTCAGGGTACGAATGCGAGTGCTCATATGATCGATGTGTGTATCAATGAAGAATCTACTTTGTTGATTCCCTCATGTATTACTGCCAGATGTAGGAAGGAATAGACATGCGTCACCGACACCCTTTACCTAAGGGAACCCTGTCGCTGCAAAGTGTGATCGTATTCTTTGGTTCATCAATGACTAAGACTCAAGTGAGTCAAAGCCAGTGTTTTGGGAATGCGTGAACACTTTGTGAGTGAAGGAGTTACTCAACATGGTCAACACTACTCGATTGGGGAACACCAAGATTGAAGTTGTTTGTGTATGGTTGGATCGGAATCTAGATCCAGTGTCATTTTGGAATGGTTTTTGTAAAACCTATTTAACATAAAATAATAGATTATATGTAGTTATTTGAATAAAGTGTTTTATCGAGTTTTACGGGATCCAATCATATACATAGACACTCCTATATGGACATATGCTATGGAATGGGGTTTGGCAGTACAAGTGTACATGCCCTAGATTCCATAATGATGGTGTTGATTAATGGGGGGTTGTATATGATAATTTATTATCATGTAGGAAGTTATTTGGAATTTGTTAAAATAATTGATTTTTTATTTAATTAATAGATATGATGCTAATTGTAATTATCTCTAAATATAAAGTAATTAATTATATCATTCCCTATTAGATTCTGCTTCTTCACCAATTAGAAGCACTTTGAGTTTAAACAAAACTGCCAAACAAGTAGAGAGAGAGAGAGAGAGTCTGACTCTCATTTGGATTTTATTTTCCCATCCAAGGTTTTTTAAAATCCTAGTGTTATATAAAGGAACCCAAAAACGCAGAGGGGGCACAAGTCTCCACGTTTTTTGCTGCCCCCCCCCCCCCCTCTTGGAAGTTTTTGGCCTCCCCTCTCTCTCTTATGATCTCTTCTTCTTCTTCTTCTTGCTCTCTACTTTGTTTGAGAGTTAGGGTTTTGGAAACCCAGATCTGTGCTTGAAGAACTGAAGAGCATCTAGGATTGGCTTGAAGAACCTTGGTTGTACCATTGGAGGTTCAGATCTGTTTGCTTGGAGTGGTCATTGGAGGAAGAACCATTGTCTATTGGAGGAGCAACACTTGAGGCCCATCAGCTTAGCAATTCTATGTTAATTCCTATTATTCTAATTATTGATTATTCATGGGATGTGAAAGTAACCCCAATCGATTATTTTCCGCTGCGCATTCAAGTATGGGATGGATCCCTCTTTCCATGGGATGGAATAGAGATGACTTTTTCATCTTTTTTGGGTTCCATGATTCCATGGGACACAGAAGAGAAAGATAGGGCATTGGTTTATCAAACTAAACCCTGATTGGGATGCACCAGGGTTCCCATGGGCGACCCTGGGAAACCCTAAAATTAAAATAGGGCGTCCATGGGCAACCATGGTTAACCCAGGGGGTGCAACACCCTAATTGGTTTATAATTGGTTTTCCAGGAAAACCTTGACATGATCCCAGGACCGTAGTTTCACCTACAAGAAATCCTAGAGATAAAATCTTTGACAACCGTATATAGAGCTTCCATTTACATGGGACTCTATATACGTCAATACATACATACACACCTTATTATATCCTCCGGCATTGAGGACTCCTAAAAACCCATATGAGGGAAAGAAACTGCCCATTTAGATATGGTATAGGCAACACCATTCTCAGATATATTTACATGAATAAAGGAGCAATATTCAAAACAAGTCTGAAGAGACTGAATTTCCCCAATAATGATGGCTATCTTTGATGGTGGCCAAGAAGAAATGTTGGAGATACTCCAAATAAGAACTTGATAATCTTAGTGCATTGTGTCACACAGCTCAAACCAGATTTGACTGTTGACTGAAGACCGAGCCTGAGAGCGAGGGACTCTCCCACTAAGGTAGAGATGGGGAATCGATGGTTAGTAACCACTAGAATAAGCTTCCTACTAGCATCTAGAATATAATAACCAATACCTCTGGCCCTAGGTCTATCAGGCAGAGTTGTATCTAAGAAAACGAGGCAAGAATCCACATAGGCAGTAGGGGAACTATGATACTGGTGAATAGAAGGATGAGACAGAAGGATGAGATTTTGTTGACCCCAAAATGAGAGATGAGGCCTCCTCTACACAACAGTCAATCATAGAGATCCATGTTGAAAAAAGAGGTAAGGTTACTTGAAAAACCTTTGCATTCTGCTACTTCCAAATCTCTGAGACAATAGTTGCATGCATCGAGAACCAACGTCACTACTCTTTTCTTTGATAAACTTGGAGCCTTACCCCCACTTAAGAACCCAATCATGTAATGGTAAACTAGGGCTCGACATGGATCTCATAGAGACACAAGAAGCAAACCACTTTCCTGGCAAGGGAACACTCAAAGAGAGCATGCTCCACAGTCTTAGGGGCAAGTCCACAATTGGGGCATACATTAGAGTCAAAATCTGTCTATACTTGAGGTTAACCATTATACCAATGACATTTAAACATGTCTTCTATAATAAACAACTGCGCATTGGACGCACTTTTGAGTTCCTCACTACCTGCCAAACAACATTTGGGGTAGGACAGCTTCTGATAGCATAATGAGACTATGGTGTAGCAAGGCATGCTCCCAACATAAAGGTTGACTTCGTTGAAAAAATACCTTTTTGTGTAGAGACCCTAATTGATCCAATCTGACAAAATTCAAAGCTTAACGATTACATGACTTGGGATAAGGTTTGGCATACAACTCCCACTCAGGATTTTAGGAGTCGTATTCTAATGCAGCCTCATTAGAAGCTACAGATCGGGAGAGTCAAAATCACGCTCCCTACGTGACCAGGAGTTTATCAATGGAACAAAGAAAGAATGTGAACTTGCAGAACTCCAATGGAGTCAAGCTCAAAGAGCTATCTTGTACTAATCTTTCAAATCTGATCTTCCCTCTCAAATCTTGCCTTACATATAGGCTAAGATTGAATACAAATATGGAAAAGAAATTCAAATTCAAATCATCAATCACTCCATCATAGGGATAATTGATCGATTACAGATATGGAATAAATTCAAATTCAAATCTCCCATCAATCACTCCATCATATGTATAATTGATTGGAATTTATTTAGAATTACTTATTTAGGAACTGGAATGATTTTCCTACCCACTCATTCTTTATTGAGCTACCAATCATCCTTATTTAGCTATAACAACTCTCCTTGAATGCCTGGGATGATAAGGATTGATGTGGCTTGATTTATCCTTGTGAAGCCTTTGGATGATCGAGTGCAATGTCCACCTTGTCAACTTCGTGGCCCAGGGCTGCATCATTCCCTCTAGGTTGAAAAAGTGTTCGTCCTCAAACTCTTGCCCCGATCAATGATATTCGTCGTCCACCGGGGTCAAATTGGAACCAAGCAAATTCATTATTATAGTCTCCAATTGAATTAAACAAAATTTGCATATCAACTTCAAATTTGACAGTGATATCAAATGAGATGCTCATGGCTCGAATGAATGATGTGTTCAAATATGGATTTTTGGTAACGCTAATATTTCGAACAAATTGAGATAGAGATGTGAAATTGATAAATGCCAAATACGGATCATCATACGTACTTGCAATGTCAAACCACTGAAACGAGAGGGGATCATGGGTCGTGACCTCACTGTGATGCGGGCAGAAATGTTGTGCTTTCGAAACATAATCTAGTTCAAGACTTTCGAAACCACTGTGTTCATCGATGTACTCATCCTGGTACTCATAAAAAATTTGGGGTTTACTGAAATCAACCTAAACAATGATTCGTTCGTCTACATCATCATCCGTTTTCATATGAATTTCGCTTGTGTTAATGTCCTCCATGGGAGTTGTATAACCACCTTTATGCCTGGGCGTCATCACAACTACTCGCTCTCCACCATGTTGGTTCCTATTTCAGTGAGGCCTCCTCTCCGGGACAGGTTATGCGTTGTCGGATGAAGGTGAGTCAGGATCGGTCGTCTCCTCATTCAGATTCAGACGTCTCGATTCTTTTCTCAAAGCTTCATTCTCACATCGCAGGGCAGCAATTTCTTGCTGCAGGCATAAGTTTTCTTCCCTTGCATTAATATCCTCGACAGGGACTATATGGGTAGCTCGTCGGGGCGCCATTACAGTCTTCCACTCTTGCAATCCTAGGCTCTGATAACCAAATAATGCAGCCTCATTAGAAGCTACGGATCGGGAGAGTCGAAATCACGTTCCCTACTTGACCAGGGATAATTGATTGATTACAGATATGAAATAAATTCAAATTCAAATCTCCTATCAATCGCTCCTTCATATAGATAATTGATTGAAATTTATTTAGGATTACTTATTTAGGAACTGTAATGATTTTCCTACCCACTCATTCTTTATTGAGCTACCAATCATCCCTTATTAAGCTGCAACAAATCTCCTTGAATGCCTAGGATGATAAGGATTGATGTGGCTTGATTTATCCTTGTGAAGCCTTTGGATGATCAAGTGCAATGTCCACCTTGTCAACTTCGTGGCCCAAGGCTGCATCATATTCTTTTCTGGCAATCCAGGTGACCACTCACGGTGTTGTGAATACATTACAAGGATTTTTCCATCTTTCATTGTTTGAGAGTTCTGGAAGGAGAAGCATAATTGTATGCATGATGAAGGTATCTGAGTAGCCTCGATAATATTTTTCAAGATTAAATCCTGGATTAGGAAAATTTCATACCCATCAAAATTCACCGAATTGTTGTCAATGAAGGATGATCTAGTCATGTCGGGTTTTTCATATGAGCCCTGTAGCTATAAAGCATAAAATTCCCTTGCTAATCTACTGGTGTCCTCCATTTAATTTGGTTAAACTAAATGTTGATGATGCTAGAAAAAGAAATCTAGGCATTGGTGAAGCTGGAGGAATTATCCGTGACCAAAATGGTAAATTGATATGATTACAATTTTTCTAACTTTTATGGTGTCTGTACTAATTCGGTGACAGAGATGAGGGCTCTTCTTTATGGGCTAAGATTGTGTTTTGAGTTGGGATTCACGGGTTTATCATATCAACTTGGACTCGACAACTATAGTGCAATTTGTTTCTTAAAGAGACTGCTGTCTTTGGAGTTGTTGTACTGGTTTCAAGAAGTACTAGCATTGTCTTACTCCTTGGAGTCAAATCTTTATTTCTCTTATAGTGAAAGTAAATCGGGCAGCAGTTTTTTTGGCTAACCTTGCTTGTGAATCTTCAGTTAATTCTTTCTTCCATGCATTTCAGGATCTTTCTCAAGAGTAATGCCGAATTTTGAGGGAAGATAAAGTTAGCTTACTAGTTTTTAGATTGTGATTTATTTAGTAATAAGTTTGCTTGGTAGTTTTATTTTAAGCTTTGTGTGAGCGAGTGACCTGTTATTTTGGGTAGGGGTAAGGCGGGTTAAGTCCCCCCCCCCCCTTTGTCTTTCTATTTTAGGTAAATTATAGATCACCCCCTGGTTTTTGAAAAAACTCAAATCACCCCCTGGTTTAGACCCCAAAATTCCAAATTAGTCTCTGACATTAGTTTTATGTTGTTAAGTGATGATGTCACCCAGTTAAATAAAATTAAATCCCTAAACTACCCTTGACCAGGCTTGTTTTACGATTTTACCCTTATAACTAAAAACCCCAAATTCTATCTTCTTCCTCACACCACTCTATTCCTCACACCTGCAACTCAATCCTGGTAGCCACCGGTCTGAATCAAGAAATTTAAGAGTTTCTTATTGAAATTGCCAAGAAGTTGCGAGGTTTTGTATAAAGTTCGTATTTTGGGGGTGTTGTTCTATTCTATTGGATTTGAGATTCTGGTTTAGGTTAATTGAAGAGTAGATAGCGGTCGAAGGTGAGGAAGAAGTTGATTATGAAAGCGATCTAGAGGAGGCGATACTAACCTTGGCGATGTGGAGGAGGGAAGCGAGTGATGATGAGGAAGGAGAAGGAGAGGATAGTGAGAAACAGCTGAGGAAGGATACAAGGCCTGGAATCAGTTTGGATGTCGAATCTGAGGGTGAAGGTGGAACACATATGTCAAACCTGCCCCAGATTGACTGGGATTTTGGATGAAGGACAGGAACCTATGACCAGTCACCCAAACACATTGTGAAGCATCACTCCAGTGGTTGAATTCAGGGGAGAACCCCCGAGGATGTCCTCCTATATTCCTGTTAGAAGATGGGTTGCAGACCCATGCAACTGTACTAATCATAGTCTGATGTACAACTCCAGCTCTAGGTACTCTCTCTCCTACCCAAAAATGTGGGGGCCATACCTGTTCAGATGTGTGTCAGACCTTGGAAGAGGTTTTGGTGCAATGCCCAAGCCATAGTCCAAGATTTGTGCTAGCCCAAGGCCAAATTAGCAAAGCTATATTCTCTAGGCGATGCATTGGGTAATTGACCCAAAGGCCCAGAGAATCGCCCAGAGTGGCTGAAACTACTTAATTGGACTCCAGACACCAGGGGACCATCCATATAGACCATGAACACCCTCTAGGAGTAGATGGGAATTTTAGGAACCATTACCCACTCCTGGAACCATGTGGACCCCACCAGTGCCGCCAGAATGGCCCAGAATGCAACTAAAAATACATTCTCAAGGAATGAGGCCTAAGGCCAAATAGGCCTTAGTCAGCCCAGCACTATAAATAGGGGGGCTGTTTCATTTTTGTTTCCCTGCTGTTGTTGCTGAAATAGAAAGAGAAAGAGACGGAGAAGGAAGAAGAAGAGAAGGAGAAGGCAGAAGAAGAGTGTGATCTGGATTATCTCTAGCACTGAACTAGCCTACATACAAGCTCCAAGTAATGAACTCAATCTCTGAATACTGCTATCTACCATGTCTAACCAATGATCTCTGCTCTGATTATAGTATCCTTGACCTATAATGCTCCAAACACCATGGGAATGGCTAGGGAAATCTGGGATCTTGCATGCATGATCATTGCATGCAAGATCTGATCATTACATGGCATATTATGCTAGTGTTTCTGTAGCTGAAACTGAAGCCAGACTCTGTGCCAAGTTGCACTACAAACTTGCACCCTATACATGCAGTCTGGGCATGGATCCCTACATGCAATGAGATCCTTGCATACCTTAGCATAGGATCAGTGTTATATCATGTAAATACATGTAAAACAAGCCTTGCATGCAGCCAAAGCTGGATCCATGAGCCTGAGCATAGCCTGGACAGCCTTTCCCTGTGCTGTAAGAGCTCCCCAAGTTTCCAAATGGGAAAACCAAACTCAAAACCAATTAGACCAATGAAATGTACCTCAATTATGGTCCATGAACATCCCAATTGCCCCCTGCTCAAAATCATGGCAGCCCTTGCTGCAAAATCCAAGAAAATGAGCTCAAACCCGTGTTAAACAGGCTCTGGGCGATGCACTGGGTGATTTCCCAAATGCCCAGTGAAACGCCCAGAGATGGCATTTGGGCTCAGATTGAGTTTCTGCCTTTTGGACCCTCACTAGTAGACCTAAGGCAGTGTGATGGGGGTGGTAAATGATCAAAAGATTCCTCTCCACTTGTCCTTGTTGTCATCCATACCTTGGATGCTCAAGTGGGCCCCATAGGGCCAGGTAGCCATGCCGAGGATTGGTTTCAGCTGGGCTGTTGACCTTGGCATTGGTTTGAGTGGTTGTTTGGGCCATGCATAGGTAGGATATGCTGTGGAATTACCAAGTCAAGTAATCTCACATCTCTGGATGATGCACCGGGAGATAGACCGAAAAGCCTAGTGCAAGACCCAAAGAATTCTAAGTAACACCTGTGTAAAGACAAAGTCAGTGTAGTTAAGCCTAGACCAACTCTAGGGCATTAATGTAATTTAAACATTATTTGACACTCTTTTATGATCCAATAAATTAGGTTTTGATCTTGTGCTCGAGGTGCACAATCAGATACAAACCAGGACAGAGCTGACAGTTGAACCAATAGGACTAGAACAAGGTGAGTGAAATTACACCGTGTGTGTAAATGTAACATGGCTAACAAGTCAAGGAAATTATAGTAATACTACTTACTCTATTTACTTATTTCAAATACTTTATATTCTGCTAAGTAAGGAATGCTTGACTGGTGAATACTGTGAATGAACAATGAATGCTTGTATGTGAATTGCTAGACTAGATGCCGTAGCCAGCTTCGAATCGAGGTCTGTGGTAGCCCGTAGAATGGGATGCGGTTGACACCACCATACTATGCCATATAGATGCATTGGGCTAGAGTATCATCACCTGTGCTATGCACCCTTGCCAACAGGGGTTAAGGTGTTGGATGCCTGTGAGAATGACCATATGAAAGAGAAAAAGAAAAGGAAAAGAAATGGAAATGTTATGCACCAAAAATGTGGTTATGAGGATATAAGCCAGAAAAAAGAAATATGATATGTGAAAAGAGGATGGATGCCTCACAGGTTAATCCCAGAGGGCTAGTTGGGATGACCTTGGTGACTGATGTGGGAGCTGACCGGTCCTCTCTGACAACTCAATGGGTGTATCGTGGGAAGGGGTTAAAAGTCCGCACTAGGGATACATGTATTGGGGATTGTAGTAGCACTAACCCGCCTTAGTTGTGATGTTGGGTAGCTAATAAATAAGATGAACTGCACTTCATGTAGGATTCATATGGTTATGCTTGCATGTGCATGCATGGTGATATTTCATTCACGGGCTTGGTGGAGCTCACACTCTGTTGTATATGTTTTTGTTAGATGATCCTGCAGGTAAACGTCACTGTGGCAGGGAGGCGTATCTCCCGGAGATGGGCTATGGTTGTTATGATGATATTGGTATGGACCCGGACGGAAGTCATATCGCTGGTGCGGGTATTTTTAGTGATAGTTAAGGAAGACCCGTGAGGGATGCAACTGACTCTGTTTTAACTGTGGAACTCTTTTTGTTTTTTTTTTTTATTAGAGTTCCCTCTTTTGTATAGCTTTATTTTGGGGCTCGGGTTGCCTTACCCTATTTATATTCCTTTGTAAAGCTGGGTCGAATAGAGTTGGGGTTGTTGATGTTTAGACAGAGAAAGAGGACTAAAAATAATGTTGTTGTATATATTTGTTTCCTTTGTTTTCTTTTTAAGCTTAATGTAAATATAGCTTTCCGCCGCACTGTGTTTTACATCTTGTATTATTGTGGATGTGTGTGTCTGTGAATAGACTAACAGCTTCTAGATCCTTGGGGTTTGACAGATTGCTACTGTGTAATTCGGGTCACCTACCTAATCCTCCCAGGAGGTGGTTTGGGGTTTGACAGAGCTTGGTATTAAAGTGAGAAGGTCTTTCTACATTCATGGCCAGTGGAATAGGATTGACAACTTGTAAGAAGATAAACATATAATAAGTAAATTAACAAGAGGGGAAAATATGAATAATGAACAGTAAAGAAAGATAGAACACTAACAATGAGATTAGATAAAGTTTAAAATATGGCGGAAGCTATTACATAGATGTTTAAGATGGAAGTACTACTTCCAGATACAACCAGTAGGGAAACAAACAAAAGATAAAGACTGAAAACAAAGAAATACATAAGCCATGACAAAAAGAAAACTACATAATGTGAAGATGAGGTAAAAGACCAAATCCCAAGTGTGATACTGAAGCCGAAGGAACTACTCCTGTGGAGGATCATCGCTCTGTGGAGGCCGAGCCTATCGAGAGTCAACCAGGTAGTAGGAATCCCAGAAATCAAGGCGCTGCTCAACAGAACCTACTCTCCCCTCCAAGGAAGTGAAACCCCTGGTCCATCCGTATCGACATCTGGGCAAGCTGAGTGTGGAGACCTCGAAACTGTGCCATCATATCTGACCAACCATATGACTCAGGTGCCTGAGGTGGCACCTATGAACTAGAAGCTCCTGTAGGCTCATAGAAGGGCAGATCTCCAAACTGCGTACCAGGATCCACTAGGTCACCCTCCTACTCACCCACTCCAACTCCCTCTGCTGCCTCGTGTCCCTCGTCCATCTCCTCCTCCTCGAAGTCTGAGTCACTCTCTTGGTCCCCCTGCATCTTCATCTTCTAGATGGAGGTTTTGCTGATAGGCTTCGACCTATCACCTCCCTCGTACTCACCAACAAGAGGAACCCCGAAGTGTAGGAATACCTGGGTCAAGAATCTCCCATAAGGTAGGTTCCCATCAGATGGGTTCTGGGCATGATAGAGCATGACCTGCATAAGTAAGTAAGGGAGGTTGATCACTGGACCCCCCCCCCTTGCCTACCCTTGGTAAACAATACGTAATATATGCCCGAAGCATAGAAATGCTGCCTTGGTTCCCACCCTTGGGGTAGATGTTATAGGAAATACACCTACTCAAGATCCTAGCAGTGGGCTTGTAGTCCCCTTCAGATTTCGGGATTCTTTCAACCCCAGTCAGAGCTTTGAAGACCATCCCCCTAGTCTCTAAAGAAAATATGTTGGAAATATCCACCCTAGGCTTATAGTAGCACCTGTCGCCTGTATCTGGTAATCCCAGGATCTCTGCCAAAGTGGTTGAAGTAAATCTCATGTCTACCCCTTTGACCCTGCTCTCTAAACCAAACCCTTGTATCCCTGAGGCCGGTACAAGGTTATAGTAGAAATACTGAACCAAGTCCGGGTAGCACGACAATGTGGGAGATAGCATTGGTGCCCAACCTAGGGCATTGAACTTGGCATAGAGCCCGTACTGGTGGAAGTCATCTACTTGCACCACCCTACCATTCACAATGTTCTTAGAAAAGAACTTTGCCCAATATTGCTAATGCTCCTAATCGGTCAAACTCCGGTTCTTCAGATGAGGAATCCTCTTTGGGTGATGGAGAAGGTACTACTGATGGTGAGGATGGCATTAAGTCGGACCGCAGGCACTTGCGGGTCACTGCCTTCCTTATTGTACTATGTTTGCCACTTGAAGACACGGCTGCAACAAGGTAAGACAAAGAAGAATAGGAATTAGGGCATAAACATAAAGAAATCAAACAAGAAAAGGGGAAAATATGGAGAGCAATGTATATAGGAGTATAAATGTAATGAAACTTACCGGGAGCTCGCGTGGATGCGTGCGAAACTTGATTGAATGCTTGGAAATGGTAGAGAAATAGCCTAGGAACCCTTTAGAGCACAACCCTGGTGGTTTGGAGCTCTCAAAATGAAATTTGGAGTGAAATAGAGAGCTCTCGAACTGTTCATATCTGAGCCCCGATTCTCTGGGCGATGCACTGGGCAATTGAGCCAAACACCTAGTGAAACGCCCAGAGAATGGGAAAACAGCATAATTGAAGCTTTTAACACATAGGCTTATGTTTCCTATATTATAAAGGTATAATTGAGCCCTTAAAGAATTTAGTGGGTAATGTGAATAAATAAATGTGTATATATATATATATATATATAATATTTTAATATAAATAATAATAGTAAATAATATACAAGATATGCACATAATGTATGATAAACAAATAAGCAAATGCAAGGCAAATTGGAAATTTTTTTTTACAGCCTGTTTCGGGCATAAATATTATGCATAGGGTAATGTATATAACCTTGATTGTATGAACCACTATGTGGGTGTTGTGTGTGGAAACCCAAACATAGATACATAGGAATGGATGGTAGTGTGTAATTGCTGAATTACAGGATTTTAAACATTACTTATGACACTATGCCTACATATAGGTCATGCTATACCTATAGCCTAACCGAATCAAGGTTAAACACAATAGGTTATAGATATAAAAAAAACAAAATGTATTCACTGCACATGTCCCTACCTGAGTGGTGTGTTAGACCCAATAGGACACTGTGGCATTGTGTGTAACCTCGAGCTGACCTATTTAACTCCATAAATATGATTGTTTAATTTTTTAGTAATAAGTATGTTGATAAGATGAGGTAACCATAGAAACCTGATACCTAGAACTTCTCCATGGCAGGATCTAACTGTGTTGTTGTTCAGGCTTGGAGACCCCAGCAACATGCTCTACATTAGGCGACTAAGGAAGAGATTAGCTTAGATTCGAGAAATTCAGTCTCGGGCAGAGCAGCAACTGATTGTCTACCTGGAACTTGCAGACACTAGTGCTACAGAGGATCGTGCCATTTACCTTGCCCTAACAGACAAGGTTAGGAATGATATAGGATACCTATTCATACATGCTTTTATGAACGGAAAGAAGTTGCAGAGACTCGCCTGCTAGACACAGGTATAGATTAAACAGCTACGCACTAACATGGACTTCTAATTTGGCATCTTGCATAAAACATCATGACATAAAACTCATTATATACATGAAACTCGTAGCAACGATAATTTAGCTAGAGACATCCTTAGTAGTTATCACTTCTTACTGAAATGCTAGCGTTATTACATTAGAACTGTAGAAATGGTAACATACATGTGATAGTTGAAAATTATAAACGTTTTTTTTTCGATAAGGGTGTGGGAATATTGAACATAAAGCTTCTTTCAAAAATCGATCATGATTAATAGATCCAACCGGGGTGGTCATCGTGGAAGACGCCCTCGATTTGTTCCAGAAGTTGAGCTACCGGGCAGAGCCGAAGCTTAAAATTTTTAAGTATCAGTTACTTCACCGAGGGTACCACGAGTGGTCCCAAATGCGGTACCAATGGCTGCCCAAGCTACTACTACTGCATCTCAGCCAAGTATGGCAGCTGGAGTGGTAAACACCATCATGACCACCATGATGCGAACCATGCAACAACAATAGGAGTTACTAGGTCAAATGTCTAGACAGTTCGCGGCCATGATGCAACAGCGAGCAGTGCCACCACCACCACCCAACTTGCCCATACAATCTCCACCACCTGTGCCCCAACATGAGGTGGAAAACTGTATAGCTAAGGTAATGGAGAGATTTAAGAAGCTCCTGCCGCCCGCATTTTCCAAACTAAATTCTGAGGCAATGTAGCCGAAAAGGTGGATTAGCGCCTTGGAGAAGGCATTCGACGTACTTGAGTGTACGGATGCGCAGAAACTGATATTTGATGGATATCAGCTACAAAATGAGGCAGAAGCATGGTGGAAGGCAACCAAGCCTAATTTAGAAGCAGTTCATCCTAATCCCACCTGGGAGCAATTTAAAGAAGTCTTCTTTAAGAATTATTTCCCTGAGACTTTTAGAGACAAGAAGGAAGCCAAGTTCTTTGCTCTCGTGCAAGGATCCAAGACCGTGCTGGATTACCAACAGCAGTTTGAAGATTTATTTCCATTTTGCCCCGGAACATATGAAGCGGGAAGCTAGTAAAACAAAGAAGTTTGAAAAAGGACTCAAACCAGAGATCGGGTCTATTCTGTCAGTCCTAGACATCCAGGACTATGCTCAAATGGTCGACAAGGCAAAGACTATGGAGGACAGATTGAAAGAGAAAGAAAAGGCTATAGCATCATCCGACTTAGGCAAGAGGCTAAGCAACTATCAGAATTCTGGATAGCCGAACAAGGTTTTCCAAGGAACTAGTTCAAGCCCCAGCCCGACTCAGTATCGTTGGCCAGATGTGGGCCAAACCCCTTTTTGTCCCACTTACAGCCGGTCTGCCCAACCTACTGCAAGCCAAGCGACAACTACAGATCCGCCAGATCGACCTACAACAACTCAAGCCAGCCATGCTTCTTCTCCAGCAACGTTGTCCAACAGATGCTACATGTGCCACAAAGCAGGACACATGGCCAGGGAATGCATACACCATGGATACAACACATACCCGCCAATCCAGTCCCACACTCGACCATTCCAGCCACGGGACAATCAGACGTGAGAAAAAGTGTTCCCGTTGACCAATGAAGAAGCGTAGGCGAATCTCTAGGTTATGACAGGTAAGTCTGCTGATTAGCACATTTATGTGTGAAATCTTAGGGCATATAGCATACATTTTACCACATTTTGGTGCTTTCTTGTGCTTTTTAGGTTTTGGGCTATTCTGGACTATCGGGAGCTGCATGTCCCAATTTACATGTAAAGTTACCATTTTTCTTTCCATGGCTGTAAAGAGGACCAAATTTGGAGCAAGTTGGATGTGATGGAACACAAGTACGCATTTGTCTAGCCCACCGTATAGTTGATTATTCTTTTCAGCCCAAGAAAGGACAATGGATCAGAAAGGAGCCATAGTGCAAGCCCATAGTCATTCTACCACTGCCCAAGGATATTTTTGACATTGTAGAAGATATTTCTAAGCAATGGTGGAGATCTACTACAAGTACAGGGTCATTTTGGCAATTTTGCATTCTTGAAGAGAGAGAACTGCTACCCACATGGAGGGACCCACACTGCCACTAGATTCCATAATTTTGAAGGCCTACAAGGTGTCCACGATTTTTATTGGGCTGCATCCAATGCCCCATGATTTTTAGAGGACACATTGGGGATTTTATCATTTATTGAGTGGAAATCCTAGTCATCACTCTCTCTCTCTCCTCCAACTTTTTAAGGGCATTCCTGGAATTTCACTTAGGTTAGATTTAGTTTGAAAGATATTTTCTCATCTATAGAAGGTTGAAAAATCAAAGATGCTTTGATTTTATTGCTTGGAGAAGATATCTACAAAGAAAAGGAAGCACAAGTTAGAATTAGTAATTTACTTTTGTAGAAATAGAAGGCTTATGTAAACAATATTCTCTTCCCTCCCTCTTTCTATTTTTTTTCTTTTTCTTAGGAGCCAAGGCATTGTAAAGGAGGAAGGAGAAGGAAATATTCCCTATTTTTGGATCCTCTTCTCACACTCTCTCTCGTCTCCCCGATTTTTAGAAGGACAGGAGCTCCAAAATCGTGGAGCTCCTCCCCCTCTCCTCTCTTCTCTTATTTCTTCTCCCCTTCCCCTATAAATACCCCCTACCTCTCTTGTAAAAGTTGTTCATTCATTTAGTGAAATTTTTTCTCTTCTTTTCCTTCTAAATTATGATTTTTGGTTTTCTAGTTTTTAGTTTTGATTTCATAAGATTAGTTCTTTCTAGTTCTTAGTTTTGATTTCATAAGTCTAGTTTAATGTTTGTAATAGATTTTGCTTAAATGTCTTCAATATAGTTGTAATAGTTTTAGTTTAAAGCTTCCTAGTCTAAGTTCCTATGTTGATGACAAGACTTGGAGATTTAGAAGAGGAAACCATGGTAAGTTTATTCAAGTATTCATGCAAGCAAGTTCAATCTGGTTCAAGCACATCAAGGTACCTCATTCTCTAAACCCTTAACCTCATTCTCCCTCTCCTCTATCTCATTCTCTCTTTCTTCTTCTTCTTCTCCCTCTATTTCTTTTATTTTTTCTTGTATGTGGTTGGTTTGTTTATGTGGTTATTTTGTGGATGTGGATGTGTGGCTGCACTTTTATTACTTCCAATTTGCATTAGTTTGATAGGTTTCTTTTATTCTTTTATTCCGTCCAATTTGCATTAGTTGATAGGTTAGATGCTTGTGAGTTAGGATCCGTTAGTTTATTTGCCATTAGTTTAATTTAGTGCTTTAATTAATTTTGGTTCACTTTGCATTACTTTTAAGTTAGTTAAATAGAGTGGCGTATATCTGCTCGTGTTCAACCCGTAGCTACGATTAACCCATACGCTTGCGGTTTTATTTTAACTCAAACAAGTTTTTGGCGCTATTGCTGGGGAGATTATTGTTCATTTTATTTATCTGATTTTTAAGTAGTTCGAAGTGTTTTAGTTTATTATTTTCTCTTTTTTTTCTAAAAAAAAAATCAGTTTTTGAAAACCTCTTCTTGTTTCTCTTCTATTTCAAATAGTGTGCGCCCAATCTAAAGTCCTTCATATGCTTTAACCCTCCATCTTTTGGTATCCCTCATAGGATTAAGTTATCTATGACGCTACATCTTGACTTGGTTGGGTGGATTGGCATGTGACTTATCTTTGGAGGTAACCACTCTTGATAACAGGAAAGCGACATAGTGAGAGCATTGGAAACATAAACGTATAGTAGACCTCCACTCTACATCAGAATCCATTTGGAGTCGCCCGTAGGTGGCTATAGAAGTCTATACAGGTTCCCTTGCTGTCAACCTATATGGCATCCTTATAGCTTTTGAACCATTATTTCGATTTTTGAGGGATAGATGCACTATCTACCTTGGGCTCCCTCTTGTTTTTAGTACTTTTTCTTAAGTCTTTTATTTTTCTTTAATTTTTCTAAAAGAGACCTCATATCTGTTTAGGTGGCTATAGTGTGGACTCGTGATTCATCTAATTGTCTTATTAGAATACCACCTTCTCCCCTACCCTTAACCCCACCTTTGACCATGGGTGACCAACAACCCAAGACTCTTAAGGATAGGTTTTACTCTACTAGGGCTGCACAACCTTCTTGCATCAACTTACCACCTATTACAGGAAACAATTATGAACTCAAGACCAACTTCATTAGCATGCTACCCCACTTCCTTAGGAAATTTGAGGAGGTCTGTGTTCTAATTAAGGTCCAGAATTTGACTGATGATGCAGTTAGGCTTAAGTTTGTACCCTTTGCCTTGAAAGACCAGGCCAAGAAGTGGCTCTATGGACTGCCCACTAAATCCATTTCCACATGGGATGAGTTCACCATTGTCTTTTTGAGAAAATTCTTCCCTCTTCACAAGACCAATAAGCGTAAGAGTGACATCCTCTAGTTCAGGCAGAAATCGCATGAGTCCTTCTCTAAGTTCATGGAGAGATTTAAGGACCTCCTCTTAGAATGCCCTCACCATGGTTTCGACTTGTGGCAGCTATGCCAAATTATTTATGAGGGTATTGATTATCAGACCAAGCAACTTGTAGAGTCCATGTGTCCAATAGGCTTTACTTCTTTTTCTGAGGAGAATGATGCGTGGACATTCTTAACCAACTTGGCTGATAAGACTAGGGAGTGGGAATCTTCCCAAGAGGTTGAAAGAACCACTAAGGGGTATCTTATTGAGGGTACGATAGTAAAAAAGGCCAAACTTGACAGCCTCATAAAAAGGTTGGAGTCCATAGTTCTTAAAGAGTCTATACCGGTTAACCAGGTCAACCAGGTGTCAATATACAGTTGGTGCCAAACACTTGGACATATTTTGTAGGAATGCCCCAACACCTTGGTGGGCAATTCCAACACTGAGAATGTAAGTGCTCTCTACCAACATAACCCGTATTGCAATACTTACAATCCAAGATGGAGAAATCATCCCAATTTCTCCTGGAATCAAGGAAACCAAGTAGGCCGATCCAACTTTAACCATCAAGGCCAGCTTGGTGTCCAAAAGCCCAACTTTGTATCACAAAACCAAGGGATGTCTCCTAACCCCTTTCCCCCTCGTCCTCATCTAGGACCTTCTGTGAATTTTGCTAGGCCTCTTCTCCTTGCACCTTATCAGCAACCCCCAGGGTTTATCAATATAGGAGAAGCACCAAGAATAGGTGAGATTGAGAAAAGAATGGCCATTATGGAGAAGCAACTCACCCAGCTTGTCACAATTTTGCATGAGAGAAAAACATGGAAGTTACCTAGCCAACCTGAGCCAAATCCTAGGCATCAGGTTCATATTCAGCAAGGTACCCAAGCTCCCCCACTCAACCCGGTGCAAGGCCAATAGCTTCAAGGGCCCTCCAGCTAAGTTAATGCTATATATGTTTTAAGGAGTGGTCGTGGGTATCAACAGGCTAGTACACCACAGTCTTTATCATCTTATACTCCTGTTGATTTTCCCCCTTCCGATGATGCCATTGAAGTGCCAATGGTTCCTGGTTCGTCTGATAAACCTAAAGAGATTTTAGATGATTTGGTTGAGGAAATCAAAGATGATTCTGTTGAGAAAGAGAAAAGCACCACCCTTGAGAGAGTTTATACCCCACCTACCCCTTTCCCAAATAGGTTGGTGAGCAAGAAGTCTCCTTCTGTTGAGAAAATTTTTGATATTTTTAAACAGGTTCAGGTGAATATTCCCTTGTTGGATGTCATTGCCCAGATCCCTGCCTATGCTAAAGTCCTCAATGACTTATGCACCCAAAAGTGGACCACCAATGTGCCCAAAAAGGCATTTTTGGGTGCTAACATTAGTTCTCTCATCTCACAGCCAGTAGTAGCCAAGCATAAGGATCCTGACAGCCCCACCATCTCTTGCACTATAGGCAATACCACTATTGATCATGCCTTATTGAACCTTGGTGCAAGTGTGAACCTCTTACCCTTTTATGTCTACCAACAACTGGGATTCGGAGAACTGAAACCGATCAAAATTACTCTTCAACTTACAGATTGGTCGATTAAAGTTCCTAAGAGAATGATTGAAGATGTTCTGTAGAAGGTTAGGGAATTTATTTTTCCTGTGGATTTTACTATTTTAGATACCCAACCTACTGCCAACTTTAAGGACCAAATCCCAATCATATTGGGTAGACCATTCCTAGCTACCAGTAATGCTTTAATCAATTGCAGGAATGGTCTCATAAAATTATTTTTTGGCAATACTTCTATTGACTTCAATGTGTTTAGGTTGGGCAAGCAGCCTGATATGGATGAAGATGTGCATATGCTTCAAGGATCTCCCGATGACATTGATACGTTCTTTGAGATTGATTTTGATTCGGGATTCAAGAATGTATGCAGGAATTGGAAGGTGTTGATGATACCACCTTATCTGAGGTCTGGAGCATCCAACCACCATTGGAGCCCCTTGGACCCCTATCCACCTCCATTCCCAAACCCTCTATTATTGAGCCCCCCACATTAGAATTGAAGGCATTGCCCTCCAACCTCAAGTATGCCTTCCTAGGGCCAGATCATACTCTCCCTGTTATTATTGCTTCTGATTTGACTTCTATTCAGGAAAAAGAGTTGATTAAGCTTCTAAAAGACCATAAGGAAGCCATAGGTTGGACCATGTCTGACATTAAAGGTATTAGCCCCTCCATTGTTCAACATCATATTCATCTGATGGAGAGTTTCAAACCTTCTAAGGAACCCCAAAGGAGGGCTAATCTTGTCATGAAAGAGGCAAACAAGAAAGAGATCCTAAAATGCTTGGATCATGGAATAATTTATCCTATTTCTGATAGCCAATGGGTGAGTCCTGTGCAGGTTGTGCCTAAGAAAGGCGGAGTCACTATAGTTGAGAATGCCAATACTGAGTTGATTCCAACTCGTATCCAAACGGGGTGGAGAGTGTGCATTGACTATAGGAAATTGAATGCGACAACTTGGAAGGACCACTTCCCCTTGCCTTTTATGGATCAGATGTTAGAGAGACTAACTGGCCATGAATGTTATTATTTTCTTGATGGTTATGCAGGTTATAACCAAATCCCTATTGCTTTGGAGGACCAACACAAGACCACTTTCACATGCCCTTATGGAACTTTTGCTTACCGGTGTATGCCTTTTGGGCTTTGCCATGCCCCTGCTACATTCCAAAGGTGCATGATGAGTATCTTTTCTGATATGGTAGAGCACTTCCTAGAGGTGTTTATGGATGATTTTTCTATTCACGGCTCTACCTTCTCTAATTGCTTGCATCATCTTTCTTTGGTTCTTAAAAGATGCATAGAAAAGAACTTGGTCCTGAATTGGGAGAAGTGTCACTTCATGGTGAAGCAAGGCATAGTTCTTGGTCATATTGTGTCCAAAGAGGGGATCAAGGTTGATAGATCTAAGGTGGACCTTATTGTCAATTTACCACCACCCACGAGTGTGAAGGACATTAGATCTTTTCTTGGCCATGCAGGTTTTTATAGAAGATTCATTAAGGATTTTAGCCAAATAACTAGACCTCTCACCTCTCTTTTGGCAAAGGACTGCCTATTGATTTCTCTTCTGAGTGTCATGATAGTTTTGAGCAATTGAAAAGAGCGTTGACCTCAGCCCCCATTATTCAAGCTCCAAATTGGACAGTTCCATTTTAGCTTATGTGTGATGCCTCTGATTTTGTTATAGGGGCCGTTCTTGGGCAAAGAATAAACAGATTGCCCCATGTGATTTATTATGCAAGTAGGACTCTTAATGATGCACAACTTAATTATACCACCACTGAGAAAGAATTTTTAGCTGTTGTGTTTGCTTTAGAGAAGTTTAGGCCCTACTTAGTTGGATCACATGTGATTGTCTATACTGACCATGCAGCTATCAAATATCTTGTGTAGAAGAAAGATGTTAAGGCTCGCCTCATTAGGTGGGTCCTTTTGTTGTAAGAATTTGATCTTGAAATTAGGGATAAGAAAGGAGGTGAAAATTTGATTGCAGACCATCTATCTCGACTGCCTAATTCTTTGACTGTTGATTCTCCAGTCAACGAGAACTTTCCTAATGAGCATCTGATGGCAGTGTCTAGTGAACCATGGTTTGCTGATATTGTCAATTATCTGGTTACGGGTGTGACACCTACACATTGGTCCACCCAAGATAAGAATCGTTTCTTTTTACAGGTTAAATATTTCTTTTGGGACGATCCTTATCTTTTTAAGACTTGTCCGGATCAAGTAATCCGGAGATGTGTTCCTGATCATGAGCAACAATCTGTCTTATCTTTTTGCCATGATCAGGCTTGTGGAGGCCACTTTGGGCCTAATAACACTGCGGCCAAGGTTTTACAGTGTGGATTTTATTGGCCTAGTCTGTTTAAAGACACTTTTACTTATTCCAAGGTGTGTTCTTCATGCCAATCTTTAGGTCATCTTTCTAGGAGGAATATAATGCCCCTCAACCCAATTTTGGTAGTTGAGGTGTTTGATGTATGGGGTATTGATTTCATGGGGCCTTTCCCTAACTCTTTTGGTAACCTGTACATATTACTTGCTGTGGACTATGTGTCCAAATGGATTGAGGCAGTTGCTTATAAAACCAATGACCACAAGGTGGTTGTGAAATTTCTGAAGGAAAATATTTTCTCCCATTTTGGTACTCCCCATGCTATCATTAGTGCTCGGGAGAAGCATTTTTGTAACCGGCCTTTTAAGACCCTCATGAGAAAATATGGTGTCATTCACAAGTTGGCCACACCCTACCATCCCTAGACTAGTGGCCAGGTTGAGGTTTCAAATAGGCAGATAAAGTAAATTCTTGAGAAAACCATCAACCCGAACCACAAGGATTGGTCTAACCGGTTGGTAGATGCTTTGTGGGCCCATAGGATAGCCTTCAAGACCGATCTTGGTCAATCTCTGTACCATCTAGTGTATGGAAAGGCATGTTACTTACCTGTAGAGATTGAGCACAAGGCCTTTTGGGCTATCAATAAGCTTAACTTTGACCTACCCACTGCAGGTGCCCATAGGAAATTCCAACTATCTGAGTTGGAAGAGCTTAGGAATGAAGCATATGAGAATGCCCGGATTTACAAGACAAAAACCAAGGCTTTCCATGATAGGCACATTTTGAGAAAATCTTTTGAGGTAGGCCAGAAAGTTTTGTTGTATAATTCTCGTTTGCATATTTTTTCAGGTAAACTGCGTTCTAGATGGGATGACCCCTATATTGTTCAAAAAGTTTATTCTCATGGAGCTATTGAGGTTGCCAATCCTAGTACAGGTGCTACTTTCAAGGTCAATGGCCAAAGATTGAAGCCTTACATTGAGATGCCTATTCCGGTTGAGGAAGAGGTCATGGATCTCCATGAGCCTCTTTTCCTTGACCGCTAATATCTTGGTATGTATCCCTTCCCTTGTCCTTATTCTTTCTTTTCTGCATGCATTGAGGACATTGCATGAATTAAGTGTGGGGGGGTGTGTTGGACTTTATTTGTGAATTTTGATTGTGGCAATGGTTTGGTTATGCGCATAAGCCTCTTTGACTGCAAAGCGAGAGAAAGAGGGAATTAGGTTCCCCAGCATGCGAAATAATAAAAAAATCCCTTTTTAAGAACGGTAGTTGATTTGTATCCGATTATGGGGATTGAGTTTGAAAATATGAGTGCTACTTCATTTGATGGTTAGATTCCTCTATGTGTTTATGAACCCTTTTGATATTTTGGCTAGTAGTTGAGACCAATTTGTTTATGGCTAGATAAGGCATGAAAGTGAATGAAAAGAAAAAAAAAAAAAAAAAAAAAAAAAAAGGAGAGAAACAGAAAGAAAAGTGGAATTCCTTGGGAGTAGGTAGGGCACTGTGCCTCATGAAGCAGGGTGACTTGATCGAAATTCCTTGGAAGGAAACTCAAAAAAAAAACTCTTGCATCTATGTCTCAAAGTCTTATTAGATATAAGCAAAAAGCGAAGCTACCAAGTATTTAGGTGCCTGGTGTATGCTCCACCATGTCATTCAGAGAACAGTAATGGAGTAGAAATAGAGTTTGTGGTTGAGAAAAAAAAAAACTTTTGCCTTAATGCCTGAAAAGAAAGTATGGTAAAAAATACTCAATGCCTAAGTCTTTGGTTCCATCGATGCTATGAGTGATTTACTAGAAGGTGAGTAGTGTTCAGAAGATATGAGGAGATCCCTTAATCTTGGTATATGCTAGTTGCTTGAATTGATATGGGGTGATAAAATTCAAATGTGGGGGAATCTATGACTCCTTAATCTTTAGTTGAGTATTTCTTTGAGATTGTGTGCACTATCTTACTTCTGCCATGAGAAAGATTTACATCATTCTTTTTGATTTATTGAATTTTTTGTGTATATTCACTGCAAACACCCACGAGACACAACTTGTCCACTAGGGGTAACCTAGCGGTTTAAAGGCTTGTTGCACATGCTAAGTGCAACTGTGATTCCTACGAAAGTGAGTTAGGATTTTTGCATTCTAGGTTAGTTTTTCTTTTACTTTACTTGAGGACAAGTAACGTTCAAGTGTGGGGGAATCTGATGAGCACATTTATGTGTGAAATCTTAGGGCATATAGCATTCATTTTACCACATTGGACAGAGTTACTTTGGTGCTTTCTTGTGCTTTTCAGGTTTTGGGCTATTCTGGACTATTGGGAGCTGCATGTCCCAATTTACACGTAAAGTTATCATTTTTCTTTCCATGATTGTAAAGAGGGCCAAATTTGGAGCAAGTTGAACGTGACGGAATGCAAGTACGCATTTGTCTAGCCCACTGTACAGTTGATTATTCTTTTTAGCCCAAGAAAGGATAATGGGTCAGAAAGGAGCCGTAGTGCAAGCCCATAGTCATTCTACTACTGCCCAAGGACATTTTTGACATTGTGGAAGATATTTCTAAGCAATGGTGGAGATCTACCACAAGTATAAGGCCATTTCGATAATTTTACATTCTTGAAGAGAGAGAAGGACTGCTACCCACATGGAGGGACCCACACTGCCACTAGATTCCACAATTTTGAAGGCCCACAAGGTGTCCACGATTTTTATTGGGCTGCATCCAATGCCCCACGATATTTAGAGGACACATTGGGGATTTTATCATTTGTTGAGTGAAAATCCTAGTCATCACTATCCTAGTCATCACTCTCTCTCTCTCCTCCAACTTTTCAAGGGCATTCCTAGAATTTCACTTGGGATAGATTTATTTTGAAAAATATTTTCTCATCTATGGAAGGTTGAAAAATCAAAGATGCTTTGATTTTATTGTTTGGAGAAGATATCTATAAAGAAAAGAAAGCACAAGTTAGAATTAGAAATTTACTTTTCTAGAAATAGAAGGCTTATGTAAACAATATTCTCTTCTCTCCCTCTTTCTATTTTTTTTCTTTTTCTTAGGAGCCAAGGCATTGTAAAGGAGGAAGGAGAAGGGAATATTCCCTATTTTTGGATCCTCGTCTCACACTCTCTCTCCTCTCCCCAATTTTTAGAAGGAGAGGAGCTCCTCCCCCTCTCCTCTCTTCTCTTATTTCTTCTCCCCTTTCCCTATAAATACCCCCTACCTCTCTTGTAAAAATTGTTCATTCATTTAATGAAATTTCTTCTCTTCTTTTCCTTCTAAATTTTGATTTTTGGCTTTCTAGTTTTTAGTTTTGATTTCATAAGATTAGCTCTTTCTAGTTCTTAGTTTTGATTTCATAAGTCTAGTTTAATGGTTGTAATAGGTTTTGCTTAAATGTCTTCAATATGGTTGTAATAGTTTTAGTTTAAAGCTTCCTAGTCTAAGTTCCTATGTTGATGACAAGACTTGGAGATTTAGAAGAAGAAGTCATGGTAAGTTTATTCAAGTATTCATGCAAGCAAGTTCAATCTGGTTCAAGCACATCAAGGTACCTCATTCTCTAAACCCTTAACCTCATTCTCCCTCTCCTCTATCTCATTCTCTCTCTCTTCTTCTTCTTCTCCCTCTATTTCTTTTATTTTTTCTTTTATGTGGTTAGTTTGTTTGTGTGGTTATTTTGTAGATGTGGATGTGTGGCTGCGTTTTTATTACTTCCAATTTGCATTAGTTTGATAGGTTTCTTTTATTCCTTTATTACGTCCAATTTGCGTTAGTTGATAGGTTAGATGCTTGTGAGTTAGGATCCGTTAGTTTAATTTAGTGCTTTAATTAATTTTGGTTCACTTTGCATTACTTTTAAGTTAGTTAAACAGAGTGGCGTATATCTCCTCGTGTTCGACCTGTAGCTACGATTGACCCGTACGATTGCGATTTTATTTTAAGTCAAACATCTGCCTAACACTGCTAAATTGTAGGAATTAACCTATGGATGCAAGAAAAATTAATTGCATCCTTATTATATACAAATCCTAGGTACCCCGATTGTCTCGTCCGCCCCCGTGCGAGTGTTATTCGATTCGAGTGTATCCCACTCTTTTATTTCCAATGCTTTTACGAGTAGGATGACCATCCAACCAAGGGACATAGGGCACGATTTAGTGGTTAGCACCCCAACTGGCAGTGTCGTGAGCCTGAATGAAGTGTACGACCCCTGTCTGGTGGAAATTTGTGGGAAGAACTTAACTGCCCGTCTGATCAAGTTCGACATGAAGGATTTTGACGTGATACTAGGCATGGATTGGTTATCCGCCTATGGGGCGAACGTCATGTGTGCAGAGAAGAAGATCACATTCAAGTTGGATGACGGCTCGGTTTTCACTTACCAAAGTGAACCGATGAAAAAGTCCAAAAGAATAACTTTATCCGCCCTCCAGGTGTGAAAGTTGTTGAATGAAGGATGTCAGGGTTACTTGGCCACAGTAATAGATAATGAGGCAAAAATTAAACCATTGGAAGAACTCGACGTTGTTAGAGAATTTCCTGATGTCTTCCTAACAGATTTGACACAGCTATTGCCTGATCGTGAAACGGAGTTCCCAATTGATCTGATGCTTGGTGCTGCACTAGTATCCAAGGCACCATACCGAATGGCACCTATTGAATTAAAAGAATTGCAGGTCCAATTACAAGATTTATTGAAGAAGGGATTCATACGACCAAATGTGTCTCCTTAGGGAGCACCCGTGTTATTCGTGAAGAAGAAGGATGGTAGCATGCAACTGTGCAACGATTTTCTAGAATTGAATAAACTTACAATAAAGAATCGATACCCGTTACCACGCATCGATGACGTATTTGATCAACTGCAAGGAGAAAGAGCCTTCTCTAGGATTGATCTTAGGTCTGAATACCATCAATTGAAGATCAAGGGCAGCGACATTCACAAGACGGTGTTTAGAACTCGATACGCACATTATGAGTTCTTAGTACTGTCGTTCGGGTTAACCAACGCCCTAGCTGCATTCATGGACATGATGAATAGGGTGTTCCACGTTGTGCTGGATAAGTTCGTCATTGTATTCATCGACGACATTCTGATTTATTCTAAAAGTGAAGAGGAGCATGCCCAACACCTTAATTTGTGTTGCAATGATTGCGGGAACACCAGCTGTTCACCAAATTCAACAAGTGTGAATTTTGGTTCCACCAAATTGGATTCTTGGGACATATTGTCACCAAGGATGGCATTAAGGTAGACTCAGACAAGGTAAAAGCGATTCTCGAGTGGGAGACTCCGAAGAATGCCACTGAGATCCGTAGCTTTTTTGGTTTAGCCGGGTATTACCGTAGATTTATCAAAAATTTCTCACACATCTCGGCACCCATGACGAAGCTAACCAAGAAGGGTGCAAAGTTTGAGTAGACCGACGCTTGCGAGAAAAGCTTCCAAGAGCTAAGGAATCGATTAGGGATGGCACCAGTACTGACCATTCCAGATGGCACCAGAGGCATGGTGGTATACACCAACGCATCCCGTACGGGTTTGGGCGGTGAATTAATGCAGAGAGGTAAGGTGGTCGCTTATGCCTCAAGGCAATTGTAGGAACACGAAAAGAACTACCCCACTCATGACCTAGAGTTGGCTGAGGTAGTTTTCGCATTAAAGATTTGGCGACATTATTTCTACAGTGAAAAAGAGCGAGATCTTCAGCGACCACAAGAGCCTGAAGTATTTCTTCACCCAGAAGGAGTTAAATATAAGACAGAGAAGGTGGTTAGAATTGGTAAAAGATTACGATTGTGAGATTCAATACCACCCTGGCAAGGCCAATGTAGTGGCAGATGCATTAAGCAGGAAATCCCAAACTGCATCCCTCGCTTCCTTGGTTGTTAGTGAACAGCTAATAGAAGAAGCTCGAAAGTTTGATCTAGAACTCATGATTAAGGGGACGGCTATGCAACTAGCAGCTATGGACATATAGCCGTCAATCCAGAAAGAGATAATTGAGAAGCAGCCCAGGGACCCCGATCTAGCCAAGATAATCTGGGAAGTGAAGCAAGGTGTACACAGGGACCTAGACTTCTCGTTGGCCCACGATGGGGCATTGAAATTTAGAGATAGATTGTGTGTGTCTGGTGACTATAATGTGCAAGACTGAATTCTTAGAGAAGCACATAATTCACCCTACTCAATTCACCCTGGGAGCACAAAAATGTACAAAGATTTGAAGAAGTACTATTAGTGGATTGGAATGAAGCAGACCGTAACACTGGACGTGTTCAAATGCCTCACCTGTCAGCAAATAAAGGCGGAAAGACACAGACCGTATGGATTACTGCAGCCACTCCCTATTCCCGAGTAGAAATGGGAAAGAATTACCATGGATTTCGTGACCAATTTACCCAACACCAGGAAAGGGATTAATGCAATCTGGGTAATTGTCAACAGGCTGAAAAAGCGGCTCACTTTATCCCCATCAAGATAAACTACTCGATGGAAAAGCTTGCCCAATTATACATTGTAAATGTAATCCGCCTGCATGGCATGCTGGTCAGCATCGTGTCCGACAGGGACCCCCGATTCACCTCAAGATTTTGGAAGAGTCTGCAACAGGCACTGGGATCCCAGCTAAATCTCAGCACGGCTTTCCATCCTCTGACAGACAGACAGTCCGAAAGAACTATTCAGACTCTAGAGGATATGCTCAGAGCCTATGTATTAGAAATAAAAGATAGTTGGGATGCCCACATACCCTTGGTGGAATTTGCCTACAACAACAACTACCACTCCACCATTGGCATGGCACCGTATGAAGCTTTATTGGTCGGAAGTGCCATACACTGTTGTTTTGGGATGAAGTCAGAGAACAAAAGTATCTTGGGCCTGAAATGATACAAGCAACCTGTGAGAAGGTGGATGTGATCAGAGAAAAGATTAAAGTGGCCCAATCCAGACAGAAAAGTTATGCCGACAATCGGAGGAAGAATATTGAATTTGGAGTCAGAGAAAAAAGTATTTCTCTGAGTCTCTCAACAAAGGGGTTGCTAAGCTTTAGCAAAAATAGCAAACTGAGCCCAAGGTATATTGGTCCATATGAAGTCCTCAACAGAGTGGAACCCGTAGCATATTGACTGGCACTACCGCCGTCCCTGCAAGGCATCCATGATGTTTTCCATGTGTCAATGATAAGGAAATACATCAACAACCCGGCACATGTACTCTCAGCTGAACCCAAACAACTGGATGCGGATATGACCTACGAGGAGCAACCAACAGAGATATTAGACAGAAAGGAGCATAATCTCCATAACAGCACGGTCGCATTCGTTAAGGTTCGGTGGGGAAACTGTCCCATGGAGGAAGCATCATGGGAGCACGGAGAGGAAATGTGAGAGAAATATCCCCAACTTTTTGAACTACAAGGTAAGCCAATTTCGAGGATGAAATTTTTGTAAGGTGGGGAGGAATGTCAAACCTGCCCCAGACTAACTGGGATTTTGGATGAAGGACAGAAACCTATGACCAGTCACCCAAACACACTGTAGAGCATCACTCCAGTGGTTGAATTCAGTGGAGAACCCTCAAGGATGTCCTCCTATATGTCTGTTAGAAGATGGGTTGCAGACCTATGCAACTATACTACTCACAATCTGATGTACAGCTCTAGCTCCAGGTACTCTCTCTCCTACCCAAAAATGTGGGGCCCACACCTGTTCAGATGTGTCAGACCCTGGAAGAGGTGTTGGTGCAATGCCCAAGCCATAGGCCAAGCACCTATGCAAGCCCAAGGCCAAAACAATAAGCTGTATTTTTTGGATGATGCACTGGGCGATTGGCCCAAAGGCCCAGAGAATCGCCCAGAGTGGCTGAAACTGCTTAATTGGACTCCAAACACTAGGGGACCATCCATACAGACCATGAACACCCTCTAGGAGTAGATGGGAATTTTAGGAACCATTACCCACCCCTGGAACCATGTAGACCCCACCAGTGCAGCCAGAATGGCCCAGAATACAACTAAAAATGCATTCTCAAGGAATGAGGCCTAAGGCCAAACAGGCCTTAGTCAGCCCAGCACTATAAATAGGAGGGTTGTTTCATTTTCGTTTCCTTGCTGCTGTAGCTGAAATAGAAAGAGAAGGAGAAGGAAGAAGAAGAGAAGGAAAGGGAAGAGCGAAGAAGAAGGGTGTGATCTGGATTATCTCTGGCACTGAACCAGCCTACACACAAGCTCTAGGTAATGAACTCAATCTCTGAATACTGCTGTCTACCATGTCTGACCACTGATCTCTGCTCTGATTATAGTATCCCTGACCTGTAATGCTCAGAACACCATGGGAATGGCTAGGGAAGCCTGGGATCTTGCATGCAAGATCTGATCATCACATGGCATATTATGTTGTTGTTTCTGCAACTGAAACTGAAGCCAGTCTCTGTGCTAAGTTTCACTGCAAACTTGCACCCTATACATATAATCTCGGCAAGGATCCCTGCATGCAATGAGATCCTTGCATACCTTAGCTTAGGATCAGTGTTATATCATGTAAATACATGTAAAATAAGCCCTGCATGCAGCCAAAGCTGGATCCATGAGCCTGAGCTCAGCCTGGACAGCCTTTCCCTGTGTTGTCAGAGCTCCCCCAGTTTCCAAATGGGAAAACCAAACTCAAATCCAATTGGACCATGAAATGTACCTCAGTTATGGTCCATGAGCATCCCAATTGCCTCCCTGCTCGAAATCATGGCAGCCCCTACTGCAAAATCCAAGAAAAAGAGCTCAAACCCGTGTTAAACAGGCTTTGGGCGATTTATTGGGTGATTGCCCAAATGCCTAGTAAAACGCCCAAAGATGGCATTTGGTCTGAGATTGAGTTTCTACCTTTTGGACCCTCACCAGTGGACCTAGGGCAGTGTGATGGGTGGTAAATGACCAAAATACCCCTCTCCACTGCTGTCATCCATACCGTAAATGCTCAAGTGGGCCCCACAAGGCCAGGTAACCATGCCCAGGATTGGTTTTAGCTGGACTGTTGACCTTGGCATTGGTTTGAGTGGTTGTTTGGGCCATGCACAGGCAAGATATGCTGTGGAATTACCAAGTCAGGTAAATCTCACATCTCTGGATGATGCACTGAAAGATAGACCCGAAAGCCTAGTGCAAGACCCAGAGAATTCTAAGTAACACCTATGTAAACAGAAAGTTAGTGTAGTTAAGCCTAGACCAACTCTAGGGCATTAATGTAATTTTAACATTATTTGACACACTTTTATGATCCGATAAATTAGGTTTTGATCCCATGCTTGAGGTGCATAGTCAGATACCAACCGGGACAAAGTCAACAGCTGAGCCAGTAGGACTAGAACAAGGTGAGTGAAATTACACCATGTGTGTAAATGTAACATGGCTAACAAGTCAAGGAAATTACAATGATACTACTTACTCTATTTACTTATTTCAAATACTATATATTCTGCTAAGTAAGGAATGCTTGACTGGTGAATACTGTGAATGAACAATGAATGCTTGTATGTGAATTGTTAGACTAGATGCTGTAGCTGGCTTCGAAAGGAGGCCTATGGTAGCCCGTAGGATGGGATGTGGTTGACACCACCCAACTCATACTATGTCATATAGATGCATTGGGCTAGAGTATCATCACCTGTGCTACGCAACCTTGCCAAAAAGGGTTAAGGTGTTGGCTGCTTGTGAGAGTGACCATATGAAAGAGAAAAAGAAAAAGAAAAAGAAAAAGAAAAGAAATGGAAATGTTATGCACTGAAAATGTGGTTATGGAGCTTTAAGTCAGAAAAAGAAATATGATATGTGAAATGAGGATGGATGCCTCACAAGTTAATCCCAGACGGTTGGTTGGGCTGACCTTAGTGACTGATGCTAGAGCTGATCGGTCCTCTCCGACAACTCAATGGTGTATCGCGGGAAGGGGTTAAAAGCCCGCACCAAGGATACATGTATTAGGGATTGTAGTAATACTAACCCGCCTTAGTTGTGATGTTAGGTGGCTAATAAATAAAATGAACTGCACTTCATTTAGGACTCATATGGTTGTGCTTGCATGTGCATGCATGGTGATATTTCATTCACGGGCTCGGTGGAGCTCACACTCTGTTGTATATGTTTTTGTTAGATGATCCTGCAGGTGGATGTCACTGTGGCGGGGAGGCTTATCTCCCAGAGACGGGCTATGTTATGATGATATTGGTATGGACCTGGATGGAGGTCATACCGCTGGTGCGGGTATTTTTTGTGATAGTTGAGGAAGAGCTGTGAGGGGGTGCAACTGACTCTGTTTTGACTGTGGAACTCTTTTTGTTTTTGTTATTTTTTTTTTACTGGAGTTCCCTCTTTTGTACAGCTTTATTTTGGGGCTCGGGTTGCCTTGCCCTATTTATATTCCTTTGTAAAGCTGGGTCGAATAGAGTTGGGGTTGCTGATGTTTAGAGAGAGGGAGAGGACTAAAAACAATGTTGTTGTATATATTTGTTTCCTTTGTTTTCTTTTTAAGCTTAATGTAAATATTGCTTTCCGCAACACTCTGTGTTTTACATCTGGTATTATTGTGGATGTGTGTGTATGTGAATGGACTAACAACTTCTAGATCCTTGGGGTTTGGCGGATTTCTACTGTGCAATTCAGGTCACCTACCTAATCCTCCCAACGGGTGGTTTGGGGTGTGACAACATACGTATGATGATGAAGAATCTGAGATAGAGGAAGAGAAGGAGGAGGAAGTGGGAGAGGAAGGAGAAGCAGTCGAAGAAGTAGAGGAGGGAGAAGGGGAATTTCCAGAATGGCTGCAGGGTTCTTTCCTGGTTAAAAGAAACTCTAAAACACCTACAATAATTCAATAGAGGGATGAGTGCAATAAAAGCAAGAGATTGCCAGCGGAAACCCTTTTTCGATTCAATTGATAAAACTCATTACAAAGGTTTCAGGTTTCAGTTCGATCTAAGCTTTTGGGCATAGATTCGTAACACATAGACCTCTTAGGGATGGGCAATAATAATATCAGAAATCAAGTTTTATTTCAAGGAAAGATGACAGAAACTACTTATGGCGGTAGGTTTAGATTCAGAAATGAAGTGGTTTTGAAACCCACTAGTCCAGCCAGCTTTGGAGCTTAGGTTCAGCATGATGGGTTGCCCAAAGGTAAGGCCTCAACCCCCAAAATTTGAGTAGAAACGGAGGATCAAGGGAGATTGATCCAACTTTGTGGGGTTGTCGGTGTTACATGGAAAACAGAGTAATAGTGTAGGTTTAATAGAAACATAAATAAAGAAGAAATACAGAGACAGTAGAAGAGAGACGTTACTTGGGATGGGAGAGAGAATATCAGAAAGGAAATAGAGAAGAGGAACGGAGAATGTGCTCCCGCCGCTGCAATCGATCAGGAATGGAGACGAAGAAGATGAAAGGAGCAGGGGTAATATTGAGGTTAAGGTAAAAATTGTCTTTTCATTTTTTCGATTTGATTTAAGTTAACACTGTTACTTTAGAGGGGGACAGTTGAGTTTTTTCAAAAACCATGGGATGATCTGAATTTCGAATGAAAATCAGGAGGTGATCTATAATTTACTCTTCTATTTTCTATTGAATTATCAACAAAATTTTAGGGGATTCACACGTCCCAGATAATATTCTAGTAAAAGAAAACTAACTGATAAATGGTCGGTAGGTGAATTCACTTGGATCAGTTAACCCCGCTTGAGTGGATTCAACTCAATGTGGGGCCGGGGGGCAAGTACTAAACACTGAAAAACCACGTCCACTCTGCTGTGCAATGAGTATAGTATGTTTCAAAGCCACCCCATGATCCTTACTTGCTAGTTTCTTCACCTTGTATTTAAATCCCACCCACCGTACCAACCTCCCCTCTTTACTACCCTTTCTTATCTGGATTAAGTGAACGCTCTGTCAGTGTGACAGGTCAAGCCAAGGGATATGCGATGGAACTCCTCTTATGTTCCTTCTCTTTTATCTGTTTTCTATCTGCTGAATCCTTTACGCCATTCTCTGTCCCCTCTCTTAATTTTTCTTGGCTTGTTGAGTGACTCTTTACTCCTTTACGCCATTCTCTGTCCCCTCTCTTAATTTTTCTTGGCTTGTTGAGTGACTCTTTACTCTTTGATCACTCTTCTGGCTGTTGGTTGTTGCTTGCTCTCTGGTTTGACCCCTGCTGAGGGGTCATGCCTCTGTTTGCCACTGCTTTGCTTTCCTTTTTTTGTTTTTCTTAACTTTTTGTCCCCCTTTTTATGGTTTCGTTTGATCTCCATGGGGGGGTCTTGCCACTTTTGCTATTCTGTCTTTGTTGTGCTCTTTTTTCCTTGGTGTGGGTGTCTATACCATTTCGTGTATGGCTTTAGGTGGTCCCCCTCGAAGAGCTGCAGGGTCTAAATATCGTCGCCCCTACCGGAGTCGACGCTGGTTTGATCTTGGTTATGGCTGGACTGGAGCTCCGTTTAGACCTCGACTCCTCTCAGATGCTGGGAATGATGGTACTCTTTCTCTGAACCAGGAGATGATCAATTCGTGCTTAAATGGAAGAAACCTCAGTAGCTTCTACAACATGGAACACCCAGTTTTATTTAAGTAATATTTCTGTGGGTTTCCCTAAACCGTCTAAAGACATCTTTTACAATCATTTCTCTAAAATCTGGGAACCACTGGGTGTATTATCTATCACTTGGATTGCTGAAAGAATGTTCATCGTTGAGTTCAACTCTATGGCTGCTCGTGACAAATTACTCTCTTTGTGTCCGTGGTGGTATGGAAAAGCCATCATCAACCTCGTGCCTCATTCTTTGGATGATATCCTATTTGCTTCTGAAAGGGAAGCAATCCCTATCTGGGCCCTAGTTTGCTCGGTTCCTTCTGAAGCTTTCTCTTATGATACAATTAACCAAGCAGTGTCGTGCGAGGGTAAAGTTCTGGATATTTACCTTAAAGCTGATTTGGAGCTGCCTCAAAATGTTGCAAGAATTAAGCTTCTTATCAAATGGCGCCGCCCTGTATGTGTTCACTCTAAGATTCTTAATAACCGCGGAGATCTGCTACCAGTTGTGATCAAGTATGAGGCCTTTAAAATTTGTGGTAGATGCAGCAGACTGTGTCACGAAGTAAACTCTTGCCCTACTCTTGCCGGTGCTTCTTGTTCGAGTGGGACTGACCTGAGTTCGGAATTGTTTGAGCAAGCCTTAACCCTGCCTCTACTGATGAACTTCACCGGCTTCCTAGTCCGTAACCATTTGGTCCCTGGTGGTAGTGTTGGTGATAATTTATTAGCCTTGGATGTTCCTCTCCATGTGGATCCTCCTGATCCTATTATCACGGAATTTCCGGAGGAGCCTGATATTGCGGGTACTCCATCTGGCTTTGTCGCTGCTGACATGGATTGGGAATTATCTGGTTTGAATGGCTGTTATGACTCGGGTATGGGCTTGAACGCTGGATGCTTTGCCCAGAATATTGTTGTTCCTTAGTTAAGTATTTCTTCCTTGCATCTTGAGGAACTTCCCACCAAACTTTGCAATTCAACTGCTGAGGAGTTCGTTTCTTCGTTTTTGGAAGAACCAAGACTGGAATCTCTCTCTGTGGATCTTCTTTTTGAGAAGAATGAGACTAATGCCCCTACTCTCTCTGCGGAAATAGCTTCTGCCATCTCGGTTTCGGTGCCCCTTCCTTTGGACGTGGACCCATATATTGGTGTTGCTTCCAATTTAGCTTTCTCAGAACCTGTTGCAAACGTTCGAACAACGCTCTACTCGGGGGACCACTTTGAGGGACCTACTCCTAAAAAGAGAAAACTATGTACTCCATCCATCACACCTCACTTCCCCAAGATTCCATTCTTTCCAAGTTTGCTTCCTTCTCCAATTCTTTAAAAAGTTGGAACAAGAATGTTTTTGGCCATGTCAATAATCTTAAAAATCAATTCTTCTCTAACTTCCTTTCTTGTTTTGATGCCCATGTACCTGATCAGGATCCTCTTCATTTGATTGACAGTAAGGTAAGTTGGATTTTTTATGCAGAGGAAACCTTTCGGCGGCAAAAGTCAAGACATTTTTATATCAGAGATGGTGATAGAAATACCAACTATTATTATTCTGCTGCCAAAACCAATCTGAGGAAAAGAAAAATCAATTTCATTTGGAATGAGGAGGGACATAAGGTTAAGGACCCAAACTTATGGCTCATATCTTTGCTACACATCTCAGGAATGTGTTTACCTCCTCAAACCCTTTGGATGCTAGCTTTGTTGAGTGTTTATTTCCTCTGACTCTCTCTAATCAGGATGTCCCCTCCCTTATTTCCCCCCCCCCGACTCTTGAGGAAGTTAAAAAGGTAGTGTTCTCATTTGGGCCTTACAATTAAAGCCCCTGGTTTTGATGGATTCCAAGCATACTTTATTCAAAAATACTGGGATCTAGTATACCCTGACTTATTGAATTTAGCAATGAACTTCTTTGATAATGGCTTCATTCCTTATGGGCTTAACCATACCCTGATTTGCCTTATTCCTAAGAATGAGGCGGCTTCGAATGTTGGAGATTTTAGGCCTATTAGTCTTTGCAACGTTACTTATGAAGTACTTTCCAATTCAAACTTGTTGCAAATAGACTTAAAGGTGTTTTACATTCTTTTATTTCTCCTTTCCAAGTAGCTTTTATCCCTGGTCGACAGATTACTGATAATATTATTGTTGCACAGGAAATATTTCATTTTTTGGATCATACTAAAGGTAAGACGGGATTTGTGGCAATCAAAATTGATATATCAAAAGCCTACGATAAGATTGAATGGAATTTAATCAGTTCTATCTTTAAATTCCTGGGCTTTGGGGGAAAATGGGGTTCTCTGATTAATTCTCTTATTACATCTACCTCTTTTTCCATCAAGTTGGATGGCAGCCCCTTTGACTCTTTTCATGCTTCGAGGGGTATTCGCCAAGGTTGCCCTCTTAGCCCGTACTTATTCATTGTGGCCATGGAAGTTTTATCCAGACTCTTCTCTGCTTATCATGATTTAAACCTTTTTCAAGGAGTTAAAATCTCCAGATCAGCCCCTGAAATCTCTCATCTCCTTTTGCTGATGATGTTCTCATCTTCTACCATGCAACCCAGGATGATCTTCTGACAATAAAAGCCATTCTTGATCTTTTTTCTGATCATTCTGGCCAAGAAATTAATCTATCCAAAAGTGGGATCCATTTTAGCAGAAATGTTCCTACTGCGGCTAGAAGCACCCTTAGCTCTCTTCTTGGCATTAAGGAGATGTCCAAAGACTCTATTTATTTGGGTACTAATCTCTTTCACTGCAAGTCCAAAGTTAAGGAACTTGAGGGAGTGGTGTCACGGATGCAAAGAAAACTTTCGATTTGGAAATCCAACTTTCTTTCAATGCTGAGCGTAGTGTTTTAATTCAATCAGCCATGGCCTCTACCCCTGCTTATTTGATGAATTGTTTTTTGTTTTCCCTTAAAACCTATCGCAATATTGATTCCATTTGCCGCAATTTCTGGTTGGGCAACGTTGGGGGAGATAAGAAAAAACTTTCTCTTATTTCCTGGGATAGAATGTGCACCCCCAAATCAAAAGGGGGACTGGGGTTTCGTAAGGCTGAACACCATAACAAGGCTTTACTGATAAAGTTAGGTGGAGGTTGCTCACAAAGACTTCTTCGCTTTGGGCTCGTGTCCTCAAAGCTAAATATTTTCCTAAATTATCTTTCTTTGATCAAAGAACACGTGTGAGAAAAGGTTTCTGGACTTGGAATAGTATCTCCCATATTATTCCATCCTTGGAAAAAATGGTGATCAGAAAAGTAGGAAATCGTAACTCCACTTTTTTCTGGACTGAAAAATGGATTCCTTTTCTATCAGGTAATCTCTCTACCTTTCCCATCTCTCCTGTTACTTTTGCTACAAGCATGGAAAAAATTGACAGGTTCAGAGTGGGTTCTAACTAGAATTCTGATTTACTAAATTCTTTGTTACCTGCACCTATTTATTCCCGAATTCAATTAATGAATCTGTCAAATTCAGAGGATAGATGGTGGTGTACTAGGGCCAACAATGGTACCCTCAGTACTAAACTGGCTGCTAGAGAAATTATTCCTAATTGTGGTCTTAACAATGTGTTCATCAAATCTTGGTGGAATTTCTTTTGGAAACTCAAAATTCATCTAAAATTTAAATTTTTCTTCTGGCGTTTGCTAAATGCAGGACTTCCATATCAGGGCTACTCTTTCAAAATGGATTCGGATCGATTCTTCCTGTGCTCTATGTGGAAATTGTATCGAATCCTCTTGGCATTTGTTCTTATCTTGTGATTGGGTTAAACACATATGGGTGGCCGGACCTCTGAGACTGAGAACCGAATCATTGGCTTATGAAAGTCTGATAGATTTTTGCCTAGCATTTTACTTTAATCATCATCTAGATACACAGACGTTAACTTGGTTTTTCAGTGTCTTTATTATTACTTGCTTCTTTATTTGGGCAACTAGAAACAAAGTTGTCAATGGGTCAGGAAAGCCTGAGCCAATGTGGATTATGAAACATATCTGTAAATGGTTGGTGGATTTAAAATTATCCCCCCCCCTCAGTTTCATCCCAGGATGTAATTGTTAGTAATGTGGAAGATTTATTAGTACCTTCTTCCTTTTCCTTACATGTGCTCAATATTGTTGTTTTAAGCTATGCAGGATACCATATACCTGGACTAAGTCAGGTAGGATGGTCCTATATCTTTTTGAAAGATGGCAAATTCACCTTTTTTGCTGCAGGATGTATAAGTACTACTAATGATATGGAACCTGAAATTTTTGGTATTCGAACAGGCCTAGATCATGCTGTTAGCATGGGGTTGAAGGTTAAAAAAGTATGATGCTCCAATCCACACATCACTGATATTCGTCCATCTCCAACTAAATCTTCTTAGCCCTGGTATTGTATAAAGGATTTAGTGTATATCTCTGATATAGCCCAAGATATAGTATTTGATAAGCAAGGAGACCCTTTTTGTATAGCTATAGCCATGAATCTTGCTAAGTATGCTCAACCCAAGAATACTGTATATCTACCTTTGCTTTAGTAATATCTCTTTTGTTTTTCCATAAAAAAAAACAAAAAACACACCTTAAAGATGAGGAAGTACACATGATCGAATCTCTAAATATGTGTTTGTTTGATAGAAAATAATTGGGTAGGAAAAAATGACTGGGAAAATATATATATTTTCCATAAAATTTCATCAAACCTATTTTTAACTTTCCTTTCTTTTGCTGTTTCTTTATCCCACTACAATTATTTGCAAGTGAAGCACAGAACATATTATTCTTCAAACCTATACGTATTCTTACTCTCTTCAACGTTGGAGAGTACCCGAGAAGTAATGTGGCCTAGATATCTTTGTTATTTTTCGTTAGATTAGGTAAGATCAACCGCTAAACTGAAAACAGATTTTTATTTTACTAGTTATAGTATTCCTCTCTGACCCGATCTGCTCACTAAAGTTTCTCAGTTAAAAAAACAAGGAATCCATATATAAATTCTACAAAAAAAAAAAAAAATCCCTATAGGAATGGAAAGCATCTTTGTGAAGAATAGGATCTTATCCCGTCGTGGCGGGAGCTGCACCTATGCAGCACCATTAAATGACAAGAAAAATAAGGGTAAGGTAGTCATTTTATAGGTGGATCCCACCTGAGCCCCACTTGTGAAATGACCACTTTCTCCCTATATCCAGGGTGGGTTTTGGTACTGTACAAAGCAGCTCCCGCCACAGCTACACAAGATCCAAGTCCTCTCTGTGAGGACAGAAGCACTTCATGACTCATGACCCATATCCGTCGCTGCCGAACTCTCTCCCTCTAAATTTTAAAACATAACCAAATAATCAAAAATAAATTTTTCCAAAAGATTTCCAGCTAAAAGCATATCTTTTCCCTTTCTCTCTCTCCCTTGCTTCTTCAAAGCTCCAAACCGAATCCGGAGCAGAGAAAAAAAACCAAAAAATAATCAGTTAATGATTCCCACGTCCCACCACCCAATGCCCTCTCTTCAATCCAACTCTTCTGAAATATTCAAATCCAAATTCTCATCAGCTCTGTAATTTCTCTAAAACAACCCTCGCACTCCACCTTTCTGGAATTTTTTAAAGTATTTTCCTTCTACTGGTTTTTCCTTCAGACGACCTTTTCATTGCCAGCCATGACTGAAATACTCCGTTCCCCTTCTCATTTCCCTTCTTCTCCAAGCTCTTTATCATCTTTGCCCACACGCAATGATAGCGCACGGTCGACCCTCTCCCGTTCTCGTCCTCGTTCATGCTCCCACACCCGCTCCAAGTCTCTTATTAGCAATTCTACCTCATCTTCTGTAGTTGAGGGCGAGGTTAACCGAGTCTACAGATCAAACGAAGAACAAGAAGACGAAGAACGAAGAGGGGGAGAAAGGGACAAAGAGGGAGATCCACTGTCTCTGTTGGCTCTTTTGGTCACTGTATTTAGGAAGTCCCTGGTGGCTTGTAGGACTACTGTGAGGGAGGAGCTTTGTTCAATGGAAATCGGATGGCCGACCAATGTGCGCCATGTTGCCCATGTCACATTTGACCGCTTTGATGGGTTCCTCGGCTTGCCGGACGAGTTCGAACCTGAAGTTCCCAGAAGGGCTCCCAGTGCCAGGTCAATTGATCTTCTTAAACACTTTCTCGCGTATAGTGTTTGATGGGTGTATATATGGCTATTCAATATGTTTTGCTGCAATTCTGGCTTTGGGAAGTAGCTCATTTCTTCTTGTTCTTTTTGGTTCATGCTTTATGCGGCTGAGTTGCCCTGTTTGGGATGTAGCCCATCAGCGTTTTCTTATTCCTTATTAATTTTTTTTCTTATTCAACTAAGCTGTTGGTGCGTCCTATTTAGTCGTCCGTTGCTTATTCGTGTTTGGTTGAAGGTCTTGTGTGCTTCAAAAATCAATGCAGAAAATCCTCCAGATTTTAGCTGTGGTTTTATCAATAACCTATTCCTGAAGAAAGTTAATTCAGTGCTAATTGTTGTGAATTCTTTGAAAATCATATATATGTTCTTGGTTATTCGGTTGTCAGGGAAAAGAATGCATTATTTAAGAAATTTATTTGACGTGTCAAATGTAGCAAGAAAAGCTGCTGCAATGATGATGGAGCCCTCAGTGTTAAATCCATCATAAGGTCAAAAGACAACAATTCTTGAATTTTCCATACAAATTTGGATTTTTTTTGCCTAATAAATAACCTTTTTATAATTTATACTACTGCTGCTTGATTAAGCTTTTTCCCAGAACCCAGCATAATCTTAACCTTAACAGTGCTAGTGACAGCAGAACTTATTTTCTGCTGGAATTCGTAAATTATTCCTTCAGTTGAAACACTTCTCCAAACTGTAATTTGTATATTCCCAGTTTGATGTCCTCCGATTGCTTGGATTGACAAATTGTCTTGTGGAGTCGTGGTTAGAACAATGATCAGCATATTTATGCTGTTTTTATGCTGTAACAAAATCAAACTTCCCAATTTCTTAAAGCCTTGGTGAGTTTGTGTATAAGGGAGTTCATTTTCTGCTGGTTCTTGGTGAATTGTGTCTTATAAATTTTTTTTTAACTGTGGAGGTTCACTTCCATCTCTAGTTGCTTAGAGGGAGGGGCTTTAAGGGTTCCTATTCGTGGGATTTGCTTTGTACCATTCTATCTTTTGTGCCATTTTTGGGACTTGTGGAAGCTGGTGCTTTCAGACCGTTTTCTCATAATTAATAAACATGAAATCAGGTGCATCAGGCTCATGTCGTACTTTGTATGCTTATTGTTCCTGGTTCCCTTAATGCTTTGAGATGATGTTTGAAGTGGGGGCTTCTGGATATTTTCCTCTCTGTTTGGTGTAGGCTCAAAATTTAGATCCGAAATTAATTATCTGTCGTTTTTTTTTGTTTTAATAATTCACTATTCATTCTTTCTCCCAGTAAGCAGGACTGAACTTTGTGAGTTGCCACATATGGTGAAGTTATTATTAGGTACTTGGAAGCAATTCAGTCAAATTTCTTGAGCCTGCTATTGTTTGAGTGTGATCTTTCTTTCCAATAAATTTGGATGGTAACACATTTTGAGGTTCAAAGGTGTTAATTGTTCTTACACATGGTTTGGTATATTGGATTTTAGGGCTTTTCCGCTTGGTTCTCTTGTGGAGATTGGCAAATGTATAAAATTCTGTCTTAAAGGCCTCCAAACATAATTTTAAAGGTAGCTTCTGAATTGGGAGGCACTTAATATTAATACATTCTTTGTTGTCCGTTGCATTTCTTCTTCAATATTTTGAGTGAAGTAGGGGCTTGGATCCTTCTCAAAGACAAATATCAGTTGGAAGAGATGGTTCTTATAGGCATCAACGTGAAGCTAAAGGGTAGTCCATAGAAAGTGACCAAACTAAGTGTAGCGGAGATGAGGATGTTGAGATAGATGGGTGGCAAAACTAGGAAGGATAAAGTAAGGAATGATCATTTTAGAGTTAATTTGGGAGTATAGCTCCGTTACGTGATAAGCTACGAGAAAGTCATTTGAGGTGGCATGGCCATGTTCAATGGAGGCCTTCGGATGCTCCAGTATGGAGGAGTGATTTGATTCAGATTGAAGGAACTAAAAGAGCCAGGGGCAGACATGAAATGACCTTAGGAGAAGTGGTGAGGAAAGAAATGCATAGCTCAGGCCTTGTACCAAGTATGACTTCGAATAGAGCTGATTGGACGGCAAGGATGCATGTAGCTAACCCCATTTAGTTGGGATAAGGCTGAGTTGTTGTTATTGTTGTTAGAAAATTTTTCCATACGTGAAAAAGAGAGTTTTTTTGGGGAAGGGGGGGGGGGGGGGGAGGAGGTTGTTGAATTTGGCAACATAAGCTACTTTGCTTGAGAAGCCAGCAGTGAAAATATAGCATGAACATATGGTATTGAATACTTGTGACTATATATATAACCTGGATTTCATACAGGAACAAGCTGCCTCCCTGTTTCATATATTAATGTCGGTATCCATATCTTATTATTTTAATAGTTTTAGTAGTTAACTTATCATAATAATTATTGACTTGGACTCAACAAATTGATGGCTAGTGCTGTTGACCATGATCTTATAGCTAGCATCTGGCCTCTTGATTAATTGCTCTTGTTCTCAGCTATATTTCTTTCCTTTTCATTTAGAGGGGTTCCATTCATTTGTGTATGGGGGATTGGGGATCATTCAATCTCTGATAAAAAAGATATACCTTGGTTATATTTCAACTCTTCAACAAGTTCAGTAATGATTATAACGGCCTTATTGTTTTGATGGAGAGAAGCCCCTCAAACCCTGGGCAATGCACGTGCTACAATGGACAGGACAAAGGGTTGCGATCCCACGAGGGTGGGCTAGGATGGGGAAAAAGTTCTTTTCACTGATGATGGTATTGATGAGGATTGATCTCTTGCAAACTGAATGATCCAAAAGGATGTAAGGAATTGTCCTCTAACAGAGGATATAGCTCCAGAGAGAGTAGGTGGAACAGCACTAGTACAGGTGTCTGAAGTAGGTGGGGTAAGGATTGCATAGTGATGATGTTGGTGGTGAATGTGAAGTGCTGATTTCACCTTCCTAGCTTAACCTAGTGCCATATCTGAGAAGAAAATGGTACATAATTAATCTAATTGTTGAGCATTCGCAGGGTTTCATGCAATCATCCCATCCTTTACAGAGACCATCTTCTTCATCATAATACTATCCCTTCCTTTCACTCTTCTACATTCTCATATTTCTGTGGTCGTTGTTGTCTATATATCATTCAAAGTCTCCAACAGCACAGCACGTGTGTCATTCATATATTACAGTGTCTCTGGAAAATGTCAGATACAATGTCACAGAAATGAAGGTGGATTACTGTTGGAAGGAAAAAAAAAACGAAGAACGTAGATAAATCTAATCATTTGCGCCTTCTCTTTGTGCATACTACGTACCGAAGACAGTAAAAAATACCACTCTTGTAAGGAAAGAAAAGTGAAAACAAAGTTATGGATTCTCATTTATACAGGAAAGTTATGTGTAATTTCCATCCTGAATATGTTGAGCCATGCGTTCAAGATACAGAGCTACCGCTATCTTAAATGACCTGATTTAACCGTATCCTTTGTGGCTTTTGTAGATACAGTAATATTTATATTCATCTTTCATCATAAGTTGTAGTATATGTAGAACATTCCTTGCCTTACAGCATGTTTGTGGGAATTCGTTGGCTTGTGTTACTAATGGTTGTCATTTTGGATATATATCTTGGTTTTTCTATGTAAGTTGGCCAATATAGCAATGGTCCAAGTTATATTCAACTTAGAAGATTCTGTTAAGATTCTGCCCAGTAGTTATTATGTTTAAAAAAACTTCCTAAAATTTGTCCTTGTTGCTTAATTTTGCAATGCTTATTTGTACCCTGGAGTCAAGATACCTCAGATTGTAACTTGCTTTTGTTGGTGGTTTTAAATCTATAATGTGATGCAACCCATAATATGACATAGGCATGTGCACAACTGATATAAAAATGTAAATGTTGTTGCCTTATATGACACCTTTTGACTTTGATTTCCTTTTTTGTGTAGTCAAAATGTTTTTGGAGTTTCCACAGAATCTATGCAGATGTCTTTTGATTCTAGAGGGAACAGTGTGCCAACAATACTTCTGCTGATGCAAAGACGCTTGTATGCTCAGGGAGGTCTGCAGGTACAACATTTTAGTTGTTTCTCTTTTCTCTTCCCCTTATGATGGGTATCCCATCCACCTCCTTTTTCATGCTGTTTTGATTTTTTTTAACAAAAACTTTATCACCCTAAAAATTTCGCTGAACTATTAAACTCTGACATGTAGGCTGAAGGGATTTTCAGAATTGCTGCAGAGAACAGTCAAGAGGAATACGTTAGAGACCAACTGAACCGGGGAATTGTGCCAGATGGGATTGATGTCCACTGTTTGGCAGGTCTTATTAAGGTAGGCATTAGCGGTTTAGCACTTCGATCACAAGGGGCTTTTCTACCTTTTGTTTTAAAATTTTTTTATTGCAAGCTTATTTTGGAATTAAGACTTTGATAACTGTACATATGTGTGTGGACTGTCCCGGTTAAGTGTTTGGGTTTATTAATTCCTAGTACCTGCTGCTGTTTGTTGTTTTGGTTATGTCCCTTTCTCTTGAGAATGTAAGGTATCCTTTGTAGAGACAATAAGCACAAGCTTAGGACTACTGTAATGCAGCATGGTGCCTCATGAAACCTGACTAGAAGATCATATGAACCGAAATTGGACTGTGTATGAAGATCTATTGTTTTGTTTTGGATGGTTATTGGTGAATAGTCCTATGGAAAGTTGATGAGTCAGATGTTTATAGTCGTCAATTGTGCTTGTAATTGGCCTACAGTTATCCATGTGCCCAACATTTAATGATGGTTCCTAACTTCATATCCTCAAGTTTGTCCTCCTACTCCACTGGTCTCCTTTGCTCTTTATTGAGGAAAGAAGATCAAAGAGGACACTCCATTGGCAGCACCCTCCTGATGGAGTGCTGAAGCTAAATATAGATGGTTGTTCTATAGGGAATCCTGGAACTTCAAGTAGAGGAGTTGTTAGACTCTCAGGTGGAGGTGTGCTTGATATATTTTTAGGGCCCATAGGGCATAGAGGAAGGAAATTCGACTAGAGCACAGTTGATGGTTCTCAAGACTGGTATAGACTTGTTATTAAGTAAAGGGCTTTCTCAAGCTATAGTGGAAGCAGATTCATCTAATGTTATGCAATGGATGACAGATGAGGGGTGAACCTTAAGCTTTATGCTTTCTTAACGAGGCCTATTTGTCAACTAACTACTCAAATCAGTATACATGGCAGCCTAGAAGTGCTAATGAGGTTGCAGATGAGTTAGCTAAGCAAGGTGTTGCTAGAGCTTAAATCTGTTTTGGGAATTCTATTCCATTGTAATTGGTCTGTGAAAGTTCTCCATTGTAATTGGTTTGGGCTTTCTTTGGTTGATCTTTTGATCAGGTTTATTTTCATGTGTATCATCATGTGATTCATTGTATCTCTATGCACCATTATGCTTCTGTGTTTGGTTTCAACAGATCTATTATTTATTCCCCCCCGAAAAATGTCACCACTGGTAGTCCTTTTTCACTAGTTGGCTGCATTGTTCTTTTGCGGCACTTGAAGCAACTCTCTCTTGTAGAACCTCATGTAGTAGTTCTAGAACATATCTTCACATGATATTTGATTGAAAACATCATCATTTATCATGTGACATGAAACAAAGGCAGAAACAAGGAGTTGAGTTTTTCCATCTGAACAGTGAGTTCCATTTTGAATCTGCTGATTCCTGCATGATAAGTTAACATTGAATATGATATTTTCTTTACCAAAAAGAAAAAAAAAAAGTGATGTTTTGATGCATTTGTAGGCTTGGTTTAGACAACTTCCAACTGGGGTGCTGGATTCTCTCTCAGCTGAGCAAGTGATGCAATGCCAGTCTGAAGAGGAATGTGCTCAGCTTGTCAGGCTCCTTCCCCCAACAGAAGCTGCTTTGCTGGATTGGGCTGTCAACCTGATGGCCGATGTTGTCCATGAGGAACATCAAAACAAGATGAATGCACGAAATGTTGCAACAGTCTTTGCCCCAAACATGACTCAGGTGAGTGAGGATCTTGTACTTCCTAGATTATAGTAGCACTAGTTTATTCAGATACCTGCACCTTAATGACCTACTGAGAATTTTGTACGTATATATATATATATATATATATGCACATTCAGGAGGTTAATTCACTTTTAACTTGATCACTAAGATTCTCAGATACGGTTATATGTTCAGACATGGAGAGGTACTTGTGAGATATATATGGGAATCCCATCCATAAATACAACCTTTCTAGATCTCTTTAAGATTGACAGTGATCTTTTTTTTTTGGAAAAGGAAAGATTAACTATAATCCTCAATCTTTATCCTAGTCAAATTGAATCAAACTTGTAATACTTATTTATACAGTAAGTTATTTATAATATATTTTCTTTTACTGTCAATTGACAAAACAGATAAGAAAATTATTAGCATGTAAAGCAATATAGAATGGGAAATGAGATGGCTTCAGAAATATATGCAGCATCTAATACTATTATCGATGCCATATGATGTCGATCGGGTATCATGTAACTGGAGACCTAATTTATATCCTATGCCCAAAATTTACTTGACCAGATGGTTATAGTGATCTTTCAAATCCATTATATGGATTATCAGCAACTATATTGTGATTGGAACTGTAATAATTGTATGTAATGTGGTCAGTGGATGCCACATGATTCCTCCGGCCCATGCAAGCTACTTTCTGCTTTTATTGGGTTTCTATATGAATTAGTAACATTTTTTATTGCAGATGGTAGATCCTTTGACTGCATTGATGTATGCTGTACAAGTGATGAACTTCCTCAAGACATTGATCATCAAGACACTCAAAGAAAGAGGGGACTCAGTTGTGGAGACAGATTCTGCTTCCCACCTAGAGCCATCTGATGAGAATGGCCATCAGAGCCCGTCACAGCTCTGCCTGGAGGAGGACCCAAACTCGGTGAAAGAAGAGACAGAGAATATCTTTTTTGCCAATGAACCTGTTTTAGAAACTCCCCCAGACTCTGCTGAAGAGGATTCAAGGACCATTGATGGGCTCTGTAGACTTCAAACAGCTGTTAATAAGATTACTCCAGATGGAAACTTAAATGGGTCTTCTGTTGATTGCAGCTGTGAGGTTCCAGGCCAACATGAATTGACAAATAAACGAGAGACGGGTGAATTTAATAATCTAAAGGCTCGGTTGCAAGCAAATGCTTGTAAGAACAAAACTGTTGAATCAATTGCTTCAAATTTCAGAAAAGGTCCCAGTAAGTTGAATGAGCCGACGGTGGTTCGAGTAGCAGGAACAGTTGAGAAGTCAAAGGGCATCCCCATTGTCAGCTGCATAAACTCAATGACAGAACGGGTTGAAGCCTGGCGATGAAAGTGTCTTTCATATTGGGGCTCAACTGTTGGGATTGATTTGAGTTTGATTTTGGATGTATTGTTTATTTATGTTTTATATGTTTTTTGGTGTAGTTTCTTAACATATTTCTGATCTCATCATGTATGGCACTTCCATGCCATCCCCACACTAACATTTTATCAGTCCGCTGAAACTACTGTCCATATGTGAAAGTCAAATGAAATGTTTTCCTGATATCATTCACTAATGGAGGAGCGTTGTGTTTCTATCTCTCAGCGTCCTTAATCTATTTGCATGGAGAGACTCTTATCAAGGGAAAACACTGGGAGCCAATTACTAGTTGGGAGAGGATCAAAAGGTTAGTGGATATTACCTTGTACCCTGTCGTGAGTTTTGAGGACTACAGCTGATGGGAGGCTGAGACAAGCCAAGTGGTTGCATCTTGCACCCCAAATCATCATCATCAATAATCTACGAACCTGATTGCTATGAGTGGTGATGCCTATCCACAGGTAGAAAGATGCTGAAAAGATAACGACCCTTCCAGCTTGTAGGAAGCGGGAGAGGCTTCAAACTCTCAGGTTCAGATCTCCATTTTAATGCCGGAAAATTAAAATGGACTAGGGTTTCAATTTCCCAAAGAAAACGGTTTTGTCAGAAAAATGAGGTATTTGTTGTTGGGAGGAATACAAAATAGTGAGTTAGTTAGATTTGCATCCCATGAGAACTAAACTATACAAGATTAACCATAAAGAAGTTAGTTAGATTTGTTAATCTGAAGAGCCTCAAGTGTCACCCCTTTTCCTAATGATGGTTCTTCCTCCAACGAGCAGTCGAGCACACAGAGAAGGATGTCCTTGAACCTTTCTTGGTGCAACGTAGGTTCTCCAAGTCAATGCAAAAATCTCTTCACAACCTTAAAAAACTACCATGGTTTCAACAAAGTACCCTAACTCTGAAAAGCTAGAGAGCAAGAAGACACAAGAGAGCAAGAAGATACAAGAGAGAGAGAGAGAGAGAGACAGGAGAGTTCGGCCAGGGGGAGGGGAGCCAAGCTTAGACATGCATGGCTCTCTCCCCTAGGCGTCTCTTTTATATGTGGGGGACTAATTGTGGTCCCTAACTCCTTGTGAGAGTCTATGACTCTCTCTCCAAAGTATTTGACTTGAATCGTAGTGCCCAATCCTAGTGCACTTTTAATAGGTGAAGAAGCAGAATTTTAAAAAGAAATAGGTAGCTGAGTTTGATTTACTTTGAACGTTAACATAATCGATATTTGGAGCAACATCTAAGTGAGTGAGACTACACAATTCCTTTAGTTATTATTTTGTATAGACCTTCATGATGTACTGTTTTATGAGAAACTCATGATTTGAATGCTATGCATGATGTTTTAAAATATGGTCTATTATGATGCTTTGCATGATGGTTTTGCCTTATGATTTGATTTAATATTTTCAAAGTATATGTATTTAAAGCATGATGATTTATTTGAAACGTGATGGTTTTATTATGATGAGACTCAATGTTTTTCCTGGTTTATGAATGGATGATTTGTTACCGGTGGATTGCGATCCTTCGAGCAGGGGGTTATATGTTGGGGTGAAATGAGAAGCACAAGAGGGAGGCAAGACAATATAATAAGGAGGTGATCTCTTTGTGTGTGGGATAAGCAGCGTGACCTCTCTCTATGCGATAAGTGGCATTCTGGTTTTGTGAGCCAAGAGCTCGACGCTCTCATTGCCATTATTGTGGGTATTATATTGAGGGGTGAGGCAAGACCATACAGTAAGGACGTGAATTCCCTGTGTTAGATAAGCGGCATGACCTCCTTGTGTAGGATAAGCAATATATCCGTTCTGTGAGTCTCATTACCATTTCTCACACCCTCACTACCAAATTCGTGGAAAGGAGGAGAAGAAGAGAAAGAAGGGAGGAGAAGGTGGAGTTGCAGCTGCAACACTCTCTCTTGACATAGATCATTAAGGTTTACCTATTTCCTCCACTCTCTCTCAATTATTTATTTAATTAACCATCGATTGGGGAATTTCTTTGGGGATTTGATTGGGAAACCTAGTATACCTCTATTTGATCATCTATTTGAAGTTCTAGACTCCATTCCACCCTCTACACCTCCAGATATGCAAAACCCCAACATCCATTGGGTTTTTTTTTTTAACCAAAACTTGGGTTTCCAAGCTTTGAAACCATGTCCTAGTCCCTCCCCATTAATTGGAGGTGTTCTTTGAGTGCAATTGATTCAATTAAGTGTGTGGAAGGTGAGACTCGAAGTGCTCTGATGCTTGGGATGGCTTACACTCAAGCCCTTGCTGAAAAACAGCAATTTTGGGCATGAGTGTAGACCCTGAATTTTGTCAACCCCTCCGACAATGATGACAACTGGACGTGAATCGACAAAGTTTCTCTCTCTAGAAGGGCTCAACCACCTAATTCATATTTTTCCCGAAAAGGTTCGGACAAATATTTTTTTTAAAGTCAATAATAGCCAAGGGTGCAGGGGCATTGATTGGAAACATTGTCGACAATTCAACGACACCAAATTAGAGTTTGTCACCGTTTTCAAAATTAAAATATTTTGTGACCTGATCATGGACTAAAAACTACACCTTTGGATAGTGCTTGGAAAGACGAATCTAACGATATATTTTGTTTCAAAATCTGACACCCGGTTGTGATTTAGGGCCCAAAACTGGCAATTTTGCCGACACCGATTAATCACCATTTTCAAAATTAAAATATTTTGTGGCCTAATCTTGAATCAAATTTTATACCAATGGATGTGCTCGGAAAGACAATTTCGACTATGTATTACACGTCGAAATCCGATACCCAAGCGTGAAATGATTTCACAAATGGGTGAAATCGGCATTTCTAGGCCAAATCGGGGTTGGAGCCCCGTGGCAGCCCACGGATCAGCCTGAGTTCCACGGATCCATGGAACCCAGGGGTGGTTCCATGAGCCGTGGAAGCTTGGATAAGTTCTAAAAAAAATATTAAAAAAATGAAAAAATAATAAAAAATTCAAAATATCATAAAAACTAACACTATAAATACACCCCCTCTTTTGAAAACGATGATAAAAAAAGATCCAAACAAAAAGGCGGTCTTGGCTTGAGAGATCCCCATTTACATAATCAAGCTCTTCTGGCACATAATGCTTAGAGGATTTTGAATGATCCTTCTTCTGTGTGGGCCATAATGATGAAGAGTATTTATTTTCTTAATGTTGATTTCTTGTAGGCCAAACTGGGTCATCAACCTTCTTGGAGATGGCGTAGCCTGCTAGAAGGCAGGGATCATCTCCTTCTTGGGCTTTTTTGGATTATTGGTAAGGGTGATAAAGTTTCCATTTGGAATGATAATTGGATTCCATCTTCTGCCACTTTTAAGGTTCGTTCTTTGAAGCCTCCAAATTGCAATATTGAGAAAGTTTGTGATCTCATTGATGCCAGAACGAGGTGTTGGAGAGCAGAGTTACTTAATGAGTTCTTTCTTCCAGCGGATCGACAGGCTATTCTGAAAATTCAGTTAAGCATTTATGCCCATGATGACAAACTTGTGTGGGGAGCTGCCAAGTCAGGAAAGTTTTCAGTTAGATCTATGTACCATCTCCTTAATAATAGGAGAGCTGATTCTATGATCGATCGGCCCAGTTCATCTTCAAATGTTAAGGCTCACCAGATGATGATGGAATCTTCTTGGAAACATATTTGGCAGGTTAATACTCTTCCTAAAATTAAAGTTTTTTTATGGAAGTGTTGTGCAGATGGGATTGCTTCTGGTGCTGGCCTATTTTCTAGGAATATCCCTGTTAATCCTTCCTGTCAAAGATGTGGAGCAGATATGGAATCAGTGGATCATATTTTCCTTAATTGCCCTTTTCCTAAAGCTGTTTGGTTTGGCTCGTCTCTATCCCAAAAGATCAATTTTCCAGCCCAAGCTACTATGATCGATTGGTTTAAAGCATGGGATCCTTTGTTTTCTGCAGATAAGAAGATGGCCCAAGATATTTTTGCTCAAGCTTCTTTCATTTTATGGTATATCTAGCACGCGAAGAATGATATAATTTTTAAAAATTGATCTTGGTCACTGGTGGAGGTTATCCAGATGGCAAAAAAGGCTTTCTTTGAATTCCAGCAAGCTAATAAACCTCCTTTCTCTTTTGCTCATTCTATGGATTCATCTTGTAGTTTGGATTCCAGTCATGCTCATAGTTGGATTCCACCCTCGCCTTCTTGGGTTAAATTAAATGTTGCTGCAGCCTGGATCAATGGCTCTAAGAAAGGTGGCATTGGAAATATTATAAGGGATCACTCTAGTATCCCTTTTTCGGCTTTTTCGGTTGGTATTTTTTGTGATTCTGATTTCATTGCTGAGGCTCTTGCCATTCGCTCTGGCCTTCTTCTCGCAGCTAGTGGTGGCTTCAAGAAGGTCCTTGTGGAATCAGATTGTTATTCGTTAGTCAAGCAATTATCCTCTTCTGACCCGGAGCTTGGCATCCAAAGCATTCATCATGATATTGTTCAACTGCAGAAATCTTTTGATGATTGCTTTTTTTTCTTTGTTCCAAGGTCAGCCAATACAATGGCTGATTCCTTGGCCAAGTCGGCCCTTTCAGTTGAGTCTCCGACGTTTTGGCCTCTTACCTCTCCTTGGCTTCTTCATCTTTGTGAAAGTGAAGCTAGTGTTTGTAATGACTCTTTAGTTCAACAAATTTGCTTCTTACCAAAAAAAAAAAAAAAATTTGATCAAAAAAGATTCTTCCGTCTTTAATTTTCAAATTGGCTTTCTCCCTCTTCTGGTTCTTTGGCAGAAGCTCTAAGAAAATCCAAATTTTTTTTCCTTTGAGAACTCAAGGTTCTTTCCTTTTGGTCCTTCGGCACAAGCTATGAAAGAAATTTTATTTTCCAAATTTAGTGCTTCTGGTTTGAATGTCTGAAAGCCCCCGATGCCCCGTTACTCTACATAAAGTTCCTCAATAAGTCCCTCGAAGTCCCTACTCTGCAGTTAATGGGGATGTTTCCAAACCCTACCTTATTGGAGGTATAGACCTTTAAGTGAGAGAGAAGAAGTCTTTTCCCTCCACCAGAGCCGAGGTTCTGCTCGATTTTCGATGAAATTCTTCTGGCATGCCGAGATTCTGCCCACATTCCATCAGCAAACCCTAATATAGAGCGGAAGCACCGTCAAAATTTTTGTACGAAGATCGGATCCATGTATTTGCATCTTCTTACTCCATTTTAATTCTGGCATGATGTAGACTGGTAAAGTAACCGGGTTATGGCATACACTTGTGGATATTTTATGTCATCCCCATGCATATGTTATGCTCATTTTACGTCATAAAATCAGATAAAATATCATCTTAGCCTTTCAGGGGCATTTTAATAGTTATCTAAAAGAGCCAAAATGGCCATCCATTATCATTAAATTGGCGTATCTAGTCGTTTTAGGACATTTGCCATCAGGCATTTAATTGCTTTGCGAAGTTTTTGTGATGTGTGTGTGCGTTGTATACTAATGACCTGATCGATGAACTAGAGGTTCTTTTACCCCCCATCGATCGTTATTTCTCCTAAAGTAATCAACTCTGGCATCTGACAAATCTTACTATCTTATACTGGTCCTTCCAGAATTACAACTTTCTAGAGTAAATGACTATGTCATCTGACAGAATCTTATTGTCTTATACTAGTCCTTCTAGAATTATAGCTTTCTAGAGTAAATGACTCTGGCATCTGACAGAATCTTATTGTCTTATATTGGTCCTTCTAGAATCTCGATATTTTGGCCATTATGTCGTCACGTTTTCTAAAAAAAACCTGTCAATCCCTGTATCGTTACGATATCGACTTTTTCTAAAAGTACGTTTGATCCTCCCGTCATGTTCGGAACGTCATTATATGCATATGGATGCACTTTAACCAAATTTTTAATCAATGGTGATGCCCAAAAAAGATTTTATTCGCACTCATTGCACTTATTGCCCATCGGGGGTACTTTGGTAATTTACCAATTAAAGGCCTGAAATCCCATTCCAGTAATACTATTCAATGTGTCCAGAGAATTTAAGTTGATCAACATCACTTTTGATATTTGCAAATCCCCAAAGTTTCATGTTCAACACCCATTTACCATTATGCCCTTGGGGGCATTCTAGTCATTTTGCAACCAGAATTTGTTTAGGACTCAGAAAAGACTCCTAATAATTACAGCACATGTTTTGACACATAAATGATCATTTCCATGCATTTTCTACAATTCTTTCCTCCAATGGCATTTTGGTAATTATTGCCATTTTGAGCTGGATTGCACTTTAGATATTTGGAATATCTCACATATGTCTTGTTACCATATTTAATCATGTTTATTTTCAATGCTAATGCTAAAATATGATTTTCCTACATTTTTGTCCTTCAGTGGCATTTTGGTAATTATTATCATTTTGAGTTGGATTGTACTTTAGATATTTGGAATATCTCGCATATGTTTGGTTGACACATTTATTCATGTTTATTATCGGTGGTGATGCTAAAATAGGATTTTCCTACATTTCTACCCTCCAGTGGCATTTTAGTAATTATAACAATTTTGAGTTGGATTGCACTTTAGATATTTGGAATATCTCACATATGTCTTGTTAATATATTTAATCATGTTTAATGTCAGTGGTGATGCTAAAACATGATTTTCCTACATTTATGCCCTTTAGTGGCATTTTGGTAATTATTTCCATTTCATGCTAGATTGCATTTTTTATATTAGGAATGTCTCATATATGATATTAATGATTTTAATCATGTTTTAAAATCATTGGTTTTATTCAAACAGTGGTTTGGAACTACTTTGACCTGATCCCTTTCAAAGGGGAACGTAGGTAACTCGTTTAAATTGAGTGCAGTCTCTGATCTAATGATCTCTTATCTTATGATAATCTCATGCTTGTTTGCATTTTAGATATTTGGAATATCTCACATATGTATAGTTAACATATTTAATCATGTTTAATATCAGTAGTGATGTTAAAATGTGATTTTCTGCAAGTCTACTCTCTAGGGGCACTTTGGTAATATTTACCATTGTGAGCTAGAGTGCATTATTGGTATTTGGAATACCTCACACATATGTTATTAACACATTTAGCCATATTTGGATCAGTGATGATGTTCAAATATGATTTACTAGCATTTTATGCCTTTATGCCCTTCAAGGGCATTTTGGTAATTTTAATTATTTTATGCTGGTTTGCATATTTGATGTCTTACGATGCATGATCATGGTATTTTGACAGTAGATCAACCTTGCATATTGTTATATGAGACCTTGTTTAGAGAGAATTTGTGAATCCCAGTATCTAACATGAAGGATCGGCTCCTCCGGGCGGAGTGGGGTGCGTAAAACCTTCCCATCTCCGTTACCTGACCTCTTACCCATTCTCTGGTCAGATCATATGGAATCAATCATAGCCTTATCCTCTAACCAGGATTTGGGCTACCTATTTAGGGTTCTAGGCCCTTCACAGTCCAGGTGGCAACTCCCTTCTGTTATTTTATATTGTGCTTTCCCCACACCCCCATCACCGGTTCATAAGAGTGAACCACAACACCATCTTTTGTCATTCAATTCGAGACTTTAAGGTCCAAGGATGATCAACGCCGTGAGACATACGTCATCATCGAGGTGTCAAACCCTCGTACCAAGAGAGAGGGAGGAAGGGGTGCAGCCAGTTGGTCGAACGACACACGTTGTTTTCTATACTCTACAGTGGCCACTCTACTGGGGAAAGTTTATGGTCAAGCTTTCAATACTAGATGTTGCTTTTGTTTAAATACAAATATTCTCTCTCATATACTGCCTTGTTTGACAATATGCTTATTTGAGGGCCTTGTTTGTACCTTTATACTAATTGCATCATGCATCGTACTCGGAGTGAAATCAAATGACGAGGGTACTCCCTATTACGTCTCTACCCCCGGGGAGGTGAGACACATCATAATAAGTACTTTGAGATCGAATGATAGCCGCTTCCTAGATAAGAGTGTTCAAAGTGAAATCAGACGACGAGGGTGTTCCTAATGGTCATTCTGAGATCAAATGCTACTCGCTTCTGCACTACACCCATTGCACACACACACAATTCATGGAAAACACTCAACCATGTGGTTTAATCGTTGGACACCATGTGTAGTCATGGGTAATTCGTGGCTAAGTCACACTCCTTCATATTTACTCTACAGGCTTAGAATCATAAGTGAGGATGGTCACTAGTGTGCTGTGGGGTACATTCGATACTCAAAAAATGCACTCATTCGATCATTTTGAGTCTGATTGACCTATTCCCTATGTATATCAAAAGAACAACGTACTCCCGATTCACTGCCCCGAGCGATAGGCATATCGGTTCCATCAAGGGTGACCTTTTATGTCCTATCAGCCTACCTATTGCATCCATCATGTAGGAAATTAGATCATACATGAATACGATTCGCCACAACCTAACTTGGTAGATTGTTTGGGGGACTATGATTAGAATTTTTGTTGGTAAATTCTAGTTACTGTAGCGTGCCTACAAAAGAGAAGCTTGATTTGTTGCGTGATAAAAGGCACTCTATGGTTGCAAAGAGTTAACAATCAGGATTTTCTTATCAGAGCCACCAGGTGTGCTCGATGGATCAAAACTCTTGTGGACATACTTTACCTAATGTAGCATGCCTACAAAAGAGAAGCTCAGATTGTCCCTTGATTAAAAGGCATCCTATATTGGTGTAAGGTTAACCGCGGGGTCGATCTTTTCTGAACCACTTTGTTTGTTCTTCATCTAGCAACATAGGTTTGACCTAAGATTTACCGAACAACGGAGGATTTATGGCGTTACTACATTAGTCACATTTTAATGGTGTAGGGATATTGGTCCCACTCACGTGGGAATTCTTTCCGGATTCAATGCGGATGTTAATATTCCGTACCACGTGATAGTATATAGTCATACCGTCAATTACCTGAGGAAGGTAGATCAAAGGCAAGCAACGTGTTGGTTCATGAACTAACTTTGTTTGTACATATTTGTGTGGGAATGATGTCCATTATAAACTAAATTTTCCTTTTCACCTAAATAAGTTTCTTGATTATTCAAGGCACAATTTCACATCAAGAGAGCTCCCTACTACCAGTTTGGACCCGACATGGCAATAGGTTAATCCGAATTAAGACTTTGGTACCTCTCTCCCACTTACTTCAATGGCTCCGCCAAACCCACTAGAACAGTCTTCTCGTAGAGGCAACACGGACCCACCAAGTAAAGACCGTCTAGATCCTCATGAAAGTCAGCAAATGGACCAAATCCAGGCAGAGATGGTCGAAATGAGACAAACTATGTCACAGTTGTTGCAAGTAGTGCAAGCCCAATAGAGAGTCGAAACTGTGCTTACTCCTAGAGACCTTGAGCATGTCTATAAAGCAGCTTCAGCAGTCTCCAATGTTCCTATCAGAGTGGTCATAGAAGAAGATGAAGAGGTCATGGTTGACGCTCATCAAGAACCTCTTGAGACCGATAGGGATGAAAGATGAGAAAGAAAGTAGAAAAATTGGAAGTTGTTATTCGCAGCGGAAAAAGCCAGGACATTTCGGAAGATGACACTATGGGTTTCTTTCTAGAATCCACAGTTCCTGAAGACTTCAAGTGGAAGTCAAACAAATTTGATGGAACTGATGACCCTAAGGCTCATTTGAAAATATTCACTAGTAATGGAAGTTGACCAAAGAGCAGATGGGACAAGCATTCCTATATTCGTTGTCAGGATCTGCTCTGTGATGGTTGACGCAATTGGATCTCTCATAGACACAGACGTGGTCGAGTGCCATGAAAGCCTTCTGTAAATAGTATTCATACATTACTGAAGTAGACATCACACAACATGAACTGGAGATGCTGAGGCAAGGGCCAAATGAAGGTTTCTCATGGTTCATAATAAGATTCCGTGAGAAAGCTGCCAAGATGTGGAATCGACTCTCTGAAACTGAACAGGTAGAAATGATTTTGGAAAATCTCTATGAAGAGTACCATGATTGTCTCTATTGCCAGCCTATCAAGACTTTTGAAGCACTCATGCTCGCAGGGAAGCGTATTGAGGATCAGTTGCTCAAGAGTTCATCAAACCGAGGTACTTCTTATGATTCCTCTCCCACATAATCTGGGAGGAATACAAAAGCCAGGAAGTAAACATGGTTGGGTCAAGCCAACAGCCAGTCGAGCAAGTGAGAATGCCGACTCCGCCTCCAATGGTGATACAGTCGAATCCCCCAGTGCAGCAAGGAAACCGAAGAAACTTTTTAGATTTTGGGGGTATGACTTTGACTGCATTGTTCACAAAACTGAAGAAGGACAGAATGATGGGTACTATTCCCCCTCGGCCAGTTGACATGGCACATTTCCTAGCATGGTACAAGCCAGACTTCTATTATCATTATCATGACTAGAAGGGTCATCAAACTGATAGTTGTTTTCATCTAAAGTATGCTATCCAAGACCTGATCGATGCTGGGAAGATTGAGCTCAGGGCGAAGCAGCAACCAAATGTGACTACTAACCCTCTTCCAGCTCATGCTATTAACATGATGGAGTCAGACTTTTCTAAGGATGATCCTATCACCCTCATAAAGCCAGTCCCTAGGAAGATAAATCCTATGACTGCCAGGGCTTACAGAGCCTTCCTTAGTGCTCAAGCTCTCCAGAACTTTGAAAGAGGGAAAGCACTACAAGAAACACCAGTTCCAAGGGGAATATCTAAAGAAGTTGATAAGCCAGCATCACCTTCTTATCATTCGGGTTCGCCTAGCAATAGAGCACTTCTGAACTATGTGGGGTGATCGATTTGGGGAGAAACATCAACCCCAAGTGGAAGTTCTAAAGAAGTTGATAAACCAATGTCAGCTCCTTACCATCCAGCTTTGTATAGCAATGGGTGGCTGCCATTTCATGAGGAGATGGATGAAAGGCCAAAATCACATTTGTATCATTTTGAGTCTCCACAATCATCAACAGGATCAATAAATGTTCTGGGAGGAGATTGTCAAACCAACCCCACCAGTTTGATCCATCCAATACCGCAGTCTATAGCCAATATCAAGGATATTTGGAAGAACAAAATGAGGTTGATATGGCAGTTGAGCCTTCCAGCTGAGGCAAGAATGCGAATTGGCTCTTATGCTCAACTTGAATTCCAACAAGAGATGAAGTACAATGAGCTTGCTCGTTTCCGTGGAAAGAGTATACATGCTCGTAAGAGAAGGGCCAGAAGAATGATGGTCTGCACACACATACTGCACAAAGACCAATTACAACGGAAAGTTCCAAGAAGGAGGACAGTGTTGCAATCATGGTGGAGGTTTAGCTTCAAATAGTAGGAAACAGAAGTTAGATTTCCTTCAGGAAGGATTGAGTAGCTTTCCACGGAATGCATCCTTGAAGAAATTTGGCTTCCATGAATATGAAATCAACCACATGATCTATCTAGGAGATTTACTAGATGAGACACCGCGGATTGGTTCATCAACTTTAGCTCATCCCATCGACTCTGAACAGCTGGATGTGGAGGGTGTGGAGATCATTGAAGATGTAACTCCAACCTTAAGGGCGATAGCAGCTCTAGCCATTAGTGAGGTCTTGTCTGAAGATGCTTACCTCATCCATATGGGTGGAAACTTCAGTGACAATGATGAAGGAGAGTGCAGCTCTTCGAAGGTTCTTTCTGAAGATGAGTCCACCATGGTTTGGGGTGACACTGTGAACAACATAAACTCAGATCATGAATAGGATGATCCCACAGATCTTATTCAACCTGTTGTGCTTACGATAAGCAGTAATGAAGAAACCATCAGTTCTCATGATGATCCCTGAGGCGAATGGTATGTCAAAGCTGCGGACTTTGATAAATGGGGAAATGATGTCTATCAGCAGATGAAAGATATTCAAGATATCTCTTCATCCACTCAGAGTATCTTGTATCAAACAGCAATGGAGTTTTTCGATTTCCCAGGTGATTTGTATCCTGAGCATAGGGACCAGATCACTGTTCCTGATGAAGATAATCTTATCTCAGGCTCGTGCATAAGCTGAAGAATATGACATGAGTAACCAAAGCTTTGGCTAAGGATTTATTTGGTAAATCCCCAACTCTTCGATTTCGCATTCCAATCCTTGCGAAAACCAAGCCTGTAATGAGCCACCAAAGGAAGAATGGGAGATAGGACTCAACAACATCAGCATAGATGAGCCATCCACTTACCCCATAGATGGTATCTGTCCCATTTATGGTGATGAAGATTCTGAAGATTACTCATCTATCAATTCAGAAGAAGAAGAAGAATAACTCAGGGATGAGAATTTCCATAATCACTACCAAGCTCTGGCACAGGCAATAGAAATATGAGTAGAGGCCAGTGAGGCATATAGCCTACTCTATCAGGAGGTATGACCAGGGGCAGTGTATCAATAGCAGTGTTTGATACTCTCAGTGGCTGAAGAAGAAGAAATTTTGTTAAAGACCTTGCATCAAGTGATGAATACAATATCCCTCATCAAAGCCTTGGCCCAGGATTTATCTACAAATCCTCCGGACCAAGCCATATCTGAGCAAATAACTGATTACCCCATAATCGGCACTTTGGTTATTTCTGATGGTGAAGAAGAAGAGGATTGGCCGGTTGACCTCATCATCTACGATATACACCCAATAGTATCAAAAACCAAACGTGAGAAAGGCTTCAAGCCAAAAAGCATGGTGGTGGAAAAGTCAACACTACCGACGAAAGAACAAGGTCAGTGTAGCACCTCTTTGGTCCCTGAGAACCCAGTACTGGGACAGTTGAAGAAAGTACAAGATAACATCTCCATCTGGGGCTTGTTAGTGGCTTCTCCGATACATCGAAAGGTAGTCTTGAAATCTCTTAGCCAAGTGCAAGTACCAGTGGATATGGATCCGGTGCAATTATCACACATAGTAGGTGCCACTTACGCAATCAAGTCACTTTGGTTCTTAGAAACAGATTTGCTGCTAAAAGGGACGAAGCATACTCGTGCCCTACATATTACAATTGAATGTAATGGGAATCAGGTTCCCCAAGTTTTGATTGGTAATGGGTTAGCACTGAATGTGCTACCTCTGAAAGCTACATTTGGCTTGACTTAGCCCAGATGAAGCCTTCCAATTAGACTATTAAAGCATATGACAACTCCAAGAGAGAGGTCCTTGGGATACTCGCAGTAGACTTCCAGTTGGGTCCATCCAAGTTCACTGCAAATTTTTAGGTAATCGACATTTTGGCTTCCTTCAACATGCTGTTGGGACATCCATGGCTACACCAGGAGGGAGCCGTAGCTTCTACTTTGCATCAGAAGCTCAAGTTTATCAATGAGGATAGGGTCATCACAATTTTCGGAGATTCCAATTTTGTTAATAACCTCACAAGCATAGAAGAAGGAAAGACCCTGGGGCAAGAAGTGCAACTGGGCAATTTAAAGATAGGACATGCCTGCACCATTCTTGGTGAAGGAAATCAACTCGTACCAGTACACTACTCAGAGTGGAATCTCTCAGTGTTCAAAATGATGAGGGATTTGAACTACTTCCCAGGGTTTGGTCTAAGGAAGAACCAACAAGGTATTCCCAATTACCTGACTTCATGAGAAACAAGGGTGGAATAGGGTACCAAGAGGACAGAAGCAAAATGAAGATGTCAAAGAAGGGTATAGAATCCTACTACAAGACATTGAATGGTTACTTTGTCAAAGGAGAGGGTTTTCCATATTTTGGAAATCCCAAACCGTGGTTGAGAAAGTTGTGGCACAAATCAGCCCTGGACTCGAGATTTTCTTCAAGCATGAGATTGACTAGGTCGCACTCGAGTTAGCATAGATACAACTCCAGGGAGAAGACGACTGCATTGACATCAGTAATATGTTTGACATAGCCATGGTTTTCACCAAAGAGGGAGAAGATCCAATGCCACAGTTGTTAATCTGCTCTGCCAATGAACCTCTATTGAACTGGACCAGCCATACCCTAAATTTGGATCTAGAGGAGTTTGTGAATGTAACCAGTCCTAAGTCTGTTAGCAAGTTTGCTTGTCCCAAGTTTGTTAGTGAGTTTGCTTGCCCCAAGTCTATTGGTAAGTTTACTTTTTCAAAGTCTGTTAGCAATCAGTTTACTTTTCTTGAGTTTGTTACTGAGTCTGTTTCTTTCCAAGGTTTTGAGTCAATTGTAACTCCTTTGGTCATGAATGAAATCACTGATTTTGAATATATCTCGTTTGCTTTGTCTCTTTATTCTATTTCTTCTCCTAATGATGATGAAGATCCAGATGAAATATCTGAGGAATATCAACATATGGTAAAACATATAATGGAAAGCAAAGCCCATCCAATCCATGTGGATACCAGAACCATTAATTTGGGATCAGAGGAATGTCTATGAATGGTAAAGATTGAATCAACTCTTAGCAAAGAGGAGATTGCTTAGAAGACTGCTCTATTGGAAAAGTTTGAAAAAGCCTTCACATGGTCTTACGAGGATATGCCTAGTATAGATCCCAGAATAGTTCAACATCATTTGCGTATTTTCTCGGATGCACGGCCAATCAAACAAAAGCCCTGGAGGATGCGTCCAGAATGGAGTGCAAAGATAAGAGAAGAACTAGTGAAATAGTGGGATGCTGGTTTTCTTCAAGTGGTACATTACCCCCTTTAGCTTTCAAATATTGTCCCTGTGCCAAAGAAAGATGGCAAGGTAAGGATGTGCATCGATTTCAGGGATCTCAACAAGGCCAGTTCGAAAGATGACTTTCCTTTTGTGCCACATCAATATTCTAATAGACAACACTACATGGAATTCCTTGTTGTCCTATATGGATGGTTTTTCAGGCTACAACCAAATCAGCATTTGTCCAAAGAATATGGAGAAGACAGCATTCACCACCCCCATGGGGGACATATTACTACAAAGTAATGCCATTCGGATTGAAGAATGTGGGGACAACGTATCAATGGGCAGCTACCACTATCTTGCATGATATGATACATAAAGAAATGGAAGCCTACGTCGATGACGTGATAGTCAAGTCAGTCGATCATCAAAGACATTTTACAGCATTGGAGAAATTCTTTGAGAGGATCAACGAATTCAAACTGAGGTTAAATCCCCAAAAATGTGTGTTTGGTGCAACAACAGGAAAGCTTCTAGAATTCCTAGTCAGTGAAAGAGGAATTGAAGTAGCCCAGACAAAATAACGACAATTTTGGAAATGCCAACTCCAAAATAGAAAAAGAAATTAGGGGTTTTCTTAGTAGAATTCAATATATCAGTTGGTTCATAGCACAACTAACTATTGTCGGTGAACCCATTTTCAAATTGCTCAGGAAGGACCAAGCAAAAGAATGGAATCCCCTTTGTCAAGAGGCATTCGAGAAGATAAAAGAATGTTTGATGAATCCGCTGATTCTTGTTCCTCCAGTCTTAGGAGAACCGTTATTGTTGTACCTTTCTGTGGAAGAATTTTTCATGGGAGCAATGATGGCCCAGAGGAGGGAAAGAATAAGGAGAGGAATGAGCTGTCTACTATTTGAGTAAGAAGTTCATAGAGGCATTATATGGTGTCACATCTCGTTGAATTAATTTCAGGGATGGATCCTATCAAATACCTGTTTGAGAAACCAGCTTTGACAGGAAGAGTAGCCATGTGGTTACTATTGCTTTCAAAATTTGACATTATCCATGTCAATAAAAAATCTATTATAGGGAGGGCCCTTGCTGATCATTTGTCAGCTCACTCGATGGAGGATGGCCGACCATTGTTGGATTTATGTGTCCATCAAACCTGGTTTGGTTCTATTAAGTCCGGTTTTACTTTGTATTGAACCTTTATACATTTTTATTTAATATTATCACATGCGATATAAACTTTTTGAGCATTATGTGTCTATAAGTATTACTTAAAATGGTAGTCACGACTAGAGTTTGGGCTGGGCACCCTGATCATATGATCGTCGCATTGGGTATGCCTAGACATGTGATGTCAGGGTACAAATGCGAGTACTCACATGTTCGATGCGTGTATTGGTGAAGAATCTACTTTGTCAATTCCCTTATGTGTTACTGTCAAATGTAGGATGGGATAGATATGAATCACCGAGACCCTGTACTTGAGGGGACCCTGTCACTGCAAAATGTAACCGGATTCTTTGGTTCATCAATGACTGAGACTCAGGTGAGTCAAAGCCGGTGTTCTGGGAATTCGCAAACATTTTGTGAGTGAAGGAGTTACTCAACATGGTCACCACTATCCGATTGGGGAACACCAAGATTGAGGTTGTCTGTGAATGGTCGGATCGGAATCCGGATCCAGTGTTGTTTTAGAAATGGTTTTTTAGAAAAACCTATTTTACATAAAATAATAAATTATATATAGTTATTTAATTAAAATGTTTTATCGAGTTTTATGGGACCCGATCAGATACACTAGCACTCTTGTATGAACATGTACTATGGAATGGGGTTTGGCAGTACTAGTGTACATGCCCTGGATTCCATAATGATGGTGTTGATTAGTGGGGGAGGGGTTGTGTATTATAATTTATTGTCATGTAGGGAGTTATTTAGAATTTGTTAAAATAATTGGTTATTTATTGATAGGAAGAGTAGCCAGGTGGTTACTATTGCTTTCAAAATTTGACATTATCTGTGTCAATAAAAAATCTATTATAGGGAGGGCCCTTGTTGATCATTTGTCAGCTCACTCGATGGAGGATGGCCGACCATTGTTGGATTTATGTGTCCATCAAACCCGATTTGGTCCGGTTTACTCCGGTTTTACTTTGTATTGAACCTTTATACATTTTCATTTAATATTATCACTTGCAATATAAACTTTTTGAGCATTATGTGTTTGTAAGTATTACTTAAAATGGTAGTCACAACTAGAGTTTGGGCTGGGCACCCTGATCATATGGTCGTCGCATTGGGTATGCCTAGACATGTGATGTCAGGGTACGAATGCGAGTACTCACATGTTCGATGTGTGTATTAGCGAAGAATCTACTTTGTCAATTCCCTCATGTGTTACTGCCAGATGTAGGATGAGATAGACATGAATCACCAAGACCTTGTACTTGAGGGGACCCTATCACTGTAAAATGTGACCGGATTCTTTGGTTCATCAATGACTGAGACTCAAGTGAGTCAAAGCCGGTGTTCTGGGAATTTGCAAATATTTTGTGAGTGAAGGAGTTACTCAACATGGTCACCACTATCCGATTGGGGAACACCAAGATTGAGGTTGTCTGTGAATGGTCGGATCGAAATCCGGATCCAGTGTCGTTTTAGAAATGGTTTTTTTGCAAAACCTATTTTACATAAAATAATAAATTATATATAGTTATTTAATTAAAATGTTTTATCGAGTTTTGTGGGACCCGATCAGATACATTGGCACTCTTGTATGAACATGTACTATAGAATGGGGTTTGACAGTACTAGTATACATGCCCTGGATTCCATAATGATGGTGTTGATTAGTGGGGGGGTTGTATATTATAATTTATTGTCATGTAGGGAGTTATTTAGAATTTGTTAAAATAATTGATTATTTATTTAACTAATGGATATGGTGCTAATTGTAATGATCCATAAATTAAAATAATTAATTAATTATACCATTCCCTGTTAGATTCTACTTCTTCCCCAAACTAACAAAGATAGAGAGTTAGACTCTCACAGAGATTTTTTCAATCCAGGGTTTTAGAAACCCTAGGTTTATATAAACACCAAAAACACAGAGGGGGGGTAGTGCTCCACCTTTTTGGCTACTCCCCCCCTCCCTTGGATGAATTTTGGCTCTCCCCCTCTCTCCCCTATGATCTCTTCTCTTTGCTTCTTCTAGCTCTCTAGATTTTTGAGAGTTAGGGTTTTGGAAACCCAGATCTGTGACTGAGGAACTAAAGAGGATCTAGGATTGGCTTGAAGAACCTTGGTTGCACCATTGGAGGTTTAGATCTATTTACTTGGAGTGCTCGTTGGAGGAAGAACCAATGTCTATTGGAGGAACAACACTTGAGGCTCATCGGGTTAGCAAATTTATGTTGATTCCTGTTGTTTTAATTTTATGATCATTCATGGGATGTGAGAGTAACCCGAATCGATTCTTTTCCACTGCGCATTCGAGTATGGGAGGGATCCCTCTTTCCATGGGATGGAATGGAGATGTTTTTTTCTCAATGACATGGATCCCATTATTTTATGGGACATCAAAGAGATGGACTGGGCATTGGTTTGTCATACCAAATCCTAATAGGGCATTATGGACGACCATGAAAAACCCTAAAAATTGAAAATAGGATTCCCAAGCCAGTTTGGGGTGCCCTAGGGCAACCCTGGGGTTCCCTAGGGATATCCCTAGAGATCCCAAGAGTTAGGAACTCAAAAAATATTGTTTATTAGTTTACCAAGGTGAACCACCATGATCCCATGGACCGTAGCATTGCCTACATAGGAAACCTTACCCTGAACATTTGAACTTAATAGATTTTGATAGCAATTAGAAAATACTTGAATTCGCAAAGTTTTCATGTGAAGATAATATGTCGACTGTAGAGCACATTGCTCAATTCACGGTCCAATATGAAAGTTTAGAGGCAAATGAAATCATGAAGCTCATGTTGTTTCCGAATTCTCTGACTAGATCAACCTTTACTTGGTACATCAATCTGCTTTCCAATTCTATGCAGAATTGGAGGGAGATGGAAGATCGATTTTATGCTCAATACTACAGGACAGAACCAATTATGTCCGTACAGTAGCTGACTTCATGGAACTAAAACTTGTGAGATCTCGCTATATATCTATGAGAGGCAACATAGACATTGTGGTTGTTCAACGAGATACTACGCATAATAAGATCGTGCATTAGACGATTCATGCACACTTACCATCCATTTGTTTTAGATTTTAGAAATCTTATCTCTGCTTTATCATTTATCGACTCACCTCATATCTCATATCATGGTTTAAGCCTTAAAAATGGGTGGTCTCTACTACTCCTTTTCCAAATCCGAAGAAGTTCTCCTAGAACTCCTTGGATCATTTGTGAACGGCTCAACCAATTACTTCTTTGAAATACTAAAAAGGATTACAAGGATTACTTGGTTTTTTCTTTTATATAAGATATGCACATACTTACATTGATTCTTTCGATAGATCCCATCATCCATATTGGAAATAATCAGAAACCCAGGAATTAGAGACGTAAGAGTAAGAATTTATGATCTTGACGAATATCTTGCTATTTTGAGATCTCGAGACAAGATCTCAGGCGATACCCAATATTACCCCATCTCGATGAGATCTCAGGTCGAGTTCTCAACTCGACCCAAGATCTCAACCCGACCCTAAATTAAGCATATTAGTTCCATGAAGCTTGGGATGGCTTACAACCAAGCTAAGCTAAAAATACAACAAAGTTGGCCAATGGTGCTCAAATTTTAGAGGCAGATGGCCATCAACAGCCTTCCAACTATCGCCTCCCTATTTTTGTGCATTGCTAATCCTATGTAATGCCCATTGTACCCTTGATAATCAACTTTTAGTGAGGCCTAATGGGTGCCATTGGGACGTGAAGTGCGGGATTAAATCACCAAAGCTAAGAAGTTGTAAGTGGATTAGACATTGACTTAATTTATGGAATGTTTATGCTATTTTTAGTTATGATTGACACACGCTTGCATAGTATTTGACAAAATTCCTCATCATGCATACCTAAGATTTTTGATTTATTAGGCATCATGTATCATTACATATCATTGTTGTGTTTTATTTCAAAATGCATATGGAAGGATTTCATTGGTTGTTTGCATATTATTTGATGTTATCATTGATAGTAGAGCATCATGCATGTGGAATGGGATTCGGGAGCTGAGGGTAATGTTGGTGTCGTTATTATATGGTCACTAGAATTGTATCTTACACTAGGCTGGACACGAGTTTATGACCAGCCAACCATTACTGTGGTATCACATCCGCCTTACTCTGTTATGTGTATGTGTAGCTAGAGGGGACGAGAGGATAGCCAGAGCCATTGTAATTTGGCACTATGGACTAACCTCTGGCTTATGCATATGTGTACCTTATCATATATTGAGTTGTATACTGGTTAGGATGTTTTGAACCCAGTACTACGACCCTTACCAACACGGGTTTAGGAGTCGGGCAAGCCCATGGGTCCCAATCGTATTTCGGGATAGCCTACCGAGAGGTTCAGGTACCAACCGTGATTTCAGACTGAATGCCAAGACGGGGCTTGTATAGGGGGTTTTCGGATAATCTCAAGGAGGAGTCTGGTACCGTAGGCTTCTATAGTAGCTCGGGTTTGTCATTGGTTTTATGGCACCGATTCCGAGGATGCTACCTAAGGGTTACAGTAGTACTTCACCCCTGCTTAGGCATTTGTTGATTAGGTGGATAATTATAAAAATGAATTCAAACCTGTTCATGACTATAAACTGAATTTGATGTAAGAATTATCCTGGTGTTATGGGATGTTGTGGGATTCGTTTATCAGGTTTAGGTTGTGTCCTTGTGAGATGTGCATTCATGAATCATTGTGTATGCTTGTGTGGTCTAATTCTCATGCTGGGCGTAGTGAAGCTCATCCCTCATGGAATCCTTTTTTTAGATTTTGATGCAGGGCATGTTATTGTCAGTAGGCACTAATGATATTGTGGTTATGGTCGATCATGGAGACGATTAATGAGTTTCAAAGTCTGAGGCACATGGAGTTGATTGTGGATGTGACAAGTGTGCCTATGGGGCATTGTGATTGAAGATATGATCCTCAAGAACTCTTTCTATTTATTTCCAATTTTGTGATGTTTTGGTGGGCCTGGCCCCAACCTTAATTTCAGTTTTACCTTGAATGTAATAACTTGGATTTAATTATTACTTATGTCTATTTGAAAACTTTGGATGTTTAACAGATAACTCAGACATGGTTATGTATATATTATCATAATTTAGCTTCCGCACTCTGATTTATTCCTATATATTCAATTTCCGCTGCTTCAATTATAGATGTGTTGGGTTAGGGACTGTGAGGACTAACTACTACTAATGTGATGTTGGGGTGCTTGTGTGCATCCTAGTCACCCCACCCTAGTCGTGGAAAGTGGGGTGTAGTTCCAACTAGTATCTCCTTGCGTGAGGGTTTTACTCCTCGTCATGTTGGCTATCTCTTACTTGTACATCAAAGCCAATTTCCCATACATTTCAAACCCATGCTCTCCATGTGTTTTTCAAACACTCCAGGAGACATGTCATGGCATCAGACACATTTTCAGTAGTGTCCACTTTGGAGACACTCACGTCGCCCTGTTGGATAATCTCTCTGATGAGGTGATACTTTCGCTGCACGTGCTTGTTCCTCTGATGAGCCCTAGGGTCCTTAGCTTGTGCAATGGCCCCTCTGTTGTCACATAACAGGGGAATGGGGCCCTTGACAAGGTCAGGGACAACCTCCAAATCTAATAGGAATTTCCTCAGCCAAACACCTTCTTTTGCTACATCGCACGCTGCAAGGTATTCTGCTTCAGTAGTGGAATCAATTGTAGATTTCTGTTTTGCACTCCTCCACACAATAGCACCTCTACCCATTAGATACACCATCCTAGACGTGGATTCTCTGTCATCCTTGTCAGTTTAGAAATCTGAATGTGTAACCCAGAACTGACAACTAATCAGATCTGAAAACCAAGAAATAATCCTTAGTTCTTCTCAAGTACTTGAGAGCAGTCCAATGCTCTCGTCCAAGGTTAGACTAGTAACAACTTACAATACCTACTGCATAGTAAATGTTCGGCTTCGTACAGAACATAGCGTACATAAGACTCCCTACTGCAGAGGTATAGGGAATCCTTTTCATCTCTTCAATGTCTGTGTGAGACTGAGGACATTGAAATCTGGAACGACTGACTCCATGTCGGAAAGGGACACTTCCCTGTTTAGAGTTCTCCATGTTAAATCTGGCCAGGACTTTGTCTATATAGGTTGCTTGTGACAAGCCTAGCATCCTTTTCTAGAGATCTCTTACGAGTTTGATCCCAAGGATATAGCTAGCTTCACCAAAGTCTTTCATCGAGAAAGTTGTGGACAACAACTGTTTCACCGATGAAAGAAACCCCAAATTGTTATCCATCAGCAATATATCATCTACGTATAAAATGAGAAAACATACTGCACTCCCACTGATCTTCTTGTAAATGCATGGTTCATCCATGTTTTGATCAAAACCAAAAGATTTGATTGATTGATCAAACCGAATGTTCCAGCTTTTGGAAGCCTGCTTCAGTCCATAGATGGACCTCTGCAATTTGTATATTTTTCTTTCTTCCTCTGAGGAAGAGAACCCCTCTGGCTATTACATGTAAATTTCTTCTTGAAGAAATCCATTCAGAAATGTAGTTTGCACATCCACCTACAAGATCTCATAATCAAAGTATGCGACGATTACTAATAAAATCCTGATGGACTTCATCATCGCCACTGGTGAAAAGGTTTCCTCATAATTTATACCCTCTTTCTGGGTATAGCCCTTTGCCACCATTCTCACTTTGGATCTTTCGACCTTTCCATCTGCGTCCTCTTCCTCTTGAAGATCTATTTACATCTAATCGGCTTAACACCAAGTGGTGGATCAATCAGAGTCCAAACCTTATTGGAATGTATCAAATCGATTTCAAAGCGCATTGCCTTCAGCCACCTAGTGACATTAACATCCTCAAGATCCTTAGAGTATGTCATTGGATCATCATCCAATTCAACCGACACCATATGGAACTCTTCCACTATTTTCTCTTCTTCGGTGAAAAAAGTAAACATAGTGGGTGGTCTAATAGTCCTCCCACTACGTTGAGGTTCTTGAGGTGTTTGATTTTCAATGGGTATGTCAATTGGTCTCACTTCTGGAAGTGACGTTTCTGAGTTATCCAATAACTCCTTAATGACTACAGGTTCAGACCTCTTAGTCCATTTCTCCCTCCAGAAATGTAACATGTTTATTTTACAATGACCTTTTGGTCAACTAGATAATAGAAGTAGTAACCTATCATGCCTTTAAGATTGCCTAATAAAAAGCATCTCGAAGTTCTGGATTCCAACTTGTCTATCTATTGCTTTCGCATATGTGCTACGTAACCCCATACCCTAAGGTGTTGAATGTTGGGCTTACACCTTTTACACAACTCAAAGGGTGTCTTATCTACAGACTTAAACGAAATCCTATTCAAGATATAAATAGCCGTTTCTAAAGCGAACACCCAGAAAGAGAGAGGTAGCTCACTATAAACGAGCATCGTCCGGACCATATCCAATAGAGTCCGATTGCGTCGTTCGGATACACCATTTTATTGCGGTGTTCCTGAATTTTAGTTAATTGACTAATTATCCCTTGTGAGATGAGATATTCCTTAAATTTATCCAAAAGATACTCCCCTCCATGATCTGATTGTAAGGACTTTACGCATTTATCAAGCTGTCTTTTAACCTCGGCTTGGAATTCTTTGAATTTATCAAAACTTTTGATTTTCTATGTATCAAGTAGATGTAACCATATTTAGAGTAGTCATCGGTGAAAGTTATGAAATACTCAAATCCATACCTCGCTTGTATATATATGGTTCCCCATACATCAGTATGTATCAACTCTAACAAATTTGTGGCTCTAGTACCTTTATTGCTAAAGGGTTTCTTGGTCATTTTACCCTAAAGGCATGACTCACAAATAGGGAATAGTTCCACCCTCAGACACTCTAAAGGCCCATCCCTTATCAATTTACTGATTTGGTCCAAATTAATGTGACCTAATCTTAGATGTCATAGATATGTTGAGTTCGCTGGAGCTGCTTTCTGTTCCAACTAAACATTCGAAACAACATTTGTTCTAATAGTACAATCTTAGAAATATAATCCACTTTGCATGTATGCAGATGCCATAAAATAATTATTAAAATAATTAATTAATTTAAAATTAAAGGAAAAACTATTTCCATCCAAAACAAGTTTTGAAACTGAAATAATCTTCCTCTTAAAAGAGAGTACATAGTAACAATCCTTTAAAACCAAATTAACAAAACTAAAATTTAAAATAAAAGTTTTGATAGCCATCGCCATGGCTTCAGCCCCAATGCCCATCCAAAGACACACCTCATTTCTTTCCAAATTCCTTAGCTCCTTGGACCCCTACAAATCATTGCAAATGTGAACAGTGGAACCACTATCCACCAAAGAATTAGTTGGTTCAAAGGATAAATTAGACTCATAGAGAATGTAAACATCATATGTACCTTCTTTAGCAACTTCTGAATCATCTGGCTTCTTGTCTTTCACAGTAGCCACGAATGCAGAACAGTTTTTTTTCAGTGACCCTCCTTCTTGCAATAGAAGCACTTGCCGTTAGCTTTCTTTTTGTCAGACTTTCCATCCTTGAGTTTTAGGGCCATACCCTTATTTCCCTTTTTCTTCTTCTTCTTATTTGAAGAAGGCTTCACATCAGTGGCATGAACCTCAGCCTCATCCATTTTCAAGGTGGCCTCCGCTTCTACCAGAGCATTAACAAGCTCAGTGAGCTCCAGTTCCTTATCTGACATCTTGTAGGACATCTTAAAGAATGCTTAGATGGAGGTGAGTGATGCTAAGATCAAATCAGTCTTATACCACAGTTTGAACCTGGTCCCTATGGATCCCAGTTTCTCGAATAGATTAATCATTTTCATGACATGGTCCATCATTGGAGTCCCTTAGGACATCCTATAATTATGAATCTGACTCACTACATCAGAGTGTACATGTGTCAGCTGCCTGTTTAATAATTCAGCAAGCTTGTCCATTTTACAGCCTGAGGTGTAATTTCCCGACCCAAGAATTTTATTTTGATTTTGATTTACTGTCTTACCTTTTATATGACTGGACTGGATGGTAGAGAATCGATTTTCATGTTGATATAGTTAATTTATGGTAAGATTTCATGTAATTATGATTTTTACATGTTTTATAATGAATTATAAGCATAAGTATGATTGTTCGTCGTGTATAGCCATGTACGGGTATTTATGTAATTTTATAACCCTTGATCTATGTATGTAGACTATGTATTGGTTTTATACATTATGGTACATTTTTATATACTATGATTTATAATTTAAAATGTATAAAAGATATGTTTGGTTCATTTTTTTGATTAATAGTTTACTATTTGGTTCATGTTGGTTCTTTTTGAGTTACTTTTTGGTTCAATGAAATAAGGAAACAAGGGCATTATAGGAAACTCACTAGAAAGATTCTAAATATTATTTTACTATAGGTTGTGTACAAAAGGAAAAGAAGAGTTTAAGTGAGTGTTTAATGGAAAAGTTATAAAAGGAAAAGAAGAGTTAAGTGAGGGCAAAAGGGAAATTTCAAGTAAGATATGTATTAATGAGGGGATATAATAGGAAAGAAGAAGATAATGGAAGGGTATAAAGGAGATTTCAAGTAAGACATATATTAATGAGGGGATATAATAGGAAAGAAGAAGATAATGGAAGGGTATAAAGGAGATTCCAAGTAAGATATATATTAATGAGGGAATACAATAGGAAAGAAGAAGATAATGGAGGGACATAAGGGAGATTTCAAGTGAAATAAATCTAAGAAAGAGAGAGAGAGTCATTCTAAGGAAAAGAGAAGAGAAAGAAAAACAAGAAAAACACGAAAAGAGAGGGAAGGAAAATCGTGGAAGGGGGGAGTGAGTCCTTTTGGGGTTTGAGTGTCCAAATTCTAGGGTTTTGTGAGAAGTGTTTGCACAAAATAATAACCGCAAGCATACGGGTCAATCGTAGCTACAGGTCGAACACGAGGAGGCCAAACTTGAATAAATTTTCACTTTTAATTAACACGAAGTGTACAACTTACCAAATATGGAAACAACCTATATGTAGAAACTACCAATTATGGAAACTAGCAAATATAGAAGCAACTAAATTACCAAAGATAACAAATTAAAAATAGAAACTAGGGTAACTACTAAGGGAATGGATGAATTAAAAATAAGAAAATCACTTGGGAATGGGTTCCACCATGAAAATTAGGGCAGATCAATGACTAGCATATTAGGGCAAACCATGCATACGGCCTAGGTCTATAAGATATGCACCAAGGCTCATATACGGCTAACATATCCTATGAAAATAGTGCTCATACAACATACAATGTAAACAAAAAAATACATGAACATAATGGTGTCACAATGGATACGGCTAACGAACATGTATATAGTTCCCCTTGGAATGACATACAAGCTGTGGGCGGTCATCCATTGTAAGTCGAATATTGATCATGTCCATGAATCACATAAACAATGCTAGCCATCAATTCTTCCTTCTCTCATGTTTTCACCTACTCCTAAGAGGAGAGGTTTAGCTAGCCATGAAAACAATGAAGAGGGAAGGAAGGATTGATAGAGAAAAAGACATAGAAATTACTAAAACTAAGATTTATAAGAAGAAAAACTTAGCTGATTCGAATAACTCCAATGAAGATGATTCCGTCACTTGAATCCCATCACTTGAAGCTGCATCCAATATTGAAGAACAAATTACCAAAGTGTATAATGAAAATTACACATATGATCGAAGGGATGGGAAAATAAAATTTTTCCTAACAATGATTCTAAAAAAAAGTAAAATTACATATGATAACCTAATTACATAAGATCTAAAAACTAAAAATAAAAAGAAGAGGATTAGAGATAGGGTATAAGAAAGAGGAACGGCATTGCTGCTGCTATTATCATTCTAGAATAGAAAATTAAAACTGAAAAAGAAAGCGAAAGACTGAAGGGAGAGAGAGAGCCTGGAATGCGGTCAAGATGGATGGGATTTTATATATGGGGGAGAGAGAGCTCGTGAAAGGGAGATGGGAAGGAGATAGGAGAGTAGAGAGAATTTAAGAGGAAGTGGGAGAGAGAAGATATAGAAACTGAGAGGGTTTAGGGGAGAGAGATTGGAAAGAAAAGAGATTCTTCTTTTTTTTTTATTATTATAGTTTTTATCCTAAATTTCAACTTCATTAAGAATCGTTTTTGGGCTATACCTTTTTATCCTAGGTCCAGATGGAACTAACTCGAGAATTAAAGTTGCACCATTTTAAATTCCAGACGATATGAGCCCAATATCTGATATCTTCTAAAAGATTTTTTATTCTCCAAAATTACCGTTATCCCCCTATGCTTGATTTTTTTCTCTTCTTCTTCTTCTAAAGTCGAATCGGCTCTAATCAAGTGACTTCCGATGTTGGGCATTGAAAAGCTAACCCGACTGAATTCTTCAACCTTGTAACCTGGCGTTTGGCGGTCCAATTAGACATGTATTCTCCACTTTGACCAAAATGCCCCTAAATCTGAAAAATGACAAAAGTACCCGAGTAGCACTGTTCAATGTGGAAAAATGAATGCTTTATGCCCTAAGATTTCACACATAAATGTGCTCATCAGATTCCCCCACACTTGAACGTTACTTGTCCTCAAGTAAACAAAACAAAAACTAATCTTGAATGGAAAAATCCTAACTCACTTTCGTAGGAATCACGGTTGCACTTAGCATGTGCAACAAGCCTTTAAACCCCTAGGTTACCCCTAGTGGACGAGTTGTGTCTCGTGAGTGTTTGCAGCGAATATACACACAAAATTCAATTTGTAAATCTATACTATGGCCAAGATAAAGAATGCAGTCCCAAGATAATTTACTTTGAGATTTTCTAGATATTCCCCCACACTTGAACTTTATTATCCCACTCTGAGTTGGAGAATTATCATTCATCTAACTTAGGGAGGTTTGGGGTAGAGTGAGTCACACTGTTTTTCCTTGAGATTAGATCGAGTAGGTCATCAAGGCTACAAAAGATTTCAGCTCAGAACCTTGGTAGAACCTTTAAACACATGCACAATTTCAATTTCACTTCGATTTCACTTTGTCATACATTTTCAAGTATTGAACTCAAGTTTCCCTCCACTACAATTGGCTTGAATGACATGCAGGGCTTGCACCAGACACCCAAGTTACTAAGTAGTGTTGGAATAGATTCTCAGCGCATATATCATTTGAGTGCCACATTGTGGCTTTAGACATTGATGCAGTATGAGTTCAAACTTCTTCTTCTATTTTTTTATTTTTTTTTTATTTTTTTGGCACATACTACTCCAGTCCGTGCAATGTCTTGACTTCTTAAGCTTTCTAGGTGGCTCTTGTAACGAGCTTTAGGCCAGTTACTCTCAAACCAGATGGCTTTAAGGAATTAGGTGTAAAACACCCCTCGGGCTTACTTACTCGAACTAAATAGGCTACAAGCCAAGACTGGTTCAAAGAGCAAATAAATTTTTTCTTTTTGGCAATCAACTATATCATGCAAGTGTATTATGGTTCAACCTTAGAACCTAACCAAAACTCATGTAAACAGGATGACTAACAAAATTGGCTTTCTCAGTAGACAGTGTACTTTCAAAGAATTTAAAATCCCTTTGATCGGTATATTCAAATTCCCTCCTTAGTGCGGAATTTTTTTATTACTTCAAAGTGTAGGGTATTTTGGATGCTCTCAAAGTCTTTCGGAAAAGTAAACCAAAGAGGCTACACACTAGATCTCAAACCAAAATACAAACTACAAATCGATGAAATCCCCCCCATACTTAAATTATGCAGTGTCCTCAATGCATGAAAAAAAATAAAAACAAAGACAAAGAAGAGGGGGCATACTGGATATGATCATGGTGGCTCAAAATAAGGAGGTGCATGGAAATCCATGACCTCGTAAGAATGTGGCGAAGAAAGTGCCATGAGAGAGGAATTAAAAGATGTGCTAGAGATTGTAGAGTGTGTACCCTTACCTGGATCAAATATTACAGTGCCTCCATTGTTTTGTTAGGACAACACCTCTTGTTCCTTTTCAGGCGGTTCCACTAGTGGTGACTTAGGAAGAGAAGTAGACAGATTACCATCCAGCTCAACAGGTGGTCGCTTGGTCCACAATTTAGAAGGCTCTCCCCCATACTTGGATTGAGGTAAGTCTTCTAGATATTGATTGATACCTGTGTTAAGAGCAGTTGCAACCAAATCAGGTGGTTCAAAAATTAGATGCACATCTTCATCTAAGCATGGTTATTTTTCCAATCTAAAGACATTAAAATCACGAGATGCATTCCCAAAAGATAGCCTTATCAAACTATTCCTACAATTGATCATAGCAGTGCTAGTAGCTAAGAAATGTCTACCAAGGATAATTGGGATTTGACCTTTGATATTGGTCACCGGTTGGGTATCTAGGACTATGAAATCCACGAAAAAAAAAATTCCCCAACCTTTAATAACACATCCTCAATTACTCCCTTGGGAGTCTTGACTGATCTATCTACCAATTGTAATGTGACAGATGTTGGCTTAAGGTCTCCTAACCCTAATTGTTGGTACACTGAATATGACAATAAATTGACGCTAGCTCCTAGATCAAGAAGGGCATGGTCAATTCTAGTGTTACCAATCATACATGAGATAGTTGGGCAACCAGGATCCTTATACTTAGCCACTATCTGTTGTGATAGAACTGAGCTCACATTGACAGTCAAGAAGGCTTTCTTAGGTACATTGATTTTCCTTTTCTGAGTACACAAGTCCTTGAGGACTTTTGCATAGGTAGATACCTGGGAAATAGCATCTAAAAGAGGGATGTTAACTTGCACATTTTTTAAGATATTGAAAACTTTTTCAGTTATTGCACCCTTGTTATTGCTTTTAAGCCTATTGGGAAATGGAGCCTTAAGGACATAAGTCTTCTCAGGTGGCTCTTCATGTTTCTCTTCATTAACCACTATAGGTTCATCAAACGAACCTTGGATAGGGGGTTGTTCATTCACAACTATGGGAGGGTCATATGGGGCACTTACAATAGGAGGCGGATGGGGAACATTCACAACATTAGCAGGAGGCTCAGAAGTTAAAGGAGTTGGTTGAATTAGAACCTCTTGTTGGTACTCACATCTACTCCTCAGAGCATATATGGCATTACATTGACTAGAGGGTTCTGAGTGGTGTGGACTCTGATGGATAGAGTTCAGCTGAGTGTGAGGTAGATGGGGCATAGAGGTCCTAGGGTTTGGATCTGGTTGACTTGGCATCTTACCTTTTTCCCTTTCATGGAGAGCATTGGCCAGTTGAGAGATTTGCCCCTCCATGTTATGTTGGCTGGTCATGAATGTGCTCATGAGGAGCTCCATACTCTTCTCAAGGGAATTTATCCTGGTAGACTGCTCACTATTTTTCAAAAATTCAGGTGGTTGTCGATTCATCATTGGGGTTGGTAGTGTAGGTCAGAGATTATTGGGAGGGGGGACAAATATAGGATTAGTCTGCTGGGGAGCAAACTAACCTTGGATTGGAGGCTGGAATGTAGATGGACCAACTTGACTGGGGCCTTGGTTCCATGAGAAGTTAGGGTGATTTCTCCACCCTGGGTTATAGGTTTCACTATAAGGATTGTTCATTACATGCACACTCTCATAGCTTCCATGCCCACTAGACCAATTAGGGCACTCATCCATCACATATGATAAGGATTGGTATCCACTACACAAAGGGAGGGTCTGACAAACCTGATTTATCGGGGAAGGTCCTTTGGTCACTATAGCTTCCAGTTTTCTAATAAGACTGCCCAACTGTGCCTCTTTGGCTACAGTTCCCTCTACCAAAAATCCCTTACCGGCATTTTCATTTTCTTGAGTGGATTCCCACTTTCTGGTCTTGTCCGCTAAGTCAACCAAAAACTCAAAAGCTTGATTTTCATCGGTGAATGATGTGAATTCAGTTGGGCACATGGATTCTACCAACTGCTTGGTTTGATAATCCATACCCTCATAAATGATTTGGCACAGATGCCAAGTATCTAGGCCATGGTGAGGACACTCTTGAAGAAGGTTGTTGAATCTCTCCATGAATTTGGAGAAGGATTCGTTTGGTTTGTGTCTGAAGTGCAGAATGTCATTCCTAATCCTGTTGGTCTTATGCAAAGGAAAGAACTTCTTTAGGAAGACAACTGTAAATTGATCTCATGTAGTTATTGAGTCTCTAGGCAAACCATAGAGCCACTTTTTAGCTTGATCATTAAGTGCAAAGGGGATAAATCTCAACTTAACCGCATCATCAGTCAATTGTTGCATCTTAATGAGCACACATACCTCCTCAAACTCCCTAAGAAACAAATATGCATCTTCATTAGCTACCCTATGAAAGTGGGACAACATATTAATGAAATTAGATTTAAGCTCATAATTGTTTCCTTGGGCGGCGGGTAAGTGAATGCATGAGGGTTGTACAGCCCGTACGGGATAAAAGCGATCCCTAAGGGTCATAGGTTGCCTCTCTCCTTCCTCAACCATGGTTGGAATCTCAACTCGTTCTATTCGGTTTTTAGAATTCCTCACCCAAACAAGCATACAAAAGCCACAATCCTAAATTAGGGCACTTCTCAAAGCTCTTTTTTTTTATTTTTATTAAAAACACTACGAATCAATCAAAATTGGAAACTAAACAAGCGTCACCTCTCCGACAACGGTGCCAAAAATTTGTTTGAGTTTAAAATAATACCGCAAGCATACGGGTCGAATACGAGGAGGTCAACCTTGAATATATTTCCACTTTTAATTAACGCGAAGTGTACAACTTGCCAAATATGGAAACAACCTATATATAGAAACTATCAATTATGGAAACTAGCAAAAATATAGAAGCAACTAAATTACCAAAGATAACAAATTAAAAATATAAACTAGGGCAACCACTAAGGGAATGGATGAATTAAAAATAAGAAAGTCACTTGAAAATGGGTTCCACCATGAAAATTAGGGCAGATCAATGACTAGCATATTAGGGCAAAGCATGCATACGGCCTAGGTCTATAAGATTTGCGGCACGGCTCATATACGGTTAACATATCGTATGAAAATAGTGCTCATACAACATACAATGTAAACAAAAAAATACATGAACATAATGGTGTCACAATGGATATGGCTAACAAACATGTATATAGTTCCCCTTGGAATGACATACAAGCTATGGGTGGTCATCCATTGTAAGTCCAATATTGATCATGTCCATGAATCACATAAACAATGATAGCCATCAATTCTTTCTTTTCTCATGTTTTCACCCACTCCCAAGAGGCGGGGTTTAGCTAGCCATGAAAACAATGAAACGGGAAGGAAGGATTGCTAGAGAAAAAGACAGAAATTACTAAAACTAGAATTTATAAGAAGAAAAACTTAGCTGATTCGAATAACTCCAATGAAGATGATTCCGTCACTTGAATCCCATCACTTGAAGCTGCATCCAATATTGAAGAACAAATTACCAAAGTGTATAATGAAAATTACACATATGAATGAAGGGATGGGAAAATAAAATTTTTCCTAACAATGATTCTAAAAAAAGTAAAATTACATAAGATCTAAAAACTAAAAATAAAAAGAAGAGGATTAGAGATCGGGTATAAGAAAGAGGAACGGCACTGCTGCTGCTAGGGGTGTCAATGGGCCGGTTCGGGCCGATTTTGGTTCGGGTTTTTCGATTTCGGTGTGACTTTTATAGAAACCGAAACCAAACCATTAAGAAATCTTTGGTTTCGGTGCGATTTCGGTTTCGGTGCGGTTTGGTTTCGTGTCGGTTTCGGTTTATGATAACGGGTTGATATCGATTTGGATTCGGTTTGGTACCAGTTTTATATAACTAGTAAGGTCCGGTTAGTGCTAATTTTTCTTCTCTTTTTCTTTTAAGTACATAAAATATTTCAAATACAATGCATCTTTGTATCCTATGTCCTATGGCCTATGGATACAATTGGTTGGGTAATCACTAACAAAGGATATGAGATAAAGTGAGAAACTATCACAACACATTTTGGGGGCAATGGGGCATTAGGCATTTATTGATTTACTTATTTATCGGGTTAGGTCGGTTCGGTTTGGGTTCGAGCCTAACGGTTCGGACTACCGGTGCACCGTCAGGCTAACCCAAACCAAACCAAACCGTTTGCCTCTCTGGATCCACAAACCGAACCCGAACCATTAAGAGTTCGGTCCTGTGTGGTTCGGGCTGGTTCGGGCCAGTTTCATCGATTCGGATTGGGTATTGACACCCCTAGCTGCTGCTATTATCATTCTAGAATAGAAAATTAAAACTAAAAAAGAAAACGAAAGACTGAAGGGAGAGAGAGAGCCTGGAGTGCGGCCAAGATGGATGGGATTTTATATATGGGGGAGAGAGAGAGCTCGTGAAAGGGAGATGGGAAGGAGATAGGAGAGGAAGCGGGAGAGAGAAGATATAGAACCCGAGAGGTTTTAGGGGAGAGAGATTGGAAAGAAAAGAGATTCTTCTTTTTTTTATTATTATATTTTTTATCCTAAATTTCAACTTCACTAAGAATCGTTTTTGGGCTATATCTTTTTATCCTGGGTCCAGATGGAACTAACTCGAGAATTAAAGTTGCACCATTTTAAATTCTAGACGATATGAGCCCAATATTTGATATCTTCTGAAAGATTCTTGATTCTTTAAAATTACCTTTATGCCCCTATGCTTGATTTTTCTCTCTTCTTCTTCTTCTAAAGTCGAATCGGCTCTAATCAAGTGACTTTCGATGTTGCGCATTGGAAAGCTAACCGACTGAATTCTTCAACCTTGTAACCTGGCGTTTGACGGTCCAATAAGACATGTATTCTCCACTTTGACCAAAATACCCCTAACCTGAAAAATGACAAAAAGTACCCGAGTAGCACTATTCAATGTGAAAAAATGAATGATTTATGCCCTAAGATTTCACACATAAATGTGCTCATCAAGAAGATTTCCAAGGTTGAGTTGAAGATTGGAGCTTGGAATATGGTGGAGTGAAGGGCCAAAGCTAGGATCAAGACTTGGTTCTTCAACAAGGTAGGTTCCCCATCCTTGAATTCTGAATTATTGTCTCTTGAGAGAAGATTTCATATATGGAAGAATAGGGCTTTGATGCTTGAGGATATATTATAAATTTTATATGGATTAAGGCATACATTATTCATGTTATATTGATGTTTTTATAAATTTAAATCATGATATTGAAGCATGGAAAATTTGGATACAAGACGTGATGAGAAAAAAAGTAAATGATCTTTCTTGTTTCTGAAATTTCTGGGTTGGACAGAACAGTAGCCTAAGATTGTTCATGTTATCTACCATAGTTATGGATCGATTCATGGTCTTAAATAATTATTGGGAGTATATATATAAGTTATATGATCTCCTGAAAATTTCATTAAGAAATAAGTTCATTTGATATGCTTATAAATTCGTTCTCACAGATAGGTCACTATTAGGGTAATTTTCTGTACCCGAGATTGAGAGATGCGTTTGAGGTACTTATACTTTGAATTTTGATCTAATTTTTGGACTGAATGAACTTAAATCAGTCTTATAAATCTTTCAAAAATATTGAGGACATTTGAGTTCGGGAGAATGGATTTATGATTTTTATAAATTGATGACTCCAATTCTGTCTTAGTCAGAAGGGTGTTTTTGAAATATTTGAAACTCTATGTTAGGAGGGGTTTCAAGATGTTTGGTCTTATTATGAAATAAATACATGGATGTTAGATTTCATTAACCACTGACCTCATTCAATATTTTGCATATTAAGTATTTATTTTGTATCTTTATATCACTGTAGGTAAAACAGTGACATAACAGAATTTTACAGTTGATGATTTTCACAATAACCTATGTTGGATTGAAGAGATTTTGAGCTTGTTTGAGGATCTGAGATAAGAACCCTCAGTTTTGAGGTTTTTATTTGAAGAACAAGGACCCTCGAAAAGCCGACCTTTATTGGATGATCGAAACGCGAAAGTGTTGGTAAGGAAGCATTGTTAATTGATGGTTAATATTGTAGATTGAACACATATATGTTTATGCAATGTTTATGGTGATATTTAGTAAAGATTTCTTGATATGACTATATTAGGTCTCTATATGCTTAAATGTTGAATGATCTTATGGTTATTAATGGGAATGTAAATGGTACATGATTCTATGAATGACGACTAAAAATGATTAACAAAGAATGAAAATAAAAAAAAAAGTTATGTGCTGACGGGCACGACCAACATACAACCCAGTGCTCATGAAGTGCCTATGAAGATGGGTGTTGAGGCCATCACTGAACCCATTCCAGTGGTTTGTAATTAGAGTCATTTCGATGGTACGACTGAACCCATTCTAGTGGTTTGTATCTAGAGCTACTTTGATAATACGACAGAGATATATTAGATGAAGATTTAAGACTGAAATGAAATGAAAGATGATAAAATGAACGAAATGTCACACTCCAAACCACCCCCTCGGAGGATTAGGTAGGTGACCCCAATTGCATAACGGCAATCCGTCAAATCCCACAAATCTAGAAGCAGTTAATACATTCATGGACTCACATTCGTACCACAAGTAAGATTAGAGTGCTGCAGATAATCTAAAATTATAACATAGAAAGAGAAAGCATAGATACGGGAAATGATTGTGATATATATACACATATGCAAGTTTGTTCCATTCCCCAGTACAACCCACAAACTGAAAAGTGAAGCTGACATATACATAAGCGAAAAGAAAGTACATATATATACAGGGCGAGATAACTCAACCCCAAAAAGAAAAGGAAAAGCTAAACAAGAAACAAGAACGGAGATAAACTCCTATCAAAAGCAAAAAGGAGTCCCCAAGATAAAAAGCAACAAGAGCGCCCCTCATTGGTCTTCATCAATAACCACTGAGAATGCTTACATCATCGGCACGACATCTGTCGGGGTCCATACCAATAGCATCATAATCACAAGGGCTCTCCTCCTCGAAATGAGCCTCTATGCCACAGTGGCATCGATCTGCACAATCATCTACAAAGAAAAACATATATAACAGAGTGTGACCCCCCCTGAGCTCGTGAGAAAAACATATTATCATGCATATATATGTAACCACAATCCACATGATCCTACACGATAGGCAAGTCCAGATTATTTAATTAGCCACCTAACAATACAGCTAAGGCAAGTTAGTGCTACTAAAATCCCCAATACATGTATCCCTGGTGTGGGCTTGGTTACCCCTTCCCACGATACACCCATTGAGTTGTCGGAGAGAACCAACCGGCTCCAACATCTCCCTACCTAGGTCAGCCCGACCGGACCTCTAGATTGAACTTGTGAGGTAACCGACTTTATATCAATTCACCTTACAGGTGCATAAACTTTGTTTGGCCTATAGCCATGACTCACCTATTGGTGCTTCCCAAGCATGTAGCTCAAGGCTTCCCAGCATATTTACCCTGGGGCATCCCAGCTGAGCTGAGGCTTCCTGGCGTAAACGCCCGAGGTTTTACGGTAGCCCTCACAGACATCCAACACCTTAACCCCTGTTGGCAAGGGTGCTTAGCACAGGTGATGAATCTCTAACCCCATGTCTAAATGGCATCATATGAGTCAGGCCGTATCATTCAAATCCCATAATATGGGCTACCACAGGCCTCATTTCCAAGCTAGCTACGACATCTAGTCTAACAATCACATTCATCATGATATTTCCACAGAGTTTATCAACAGTCATACGATGTGTAAAGAATTTATGAAATTCAATTGAATCAAGTAACAAAACATTATAAACAAAGAATTTAATTGCCGGCATAATAATATTGTTACACGTACATACATGATAATATTTCACTTACCTGGGTCTGGTTCTATGAACTCAATTACAGTTTCAATTTCAGCTGCAGTCTGGCTATAGGCCTCAAGCGCGGGATCAAACCCTAGATATAAATCAAAAATACGTTACTTAACATTCCAAACTATTTTTGGATGTCCTAGGGTTGATTTAAGCTCACTGGGTTGGCTCAGTTCACAATTGAATATCACTTGGAATTCTCTACTAGGCCTTAGGCCTATGTCCCGATGCATCATCCAGAGATTGTGTCCTAGGGGTAGAATGGTCATTTACCATAGTAGTACATGTACTCTAGGTTATATTAGCTTCACAATACTATCCCCAACTTAGCAGTGTTGCAGGACTATCACAGGCAGGGTTTCCAAGCCCTGCGGGGCCCACTTGGGCACCCAATGTATTCATTCATGTGGACAAATGTGGGGAGGGGTATTTTGGTCATTTACCATCTCCCTACACTGATTTTTGGTCCATGGGTGAAGACCCCCAAGTCAGATCAATAAAATTGCCAACTTTCATTCACTGGGCGATGTCTCTAGGTGATGTCTGCATTGCCCAGTGCATCGCCCAGAGCCTGTATAAAACATGAACAGCCTGAGATTCCTAGGTTTTTTACCATGGGAAGTGCTTGGATCATGCCCCCATGCATGGTAGGTCATCATGGACCCCCAGGGGTGTACTTTGCACTAGTCTTCATGGATTTTCACCTGGGCCCACCATTTGGCTGCTAGGAGCTGCCCAGACAGCCCAGTGAATAGTAACCCAGCATATCTTCAGCTGCAGACCATGGACTTGGCTACAAGAAAAGGTTAATTTATGTATAATACAGTGATCCAAGGCTGTTACAGCTCAGGCTAGACTGCATGCAGCCAGGGCACACAGATCTGAAGCCCAGACTGCCTGTTTTTGGTGTAACAATGTAGTGCAGTCTGGCATAGCCTGGGTTTCGGTCTTAGGCTTGTAATAGCCATCAAAACAAGGTCAAAATGCTCAGATCCTTCATGCACCATGCTTGCATGTGTGGATCGGAGATGGTCCATGGCAGCCCCAGCTATTCTGGGCTACCAATGGCTAGAAAGCATCAAAACACCAGAGAATCATGGAGAAAATCAGTAGCAGCATCACAGCAGTTGGTATAAGTTCAGATTTATACCTGAACCAAGCTGAGGAGGGATGCTGGAGCAGATCTGAGCCAAGGTGAGGTCTCCTCCTCCTCCTTTTCTTTCCTTCTTCTTCTCCTTCTCTTTTCTCTCTTTTCTTTCTTCTCCTTCCCTCCACGGTTTCAATAGTGTTAAGAGCTCTAAAATGAGCCTAAGGCACCCTTATTTATAGGCCAGCCTCTAACTGAGGCCTGTTTGGCTGCCTAAGTCCTTTTTGAGAATGTGTTTTTAACCTGATTCTCTGCCATTCTGGGCACTCAGGTGGGGTCCACAGGGATCCAAGGGTATGAGGTGGTCCCCCAGATTCCCCTCAACCTATAGAGGGTGCCCATGTCCAATATGGGTGGTCCCCACACATCTAATCATTAAAATACTATATTTTTCCACTCTGGGTGATGTTTGCATCGCCTAGAGATTTCAGCAAGGCTGTAACTCTGTGGGCTTGCACAGGGGTTTGACCGAGGGTTAGGGTCTTGCACCCACATGTCACCCAAGCCCTTTTACACCTATTTACAGGGGTGGGACCCACATTTATGGAGAGGAGAGAGAGTACCTGGAGTCCAAGCAGTACATAATCCTGTGGGCAATGCAACTGCAGGGATCTTTAATCCATCTTCTGACAGGTATGTAGGAGGACATCCTCGGGGTTTCTCCATCAAATTCAATCACTGGAGTGATACTCCACAGTGTGCTTGGATGCCATGTCAGGGGTTCCTGTCCTTCAATTAAAATCCCAGTTAGTCAGGGGCAGGGTTTGACATGAAATGTTACCAATAGATAAATGATTGAAAGATTGATAGAAATTGGTTGATTGAAAGATGGCATGCTTATATATAGAAAATGAAATCTTAATTGCATGTTATATCGTGAGCATGATTGGCAATGTCATTTCTTACTGGGCAATAGTTCATTCCTCGAATGATAATCTTTTTATAGATAAGACAGGCATGAATAAGGGCAAGGGCATTGCTATCGTCGAGCAAGATGAAAACTAATGATCTGAGCTTCATTTGGGAGTCTATTACTTTGAAACTGATATAACTCTTCTGTCGTAACGATATTTATGTTGAAGGAAAATCTTGAACCCGGATGACTGTAAATATTTTTAAAGTTCTGTTCCTCTCCTTGGAGAGTATGGATTGTAGACCATAGAGCTATCAGTACCATGTTTTAAGTTTTAAATCATTATCTTCCGCTTACTATTATGTCTTTAATTTTATGCACTTTGATTATATTGAATGCTTGACCGAATGTTTTCCTGTGCGATCCCGATCGGACTCTGGTGTCATAGGCCCCACTTGGTCCTTGGATTGGAGTCATTACAGTCTTGGTATCAGAGCTATAGGTTTAGATAGATTCTATAAACTAGTGGTCTAATGGTATAGGAATGCTAACTAAACAGAACTGAACTGAATGAGAACTGGATGGAATTGATTGTCAATGTAAATGGACTGTTTAGAATGATGGATGATAGTGAATTGCTAGTCCTTTTTATGGACGAGGAATTGATTGAATCCATGTTTTTGGTGACCAGGTAATGGCACCCAAGAGAAGAAGAGGTAGAGGCCAGACTGAAGTACCCCAAGAGAGCCCTGCAACACCAGTGAATGAAGGGCAAACTTAGATGGAACAAGTACTAGATGCTATTGGCAACCTTGTGGGGGCATTATAGAACCAAACTAATTGGGTAGAGGTGACTGCTCAAGCTATACCAACTGTTGGTAGTGGCGGCAGAAGGGAAGTGACTGAGACTGAGGACAAGCATATCCTTAAGGATTTTAAGAAGCTCCATTCGGTAGCTTTCAAGGGAACAAATGCTGATCCAACTATTGCTACACAATGGATTAGTGACTTGGAGAAGGTTTATGAAGTGATCAGGTGCACTGATGCACAGAAGGTTATGTACACTACCTTTATGCTTCAAGGAGAAGCGGATCAGTGGTGGAAAATAACTAAGCCCATATGGGAAGCAGTGATAGGAAAATCACCTGGGATGGATTCAAGGTGGCTTTTGATGATAAGTATTTCCCACCTTGTGTAAAGCAAAAGAAGATCTTTGAGTTCATGCATTTAACTCAAGGAAACCAAACAGTGATGATGTATGAGAGGAAGTTTGAGGAACTATCTAGATACGCACCACACATGGTGAGTACGAAGGAGATGAAGGCTCGACAGTTCGAGCAAGGCTTAAGGGTGGAGATCCAGAAGAGTATTTCTCCCATGCAACTGAAGACATATGCTGAAGTAGTCCACAAATCTCAGATTTATGAGGCTGTGGAGAAGAATGCAACAAAGGATGAAGAAGTTGAACCAAAGAAAAAGTTCAAGAAGAGTTTTGCTACCCATGCAGCAAACAAGGACAATTGGAAGAAATTCCATAAGAAAAAGCCCCAAGGAAATGTTGACTGCAAGAAGTGTGGTAAGAACCACAAGGGTGATTGTTTAGTGGGAACGTTCACTTGCTTCAAGTGTAAGAACCTGGACATCTTGCAAGGAATTGTCCAACTCTTAAGGAGCAGCCAGAGTGAAACCCCCAAGGAGGGCAAGCCAATCAAAACTCCCAGAACAGAAAGGACACTTAAGGAAACTAGAAGCCAAGAGCCTCTGGTGGGTTTTCGCAATGACTAAGAAGGATGCAGAGGCGTCTCCCTCTGTTGTGGCAGGTACAATTACTTTACTTTGAAATGTTATGAATGAATGTTTTAGGATGATGATGTTGTGTGGTTTCCCTATACTAATTGATGAATAATTATGTATGATTAGGTATGCTGAAAATCTCTGGAATACCTGCTTATGTCCTATTTGATTCGGGATCCACTCATAGTTTTGTATCGAGTACCTTTGCTACTAAATTGAATGTTGTGTCTAAAGTTTTGAATTACCGGTTGTGTGTGTCTATACCTTCTGGAGGAATGATAGAGACAGAATTAATTTGTGAAGCATGTGATGTGGAGATTATGGATAGAAAATCAACTACTGACTTAATTCTGTTAGAAATGAAGGATTTTGATGTTATACTTGGAATGGATTGGCTAGCAACATATCATGCGAGTGTTCTTTGTTTTGAAAAGAGAGTGGTTGTAAGACCTATGAAGGAACCAGAGTTCAAATTTTCTGGGATGATGATAGGAACCCCACCATCGGTGATAATTTAGGTGATGCAAGCCCGAAAGTTGCTGAGGCAAGGATGCCAAGGATTTTTAGCTTCAGTTGCTGATACTGAAGTGGAGGGATCAGTTTTAACTGATGTACCTATTGTGAGGGATTTCTCGGATGTGTTTCCAGAGGATTTAGTAGAATTGCCACCCAAAAGAGATATAGAGTTTGTTATTGAGTTGGTTCCTGGTACGGCACCAATATCCAAAGCACCATACCAGATGGCTCCAGTAGAACTGAAAGAATTAAAGAATCAATTAGAAGAGTTGTTGGACAAGGGTTTCATATGGCCTAGTGTTTCGCTGTGGGGAGCTACAGTCCTAGTTGTTAAGAAGAAGGATGGTACCATGAGGATGTGTATAGATCATAGACAATTGAACCGGGTAACCAGAAAGAATAAGTATCCGCTACCCCAGATTAATGATCTATTGATCAACTTTAAGGAGCAAAAGTCTTTTCGAAGATTGATTTGCGATCAGGATACCATCAATTAAGAATTAAGGAGGATGATGTCCCAAAGACAGCATTTCGGATTCGATATGGACATTATGAGTTTTTGGTTATGCCATTTGGGTTGACTAATGCCCTGACAGCCTTTATGGATTTAATGAACAAAGTGTTCTATGACGTACTTGATCAGTACGTGATTGTTTTCATTGATGGTATTTTGATTTACTCTAAGAGTAAGGAAGAACATGAGGAGCATCTAAGGGTAATATTGCAGACACTGTGGAAAGAGAAGCTTTATGCTAAGTTCAAGAAGTGCGAGTTTTGGCTCAACAAGGTTGTGTTTCTAGGTCACATTATTTCAGCAGATGGCATTATGGTAGACCCCAGTAAAGTGTAAGCTGTGATGGATTAGGCTAGACCAATAAGTGTGACTGAGATTAGAAGCTTTCTTGGATTAGCTGGTTACTACAGAAGGTTTATAGAGGGGTTTTCCACCATTGTTGTACCATTGACCAAACTCACTAGGAAGGGAGTTCGATTCGTATGGTCTGAAGACTGTGAAAAAAGTTTACAAGAATTGAAGAAAAGACTGATTTCTGCCCCAGTGTTGTCTATTCCATAGGGAACGGGAGGTTTCGTTATTTATAGAGATGCTTCAAGAAGCAGGTTAGGGTGTGTACTCATGCAACATGAAAAGGTGATAGCTTATACTTTAAGGCAACTGAAGGTTCATGAACAGAACTACTCAACCCATGATCTAGAATTGGTAGCAGTGATCTTCACACTGAAGATATGGAGGCACTACTTATATGGTGAGAGGTGTGAGATCTATATCGACCACAAAAGTTTGAAGTACATCTTCACCCAAAAGGAATTGAATTTGAGGCAGAGGAGATGGCTAGAATTACTTAAGGATTATGACTACAATATCAACTATCATCCTGGTAAGGCTAATGTGGTGGCGGATGCAATGAGCAGGAAGTCCCAGGGAATGATGGTTGCAATGTTTACTAGCTAGCCTCATTTAATTGAAGACTACAAAAGATTGGGTTTGGAGATGGTGACTGGGAATGCCACAGCCTTGTTGGCAAGTTTGACGGTTTAGCCTTCCATTATTGGTCAAATAAAGGAAAGGCAAAATGAAGATCCATTCTTGGAGAAGGTGAGGAAAGAGATACATAAAGGTAAACAGACAAACTTTTCCATTGCAATAGATGGTTCCCTAAGATTTTGAACCAGATTTTGTGTGCCAAATATTGAAGACTTGAAAGAAGTACTACTGAAGGAAGCACACTGTAGCCCATTTACCATTCATCCTGGAGGCACCAAGATGTATCAAGACCTGAAGGGAACTTTTTGGTGGAACAACATGAAAAGAGAGATTGCGGAGTATGTGCAGAGGTGTTTGACTTGTCAGCTTGTGAAGATTGAGCACCAACGACCCTCAAGACTTCTACAAACTCTAAAAACTGCCTGAGTAGAAGTGGGAGCATGTTACGATGGATTTTGTCACATCGTTACCAAAGACTCCATAGAATCATAATGCGATTTGGGTGATTGTCGATAGACTAACTAAATCATCCCATTTCTTACCTATTCGGATCAACTACTCATTAGACAGGCTAGCAAAATTGTATGTTGATGAGATTGTACGACTGCATGGCACGCCTGTGTCCATTATTTATGACAGAGATCCAAGGTTTACTTCATATTTTTGGAAGAGTTTGCAAAGAGCTATGGGTACTCAGCTAAATTTTAGCACTACTTTTCATCCCCAAATAGATGGACAATCGGAAAGGACAATACAAATTTTGGAGGACATGCTCCGAGCATGTGTTATTGATTTCAAAGGAAGTTGGGGTGAACACTCATCATTGGCTGAGTTCTCCTATAATAACAGTTATCAATCCATAATTGGGATGGCACCGTATGAAGCCTTGTATGAAAGGAAATGTAGATCGCCAATTTGTTAGAGTGATGTTGGTGAAAGATAATTGTTGGGACCTGAATTGGTACAACAGACTTCAAAGAAAGTAGAACTGAATCATAAGAGAATAAAGACTGCCCTCAGTCGGCAGAAAAGTTATGCAAATGTGAGGAGGAGGCCTTTAGAATTTGAGGAAGGGGCTAAGGTGTTTCTGAAAGTTGCACCAATGAAGGGAGTTATGAGGTTTGGCAAGAAAGGAGAGTTGAGTCCTAGGTATGTAGGATCCTTTGAGATTCTTGAAAGAGTTGGACCAGTGGCTTATAGGCTTGCTTTACCGCCGGGGTTGTCCAATGTCCACAATGTTTTCCACGTGTTAATGTTGAAGAGGTACATTGGTGATTCATCTCATGTTTTGGACTACCAACCATTACAATTGAATGAAGATCTATCATACGTGGAAGAACCTGTGAAGATTCTAGACCAGAAGGATAAAGTTTTGCGGAACCAAGCTATCCCGTTGGTGAAAGTCTTGTGGAGGAATCATACAAGCCAAGAAGCATCATGGGAGCTTGAATCCAACATGCGTGATAAGTATCCCCAATTATTTGATGATCAAGGTATGTCAATTTTGAGGACGAAATTTTTATAAGGAGAGGAGGATGTAATACCCTGACCCAAGAATTTTATTTTAATTTTGATTTACTGTCTTACCTTTTATATGACTGGACTGGCCGGTAGAGAATCGATTTTCATGTTGATATTGTAAATTTATGGTAAGATTTCATGTAATTATGATTTTGCATGTTTTATAATGAATTATAAGCATGAGTATGGTCGTGTATAGCCATATACGAGTATTTATGGAATTTTATAACCCTTAATCTATGTATATAGACTATGTATTGGTTCTATACACTATGGTACATTTTTATATACTATGGTTTATAATTTAAAGTGTATGAAAGATATGTTTGGTTCACTTTTTGGATTAATAGTTTACTATTTGGTTCATGTTGGTTCTTTTTGAGTTAATTTTTGGTTCAATGAAATAGGGAAACAAGGACATCATAGGAAACGCACTAAAAAGATTCTAAATACTAATTCACTAGAGGTTGTGTACAAAAAGAAAAGAAGAGTTTAAGTGAGGGTTTAATGGAAAAGTTATAAAAGGAAAAGAAGAGTTAAGTGAGGGCAACAGGGAGATTTCAAGTAAGATATATATTACTGAGGGGATATAATAGGAAAGAAGAAGATAATGGAAGGGCATAAAGGAGATTTCAAGTAAGATATATATTAATAAGGAGATATAATAGGAAAGAAGAAAATAATGGAAGGGCATAAAGGAGATTCCAAGTAAGATATATATATTAATGAGGGGATACAATAGGAAAGAAGAAGATAATGAAGGGACATAAGGGAGATTTCAAGTGGGATAAATCTAAGAAAGAGAGAGAGTCATTCTAAGGTAAAGAGAAGAGAAAGAAAAACAAGAAAAACAAGAAAAGAGAGGGAAGAAAAATCGTGGAAGGGGGGAGTGAGTCCTTTTGGGGTTTGAGTGTCCAAATTCCAGGGTTTTGTGAGAAGATTTCCAAGGTTGAGTTGAAGATTGGAGCTTGGAATATGGTGGAGTGAAGGGCCAAAGCTAGGATCAAGACTTGGTTCTTTAACATGGTAGGTTCCCCATCCTTGAATTCTGAATTATTGTCTCCTGAGAGAAGATTTCATAAATGGGATGGAAGAATAGGGCTTTGATGCTTGAGGATACATTATAAATTTTATATGGATTAAGGCATACATTATTCATGTTATATTGATGTTTTTCTAAATTTAAATCATGGTATTGAAGCATGGAAAATTCGGATACAAGAGGTGATGAGAGAAAAAGTAAATGATTTTTCTTGTTTCTGAAATTTCTGGGTTGGATAGAACAGTAGCCCAAGATTGTTCATGTTATTTACCATAGTTAGGGATCGAATCATGATCTTAAATAATTATTGGGAGTATATATGTGTGTTAATATTATCTCCTGAAAATTTCATTAAGAAATAAGTTCATTTGATATGTTTATAAATTCATGCTCACAAATAGGTCACTATTAGGGTAATTTTCTATACTCGAGATTGAGAGATGTGTTTGAGGTACTTCTACTTTGAATTTTGATCTAATTTTGGACTGAATGAACTTTAATCAGTCTTATAAATCATCCAAAAATATTGAGTACATTTGAATTCGGGTGAATGGATTTATGATTTTTACAAATTGATGACTCCAATTCTGTCTTAGTCAGAAGGGTATTTTTGAAATATTTGAAACTCTATGTTAGGAGGGGTTTCAAGATGTATGGTCTTATTATGAAATAAATACATGGATGTTAGCTTTCAGTAGCCACTGACCTTGTTCAATATTAAGCACATTAAGTATTTATTTTGTAATTTTATATCACTATAGGTAAAACAGTGACATAACAGAATTTTACAATTGATGATTTCCACTAGAACCTATCTTGGATTGAAGAGATTTTGAGCTTGTTTGAGGATCTAAGATAAGAATCCTAGGTTTTGGGGTTTTTATGTGAAGAACAAGGACCCTCGAAAGGCCAACCTTAATTGAACGATTGGAACGCGAAAGTGTTGGTAAGGAAGCATTATTGGTTAATATTGTAGATTGAACACATATATGGTTATGCAATGTTTATGGTGATATTTAGTAAAGATTTTTTTATATGACTATGTTAGGTCTCTATATGCTTGAATGTTGAATGATCATATGGTTATTAATGGGAATGTAAATGGTACATGATTCTATAAATGACGACTAAAAATGATTAACAAAGAATGAAAATGAAAAGAAAGTTATGTGCCGACGGGCACATCCAACATACAACCCGGTGCTCATGAAGTGCCTATGAAGATGGGTGTTGAGGCCATCACTGAACCCATTCCAGTGATTTGTAATTGGAGCCATTTCGATGGTACAACTGAACCCATTCTAGTGGTTTGTAACTAGAGCTACTTAGGTAGTATGACAGAGATATACTAGATGAAGATTTAAGACTGAAATGAAATGAAAGATGATAAAATGAATGAAATGTTACCGATAGATAAATAATTGAAAGATTGATGGAAATTGGTTGATTGAATGATTATTATTCAAATGATAAGGAATGATGGCAGGCTTATACATAGAAAATGAAGTTTTAATTGCATATTATATTGTGAGCATGATTGGCAATGTCATTTCTTACTAGGCGATAGCTCATTCCTCGAATGATAATCTTTTTACAGATAAGACAGGCATGAATAAAGGCAAGGGCATTGCTATCGTTGAGCAAGATGAAGACTGATGATCTAAGGATCATTTTGGAGTCTATTACTTTGAAATTGATAGAACTCTTCTATCGTAAGGATATTTATGTTGAAGGAAAATCTCAAACCCGGATGACTGTAAATATTTTTAAAGTTCTGTTCCTCTCCTTGGAGAGTATGGATTGTAAATGTTATAGCCATCAGTACCATGTTTTAAGTTTTAAATCGTTATCTTCCGCTTACTATTATGTCTTTAATTTTATGCACTTTGATTATATTGAATGCTTGACCGAATGTTTTCTTGTGCAGTCTCGACCAGACTTTGGTGTCATGGGCCCCACCTGGTCCTTGGATTGGGGTCATTACATGAGGTACGTATATCTTTGATTGATTCTAGTACTAACTCCTTTAACGATCCTAGGATATAAAGCGATGCCTTGGAGTCCCTCTTAAGGAAATCTCGCATCTCCTCATATGCCTCAAAATCATTTGGGTCGGGTTGTGGAGGAACTTGTTCATTAAGAACTATGTAAAGTCCTTCTACAGTCAGAAGCAATTTAATGCTCCGATACTAATCAACATAATTTGTACCATTTAATTTGTATTAACTAATGAGTGCCAATAGGTTGGAATTAACGATAGCCATTGAATAATAATCTACACATGTGCAAGTAAAAACACACGCATATTAACAACCATTGATAAAAATTGAGCATACACATCAATGGTCTTTAATGATTTAGATCTCCCTTATGACCCAAAAAATGAATTGGATACCTGCAACCCTTGTATGCATAACTTACTCTTTCGGGAGACATTATACACACTATGGTAGTGTGGACTAATCTGTCCGCCTTATTGGTTTCAATAGTTTTGGCCACCTGGGTGTCATGTCCAGATCCTATCGGCTGACATACACCCAAATCATGCATACACCTATTGCATTAGTTAGAATCATGGAATCATGAAAGATGACCTACTATCACAGTGCCCTCTCACTATCCATATCCTAACGTATCTAGATAGAGATAAATACAGATAACCATGTGATAATGAGCCTGGCAATGTCCTGTCGACGTATGCAGGGTCATATCACACAATCTTTACAATTACCTTCAATAGGAAGTCATAGACATGTCTACTAACTTAAACTAATTCATATCATACATGTATTATAATCAAAGAGAGATGAATCAACTCTAACATACATATCATGGATGGAATCAAATAACATAATCAACACTAATTAAAAGTGATTATGGGATGACAACATTTTTATTAGAAGCAATTAAAAATTTCCTCCCAATAAAAGTTTAAATCTAATAAATATGTAGGGTGCATCATTATGCCAAGGATGTAGCTTGCTTCAACTCGATCATCTCCTCCGTCCGGCCTTCCTTCAAAGTTGGCGATCATCATCTCCTTAGACTGACCACATGCAAATCATCATCAACATGCACTGGGAAATCTCATCTCTTCTAAAAATTACAATGGAAACCTAGAAAAAATTCTATACACTTTCTTTTCCATAAAAGTAAAGAAACCCCTATGGAAAAACCAACCCACTATTTTGGGCTACCCATGGGGTGAAGTATATTTGTTTATAAAAAAGATAGAGTGAGAAAGAGAAAGAGAGAAGCATCACATCCACCCATTAACCCCATGAATTAAGGGAAGGGGGAAGGAATCTAAATCCATGGACATTAATGAACCATCATTGATGAACGTTGCACATGACATGATCAATTCGACTCAAGGTCCGGCGCTAATAGAAGTTGCTTACTCTCCTAGTAGCCAATCCATAATCACAAAGACAAGCAATATTATGTATAGGGCCTAGAATCACATGAATCATTCCAGAAAAATAGCATCACATCTCATGTGAAAACATGTACCCAAAACCAATTTGTTCACAAGTAGGTTAAGGGAAGGATCTCTTCACTCATCATCTTTCTCCAATCCGCAAAATCAATTAAAATAAATAAATATTTTATTTTACAATTTTTTTTATCTTTTTGGAGGGAAAAACACTGCCAAACACCTCGGGCAGCAATCGCACGTAAACCCACAACTAGGCAACAACACTGAGCGTGTGCAGCCTGCACAGGGGCAGACCGCACTTGCACAGGTGCTGGCCCTGCGCAGGCTACAGCCTGCATCATGCGCGCGTACGTGGTGCAAGCTGCGGCTCTACCACAGCCACGCACTATGCACGTGAGGTGCAAGCCACGGCCCTGCTGCTACTGCACACCGCGCTCGTGCCAAGCGCAGGCCGTAAGTGTGCAAAGGCAGTGGGTCATGCACAGTGAACCTAGGGTACATCAATTTTTTTTATTTAATCTGGAGTAATGGGATTTAACCCTATAATGAATAAAATAAAATAATTACAAAATCAAAATTTTCATCATCTTACATGGTCAAGGTTGTTACAACAACCATAATCACCCATGTGCACATGGTAAGGTTGTTGCATGAATAACTACCTTGTAACCACCCATGTGCATATGGGAAGATTGTTACAACCATAATAACAGTCCATGTGCAATCATCCATAACCATATTCTACCATGAATATTCCATTAAAAAGATTGCATCCCTTACACAATAATTGCATACAATTAATTATATGACATCCATGGGCAAGAAAGGTGGCTCTAATACCACACTATAGGCAATGCTACGGTCCATGGGATCATGGTGGTTCACCTTGGTAAACTAATAAACAATATTTTTTTAGTTCCCAACTCTTGAGATCTCCAGGGTTGTTCCTAGGGAACCCTAGGGTTGCCCTAGGGCACCCCAAACTGGCTTGGGCATCCTATTTTCAATTTTTAGGTTTTTAATGGTCACCTATGGTGCCCTACTAGGACCCTATTAGGGTTTGGTATGACAAACCAATGCCCAGTCCATCTCCTTGATGTCCCATTAAATAATGGGATCTATATCATAGAGAAAAACACATCTCTATTCCATCCCATGGAAAGAGGGATCCATCCCATACCCGAATGCGCAGCAGAAAAGAATCGATTCAGGTTACTTTCACATCCCATGAATGATCATAAAATTAAAATAACAGGAATCAACATAAATTTACTAACCTGATGAGCCTCAAGTGTTGCTCCTCCAATAGAAAGTAGTTCTTCCTCCAACGAGCACTCCAAGTAAACAGATCTGAACCTCCAATGGTGCAGCCAAGGTTCTTCAAGCCAATCCTAGATCCTCTTCAGTTCCTCAGTCACAGATCTGGGTTTCCAAAACCCTAACTCTCAAAAGTCTAGAGAGCTAGAAGAAGGAAAGAGAAGAAATCACAAGAGAGAGAGGAGAGCCAAAATTCGTCCAAGGGGGGGGGGAGCAGCCAAAAACGTGGAGCACTATCCCCCCCCCTCTGTGTTTTTGGTGTTTATATAAACTTAGGGTTTCTAAAACCTTGGTTGGGAAAAATCCCTATGAGAGTCTGACTCTCTCTCTCTCTCTTTGTTGGCTTTCCTGTTTAATCTCAAAGTGCTTCTAATTGGTGAAGAAGCAAAATCTAATAGGGAATGGTATAATTAATTAATTATTTTAATTTATGGATAATTATAATTCGCACCATATCCATTAATTAAATAAATAACCAATTATTTTAGCAAATTCCAATTAACTCCCTACATGATAATAAATTATAATGTATAATCCCCCCCCCACTAATCAACGCCATCATTATGGAATCTAGGGCATGTAAACTAGTACTGCCAAACTCCATTCCATAGTACATGTCCATACAAGAGTGTCAGGGTATCGGATCGGGTCCCATAAAACTCGATAAAATATTTTAATTAAATAACTATATATAATTTATTATTTTATGTAAAGTAGGTTTTGCAAAAAAACCATTTCCAAAATGGCATTGGACCCAGATTCCGATCCGACTATTCACAGACAACCTCAATCTTGGTGTTTCTCAATCGGGTAGTGGTGACCATGTTGAGTAATTCCTTCACTCACAAAATGTTTGCGAATTCCCAGAACACCGGCTTTGACTCACTTGAGTCTCAGTCATTGATGAACCAAAGAATCTAGTCACATTTTGCCGTGACAGGGTCCCCTCAAGTACAGGGTCTTGGTGACTCATGTGTATCCCATCCCACATCTAGCAGTAACGCATAAGGGAATCGACAAAGTAGATTTTTTGCCAATACACACATCGAACATGTGAGTACTCGCATTCGTACCCTGACATCACATATTCACATGTCTAGGCATACTGTAAAACCCCTGCCCAAAAACAGGGGCTAATTGAAATTTTTGTTGAAAGCCCAGAATCCGAGGTCAAGGCTACCAGTATACTGTGGTGTAATGGACCCGAGGTTGAACATGAAAAGGTAGCCCATTGGTGAGGACCTACACACCATTAAGAAGGCAAACACAAACTCCTTGTGATTGTACAACTCATCACAAAATGTACAGGCTAAGGAAGGTGCCATACCTTGATTCTAGGACCCTTGGACTTAAATCCTACTTCTAGGCTAAACTAATGATGACCCTCATCACCTTGAATGTTTTAGATAAAGTATTTTTAAACCCAAATATCCATTTTCATGATTGGTTTGATGATGAGAACCCAACTCCATACATACATCTTAAATCCCAACATAAATGATAAATTCTGCTAATTTACAGATAGACCTTCTCTTAGTTAAAAGGATATAACTCCACTAACAAAACTTCATTTGAGTTGGTTCCAATTTTTTTAGAAACTATACTCATAGGGATGCATTTTGTTAGAAGACACCATTACTTAGATCTGTCCCTAAGTTGGTTAAAAGCTTAGCTCAAGTTGCTGTCAAAATGGGATCCTGCTGTTTTGACAGGTTGACCTTTGCGTAATAAAAATATCATAACTTCATAACCCAATCTTCATTTCATTTGATTCCAATTTTCCTAGAAACTAGATTCATAGAGATTAACTTTACTAGAAGGAACCATGGCCCAATTATGTCTCTAAATGGACTGAAATTTCATTTCAATCCAAATAATTCTGCAGATGAATTCTCTGGGCGATGGCACTGGGCGATGCAGCAAGGCCCAGTGACATCACCCAGAGTGGGAAATTGCTGTATTTTAATGTACAGATGTGTGGGGACCACACATATTGGACATGGGCACTCTCCATAGGTTGAGGGAAGTCTGGGGGACCACCTCATACCCTTGGATCACTGTGGATCTCACCAGAGTGCCCGGAATGACTGAGAATCAGTCTAAAAATGCATTTTGAAAAGAGACCTAAGCAGCCAAACAGGCCTTACTCATGGGCTGGCCTATAAATAGAGGGTCCTTGAGCTCATTTAGAACCCTTAGAAACCCTGAAACCATGAGGAGAGAAAGAAGGGAGAAAGGAGAGAAAGAAGAGGAAGGAGAAGAAGGAAGGGGAGCTGCTCCAGCCCTACACCAGGCCTGGAATCGATTTTCTCAGACCTCTCAACCCTGCTCAGGTATACATCTGCACACCTATACCTGCTGCCCCCTTCTCCTCTTGTGTTTTGCTTGAATAACTGCTCTCTGCCAGCCCAGAATAGCTGGGGGAAGCTAGGTATGGCTCCAGATCTGCCATGCAAGCTTTAAGCATGGAAGATCTGTGATTTTTTAACAAAAATATAATTCTGATTTGCTGTTCTTGTGAGCCGATTCTGGCTGTGCACAGCTGCACTACCCAGATTCACTTCTAGTTGGCCGATTGAAGCCCTGAGTGTGAGCCAAGGCTGCAGAGACCAAACCCTAGGTGGTTGCAGCCTTGAACCATTGTTTTTCAGCTTTTCCAGCCCTACATGTGGTTGAAACCAGATTCCCAAGCTTGGCAAAACCCTGTGACACTATTCACTGGGCTGCTTGGGCAGCCACTGTCAGCCTGATGGTGGATCTGATAGATGATCAGCCTGGACCATGATGTAGACCATCACTGGAGCTACCTAACCCCCCTGACATGCAAAGGATCAGGTCTGATCCCAGCCTTGTGAGTCCAGCCTTGGAATCTCAGCCCAGTGTCGATTTGCAGCCACTGGGCGATGCAGCAAGGCCCAGTAACGTCGCCCAGTAAAGGAAAAATTGCTGGATTGGTGGACAGACCTGGGGGATCTCACCCACTAATTCCTGGACACTGTGAAAAGGCTAGAAAATTACCAAAAAGTCCTTCCCCACATCTGTCCTTGATTGGAAAATGCTTTGGAACCCTAGTGGGTCTGCAGGTGGAAGAAACTCTGCTGTGCTTGGTCCCACAGCACAGACAAGTTGTGGACAGCACTGTAAACATATTCTAACCTAGGGTCAAGTGCAGACATTATTAATGACCATTTTACCCCTTAAGTCACTGACACTGGTTGATGCACTGGGACATAGCCCTAAAGCCTAGTGCAAGGCCCGGAGAATTCAAAGTGATCTCGGACTGAGCACCGAGTTAGACCTAGGAGCCTAGACTAACACTGGGTTATCCAAAACAGTTTTGAATAATTAAAATAACATATTTCTAATTTATTATTTTAGGATTTGATTCCGTGCTCGAGGTGCACAGCCAGATACCGGCCGAAACTGAATAAACAACTGAACCGGTAGGATCAAACCAAGGTGAGTGGAATTACACCATGAATGTAGGTGTAACATGACTGTTGGGTCATGACAACAACAAAAATATTTACTGTCTTTAATTACTTTAAATTGTTTTATATTCTCATTTGAATTTTGAATCTTATCTGATGAACATTGAAAATGTATGATAATGCTTGTATGTGGAATTGCTAGATTATATGCCGTAGCTGGCTTGGAAATGAGGCTTGTGGTAGCCCGTATTATGGGATATGGTTGACACCTCCTGACTCATACGATGCCATATAGACATGGGGCTAGGGTTTCATCACCCGTGCTACGCACCCTTGCCAACAGGGGTTAAGGTGTTGGATGCCTGTGGGGACAATTATCAGGGAGTGAAAAAAAAAATTTAAAAAAATAAAAGAAAACCGGAATGGTGCATGAGGGAAGAAACGGTTGTCCCCCTGGTTAATCACAGAGGGCTGGTCGGGCTGACCTAGGAAGGGATGTTGGAGCTGACTGGTTTTCTCCGACAACTCAATGGGTGTATCGCGGGAAGGGGTAACCAAGCCCGCACCAGGGATACATGTATTGGGGATTGTAGTAGCACTGACCTGACTTAGTTGTGATGTTAGGCGGCTAATAAATAAAATGATCTGCACCTCATGTAGGACTCATTTGGTTGTGCTTGCATGTGCATGCATGGTTTATATTTCATTCACGGGCTCGGTGGAGCTCACACTCTTGTATATTCTCTTTTAGTTAATTTTGCAAGAACAGGTTTGCCAATAGGCGAGGAAGCTGTCGATGGAATTGCAGATCTTCCTCACCTCGTTGCTTAGCGATGATTTTGTTATTATTTAAGTTTCTTTCTTTCAAGAAGTGTAATTACTAAGACAATGTACTTATTGGACATAAATGGATATGTATATGGTAAAACATAGGTATTTAGGATTGTATTATTGATGATATAAATCATCTGTGGGTAGTCAGATCTTCCGTTGCACTCTGATATTCTTTTAAGTATCTTTTTACCCTCATGGTGTGGTTTGTGACGTGTAAGTATTGGTTCTTGATCCTTGGGGATTGGCGGATGTTGTAGGATGTCCGGTCACCTGCCTAAATCCTCCAAGGGAGTGGTTTGGGGCGTGACAGAGTGGTATTAGAGCGAGAAGCTCTATTTACATTCACAAACAACGGAAGTAGGATGGTGGGTGGTCTAAGAGACAAAGAAATAAAAGTTTTAAGAAAACACCAAAATAAAGAAGTAGAAGAACACAGTAGGAGACTAGCTAGGTGCAAAAGCCGATAACCCTATAATTGAAGAGGCATAAACTTTTACATTCACAAAGGAAATTGGGAGTACTATTTCCAATTTTATTATAAACAAAAGTGCAACCAATAAAGTAGAAACAAACACAAACATAATTTGGAAGATTCCAAATTCTAGAAATTCTAAAACTAGCTCTACTCTTGAGCTGAACCTTAAGCTTGAGGTGATAATCAACAAATCATAGATACCTATAGACCAAGTTGTATTATAATTGAACCTTGATAGCTAGGGACTTCTGTGTAATTAAGAGGGAAACAAAGTACCTTTAGACTCATACAATCTGTATTGAAATTCTACTCCAACGATAGCCAGGCCGAAGCTAATGCCTGATTCGGGGTATGCTGGTGCATATCATACTTAACACTACCTTAAGATCATCGCACCATGCATTTCAAAGTTTCTCGCTCCAAATCATTCTATTCAAATATTTCAAGTACATAAATGTCGCCTCAATATATGAAATATATTAAATTTTCCTGTTGCATCCAAGTAATCACAAATCTTGAATTCCTTTCAGAAAGCAAGTATGGTGCAAACTCGATCCAATAGAAATATTCCTCGTGGAGCATGTCCTCCTGTTGACCCTCCAATCAATCCTCCCAATGAACTTGTTGCTCAGAACATAGAAGTTCCAACTGCATCTGCACCTGAGGCCCCTCCAGCTCATACACCTGCACCTTCCCCTAATATGACTGCTAATGAGGTGGCTACCATCATGACCAATATGATGTAGGTCATGCAACAACAGCAATAAATTCTATTGCAAAACCAGCAACAACAGCAAGAGTTGCTAGCCCACATGACCACTCAAATTGTGATTGCAATGCAACAACAACAGGAAAAGCTCATGACTTACATGAACGCACACTTTCAAGCTGCAAAACAGACACATGCCACACCAGGGGTTTCTCCTGTATTTGACTCACCACTTGTACCTGATAAGTCTGAGGAAGAAGGATAAGGAGTTGAGGGTGTAACACAGCATGGGTCCAGGAAGAGACCTATGAACTCACAAGAGTATGGAGAACCTAATAAGGCTCCCAGAGGACCCTATCCTGATTCGACTCCAGCCTGCTCTGACGGGGAGGATGCAAATCAACCTAACCAATCGGCACAATTCACCGTTGCACCCCGGCCGTCTAAGTCGAATAGCCGATGCTATGTCTGCAATAGATCGAGGCATAGGTCCGGGAATTGCAGGTATCGGGGAGCCAAATTCATGCCGTATTTGAATGTCATCTACCCGGAGCAACCACAACAGGATAGTAGGCCAAAAATGGAGTAAAATTTTCAACCTTCTCGGTCGGCATCGAGTCAAGCGAGTCAGGCGAGTCAGGCCTCTCCCAAACCCACTGTGCTTGCTAGGTGTTTCATGTGCAACAAATTCGGACACATAGTGAGAGAGTGTGCCAGCCGGGGATACAATCCATATCCAACGTTCCAATCTGCTGCTCGGCCTTCCTACTCCACAGAGACAGAGTTCGAGGGCAAGTAAATGCCTTAACCATAGGGGAAGTAAGGCGAGTTTGGAATAATAATAGGTATTTTATCTGTATCATCCTCACCTATTAAGTATTATTTGATTTCAGCACATCACACTCTTTCGTTCTACTGAGGTTGCTGATAAGAGGAAGGTGCCCTCGAAGAACTTAGAACACAAATTGGTGCTTAGCATTGTTAATTAAAACATCGTGAAATTTAAATGAAGATTATAGACCCTGTCCATTTGGAAATTCTATATTTATATGTAGATTCTGGGAGGACAATAACAGACTGTAGGTACGTAGTTAGGTCTTGGTAAAGCGTTATATTGCAAACCAAACGAATAGAACAACCAAGATCAATATGAAATTGGAACTAAAGGATCCAACAAAACCTTGCTCAACAATAGGTACGAAGGGGGTAATGGGTCACCGAATGTCCCCTCCGTTATTGGGAGTAAACAATAGGGATTCCATCAATATCCCAATTCACCCTAAAGTTGAGACTAGGTATTGGGATACCAGAAATTAAAGTATTCATAGGAAGAACCGTGTAGGAAAGATGGTGTAGACTTATGCCACATAACCATAGCCGTAGAGTTATAGATTATTAGGCAAAATACGCGGAAGTGTAGAACCGTTTGATTTCTCTTGAGGTATATGTTGGGAGTTCAATTTTCCTTAGGCCCTCAAGATCAAGCTGGACATTAGATCAATCAAATTTGGGAGTAATCTAGATAACTTATTGGGAGTTGGATATGTTTGAGGACCAAATCTTTATAGCTCAATAAAAAAAAATAAAAAAAAACAATGAGCGATCCCGATACAAGACGAAAGGGCATAAAGTACGTCATGGGCAATCAAGTATTTTCTTGGGAATCGCCAACCAAAGGGGTGGTGCGGTTTGATAAGAAAGGGAAGTTGAATCCGAGAATTTTTACTAGTAGTGTACTGATTGGAAGAAGTCCATAACGTATTCCATGCATCGGTGTTGAAGAAGTAACTCTCGGACTCGACTCATGTCTTGACTCAGGAACCACTTAGGCTCGCTGCCGCCATGACCTGTCAAGAGAAATCCAAAGAGAATGTGGGATGTGAGAAGCATGATCTCTGCAACTGGATTATCTTGTTGTAAAGATACTATAGAATAATCGGCTCGATCAAGGAATGTCCGGTTGACGAGAAGATGAACGGTGGTCAAAGTATCGTTATCTACTTGAATCCCCAGACACGTTCAATTTCGAGGATGAAATTTTTATAAGGTTGGGGAATGTAAAACCCCTACCCAAAAACAGAGGCTAATTGAAATTTTTGTTGAAAGCCCAGAATCCGAGGTCAAGGCTACCAGTATACTGTGGTGCAATGGACCCGAGGTTGAACATGACAAGGTAGCCCATTGGTGAGGACCTACACACCATTAAGAAGGAAAACACAAACTCCTTGTGATTGTATAGCTCATCACAAAATGTACAGGCTAAGGAAGGTGCCATACCTTGATTCTAGGACCCTAGGACTTAAATCCTACTTCTACGCTAAACTAATGATGACCCTCATCACCTTGAATGTTTTAGATAAAGCATTTTTAAACCCAAATATCCACTTTCATGATTGGTTTGATGATGAGAACCCAACTCCATACATACATCTTAAATCCCAACATAAATGACAAATTCTGCTACTTTACAGATAGACCTTCTCTTAGTTAAAAGGATATAACTCCACCACCCGAACTTCATTTGAGTTGGTTCCAATTCTTTTAGAAACTAGACTCATAGGGATGCATTTTGTTAGAATACACCATTACTTAGATCTGTTTCTAAGTTAGTTAAAAGCTTAGCTCAAGTTGCTGCCAAAATGGGATCCTGCTGTTTTGACAGGTTGACCTTTGTGTAATAAAAATATCATAATTTCATAACCCAATCTTCATTTTATTTGATTCCAATTTTCCTAGAAACTAGATTCATAGAGCTTCACTTTCCCAGAAGAAACCATGGCCCAATTATGTCTCTAAATGGACTGAAATTTCATTCCAATCCAAATAATTCTGCAGATGAATTCTCTGGCCGATGCAGCAAGGCCCAGTGACATCACCCAAAGTGGGAAATTGCTGTATTTTAATGTACAGATGTGTGGGGACCACACATATTGGACATGGGCAGTCTCCATAGGTTGAGGGAAGTCTGGGGGACCACCTCATACCCTCGGATCACTGTGGATCTCACCAGAGTGCCCGGAATGACTGAAAATCAGTCTAAAAATGCATTTTGAAAAGAGACCTAAGCAGCCAAACAGGCCTTAGTCATCGGCTGGCCTATAAATAGAGGGTTCTTGAGCTCATTTAGAACCCTTAGAAACCCTGAAACCATGAGGAGAGAAAGAAGGGAGAAAGGAGAGAAAGAAGAGGAAGGAGAAGAAGGAAGAAGGAAGGGGAGCTGCTCCAGCCCTGCACCAGGCCTAGAATCGATTTTCTCAGACCTCTCAACCCTGCTCAGGTATACATCTGCACACCTATACCTGCTGCCCCCTTCTCCTCTTGTGTTTTGCTTGAATAAATGCTCTCTGCCAGCCCAGAATAGCTGGGGGAAGCTAGGTATGGCTCCAGATCTGCCATGCAAGCTTTAAGCATTGAAGATCTGTGATTTTTTAACAAAAATATAATTCTGATTTGCTGTTCTTGTGAGCCGATTCTGGCTGTGCACAGCTGCACTGCCCAGATTCACTTCTAGTTGGCCGATTGAAGCCCTGAGTGTGAGCCAAGGCTGCAGAGACCAAACCCTTGGTGGTTGCAGCCTTGAACCATTGTTTTTCAGGCTTTTCCAACCCTGCATGTGGCTGAAACCAGATTCTCAAGCTTGGCAAAACCCAGTGACACTATTCACTGGGCTGCTTGGGCAGCCACTGTCAGCCTGATGGTGGATCTGATGGATGATCAGCCTGGACCATGATGTAGACCATCACTGGGGCTACCTAACCCCCCTGACATGCAAAGGATCAGGTCTGATCACAGCCTTGTGAGCCCATCCTTGGAATCTCAGCCCAGTGTCGATTTGCAGCCACTGGGCGATGCAACAAGGCCCAGAGACATCGCCCAGTGAAGGGAAAATTGCTGGATTGGTGGACAGACCTGGGGGATCTCACCCACTAACTCCTGGACACTGTGGAAAGGCTGAAAAATGATCAAAAAGCCCTTCCCCACATCTGTCCTTGATTGGAAAATGCTTTGGGACCCACGCAGGTGGAAGAAACCCTGTTGTGCTTGGTCCCACAGCACAGACAGGCTGTAGACAGCACTGTAAACATATTCCAACCTAGGGTCAAGTGCAAAAATTATTAATGACCATTTTACCCCTGGAGCCACTGACACTAGTTGATGCACTGGGACATAGGCCTAAAGCCCAGTGCAAGGCCCGGAGAATTCAAAGTGATCTCGGACTAAGCACCGAGTTAGACCTAGGAGCCTAGAGTAACACTGGGTTATCCAAAACAGTTTTGAATAATTAAAATAACATATTTCTAATTTATTACTTTAGGATTTGATTTCGTGCTCAAGGTGCACAGCCAGATACCGGCCGAAACTAAACAAACAACTGAACCGGTAGGATCAAACCAAGGTGAGTGGAATTACACCATGAGTGTACGTGTAACATGACTGTTGGGTCATGACAACAACAACAATATTTACTGTCTTTAATTACTTTAAATTGTTTTATATTCTCATTTGAATTCTGAATCTTATCTGATGAACATTAGAAATGTATGATAATGCTTGTATGTGGAATTGCTAGATTAGATGTCGTAGCTGGCTTGAAAATGAGGCCTGTGGTAGCCCGTATTATGGGATACGGTTGACACCGCCTGACTCATACGATGCCATATAGACATGGGGCTAGGGTTTCATCACCCGTGCTACGCACCCTTGCCAACAGGGGTTAAGGTGTTGGATGCCTGTGGGGACAATTATCAGGGAGTGAAAAAAATAAAAAATAAAAAATAAAAATAAAAATAAAAGAACACCGGAATGGTGCATGAGGGAAGAAACGGTTGTCCCCCTGGTTAATCACAGAGGGCTGGTCGGGCTGACCTAGGTAGGGATACTGGAGTCGACTGATTTTCTCCGACAACTCAATGGGTGTATCGCAGGAAGGGGTAACCAAGCCCACACCAGGGATACATGTATTGGGGATTATAGTAACACTGATCTGACTTAATTGTGATGTTAAGTGGCTAATAAATAAAATGATCTACACCTCATGTAGGACTCATTTGGTTGTGCTTGTATGTGCATGCATGGTTTATATTTCATTCATGGGCTCGATGGAGCTCATACTCTTGTATATTCTCTTTTAGTTAATTTTGCAGAAACAGGTTTGCCAATAGGCGAGGAAGCTGTCGATGGAATTGTAGATCTTCCTCACCTCGTTGCTTAGCGACGATTTTATTATTATTTAAGTTTATTTCTTTCAAGAAGTGTAATTACTAAGACAATGTACTTATTGGACATAAATGGATATGTATATGGTAAAACATAGGTATTTGGGATTGTATTATCGATGATATAAATCATATGTGGGTAGTCAGATCTTCCGTTGCACTCTGATATTCTTTTAAGTATCTTTTTACCCTCCTAGTGTGGTTTGTGACGTGTAAGTACTGCTTCTTGATCGTTGGGGAATGGCGGATGTCGTAGGATGTCCGATCACCTGCCTAAATCCTCCCAGGGGGTGGTTTGGGGCGTGACTCATACCCAATGTGACGACCATATGACAAGGGTGCCCAGCCCAAACCCTAGTCGTGACTACCATTTTAAGTAATATTTACAGACACATAATGCTCAAAAAGTTTACATCACATATGATAATATTAAGGGTGATTTACACATACCACCCCTGAGGTTTGACGAAAGGATGATTCCCCCCCCCCCCCAGTTTTGGAAAATTCTGCATACCCCCCTGAGGTTTACAAACGGTAACAAATAAACCCATTCCGTCAGCTTATGACTAACACTGTTAAAATCAAAAGGTAAAGTGACAAAATTGCCCCTTCAAAGAAAAAAAAAAAAAAAAACCTGCAACTCATCTTCCTCAAACGATTTAGGGAAGATGAGTTGAGTTACAGGTATCCCCATCGATTGCTCCATCCATGGTTTCTAATGGAACATCTCCAGTGAGCTTCCCTGCACTGTCACTCATCTTAAAGATCTCCACTCCATTAAGCATTGAATCGTAGTATTCAGACTTCAACGAAACCGTCGGACGCCTTGCCAACCAGAGCTCCAGCGGTGCAGAAGTGCAGTGCTGCACCTTCTCCATTTGCTTTTTGGTGTCCATCGGTTTGACTGGGAAACTGGCTATAGCGAGTGAAGAATAGGCTTGGTCACGCAATATAAGTAGGCTAATGAGCAAGAAATGTGGAGATCAGATCCTTCTTGCAACGAAAGAGCGAGTTTTGAGATCAATAGACTCTCCGTTTCTTCAGTCCCTGTGTGCAGCTAGCAGTGCCGTTTGATCGTCTGACCAGTGATCGAAGATGCCGATCTCTAGGATCTCAGTGGGTCGATCCGAGGAAGCGACTCACCCGGACGCTTTGAAGCCGCGTTGGCCGAGTTCATATGCACACTCATTTTCGTCTTCGCAGGCGAGGGTTCTGGCATGGCCTTCAACAAGCTCACTGACGATGGTTCATCCACCCCTGCCGGTCTCGTGGCCGCCTCTTTGGTTCATGCTTTTGGTCTTATCGTTGCTGTCTCCGTCAGAGCTAACATCTCTGGTGGCCACGTTAACCCTGCTGTCACATTTGGAGCTTTTGTCGGTGGTAACATCACTCTCCTCCGTGGTATTCTCTACTGGATCACTCAGCTTCTAGGCTCCACCATCGCCTGCTTGCTTCTCAAGTTCGCCACCAGCGGCATCGTTAGTTTTCGATTTCCATTTTTTTTTTTTTAACTTAAAACATTCTAGCTTTGAAAACGGAAGATAAAGAGGAGATTTTGTGTTTGTGTTTATGACTGCAGACGACATCGGCGTTTTCATTGTCGTCAGGGGTTGGGGTGTGGAACGCGTTCGTTTTCGAGATAGTGATGACCTTTGGGCTGGTGTACACAGTGTATGCAACGGCGGTGGACCCAAAGAAGGGAAGCTTAGGGACCATAGCACCCTTAGCGATTGGATTCATTGTGAGAGCCAACATTTTGGCCCGTGGAGCTTTCGATGGGGCGTCGATGAACCCGGCTGTCTCTTTCGGACCGGCGTTGGTGAGCTGGACATGGACAAACCATTGGGTGTACTGGGCTGGTCCACTGATCGGAGGAGGCCTTGCTGGGCTTGTGTACGAGTTTTCGAGATAGTTCATCCACCACTGATCGGAGGAGGCCTTGCTGGACATGACTAACACAGGAGCTCTGGTTGGCAATGCGTCCGGCGGTTTCGTTGAAGTCTAAATACTACGATTCAATGCTTAATGGAGTGGAGATCTTTAAGATGAGTGACAGTGCAGGGAAACTCACTGGAGATGTTCCATTAGAAGCCATGGATGGAGCAATCGATGGGGATACCTGTAACTCATCTTCCCCAATCGATTTGGGGAAGATGAGTTGCAGGTTTTTTCTTCTTTTTTTTTCTTGAAGGGGCATTTTTGTCACATTTTGATTTTAACAATGTTAGTCATGAACTGACGGAATGGGTTTATTTGTTACCGTTTGTAAACCTCAGGGGGTACACAGAATTTTTCAAAACTAGGGGGGGTAAAATCATCCTTTCGTCAAACCTCAGGGGTGGTATGTGTAAATTACCCAAATATTAAACCAAAATATATAAAGATTCAATACAAAGTAAAATTGGATTGAATCGGACTGAACTGGGTTTGATGGACACATAAATCCAACATCCTATACACTGGTCTTGCTATCGGTTTGAAAATAGGGTTAATTTTCTGTTGGATCAAGCGATTCAATTCTCCTCAATCAACAAATACCTAATTGACTAGGTTCCCTTAACCGAAAACTGAACCCCTTTCTTATGCATCCATTTGATGGAAATTCTGATCCCCTGATGGAGGATCAAGTCTCCCATTATGGCTCTGATGTGTCCATTCAAGTGGAGCCTTAGGGTAATTTTCTTTGGACCATTTGGTCTTGGGATAAAACCATTATTCCTTCGACCATCATCATTTCCACTTGAATTTGGATAACCCCAAACTGGAACCGCGTTTACACCCAAGAGAGAAGGGTTAACGATCTAAGCAACATGTGTATTTACTGCTTGCGATAGTAGGATGGTGGTATATGGATCCTGGGATGCCATACCCCTGGTCGGTCCATTACTTCCACTTGGGTTTTTTTTTTTTTTTTTTTTTTTTTTTTTTCATTCCATCGCATATGAGAGAGTAGAGAACATCATTAAACAGCATCAGATTAAAATATTTAATGACTAAAATAAATCCTATTCATTTTCCCTAAGTCCTAAATTATAATACAAAGATTCTTCACTTCCTTCACAGGTATGATAGTTTAGAGGTGTGGAATCACGTTGATATATAAAATGTTAGAACTACATACGTAAAAGAAAATATAGCATTTCTATTTACCCTTTTCCCATCCTGGCCTGTATACCACTGACCAATAGACTGGCCTTCCGCATGAACTCGTCTTTTGCCAGCATTTTTTGGCATGCAGACACTGCTATTGGGGTTAACCCAATACTCAGAAGGTTGTGAGAGCTTTTTAGCATTAGAACTTTTGACCTTCTTTTTACCTCTTTTTGAGCTTCCTACTAGAGCCTTGTTTCCTGCTCTATCAGGCTGTGGACAGACTCTCTGACCAAATTGACTCCTGAGGTGATAACAGTATACAATGTCAGAAATAAAAATATGAAAATATTGTCAAACATTGCAGGACAACATTAGAAGTAAAATATCTAAATAATCCAAATAAGAGAACTCAAAAAAATATCTAAATGAATCGGAGAACAAAAAAACATAGCAGAAGTAACTGAAAATCAAAATCAACAACTGAAACATATAAAAGGAGTATATGAAAAATGATGGTAAAATAAGAATCCAAATGAAGTAGTACATTGATGTTACCTATTAAAGAAAACAGGGAAATTAAAGAAAACAGGGAAATCGACAAATATCAGGGCACCAAGTGTTATTTTCTCACAAGAAGATCTGCAAATTGCATTCATAAAACAATGGTCAAATTAGCTATAAAAGGAAAAGTATAAAATGGATAGAAAATGAAGGGGAAAAATTGCTTTAAGGTTAATGATCTGGTGGGAGATCTTGTTACTGTAGGAAAAAACTTGAACTACCATAGATTAAAACATGATCAAATTGCCATAAATTTGGAGTGGGGGAGACAAAAAGAAGAGTCAAGCATTGAGATATACTCATTATAGAGAGAATATTCCTCAAGCATCGAGAGATACTCATCATCGTCAAGGCAACATCAGGGGTGACAAAATGAAGTGTCTGCACCCTCTCCACCCAAAAAAAAATAATACATAGAAAACACCATAGACAATTTGAATAATATCACTTCATGATCTAGACAAATTTAATAGGTCTCATGACGGGCCCACTTTGCCCTGACATTCACAGTATTTTATTGAGTGTACAATGAGTAGAAGGTGCTAAGCTAAGAAAGGTTTTCAGACTCTCTTTTCAGGGAGATCAGAGTGCTACATTTCAGGACAAGGTTTGCATGCGGGATGGTGCTTCGGTTTCCAAGCTGGGATTACAAGGGAAAAGTTTGTTTGGGCATGTTCTTGGTCAAGGATTAAGTGGTGAAGTTTTATCTGGTAACATCCAGCAATTGAATTCCGTCCCTGGGAATGCACATGTGTAGGAATCACTGGGGAAGCAGGAGCGACCTGGTTGGTCAGGAAACTTGCAAGAAAAGATGATGCCACAGGTTGCTCCTTCTCAGGATTTAGTTGCCCTAGATCCAACAGAAGAAAGGATTTTGTTCAATTCAAATAATGGTATTTAGGATGCTCCATTGGGCAGGAGCAACAACATAGGTACAGGAGTCTATGGGAATTCTTCGGAAGGTGCAGATTACATCAGTGCATTTCCTTCCATTGAGAGTGGAAGCTGGAGTGCTCTTGTGTATTCTGTTGTTGCAGAAAATTCTAGCAGTGACACTGGGTTACAGGAAGACTGGAGTGGCTTCAGTTTTCAGAAAATGAAACTGTCAACTGGGAATCAGCCAGCAACATTTAATGACACTGGGAAGGGAAAAACAAGTTGGGTTGATGGCAACTTGCAGACTACGTCTTCTTTAACTTCAAGACCTTTACCTCTATTTGATGATGCTAGTATGAGTCCAACCAGTCGTAATGTTCTATAAGTTTTTTGAATCATCATCAAATAATTCTGAAAGGCCTTCTGGTGAAACATATGACAACAAGCAGGAGGGCAGCTTCCAGAAAGAGATCTCTAATGACAGCTATAACTCCAGCAGGCCCCATCATACTGTTACAGAAGGGGTTGATAATGCATGGTTAAATACAAATGATTCTAATTCTTTGGCTGGGGCAAACCAAAAGTCTTACGGTCAGATTGGCCGGAAAACCTCTGTGCCTCGTAAGTTTCAGTATCATCCAATGGGAAGTTTACTTAAAGTTTGTTGGTCATCTTCCTAACAATGTCATGGACATCGATAAGGTCTCTTATGTTGAGGATAATGCTATTGATTGCCATTTCCAGTCTCTCTTATTTAGTTCACAGTTGTTTGTAATCTTCCATTTACAAGGGCACGTGGCAGAGTTCCAAGGAGGCATGAAAAGATTAGAGGAAACATCTTCACGAGGAGCTCTTCCTGGCTATGGATCCAATATGTCTGCACCCTTTGATGGACCGTCTGGTTTTTATGATCCAAACAGAACAGCTCAGGCAACGTTCTGATAAATTGAGTTTTTGCAACTTGTACTTGTTGGAGCTTTAAAATTCTATACAATTATATGATTGTTCATAGTAGTTACTTTCATTATTCATTTAATAGTTAGCTATGTTACTCAACACTTCAAATTATGAGCCATACCCATGTCTGACAATTCATGTGAGCCAATAAAAATGCAAGAAATTTAATCTTTGCCGCACCCAAGGTTTATCCTTTGCTGTGTCTGGTTAACAGAGATTGTTAGTTTCATTATTTTCTTGAATATTCCATCAGAATTATTCTCTGCTGTTCTGTTATTGGACCAACCTTGCTGCCAAGCTTGGTTAGTTTTCTATGCACTAAAGTTGGTGTTGCTGTGCACATGGATTAATTTCCAAATGCAGCAAAGTGATTCTATGGATTAATCGAAGACTATTACCAACCACAAGGAGTGCAATCCCTGAACTAAGCAGCAGCAGGGCAGCTAACAGGTAGAAAACATCGAGGAGTTCAGATCTTCATAGGAAAAATATAACTGCAGTTCGGATATAATGAAAAATTAATGTCTAAAAACCACTAAATCCCTCTTAGCGTGTCCAACGGCACTTTAACTTTTAGAGAGTGAGAATTGACAAGATTAACACATTTATGAAGCCCAACTACAGTGCAAATGCAAGATTAAACTGTGACAAATGGTAGAAGGCTTCAAAAAGAACAAAAACAACTTCTTTTTAAACTCAAATAGAAAGTAACGAACCTGAAGGGATAGATCATCACTGCTAAAAATCAGATTTTCCAAATAACAAGTACTGAACTCCAAAGATTCCTCGACGATAGCCACAGTTATCGGCTCCGCATGCTCAACTACTCGTCAAACCACAAAGAAAACAATCAGATTACGCATAAGTAGGAAAAATAACAAAAAACAAATAAAAGCTACATAAGATGGGAAATGTAAAATCGCACGTGTGGACAAAAATGTGTGTGAGTGAGATAGAGAGAGAGAGAGAGAGAGAGAGAGAGAGTAAGAAAAGGATGTGGAGTGAGAGATGTATGGAGAGAGGATGAATTTCACCCAGCATTTTCTCATGATTAATTTTGTAACATTTAAATTGACTAATCAGCAAATTGCTACCCATATGTCTGAAAAAAGTGGACTTAACTATTTTTGTAGCTTTCCCCTTAGGTGTTTGGGGCACAATTCATTATATTACTTTTTTGATGAAACAAAGTGTAATCACACAAACCACACACCAATAGAGAAGGAGAAAGTGACAGACTTACTAACCTTTTTCTCTTATTTGGCTGTGTCAATTGGTGAGATTAAGAAGTTTCCTATTGCTGTAGGAAATCTAAGAAACAGAGCAATAGAAACAAATTTTGATTTCAGGTAGCAACAGAAAAATAATTGATCGCTTTAATGGACAATATCAATTAGCATCTAAGAGCTAAATATCCCCAAATGGAATCAGATTGAAACTACAATATTTTACTAAAGGAAATAGCAGAAATCAAAGATTTCCCATTGTTTAGACACCTTATATCAAAGATTTTCTATCCTAAACAGTGATATTAGTAGACAAAATTTCTCTAATCCACTCTTTCACTGGCCATATGTGGAATGGAGTACGGGAAGGAATCAGTACAGGGAATCGTATGAGAGTGAGAAGGGAAGAGATGAGAGAGACAATTGATCAAAATTAAGCCTAGAAATCAAGTGATACATCTGTGTTTTGAATTGAGAACTAAAGCTACTGAATAAAATTTAAAGAGTGGCACAAAGGATTGGCGTAACTATGATGATGAGAGAAATGAGGCCTATGATGAATATCAAGTACTTGGCCCTCTTTTCCTGGATATTCACGGCATCTACAGGGTATGAAAGAAGGTTGGAAAGTTGAAGCCTTATCATCTCACCTGATTTTACCTTCCTTTTTGTGTAAGGAATCCTTGATTCAATTTTTGTATGCATAGAAAGTGGAAAAGAACAGTAAGCGATGGTCTTCTTCAAGAGAAGGAACCCAACAGTAGTCAACCCACTCACGATGGAGAAAAAAATAACAAAACAAACATGCAAGAACACGCCAACTTGAAGTGATTTCCAGTTGCACTATATTCACAGATGATTCAGTCAATTGATGGCCTTTATGAATGGTCTTGCTATTAGTAAAAGAATTCAAGGAAACAGAGAACAAAAAAATGGGGGATTGGCATCAAGAACTTAGAATGTTGCAGTAAGAGCTTGAGACACTTGCATCAATTTTACGACCTTTCTAGGAAAAGTTTGGTGTTGGATCTCAACTTTTGTCTTTAAAAACCGTAATCTGCCCATCTTCTCTACCTCAATACCATCTCCCATAAAAATAATCACAGATTTATTCCCTCAGAATTCTCAAAGAAGCACTTGAACCTTTTACAAAATCCGCTTAAGAAAAGAAATTATGCAACATCTAAGCAATTCAACTATAGTGTATATGACAAGTACCTGAGTTCAGCTACATCAATCACAATATTCCGTGTCTATTTTTACTGACCCAGAAATATAACATCACCAAACAGCATACACGGTGAACTTCATCCAATGTACGTCTGGTTAACTCATCCATAACTAATACTATAAAGGTTACATGCTAAACCTTAGCGTAAACATGTTATGATGGGCATGGGGAATGCTCCTCTCTCTCCCCCAGCTGCTCTAGCAAGTCACAGCCCCATTATACATGTCTTATTACACCCATTACATCAGCTTAAAAACTTTTTCTTTTCACACTCACTAACATATGAAAGGAACTTATTGAGTTTCGGGCTCGACTTGTAATTCGTTGATTACAAGTATGCAAATTCTACAATTCATCGGAACAAAATCCAAGGGCTCGGCTCCATTTCCTTTTTTTTTTTTTTTTTTATTGACTACGTATTGATTTCTCAATTCTGTAATCAGGAAAAAAGTCTGCGACTGTACGATGAACAATGGGTAAAGAAACCATGGCAATTAAGTCAGAGTGAGAACCGTGGAAAATTTAAATTTAAAACAGTAAGTGAACAAAATTCACAGGAAGATTGATAATTCCAGTATGATAAGGGAAAAATCTCCCCCTCCCCCTGTCAATCGAATGCAAAGAAATTTTCTTGGTTCAAAATTCACAGGAAGATTGATAATTCCAATACAACATAAACCATCAAAATTCAAAATTGAGAATGCTTAAAACCATTGGAAAGGATCAGAAATCTGGCTTATAAATCTCCAAAGATTTGGAGATGATTAAACAGAACAGTTTGAATCAGCGTCAATAATATGGGAAAATTGTCATCACCTCCCTTCTATTCGTTTCAGATTACTTACATATGATAATGAAATAGAGAAGAACCTTAAAAAATAATAATTGAAAAAAAAGAGATCATTACCTGAAAAAGGTGGAATAGCAGTAATAATTGACATTGCAATCGACAACACTGATTTAATCTGCAAATGGTTCCAACTTTCTAGCACTACTTTTCCATCTCCGATCTCCTCAGTTCCTTGTTTGAGGATCAACTTTGATTGAAGTAGAGTGAAGTGTCTGAGAGAAATCCTTCGGTTCCTTCTCTTTGAAGAGGAACTCAAGAGATCTGCGAATGGTTCCAACTTTCTAGCACTATTCTTCCATGTCCGATCTCCTCAGTTCCTTGCTTGATGATCAAACAAACTTTGATTGAAGCAGAGTGAAGTCTCTGAGTCAAATCGTCCGGATCGACACCACTGATTTAATCTGTGAATGGTTCCAACCAAAAGAAAAATATATAAATAAATAAAAAAAAAAAACTGAGGGAAAATTTTTAGTATAGCTGTTTTTTAATTAGAAGAAAGGACTGAATTGTCAAAGACAACATCTAACAAATCAAGCAGGAGTTCATTAACATCCAGATAGGGAACAATACCCGCTGTTTGTTAACTGCAGCAGACTGCAATTCAACATGGAGCAGTTCACTTTCACAAAATGTAATCAAACCATAATTCTCCATAGCCCCAAAAGAAAATTCAGGTATTGCAACCATATCCAATACCCATATCCAGTTTAGGAAGTGTATATGGCATTGAAAAAAATCTGCAGAACCCCATATCAAGTTAGTACAACAAGAGAAAATGTCAAAACCGTAGCAATATCACGACTACTAAAAAATTTAAGAAGAGAAAAACATACTAATAAATAAAGAACCCAGTAAATAGCATTTTCAGCGTGTAAAGATTGCTGAAATTGTACAGGGGGTTTCCGATTCATTGTATCATAGAACAAGAACCAATAAAAGAAAAAGATTAAGAAGAGAAAAACATACTTTTTCTATAGATCAAGCACCCTTACAACAATATCTAAAGCTAACTTCCCTTTCTCACTCTCACCAACTCGGCAGTATACACGGACCTTAATTCCTAGAACAAACAGAAAAAATAGAGATCAATTTCGTTTTATTCTAAGGAGTAGAGAGAGAGAGGGAGAGAGAATTGTCGATTTGAAGAATTCAGTTACCAGCACAGAACTGAGGTTTTGGCCTCTGATCGGCTAAAGAAAAGGAAGAATCTGTGTTGGAAAAAACTCTGTTTGAAGAAGGAAACTTCAAACTGCTTTGAACGCGATCTCGCTATCTTAAAGGAGATATTTGTCCCACATGACAAATTCACCTTCAGGAATCAACAAAGCAATAAATATAAAACACAGAACTCCACTTAGAGACACTGAATTGCAAGAGGGAGAGATAATTCGTTTGAACATATGACTCCTATTTTATAGAAGTGGAGCACCTCTTCTGAATAGACATATCTATTCATTCTGTATCCATTAGATCAATTGCCATATGATCTAACGGTCCAGATTAAACCAGAGATGAACTTGTTCACAACAGTCATATCTTATCAGACGTGACCTTAGGATCTTTTAATCTGACGGATCTGATTATAAAAAAAAAACAACGTACCAGATCAGATCGCTTGCATCGCGATGCAAGCGTGCAAAGTGCTAAGTGCGTGCGTACGCCACTAACGCCTCTACAGCCCACTGCTACGCCGTCCTCGCATATACACTGTAGAATGTCTCCCTTTTTCGATTTAATTCAAGAGATAAAGAAGGTAATATAATAAAATCTATTTATAACTTTTGTAGTTTTTCGATGTGAGACTAAAGCATTTTTCCCAAAATAACAAATTATTTATTTATTCTCTCATTTATTACAATCTATCTAACAATCTGTGGGTGCCAGGGCTTCCAAGAAGATGAGTGTAACCATGAATGTTCTTCATGTATGGACAGATAGAAGAGTGGTGGGGGAGGACGTGAGAGAGAAGGCGAAGAAAAGTCTCGAGAGAAAAAAAGAGAAAATATAGAAAGAATACGAGAACGTTTTAAAACTAAAGATTTAGTAGTTTTTTTGGATAAGGAAACTTTAGGTCTCATTTGGTATGATTTCTATTACAATTTTGAATTGATTTCTTGAAATAGTCAACAAATAGTTTTTTGGTAAAAAAATTGAAATTGTTTTGATTGTATCAATATGAAATATTTCAAAAATAAAAAAATCCATTTTATAGTTCAAATTCTAAGTATAGATTCTCTATATTTCTTTGGGAAGGATGGTGGTGGTGACAGTGGTGGCAGGGTAGTGGTGACGTGAAAATAGTGGGGGTGGTGGTGGTGGCGGTAGCGGTGGCAATTGTAGTGGTAGCGGTGGTGGTGATGGCAGGGTAGTGGTGGTGGTGGTGGTGGTGATAGCAGAGTAGTAGTGGTGGTGGTGGTGGTAGCGGGGTAGTGGTGGTGGTGGTAACAGGGTAATAGTGATGGTAGTGGTGGTGGTGGTGGTGGCGGTGGCAATGGTGGGAGTGGGGTGGTGATGGTGAGACCATAAGGAGAAGAAGGGTGGTGTTTTATTTTTAACATGAAATTACTACTTTGCCCATGAAATTAATCATGTGTTCATTCAAGAGCAAGAATGCTAAATCAAATGAAATAGAAATTCTGAAACAGTTCCTCAGCTATTTCAGAATTTCCATATCATTGAAATAAGGTGCAAAAATCAAACCAAACAATTTCAGAAATAGAAATCACACCCTAAAATTGAATTAGAAATCATACCAAATCAGGCCTAAACGATAGTTTAGGATATTACAGACTATGGCAAGGAGGACGAAGAGGAAAGGAATTAATGGAGAAAACAAATCATAATAAAAGATATTTCCTAGAAAGAAGAGAGAGAGATGGGGCAAATCTAGACTTTCCTAAAACTGAAAAGGAATTGTTAATTTTTATATCTTAAGAAAAATCTAAAATTAATTATGATCAAGGGTATTAAGAATATGAGAAATTTATAAGAAAAGACATAAATGATAAAGAGAGAAAGATGATATTTAAAAAAATAATAAGGATAAAATAATCAAGTGAAAAAATAGCTATAAAACATGAGTTCGTGCACTTATATAATAGTATAATATAATATATATATCATACTACTATTATATAAGTACATAAACTCATGTTTCGTGACTACTTTTTCATTTGATTATTTTATCTTTTTTTTTTAATTAAATATCATCTTAATTGGTACCCTTGGCTTCGTTCTTTCTTACTTAAATACCATCTTCTCTTTAATGTCTCTCCCATCATTTGTTATTATATTCTTTCTAAAAATTGGTACTCTTAGTTTTTTTTATTTATTTATTTTTTAATTTTAGAACCGTTTTTGAAGAAAGTAAATCAATGGAATCCCTTTCTTACCCAAAAAATACAAAAAAAAATCTATCTAATTGTGTGACCTTTTCCTTCTCTCTCCCTCCCCACCATCTCCTCTCTCCCAATCCCTCTCACGTCTCAAAGCTTCTTAAAAACGAACCTCTCCCTCACACCTAAAGCCATGGCTCGGTTTTTCCTTCGGTACATTTTCTTTTTCTTCCAACTTTTCCTTTTTATCTCTGTGACTAATTCCTTAATCCTTTGTAGATTTTTTTTTACTAAATAGACCTTTTGATTGTTTTGTGCAGCCATTGCTCGGTCTTTCCTTCAGGTTGCAGCTTCAGAGGAGGTCGCTTCGCTGTTCTGGGTATTTTCCCTTACTTTTGTCTCTCTCTGCACTTAAATTTTTTTTTAGGATTTATATCTTTCCAAATTCTCTCTCCCACAATTATCTTCCTAATCTCAGTTTCCTTATCAGTAACTCATACCCGAGTTCTCTTTCTCTTCTCCCTTTTTGCGATTCTCCATTTTCTGTGGTTGAAGTTGAACTCGCTCAAACCTTAGGATGCTCATCTCCTCTTTGCCTTGCTTTTTTTATCTTCCCAATTGTTATTCGCTGGTACACCTTTGGGTTTTTTTTCTTCTCTCCGGTGTTACTTGATTTTATTTCGGTCTTTGGTTCCGCTGCTTCGGTTTCTTTTGATTTTAAAAGTGTAGGATTTACCAATGTCGGATTTCTCTTGCAGACAAAGCAGGGTTTGCTTGAAACCATTGTGCTTTTGATAGAAAATAAAGGAATGCTGAAACAGGTAGGTCTTTGGATTCTTAATGTGGATTGGACTCTTTTGTTCTGTCACTCTTCCCTTGAATTTTTCTTCTGCTTGGATTTCATCAGGAACTACCAAAGATGAGGGCTCACTATGAAATGTTGAAACGTAGAAATTCGATGCTAAAACAAGTTGAAAGAAAGGTATTTTCCCTGATTTCATTCCACTCCTTCCTTTGAAACCTTCCATTTTTGTCTCCTGTCTTCTTCATTTTCTGGGTCATTGGCAGCTTTGTTCTTCCGGGAAACAAAAGGAGCCTAATTTGAAATTCCCCTCTCAAGTTCCAGTTGAAGAAAGAGAAGTTACCGTCGGGATTTCTGAGCAGGCAGAGGTGGACATAGGGCGTTTGACATCCGGATCTGAAACCTCGGTGAGTTGCAGTTCTAAAGAACCAAACGAACTGAAACGGTTGTCTGGTGTGATGTTTGTCAGGGATTGGGTTGGGGATAGCGAAGCAGTTGAGCGCTCTTGCTCTTCCCGATCTCAACTAATCGGTGGAGTCGTCTTTCGGGAAGGATTTTCTGCAATCATATGTTGTAAGCAAGGAAGCCATGGCCGCTCAAGCCAGAAGAAGAAGGATTGAGATCAACATATACAAAGCCTCTATAACCTCTATAAAACAACGTTGCAGATGATGATGGATTGCTGGTTTCATTTTTTTTTTCTTCGTTTCTTTTTTTCCCAAATTTTTGTAAAAGAACACGAAGAAAATTGATTTTGATCGAAAAAGAGATCTACTAGATCTTGGAGTTCTGTTTTGATAGAGAGAAAATGATCCTATGTTATGCATGTCAGTAGAACAATGATTCTACTTGACCTCTTTGTTTCGCAATCCCTGCAAAGGTAGCATCTCTATTCTTATTTGAGTTCCATTGTTTCTTATTATCTCATATCTATGTATTTTCTTAACTATTTACAGTTCTGGAATCAGATGCGATAACTTGAGAATGATGGCGACATCCTATCTCATTCAAACAACGTCAACATTGTTTCTTTTCCCAACAATCACATCTCCTTTACCCACTTTCTAAGGTATGATATAAAATTTATTTTTTTCCCCTTTTCTTTTGACATTTTCCTGGTTGGAGCAGTTCAAATTTTTAATGATCAGATTCGTGTTGGAATGAACTTTGCAGTGATTTAGTGTTGCATTTAATGAGTTTGATTGGATGTTTTTTCAGAGTCTGCCTTTTGTTTTTTTTTCCTCTTTTAATACTAAAGTTTGTTGAAAATAATTGTAGATTGCTTAAGATGGTGGACGGTTTAAATTTCAAGGATTTGTTGCCTTCCTATGGGCTTTCAGTTCTAAGGCAAGCATTAGATCGAAAATTTAACGTAGGTTGCTTCTCCATGATGTAAAAAATTCTACAATTTTATAGTATGATTCGCATAGTTGTCATGGCGTCGCCATGGTGCCGCCACCATGGCATCCTGGCGCTGGAGAGGGCTGCATGGCGACCTACGCCATGGCGTCACTCTTTGATTTCTTCTTCCTGTCTCTCTTTCCCTGTTCGATTTCTTCTTTCCCTCTTCGATTTCTTCTTCGATTTCTTCTTCGATTTCTGAATTTTCTTCTTAAAACTTGAGAAACAATAGAGAAAAAATAAAACATGGCTTGAGTATACATCTATTAAAACATTAAAAATAGAGAAAATAAAAAATAAAACATGGTCGACATGCTCGCCATGGCAACGCCATGGCGGGCGACATGTCGATATATCGACGTGACACCCCTCCACCGACTTGGATCGCCGTGACGCCGTGACAACTATGATGATTCGTGATTTTAAGCAAATGTAATTTCTATGAAATTCTGTATTCACTTCTTCCATTCCTTGAGTTTCAACTTATATGCAGAAGATTATTTTCTTCCCCAACTTTAGACCATTGATTTATGTTAACATACTTGCTGTCTACGTGCCTTAGTCATCTTCAAAATATATGATATAGATGGCAATGGGAAGGTGACTTTCAATGTTGAAGGTGTTCCAGGATTTGACTAGGTTCGTTCATGTCGAAAGGCTAGAAAGAGTTATCTTCATTATTATTGTTTCTCTACTCTAAACAAACAAACAACTTGAATCTTTAGTTTTCACTATAGCAATATGCACCACTCCTTTGCCCAACAAAGGATCTCTTAAACTCATCGTATGCAGTACCAAAACAGATGTGTCTTTACCTTAACATATGTCCCTTTACAGCATTCAGTATGAAGTTTCATTAATGATGCAATCAGATGTCATCAAGTAGCCCTTTCCATTTTGATAAATCTCTGTTTTTCAATTTGAAATTGTTTTGAGTGCTTTGGATTCAGGCTAGAGCTCTGTATATACAACCAATTGTTTCAAATGGAAAAATATATAATGCAAATAGGTCTGGATATATATTTTTCTTCATTCTCCTCTTATCAAATGTGGATCCAAGTGCCTGCGTCTCCACATATCTCTCTCTCTTTATATTAACTTTTATATTTGGAAATGAGTACATTAGATTCCAACATAGGGTTTTAGGTCATTGATCAAATCTGATCCGCTACATTTGGTGCTTTGAATTGTCTTGTGAAAGGAAGACTGCAATTGTTTTTCAATGATATCTTGACTACTTTTGGAAATTCTGTACATGCTCTCTAAAGGTCTATTCGATTATGATTTCGATCCATTGCTTGGTTTTGAATCCAAGCCCTTTCTATTCTTTTTTTGTTTTTTAATATAATTTGTTCTAACTGTGTTACCTATAATCAGCATTATGGTTTTGAACAGACATGTCTTAGAGAATTAAGATAGATTTACCAATGGAGACTCTCTCAAAGTTGCATGAGCCTCCTATTGAACACAATGATTCAAGTATCTGTTGAACACAAGAGCTTCACTTTTTAAAGTACTCTCGGCCTTTTAGTTAACTAATTCAAAATACCCTATTCCATCTTTTTGGAAATTTGTGACCTTTCCCTTTTCTTCTAAAGCTATACTTTAAGGACAAACTTTATTGTTGCTCAAAACTAATTAGCCTTTTCCTCATATGTTTTATACATCTTATTTGCATTTCATGGTCTCTGTGATTCTTTTCGAAAAAACCCCAGCTCATGCTATCAGAATTTCAGTGTTGCTCAAATTTTGCAGCATAGCACTTTGTGACTTCAATTAATAACAACCAACTCTTCATTCTCTCAAACTTCTGGTCTCACTTGGATTTCTGTAGTAACCTGAACAACCAAAACATAAATCAGACTTAATTTTTGAGTTTCTTCTCCTTATAGCATAGCTACTGACTTCCGAAATGTTTTATGCGGTTGATTGAATTTCTTAGCCTATTCTTCTCATTTTGAGTTTCTTTAAACAAATCAATGGAGAAGTATAGGTTTCATTGTGGGTTGTGAATGCATGGAAAACTTGCAGATAGCAGGCCAAAACTGGTTGCGGGATTACCTGAAGGTTACTCTGGACATGTGGATGGGAAGCCCAGAGAAGCAAGTTTGAACCATCCAAAGGGAGTTACAGTGGATGATAGGGGAAATATTTACATAGCGGACACTGTGAACATGGTAATCAGGAAGATCAGTGATGCAGGTAAATGTGATTGGTATTCATCTTAAGATTATTATACCCAAAGGAATGGCTCTATTACCCATTAGCGTTTTAGAATATTAGAGAAGTAAATAGTTTTTTTTTCCTTTAAATTCCATTTTTTTTATTAATTTTTTCAACCTCTTACTCAATGAGAGACTGTTAGTTAATTTTCATGGAGTGGACTTTAATTTTGGGTTTAAAGTTGTTGCACACAAGAGTGGTTTCTCAGTGTTTTGATATGGTTCAATTTTCTTTATGAAGGGGTTACAACAATTGCAGGAGGAAAATGGAGCCATGGCTCCATGTTGATGGACCAAGTGAAGATGCAAAGTTTTCTGATGATTTTGAATTGGAAGCAGCTGCTCTCTTCTTGTCATAGACAGAGGAAACCAAGCTATTCGAGAGATACAGCTCCATTTTGATGACTGTGCCTACCAATATGGGAGTGGTTTCCCTCTAGGTAAGTTGAACCATGTGATGATTTTTCCCCGTCTTTATGCTTTTGATGCTGAAGATGGATAAGATTGGTAGTGTATTCCTCCATTGAAGGGATTGCTGTTCTGGTTGCTGCTGGCTTTTTTGGTTACATGTTGGCCTTGCTGCAAAGGAGAGTGGGTACAATGGCCTCTTCCCAAAATGTGAGTAACTAACTAATGTTATCCTCGATTTATTTGCCAAATATTTCTGTTGATATTTATCTTCATGCTCCACGAAAAGCAAATCTTATTGAAAAACATAACACGGTTGACCTCTTTTTCATGCCCATAGGATCCCGGAAGTAGGAAAACATGCTTTCCATCCAGTCCATATCAGAAGCCACTGAAATCATCAGTCAAACCACCATTAATCCCCAATGATGATGAACCAGAGAAACAAGAAGGTTTTTTTGGTTCTCTTGGGAGGCTTCTCCTCGACACTGGTGCAGCTGTGGCGGAAATATTTGGGGGTTTGTTTTCAGGTTTTAGAAGGCAGCCATTGAACCATCAACTGCAACAGCAAAAGAGTCATAATGCTTGGCGATTGCAACAAAGTTTTGTGATACCTGATGAAGATGAGCCACCATTTATGGAAACAAGGACCCCAACCCCACCCCCACGGAAGACTTATGCTTTCATGTCGAAGGACCTAGAGAAGACCAACCATTTCCAGCAAAGTCGAGCTTTCTATAATGGTTGGGATGGAAATTTTCAGCAGCAACAACAACAGCATCACCAGCAGCAGCAACATCATCAGAGGCATTATTCATCTGGCCCACAAACATACTATGAGCAGAGTTGTGAGACAACCAATGAGATTGTGTTTGGTGCAGTTCAGGAACAAGATGGTCGACGTGAACCAGTGGTGATAAAACCTGTGAACTATGGAGATCCTATTTATGATCATCACAATATCCGCTCTTGTGGATGTGTTATGGGTTACACCCATGGCTATTAATTGTCTCTGCTACATATAAAAGATACTAGATGTTTAGTCTTTTGACCTCTTTGTCTTATATCAATTGATATTTAAAGATATAGGTAATAGGAAATTTCAACATGATTTGTGAAGAATGAATTGTAAGGACAGCTTTTCTGCTGGATTTGATTCAAGGAATGTTGATTCTCTGAAATTCACTCATTCTCCTGTTGATATTTTACCCCCCCTGCTGATCTCTCTCTATAACCGATTAAATTGCTGATGACTATAAAAGTATAGTTGGATTAGATATTGAAGCTATTCTGAACTGTGGATCCATATTGTTTTTGAACTTTTTCCTTTTCTTTTTGAACAAAACCAGTTCCAGCCAGAGTGAAAAGATTGGAATCTACTGTTATGTTGGAAAAGCATCACTGTGTTTGTCTGCTGGCGGAATTCTGAAACTACTGAGGGTGTTAATCCAAATGAAAGCATAGGTACCAAGAAATAGTTTCTCTTTAGAAAATTTCTTTAGCTCTGCCAACCCATTTTTATTGCATCACAGGTTTCAGCTGAAGAAACACCTCACACTGAAATTCTGAGAAAACAGAATAGAAACTGTATAGAGATGGGCAGATTGTGTAAGGTCTCAAATATCAGGATCCCTCCAACACCAACAACCAATGTCAAGTCATACTTCTCTGTATTGCCCCAAACTCAGCCAGGACTGGGTTACATTGGACGATCTGTATTCGGATTGGTGGAACCTGATGTGATCTCCACTAAAAAAGGGGAGGGGCATGCATATGCAGCCTTACCCCTCGCTTTTTCATGGAGGTTGTTTTCTTGTTCAGACCCATGACCACCAGGTTGCAATAGAGTAACCTATCCATTGTGCCGAGGCCCACCCTCTATGTGATCTCCAATACCAAGGTTCTAAATCCCAGAATTGTGTATCCGTTGATGACTGAAGATTAGGCTGCTTTTGTTCTGTACATTCATTTTAACAGAATCGGAGAGTTGTATATTCCATCTATTGACTTACAGATGAGTGAGCAAGGCCCATATATAGTCATCACCTCTCTCACTTTTTCGGTCTTTACACAACTAACATTCAAAAGGCCCCAAGTTATTTCCTGATCTCATTGCAGCATTACATGGCAAAGTTTCCTGGATGTCTTACGGTCACAATCATCTATAGGAGTACTACCATTATACTGTTATACTGGGGACCAAGAGATGAGCAGAAGAAAGTTGTTCCATAGCAAGAGCACATTCTATTTTATTAGGGAACAGACTATACACACTGCTGGTGTGCACAGTAACTCAATAAATGAGTTAATTTATAATTGGAAAAAACAAAAATGGAATCGAAACCGGTCATTTTAATCAAATCAAGAAAGGTAGATTAGGTACTTCACCCACTAAGAAGGTTAGAATTGTCTTTTAAAAAATAACGAAATTTACACATACCATCCCTGAGGTTTGACGAAATGATATTTTCACCCCTAATTTTGAAAAATTCTACGTACCCCCTGAGGTTTGCAAATGGTAACAAATAAGTCCATTCCGTCAATTAATAACTAACATTGTTAACAATTAGACTTGAACTGACGGAATTACCCTTCTAAGAGAACCAAAAGAAAACAAAAAACAAAACTTGCAACTCATCTTCTCCAATCTTCAAAACCATAAGGGTATTTCTTTTGTTTCTGTAATTATGATTAAGAGAAATAAAAGGAGTGGGTTTTTCTTTTGTTTCTGTAATCGATTGGGGACGATGATTGCAGGTATCCCTATCGGACCGTTTCCGTCTCCGATTCCTTCTCCTGGAACTGTTCTTCCCTTCACTTACCTCCTTCTTCTTCTTCTCCTGTTTTAGTTGAACTCCCATTTCTCATTTTCTTGTTTTGCTGCTGCTGCTGCTGCTCTTTTTAGATTATCTATATGCACGGATTCTCGAAACTGCACAGGCATCCCAAGGTATTGTTGCTTCATGCTCGCTTTGCTCAATTTTGTCTATCTTATTTCTTTGTTGGATTTTCGTCTCTTTCATTGGATGATTGGAACTAACCCTAAAAACTTCATTCAATTTGAGATGAATCTTATAGAAGGATCTGATTGGAACCCTAAGCAAGATGGATCTATTGATTCCGCTACGATCGACGCTGAAAGAAAGTGTATCATCTTACGCTTCTTTATCTATCGAGCAAGTGAGGAAGACCTTGATATTCTGGAATGGTAGGAATGCCCCGTTCAATCAGTCGAAACAGTGAAACTGCCAAGGCAGGAAGTTCAACACCGGTACCAACAACTCGCCGATGACAATCACTTTCCCACCTGCTTTGGCCATGCCAAGTGGGTGTCGGAGATGGCAACGGCGTTCGGCAACATGACGAAAAAACCCAGATCGAAGAGAAAGCGCGAGGAAGCCTATTGAAAACAGATGTTGTTACCAGCAATACTGATGCCAATGTATCTGCCATTGCCGCTGCTGCTGCTGTTCCTTCTTTTCCTCTTTTTTCCACTCTTGTCGCCTCAACCCGGTCCATGGCTGTTGCTTGGTATAGACTAGAAACTGCTGAGAACACCCACAGATCTTGGGGTTCCATTGAATAGCGTCTTTCGTTCTTTCTACAGTCTTTTTCCCCTTTTCAGAGTAAGATACCAAGTGCTTACTATCTGTAAGTTCTGATGAGTTTATGAATCCAATCTCTGTGCGTTGTAATTTTAAATTTGAGTTGATAATTTTGATTTATGCCCATTTTGTTTGTTTACAGGTATCGATGATACATCTACACACCAGGGAAAGGGATAGTTGTAACTCATCTTCTCCAATCGATTTTGGGGAAGATAAGTTGCAGGTTTTGTTTTTTTTTTTTTTGGGTTCTTCTTAGAAGGGCAATTTCGTCAGTTCAAGTGTAATTTTTAACAGTGTTAGTCATGAATTGACGTAATGGGTTTATTTGTTACCGTTTGCAAACCTCAGGGGGGCACGCATAATTTTCCAAAACTGGAGGGTAAAAATATCATTTCGTCAAACCTCAGGGGTGGTATGTGTAAATTTCCCTAAAAAATATTATATAGCTAACGTCACCGTTTAACAGATCTTAATTAACGATAGGGGGTCTGTATGGAATTAGTTTGGTAAAGTAGGGGGTGGTGTTGATATTATGATAGTTAATGGGTGTGCTTTAAAATATAGGCAAACTTCAAGGAGTGACACTGATAATTTCCGGTATAAGTATAAAAGACTCAGTTCCTAACTGGGTCAAACATTGTTAGACCTTATTTGGTTCAAATGTTGAGAAAACAATCTTCAATGAATACAAAGTTTTGATGATCTTTAAATGCTTTAGTCTAGTGTCAATTCAATCGTCATTTCTGTCTATCATGTCTACAAAATCACTTGCTACAAACTACAAAGCTATGTACCATTGCTTCTTCATTGTGTATTTATTAGTTTTTATGATATGCATCAATATGTATTGAAAAGAGCCTGGTACTTGATACTATTTTGCACATCGAGTAAATTTCATAATCTTATAAAACCAAAAGAATTTGCTCTCCACCACTTAATAAATGCTTACACGTGCATATTTACTAGCATATGTATATATATATACTAGTAAACGTGCACGTGCAAATGCACGTGAGAACATTTATTAAATGTTGAAGAGCGCATATACATGTAACAAACTAAATGTTTAGTTCTAATATGGGGAGAGAGAGAAAAAGAAATTTTTTTTCCCAACATGAGCATGCAATTGGTGGGGAAAAAAGTTATTCATGGTTATTACAAATTGGCAAGCTAATGACTTTTTTTTTTTAACAAAAAAACCTTCTAATAAGTTGTCCATTGATAGATTCCTCAACCTCTATCTTTGTGATATTTTCATTTAGTATAATATTTGGAAATTACCTTATTTTCCTAAAATGCATGAGAAATTTTGATAAGTCATATGGAATATTGTAATAACATGGAGGATACCAAACACATTTGTCATGCCTAATCAATTACAAATTGGCCAAGCACGAATAGTTTTTATTTCTGATAATTAAGAGGTTAAATTTCTTGGTCTCTGGATGGAATGATAGCCAAAAGCCGCCATTTACATAGGTTATTTTTAAAGCAAATTATAAGGGTTCCATCTTGAGATATGTGTTTCCTTTCTTTATCTATCCGTAGGGTAATAGTTGGATCCTAAGCAGTTATGAAAAAATGACTTCGGATGTAAAAATTCTGAAGTTGAAACTAAATTTATGGAATAGACCGGTTTCATGAACTTCTAAACAATAGTTAAGGAGTGGGAGTCCATACTTTTTACCCTCAAGACCAGATTTGCTATATTGACCACTATCCAATTTCTAGATTACTAAAGAGTTTCAAATCCGTAGCTTAAAGCCATGGTTCTAGATGTTGTCACCAGACCTAACTACCATCCTGTTCTCATAGACCCCATCCTTTATCGATCTAGAACGTAATCGATCATAACACAACTTTCACTCACTCGCACCCTATGGTAGTTGGAGCCTTATGCAAACAACCATATTTATTGGAGAAATCCAACCTGATTTAGCATCCCTCATTGCTAAACACAAATGGACAATCATCCTTTCCAAGGATTATTCAAATGCGTATTGAGGCTTTACTTTCTGGTTTACTGATATTTTCTTTTGGAGTCTCTATGATTTCTGGTCAGCTTGTCATTCTTTTTATGGGAGTTTGAATTTCATAAGTCATATTATACCAAAAAAAATAAAGAATTTCGTAAGCCATAGCCATCCAAAGTGATAAACTACCCTTGCCTTTTACATAGTTACACTCGAAGAAACAGGATATATCTTTAAAGAAGGGGAAAATAAAAAATAAAGCTAGGTGTGAGAGTAGAAGGGCAAGAGTTGGACATAGGAATAAACATTGTGGCACACAAAAGCGCATAACTAATGTTCTTATCATTGGATACTTTGCTAACATTGTCTGAGGATGGTTTAGATGAAAATGTTGAATGATCACGTGTATCTGGAAATGGTTCTGAATCAAGCCAAGGATGACAGAATGTGTTTTACTCCTCTTCTTCTTTACAGTACTTCAGGCACAATAAAAAGTAGGTAGACTGAAGTCTGCCATGGGAAAAAATGATGAACCTACACCAAGGAAACATAGTTTTTGCTCCAGAAATGAGAAACGAAACCCACAAGACCTTGTAGCCCAGAAAGTCTGAAAAGGCTAGCGGAAAAGTGATGTAAGCAGTTAGTTAATATATTGAATTAAAACCCCTTAAGCCCCATTTGTTTAGAGGGATTTATGGGGTGGGAGAGTTGTGGGATTACTAACGGGTGGATCCCATGTGTTTGGAAAAGTAAAGAGTTGATGGATTACTGTAGCATTCCATGGGAAAGTTGCAAAATCCCACGTATTTGGTAGGACTTTGTAAAGCCAAGGGGTGGGAAAATTATGGAATTTGCAATGCCATGTCAGCAGACAAAGGTAATGATTATGTTCCCTCCATTATCTCACTCCTTTGCAAACAAATAGCCTAGGGTGGGATTGTTGCAATGCCATGTCAGTATTTTACCACAATTTTTTCTCATCCCTTGCAAACTATTCTGCTAGACAAACGAGGCCTTAGTCAAACAAAATTAATATACACTGCCAATATAATGTAATAATAGTAGGCGGGGAAGCAAATCGACCCAACATTCACAAAGATATCAAAGTTAAGATCCTGTCTCAAAGTTTACATCACAAAGTACTGGGACCAAATCACAAACAAATAAATCCAAACAAAAAATACAAACAAGAGCATAAAAATGCATCAATATAATGGATGATGACATAAAACATATATCAACAAAATTTGAGCAACACCGGAGCTGCCATGTAGCAAATACTTGGGGGTGAGAAAGTAACATGTACGTATATTTGAGTTTCAACTGTGGCATTTCTTAGCCTTTTGTGACATCATCAAATTGATGGTAACAAAACCGTTTTTGAGCTTCAGCCAAGTACAGTCCCTAGCTAGGTTCTTCAGGAAGAAGGTTGGTAGTACAGTAGTAGTAACTAAGTTTACCAAAGGTAATTAATATGCATCTCAATGCAGAACACAAATGGCATTGGAACCTATATAAACAAGGCCAAGCTAAAACAAATTGTCCAAAAGAAAATGATTTCAGCACCAAAACAATTCAGTTAAAAGAGAAGAAAATTAATATTACAAGAGGGCGGGGGAAGAAAAGTTACAATCTTAAGAGTAGAATTTGCCCCCATGTACAACTGATTCCTATCTCTCATGCGATTATTGAATCAATTGGACCTTTAAGAAGATTTGGAAACAAGAAGAACAAAGCAGTGAAAATGTTTCATAGATGAAATAATTATGTTCATCCAGTCAGCCCTAACATAGGAGAGATTTTCCACAGAAAATTTTTGAGCAATATATATATAGGATAAAATAAGGAAACTAATTTGTCCTTATCTGCATATAATTTTTGGATTTATTTTCTGAATAGTCAATAAGCATAGAGTTAGTGACAGAAGAGTTAACCAAAACAACAGTTCCATGCAACCTGAGTAGACCCGGCCTACATTTCAAAAGAAGGAAAATATGAAATGAAATAAAAGGAATAACAACAACTAATTAAGGAAATACCACAGGGGCAATACTAAATAGGGAGGGAAAACGGGAAAAAGAGATAGAAGAGAACATTTGAAGATGTGATAAAAAACCTTCAAAATGTATTATTGGATTTGGGTAATCAATCTAGGATTAAACACCAAAGTTGTTGGGGAAAGGAAAAAAATCAAGTTTTCCCCAAAGACGGTCACATGGTAATCAGTTTAGAAAAGATGGAAAACATAGGTAGGAACAATCTATAGTCTAAACTGAGAAGCTTAATGTGGTTGGGGGGAAAGGGGGAGTGATAAAAGACAAGAGAATATATGGGAAAAATGATTGTTTTCCTTGACTTGAATCGATTATACATGGTGGCTTTTATAGCCAGAGGTGTACATGATTAGTTCCTTGATTTAAGCTGATGGAATCCTTAGTCAATGCGGATTGTTAGGAGTTAGGGGTATACAAGATAAGATACAGCTGATTACATGGGATAAGGATTACAGCTACAGCTAATATACAGGATTGGATCAAGGGATGTGGTTGCTGAGATCGTGGAAATCAAATAATTTCCAATACCCCCCCTCAAGTTGGAGTAGGTTGATAGAGTTGAAACCCACCCAACTTGGCAATGAGATTGTGAAACTGATTCTGTCCAAGGGGCTTTGTGAAGGCATCAGCCAATTGTCGAGTTGTGTGTATATGAGCAGTGCGGATTGTTGGCCAAGCAACGGTCCAGGGATCAAACCATGGTTCCTTAGGGAGACCAAGATATTTATCTTTAGGGTTTTGCATGCCCTGGGTCAGCCCATGGTGTCCTATGGGTGCCCCATTTTAATTTTAGGGTTTCCCATGGTCGCCCATGGGAACCCTGGTGTATCCCTATTAGGGTTTCTCCTTCCCTATTGCATTCCATAAAATTAATTATCACAATAGGAACGGAGAAATTCGTCTCTAGTCCATCACATGGCAAGAGGGATCCATCCCATACTCGAATGCGCAGCGAAAATTAATTGATTCGAGTTTCTATCGCATCCCATAAATATTAATAATCAATGAACAGAAGGAATTAATAAAGAACTATTAACCTGGTGAGCCTCAAGTGTTGCTCCTCCAATAGACAGTGGTTCTTCCTCCAATGAGCGCTCCAAGCAAACAGATCTGAACCTCCAATGGTGCTACCAAGGTTCTACACACCAATCCCAGATGCCCTCAAACTCCTCAGCACAGATCTGGGGTTTCACAAACCCTAACTCTCAAACACAGGTGAGAGAAGCAAGAAGAAGAAGAGAGATCATAAGAGGGAGAGAGAGAAACCAAAAATGTAGGAGAGAGAGTGTCTGCTCCAAAAACGTGGAGAGCTTCCTCTTCTGCATTTTTTGGTCCCCTATTTATAATAATAGGGTTTAATTAAATCCTAGATAGATTTAATAGAGCCCTAGTGAGAGTCTGACTCTCTCTCTCTCAGTCTGGCAGTTCTGTTTAAACTCAAAGTGCTACACAGGTGAAGAAGCAGAATCTAATAGGGAAAGTATTAATTAGATTCTTTATTTAATTATTAATGGATAATTACAGTTAGCACTAAATCCATTAATTAAATAAAGAGCCAATTAAATTAGCAAATTCCAAATAACTCCCTATATGATAACAATTTATCATATACAACCCCCCCACTAATCAACACCATCATTATGGAATCTAAGGCATGTACATATGTACTGCCAAACCCCAATCCATAGTATATGTCCATATAAGAGCGTCTGTGCATCCAATCGGGTCCCGCAAAACTCGATAAAACACTTTATTTGAAATAACTATAAATAATGTATCATTTTATGTAAAATAAATTTTTGCAAAACCATTTCCAAAACGGTACTGGATCCAGATTCTGATCCGACCATGCACAGACAGTCTCTATCTTGGTGTTCCCCAATCGGGCAGTGGTGACCGTGTTGGATAACTCCTTCACTCACAAAGTGTTCACGTATTCCCAGAACACCGACTTTGACTCGCTTGAGTCTCAGTCATTGATGAACCAAAGAATGCGATCACACTTTGCAGTGATAGGGTTCCCTCAGGTACAGGGTGTCGGTGACACATGTCTATACCTTCCTACATCTGGCAGTAATACATGAGGGAATCGACAAAGTAGATTCTTCGCCAATGCACACATCAAACATGTGAGCACTCACATTCGTACCCTAACATCACATGTCTAGGCATACCCAATGCGACGACCATATGATAAGGGTGCCCAGCCCAAACCCTAGTCGTGACTACCATTTTAAGTATAACTTACGGACACATAATGTTCAAAAAGTTTATATCGCATGTGACAATATTAAACTAAAATGTATAAATATTCAATACAAGGGTGAATCGGGTTGAACCGGATCGAACCGGGTTTGATGGACACACACTTGTCCAACAATCTCCCACTTGTACATCAAAGCCAATTCCCCATACATTTTAAACCCATGCCCTCCATGTGTTTCTCAAACACTCCTGGTGACAAACCCTTTGTCATGGCATCAGACACATTTTCAGTTGTGTCCACTTTGGAGATACTCACATCACCCTGCTGGATAATCTCTCTGGTGAGGTGATACTTCCGCTGCACGTGCTTGTTCCTTTGATGAGCCCTAGGCTCCTTAGCTTGTGCAATGGCCCCTCTGTTGTCACATAACAGGGGAATAGGGTCCTTGACAAGATTAGGGACTACTCCAGAAATGTTAGGAACTTTCTAACCCAAACACCTTATTAGCCGCATCACATGATGCAAGGTATTCATAAAAATAGGGATCGGCTATAGATTTATATTTTGTACTCCTCTATACAATGGCACCTCCACTCATTAGACTCGTAATGACTCACAATACCTACTGCATAGCAAACGTCCGGCCTCGTGCGCAATATAGCGTACATTAGACTTCCTACTGCTGAGGCATAGGAAATCCTCTTCATCTCTTCAATGTCCGTCTGAGACTAAGGACATTGAGATCTGGAAAGACTGACTCCATGCCTGAAGGGAACACTTCCCCTCTTGGAGTTCTCCATCCTAAATTCGGCCAGGACTTTGCCTATAAGGTAGCCTGTGACAAGCCTAGCATCCTTTTCTGGCGATCTCTTACGAGTTTGATCCCAAGGATATAGCTAGCTTCACCAAGGTCTTTCATCCAAAACGTTGTGGATAACCACTGTTTTACCGATTAAAGAAAACCTACATCGTTACCAATCAGCAATATGTCATCTACGTATAAAATAAGAAAACATACTGCCCTCCCACTGATCTTCTTGTAAACGCATGGTTCATCCATGTTTTGATCAAAACCAAACGCTTTGATTGATTGATCAAACCTGATGTTCCAGCTCCTGGAAGCCTGCTTCAGCCCATAAATGGACCTCTGCAATTTGCACACCTTTCTTTCTTCCTCCAAGGAAGAGAACCCTCTGGCTATTCCATGTAGATTTCCTCTTGAAGGAACCCATTTAGAAATGCATCGCACATCCATCCGCGGATCTCATAATCAAAGTGTCTGCGATAGCCAATAAAATCCTCGATGGATTTCATCATCGCATCTTGGTGAAAAGGTTTTCTCATAGTCTATACCCTCTTTCTGGGTATAGCCCTTTGCTACCAGTCTCGCTTTGAATCTTTCGACCTTTCCATCTGCGCCCTTCTTCCTCTTGAAGATCCATTTGCATCCAATTGGCTTGACGCCAAGTGGTGGATCGACTAGATTCCAAACCTTATTGGAATGCATCGAATCAATTTCAGAGCGCATTGCCTCTAGCCACCTAGTGGCATCAACATCCTTTAGAGCCTCAGAGTATGTCATCGGATCATCATCCGATTCAACCGATACCATGTGGAACTCTTCCACTGTTTCCTCTTCGGTTAGAAGAGTTAGCCTGGTGGGTGGTCTAATAGTCCTCCCATTGCGTCGAGGTTCCTCAGGTGTTGGGATTTCAGCGGGTATGTCAATTAGTCTCACTTCTGGAAGTGACGTTTCTGAGCCATCTGATAGCTCTTTTATGACTACTGGTTCAGACCTCTGGGTCATCATTTATTCCTCAAAAAATGTGACATGTTTACTTACAATGACCTTTTGGTCAATTGGGTCATGGTCAATTGGGTCATAGAAATAATAGCCTATCGTGCCTTTGGGGTAGCCTAAGAAATAGCATCTCGAAGTCCTGGATTCTAACTTGTCTGTCTATTGCTTTCGCATATGTGCTATGCAACCCCATACCCTAAGGTATTGAATACTGGGCTTTCGCCCTTTCCACAACTCAAAGGGTGTCTTGGCTACAGACTTAGATGGAACCCTATTCAAGATATATATCGTTGTCTCTAAAGCGTACCCCCAGAAAGAAAGAGGCAGCTCACTATAAGTGAGCATCGTCCTGATCATATCCAATAGGGTCCGATTGCGTCGTTCGGATACACCATTTTGTTGTGGTGTGCCTGGATTAGTTAGCTGACTAACTATCCCTTGGGATATGAGATGTTCTTTAAACTCATCCGATAGATACTCCCCTCCACAATCTGATCGTAAGGACTTGACGCGTTTATCGAGCTGTCTTTCGACCTCGGCTTGAAATTCTTTGAATTTATCAAAGACTTTCGATTTCCTACGCATCAAGTATATGTAACCATATCTAGAGTAATCATCGGTGAACGTGATAAAATACCCATACCCATATCTTGCTTGTATGTTTATGGGTCCACACACGTCAATGTGTATCAACTCCAACAGATCTGTGGCTCTAGCACCTTTATTGCTAAAGGATTTCTTGGTTATTTTGCCCTGAAGGCATGACACACAGGTGGAGAATGGTTCCACCCTCAGACTCTCTAAGGGCCCATCCCTCACCAATCTACTGATTCGGTCCACATTAATGTGACCCAATCTTAGATGCCACAGATATGTTGAGTTCACTGGAGCTGCTTTTCGTTTCAAATCAACATTTGAAACAACATTCGTTCTAATAGGGCAATCTAGAAAATACAAACCACTTTGCATATATCCGGATGCCACAAAGGAATTATTAAAACGAATAATCAATTTAGAATTAAAGGAAAAACTATATCCGTCCAAAACAAGTTTTGAAACTGAAATTATCTTCCTCTTGAAAGAGGATACATAATAGCAATCCTTTAAAACTAAACTAGCAGAACTAAAATTTAAAATAAAAGTTCCCACAGCCAACGCCATGGTCTCAGCTCCAGTGCCCATCCGAAGACGCACTTCATTTCTTTCCAGGTTTCTTGTCTCCTTGAACCCCTGTAAATCATTGCAAATGTGAACAGTGGATCCACTATCCACCAATCAAGAATTGGTCGGTTCAAAAGACAAATTAGACTCATAAAGAACGTGAACATCACATGTACCTTCTTTAGCAGCCTCTGTTTCATCTGGCTTCTTGTCTTTCAAAGTTGCCAGGTAAGCACGACAGTTTTTTTTCCAGTGACCCTCCTTCTTGCAATAGAAGCACTTGTCTTTGCCTTTATTGCCAGACTTTCCACCCTTGCCTTTCAGGGTCTTACCCTTACTTCCCTTTTTTTTCTTCCCATTTGAAGAAGGCTTTGTCTCAGTTGCATTGACCTCAGCCTTGTCCTTTTTCAAGGATGCTTCAGCCTCTACCAGTGCATTAGCAAGCTCGGTGAGCTCCATCTCCTTTTCGGACATCTTGTAGGACATCCTAAAAAGTGCGTAGGCAGAAGTGAGTGACGCTAAGATCACATCAGTCTTGTATCACAGACTGAAATCAGTCCCCATGGATTCCAGTTTTTTAAACAGATTGATCATTTTCATTACATGATCCATCACTGGAGTCCCCTGGGACATCTTGGAGTTATGGATTTGACTCACCGCATCAGAATGTGCGTGTGTCAACTGTCTGTTGACCAATTCAGCAAGCTTATCCATTTTACCCCTAGCAATGTGTATATCCTTGACTGAGTCTACAACTGACTTTTCCAATGATCCTAGGATATAGAGTGATGCCTTGGAATCCCTCATGAGGAACTCTTGCATCTCTTCATTTGCCTCAAAATCGTTCGGGTCGGGTTGAGGAGGAACTTGTTCATCTAGAACTGTGTACAGTCCTTCAGCAGTCAGGAGCAACTTAATGCTCCGGTACCAATCGACATAGTTTGTACCATTAAGTTTGTATTCACTAATGAGTGTTAACAGGTTGGAATTAACGGCAGCCATCGTATATTAATCTACATATGCACAAGTAAATAACCACATGCTAATTAATGACCATTGAAAATAATAAATTGAGCACACACACATCAATGGTCTTTCATGATTTGGGTTTCCTTCATAACCCAAAAGATGAATTGGATACCTACAACCTTTGCATGCATAACTTACTCTGTCAGGAGTCATTATACACACCATGGTAGTGTGGACTAAGCTGTCCGCCTCATGGGCTTCCAATATTTTTGGCCACCTGGGTGTCATGTCCAGATCCTGTCGGCTGACATACACCCAAGTCATGTACTTACCTATTGCATTAGTTAGAATCATGGAATCATGAAAGATGGCCCACTGTCGCAGTGCCCTCTCACTATCCATACCCTAATGTATCTAGATAGAGGTAAATATAGATAAATGTGTGACAGAGGTCCTGGCAATGTCCTGTCGGCTTATGCGGGTTCATGTCACACACTTTCTACATTTATCTTCAATAGGAGGCCATGGATATGTCTACCGATTAAGACTAGTCCATATCATACATGTATTGTGAATAAAGAGGGATTAATTAACTCTCACATACATGGATAGATTTAAACAACATAATTAATCAACATTAATTAAAAGTGATTATGGGATGGCGGCATTTTTATCAGAAGCAATTAAAGAACCCTCCCAATAAAAATAAAACTAATAACTTTGGTTGCATTTATCATGCCATGGATGCCACGCCTCGATCATCTCCTTCGCCCGATCACGTCTTCAAAGTAGGTGACTTGCATCTCCATAAGCTTTGAGCGCCACATGTGGATCACCATCTATATGCCTTGGGAGTCCTAACTCCTCTAAAATTACAATGGAAACCTAGAAAAATTTTATAAACTTTCCTTTCCATAATAATAAAGAAACCTTGCATGGAGAAACCAACCCACCATTTGGGCTGCCCATGGGGTGGAGTACATTTGTTTATAAAAAAGAAAGGGGGAGAGAGAGAAAGAGAGAGAAGCATCACATCCACCCATAACCCCATGTTTCACATACATAAACAATCCATCCATTTATTAGAATGTCATTCCCATAATCACATCATAATATAATTTCATGCATGGGCATTAAAGCAAGTAAACCAAAAATTAAAACATGGATTCCTTCAATTATTGAACCACCACATCGCATGTGATAACATGTATCCAAGCCCATAAAATTAAAATCGCATTTTAATTGTAAGTGGGTAAAGATGGAATCTCTTCACCCATCATCATCCTCCAAAAAAAAACAAAACAAAATAATAAAATTCTGTTTTGAAAAATCTGTTTTATTTTTATTTTTATTGTTAAACTACAGGGAAAACAAGGGGGGTGCATACAACCCACTTGCGCAGGCTACAGGCACTCCCTGCGCAGCTCATAGGCACAAGGCCCATGGACAGCAGCCTACAGGCCCGTAGCCCGCAAGCTTGCCGCCCGCAGGCAGCAGCCCGCAAGCTTACCGCCCGCAGGCAGCAGCCCGCAAGGGGATGCACACAAGGGTAGGTTCATGGGGAAGGGCGTGCGTAGAGGCTTGGCAGCGTGCGCCCCCCCCCCCCCCCCCACATATAGAACATGATTAAAAAATTTTAAGATAAAAATTAGTAATCACAACCTAATTGGATACATGCTTCAATAATTGAAATAAACAAAACAAACCAAATCCATCATCACATGGGTAGGTTGTTACACTAACAACCTTGTAACTACCCATGTGCACATGGGAAGGTTGTTACAACAACCATATCCTAACCACCCATGTGCCAACTTGCATCCCACTCATGATAATCATATTAACCATTAATTATCTAATATTCATGGATGGGAAAGGTGGCTCTGATACCACACTGTTGGCCAAACAACGGTCCAGGGATCAAACCATGGTTCCCTAGGGAGACCAAGATATTTATCTTTAGGGTTTTGCACGCCCTGGGTTAGCCCATGGTGTCCCATGGGTGCCTCATTTTAATTTTAGGGCTTCCCATGGTCGCCCATGGGAACCCTGGTGCATCCCTATTAGGGTTTCTCCTTCCCTATTGCATTCCATAAAATTAATTATCACAATAGGGACGGAGAAATTTGTCTCTAGTCCATCACATGGCAAGAGGGATCCATCCCATACTCGAATGAGCAGCAAAAATTTATCGATTCGAGTTTCTTTCGCATCCTATAAATATTAATAATCAATGAATAGAAGGAATTAATAAAGAATTGCTAACCTGGTGAGCCTCAAGTGTTGCTCCTCCAATAGACAGTGGTTCTTCCTCCAATGAGCGCTCCAAGCAAACAGATCTGAACCTCCAATGGTGCTACCAAGGTTCTACACGCCAATCCCAGATACCCTCAAACTCCTCAGCACAAATCTAGGGTTTCACAAACCCTAACTTTCAAACACAGGTGAGAGAAGCAAGAAGAAGAAGAGAGATCACAAGAGGGAGAGAGGGAAACCAAAACGCAAGAGAAAGAGTGTCTGCTCTAAAAACGTGGAGAGCTCCCTCTTCTACGTTTTCTGGTCCCCTATTTATAATAATAGGGTTTAATTATATCCTAGATAGATTTAATAGAGCCCTAGTGAGAGTCTGACTCTCTCTCTCTCAGTCTGACAGTTCTGTTTAAACTCAAAGTGCTACACAGGTGAAGAAGCAGAATCTAATAGGGAAAGTATTAATTAGATTCTTTATTTAATTATTAATGGATAATTACAATTAGCACCAAATCCATTAATTAAATAAAGAGCCAATTAAATTAGCAAATTCCAAATAACTCCCTATATGATAACAATTTATCATATACAACCCCCCTACTAATCAACACCATCATTATGGAATCTAGGGCATGTACATATGTACTGCCAAACCCCAATCCATAGTACATGTCCATATAAGAGCGTCTGTGCATCCGATCGGGTCCCGCAAAACTCGATAAAACACTTTCTTTGAAATAACTATAAATAATGTATCATTTTATGTAAAATAAATTTTTGCAAAACCATTTCCAAAACGAGTCTTGGATCCAGATTCGATCCGGCCGGTACCTGAACGATCTCTATCTTGGTGTTCCCCAATCGGGCGAGTGGTGACCATGTTGGATAACTCCTTCACTCACAAAGTGTTCACGCATTCCCAGAACACCGACTTTGACTCGCTTGAGTCTCAGTCATTGATGAACCAAAGAATGCGATCACACTTTGCAGTGACAGGGTTCCCTCAGGTACAGGGTGTCGGTGACACATGTCTATCCCTTCCTACATCTGGCAGTAATACATGAGGGAATCGACAAAGTAGATTCTTCGCCAATGCACACATCAAACATGTGAGCACTCACATTCGTACCCTGACATCACATGTCTAGGCATACCCAATGTGACGATCATATGATAAGGGTGCCCAGCCCAAACCCTAGTCGTAGCTACCATTTTAAGTATAACTTACGGACACATAATGTTCAAAAAGTTTATATCGCATGTGACAATATTAAACTAAAATGTATAAATGTTCATTACAAAGGTGAACCGGGTTGAACCGGACCGAACCGGGTTTGATGGACACACACTTGTCCAACACGGATAAGGCCACGCTGGATTTTCTCACGAACAATGTGACAATCCAATTCAATATGTTTAGTACGTTTGTGAAATACTGGATTAGCCGCAATGTGGAGTGCAGCCTGGTTGTCGCAGTAAAGGGTGGCGGGTTCAGTGTGGGGTATACCCAGGTCCGCAAGTAGATATAAGAGCCATTGCACTTCACAAGAAGCATGGGCCATGGCTCGGTACTCGGATTCAGCCGAAGATCGAGAGACGGTCGTTTGTTTCTTTGAAAGCCATGAAATGGGGCTGTTACCGAGAAGAACACAATATCCGATCATGGAACGACGTGTGAACGAACAACCCGCCCAATCAGAATCAGTAAAGGCGTGAAGCTGCAGTGAACTGGCGGAGGGAAAGAAAATGCCATGGCCAGGACTTTGCTTAAGGTAGCGCAATACGCGAAGGGCAGCTTCATAATGAGGAGTGCGTGGAGTCTGCATGAATTAGCTTAGCACCTGCACACTGTAGGTGATATCTGGGCGTGTAAAAGTGAGGTAGATGAGGCAACCAATGAGGCGGCGATAAATGGAAGGATCGGGTATGGGGTCACCATCATCGAGGTTGAGTTTGAGATGCTGCTCCATAGGTGTGGGAGAAGGACGACAACCTAACATGCCCATATCATTTAATATGTCCAATGTATATTTGCATTGACAAAGAAAGATGCCATCATCATTCCGCGAAACTTCTACGCCAAGGAAATATTGTAGTGGTCCTAAGTCCTTGATGGGGAGGACAGTACCCAAATGCCGTTTGATAGAGTCAATTTTGGCCATATCATTCCCTGTGATGACCAAGTCATCAACATAGACAAGAACAAATGTTGAACCACATGCCGTATGCTTGGTAAATAAGGAATGGTCGACTGTAGATTGTAGAAAGCCAGCTTGATTTAATTCATTAGTGAGTTTGGCAAACCATTGGCGACCAGCCTGCTTTAGACCATACAAAGATTTTTGCAATCGACAGACTCGACGGTCCCCTTTCTTGCAATAGCCAGGTGGAAGGGTCATGTATACCTCTTCATGGAGATCTCCATGCAGGAAAGCATTGGTCACATCTAATTGATGAAGAGACCAGCATTTGATAGATGCGATAGCAAGGAGACAACGAACAGTGGTGTGCTTGGCGACCGGAGCAAAGGACTCATGGTAATCGAGACCCTCTATTTGGGTGTGGCCCTTAGCAACAAGACGGGCCTTGTAGCGTTCGATTGTGCCATCCGATCAAAATTTCAAGATAAAAGACAAGAGAATATATGGGAAAAATGATTGTTTTCCTTGACTTGAATCGATTATACATGGTGGCTTTTATAGCCAGAGGTGTACATGATCAGTTCCTTGATTTAAGCTAATGGAATCCTTAGTCAATGCTGATTGTTAGGAGTTAGGGGTATACAAGATAAGATACAGCTGATTGCATGGGATAAGGATTACAGCTACAGCTAATATACAGGATTGGATCAAGGGATGTGGTTGCTGAGATCATGGAAATCAAATAATTTCCAATAGGGAGGGGGTGGCTTTTGGATTTTTTCTATTTAATAAATATTAGTAGATGAGTAGGATACATCATTCCCAATAAAATTAGTCCATGCTAAAGAGGAGAAATGAAAAGAAAAAGGTGTATGCAAACCAAAAGGAAAGAAAAATTAACTCATAATTAATTAACCAGCATAATGGGGTGGAACATGAAACACAATTTTTTACCTTCATCCATACACAAAACCATGACTGAAACTCCCAAACTGGAGAGGGATTGCTCTTGAGTCTTGACACACCACCTGGAAACACCATTCAAAAAGATGTTAACACCATAAGAAGAAAAGAATAAATGATTTTCTTTATATAGGAGAAATTAAACACAGGAAAGAATTTAAATCTAAAGGTCATTCGGCTTGTACCTGTCAAATGCTTTTGCTTTCCTTCTCCATCACATTAGCCGATATGAAAGAAAGAGTCTGAGAGTGAGAGAAGAAGAGAGAAAGAGAGACACAGTGATTATTGTGGTTCGGTTCTTGTTGAACCTACGTCCACAGTGCTTAAAGCTTCCACTATGTTTTCATACGGTTACAACCATGATCTTTATAGGAGATGGTTGAATCAATCAAGGGATCTGTCTGTTCTTTACAATGGAATAATTTGAATTGAGATTGACTCTTATCTTCTAGGAATCCATTTCCTCTCTCAACAGTATTTTTATTTAAAAACTTTCCTTCTCTAAATTCCAAGATATTTGCTAGATGATTGAGATCCTTGAAATCCTTGTCAATCAATTGTGTTGGCTTTCCATACTTGTAGAAAACGATTTGAGTTGTTGGATGGGATTTGAAAGAATTCAAATCAATGTTTCCTTCTATACGCCCCCTCAAGTTCAACGGGGCTAGAAGCACCTTGAGCTTGCTAGCTAAGGATGAAAAACGTGGCTGAGACAATGCTTTTGTGAAAATATCTGCAGTTTGATCCTTAGTTGAAATGAACCTTATGTCGAGATCGCCTTTAGACACCTTATCACGGACAAAATGAAAGTCTATTTCGACATGCTTGGTCTAGGCATGGAAGACAGGATTTACTGTGAGATAGGTCACGTCGACATTGTCACACCATAGAATTGGCACAATTTTCATGTATAAACCAAGTTCTTTAATAAGGGACTGTAGCCAGGTAAGCTCAGCGGCAGTATTTGCAAGAGCCCTATATTCTGCTTCTGTGCTTGAACGGGCTACTGTAGCTTGTTTGAGAGAACTCCACGAGATTAGGTTTGTACCAAGAAAGATTGCGTATCCTCCAGTAGACTTTCGATCATCTGGGCAACCAGCCCAATCAGCATCTAAGTACGCAGAAAGCTGCATAGACTGTTGTGGTTGAAATAGTATCCCATGTGATGCAGTGTGTTTGAGATACCGAAGTATACGCTTGACGCTAGCCTAGTGATCTATGGTTGGTTGATGCATGAATTGACACACTTTGTTGACTGCAAAGGTGATATCTGGTCTGGTAAGAGTAGCATATTGGAGAGCACCCACGATGCTACGATAAAGTGTGGGGTCATCTATAAGTGGTCCAGATGTCTTCGTTAGCTTCTGAGAGGGTGATAGCGGAGTGGATACTGGTTTGCAACTTGTCATGTTAGTTTTTGAGAGGAGATCTAAAATATATTGTTCCTGTGATAGAAGAAGACCATTAGTAACAGGGGTAACTTTAATGCTAAGAAAATAGCGCAAATTTCCCAAATCTTTGATGGCAAACACAGTACCCAATTTTTGAACAAATGTAGAGACAGTGGGAGTATCACTACCAGTTATGATTATATCATCAACATAGATAAGAATGAATATTGTAACCCCATTATTGTTATAGATAAATAAAGACGTGTCAGTTTTTTAACCACAAAAACCAGATTCAAGAAGGAATGAGCTAAGTCTATCAAACCAGGCCCTTGGGGCTTGCTTAAGGCCGTATAGAGATTTATGTAACTTGCAAACATGGCCTGGTGACTGAGTATTTGTAAAGCCAGGGGGTTGGGTCATGTAAACTTCCTCTTTGAGAGTGCCATGAAGGAAGGCATTTTGGATGTCTAATTGATGAAGGGGCCATTTGTTGGAAATAGCAATGGAAATCACTAACCGAATAGTGGCCGGTTTCACAACAGGGCTAAACGTTTCAGTATAATCAAGTCCCTCCTGTTGATTGTAACCTTTGGCTACAAGACGAGCTTTGTAGCGTTCAATGGTGCCATCGGCCTTTTTCTTGACACGGAACACCCATTTACATCCAATAATGTTCATGGAGGGTTGGGGATGAACCAGGGTCCAAGTTCCATTTCGGATTAAGGCATTGAATTCATAGTCCATAACATTACGCCATTCAGGGGATTTTGAAGCTGAAGCATAAGTGGTAGGCTTAGCAGTGGTGTTGAGGACATGAGATATAAAAGTACTAGGCAGAGGATGTTTAGCAGTGAAGTAAATTTTGGGCCGACGCGTCCCATCCCTGATTCGAGTTATCATGGGATGGTGATTTGACGGTTCAGAAGGGACTATGTGAACTGGGAGATCAACTAAGTCTAGAGATGGTAGAGATGAAGTAGGGCTGTGGGAAACCAAGTGGGTAGGGGTAGAAGACGTATCTATAGGAGAAGATGCTTGAGTTGTGTCTGTTGAAGAGGGTTGGTGAGGTGGAGGAGTGTTTGATTGGGGAAACCACGAAAGTATGGGGGGTGGTCCAGGTAAAGATGGTACGGATGGGGAGGTAGGGGAAGGACTTAGAGGTTTATGGAAGGGAAATCGGCCCTCATCAAATATTACGTGACGAGAGATGATAATCGAGTTTGTTTAAGGATTGAGGCACTGATACCCACGATGACGGGAGTTATAACCCATGAAGATGTGAAGAGCTGACCTATAGTCCAGTTTGTGTTTGTTATATGGCCGTAACAGGGGATAGCAAGCACTGCCAAAGACACGAAGTTAACCATACTCAGGATGGGTGCCAAATAATTTAAAAATTGGGGAGGCATTGCCTAAAAGAGGCGTAGGCAATCAATTAATTAGAAAAACAGCTGTATGAAAGGCATATTGCCAATATTGTTTTGGAACATGGGCATGAGCCATAAGGGCAAGGCCAGTTTCTACTATGTGCCGATGTCGACGCTCGGCAGAACCATTTTGTTCATGGGTGTGAGGACCAGATAGCTAGTGGTCTATGCCATTACTTTCTAAATAGGTGGAGACAGTGCGATACTCACCACCCCAATCACTTTGAAAATGTTTGATTTTACAATTAAAGAGATTTTCAACGAGGGCCTTAAATTTAACAAATGTTGGAAAAACTTCAGATTTAGTTTTAAGAGGAAAAAACCATATATATTTTGTAAAGTCATCTAAAAAATGAACATAATATCGATGGCCTCCAGTAGATAAAATTGGGGAAGGCCCCCACACATCCGAAAAAATAAGTTCAAGGGGTTTTGAAGATTTATGTTCAGCTCTTTTAAAAGGCAATTTGTGACTTTTTCCTTGTTGGCAGGCACTACAAATTTGAAAATCATCTTTATTAGAAACTGGTAATTGATAAGTGGCTAAAACATTTCGAACAATACGAATAGAAGGATGGCCTAAACGGTTGTGCCACTGATGAAGAGACGCACGTTCACCCATTAAAGCTTGATGAGATTGTTTATTTAGAGATTTATTCGTTTTATTGATGACAAGCTGATAGAGACCATCTCTAGTTTGTCCCTGAAGTAGCTGCTTCCCCGTGAGCCGATCCTTCACAAAAAAATAGTCAGGGTGGAATTCAAACATAACATTGTTATCTCTAGTAAATTGAGAAACTGAAAGTAAATTTCGAGTAATGCTTGGAACATGCAAAATATTTTGTAAAACTAGAGAATTAAAAGATGAGAGTATGTGAGATTTACCAGTATGCATGATGGGTAAGCCGGAACCATTACCTACATGAACCTGGTCCGTTCCTTGGTAAGCTTGAGCAATATGCAAATTTTCAAGATCCGAGGTTATGTGATGGGTGGCTCCGGAATCTGGAAACCAACCATTGTCAATGGTAGTAGCATTCTGGTAATCAGCCGTGTTGACTGAAAGTTGAGATGATCCATTTGATGGGTGATAGGCATGATTGAAGCGATTTCGGCAATCAAGGGCCTTGTGACCAGCCTACACACTTGACAAATAATTGCAGTGTGAGAGGATGAATGCTGACCATGAGAACCATTTTGAGAATATGAGCCACGATTCTGATAGTGGCGATACGAACCACGATTTTGATAGTGGCGTCCACGACCATTTGAGCGACCACGAGGGAAACCGCGACCATTACGACCACCACAGTATTCAGAAGGGTTGGTGGTGGCAGTGTTGGCCGTGGCAGAAACAAGATCGGAGACTGTGATTTCATCACGCATTCTCATTTCTTGGGTTAATAGCATGCCACGAAGGTCGGGATACAAAATAGGCACTACAAGAAATTGGGCCTACGACGGCGTTTTTAAACGCCGCTATAAATCCAAAAAAACCGCCATATGATATAACGACGTTTATAAGTTGTGCCGCTAAAATGTCGGCAAAGGTACCGCCGTTTTTGTACAACGGCGTTTTTTTAGTGTGTCTGTGTATGTACCTTTTTCACGGCGTTTTTTAATAAATGCTGGGAAAAATGTACTACAACGGCGGTTTTATAAGTGTCGTGATAGGCATTGAATTTCTATTCTTTTGCGGCGTTTTTCAATAAACGCCGAAAAAAGTGTATTACAACGGCATTTAAAAAGTGCCATTATTGTTAACGGCGTTTGTAAAAAAACGCCGCTAAATGTATTTTTTTTTTAAAAAAAAATTATTTATATATTCAATTCATTAACATGTTTCAAAGATAATAGATTCATCATGTCACCTATTTTTATATCCAAACCAAATTCATATATAAAACAAAGATATACCTCACCAAATACCCTACCCATTTCAGAATCGATGTGCATCCACAAAGATGGGATGAAATAAGAGACTTAAGTAAATATATCCAAGTTATGTTAAAGTCTGATACATTTAAAAAGCAATGGACTGAAACAAACATTAAGTGATCAATAGTCCAAATCAACCTCAAATTTGACCCATTTATAAGCAATATGCAGAAACAAGAACTTGAGCATGTAATTATCCAAATCAATAGACTGAAACAATGTGTCCTTTTATGCACAAATTCAAAATTCATCACAGATCATCTAAAAAGAATTATGAGTTTGAAATGCTCAAGTCTAACTGATGCCTTAACACACTTGAGGGGATTGTAATCTAATAATTGATTGTACATCTCTAGAAGCCTAGAACTGTCATGAGATGGTAAGTTACAATGAATGCTCTGGTACAGAAACATGAAGCACATTAGGTAGTATGAGATCCAACACAAATACTTGTTAATGATTAGACAAACAATATCACAAGTATGGATGGTCAACTAAGTATAAGAATAGGTTAGAAATAAATGTCTCTTGAAAAGTTGGTCTCAACTATATAAACTAACTTGTTCCTTTTTAGCTATATCAAATCTAAAAGAATGATATATGAAACACAATGTTAAACTAAGCATGGCATAACACAGAGAAAATGAAATTTATGAACTAACAAGAAATAGAGTTTTAATTAATTGGATCCTTATCACCTAGCATCACACTTCTTTATACTAACAATGAAATATTACATACTCTTATAAAGTACTTAGGCCTTCACTCATAATCAAATGAAAACATGTTTTGCAGCCACAGTACAGTTATAATTTCCTCTTCTTACAAAGATGATTACTTTAACCTTAGCATTTCAAGATTCCTAAATCATGTGGATGTACCTGAGGAGCACTGCCAAAAAGATCATCCGGAGTAGATTTGCACAGCAGAGTAAAGTCTACATCATCAGCATTGACTTGAGCCATTTGAAGAGCTCTCTTTGCTGCCTCAACAACCAAACCCGTCAATCTATCTTTCTCTACCAAGACACAAGTCAAACCAAGAAATTCAATATTTTCATATGTAGACTATCATAACCTATAAAGTATCAAGTAAGCTTCCCCTTACCCAACAAAAAAACAAGTAAGCTTCCCAATGATTGTTCACTATGTAAAACATGAAAAAGAAAAAGAAAGAGGGAAGTCTGAATGATGGGTATCAACAGCCAGCAACATTCCCACAGTTATTTGAGATCTGAAGATTGTGAGGGTGAGGCTACCTGATAGAACTCATCAATTAAGAATCCCTGAAAGATTTATATGACTGCGTCAATGATTTCCTTCATTTGCCACAGGGCCAACAAACATTAGCCCAAGAATGAGGAGAAAAATGGATTGATGAGGTGTTGGATGGATCTCTTAGGTCGCTGGATGTGTGTGGTAGCAAGGGATGTTCTTTCACAGATGAAACAATGTGTGACAGAGCTTCAATCTTCCCTCTGTAGAATAAGAGGGAAATTTGGTCTAGCAAATGAAGTTGAAGCATACAACATGTCCAGGAAGAAGGTGACTAAGGTGATCAGCAAGTGCCTTGGAGATCTAAGGAAAGTACAAAAGCAGGGTGCATTTTCATCTCACTTAGACAAAAACCATGACATTGTTGCCACGGTTAGTGTGCTAAAAGAGTCACTGTCCTCAATATCCTCAACCAGTAGCACACTTTGTCTTCCATAAGCACCCACATTTTTTTTATTCTAGGGAATTGCCTTAGGATTTCACTTTGTACATGGAAAAGGAATACATGTATACAGAATATAAAAACGGGTTCTCTGATCATTTCTAAGTAGGAAATAAATATGAAAAAACAAATCAAGAAAACCAAAAAGTAGATGAGAACAGTTTTTTCCAATATCACAACCCAAGTAATAAACAGTTTTGGTTCAGATTGGCATTTTTGAGTCTAATTATATACAATCTAAAACAAACCCAATATGGCACTTTACAAACTACCCCAGCTGATCCACCTAGTATTTCAAGGTTCAGGTTGGTATTCTCAACCTAATTACTAAAGGGGTCCTTGAGAGTTTTGCAAATCACAGTTCCTTGTTGTAACTCTCCATGCTTATGCTGTAATTTCAATTAAATTGTGATACAAGAGAGAACAAAATTTATGAGTAGTATCAGTAGCAAATTACAGTATACAAGTGCACAAATTTATAGTTTCAGTTTCTAGTTCGAGTTGGAGATGGCTATTGAGATGTTTAGGTCTAAGTTTATGCAGCTTTCCTCCAGGGATTTAAAGTCCATAATATCTCTCTCTTACTACTTCTATTGAACTGAGGGATATATTCTTCCAAAGGGCAAGAGAAAAAGAAAGCATGCACACCTGCAGATCAGAAATCAGTTTCTTTTCATCTATATAGATTTCTTCTACCAACCATGACACTCAAATGAGAAGGAAATATGCATATACGTCATTGACCAAAAAATAAAACCAATGGGAAGATGTACAAATCCAATAAGATCAAATTTGGAATTTTAATTTTCAATTAAGTTGCAAGCAAGTAGCAGCAATGCAACAGCCATGTAGTATCATTGATTCATCGTTACAAAGGAAAAAGAATAAATATAAATCAAATATATGTAACACTTCTCACTAAAGATATATGTTCAATGACATGGCCCACTCATCACTAAGTCAGAGATTAGTTCAAAACTGGGACAATCAAAGATGCATCACATGGCCCACTCATCTACTGACTCAGTGAGAGAGAGAGAGAGAGAGAGAGAGAGAAAGATATTAATAAATCAAGGGAAACAGTTTTCTGTCCGGGAGTGTGGCCTACGCCAGCACTCCCATGTGTCTATATCTCTCCTCCTTAAAACGAGGGAGAGAGAGAGGGACACAGATCTTTTTCCAATAAATCAAACATATGTAACACTTCTCACTAATCATCTTCAAAATTTAGTAAGAAGACAAGGAGAGCAAGAGAACAATGATGGGTTGGTACTGCAGATTATGGGTAGTTTTACTTGCACTGGCACTAATGTTTTCTCTAGGGGCAAACCAAGGCCAAGCAAGAGTTCTTCCATCACAACCACAATCTTCAGTGCATTCTCAAGCTAATGAAAATTTGCAGGCAGAAATGAAGAAGCAGCCCATGAAGCAAGTAAAAGAAAGCTTTCACAAAGTACCTCCAAGCATGTCAAATCCAATCCAGAACAAGTAATCTCCCTACCACCTGATGTCCCTTCCCTTCTTTTTTTAAGAGTGAGTTTTTTTCAAGATGAAGTTTGAAATGTGTTATCATCTCAACAATGAAATTTTTCTGTTTCCATGGATGCTAGGTCAAAGCCTCATTTTAATGGGTGAAGGAGAAGAAATACAAATTGTCGTAGCAGGGTTTTTTCCACTACGAAACCATTCCCAATTTTCTGTGGACAGTGGGAAAGTGCATAACATCTTTTAGGTAGTCTGTACTTTATACTTTGTAGACTTTACTGTACAACAAACAAGGCATTACAGAAGAAAATGTCACATGATGTACAGACGAATGACCCCAAAAATAGTAATTTTCTCCACATAAAACCATCCTTGCACAGGAACCCCATTCACAGGATAGCTAGACATTGGAAATGGCAGAATCGAAACTCAAAATCATACTAACCTAATTAGTAACAATAAACCAAAGAAAATCTAAAGGAAATGAAATTAAGCAGATTAATAAATAATGAGTACAAAACAAATAAGATTTAATATGTCCCTCTGGAGTTCAGACCCCACAGTAATGGCTTGCATACTAGTGCATACTACCAACTCTGCTATATCTCTAGGAGGACAGTCACTGAAGTGCTGTTGAAATTTCTAGAAGAAATTAACATGCTCGTGAGATCTTTGTTTACAATGAATCTCAGTCATCTCAGCTATTATGGCAACATGTTGTTCTGAGTCAACTCTGGTTAAACAAATAGTTGTCTGTTTGATAATATAAGCCTAACTCCATATGGGCCTTGTAGTAACCTCGACTTTCATATTGCAAAAACCAATGAAACAGCATGGATTATGAAGCATGCAAGAAAGCAAAATCTTCATGCTTGATTGTTAAATCATCAAAATATTGATAACATAAAAAATGAAAAGCAAAAGAAATCTAGACCACCAAGCACATTCAATTTATGTATTACTCTATTTACTCATGGAAAGAAGAGATAATAAAGAAGACCATTACACGATTTTAAATCAACTTATTTGGAGAACCATAGTTTAGTAACAGAGTACAGGAATTGCTTCAATATTCTAAACAAATGATAAACGGATTCACCTGACCTGTGAGTCACAGATTCTAACAGTTTTTGGGATCAAACCCCAACAGTTCTCATGTAAAATGGATGAATGGGAGTAATAAATGGTTCTGAAATACCAGAAACCAGAACAGAGTCAGATAAAACCCCAGAAACACCAATAACCATATTGCTTTGTCTTCTCTAGATAAGGCACAAAGACACCTTCAAAGTGTAAACCCAGATATATTTGGAAAGAAGAATTAGAAAAAAACCTGCAACATGCATAGAAACTGGACAGAGAGAGAGAGAGGATCTTTTCTTACAACTCCTTCTCTGTTGTGTTCCTTTACTGGTTTTTTTTTTTATCATGAACTGGCTCTACTCACAATCTAATAACTGTTAGATAGACCCTTGCACTTCTTCTATATCTATTTTTATATCTTAATTAATAGGTATAACGTATACATTTTGGTTTCTTTTTTAATATTTGGGTCCTGTCTTTGTTGTATTTAAAGTCTAGTCAAATCCCTCTACTTGGTTTATTATAAAATTTCTGCTGTAAATATACCATGCCTTCCTCTTCTGGAACTTCTTCGGGGTCAACTCTGCTTCCAAAATATGGTTCAGAAGAAGACCTTCAGCTTGTAATGGATCAAAGGAAAAAGAAGAGAATGCTATCAAACCGTGAATCGGCGAGAAGATCAAGGATGCGGAAACAGAAGCATTTGGATGAACTGATGGTCCAAAAGGCTCAGCTCAGGAAGGAGAATAACCAGATCCTTACAAGTATGAACTTCACCACTCAGCACTACTTGGCCATTGAAGCTGAGAATTTAGTTTTGAGAGCTTAGATGGGGGAGTTGAACAACAGATTGCAGTCCCTTAATGAGATCATCCAGTACATAAATGAGGGCAATAACAGTTTTGAAACTGAGGAAACTCTAATCGGTGCTGATAGCTTTCATGAACCCATGGAATTCACTCTATCTAAATCAGCAACCTATCATGGCTTCTGCAGACATGTTTCAATACTGAAACTCCTTCCATATCCCATGGCTCTCTGAGAAGCTTGAGACTGCAATAATGGTTTGTTTGTGTTGTCAGTGGTGTTTGTTTAGGTTCTCAATGAGTGTAGAGCTACAAGGGGGTTTCTTTTTTTAACTCTCTATGTCACTCTGTGACACTCTTTGTAAGTTCTACCTATCTTTCATCTTTTAGGGACTAAGGGCCTAATATTAGGGGTAGAAGTCACCAAGCTTTCCTTGCAAAATGCAAGACAATCAAAAGAGCTGCAGGCTGCTCAAGAAATGGCATATTCTAGAGGTGCTAGAGTGCCAAAAGGTAATGGTGCTAGCCGCAAGTATTCTGATAGCAAGACTAATGGCATTTAGCCTGGGAGAAAGGGTCGTTTCTCTAGTAGGTCTAGTGAAGTTTCTGGAGCAGTATATGATGATGTGGAGTTCTGGAGTCTTGATCCAGATGATATTAAAATGGAGTTGCAGGCAAGAAAACAAAGAGAGGCTGCTCTTGAGGCTGCTTTAGTTTCACCAACTATACAGTAGGATGTTACATTGTTGAGGTTTTAATGGTTTCACTCTGAAACTCTAACAAGAGTTTCTAACCCCAAAAAAGGAAGAAGAAAAGAAAAGAAAAGAAAAAAAAGACATCCACAGCAAGTAGTAATTAGAGCTAGGTAATTTCTAATAATGACCATAATTCAGAACTGAAAAAGATATAAAAAATATAACATCCTAAACACACTTAGAAACAAATAGAACAAAGATGAAAGTAAAACCTATTCTATTTTCTTTTTCCCCACCTTTGTTTGATCAAAACAAATCCAAATTAGCTCACATTCTACTGTTTTTACTTTTCACCATCACATCACCAATATAAACACATGTTCATACATATATAAACTACAAACGCAAATCCATAGATAAACACAGAATGAAACAAAGCAGAAACAGAGAGCGAGCTAGAGAGAAAGGAAGTTTAAGATAAAAAAAAAATTAAAACAAGAGAACTTAACTACAGAAACCCTAAACACAAGAAGAGTTGATCAATAGGTATGTAAGAACTAATCCTTTCTGACAAATCAAAGCATGTAAGTAAAAAGAAGAGGAGAAGGGTTGAATAGGATCGAACCTTGTGGGACTTGCGAGAATTGGTATGACTGATGAGAATCTTTGAAACCACCAGTCCAACTAGCAACAATCGCTGATTCACCATTGCTCTGTTGCTTGAAAGAGATATGAGAGTGGTTTGATGGTTGAGAGACGAAAAAGAGTGCTGCTTCTCGAGTTTGAAAAGCTTTTTGAGAAAACTATGAGAGAGATATGGAATGAGCGGGGGAACGAAAAGGTTTTTGAGAGAGATGGAAAGTGCGGGGAAGTAAAAACAATTTTGGGTTTTTTGTTTTGGAAATCTATTATTTTCTACGGCATTTATTTATAAATGCCGTTGTATTGCGACATACGACAACATTTCTTTAAAAACGCCGTTAATAAAAATATTAAATCATCATTACATGGTACGCTATAGTGGCACTTGTTTAAAAAACGCCGAGGAAACTAATTTGTTTAACGGCGATTGTGCACAAACGCCGTTATATATTCATATATGACGACGTTTGTTCCTATATGCCGTTATACCTTTATATATGACGGCATTTTTAATTAACTGTCGGTATATCTTCATATATGACGACATTTGTAAAAAATGCCGCCATAGCTCAACCAAAAGTGCCGCCGTTGCACTAATTTCTTGTAGTGAGGGTCACTGCGAGTAGTAACAGAAGTGACAAAGGCTGAATATTCAAGGCCGAGTCCACCAAGAGTGTAGAGCCATAGATCTGCATCAGTAACTAGCTTTCCAGCGGCAGCAAGAAGATCTGTGATTCCTTTGATTTTCAGCGAGTATTCATTGATAGAGGAGGAGCCACGCCTAGTGTTTTGGAGCTGAAAACGTAACTGTAGTATGCGTGCATCAGAGACTTGATTGTAGGCGCGCTCAAGGGTGCTCCAAACTTTAGCAGATGTCAAGCAGCCAACTATTTGGGCATGCACGGATTCAGTTAGAGAGGAGATTAACCAACTTAAGATAAGTTGGTCTTGGCGAATCCAGACAACGTAGGCGGGATTGATTGTAGTTGTGTTTGTGCTTGAGACAGCTGCAACAGCATTGTCGTTGGGAAGGAATTTGTGTGGACAGACTTTAGAACCTGTAACAAAATCATAGAGATCATATCCTTTGAGCAATGGAACAAACTGGGATCGCCATAACAGGTAGTTGGAATCATTGAGCTTAATAGCAACAGCATGATTCAGAGAAGGGGTAAAGGGGCTTTGTGGAGTGACTGTAGCAGCAGGAAGAGTTGTGGGATTATCCATTAATGTCTGGACGACTGATACCATATGAAAGAAAGAGTCTGAGAGTGAGAGAAGAAGAGAGAAAGAGAGACACAGAGATTATTGTGGTTCGGTTCTTATTGAACCTACGTCCACAGTGCTTAAAGCTTCCACTATGTTTTCATACGGTTACAACCATGATCTTTATAGGAGATGGTTGAATCAATCAAGGGATCTGTCTGTTCTTTACAAGGGAATAATTTGAACTGAGATTGACTCTTATCTTCTAGGAATCCATTTGCTCTCTCAATAGTACTTTTATTTAAAAACTTTCCTTCTCTGAATTCCAAGATATTTGCTGGATGATTGAGATCCTTGAAATCCTTGTCAATCAATTGTGTTGGCCTTCCATACTTGTAGAAAACGATTTAAGCTATTGGATGGGATTTGAAAGAATTCAAATCAATGTTTCCTTCTATAGCCGACAATAGAACTGGGGGATAAATATTTCGGGAGGTTTTCCTGTGGCTGCCTTTTTCTCTCTCAAATATGCCTCCTCTTCCACACACTCATACACCACCAACCAGAAAATCAAGAATTGAATGAACAACATTATAAAGTCGTGTCCGTCAGATCATGAAGCCAAATTAATTTCATTAATTCTAATAAGCAGAGAAATTAGCATAAGTTCAAAGAAGGTTCTTTCCAATGCTGCGCGCCTCTCTGAAACTGTTAATACAATAGTTAAGTTTTTCTATTGCTGGTCTTCTCTCCCAAGTTCTCCTTGTAACGCTCCTCAATGGGATCCCCCAGTTGTCACTCCATTGAACTATATATATATCAGAAGACTTCTCTAATCATTGATGCCAGTAAAACTGCACATAACAATGTGAAGTCGTTACGTTCTTGAGTTCCTACAGCTTAATTAATAAGCTCCTAAGAGTAACATAATATATGTTATCTTTTATGTGTGCATATTTATGTACCTTATTTCTCACATCATAAACTTAACCTCCAATGCATTCTTCATGTCCTTTATTTCCTCCATGACTTGGAAGCACTGTTTCAAACTCTTTCTCCACATCAGCAGGTGGAATTCCCTCATAAACAAACTCTGTAACTGGGACAAATTTGTCTTCTTTACCTTCTAATTACCAGTCGCACAAATATCACTTGATAATTTCAATTTCGAGGAAAACAATTTGCAGCTTTAAATTGAGATTGCATGGAAAATGAATGAAAGAGGAAGAGAAAGTACCTTCTCATACAATTTTTTCTTAAGATTCTATAAATGAGCATATGGAAACGGTTATAAAAATTGACTCCGGCTGATCACCGATGGGTTTTCCACTGTGAACTGGGACAAATCCAAAAACTCGCCTGTATATGATGAAAAGAAGAAACCTAGAAGCACAAAGGAAGAACTGAATCAGAAATGAAGAAAAGAAGAAAAACTAAAAAAAAAATGAAGAAAAGATTAGCCAGATAAAACCATAGAAATAACCAAAGAACAAAGAAAAAGAATGCTTCGAAAATTGCAGTTTCAGAAAAAACCACCACCAAAACTGGTTGTAGAACAAAAGAGATGAAAGGGAAGGAGAAGAGGGAGAGAGAGAGAGAGAGAGAGAGAGGAAAGAGGGAGTTTGGCATGGGGAGGGGGAAAGGGTAATAGAAAAAAACCAGAGGAAAGGGGTTTCATGAGGGAGAAAGTGATAGAATTGGGGAGCGGGGGTTTGATGATAATGGGAGCTGAGAGGTGATTTTAGATGTTGCAGAATCGGATAATAGAGATGTCCAACAGGGTGGAGAGAAAATTAGGAGTGGAGTTGTATCTGAGGTCGTGGAAGCTGCAATTTTGATCAATAGCAAGATTAGAACTACCATTATGAAAAGAGATGAAAAATCTTTCCAAGTATCAAGAGAAATTTCATCAAAAAATGGTGGGAAAAAAACGGCTGAATCTATGGCTATATTGGATTCATAGGTGAAGTTGGGAAGGTGAATCTAAATCAGGATTTCTCTCCATCTCAGATATGAGACTTCTAATGTGTAGTGTAGGGATTTGGAATCAATCTCAAAGAACTTGTGTTTGTTATTTGACAAGGGATCGAAAAGTTGGAATAGTGGTTTTACAAGAGACAAAGATCAATAAATTGGACTTGGTTTCTCTGTTTGTAGTGTGAGAAGAGAGCAAGGAGTATCCTTGCCAAATGCCAAGTGGGTTTGCCATTTTTGTGGTTTAATTGTTTAGAAGATGATCCCCAATCTCGTTGGTTGGAGCTTATGGCTGGAGAGGATTCATCAAAGTTTGTGAATGTAAAGGGGAGATCTATGACAGTTTTGTTTTACAATGTTCAAGATTTCTTGAATCTGTAGGCTGTTGTTCTAAAAGAATTTTAGAGTAAAGGGCCTTGATGCGTTAGAGAAGACTTCTGATTGAGAATCTTGGAGAGTGAAGCTGGCTGAATTCCAAATACTTTGATTTTTTTTTTTTTCCCACACTTGGATGTATTTTTGTTTTGAAATTGGAAGTTTCTGCTTCACTTATGACTATCTTGTTTTTTTTTTTCTTGCCTCGACTACTATTAACTATTAATGAAATGTTATTGTTTCCTATCAATCTAAGGGGAAAAAATCATAACAGAGTATTCTGTTTCGATTTATATATATCATCTATGATAAACCAACAGTATCTCAACGCAAGCGGGGAATCTTTAAAAAAGGGTTCTTGGTTATTGATTGGACAAACTTTAACTTTTCAGTTCAATTTCCATCAGATTTATCAATTATGCACACATTTAAGTCCAATATCCAGCAAAAGAACAAAATAATATCCCAGAAAAAGGTGGGTTAATTCACAGTAGTACTAGCGCAGATTGCAGAGCACCCCATACAGGTTCCATAAAATATAATTTAAAATAGAAACAGATAAACTTAAATTTCGATCACATGCATCAAAATCCTAGATAGAAAAATATTTGAAGAATGTACAAACCTCCTTGTGTTAACATCAGGATGGAATCTTAGTGCAAGCTTTTTGTAAGCTTTCTTCGTTTCTGCTGTTTTTGCGAAAAACTTTATATGGGGGACACTCTTCGACTAATCTCATAAGGGTATAACAATTACATTTGGCCCTCTTCATGGATTTAAAATGTGAAGGATTTATTCTTCCTACCAAAAAAGGAAAAGATCGGAAGGATTCTTATAAAATATATGAGATAACGAATGAAACGTGAAAGATTTTTTTTTTTGGTAAAAAACGTGAAAGATTGAAGGTAATAAGGAGATTGATTTTTTAGTAGCTAAGTTTTCAAAAAAAAAAAAAAAAAAAAAGGGAAACAAAAAGGAAAGTGGAAGAAATAGCAAGCAAAAGAGATAGAGAGAAAATGAATATCTACCTTATTTAATTAAGGGTTTTTTTTTTTTTTTTCTAATTGCCTTAAGTTTATGGAGAATTGGAGAGATTTTTTCTCCATAATTGTTAACCAATTTACTTTTGGTAAATCTAATTTTGTGGAGAGATTTGCTTTAAATAATAATAAATATTATTAATATTAATTATTACTAATGGTACTTTAGATTATGAAATTATAAGAATGAATCACATAAAGATTAAGAATTGAAGAATGAAAATTTAGATAAGAATGAAGGGTAGAATACAATGTGCTTTTATATAATAGTATGATATGATAGTATGATATATATAACTTCAAGCCACGTACGTACTTATTCACATGTTTGCATACAGAATAAGAAAACACCCTACACATGGAAATTAAGACCGATGAAGGAATGGCGACCAAGAGATGGTTCTACTACGATGTTAAACCTTGGGTATCGAGTCCAAAATCTTGTATAGCCCATGATTCCTATTCCTCCTCCCTTGTGTGAGTCTAGGCTTTTGGGTTGGACCCTACAAATTAAAATGATTCAGATCCCATGGTTCTTATTCCTCCCTAGTAGATCGACTCATTTCATGTATTTGGTATTGCCCCATTTTACAAACATGCAAGGGGAAGGGAAAGTGTTAAAATCTAGGGAACATTGGAATCTTAATTTAGATCCTTAATTGGTGCCTTTGTATACTTAAAAAGGAGTTAGCTATCTCACATTGAAATCTCTAGCAGATTCTTATATACCCACCTCAAATAAAATATAAAAAAAAAAACAGTGGGACCTACACTAACAATATTTCTCACCTATTTTGATCATATATTATGGACCGTATATGCCTGATACCATTTTTCAACCCCACATTGGTTGTAGTACGTAGATTCCATCTTACACTTCCCTCATAGAACCCTTTAGCTTTAGCTATTTACCTGAGCCGTGAACCCCGCAACACCCTTAAAATTTATTTTTTTTTTCATAAAAAAAAACAAAAAAAAATGTGTAAGGGTGGAGTGTAGTACTTGCTTGCTCAAGAACCCTCCTCTCCCAAAATTTAATTGTACTGCTTCAATTAATGAGGCAGGCACTGAATAGAATAGATATGGTTGGAGGCCAAGTTGAGTCTTTCAACCCCGTTGACAAAATGAAGATTTTATTTATTTATTTTTTGGGTAGAACAAATTAGTCTTTATTTAGAATAAGACATGCAAAACTCATGGGGCCATATATGCAAAATGGAAGAAATTAAAACAAGAGACGAAACGGTTATTGGTCAAGTGGAAGGCCTCCCTTGTCGCCCCATTTCTCTCTATTTCTGGGTGAGGATCACCCTCTGGTCCTGGTTTTTGGATCTCTGTTTTAATTTGGGCTATCCATTGCCCCTATAATCCCCTATATATAAAGACAAGACATTTTGATGCTTTTCACAACCCACGTAAACCGAGCATGGTGTAAAAGTGAGGGTGGGTTCTATTTGTTGGTGATCCCTTTTAATTTATCTCTGAATCCATCTTACCTTTCGCCGTCGCTCATCCAGTATCTCACAGTGTTATCAATCTGAAGTTCTACCTACAATAAACGGATCGGATCACCACCAGAATCAGATAAACAGATATATAGTAAAATAAAACAGAGAGAGACACTGTGAGAGTGGGATTGAGAGCAACATGGTGGAGTTAGCTATTATTAAGCCCAACATCTTCTTTTTCTTTTTCTTCTTCTTCTTTTTGTTCACCTATGCTGTGAAGGCCCATATAGCAGCGGACTTCGATGGGGCGTTGACGAGAAGGTCGTCGCTTCAACAGAAAGAAGAAGTGGAGGCCGGGGGCCCATGCCAGGCAACAAACCCAATAGACAGCTGCTGGAGGTGCCAGGCCAACTGGGAGATGAATCGAAAGAGTTACGCCAAGTGCGCGTTGGGGTTCGGCAGGAAGACTAGGGGTGGCGAGAACGGCCGCATCTACGTCGTCACTGACCCCTCCGACAGCGACATGGTCAACCCAAAGAATGGCACCCTCCGTTACGGTGTCATCCAGAAGGAGCCACTCTGGATCATCTTTGCCCACGACATGACCATCCGCCTCACCCAGGAGCTCATGATGACATCCAACAAGACCATCGACGGCCGTGGCGCCAACGTTCACATCGCCAATGGCGCTGGTATAACCATCCAGTTCGTCCACGATATCATCATCACTAACCTCCACATCCACGACATCAAAGCCACCAACGGCGGCGATATCCGTGATTCCGTCGATCACCACGGTCAGCGCACCGCTAGCGATGGCGATGGTATTAACATCTTCGGATCCACCAACATCTGGATCGACCACTTGTCCATGTCCAATTGCAAGGATGGACTCATCGACGCCGTCATGGGTTCCACCACCATTACCATCTCCAATAACTACTTCTCTAGCCACGATCATGTAAGTAACTCTCGATACTAACTCACTTTTTTTTTTTGTATTTTTTCAATCTTCAATTTTTTTTTTAATTTTTTATACTAATTAAAACTAACTGATTTCTCTCTAACGAACGAATGAATGAACGAACTTAATATAACTAACTAGAAATCAGCTGAGTGAGTTTCTTTCTGAGTCGACTCACTGATGCTTTTGGTGACCCTAATATTATTATTGATTATTATATTAATTTTTATAATAATAGGTGTTGCTGTTAGGAGCAAATGACACCTACGCCGATGACGAGAAGATGCAGGTCACCGTAGCATTCAACCACTTCGGGCCAGGATTAGTACAGAGGATGCCCAGGGTCCGATGGGGATTCGCCCACGTGGTGAACAACGATTACACCCATTGGGAAATGTACGCCATTGGTGGCAGCACACACCCAACCATCCTCAGTCAGGGCAACCGCTTCGTCGCTTCAGATTCATCGACAGCCAAGGAGGTTACCCATAGGGATTACGCAACCCAGGACGTGTGGAAGAACTGGAACTGGAGATCTGAGGGTGATCTATTGGAGAACGGTGCCATCTTCGTCCAATCTGGATCCCCATTAAAGGAGTCCTTCTCCAGCGAAGACATGATCAGCCCAAAGCCCGCCACCTCTGTCCCCGAGCTTACTCGCTTTGCTGGTGCACTCAACTGCACGGTTGGCAAGCCTTGCTAATTTGGTGGTTCTTCTTCTTCTTCTTCAGACATTTCACCTTAGTAGCCTACCATGCTTAAACAAAGGAGCAACTGTGTAGGTGTGTAGGCCAGGGATCCATAAGAGATAGCAACTTTAGCCCATTGAGGGTTTTAGTTTCTAAGGAAAAAATATAAGTAAACAAAAAGGGAAAGAAGATGGAAGAAAAAGAGAATGTTCATATATACATTGGTATCAGCTATTGATTCAATTTAATGGTAATATATATTACTACTATTTTCTTCTCTACTCTCTCAATCTCTCCGTCTCTTCCAGTCCCACCACGCACCACGTACCACCCGGCTTAGCTTGCAACTTTGGTTTTTGGTTCAGAATCATTTTACATCCATTTCAATGATTGGCATGCCTCTAGCCCCGCCAGCGAGTGATAGCCAATATTACTAAGATTATAAAATATATCTGACCGGATGTATTTTAACTGATAAAGAAGATAAACAACAACCCCAATATTGTTCCACGTACACATTCACAAAAGGACTACTGGTACCATATAATTAACTGTTTAATTAGAGAGTTGAATATTCAAGATCAATGAAACAGTTTACTGAACGTACAACGAACACCTTGAGAACTGAACAAGTATACTGGCATTGTGGCCACTTTGAAGTACTCGTGTGCGCTGTGTTAATTACAGATTATTTGCATTGTTGAATTTAAGTATGTAGAGAGAGAGAGAGATGGGATGGATATATGTCTTCAATTCCAGTTCTTAATTCCCACTCTAATAAATAAAGATGAGAATTAGTCCCTTCAACTATCCCAGCTCCAGCTCCACCATAAATTAATGCATCAATATCCTAGCTAACACCCAAATTAGTGAAAAACATTATATTTCTAAGATGTGTACGTACGTAGGGGTCTACCATAAATGCTAAAGAAATTAGTTCATGCATGGATGTGATACATAACCACGACGCACATTCTATTCTAAATGTATATCCCTAAAGGTGCTAAAATATATAGTGGCATTAATTCCACAGTCCAACAGAGGGGGTGTCGATTAAAATTTTCTTTTTTTTTTTTTTTTTCTTTTTTTTTTTTTTAAATAGAGATTGTGGCAATTCTTAAAGGGTGATTGATCTCCTACAAAGTGATCTTGCACTCACAAGTTGAGCTGCCATAGTGAGAGACCAAACTACTAAAGTACTATTCGTTTATATGGTAGATGCGACATTGGAAATGTGTCTAGATTGATTAACGGGGTTGTCTATGTAGTACCATTATCCTATTAAGAAACTTCAAGAGAAGAATTTATTTTAAAGGGCAAGAGAACGCTACCCGGTCCAATGGCTCTTGTGCCAGCACGGGGTCAATGGGAGCATGCACGCAAGTATCTCGAGGGGCAAGATTTCCACCTTTCTATGGGGGGCAAATCGGTCATTTTGCATCCACAGGTGTTTAGCCACAGGGCCACGCGACTAGGTAGTGTTCTTTTCCCCTATTTTAAATTAAAAAACTAGATTATAGTCTCCAATAAATAAGGGATATGGGAAGGAATGGTCGCCCACTGTAGCTAGCACTCCTCTCTCTCCCTATATATATATTTTTTTGGGTTTACCACCCTATTTTTGTGGTGCTTCCCTCTCTTCTCTCCTGAACACTGAGGTCAAGGTTTTGACCTTTAGGGGATTGAGTGGGTTAAGGTGAATGTCTCCTTAATGATCATGCAAGTCTTGCCGTGCGAAGTGTTCATGACATGAAATCCCTTATGTTACTAGGTTGTGAAATAACATGAAATCCCTTATGATCATTCAAGTCTTGCCGCACGATGTGTTCGTGACATGAAATCCCTTATGTTACTAGGCTGTGAAATAACATGAAATCCCTTATGATCATTCAGGTCTTGGGCGCCGAAGTGTTCAAGATATTTATTTTCCCTTTCTATGAGACGTTACCTATTCCTACGTGAGAATGGTCTTAGTTCTAATGAGATTGGATGACTAAATTTATTTTTCCGTTGCATTTCCAATGAATCCAACATAGAAAACTTCGACACCATCTTGAAAGGATTTGACAAAGAGAATCAAAGTTTGAAAGGGTATAGATTCATAGCACAAGTCTATGAGTATACAATTCCAATCAAGCAAAATCTATGCCTCTGGGGAGAGTACCACGTACCGGTGTGTCTTGAGTCATAGGGGCCGGTCTTAAGTTGGGTAAGCCTACCATTACTCATTAGAAGTCCTAAACCTCGATCTCTTTTGTAGTGATTGGAGCAACCCACTTGAGAGTAACATAAATATGCATTTTTATTGTATCTCGTGTGCAAGTTAAGCTTGTTAGATTCCAATTTAAAAGCTCAAACCATTAGGTGAAGGGACCAACAAGCATATATATATATATATATATATATATATATATATATATATATATGAAGACACATCCAATTAAGGTCTTAGACAATCTATGTGAGACAAAACTATATATATATATCATACTATTATATAAAAGCACGTAGTGGCAAATCTTTCATTTTCTATTCTACCCTTCATTCTTATCTAAAATTTCAGTCTTCAAATCTTAATTTTTATGTCATTTTTTCTTATAATTTCATAATTTTAGGTATCTTTATTATTAATTATTACCTTTTTTAATTATAGTGGCAAATCAGAATTTAGAGGCCAAAAAAAAAAAAAACAGATCTTTCTTTCCCTACCTTATTGTTTAATTTATTTTATAATTCTGACGATTTTCCTTCGTTGCAAACTTTCTGAATCTCTTCGCGTGATCTCTGTTTCCCTACTTGCACTAAAAAAAAAAGATCTCTGTTTCCCTATCAACGACCTTCCAATTCTCCCAAACCCTCTCTCTCCACGCGATCTATCTTGCCTCTCTCCTTTTTGCACGATTGTCTCCCTCTTTCTCCTGTCCCCGTCTCTCGCATTCTCACTTTCACACGACTCATCCCCATGCCCTCTCTCCCTCCCATTCATTCCTATCTCCCTTTTGCTCCCTCTCTCTCCTTTCCCGTGTCTTGCCTTCTCACTCTCACACGATTCTCTATTGATTCCTTCTTATCTCCCTCTCACTCCCATCTCTCACATGGGCCGGGTCTGTGCTGCATTCCTTCCACTGTTCGAGTGATTTCTGGTTCTGAATTCACCAGTACTTGTAGTTGGGTCAGAAAATAAAGCTTCCAAAGCAGAAGTATTTATGAAATACCTTTATATTTTGCTTGTATATTGGTTTCTCAGTTTTGCCAGTTTATATTGTTCTATATGTATAACTGACCTCCATCTTATTGACCAACTTTCCCATCTTTTCTTCTTAAAATTTTAGTTTCATTAATGATGAAGGTCAACAGTCAAGATATAATTGTAGAAGAATTGAACTCCCTTTTTTTTTTTTCCCCATGATCAATGTTCTGTTGAAGAAACAACTGAGTTTGGGTACTTGGATATAGTTCACATGTGTTCATCCTTAGTAACAGAAAGTGTAGGATCCCTAACATGTTTGACAGAGCTTCTTTCCCTTGGTATGTATCTATAGGAAGGCCCCACCTATGGAATTGACATGTAATTCTCTGGCTGGAAAATCATTGGAATAATTTTGTGTCCTTGAAGTTTTGCTTGAGGCAAGCTAGATGACCATAGAATACACAGATGCAAGAACTACTATATATATATATATATATATATTACGGTAAAGAAAGAGCATATAGGTATAGTGATATCATAGACTTACTCTGTTTACTTGTGTAATAGTTTTTACTTTCCATTATATTATCATTACCATCTGTATATCTGACAATGTTTCATTGGATTTGAAAACTCGATGAGTGTATTGGATCTTCTAAATCTGTGATTCCCTCTATGTTTTCAGTAGAAAATTTGCTGTTTGATGGAGAATAACTGAATGGATGTTTCCATGTTGAGACTATCAGAAACTTTGGGGAAAATAGAAATTTTAACATCCAGGATCCTGTTGAAGGCATATATCCTTCAGCCTGACCAAACATCTGGTGGTTGGTTCATAACTTTGGCTGTTCGGACCATCGATGGCCAGGTCCTACTATCAGACAAATGAAACTGTTTGAACCAGATGATCTAACTGCCTTACACAGTGAGAGTTATGTATCAAATTTAAGTTGAAAAAATTAATATAAGCAACTACATTTGAAAGGAATAGAAATCGGTTGAAAAAATTAATATAAACAAGTAGATTTGAAAGGAGTAGAAACCAATCAAATCATTACCTTATGCCCCTACCACCTCGGCAACTTTTCTTTTCCAGATTTATGAGAGAATTTCCAGATTCAGATTGTTCATGAGAAGTGCAGGGAAAGTTTCAGGTTTTATTGGGTGATAGCTATTGGTAGGGGACTCCAACGGCAACATGATTGAAGCAGCTCTGCTGGACTAACTCTGTTTATATTCCTCTCATCGATTTTTCCAGGATTGGTCAATCCAGCAGTCTGTATCAGGTTTTATTGGGTGATGTACTCTCTCTCCGGATTTGTCAGGTTTTTTGGAGCATCATAGTGGAGATTTATATGAAGAATGGTTCCTGATATTAAACTCCCTTGATTTTCTTGTTTGTGTTTCTCTTGTTTCAGCATCCATTTTCAGTGTTCTGCCTTTATTCACAGTATCAGGAGTCTGACAAGACTTTGATTCGAAATCTGCATGTAGGTCTTTACTGATTATAGTGAAAAACTAGAAATATGCATGGAATTGTGAAACTAAGAAGTTGCATATTTTATTTCTATGTATTAATTTATCCTTTTCCTTCCTATTTTCATTGTATTTAAAATTTCTTCGTCTTTCTGTGTACTAATTTTTTATTTTTGTTATTTTCTGTGATGGTTTGTGTAGTTAGTTCCATGAACTATAGGTTTATTGTTTTTAGTTTTGCAATCTTCTTCTTATGATTCAACTCAATTGTGGACTCCATGTCAAATGCTTCTATTATTTATTTATTTTTCTCTTATTTTCTCTTTTCTTGTATCCAAAACCTTCAAATTGTTTACTAATATTGTTTTCATATTCCATCTCATTAATTTCCACTGTCTCCCCTTAACATTCTTTACATGAGCAGGGTTGGGGCTTGTGGCTACAAGAAAAGGTTTCATCAGGGATTTTAGCTTCTCAAGCTGGATTCATTCTTCAGTATTTTCTTTTGTTTTCCTAGGTTAGTTTGAGTTTGATTTCTGCATATTTGTATGCTTCTTTTCCTCTTTTTTGTTTTTATTGAAATGTCCATGAGCTGATTTATTTTGCTGTATTTGTAGGCTGAGATGTCAGTATATTCTAGGATATTCTTTTGGAGTTTGATTTCAGTAATTTTCTACCCACAACCGTAGCTGGAATCATGCAAAAGAAGGCTATTCTACCAGTTTTGATTTCTGGTTAGTTCTTCTAGCAGAATGCAGCTTTAAAAACCAGAACCGAGAAAGGGAGAGAAGAGAAGAAGTGGAAGAAGAGAGGAAAGGGAGAGCATATAAAAAACACCCAAAAAAATGAAGAACTGAAGCAAACTTTTTTTAAGGATTTGTAGGTAGTGTTATCATGGTATGCAAAAATTGTAGGCACTTATTTACCACAACAGTTTTTTTTTTTTTAGTTTTAAGGTTTGAATTTTATTTTTTTTTGAGGGATTTTGGTTGCAATTCTACCCCAAAACTTGGTTTGTGTGTGTTATCCTCATATTTTAATGATCAAGTATGGCAGACATTCAGCCTTTTGGTTAACTATGAAGGACATGTAGAAGTTTTACCTATCTTCCCGGCTGGGTAATGGGATTATTCATCCTTACCATTGGAGTATCCAACTCTCACCTTGGTATTTAAATAATCACTCCCATCATGTTGGGGATTTTCAATTTGATTCTTCGACACACCCTAAATTCTTGAGATTTTTGTTCATTGTCTATATTCTTGACTTCATCGATTTGGTTAGACTTTATAACTTTACCTGGCCATGAGAAGATGTACAATATGATTTTTTTTTGGCTCTCATTTGTATGTAGTCTCAAGTCTGATATTTTTAAGGAATTTTGGTTACAATTCTACCCCAAAACTTGATTTGCGTGTGTTATCTTTATATTTCAAGGATCACTGAATCAACTAATGGATCAGCTTGATCGTTCAGGACCAACCAAGGCTGATCCAATCCCTATTTCATTTTGCGTTTTGTTGGAGGCCAATTATTACTTTTTTCCTTTCCCTTTAGGAATTCATTCTGCGAGTAATAGTTCAAAGTCTCAATTGCATTGCCGTAGGGTCTTAACTGCACAATCAATAAACAATAATAAAGTACACGAACATGCCACCTTATTCAGACCAATATATGACAAGGATGCCACCTTATTCATCCAGACTTTGCAATATCTTGCAGGAGGTCACAGGCATATACACGAACATCTTTGAATTATCTTTAAACACAAAAAAGGTGTTTCCTATTTTTCCCATTGTGGTTGAAGCGAACTATGTCACAGGTGAGGAGACCTAGGAACGGCCAAGTCACAGTTCATCAAGAGAAGGAAAAAACCCAGGAACCCCTGCACAGATTGCTAAATTCATTGTTGTTGTTGTAGGTCGGATTGAATCTCTCTCTCTCTCTCTCTCTCTCTCCTTCAACATTTATCCTTTTTCCAAAGGTCGCAAATGGAACAGGGGAACCACTACAAGAAGGGTTTGTAGAGAGTGGAGGAAGACAAGATTCGGATAGATTATATAGGAGTGCATGGGAAAGGGAGGTGGAATCGCATAGCCAAAGTCACAGGTGAGGAGGCACCAGATTTTAATTTAATCCTGTTCTTAAGCTTTTTTTTTTTTTTTTTGGGGTAAATGGATAATAATAATGAGGAAAGAAGCGGACTACACCAAGCCTGAGGTTCCATCTTGAACCACAAAGCAAGGATCGGAAATGGGCCAAACAATCCTCTCCGCGCAAGATTGAGCCCTCTTGGCCAAGGTATCGCTACTGAATTAGCAGCCACTGGGAATGTAATCGAAAGAGCATAAATCCAAGTAAGAACTAATATGTTGGATATCCTCCACAATTGCCTTAACCAGTAGAGCTGGTTCTATGCTCGAGTTCCGCAAATCGCCAATGATCTCGTTGTTATCACTTTCTACCAACAGTGTGTGTACCCTTCGAGAGATGGCTTCGTAGAAACCTTCTCGAATAGCCATAGCCTCACCAACCACAACGTTGGAGAAGATGACAGGGTTTGAGATAGCAAAATTAACGCACCCAAGTGATTGCAAAACACAAAGCCAATGCCTCTCTTCCCGAACCCGACAAAGCGACGCATCGCAATTCAATTTCAAGAAACCTTCAGGTGGGGGCTGCCAACCGGAGGAGTATGCGAGGCAGCTTGAGAAGGGGGCCCTGGCAAACAAGAAACCGAACTTTGGAATTCATCGTAGGCCTTTTGGAGCAGCATGGATAACATCTAGCGAGGTCCAGTCCTTCCCTGAGAACAGCTTGTCATTCCGAGCTTTCCAGAGGAACCAAAGCAAGAAGGAACACTGAGAAGCAACCTCTCGTGCCACCACCTTCCCTTTGGCTGCAAACACAGCCCACCCTTCAAACCACTTGGCAAGCTTGACATCTCCACCTGCTGGGGGAACATAAGACAGACTACTACCGAACCACACTCACCTAGCGAATGGGCACTCAAGCAAGATATGTGAAGTGGTCTCCAAGGGTGCCCCGCAACTAAGACAATGCCTATCCACCGCGATCTGTCTGTGGTGAAGGACTGCACCAGAAGCCAGACCATCCGCACATGCTTGCCACATAAAATGCCTGATTTTGGGAGGGTGGGCAGTTCCAAATTGATTTCCAAGTGGCCCTGGGAATGCAAAACCAAGCAGGGGTAGCCTCAGATATACTTAGGGGGTCTGAAACATGTAACCACTCATTACAGAGAGAGTGGTAGGCACTCTTAACCGAGAACTTCCCGTCCCTAGAACCGCCCCAGACTTGGTGGTCCTCTTTTGAAAAAATGGCAATTTGAATGTTGAAAATAGTTGCTCGGTCATCTGGGTGAATAACACTGTTGATAACATCTGTGTTCCACCTTCTGTTCTCAGCATCAATCAGCTCATGCACCCATTGGAGTGAGCAATCTTGGGGGGGGGGAATGCTGCAGTTCATAACCAGGAAGATCCAGTAGCCAACGATCATCCCATATCCGAATTTTATCACCAGTCCCAACCCTCCATAGCAGCCCAGATTGCAAAGCTTTGCGGCCTTCAATTATGCTCCTCCACGCCCAAGAGGGACTGGACCCAAGCCGAGCTTCCATAAAATCACAGTTTGGAAAATAGATAGCCTTCATGAACTGGCCCCAGGTCGAGTCTGGTTCCTTCCACAGTTTCCAAGCCACCTACGCAAGCATAGCCTTATTGTGCAGAGCTGGATCTCTAACACCCAAACCCCCCCTCTCCTTCAATTGACAAAGACGAGCCCAAGCAATCCAATAAATTCTTTTCCTATCCGTTCCATCCCCCCAAAAGAAGTTCGCAGCCACCTTTCGCAGATAAGAGTGATGGGAAGATGGAAATTTAAAATGGGCATACGCATAACTCGGGAGGGAGAGGGCCACTGACTTCAACATTACCTCCTTTCCGGCATGGAAAAGTAATCGGTGCTTCCAACCTGTGAATCTCTTATCGGCCTTATCGAGGATATCCTTGAAAATTGAGGCTTTTGAGATCCCAAAAGAAATAGGAAGGCCCAAATATTTGCTAGGTCCTTTGGCATAAGAGACCTTGAGAACCCTTGAAAACCACCTTCTGAACTTTTGGTGAACATTGGTGCTAAAGGACAAGGTGGACTTCTTCAAGTTTACAGCCTGGCCGCTAGCCTTACAGTACACATCCAAGCAGTGTTTCAAATTGCAGACCTCGTCCAGATTCACCTCAAAAAATAACAAGCAGTCGTCAGCAAATAAGAGGTGGGTAACCGATTTGGATCTGTTATGAACCTTTATTCCTTTGACTAGCCCATCTGTCTCAGCTTGTGAAATAACACTGCTCAACGCCTGTGCACAGAGAATGAAGAGGGTCGGTGACAGGGGGTCACCCTGACGGATCCCTCTAGAAGGAATGACCGTACCCCTGAGACCGCCATTAATAATCAGTCTATAGGTGACAGAGTGAAGGCAAGACATCACCATCCGCGTCCAATGACTCGAGAAGCCCATCTTAACGAGAAGCTTTTCAAGGAAGTCCCATTCTACTTGGTAGTAGGCCTTCCGCATGTCCAGTTTCAAAGCAAGGAATTTTTGCCTTCCTTTCTTCTTCTTATTTATATAATTAAATAACTCGTGGGCTTGAAAGATGTTGTCCGATATAGACTTCCCTGGGATGAAAGCCGATTGGGTGGGCGAAACAATGTCATTCAAAATGCCCTGTAACCTGTTCGTCACAATTTTTGTTGCTACCTTGACTACCACTGTGCACAGGCTGATCAGCCTATACTAATCTACAGATTCTGGATTAGCACACTTAGGGATAAGGCACAGATAAGTAGTGTTAGACTCCACTGAAAGGCTACCATTTTAAAAAAATTACAGATAAAAGTGAATAAATCTGTATGAGTGAAGTCCCAGTACTTCTGAAAAAACGCCGGCGGGAAGCCATCGGGTCCAGGGGTCTTCAAAGAGGCCATAGCAAACAAGGCGGATCTCATCTCAGAAACAGAAGGCATGGCACACACCATAGAGTTTGTTGCTTCAGAAACCCGCGGTTGGACGGAATCCACGACACATTGGAGCATGGCCTCATCAACCCCCTCCGAGGTGTAAATGTCCACGTAAAACTGGTGCATGGTATTAAAAATATCCTCCTCGGATTGGGACCAGTCCCCATTCTCTTTTCTCAGCTTAAGCATGCAGTTCTGGCTACGCCTTGGAATAGTAGATAGGTGAAAAAACCTTGTGTTTCTATCCCCCCCTTGCAACCAATCTACTCTGGACTTCTGCCTCCACATTTCCTCCTCTCGCTCCAACTCCTCATTAAGGAGCACAGCTAAGTGGTCCTCCCTTTGCTGATTTTCTTCATAGGTTTCCCCCCTTTAGATATCTTCGATGTCTTGTAACCGGCTCTTGATCTTGGTCTGCACATGTCTAAAAACCCTTCTATTCCACCGTTTGAAGACCTTCTCATAGTTCCTCATCTTATGGAGAACTGTAGAAGAGCCATCTTTACTGCTAGGTGAAGCCCAAGCCTCCAACGTCGTTGGTTTGCAGTCTGGGTGCCTGAACCACATAGATTCAAACCGAAAAGGTTTCTGACCACTGAAGGAACCAACATGAGTATTTATAATCAGAGGGCAATGATCTGAGCTCTGTATAGGTCTCACCAACACCGCCGTGTCTGGAAAGGATTGGCTCCAGAAGTCATTAGAAAAAGCCCTATCCAACTTAATCTTAATATTGGCTGAACCCTTACGCTTATTATTCCATGTGAACGTAGATCCATGCATCGTGATATCCATCATCCCACAATCATCCACCATCCTTCGGAAAGAACTGGTGTCCCTCAACCCTACAGAATTCCCCCCTTCCTTTTCCTGCCACGATAGAAAGGAATTGAAGTCCCCATACATCAGCCAATCTCGTTGCCTTCCAACCCCAATTCTAGTAATCATATCCCAGACTTCTTGTCAATTCTCACGGACAGGGTGACCATAAACTGAGGTCATATAGAAACAAAGCCCATTTTCCACCCTCACCATCGTGTCTATCACATGCTGGTTCGCCTGCAACACTTCTATTTCAATACCATTTTTCCAAAGCATAGCCAAACCACTTGAGGCTCCGTCTGCATTCACGGTGTAGGCAGCAGTCATGCATAGTCTCATCTTTAAATGCTCAATCTTATCTTGTTGGCATTTGGTTTCCATTAGAAAAATAATCTCAAACTTTTCCAAATGGGAGAGGTGGTGCAAGTACCGAACTGTCGAGGCCCTCCCCAAGCCCCTGCAGTTCCACAACAGGAGTTTCATTGCTCCCCGTGGAGCTGGTCCCCAGCCTCCACGGGTTTGTGTTCCCCAACAGGACCACAGTTGAAGCGAGCAATATCCGAACTTCCATCTTCCTCCAGTTTCAACTAAGGACATTTCTGTTTCTCCTTAGCATGGGAGTATTCCATGGCTTCAGGTTGATTGCACGTTGAGGTGTTAAGGGCGATGCCTTCTGAAGTGTCCATCATCGAATGATGAGTTAGAGAGGGCGAATGGCCAGGTGTCCAACTGGTGTTGGTTACAGGGAATGGGTGAGAGAAAGGCTGCGTGGGTGCATGGGGAGAGGACGAGTTGATATCTGCTGAGCTGGTGGAGGCCAGGGAGATGCCTGACAGGTGGGGTAGGAGGTGTAGGATTGCATTAGAGATTTTTGGATTATGTAGCATGTTGGTGAGGTCCAAAGTAGGTAGGTGATGCGCCAGCATGTTTATGGAATCTTGCACTGGCCCCGGCAGATTGGAGAGATGAGAGAAAGTAGGGATATGGATCTGATTTAGGGGAGGGTGCGTGGGAATGGCAAGTTGCGTGGATTTGGGCTGATTTTGTGCGGGGATTATGGAGGAAGATACTGTGTTGCCTGGAATAGCTGTCATGGTTGATTGGATGGTGCTCCGAGAAAGATGGAATTGGTCATCTCTGGCAGCGGTGGATCGCTGTTGAGACTCCGCTGGTACTGTCCCAGGTTCCTGCCGTGGAGCACTACTAGAAGCATCAGACCCTACCACCCTCCAAATTGGGCAGCGCTCCAACTGGCGCAAGTCCGGAGTACTCCCTCGCAACACCGAGTCGAAACATAAGGGTGGAAACTCAGGGAAAGAAGAAGCGCTTCCACAACCATGTAACAAACAGTGCTCCTTCTCCGCGTCGAACAGAGCCAAACACCTCTTGGCCTCATGATCCACCCTCCCACAGAAGTAACAATACAACGACAGTCTTTCATACTTCACTCTGATAGGAATCCTTTTGCCATCCTTCCTCTTAACATTGATACTATCCCAAAGTGGCTTCAAAATATCGATGAGGATACAGCAACGTAAAAACTACACCCTATTGCCAAACTGCAAACCTTGGAAGATAGAGACTTCACTGGGCATGCCCACCTTTCATGCCAGTTGAATGGTAAATTCCTGAGTAAGAAGTTCGCGAGGGGCCTCGTGGAACTAGACCCAATACTCCACCTGACCACCTGGTTGAAGGACCAATCCTCCTCCGCACACCACCTCTCCAGGACTATCAGATTTCCTCCCACCGACCAAGGACCTTCTTGTAAGACATTGGTCATATCCAGTGGATGTTGGAATTGAAACATGTAGCGATCGCCATGCAGAGGAATGACAGCCACGGGATATTGAGGGTTCTAGGCCTTCGGCAGCACTTCATGCACTGCTTGCTTCCTATAAGGTCTACCCACCACAATCTGTCCACCATGACAAAGATCCCAGTTCTGATTCAAATGACTCTCCGAGCTCTCCTCCAACTCCATATCATCATCATCATCTTGGTCAGCAGCCTAAGGAGGTATAGGGGGACCATGCGAGTCAGGGGGAGGCCCATGCATTAGAGGTAAAGGGGGAGAGAGCAGTTCTGGTTTGCTGGTGGGATGGACCCGGTGGCTGATGAGAAGGTGTGGTATTGCCTGCCTGGCCTTTCCTCTGATTGCCATCCATGAGAACAAGGAGGGAGAAAACACGGACTCAGCCGGAGAAAGAAAACACGGACTCAGCTGGAAAAACTCTCTTAGATCCTCTTCCGCTCCTACCTACCTCGTTACCATCGCCAAGAGGATGCAAAGAGATTTTGTTTGGTAAAAAAGAATGAGGGTAGTGGTTAGGTAGGAAGACCGATCCCCGTAAACATTATGTTGAGGAGTTTTGCTCACCCCGATGACCTAAGGGTTTGAGGATCGTTTCTTCAACGTTTAATTACCCTACAATCTCAGTCACTCTACAGTTTCAGCATTTTGTCGAAACCTCATTTAGTCACCCCGGAGTAGGCTAGAGTGCTTTCTGTTCTTAAGCTAAGAATATGAGTTTTGGCTTGTGTATAGGCATTTTTTGGTGAGCATCCTAAATACACAGAGAATGGCTTCTTCATTACTGGAGAATCATATGTTGGGCACTACATTCCTGCTTTTGCCGCTCGAGTTCACCAAGGGAACAAAGCTAAAGAGGGGATTCCTATAAACTTCAAGGTACGCCCCTAATTTAGCTTGGTTTGGAGTTAAATTTGGTCAATCATGCTTGCTTCTTTGGATTGAGGTGGGAAAATGGTTAAACAGGGGGATTTGCCATTGGCAATGGACTGACAGATCCTGCAATCTAGTACCAAGCATATACAGATTACGCATTGGACAATGGAATAATTCAGGAATCTGACTACAAGAGTATTAACAAATTGCTTCCAGCTTGTGAAACGGCAATAAAGTTTTGTGGTAATTCTTCTTATTTCTTCAATCTCTCCTGTAGTCACCAATTGTATTTACATATTATGAAATCCCATATTTGTTTTTGCTGCTTTTGGTTGTTGCCAACAGTTGGGTAAATTTTATGTATGAACATGTTTCTGCTGCTATTTTGGAACAATTTACTAAGTCTTTAATTTCTCTTGATTAATTTGGAAGTTACAAGTAACAATGCTGCAAAATTTATATTTTCACTATTTTGATTTTCCTCAGCGCCACCTAATGAATATAAATCATTTATGTATAATGTTGGTCAATCACAAACAAAGAATATTTTCTTCACCCTCAAAGGACATGAAGCAAGAAAATATTATTTGTTATTTGTTAATGTTTATTCTGTTTTCCTAATGACATGTATCAGTACCATACTTCACCAAGAAGAAAATGTTATAACAAGCGACCCTCCCTTATCAAATATTTCTTTTGGATCTACATATGGTCCCACGTGCATTTGCATGGCAAAGAGATCAGTGAGCAGAGTTTGCAGCCTCTTGGGGCTATTTGGCCCCTCATGTTCCATATATTTTTATTATTCTTTGTTGGAAACTCAAGTGAAAGTCAGTGGATTTTATCCCTTGTATTTCAATTTTGCATTTCTTTGTAGCCAAAGAAAATATAAATAACAAAAAAAGTTGTGTGACTCTGAAGTTTTCAGATGATAAAATAGGAAAGAAGGGCTACCTTGAGGTGCCATTTTTCTCTTCATTTGTTCTTTTGAGGAGAGCAATACTAGTAATGCTGCTGCTGCTACTCTCATCGTGTTGCTCACTCCCAATGATAAGGTATAGATAGAAGCCACATGTGTCTTTCCAAGTAGTTATGCTCAAATCTACTTTCATCTTTTTCAAGTTTTGGTCATTGCTCCTAGTGTGCATACTTTGGAAAGACTGCTCATCTCTTAGACATTACAAACCAAGTCGACCATAAGTGGATTTAGGAAGATATGGGTTAAAATTCTTGAACTCTATTTGATTAGGTGTAAAGACATGGATACCAACAAAATAAGCAAGTATGGGTTTTCGTTGGCAAATTAATCTTACTACTTAATAGCATTCTTCATTTCCAGATTTCACAAGTATTATTTATGGGTCTTTAGCTCAATTGGTAGAGTACTTGGGGTGTGAAAAATAATTCCATACTTTCAAGAGGATGGTGGTTCGAATCCACTTAGTCCCTTATCTATATTTCCATTTTAACTTCAATGGTAGTGGGGAATTGATATTTCATGATGTAGAGAACCCAGTAGTTTACAAAATTGTGTTTCTATCTCACTTGTTTAATTTTGACAATAGGTTCTTTGTTATTTTATAGTTCTTGCTGCATATTTTTCTTTAGGATGATTTTGTTATATATTGGTTGTACTGTCCCCATAAACTCTTTTTTAATGATCTTTATAGATTATTAATCTATGTTGTACCCATAGAGTTTGATTCTCTTTGTCTCTCTCATTCCTCATACTCTTTTGGTTCATCATTTCTTATTAGCTTAGCTCATCCTAAATTAAAATGAAATAAATATCTTCCAAATTGGGGAATATAAATAAAGATTTTTTTAGCCCATCCCGAATGAGAGTCCAATCATGCCAATTATAAGTATAGAAGACTCAGTTCCGAATTGGATCAAACATTATTGGACCTTATTTGGTTCAAAAGTTGTGAAATTGTGAACAGTTAAATATCTAGAAAGTGTTCAAGAATTATATCGTTGTATTAGAACAATAAATATCCCAATCCATAAACAATTCAAAAAGAAAATGGTGAAGGTTATGATTTTATATTTTTTCAGAACATTTATCAAAGTCTTAAAATATTAAATCTTTTTCTTTTAACCTATGGTTTTCAAATTTTGTTTTAATTTTAATTTAGCTAATTTCTCTTTAATAGATACAAAATCATGATGATCTTTTAAATGCTTTAGTCTCGTGTCAATTCAATTGCCATTTCTGTCTTCCAAGTCTACAAAATCACTTGCAAATTATAAAGCTATCTACAATTGCTCCTTCATTGTGTATTTATTACTATTTATTTCTACTATATTATCTTTTATTTTTTTATACCATAATGTTTTAAGATATGCATCATTATGTATTGAAAAGAACCAAGTACTTGTTTTGCACTTTGAGAAAGTTTCATTATCTTATAAAACCAAAAGAATTTGCTCTCCACCACTTAACAAATGCTTACACGTGCATTTGCACGTGCATATTTACTAGTATATATATATATATATATTGTTAGAAAAGAAAACCCAATGGAAAGAATATTCATATTCACTCAAGATTAGGTTTTCCTAGCAATCCATGTCTTTCCTAATTTAGAGAAAGATTGCTTGGGAGATAATTGAGTCACTTATAGTAACTCAATATATCTATCCCATGTGAGCTTGCAATATGGGGATTTTGTGAGAGAAATATAAATATTCATGAGATCACAAAATCACACAAGACAAGGAAACCCAAAAGCAAAATCGCAGAGCTCTCTTTCCCTCCTAGAAAAATCGTCTTCTCCCTCTCTTATTCTCTTGGTGTTTGATCCTAGAGGTGGTCCAAGCTATTGTGTTCTTGGAACTGTGGAGGAGTAAGCTTGACCGTGGTGGGAACGCAAAGATTGCGTGGTGCGTGGAACGACTGCGAAAGGGCTATCATGGGTTGGAGGTCTTGCACTTGTGAGACTTAGGAAATAATCGATCCCTGCTTCGTTCTATTTTGAATGACTTCACCATCAATATTGTGATCCTATTTACACTTCCGTTGCGATGCCTTCAGTGGCATCAGAGCCTCTTTATCGATGGGGTTGTTTTCAATTTTATTTGTTCATTATTTTATGATACTCATAATTTTTATTCTGTTTATAAAAAATTTAAAAAAAAAAAAAAAAATTTTTTTGAGGTGAGATGCATGTGCAATAGGGGCCGCGGGCTGGCTGCCTGCGCTCGCCCCTAGCCGCATGTACCCCACCCCTTGGAAAGCCCATACCCCCTGGCCGTGTGCACCCTATAGCCTGCGGCATGTGTGCAAGGCTGCCAGCCGCATGCGTGTGCAGGCAGCCTTGCCGCATGTGATGCTATTGTATGAATGTGCACTTGTTTTTCCCTTTTGTTTTGCTTCACTTTGTGTTGCAGGTTTTTATAAATTAAAAAAAAAAATTCTGTTTTCATTTATGAAAGGGATTTTCATTGGAGAAGATGGGTAGAGAGATTCTTCCCTTCACCCACCTTCCCCAATTTGGCATAATGGCTTACTATAATTGTTAGTTTTATTTTAAGCATGTACGTGATGGCTTTGTGGGGTATGTATCATGACCATTATGACATAAGTTGTCATGGTAATGGCTATGTGATGTGCATGATCATAGTGACATTGGATTGTCATGGTAATGATCATGTAATGCACATAACCATTATGACATAAGTTGTAATGGTAATGGTTGCATGATGGATGCATTTGATGCACTTGATCATAATGATGATGGATGCATTGGATGCACTTGATCATAATGGCTTGAACTGTCATGGTAATGATGCTTTATGTGTTTTTGGGTAATTTTCACATAAATGTTGGAATATTATTTTTGAGCATCATGTAAATAATGTGGACCATGGTTATGAGATGAATAAAATTACATGCATTAGACGTATGTGTGTGCTAGGCATGGCATGGTTGCGATTTTATATGTAATTTCCTTTATTATTTTCCAGGCAGTCCAATTTTGGTGGACTGGTTTTCTGTTATGTAATTTTATTTATTTGGAAAGGGTTATAATATTTTTAGCTTAGTTTGAAAATATTCATTGTAACCTCGTGGATTGTGGATCATAGATCATGGATCATGGATCTTGAGTCAAGGATCATGGATCATGGATTATGGATCATGGATCGTAGATCGTAAATCGTGAATCATGGATCAGGGATCTTGCCGGTTCATTGGAGACAAGAATGAAGGAAGGACTTGCTCACTTGAAGTGTCCTTAATTATTACAGTTTTAGAATTTCCTTATATACATTATCACACTATAATTGCAGTGAGTGGGAGTGACATATGAGGCTATGATTACTCCCATCCATTTTTAGTCAAAGTGAGTTTGTCTTGGTTATGAACTCACATTGATTAAAGATGTTGTCCCATAACCATTGGTATTTATGTGTTTATAGTTTTCCTTGGATAGATGTGCTATTTTGTTTATATAGTGGATGTATGCTTGTGTTTTAATATGCATTCTCGTTTTCCCTAATTATAATACAAGTGTGATATGGGAAGCCCTGGTTGGTGGGATTCTCATGGCCTCCCTTACTTGGTGAGTGTAGAAATGACATTAATCCACCCTTGTAGTTGCCGATAGAATAATATTAGGGTGAATTGGTGAAATTGTCTGCACTCATCTCACATGTGATAGGTAGAGAATATGGTCAGTGGTATGTGTTCTATGATAATAGGCATTAACCCACAAACACCATAGTTCCCTCCGAAATTAAGGGTAAACAGTTGACTTGAGTGTGTGTCAGCCGATAGGAATGGGCATGACACTTAGGTGGTCAAATACATTGAAAGTCTAAGTGACGGGCAGAATAATCCACCCAACTAAGATGCGAATGATGAACTCCGATAGACTAAGTCAGGAGCATGAGGGTTGGTCGTTTCCAATTCATGCCCTACAAGCTAGAGGGAAGCTTGGGGTGTGACTGACCATTGATTGTTCTTACCCCAGTTATTTCAATGGTTGTAGATCATGCTAATTAGTAATTTTTGTACATCATGTAGATTTTAAAAATGTCAACTCAAATGAACTATGCCGCCCTTATCAAAGACCATGTTTTGACCGGCCCTAACTATGTTGACTGGAGGAGGAACATCATGTTTCTCCTGTCTGCGAAAGGTCTAATGTCTGTCCTGGACGAAGATGAGCCTGAATTCCCTAATGAGGAGAACCTTGAATCGAAGTCTGCCTATGAGTTGTTTCGACAGAAAAACTCTAAGGCAAAACTCCTAATGTTGAGTTCTCTGGAGAAGACCATCGCTGATTCGGTTAAGGATCTGTACTTGACCAAGGACATGATAGAGGAGTTGAAGGAGATGTATGGGAGGGAAGAACGTCATGCCCATCATCAACTGGTGACACTCCTCCATGGCACGAAGATGGCTCAAGGTACTCCGGTTATTGACCATGTCATGAAACTGAGGAACTTGTTCCTGGATCTAGAGAACCTTGGGACTTCATTTAAGCTGAATTATAAGACGGATGTCATCTTCCACTCATTGCCTCAGGACATCAACGGGTCTTTTATTATCAATTACAATATGAATAAACTTTCCGTGGAACTCCCTGAGCTGGGCAACATATTGCAAGAGGTGGAAGCCACATCCAAGAAGCAGAAAGTGGAGGTCTTGACTATAGAGGACAATTCTTCTTCCTCAAAGCCCAAGGGCAAGAAGAAGAAGAAGAAGGCTAACAAGGGCAAAAACCCAAAGGTTGGCGATAAGGGAATTCAGAAGAACAAGAGTAAGGGGACTTGTTTCCATTGTAAGAAGGATGAACATTGGAAGAAGGAATGTCATGCTTTCCTGGCTGCTCATAAAAAGAAGCAGGAGAAATAGGAAGAAGGTATTTCTGAAACCTTGGTCCTTTATGAGCCTAATTTGTCAGAGGAACCTACTAACACATGGTTGGTGGACTCGGGGTCTACCGCCCATATTTACAACTTGTTGCAGGGGTTCAAGCTGACAAGAAGACTGAGTAAGGATGAAGTTTGATTGCGAACGGGTACGGGTGCTGAGGCCGTTGGAGATTTTACTTTAGTTTTTTATTATAGTACTTTAGTTTTTTATTATGTACTTTAGTTTTTTAGAGTAAAGGGCCTTGATGCGTTAGAGAAGACTTCTGATTGAGAATCTTGGAGAGTGAAGCTGGCTGAATTCCAAATACTTTGATTTTTTTTTTTTTCCCACACTTGGATGTATTTTTGTTTTGAAATTGGAAGTTTCTGCTTCACTTATGACTATCTTGTTTTTTTTTTTCTTGCCTCGACTACTATTAACTATTAATGAAATGTTATTGTTTCCTATCAATCTAAGGGGAAAAAATCATAACAGAGTATTCTGTTTCGATTTATATATATCATCTATGATAAACCAACAGTATCTCAACGCAAGCGGGGAATCTTTAAAAAAGGGTTCTTGGTTATTGATTGGACAAACTTTAACTTTTCAGTTCAATTTCCATCAGATTTATCAATTATGCACACATTTAAGTCCAATATCCAGCAAAAGAACAAAATAATATCCCAGAAAAAGGTGGGTTAATTCACAGTAGTACTAGCGCAGATTGCAGAGCACCCCATACAGGTTCCATAAAATATAATTTAAAATAGAAACAGATAAACTTAAATTTCGATCACATGCATCAAAATCCTAGATAGAAAAATATTTGAAGAATGTACAAACCTCCTTGTGTTAACATCAGGATGGAATCTTAGTGCAAGCTTTTTGTAAGCTTTCTTCGTTTCTGCTGTTTTTGCGAAAAACTTTATATGGGGGACACTCTTCGACTAATCTCATAAGGGTATAACAATTACATTTGGCCCTCTTCATGGATTTAAAATGTGAAGGATTTATTCTTCCTACCAAAAAAGGAAAAGATCGGAAGGATTCTTATAAAATATATGAGATAACGAATGAAACGTGAAAGATTTTTTTTTTTTGGTAAAAAACGTGAAAGATTGAAGGTAATAAGGAGATTGATTTTTTAGTAGCTAAGTTTTCAAAAAAAAAAAAAAAAAAAAAAAGGGAAACAAAAAGGAAAGTGGAAGAAATAGCAAGCAAAAGAGATAGAGAGAAAATGAATATCTACCTTATTTAATTAAGGGTTTTTTTTTTTTTTTCTAATTGCCTTAAGTTTATGGAGAATTGGAGAGATTTTTTCTCCATAATTGTTAACCAATTTACTTTTGGTAAATCTAATTTTGTGGAGAGATTTGCTTTAAATAATAATAAATATTATTAATATTAATTATTACTAATGGTACTTTAGATTATGAAATTATAAGAATGAATCACATAAAGATTAAGAATTGAAGAATGAAAATTTAGATAAGAATGAAGGGTAGAATACAATGTGCTTTTATATAATAGTATGATATGATAGTATGATATATATAACTTCAAGCCACGTACGTACTTATTCACATGTTTGCATACAGAATAAGAAAACACCCTACACATGGAAATTAAGACCGATGAAGGAATGGCGACCAAGAGATGGTTCTACTACGATGTTAAACCTTGGGTATCGAGTCCAAAATCTTGTATAGCCCATGATTCCTATTCCTCCTCCCTTGTGTGAGTCTAGGCTTTTGGGTTGGACCCTACAAATTAAAATGATTCAGATCCCATGGTTCTTATTCCTCCCTAGTAGATCGACTCATTTCATGTATTTGGTATTGCCCCATTTTACAAACATGCAAGGGGAAGGGAAAGTGTTAAAATCTAGGGAACATTGGAATCTTAATTTAGATCCTTAATTGGTGCCTTTGTATACTTGAAAAGGAGTTAGCTATCTCACATTGAAATCTCTAGCAGATTCTTATATACCCACCTCAAATAAAATATAAAAAAAAAAACAGTGGGACCTACACTAACAATATTTCTCACCTATTTTGATCATATATTATGGACCATATATGCGTGATACCATTTTTCAACCCTTACACTTCCCTCATAGAACCCTTTAGCTTTAGCTATTTACCTGAGCCGTGAACCCCGCAACACCCTTAAAATTTATTTTTTTTTTCATAAAAAAAAACAAAAAAAAATGTGTAAGGGTGGAGTGTAGTACTTGCTTGCTCAAGAACCCTCCTCTCCCAAAATTTAATTGTACTGCTTCAATTAATGAGGCAGGCACTGAATAGAATAGATATGGTTGGAGGCCAAGTTGAGTCTTTCAACCCCGTTGACAAAATGAAGATTTTATTTATTTATTTTTTGGGTAGAACAAATTAGTCTTTATTTAGAATAAGACATGCAAAACTCATGGGGCCATATATGCAAAATGGAAGAAATTAAAACAAGAGACGAAACAGTTATTGGTCAAGTGGAAGGCCTCCCTTGTCGCCCCATTTCTCTCTATTTCTGGGTGAGGATCACCCTCTGGTCCTGGTTTTTGGATCTCTGTTTTAATTTGGGCTATCCATTGCCCCTATAATCCCCTATATATAAAGACAAGACATTATGATGCTTTTCACAACCCACGTAAACCGAGCATGGTGTAAAAGTGAGGGTGGGTTCTATTTGTTGGTGATCCCTTTTAATTTATCTCTGAATCCATCTTACCTTTCGCCGTCGCTCATCCAGTATCTCACAGTGTTATCAATCTGAAGTTCTACCTACAATAAACGGATCGGATCACCACCAGAATCAGATAAACAGATATATAATAAAATAAAACAGAGAGAGACACTGTGAGAGCAACATGGTGGAGTTAGCTATTATTAAGCCCAACATCTTCTTTTTCTTTTTCTTCTTCTTCTTTTTGTTCACCTATGCTGTGAAGGCCCATATAGCAGCGGACTTCGATGGGGCGTTGACGAGAAGGTCGTCGCTTCAACAGAAAGAAGAAGTGGAGGCCGGGGGCCCATGCCAGGCAACAAACCCAATAGACAGCTGCTGGAGGTGCCAGGCCAACTGGGAGATGAATCGAAAGAGTTACGCCAAGTGCGCGTTGGGGTTCGGCAGGAAGACTAGGGGTGGCGAGAACGGCCGCATCTACGTCGTCACTGACCCCTCCGACAGCGACATGGTCAACCCAAAGAATGGCACCCTCCGTTACGGTGTCATCCAGAAGGAGCCACTCTGGATCATCTTTGCCCACGACATGACCATCCGCCTCACCCAGGAGCTCATGATGACATCCAACAAGACCATCGACGGCCGTGGCGCCAACGTTCACATCGCCAATGGCGCTGGTATAACCATCCAGTTCGTCCACGATATCATCATCACTAACCTCCACATCCACGACATCAAAGCCACCAACGGCGGCGATATCCGTGATTCCGTCGATCACCACGGTCAGCGCACCGCTAGCGATGGCGATGGTATTAACATCTTCGGATCCACCAACATCTGGATCGACCACTTGTCCATGTCCAATTGCAAGGATGGACTCATCGACGCCGTCATGGGTTCCACCACCATTACCATCTCCAATAACTACTTCTCTAGCCACGATCATGTAAGTAACTCTCGATACTAACTCACTTTTTTTTTTTTGTATTTTTTCAATCTTCAATTTTTTTTTTAATTTTTTATACTAATTAAAACTAACTGATTTCTCTCTAACGAACGAATGAATGAACGAACTTAATATAACTAACTAGAAATCAGCTGAGTGAGTTTCTTTCTGAGTCGACTCACTGATGCTTTTGGTGACCCTAATATTATTATTGATTATTATATTAATTTTTATAATAATAGGTGTTGCTGTTAGGAGCAAATGACACCTACGCCGATGACGAGAAGATGCAGGTCACCGTAGCATTCAACCACTTCGGGCCAGGATTAGTACAGAGGATGCCCAGGGTCCGATGGGGATTCGCCCACGTGGTGAACAACGATTACACCCATTGGGAAATGTACGCCATTGGTGGCAGCACACACCCAACCATCCTCAGTCAGGGCAACCGCTTCGTCGCTTCAGATTCATCGACAGCCAAGGAGGTTACCCATAGGGATTACGCAACCCAGGACGTGTGGAAGAACTGGAACTGGAGATCTGAGGGTGATCTATTGGAGAACGGTGCCATCTTCGTCCAATCTGGATCCCCATTAAAGGAGTCCTTCTCCAGCGAAGACATGATCAGCCCAAAGCCCGCCACCTCTGTCCCCGAGCTTACTCGCTTTGCTGGTGCACTCAACTGCACGGTTGGCAAGCCTTGCTAATTTGGTGGTTCTTCTTCTTCTTCTTCAGACATTTCACCTTAGTAGCCTACCATGCTTAAACAAAGGAGCAACTGTGTAGGTGTGTAGGCCAGGGATCCATAAGAGATAGCAACTTTAGCCCATTGAGGGTTTTAGTTTCTAAGGAAAAAATATAAGTAAACAAAAAGGGAAAGAAGATGGAAGAAAAAGAGAATGTTCATATATACATTGGTATCAGCTATTGATTCAATTTAATGGTAATATATATTACTACTATTTTCTTCTCTACTCTCTCAATCTCTCCGTCTCTTCCAGTCCCACCACGCACCACGTACCACCCGGCTTAGCTTGCAACTTTGGTTTTTGGTTCAGAATCATTTTACATCCATTTCAATGATTGGCATGCCTCTAGCCCCGCCAGCGAGTGATAGCCAATATTACTAAGATTATAAAATATATCTGACCGGATGTATTTTAACTGATAAAGAAGATAAACAACAACCCCAATATTGTTCCACGCACACATTCACAAAAGGACTACTGGTACCATATAATTAACTGTTTAATTAGAGAGTTGAATATTCAAGATCAATGAAACAGTTTACTGAACGTACAACGAACACCTTGAGAACTGAACAAGTATACTGGCATTGTGGCCACTTTGAAGTACTCGTGTGCGCTGTGTTAATTACAGATTATTTGCATTGTTGAATTTAAGTATGTAGAGAGAGAGAGAGATGGGATGGATATATGTCTTCAATTCCAGTTCTTAATTCCCACTCTAATAAATAAAGATGAGAATTAGTCCCTTCAACTATCCCAGCTCCAGCTCCACCATAAATTAATGCATCAATATCCTAGCTAACACCCAAATTAGTGAAAAACATTATATTTCTAAGATGTGTACGTACGTAGGGGTCTACCATAAATGCTAAAGAAATTAGTTCATGCATGGATGTGATACATAACCACGACGCACATTCTATTCTAAATGTATATCCCTAAAGGTGCTAAAATATATAGTGGCATTAATTCCACAGTCCAACAGAGGGGGTGTCGATTAAAATTTTTTTTTTTTTTTTTTTTTTTTTTTTTTTTTTTTTAAATAGAGATTGTGGCAATTCTTAAAGGGTGATTGATCTCCTACAAAGTGATCTTGCACTCACAAGTTGAGCTGCCATAGTGAGAGACCAAACTACTAAAGTACTATTCGTTTATATGGTAGATGCGACATTGGAAATGTGTCTAGATTGATTAACGGGGTTGTCTATGTAGTACCATTATCCTATTAAGAAACTTCAAGAGAAGAATTTATTTTAAAGGGCAAGAGAACGCTACCCGGTCCAATGGCTCTTGTGCTAGCACGGGGTCAATGGGATCATGCACGCAAGTATCTCGAGGGGCAAGATTTCCACCTTTCTATGGGGGGCAAATCGGTCATTTTGCATCCACAGGTGTCTAGCCACAGGGCCACGCGACTAGGTAGTGTTCTTTTCCCCTATTTTAAATTAAAAAACTAGATTATAGTCTCCAATAAATAAGGGATATGGGAAGGAATGGTCGCCCACTGTAGCTAGCACTCCTCTCTCTCCCTATATATATATTTTTTTGGGTTTACCACCCTATTTTTGTGGTGCTTCCCTCTCTTCTCTCCTGAACACTGAGGTCAAGGTTTTGACCTTTAGGGGATTGAGTGGGTTAAGGTGAATGTCTCCTTAATGATCATGCAAGTCTTGCCGTGCGAAGTGTTCATGACATGAAATCCCTTATGTTACTAGGTTGTGAAATAACATGAAATCCCTTATGATCATTCAAGTCTTGCCGCACGATGTGTTCGTGACATGAAATCCCTTATGTTACTAGGCTGTGAAATAACATGAAATCCCTTATGATCATTCAGGTCTTGGGCGCCGAAGTGTTCAAGATATTTATTTTCCCTTTCTATGAGACGTTACCTATTCCTACGTGAGAATGGTCTTAGTTCTAATGAGATTGGATGACTAAATTTATTTTTCCGTTGCATTTCCAATGAATCCAACATAGAAAACTTCGACACCATCTTGAAAGGATTTGACAAAGAGAATCAAAGTTTGAAAGGGTATAGATTCATAGCACAAGTCTATGAGTATACAATTCCAATCAAGCAAAATCTATGCCTCGGGGAGAGTACCACGTGCCGGTGTGTCTTGAGTCATAGGGGCCGGTCTTAAGTTGGGTAAGCCTACCATTACTCATTAGAAGTCCTAAACCTCGATCTCTTTTGTAGTGATTGGAGCAACCCACTTGAGAGTAACATAAATATGCATTTTTATTGTATCTCGTGTGCAAGTTAAGCTTGTTAGATTCCAATTTAAAAGCTCAAACCATTAGGTGAAGGGACCAACAAGCATATATATATATATATATATATATATATATATATATATATATATATATGAAGACACATCCAATTAAGGTCTTAGACAATCTATGTGAGACAAAACTATATATATATATCATACTATTATATAAAAGCACGTAGTGGCAAATCTTTCATTTTCTATTCTACCCTTCATTCTTATCTAAAATTTCAGTCTTCAAATCTTAATTTTTATGTCATTTTTTCTTATAATTTCATAATTTTAGGTATCTTTATTATTAATTATTACCTTTTTTAATTATAGTGGCAAATCAGAATTTAGAGGCCAAAAAAAAAAAAAACAGATCTTTCTTTCCCTACCTTATTGTTTAATTTATTTTATAATTCTGACGATTTTCCTTCGTTGCAAACTTTCTGAATCTCTTCGCGTGATCTCTGTTTCCCTACTTGCACTAAAAAAAAGATCTCTGTTTCCCTATCAACGACCTTCCAATTCTCCCAAACCCTCTCTCTCCACGCGATCTATCTTGCCTCTCTCCTTTTTGCACGATTGTCTCCCTCTTTCTCCTGTCCCCGTCTCTCGCATTCTCACTTTCACACGACTCATCCCCATGCCCTCTCTCCCTCCCATTCATTCCTATCTCCCTTTTGCTCCCTCTCTCTCCTTTCCCGTGTCTTGCCTTCTCACTCTCACACGATTCTCTATTGATTCCTTCTTATCTCCCTCTCACTCCCATCTCTCACATGGGCCGGGTCTGTGCTGCATTCCTTCCACTGTTCGAGTGATTTCTGGTTCTGAATTCACCAGTACTTGTAGTTGGGTCAGAAAATAAAGCTTCCAAAGCAGAAGTATTTATGAAATACCTTTATATTTTGCTTGTATATTGGTTTCTCAGTTTTGCCAGTTTATATTGTTCTATATGTATAACTGACCTCCATCTTATTGACCAACTTTCCCATCTTTTCTTCTTAAAATTTTAGTTTCATTAATGATGAAGGTCAACAGTCAAGATATAATTGTAGAAGAATTGAACTCCTTTTTTTTTTTTTTCCCCATGATCAATGTTCTGTTGAAGAAACAACTGAGTTTGGGTACTTGGATATAGTTCACATGTGTTCATCCTTAGTAACAGAAAGTGTAGGATCCCTAACATGTTTGACAGAGCTTCTTTCCCTTGGTATGTATCTATAGGAAGGCCCCACCTATGGAATTGACATGTAATTCTCTGGCTGGAAAATCATTGGAATAATTTTGTGTCCTTGAAGTTTTGCTTGAGGCAAGCTAGATGACCATAGAATACACAGATGCAAGAACTACTATATATATATATATATATATTACGGTAAAGAAAGAGCATATAGGTATAGTGATATCATAGACTTACTCTGTTTACTTGTGTAATAGTTTTTACTTTCCATTATATTATCATTACCATCTGTATATCTGACAATGTTTCATTGGATTTGAAAACTCGATGAGTGTATTGGATCTTCTAAATCTGTGATTCCCTCTATGTTTTCAGTAGAAAATTTGCTGTTTGATGGAGAATAACTGAATGGATGTTTCCATGTTGAGACTATCAGAAACTTTGGGGAAAATAGAAATTTTAACATCCAGGATCCTGTTGAAGGCATATATCCTTCAGCCTGACCAAACATCTGGTGGTTGGTTCATAACTTTGGCTGTTCGGACCATCGATGGCCAGGTCCTACTATCAGACAAATGAAACTGTTTGAACCAGATGATCTAACTGCCTTACACAGTGAGAGTTATGTATCAAATTTAAGTTGAAAAAATTAATATAAGCAACTACATTTGAAAGGAATAGAAATCGGTTGAAAAAATTAATATAAACAAGTAGATTTGAAAGGAGTAGAAACCAATCAAATCATTACCTTATGCCCCTACCACCTCGGCAACTTTTCTTTTCCAGATTTATGAGAGAATTTCCAGATTCAGATTGTTCATGAGAAGTGCAGGGAAAGTTTCAGGTTTTATTGGGTGATAGCTATTGGTAGGGGACTCCAACGGCAACATGATTGAAGCAGCTCTGCTGGACTAACTCTGTTTATATTCCTCTCATCGATTTTTCCAGGATTGGTCAATCCAGCAGTCTGTATCAGGTTTTATTGGGTGATGTACTCTCTCTCCGGATTTGTCAGGTTTTTTGGAGCATCATAGTGGAGATTTATATGAAGAATGGTTCCTGATATTAAACTCCCTTGATTTTCTTGTTTGTGTTTCTCTTGTTTCAGCATCCATTTTCAGTGTTCTGCCTTTATTCACAGTATCAGGAGTCTGACAAGACTTTGATTCGAAATCTGCATGTAGGTCTTTACTGATTATAGTGAAAAACTAGAAATATGCATGGAATTGTGAAACTAAGAAGTTGCATATTTTATTTCTATGTATTAATTTATCCTTTTCCTTCCTATTTTCATTGTATTTAAAATTTCTTCGTCTTTCTGTGTACTAATTTTTTATTTTTGTTATTTTCTGTGATGGTTTGTGTAGTTAGTTCCATGAACTATAGGTTTATTGTTTTTAGTTTTGCAATCTTCTTCTTATGATTCAACTCAATTGTGGACTCCATGTCAAATGCTTCTATTATTTATTTATTTTTCTCTTATTTTCTCTTTTCTTGTATCCAAAACCTTCAAATTGTTTACTAATATTGTTTTCATATTCCATCTCATTAATTTCCACTGTCTCCCCTTAACATTCTTTACATGAGCAGGGTTGGGGCTTGTGGCTACAAGAAAAGGTTTCATCAGGGATTTTAGCTTCTCAAGCTGGATTCATTCTTCAGTATTTTCTTTTGTTTTCCTAGGTTAGTTTGAGTTTGATTTCTGCATATTTGTATGCTTCTTTTCCTCTTTTTTTGTTTTTATTGAAATGTCCATGAGCTGATTTATTTTGCTGTATTTGTAGGCTGAGATGTCAGTATATTCTAGGATATTCTTTTGGAGTTTGATTTCAGTAATTTTCTACCCACAACCGTAGCTGGAATCATGCAAAAGAAGGCTATTCTACCAGTTTTGATTTCTGGTTAGTTCTTCTAGCAGAATGCAGCTTTAAAAACCAGAACCGAGAAAGGGAGAGAAGAGAAGAAGTGGAAGAAGAGAGGAAAGGAGAGCATATAAAAAACACCCAAAAAATGAAGAACTGAAGCAAACTTTTTTAAGGATTTGTAGGTAGTGTTATCATGGTATGCAAAAATTGTAGGCACTTATTTACCACAACAGTTTTTTTTTTTTAGTTTTAAGGTTTGAATTTTATTTTTTTTTTGAGGGATTTTGGTTGCAATTCTACCCCAAAACTTGGTTTGTGTGTGTTATCCTCATATTTTAATGATCAAGTATGGCAGACATTCAGCCTTTTGGTTAACTATGAAGGACATGTAGAAGTTTTACCTATCTTCCCGGCTGGGTAATGGGATTATTCATCCTTACCATTGGAGTATCCAACTCTCACCTTGGTATTTAAATAATCACTCCCATCATGTTGGGGATTTTCAATTTGATTCTTCGACACACCCTAAATTCTTGAGATTTTTGTTCATTGTCTATATTCTTGACTTCATCGATTTGGTTAGACTTTATAACTTTACCTGGCCATGAGAAGATGTACAATATGATTTTTTTTTGGCTCTCATTTGTATGTAGTCTCAAGTCTGATATTTTTAAGGAATTTTGGTTACAATTCTACCCCAAAACTTGATTTGCGTGTGTTATCTTTATATTTCAAGGATCACTGAATCAACTAATGGATCAGCTTGATCGTTCAGGACCAACCAAGGCTGATCCAATCCCTATTTCATTTTGCGTTTTGTTGGAGGCCAATTATTACTTTTTTCCTTTCCCTTTAGGAATTCATTCTGCGAGTAATAGTTCAAAGTCTCAATTGCATTGCCGTAGGGTCTTAACTGCACAATCAATAAACAATAATAAAGTACACGAACATGCCACCTTATTCAGACCAATATATGACAAGGATGCCACCTTATTCATCCAGACTTTGCAATATCTTGCAGGAGGTCACAGGCATATACACGAACATCTTTGAATTATCTTTAAACACAAAAAAGGTGTTTCCTATTTTTCCCATTGTGGTTGAAGCGAACTATGTCACAGGTGAGGAGACCTAGGAACGGCCAAGTCACAGTTCATCAAGAGAAGGAAAAAACCCAGGAACCCCTGCACAGATTGCTAAATTCATTGTTGTTGTTGTAGGTCGGATTGAATCTCTCTCTCTCTCTCTCTCTCTCCTTCAACATTTATCCTTTTTCCAAAGGTCTGCAAATGGAACAGGGGAACCACTACAAGAAGGGTTTGTAGAGAGTGGA